>NW_026622985.1:62253430-64753430 GCF_023065955.2 Ursus arctos | reverse complement strand
TGAGGTAAATCACACGGGGCCTCTGGTGACCTGAATGTGGTTAATACAACTGCAAAATAGAAATTAAATCATTTCCATTAAGATCAATGTCAACTTTACATCTAGATAGAGGTTTTTTTTTTTTTTTTTTTTTAAATTTTTAGGAATTGGATCTAAGGAAAATATGCAACTCTAAGATAAATATTTAGGAATAAAAATTACAGAATGGCAGTAACATAAAGCTCTTTTGCATAAATGTTCCTACTAATTAGTGTATACTTGCCTCATAGCAGAATATTTAATTGGATCTCATAAAAATGTTGGAAGTGCTAAATACTTTGCCATTATATTGTTTTACATATTTTCAGTTTCTGATAAAAATATAATACCATATAGAAAAACACATGTGTTATTAATTCTATGTTAGGGTTATTAAAAACAAAAATCTTCTTTGGGAGATTAAGGAAATGCTGCTATTCACAGAACGTGAGTTATAAGTGGGGCTTCTAAAAATGGATTGCTGTTTGGCTACTGTTTCTCTGGATCGTCCAAACATATGCCAGGGTGCAGCAGTGAGGGATGGGGCAGTGGACTGAGTCAGGTCAATGGTGTCTACTGCCATCTCTGTTTAAACTGGCCTATGACCTCAAGCCCCAGTTTCTCCAACACTAACCCATATCACATACATTCGCTCCATATGTTGTAAGTTTATTCAAAGGAAAAGTAGGAAGAATCAATCATACCTTATTTATCTTTGAAATCCCAATTGCTGGTACAGAGTTGGTTCTCAATACATATTTGTTTAATCGATGAAAAAGGAGTAAGGGAAAGACAAAGGAAGAAGGAAGGAAGAAGGGGAGGGAGTGGAGAAGAAAGGAAGGAAGGAAAGAAGAAAGGAAATGTATCTGTGTGAGGAGGAGCCCCATGACAAAACAGTATAGGGAAACTTAATGTGGTGGGACTTCTATGTCTCTCATGCTAGGGTCTCTCTAGATCAATTGACCCACCACCTGTTTTTATAAATAAAGTTTTACTGCAACACAGCCATACCCATTCATTTTTGTATTGCTTATAACTGCTCTCACACTACAACCAGAGTTGAGTAACTGCAAAAGATATGCCACCATATGTAAAATAGTCATCAAATATCAAATATTTACTATATAGCCCTCTACAGAAAAAGTTTGCCAACCAATATTTGTCCCAACATTACATGTAGCTCCGGCATGACCTAGAGGATATATTTCAGGTATTATAATATCAGAAGACTCCACCACTAACTCAGACATAGTGCTTTAGGGTTACGAAGGACATTCCTCAGAAGGCAGCTGCACAGTGGGACTTCTGAAACTGTCACTGACTTTTAAAAATCTGTTTCCTGGTAATGCTAAAAACAGAAATTTTTGAAAGGAGTCAGGGCATGTCATATCAAACGGGACTATCATACTCATTGCTGTCAAACTATTAATGTTGATCTAGAACACATTTTTTTCCGAAAAGTAAGGGTGATCATAAATCCGTGTTTACTTAGAACAGTTCCAGTCCCAATTTCTGCCTATATTCCCAGTGTAATTACCAAAAGTTCCTCTTCTTACAATCAAAATGACCAGGTTTGGAGAATCTATTATATGGTCACACTTCATATAGTTGATCCTGAATTTATTGTGTTTGTTCTTGTCAAATCGAAGTTTCATCTTCTTTTGACTTTCCTCTTGCTGGGCCTCGGGGTAGTTGATCCATCTTTGTTTATTTGTTGATTTTAATCCTGGCCTTTAAAAAAAAAACAATTGGAAGAAGCACTAGCTAAAAAGAGCCACAGCTTTTAAATTTTGACTGTTTTTGAGAGAAAGAATGTAGTCACTAAGACCTAATGCTCTCCATGTGTGACTTTCTCCTGAAGACGACAAAAATGGAATTCTCTTGGAAATACTGTTTGACTACCAGGCTCAAATATTTCTTCCTCAGTTCCTATAAGAACATTGACCTTGTGGCATCACTGGAAGATCATTTAACTTCTCTTCGCTTGTGGCTATGTCTAAGAATCATCTCAAAATATGTTTTGAAGTCCTAGCTAAGAATCAGTGATCATTAAGATACTCAAAAGATCTCCCCTGAAAGCAGGAGCCTTAGCTATATGAAGATATCCCATGTCTGGTGCATTGTCTTTGCTAACCTCCAATGGGAAAGTAGCCGAGACCAGTATTGAGATGTGCTAGTCTACTCTGTGTAGACTACTTAAAAAGGAAATTGATGGCTATAGATATAGAGCATAACCTAAAGCCAACTCATATAAAAGGGCAGTTTCCCTGTCTAAACTATTCTAAGCATTCAAGTGGCCATGAAAACTTTCCCTTGCCCCTAGACAATATTTTTGTGAATTTGATCTAGATCCTCACTGTCTAGAACAAAGCCCACTAGCCACATGGCTGTTTAATTTTTAATCAATTAAAATTAAAGTAAAAATGTAGGTCCTTAGTTGCACCAGCCACATTTTAGGTGCTCCATGACCACAGGAGGCTAGCAACCACAGTATCAGCACTGATGTAGACTATTTCTAGCACTGCAGAAAGTGCTATTTGTCAGTGATGGCCTGATGAATGGAGAGAAAACACGATTCGGCTGGTAGATCCATAACGACACATCATCTTCCTTCTAATGAGCAAATGTTACACTGCAAAGGAGAATTATTGAATCAGTGATATAGTCGGATTCAATTTATTTTTAAAGCAACTATTATGTGATAGCCAAAGTGCCAACTGCTGTGAGGAAAAAGAAAGAAAAACGTTGCCCTTCGGGATAGCCGACCTGAAGAAGGGCCATGAGCAAGTGTATTTGGGGCAGTGGCAGGCGTATGAACAGCTAGCTAAGCATAAGGAGAATGACTCGAGCACGTGCAGGACACCAGGGAGAATGAGCCATATCCAATCGTCTAGGCTGCTCAATGTCTCGGAAGAGGAAAATATTCATTTGTTCATTCATATATTCACAACAACCCTGGAGGAGGGCAGAGCAAATTTCTGTTTTGTAGTATGTAGTCAGTGTCTTGCCCAAGATGACGTAAAGATAACCAAGTGAGGGTGCCAGTATTAGAGCAAAATGCCCGATTCGGTGGCTTTTCTACTCTACAGCAATCTTACAGCCTTCGAGGTTTCAGAATTCGAGACTTGGGGAAAGAACTGTAAATGGTAATAGAAAAATATTAGCTTTATGGAGTACTTTTTCATTAAAGGGAGACAGTTTCAGTAAGGACACAACTTGAAGTTTCAATTCTCTTCTAAAATTTCCATTAAGTTTAAAGGTTTGGGGAAAAATATCATTTCCAGAAATGTTTATGATGCTTCTATAGGTAATGCGGTTATGAAAATGAGGCATGTTCATGGACTACTGCTGTGTTTGTTCCAAAATAAGAAACTGAAAGGCTTCTACTGCGCTGATTTCAGTCCTCCCCAGCAAAGGGGCTGAATTTAGAGGCAGTGTCATTTGGAGACTATCGTGCTCAGCATATGGCTGCATTGCCCTTCCAATCACAAAGGGCAGAGAAGGTTTAGCATCACTATGAACATTTCATAAGGCTCTTGAGGGAGTCGCCTTTTAAAGACCTCACTTAATCTGATAGAGAATGTGAGAGGAAAACACACTTTGTAAATGCATATTTGTGGTAACAGAATTTCTTTTGAAGGTCATCAGGCTATTTCTGTCTTAAAGGTTAAAGTAATTTTAAAGCATAAATGTTGGAGTGCCAAGTACAGAAGCAGACTGATAGTTCATTATCCAAATACCTAGCCATGTAGGACAAACCCAAAGGACTTTCTTTACCATGAAAGACTCCTCTGTTGGCTTTCTGGTGAACACTCTGTGGTAAGAGTTCCAAGGTTCTGCTTTATAATTTCAGGGTGTTTTTTTGGTTTTGTTTTTTGTTTTTATTTTGATTTTTAGTGCTTTATCTTTTCCCTCCGGGCTGTGGTATTGTCACCTCGGTGTGTAAAGCAAGTAGAAAACAGTGGCCTTGTTCACAAAGAGACTATAGATCTCTACAAAGAGGAGAAAGAGAAAAACTAAAGACCTGCTCAACAGAAGAGAGGGAGATAATTAATATGCACCCTGCCATCTAACCCCTGCCCCCCACCTCTTTACCACATTCCCTGCTCCTCCACTTCCCTCAGCTCCAGTCATGCTGACCTTCTTGTTGCTTTTTGCTCATGACAAGCTCATTCCACTCCAGAATCTTCACACTTGTCCATCCTTCATCCTGAAGTAACTTCCCTTCGGTCTTTCAAATTAAAATGACCTTCTTCAGAGAGACCGCCCCCTTACCACTGTACCCCTTTCTGCTCCTTTTGCCTGCACTATTTTCCTTCAAAGCACTTCATATACCAGCTTGTACTTCTGTTCTCTCTGTCCCACTAGACTGAGAGCTGCATGAACCTGAGGACATGCTCTGGTTCCTAGCTATATCCCAAGCAATGAGGGCAGTACTCAGGGCCCGTCATAAGCACATTACAAATATTTATGGCATGAATCAATGGAATAAATAATTTTTATTATATTCATTTTCTCAATGTTATGCTTTAAGTTAAATATTTTATCTTCCCTTTCTTGCATTATACAATAACAATTCAGAAATGCAAACTTCAGGGAGGGAGAGTGCATAGTTCTTTGATCTATTTAATTCAGATTGATGGTAAGACCTCCAGTAGACCTTATATGCCCAGGACTATGTAGAGATGGATCGAAGGGGCAATTTTTGGACTAAGAGGGAAGATTATTTGTGCATAATGATCCATTTGAAGACGAAAGTTAGCCTCCCTTTAATTGGGAGATTTAGCAACTACCTGGGCTTCTTCAGAAAGAGTAAAGGAATTATCTGAGAGGCTTAACTTTTTCATCCCTACAGGGCACTTTCATGAGGTAGGCACTCAGGAATCAGAGTCACAGATTCAATTGGTATCAAAACACAGCAATATGATTTCCCACAGATATGGGTACCAGGGCCCCAGATTATGAAGATTTCTGGTTATCTTCTCCACTGCCCTCAGACTATCAAGGATCAAGAAATCTGATTATCTTTTGAAACCGTGCTTTGTCTTTACACGTATCCAAAGTCCTTAAGTGCTGCCTATTCCTGATTTGTTCTTCAGGAGCATTTTTATTTTTAGCTTTTCTTTTTGCAACTAAAAAGTTTAGCTCCTTCCCCAAGGAAATGCAATAGCCTTTTCCCTGGAAATGAAACGTAGAAACATTTGTCCTGAGTGATATACCTCCTATTTGGGGTTTGCACACAGATTTTGCTGGACATTTCCAGGGCATTGTTTGACATTCACAAGTAACATGTAAAATTGAGTATATGGTACCTTTGTCACACATTAAAGTGATATGAGCCATGCTTGAGCTAAGAGACACAAGATTTTTGATTTCTCCCATAGCAAGAAATTATATCCTGTAACATGTGCTTGGTAATTACAAATCTTTGCGTGGGCATCAGTGCCATATGCGTAATACACCCCAGTGGCACCATTTCAAGGTTGCAGAGTCACATTTTGTAGACGAATCATTTATAATCACCACTGCTACTGCAGCATTGTCTGTCACACTTTGCTCTGCATGGGTGTTTCTATAACAAATTTTAAAGTTGCTAAGCGATTTAAAAAAAAAAATACAAGTTAATGCTAGTGTGTTCGAGATATTTCTTAAGGACTATCACAAATGTCACCGTGTACCTTGGAAAGGGAGCTGTATAAAAGAAAAACGAATGCTAACCAAACTTCTTTCATGAGTTATATTAGTGATCATTTATCCGAACACTAAAACAATCTCGTGGGTGTTGTAGACATGTAAACATTATTGTACTTTTCTACCAGGACAATTTACCTTAAATTATAAAGAATCCAATGAGGTGATAAGGCTCAGATACCTTTATTTGTTTAGTCCTACTTGGTCACATTAGAAGACACATGAGGATTCATTCACTCATTCATCCATTCATTCATATGAGTTCATTTGTTCATTCATATTTTTATTTTCAAATTTGATCCTCACTGTAACCCTGCAAAGTACATATTATACTAAAAATAGAATATCAAAGCAGTTAAAAGGGTAGGCTTTCAGAGTTTGAGAGTTTGACAGGCCTAAATTAAAATCCTGGCTCTACTACTCCCTAGCTATGTGACCCTCATAGTCACTTAACTTTTCTGTGCCTCAGTTTTCTCATCTGTGGAATGGGGACAATGACAAAATCTCCTCATTAAGTTATTGTTAGGATTAAATGAGATCATTAATATCAGTATCTGATACATAATTGTTCAACATTAGCCATTATTTCTATTATAGTCATATTACTGATAAGATGATAGATTTAGAGAGGTAATGTAATTCACCCAAGATTGTACTGCTAGCCAGTAGCTGAAGTGGGATTTAAACTCAATTATCCAGGGGCCGCCTGGGTGGCTCAGTAGTTAAGCGTCTGCCTTCGGCTCAGGGTGTGATCCCAGTGTTCTGCGATTGAGCCCCACATCAGGCTCCTCCACTGAGAACCTGCTTCTTCCTCTCCCACTCCCCCTGCTTGTGTTCCCTCTCTCGCTGGCTGTCTCTCTCTCTGCCAAATAAATAAATAAAATCTTAAAAAAAAACCCCTCAATTATCTGACAGCAGAGGTAATGTGCTTACCTTTGCTTCA
Source organism: Ursus arctos (assembly GCF_023065955.2). NCBI lineage: Eukaryota > Metazoa > Chordata > Mammalia > Carnivora > Ursidae > Ursus > Ursus arctos. The sequence continues at coordinate 64,746,778 of NW_026622985.1, read as the reverse complement.
CAGCTTAGAACGAGGAGGAGAGCAGAGGATTAGTTCATTCATACAGGATGATTGGGAGGGTCACCTGCAATACTGAATGTGAAACCGTGTTGACAAGTATATGTACCCTTATACAAAGGTGAGATATTTGGGTTGTGTCAATTTTAAAAGTCTGGGAATATATGCTTGCTCTAAAATAAGCCTAAGCATTGCTGTCACAGAATTTGAGCTCACCAAACCCATATCCTTTTCCTCCTAGGCTCACAACTAGCCTGCAGTTGAGCATCAATGCCAGGTATGGCATGTAAAATTTACCATGTGCTCTATTTGTGCTATTCTCTTTGCCTTCTGCTGGTTGGGAGGATGACCTCCAGGGAAACCTTTGGTCTATACATCGATAACTGGAATCTACAAGAAGAACCTGAGTCCTTGAATCACAGTTACAAGAAAGGCCACCACCATTCAGGAGCCCCCATTTTGGAAGTCATCGGAAAGAGAAATAAACTTCTATTGCATTTGGAAACTAATATTTTGGAATTTTTAAAAAAAAGATTTATTTATTTCTGAGAGCGAGAAGGGGGGGGGTTGGTGCAGAGGGAGAGGCAGAGATAGAATCTCAAGCAGACTTCCCTCTGAGCCCAGAGCCCAGTGTGGGGCTCGATCTCATAACCTTGAGATCATGACCTGAGCCGAAACCAAGAGCTGGACACTCAACTGACTGAGTCACCCAGGTGCCCCAATATTTTGAGATTTAACTGCTAAAGTAGCTAGCATTACCTTCATTGGTACAATTACCCAGCACTAACCTTTAAGGCTGAATAAGTAGAGTGTTACAACTGCCTGGGAAACATGAGATGTCAGTGTAGCTTCTTTTACCCATATATTCAATAGTATATAACATGAAACTTTTGGGGACATAAATGGGATACACAGTTCTATCCTGTATTTATAAATACTAGAAATATATCTTCAAACAATTACTCATAGTACTTTGGGGTCAGAAAGATTTTAAAAGTCATCTAATTCAACTCATCCTGAGTGTGTACTGTAGTATAGTATCCCAAAGTATAGCAACAGTAAACTCACTTTTAGACTGTTTTGTTATGAAATACATCCATCATTCATTCTAGGCAGCATATAGCACAGAACAGAAGTTCAAGACTCATGCCCATATTCATACCCAAAGACACATGTGTGTTTTGGCCTATCATCACTTCTGTTTTAAGTTAAATTTTAATTGACGCGGGCATCCTCCGATCTTTCACAGACCCCACCACTCCCTATTATCACCCCTGCTTCTCCACATATCTGTGCTATTTTTCTGGTCCCTGAAGCATTTGGGATTGTGTGCCCTGCATGGCCTTAAGATAAAAAAGATTTACATTCAATCCCTGGCTCTCCACTTTTCCTAGTTTTGTGACCCTCGGCAAGCTCCTTAATCTTTTTGAGTTTTCTCATTTATAAAATGGGTTTAAGAATTTTAGCCTCTCTTATATACAGTAAGTAGTATCTGGAATATATGAGATAAGGTACTATAGAGACTAATATATCAGAATTATTGCTGGAATAACACAAAATATTTTTATTATATCTTCCACATGAAAATCTTTGAAATAATTTAAGTAAATGATTATGTCATTCCTGTGGCTTCTCTTCTCTTGTCTAAAATTCCCCATCTCTTTTAATTATTCTTTGAATGGCATCATTTCAGTTACCTTACGGTTGTATACCAGGATGGGGGTGTGCAGGCTGAGTGTGGACTATGGTAGACAGAAAATGCCATGCTTAGTATAAAAAGAGAAGCCAATATTCAGCTGATTGTTACCAGATGGCAATATTCACTTGGCTGGGCCCAATATTTCAAATGAAGGAAGCAATCAGGATTTGTATACAAAATTTCCCAATTTTTAAATGTTGGAATATTAATTCACTTTTTAACATTGGCCTGGAGGCCTCTAGCTTATAAAACTCTGTCTCTAATTTTTAGGCCTTGATTCATACATATTTTATGTATGTATGTATGCATGTAATTTATTTATTTATTAAGATCTTATTTGTTTATTTGACAGAGAGAGAGAGCAAGAGAGCACAAGCAGGGAGAGCGGCAGAGTGAGAGGGAGAAGCAGGCCCCCCACTGAACAGAGAGACCAATGTGGGGCTCCATCCCAGGACCCCAGGACCCTAGAAGCCGTGGATAGACGCTTAACCAACTGAGCCACCAGGTACTCCTAAATAAATTTTTTTTAAGATTTATTTATTTATTTGAGAGAGAGAGAGAGAGAGATGAGCAGGAGGCACAGAGGTTGAGGGAGAGAGAATGTCAAGCAGACTCCATGCTGAGCATGGAGCCTGATGCTAGGCTTGATCTCATGACCCTAACATCATGACCTGAGCAGAAATCAAGAATAGGACACCCAACCGACTAAGGCACCCAGACACCCCTTCATATTTTAGTCTATTAGTGCAGAGGTCAATCAGTATATAGATGGGCCAAATTTGAAGAAAAAAAAAAATCAACTATCAACACGATCAAAGTCTCTTAAAAGATAAATTCTAGTAATTAAAATGAATAATCTCTATTTGATTTACATGAGACAGTTTCTACATATGAATCAAAATATATTAGCATATAATACATATATTAGTTACATGACTATTACCCTAAGTATTCCACTTCTAAAAGGACTCACTAGATTGTTTACAGTCGCAGAAGAACGTTATCACAGATGAAAGTTACAGTATAGTAGTAGCATGAGGATGTGCATTGAGAAGGGGTCTGGAGACCTCAAGCTCTGACATGTCTTCCCATCCCTGGGTTGCCAGTATGTGCTTTACCTCCAGGTCTGGAACCATCATCTTGAGAGCATATGACATACCTGTGTAACAAGAAGTCCCAGGTTTTTTCATGGTGGATCCCATAGAGAGCAGGTCACATAGGCATGTTACAGTTACATGACCAATCTTAACTGGCAAAATCTCCCAGCCTTCACCAGGCAAATGACCTGGCTCACCCCGTCCCAAGACAGCTGACAGACTCATGGTTACAGACATTATTCATCTTTAATTAAAGTATTAGCATTGGCCAAGGGTCATTACCACGCTCCAGAGTACTACCAGCCTAGAAAGTATACATTCCATCCAGCTAAGATTAAGCCATGCTATCCCCTCTATATAATTTCAACTTTCTATGAACTATATAAGAGAAAACATTCATCTTTTTACCGGATTTTTTTTTCAACAGCTTGACTAAACTTTAGGCAAGTTTCTTCTCAACTATACGCTGCTCTCTGACTTCCCTTTTCCTAGAGTTTTATTTTAGAAAACTTGCAGTTGTAATTTTTTCCTGTCTTTCCAAGATGCACATCTTTTTCCAGACTCTTTCTAGTTTTGCAATCTCAGAATGTCTTTCTCAAGAGCCTGGGAGCCATCCTCTGAAATGTAATCATCAAGAAAGATTGTGCCCCTGTCTTCCAGTCTCTGTAGGAGGGTAAAAGCCTAACTTCCATAGCACCAATATTCAAACACAGATGGTCTAACCGCATAATCAACCTCTCCAACACCCTCCCAGCACTCTTTCATAGCTCATCCCAATGCTTGAATTCTCCTGCTTTTTGTTTCAAGGAAGTTGAGTTCAATCTCTCTCCCCATTGCAATAGTGTTGACTCCTATTGTAATAGTATTGAATAAAGCCTTGTCTAACTCCATCTGTCACAGTTTTTCTATGACATGACAATATCATTAAATAAACAAAGTAAGTTTAACCCTACACATAGTCACTTAATAAATATGAACATCATTTTGAAAAATAAGTTTTGGGAACCTGAATGAAATATCCAAGTTTTCCATATTTTATTCTTCAAGAAACTACTTTGTTGTGGTCTTGCCAAAGGCTTATTTTCACTGATTAAGACATAATCTTTAATAATAAAAGAAAAATACTTTTAAATAATGGCCATTTCTGGTACAGAGTAGTTAATTTCAGCAATACTAATTTTATCCTCAAGTCCTTTATTTTTAAGTTTTAACAAAGTATTATTAAGGGCTGTCCTTTTGGTAGAGGTTCTTGTTTTCTTACTAGCACAATATCTGTGGTGTGTTTTTGAGGTGATTATAATAGAAACAAAGCCTTTTTGGAAAACAATTTGAAAATGTCAATATATGCTTTTCCAAATAATATCACCACCAACAATCAGAGTAATTTAGGGGATTTCAGGCTGAGGGATGGTTTTTTGATGACACTGCAGATAAAAATATATGCTGTTCTTATTGTTAAATGGCTTAGTACTTTTTGGTAACCTATATATAAAAGTGATGGCAGTTGACCCAGTGTCACTGATTGTGATCATGGCAGTTAAGGGGCTAAAATTGTAAAAACACAACAGTGCCAAAAATTGTAATTGAATTGTCCATAATCTGTTCTTCACTGAGTTTCTGGAATGTCCTTGAATTAATTTTAAAATTACTCAGCTATCAGAAAGAACGAATTCTCAACATTTGCTGCAACATGAACGGCACTGGAGGAGATAATGCTAAGTGAAATAAGTCAAGCAGAGAAAGACAATTATCATATGATTTCTCTCATCTATGGAACATAAGAACTAGGAAGATCGGTAGGGGAAGAAAGGGATAAAGAAAGGGGGGGTAATCAGAAGGGGGAATGAAACATGAGAGACTATGGACTCTGAGAAACAGACTGAGGGCCTCCGAACTTTATATCGGAAACCGGGGATGTACTGTATGGTGACTAACATAATATAATAAAAAAAATTTTTAAAAATTAAAAAATTAAAAGAATAAAAAATAAAATTAAATGCCTTTTCTTCTAAACAACTCTAAGGAGCTGAACTATAGACCTTTAAATTTCACAAAATTTTTCCTTATATAGAGCAATCATTAAACTTTAGTAAATAGAGATAAAATGACATAGATAAGTATATCAATTTTTTTTTTTACTTCTTGTTAACCATAGGCTGTGGATATTATCCATTTTTCTGGACTCAATATTTAGCAATTTAGTACACAATCGAAACAAACTAATTTACAGATTTTCATAAACATTAGATTTCAAAAGTAAAATTTTGGGAAATGTATCTCCTAATGATCTATATAAGGTTTTATTTTCATGTACCTCAGGACAAATATTGACAGACTGAAATGAGTTTTACCACCAATTCAATTCCTATTTTTCATTTTCATGTATGTGGAGATTAGGAAATTTTCTAACATAAATAAATAGATGGAAATGAAAGATGTTTTTATAGGAAGTAATTCAATTGTTTGAACATTTAAGTATAGGTTAAAAATGACATTATAACCTGTTATTAAAAATAACTGACAACTCAATTACATCTTTCTTCAATTTTTTGAAATCAAAGAATTAGAATGACTACACTTGTAAAGAGATTTATACCTAATTATTAGTCATTCACGTTCTCAACACCTAACTACCCATTTTAGAAGATTCTTTGGCCTGTAGACTTTACAGTGTGTGGAAATGTACCGTGCTAAGAATGGAGACTGATAAAGCATGCCTTTCTTCTTTGAGAGGGAATAAAGCAAGCAGATCAAATTTGGAAGATCTAGAATGGAAAATGATTCCCCTAAAAGTACAGAAGCCCTACACCTCCTGGAAAATCTTCATATCCTGAAGGGTAACCCAAGAACAAAGAATGAAGAAAGCAGCTCCTAAAAAAGGAGAGAACTCCTTGCTCCTGCCTTAAGAATCTCTTTAGCCAAAGCCCAGCTGACTTAGAAGCCACGATTACTTGTATTAAAAAAAAAAAAAAAAAAAAAAAAAAAAAAAAAAGATCCCCAGCAGATTGTGATAATGATTTAAGTTGGAAAACCACAGAAATAAAGGATAGACAATTCACTTTAGGGTCAGATGGTCACTGGGTTCCCATCTTGGTCTTATCAGTTTATTAGCTATGTGACCCTGGGCAAAATATTTAACTTCTCTGAGCCTCAGTCTTTTCATCTGTATAATAAGGATAGCAAGTAGGTATTGTTAGGAAGATGAAACGATATAATATATGTAAATCACTTAACACAGTGTCTGATACATGGGAGGTATTCAATAAATAATGGCTGCAGTCATTGTTATCTTTGTCATGGTCACCACCAATTTTATTGGCTGGGGTTAGTCTCTGGAATTTGCCACTATATAGCCCCATAGTGTCATGGAAAACAAGTGGGTATTAGGGGTCAGATGTTTCTTCATTGTGCTCCACCGTGGAGGTAATTATGGGGAAGAATCAGACTGACTGCATGAGTATGAGAGAACTACACAGGAGGAAAGGCAACACTTAGGGCAAACTTCAATACTTTTCTCTCAAAGGGAAAATTAGAAGTAATGAGAAACCAAAAATTCAGATATAAAAAGCCTCAAATATTTAAATTCTTTCATCCACTAGACATATGTCAGACCATGATATAATTTCAGCAATTTGATCTCATTTTAGATTTAATGACCTTACTTAAAAAATCATAAAAAAATTAAATTCCATAAAAATTAATGTATACTCTTATCTACCTAACTTAATGAGAAAAATTAGGTTTAGCTATAAAGGTCTCCAAATTTGATTTAAGGTATGTGTGGCTGCCACAGGAAAATGGAGAAGATGTAAAAAATCTTTTGGTCTTGGGAAGAGGTAGGCACTTAAATTTAGAGACTAAATGAGAGCTAAGGGAAATCCATTATTTTAATGATAATCTCATCAAAAGTACATTAATCAAATAATAGCAGCACAAGAAGGATGTAGATCTTTAAGTGCCAAAACACAGGATTAATTCATAAAACCACAGGATTATTCTGTTAACAACTTTGTGAAAATGATTTCCATTAGTAATCAAACAAAAGGTAGGAAGAACTTTTGATGGGAAAAATAAAATTCATCTGTCATATGTTTCATTTATTGTTAATGTAAGGATATTGAATATCCAGATGATAATGGAAAGTAATCTCCTAAAATGTAAATTTCAATCAGATTAGAAATGTTTAATTGTCATTCAAGTAGAAACTAAATAGTCAGAGTTTTAGAAGAGAAATTGCAGACTGACAGGGTAGTGATGGCTTCAGAGGAGAACATGCTTATGACATAATTTATCAGTGGTTTCAGCCTGAAAATCAAAATGGAAATCTCTGAAACATCCATGTTTTGCAACTTGGTAGTATATGAAAATGAGTGAGCAAATATAGCTTTTCAGCTAAAGTTTGAATATTCCAAAACATAAAGAACGAATGACTTTCAAATTTATTGTCATGAGTAATTTTACATGCTTTATTAGTTCATACTTCGGCCAGGTCCTTGAAGATATTTTGTGATATATCTTTACTGAAGACTAACTTATTAAGCAAGAGCCCTTAGTAAGTCTCTGAAAAGTTTCTCTAACTTTTATGATAGAAGAACTGTATTAAAAACCATTCAGTGAATTTAGTTGAAATAATATTCCTAGGAAAATAACACATATGGGTGATATGTACATTAGAGTATAATACAAGTATTAGAGTAGGCTCTGACAAAAACTTTATCAAAGTGTGTTTTTTTTTTTTTGCTATTAAAACTACACAAAAAACAAATGTTCCAATCTTCTTTGGGCTTCAAACTACAGTAAATTTAGAGTTGTAATAAAGAGGAGACTACGGACGGCATAACGTCTGCTTAACATGGTGAGAATGGAGCTGATGACTTGGCAGTCTTTGAAAAGAAATGGGATCTGACTAGGTGAAAAATAATGAGAAGTGGAAAAAAAGTGTGGATAAGGTAAGAGGATGCAAGTACAATGGTTCATTGTGTAATACAAACAGGGAGAGAAAAGCAGCTCATCTCTAAAAGTTCTTGTGAACCTACGTGCATTGAGATAAATTACATTTGCAAGGATTTCTGGGATGCTGATGTGAAAGTGCGAAGAATGCTGTCCAACTACTGCTCACACTATTTTTCTAAAAATCAACAGACTTTAGAATGCATTCCCTCTCTGTTAGATTTCCTGGGATTTCTCTCCATTTATGTTAGGGTCACTGATTTAAATTTAATTTATCTGAAGTTTGATGTTCAAATAAATTTTTATCATTTTCAAATAAAATAAAAATTTTAAAATACCATTTGGTATCTGTCAATGGCACTTCAAAATGCATAAACTATTATTTAACATAATACGTACATTTTTCCACTGAAAACAATATTCCTCCTTCCTCCTCCCTCCAAAAATCCAGAAAACTCTACATTCTAAAATTTCCTTTTAGTTAGTGCTATCTTTGATTCTCTTGTTACTGTTGGAAAACAAAATGATGACTTGGGATAAGCAGCAAAAAAAATGACAATGGTCCATGAATAAATATTCAATTAGTCCATTCTCTGAATACAGTCTCTCCACTATGTGTCCATTCTAAATTTAATAGGAAACTGTGATAAGGAAAACAGCAAATAAGAATCATTTAGCTACCCAAATTAAAAATATTAAATATCAGCTTCCACCTCTCTTTATCCCTGCTGACATCTACCCCAGTGATTTTAACCATTCTCTAGTAGAGTTTCTGGTACATAATATAAGCATTCACATGTAAGTCAAATGAATGACTATTTCATCTGATTTCACATAAAACCAGAAGAGTAGAATTGAATCAAATACAAACTTAAGATGAATATGTGCTAAATATGATTCCTCTGATTATCTGGGGAGATATAAACTATATGTAAACATTTAGTAATTAATTTTAACATCACATTATATCCAAATGCATATTCTTCTTATAATAAGTGATATGTATTAAACAAGACATAAACAAGTAATATATATTAACAAGATTCCAGAATGTTGTTCTGGATTGCAAAATTCCACAAAGAGGCTCTAAAATGTTATGCTAGCACCATTTACCCCTCCCACATTTCTCCAAAGTCCACATGACATCCATAAATATATAAGAGTCTAGATCTTGCAAAGCAGAGCACCCTTCTTTGCACCAACCTTCCTACCAACCAGAATGAGAAATCTAAGCAATTTATTTTACAGAGCACTACCAAGGACTTGCAGGGTCAAGATTCTGAACACAAGAGAGACCCAGAGAGTTGTTATGACATTTGTCCCATTCTTTTCCTTTCTAATTCCTACAGGTTTCCCTGAAATATTTTCTGAAAAACCTATTTAAATTATAACCACTGAGACTGAGTCAGAGTCATTTAGATAGACAGTTAACACTGTGAGAACATCAGTAACCTCCTCTTAGCATTGTCTTGGTCTTTCTGGTCTCTGTTCATGATTGAGGCCTTAAAGTAGCCCCTTTGAGGAGGCAGAATGGAATGCCAATATTTCCTTTATATTACAGGTTATCCTGCAGAATGTGTATGCAGCTTAAGCCTATTGGAAGCCTCTTAAGGAAGGCATTGTTGGGCCTATTGAATTTCATGTAGTCGCATCCAAAGCTTTTTATGATGCTTTCTGCCTTCATGAATAAAATGAGATGTGCTGAGAGAAAACCAGGACTGCTTAGTGGTCACATGATCAATTAGGCTGCTTACTGAAAAGAGGTAACTTTGAACCCTTTCACGACAGAATGGAAAAAGAAAATGACTTATCTCCCAATCTCATTAATGGCTCCAGAAGAGGCTCTCACCAAGTGCACTGCAGGAAGAGATTATTTGGAGAAGAGAAAAGCAAGAAATAGTTGGAATCTAGTATGTCCTAGGCCTTTTCACTCTGTAGAAGAACTCAGGACTTCAAGGCACCACTCGTGGAGGCAGAGTAGTTTATGAGGGCACTTGCTCATGCGATGCCTCACAGCCATAAAGAGAAGAATAGTCATGAGCTTGATGAATTATGTACAAATTTCCTAAGTGGCTTGTCTTTCTGTCTGAATTCAAACAATCCGAGACAGTACTAGATAATTTTAGTGACATATGGTCAATTGGCCTCCCTACTTACGGTTGTTGTGATGGAGTAAATAATAGTGTGTTCTTCCTAATTTCCTAGTTGCTGTGTGTGAGAGGCTTTCACATTTTTCAGAGAAGCAACGGACTGCATGCAGGCAGAATTCATAAATGTCTGATGCTAGCATCTCCCAGGCGCTCCCAGGTGCCGTAATATGCCCTAGTCTTGAAAATCCCCAAAAGCTGGGAAAATGACAAGTTGTATGGTTGATTGCAAGATCTTTTGGTACCCTATCTCTACAAGTGTGAAGGCAAAGGGAACCCTCGCTTAACAGACATCACATGTAACTTACACAAAGATTCTGTGGTACTTTTTTTCATGCCTCAGGGAATTTTTCCTGGCTTCACTTCCCATTTTCTGTCAGAAATTGCTTCACATTTTTTGGGTTTCATGCTAAAACTTGTATCTTGAACTCTATCTCCCTACCTGACTTCTTGCTTTCATGGTTTGTCATACCCATTTCGTTTTGCCTTTAGATGCTTGATCAAATCTTAGCATTTTGGTTTATTTGCTTCAGAATTTTTCTACAGACTAAAGCATTATAGATAGTGCTAAAGTCCCCTCATGCACACCTCCCTGGTGCCAATTCTTTCCTCCCAAGCAGTAGCTGCTTTCTTGAATTTGGTATTTATCATGCGATCCACGCTTCATATCAAAACTAAATATATCCATAGGCAGTTATATGACTTTGTTTTGCAGGTTTACTGAATTCATTGCCAGGCAAATTGTTTTTTTTTCATCATATTTAACATTTATCCTTATCAACTTATGTAACTTTATTTTAATTGCTGTATTTGATATTTTTATTCAACAATTTATTTGTCTACTCATTTTTTTTAATTTATATTCAATTAGCCAATATACAGTACATCATTAGCCTCAGATGCAGAGTTCAATAATCTATCAGTTAAGTATAACATCCAGGGCTCATCACATCATATGCCCTCCTTAATGCCCATTACCCAGTGATCCCATCCACCCACCCACCTCCCCTCCAGCAACCCTCAGTTTGTTTCCTACAGTTAAAAGTCTCTCATAGTTTTTCTCCCACTCTGATGACTTCCCATTCAGTTTTCCCTCCCTTCCCCTATGATCCTGTGCGCTGTTTCCTCTATTCCACATATGAGTGAAACCATGATAATTGTCTCTGATTGACTTATTTCACTCAACATAATACCCTCCAATTCCATCCACATTGACACAAATGGTAAGTATTCATCTTCTCTGATGGCTGAGTAATATTCCATTGTGTATATATATCACAACTTCTTTATCTTTTATATTACTATATTTGTCTATTCTTCTGTTAATGTATATTTAAAACATTCTGCTATTATGAAATAACATGGCAATGAAAATTCTTGTAATAGGTTTCCTTATACAGATGTGCAAGAATTATCTGCATTACATACCCTGAATTAGAACTACCTGATTGATGGGCACACATTTTAATGCACATTTACTTTGCTTATTGTTATCAAAATGCTCTGTAGTAGGGGCACCTGGGTGCCTCAGTCATTAAGCCTCTGCCTTTGGCTTGGGTTGTGATCCCGGGGTCCTGGGATAGAGCCCCACATCGGGCTCCCTACTCAGTAGGGAGCCTGCTTCTCCCTCTCCCACTCCCCCTACTTGTGTCCCCTCTCTCACTCTCTCTCTCTGGGTCAAATAATAAAATCTTAAAAAAAAAAAAAGCTCTATAGTATATTTGTCCCAATATACAAACACATAAGCACTATAAAGGATTTCCATTTCTCCATAGTTTCTCTAAAAGATGGTTTTGTCAGACTCAAAAATTTTTTGCTAATCTGTGACCTGAAACTGTGTGTGTGTGTATTTAATTGTACATCTATAACTCCTTATGAAGTTTAGTTTTGTTTTTTTTTTTTCCTTTTGGATTCTCTCTTGTGTGAATGGCCTGTTCCTATACTTTTCTAATTTTTCTAATGGATTGTTTTTCTTTTTTCTCTTATTGATTTTGGAAGTCCTTCATAAATTCTGAATACTAATCCTTTGACAGTTACATACTAACAGATATCTTCTCATAGATCAAAGCTTTGACATTTAAAAAAAATTTTTGTGGTATATATTTTAGAATATAAGTTTAAGACAGTTAAGTCTATTAACCTTTTTTCCCTAAGTAGAATTTATAGTCTTTGTATCTTGTTTAAGAAGTTCTTTCTACCCAAAGGTCATAAAAATATGCTCTTATATTTTCTTCTAAAAATAGTAATGTTTTGCTTTTTACATTTAAGTTACTAATTCACTAGAATTTATTTTTGTCCATAATGTGAGTTGAGATAAAAGTCTATTTTCATATAGATAACCAATTGCTGTCCTGCAATATATTGAAACTGGTTTATTTTTTCTACATAATTTGTAATGTTGCCTGTGCCACGTATCAATTTCGCCACTTCTTTGCACATTGAGTTTTTATTAATGAACACATCTATTCCTGTGTTCTGTGTTCCAGAATTGTGTTTGTTCCTGCCTATAGCAGTATTAATTAACATAGTTTATAGTAAGTAAGGCTTGATATCTGATTGGACAGTTGTCCCCACATTACTCTTCAACTGCACCATTATTTTGACTACTCTCTGTCTTCTACTCACTTACACTAGTTTAAGGACCCACTTCTACATAACTGTTGGAATTTTGACTAAAATATCCTTTGCATTTAATAGGTTACCTTGGGAGAAAAATTATCATCTTTTACATGTTTCTCCATTTCTTCAAGCTTCCAGTCTGTTCCTCAGAAATCTTTATAATATTTCTATGAAAGGGCTTGCATGTTTTTTGTTAGGTGTATTTCTAGATACTTTTTAGAGTCTTAGTTGATACTGAGAATGGTATCATTTTCTACTGCATTTTCTATTTGTTAATTACTTCGGTAGAGTAATGCCCTCCCTTTCAATAGCTGATCTTGTACCAACTGGTCTTGCTGAAGCTTCCTGTCAATTCTTACATATTTTCCCCAAATTCACTTGGATTTTCAACAGAAAACTCTCACCATCTCAAAATAAGGAAAACTTTCTATTCCTCTAAAATTCTTATACCTTTACTTCTGTTTTCTAATCTTTTCATATTGGCTAGGATCTCTGGCACAACACTGAGCAGAAATTAAAACAGCAGACATCCTTGTCTTGTCCCTCATTTAAAACAAAATATTACTAATACAATTTTGATAAAGAAAAAATAAGTAAAAGAATCAGAAGTGAGAACTCAGTAATAGACCCACACAAATATACTGGGCAGATTCTTGACAAATAGTGCAAAACCAACTCTATACAGGAATAACAGCTTTTTCAAAAAATAAAGCTGGAGTAATTAAATATCCACAGGGACTTTACCCTCACACAAAATCAACTGAAAATGGTTTATGGACCTATAAAAAATTTTAGGAAAAAAAAAGTCTAGAAAATACTTGGAATGTAGGACTAAGTGAAGAGTTCTTAGACTTGTCACGAAATCATCAACCATAAAATGAAAATCCAACAAACTGAACATCACTGAAATGAAATAAATTTTAAAATAATAAAATGACTTGATGAAAATATGTTAGAACATTTATATATCCAGAAATAATAATATACTTTGGGTTTAAAGGGAGGGAATTAGAAGATTGCACACAGAAAATAATGAATACATATGGCCACATAAAAATTAAACTATTTTATCACAAACAAAATATAGATACAAAACTGTTCTGTTTTAGGCTTGCAGCTTTCAGTCCTCTAAAAGGTCAGTAATATTTTGGAAGAACATATAAATTTAAATATATTTCTGCCATCTTTGTATATCAGTTTTTTCTCCCTAGAGCTCTGAAGGTAGCTGGGTTGAGAGACGGGTACTTAAATCAATACATACCAAAGTGTAAATTAACTCTACAACTTTAATTAGTATGTGTCTTACTCACAGTTACCTAGAGTGAAGATTAAATTATACAGATGTATTACTGCATTTTATTTTCTTATTAAAAAATACTGCTACTATATTTATAGTTTCTTTCAATGGAATTCCCTTTCTTAATAAGACATATGCAATACTTTTGTAAAAAGAACTCATTTAGATTTGAATCATTTCAACATTAACTTCAACACAGATGATAAAAATTCAACCTATGGCTCTGAGAGATTTCTCAAGCAGTTTTGAAATTTTCATGTCTATATATACCCTCCTTCAGAAGAATATACTCATTGTCAATATGTCCACTTTTAAAATAAATCTTTTAAAAATAATTTAGCATTCATATAACAAGATTATGTAAGATGGAAAAACTGCTTCTGATGTAGTAAAATGAGAACAGGCTGAAGAAATGGCTTTTAGGGAAAGAGAAGGGAGAACTAGAAAAAGTAAAAGGACATACAAGTTAAATAATGGAAAAAGTCAAAAGGACCTATAGGACCTGAGAAGCAGGATTTTAAGAAAGTACCAGAAAAATAATAACAGTAAAGGAAAGAAACTCAGAAATGATAGTGAAGAGTAAAAGAATGTGTTATGTAGTTGGCCTGACATCAATGCCACCCTGGAAAGCTAAGCCTTTTTTTTTTTTTTTTGATACATTTTAAATATATATGTTGTATTAGCCAGAGTTTGCTGTAATCTCCACAGCAGGGCTGGGGGATTGCTGCAAACACTCCCAGAGTGCAGTAGGTGTTGCTATGTGGAAGCCAGTGGGTGGCGGCAAGGGTGGGAGGGAAGATACTAAGCGACAAGTTGTGCAGGAGAACCAGAGAATTACTGGACACGAAAAATATAGAAATAGGCAATCAGAAGTAAAGACAACTCTAGTGAAGGAGGAGAAAACCAACTGCCATTTTGATGAAATAGTCTGAAGCTAGGTTTTAGGGTATGCACAATTTTCATCAGACTAATCTAGAATGAGGGAGGTACTCATATTGTTTGAGGAAAGATATATTCAGCTTCAAAGGAACATATTATTATTCCTTCTTTCCCATCTTATATGAATTCTGAAATGCACTCATATTATCAGGAATTGTTACCTGATACCATATTCTACCCTATATGTCGGATGCTAGATTCAAAGTCCTTTTTCGGTTTGAGGACTTATTTAGGGATTGCATACTTTCCAGGATCCCATATATATAATCTCAATTTACCTACAGTTGTGTGATCTGAAAGATTTCACACTGGGTAGAGCTGGTTAAAAGAACATGGCATATAGATGGTCACCTAAGATGTTAGATCTGAAGGGCAATGGAAACATCTCTCCTGTCGTGCACCTTCTTCACTCTGTGCTGTAACCTGAAATTCTAACATCGATTTGGACTATTGTTCATGAGGATACTAATAGTTTAGGCTAAAAGAATTTACCAGGCAATTTTCTATCAGTATAAAGGAAGAGAAATTAGGAAGTATGATAGCACTGGTAATATAGACGGGATTTGAAATGGTGGAAAAGAGTTGTTTTGTTTACCACTGCATACATAATACTCACTAGGAGTATATCGTCAATAAATATTGGCTGAATAAATGAATAGAAGGGGAAAAGGAGTATATCTGGAAATTGGAGTATTATATACCGATTGAAAAATGAATGAACCATGCAGTAACATGAATCAATTTTGGAAATATAATATTAAGGAGAAATAATATGTATTCCAAATTGAGTATAGCATAATAACTTTTTCATAAAATTAAGACAACTAATACACACACACACACACACACACACACACACACACACCCCTACCTCTATGACTCACTTTTTAGGAAGAAATATATCTGCAATAAGTTAAATAAAGGAAAGCAAGGGAATGTTGGATTCAGGATTCAGGTTCCAGGGGAGGCAGGTGGATGAATCAGAGGAGGTCACTCTATGAACTCTCTGTTAAATCAAGGTTATTTCTAAGGTTCTAGACTCTATGTGGATACTGGTTTCAAGAGTTCTTGCTACAATATTACAAATAATTAACTAAATAACTAAACAGATAGAAATGCATGGATTAGTGATGTGTTACTGACCCACAGATGACTGGTACACTAGAAGTCCAAAATAAATAAATAAATAGATAGATAGATAAATACATACATACATACATACATACATACATAGAAGGAAGGAGAAAGAAGTCAAAGTTTAGACTGAGGCACAGTAAAAACAAATTGCCCACATCGCAGGGCTTGTCCCTGGCTCAGGGAATGTGAAATAGCAGAGAGCCAGTGAGGAACATGTCCCTCCATGGCTTTAAATAGAGGGAAATATATAGTTCTTCCCACTTGTGGACTTGAATGTTATCTACTAAAAAATACCGGAATGGAGTTGGCTGCATAAAGAGCAAATCATCCATGGTCACAGCATCTAATCAGAACTATGTAACTTGCTGTTTTTCTTTTTGCCCTGGTTCTCCAGAAATGTGGATCCTAATGTGATGATCAATCATTGGAAATCCTTTTCATAGTTATTAAATCTTCTGCATTCTTTTCATGAATATAATTTTTATATTCTGTTAAATTACTTTACATTTTGTATATCATAAATACTTTGGGGTTATTAATGATGTGGGCTATAAATGACAAAATAAAAAATACATGCCACAAATGGTTGAAGTCCCTATTTTGGAAACACAGAAATAATTAACTGCAAGGCTAGCAAAAACCACTTGTACTAGGGGAAGAAATACTTTTCTTATGCAACAATGTGTTAGCTATTTAACTTCAATAAATAAGTTATGTCTAGAAAATACTATTTAAATCACTTGAGAAAGTAACATATTCAGCTGATAGACTAAAAAAGATAATTGACCTCACCCTTTGGCAACATGTTTCAAAACCATATGTTTCAATCTTATGATCAGCTTGAGGAAGCCTCTGTTCCTAGATACCATTGTAAAAGTAATGTGTGCTTCTGGCTTCAAGGTTCTCTTCTGCTTTCTAAAATAATCTCTAAAATAATAGAGAAGACAACAAAGAAACAGACACACAAAGCTGATCTTCAATAAAACAAGAAGACATCAGCATCCCTAACCATAGGATGGGAAGGGCAACAGAGTTATTGAGTGAATCAGCAAGCAGAAGGTCTGATTCAGTGTCTCTGGAAGGGGCTAGTCATGAAGTCTCAGAAAGACATGGACTTGAAGGTATCAGGCACCTGAGGAATTGTTTGTGTTTGCGTGGGCCAAAGCCTGTGCATGCAACAGTTGGAATCCTATTCTCCAATCTCTTTTTCTCTGCCATTTCCAGAACAAGAAGGGCAACCACTAATCTGTAGTCCCTGCAGAAGTCGGAAGGCTGCCTTTGTAGAGACTAAAACAGAGCCGAGGAAAGCTACATGATCTAGGAGGCCCAGTGCAAAATAAAAATGTGAGACTCCCTGTTCAAAAATTAAGAATTTCCAGGATGGCTTCAGTGAAAGAAGTAAACAAAGTCCAGGGCCCTTCTAAGTGTCCCGTGCAGCTACACAGGGAGCACACCCATCAAGGTGTCTCTGCAAAAAGCTTCCAAACTCTGGAATACTAAGCAGAGAAGAGAGTAGGAGTGGAGTCATGGCACTAAAAATGAAATGACTTTAATATCTATCTACTCAATGGTGAGGTACCAATCCCACCAGCCTTAATGACAACCTTATTGTCGATCAGGTTATCCACTCCTTTGAGAAGTCTGGGGGATTCGCCTACGCAGGAACCAGACTAACCTAGAGGAAGATACTGGCATTTGGTAGTGCCCACCGTAAAATCTGTCTGGCAGCCATAATGCACACACTGACAGACCACCTGGAAATAATCTCCATCCACTTGGAAACAAGCTCCACCTGTATCCACAGAGCTGCTGGATGTTTTTAGTGTTTCACTAAAAAAGAGTTACCAGGCATTTGAGGAAATAAACAACAGTAACACACATGAGAGAGAGAGAGAGAGAGAGAGAGAGAGGAGCTCTAAAGAGAAAAAAAGAACAGAGAAAATGTGGAGGGGGTGGATAACATTTCAAAGGGTAAATATTAATATTAAAAAATAGTCACAGTCATAATAGTGTCAGATTATCTTCTAAAAGCAATACTGCTCCCTTCATGTTTCCTCCTGTAACAAGAACTGAAAGCTAGGGAACCTTATTTCTCAAAATATTTGGCAGAAGGTTCAATGCCAATGAGGGGCACTTTCATGTTGCAGATTCAGAAAGCAGAAGAACAACTCAAGCTGTTATGGCTACTTTAGGACTGGAAAGCAAGCATGTGATTTCTAGCAGGCTGCAGGTGTGCAGTTTGCCAATGGCATTCAAGCATTCTCTTATGAAAATTGCTTTGGCATTGCAGACATCAGTCACAGTTTTCTGATATTCCTATATCTTCCTTATTTTTCTGAAATCTAGGGGTGGCTGTTTCATAGCCTTTCCATAATTTTAAGTACCCATTTCTTTGAATTAAATACATTCCTACATGGAATAACTAGTAGAGTCTGTTTTCCTGACAGAGCTTTGACTGATAAAATAATAGGTAGCAAGCACTGCTCTTTATTGTATTTTATGTTTGAAGTATATTTTATCTATTTTTAACCATAGCTTTTTATATTATTCAAATGTCAAACCATTAGAAAGATATATACATGACACATACAATGATATTTTTGTCTTCCCACACTTCCTATTTCCATCCCAGCAATATGTAACAATTTTAAATATATTTTATCCTTCTAATTGAAAGTTTTTCTAATTCAAAGTATTAGAACCTTGAATAAAAAAACATATTAAAGAAAAAAAGACATATAATATGTATGGTTTATGTTTGGGGATCACAAATCCATCTAATAGTAGGTCTGTAAAGAGAAGCCTAAGAAAATGGATGGGGTATTATACAAAAATACAAAAAAAAAAGTTTCTCAGAAATGAAGAATAAAGTTATGCATTCTGAAAGGTTTAGTGCATGCTTAGCACAAAGATCTACCTGAAGGCATCTGAGAACACTAGAAATAAACACCAGAAATCAGAAAAGTTCTCAAAAATTTCAGAACACTAGAAATAAACACCAGAATCAGAAAAGTTCTCAAAAATTTCAGAAAGAAAAAAACCATGCACACAAAAATATAAAGCATAATGGCATTAAACTTCTCAAAAGTAGTATTGGAAACTAGAAGACAACGGAAGAATGCCTTCAATATTCTGAGTGAAATGGTTTTCATGCAAATTTTATACCCAGCCTACGTATCAGTCAAGTGTGAAGGTAGTATCAGGACATTTTATTGAAGTCAAATTCTCAAAAAATATTGAGCTTGTCTGAACTCCTTCTTAGGAATCCAGTCTAGGATGTGCTCTACCAAAATGAGGAATAAAACAAAAACAGAGTAAAACACAGAATTCAGCAAACAAGGGATCCAACACAGGAAAAAGAAGTTGGCATTCCAAGGGCATAGTTCTACAGTGGTGGACCTGGTAGGTAATTAGGCAAAATAGGAACATGAGGACGGAAGGAAAAAAAGAAACGGAAGTGACAAACTGTCTGCTGTTTGATGTCAGGACTATGCAAGAGATTTGAAGAAAAATAAGCAGATGGAAATAAAGTTGTAGTTATTCTCTCTGAGAGATATAAAAATTACATAGAATGGAAATATAATGCACAAACTTGGACCAATGATGGTTCAAAAATAGTCCTATTAACAAAAACACTAAATAGGGGTTTAACAATAACAGAAGAGTCATATTAATAAGAAGAGGAGAAAGGAAAGGAGATGGGGCGGGGTGAAGGACTGCTGGTTTCCATGATTGCTATTTTGACAAAGGTTAATAAGAATTAAAGATGTGATCAGATATAAACATGCTCATAAATTATACATTTATTTACTTCTCTGAATAATTCAGAAGATTAGGAATGTTGACATAGGTGCAATTCTAGACTTTCAAGATCCACTTAGGGAGAATATCTCACAATTATGTCTGAGAAAATGAGGGTCACATCAGACTCTCTAGAAACATGTCTCTTACCCAGTAAGACCACCTTTTCAGTGTATCCTGCACTTAGGGCTACGGTGATGTATTAGAACATTCCCTGGGCCTGATATTTCTCTTCAATACTAGAGTTTCATAAAATAACACAATGCATTTAGGCATGAATACATTCCTCATATGTTACCTTCAGAGTCTCTGGGTTACTTCTTCCTATTACAAGCAAATTCCTAAATTAACTGCTACTTAGCTAGAATAAGGGTCATATACCCTAAATTCTTGAAGAGTCTCTAGGATTAAGATTTTAGACAAAAACAAAAACAAAATATTTTAGACAATAATGATTCCATGAAGCCTTTTATCATTTTCCTTTTAAAACATGTGAATGTATTACTTTGATCATTTAAAAAAATGTTAATAAACTTATTTTAAAAATAAATAAATCATGATATTTCAAAATTAAGCATAAAGGTAAGATTCTTAATTACTTTCATGCTTGGGGTACACTGGAACACAGTTTCAGATGGAAGATCGATACAATATTACTCTTTTGCCCAGATTTCTCACTAATAACTTGCAATACCTTTCAGCAGTCCCTTGACAAATGATTTGTAAGTGCCTCTCATTACTCTGCTAAGCCCTCCTTTCAGTCACAGGAAAAAAAAAAAAAAGACAGAGATTTGAAGGAGACACACATCTAAATCCAATCTGTACATGGAAAGTAAGTTAACTCTTTCCCATCTTCCTCCTTGCATCTAAATTTGTGATAGGACCCCAATTTACCAAAGAATAGAATCTGCTAAAAAGATCACTGCATTTATTCCTAGCCTCCTAAATAATAATTCATATATATAATTCAGGAGATCGAATTTTCTATTTAATGTCCCCACAATATGGGAATAGTGGTTTGGAATTGAAATGTTCTCATTGCTTCCCCAAACAACAATTTGGTCAGAATTTAACTGGCTCAGTGGGTATTTTTCCATCACTCGGAAAGACCATAAATGAATCATCTGAGCTATTTGCTTAGCTCTTTGCCCTCTCTCTTAGCTTGGGGATAATGAAGCTTGATAGTAACATGCTAAAATCATTTCTCTCTATGAAAGCTTTTGAATCTTACTCTATAAACTATATTTGATGATGTTCAAAAGTTTTTCAAAAATTTTGCACTGAACCAGCTAGGTCCTTAATTTTTCTTGTGATTTCTCTCTGACATTTAAAATGTTTTTTTCTCCCTTGTGGCTTTAAGTAAATATTTCTTAAGAAGCTATGAATGGTTTGAAGTGATTAAAGGATCTTATCAAAACCATGGCTTTCAAGCCAGTCTTAATATTGATGTTGGCTTATGACTAAATATTAGCGCACTTAAGTTACCCAGTCATCACAAGTAAAATAGAAAACTTCTGAAATTTTTCCCATATTTTTTCATTTTCTTTATGCAGTCACAAACTGTTTAAAATCACTTTTGTTTATCCCAGAGTAACATAACTTTACACTCCTCTGAAGCGATTCTTTTCAATAAACACCATTTTCCTTCCTTGTTTTTAAATGCAAACATAAAGCAGCCTAACATTTGTCAAAGCTCCCATACCAGACAGGGGACTACAGCAAGTCATCTGGTTTATTCTCCAATTTTCAGGCAGGAACATACTGCTGATTTTATTATCAAATGCAGCCAGCTGTAGGTTGAGATAGCCTATTAGTGACAGAGGTTGATATAGCCAATCAACAAATAAACAGGTAAAAATCTTCTCATTCCAGTTGATATGATTCTGACAAATGAGAGGAAAGTGACCCTATCAGCATTAAGAACAATAAGGTAGAAAACCACTCACAGGAAAATCATTGAGGCAAAATTAGATCATGGTCGAATTGCCTCCCTCCTTTAAGGCACCTTTCACTCTGAAACCACCTGTCCTAGAATGCCTAAATTCTGCATCAGGCTGATGTACTTACTGGTGTATTATTTTGACTTGCCCAGGTCAGTGTTCCATCAGATGTTGAATGACCACCTTTTAGAGTATAGGAATCTGGAGCAGTGATGAATATTAATAGAGGTCTGCCAAGCAGTTGTCTTTCATCCTTAGAGCAATAGCTGGTGTTCTCTTGTTATTCAGAATTCTTAATGGAAGCATTTATGCCTAAAGCCTGGAGTGGAGGTATGTATACAGATGAGCAACTCTTCACAGAACTCGCATAAGCAAACCTGGACTGCTTTTTCATTTCATTTTTTTCATTCTGGAAAATTGTGTACATGGCAAAATTTTTACAAGGGTATCTGCTTTTAAATTGTAATTAGGGAAGCAATACATCTTAAGTGAAATAAATATCGAGAAGAGGGCAGGTATAATTCTGTTGGGAGAGATATAACTATCACCAGGAAGCTAGACAAAAAGCTTAAAGTTTAGAACAGTAATAAACAGAAATAGATAAAGCTCCCAGAATGTAAGGGATAAAGGTTATTCTTCCAGAGCCATGCCGTGGCTCTGAGGTGGTGTGTATTCTGAGATTTATAGACACTTGAGCAGATTTTGATCATCAATCAAATGGTCAACGGTTGCCCATTTAATGAGCACCTAGACTATAAAAAGTAACATAGTAAACACCACAGAAGATATAAGCATAGCTATATGAATTAGGGTAGAAATGATGAGAATCACATTTGCAGGATTAAACATGCATGAACCTTTGGGGCACTCGGGTGGCTCAGTCAGTTAAGTGTCTGCCTTCAGCTTGAGTCATGATCCCAGGGTCCTGGGATCGAGTCCTGCATCAGACTCTCTGCTCAACAGGAGGTCTGCTTCTCCCTTTCTTTCTCCCTCTCCTTCTCCCCTCTGCTTGTGCTCATGTTCTCTCTCTCTCAAATAAATAAATAAATAAAATCTTTAAAATAAAAAGTGCATAAACCTTCAACATAACAATGTGTATGAGAACAGGCAGTTGGTTCAGGACAGTAGTGACTTGTAACTGTATTACTGCTCCTCATGAACCAATAGGTCTCTTCCAGCTATTGATTTCCACTCTGTTGTCAAGATTCAACCAGGTCTGTCACGCTTGAATGGCCCTTCTGCCTCGGGCTTTCCCTCTTTCCTGCAGAGTCCTCCACTTGGCTTGGTTATGGTGAGCCCGTTTGATAAGGCACCATTTCCTAAGCTCACTAGATCATAATAATCACTTGTTAAATGCAGATCCCCAGGGTCAATCCCTAAGAATACTGAAGCAATAGGGCAGAAACTGTATGAAAAAAAAAAATCTCCCTTAGTTGACTCCCATGCTCAGATCAAGGTGGGAAACATTATGATGACTGGAAAGAGTAGGTTTATCTCATTGCAGATAAAATGTTAATTTCAAGGAATGAATATTTTAAATAATACTTCAGATCCCCAAAGTATCAATCATTAGCCACTGTATGGAACACTCCGTATTTTCTCTTTTATAATGTGCTCATTGCAGATGTGTCTGTGAAAAAGCCACAGCACAGTCCTTGACCTCAGGGAGCTTGTGAGATATACTAACGGTGACTTGTGGCTTTATTATTATTTATAAACTAAAGAATAAAATATATAGGCTGACACAAGCTAACTTCATACATACTCTACACAATGCTTTTATTGGCAATATGATCATGTCTGTTCCATTAGTAATGTTGATGAACAGAGATTGTGCAAGGTGAGACAGAGCAGAATTTATCTATCCAAGACAAGAATGCTAGAGAGTACAGGATCCCATGGCTATGCTGCAAGACTTACCTGGAGACACAGCTGAAGCTCACTTAGCAGTTCAGAGCAGGTTGCATGTAGCTGCAATACCAAGTGAAAACCAAGACTGACAGGTAATAGATTTCATAACTGGTCGGTTTTTCTCCCTTTTACATTTCTCAAAGAACTTATTTTGATCTACCAAATTCTTTATTAAGCTCATTATATAACTGACATGTGTTCATTAAATGACTTTTCCTAGTCATTGGATGACTTATTTCTGTGCTAACTGTAAATTTTACATATCTTTCTTCATCTTAAATCCCAATACGGTGGAAATCATACGCAGTTGCCAGCTTCTACCTGCTTTTTCTGGGAGTAGAGAAAAGAAGTCCGAATCTCTTGAAAGACCTAAGGGTACTGTGTAGATATTCACAAGCTAGAAAGAGATTATGTCCTCCTTCCTTTAATTTCCTTTATCTGTTGGATGAATATTGAAGTTTTCTTTCCCCAAGATTAAATCAACGATGCCAGAAAAAATAACGTATGTTCTTAGGCAGACAGAAAATTAAGGGATGCCTGAGTGGCGCAGTTGGTTAAGTGTCTGACTCTTGGTTTTGGCTCAGGTTGTGATCTCTCAGTTGTGAGATCGAGCCCCACTTTGGGCTCTGTGCTCAGCAAGGAGTCTCCTTGGAATTTCTCTCTCCCTTTCCCCCGCCACTCCCCACTAATGCCCTCTCAAATAATAAATCTTAAAAAAAAGAAGAAAGAAAGAAAAAGAAAGAAAAGAAAAGAAAAAAGGAAAGCAAAAAGAAAGAAAAGAAAAGAAAAGAAAAAAGAAAAGAAAGAAATTAATTTAAGATGCATTTAGTTAGGGCCAAGAATGAGAAATCATGAGCAGTTGATGGGCTGAAGTTCTCAGAAGAGGCACTGGTGATGGGATTAGGCTCAGGAAGGAATCTTTAGTGATTTTCCTGTTTTCCTAGAAGGTTGATGGCAATGAGGAGATGGTAGAAAGAGAGTACTGGGTGTTCCATTTAGCTTATTTCCAGATGTGCACCTCAGCCTCATGCATCCACAACGATGGAGGCCTTTGATTTCTACTTTGCCTTTAAGAAGGTAGACATGTTTGTTTGTTTGTTTGTTTGTTGTTTGTTTTCAGGCTTGATGCTCTATATCAAGCCTGGCAAACTATCTGGAGAGTTTGTAATTATATATATATTTTTAAAGATGTTATTTATTTGACAAAGAGAGACACAGCGAGAGAGGGAACACAAGCAGAGGGAGAGGGAGAAGCAGGCTTCCTGCTGAGCAGGGAGCCTGCCGCGGGGCTCGATCCCAGGACCCTGGGATCATGTGAGCCGAAGGCAGATGCTTAACGACTGAGCCACCCAGGCACCCCTGTAATTATATTTTTAATAGCTTTTAGTTCTTCTGTTGTAATTCTTTGAAGGCCTTAAGTTAGTCTAGGGGGACCTGTGCAATAATCCTATTTCAGTTTTTCCTTCAATGTCATACTGTTCAGAGCCCAAAAGGCCCCAACTCCTGGAGACAAATGAAATGGTTGGGCAGCAGAAGTCAATAGTGAGCTGGGGCTATCATGCACTGCTCACAGGAGCTGACTGTGTGCGTATCTTCTCAGTTCTGTATTCAGTTATATCACATTAGCAGCATAACATCTGGCAAGGTGGGAGTATTTGTGCCACAAGACAAAATAAGGCTACAAATCAGGAATTTTTTTTTTTTTTTTTTTCTGGAGAGCTTACTATTAAATATATCCCAGCATATCACTGGCACAGCGGGGCTCTCCTCATCTCCTGCATGCAACTGGTGGCCACCCATTCATCCTTATGGCTTAAATGGCTATCTTGGCACAACTGTAGCAGCAATGGCTTGCATTAGCCAGCTTTTTGTTCTGTTTTGTTTTTTGTTTTTTGGGTTTTTTTTAGCTGGAAGTAAGAAGCAGCAGTGCTGTGGACAACTCTGAGCATTGCCATTAACATCTGACTCTAGGGT
Source organism: Ursus arctos (assembly GCF_023065955.2). Taxonomy (NCBI): domain Eukaryota; kingdom Metazoa; phylum Chordata; class Mammalia; order Carnivora; family Ursidae; genus Ursus; species Ursus arctos. The sequence goes on along the minus strand of NW_026622985.1, from coordinate 64,721,270 downwards.
ATGACACAGCCCTACCCACAAATGGAGAGCAACATACAGTTCCGTCTGGTCATATTTTAGGGGCCCTGAACCTGACGGCTGCCAAGCCAAGTTCTCAGGACACTAAATGAGACAAACGTGAAGGCAATAGTTGTCCCTAAAACAGAAAGGACTGATAACCAATGGGTCCCCAAAAGTAAATCCACCAGTCACAAGTCAAAGATCTAATTCTTACACATGTTTTCTTTTGACAATCTGAATTTGGACAGGAAAGAACAGCATGAAATTTTACTTTCATCTCTTGACCACACAGCACTGGAAAACTTGACTTTAGTAAGAATTTTCACCCTTGCCCGCCTGTGCCACTTTCCCCCCGGATCTCATCAGAAGACTCCAGAGCAAGTGGGACATTCCAATAGGTTTCATCCTGGTCATCAGAAACTGAAGAGGAGAAAAAATAATTTCCCCTCTACCCTTTAAAAGTTGAGTGTCTGGCTGAGACCTCTTTTTCTCCAGGGTCCCTCCTTAGTGGACAAGCTTATATAAAGATGGTTGAAAGTTCTTCACTGTGGCCACTGTAATTCAAAATTATCTTTGGTAATGTTAGCTTACGTGTTCCACCCTAAAACAAAATCTCATTCACCTGAGCCCTCACAGTGGACACAGTCTGACACCAAGAGCCAGTCCAATTTCTAAATCAGACCCAGTCCAACTCTAGCCAGATCCTGTACCCAGTCTGGAAAAAGAAATGCTCAAAGTCTGAAAGCCCCTAAAGCAAAAACTGGGATCTGGGAGTGACTTCCACCTCAGATGTGCCGAGAAACAGGTTGAGCAGGTTGTGCCATTCTGTTGCTCCTTGCTCTGGGCGCTCTCGGGGGTCTCCCTCAGTTTACTCTTCTGACACCAGAGCTGTTAAAAGATAAACTAAGGCTTGGGGCACCTGGGTGGCTTAGTCGCTAAGTGTCTGCCTTTGGCTCAGGGCGTGATCCCGGCATTCTGGGATCGAGCCCCACATCAGGCTCCTCCGCTGGGAGCCTGCTTCTTCCTTTCCCACTCCCCCTGCTTCCTGCTTGTGTTCCCTCTCTCGCTGGCTGTCTCTCGCTCTGTCAAATAAATAAATAAAACCTTTAGAAAAAAAAAAAAAAAAGATAAACTAAGGCTTATTAAAAATTGTAAGAATTTATTTGAGCAAAAATTGATTTGGATAGGGGAGCATTCAATCTAGTAGATAAGCTCCAAGGAGCTGTACAAAATGAAAGACTTTTATAGTCAGCAAGGAGCAGGAACAAGGAAGTTACACTGGCAAGAAAGCGGGTTGGTTATTGCAAAGTTACTTTCCTTTACGGGATGGCAGGTTTCTGTCAGGCAGATTACCTAAGTAGTGCTGATCAGGCGATTCCTGAATGACACTTCTGGGAGAGCCAAAACTATAGCTAAGCCTTGGTTTGGTGATGTGCGGCTTAGCATAAACAATTCCATTGTTGACCTGTTGTCTTGTTTTTAACTCCTATTAATAGTAATTTTCATGGCTATAAGAAGCTAAATAGTATTACTAAATATGTGCTAAGACTGGTGATCAAGCGTCCTAAATTAATTAGTTTCCAAGGTTTGAGAAATTACAAAATTCAATTTAAAATTAAATTATATTTTTATTATTCCTGCTGGTTTCTCAAGGATAGAATCATTTTTGCACACTTTTATAAGTGTTTCTGTTCCTTTCTGAAAAGCAGACTATTTATCCCCCTTTTTTGATACTAAAACTGCAGGTTTCCATGCTAATGCGTTGCCCAGTTTTGTGTTAATATATTTTCACAAGTAGCTGTACATGCTTGCTTTTTGCATGTTGTAAATAATTAGAGGTTCTTCAAGCCCTGTGTAAATCTTCTTTGGTGGATTTAAATCAAAATTTAGAAACAATGCCACCATAATGGTGTCCTCTGGGGTTGGGTAAAATATGACAGCCAAGTGTTTCAAAAGGTTCTTGATGCTAATTACAAGTCTTTCCCTCTTACCAAAGTCAAAAGACTTGGCTGATATTTGCAACTTTGTCAGAAAACTCATCTCAAACATTGGCTAATACTGTAAGGAGAGACAGGTAATTGGTCCACAGAGTGTTAAAATCAAGTTTGCGTCTAAAAAAAAAAAAAAAAAGAGTTTCTTTTTTTTTTTTTTTTTGGTCCTGTGCTTTTGAATATGAGTGTCTGGTGGTCAGTAGAATCCTAGGTCTCATTGAGTGCTCAGCTGGCTCCTACACCATCTCTGTGTTTGTAGAGGACAGACTCTGAAATACTCTCCATCAGAACTCCTCCCTGGAGCTGGAGCTTTGTAATTTTAAGGAGAAAATTTAAATTGACATCCACTGATTGTTCTCCTATTGTTGATCCAGTCTCATGCTAAATTTCTTTCTTTCTTGTTATTTTCTAATGTTTTAAACCATTTTTGTTATTTTCTGCCTTCTCCTGAAGAGAGGGAAATGACATGAGCACATTGTGTCATTCCGTAGCACTCTCTTTACCATGCGTTTACCCACCTTCAGCCATATGTCCTGGGGACTGAGAAGGACAAATGAAGAAGAGGAGCAAAATATTTAATCAAAATCTTGTCCCAGAGGGGCGCCTGGGTGGCTTAGTCGTTAAGCGTCTGCCTTCGGCTCAGGGCGTGATCCCAGCATTCTGGGATCAAGCCCCACATCAGGCTCCTCTGCTGGGAGCCTGCTTCTTCCTCTCCCACTCCCCCTGCTTGTGTTTCCTCTCTTGCTGGCTGTCTCTGTCAAATAAATGAATAAATAAATAAAATCATTAAAAAAAAAATCTTGTCCCAAAATTCCTTGAAAATACTATCGGTCAGAAACCAAATCCATGCAAGACTCAGGGAAACAGGCACCTGCTACTTCTATATGTGTGGAAGTGTTGTTTTAGTGACTCTGGTCTTGATTTGTTCCTCTGGTATTTTTCATTAGTGTATCGATTATATATTTTTATTTTCTTAAGGTGAGAATGTTACTGATAGTTCCTCAATACTGAGTCCCATGTCCATGAGAATATGGAGTCTCTTCACCTTTTTCTTTTTCCTTCTGCATTTTGGACATTCCTTTTCTTCTTTGCTGCTTTGTTCTCTTCCCAGCTCTTGAATGTGTGCCTGCCCCAGGTCCTGATGTTGGTCCTCCTGTATGTGTGGCTCTCCATTCTCTGCCTCATGGGAACTTCATTTGTTCCTACATCTTCTACCTACCATTTCTATGCACATAATTCCCCTAACTGTAAGACTTGCTCAGACTTTGTTTCCAAAATGCAAACCTGCACACTTGACCTCTCCAACTATTTGTTTTGAAAGCCCCTTAATACAAACATATCAAGAACTGAACCTCTTTTCACTTCACATATTTCTTCCTCCTCTTGCCACTAGCATTCTTTCAGTAAACCAGGCTCAAAATCTGGGATCACCTTTGCTTCCACACTCTCTTTCGCTTTCTACATTCGAACCAGTTCCAAAAGTCATATGTATCTGACTTGTGCATCTTTTGGTACGTTTTTGTAATTATGTCACCATCCCGGTTGATCTGTCTCGCCTCCACTGGAGTCGGTATTTTCTCTCTCCCTGCTCTATAATCCATGCTATGCATATGATCAGTTCATGTCTTAAGGTTCAGCTTCAATTGTCTTATTCCTCTGATAAAATTCCTTCAATGACTTCTCAATTACTGCATTACATATAAGCTTCTTCTTTTGTCACTCGGTGCTAGTTATAATGTCTTTTTTGGCTTAATATTTTACTGCACGTATTGCTCTGATGGAGTTGCTTTCATGACTGTTTCCTCAAAAACATGCTGCCTTTTCTCTCCTCTATTCCTTTACTCAGATTCCCCCTTCAAGCCTAAACTTCCGGCTTTACTACGTTGCAGCTCCTATCAAAACTCTATCCTGTACACAGCTTTCCCCCCAGTTTTTGTTTGTTGTTGTTGTTGTTGTTGTTTTGAGAGAGAGAGAGCGCTCGAGCATGAGCCTGCATGGATGAGGGGAGGATCAGAGAGAGAGAATCTCAAGCAGACTCCACACTGAGCACAGAGCCCAGCACAGCGCTCGAAATCACGCCCCTGAGATCATGACCTGAGCCAGAATCAAGAGTTGGATGCCTAACCAACTGAGCCACCCAGGTGTCCCTATACACAGCTTCTCTTAAACCTCAACTCCTCCCAAATTTTTTGGATGCTTTCAATATTGATCCAACCGATCATAATATCAATACATTTTATATATGTAAAATATGTATATATTTAAACTAAGTAGGAATTTTTCAAATATCATCCTTGTTTTATCCACTGCCTGTTTGAAAACTCTCTGAGGGTACCTTTGTCTTCTTTCGAGTACTATGCACATTGCACAGAGGTAGAACTTTTTCTAGGACTCTTATGACAAAGGTCCTACATGCCTGGCTGCAGGGGAATGAAAGAGGAGAATGTACTATAAAGTTGCTGCAGGTCTATTATCCTTTAATTTCTCTTTCCTCCTCCTGCCTTCCTCTGAAATCTGTGGCCTTCAAGCATGACAGACCTGATAGATTTTTGAAGGGAAAGACAAAAAAATGGCATCAAGTATGTATAGAGCATTGATAATTTATAAGCTGCCAAAGATATACTCTTCCCACAGTTGAAAGTGGAGCGGGGTCTCTCACAGTTTTTGCGCAAACAGATGAACAACTGGGAGGTTGACGAACAACAACAATTCCCTCAGGACAGTGGTTACCTGGCTTTGTGACTTTGTTTCTTTCTCTCTTTTTCTCTCTGAAATGAATGTAGGTAATTTTCTTGCCCAGAAAATGTGCCCACTGGGAAGAATATTCCCTTAAGCAGCCTGATAAAAACAAGCAAACCCACAGGGCAATGTTACTTCCATCCTCATCCTCTAGTTCCTATGTTACATAAGAAAAGGCTCTAAGATTTCTGGGTGCAGGGAGTGGCTCAGGGGAGGAGGTGCTAAGTCCCAGGCAGGGACAACATGATACTGTGCTCACCTCTCTGTAATCTTTATAACTACTTTTGTCAAACCTAAATATGAAAGACTTAAAACACACAGAAGGAAAACCTGTAAACGCCCCTTGTGTTTTTAGCTTGAGTGAAGCTAGATTAAGAGTGTTCTTACACACGCCAGTTCATGCACACAAACCTAGAATGGTCCTCAGTATCTGAAAAGATGGTGGTATTTCTTGTGTCCTTGCTCTTAGCAATTCCCTAGCTTTGCTGTAAGAATTCAGAGATTCTTTAACTTTGTATTCCATTCATGCAACCTACAAGTTACCTCTTACCAGCAACAGTTCTTATAGCCCAGACCCTAATTAGAGAATTTGTCTTGGTAGTGGTGCTAATAGGCAACCAAAGATAGTAGTGTTTTAATATGTAGCAATAAATGCTCTTTTCTTGTTTAAATCACGGTGCTCGTTATTTTCATATAACCAGATATTACCTTCTGAGCATAGCTGGCAGCACAGAGTTCAGGCATGTGAGAAAGTTCCAAATGCTAAGAGGCTCATTTTGTGGCTGTTAAGATTACAGTGATTTTAATGATTCTATAAAAAGGACAAGCAGTCCAATCACTGTGGTTGCATGGGTTTTACACCTATTTTCATTATAAGTGCTGATTTTCTTCTGCTTATATTCATCAAGCTTCCTAGAGTGGAAGATTCTCAGTAAAGTGTCCAGCAAGGGTTATTACATGGAAAATGTTGGCTCTGTCCACAAGTCATGATTTATGATGCCAATGACTAGTCATAAGCAGCTGTATTTATCAGCCGGAATAGTTTTATCAGCAAATTTGAGTCTGTCTTAGGTACTTCTGCCATGAAGTAGAAATGAACATATTTCTTCTAAGCACCCTTTGGTTTGACCAAGAACTAGTGAAAAAAATAATGCATATATCAAATGTCTCATTACCTCGGATTCAAGTAATTAACAGTTCCTGCACCTACAGCCAATGCACTACTCCTGCATTCTCATCAAGGCTCTTGATTTGGGTTACAAGAATGGGCCTGAGCAATAATTTAGCTGAAATGACAAATTGGTTCATTTGGAATGTTTTCAATCCCTGATTTTTCATATGTGGTTGAGATTGATAAGTGATTTGGTGATTTGGCAAACTGCATCTTTCAAATTTCATGTGTTTTCATAATTTATTTACATATTTTGACTTTTCTTTGTCTAATTATATTTTGCTTTCTGTCATGCACCACAATATGTGTTTTATGCAGAAAAGCATAGAAAACAAACCAAAGAGCTTTTAGCCAAATTATTTCATTGCACTCACTGCTGTTATAATTTTTCCTATTTTTAATTCCAAGAAAGTTGGGCTCAGGAGGCTAATGGCTAAGGCATTAGAAGAATGAGCAAAATAATACAATCTAGAATAAGAAGGCTTTTATCTCACACAGGGATATGAGCCTTGTAAGTAACAGAACCCTTTATAAGTAATACAAATCTGAAATGCTGTACAGCATTAGAGTGTTGCTATAAGGACGTGTAGGAAAATGATTATCTTTTCTTGAAACTATGTGGGGGTATTAGTTTCCAAAAGTATTATGCAAATGACCTACATATTATTGCAATATCTTATTGTACAGAAGACTTTTGCCGCTCTAATTTTAGAGTTAAAAAAAATCCTTGTTAGGAATGGTACTGTGTAGAATTTCTAGCACCACCTTATGTAGGGCCATGATTTTTTGCAAAACAAAATGCTAGGTATATTTTAGTTCCTTGCTTTTTGAATGCAAACTTTGTAGGAAAAGGATATTTTTAGTTTATTCTGTCACTAACATACTTATATTGACAAACTAACAAATGTTCTTTCTAAATAAACATGAAGACAGAAAGCGAAAGTTAAAAACATATTAACCAAATTTCTGTCATTTGCACTTAATGTTGTAAGACTAACAGTCCAACCAGTAGCTATATATCTTTGAGATGGAATTTGCTTATAGAATTTTTTCCCTTCATGTATTCCCAAATAGTGCAAATTCTCCATTATTTCCTTATTTTCCCTTCATGTGTCTCTAAATAGTGTAAATATTCATTATTTCTTTGTGTTAAACCTCATAAAATTTAAAATTAATGGAATAGTACATGAATGAAATAAAATTTTCTACCTTCATAAACAGAGAGTTTAAAATTCTAGATCATATTAATGGAGGGGAGGGGCAAAGGAAGAGGAAGAGAGAGAGTCTTAAGCAGGCTCCATGCCCAAGGTGGAGCCCAAGGCGGGGCTTGATCTCACAACCCTGAGATCACAACCCTGAGATCTCACAACCCTGAGGCTAAGATCCTGACCTAAGCTGAAATCAGGAGTCAGACACTTAAGAGACTGAGCCCCCAGGGTCTCCTAGATCATACTATTTTAAAAATGTGATGTGGATAACTCTTTAATAACCAATTTTTCTTTTTCTAAAATTCTTAGAGAATTTGTTTTATCAGGTGTCACATAGATATGCCTACTCCCATAGTTGAAATAACCCTTCATTAGAAAACAGGAGCTCTTAGAGTTCGGTTCTGTATCCTCCTAGCCAGACAACACTGAGTTACAAAAAGCTGTGGGTTTGAGCTTGTTTCTTACATTCTTTCTGATCCTTAGTTTCTCATCCATAATGTTGAGATTCATGTAGAATCTTAGGTCAGGTTAGACAGGAAACACATTGAGGTGGATGAGGTTTACTGGGGAGAGGAGGTGCTCTTAGGAATACTATCTGTGAAGAAGTAAGGGAAGAAGAGAAGTTCATCTATACATTTGTAACACAGGTGTCAGCCAATCCCATGGAGGACTCTGAAATGGGATTAACTGAATTAAGATGTCATGAATTGAGGTAAGTTATTCAGGCCTCTGTAACTTATCATCAAATCACTGGATGATGGCTCTCCTGAGAAAAGGGTATGCAATTTTGAGGGAGACAGTTCTCTTTGGAGTGTTGGCCAAAGGAATTTCCTAGGAAGTAGCTCAGAAGCAAACCCTCCAGCAGCTGGCAAACAAATGCCTTGTTCATAGGAGCGGGTTCTGCGTGGCACGCTACAGCATGCACTACCCTTGCCTTAAAAAAAAAAAAAAAAAAAAAGATCTGTGTGTATGCCTAGTGTATACTTTATACACTGCAGGTATTGAATAAATGGCAATTATTATTATTATCATCATCATCATTTAGTATGAGGATTCACAGATTTTTTCTGAGAAGCCCAGGGGATTACATGCACATTGTTTAATAATAATATGCCATAAAATATGTGAATAGAATATAAGGTGGTTGTTTCCTTTTGAGGCCAATCTCCAGCCAGCTGTTTCTATGCACACACACTGAAGAGAGCCGATGGATTATTTCAATGGCTGTATAATCCCTTGCATCACAAAGAGTGTATTCATTTCTGCTGGTGTTGCCTACCATGGACTATACCACACAGAGGTTTAATTCAAAAGCTAAATACAGACATGCATGGTGACCCTAAGTAAGTGTGTAGGAGAGACTTCCTAAAGCATTAGTGTTTTTCATTGGCCAGTTAAGTGGCTTTGAATTATTTGTAATGGATAAAACATTTTAGCAGCAGTCTCTAGAGACTGCTCTGATTTCAAATGGAGCATTTCCAATTAATCTAAGAAAGACACTATATAAACACAAATTAACAAATCTCATGGCAATAGATAATAACAATATTGCTGCAAATTATTATAGCTTCTTCAGTAAGCAATTCAAAGACTTACTCTAGACAGAATCAAACTCATCCTTGCATCTCCATAGACTCTTTGGATGCAGGTATTATTGCCCTGTAATTAACCCCCAGGGAAGATGTTTACAATGAAATATCATTTAGCCTTTTCTAAGCTTTGAATTAATGAGATCCGTTGACTAGTTCGTGGAATAACTTGTCAGTCCTATGGCTCTGTGGGTGTGAGGAGTGGTGAGGTGGTGAAAACAACTTTTGGAGAAAGACATTACAGCACTCAAAGAAGAATAAATGTTTTTCACACACCTTTTGCTATTGAGTATTTCTTATTTTTATAATTCTCTTTATATATGTCAAATTCATGAATGTAAAAGTCTGATATTCCTGATTCAGTCACTTCTTCTGAGTAACATCTGAGTGGATTTCCATTATAATAGAAGTTTACCTTAAAGAAGGGCTTTGTTTCACTGAGTGATCTGAATATATAATGTCAAGGTACTTTTACATTAAATACTTTAATGTAAGGCACACTGCCTTGCATTTAGTACGTATCTCAATATGTTTTTTTTTTTTTTTAATTAGTATCTAAATATTTGTGAAGGTAGAGTAAATTGCCATGGAGATAGCACAACATAATAGCTTGTTTTCAGACTGGCCATAGGCTGGTGCACTCCAAATTTCATTTGCTAATTCGTGGAATGTCATTTGTAAATGAAGTTGCTGGTCTGAGTCCCAATTATAAGTATTTAAGTTGGGTTTCATTAATAAGTGCTTATGAGGCTCTTCTATTCCAAGCAAAATGCTTTTGATTTTACTTTGCACAAAGTAAGATAATGTGCAGCAAGTGCAGAGTCAGCCAACGAAAACAATTGTCAATATAGTGCACCCACAGATAGGAATGAGAGCACAATCAGAAAGTAATTGGATGGTGAAATACATTGTCTATGCTAATAAACATGTCACACAGCAACAGGTTATAAAAGACCAGTTTGAACATCTTTCATATTTTCTCATTATCTGAGATATGGAGCTACTGACAACACAATGTCTTTTAGGTAATAGTCCCCACCCCCCACCTCCCCAGAAAATCTGGCTATGAACATAAGTAGTGCTTTGGTTTATGAGGATTACAGAACATTTTCTGTGTCATGAGGGTTACCCACACTTAGTTGAGATGATGTGGCGTTGACATATATGAGTGAGAAAGTGGTAGCATATATATCCTGAAGCAGCTGTGTGCTCACAGACTGTTAAGCACAATGGGAAACCCAACTGTTAAGATGATTGTCCAGGAATGTTGTTAAGACAGATAGAAAGTATTTCAGCTGTATGATGTTCTAAAAGAAAAGCAATTGTGCTTGAGGAAAACTGTTGACATTAGTTTCACCTGCAACAAAATAAATGGAATATGAGTTTCTAAATTCTCTTTCTCATACAGAAAATAAATACCAACGATGATATCAAAAAAATAAGTTCAGGGCTAGGCTAGTGTGAATTAGTCAATGACTCATTCAGTTTAGCTTTCACTCAAAATCAGCTCTACACTGAACTCTGCTCTGCATATTCTGAAATAGTGGTCACTTTTTGTGTGTCATAGGTGACCACATAATATTAAGACAACACAAAATCACGAAACTGGGGTCATTTAAATTTTTTTTTTCTGGCAGTCAGGACAAACATGAAGTAAAACTTTTGTATCACAATTCAGAATCCTGAACACTGATACTGCTATTCTGATACTTTTGAGCCCAAATGTTTCCCAGTCACTTACTGTTCCAGGATTAGCGCTAGTATTTACATAAACATATACACAGAGACTTTTCTGAAGGTAGCTCTGTTATAGATGACGTAAAGACATGCTTTTTCTTTGGGAGAGTACAATCTACAACTTAGTTCAATTGGATGTAACTGAAGAAATTGAATTTTTTCTTGCTATAGTTTATTATTGCTGTCTTGCAAATAACAACGACAAAATAAGGAATACTGAACTCAGGGTGCCTGGTGGCTCAGTCAGTTAAGCATCCAAATCTTGGTTTTGGCTCAGGTCATGATCTCAGTGTCCTGAGGTCAAGCCTGGCATTGGGCTCTGCGCTCAGCATGTGGGGTCTGGTTGAGATTCTCTCCTTCTCCCTCCCCCTTAACCCTTCCCCTGGCTCTCGTCCTCTCAAACAAACAAACAAACAAACAAACAAACAAAACCTAAAAAAAAAAAAATACTGAACTCAAGAAACCATCTTAAACCATGGCAAATCAGATAGATTAACTGCTGAGTGATAACCAATTTGCCTCTCAACCAGCTATATCCTGTGATAGGTGAAATTGTATTCAATTCAACAATGATTTATTCAGAACTACAAGGGCTACAAAGATCTGTAAAACACAGGGAGTTCTCTCTTAAGTAACTGACTTTCTTATAGAAGATATAACAAGAATATAAATAACTTATGTATGGTAGATTATGATAAATTTAACAGGAGAAATATAAATGAAAGACTATAGGTATTGAAAGGAAATAAATACCGCCAACTTTTCACTAGTTAACAGAGAACATGGATAGAAGGAAAAAATGCACAGAAGTCAGAGGTTAGAGGAGGGTGGAGTAATGGGGACGAGGAAGAATAGAAGAAAAGAGTGTAGTGGGTGTTCAGGAGAGAGTAACCACAAGAATCTATTTTGATGTGCATCTCTTTGGGAAGGAAGATAGTCAATCAGAGTTAGAAGCCATGATTGGGAAACCAGCTCTGTCAGAACCTGTGTGATCTTAGAGAAGTTATTTGAGATATTTAGTTAATGAGCTCAATATGAAAAAAAAGAAGGGCTGGATCTGCCCAGTAAACTCTAAGGTTCTTTTTTAGCTCTGAACGCTTTTGTTCTCTGGGCTTTGGCCCACAGGGTTGCAAGGATGCTATACCTAATGTTTACATATTTAGAAACACGGGCTTATCAAAGTATGTGAAATAGGGAGGCTTTGTATCTGTACTTCATGATGTTAAACAGACACATCTTTATGGCACGTTAGAACTGTGGAAGTTGGTATAGACATAAAAGCAGGAGATACATGGGACGGCAGGTTGGAAAGGCTTTTTCTGATGTGTAGGCAGTACTATATGACTGAGTGAGACCACAGAGCATGTGATCAAGACTTAATGTGATGACAGGGGGGGATGGAATCACTATTGGCTATGGTATTCTGGGAAATGAATATGATTCATGTAAGTGCTTGATATCTCGACTGAACAAAAGAAGATAAATGGAAAGTGCAGAGTTGGGGAGAGAGGAGTTAGTTTGGGTGATGCTGTGGCTTATGAGTGGAGAGAAAATGTGTCACACTAGAAGATCAACTGGCAGGCTCTTTTGTACCAACTCTTCAGTATGGTATGGGGAAAGTAAACAAGACATAATGCATTGTTTTTTGACTATGAGCTAGCCAGGGAAAGTTGGTTTATAGAGAGCAAAAGAAGATTGGGTAGGGAAAGTAGCACATGATAGTGCTTAGTAATTAAAATTTTTGTCAGCAAATGGTACAGCATTATATAATTTTAAATCTTGAGTTTTATTTTAGTTTTCATCACCTATTTTTATTATTTATTTTATGGCATATTTAGTATTTCCAGTTTTATTTCATTTTTTTCCCTTTGTTTTTCTTTTTGGTAAGTAATTTGGAAACTACACAATAGAAAAGGTATTCATTTCAGTTTCAGGAGACATTCTTGGCTTAGTGAGACTAAGAATGGCTAATAATGAGTAAGTTTTGAAGAACTTCTCCATTACTAATATGACAGATGTCTCAACAAGTAAGATATATAGATAAATGTAAAATTAATGAGCAGCACAACACTTCAAAGCTTTGGTTTATGCATTAAAAAAAAGCTATTTATTTCTGCGAATGAATTTGGATCAAATCAGGATTTTATCATTTAGATGTTTTCAACAAATGATAAGAAGCTTTATACAGGAAAATCTATTCATTATTTTGACTAGTTGCAGCATGCGTTTGCCAGTTAGATTTAAGTTATATCCTATTTTAGAAACAAAGTAAAATGATGTGGGGCAAGTGTGTGTGTGTGTGTGTGTGTGTGTGTGTGTGTGTTTTGGGGGGGGCAACTTTTTAACCTAAGATAGCTCACCTGCTAGTTAGACTGTAAGCTCTAAATGTTACATTTATTAATGTATATGAATGTAGTACTTGCCCACAGAAGATCTCTATCTGTGGAATTGAACCAAAATATGTATGTGTGCTATATATATATATATATCTCCACACACATATTTTTTATATCAGTGTGAAAAAATATATTTTGTCTTTTACGTGAAACTTCTTTGAATTCACAGCAAATTATAATCAACCTAAGATGCCCGCTTCCAGAACTACTCAAACTTCAGGTCTGTCTGACAGACCGGCAGGGGAAGTGTAAGCCACCGCCCCAGCTGTCTAGACAGAACTAGCCAAAAAGCCTGCTCTCACTGCTGGAAACCACTATTATGCAGCTTGGCCTGGGGTGTGTGTCTTTGATGGCAGCAGGCTCAGGATATGAAAGATGGGCTGTGAAGGTGCAGAAACACCAACTGATCTTGAGATAATGAAAATGGGCTGGCACACTATTTGGAAAAGCCAGAAGAAGACTCACTCACAGACAACTGGGGAAAACACAGTACTTATTATAGTGTTAGAGCAAGAAGAATATTATCAATCTTCAATATTACTTTTAAAGGATTATTTTCTGCAAAGGTTTAATCGCAAACAAAAAAATCATCTGGCCTGGATTCTATTCCTCACATTTCATGAATGGTATTCACTTTTGAATCATGTAATATTTTCTCTTTCTTTCTCTATAATTAAAAAAAAAAAGTTCAGTGGTAATGTTTACTTTGCTTTCACAGAATTAGTAAATAAGAAATAAAGGCTATGATGTGTTGAGATGACATATAATTCCAACATATTCAGATAATACTTCTAGTGTTTTTAGGCAAAAGTAAGTATGTGGTGGACATACTATAACACATGTACATAATATGTATTATTTATATTGTGTAGTATATATGACATACAATATATAATTTACATTACAAGTACATAGGTATGTGGTAGATATAAATTACTTTCAGCACTTCTGAAATAATTACAACAAAACACGTGGCAGAATATTTCAACTAGAATAACTAGGTAATATTATCCCCATATTGCATTCCTAGCCTATCTTGTTTCTGTAGCAAAAATTAAAATTAAAACTCTCCCTATAGAAGCAATCTAAATCTAATTGATTCTGCAGCTGAACAGAAGTTAAGGAATGTTTAAGCTTTTCAGTTTAATAATAAACTGTTCCCCTTTATTGATAAATAAATGGCTCACTTATTATTGATTTGCATCTTTGCATGTCTCATATTTTCATTTCAAGGATTCCAAAACTTATTTTTTTAAAGAAAAAATGTAATTTCTACAATTTGAATGGAAGTGTGGCAAATTGGAAACCATCTGACACCACCTTGTAATTTAGCTCTGAATACTGCTGATTTTTCCAGCATTTGCATTAATTTGGTTTTCATCCTTAACTTTGACTTGTATTATGTTGGCTAAAGAGGCAATATCACATTCACCATGCCAGGGAAGTTAGACAAGATTCAAGTGCTAAAACTTCCTTGGCAGCATGTTGTGAAGACTTCTTTGATTTGGCAGCTTGGGAGTCTGGCAGCTAGAGAGCAAGAATAATGTGGTGTCCCACTCTGGTTGAGCTCTGGGCATCCCCTAAATGAAAGTGATCCTGGCACACTTGTCTTGCAAGGATGAAGTCACTGGCAGTCAACTGTGCGGGTACACATCTGCATCTGGCTGAGGCTGTTCCACCCCATGACTGACTTTCTGCTAACTTTCTAGACAGTGACTAGGGGGAAACTTTCTCCTGCGGACTATAGGCTATCCCAGGTTCTATATCCAACTTAAAAGGTTTCTTTCTTTCTTCCTTTTTTTTTTTTTTTTTTCCCCTTCTGAGGGCATCTTTTACTTTCACTTCTCTTTTACCTTTGGGTGAGCTGGATCATCACTGTTGGATCATGGAATGTGTTGAGTTGGGGAAAGTGGAGAGAGAGAAAGCTAGCCAGATAATTAGAGATCGTATCATTAAAGGACTGGTGTGACATATGAAGTTTGGATATTACTCGAGTCAACAAGTAGCAAATAATACATGATTTTTAAAATAACAGATGATCAAATTTGTGATGTGGATAGATAATGTTGACAGCAGTGATGAGGAAAGTTTGGGAGAGATTCAGTTGAGTAGGAAGACCGCAAGAGCCAGTTGCACCAATCCAAGCAATAAATACAGAGAGATTACATTAAGGAAACAATAATGTGAACAGAAAGAGAGGTAACAGTATTGAGACCACTGACTGAACTTGAGTAGGTTACCACTGATACATGAATTAAAGAAGAGGAATACATCAGGAATATCCCCCAAGTGGCTAACTTGTATTCTTAGAAGGTGACCAAGATGAGAAGGCTTAGTGTTGACTTTGTTTGGGGAGGGTTGACTTCAAGGTTTGGATATCCAAGTGAAATAGGAAGTTGTATATATGGGGATACATAGATTAAAAGATATGAGCCCAAGATATAGCTTTGCAAGTCATTAGCATTTATGTTCTAATTTAAACCACATTTGTTGGATGAAGTCATTTAGAAACTTTAATGGTCATTATTGCTATTTTCTGACATTCTGGTTTACTTTGTGTACATTACAGGATTATACTGGCCTGTCCCCTTTGAAGTTCAGTTTGACTATATTACTCACTTTGGCCAAGAAGATTGAGAGGCAAGGATTTATGCCTTTTGGGGGCAGAAACTTTAATGTTGGTGCACGCTTTCCCATGTTCTCTTCCCCCTACCACCATGACCAGGAATATGCGAAGCGATGGAAAATCTGTTAATTTGTGCATCTGAATGAAAATGACATGATGGGGGTCCTCAGCTGAAATGAGATGAACATGTAGTATGAACAAGAAATCAATGCTGATTGTTTTAAGCCACTGAGATTACAGGGGTTGTTAGTTGTAACTTAGCTTATTCCGTCTTGATAGAGTGAAAGAGGGATAAAGAAGTTTCAGAAACAGAATCTAATAAAACAGTAGCTTGTATGCAAGAAGTATTGAAGGAAGAGTTAACAGAAAAGAGTAAGGGTAAACACTCAGAAGAGGTAGGAGGAAGAAGAAAATGAAAAAGAAAAAAAAAAATACCTGAAGGCTACGGAGGATGAAAGTCCCCAGTAGGAAAGAAGAATGGACATCATGGGCACTAACTGGTAACCTCGGCGAGAGACATTTTGATACGAGTGTGATGTGGGCAGAACCCCAACTGTAAAGTGCTGAGGAACAGGGGAGAGTGAAGAAGAGATCTAAACTCTACCTTGTACTTTTGAGAAGCTTGGCTCTCTTTGAAAGGAGAGACAAATATTGTGTCAGTATAGGGAAGAAAAGACTTAAAAAATAATTTGTTTTCTGGTGTTTCTGGATGAGTAGTACAAGGGCATATTTAAAGCTAAAAGGAAAAAGTTGAGAGGGAGAGGTTGAAGAGAAAGGTAAGAGTGGGTAATGAGTGACCTCTTACACATTAGAAGGGACTAAAACACTGGCTCACTTGAAGTGAAGAAACTAGTTCTGGAAAATAATAAAGGGAAGCGGTTTTTATGTCTACTTTCCTGAAAGACAGTGCTTAAGAGGAATTAGCTATTATAAATCCATTCATTGAACTCTCCGCCACTGAGTTTACTCTATGGCTTAGACTTACAATAAGCCAAAATATACAAGAATGCCATCCACATAAAAAAGAAAGGATGCAAAGCCATGATCCCCTACACTGGCATTTAAAACACAGTGGGTATTCCATATTCATCCTATAGTCGTATAGAAAGAAAGGTTTATTTTGACATTAATGGGTATTTATGCTACTTTGCTACTTATTTTTCTTCAGAGGGTTTGGTGGGGGTGGGGGTGAGGTGCAGTGGTGGTTTCTTTAAAATTGTGCACTAGGAAGGCAGATCATTTTCTAAGTTCTCACTGATATAAAATATCAGTGCCTCACTGGTCCTAAGGGAATGTATGGATGCAACATTAAGTTTCTCTTTAGAAAATTATCATATTATGAATCTCTGATTAGATTCAGTTCTTGTCCTCATATAATGTGCTACTCCCTATAGGAATTATTTACTATGTCTATCTGTTCCTGAGAGTAACATACTGCATAAATAGTCAGGGTATTTGAAAAAGAAATTTTGTACATGTTAATTTGCATTTAGTGTTTTAATGATTATTGTGCTGATACAGTGTTTATAGTTCTTTTAGATAAGAATTAATGAGTTTTGGGCAAAGGCTTGAAAGCTTCAAAGTTCATTTCAAATGTTCTTCTATGTTGGTATTTAGAATCCCAGAATAAGGATTCTCATGCTTTCTGTAACATTGTACCTTTGATACATGGTCAGAAAATGGTCATTAAATTTGCTTTTCACATTAGCTCAATACATTTTTAAAAGTTGTTTTTATGTTTGGGAACTTCTTTGGGCTTGGCTTTGTATGCATTACAAACCAAACCAAAGTGATCCAAAGTTCCTTTTCTCATTTTGTTATTGGAGAACAGATGTAATTGATTCCCTATACTTTACCCTTCCAAAAAAAAAGAGTGATAATGCTAGTTTCTGACATATAAGACATTATTTACCCAGAAATGCCCTGTTTTTTGATTCTTTAAGTATGGCCATCATACAGTAAAAGACTGTACACACATGGATAGAGCAAGTAGACCAATGAGGCTGGAGCTGACTGAGCAAGACAAATAGTATCAGGTGATGAGGTGAGAGAGATGAACAGGCTAGGGGTAGGGAGTGGGTTATGTGGAGTCTTGTTGATGCTTACAGGGACTTTGGCTTTTACTCTGAGCAAAATAGGGAGATACTGAAAAAGAAAAAAAAAAAAAATATATATATATATATATATATATATATATATATATATATATATATATATATAAAGACTAGCCTAGAAATTTGAAATTCAAAAATAAAATACAAATGTTGCAGATTATCTTATGTGAGAAAACTTGTGTGATATTTCACCATTGTTAGCCAACTGTTTCCATTTACTTTATTGAAATATCCAACATTCTTCTCAGCACACTTTCATAGTCAATAGTGATTATCTTGTAGGGAGATGCCATGGGAAGGATTTTAGTTTTAGGTAAAAAGCTTTAGGTATAAGATGATTCTAAGGTTCTGTTCAATACCAGGATTCCACGACTCCACGAACTCTAATAATTTCCAACACCCTCAGTTGTCAATTGTCCTATGCCCTAGCAGATTACTCCAAATTATTTCAGATTTGAGGACCTTCCCCCAACCGTCTCCCTGAGCTTTGATCTGGCCAACTGATTTACTCAGTGCTTATCTAAATTACTAAGTTTATAACTTATGGTTTAAAATGGTGTGCTGAGTTAATTATACAAAGTAGGTTGAAAAGTTCTTTTGAAAGCAATAACATAGAATAAAACAGGATTGATAAACTGCCATTTTAACTTAAAATTTAATGAACAATAGTGCAAAGATGCATTCTTCCAGAATGGCTCAATAAGCTCCTAATAGACCAATCTCCCTGCAGATAATAACTGCAAACTGGACAAAATATAATAAATGACCACTTGAAGGCTCTAGAGTCCACAGCAGCAGAAAAGGTAGATTCTAGAGGGGACCCTAAAACTTGAAGAAGGGATTGACATGGGAGTGAGTTTCCAATTTTTTTCAGCTTTAACCCTGACAGATATTATGGCAAATCATAGCCACTAGAATGTGAGGAAATCCAGGAAACAAAATAACAGAAACACCCCAAAATTGTGTCTTCTCTACCCAAGTGTCTACCAAACCTACATGTAAGAGGCATACTGTGAACAGTTGGCTAAAAATATGAAAAATATATGATTCAAGAGAGCTTGCTGCTTTAGCCAGCTCCAGCTGCCACCTGTACTATTCCTTTTACGTTAAAAGTCATGCAATCACTTTGTGTGCCATCAATACCCCAGCCTGAAGGTTTTTCCGCAATCATAGATTCATTCTACAGCCCTGGGTACCTTAAAACTTAAACAATGATAACCTGTCTTTGTAGAGATTTGCCAAATATTTTTCACCAATCCTATAAAGAAAGGGAAAAAGAAGAGAGAATAATGAAGCTGAAAAATAAAAAAGATGGCTCAATTTTCCATTAGACTATCACCTGACAATGGTGAAAATGGGTTGTATGAAATGAGGTGGGCCTTACACTTGAAAAAAATACACAAATCAATTATTCCTGGAACTGCATAAATCTGTCACTGTCAAAATATATATTGTGTAACTTGACCCAAGCTTATTACCCAAAAGAATAGATAAAATCCATCAAAAATTTGAAGATCACATAAACAGCTTGTGCAAGATGGCAGCAGTTTCTGCCCAAATGTCCTTTTTCTTCAAGCAAATCCTGAGGAACAGAGACAAAGAAAACTGAATATGCAGTTGGCTTCTTCAAAGCAAGGGTCAGTTTTTATGACAATGGTGCAGTTCGTGGTTATTTGGGTTAATCTTCAGCTTTGCCCTAAAATGAGCCAAACTTATACTTTCCTTCCACATAAGAAGAGAAGGAGATTTGATACTCCTCTCTGCCCAAAGGAGAAGAAAAAGTAATAAGATCCATGTGCTGAAATGAGGTAAAGAATCAGACATAAAATATTCATACTTGGATCTTCGTCTTTAAATCAGCATACAATTTTCATACCTGAATATATGATAACAGAAGCTTAGCACTGACTGACAGTCAAGAAAATTGCTATTACTGAAAATGCTCCATGCACTGTTACAATTAACAATGCAGCTCTGGCACGGTGAACTGAAGCACACGTCTATATTAAACAATGAACAGTCAACAATGATTGAGTCAAACAGACCTATGCTCAGCAGTGGGAGGGGGTCAGAGGAGGACAAAATGACAGCAGTATCCTTGTGCTCAAGGAAGGTTGGTTTTACAACATGCAAACAGATACATTCTCAAATAAATGAAAAATGATATAAGAAAAGTAAATACAAGGTGTTTTGATGGTACAGTGTTGTGAATGATTATTTTTCCCAGGAATGTTGCTGAAGAATCATCAGAGTGAATCTGGCTTTTGAACTTCTGGATCTTAAGGGAGCTTATGTATCACAAAAATTGAAGATTTGTTCTTTTTTGAGAAAGGCTAGTCATTTAGTTATATCTCCTACGTTCTATAAGACGAGTTTTTACTAAGCTCATTTGTTCTTGTTAATCTGATTATATTTCCACCATTGATCTGTTTCATGGTTAATGTAATTTGATTTAGAAATTCATGAAATAGGAAACTTGCATTTAGTTTATGCCTTAATTTGTGAAGCACTTATTGGATGTCTACTGTACTTTTCTGATACCGGCACACCCAGTAAGTGATCATCTGGCCTTTGCTTTGACCGCTGTGGTCACGGGAAGTCAATTCTAACTGATGCCATTGCACTGGAATGAAACATGCCTCCCATGATCTTCATTCACTCATCTAACAAAAATTTAAGTAACTAATGTGTATTAGGTGGTATATAGGACAAAGAGGTTAGAAATTAATGCAATTCCTGTTTCTGCTCCCAGGCAGCTAAGAGTCCACTGATTAATTCTGATTTTATCATCAATCACATAAACTGGGGTTCCTAGTCTTGGTTGTCTAATTACAATTACCTGGAGATTTTTTTTTTTTTTAAGATTTTATTTATTCATTTGACAGCGAGACAGCCAGTGAGAGAGGGAACACAAGCAGGAGGAGTGGGAGAGGAAGAAGCAGGCTCCCAGCGGAAGAGCCTGACATGGGGCTCGATCCCAGGACTCCAGGATCACGCCCTGAGCCGAAGGCAGATGCTTAATGACTGAGCCACCCAGGCGTCCCTGGAGATTTTTTTTTTAAACACAGATTCTCAAGGGTCATTCTTAATTCTTCTTATTCAATAGTTCTGGGATGGCATCCTAAAATCTCCATTTTATCATTTTATATCCATCTCCTTTTATCATCTTATAAGTGATACCTAAGTATAGTCAAGTTTTCATCCTATGAAATAAATAATATGTCCCTCACACTATACCCACTTAGACATGTGAAAACAGATATTCATTATCCTCAATTTTCTCTCCCTCTTCTGTGATTCATTTGATTTCAAGTCTTATAGTCAAAATCATGAACTCAACCAACAATTTGTGGGCCTTGATGTTATTTTCTTAAAATATATCTGGCCATATCAAACATGCAAGACACTATTATATGTTTTGTTTTATTTTCCTATGAGCATTTAATTGTTCAAACCTAACACCATATTAATGGTATAAAAAGGAATTAATTTGGCCTTTATTTTCCTGGTATTTGTAATCATTGAAAAAGACCACAGTTGAAGTTTACCAAGATATATTTTTATAAGTATATTAAATAATATACTTGCAGGAATATATGATAACTATTTTCAGGTACCTTAAAAATACCCACTTATAAATATTATTTATGCTAATTCAAAATGAGTAATTTACTCATTAGTGTTTACCCAAACGACAAACAATTTTTTATTTAATTTCTAGTTTAACTTGAATAGGAAAAGAAAGACTCTTAAATGAAAAACAGTCTTACTATGAAATGACTTTAGTCAGACTGTACACTCTTTTTTTTTCCTTTTAAGTAAGAAGCTGAATTAAATTAATGAAAATAGCCGAGTATCAAGAGAACCGCCATGAGTTAAGGAAACAGTATTTGCCATAAAAGAGCAAAAATGCACTGTGGACATAGAGGGCAAAATTTAGAAGACTAAGCACTCTAGATTACCAGCAGTGTTCACAACTTTCCACTCTATATACCTGCAATCTCTCCTCTCTGATTTACAGAGCCTGTGTACGGCAGCAACCCAGGAATGTTGCTCCTGCATCATGCATGAGGATCAAATACCCTTGTGTTCATTAGATGAACTGAATCATGATGCCACAGCTGACCCAGCCATGCTACCTGGCTTACCTTAGACCACCGCTGCTGGCCTGGGAGTGTGCACTGCTGCGCGAGGGGACCCAAAAAAGAACCTCAGAGATTAGCCTCTGTGTGTGGATGCATATTAAAATAAACTAAAAAAAAAGCAGGGCCTTTCTGAGATGTTACAGGTAAAACTTCATTTTAATGTTGAACACTGCAGTCCCCAAAACCTTAAAAGATGAGAACTTAGCCATGTGATGCCAAAATCTTCACTGAAGATAGGTATGGGGCTTAAAGTCTGGCACACATGAAGACATGGGGGGGGGATCATTTCATCTAAAAAGGGACAGAAATTTCTCTCTTAATATGTTATTCCACATGCACAGAAAACACACATTTATAATCATCCATAACAACTGTTTTAAATTTTTGGGTAAATAATAATCATTTTAAACAGTCCTTCTTTTAGGGACTAAATTATGAATTTTTCTTGCAGATTTTTGAACACAAATATTTTCATTACAGAAAAAAATTGAAATTTCAAAAAGCACCTTACCTCTCCACTTAAAATAACACATCCTTTGTCAAAATATATATAATTTCTCATTAAAGAAAGTATGCCTGCAGAATTATTAATAAAAATATATGGGAATAGTAAACATCCTGAAATAGTGTCAGTTCTTAAATTCAGTGCCCTGGTTTAAGTGGAAAAAAATGTCCAAAGTTATTTCCTCATTTATTTTAATGCAATGCAAGTCTTTTCCTTCGTAGAGAGATAAATTCATTTTAATAATTTAGTTACATTACAATCATTTTATGTTCACCATTTATGTGTCATTGCCATTTTAAGACTGTTGTCCTTAAGGGACAGCCACTTTCTGCCTTGATCTTTCTCCACTGTCCTTTCCTTTCTGTCATGGACTTAATTTTAATTTTAAAGATCCCTCCTCTACTGGATTATTGCTAACCTTCTCCTCAGAACCCAGAGAAGGCTGGAAGATAATGCTAATTCCAGTAGTTTCTAAGGGCTTGGAAAGAAGAGGAACCTCTGGAAGAAGGAAGTCAAATAACCATCCAAAGGCCATCGGGGGTGAATGAATAAAGAATAACTCCACAAGCTCTATGGTGTTGTCTAAGAGTTAAGAACAAGTTCTTCCGGATCATCACATCATTCTTGTTGAACTGTTCTGTTTTTTAATGTTAGCTGGTCATATGTAAAATAGCTTCACACCTCACCTTTAGATCCCTGCATTCTAATTACATGAGTCAAAATTCTGAGATATCATTTAATCTGCCCTACTTACTATTCTTAGCAGATGAAATGTGCCTAAATTAGCAAATGACAGCTACGTTCCAGGAGCTCTACGCACCCAGCTCCATCAGCCTCATCCTCACCACCCTCACTACTATTAGCGAAAATGTGACTGTTTTCTTAGAATTGTTCATGCTTTGTAGACACACTCTCATTCGACCATAATCATCGTCATGAGCGAAAAGGATTGAGATGACTAATTTCATTGGTTTAATCAATGCAATTCACATTCTGACCAATGTGTTTATCTTATTACTTGATATAACCCTACACAAGACTAACTCTAGTCAAATTGTGAATTAGGTGAAATATTTAGTTTGCTTACTTGCTTCTACCAAGATATATTTTTTACATTCTTCCTCCTGACTTTGTCCCATTTCCTTCCTTATGTTCTTTCCCTGATGCCCCCCCTCCTTTATTTAGTGTCTGGGGCACTTATGAAATTAAGTGGCAAAATAGTTCACCCTAAAAATAAGCATTTACCTTTTTATGAAAAAAATGTATATTTAATTTGATCCTTATAAATATCTTGCATGTAATCTCCATTTGCTATTTCTTAGTTATAAGTAACTTTTTCAAAGTCACGTAACGAGAGTCCTTAAAGACTCTTTAAATCTAGACTCTGAAAGCTAGACTCTCCACAGTATGCACATTGAAGAAGAGGGTGTCTGGGGAGAATAGTGTTTAATACAAATGAGTGAAAGCTTAAAGAGTGGGACTTTATGCTCCAGAGATGCTTATTGTTATCATTATTATTACTTAGAATACCATCCGCCATACTCAAGTTGTACCATATAAGTAGATCTTCACTCCAAGCAACTTTGATATCATGGTGCATCATGATATTACGGTATATTAATGTACAAAAATTGATAGATATCTGATGGCCAAATAAACTAAAACAACTAAAGGCATATGCAGATTGACTAAAAGTGGTACAAATTGGATAATTATGACTGAAATACTTAGAATTAAAGGCAGGAGAGAATGAATCAGTAAGTCTCTCTACTTTTCAGTGATTTTGGTATTAGTGAAGGAATAAATTATCATAAATGTAAGGAAGTTAGAAGGCTCATTGGAGGTAACTTATCTTGACTAATTTATGTTGTAAAGAATTATTCTTGGTTGAATTATCCCAAAGCAATGCAACAAACAAAGTAGAACCACAGAATATAAAAAGGATGCACTGTTTCTTTTGAGGATAATCCAAATTTTTTAAGGAAAAAAAATGAGAATTATATTAAATGGGAGAGAATAAACCATTAGATCTTTTATGAGATATTTTTATTGTTTTTATTTATATTATATAGTATGACTCATTTTAATAATGGAAATGGGACATAAAATTTCATAACAAAATATTATTCTTCTAGTCTATTCCTTTAGATCATTATTCTTGACCATAGAGTAGTCAAGCTTCCAAAAGTCTTACTTCTTAATTTCTATGGTATAATTCACATAGATAATTATTTTTAGTTTTATATCCCTAACCTAATTGCTTCTATGCAGGTTGATTTTTTTTAAACAGTAATCAAAATAAGAAGATCAAATTGAAATATCCCAATACTGTAGTAGTTTTAAAAAAATCATTTGAACAATTCAGTATTCCTTATAGCTCAGCCATTTTGATGATGTTACACAACCTGAAAATAATTGATATATATTATCTTATTCTATGTAATATTCACTTGGGTTGCATCAAAAACAGAAACAAATTCCAGTTTTTTTTTAATTCAGTATTAATACAAAAACATATTTCAGATAATCTAAGTTATTAATTTGCCAGCCTAGATGGGGGATTTTATAAACACATAAATATTTTCAAGATGGAAGATTTTATCATCAAATCTGTTAGTAATGGCTAGAATAGTGAGACCAAAATTACATTTTCTTTTTTACAAATATGATTATTTTTAAATCAATAATAGTTTCAATTCATGAGATCTCTAATTAATCCTTCAATAAAAATTATATCATAAGCTAAGAGATCTGTTCCTCTATAAACACCCTCCCCTACATGAATATTTTCTGAGGCATGCTTTAGCTGTTGTACTCTTCAGTAAAAATGTGAGAAAAAAATTTGTGATTAAAAAAACAAATTGAGGCTACCTTCTGGGGAAGTTAGAAGATTCAATATTCAAATAGCTCCTTCCAGAGTGTTGCCAGGTCTGTTCTGGCAAGAGATAACACCAAAACATTTAATTATAGGTAAATGCAGCTTCTATTTTCCTAAAATTCTAAACAGATGAGATTTAGTGATTTGAGTAACTAGATTGAAGGTGATAAGCATTGGGAATCAGGATTAGTTTTCTATCTAGTCACTTCAAAATGGATATGTGAGCCAATTATTTCTCAACAGATGTATGTGGGTCTGATCAATTAGCAGCATTGGAAAGTAGATTTTGTCAAGCAACTGGAACTCTCTTTCATTTCCCGATTCTTCATTTTAATGCCTTACCCTCCTTCCCCATGATCTCTCAAGCGTGCACTGCTGTCACCCAGTGGAATAAATTATTAAAAGTAGAATTCAGCCAATAAAAGAGAAGTTTGGAGTCAGAAGCCAAATTGGCACCTTTCAAATCACACTCCTTAAGCAATCACTACTGCCATGGAGAAGGCTGATCCGAACGCAGAACTGCATGCTTGCATTATGACAAGGGAAAGTGAGGGAAGTGTTTACAGTGAATAAAATTTTACTTTGAAGGACGTTTTAGACAAAAATAGACAATAATAGTAGTAAAATGAAGAAACTATATGTAAGAATGCAGGACTTTTTTTTGCATTTATTTTATTTTATTTTTATAATTTTTATTTTGTTATATTAGTCACCATACAGAATGCAGAACTTCTAAATCATTCTCTCAGCTATGATTAATTTGTTAAATGATTAATTTGTGGGTTTATTGTTATTATTTCCTTTGTATTTTTTTCTTCTGTTTATTTTATTCTTTGGGGGTGGCTTGTGTTTAATATTCCTTTGTTTCCTCTCTCTTTTTTATTTATTTACTTACTTACAAAATTTTCTCTGAGCACAATTTTAACTATATTCCATGTTCACTTATACAGTGTTTTCATCATTATGTTCAATCACTCTAAAGTCCTTATTTCTACTCTTCTTTTACTAACAAATGATGAGTGAGTTTTTAAAAACTTTCTCAATAGAAGAACTTTCTGTATTTTTTATTTTGTCATTAATTTCTAGTTTTATTGCATTGCCATCTTTTGTAAAATCTTTATTGACTTGGATCCTTTAATATATCGTTTTATTTTCTTTGTGATTGTTCCCCAGGAACTTAAGAATAAATTACGTTCTCCATTTCAGAGAACAATGTACATGTGCTTAGTTGTCTGTATCTGTTCTATGCCTTCGATAGCATTATTTATTTCTGTCCACTTGATATTTTAATGCATTGATAAAGATGCATTAAGTCTCTTACTATGTTTTCTTGTTGATTTCTCCTTTTATCTTATAATTTCTACCTTCTGAATGTTGCAACTATGATACTCCATGTATAGAGTAGAATATTCAAAACCATTAGAAATGTATGGTGAATAGAAATATTTCAGAATGCTCTTCTTATTCAGTACTTTCTAGCCTGAATGTCAGTATTTATATTGGAAACTGCTCTGCTTTGGTTTATATTTATCACTCTATTTCTGTATACTTTTTCATTTTTTTTTTAAGATTTTATTTATTTATTCGACAGAGATAGAGACAGCCAGCGAGAGAGGGAACACAAGCAGGGGGAGTGGGAGAGGAAGAAGCAGGCTCATAGCAGAGGAGCCTGATGTGGGGCTCGATCCCAGAATGCCGGGATCACGCCCTGAGCCGAAGGCAGATGCTTAACCGCTGTGCCACCCAGGCGCCCCTCTTTTTCATTTTTTTAAAAAACAATTTTTACAGGAGTTTCAGGTTTACAACAAAATTAAAAGTAAAGTACAGAGATCTCCCATATATTCCCTGCCCCCATACTTGTAAAACCTCCCTAATTATCAATATCACTCAGTAGAATGGCACTTTTTTTTTTTTTTAAACCAGGTATGAATTTACATAAACACATCATAATGTCCACAGTTTATCTTAGGGTTCACTCTTAGTGGTGGACATTCATGAGTTTGGAGTATACCCTTTTATTTTTAAGTTTTATGAATTACTTTAATTTAGATTTATCTCTTCTAAAGAGAATGGTGTCTTATTTGGTGATATAATTAAAAGATATTTTCTTTCCATAAGTGCCTTAACCCATTTACCATCATTGATGTGACAGATATGTTTGATGTTAATTCCGGCATACTACTACTTTGTTTTACATTTTTAAAAAATTTACATAAGTAGAAGCTGCGAAGATGGCAGGGTAAGAGGACCCTAAGCTGACCTCATCCCACAGATACAACTAGATAGCAGTCATATTGGTGTAAATAACCCAGAAAATGACCTGAAAACTGGTAGAACAAACTTCACGACTAAAGATAAATAAGAGGCCACACTGAAGAGGGTAGGACAGGCAGAAACATAGTAGACAGTTAAACAGACCTTGACTGTCTTCCACTGGGAGGGAGCCACTGTCACAGAAATGGGAGAGAAGCAGACTATTAACACTGGGGAACCCACCCAGGGAAAATGAATCCCCATAACAACTGACTTTCAAAGCAAGAGTCCTTATAACCAGCAGGACTTAAAGCTAGGAATTTAAAAAAAATCAGGGGGCTCAGCTCTGGGAGAGCCTGGAGACCAACAGGAAGCTGAGTTCCTGCCCTTAAAGGAAAGTGCCACAAACAGCTGGCAGGTTCCATCTCTCTCTCCCACTCCCAAGTATAAATATATGGCCACCTTCTGAAACCAGTGTGGACCAACATTCACGACTTAACTTGCTTATACCAAGCCAAACCACCCCACACTTTGGTGGAGCCACATTTTCCAGTCACATTTGCCTCAGTCCTCGAGATCCACCCTCCCAAAAGACTAGCACAAACCATGCCAACACCATGTCTCCCCACCCGCACATTTTGCAGTGCCTCGGTCCTAGTGGTGGTAGTAGAAGCAGGCCCTGTGAAAGACTGCAGTGCACCGTTAAAAGGGCACTCATTGCCCATGTGTGCTTTATGGATCCATACAGGCTGGACCAGTCCCAGAGGCAGGACCTGCAGGTCTCATTTTGTAAGGAGACCTGCACACCTTGTTAAGCTGCATGCCCGATACCAGCTAGGGACCAAACACTGCCCACAACAGGCAAAGAGAGCCTGTGCAGACAACTGGACTGAAGGAAAAAGCAGCCAGGAGACAATAACAGGGAACACACAACATACATAGGGGACACCCCCTGATGCACCAGGTTCTGGTGACAAGGAAACACTGTGCTGCAGGACACTACAGGACCTATTCTTCACAAGGCCATTACTTCAAGAGCATGAGAGGTAGCTGACTTTCCTAATGCACAGAAAGGGACACAGAGGCTATCACAAATGAGGAGACAGAGGAATATGTCCCAAATGAAAGAACAGGACAAAACTATAGCGAGAGACCTATGTGAAACAAATATAAGTAATACGCCTGATAAAGAATTTAAAATAATGGTCACAAAGATGCTGACTAGACAGAAAAGAATGGAGGAAATAAATAAGAACCAATCAGAGATGAAGAACACAATAAATGAAATTAAAAATTCACTAGATGGAATAAATAGCTGACTAGAGGAAGCAGAGGAATAAATTAGCAATTTGGAAGACAGAGTAATGGAAAGTAATCAAGCTGAGCAGGTGAGAGGGAAAAAAATGATGCAAAATGAGAATAGACTTAGGGAACTCAGCGACTCCATCAAGTGTATAACATTCACATTATAGTGTTCCTAGAAGAAGAGAGAAGAGGGGGCAGAAAATTTCTTCGAAGAAGTAACAGCTGAACTTCCTTAATCTGGGGAAGGAAACAGATATCCAGATCCAGGAGGCACAGAGATTCCCACCCCCCCAAATCAACCCAAGCAGGTCCACACCAAGACATAATATTAACTAAGATGGCAAAAAGTAACGATAAAGAAAAAAAAATAAAATAAAAGCAGCAAGAGAAAAGACAGTTATGTACAAGAGAATCCCGATAAGGCTATCAGTGTGTTTTTCAACAAAAACTTCAGGCAGGAAGGGAGTGGCATGATATATTCAAAGTGCTGAAAGAAAAAAAAAAACCTACAACCAAGAATACTCCATCCAGGAAGGCTATCATTCTTACAATAACAATTGTAAATATTTATGCACCCACAAGGGAGCACAAAGATAAAACAGTTAATAACAAACATAAAGGAACTAATCAATAATAATACAATAATAGTAGAGGACTTTAACACCCTGTTACATCAATAGACAGATTATCCAAAGAGAAAATCAACAAAGAAAGAGTGGGTTTGAATGATATACTAGACCAGATGGATTTAACAGATACATTCAGAACATTCCATCCTGAAACAGAATATACATTCTTTTAAAGTGCACATGGAACATTCTGCAGAATAGATCACATATTAGGCCACAAAATAAGTCTCAACAAACTTAAAAAGATCAAAGTCATAACATGCATCTTTTCTGACCATAATTGTATGAAACTAGAAATCATCCACAAAAAAAAAAATTGGGAAAGAGCATATATACATGGAGGTTAAATAACATGTCACTAAACAATGAATGGCTCAACAAATTTACATGGAAAGAAATGAAGATGAAAATATAACAATCCAAAATCTTTGGGACACAGCAAATTGGTTCTAAGAGGGAAGTTTATAGCAATACAGGCCTACCTCAAGAAGCAAGAAAAATATCAAATAAATAACCTAACCTTACACCTGAAAGAGCTAGAAAAAGAACAAACAAAATCCCAAGCCAGAAGAAGAAAGGAAATAAAGATTAGAGCAGAAATAGATTACACAGGGGAGGCGCCTGGGTGGCACAGCGGTTAAGCGTCTGACTTCGGCTCAGGGCGTGATCCCGGCATTATGGGATTGAGCCCCACATCAGGCTCCTCTGCTATGAGCCTGCTTCTTCCTCTCCCACTCCCCCTGCTTGTGTTCTCTCTCTCGCTGGCTGTCTCTATCTCTGTCAAATAAATAAATAAAATCTTAAAAAAACAAACAAACGAACAAAAAAAACACAATAGAATGAATCAATGATACCAGGAACTAGTTCCTTGAAAAGATCAACAAAACTAATGAACATCTAGCCAGGCACACACACACACAAACACAAATGAAAAAGGAGAAATAACAACTTACACCACAGAAATACAAACAATTATAAGGGGAAATTATACACCAACAACTTGGACAACCTAGAAGAATTGTTTAAATTTCTAGAAACACATAACCTACAAATACTGAAGTGAGAAGAAGTAGGAAATTTGCACAGACCGATTACTAGCAAAGAAATTGAATCAGTAATAAAAAAATTCCCAACAAACAAAAGTCTAGGACCAGATGCCACCACAGGCAAATTTTACAAAACATTTATTTATTTTTTTAAGATTTTATTTATTTATTTGACAGAGAGAGAGACAGCCAGCAAGAGAGGGAACACAAGCAGGGGGAGTGGGAGAGGAAGAAGCAGGCTCCCAGCGGAGGAGCCTGATGTGGGGCTTGATCCCAGGACTCTGGGATCACGTCCTGAGCCGAAGGCAGATGCTTAAGGACTGAGCCACCCAGGCGCCCCCACAGAACATTTAAAGAAGAGCTAATACCTATTCTTCTCAAACTTTTCCAAAAAAACAGAATAGGAAGGAAAACCTCCAAATTCATTCTACGAGACCAGCATTACCCTGATATCAAAACCAGATAAAGACCCCACAAAAAAAGAGAACTCCAGACCAATATCTCTAAGGAATATAGATACAAAAACTATCACCAAAATATTAGGAAATTAAATCCAATAATACATTAAAATAATCATTTATCACGATCAAGTAGGATTTATTCCTGGGATGCAAGGGTGTTTCATATTCACAAATCAATCAACATGATACATCACATCGATAAGAAAAAGGATGAAAACTATATGATCATCTCAATGCAGAAAAAGCATTTGACAAAGTACAACATCTAATCATGATAAAAACCTTATACAAAGTAGGTTTAGAGGAAACACACTTCAACATAATAAAGGTCATCTTTGAAAAACCCACAGCTAACATCATCCTCAATGGAAAAACTGAGAGCTTTTCCTCTATGGTCAGGAACAAGAAAAGGATGTCTACTCAACAATTTTATTCAACATAGTACTGGAAGTCGTAGCCACAGCAATCAAAAAACAAGAAGGTATAAATGGCATCCAAATTGGTAAGGAAGAAGTAAAACTTTCACTATATGCAGATCATATGATACTATATATAGAAAACCTGAAAGACCACCAAAGAACTGCTAGAAATGATAAATGAATTCAGTAAGGTCACAGATACAAAATCAATGCACAGAAATCCACTGATTTTTTTTTAAAGATCTGTTTATTTATTTGAATGGGGGGAGGGGCACAGGGAGAGAAACTCAAGCAGATTCTCACTGAGTGGGGGGCTTGATCTCAGGACACATGAGATAATGACCTGAGCTGAAATGAAGAGCTATACACTTAACCAACTGAGTCACCAAAGCACCCCTCCATTGCATTTCTACACATTAATAATGAAGCAGCAAAAAGAGAAATTAAGAAAACAATCTCACTTACAATTGCACCAAAAATAAAATACCTAGGAATTAACTTAACCAAGGAGGTGAAAGAACTGTACCCCGAAAACTATAAAACATTGATGAAAGAAACTGAAGACAACACAAAGAAATGGAAAGACATTCCATGCTCATGGATTGGAAGAACAAATATTGTTAAAATGTTTATACTACCAAAAGCAATCTATACATTTAATGCAATCCCTATCAAAATACCAACAGCATTTTCCACAGAACTAGAACAATCCAATAATTTGTATGGAATCACAGAAAACCCTGAAGAACCAAAGCAATGTTGAAAGAGAAGAAAGCTGGAGGAATCACAATTCCAGACTTCAAGTTATATTACAAAGCTGTGGTAATCAAAACAGTCTGGTACTGGCACAAAAAAATAGACACATAGATCAATAGAACAAAACAGAAAGCCACAAATAAACCCACAATTATATGGTCACTTAATCTTCAACAAAGCAGGCAAGAATATGCAATGTGAAAAAGACAGTCTCCTCAACAAATGGTGTTGGGAAAACTGGACATCTACAGCATAAGAATGAAACTGGACCACTTTCTTACACCATACATAAAAGTAAACTCAAAATGGATTAAAGACCTAAATGTGAGACATGAAACAATAAAACTCCTAGAAGAGAGCACAGGCAGTCATTTCTTTGACATTGGTCATAGCAACATCTTTCTAGATATGTCTCCTGAGGCAAGGGAAACAAATGCCAAAATAAACTATTGAGACTACATCAAAATAAAAAAAAAAAAAAAAAAAAAAAAAAAAAAAAAAAAAAAAACTTCCCCATAGCAAAGGAAGCAACCAACAAAACTAAAAGACAGCCTACGAAATGGGAGAAGATATTTGCAAATGACATATCCAATAAAGGGTTAGTAAACAAAACATATAAAGAA
This sequence comes from Ursus arctos, assembly GCF_023065955.2. Classification (NCBI taxonomy): domain Eukaryota; kingdom Metazoa; phylum Chordata; class Mammalia; order Carnivora; family Ursidae; genus Ursus; species Ursus arctos. The sequence continues at coordinate 64,688,679 of NW_026622985.1, read as the reverse complement.
CTTAAACAACTCAAGACCAAAAAACAATCCGAATAAAAAATGGGCATGAACAGACATTTCTCTAAAGAAGACCTACAGATGGCCAACAGATATATGAAAAGGTGGTTAACATCATTCGTCATCAGGGAAATGCAAATCAAAACCACAATGAGATATCACTTCACACCTATGAGAATGGCTAAAATCAAAAACTCAAGAAACAAGTGTTGGTGAGGATGTGGAGAAAAAGGAATCCTCGGACACTGCTGGTGGGAATGCAAACTGGTGCAGCCATTGTGAAGACAGTATGGAAGTTCTTCAAAATAAAAATAGAGGTACCCTATGATCCAGTAATTGCACTGTTTATCCAAAGAGTACGAAAATAGCAATTCTAAGGGATATATGTAGTCCTATGTTTACTGCAGCATTATTTACAATAGTCAAACCAGGGAAGCAGGACAAGTGTCAACTGATAGATGAACAAAGATTAGGTATCTATCTACCTATCTATCAATCAACTGATCAATAGATATATAATGCATATATAATATATATTAATATAATATATATTAATATTATAATAATATTATTCAGCCATAAAAAAGGATGAGATCATGCCATTTGAAACAATATGGATGGAGCTAGAGAATATAATACTAAGCAAAATAAGCCAGTCAGAGAAAGACAAATACCATACGATTTCACTCAAATGTGGAATTTAAGAATCAAAACAAATGAACGAGGGGGGGGGAATGAAAAAACAAACTCTTAACTATAGAGCTATAGAGAAAGAACAGATGGTTACCAGAGGGGAGGTGGGTGGGGGATGGGTGAAATATGTGAAGGGGATTAAAAGTATACTCATCTTGATGAGCACTGAGTAATACATGAAACCATTGAATCACTATGTTGTGTACCTTAAATTAATATAACACTATGTGTTAACTACACTGGAACTGAAATAAAAATAAGTACATTTTTAAAATTTGTATAAGTATTTAATATGTGGTATGATTTCATTGCTCTGGTGTGTGTGTGTGTCTAGCTAGGAGAGATTGAGAGAGAGAGAAAGAGAGGTTTTGTTTATTTTTGAAACACATGTTTTCATTTAGAACTGGTTTTTGGGTGTATTTGGGTATATCAATACATTTAAGTCATTGTTAGTAGGAGGATATTGCCTTAATGATATTCCAAAATATAAGTTCTGGTAATTCATTAATTTGGGAGTAAAGGTGACTTCCAAATGTGTTGCTATTATGAATAATACCCTTATATTTGAATTTGGGTCCTTAGCTCTATTTAGTTCCTTAGAGTAGATTATTAAAGACAGAAATAGCACATTATAGAATATGGACATCTTTAAAGCAATGTATACATACTAGCATGTTGGTTTTCAGGAAAATCTGAAATAATTTATATTTCGTCAGTATTAAATATAGCTGCCTGTCTTCCAGCAATGATTTTTTGTTTGTTTGTTTAATCGCTGACAAATCATCAGAAGAAATTTTTTTCTTATCTTTTAGTTCATTATGGCTGATATAGCAAATTACCAAAAATTCAGAGGCATAAAACAATGCCTATTGTCTTAGAGTCTTGTAGGCCAAAAATCTTTTATGTACTAATTCATTCCTTGCTTAACAGTAGTATTTTAGGACATATTTTAATGTCCTCTTCAAGAACTACCCATTCTGCTCCTTTGATTTGTTTGTATCTTTGTGCAATCATATCATGACATGTGCAATACTATAGTATTATCTGGAATAATAGGTGGAGGTGTTCCTCATCACTTTTGTTTCAAAATTCATGATGACATATTTTTAAAAATTTCAATTCTAGAATTGTTCACTTATAAAGAAATCCATTAGGTCTTTAATGGAGGCTTTATTAATCATATAAGTAAATTTAAGGTAAATTTCCCTCCTTAAAATTTATTTCACTTTTAAAATGATCCTTTTAAACCTGTGTAAATGGGTGTGATTTTTTTTCTCTCTTTTTATATATAGTTCCCACACATTTCCTATTATGGTTATTTTGAGGAATTTTACTTATTCTACCGTCAGTGGGATTTCTTGCTTTGAAAAGCTTGTGTATTCAGCTCTTTTCTGTCACTTTTATAGATGTTTACATTTCAGAATTATTCTAATGATTTTTGACATCCTATGTAAATACCTATAGTCTCTATAGAAGATATTATTTTGATTATTTTAACTCTTGCTTGTTAGTGATTGCATTTGATTATATTGATTCTTGCTTTCTGATGATTATACCTTTCATTTATTTTTTTTCTTGCTTTTGCAGGACTACCAGCTTTCAGTGTGGTAAAAATTAATTTTTTGCAATCTTATTAATTATAATGTTAAATCATCTGCCATCATTTATTTTGTCCACTTATTGTCAGAAAGCTAATAAAGTCCTGTTAAATTAATACACAACTATGTTTCTGGTGTTGTCTTCTTACATTTTTACTAATATTTGCTTTCCTTTATAACGCTCTTGCTATTTTTTTAAGTTTTTATTCAAATTCCAGTTAGTTAACATGCAGTGTAATATTAGTTTCAGGTGTACAATTTAGTGATTCAACACTTCCATACATCACCTGGTGCTCATACAAGTGCCCTCCTTAATCCCCATCACCTGTTTTGCCCATTCCCCCACCCACCTCCATTCTGGTAACCATCAGTTTGTTGTCTATAGCTAAGAGTCTGGGGGCGCCTGGGTGGCTCACTCCTTAAGTGTCTGCCTTTGGCTCAGGGCATGATCCTGGGGCCCTGGAATCGAGCCCCACATCAGGCCCCACTGGAAGCCTGCTACTTCCTCTCCCACTCCCCCTGCCTGTGTTCTCTCTCTGTCAAATAAATAAATGAAATCTTTAAAAATAAAAATTAAAAAAAAAAAGAGTCTGTTTTTTGGTTTGCCTCTCTCTCTCGCTTCTCTCTCTCTCATCCCCCTTTGCTTGTTTGTTTTGTTTCTTAAGCTCCACAAATAAGTGAAATCATGTGGTTTTTGTCTTTCTCTGACTGACTTATTTCACTTAATGTTCTTGCTTCTTAAACCACAATGCTTCATCAATTACATCTTCTTTGTACATTGCATCTTTTGGGAATATATAATTACCTTCTCTCTCATTTAATATTTTTGATATGTATTTTATTTTGCATAAAATTAATAATGATACTTTATTTCCATTTGATTGGAATTTCTCTGGTAAAACTATACCATTATTATTATTTTTGACTTTTCTCAGAAATTTTATTTCAGTTTTGGCTCATATAAGCAGTGTAGGTTTATATTTAAGACTATTTTATAACAAAGGAGGGAAAAAAAGTTGTATTTATTATAATAGATATGCTTGCCTGTATTTCCCTTGGATATAATCCTAATTTCCACGCTTCCTTGTTTCACTTTTTCAATATTTTCTAACTTTTGCCATGTTAACTTATATTTTGTCTTATGTTTTTCCAGTGATTTTAATGTTATCAGAAATGTTTACTACAATAATTATTTATAAATAATTCCCATTAAATTTTCAAAAATATTTTTGCTTCCTGTTTCAGCCTTCGTAGTTTATAGGTTTCCAGGAAGTCTTCCATCTCTTTCAGATTGCTTAATTTATTGGCATAAAGCTGTTGATAAAAGTTTCTAATAATCCTTCCAATTTCATTGGTGTTGGTTGTGACCTCTCCCTTTTCATTCATAATTTTATTATTTTGGGTCCTTTCTCTATTCTTTTGGATAAGTCTTGCCAGTGGTTTGTCTATTTTATTTATTCTTTCAAAGAACCAGCTTCTAGTTCTGTTGATCTGCTCTACTGTGCTCCTGGTTTCTAATTCATTGATTTCTGCTCTAATCTTGATCAACTGCTTTCTCGTGTGTGGATTAGGCCTGTTCTTCTGTTGCTGTTCCAGCTTCTTGAGGTGAGAATATAAAAGAACGTGACAAAATACAGCATCCTTTCCTGATTAAAACCCTTCAGAGTGTAGGGATAGAGGGTACATTCCTCAATCTCATAAAAACCATCTATGAAAAGCCTACAGCAAATATCATTCTCAATCGGGAAAAGCTTGAAAACTTCCCCTTAAGATCAGGAACAAGACAAGGATGCCCACTCTCGCCATTATTATTCAACATAGTACTAGAAGTCCTTGCAACAGCAATCAGATGACAAAAAGGGATCAAAGGTATCCAAATAAGCAAAGGAAAAGTCAAACTGCCTCTCTTTGCAGATGAGATGATACTCTATATGGAAAACCCAAAAGAATCCACTCCCAAAACTATTATAAGTTATAGAGCAATTCAGCAATGTGGCGGGATACAAATTCAATGCTCAGAAATCAGCTGCATTTCTATACATGAACAATGAGACTAAAGAAAGAGAAATTAGGGAATCCATCCCATTTACAATAGCACCAAAAATCATACGTTATCTTGGAATTAACTTAACCATAGACGTAAAGGGTCTATATTGTAGAAACTACAAATCATTCTTGAAAGACATTGAAGAAGACACAAGAAGATGGAAAAATATTGCATGCTCATGGATCGGAAGAATTAACATAGTTAAAATGTCCATGCTACCCAGAGCAATCTACACTTTCAATGCTATTCCGATCAAAATACCGATGACATTTTTCAAAGAACTGGAACAAATAGCCCTTAAATTTGTATGGAACCAGAAAAGGCCCCGAATCGCCAAGGAATTGTTTGAAAAGGAAAAACAAAGCTGGGGGCATCACAATGCTGGATTTCGAGCTGTACTACAAAGCTGTGATCATAAAGACAGCATGGTACTGGCACAACAACAGACACATAGACCAATGGAACAGAATAGAGAACCCAGAAATGGGCCCTCGGCTCTTTGGGCAACTAATCTTTGATAAAGCAGGAAAGAACATCCAGTGGAAAAAAGACAGTCTCTTCAATAAATGGTGCTGGGAAAATTGGACAGCTACATGCAAAAGAATGAAACTTGACCACTCTCTCACACCATACACAAAGATAAACTCTAAATGGATGAAAGACCTCGATGTGAGACAGCAATCCATCAAAATCCTAGAGGAGAACATAGGCAGCAACCTCTACGACATCGGCCACAGCAACCTTTTTCATGACACAACTCCAAAGGCAAGAGAAACAAAAGATAAAATGAACATGTGGGACTTCATCAAGATCAAAAGCTTCTGCACAGCCAAGGAAACAGTCAAAAAAACTAAGAGGCTGCCCACGGAATGGGAGAATATATTTGTAAATGATACTATAGATAAAAGACTGGTATCCAAGATCTACAAAGAACTTCTCAAACTCAATACGTGAGAAACAAATAAACAAATCATAAAATGGGCAGAAGATATGAACAGACACTTTTCCAATGATGACATACAAATGGCTAACAGACACATGAAATAATGTTCAAAATCATTAGCCATCAGGGAAATTCAAATCAAAACCACACTAAGATACCACCTTATGCCAGTTAGAATGGCAAAAATTGACAAGGCAAGGAACAATTGTTGGAGAGGATGTGGAGAAAGGGGGTCCCTCCTACATTGTTGGTGGGAATGCAAGTTGGTACAGCCACTCTGGAAAACAGTGTGGCGGTTCCTTAAAAAGTTAAAAATTGAGGTACCCTATGATCCAACCATTGCACTACTGGGTATTTACCCTAAAGATACAGGCATAGTGAAGAGAAGGGCCATATGTATCCCAATGTTCATAGCAGCATTGTCCACAATAGCTAAATCGTGGAAGGAGCCGAGATGCCCTTCAACAGATGACTGGATTAAGAAGTTGTGGTCCATATATACAATGGAATATTACTCAGCTATCAAAAAGAATGATTTCTCAACATTTGCTGCAACATGAATGGCACTGGAGGAGATAATGCTAAGTGAAATAAGTCAAGCAGGGAAAGACAATTATCCTATGGTTTCTCTCATCTATGGAACATAAGAACTAGGAAGATTGGTAGGAGAATAAAGGGATAAAGAAAAGGGGGGTAATCAGAGGGGGGAGTGAAGCATGAGAGTCTATAGACTCTGAGAAACAAACTGAGGGCTTCAGAGGGGAGGGGTGGGGGAATGGGATAGGCTGGTGATGGATAGTAAGGAGGGCACGTATTGCATGGAGCACTGGGTGTTATATGCAACTAATGAATCATGGAACTTTACATCAAAAACCAGGGATGTACTGTATGGTGACTAACATAATAAAAAATTAAAAAAAAAAAAAAACGGTAGACACTTAACCAACTCAGCCACTCAGGTGTCCCTGTAAGCTAAGTTTTGATCCATTTTGGAGTTTCTGAAGTATTTTAAATAATTATTTTATTGAATCCTGTTTTCAAAGGATGTAGAGAAAGCCAATAGATGTGGAAATCAGGGCAAAGTAAAATTGACGATGTGTAAACAAAACTCTATCAGGAAATATTAGGAGAATGTGTAGTAATCCATCCCACATGTTGCTAGAAATAGGAAATAATTGTCTCTTGCTTCCTAGAAGCTGAAGTTAAAAGGTGAACAAATTCAGCTTTAATAAGCTTTTATTATTTCCCATGCCTTAAAAATTGTTCTGATAAAGTATTTTTTCTAGAACTGAGACCCAAAGATATCTTCCATGTGTCCAAAATAAAGACAATCCTGTGTTAAACACATAGCGCTCTTTTCAAGGCAAGGTGGTACATAGTATTACACATTTCAGCCAAATACATTTTCAATAAGCCTTTCTGATGGTTTAGGAAAACTGAAACAACTAATTAAATAAGTAAATAATTGTAAGATGATCTACTGAAGTGAGCAGATATCCTCACTGATAATCCCTTCAGACGTTCAGAGTCAGAGGTTCTATTTTGTGCTGAAGCCTGGAGTGAGGCTAACCTCTGCTGTCAACTGGGGGCAAAACCACACTGTGAGTGAAGAAAACAGTGACATCCTTGTGTATACACATACTATGACCTGATGTCTGATGAGACAGTCTACATCATCTCTGCACTAAGCCTCAGGCACAATTGAGGTTTTCTTCAGTAAATAGTCAAGTCTACTCTAACACACAGATAACATGGCTAAATTGGCCTATAGACCAATCTCAATTATTTTTGTCTAGAAAAAATCAAATATTTCCAATTTCCAAATTAACATTTAAAAAATATCAGTAACGCACCCCACCAACATTTACTGTTTATTAATATGAATTCTTGGATCAAATTTTCATATAGATTAATTACAAATGATAAAGAGAAGCTGGAAATAAACTATGCACAGGATGCACATGATGACTTAATTTTAGAAAAGTCTTCTTTAACCATTGTTCTGACAGCATGTTGGAGCAAGACACTTTGAAGCTCTATCTATTAAATGACACTAAAATCACATCAATAAAATTAACAAAATACATAATATTCATTCCTCAAAACAGGAGCACACGGATCCAAATCTTTCAGGAGCAGTTATGAGTCGTTAAGGTATGTTTACGAAAACTTGGTTATGACACCTTTGTTTTCTACCAAAGGAAATTGTCAATTTATCCTCAAGTGACTCTGATCTCAGTATATTCAGATACAGTCTCAGTTTAAGCAAGAATAATCAAGGGAATATTTCTTTCATAGTATTTCTATTCCAATTGAAAAATACAAAATTCAGGAATGTTTAAGAGCACATTCAATACTATTATGGAAAGTAACAATTTTGATAGATCAAAACATTTGCAAATTTTTAGGGAGGTTCTTAAATGCCATATTGATGGTAAAAACAGTAATAATAGTGATATTAATAAGAGCACATTTTAATATTCAGTGTTTGTTAAAAGGCCTTTCAATATATCCCAAAGACTAATGTTACCAAACTCAGACTCCTTTTCTCTATAAAACACAAGCTGTTCATTTTAACATATAATTTAATTTTCATTCTGAGTAAATGAAATTCTTAACCAGGAAATATTGCAATCATTAATCTAGCATAATTAAAAAATGATTTTCTTTAAAAGCTACAGTGTGGATAGATAACATATAACTTGAAATTAATTTTAAAAGGAGCATAACAGATACACCAATTCACAGTGGGTTTAATATGGATAAAAAATGATAGTAAGATATGAGATATGGATTAATTTGCAATCCCAAAAGCATATTTATAGGTCATTGGTATCAGGGAGCAAAACTTAGCTTTACTCAGTCCTTGAAGGAGGTGAGGAAATAAGCAGACTGGTCTATCCCTTTATATCATTCTTTTGAGCATCTTGGATGGACAGTAGTCAGAGGTCCCACTCCTAAATTTATAGTCAGGCATCTGACATCCTTGCCAACATAGGAAAGACTATACCTCACATTAATAGGAAGAAAAGAATAATTTCACATAAAAATGGGTAAATGGTGAAGAGGAAGAAATTTTGTTTACATCTTCATGGACTATTATTAGGTTTATTAAATTACTATTTTGTAGTCACATTTGATTTGGCCATTTGGATTTTTTTACTAATAGGGTACCTAATTAAACTATATTTCAATTGTGTTTGTTTGGACATAGCTGGTGTATTAATGTAGCCCTACGCTGAATAGAAAGACAATTTTATTTAAGTTTAAGACTATTCATCACAGTACTATTATTGCTAAATTTTATAAAGTAAATCTATTGTGATGTCAATCACTTTTCTTATTTGTTTTTAATTCAACAGGTATGCATCAAAATCCTACTGTGATGAGAAGAAAGGCAAAGAAATACTGAGGCCTTCTAGAAAAAAAAATCTCATTCTATAGACATAACATAAACCTATGGAACATCATAATCTACCTTGTATCAACGTTGAATGAAATGCTAAAACAAATTCTATAGGCACCAACAGCCAATAAACATCTGAAGAAGAGAGATCAGTGAAAGATGGAGCAATAAAAGAAAGCTTAATGAAGGAAGTCAGTCTAGGTGTTGAGTTATGGTTGGCTTATCGATAGGCTGAAGGAAAGGGCAAAATGTTTCAGGAAAGACAAAGCCTCAGGATTAAGACTGTGTGTAAGTATACACTGAAGATCTGTGGGTAGCTGGAACAGATAGCGTGTACCAAGAGATGACGAGAAGAGGTGTCTGCATACATAGGAAGAAGCCAGACTGGAGGAGGAAAAGTGAGGACCAATAATAAGATGGACAGTTGAGGCATCATTCTACTTACAAAGGAGTAATAGTGATGAGGAAAATAATGTGCTATTTCCATTAACTTGCAAGGTCACTTCTACTACTTACTCCTCTAAGCAAGGAATGTCGAGGAATACCTATTGGGTATTCTCATTGAAAGTTTAATCACCTACGAACTGGTGAATTCAGATATCAGTTGTTTCATCCCAGTATCATGCTATAGTCAAAGACATTTTCCAATGCCTTGATGATGAAAGGGAAAGGGAACAATAGCCCTGCATCTAAAATCCAGTGGGAAAGAAAAACTCAACCTCAGGTCAAGGGGAAAACTTGGGAATCTATCCAGGAGTGTTACTGAGAAAAATTTTTCCTTGTTGTATTACATAAATTGTATCCCCCTCTGTTAAGTGTAGGATCTAGTTACAAATTCTGGATGGTGAAGCAACCTTACTAACCCTACTCTGAGTGTTTAAGGATTTCACTGCCTCTTAGAAGTTGGACTAATACCTTTGGATATCAACTTTTATCATTCCAACCATGACCTTTTCAAATGAAAAGAAAAATAGTTCTCACTACCCTAAACTTTTGATAGAAATTGTAGGGGTGCTGAGATGTTACACTTCAGGGTAGTTCAATTGGGTTTATGGAAGCTCAGTTGGTCTAATCTAACTCTGAGCTGACTTAATCCAGAGAGTCATCCAAATATCAGCATTTTCTGTGCATGTCATAATATGGAAAAAGGTTCAGAAACACTGCTTTATGTAATATCAGCAATGTTGAATCAATACCCTGATTTTTGATTCATTCCTTCATTCAAGAAATGTTCCGTTTAGGAACATGTGAGGTGCTGGATCCTTATGCATGTGTGGTTTCTGATGACCAAGAAGGCCTAAAATGTTCCCCTAGCTTCACAAATATTTAGACAGGCTTCTTCCAGACTCCAGGTTTCTGACTTTTCTTTCCTTAGAGCATTTACTTTAGAAAACTTGTAATTATAAATCTTCTCTACCCCTTTAAGATGTAAATCTTTTTAACACCTCTTCCCAGTTTTATGGCCCAAGGATGTCCTTCTTAAGGACCTGGGAACCATCTATTTGCAATATAATCAATCATCAAGGAAGACAATGCCTCTATTTCTCAGTCTGTGGGAGACAGGAGCCTAACTTCCCCAGAGCTTCTTGCTTCAAGTTATTAAATTATCTCCTCTCCTAAAGATAGGAGAAAGTTTATTTTTCCTTTGGATAAACTCAATTGGCAAACACAAATGGCCTATTATCTTCATCTCATTGAAACTCTTAAAAACCCTACAGATTTTGGTTTTAGGGGAGTTGAGTTCAGACTGAGTTTTATTCTCACTCCTCTATTACAACAACTTTAAATCAAGTTTCCTTTGCCTATTTAATGTTGCCTAGTGTTTTGCTTCGACACTTAATATTACCATTCTGCCTTGCATCATGCACCCTGATATGTCATTTCTTATTGATCTCGTGTTAAGAGAAGCCACGTATTAGGGACCTCATGTAATATATTGTTTGGTTCTGGCTTAATGCTATGATCATTCAAAAACATTTTTTATATGCTCTTTTGTTTATTTCTACTTTATCATATTACCATAATTTAATGTCTTAAAATAGACTCTTATGAGATAATACAGTACACACAAAAGAGTTCATAATAACCATTGTTGAATATATGTTCTTAAATGTCTATTTGATGATAATTTTATCATTGTTAATGTTGTTTATCAACAGCTTTCCTCTACATTCTACAAAAATGGTGGTTTAGGGGCACCTGGGTGGTTCAATCGGTTGAGTGGCCACCTCTTGGTTTCTGTTCAGATCATGATGTCAGGATGGGGGATCAAGCCCTGTGTGGGCTCTATGCTCAGTGAGAAGTCTGCTTGAGATTCTCTCCCTCTCCCTCTGGCTCTCTGCCCACTTGTGCACATGAGCTCTCTTGCTCTCTCAAATAAATAAATAAATAAATCTTTAAAGAAATGGCGGTTTTAAAAAAGATTTCCTTTGGCCTTCACAGGGAACATTTATTATACAGACTATACCCTATCATACTTCACCTGTAACATCAAAAAGATGAAAATATGTGGTTTGTCACTTTGCCTTTTAAATTTACAGTTATCTGGTTTTTGTTTTAAGATTTTTATTTAATTATTTGAGAGAGAAAGAGAGCATGAGTGGAGGGGGAGGGGTGGAGGGGAAGGTACATGGAGAAGCAGACGCCCTGCTGAGCAGAGAGCCTGACTTGGGCTCCATCTCAGGACCTCAGGACCTGAGCCGAAGACACACACTTAACTGACTAAGCCACCCAGGCACCCCTACTACTATGTGTTTTTAAAAGAAATCAATTTTCTATATTTTTTGGCATCATTTTTATGAGTAACATCCAATTGCTCATTTGTATTGTTCATTTTCCAGGCTGCTCACTCATTTTCTGTAAGACAAAGGTTTTATACCCATAATAAGGAAAAACACTTTAATTTGTACACGAATGTTACATTCCATAATGACACAATTACTTGCTGAGTATGTTTTCTTTAAATGTTACTATGTCATTTTAACAAATATACTGTATTAATTTCTGAAGAAATGTACAAATCATTGAAACACCCTACAATGATATCATAATAAACTTCTGAAATGCTGTTTATCCATTTCACTGCTTTATTTATATGAAGCAGCAGTGACATTTGCAAGCCAGCTGTAGTGATAACAGGTGTGCTTGCCCCCTGGCTATCCGATGGATATATTCCCACTAAGTGGTAGTCTAATCACCCAAACTCCATGGAAGACTAAATTTAAATCAGATGTTAATTGCCTCCAGAGTTCAGCTGATCTTTGCATTCAATTATCTCCCCTAAAGCCAAATGGAAAAATGCTTTGACTCAGGAAATTGTATATGAAATTCACATCTGCTATAAGGAAAATAGGCTTACAAACTATGCATTTAAAAAGAGTAAACCCTTCCTCATTTTCAAATCTAATATTTCTCCTGCTATCTCTTCTAATGTTGTCTTCATCAAATGATTTCTATAAAGAGATTATATCTAGAAAAATCTTCATTTTGTAATTGTTTGTCCTTATAAGCTTCTTTAAATAAGAGACTAAATTGTTTTCATCATCCTATATTGGACATCACCCAGCAGAGTCTGTTGTTCAGAAGATGTTCCACACATCTATGCCAACCTACCTCACAGACTTACGGTACCAAACACTTGGGCAAATTATTTATTTTCTCAACTCTCCTCATTCTTCGATTAACGTATTTTCTAACTTTTCCAGTTTCTCTTCCTCCTCCCAATGTTTAATATAGGCATTCTAGAATGAACGAGTTCATTTAATGCTGTCTGTAATTCATCCCTCAGGTCCTGGGCCAGCTTATCTAATGTCACTTCACATAGGTGACTCTACCTCGTCAGTCTTGACCTCTCCTACGTTTCATCTCCAGTTTTTCAGCTACTGAACAGAATTGTCTTTCTGGCAAACTAATTCCATCCACAACCTCCTTCCTCATCCGGAGGTCTGCTTCTTTTCTTTTCCTATATACGTTTTCACTACTACCTTAGTGGGTATTTGAGTTCAAACTTTTAGAATGAGCTTGATTCCTTCACTCTTTTTCCTTTTCTTCCCAAGTGACCCACCTTTATATTTAATCTATTTCAGCTTTCTAATTTCCTTTTCTGATAAAATTTCTAGTCCTATGGAGCTTCATACACTTGTTACTGTATAAGAAATTATTATTATATGTTACATTTATACTTCCAAACATCATAGTGAGCACCTTGGTCTAGTTAGTGAGGATTGGTGACAAGTCCACATACACTCTAATCATATTCTTGATTTTCCTGTATTTCCTCCCATGTTTTATAGATAACAACAATGTCAAAATGCTCTTTAATTGTCCTGTCTAGTTTATACTTTTTATTAAAAATGAAGGGAGAAAATTGTTTTTTAAGCTCAGAGCTATTGGAATTAGTTATTTAAAAAGGACACTGCATAGAAGTGTTAAATTTCAGAGCAAAACAAAACAAAATCCATAGTATTACAAATATCTTTTCTATTGCCAAGCCAAATTAAAAGCCAGGATTTGCAAATACCCCCCAAAAGAAAGATCAATCAACCTACTCGTAGAGATAAAATCAACTGATGGAGAGCAGAAATGGTGCTAAATACTCTGTATCACACAATAAGCCCCAGTTTACACACGGCACACATTTCTTGGTGAAAAAGCAGCCAATACAGTTAGTTGAAAACTCATCCAATTATCAGAAATGTATCTCATACTCTTGTTTTCCATCTTGAAATGCATGTCTATAAACCTTTTTATTTTATTATTATTATTACTTTTTAAATTCAGATAGGCACTGAGTAAAAGAAGCTCAGGTATAATGGAAGAAAAGAAATACTGTTTTTTTTTTTTTTTTTTTATCCTTTAAACTCTCATAACATAAAACAGGCAAACCAATTTAAACTAGATTTAGAAAATAAAAAGTTGCTGTCTGCCTAGTTTAATCCCAGTGAATTTTATATCAGAACAATAAATCCCTGAAAATGCAGGCTTCCAATGGAACCTTGTTAAATATTTAATCATAGGCACTAGGCCCATAACCATAAGCCGTGTTCCTTATTCTTATTTATTTCAACAGTAACTTTTATTCTTTTTATGGAAGAGATCAAATGATGAGGAATAATCACTCATGTGAGCATATGTGTGCTTACCAATACCATCACGGCAATACTGCTGCATACAGATTCAGTTGTATAAGGATGAAATTATAGTAATGACTACTTCTGGAAGGGAAAGAGGAGAAAATCTCTCCCCTCTACATTTGCTAGATGTGTGAGATTATGATAAAGGCACACAGTTTTGGGGTTGCTTTAGATTTATATTAAAAAATAAAAATGCCATGTCGAGCTATCAGAAGGCATCAATTTAATGTCCAAGTGTAAATAGCACCAATATAGGAAAAGTTCACGCTTTTTTTTTTTTTTGCTTGTTTTTGAACTTTATTCGAATGGAATCATACAGAATGTACTATTTAATGTAGTTCATTTTTATTTCTTTATAGCATCACGTTATAAAAAAATGTAACCCATTTTCATTGTCCTTTCTATTATTGATGTATATTTGGGTAGTTTCAAGTTTAGAAAATTACCAAATAATGCTTCTCTGAACATTCTTTTGCACAGTGAACATATGTAGGCATTTCTATTGGGCTTTTACCTAAAAGAGGAATTTTGGGTCATCAGGTGTATGTAAGTCCATCTTAAGAAGATACTACCAAAGAGTTTTTGAAAGTGTTTTTAACAGTTTATACTCACAGCAGTGAATGAAGTCCAGCTACTCTCTATCCTCACCAACACTTGGCATTGTTAGTGATTTTTTTTATAGTCATGGTGTATTGGTATTGCACTGTAGTTTTTTGGTTTTTTTTTTTTTTTTTTTTGAGAGAGAGAGGGAGAGAGAGTGTGAGTGGGGGAGACGGTGGGGGGGGGGGGGCAGAAGGAGAAAGAGAATCTTAGGCAGGCTCCACACCCAGTGCAGAGCCCCAACTTGGGGCTTGATCTCACAACCCTGAGATCATGACCTGAGCCAAAACCGAGAGCCAATCACTTAACTAACTGAGCCAGCCAGTCACCCCATGCACTGTTTTAATTTGCGACTTCCTAACGACATAATGATGCTGTGCACTTTTCCATGTATTAGTGAACATTTTAAAGTTATTTTTTACTCATACTTCAGAACTGAAGTTAAGTGTCACCTCTTTAAGGAAGCCTTCTTTGACTTTCCAGAATAGGTCTATTCTTCCGATCTGTGTTTTGCAGAAAAATATATTTTTCTTTCATGGCCTGAATCTCAATGATGGAAGCTGTCAAATTAGATTCCACTCTCCAGCAGGGCAGGAACCATGACCAATCTGTTAAATTCTATATTGCAGTGGCTAACATTGCCCTCACATATTAAGCACTCAATAAATAGAGGGTCTAGTATTGCATTTACAAGTTCATACTTGATAATTCCACTTAATCATCAATAACTGAATAGCTGAAAAGCCAGACTCAGGATAAAATAAAAAGAAGGCTTTGAACCCCCAAATTTCTATGGACAAAAAGAGGCTGAGAAAATTATCCAGCTACAAACACAGGCCACTTCCTATGGAAAAGGAAAGATTAACTGACGATTAAAAGTCTAGTGGGCAGACGAGTAGCAGCAGTAGAGAGGGGGAATGGACCCTAATCAAGGAACTCCTGAGAAAACACTGTCATGTTTCAACATTATTAATGATGAGTGACTGTTGTGTGCCTCCCCTCTTTTTAAACTGAAATATCAATTATGCTAGTGTTAAAAAGAAAACCACAGGCCCAAAATAGCATCACTTAAGCTGAGTCCCCAAGCTGGGGCTTAATACGTAAGGGAATTGCAGTTTCAACACCACCTCCCCAGCCCCCGCTGAAATGTAATCTTCACCAGTCAGTCAGGAATTTTCTGTTGAGTGAGTCTACCACTTGGGCCCTCTGCATTCCCCAAAGGCAGAGGAGGTAATCTGCATGATGAGACTCTCTGCTCTTCCCCCTAAGGAAAAGAAGCCTTGCCTGAAACAATCCTTTCCTTTTGCTAATAACTTAATCGTCCTACCCTTCATCCTATAAAAACCATTCATTTTGTACAACCTGCCCTGGAGCTCCCCTATACTTACTAAATGGAATGGTGCCTGATTCATGAATCATTTAATAAAGTCAAATTGACTCAGATAATTTTTTTAACACTATCCTACGTATGACAATTGTTTTGTGCTACGTGATTGTGGAACAGAGAACTGCTCCCTTTAGGGTGTAAGACTTCAGATCAAGAGGAATTATACTAAGGAACCAAACCCAAGGATCTTCATCCACAGCTATACCTGATTTAGATAAGATTCTGCATCTTGAACTTGATTTTCTGATAGGATAAGATTTTGATAGAGGTCTTTGGTGGAATGTAAATAATTTATGGCCAAAATCAGTCTATGGAAATTTTAAAACATGGCTGCAAATTCTTTGTCTCATTAAGAGGTGGAGGTATATGCCTCTTCCCCTTGATCTTGTGATTACTTAAACAATAGAGTATGATAAAAATTATGCTATGTCACTGCAGAGGTTAAATAAAAGGACATTTAGCTTCTGCCTTGCTTGTTGTAACATTCACTGACTCTATTTAAGGTGTCCTATTACTCTGAAGCTGTCACGCTACTAGGAGACTCAGCTATATGGAGAAGCCAAGTCAAGACATACCAGTCAATCACCTCAGTTGAGCAAGTCTTCAAGTCATTGCAGCTCAATAATATAAAAGAAGATCAGTGGTTCGCAAAGTTTAGTCCACGGACCTCTTAAGAGCCACTAAGATTCTTTCAAGGAGCCTGTGAGCTCAAAACTATTTTCTTAATAATGCTAACACATGACTGCCTTTTGTATGGTGTTGATATTTAAATGGGCACAAAACCTCTCTGATGTCTTAGCGTGAATCAAGGCAGAAACACCACATCACAAATACTTTAAATTCTTCACCACCATATACTTACAGGAAAAAAAAAAATCATTTTCACTATTAATATCTGTGGTGATGCAGAAAAACATATAATTTTATCATATCACAATCATTTAGTACTCATCTTTTTAGTATTCTATGTGACAAGATGGAAATATGCATAAAGTACATTGTTGCATACTGAACTATGCTACTTGTCCCAAGGAAGAGCACTTGTGCGACTGAGCTGTGGGCAGAACTAGGTGCTTCTTCCATGCAACACCATTTTCCATGAAAGAATGACTGAAAAAACTACGGTTACTCATCATTAGGTTTCTGAAAAATATTTTCTCAAAAAAGGAAGAATTTCTAAGAACACATTGACAGTATTGATGGTCAATGATAAATTTTGAGTTTTTATCTGCCCCTAACAGGTTAATAGCTTCCCGAGACTTTTCTGATGAGATGGGTGATGATTTTAATAAATGCCATTTTTTATTTTTATAATGAAATGTATCCACATTTGCAAGATCTGCATAGCTCAGTGAAGCTATATTTTCCTAAAGACCTGTGAACATTATAAAAATCATTCAAAGGTAAAAGATCCATTCAAAGTACAATATATATCAATGGATTTTAATGTAACATAATGGAGAAAGTTCACTGATACAGTCTCAGATTCCACACTGCAACTGAACTTGAAGAAAATACCTCCTGCCCAGTTTTGGTGCAGTATTGAAGGAAAATATTCTCAATTATCTGAAGAGGCTATTAAATTATTCCTCCCTTTTCCAACTTTACATCTGTGTAAGGTCAGATTTGCTCCGTATACTTCGATTAAAACAACGTACTCCAGCATAGGACATAGCAGATACGAGAAACAATGTCTTCTATTAAGTCTGAAATTAAAAGGTTTTGCAAAAATGTAAAACAAAGCCACTCTTTTCACATTTTTTTCTGCTTTTGAAAATAAACTTTTTATTTAAAAAGTTATAGATGATATCAATGAAAGAGGTTATTATAACTATTTTAAATAAATTAAAGATAGTTATAAAATTTGTTTTAATTCTTAATACGGTGAATATCAATGTTATAATCCACATAAAAAAACACTGCTCTTTGGTCCTCAATAAATTTTATAAACATATGAAAGTGTCCTGAGACCAAAAAAAAAAAAAAAAAAAAAAAAATTGCTCCAGATGATTCCAGACACTAGTTGTTCCAGTCAGTCATCCCAGCCTTTCAAATCTTCCCAGTTAAGGCCACAGACATCATAGAACAGACACAAGCCATTCCTGCTGTGTCCTTTCTGAATTCCTCACCCACAGAATCCATGACCATAAAAGCATGGTGGTTGGTTTGTGCCAGTAAGAGGTTTACTCTACAGTGATGATAGATAACTGAAGCTCTAGCTTGTCTCTCAGAGTTCCTTCCTAATCCAGTTAAGAATGCATCCTTACATTAAGGATGCTGATGCAGCCACTCACGTAAGTTGGAAGAAAGGGAGTTTCCTAGATTGCTCTCACTCCCTCCTGCCAGTTTCCTGGATTTACTGCGTTTGATAATTTTACCTATTAGGCAGCTCAAGAAGTCCTTCACTCTTTTACTTTTCATAGCCAGACATTTAATCCAGGCACTTAGATCTCTCCTTCTAAAGATGGCAATAGCTTTCTAATTGATCTTCCTAGCACCAGTTGCTCTGTAGTCAGACTAGTATTTTATGTTAGGAAAACATTTTTTTTTCTTTTAAGGATAAATATGGGATTATTAGCTTCCCGCTGACAAGCCTTCAGTAGCTAATCACCATCTTCAGGATAAAGAGTAAACTCTTTAAGGGAGCAACTAAAGCTCATGTAATAGGACTCCTACTGTCTGCTTGGTCTCATTTCCATCATAAACTTTTCTAAATTTTCAATATTCTGCTGTACTAACAGTAGTTTCCAAAATAAGCCATTATCTCTAAAATCTCTGTGCTTATGTATTCACCTTTCCTTCTGTTATATCCAGCTAGACTTTCAAGACCCATGTGAATAAATTATCTCTTTTTGGAAGCAATATATGAGATCTAGAATTCATTCAAAAAGAATTAATTAGATGTTCTGCCCTGTGTATTTATATCACACTAGTTTATACCTACATGTCAACATTTATCAGACTATATAACATACTGTACTGAGAGCTCACTAAGAGATGGAATTATTTTCCATCTTTGTATTTTTGAAGTCCCATTATCTATCAGTGATGAACAAATATCTATAGACTGAATAAATTGTTTTTATACAGTACATATTTCTAGAAGAATTTGAAAATAATTTAACCATCCATAGTGAGAACATGGTATTAAATAAAGGTTCAAAGTTAAAGGATTATATATAGTCTTTAAACAAGTGAATATTTTTTTAAAATGTCATTCACAGTCAAGGTAAATGTTATTAATAAGAAGACATCACAGATTCTATTAGTTTTCACCTAAGATTGTACTTTTTTTACTATTTAATATCTGCTTAATCTAGCATTCCAGAACTGATTAATACTTTCATGCTTTCGAAGATATAAAACTACATAGTAACAGCAACTTAATTCTATGCTCAAATATACTTTTCAGTGCAATATTCATGCTTCAAACATTTATACAGTATTTTAGTTTAGCACAGTGCAATTATTCTCTGTATATTACCAACTGACAACCTATCTGCTTCCTTAACAAACTTCGTTTCAATTTGTAATGTGAAAAAAAACAAAAAGTGGAACATGGCAAATAGAGAGGATTTTGACCAGAGAAATGACCAGCAGACTCCATTAGGTTTTAAAAAGACCATTCTGGCTACAGTTTCGAGAGTAGCCTTTAAAGGAGGTGTCCTGGGGGCACCTGGGTGACTCAGTCAGTTAAGCCTCAGCCTTTGGCTCAGGTCATGATCCCAGGGTCCTGGGATGGAGACCCGCATAGGGCTCTCTGCTCAGCAGGGAACCTGCTTCTCCCTCTCCCTCTGTCTACCATTCTACCTACTTGCGCTCTCTCCCTCTCTGTCAAATAGCTAAATAAAATCTTTTTTAAAAAAATAAAGGTGTACTAGATATCTTCCCCTTGCACCTCCAGATTTATTCTCCATCCTTGTCCACCCCACTTAATGCCCCAGGAGGTCACCCAATATGAACGGCATCAACTGACTTCCTTTCTTTCAGCTTCTAGTCGGATATGTCCAATATAGGTGCATCAGATACTCTTTGATTTCAGCCTCACATTCTCCTTTTCAGGGGCAGCTCAACACTTACCTACAGACTCTGACTCACTTACTTTTAATGCCCCTGGACTAACCTTAAACAATAGGGGATAGGACAAGATGGATGAATGCTTTTCCCTGATAATCTTTGGTTGACACATCGAAAGCCTTTCTTTATGTTCCTGAGAAGTTCTACAAAGGATCAAGCTTCAGCTATCTCGAGGGGGACTCAAACTCAGTAATACACTTGTACTGACTTTACATCCTATCTTATTTCATTCTTTCCTATTCCTCCTTCACAAGCACTGTCAGCTACAAAGTATACCTGCATATGAGTAATTGTTTCAGTTTTTGCTTTTAGAAAACCCAGGCTAAGACAATGGTAGGGAGGCACTGATAAGAGATGGAGAAATTATGAAGTGATGCTATTTTTCTGGCTTCTCCAACAAGTCACTGTGGGTTTACTCTATTCTGCTCCTGTACAGGCAATGCAAAATAAAAATCAGAGGCTTAATTCTCCCCGTTGAAAGTAAGAGAAGAGACTTCTCTTCCCTCCCTTTCTTAGAGTATTTACTTTAGGAACTTGTGAGTTATTTTTCTGTCTCTGAAATTTATGTAATCTGTCTCTGAAATGTATGTAATTTAAATCTTTGTAAGAGCTAAATAAGGCTCTTGCCAGCTTAAGAACCCAGGCATGTCTTTCTCAAGGACCTTTGAGCCATTCCTTTGAAATGTAATCAAGGAAGACAGTGCACTTATCTCCTGGTTTCTATGGGAGAGTAGGAGCCTAACTTCAGTGGGCACTTTCTCCAAATTGCAAAACTATCTCCTGCTATAAAGGTATGAGAAGTTTATCTTTCCTTCGTGTAAAGCCAATTAATTAACGCAGATGATCATTCTAAATACCAAGTAAATTGAGGATGAACTATTTGGGACAAATAGTGCTATCAATTCCTCTTAGTTGAGAACTAGTTATTGCTTATCTTTTTTTTTTTTTTTTTTTAAGATTTTATTTACTTATTTGACAGAGATAGAGACAGCCAGCGAGAGAGGGAACACAAGCAGGGGGAGTGGGAGAGGAAGAAGCAGGCTCCCAGCGGAAGAGCCTGATGTGGGGCTCGATCCCATAATGCCGGGATCACGCCCTGAGCCGAAGGCAGACGCTTAACCGCTGTGCTACCCAGGCGCCCCAAGTTATTGCTTATCTTGAGAATATGTATGTAATGGATTGTGTCTGTTTGGCTATAAAAGGGTGAGATTTATGTCTGTCTTTGCAATCATTTAGCAGATTACCTGTGATGCTCATCAAATTCTAGTTTAATGCTTATTTAATGGTAAAGCCATTTTCTTTCTTTTTTACTTTTGTCAAGAGGTTTTCTGGGTTGTCAGGAGATTTTTATTTTATTTTTATTTTTTCCTTAGAAAGGTGAGGGGCAGAGGGATAGGGAGAGGGGTAGGGTGAGGGATAGGTGAAGAGGGATAGGGAGAGAGAATACCAAGCAGGCTTTAATCCAGCAGGGCTCAATCTCACAACCCTGAGATTATGACCTGAGCTGAAATGAAGAGTCGGGTGCTTAACAGACTGAGCCACACAGGTGCCCCAGGAGATTTTGTTTAAAATTATATTTCCCCAACACTTCCAAAAACTATAAACCTTGTTCTAGTGCTCCCCTGCTTCTGGTAACTGCCCCTCCTGCTAGACCCTCTAAACCTAGATGTGGTAACAGCTCCCTGCTATTACTATCCCACAACCACTGCAACTTTTTCTATTGCTTTTCTCAAACTATGTCAGTAACTTGGTAAACAGTTCTTTTATTAAACTCTCCTAAAAATTCCAAATTTGAGTGTGGCATTAATTTCCTTTCAGCACTTGACTAACAAAATAGAAGAGATTGGAGGCAGGAAAATCATATGGGATATTATCAGGTAATCCAGGTAAAAGATGACAGTGGCTGGTGAATAATAATGACAGATGTAAGAAGTAGACAGATTTTGAAAAAAAAAAAAAAAAGAGCCAGAAGAATTTGCTGATGTATTGTAAAAGAAAGAGGACAGGTGACTCTAAAATGTTTGGACTGATGAACTTAAAAGGATGGTGTTCGCTTACTGAGATGGGAAATATTTAAAAGCATCTTGGAGGTAGGGGAAAGCATGAGTTTGTTTATGTATTTGTTAAATGTGAGATGGATATATGATATCCATAGACATGTTAAGTAGACCACTGCATGCACCTGTAGTTCAGGAGAGAAGTCCAGGCTGAGAGAATAAGTATGGTTGCATCAGGATAGAGATGATACTGAAAATCTTGAGTCTAGATTAAGTCATCAAAAAATATGTATGGACAAAGGAAAAGGAGATCCAAAGGCTAAGTCTTGGGACATTCCAATGTTTAAAGCTCGGGAGTAAACCAAGAAAGTGTAAGTGGCAAGTGAAGTAGGAGGAGAAGTAAAGCAGTGTAGTTGTCTCAAAGCCAAGTAATAAAAGAAAGAGTGCTCGACTTTGCCTCACATTTTAATCATTGTTGAGCAACATGAGGACAAATTAAATTTAACAATGCGGGAGTCATTGGTGAATATTTTTCATGGAGTGATAGGGACAAGAAGTCAAATGTCAGATGGATGAGAAGTTAGAGATATGTTCTGAAGATCAGTCTTACTAACCAAAGAATTATTGCTATGTGAGACAAGAATGAAGCTAGAGTCATTTTTGACTCTTCACTTTGTCATAAACTCCAACTCAATACTTTGAAAATTCTAAGATTCCCCTTTCAGAATATATACAGAACTCTTGGACTCCTATCACCTAACCAAGTAACATTACCTTCATTCTTGATTATTAAAACAGCCTTTCTAGGGTTGTGTTTTCACTCTCAGGAACTTTGGTTTATTCCTAAAACAGAGGACAGAACCATCTTTTTAAAATGTACACAAGATAGCGTCCTTTTTTAAAAAACCACTTTATTGAGGCATGAGTGACCTACAAAAAGCTGTGTGTATTTGATGTACAGAACTTTGTGAGTTTAGAGATAAGTCCATCACCACAATCTACGCCATAAACATAACTATATCCATCACTTCCAGATGTTTACTCCTCTTTATTATTATTTTTATGATAAGAATACTTAACCTAAGATCTAACCTCTTGGCAAATTTTAAGTATATAATATAGTACTATTAACTACAGGCACACTGTTGTATAATAGATCTCTAGGACTTACTTATCCTACATAACTAAACTTGTGTACCCTTCAACTCATACTTCCCTGTTTCCCCCTTTTCACAGCCCCTGGCACTCACCATTCTACTCTCTGCTTCTATGAGTCTATTTTAGATCCCTCTCATACTTGGTATCATGTTGTATTCTGTGACTAGTGTGTTACACTTAGCATAATATCCTTCAGGTTTATCCATGTTGGCAAGATTTTCTTCTTTAAGGCTACATAGTATTCCATTATGTGTATATATCACATTTTCTTTATCCATTCATCCACTGATGGACATTTAGGTTGCTTCCACATCATGGCTTGTGAATAATGTTGTAATGAACATGGCAGTACAGATAACACTTTAAGATCCAGATTACAATTCCTCTGGATACATGGCAGATATGCAATTGCTGGATCATATTGTAGTTAGATTTTTAATTTTTAATTTTTGAGGAGCCTCTGTACTGTTTTCCATAGTGCCTGTACCAATTTACATTCCCAAATACACAGTGTTCCCCTGTCTCCATATCTTCATCAACACTCGTTTATCTATTTTTTCTTTAATAATAGCCACCTTAAATGATGTGGGATGATACCGCATTGTGGTTTTGATTTGTATTTTCCTGATGATTAGTGATATCAAGCACCTTTTCACATACCTGTCAGCCACAGGTCTTGGGAGAAATGTCTATTCAGTTCCTTTGCCCATATATATTTTTTAAAGATTTTATTTATTCATTTGAGAGAGAGAAAGAGAGAGAGAGAGAGCATGAGCCTAAGCAGCGGGGAGGGCGGATGGGGGCGGGGGGGGGAGGGGAGGAGGCTCCTGCCAAGGAAGGAGACTGATGCAGAGTCCAATCCCAGAACCCTGGGATCATGACCTGAGCCAAAGGCAGACACTTAACCAACTGGGCCACCAAGGTGCCCCTCCTTTGCCCATATTTTAATTGAGTTGTTATTATTATTATTATTATTATTACTATTATATTGAATTGAAGGAGTTCCTCTGTATTTTGGACATTCACGCTTTATCAGATATCTGGTTTGCAAATATTTTCTACCATTCCATACGTTGCCTTTTCATCCTGTTGATTATTTCCTTTGCTGTGCAGAAGATTTTTAGTTTGATGTAGTCTTACTTGTCTACTTTTGTCTTTGCTGTCTGTGCTTTTGGTGTCATATCCAAGAACTCATTGCCAATTCAATGTCCAGAAGCTTGTGCCCTACATTTTCTTCTAGGAGTTTTATAGTATTAAGTCACTCTTCTGTGCACACACTCCAGTACTCTACTTTTCACTCAGAGTAAAGACCATGAATCCTACAACACTTCCAAAATTTGTTATGATCTGGCTTCCCATTATCTCTTCAACTTCTTCTCGTACTACTCCCACATGCTCTGTTTTCACTTTACCTGCCTCAGCATCACTTAATGTGTAAGACCTACTTTGACCTTTCTGCTTTAAATTCTTCCTACCTCTACCCTCAGCACACTTTTCATACACTTGTCATCTTCTAAGGTACATTTTCACTAATAATGGCCTTTCCCTTCCCATTAGAAATATAAACTTGATGAAGGCAGATATTTTTTGTCTTCTTTGTTCACTGATATTTTCCCAGCACAAAGAACACTGCTTGGCACAAAGTAGGCATTCAGTGAGTTTGTGTTGAATGAATGAATGAGTTAGAAGTTTGAGACTAAGGATTTTTGTTTTAAAGTGTTCTCTTAATAATTTATATAACTGTAGTGGCCCTTAAGATAACTGAAGTGAGGAACAGTCCTGCTTTGGTAGCACTAAGACCCTGTGTGAGTAATAATTTGTGAAAACGGCAGTTTCAACTACAGGCAAAAAAATTGCTACTATGTAGGTCCATGTCTCCTTTCTATCACAAATAGTTCTTGAAATAGTATTAACAGAACTTATCTTCCTAAAAATCCAACATATTTCTATGTTCTTGGACACCTTAAGTTCTTTCTTTAAAGCCTCTTTCAAGGTAGGTGGTTATGGTTTCTATGAAGAGCATATCTGGTCAAAGAAGAATATCTGGCTCAAAGCCTGTTAAAATTGTTACCACACATCATAAGGCCGTTCCCTTGATGTTTCTATCCAAAGACAGTATCAGCACTACTTTTCTGGCTTTCCAAATCTTACAGAAGATGTGGAGTCTTGGGGCCCCTGGGTGGCTCAGTCATTAAGCATCTGCCTTCAGCCCAGGGTGTGACCCCAGCGTTCTGGGATCGAGCCCCACATCAGGCTCCTCTGCTGGGAGTCTGCTTCTTCCTCTCCCACTCCCCCTGCTTGTGTTACCTCTCTAGCTGGCTGTCTCTCTCTCTCTGTCAAATAAATAAACAAAATCTTTAAAAAAAAAGAAGATGTGGAGTCTTCACTCGCATATGTGAGTACTCACCCTGTCTACTCTTCGGACCTGTTCTTCTATCTATTACCTAAGACTTTAATTTTAAATGCAAAATAATTGTTTTAAATAGCAAAAAAGGGGCGCCTGGGTAGCGCAGTCGTTAAAGCGTCTGCCTTCCGCTCAGGGCGTGATCCTGGCGATCCGGGATCGAGTCCCACATCAGGCTCTTCCGCTATGAGCCTGCTTCTTCCTCTCCCACTCCCCCTGCTGTGTTCCCTCTCTCGCTGGCTGTCTCTCTGTCACATAAATAAATAAAATCTTAAAAAAAAAAAATAGCAAAAAAATTACTTGAAATCTTTACATATTTGTGCATATAAATGTGTTGATCAGATTTAGGGAAAAAAACACAATAAAATATTGCTCAAACAACAGTAGTCTAGATAGAAAGTAGTCTAGTTAGTACATTTCAGTTGGTTGATAGAGTAGACCACCAGGCCTGACTACTGGAGTTCATATCCCAACTCCACCACTAAGGAGACATGTGTCATCTAATACAATATATTTAATTTTGCTGTGCCTCATTTTCTCATTGTGGAAATATTAATAATAACTTCATAAAAGTGTTGTTAAAATTAAACAAATTAATTAGGGTAAAGAGATCTATATGATGTATAGGACATAGAAAATACTTTAAAAATGCTAGCTATTAAATTATCATTTTGTTGTTGTTGCATTGCAAGGATGCAATGCATCCTAAAAGCAATTTTGTAACTAATATCTTTGACACCTTATATTACTAATATCATAGTAAAACAAGGATTTGGGAAGTGGAAGACACAGGAAGATGGTTGAAAATACTTCTGATTTAACTTAAACATGCATATAATTTTAAAATCCATGTGACTTGGTGAAAACTTGATTCTTTTTGCCATCCCTTCTATGACAATCTCCAAACTTTTGTTTCTTGTCTGCTTTTTTCAAGTTTAATTCCATTGCTGAAATAAATCTTTATCTTGCATGTGTGGTGACTATTAAATACAACAATTGATTGCTGCTGTATGTTCTACTAATGAGCCGTAAGAAATTCTCTCTCCTGTCATTTCTACACAGCTGACTTCGTTCACACTGCATAAATGAACACCTAAAAACATATCAGTGTCAGTTTTTATTAATATGTAGCAGTTTTCAGATTACAGTTATCACAACCAGAAAATGTATTTGTTGGTGAAAAGTGAAGATTAAAAAATGATGAATTTCTGAAAATTGTATTTCAATTGCACCTTTCAGTGAAGTAAATATTGGAGATAGTATAGTAAAAGGGAAAGAACACAGGGTGAGGCAGCAGACTTGAATCGGAATACCAGACACTTCCTGTTTCTAGTTATGTGAACTTGACGGGATGGTTAACCTTTCCAAGCCTCAGATTCTCTATCTGTGAAATATAATTCCTTTCTCACCAAATCCAAGCTATCTAGAGCAATAAGAAACCCCATTTGCAAGCCAGTAAGAAGGAAAATAGTTGTTTGAGGATGGAAATTAGGATGTTAAATTTCCAAATGCTTGAGAGGAGCAAAGTGGGTACAGAGGAGAGGGATACTTGGTTTGCAAGATCTGATTACAAAGAAAAATGAGGTCCCTGGACTACTAAGTTGTCTTTTTGTGTGTACTAGCTGGCTATTCCCTATGTCCAAGGCAATGTCTCTTGGCTGCTGGGTCCCTGCACTCACTGCTTGTTTTTCATGCTGATCTGTTCATTCGCCTTATGCTATGCCCTTGGGGAACTCTGGTCAGCCCTCTTTGCTGAATTTGTTTCCCCTTGACTCCTACCCATTTGCAGACATCTGAGGGTTGTTATATCTTCCATTTAGCTTTCCTAAGATTATCTACCTTGCACCTCCACTGCAAAATCATTTAGCGCCACCCTTACAGGGCCCGATAGACCCACAGCCTCTGGATTCAGAATCCACATCTCAAAGGAACTGAGGGGGATTCAGGTATGCCAACCAGGGCCTGACCAATGTACTCTATTCTCTCTTCTAGTCTGCATTATCTCATTTTCTAGTGGGGCTTCTGCTCAGGGTCTCCTCCTGGTGTCCTAATCCACCCTGGAACAAGGTGAATGTTTCACGCTTTCTGTACTCCCTTCATTTTATTAAACACATATCTAAAAATGGCCCCAAATGAACTATGTCTCAGAGCACTCAGTTTGGGCTAGCGATATGACTCACTTATTCGTGGCAGAAACGATACTCCAGAACTTCTGAATCTAGGCCAGAAGAAGCATGGCAGCTTCTGTCCTAGACTTCCAGAATGCTTTCTCAGGAGAAAGCAAGCCATTGTGTGAGATATATGAATACCCTGAAACTGCCCTGTGAGAAAGTTCAAACTAGCCATGTCGAGTGGCCACACCAGCTTCAGCTGTTCCCGTCATTCTAGACCAGGCATCAGACATATAGTGAAAGGGGCCTTCAAATGCTCTACTCTCAGCCTTCATTGATTGCAACCTCAAGGGAGAACCGTCAAGCTGAGCTCATTGTCCTACAAACCAAATGAGATAACAATAACTCACCGTTGAAAGCTAGTATGCTTTCAGAGGATATGTTCTGCAGCAATAGAAAAGCAGGAAAGTTTCTCCTCTTTAAAAGCCAAAGAGGAAAATTGGAACACACATCTGCCATCTGCTCTTCTCACACTTCTATCTACCTCTCTTTTCTTTTCACATCTCTACGGGCTATACATACATGTAGTTAATGGTCATGGTGGTGCTGTTGACTGATGATGGGCAATTTCTATTGTCGATGGTTTTTGCTTTATCTTGTTATGTTACTGTTCCTGTCCTATCTAAGCTTTAATAGTAAATTGGTTTCTCTCCTCTACCCCAATCGTCTCTAAACATTTTTAATCTAATACTCCTCAAACGAAACAAAAACATGTTGAAAAAACATGTTGAAAATTCACGTGCAATGTATTTTTTTAATAGATTTTCTTTATTTATTTGACAGAGAGAGAGAGAGAGAGCCAGCGAGAGAGGGAACACAAGCAGGGGGAGTGGGAGAGGAAGAAGCAGGCTCCCAGTGGAGGAGCCTGATGCGGGGCTCGATCCCAGGATCACGCCCTGAGCCGAAAGCAGACACCCAATGACTGAGCCACCCAGGTGCCCCCATGTGCAATGTATTTATTAAGAAAATGTACCCAAGGGGAAAAAAAATGATTATGGGTTGGGGAAGTAGACAGGAAAAAAAAGGGGGGGGGCAAGCAAACATGCAATTTCAGGTAGTCTTGGTGGTATAGCTCTAGTCTGATCCTGCAGAGACACCCTGGAGTGTAAATTATGCCTCAAGAGTTTGTCCTGGCTTAGGGCAGAACTGAGATTTTATAATCTTGCCCTGTTTAGTCAACGTCTAAGGGCTTCTTGGGAGGTGAGGCAGTGGGAAGATAAATTCCCAAAACTTCCGGCTCTGTATTCCAGCAGGCAAAGAAACTCCAGCAGCTGCCATCTCAAAAAAGCTAAAACTCGGGAATCTAAAATAATAAAAGGAGCCCAAGGATATTTCATTGGCACCAAAATACCCATACATCCCACAATGCATGTTATAGTGGGAAAACATGGAAAGACGTAAAAAGACATGGATTTGGACTATACTTCACACACGAAAGTTCCGAGGTTTATTACTAACACTTAGGAAATTCATGGAACTTCAAAAAACTGCTTTGTTGGTGTAGGGGAGGGGTTAAAAAAAAGGATGAAATTCTCATTCCCAATTCACTGCACTGCTTTAAAAACAATCTATCACTCTGGAATGCATAGAAATCAGCCCAAAATATTTTTTTTTCTTTTTCAGGAACTTCAAGAAAATCAGCTAACAAATAAAAAACTGATATGACAAATGAACAGTTAGAAAATATTTTTTTAAGAGTCAGATTGACATACAAGTAATAGATACAATATTCTAGCAAATCATATGATGTGAGCTCATAAAAACCAAATAGTTGGCTACTCTCTGTATTAAAATTATGTCTCAAAGGCTTTTTTAGAGGCATCTTCATATTCGTTGTAAAAGGGAGAGTCTACATGAGTACCACCACAATATAGCTGTATGCCTACCAACCAGTTACCAGTGTGACATGGCCACTGTCCATTCCAGGAAAATGTCTATGTACTTATTAGAAATTGTATTAGTAGAGTATAGTAATAAGAAATAGATTTTATTTACTTATGTGTATATATATATATATATATATATATATATAATCTTATATATCTACTTACATATAGATATATATTTTATATTTATTTAAAATGATTCACACATAAATAGTAAATCAGACAAATATAAAATGACCTTTTAAAAATATGTTGCCAATAATGACAGCATCTTGATTTAATGTCTATTATTTGAAGACATATGAAACCTAAAGATTAGTTGCTAGAAACTAAAAATAATATCCATTTTTAAGTTAGTCTTCTCTTTTTTTTAACTCCTTGTCAGAGGTCAATAGATTGTCATTTCCTGATTTCATAATACGGTGAAGCGTGTATTTGTATAAAAAATAGGAGTTTATGCTGTCAATTTCTTGTTTTCTATTTGTTTTGTGGTCTACATGTACTAGCATTGTGGGTACTACCCTTAATGCATGGCTCCATTGTATTAAATGTTTAAGCAATTTATCTATTTTGTAAGGATTGTACTTGGTTGAGGTAAGACAGTGTAACTGTAAATCCATGTATCAGGCACATATTACTGCAATATCTCACAATATGCTGAAGATAAGCCAACTGGAGAGGACTTCATTACTTATTATTGTAGAGCTCCTGTGAGTTTCTCAGAGTAGCTCATAAAACATAGGTGACATGTGACCCTCTAACATAGGGACAGAATTAGAGCACCTTCTAAAATCTGTAAGTTAAATATTAGTAAAGCATGGTATCTGAATTATTTTTAGATAAATATGAAATTTAAATATAGGATCTAGTATACACCCAAATCAAATCTTGTGTAGCCTTCAGTGTGTATACATCCCACTTCTCTTTTACCCACTCTTTTTCTTCCACATTTCAGCTAGGCCATATTGCTGGGCAAGGACTTTATCAGAATCTACACTACAGAGTAACTCTATAAGCAGAGTCCTTTAGATTTGGCACTTCACATATTAAAGAGATAAAATAATTTAGCAAATCCCCTCTCTCCATAGTGTTTGGCTTTCAAGTGATATTTGTGTGGCTGAAAATCTACTGAATTTTTATGGCTACAATTTACTTTCCTCCCTCAAACATTCAGTTTGTGGGAAAGGAGGCCTGGTCTCGTCAATTTTTCAAAATTTTGAAAAAGTAGAAATACTTAGATTGGAGTAGAACCCCTGTTACTTACCTAATTTCAAGGATAGAAAGCAAGGAGGGCTTTCCATGATATCTATTGTTTCTCACTTGTCTCCTTTAGCTACTCTCCCTCTAAAGATTGCTGTAATAATTCAGTAACATCACACAAATAAACACTTAACAGGACTTACAAATCTTATGATCTCCAGGGGCCATATTAGGTGATTTTTTTTTTTTTTTTGACTGTGTGTGCTGTCTGTGTGTAACAAAATTTTCCATTTCAACCATTTTTAAGCATATACTTCAGTGGCAATAATAGTATTCACAATGTTGTGCAAGCACTACCACAATCTATTTCCACAACTTTCTCACAACCCCTACCAAAGACTCTACAACCATTAAGCAAAAAACTGCCCATTTCTCCCTTTCCCCAGCCTCTGGTAACCCTAAACCTTTCTGTCTCTGCAAATTTGTCCATTCTAGATATTTCATAGAAGTGGAATCATACCATATTTATTCACTTTTGTGTTTCTTAGCTCTGCACTGCCGAATGTCTTTCTTCTTTTGGGGTGATATCTTTTGTTTGTCTGATTGCCACAAGCCCTGTCAGGCTCTTTTGCTCTTGTCCTTTTCCAAGTAATTGTGCATTCAACACTTCATAATATTATGTAAAGTATTATATACTACAAAAATGCACACATGCATGCAAGTGTAAGTAGAATCTTCCATAATCTGTTTGAAAATATTACTATATTATACTGCCCATTATGAAGTGAATTAATTGAGAGAAAAAAGTTTCCTGCTTACAATATTAATTAATGAGATAGCACATTCTGCTAAATTTGCATATCTTACTGGTAGCTGAAACATGCCAGTTGAATGATTGTCTTAATTAATAGCTGTTCAGTGGACCACGATGTTGCATTTCATAAAGAATTAAGATAGACCACTGACTGTTTAATTCTCTTTAGTTCTGACACAAGTTACAAATCATACTAAACTACATTAAAAAAATTACAAAGTTGTATACACACACATAAATCTGTTTATTTAAAACAAAAGAATAATTATGTTTACATTTTTTAGTGGCAAACAATAAACTTTAGCCTTTCTTTTTTTAGCACTTATACTGAAAAATTCAGTCCAGCTTATTAGTCTACTCTAGAAAACACTAAGCGACTTCTCTGCTAAATGAAATGTAAAAGTGAAATTACGCCTGTTTTGCTTAGAAAATTTGACTGTAAATTTAAAAAAACGAAACAAGGCTTGGTATTCAGAACACTAAAATATATTTTATTTCTTTCTGGAATATGTGTTCATAGCATATGATTAGATAGTAACCAGATAAAACAACCCTCTCACTGGTAGTAAACTTAGACCTCTGTAACTTTTTTGCCAAGTAGTCAGATGTGGTATGGGTGCT
This sequence comes from Ursus arctos, assembly GCF_023065955.2. Lineage (NCBI taxonomy): Eukaryota > Metazoa > Chordata > Mammalia > Carnivora > Ursidae > Ursus > Ursus arctos. Next base: position 64,656,548 of record NW_026622985.1, on the reverse strand, counting down.
CTGATTTTTATGAGTAACTTTGGTGATGTGTTCTGGGTTTCTTTGATTATAAATCTCCATCATCAAAGAGACAGAAAAATACACAGTTCCTCACACGTGGTATGAGTGTGGTGGTTATGGGCCATCAGGAAAGTGTGTCTTCATAGGATTGCCTACTTGCTGCTTCTGATTATATCACTGTGATAGAACTCTGTGTGCATGGGAGGCTATGGACTCTGAGAAACAAACTGAGGGCTTCAGAGGGGAGGGGGGTGGGGGAATGGGATAGGCTGGTGATGGGTAGTAAGGAGGGCACATATTGCATGGTGCACTGGGTGTTATACGCAACTAATGAATCATCGAAACTTGCATCAGAAACCAGGGATGTACTGTATGGTGACTAACATAATGTAATAAAAAAACATTAAAAAAAAAAAGAAAAAAGAAAAAAAAAAGAACTCTGTGTGGCTTTGAGACAGTGGCATAACTGAGTCTTCTTGTTTACTCAAATGTTATAGTTCATGTGTATAGTGTTTACTCTGGGACAGGAAATTTGCTAAATCTTTTTCATGCACTAACTCATTTAATCTTAACACTTTGAGAGTAGTATAATTATTTTTTTTAAATTCTTAATATTGGAACATTTTAAAAATTTATTATTATGTTCAATTAGCAGCATATAGTAGGTACTATTATAATCAGCATCATCTTCTTTTTAGAGGAAGAGGCTGAGCCTCAGAGACACTGACTTGTCCAAGATCACATAAGTGTGATTTCATTTAGCTGGAGTTCAGAGGATTTCTTCCAGACATCAGGATACTGGCGCCCATAGTTATTAAAATGCTGGTGCCAGTGGTTATCAACCTTTCTGCCACAACTTCTCTACTTCAAAAGATGGTATACATTTGTACAACAAAAATCTGTTTAGGGGCGCCTGCATGGCACAACGGTTAAGCGTCTGCCTTCGGCTCAGGGCGTGATCCCAGCGTTATGGGATCGAGCCCCGCATCAGGCTCCTCCGCTATGAGCTTGCTTCTTCCTCTCCCACTCCCCCTGCTTGTGTTCCCTCTCTCGCTGGCTGTCTCTATCTGTGTTAAATAAATAAATAAAATCTTAAAAAAAAAAAATCTGTTTAGATGCATAAATGGTGTTACAAACCCTTTTTTGTTCTTGTTGATCTCTAAGAGCAGAAGAGAACTATGAAAATAGGTTGTACCTCCTTCTTTAATATCAATATTAATAATTTTTCACTAGATTAGAAAAATATTCTCAATAATTAGTTTAACATATTAATCTCTGACAAGACATACCATAATCTTCACACTCAAAAATATATTTTCTAAACCTCTGAATTATGTAGGCTATAAAATTGCCCTTTAGAATACTTCATTACATTTTTTAATATACAATATAGAATATAGGGTCTTCCTGCCCACTACTGTCCCTCCCTTCCAAGCAAAATATGAATATATCTTCTTCATTGATGGGCTAACTCAGTCTTGGCTTCATCTGCAAAGTTCTGATCTTCATTTCCTAAATAGGTCCACCCATGAACTCTATTTTTTATTTGTTTTTATTAACTCCTTTCTAAAGTTGCCCTGCTTATAACACTAGACTTCTAAAAATCTCATCTCCCTTATCCCAGCAAGGACTCCTAATATACCTAACAGCAGTCAACCAGGAAGACCTTGGGGAGATGATGACGCAGGTGAGGGAAAAAGATTGAGGCTGAAGTAAGGGTAAGACAGAGAAGAGACAGCAAAATGTAAATCTCTAAAAGATCTCAAAACATCCCTGTGGGAAAAACACATTTATCAGACCTCTTTATAAAACAATATTCTGTGTGCTTGTTGGAATACTTTTTTTTTTTTTTTTGAGTATAGGTTATACACAATGTTACATTAGTTTCAGGTGTACAGCTTAGTGATTTGATAATTTTATATATTATGTTATGCTCACTATGAGTATAGCTACCATCTGTCCCATTGCTATTACAATATCATTGACTGTATGCCTTATGCTCTGCTTTTTATTCCTGTGACTTACTCCATAACTGGAGGCCGGTATCTCCCTCTACCCTTCACCCATTTTGCCGAACTCCCCACCCCTCTCCCCTCTGTCTGCCATCAATTTGTTCTCTTTGCCTACAAGTCTGATCCTGCTTTTTGTTTGTTTATTCATTTGTGAGTGGAATCTTACGGTATTTGTTCTTCTCAGTCTGACTTACTTCACTTAGCACAACACCCTCTAGTCCACCCGTGTTGTCTCAAATGGCATGATCTCTTCTTTTTATAGCTGTGTAATTAATATTGCACTGGGTAATATGCCACATTCTCCTTATCCATTTGTCTACTGATGGACACTAAGGTTGCTTCCATGCATTGGCTATTGTAAATAATGCTGCAACAAACATAAGGGTGCATATTTCTTTACGAGTCGGTGTTTTTGTTTTCCCTGGGTAAATACACAATAGTGGAATTGCTGGATAATATAGTATTTCTATTTTTTATTTTTTTTTTTTTTTGACAAACCTCCATGTTTTCCACAGTGGCTGTACTGATTTACATTCTCACCAACAATGCATGAGTGTTCCTTTTTCTCTACATTCTCACCAACACCTCTTTCTTGTCTTCTTGATTTTAGCGATTCTAACAGGTGTGAGGTGACATCTCATTGTGGTTTTGATTTGCATTTCCCTAATGATGTGTGATGTTGGTGTTTTTGTGTATGGCGTTAGAAAGTAGTCCAGTTTCATTCTTTTACTGTCCAGTTTTCCCAGCACCATTTTTAAAAAGATTTTTATCTATTTGCGGGGGGGGGGGAGAGCAAGAGTGGGTGAGGGGCAGACGGAGAAGCAGACTCCTGGCTAAGCAGGGACCCTGATGCAGGGCTCGATCCCAGGACTTCAGGATCATGACCTGAGCTGAAGGCAGAGGCTTAACTGACTGAGTCGCCCAGGTGCCCCATTCCCAGCACCATTAAAAAAATTGTCTGGTTCTTTGGGTGGAACAGTGGGTAGGTAGGGAAGAGACACTTCTTCAAAGAGTATGCTCTTAACTGAATTCTTAGGAGGATCATGTTAGGTAAATAGGCTAACAATGGCCCCTGTGCAATGGCCCCAAATGGTCCCTATGTTGCCTATTTCTTTACAGCAGGCTAAGACATTAACCCACGGTCCACTGGTGCTAATTAATTACCAATCAATTGCTTCAAATACAGTTCAAGTAAATATAATTTAGCCATTTAAAGCCTACCTACTTTAAATATCCTGTGAAACTGCACCCAGTATTATCCACTAATAAGATAAATACCATGCCTATAGAAGACCCTGAACTGCTATTTCCCTCAGGGCTCCCTGACCAGAGGCTCCCCACCCTGCTGTTGAATACGTCACAGAGACATGTTCATCACCTTGACATTTTCATTAGTAGACACATAAGCCCCCATCCAAGTTTGCTTTCTCCCCTGAGACTTTCCATGCCAAACGCCCCGCCTCGGTGGTAGCCTTGCCTTACTGTCTCTAAAACCTCTCTTGCTAGGAAGTACTTCCAACCTTGCAATCCTGTCCAAATACTGCCCGATAAAGCTTGTGTGTTACGACCTCTTACGATCCTATCTCTTCCTTGATCAAACTTGGAATCCTCAAACTTACCACACATGACTGGTAACCTGATGTGATTTTGTGTTCTTTCATGGGGATAAAAAAAAAAAAAAAAAAAAAAAAAGGCACCAAATCTTCATTCATCAGGCCATAATAGAAAAGAAACAAATTCCACCAACAGAGATTTTCCTTCTCTGCCTCTCCTCCATGTGTCTTTTAGCTTCTTCACAGAATAAATAGTAAACAAATATTTAAATTATATTCCTTAGAGACAATATAAAAATATTAGCAATTTGATAGCTTGGGGTGCTCTGGCTGATGGAGCACATCATAGTAAATCTTCCTGGAAATATGAGGGCAATGGATACCTTGAAGTACTGATAAGAGATCAAAGAGATCTTAACACAAAGTCAGCCACTCTAACACTTTGAACAGGGGCAGCCTTATCTGAAGTATTGGTTCAGAGGCTAAACTCAGGCAGGTCTTTGTTTTATGTCTTAATTTCTTTGAGATTATCCTACTGTTAACACGTGTATTCTGCATGTTACTGGTTATGTCAGCCATATCATGTGAAAATTCCACAGTGTATACCTCTAATTTTATGTATGTAAATGAATTATGTGTTGCTATTTGCAACAAGAAATAAGGGCAGGTAGGCTTTTCTCTCTCTCATATGAATGAAGCTTTTCTTTCTAAACACTCTTGAAACAATATTTAAAAACTATCTTCTCAAAGAGTGAGATCTATTTATTTTTGGATTAAAGACTTCAGGTTATAAGGGGAAAGGAGTAGTTTCATTTAGAATAAAGCATGAGGCCTCATATGATAAAAAGAAATGATATGATGGAAGACACAAGAACTCAGAAAAGTTTGGCAGGAAATTAAATGTTTCATCTAAGCTCATCTATCATGCATTCACCTTTAGCTCATGACACATTCCCAGTAATGGTGACATTTGCAAACTAAATTAATTGCATATTCTTTATTTAGGAATGATACTTAGGACAAATTTTCTAAATAACTATAGAATCATATTGGTCATTAATTTCAGTTACTTTTTATCCAGTTTTTAAAAATATAAAATTATGGTAGATATCTGATGAAAGAAAACTGGTCCTCATTTAAAAGCCGCTTTTGAAATTAAAGAAAAAAAAAAAAAAACGAAACAGTTAAACATGTCTTAAAAATGGCTGAATGGGGGCACCTGGGTGGCTCAGTCAGTTAAGCATGTGACTCTTGATTTCAGCTCAGGTCATGATTTCAAGGTGGTGGGATCTAGTCCTGCATTCAGGCTAGGCATTCAGCATGGAGTCCGCTTGAGATTCTCTCTCTCTCTCTCTCTCTCTCCCTCTGCCCCTCCCCCACTGCATGCATACACACATGCTCTCTCTCTCAAATAAGTAAAAAAAAAAAAAAAAAAAAAAAAAAAATCTGAATGAGGGCATAGGAACTGAATCCCAGAGACGAAGTGTATCAGATAAGATAGAGAAATAACTGTTTTACCTACCAATAGCTGAGATGCTCAAATACTTCCTAGAGCAGTTATCTATACATCTCCATACTTCTAGATGCCATGTGCCAGGGTAAGAAGTCACACAGACTATAGCAGCAAAATGGTCCTACCATGAACTTGACTGGACAGAGGATCCAGAACTTAGAGAGGGGCCAAGATGGAGTAAGCCTACTACAGCCCACATGGGATAAAATACACAAAGCAACTCTGGTAATATATTGTATCCAGGAGAAACACGTCCTCCTGGCTGAAGAATTAGGAAAAGAAGCCGCTGTGAGTGTGGTAAAAGTCCCTGTTGTTTCTCCCTGTTTTTCTGTCTCCATGTCACTCTCTCTTCTCCCTCTCTACTGGTTCTGCCCCAAGGCTGTGGAGCTGCACAGTTTCAGTGTTGGTGGCTTTGGTACCTAAAACTCAAGAGAAAATAATATCTTTGCAGAAAGGAAATATGAAAATGAGCTATAGGGTGCAAAAGCCATTGGAGGAATAGCTGTTATTGTTGTCGTTATTGTTATTATTACCCTTATTATTATTATTACTATTGTTACTATTATTATTTTGGCTCTCTTTTCTTTCAACACATAGCCAAGGATGATTTCAGTAGGTAGAACTGTGCAACAGTGTGGGAGACTGAAATGCTGAAAGAAAAATATCTACTTGCCAGAGAAATTGGGAAAAAGGACCTTAGGAGCCTGCAAATGTGAAGGAAATGCTGGAGAAGAAAGATATGAGAAGGGGATCCCCGAATTCTGTGTGTAAACCTGTATGTCAGGCCCACCCCTAGCCTGTATACACATGTCATGCATCCAAGAGGTATAAAAAGGCTTTGAGAACTGAGCTACAAAATGAATCACCACCTAAGTCGCAGACTAACACCTGAGAGAAGAACACCAGAGGTAGAACCAAAGAGCATAGCAAAAGTTTTGAAGTCTGATGTTGCAACCTAGATAAGGTAAAACAACTTATAGTGTAAACCTAAATCGATTTAACCATAAACCTGACAATACCAAGAGCTAAAGAGGATATGTAGCAAGTAGAACTTTCACACATTGCTAATAGGGATACACTCTTGAAAACAGTTTTACAGTTTATATAAATTTAAACATATTCTTACCATACGACCCAGTAATCACATTTCTAAGTATCTCATATAAAATACAAAACTTCATATAAAATCCTGCACGCTAATGTTTCAGGAGCTTTACTCAAAATCACCAAAAACTGAAAACAAGCCAAATGTTTCTCAAGAAAGGAATGGAGAAACAAATTCTGATATATCCGTGCAATGGAATAATACTTAGCAATGAAAAGGAGTGAACTATATACACAAACAGATGAATCTCAAATGTTCTGGGTCATGTAGAAGAGGCTAGACTCAACATTCTACCCATTATATTTATATTTCTACATATTTTTTTGGGGAAAATACTGTAGAAGTGGAGAATGGACTAGTGTTTATTAAGCATTAAAGGTAAGGGGCACAGAGGGGCCCCAAGAAGTCTGGCTGCCTTGGATGCTCCCTCCTTAAAGGTTCTGCAAAGATGATGGGCTGGGGATAATGGTGCTTGCTGGCCACAGGGCCCCACTGCAGATTGTTTCTAAACCCCTGTGGCCTTCCTGGTGACCAGAAGTCAACACAGTTTCCCTTCCAGAAGGTGGCTTTGTCCCAAGCACACACATAACCGGCTTGGAGTGCTCTTGGCCAAGGGTATTATGGGCCCTCTGGTCTGTTTCACCTGGTCCAGAGGCACCCACAGCCAGCTTACTCTGGAAGATTCACCTCCACCCAGGTTGTCTTCACACACTCTCCTCACAGGAAAGACAGGTTGAGGTTGCTGGTTCAGCCTTAATCACACACACAGAGAAGAGCCTGTGCTAGATTTGGCCTTTTCAAAGGCTCATCGCTCCTTTCTAGTTCTTCTCTCTATGCATCTAAAAAAAACAGGATTTGATCACAAAAAAGAAGGGGTAACACTACCCTCTTGAGCATGAGATAATTTTTTGGAGGTGATTTAACTGTTCTTTCTTGTTTATGGTGTAGTTTACATAACCATTCATTTGTGAAAACTAGTACAACTATACACCAGGAGAGTGAATTTTATTCATGTAAATAAATACATTTTAAAATGGCTGCATATGGGTTAAAACTAGTACTTTGTATTAATAAAAAGAAAGAAAACAAAAAAGATAAGCTGAAACATTCAAACGCTACCTCTAAATGCCAAAGTATATTGACTGTTTTGGGTCAAGTTGATTTGCCTGCAAGCTAGAAACTCTAATTTACTGGTTGATACAGTGAGGTCATTAAGACAAATTAAACAACAAGGCAAATCTTGTTATTTCAGCTAGTGAGAAGACTGTCTTTGAACCATTGTTGGCTTTGCATCAGTAGTTTTGGACACAGCTTTACTATGTGAAAAGTACTGATATGTGAAAATCTAGGTAATTTGGTCTCTCTTGATTAGGTTTTCTGAAAAAAAATATCAGATCTTCATTTCACTTTATACCTTTCACTTTACAAATGACCAAATAAATAGACTAAAGAACACTAGAATCAATTAGGATCATTTCTTGACAACATTCCTTGGAATGGTTCTGGAACCTGAGGTAGTGAATGCCATGTTACACAGCTCACATTGATCCTACCCTCAATCTCCCTGAATTACAGCACTAATTCCTCAGCTGTGGGAAGTCTAAGAAGCTTCTTGGTTGGGAATTTCCCTTCATTCAAGAGAGTTGCTTTGCCTAAGGTCATGACCACTCCTCAAGACCACATCCAGTGAACGGTTAATGAAGAAGTACACAGGTCTGAACTCCTTGCTCATAATGGAACAAATGTGAGAGCCTCTCTGAGCTTTAGACCTTGGAGTAGTATCAGCTGAGGCTTCTGTTGCAAACGCATCAGAGTTGGACTTCTCCCTTTTACTTCTTTTCTGTTTCTTTCAGTGTTCCCAGATGTTGATCTTAAGAGTAGTCACTAATACATTTACTGCATAGAAATCTCTACATCAGAGTCTGTTTCCCTGGGAACCTGACCTTAAACTTGGTGCCAGAGAGGGTTCAAGGAAAATAGACTCTAAAATAAGATATTGGAACTAAATGACCCTTTACCTGGCTTGCAGTGAGGAATCCATCACCAATAATACATGGAGCATGTTGTAGTGTGTGACTTTCACAGGTGGAAGCAAATTCATGAGAAGATGTGATATTTCAGGATGAGGGAGTAATTTTGGGGATTATAGAATTGAATGGGTTATTCACTGTGCTGGAGAAAAACCGTGCAAGACTGAGGTTGATGAATCACCAATTAAATATTAAGTGTGAAAACCTTAGCAAGCATATAAAGAGATTTTCATCTGCTATAACTGGAGGGCTGACAAAGCTAAGGATGAAGTCCATATCTTAACCTTTATAGTTAGAAAAGCTGGAGAGCAGACTGGATTCTTAATTCTGAAAGGTCTTCTATGCCTTAAGAAGAAGTGAGATCCTGGAACTTGGAATTGGGATATCTGCGCTGATGCATTTGAAACCTTAAATTCAAATGCATGTTTTGACTTTCAGAAATACCTCAATTCCCAAAGATGATGCAGACAAATTTTCCTTGCAAGAAAATACATACTTCATTAGGATATATTGCCACTTGCTCTTCTGGTCACCAATATGACCCAATATAACCTGTCCAGGAAAGTACTGGGTTTGTTAGGACAGAAAGAGACTAGTCTCCAAGGAACTACGTAAGTTAACTAACATATATTCATATGTTAGAGGATGCATGGGACTAGACCCTGAGAGTGCAGAATCAAGGACAAACATTAAGTTTGGACAAAAAAAAAAAAATAGTTTACCAATATTGGAGCACCCTTCCATTATACAAAATTTCACATACTAGCAAGGATCCAGGAAACAATGATGACATATTACTAAGATGGCTCTTAGAAGATTAAGAAAGTAATGGCTCATAGTATATGAAACAGATGTACTGGAATTCTTGTTTAAGTTAGCGAAATAAAGGAAATAAAAGGTTTAGAAGGCAGAGGATACTAGAGGGATGTATAGTGTAAGCACCAAGTAACTATGTTACATGTGAGATACTATGTGACTCAATTTACTGGTGATCTGGTATACACTGATGAGAGGGGCACCAACATCGTTGAGAAGCTCAGTGGTAGCTATCTTTTGTAAGCCTGGATATATGGTTGAAATGCTTTTATAGAACTGAATTCACTGATAGCAATGGGGATTACAGGATCCCCAAATAATAGAGATGAAGTGTCAGTAGTTAAATATTAGAAGGAAGGTGTGCACAATTATTGTAATAAATAGCAGAGTCAGAGTGGCAGCCAGGACATCCTGACCTGCAGAAAACTATGGAATTCCCAGGTCATTAGTAACTTGAAGATAATGTTGGTAGAATGCATGCATATCAAGAAGTAAAATGAAAAAAGTTGAAGTTGAATTAGTTGTACAGAGTATTTCCACTATTCTGATAAGACTAAAATGCATATGCATGTATGAGCTACAAAATACTAATTATGTCATTCTGATGATTCTGCAAATGAGTAAAACATTCTTATATTTGCTTTTAAAACTGACATTGCACAATATAAAGATGAACAGCAAAATATATGCTAGTGATTTAAGATTTTTTTTTAACTTTAGTGTATTAAATAATAAGAGGCATGACAAATGAAACCCCCTACCATGAAGAAAGAAGGACAATACTGGCTAAATATCTTAAGATATTAGAAGCAGCATGTCTCTCATTTGGGAATGCCTTTCCCATACTACAAATAATATGAAAGGCTTCCAGCTTTGAAATAGGCCCAGAGTAGGAAAGGGTCTGCCGCAGGTCTAGTGTGTGGAACTAGTTTTGAGTTTATGGCATGCTCCCACAGAAGAATCACAACAGAGAGCCACAAGGTTCAGGATATAGGGTCCTCCATAGTGGAAAATGGAAAACCATATGAAAAACAATTCCTTATGAGCTATTAGGCCCAGGGGGGAAAAAAAAAATAGAGCACCTAACCATGTGACATCAAGTGACTGTGTAGCCAAAATTGCCTATCAAGAGGTGTTTTCCGCCACACCAAGTTACAAGTTCAACGAAAATGATAGATCAGGCATGAATAAGGTCACCAAGAGGGGCAGGCACAAGTAATCAGGATAATCAAGTAGTCCAGATACCTATGATATCCACCCCTCTTGAACCAGCATCTTTCTCTCCTTCACACCTATGGCCTGATGGGGAATCCCTTATAATCAGCAGATGGAGGAGGAAAAAGTAAAAATTCAGTTCAGGAATAAAAGTTGGTTTAGATAAATTTTCACAATGGGAAGAACTTTGAGTGGTGCTCCTAATAATCCCTTTTTGTGGAAGAAGAAGTAGCCTGTGGTAGGATTTTTAAGTATCCAAGGGGAGTAGATAATGGCCTGGTTATTTAGTCAAACGCTTAGGAGAAATATTGGTAGATCAGAGATAACAAGGTCTGAGAAAGAAGCCTATGAACAAATCTACAGGAATGGGTGTGAAGATCTTTGGAGCAGTCAGCTAGTTGATGTCAGCCAGTCTTTGTCCTTGGCCAGGTATGGGCCAATAGACTGACAGAACAGCAAGGTGGAAGGGATAATTGACCCTGGCCACTGGGGGGAGGCAGGGCAAAGAAGTGGGGGCAAAAAAACATATGTTTGGCCTCTAAGTGATCCCCTGTGGTGATGCTTGCCCAATTTTGACAATAAATAGATAAATACAGAAGTCCTGGCCTAAGCAGGTCAGTGGTGACCAATGGCTCAGACCCCATAGATATAAAATTCTGGGTCATTCCACTAGGTAAGGCATTTAGATTGGCAGGACTAACAAAAGGTGAAGGGAATCTATAATGGGTGATGGAGAAGAGAGACAATGAATATAATTTGCAACCTCAGAACAAGCTGCAATGGGGTGGAGATAGAAGGTCTATAGTTTATCCCACCAACCTTTCCTTTTGTGTTCTTCTCCAGGAAAAATGGTACATTAAAATGTGGAAATGAAGGAACTCTCCAAGAACTTATATGGCACTCGGAATGGATGGTGGTGGACGCTTCCACAAGCTATGCAGATTACTCACCCCACCTGCAGGACTGAAACACACATTCTCCCAATTTTTGGGAGTACTGGAAGCTGAGAGCTCTCACCTGAGTGCAGCTGCAGCTGCAGGAACACTTTACCCAGGGTCCAGTTCTTTCACTGGGGGAATCCCACATCTAATGACTGGCCACTGTGGGGCATAAAAGCTTGTCTCCTTTCCTTGATTTCAGATAACCCAGAAGGGACAGTGCAGAAAAGGAGCTCCCTATGATATGAACTGAGCAGTGAGGCACACCCAACGCCTGCTCCACCGTGCTGCTTTCAATGCCCTCTTCTGTTCAATAAACTTCCTGCAAACCTCCACCTCAGACTATTGCCCGAGAAATCTAACCTGTGACACAACCCACCCTGCCATCACATTCAACAGCCTTGTTGAAAATCTAAAACAATGGGGTAAATGATGGAAGAACCATTCTGCAGATCTGCAGAATGCCGCAGAGCTGTAGCACCCTCCAGCCAGAGGGACCTATAGCTTTGGTATAAAATATTGCTTTCCACATATAAAAATCCCAGACAATAGTGCAGCTAAACTAAACTACCAGACAAATAAATTCCTTTCCTCATCATAGATTTAATAGGATAAATCCTCATGGGAGATGAGGAAAGTTCCATTTATCTGTAATGTAAATGAAACTGAATACAGAATTTCATTCATTTCTTTATGAGATGTCAAATTAATAAGCTGATAGGAGCATAAAATAAACAGGAACAGGATGAAGAGCAAAAAAAAATCACACATTATTTTTTGATCGCTGGTCACATAAACATCATAGGGATTATCAGAACTAGGCTTTATTTAACAAGCTAATCAAAAAGAAGCAGGATTAGATGAACATTGATTGCATGTGAAATGGAATACAGAGAAAATGTTTCAGGAAAATGGGTCAATAGCAGTGATAATATTAAAATATCTAAAGACCTTAGGTATGTTTTCCCTAGATATTCACACCAGTTATATGGTCTCTATGCCACTGGAGTTTCTCTCCACTTTAGCTTTGTTGCATCTGAATGTTCTCCTAGAGTAGCTTCTTCTCAGGCATAATTCTCATTGTGTTATTAGATCAGGCATAAATTATCTCAGGTATAAATATAGTCTAATCATAACTCTAAACATCTGAATAATTACTTTTGCTGGGACCTCATAAGTATTTTATCTCAGGGACTTTTGTGATCCATTGTTTTCACCTCTAACTAGGAAAATCTTTCTTTTAAATACAACTCTTCCAGTATCCTATCAATAAGGTTTTGCCACCTCCTGCACATACAGAGGAACCTGGGTTTATATTGGGAGGAATAAGGACGGGGACCTACACTGTATTTTCATTGCAAATTCCATGACTTTAATGTCCGGAATTATTACAAGATCAAGTTATATAAACTATAATTACGCTAAGCATGTCCAGGTTTCTTTTCTAGCTCTGCCTTGAGTAGGTTACTTACACAATCTTAGTCTCCTCCTGTGTAATAAGAATATCACAACTGTACTAAGTCCACTTTAAAGACTTACTAAAGGACATATATTAATTAACATGAATGAGACAGCTTGAGTGTTAAATTCATATTCTCAGTAAAACAAAACAAACAAAAAGACCTCCCCCAGAAACAGCTATGTTGACAATTTTAAGTGCAACAGAAGAATACAGAAGAAGGCAGTAAATTTGCAAATGCATGACTATTGTAACAAAATATCTTTCTCTTTCCTTTTTGTAATCTGAGACTTTGACTATTTTCAGAGCTCCAGTAGGAAGAGGCAGGGCAGATTTCCTGAGGCCCTCCAGTTTTCCTTTCCCTTGCAAGAGAAAGAAAATCAAGCCTTATAATACAGTCAAGGTCTCAGTCTTCTAAAAAAGCTTTAGCTCAGTGATTGATTATATAATTGGTTTGGTGACAGAAAAGCCTTCTTAAAATATAAATTGAAATTGTTTATTTTGGGAGCTTGTTTCTCCGGTTTGCTTACTACTCAGAGGTTATGCTTGTTTTCCCCATTGGCACAGGATCATTTATTTATTTCATAACATCATTGAGATGCTATTGTATTATCTCTATTTTCAGTTCAATCCAACCAAGGGGAAAATTTAATCAATGGTCCATAGATCATTGCATCCTGATGCCGTAGTCATGTAGCATTAATGATTAGGGAAGTCGTTAGTTCAGCCTTCAGTGTTAGGCCTCCAGCCAGAATCTTCCATGCCCCATTACCCTGGGAGTATTATCTAAATACTTCTTTTCTCCTTTTTATTTAATGTTTTTCTAGAAAGTATATTTTCAGGTTTTATTTTTTAAATTCAGTGGCCTAGGAATGCAACAAAATCTACCAAATCATCTTTTGAACATCTTTAGTCTCCCCACTCTATTACCTCCTCCCTGCACCAAAAGGCTTATTTTTTGAGGAAACTAAACTATAGACTTTCATTGCCATAGCTGATGAGCTTTCATTCTAAAAATAGAAATTAAGTGACAGTTGACAGGTTGAATGGGAAGACTATTTTACCCTAGTAGTTACCAGGATGTTAGCAGCCAAGTTTATAATCCCCAATGGGAGATGAGAGGTCCTTTCAGAAGAAACTGACCCAAGAAAAAAAGATCTTCAGATGCTGACATATGGAATCTCCAAGAAAATGATGGCTCCCAACAGTACCTGGATTGTGAAAAGACTGAAACAATGAACAGTGAAACCAACCAGTTGGCAAAGTCATCTCATATTAAGAGTGTCCTTTAATACTTCACTCTTAAATATAAAGACAGCTGAGGGTCACCAAACCTTTGATGGAACCTCTAATAGAAAAGACAAAGACCCAAAGAAACTGGAAAAGAAAATGAACATAAGGGGGGCGCCTGGGTAGCTCAGTCATTAAGCATCTGCCTTCAGCTCAGGTCATGATCCCAGGGTCCTGGGATCAAGCCCCGCATCGGGCTCCCTGCTCAGCAGGAAGCCTGTTTCTCCCTCTCCCACTCCCCCTGTTGTATTCCCTCTCTCGCTGTGTCTCTCCCTGTCCAAAAAATAAATAAAATCTTTAAGAAGAAAGAAAAGAAAAGAAAATGAACTTAAGAGAAGCAGCCAGAGAGAAAAACAACCTTAAAAAGAAAAAAAGCAAAACCAAGAACAAACTATAATTGATATCACCAAAGAGATGAGAGAAGATACTATGAACATGAGATAGGTTTTTAAAAAATGGAATTATAAAAAAAAAGAAGGTCTTGGTAATTAAATATGAAATTGCTTAATTAAATAAAAGATAAATGTCCGGAAGATACATTTACTGATATGATCCAGAAATTATGAAACAGATAAATAAATGGAAAATAGGAGAGAAGAATTAGGAATATCAGAGGATAAATCCAGGAGTTCAACTATCCTAATGGAATTTCCAAGAAAATTTCCAAGAATTTGAAAGAGAGAAAAATTATCGAAGAAAAAATGCCAGTAATAAAAAGCTGTAACCAACACATTATCTTGTGATTTTAGGTCTCTGATAAAAAGAGGATCCTAATAGCTTTCAGAGAGAAAAAATCATACATAGAGAAATAAGAACTAGACATCATCAGACATCCATCATTAGACCAACAGCAGGAGCCAAAAGGCATTGAATAATGCTTTAAAATTCTGAATGAAAATATTTTCCAATCTTGAATTCAATACTCTATATTCTCTGCGTGCATTAATCAAGTGTAAATTTTTAAAAGACTTTTCAGATCAGCAAGTTCTTTAAAAGTATGTTTCCCTTGCACTTATTTTTTTTCAGAAAGCTACTGATAATTATATTCCAGCAAAATAAGGAGATAAACTAGGAAAGTATGACAGCAAGGGATCAAGAAAACGTAAGAGTCTCAATCCCAGAAGGGAGGTGTGAAGGGGATTCCCAAGGTGACAGGAAAAAAAAAAAAAAAAAAAAAAAGATGAGACGTGTTTAGAACAAGTCTAGATTGAGGAAGGAGTATAAAAAGCCTTAAGGAGGGGGCTCCCCAGTAATAAAAATGGAAAGAATGGACTAAATGTTCCATATTAAAAGGAACTTCTATAGTTTTTTCACAGCTCATTTTGGGGATGAACTAGCGATTGCTAAGTAAAAAGTAAGAAAATGTTAAAAATAATTATAAACTGATACTTTCTACACTGTTCAGAGTGGGAAGTATCATATTAAAATAAAATAAAAATAAAAATAGCAGCTACAATTCTTTCAGAGGCTCCTGTATGTCAAACATACTTTGTCTCTGATCTTTGAACCCTTGCAAGTAAGAATTATCATTATTTTACAGATGAGAAAATCAACACTCAAAGAAACTAAATGAAACTAAATGAAACTAATATCTATGCTTTTTCTAATAAAGTGCTAAAACAGCATGCTGATATATATATGCATGTATATATATATAGATATATATATATGTATATATATATAGATATATAGATATGCATATTATGTACATAAAATGCAGTACTGCCCGGGGACTGCGGGTCTCAGTCAGTTAAGTGGCCGCCCTTGGCTCCAGTGGTGATCCCAGGGTCCCAGGATCTAGCCCTGCATCCGAGGTCCCTGCTCAGCAGGGAGTCTGCTTCTCCCTCTCCATCTGCCCCTCCCCCTGCTTGTGCACCCTCTCACACATGCTCTTTATCAAAAATAAATAAAATCTTTAAAAAAAATGCAGTATTGCCATGCTGATATATAATACTGCTTTTGTCTTTATTTGTGCTATGTGTGCATATAATATAATGTGTGTATGTGATTTTCTCAACTAGGCTATATGCATTTAGTAAAGAGGAATTATACCTTCTATGCTCAAAATTAAGTGAAATATTCTTACTCTTCTATGTTTCTTCACGACTTAACTTTCAAATTATTTTTACATTAAAATAAAGTACCTGTGGTAGATGGTAATTTTCACATCTGTCTATGCTAGGAAAGATATACTTACACAATGGACTTTCGACATGAACTTGATCTTGGATATCATTAGATGAAATACTGTAGTAGGTAATTATAAGTGCCAGATTTTGAAATCTGTACAGGAAGGGATGGTCGGAGAAGTAAGAGAAAAAGCATCCACAAAGAAGTTTGGTGTTACAGACAAGTAAGGGTTTCTAGAAAGAATTAATCAACTGTTGAATACTACTGTAACAATTTCAATGGATTCTACAACATAAAGGGCAACAGTAGTTTCAAGAACTATCTTGGGGAGAGGGGTAAATGAGGTGGAAGCAATATCGGAGTGACCGTTTTTTGACTCCCCATTACAGTGTAAGTGCCGTAAGGAGAAGGAGTTGTTTTTTTCTTCCTAACACCATTTCTACTGCCTGTTACAATGCCTGACAGAGGAGGCACTCAACAGAGCCTTCATTTAGTGAATTTTAAACACAACTATATTCAAGATGCCATGCTAAATTCCTGTGTGCTGGGATTTAACCAGAACAAAACCAGAAATATAGATCAGGTGATAATGAGTTCTATGAAGAGCATTTAAGCAGGGAAAGAGAACAGGGAGCGCAGGAAGTAAGAGGGGTAAATGAGAATTGCCAGTGGGCATATCTGGGGAGGCTGCTTGAAGACAGTTACGTTCACGCAAAAACATGAAGCAGCTGAGAAATCATAATAAAATCTGTGGGAAGAACATTCCGGGCAGAGGGAGAAGTAAATGAAAAAGTGCTGATCTGATACTGCATCTGGAATGTTTGAGAAACAGTAAGAAAAAATGACTGAGGGCTAAAATTACTAAATTTTTTCCAGATACCTTATGAGGTAATTTCTAGATCCATCTTGTAAATAATGAAATGGAGATTCAGAAAAGTCACCCAGTAAGTCACAGTTAGGTTCCCTTCCACAAAATAGCAATGCTTGCTATGGGCCAGGGTTTCTCAAGTGTGGCACTCTTGGTGTTTTGGGTTGGATAATTCACTGTTGTCAGGGGTGGTCTGATGTATCACAGGCCTCTACCCACTGGATACCAATAGCACTCCTCTCCCCCCCA
The DNA here is from genome assembly GCF_023065955.2 of Ursus arctos. Taxonomy (NCBI): domain Eukaryota; kingdom Metazoa; phylum Chordata; class Mammalia; order Carnivora; family Ursidae; genus Ursus; species Ursus arctos. The sequence continues at coordinate 64,639,370 of NW_026622985.1, read as the reverse complement.
CCCTTGTGTGACAGTCAAACTTTCCTTCAGAGGTTGTTAAATGTCTCCTGGGGGTAGAGAGACTGACATCATTCCTAGCTGAGAACCACTGCCAAAAAGTAGTGCAAATAACAGGCAAAGTCATCATTCTAAATGACTGACAGTTAGCTTAGGCTCTATTTTTAAGACCAAATTAGTTGTAGCACAATGATGATATTTAAGACTGTTAATGGTCATTTTATACATGATTGATTGATGCTGTTATGAGGTAATTTGAATCAGTTGTAAAGATAACACCAAACACTAATTTGGCTAGAGTGGGCTTATGCTTTGCACTACTCAAAGATGACTTACGTGCATGTAAAACTGAAAGCACATCATGGAAATTCTGAACAGTTCTACTTAATTCTAGCATGAGAATATTTATGCACACATTTTATTAGACTAATTTTGTTAAAGGGCATAAAAGATTTTATATTCAACGTTTTAGGATAAAGCTATCCTTAGATTTTATTAATTTTCCAAAAAAATAATCAATCTCAGTATAATTAACTAATAATGAGTATACCCTCACGTCACAATATCTTGCTCTCTCCAACTACAATTTATATACCCTACAACTAACAGAGCTAGTGTGTTTTAAACTACTGTCTATGCCAATTTATTGAGGGTGTGGCATGGTAATACATTGTTTGCCTTATACTTTTTAAATTTTTTTTTATTATGTTAGTCAACATAAAATACATCCCTGGTTTTTGATGTAAAGTTCCATGATTCATTAGTTGTGTAAAACACCCAGTGCACCATGCAATACATGCCCTCCTTACTACCCATCACCAGCCTATCCCATTCCCCCGCCCCCCTCCCCTCTGAAGCCCTCAGTTTGTTTCTCAGAGTCCATAGTCTCTCATGCTTCATTCCCCCTTCTGATTACCCCCCCTTTCTTTATCCCTTTCTTCCCCTACCGATCTTCCTAGTTCTTATGTTCCATAGATGAGAGAAATCATATGATAGTTGTCTTTCTCTGCTTGACTTATTTCACTTAGCATTATCTCCTCCAGTGCGGTCCATGTTGTAGCAAATGTTGAGAACTCATTCTTTCTGACAGCAGAGTAATATGCCACTGTATATATGGACCACAACTTCTTTTTTTTTTTTTTTTTAAAGATTTTATTTATTTATTCGACAGAGAGAGAGAGACAGCCAGCGAGAGAGGGAACACAAGCAGGGGGAGTGGGAGAGGAAGAAGCAGGCTCATAGCGGAGGAGCCTGACGTGGGGCTCGATCCCATAACGCCGGGATCACGCCCTGAGCCGAAGGCAGACGCTTAACCGCTGTGCCACCCGGGCGCCCCTGGACCACAACTTCTTAATCCAGTCATCTGTTGAAGGGCATCTCAGTTCCTTCCACGATTTAGCTATTGTGGACAATGCTGGTATGAAAATTGGGGTGCATATGGCCCTTCTCTTCACTACATCTATATCTATGGGGTAAATACCCAGTAGTGCAATGGCTGGGTCATAGGGTAGCTCAATTTTTAACTTTTTAAGGGACCGCCACACTGTTTTCCAGAGTGGCTGTACCAACTTGCATTCACGCCAACAGTGTAAGAGGGATCCCCTTTCTCCACATCCTCTCCAACATTTGTTGTTTCTTGCCTTGTCAATTTTTGCCATTCTAACTGGCATAAGGTGGTATCTTAGTGTGGTTTCGATTTGAATTTCCCTGATGGCTAATGATTTTGAACATTTTTTCATGTGTCTGTTAGCCATTTGTATGTCATCATTGGAAAAGTGTCTGTTCATATCTTCTGCCAATTTTATGATTTGTTTATTTGTTTCTCGCGTATTGAGTTTGAGAAGTTCTTTGTAGATCTTGGATGCCAGTCCTTTATCTGTAGTGTCATTTGCAAATATCTTTTCCCATTCCGTGGGCTGCCTCTTAGTTTTTCTGACTGTTTCCTTGGCTGTGCAGAAACTTTTAATCTTGATGAAGTCTCACAAATTCATTTTATCTTTTGTTTCTCTTGCCTTTGGAGATGTGTCATGAAAAAAGTTGCTGTGGCTGATGTCGTAGAGGTTGCTGCCTATGTTCTCCTCTAGGATTTTGATGGATTCCTGTCTCACATCGAGGTCTTTCAACCATTTGGAGTTTATCTTTGTGTATGGTGTGAGAGAGTGGTCAAGTTTCATTCTTTTTCATGTAGCTGTCCAATTATCCCAGCACCATTTATTGAAGAGACTCTTTTTTTCCACCGGATATTCTTTCCTGCTTTATCAAAGATTAGTTGCCCAAAGAACTGAGGGTCCATTTCTGGGTTCTCTATTCTGTTCCATTGGTCTCTGTGTCTGTTTTTGTGCCAGTACTATGCCGTCTTTGTGATCACAGCTTTGTAGTACAGCTCGAAATCCAGCATTGTGATGCCCCCAGCTTTGTTTTTCTTTTTCAACAATTCCTTGGTGATTCATGGCCTTTTCTGGTTCCATACAAATTTAAGGACTATTTGTTCCAGTTCTTTGAAAAATGTCCTCGGTATTTTGATTGGGATAGTATTGAAAGTGTAGATTGCTCTGGGTAGCATGGACATGTTAACTATGTTAATTCTTCCGATCCATGAGCATGGAATATTTTTCTATCTTTTTGTGTCTTATTCAATGTCTTTCAAGAGTGATTTATAGTTTCTAGAATATAGATCCTGTACATCTCTGGTTAAGTTAATTCCGAGATAACATATGATTTTTGGTGCTATTGTAAATGGGATGGATTCCCTAATTTCTCTTTCTTCCGTCTCATTATTCGTGTATAGAAATGCAACTGATTTCTGAGCATTGATTTTGTATCCCGCCACATTACTGAATTGCTCTAAAACTTCTAATATTTTGGGAGTGGATTCTTTTGGGTATTCCATATAGAGTATCATGTCATCTGTAAAGAGAGACATTTTGACTTCTTCTTTGCCCATTTGGATACCTTTTATCCCTTTTTGTTGTCTGATTGCTGTTGCAAGGACTTCTAGTACTATGTTGAATAACAGTGGTGAGAGTGGGCATCCTTGTCATGTTCCTGATCTTAAGGGAAAGGATCCCAGCTTTTCCCGATTAAGAATGATATTTGCTGTAGGCTTTTCATAGATGGTTTTTATGAGATTAAGGAATATACCCTCTAGCCCTACACTGAATGGTTTTAATCAGGAAAGGATGCTGTATTTTGTCAAATGCTTTTTCTGCATCTATTGAGAGAATCATATGATTTTTGGATTTTTCCTTCTGGATAAAATCTAAGACACTGATCGATTTGCAAATGTTGAACCATCCTTGTATCCCAGGGATGAATCGCACTTGGTCTTGATGGATAATCCTTTTAATGTACTTCGGATTCCTTAGCCAGGATCTTGTTGAGGATTTTGGCGTCCATGTTCATTAGGGAAATTGGTCTGTAATTCTCCTTTTTGATGGGGTCTTTGCCTGGTTTGGAGATCAAGGTAATATTGGCCTCATAGAATGAGTTTGGTAGCTTTCCTTCTGTTTCTATTTTTTGAAATAGCTTTAGGAGAATAGGTATTATTTCTTCTTTGAATGTTTGGTAGAATTCCCCAGGAAAACCATCCGGTCCCGGAGTTTTGTTTTTTGGAAGGTTTTTTATCACTGTTTCAATCTCTTCATAATTAATTGGCCTGTTTAAAAAATCAATTTCTTCCTGTTTCAGTCTTGGCAGTTTATAGGTTTCCAGGAAGGCCTCCATCTCTTCCAGATTGCTTTATTTATTGGCATAAAGCTGTTAGTGAAAGTTTCTAATAATCCTTCCAATTTCATTGGTGTTGGTTGTGACCTCTCCTTTTTCATTCATAATTTTATTAATTTGGGTCCTTTCTCTATTCTTTTGGATAAATCTTGCCAGTTTTCTGTCAATTTTATTGATTCTCTCAAAGAACCAGCTTCTAGTTCTGTTGATCTGCTCTACTGTACTCTTGGTTTCTAATTCATTGATTTCTGTTCTAATCTTTGTAAACTGCTTCCTCATGCTTGGATTAGGCCTGTCCCTCATTGCTGTTCCAGCTTCTTGCGGTGAGAATATAAAAACTGCATTTTAGATTTTTCTATTCTTTTGAGTGAGGCTTGGATGGCTATGTATTTCCCCCTTAGGACTGCCTTTGCAGTATCCCATTGGTTTTGGATCATTGTGTTTTCATTCTTGTTGGTTTCCATAAATTGTTTAAATTGATTTTTGATTTCCTGGTTTATCGAATCATTCCTGAGCAGGATGGTTCTTAGTCTCCAAGTGTTTGAGTTTCTTCCAAATTTTTCCTTGTGGTTGAGTTCAAATTTCAAAGTGTTGTGATCTGTGAATATGCAGGGGATAATTTCAGTCTTTTGGTATCAGTTGAGACCTGTTTTGTGACCCAGAGCATGGGCTATTCTTGAAAATGCCCCATGGGCATTAGAGTAGAGTGAGTATTCTTTGGTTCTGGGGTGTAGTGCTCTCTATATATCTATGAGGTCCAACTCGTCAAGTATGGCATTCAAAGCCCTTGTTTCTTTGTCGATTTTCTGCATGGGTGCTCTGTCTATTTCTGATAGTGGAGTGTTGAGGTCCCCTACTATTAACGTATTTTTATCTATATGTCTCTTTATTCTGGTTAAGAGTTGGCTTGTGTATTTTGCTGCTCCCCTGTTGGGGGCATATATATTTATAATTGTCATGTCCACTTGTTGGATACATCTTTGAAGAATAATATAGTGCCCTTCTGTGTCTCTAACTATAGTCCTTATTCTAAAATCCAATCTGTCTGATATGAGAATTGCTACCCCAGCTTTCTTTTAAGGTCCATTTGTGTAAAAGATGGTATTCCATCCCTTTACTTTCAGTCTGAATGTATCTTTAGGTTCAAAATGAGTCTCTTGTAGACAGCAAATGGATGGGTCATGTCTTTTTATCCAATCTGCAACCCTGTGGCATTTATGGGAGCATTTAGGCCATTTACATTGAGACTGAATATTGAGAGATATGATTTTAATGATGCCATGTTGCCAGTAAAGTCTTTGTTTCTATTGATTGTGACTTTCTGTTCTGTATCACTCTTGGGGCCTTTTTACCTTTATAGAACCCCCCTTAATATCTCCTGTAGGGCTGGTGTCGTGGTTATGAAATTGGTCAATGACTGGTGATTCTGGAAGGTCTTTATTTGTCCATCAATTCTGAATGACAGCCTTGCTGGATAAAGGATCCTTGGCTGCATGTTTTTCTCTGAAAGAGCTTTAAATATGCCCCCCCCCAGCCCCTTCTCTCATTCCAGGTCTGTGTAGACAGGTCTGACATAATTCTGACACCTTTGCTTTGGTACGTGAGAAATTTCTTTGCCCTGGCCGCTTTCAATACTGTATCCTTGGATCTAATATTTGCGATCTAATTGCACTATGATGTGACGTGGCGTAGGTTTGCCATGGTTGAGCTTGGGAGGGGTCCTCTCTGCCTCTTGGACATGGATGTTTGTTTCCCTTGCTAGATTAGGGAAGTTTTCAGCTACAATTTGTTCAAATATCTCTTCTAGACCTCTGTTTTTCTCCACCCCCTCAGGGATGCCGATGATTCTGACATTGGAACATTTCATTGAGTCAGTAATCTCCCGTAACCTACATTCTTGAGTGTGGATTTTTTGAGTCCAGATTCTATTTTAGCTTTCTCTTCTACTAACCCATCCTCCAATTTGCTGATACGTTCTTCTGCCTCATTCACCCTGGCCGTCAGAGCGTCTAGTTTTGACTGCATTTGGCTCATCGAATTTTTAATTTCTGCCAAATTCGCTCTCATTTCCACCCTTAGAGATTCTTTATTCTCATTAACATTTTCATTAATACTTTTTTCAAGTCTACACATCATCTTGACCATTGTTACTCTGAATTCCATTTCTGATAATTTGGTTATATCCATATCCATTAGTTCTGTGGCAGAGGCTTTTCTTTGCTGGGGGGGACTTCTCCTTCTCGTCATTCTGATGAGGAGAGGTTGCGGGCTTGTCCAGAGCCCAAATTATTGACCAGGACCCAGGCCGTGTGCCCTTGTTTTATAGGGATCTTAGGGACGTGGGCTTCTTGATTTTTTAGCTTGCCTTCTGGGGGAGGGGCCTGCCGCTCTGATACTCAGGCAACCCTGTTTGGGTAGGGTCTCCGTGTCCCCTGAAAGGGGGGATGGGGATGGGCACACTGTGAGCCAGTCTTTCCAGGCTTTTGTTCTCTGGCAGTTTTCCTGGCGGTTTGCTGTGCCTCCTCTGAGAGTCAGAGCAGCAGTAGCCAAATCTCAGCCTCTGTCTCAGAACAGAGGTATCGCGGACTGTTCTCCACTGATGTTCTGGCCACTTTAACTCTGTTTCTGTTGGTGCTGCTCAACCCTGCAGCGTCCCGGGATGTGCGCCCCATACCTGGCATCCTAGCCCTCACTTCCAGGGCCGGCGTGTCTCTGTCCTTTGTGTTCCTAACACCGCCAGCCGCCAGCTGCCCCTCGCGCTCCCGGAGCTCCCGGTCTCAGTCTGGTTCCAGTGAGCACACCGGAGCTCCGTTTCAGTCTGGTCGCGTGCGTTCCCCCCTCAGGGTCTCAGTCTGCTCTCTCGCGGGTGCCTGTCCTGCGAGTCCGCCCGCTCACCTGTGCAGGTGGCTACCGCTTCACTGCGCCCGACATGGCGGCTCCCTCCCCCTTCCGTTTGTCTTCCAATATCTGTGCGCGGTTTCACAGCTCCCCGCTTCGTACCTCAATACTCCGCGCTGGAGATGTTCATTTGTAGAGATCCAGATGTATCTTCCTGTGTCTCATGCTGATTCTGTGGATGTTCAGGATGGTCTGGTACCTATCCAACTCGACTCAGGGGACCGGCTGAAAAAGGGGTCCCCTACTCCTCCACCATCTTAACTCCTTGCCTTATACTTCTTAATAAAGAAATATGTCATTCGAATTAAGGAGGTTCAGCTTGCATTACTTAAATAAACATATGTAGCTTTTTCCTGCCTTACAAAGGCAGATGTCCAGCTCACCATTGGGCCCATCCTTGCCTAAATGATGAATGAATGTTATCAGGGAACTGTTTCAGCAGTGCAGTGGGTAAAACAGCCCTGAATGCATTCAAACATGAATTGAGGAAACGCAGTTCAGAGGCTTTTCAAATGGCCTTAACCTCACAGAATGTATTTCTTCCCTGGCCTCCTAAGCAGAGCCTGCTGTGTTGCTGGGCCAGTGGGAGAAGCTTAGACACAGCTTTGTTTTCCCAATGGGCATGAAGAGCTCTCCTACCAGACAGAATACACACAAACCTGTTAGAGAAGGGATTGAACACTGGAGCTGTTGTTTACATTGTTATTTAGACTAATTAAAAATTATAATACATAAAAACTCATGGAGAGCTTAGCAAAGAGAGTGAAGTTAAAATTGTAATGCTGTTTAATCAAGCACCAAATCACTAGCACTTTTAAAAAGTATTTTGAGACTGATAATGTTTATACTAGTATGCCTACTGTTAACCCATCACGTTCCTCCACATAGGGAACAATGTATAAAGCATGCCATTTGTGACTTAAAGTTGTTTTTAAGAGCTCAACACAATTGCTTTAAACTTTCTTTAACCTGATTTATGCTGCAAAGTTGATTATGTCAGAATCACACAGGGCAATTATCTCTCTTATATTTCTGAAAATTTGGGCTAAGTGCCTAATGATACATACACTGAACCCAATTAATGTTTTCTTTTTCTCCCTAAAAATGCTTATTACTTAATTTGAGGCCATCTAGTAATGTTACCCTTTGGTTATTTAAAAAAATCCTAATATTTGAATTAATATAAGATATCTCATAATTTTCACCAAACAAAATTTTTTTTATCTTAATGGCTGCTCATTCTCTCTCTCTCTTTTTTTTTTTTTTTTTTTTTTTTTTTTTTTTTTGTGGTTGTTCACTGACATTTTCTAGAGAGGAATGAAGCTGAATGGAACTCTCTACTGTTGGCTTGGAGACTTTGCTTATTGAAGATTATTTTTTTAATATGCCAAAAGCTGATATTTTAAGTAAAACCATTTCCCTAGTTTCATTATAGGTCTATGAACTAATAAAACACAGAGAGAAATTCAGTGCCAGTTGTGAAATGAAAATAGGACTTTGAGCAAAGCGAACATTTTTGGTGGCGGTAGTTTTATGAGATACTATACATTCCAATGGCTCTCATGAGTCTAGGAATCCAAGCATGGCATAGTAGGTTCAGATAAGATCCACAAGTGAATAACTAATTTTTTAAGCAAGTGCAGCTTATATGGCTATTGCAATAAACATAGTTATTACCAGCAGGGTAAGGCAATTTGTAGACTTTTTATTAAACTCTTTCTTTCCATTTATTTACCATTTTAAAATCCATGTAAACAAATGAAAGATATTTCAGTAGCAGATATTTCAGTATTGCATGCATACTTTTAAAAATAATTCACAGTCTTTTGTTCATTTTAGAAGAAAGGGTTTAAATCGGGGGTGCTTTTGACAGTTAATGAGACTCATTCTTGATAATGGCGCTTAGTAGAATTAGTAGGGAGTTTCTTTTAAGATGCCTAATTGCAAATTATTCTTCAACACTAACAGAATGTGCTCAAAGCCTTTGTTTCTGTGCTTTTATTTTTCTTTCTCATCAACACTGCAGGATTAATTTAAGCATGTTTTATCAAAACTTGAAACAGGGAAATACAGTTTAGTTTTCTATCTTGTTTTGTTTAAGTGAACGTGAATCAGTATGCACTGGTGTGTGTGTGTGTGTGTGAGAGAGAGAGAGAGAGAGAGAGAGGGACAGAGGCAGAGAGACACAGAGAGGAAATTAAAGTTTGCAAAATTCCTTGAGAAGTATTGGGATCCAATAAAGAAACTCACTAAAAGGAGACAGCACTAGCATTCCAAGAAAGTAATTCACCACACACTTTACGGCATAAGTGCTATTTCTGAGAGGAAAGGAAAGAGGAGTTGTCCTCAAAGGTTGGCATGAATGTAAGGTGCCATTTCAGCAAATGCATCCAAAAGGAAAGACTGCCTTCCAAAAGCTGGACAAAAGAATGAGATAAAGTAATGAGGTGTGACTGACATTTCATACTGAGATTCATCATGTTGTCACTTTAACAATCAAAAGTCGACTCTCTTGGGGGTATGATGGCAATTGTGAAAAGAGCTGGCTGATTTACCTCTACTATTTATCTTAGAGTAAACAAAAGATGTGGAAGTCCCCCCCCCCCCAACTCTATCTTTACTCTATCTACAGCCCCTACTGATTAATCCTATTAGATGTATGTAAGGCATCACTAACCTCAGCATTCAGCTTGGAAGTACAGGGGCCAGCAATGTGTTTGACTAATTAATTGAATATTGCAATTTTAACTTATTCATAAATATAATAAAGGTAACATCTTCCCCATTTTAACCTATTCACCTACTTTTTCTATAACGTAGTCACAGTTATCCATGAAAAAGAAAAAGAGAATTACCTAGAATAATTTTAAGATGAATAAAATATTAACTAAGAGTCTGATCAAGAGTTCCTTAATTAAGGTGGCTGTTGCCTTAAAATAAGGCTGCCTACAGTACTTTGAGTACAGGTAATACACTCTAGTGAATGAGCAGGATGTATTGTCAAAGAAGAATCCCATACAATATTTAAAGGGACTGAATCATCTTTCTCCTTATTGCATAATAACCTTGCATATGAATTCAACTGAACTTAAAAACATAATTTGCTTTTGTCTTAATATTAAGTACTCAGAAATGTTTTCTCTTTATTCTGATTGCAAATTAGATTGGTATGCTCATAGCTGATTTCCTTTCAGATAGTATAGGGTTTTTCTGTTCATTTTTCAAACAAAAGTGAGAAATCAGTGTAATTATAGTTCCACAACACTTTTGTAGTATGGAGAGATGTAGATAATACTTCAGTTAATACCTGAAAAAATTAATTATCTAGTCCACTAAAGAGGTTTCCCAATAATTTCCAAATGTAGAAACCATTCTTCTATAAGTATCACCTTTCAATTTTTGCCTCTATTTTGTGCCATCTATCATGTGCCATGCACCTTACTTCTGAAAACAGCAAGAAATATGGGATAATCATGTGGGTTTTTCAAGGATAAAGCAGTTATAATAAAATATTTCTGATAAAGAGTTTCTAATTATCTTATACAAGCATTTTACTTTTATTCACTTTATTTGGTGGATGTCTTTAGAAACACTAGTATGAAAATGTACAGTATATTGCCATAACATAGTCACAGTGATTCATGAAAAAAATTGAAACAATTTTTATCGTATCTTTTTCCCTTACTTTTATTTTATACCAAATTACATCAAAACTTAGTGGCTTGAAACAACACATTACGTTATACTCACAGATCCTGTGGGTCAGGAAGTCAAATAGGGCATAATGAGAGGTTTTGTTTTTGTTTGCTTTTGATCCATGGTTGCTGAGATTTCAACAAGAAAGACACTAAGACTATGAGTAACTTGATAGCTGGGGCTAGAACCATTTGGAACTCATTCATTCCCATGTCTAGCATTAGGCTAGGATAACAGGAATGCTAAGACCACTGTTGAAGACCCGCATGTAGTATTTTTCTGTGGCATGGCTTCCTCACAGCATGGTGGTCTTGGGGTAGTAAGATTTCTAACATAGTGTTGCAGGGCTCCAATTGTGAATATTCCAGGGATCAATGTAGAAGATGCAGTTGCAATTATATAAATAGAAAAATAAATTGCCTAGTACCCTCAACCATTTAAAAATATTAAGCTGGCCCTCAAATATACTTAACTCCATTTATAAATGGCATTTGCTCGCTCCCTCAGTTTGCCATTTTTTACCTTGGTTTGATTTTCCCCCTATGTGGATGTGGCCTTTGATATTCCTTGGTTCTCGAGTGAAACACATTTTTCATGGTGAGTTACCAAGCTCAATTTTAATTGCAATCTGTCACAAGTTAGTGTCACTGACCTCAGTCAAACTTTCAGTTACAATCATTTTTGGTGAGCAGAGGACTAAATCCTGAGCTCTGATATGATACCACTAACCTACTAACATCCTGCCTAAAGCAATGGCTCCACTTAATTTTTTAACCTCTATATGTCAATTACTTAACTGCTCTAACAAAGCATAACCATGGCTTTTGGGAACATGCAGCCAATGCTTGGAAGTAATTTTTGCACTTCTTCATACGTTTGCCTCATTGCAAGCACATACATGTGCGTGTGTATTTAGTAATTCCTCAGTCACTTCTCATTACATATAGAATAAAATCCAGTCTCTGTCATTACAGCCTAAAAAGCCACATGCGTGTTCTTTGCTTAGTTTTGTCTGTTGGTATTTGAAAGTAGTTTTATAATTTGTCTTCCTATATTAACTATAACCTCCACCAGAACTGGAATATTCCAGAATTACCCATCATCCTATCCTTGTCCTAAATCAGTAGTTGTTTTATAGAAATAATTAAATATGTATTATTTACATTAATTAATCAACTTTTACATAAATTCAAGAGGGAAGACCAACGCTCTATTATCTTTAGGGACTGGTCATCTATTAGAAGCAATAAGGTATTTATTTGTTTATTTCCCGAGCAGAAAAATGGAAAAAGCCATTTGTAGAAGGCTTATAAATCTCACGGGTAACTTAAAAGACACAGGGTCAGATTTTCAAAAGGAAATAAATGCAAAGATGGATATGCATCTAACCATGTCTGGTTAGCACTATGGCTATAAAATCAGCTTTGTGCTAATGTTCCCAAGCATTAAACAGTAACTATTTAAGGACATTTTATTTGCCAGCATATGATAACAGACTGACATTTGATGACAGCATTTACACTAAATTCATTTAGGCCATCAGTGTTAACATGAGAAAGGATGACATCATGCAAAAATAAGACGGAGCTAAGTTGAAAGCTATCACAAAGAATTAGCTACTTCTGATGCAAGAGATTGAAAGGTCGGGGAAAAAAGGAAAAACGAATTCTAAATGAAGAGTCTGAGAGACTATCTCTTAGAGTGGTTATGTAGGCAGAATAGGAAAACAGGTAAAAAAAAAAAGGCAATTGTTTTGGTGAAAAATTAGTTTTGGGGAACACTCAAGTGGGAATATTATTAATAACTGAAAATATTTGACTGGTGTTGGACCAAAGATATAAGTAACTGAGAAAGTCAGCTTTCTAAGATGTGCTATACCCCCAGTAATCTATGTACTTTGGTGAAGAGATTTTGCAGATGGAATTAAGGTTACTAATCAATTCAGTTTAAGATAAGCATAACATCCTTGATTATTCAGGTGGACCCAATGTAATCGCATGAGCCGCTAAAAGCAGAAGAGGAAAGTAGAAGAGTTAGAGAAATAACCAGTGAAGAGAGAGGCAGAGGACAGGTTAGGCAGAAGGGAAGGTGAAGAGAGATTTTGGAAGCGTGAGAATGACTCAGCCCACCGTTGCTGACTTTGTACACGGAGAGTGGCGGCAGCATTCCAAGGAATGGAAGAAGGCTCTAAAAACTAAAAATGATCCCTGGCCAACAGTAGCAAGGAAATGGGAACCTTAATCCAACAAGCGCTTGGAAATGAATTCTTACAATAAGTCGAATGATCTTGGAAGAAGGTTCATCCCTGAGCTTCCAAGAAGGAATGCAGCCTGCTGACATGATGGAATCACAAACCAACCGAGCTACACTGTGCCTACACTTCAGACCTAGAGACCTCTTGGATAATACATTTGTATGGTTTTAAACACCGAAAACTGTAGTGATTTATTATGACAACAGTAGTTGCTAACACAAAAGTGATTCAATGACTGTCACTTAAGTGATAATGTGACTGAAGCACACAGAAAAAAGAAGAATTTATGGTTTAAGATTAAGCTTTGGAAGTCCTACTCAAAATGAGGAGATAACTGGGGAAACTAGGCTTAGTGAAGCCAAGCCAAACAAGGTGGAGGCTAGGGAATGCATGGATGGTCAGTGATTAAAAGGACAGTTGACAGTTATGGGACCACTTCAGGGTCATGCAAATAAAGGGAGCTAAAAACAGGAATGGATGATCAATAAGTTTAATGTTATAGAAAAGTCAAGCAGAATAAGGATGAAGAAAAAAATCACTATTTGAGGAAGTCACTGAAGCTAGAAATCAGATTTTAGGAATAAGAAGGGAGTGGCAAAGAAATAGTTTGTGACAAGTATAGATTGCTTGCTTTAGAAGAGTTTAGATATAAATTGCATAAAAGTGAGTTTGAGCAAAGACATAAGGAATAACTGAAATAAAAATGATGTCAGTATGAAAGATGACCCTATTTTACAAAAAAACTGTGAATATTACAACATTAATTTCTGTTTTCATTAGCATATTAGGCAAAAGTAAAGCCTACTAATTCTTAAGTCCTCAAAAATACATGAGGGGAAGCATAGCAGAAAGAAAAGATAATGGGGCAAACCTGGATCCCCAAACATGAGCAAGTCCTTAACATTCCTAAATTTCAGCTACCTCAGCAAATATACAAGGTGAATAATACATGCTTCTCAAGCTTGTCGTGATGATTACATGAGAAAGTATGCGCGAACCACCTAGCACAGATTCAACAACCTGAACCAGCCTAGGAGGCCCCGAACTGAGTACCACTCTTACAGTAACGGCAACCTTAGTGTCTGTCCCAGGGGAGGCTTGAGAACTGACAACGTGATATGAAATGACCTACAGCCGGCTTTTCATCTGGACAATTTCTCTACTTTTCTAATGTTTCTTAATAAATAAATAAGATTCTCCCCCTTAATCACAGTGCCTTGGCCATCAGTAGTGCTGATATGTCTTCATATTTATTCTCTTTGCTTTCTTTCTTGTGCATTACTGTAAACAGCCTTTCCTTCACACAGGGTTGCCTTGGACAACTATGTAGCTTGTGATCTGCTTGACTCCAAGGGGTACCATTTTCATCAGAATCTATGATATGAGGGGCGCCTATGTGGCTCAGTTGGTTAAGCGACTGCCTTTGGTTCAGGTCATGATCTCAGGATCCTGCGATCAAGACCATGTCAGGCTCTCTGGTCATCGGGGAACCTGCCTCTCCCTCTCCCTGCTGCTCTGCCTGCTTGTGCTCTCTCTCTGTCAAATAAATAAATAAAATCTTTAAAAAAAAAAATCTATGATACGAATTGCATAAAATTGCCGGGACTTCACACTTAAGATTATAACACAATCTATTACATTATAAGCTTTCTGTTTAAACTGGGTTAAGTCCGGTTTTAGGCATGTGGATTAAAATAGCAAGCCTGTGATTTCTTGATGAGATTTGAGAAAAAACTTTTTTTTTAGATTGTTTTTGGTAGAATTTAAGTCTTCTTGAATAAGTCTTAGGGAAAAACTAAACTGAGAATAAAGCCTCTCTTAAAAACTATCTGTTTTTAACTAACTGTGGACCCCACACAAGTACAAATATGATCATATACCTAAATGAACCTCAGCATCATCACGAGTTGATGTCAATTTGTGAATACTATTATGATTACATTCCTAATTAAGTACTTATTAAAATATCTATTTCCTGAAAGATGACAGTTTTTTCTTTTGTTACAGTTGTACTAACGAAACATTTTTGATAACTCTATAGATCTTAATTTAAATAGTGATAATATATTTCAAGTATTTTTCCAAAAGATTGTTTTATTTCAGATATTCTAGATTTAAATTGTTTATGTAGGTTTTGATTCTATAGGCTATAATCTAGAATTACTGTTTCAAGAAATCAGTCTTTAAGAACATTAAAATAGTCTCTGGTAAGTAGAAGTTCCTGCTATTATTTGTGTTGTTGTCACTTGTTTTTCATAGAAAATATACTAAATAAGATCATCCAAAACATGTGTATTACACTGCACCAATTTAAGCCATAATTATTACTATGGAGACTTTAAAATATCAAAAAACTTTCTACTTGCCTAAGTAAAACATACATTCTGTTTAAGCAATTATGAATGTCAATTGCTAACTTTAGCAATTATGATTTTTTTATGCCATTGAACCTTCTGGCATTCTGTTGTTTCTCACATTTTAACGAGTCATGCTGTAATTTTTTTGAGGGGGAGATACAGGTATTAATTCAGTACTGCTCTGGCATACTGTTTTTAAGGTCTCTGAATCCAGAATGAGACTTTAGAGATTCTCCATGGATTTTATGGTGACTTAAATTAATTTTCTACATTTCAATTTCCTTACTTGTATAATAGACTTATTGATATAACAAGTAAATAATTTAATACATTTGAAAGTAACTGGAATAAAATAGACCCATAATTTATTAGATGTTTAGTAATAGTGTTATTTTCTTTTGAATGACATAAATCTGAAATAAATTCAGTGCTAGTTCTAAAATAGTAAATCACTAGAGTCCACTACAAGAAAAACATTATATTCTTATGTAATCTGGTAAATATGGTGGACCAACCTGACACAGATATGCCACTTTCCCACTCCAAACTCACAGGAATACTGAATAAAATATAAAATTAAAAGAATTACATGAATAGCTGACACTGAAGAAAAAAATACTCTTTAGCTAAAATCCTGTGAAAAAATAAGGAATTCAAAGCCAGAGCCATCAGTGGGAACTTCCATGGTAGCTGATGTAGGATGTTTCATATAGTAACTTTAAAGTGTGGGGCTCGAGGGGAGGGGGGTGAGGGGATGTGGTAACTGGGTGCTGGACTTTAAGGAGGACGCGTGATACAATAAGCACTAGGTATTATATAAGACTGATGAGTCTACCTCTACCTCTGAAACCAATAATACACTATATGTTAATTAATTGAATTTAAATTATAATCTCCTAAAAAAAAAAAAGTGTGGGGCTGAGATTATAATGCCTATAAGAGTGGTAGCCCCAAACTCAAGCTAGTTAGAGAACAAAGACAGAATCCATTCTATAAAGCCAAGAGCATCAAAGGACTGCCCTCTTCACCAAAGGGAGACAAAAATCAGTATTTACTTGAACAAAACATGGGGAAAAAAAATTCTATCACCTTCATAGGATTCTAAGAATAAAAGAATAACCCACGAGATAATAAATACTGGAAGGCACCATTTATGAGTGTGAGAATGTAGCAGCAACCAAAATAAAGACTCAACACGAAAACTGTTCTAGAAGTAGCAAAACCTATAGGACACCAGCAGAGGCAAATGTAAATATGTTTTGTAGAAATAATGTCACAAACCCAAAACATATTCTTTCAGAAAAACAAGCTGTTCTGAGAATAAACTCACCATTAAAAATTTAAAAACACAAAAGAGAACACACAAAAAAATGGACCATCATAACAATAAGCTGGCACACACAAGAAGAATTAGCATAATAGTGCAGATGAACATTTTTAAAGGCCATTTAAAATAAGTATGGTTAAAATGCCTGAAGAGAGGCACCTGGGTGGCTCAGTCTGTTAAGTATCAACTCTTGATTTCAGTTCAGGACATAATCTCAGGGTCCTTTGACTGGGCCCTCCCTAGGGATCCAGTGCTGGGTGTGGAGTCTGACTAAGAGTCTCTCTCCCTCTGCCCCTCCCCCCACCCCTAGCACTGTCTTGAGCTCTCCCTCACAAAAAATACAAAGTAAAATAAAATAAAATGCTTAAAGAATAAAATATGGTTTACAAAAATAATGCCAGACCACATGGTATGAAAAAGAAAGAAATGACAGAGTAGAAGCAAGCAAATATGGCTTCTAGGAATTATACCTGTACACACACACATACACAAATATATATATTTCATACGATAATCAATTCCATGTGTCAGCTTGACTAGATCATGGGATGACCACATGTCTGATTAGGCATTATTTCTGGGTGTGACTGTGAGAGTGCTTCTGGAAGAGATTAGCATTTGAACTGGCAGACTAAGTGGAGTACATTGCCCTTCCCAATGTCACAGGCACCATCTAGTATGTTGAGGGTCTGAATAGAATAAAAAGTTGGAGGAAGGGAGGATTCACTATCTCTCCCTGAGTACTTGAACTGAGATATCAATCTCCTCCCCCTTTGGCTTTTCCTCCTTCTCAGACCTTGAGACTCAAGATCATCAGCTCTCTGGCTCTCTGGCTTTAGAACTAACTATACCACTAGCCTTCCTGGGTCTCTAGCTTGCACACAGCAGATTGTGGGACTTCTCAGACTCCATAATTACACGAGCCAGTATCTTATAATAAATCTCCTTATGATATCTTATAATAAACCAATATCTTAGAACAAATATACATGCAATTCTCTCTACATCTACCTCTATATCTATCATCTATCTATCTATCCATCCATCCATCCATCCATCCATCCATCTACCTCCTACCTACCTACCAACCTACCTGCCTGCCTTGTTGGTTCTGTTTCTTTGAAGATCCCTGATTAATGCATTTAGTGTCACTGAAAATTTTAAAAAATACATGATGGGTTGTAAAATGGATTATATAACTGAAAGTCCATTATTTGTTTTCTTCTAGTCCTTAGTAGAACAATAAAATTTCATGGGGTTCTTTCTCCCTTCTGTAACTTTAATCTTACTTAAAAAAAAAGAAATCTAGATGAAATATGATGAGTCCAAAACTTAACATAAAAACTATATAAAAGCACCCAAGGAAAAGAAGGCAAATGTGTTGTGCCCATGTGGAGGGAATATAAGAGTAAAAAGGGAAATTTTAATATCAGTGAAAATACATTATAAAATAAAAAGATAAAGATGAAAATAGCTTGTTTGCTAGAAAAAAGAAACAATTCAAGTAGATATAATAATTACAAATATAAATGCGACTAGCATTACAGGCATGAGCTATTTAAATATACTAATGAAAATACAGAAATAGGCAAATCAACATTAATTGGAGATTTCATGCATCTGAAAAACTAGGAGGTCAAGTAAAAAAAATCTCTACAGATTTCAATAACATAAAAGGAAGGCTCCTGAATTATTAACCTTTTTTCCTCAGTTCTGTAGAACTACGGGCAGTAAGAGTATACAACTGTTTTTTTTCCATACTGAAACTCTTTGGGTTTCCATGGGAAATGCTCTGGTATATCTATATAGGTTTTAAGAACATCTTTATAGTTTTTTAGATGAAATCTTGAATCTACACAACCACTCACATAAAATAGACCCTGACGTGTGTACATATTACAGATATAATTTGGTCATTCATTAAATTCTACTGTACCACCTAAGGCAAGTTCATATCAACATTCCGAGTACACAACTATGTATACGAAATAATTGCAAAATGGAAAGAACATTTTTCTTCTTATGACTGTTTGACTTAGTGACAGAAAACATCAAAATAATATTAGCTAAAAATAAATGCTTCCTTTCCTCATGCATAAACACAGGCAGAAAGCTGTTGGTGTGTGTACTCTACAATCATCAGTAAGAGAGATGTAGAGGCTTTTTCACACCATTTTTGTCCATGTAAACCTTTTGTTTTAATAAAGCATATTCATGGCTTAGACTTTAAATCATATTTACAGATGAGGAACACTTCTAGGTTCAAACAGGTGAACAGTGAAGCTACTACTGCTGGCAGGAATGCACGACCCCCCCCCCATGCATTTTAAGCCTAAAGGGCAAAGACTTAATATCCAAGAACACCATACACATCACCCTCTAGACTGAAGAACTGAAACCAGAGAATGAGAAGAGAGTTGGTGAAGTTCATGTAACCATCATCTGATACCTTCACCTTCTTGCTACAGAAGCCAATGAAAGCTATGCTAATTTTAGATAAACTAGAAGGAGGTTTCCTGATCCTATTAAGTGAAACTTTCTCTCATTGTTAACAATTAGGCCAAGGGCATTAGCTACAGAAGGGTATCCTTGGACAGATACAGAATATTAGAACAGCGAAGAGGAAGCCGCACGGATACATTGTCTCTTCAAATATCAGGAACTTCTACATCAGAGCAGTAGAGCACTGGATCAAGTCCATCTCTGCCAGAGGCTTAGTCCAAAAACCTCCTGTTGGCATTTGTAGCAAATAAGGCCCCCTGTACTTCCGGCAGCATCTGCTGGACTATGCAACCTAGCTGGCTTTCTAGAGTACTGGAAACTTGTATTTTATGATCTCCATTATGGATCTCAAATCCACCACTACCTCCTCAGGCAGGTAGTCCTCCTGATCAATTTGGACGTCAACATCTTTTTTGGTGGCAATTTTGTACACAGAAATCACTTTTGGCACTGCAGTCTTTACCAGAGGGAAATCCTGCACCCTAAAATGTACAATTATTCGGGGCTCCAACAGTTGGTACAAACTCTGGAAGACCAGTCCATCCACCAGCACTGGGTACCTGGTTGTGTCTTATCACTTTGCTGAGCCTGTTTCACTCCGTTTAGTAGATCTGTGATAAAGTCATCTCTCACTCTGAGGACTCTGGGCTTTGCTTGATTCATCAGATTGGACATCTGAGTTTTCTTCTGCTGTTCAATCTGCTTTTCTTTCTTCTCATAGTATTCCATAATCTTTGGTCTTTGGGTTTACCCAAGATGACCTTTCTCAATACTGAACTCTTCTCTGCCTTTGCATCTATTTCTTTGGCTTTCTCGTTGGCTTCTTGTTCCATAAAAGCCATCGTATGCTTCATCTGCTTTTGCACATCAGCATCGCTGAGGGCCATGGTGAAGGCGATGCTAGGCCAGAGGGCAACTGGCTCCAGCTTAGGTTTGAAAGGGGCAGTGGAAGGAAGGGGAAAGGAAAACACAATGCAGGTTTTGGCTTCCTTTGCTTTATAACTCCGGCTTCTGGTTTCTCTCAGACAATTTTTGAATCATGGTTTCCATCTCATAGTCCAAGATCACTACTCCAGCTCAAACTATCACATCTGCATGCCAGGCAGAAGGAAGGAGAAAAAAATACTGGGAAAGGACATTTCTCCTTTCTTTAAGTACATCTTCTGGAAGTTAAACACACCTTTTCTTCCACATGAATTCCACTGCTCACAGTAGTCAAAACAGCAAATCTAGCCACAAAGGAAGCCTGGAAATACAAGTCCTATGTTGCACAATTGTACACATAGGAATCACTGGGAAGATCAATTGCTGAAGAAAAAGGAAAGAAAATGTAAAGGGGAAAATTATCTGCCTTAGGAGTTTATTTGACTATGAGAATTTGGATCATCTTCTTGTCTGGATAACTTCACCAGAAAAATTCATTAAAAATATTTTGAACATTAAAAACAGACCCTGATAAAAGTAGTACTAAAATTCCTTTGTGTATTTCCAAACTGGATGGTAGTGCTAAATAGATAAACTTCATTTCCCCTTATTTTGCTGACATTTCCTAATAACCCTATGCATTCAGAATAAATATTTTGAAGATCACTTTAGATGGCTTTTTGAATCAAAAGGGATGAGTTTTTCAGGAATTCTAAGCATCTGACAGCATTAGAGAAGGGAGTTAATATCTTTGTCTTATTCAACAACATACACATGTGATTCTTAACACTGTGTAATAACAAACAAACAAAAAAACAAGAATAGCCCATTTTGGATATTATTCTTTTTCTTAATCTAAGCACATTAAATGGAATATCTCACTTATTATTGACTGGTCATAAATAATTACATTCTTCTTATTTAGGTACATACTTTCAGGTACTTGATTTTTTAGCTTGAATAAATTTATTTTTATTTATATGAAATTGATTTCATTTTTATTTTATTTTAAATGTAGTAATAGTGTTTTATATTTTTTACAAATACCTTTTTATTTAGTAAATTAATTTCATGGTCCGTTTTCAGTAGTGACATATTTCCTTTTAAAATAAATTGATACAGGGGCGCCTGGGTGGCACAGCGGTTAAGCATCTGCCTTCGGCTCAGGGCGTGATCCCGGCGTTATGGGATCCGCTATGAGCCTGCTTCTTCCTCTCCCACTCCCCCTGCTTGCATTATCTCTCTCGCTGGCTGTCTCTATCTCTGTCGAATAAATAAATAAAATCTTTAAAAAAAATAAATAAATTGATATGTTCCTTCCCCTATTGTCCTCCGTGCTATTCCTTATGTTCCACATATGAGTGAAACCATATGATTATTGCCTTTCTCTGCTTGACTAATTTCACTCAACATAATCCCCTCTAGTTCCATTCATGTTGATGCAAATGGTAGGTATTCATCCTTTCTGATGGCTGAGTAATATTCCATTGTGTATATGTACCACATCTTCTTTATCCATTCATCTGTTGAAAGCCACCTCGGCTCCTTCCACAGTTTGGCTATTGTGGACATTGCTGCTATGAACATTGGGGTACAGGTGCCCCTTCTTTTCACTACATTTGTATCTTTGGGGTAAATACCCAGTGGTACAATTGCTGAGTTGTAGAGTAGCTCTATTTTTAACATCTTGAGGAACCTCCATACTGTTTTCCAGAGTGGCTGTACCAATCTGCATTCCCACCAACAGTGTAAGAGGGTTCCACTTTCTCCACATCCTCGCCAACATTTGTTGTTTTCTGCCTTGTTAATTTTTGCCATTCTAACGGGTGTAAAGCGGTATCTCTTTGTGGTTTTGATTTGTATTTCCCTGATGGCTAGTGATGTTGAACATTTTTTCATGTGTCTGTTAGTCTTTTGTACGTCTTCTTTGGAGAAGTGTCTGCTCATATCTTCTGCCCATTTTTTGACTGGATTATTTGTTTTTGGGTGTTGAGTTTGAGAAATTCTTTATATATCTTGGATATCAGCCCTTTATCTGAAATGTCATTTGAAAAATCTTCTGCCATTCCGTGGGTTGTCTCTTAGTTTTGTTGACTGTTCCTTTGCTGTGCAGAAGCTTTTTATCTTGATGAAGTCCCAAAAGTTCATTTTTGCCTTTGTTTCTCTTGCCTTTGGAGATGTGTCATGAAAGAAGTTGCTGTGGCCAATGTCGGAGAGGTTACTACCTATGCTCTCCTCTAGGATTGTGATGGATTCTTGTCTCACATTGAGGTCTTTCACCCATTTGAGTTTATCTTTGTGTGTAGTATAAGAGAATGGTCAGTTTCATTCTTCTGTATGTAGCTGTCCAATTTTCCCAGCACCATTTATTGTTACACACAACTAATGAATCATTGAACACTATATCAAAAACTAATGATGTACTGTATTGTGGCTAACTTAATGTAATAAAATAAATAATAAATAGATAAATAAATAAATAAATAAATAAATAAATAAATAAATTCATATAAATAAATAGAGCCATTTTAAATATATTAAGCACAGGTGGTAGTTGGACATGGCAAAAATGTGAATGTGGTAAATAAATGACTGACAGTTAAACAACACAGAGAAAATGTACTTATTATATCCTTCAAGTAATGTTTCATATATATAATGTTTCAATATATAAATAGCTCTCAACCAGAGATTGATGGGAATTGTGCATAAATGTCTCAGTGCCCTTCCTCTTTTGTTGAGATAATTTTGAGGCCCAGAGTCTTCCTGTAGTAATGAACTCCAGCTACCCATCAGGATGGATAGCTGGCCTAGCCACACTCCCAATACTGGCTGCCATCTTTTCCCTGGTCCCCCTCCTCCATTTTCCAGCAACTCTCAAAAATGACCAGTTAAACTTTGGGTGGTTATTAATATGCAGTAAGTTTGAGGTTTTTTTTTTTTTTTTTTTTTTTTTTTTAGTTTGAGATATTTTTGAAGCACACTTTCTCAATGTTCCATGTTTAAGGCAGAAACATGCCTTGATAGCCAATGAACTGTGAAGAAATTTGTACAGAATAATGAAGCACCTAATATCTACAGAAGACTACCTACCTCCACACAGAGTTGATATGGAAAGTGCCAGAGCGTCAGTATTAATAACTAATAATGAATCATGACTCATGAATTATAATAAAATATTCATTTACCTTCTAACTTTTAGCAAAATAACTTTGATTCCCTAGAAAATATACTTATTGCAAGAGGTATGACCCTAGGTAGTAAGTGTACTTTTGATGGTATAAATCCTGTATCGGCCATCATTCCACAACTAATTTGTAATGGATGTATCTTACTAACATTTCTGGGTCTGTTGGTAAAATCAATAGTAACCAAGAAAATTTCTACTTTACTTACCGTACACTGAATAATAAAAATGTTTTAGTTATTAATATTCATAAAAATTCACAACTTAATGATATATCAGCACAACACATGTAAACATTCCCCACATTAGCTTACATTTCTCAAACTGTTTTTGTTTTGTTTTTTGAGTGGTATATTTTAGTATATTACAGTTCTGGTGGAAAAGTGATAAAGGGATCCAAACCACAACATGTTAGGAATAACTAAAATACTGTATTACTACAGAACAATAATAACACCTGGTGCCTATGAACACATCTTCAGTTGCCTAGTTGTTAAGCTTGCCTGTCTTACACTGCGTCAGAGTTGAGGTTAAAATCTTTATTTCACTGACCAAAGTGTTGCCTATGTTCATGGAGCAGACTTCTTTACACGTTCCAAAATAGACATTTTCATGTGTCTAGCTTCACAATGTGCTATGTCTCATCTCTCACTTTCAGCTCATCGATATTGTCATAACAGAATATATATTCAATTATAGCAACAGTGAACCTCACATATTTATCAAAAGTGGGGCATACTATGAAAACTTGGCAGGACACCAAAGAGCCATGGAAAACTTTCTGAGAACCACTGGCTCCAAAAAAAACCATAATTTGCTTCAATTGTGAATGGTCTATCATCTCATCTATGTTCTTTTGACTAAATATGTGTCAGTATTCTACATACATATTTCTCTTCCAATATAAATATATTTTTATTGCTCTTAGATTTTTTTACTTGAATACCATCTATATTCATACTTAAGAAGTAAACCTGTTAGTATGTTTACAGATACTTTAACATTTTATAAAATGTGTGGCATACCCAGCATGATACTCGTATGTGTAGCGGACACTGTCAGAGTCTTGACTACATACTCCGGATGCTACCATTTCAGTATTTTCCTGAGGGTTTCCAAATCCCGTTACCTGCATCTCTATTCCTGAGGGTTATTTTTTTCCCTGAAAATATGGAAAACTATTCTTTCCAAGTGTATAACAGGCCAGAAGTCCTGGGGAATTAACATGCCCTGGAAATAGCTCTCAACCAGAGATTGATGGGAATTGTGCCCTTCTTCTTTTGTTGAGATAATTTTGAGGCCCAGAGTCTTCCTGTAGTAATGAACTCCAGCTACCCATCAGGATCGATAGCTGGCCTAGTCACACTCCCAATACTGGCTGCCATCTTTTCCCAGGTCCCCCTCCTCCATTTTCCAGCAACTCTCAAAAATGACCACTTGCACTTATAATTTTTACTCAAATGTTTGCTCCTTAGTTTGAGGAAACAAATTAAGGCAATATGATAAATATATCTACCTCAGAATTGTTCTTTTTGCAATTGTCCTTTTGTCTTCTTTTGCTTTAATATCTTAAAATAACTTGTATTAACATTTAGTTATCACTTTTTTTTTTTTTTTAGATTTATTTATCTTAGAGGTTGAGGAGGGTCAGAGGAGGGGAGAGAGAGAGAGAGAGAAAATCCAAAGCAGACTCCCCGCCAAGCACAGAGACTGATGCAGGGCTCAATCTTATGACCCCAAGATCATGACCTGAGCTGAAACCAAGAGTTGAACACTAGCCAACTGTGCCATCCAGGCGCCCTAATAGTAACCACTTTTTTGATCACTTTGGTTTGATTCACACTGCCACCAGTTTTCTTCTTCAAACACAGGGTTGGACCTGACTCAAACCTGCTTCTAAATTTTCATTGCCTATTCTATAATGGCCTAATAGGCAAAATCTTCCAAAATCTTACTGAGCTGTTATTTTTTTTAATCTTACCTTCTACTTTATCACCCAGCTTTACTCGTGCCAGACCAGAAAAACGGCCACCTCCAAAACAAGTTCCCATGCTCTCTCAATCTTCAGTGCTTCTACTCGTGCTACTTTCTCTGCCGAGTGGCGTTGTTCAACATGGTAGCCATTAAATCTAAATTTAAAAAAAATTAAATACATTTAAAAATTCAATTCAAACATTTCAAGTTCTCAACTGAGAATTATGTGGCTACCATAATAGACAGTATAGATATAAAATATTTCTATCATCACAGAAAGTTCTATTGGACAGAGCTGGTCTGGAGCATTCTTATATCTAGTTTTTGAAATACTTTTTTTTTTTTTTTTTCTTTTACGTTCCTTCTTAAAGCTAACTTTCTGGAGCTCCTGGGTGGCTCAGTTGGTTAAGCATCTGACTCTTAATTTCAGCTGAGGTCGTGATCTCAGGGTTGTGGCATCAAGCCCTGAGTCAGGCTCCGTGCTCAGTGGAGGTCTGCTTGAGATTCTCTTTCTCCCTCCACCCCTCTACCTGCTCATGCGCTCACTCTCTCTCAAATAAATAAATAAATATTTTTAAAAAAAAGTATTCTGTGAAAATTCTCCCAAAGTAGAATTAATTTTGTCACGTCTCTATTCATTCACTGATTTAACTTTATTTCATTCAATCAATCACATGACAGATACTGTGTATTTTATTTATGAATATCGGTGCATATAAATCATTTATGCATAGGTAGATTCCTTAAAGACAAAATTAGTGCATTCTCATTCTTGTATTTTTTAAGACACTTAGCAAAACGCTTTACTTATCAACAAATATTCATTTAATTCTTAGGAACTAGTTTAACTGAATTAAACATTCCTCTAGAGACTATTCCTATACGCTTCTTTTGAACCACTTCTTTCCTAATGCTGTATTTTTGCTGTCATTACTTAGAATCTACAGTCTTTATTAAATTTTGAAAGCCTACCGAAATTATTTTGAACCTTAATGGTATCATCTAGTCTAAATTAATAATGCCATTTCTGTATTACATATAAATTTGATACACAGTTTATTTCTCAGAGCACTAACATTTTCATTTTTTCTCTGGCATCCAAAAACATCCAATATAATTCCTTTTTATAATTATAAAATTCTAGAGAACAGAAACCATGTCCGTATCATTAAAAATGTCTACATCCTTGCATAGAATTTTGCTTAATGTCTGTTTTACTTTGATGCTTGTTGTCACTTCCAGAGCCAATCTGTAGAGAATTCATGCACACAGTAGAGCTGGAGTGCTTAAAATGTTCTTCAACATAGGAACTGAGCCCTTGTTGTATTCCATTTACTTAATTAAACATTAATAGATGTTTTGAATAGAGTTTGCCAAAAATAACCCTAGAGACCACTGGAGCTTTCAGTCTTTCTAAATTTGATACACAGACACTCTTTACATATTGCTGTTTCACCTGCTATATACCCGAATAGTACTATCATCTTTCCAGTCCTTCTGATCTCCATATAGGGCATACGGAAGGTTCAAACCAAGTAGATTTTCATTTTTGTAGGGGTAGTATAGACTCTCTAAATGATCACTAAGTTCTTTTCAAAATCCTAGCAAATTGTGGCAGAACCTAAGCTTAAAAGATCCCGAGAGAATCTTCTAAAAAGCATCTATTAAAACAGGCTACACATTTTTAATGCATTTTTGATTTGAAGTATCAAATGAAAGATGCATTGTCTTTGGAAAAAGTGCCAAAAACTAGAGTCAAATCTATCATGAACTCTCTTTTCAAAAGTGGTTATGGAACTGCATCATCCTAGTTAGGATAAAGTTTGAAAATAAATGATCTCTAAACATTGACTCTTAACTATTACATGTCTCAAATCCAAAACAAAAAGTAGGTTAAACATTAAAGTTCAAGAAATACTATCTCATAATCAGTTATCTAATCTAAAAAATCATGTTTCCATACATTTTGTTATTCATGTCCAGTAACTAGATTTTTAACTTTTAAAATAGAAAGTGTAATCTTACTTCCTTTAAGTTTTAATTAAGGAAGGAATATTCAAAAATGTCTAACACCTGCTTTATAATAAGTAGAGTATTATTTCAAATGCCAGATGGACCAATTAAGATATTCTTTTAGATGATGCAAAATCTTGTGATGTAGTTTTTTTTTTTCAAATCCAAATTTAAATATGCACTATAAGAATGTAATATTATCTAAGTACATGTTAATGAAATACTTTCATTTTTACCCTGGAGACAGCGCAAAGCACTGTCATTTTTTTTTTTTTTTCTTCTCCAGTATTCCCTCTTCATTCTCATCTTCCAATTCCACTGTTTTAACACCCATGCTTTCGTTTCCCTGTGACTACTGCTGGAAGCAGCTCATATTTTACAGAGAATTGAGCTCCCCAGAACAAAGGGAGAAATACAGGCTTTTAACCTGCAAGTACATGGAAATTAAAATTGGTAAAAGATAAAAGGTATAGAGAAAAATAGACTGAATCTGTATATAAAAATACTTTACAAAGACTATATCCTCAGTTGGCTCCTATACTTACACAAATCATTTTAACACAGTTTATTCCATTCACACGGTAGGAACCCCACTGGTAGCTTCTACCCAAATCAACCATCCAGCACACATTTTTAACACTCTCAAGCCACAAGTTCCATGAAGAGTTCTCTGAAAATATTTGTTTATAGTTCCTAACCCCTTTCTTAGACTCACAACTGTAAATAGCTGATTTTGCATAAACTGACTAGGTTCTCTATGTCTAGTCAGAGAATAATTTCACAACTTCATTCCTACAGGCAAAGATAGCAGTTTTTATCTTCTGTTGTCTTTCGATGCTTTGTTTATATTGAGTTGGTTGCATTTAACACCTTGCTTTTAATTTTCCTATTTCACATCATTCTTCCCCAATAATCTCCAAAGTCCTTCGGAGTCAAGGCCTGGTGTCATTCATCTGTTATCTCTGATGGTCAGAACAGCAAATTTTTCTGTGCACTTAGCTGTGGATTATGCTCTATGTGTTCTTAGTCTCATCAGTATGCATGTATGGCTCAATCTTTTCACACTGACAAATACAATCACCACATCACTGGAGGCAACCTAAAGATAGGGCAATGAGAGTTTCTATCTAAAGCCACAGCTGGGAGAAACTCCCCTGCTGGTCAGCAGTAACTTAGGCCAAGTAGTGGTTGATTCACATTCAAACAAAGCCTTTCGGCACTGCGTGTGACAGAAGCAGCCTGTCAGATGAAATTCCACCATTTCAACAGAGCACCATTTAGATCCCCTGTTCTTTGTCTTACTTCCACACTAGACTTTTCATTGAGGTCCCTTAAACAGACTGTCTGTATGAGGTTAGAATTCTATCCATCTATCTATATATACAATGCAACCTACAATCATAACCTGATGGCTATAAAAATAAGGTTTGAAGACCCATAAGAATCTAACTCCATCTTAAAAGCATCATGCCTGCTATAAAGTCCTTTAAAGACGAGGGTTTATGGGGGTGCCTGGGTGGCTCAGCTGGTTAAGCACCCAACTCTTGATTTCTGCTCAGGTCATGATCTCAGGGTCCTGGGATCAAGACTTCCTGTTGCACTCCACGGCTCTGCACGCAGTGAGGAATCTGCTTGATGATTTTCTCCTTTTCTCTCTGCCTCTCCTGCCGCTCACTCTCTCTTTCTCTCTCAAATAAATAAATAAATCTTTAAAAAATAATAAAGACTGGAGAATTTAGAAGACTACAGTTTAACAATTATCCATCTGCAGCCTTCGTGACATTGGGAACATCAACGGTTGAATTTTCTCTCTAAGAGCGTAGTGCTGCAGCCAAATAGGACACTTATGACATTCTACTGAGTCACAGAAGCCAATATTCTGCCAATGACATGGCAGTAAAGAAGATCAGTTTGTAACCTGGGTCTTCATCAGAAGCTAGCTTTCTCCACAAAAGACCCAAGACAGATTGGAGAATGCAGAATGCAAACCATAACAGAGAACTCTAAGATGAGAAAAAACAAGAAACTCTAGGTTTCCCTAGTTATAGAAAAAAAAATTATCCTAGAGTAGTACTGAACCAAGCAGAAGTCCAGGATTTTGCTATTAACTTGAAGTGAGAGAGCACTATACGCTAAAGCTTGATAAAGTTTCAGAACTCAGAATGAGCAAGTGCATAAAAAAAAGAATGGTCTGCAAAATCAAGGTTCTTGTCTGGGTGTGGGCATGTGTGTGTGTGAGAGGGTGAAAATGCCAGAATATTACACTATATGCATCCCTACAGAAACAGAAGAGAAATATGAATCACATCATAATAAAGACTAGTTCTTTAAAACATTTTAAGAGTTCATTAGTGTGAAGGCATTAGAAGTTTATATATTTCTCCCCCTACAGATCATTTAGGAGCCATATATATATATAATATATACACATTATATGACATCGTATATTATACTATTTTATAATATTTAATATTACATATTAAATATAATTATATATGTCTCATATATATATATATCATATATATTATACATAATTTCATTCTTTTTATCAAAATTTCATTTTGTTCTTGACTTACAATCCTCAGTTAAAGAAGCCCTCCAAGTATTTTTATAGAAAATGTTCTGTATTGGGTAGATCTTCTCTGAGTAATGTCGCAGGCAAAAGTAGACAAAACTGGATGCAGCACTTATTTGAGAATCTTAATAGGACATATTTTTAGAAACTACATTATAGGCTGTGCCATTGAGTGGGAAGCCTTAAAAATATGTAGCACTTCATTTCTATAGGCATCAGTGACACACCTAGAAGAATGAAATTCAAAGCATATTATCTTTATTCATGGGTGACTTGACAGGATTCACTCCAGCAGATCCACTCAAACCCCTGAAAAGTTTTGTTAAAACATAACCTGATAAGTAAACAAAGCTCAATTTTCCACTGAAGGGAATGTACTGATACACTTCAATGTTAAATATATTGGGCTATGTGATATGTGAAGTTCTTTCCAATTCTAAAATTTTGTGGTATATGCACATTATAGGTATGTGTATGTGCATAGGAATTTCAAAATTACTCTGGAGACAGATTCAAGCAATGATGGTGACTGTCCTTCAGAGCTCGTCAAAGAAGCCACTCTCTAAAGAACTGTGCTGCCAACAATAGTAAGAATCATCAGTCTCACATTTAAGTCAGTTTTCTTTATAGCTAGAATCAATGCATGAAAAAAAAATCACCTTATTTATTTTCAAACACACATGAAGGAATTCAGGAACTTTTCCTCTTGCTAGATATAAAACACAACTAAGCTTTCTGCTGCAGAATTATTTTCTATAAGATTAAGGTTCACATTGATGGAAATTCAAGAAAAATTTTCTCTTCTATGTACTTGCATTATCTTAAAGAGCCATTCAATGAATCATTTTTCTTTCAAATTTATCTACTCTACTGTCTAATGGCTTATAGTTTCCATTTTTATGCATTTTAGAGCATCTACTCATTAACAGGGATATAATGAGCATCAACTGTATGCAAGGCTCTATCCTAATGAGCACAAGAGCTATATACAGTGCTTTCCTCAAAGAGCTTAAGACAAATTTATGAGGTTAAATTATATGTTAATTATACATAAACGATGTAATAATAAGAGCAGGGTATGTATCACCATACATATATGACACTAAGATCACACACAAAATATTTTCAGCATGATTAGACACTAATAATAGTATGCCAGATTATAGAGATTTCACCATGAAGTAAAATGTTTAGGGAAAGCTTAACAATAACAATATGGAAATTACACTGTGCCTTAAAAGTGAATAAACTTCAGGGCACCTGGGTGGCTCAGTCAGTTAAGTGTCCAACGCTTGGTTTTGGCTCAGGTCATCATCTCATGGGTCCTGAGATCAAGCACCACTTCAGCTCCACTCTCAGTGAGGAGTCTGCTGGAAGAGTCTCTCCCTCTGCCCCCCCCCCCCACTTGCATGGTGTCTGTCTGTCTGTCTCTCTCTCATAAATAAATAAATAAATAAATAAATAAATAAATAAATAAATCTTTTTTAAAAAAGTGAATAAACTTCAAACACATTGAGAACTTTGGTAGATCTGGAAAATAGCATAAGAAATGGGTTAAAATATAGTGTGTCCAAGACATTTTGAAGATAAGAATAGACTGGCCAGGAAAAAGGAAGGAATTGAAAGATCCACTTGAAAGGTAGGTTAAACTCAGATTCCAGAGAACTTTATGCTCCCAGCTAAGGAATTCTGGGCTGCATTATTTCATATGAAATGAGAAACCATAGCAAGTTCTTTTTTTTCCAAAAGAAATTATGCTGGAGAAAATTTTATGATCAGTCATACAAGAATTAGCACTAGAGAGAGGGAACCAAGAGATTAAAAACAAAAACAGAAACAAACCAAAACAACAACAACAAAAAAACAACCAAACAAACCAACACACAAACAACCTAGCTCGGGACTATTGTAAACTTTACCTGAAGTGATTAGAGTCTGACCTGTGTGTCCTCTCTCTGTGGAATAAACAGAAAGGAAGGAAGGAATGCTTTCAATGGATGTTTTTTTAAAGAATTAGCAGATCTTGGGAAAGGATTTGGAATGGAGAGGGAAAAACAGAATAATTCAGGTTTTCATCCTGGGGGATTGAAAAGTGTTTGTATCATTAATTGAGAAAAGGATGTTTGTTTTGAGAGGTAAGGAAATCTGCTTTACAAAAGCTGAGTTTGGGGTCATAATGGATTATCCAAAGGGACGTGGTTATGAATAAAAAGACGAAGATACTGGAACTAGAGATCAAAACTATAGATACACCTGGATAATGATGCTTGAATAAAAAGAAAGGAGATTTACTACTGAGAGATCATCTGTGATGATCAATACTGCATACTCCATGGAGGGGGAAAGGCAAAGCAGATTTGGGGCAACAAGAAAAGAAGGAGTCAGTGGAAATCACTTATACTTAAACAACTACATGATTAAGAGAAGAAATAATAGATAAAACAAGTAAGTAGAGATAAACATTTTATTTTTTAAAAATGCACTATGTTCAGCCAAGTTGTTATTCATGACTGAAGACAAACAAAAATCTCATATACGCAAGGTCTCAGAATGTCTACTACACAGACACTCTGCTGAATATATCATCTGAAATTTTAGAACAGGTGAAGATTACCTGAAACCCAGGATAAAAATAGTGAAATAATTTATAAATATTTTATTATATTTATAATGTATAAATATATTTATAATGTATAAATTATATTTATATATTTATACATTATAAATATATTTATTTTTATTCAATATTTATAAATATTGAAAGTCTTTGAACAGAGAGACATGTACAACAAATTATACATGTGTGTATATATACCTAATGTGTATATATATCTGTATGTGTATATGTATATCTACATATATTTTTGTGCGTGTTCTGTGTTAATACCACCAGAGTTTTTAAGAGAGTCATGAGAAAACAAACAAAAAACCAGAACTGGATCTAGTACCAAATGAGTTTCTGAATAATAAAAGTCATGTGATAACAGAATTTTTAAAAGATGCTCCTGAGAAAAATATTCCTGAGATAGAGAGTTCTGACTCTTTGGACTTAAAAGCTCTTTGGACACCTAAGTCCAGGACTTCCTGGGTTAACCCGCCTACCCTTAAAGGAAGCTCTTTCTACAGAGAAATGAAGGGCTGTCAGGACCTTAGTTGAGGAACCGATTCCTTTGAGATCATGTCATTTTATACCAAAGTAAAAGTATGAAGGCAAAAACAAGCAATGTGAGACTTTGGTCTACAGTTTACTCAACTTTGGTATTCCCCGAAGCCCTAAAATGTAGTGGGACCTCAGTTAACAACTTCTCAATGGAATTGAAGGACTGGGCCCTGAGCTAGTCAGACTTTAGCCTCATAGTGTTCTTACAAAAGCATCATGAAATTAGTCCTTTCTTTTCTACAATTAATTAAAACTTTAAAATTCTCTTTGTATGGGTTTATTAGGTGAGGTGGCTACACCAAAGGGAATATTCATTTTGGGAATTTAATGATAAGAAATTAATTTCCATTGACATTCTGATTTAAAATTCAAGGACATCTGAACAGTAGGTATGTGAAAAGGTATTAAAGGCCTTCTGGCTGTTTCTTTCATCAACTTTCTTTTTCCCCCCCTTTTACCATCTTACCTCATTATTTAGCAGGCATGCTGTAGCATGACCAAGAGTTTGAAAAATAAATGATTGCAGCTGTCAGTGCCTCCTGTCTGAATTCTTGACTTTCTTTATGAGTATGTGGGCTCTGTTGTGTTTTCTAGTAGCAGCCATTGCAAAAGGAGACTCCCTGATTCTTTCATGTAAATTAATTTCTACAGCTGTAACTTTCCCACTTAGCCTGGGGCTTTTCTTTGTGACTTCTGCATTTATTTAACACACAGGATTTTGAAAATTAAAATGTATTTTTATTGAGTTTCGCTTTCATTGGAGACAGCTTGAAATTATTACTTGATCCGCATTTTAAAAACAACTAATAAACATGTCTCTCTTAAATAATTGCTGGGTGACTATTTCACCACTCGGGCATTCTTTATCTGCCTAGGCTGCTTCCAGTGTAGCCCTTCTGTTCACTCTCGCCCTTGTAACACTTCATTCACTTTGCTGTTATGTTTCTTCTCATTAATTGAAGGAAAATTCTACTCAAGCACATGATCTAGCCCAAATTAAAAAATGTTACCTTTTGAGTTGCTTGGAAATTCACGCTTTTCAAAATTGCAATAATCACCCAAGATACCTTATTCTGGCAAATCAAATGGACTGCATAATTAAAACACTCTTTCTGACTTTTATCTAGTTAATCTCAAGATTTTGTCAATTCTAGGTACCTTTAAAAATGTACTCTACTTCTACTAAATATACACACTGTTATAGCTATTTATCCTGTTTATTTTCTTTATATAATCTTAAATTTGTCCAAAGGACATGAAGCATAGTTTTATTACTGATAATAGAAACTACAGAAATGCTTATTTTAAACAGAGCGGGTTTTGTTTCATTCAAGTAGACAAATATTTTTTGGCAGCAAACATATGATCAAAATTTAACAATAAAAGGGAAAAAAATTTGGATTTGTATAGGTGTGCGGTGTTTAAAAAGAAGTATACTCACCTTTGACAGTTTGTTTCATGCAAGAAGTATAATTTGGGATCTAAAAGTCAGCTTGACAAAATCTATAAAGAATTTATCAAACTCAACACCCAAAGAACAAATAATCCAGTCAAGAAATGGGTAGAAGAGATGAACAGACACTTCTCCAAAGAAGACATACAAATGGCCAACAGACACATGAAAAAATGCTCAACATCACTCAGCATCAGGAAAATATGGATCAAAACCACAACGAGATACCATCTCACACCAGTCAGAACGGCTAAATTTAACAAGTCAGGAAATCACAGATGTTACTGAGGATGCAGAGAAAGGGGGAACCCTCTTAGACTGTTGGTGGGAAAGCAAGCTGGTACAGCCACTCTGGAAAACAGAATGGAGTTTCCTCAAGAAGTTAAAAATAGAGCTACCTCACAACCCAGCATTTGCGCTACTAGGTATTTATCCCGAAGATACAAATGCAGTGAGCCTAAGGGTCATCTGCACCCCAATGTTTATAACAGCAATGTCCACCATAACCAAACTATTGAAAGAGCTCAGATGTCCATCAATAGATGAATGGATAAAGAAGATGTGGTATATATACACAATAGAATATTACTCAACCATCAAAAAACATGAAATCTTGCCATGTGCAACAATGTGGAAAGAACTAGAGGGTAATATGCTAAGTGAAATAAGTCAATCAGAGAAAGATGATTATCATATGATTTCACTCATATGTGGAATTTAAGAAACAAAACAGAAGCATAGAGGAAGGGAGGGGAAAATTAAACAAGATAAAATCAGATCATGAGAAAAAACATAAGAGGCTCTTAATTACAGGAAACAAACTAAGGGTTGCTGGATGAGTGGTGGGTGGGAAGATGGGGTAACTGAATGATAGGCATTAAAGAGAGCACTTGATGTAATGAGCACTGGGTGTTATAAGCAACTGACGAATCACTGACCTCTACCTCTGAAACTAAGAATACATCATATGTTAATTAACTGAATGTAATTACAAATAAATAAATAAAAGTCAGGTGGAGTAGGGTTCAAATCCTGAGGTTGCCATTTAGTTGCATTACACATAGTCAAGTTCTCCAATGGTTCTAACCTCATATCTATCATAAGTAAAGTGGGAGTTGTAACAGTACCCACCTAAAAAGTTTGTGGGGAAGATTAAATGAGAAAGTGCCTATTAAGCGCCCGAGTAGCCCCTCCCACCATTACATACTCACTAAGAATAGAATCTATAAAGAGTTACAGAGTTACTACGTATACTGACTTGTCAGGCAGTGTACTCAAATCTATGTAAGCGAACACTAGATATGCTTGCCTAAGGGTTTTCTATTGAAATATTGTATCTATTTATAGCTCTATGTAGAAATTTATTAATGGTAAACAGGAAATCTGATTTCTGGAAAATTCAACTCTGGGAAAAAAATGTTTAAAGCAGTAACAAGTAAAGGTAACTGGTGTTATGATTCTTACTAACATTTAGCACGTGTGTACGTATAATTGATACATCGTTAGTGCTTTAACTGGTAAATCCCTTAATTACCAGTAGGTTTAAGTCTCTCTGCTTATATTTGTTGACCATTTGGATGTGTTATTTCATGTAGTGCCTATTTATGTCCTTTATGCCTAATGGGACTACTTG
Organism: Ursus arctos; assembly: GCF_023065955.2. Taxonomy (NCBI): domain Eukaryota; kingdom Metazoa; phylum Chordata; class Mammalia; order Carnivora; family Ursidae; genus Ursus; species Ursus arctos. Next base: position 64,603,697 of record NW_026622985.1, on the reverse strand, counting down.
TTTCTCCTCACATTGTTTGCTTAACAATTTGTACAAGCTGTTTGTAGTACACAGATGATAATCCTTTGTCCTTTGTGTTGTGAGCTATTTCCCCAAAATCTATTGTTAGCCTACTGACTTATTAATGATTTCTTTTCTATAGAATTTCCTAGCTGTGTGACTTATACCTTAATGTACCCATCTGTAAAACAGAGATGATAATAATAACTATTTCATATACTTAAGAAAATTCAAACAGGGAATGTGCTTAGACTAGTGCTTGACACAGTATAAATCCTATGTATGACTTCATAAAGAAGATGTAATCAAACATGTACCTCCTTTCCCACATAAAGTCTAAATTTTCAGTCGTTTTTGAAAGATTTATTCATTTTAGACACAGAGAGCCCATGAGCACGTTAGAGGGGGGAAGGGGCAGAGAGAGAAGATGAGGAGAATCTCAAGCAGACTCCACACTGAGTGTGGAGCCTGACACACAACTCAGTCTCATGACCCTGAGATCATGACCTGAACTGAAATCAGGAATCAGATGCTCAACCAACTGAGCCACCCAGGTACCCCTAAATTTTTAGTCTTGGTTAATTTTTTTTTCTCTTATCTCTGTATCATGTATTGAATTTTCTATATGCTCTTGCAGAATTTGGGTATTTTTAAAATTTTATATTTTAGAGAGCTTTATTTCCAGATACCTAGACAGTTGTGCTAACAGTGTTTACGACATACCTCTTTTATTCTGAGTTGAAATGCCACCTTTGTCATTTAATAATTTTGCATATTACAGCATCTATTTCTGAATTCTCTTTTCTGTACCTCTAACCCTAAGCCAATATTGTCTTGATTTGATTATAGTGGCTTTCTACTTTGTTGTGATATTTATCTGTCAATTATTGTTCATTTGTACACTCTTCACAGTAATTTTTGGAAATTTATAATTTCACATATTGTAAATCATTTGCTCAATTTTCATAGAAAATCTAGTTTGCATTCCAATTGAAATGGTACAATATATGTACCATTTTGTATTAATTTTGTAATGGTTACTAAATTTCATTGATTATCATTTATCGATATGATTATTTTAACGAGATTTTTAAGTAATTTATCTATTTATTTATATTATTGAAGAGTAGTTCACATACAATGTTTTATTAGTTTCAGATGTACCACATGGTGATTTGACAGTCCTATAAATTATTCAGTGCTCCCCACAATTAAGCGTCACCATCTGTCACCATACAGTACTATTACAGTATCATTGATTATATTCACTATTCTACACTTTGCATCTCTGTGACTCATTTATTTTATAACTAGAAGTTTGTATCTCTTAATCCCCTTTACCTATTTCACCTACTCCCCCAGCCCCGTTCCCTCTGGCAACCACCACTTTGTTCTCTGTATTTAAGAGTATGGTTTTTTTGTTTGTTCATTTGGTTTGTTTTCTACATTCCACGTGTAAAAGAAATCATATGGTATTTGTCTTTCTCTGTATGACTTATTTCACTTAGTGTAATACCTGCGAGGTCCATCCATGTTGTCATAAATGGATAAGATTTCATTCCTTTTTTATGACTGAATAATATGATTGCATTATTTTTACTATTTGTTAATATAATGGATTATATAAGTTTTCTGATATTGAAATACCATTGCATTTGGAATAAACCTTATTTGGTCACAGTGCATTTTTTTTGATACACTAATATATTCATTTATATTTCAAATTTTTCAGTGTGAGGCTGGTTTATATTTTTTTTTTCCTTTTTTACTGTATCAGACTTTGTCACCAAAATATACTTGATTCATAAAATTAATGTGTGCTCTCCCACATTTTTCAGCTGCTTGGAATAATCAAAATAATATTGGAATTATCTGATATTAAAGCTTAAAGAAAGTTCTGCTATGAACTTGTTTTATACTGGTGTCTTGGTCTTTCTTTCATAATTGGTGTTTTATTTTTTTCACTTCTCAGATCAGCTAGAGAGAAAAACATCCATCCCAAAGGTTTTAAAATGTGTTGCCACAGAGTGATTCTAGTATCCACTTACAAGTGTTTTATTTTTTCATATGTACCTGTGGCTATTCTTTCCTTTTCCTGACGGTAGTACTACCTCCTTGTGTTCTGCTTCTATTTTTCTTATTTGAGTGTGAAAGAGATTTATGTGTTTTATTTCACATTTCAAGGTAAAAGCTTTCTATTAATTTTTGTTGTTTATATTCCATTTGATTCAGCTTTCATCGTAATCACTTCTCCTTTCCCAATATATTTTGGTTCATTTCAATGTTCTTTGAATATAAATTTCATCTCATTTTCCCCTTTGCTTTTTAATAATAAAGGCACTCATGGTTATAAAGTTTCAACTTAGAGTAGCTTTCACAGTGCCTTACAGGTTTCAGAGTGATGTCCTTCATATTGCTTCTAGGGAATTACGATTTCTATTTTGATTTCCTTTTCAATCCAAAGTTTATCTAAATGTGTTTCTTAATTTCCAAGTACTCAAGGATTTGGGTCACCTTTTTTTTTATTATTTATATCTATTTTTCTTTTTATTATGATAAGCATATATATACTAGAAGACTTCTACTTTTAAAATATTAGTTTTCTACTTTAAACTGAGATATAATTGATATACATTACCATATAAGTTTAATGCATAAAAATATTATTAAGGTTGCCATATATTTCATAAAATTTTAACAGTTCCTTGGACATAACAAAAACATATCCACCCTCTGTCAGTAGTAGGAGGTTCTAAATGTATCTAGCAAATCAACTTTATTCATTGTGTTATTCAATTCTTCTATCCCTTCACTTTCTTTTATCTCTATTAGTTTTGTCCAAATTTGAAGGAAATATACATTATAGTTGTATTTTTATCAAGTTCTCCTTGCATTTATAATAGGCTTTGCCCTGATGTTTTCTTGCCAAATTATTTTGGCCGACATTATATTATATTTGGCTGACAGGATTCAAATGGCTATGTCTTCACATCTTTTTTCATAATCTAATGTTTCCTTTTATCCTGTGTAGTTCTATTAAGCTTGAAAAACACTTTGTGTGGTAGTAATGCTTCAACTTCTGCCTTCTTCCTGTTTGAATGTGCCTAGAAACTCTTTGCCAACTCTATTATTTGCAATCCATAGTACTTTGGTTTAAATATGTTTCAGATAAACAGCTTACAGCTTTTTTTTTTTTTTAAACCCAATCTGTCTTTTAGATTTTTTATTATCTGTACGTTTAGTTTGTTAAAATCTGGATGCAATGATGACCTGCGGCCAATGAGCTCAAAGTGCTGAAACTTTCTTGGCGCACAGTAGAAAGAAGTCTAAAGTCTGACGGATATGGATCTAAAGGGATGGATCTTTTGTAAGTAACATGCTCAGACAGCCCGTAACTAGGCCTTAAAAAGTCCGAAGAACGCTCTTCACAAAGATACTAAGAAATTTATCAGTGATGAAAAGCTTCGTGTTGCGTCTAGTTGGTAATGGGGTCTAAAGAAAAAAAAATAGGTAGCCTATATTATTTTAATATACTGTAGTATAAATTTATGGACCTGTCATCTCATTATTAATTTATAGACTTGTCCCCTCATAAACAGAGGCAGAAACTTAAAAAAATACACTAGCCAAATTATTAGGTAATATGATTCTCTAAATAGGCAATCAAAGAAATCAACAAATAAATGCTTAGAACTAGTGGGTAATAGTACTCTTATACATATAACAACATATTGTTACATATAACCAAGTAAAATATATAAAATCCACTTAACATATCAACATAATCCATATGGTATTGTAGGTATAATGCCACGAAAATATGCGGGGCTTGTATGGAAAAATTTACATAGCATTACTGAAGAGTACATAGAAGGTTTTGGGTACTTATAAAAACTTATCTATAGACTGGTAGGTATAGATAAAGATAAATTACAGATGGATTAGGTAGCAAAATGTATAAAACAACATTTCAAACTTTGTAAGAAAATAAAGGAATTGGCCTTTGGACAAGAAAATATTTTCCTAAGGAAACACAAAAATCAAAAACTACAAAGAAAAATAATGATACACTGACTGTATTATAATAAAAATTCTAGATATCAAAATGAAAAGACAAAAGACAAACTGGGCAAAATGTGTAACTACAATGACTAATGTCCAGAAATAATTTATATATATATTTCACATATGCAATTATACACGTATACATTTATAATTTATATACATATATACTAAAGTCCAGAAAAAAGTATACATAAAAATATTTTCATATATAAAGTGTGTATATACTATGTATATAATTTTTTTTTTCTGGGCATTAATCTTTTGTTACATGTTACAAATATCTTTTCCATAGTCTGTGGTTTGTCTTTTCATTTTATTTTGTATTTTGTTATACAGAATATGTACATATAAATACACATTATATACAGAATATATATAGATAGAACAGAGTATATATATGAAACAGATGCACATTTAATAGAAAAAGGAGGTGCTTCAAGGAAAATTAATAGCCAATATCCATACTGAACATAAAAATTAAAATGATAATAAGATTTCCCTTTAAATGGCAAGTGAACAAAAAATAAGAAATCAAATAGCTGTCCTTATCCACTGTTGGGTGTAAAGCAATGCGTTGCTTGCACATGTGTACATTTGAGTAAGTCTGATTGATTTCTCTCAAGATGGGATGCATGAGTGGCTCAGCTGGTTAAGCGTCTGCCTTCAGCCCAGGTCCTGATCCCAAGGTCCTGGGATGGAGCAGGGCCTTGCTCAGTGGGGAGCCTGTTTTTCCCTCTGCCTGCTGCTCCCCCTGCTTGTGCACTCTTTCTCTCTCTGACAAATAAATAAAAAATAATAACTTTGATTGCTCTGAAGAGGAGTTTTATAATGATTAAAATTTATGGTATGCATACCCTATAACATAACAGATGTGTACAAAAATATTCTGTGCGGGGGGCTCCTGGGTGGCACAGCGGTTAAGCATCTGCCTTCGGCTCAGGGCGTGATCCCAGTGTTATGGGATCGAGCCCCACATCGGGCTCCTCCGCTATGAGCCTGCTTCTTCCTCTCCCACTCCCCCTGCTTGTCCCACTGCCCCTGCTTGTGTTCCCTCTCTTGCTGGCTGTCTCTATCTCTGTCGAATAAATAAATAAAATCTTAAAAAAAATATTCTGTGCATCCTGTTTATAGTAATAGCTAAAAGTGGATGAAATTATCAAAGTATCCATCAATGAATGAATAAACAAGTAGTGGAACAGTCATGGATAGACATGAAAGCACAACTCAGAGAGATATATCCAGTGCTGTATAATTTATATAAAATTTGAAAACTGAATACTACATATAAGTAAATATATTGTTCATGGACTATATATATAGTAAAAGTACAGTGAAGTAATAACACACATAGAACCAATAGCAAACCCAGGTTTTATTTCAGTAGAGGAAAGGGAATGTGATTTGTGAGGTTTACATGGGTGATTTCCACTGTAACTATGTTTTGTTCTTTAGAAGAGTGAATCAGAAGCAAATACAGCAACCAAAATATTAAGATTTTATAAAGCTAGAGGTAACCAGCAGTTTTTTTTTTCTGTTTATGTTCATGCTTGAAATATTTTTATTTAAAAGTGTATAAAATTAAAACAATTACAATGTACTGAGGGTCCTAATAATAATCTACTGAAGGTGCTATATGAGCACAATGAGGGGGTAAAACTTTTGTTCTGTATTTCCTCTACTCTGATTATAAATAGCTTAACCTGACTTCCTTTTATCTTGTCTCTTTTCCTTGTATTTTTCTGAATTGATCAATTGTCCTTTCAATCAAAGGGGGCCTAAAAATTATGCACAGTGATACTGCCTGAATGAGGAAATTATTGTCTTTCAAATGTTATACGTGACCAAATAAAAGAAGAGGGTGTCATTATTTTAATTCTTTGAGAAAAAAGGGGAACAATAATTTATTCCTAGTTAGTCGCTCATGTTTTGTTTGAGGAATACAATATTGTTTGGGGGAAAACATGTTATTAATCTCAAACAACTCCATTCAATATTTTGGGTGAATATAGATGTCAGTTGAACCAATCAATAGAACTGAAAATAAAAATTTCCATAGTGTTTATTTCTTATATCATGACCACACAATGGGAAATAACAGATGTAGTTTTTATCAAACCTTGTAAAAAACACTTCAAGAATACAGTAAATGGTTAGATGTGGTTATAACACATTTATTACTATAGTTTTAATAAAATAACCAGCTCTTTCAATGTTATGAGAAAAGATACTTGTGGCTGGGATAAAATTACCAGGGAAATCATTACAACTATATCTTAAATGTCTTAGAAGAAAACTAAGAGAATTCACCCTGGAAAATTATATGAGGTGACTCAAGAAGTGCCACTACTATGCTAATGATGTTGTTGAAGTCAAAGGTGCACTGGAAGAGTCTGAATTAAGTTATTTTATAACATGTGAGTGAATAGAATAAATTTTCCAAATTAATACATTGTCATAATATGCATGTGTAATTAAAGTATTAAATTAAGTATAATTTGCTCTTTTATCTGCAGCTTTAAAAACTTAGCCAAACATTTTTCCAAAGAAGACATACAGAGATGGCCAACAGACACATGAAAAAATGTTCAACTTCACTAATCCATCAGGGAAAACCACAATGAGATATTACCTTACACCTGTCAGAAAGGTTAAAATCAAAAAGACAAGAAATAACATGTGTTGGCAAGGAGGTGAAGAAAAAGGAAACCTAATCCATTGTTGGGAGGAATATAAATTGGTACAGACACTGTGGAAAACAGTATGGAAGTTCTTCAAAAAATTTAAAATAGAAATATGATATGAGCCAGTAATTCCATTACTAGATATTTACCCAAGGAAAATGAAAACACTAATTTGAAAGGGAATATGCAGCTCTGTTTATTGAAGCATCATTTACAATGGCCAAAATATGGTAGCAATCTAAGAGTTCACCAATAAACAAATGGATAAGGAATATGTGGTACATATATATAATGGAATATTACATAGCCATAAAAAGGATGAAATTTTGCCAGTTGCAACAAAATGGATGGACCTAGCGGGTATTACGCTAAGTGAAATAAGGCAGACTGAGCAAGACAAATACCATATGATTTCACTCATATGTGGTATCTAAAAAAAACAAAACAAAAACAAAAAACCAAAAAACCAAATGGATATATAAACAGAAGGAAAAATCACACTTATAAATCAGAGAACACATTATGGTTGCTAGAGGGTAAGGAAGTGGAGAGATGGGCAAAATGGTGAAGGGAGGTAGGAGATACAGGCTTCCAGTTACAGAAGGAGTAAGTCACTGGAATAAGAGGCACAGCATAAGGAATATACTCAATGGTACTGTAACATTATTTGTATAGCGATAGATGGTAGTTACACTTGTAGTGAGCATAGCAGAATATATAAACCTGTTTAATCACCATGTTGTACACCTGAAACTAATGGAACATGTGTGTCAACTACATTCAAATACAACTTTTTTTTTTTTTTATAATTTTTTTTTTAAGATTTTTATTTTATTTATTTAACAGAGATAGAGACAGCCAGCGAGAGAGGGAACACAAGCAGGGGGAGTGCGAGAGGGAGAAGCAGGCTCATAGAAGAGGAGCCTGACGTGGGGCTCGATCCCACAACGCCGGGATCACGCCCTGAGCCGAAGGCAGGCGCTTAACCGCTGTGCCACCCAGGCGCCCCTCAAATACAACTTTTTAATTAGCCAAAAATGGAAGTCATTTAATTGAGAAAAATTTACTTATACAAATATAGTTTTTTACAGAACTATTAAGTCTAACAAATAATACTGTAAAAACAGAAAAAAAGTGTGTGTCAGGCAATTGAAATAAAACAGTCTGAAGTTCATCAAAACTACTTGAAGAATTGGCTGGAGACATCATTTCTTTTATTTTCATTGGTTTTCCTCTAATATATCCCATTTTAAATTTTGCTTAATTGGAAGGAATCTCACTCCTAGTTAACTCTCTATACAATGTTTTCTTAACTTCATTTTTTGTTGCCAAAATTTTGTTTACTTTATCTGTTTTACTTTATAACCATTAAGTTGCTTTAAAGCTTTTGTGGAAAACAAAGTTTGAGGCAAAAAATGTCTGTATATATATTTACATATATGAAAAGATATGAGAGCTTGTTAGAGAATTCAATTAGATTTTCCTTGTGTCCTTCAATGGAAAATATATTTAATGGAAGATGGAAATGTTTAATTAAAATGGAATGTATGAATCAAGAATATACTGAAAAGGTCAGTATCAGGGAAGACTACAAATACAAAATCTAAATCTGAAATGATAAACTAATAACTGGGAGGAGATAAAATGCAATGTGCATTGTTAAGTAATGAAATCAGTGAAATAAGTATGCCAGAGTTTAGTCTATTTCTCTTTTCCTTTATATGCAATTTTAAATTATATTTTAGAAGCATAAATAGAACCTTATTGTCTAAGAAACCCTCTGTTATTTATTAGATAATACACATGATCATCTATTTAAAGTGGTTTTAAATTTGTCTTTAGATACACACATACAGACGTTAGCTAAAGAGACAGCCTAAATTTTCTAATAGAATTTCTACTTTGGCCTTGAAAATTGTTGTCTCATTTAAGAAAGAAAATTTGTATGAGAAGAGTAAAATTCCCTAGACCGTTCTTCAGAAACATGAATTCAGTAGGTCTGGTGTTGGAAGCTCTGGAATCCGTATGTTAAGAACTTGTGGTAATTTAAATGATGATTGAGTGTAACCACACTTTGATAATCATCACACTGTTCCAATTGTTTTGTGAGTTGTTTTGTTTTGTTCTATGACCAGGTTTTCCTTTTTAACTTTGTAGTAAGGATGACAGACAATAGTGTAAATGATCTCATTTCTCTGAGAGTTAAACAAGAAACCATGTGTATAATTAGCATAGTAGTAAGTACATACTATGTGCTTACTAAAGGTTAGCTTCTGTTTTAATTAATCATTTTCCATTATGGCTATGTTAACATTATACTATCATGATCTATCTATGCATTTGTTACCCTTTGAACTGTAATTTCCTGAGGGAAGAGAAGACTGCATTTCTGTAATCATACCTCTAGAATCTTGCTTAATGTCTGACATGTCATATGTGCTCAGTACATCTGTGTTGAGTGAATTAATGAACTGAGGTGTGCACACAGAGAAAACCTTCAAAGTTAACAGGTGTCTATAGAGCAAAGGTGGGTAGGTAAAAGAGATATAAAGAAGGTAGAAGGCCTATAAAAGAACCAAGTGACAATTTGAGACAAAAAAAAAAAAAATCGAGAGAGAGAGAAGATGGACACTCTGAGGCAATCCTGCTCTCATCCCCCTCACAATCTGTCGGAGTCCCTGCCTGGCCCCTCTGAGCTGTGTCAGCATCTTTACCTACTCAAACAAGTGGACCCCACCCAACTCTGCAGCTCCATCCTGTCTCTTATCTCTCTCCTACCACTCTTGCTCACTGTCTTTCCTGTAGTATGGATTTTGCACCCCTCTAATGAAATAATTGTATCTTATTAGACCAAACATACTACCATTTCTCTTTAAAGTGACTGCCTATTAAATCACATTAGTGGAAAATTTCTGTAATATGAGTATATTACTAGAAATGTTTCTATAATTTTATTCTTGCTTTGTTTTTTTTTTTTTTTTTTCAAGAGTATCCCCTAGGAGACCTTCTTAGGGCACAAATACAACTAAAATATTTACCAAAATGCATACAAATAACAGCAGTTATTTAAACACTAAAATTCCTCAGCTATAGGAAAATATTGAAAGTATTTCATCCGTAACTTGTTTTAAAACCAAACATATCTTAATTTTAAATACTGCTCCCAAGTAACTTTAAATATGTAGTTCAAAATTCAGTGAAAAGTCTATATATTAAAGCATGTATTTTATTTATTTTTGAAAGATTTTATTTAATTTATTTGAAAGAGAGAGAGAGAGCATAAGCAGGAGGGAGAGGGAGAAGCAGGCTCCCCGCCAAGCAGGGAGCCCCATGCAGGGTTTGACCCCAGGACCCTTGAGATCATGACCTGAGCTGAAGGGAGATGCTTAACAGACTGAGCCACCCAGGCACCCCAAAAGCATGCATTTTAAAACAATTATTTACATCATTTCGAATAGCAATAAAATTTTTACTAAGAACTAGCATGTGCCTCTAAAAACATTCCTAGTAATAAAATATCAGATAATTTGAGTATATTAAATAAGCTACCACTTAATAAATTAGTTTTATTGTGCTAAATGATGAATTGAAAGAATTATCGGAACTTCCCAAAGAAAGTAAATTACTCTCATGTGTACATTACAGGCTAGAAATAGAAGGTTTAATACATATTAAAAATGATTTATTGCAATTCCCATCTTCCTATCCATGATGACAGCTGCTTGAGGGAGGTCAACTTGAAATGTAGCAACTATTTAATCTCTCCCACAAAAACATTTTCCAGCTTCTTGCTATATGTATATTTTTGTTGTCATTTCACTTTAATTTATTTCAAATGAGACTACTTGTTAATATTTAGTCAGCAAGAATTTCTCAATGTATATTTTTAGAGGTTATGATAAAATCAGGCACCAAACATATGCACATCAGTTGCCTTGGCAGATTCAGCTTCTAGACCAGTCCCCAGGTATCAACACAAACATAGCTGATGTGGGCATGATATTGGCGACACTGTGATACAATGTGATGACACATTAGTTATGCTGTGAAACTGCATGACAGATGCAAAGCAAGATAAGATGCTCAGAATTGTAAGCTAAATATTAACTTCAGAGGATGAGGATGATTTAAATTATGAACAGAACGAAGTTATGTTTGGAGCAGAATTCATCAGTCCGTAAACACAGAACAACTACTGTGTGCCAGGCACAATTCTGGATACTCGTAAATCAAAGCTGAAATCCCATGATCTCTGTTCTCAACAGAGGTGTTTAGTGATTGAATAACAACATCGTTTTTTCTCTCTTGATTTAAGGGTAGTTTTAAAAGTGACCTCCAAACTAATAGAACCCCAAATGACAAGAACAGGAATCAACAATTCTATAGGTAATCTTTTAGGTTCTAGCTCTTGATCCTCAGACCTATGTGTTCTAGCTATGGGAGAATCAGTGTAACACAGTAGCTGCTAGTTCAAACCACATACAGTATCCTTTAGGAGAATATCCCAGAGTTTGTAGAGAATAAATGTTGCAAAGTAAAAATAAAAGCATTTGTTCAATTACCACAGTGCCCTACAATTGATTTGATGCTTTTGATTGCTAAAAATGATGTTTTGAGACATGCACATGAAGCCTGAAATTAAAGGTGCCTGGGCTTTTTGGATACATACTACGAACAGTTACACTACCACAAGTGGTCAGATACAAAGAAAAGAACAATCTGTGATAACTTTTCTTCCCAACCCTTGTAGACTAGCGGTCCAAGGCCAGACCCACAGGGTTAGAATCCAGAGAGGTACCTATGATACTTAGAAAGCTTCCCATCCATGATAATGTACCTGTGCTTTGTTAGTTTTTACCCTTCTCTTTCTCATCCTCTGCTTCTGTAACTTCTATTTTTCCCCCTTTTCTTCTTTTATACAGGTAAATGTAAATAATTATTCAAACTGCCTATCAATGAATGAACCAAGGATCAATCAACCAATGAATGAACTACGAACCATGACTTCAGATTATTTCAGTATCTTTCATCAAACAAACCCTGCGCCCCAATTTAATAGTCTCTCATTTTGCAGTTCTAGGTTAAAATCTATTCACTCACCATTTCAAAACCCACATCATGTTATGATTTCATCACCTTAAGGACTAAAAGTCATGCTTGAAATATACTAGCTAATTAAACACAAATAGCTACCTAAAGAAAACACTGGCTGAAAGAGGGGAAAAAACTGCTATTCTGAAAACTCCCAAAACAACTGGTCTGGGGTTCAGGAAAATGACAAGAAACAAGAAATTTGTATTCTAGTTGTATGCAACCAAATTTCTAGATGGACCTTGGGTATTCTTTTTTTTTTTTTTTTTAAGATTTTATTCATTTATTTGACAGAGATAGAGACAGCCAGCGAGAGAGGGAACACAAGCAGGGGGAGTGGGAGAGGAAGAAGCAGGCTCATAGCAGAGGAGCCTGATGTGGGGCTCGATCCCATAATGCCGGGATCACACCCTGAGCCGAAGGCAGACGCTTAACCGCTGTGCCACCCAGGTGCCCCGGACCTTGAGTATTCTTAACTACAGGGAGAGCTCTATAAATATAATCCCAAATGCCCACAAGTAAGAGGTAGATAATTATCCCCATGCACAGAGGAAATGTTTCTAGAACTGTATGTCATAATGTTTTTAATATCTTTACTTGTAACATATGCTTCAAACTACCAAGAAGAAAGAGGCTATAGGCATCAACTGAGCTTGAGTCTTTTCTGGTATCCCTCCCTACATTCTCCACTTAAAGTAGAGATCAAACAAAGCAGGCTAGTGGAGAACAGTCTGCTTAGCAAATATATCCAATCAACAGATACTTCTTCTTTCTTTCTTCTTTTTTTTTTTTTTTCCTTTCTTTTTTTGATGAGTTTGTCTAAAGGTTTATTGACTTTGTTGATCTTTTCAAAGAATCAGCTACTGGATTCATTAATGTGCACTGCTGTTTTCTTAGTCTCTATTTCATTTATTTCTGCTCTGGTCTTTTTTCCCCTTCCTTCTCCTGCCTTTGGGCTTTGTTTAGTTTTCTTTTCCTAGCTCCTTTACATATAAGGTTAGGTTGTTTGAGATTTTTGTTTGTTTCTTGAGGTAGTTCTGTATTGCTATAATCTTCCCTCTTAAAAAAGCTTTTGGAGCATGCTAAAGATTTTAGACCACTGTGTTTTCATTTTCATTTGTCTCCATTTTTTTTTAAGATTTTATTTTAGAAAGAGAGAGAAAGTGCCTGTACATGCACAGGGGTGGGGGAGGAGCAGAGGGGGAGGGAAAGGGACAACCAGACTGCGCTGAGCACGGAGCCCGACGATGTTCTGTGTGAACTTGAAAACAATGGGCATTCTCTGCTATTTTTGGAGAGAATATTCTGAATATATCTGTTAAGTTCATTTATTTCTCCTTAAAAAAATATTTTTATTTCCCTTTATCATCTCTATGGCTTCTGTTTAGGCCACTGACAGGCAATGATATTTCATAGGCTTTACAGATCTTTTAAGAAATGTTCAATAGTGACAAAATTGTTACTTAATTTTATATTGACAATCATAATCTTTCCATATATATCCAAGTGCTTTTGATGGTCTTTTCCCTCAGTTTTATTGACACCAAGTAATGTTTTATGTAATTATGTAATTTTTATATAATTTATGTAATTATGCTACCATGGAATGTTGTTATAGGTAAACATGTATAATATTATATATTTGCTATCAACTTCAGCTAATTTTTTAATACAAAAATATATTATTATTTTAATAATAGAAAAATGTGTTTGGGCTTTTTAATTTTTTTATTTAAATTCAATCAACCAACATATAGCACATTATTAGTCTCAGATGTAGGGTTCAATAATTAATTAGTTGCATATAACACCCAATGATATATTATTACTATACTAACTTTAATGATATACTGCATTAGTCTATTGGTCCATCACACTGTCTAGGAACCTCTTAGATAATGCAGGCATCTATTAAATCCATACTGCAAAAGACAACTTGCTACTACTATCCATCGTAATCCATGATCATATAATAGAAACTTGTGGGAAAATTGTGGGTTACTCTCCAACAATCTAAAGCCTCAGTTTTACCATTTCTTTACCATTATCATTAATTTGTAAAACACTCAATTTTGTTATTTGTATTTTTTACGAATGTAAGTTTCTTTAAATTTTTTTTTTTCAAATCCCAGAGATATAAATCTAAATCTTAGCCCTGACAGATCCTATACATAAGCCCATAGGTAAGTTCTTTTAATCTTCCCAATCTTCAATTTCTTTGTTGGTTAAAAGAGGAATAATTACAATAGCTAAATAACAAGCAGCGAGGGTAGATCTCCATACTGTGCGTCACTACCAAAGCAACTATGTTGGAATCTTCTCAATCCATCCTACACACCATCACTGCTTTTCTGAGCATCAAGGAGCTCTGTCTTGGATTGAGAAGAGGCATCAAGGGCATGGGAACAGTGGACAACTCAGACTTGAGCACAGCTAAGTCCTTCACATAGACAGATACGATTCACTGGTGGTTTAGAAGGACCCAACTTGAGAATGAAGAAGACAGCTGCTCAGACTCAAAGGCTGTTATTTGGGCACATGATTGGCTTTCAAGCAGTCCCTGGAGGACTCTTGTATGGTTCCCACTTTTCCACTTAGCAATAATACCAGGTCTTTAGATCCCTCTTCTAACATCATCTTACCCAAAGTTAAGCCCTTTCTCTTTTCCTTTTTGTTAAGCAAAGGGTACAGAGACAGAAACTTTTATAGCCATTAGCTTCATGTAAAACAGAATTTATTAGAAAAAAAAAATTAGAAGCAGAACAGTAGCCTTGCACTGATCAAGCCAGTTCTCATTTTCAGACAAAGGCATGCCTGAGTGGGGTTTATCTTTAATGGAAAGAGATCCTCAGGGGTGGGACTATTCTAATACTCTCTGTATTTATAGGGACAGGTGCCAGAGAATAATAAATGCTCCTGGTTGAGAAACTGGTCTTGTTTGAGAAGAAGAGCCTCTCAAATCAGCAACTGGAATCTGCCAGTGCTTCCTTGAGCTAAACTCAAACCTACTAAGACTGATTTTCATGAAGATTCTAAAAGGGAGAGGAAATGAGCCTCTGGGGTTTCCATACTTGTTTCTCCTTGCTATTCTACTTTATCAACCCTCATTTTCTACAGGTTGAAGGGAATGGGCAAAGGAGTGTGATCAACATATTCTCAGGGGGATTTTATTTCAATGTTCTCTACCACCTCTCTTTATGGCCTACTCTTTTGTTTCTCAAGAGCCCAATTAGATTTAAAAAAAGCAAAACAAAAAAAAAATCAGTAGTTTCTTTTTAATTACATTTCTGCTGTGACAATTTCTCTTGAGACAACACTGGAAGAGGCTAGAAGTTCTGGAAACAAGGAAAGCATGGAGATAAATATGTCAAGATCTTATCTTACTACTTCTATCTCACAAGCCTTTTCTTGAGAATTAAATGAGATAACGTTATGTAAAGCATTTATCCTAATTCCTGTTAAGCACAAAATAAGGGCTTGATTTATCGAGCTTCATTTAGGTGGCTATTAGTTAGAAGTCAAGTTTTTCATGAAATGTCCTTACACACAAGTTAAAAATGAAGACAATAACACACTTCAGGCTCATTTCAATATAGCGAACTTGCAGTGACTACTTCTTTGAATTCAATCACTTTAAGCCTACTTGTTGGTTTGAGGTTCATTTGTTAATTATCAAATAAAACTGGCTTTGTTATTCAACCTCGAACACTGCCATTTATTGTCACTAGAATGTATGGAATATATGGGATCCAACATAGAAAAATTCATAAACCTTTACAACTGTGTATTAGCAATACATAAGACTGGCAAGCAAAGTAAATCAAAATCTACTTTAGTAATAATATTTCTAGTAAGAATCTACTTGGTTCTCAAGGATTATAAATAAAATACACCTGATACCCTTAAAAAGGTCCTAAATACTAGGGATATTTAGCTCCATTTCTTGGGAAAGGAAAGTAAGTATAGGAGAAAATAAATAAATGGCCCAAATGCCACATGACTAGTAAGTGTGAGGGGCAAGAGTCAAGTCTAGATCTACACTCTCTAACTTAACCTCTCACTATTAGATAAAACTACCCAGATCATCCATTCCTCAATTCCCCAGAACCAGTAGCTTAGAGAAGATTTCACTGGTCGTAAATGTAGTACACTTATTTTCTGAGAGTTATTGTGAAATTCCTTATCCTTCTAGTTCTAATAATGAAGAAAATCAATTGAAATGAAAATGCCTTGTGAATACTGAGGGATATTTATATTAATTATTTCTCAAATCCCTTGGTGACAACCAAGCAAGGTCTTTCTCATCTGAATCCTGGTTTTAAGCACTAGATTAACAGTAATAAAAAATAAAATGATACCCAAATATTAAGGAAAATTAATGAAGCTTCCTAATTATCTAACCTATTACTCAGTAACTACAAGGTATATCAGAACTTGAGTAAATTTAAGCTAATTTCCATTGATTACTAGAATAGCAATATCCTTGGTTAATTCTTCTCCTTTTCCCTTCAATGCTATCAATCCAGATACGTTATATGGTCTATATTGAATAAATCTTACATTCAAAAACGTCTTTTAATTTTAATACCTATCAGGTTACTAATAATAAATGCTTGGCAAAGGGATTATTCTAATAGTTTTACATTGCATACAATATAATATTGTAATATGTACTGAACAGATAGAAATAAATACCTGAGAACATGGTCTATGTGTGTTGGTATTGGGGAGAAAGGAACATTTATTTCAGCCAAATTAGCACATATCACACAGGCATTAAACTACCCACATTGTCTCTGCTACATTAAATTCCTATACTGAGTCCTTCAGTCCAACCTTCAAAGATCATCATGACCTAGTACTATAAATAACTAGACAGAGAGATAGGTATATAAATGAAAATGCATGCATAATTATGTATGCATTATAAACAGATATATATACACATTTGAACTAGTGCACATTTGAACTACTGCATTCCAAAGTTTAATTCTATCATTTCATTAGCATTTTTTTAATAATATTTATTTTGTTATATTAGTCAGCATACAGTACATCCCCAGTTTTTGATGCAATGTTCCATGATTCATTACTTGCATATAACACCCAGTGCTCCATGCAATATGTGCCCTCCTTAATACCCATCACCGGCCTATACCAATCCCCCACCCCCCTTCCCTCTGAAGCCCTCAGTTTGTTTCCCAGAGTCCATGGTCTCCCATGGTTCATTCCTCCTTCTGTTTACCCCCCCTTCATTCTTCCCTTCCTTCTCCTACTGATCTTCCTATTTCTTATGTTCCATAAATGAGTGAAACCATATGATAATTCTTTCTCTGCTTGACTTACTTCACTTAGCATAAGCTCCTCCAGCCCCGTCCATGTTGCTGCAAATGTTGTGTAATCATTCTTTCCGATGGCTGAGTAATATTCCATTGTATATATGGACCACATCTTCTTAATCCAGTCATCTGTTGAAGGGCATCTCGGCTGCTTCCACGATTTAGCTTGTGGACAATGCTGCTATGAACACTGGGATGCATATGGCTCTTCTCTTCACTACGTCTCTACCTTTGGGGTAAATACCCAGTAGTGCAATGGCTGGATCATAGGGTAGCTCAATGTTTAACTTTTTAAGGGACCTCCACACCATTTTCCAAAGTGGCTGTACCAACTTGCATTCCTACCAACAAGGTAGGAGGGATCCCCTTTCTCCACATCCTCTCCAACAATTGTTTCTTGCCTTGTCAATTTTTGCCATTCTAACTGGCGTAAGGTGGTATCTTAGTGTGGTTTTGATTTGAATTTCCATGATGGCTAATGATTTTGAACATTTTTTCATGTGTCTGTTAGCCATTTGTATGTCTTCATTGGAAAAGTGTCTGTTCATATCTTCTGCCCATTTTTTGATTTGATTATTTGTTTCACGTGTATTGAGTTTGAGAAGTTCTTTGTAGATCTTGGATACTAGTCTTTTATCTATAGTGTCATTTGCAAATATATTCTCCCAGTCCGTGGCTGCCTCTTAGTTTTTTTGACTGTTTCCTTGGCTGTACAGAAGCTTTTTATCTTGATGAAGTCCCACAAGTTCATTTTATCTTTTGTTTCTCTTGCCTTTGGAGATGTGTCATGAAAAAGTTTGCTGTGGCCAATGTCAAAGAGGTTGCAGCCTATGTTCTCCTCTAGTATTTTGATGGATTCCTGTCTCACATCGAGGTCTTTCATCCATTTGGAGTTTATCTTTGTGTATGGTGTGAGAGAGTGGTCAAGTTTCATTCTTTTGCATGTAGCTGTCCAATTTTCCCAGCACCATTTATTGAAGAGACTGTCTTTTTTTCCCACTGGTTTGTTTTCCTGCTTTGTCAAAGATTAGTAGCCCAAAGAGCCGAGGGTCCATTTCTGGGTTCTCTATTTTGTTCCATTGGTCTATGTGTCTGTTTTTGTGCCAGTACTATGCTGTCTTCGTGATCACACCTTTGTAGTATAGCTTGAAATCTGGCACCGTGATGCCCCCAGCTTTGTTTTTCCTTTTCAACAATTCCTTGGAGATTTGGGGTCTTTTCTGGTTCCACACAAATTTAAGGGCCGTTTGTTCCAGCTCTTTGAAAAATGTCATTGGTATTTTGATCGGGATGGCATTAAAAGTATAAATTGCTCTGGGTAGCATAGACATTTTAACTATGTTTATTCTTCCTATCCATGAGCTTGGAATATTTTTCCATCTTTTTTTGTCTTCTTCAATGTCTTTCAAGAGTGATTTGTAGTTTCTAGAATATAGATCCTTTACGTCTCTGGTTAAGTTAATTCCGAGATAACGTATGATTTTTGGTGCCGTTCTAAATGGAATGGATTCCCTAATTTCTCTTTCTTCAGTCTCATTGTTCGTGTATAGAAATGCAACGGATTTCTGAGCATTGATTTTTGTATCCCGCCACATTACTGAATTGTTCTATAAGCTCCAGTAGTTTGGGCATGGAGTCTTTTGGGTTTTCCATATCATTCACTAATAAAGCACTCACAACATACAAATCATAGGGCTGACTATTGTTTCTTTTTGTTTATAGTAAGAAAAAGAAATTTCTTTCAAAAGGGCTTAAAAGTATCTTTTAGAATACTAAAAACTGCATGTGAATTTTAATTCCGTCACCTTCTATGCAAATACATGCCTCTTTCATCCATGCTCACTATTTCTACAAGGGTGTCCCTGTATTAGATTATACACACCCTGCATTAGTCAGGGTCCTCCAGGGAAGAAGCAATAGGATACACAGAAAGAGACAGACAGATAGATAGACAGACAGATACATAGATAAATAGATAGGTAGACAGACAGAGCTAGAAAGAGATATTATAACCTATTGGCTCATGCAATTTTGAAGGCTAAGGTGGCCCATGATCTGTCACCTGTAAGCTGGAGATCTAGGAAGGCCAGTTGTATAGTTTGAAGGCCTGTGAGCTGGAGAGCTGATGATACAGATTCTAGTCTCCGTCTAAAGGCCTGAGAACCTGGGGCAGTGAGGACAGGAGAATATCAATGCTCTCGCTCACGGAGTCAGGCAGAGAGCATTTTCAAGAATCTACCCTTTTTTTCTATTTAAGTCTTTCGTCAATGACTAGATGATGACCACCCACCCACCCTGGGAAAGACCATCTGCTTCACTCAGGTCACCAATTCAAATGCTAATTACTTCTGGAAACACCATCAAAAACACGCCCAGAAATAAGGTTTAACCAGATATCTGGGCATCCTGTAGTCCACTCAAGTTGACACAGAAAATTAACAATCACATACACCAAAGTCCAGCTCTTCCATGAGTGAAATAAAGATCATAATAACAGTTACATAATGTTTAACAAGGGTAGGTGTACACATTGTTCAGGACCACCAAATTACTCATGAACAACTTTATTAATTTGATGGATGTTCAATGCTGGGGAAGTGCATATAAAATATGCTTCAGGGGCAGGGTTATAGAGAAAAGCTAATTCAGTAGAAAGGGTGGATTTCTGTTCTATTAATTTGAAGGGAAAATAATTAGGCATATGTACATAGGTATGATATTTATTTTTTTCTTTAAGAACATTGATTCCTAAAACTTATGGAGTTACAGTTAGATAAAATATCTCAATATTTCAAATTACTGGCTTACACAGAAAATGAAAAAGCCATGCTACTCAAAGGTGACTCTGGGCTATCCTGAGTCACTACTTTCGACTCTGAATGATAACACATATAGGAAATTCTGGGCACTCTGTGGTGAACATGGCAATTTGGGGGATATACCTATGTATACAATGCCATCAGGACTTTACACCCCTTGTAAACCCTTCCAATTGTCCATTTATTCAGACCTTTTATTCCCAGATGAAGGACTGTAGGATATGTACCCTGAATTCTCACTCTATGAGATTTAGGGCTTTGTCCATAGATTGACCCTCCTTCTTAACATGTTTTGCACTAAAGATAACTTGCAATCTTAGCATTAATGTTAGTGTTAGTGTCCTGCAATTGCTCTCATGATTCTCCAAATAGTGGCCCATAAAATAAAAGCAAAGAAGAAAAAAAAATATATAACAATAGATTCATATTAACCAGTCAGTAAATGAGTAGGTCCTCTGTTCTAGAATAGATGCCTGAGGGTGGCTAATTAGCTCAGTTGGGTAGAATGTGATCTAACAACACCAATGTCACAGGTCTGATTCCCAAACAGGCCAAGAAAGGCCTAGTTCTCATGTTTAATAGAATAGGTGCCTGAGCAGAGAAATTCTAAACTCTAGTATCCCTCCCATGCACTAACTGAAGAGGATTCCCTTGTCCCTCTTCCCAAATCATCTTTGATTGATGAAATCCTTCAGTGATGTTGGAATGGTTTGATGAGATGTACATGTGACGTTGAGAAGGTTAAGTCCAGAAGAAAAAAAAAGTTTATATTTCTAATTATACAACGCAAGATTTCTGGCATCCCCATGCACAAGAATGTCTCAAGGCTGAGAGATCTTAAAAAATTAGTGGGTTCAAAGTAGAGTGAGGAGTAAGGAAAATGAGAAAGCAGACTTCTCAATGAAACTGTACACTGAAAACAGAGCTGAAAGTAAGTTCAGGACAGCCCTGTGGAGCAAAGTGCATCAGCAAATCAAAAAAACAGAGTCGAGGGCTTGTCAAGATCCTGGACAGCATCAGAAACAGAAAACTCTGGCAGAGAACCATGTAAGGTTAATGGCCTGTTCAAATCTAGTTGAGTAACATGAGCTGTGAACACTAAGCAATTCCTACGTGGAATGTTCTCTGTGCCCCAAAACGACTTTATTTTGGGACACATAAAAGTGTGCATGATAGGACGAAGAGTTTTAAGGGGGAAGGAATTAATTGATGGGGCCCTTTAAGTGATGAACAGGCCCACAATTGTGGCCCATCGACAGAACTGTTTGTCAAGAAAACAGACCCTAATCCTAGATTTTTTACCAGCTGCTTAAACACTCATGGCTGTTATTTGAACTTTCGAGGCTACTTTCTTTATCTCTTAAAATTAGGAAATTCTTTATTGTTCTAAAACGTCACAATTCACTATCAGGTCCAACTATTGTATGAATATAAGACAACAGTAATCCATTTATGGAGATCTGCAAATTTCCCTTCAGGTTTCACTTCCACTCCCTCACCTGTGACCCTGTAGAGGATATTCATATGGTTTCATGCAAGGTAGAGTCTACCATAGGTCTTTTTACAGTTGTCAGAGATGTCTAAAGAATATTCCAAATGGCAAATTATATAATTTCAAAGAACTGATCCTTAGAAAACAATATCATTGCACGGGACACATAATAGCACTAAAGACCCTTACAAGGAAAACAAGATGAACATTGTCTTCTCAACTTAAAATAGTAGCTTAAAAGAAAAAGTATGCTAATTTAAAATCTGTGCCAAAAAAGCACAGTACTTCTTCTCTATATTTCATACATTCATTCATTTATGCCTTCATCTAGCAAATATTTACGTAGCACTTACAATATGTCTGGAACTATACTAGGCTTTGGTGATAGAGCAGGGAACAAAACAGACAGATATCTCTGCACTCTTGGAGCTCGCATTCCGGTAGAGGGTGGGGTGGGAAGATAAACACAGAATGTCAGAGGGGGACATATGTTACAAAGAAAAATAACACAGGGAAGGAAAATAGGGAGTGGGTGATAGGGGTGGGAGATGCCTCCTTGTACAAAGGGCCATTGGGAGATGGCAATGCCAGGAGAGGAAGTTAACCTGGGCATTCCTGACTCCTTGAGATGACTGACATAAATAGGAATAAATGACATAATCAACAAAATCATGTTAGTTCTGATGATGTGAGATGGGAGGTTAGGGAGCCAGACTGAGGGCCATGCCTGAATTGTGCAGAGGTATGAGTACCTCCTTACTCTGCCAAAGTTGATGTAAGGCTCATTAGAACGTTCAATCATCTAGATGGTTTGACAACACTTAATAATCAAATACGTGGATGGATAGGAAGAAGGTGAAAAGAATCATTCTACCTAAAGTTACGTTAATCAATTTAATATTAAGAGACTGGCAGGAGGATAATGATTCTTAAGATTTTCACTTTAAATGATGTACATACTTTGGATTTAAGCTAGAAGTAATGTAAGAAATTAGTAGGCATACTTGAAGGCATTAGAAAGCTAAACTCTTAATGCAGGAATAAAAGTTTACTGAACATGCAACTTCTACTTAAAAACTGAGCGAGCTTGAGTCTGTTAGGATTTTTACCAAGGTCTAAGAAATCTCAACACGAAGAATAAAAAATGCACATTGAAAAGAGCAAATGAGAATTCGTACCTCAAATCTACTTGTTCTGTCTATTCTTGGAGGGGGAAAAAGAACATTAAACAAGCCTCCCATTCTCTCCAGCACTACTATTTATTAATACTACATGAACTTGGGCTAATTTCTAACCTGAAGAAGGTAATCATGGAATCCGGATTTAATATTTATGCTGATTTGAAGCTACCACTGAGAAAAGTTTTGAAGACTTTAAAAGGATCAGAGTGACAATACGCAGTTTTCTGATTAAAAGAAGTATTTTTTTTAATTCTCTTATTGCACTGTTGACATTATGCACAAAAAAGCAACATTTTGGAGCAATTCAAAAAATAAACCAACCAAATAAACCAAGCAGTAGCTATACCAAGAAACTTGTGCACAAATGAACAAGAAAACAAAAAGCAAACTGGCAAGCAAAGCAAACCAGCCAAAAAATAAACAGAAATACATATACATACACACACACACACAAAAAAAAAATCACAATTTTTCCATGCTTAGATTTTTTATATCCTCCACGTAATACGCTTCCAAGTTCTAATTAATGCATTTGCCTTTATAAAATTTGGATTTTATGATATGATTTGGTATAAATGTAATGAAATCTAAGTGTTAAAAGTTACAGGAGTATACTAATATATGTTTCAAATCTTCCAAGATAAAATTGGCTTTTATTCTACCTCTCCACTCCACATGTCACAAAGTTGTTTTTAAAAGGATGAATTACAGCTCCATAGAAAATATGTTAGATTTTCACACAGAGATCATTCCACTAATGTGATTCAGTCAAAAGATATTTCATCTGTTGTAGTCAAAAAAGAAATGACAGATTGCTAAAGGAGGATGAACTTTTGATTAATAGAAATGCACACATGGCTACAGAAAAATGATTTGTTGAGAAATCTAAATAAAACTAATAGCAAAAATATTAAAAGATACAAGAAAAGTCATTTTAAGAATTATTCCCCACTTGATCTTCAGAATGTTAGTTGCAATTAATACTTTTTTTTTTAAGATTTTATTTATTTATTTGACAGAGATAGAGACAGCCAGCGAGAGAGGGAACACAAGCAGGGGAAGTGGGAGAGGAAGAAGCAGGCTCATAGCAGAGGAGCCTGATGTGGGGCTTGATCCCAGAACACTGGGATCACGCCCTGAGCCGAAGGCAGACGCTTAACCGCTGTGCCACCCAGGCGCCCCAGTTGCAATTAATACTTTTTTTTTTAATAAATATTTTAAATCTTTAATAATTGTGACCATTTAAAGAACAATGATAAAATTAAAACAAGTATCAAAAATACCAGTTTTTTTCCTCATGATTGTGTTCTTTTTGAATTTTGTGTAAATTATTATCTTGCTTCTCTTTATAACTTTACCATATCTGTAAGTACTCCTATACAACATATCATTTAGTTTTGCCTGCTTTTAAAGATGACATCATACAATATGTATTCTTCTGGTAGTTTTATTTCAATTACCATGTATTTGAGATGCATTCATGTTGTACGCAGTTGATTCATTTTCAGTGTTGTACAGCATTCAGTTGTGTGAATACATTATAATTTGTTAGTTCTGCCAATGGACCTTTTGATTATGTGAAGTTTGTTTTTTTCTCCTTGGATGATGCTATGAACATGTATCTATGTATTGGTACAATGCACAAAAGTTTCTCTAGGGTATAAATGTCTATGAGTAGAATTTTACGGTTGTAGAATATGTGCATGTTTAACTTTACCGGGTAATACCAATTTGTTTTCCGAAACACTGCTAACAAACCAAACCGCATTCTACAGTACATGCATCTTTCTCTCTGTTCACATCCTCACCAACACTTAAGGAAAAAAAAAAAAAGGTGTAAATTTTGACAATCTAGTAAGGCAAAATCATATCTTCTCATTATTAATTGGCACCATTAATATTAATAAGCCTAAGCTTTGTTTCTTAAACTTTGTGAATTTCCTATTTATACATCTTGTCAATTTTCTATTGAGTCATTTTCCCTTTTTTTGATAGATTTGTAGAAATGCTTTATATATTTTGGGTACGATATTTTGTCAGTTATTAGCATTTTAAGTATCTTCTACAGGTTGAGCTTTGTCTTGTAACTTTCTTATATAGTGTATTGTGATAAGCAAATGTTAATATTAAGATATCTTAAATTAAGACACGTTGAGATAAATTAAGTTGAATATGAAGCTGTGAGAAATAAATAGAACTGGAATAAATTCAAAAGAATTCACAACAGGAAATATAAAGAGTCAAAGTTTCGAAAATGGAAGACAAAGGAAAAGTCTTGAAAGCTATGAGAAAGGACACCATATCCACAAGGCAAAAATAATTCAAACGACAGATTTCTTATCAAAAAACATGGAGGCCAGAAGAAATTGGTACAAAATTTCAAGTGCTGAAAGGAAAAAAAGCTTAAAAAGCCCCATCAATACAGGATTCTATATACAGTGAAGTATTCTTCAAGAATATAGTGATAATGAAGAAGTTTCCAAATAATGAAAAATGGAAAACAAACAAAAAACAGCAGGCTTAACTCCTAGCCTGTTGATAATCACATTATTTGTAAATTGTCTAAATATTCCAACTTAAAGACAGAGACAAGAAGACTGAATTAAAGCACATGACCCCACTATATGGTTTCCATAAGAAACTTACATTAAGTACAATAATATTTGGCAGGTTAAAAGTAAAATAAGGGGGAAATATAGCATAAAATATTAATAAAAATAGCAAGAATGACTATATTAATATCAGATAAAGTGATTTCAGAGCAAAGAAAATTACTAGAGACAGGGAAGGTCATTATATAAACAAGAAAAGGGTCAATCTATCAAGAATACATGGTGATATTGAATCCAGATGTGCAAATTATTTATAAAGTGAAAATTAATAAAAGTGAAAAGAGAAATAGAAAAATCCAAAATTATAGAGACTTCAATATGCTTCTCTCAACAAAAGAACAATCAGATAACTACATCTATCATTTTATATTAAAATTAACTCAGAATCACAGACTTAAATGTAAATGCAAAAATTTAAATGCAAAAAAGACAGAACTTTTATTTAAAAACATAAAAAAAATTATTGGGATGTAAGGTTTAGCAAAGAGTTCTCAGACTTGATTCCAAAAGCATCATCTATAAAGGGAAAAATTAATAAGCTGGATTTCATCAAGAACAATTTTTAAAAATTTGCTCTGTGAAAGGCCCTGTTAAGAGCATAAAAGACAAGTTGTAGAGGTGGAGAAATATCTGCAGATAACATATCCAACAAAAGACTAGTAACTAGAACATACAAAGACCTATCAAAACTCAACAGTAAAAAAACCCACGTAATTAGATAATGGACCAAAAAAAAAAAAGACAAAAAAACTCCACTGAAGAAATTCTTCTTTATTGTATGCCAATATAACTTTAAATTATTTATATTTTCTATATCTTATAATGGATATTTTTCTATTTTAATTATATTTATAGTAAGCAGCATTTTTAATTGCATCTTCTAACTATACATGCCTTATTGAAATATAGTTGACTTGTGTATGGATCTTGTATCTAGTCTGCTTAACTCACTTAAATTATAAATTTATATATTACATACATTCTTGAATGTCACAGAAACTAAATACATCTTTATGGAGTATCATTATGCTATTTTCCATGTCTTTTCATCTTTCCTAATTTATATCTCTTAGTCCCTCTATTTTGGATAATTTGTCATAAGAAGATATATTAAAATTCAAGGACTTTCATTTTGCCTATATTTAATCATCGTTTAATCTACCCATTAAACCTGAACTATGTATTTTAAAATCTTGTCTTGTGTAGTTCCTATTCAAATCTAATTGAACATACTAGTATTCTCTGTTTTTTTTTTATTATTTTAATCATATTAAATTTACTAATATTCTGCATGTGATTTTTCCTATACCCACAGTTTTGGTGGGATTGATTCTGAAACCTTTGATACCTGTTACTCTTAGTCACGCCGGCTTGTTCTTTCACATATTTAGTGTTCCTTATGATTTCATGCTTTCTTGAATTTTACCTGTGGCATTTTTTTTTTTCTTTAGGACTAGCTTTAAAGTGTTAATTTGCTTCTACCTGCTGCCTACGAAAAATACTGATGTTGGACCTGTTTACAATTTTTGCTTAAGGTTTTCAGAAAAAATAGCTCATGGGATTCTTTACTCAAAGGAGCATAAGTATAGGCTAGTTGTCAGAAATTTTCAAGGGAAACTTCTTTTTGCTGCCTTCAACTAGACTCAATGCCAAATTAGGCAGACATTCCACTAGATATATCTGCAGGGTACATTCTTCATGTTTACAGTTGTATAGGCACAGCTTCTTCTCACTTGTTACTAGCAAAAGTTTACAATGATCCAACCACACATAAATTTAATGAATATCTATATTTGTATATATAGTTTGTTCAGCCACATTGTTATCTATATAGAAGTTCAAAATTTTCAACCATATTCACTTATCTTAAAATGATTATGCTTGACTTTGTTTCTACTTAACTTCATATTTGACTTTCTTATCAGTGGCCAGTACTAATGTTAATGGGTCAAATATTAAATTCAGAAATGAATCTAAGCTCATCTCTTTATATATATTTTAGATTACAAGATTAAGTGATGTCTCCTAAATGTCAGCCTCATACTCAGCTTTCACCCCAACCTCTTCCCTCTGTCTGAAATACCATCCTACCCCATCCTCCACCCAGTCCCATTTGCTGAAAATGTACTACCTCAAAGCTCACGTGAAATATGGAATTCAGTAAGCACTCCCTTACTGTCTGCTCCCACAACCATACCACACGGATTATTTATTTTATCTATATATTTTGAACATTAATAAAAATTCATTCATCCTGAGTGTCAAATCTATAATTAAAGATCTAGTTAGAGAAAACCTGACCTTCTTTGCTATACTGTTAAAGTAACATGGGGTAATCAGTTTCTTCAAATAGAGAATTCAGAACTAAAAATAATATATATAAATAGAATTTTATTTCAAAGAAATGAAAAACGACTAATGGCACAAAAAGGAAATTGATGAAGAGTGATTTCAAGTAAAAGCTATGTAACTAAAATTCTCAGGGCGTGCATTTGGGGAGCAGTTTTTTGTCTTTTTTTTCTGTAATGCAGTTTTGAAATAACAGAAATGAGACTTGGAAGTCTTTTCAACTATGGCTTTGAGATGTACACTACTTTGAAAGTGGAAAAGTTACATTTTAGTAATGGGTTAGAAAAACATATGAATTAGCAGATCTGATAGAATTACAGTAGAGATGTTAACACAGAGAAGTAAAAACCAATAAATCACCCTTCAAAGGAATACAAAACAGACTTCTCTCACAATTGTATTTGGAAAGTGAATCATGCACTACACAAGTAAACACCTGAAGGAAAAATATAAACTGGATGCAATTTAATTGATTATACTGATCTCACTGTGACAAACAGCAATGGCCTTTCATTAACATTTATTAAAGAACTACAAAGGTTACAAACAGTTCATGGTTTTAATGTTTCCTCATTACTTTCTTCTTCACCTTCTTTTTCTACTTCTTTTATATTTTAAACCATAGTCATTTAGCATTCAGCCAAAGAAACAGCAGGACTCTCTTGAACCTGCCACCAATGATTTATTAAGCTCATTTTCTATTCATTTGTTTATAGATCAAACACAGAAAGAAAGGCTCAACAATATTGAATATATTTAATAAAAAGCACACACACCAAGTATTTAAACTTTGTATTGTGCTAGGTTAGACATTTTTAAAGAAAGACAATAATTACACATAGGCAATTGCTTTGATGTACCCTCTCAAATCAATACAGCTACTTAGTACAAGGTAGGCATTTATGTGTGTTTAGCATTGGCACTCTTTCCAGAGTATGACATTTCAGGTAAATGTGCTTTATTGCAGACATGGGAAAACAGATCAATGAACTTCTCATTGACAGCCTCTTTCTCACTTGCAAGCCTTTATAAATGGGATGTCATTAATCTCCCATTTGCTACAGCAGCAGTCTCTAAATTGGTTGACTGTGCACCCCATTAGTAAAAAGTTTTTGTTTTGGCTACTCTGCTTTATTATTTATAAATAATAAAATGTACTGTTCTTATGTAGAATATAAAATACACAAAAGCTTCCAAAAGTAGAAATTGTAAATAAACACTAGCAAAAGAAAAGTTGTAATATGTTCTTTCTGTACTCTACAGATCATCCTCTGTCCCTGAGGCATGCACGCATCATCTGGGAGACCACCATTCTAGAAAACCTATGTGTCCTGTGAGACACAGCATATAGCTAAATAAAACAGAGATCTACAGAATGTAGAAAACTACAGTAAGTGCTCTTCTGATAGCTTCCCACAGAATCAGAAGGTTTTCATTAAGTAACAGTCATGTTTAGTGAACAGTATGAATCTCTTATACCATTTCCACATAATACAACTTTTATTTCCCAGTCATAAAAGCAAATGTCTCACCAATAGATGGTATTCCAGAGTGAAGAGATTACTCTTAGGTCTGCCGTAATTATGGGATATTCACAGTCTAGCTTATTTTTTTTTTATTGTACCAATGTTTTTTAAATAAAATGATTAATCCATTCTAAAAATAAGCATGGGATATATTATCATGCAGAACTCCCCAGTTCTGATATATTTAACATTCACGTGTGGGAAATGAGTATCTAAGTTTTGCTATCTATGTGGTTTCAGTGGTCATAGTTTGTTCCAATAGGCAAAAGTGTGATGGAGAACAGTGGTCACCTGTACTGATTTCCATTTAGAAATGAGAACAAAAAGTAATACTATAGAGTTGAATTATTTTTTTCAAGATTATTTATTTATTTATTTGACAGAGAGAGAAAGAGAGAAAAAGCAGGGGGAGCAACAGAGGGAGAGGGAAAAGAAGGCCCTGAGTAGGGAGCCAGACACAGGGTTTGATCCAAGGACCCCAGGATCATGACCTGAGCTGTAGGCAGATGCTTAACCAACTGAGCCCCCCAGGCGCCCCTATAGAATTGAATTATTATAGAAGTACACCAGCTTAGAAATAAGTCTAAAAATCTAAGTTATTTAAATTATTAAAATAAGGGGCTTTTAGGGAACAGCTGCATTTGCACTAAATCCCCTGTAACTTTGCATTCCTAACAAGTAGTAGCATGATGAAAGTGGGTGGCATTTAAAATATTCCTGCATTTTAAACCCAGTGTCCTGTGTCAGGGTTTCACGTTAATAGTGCTGCTTTTTCATGATAAGGTAGATCAATGATTTTCTGCAGGTCATATATCTTCTCAAAGAGACCAGGACCTATTTGGTGAGGATTTGACAGACGACTAGAAGGTCTGCATGATTACTAAAATATACAGTTTAACCAGGCAGAGTGAGGTACTTTAGCAAAAGAGAAATACCAATTTAAAACTGCATTTTGACACCTAAAATGCAAAGCTAACCAGAAAAAGGAGGGAGCGTACTGTAATTTATGACAATATTATCACTGTATTTACTAAAATTCAATTATGACCCCGGGATGTTGTTAGGCACTCACATACGCAAACGATGCACTACACTAGACACAGACAGATGTGAGAGTTAATTTTAAACCTCTGGGGGCAATATGAAAAGCAAAGACACAGTGATTCTAGGATGCAAAAACCAAGACGTGATTATGATATGTGGCCTATGACTTTGTTTTAGAGAGCACCTAGAATCGTAGAAAGTCAGCAGTGCATCAATTTAATTAAACCTTCCATTGTCTTTACAGAGGAGGAAACTGAGAGCAGAGAGGTGAAATGTCTCACCCAAAGTTGCGAAGTAAGATAATGAAGAACCAAGACCAAACCCTAACATCCTAATATTATTTCAGACTATTTACCCCATCTATAGCACATTTCTTAGACTATTATTAAGGATATTATTGCATAACTTAAAAGTAATTTTTATATCTTCTAACAATGAAAAGCCACTTGGGAAACAAGGTTGATCTTTAAAAAAAATTTGTTCTAACTAAAAAATAATGAAAATAATTTCTTTTTCATTATTCTGAGAGCAGTTACAAAATGTTTGGATCAACAGAAGGAAAATATATATTATATAAAGTAAAATGTAATATTCAAAATTAAAATATATAAATTAAATATAAATGAATATAGAAATTAAAATAGATAAATTGATATATAGTTATATATAAAGCTGTACATATATATACATATATACAAACATACACATATGCATTAACACATATATATAGCATTCATGAATATTAAATTGATTTGACTATATTAGCATATTTTCAAGAATCAGGTTTTCATTGTTTTATAATCATTGCCTATGAAATAAAAAATAAGTCTGTGACACACTGAAACACAGAAAAATATACAGTAAGGCAAATGATATAATTATTCATAAAGGAGATTTTACCGGAGAGAAAAGGAGGAAAACTGATAAAGCAGTACATTCTCCTCCTGATCAGCAATATAAGAATCTCAAAACTTTTCAAATGAAGCAACTCTGGGAGGTCTTCACTATATTGCAAATATATATATTTTTAATTTTGTAACTATGATTTGTGAAAGCCTTCTTGCCAACCATAGGCAAAATAAGATCTTTAGCAGATGGATAGATCTCTTCTAGGCACAGCAATTTTGAGGAAACATGAATATTACAGTTATGCACAGTTTATTTCACTGTTTAATTTTATATGATTTTATTTTAATGTGTGCTTTGATCCCTTCTTTATATTCCAGTGAAATTCATGGCTTCCTTGTAGGAAAGTCAAATGTTTTATTATCATCCTGCCTTTGAAAATTAAAAATATACTGTTTCATTTGGAAACTATCAACAGAAAAGATTATGAAAAAAAATACTGTATGCATATATTGTGTGTCATAGGGATTTTATCAGGAAAAAACATGATTTGCAAAGAAATCTACGTTGTTCAGGGGGAAAATACCACCATCTTAATCTTAAGACAAAATTTCCAACAGATGAATAAAGAACATAAGTCAGCCTTACAGCTTTTGCATTCTAACATTACACAAAGGTTACAAAACAAGAGACAGCCCTATCAAGGAAAATAATATGTCCCTCCGTGAAAAATGAACACAACAAGGAAGTGCTGTAAGGAGAGTGAGAAACTGCCAAATCTTTCCATGACACTGCTTGTTGACGTTCTCCTCAATCCATTTTGCATGGTCTCTCAACATTTAATGTGCAGAACGTTCACATTTGCTGGCCCGGTGCTTTTCAATTACATCCCTCTGCTTGGCCTGATACTTAACTTGCCACAGGGTGACAGGCAGAGCAAGATGGAAAAGACTCTCATATTCTGTCTCCCTTTTCCTCACCTGCCATGCCTCATGCCCTTCCCCCTTTTCAGCACTATTTTATGCTAGAAAGATCACAACTTTTGTGGTATATTGCCTTGGAATTTCCTCAAATATGTCTCAGTCCCTAGACTGTCTTCCAGTCAAAAAATATATATCTCCTCTTCCCCCAGGGACATAGATCTTTAGTCTTTTTATACATAATTTCCATAGAATATTATCAGTACCAGGAAAATGGTTAAATTATCAAATGATTTGAGCACTGCATATAATATCAGCATCAAAAGCAATACCCTGAATTCAGATGATCCAGATTTTCAAGAAGGGATTACATGGGCTACATATTCTAGTCAGTCATTCTGTTGACTGATTTTTATTTGTAAAAATTTAATAGGTACTTTCATATTTGACCTCTCAATCAACGGGCATATAATTTCTGGTCATGGATTCTTTTCCCTTGGGAAAAGAAAAATTATGGTACATAAAAATTATTATCATCAAAAATATGATAGGAATTATCACTGCACTACCAGTGTAATCAATTACTTGTATATTTATTTTTATGTGAGAAATAAATGTTACTATTCACATAGCCCATATTAACTAGAAACTCAGAAGATTAAACTGAGATTTATTTCACCTTTGGTATTGGTCCTGATATCAACACATGGAAAAACTTAAATTTTATGGTTCGCAAAGCTTTGCTGTTTTCCTTGCACATAGTAATACCAGCTTGGTTTTTGAACTGGGACTCTAAAGTTACTTTCTTGCTTAGGAACTACCCAAAGTTCAATCTTAAGGTATGATACTTGTTCTTATTTCTCTGGGGCTCTACAAAGATCCTCTCTAATGAATTAGAATTCATTATATTAGGGAGTAGGGGACAGTGCTTCCTTTCTAAACAAGTTACAGAATTCTCAGACGCCTTGTTCTGTAGTGAGAATAAGGGGACTCTGTACCAAACTATGGCTAAGATTTTTAAGTTGCAGAATATTCTTGCTTTACACTCACCTTTATGGCACCATCAGAAATCTTCAATCTCTTCATTTTCACTTTTTAATCAGGAAGTGTTCTCTGACCCTCAATGGGATTCGAGAGTAACTATAATCAACACACAATGTGGGTGGCCTTAACTGAGCCTTTGGAGTAGTGGAGAAAGTTGGGAGGTAAAACACACCAGGCATGTGTTAAAGATTTTTTTTTTCTTTATTGAAATGCACAATTGCCTTGTGAAGTTTCTAATTTGTTTTGCTTTACAAACACAGTATAATATGTATGTCTTAGGTTTCACTTTTATTCTCTGTGAAGCTCAACTTTAGATTAATTTCTAGAATCTAAGCAATTGTCTTTTTGTTTTGTATACTCTAATTTAATATGATTTATAATTAAAGTTTTATTACCGAAGATTTTGTAGCAACTTATTCAAAATTTTGAAAAACCGGGATAAATTGGAACGATGTATGCAGAAGGATCTAATTAAACGAACAAAATATTGGATTCAATTTCAAATTCTATAACTCTCAAAGTTATGTAATATTCTGCTTAACAAATTGGAAAAATTAAATAAAAAGTTAGTTCACAATGTTAAATCAGTGGGAATTCTTATACATTAAATATGAACTCAGCAATACTAAAAGTTAAAAAAATAATAAAACAATACCCACATTACTGACTGAGAGGTAGAACTATGGGACTTTTTGTTTTCATTTTTTCTGCTTTTCTATGTTTCCAAACTTTTAAAACATTAATTAATAAATTTATTAAGTTTTATTTTAAATACAATATGGCTGTTATAGGGTAATTTGTTGATTACAAAATCTTCCTGGAATAATAATCCTTTTGGCAGGAATAACCAAATTTCTGAAAATAATCCCAAGGCAGTGTAATAAGGTACACCCTCCTGTGCCCTCTCCCTACTACTCCTTTTGGTCCTTGATGCCCTTCCACTCCTAGAAGCCTCTTGATCTTGTAATGAGAATAAACTGGACATGCTGGTAACCAAGTGAGAATTTTTCACTATGAATTAGTTCCAATCACGGTTCTATCTCAAACAGGTATTAGGCCTTAAATCAATAGACTTTCAATTTTAATTCTTCAATTTCTCATTATGAAATGAAAAGAAAGCTCTCCCATTGAAGGAATTTGATAATGACCTCTGCTACCAAAAAAAAAAAAAATGTGTAAGATGACTACCTCAAGAAATTCATGTTGTAGGTAGAAAATTAGATACGGTAATCAAATAATGACGAAATGATATGGAAAACACCAAAACAATGTCTTTTTTAGAAGTGCTAAGTGAGCATAACAAAGTAAATCATTTTACTTGGGGAGTCTGTGTAAAAAGATGACATTTAGGAAATAGAACATATGAGGTGCAGTGAAAGAAGAAAGCCAAGGGAGAGGGAACAATCCAGGCAAAGGCACAGATGCTCAAAAGCATGGACCATTTCTCAGGGAACAGCAAAAGTTATATTGATTAGGTTGGTGGGAGAGGAAGTTGAAATCTACCTTGGGGTTAGCTTCTTATAAATTGGTAGGCGGACTTTTGCGGCTATAGATAAAAGACTAAAAGTATATGTCAGCACAAGGACCCCTGAAATTTCAATACTTGTTACTATATGAGGTTTTCATATCGAATTGAAGTCTTTTAGGGTATTTGAGTGTGAAGCATCACAGGGGACAAGTCTGTAGTGGAGACTAGCCACAGTTCTCCAATGCCTATTACCCCCATCTCCTTGTAGCAATAGACTCACTTGCTCACAGAATCCTTGCTCTCCTAAGATGAATGAACTGAGATTAGGCGGCTGATGGTACCTGAGAAAGAACCTGAAGCCTCCCTAGTCCTGGGGCACATGTGGTTAATCAGTCCATTGCTTTTTGACTCCAACCTCCTGGGAGCTGCTTTTGATATTGTATCCCAAGGTAACCAAGTAATTTGTTTTAATAATTTGATTGTTTATTTTGGTTTATATTAAATGCCATTTTGGTTAAAGAATTCCAGTCAAGAGAATATTCATATCTCTATTATACTATTTCTATCACAAAAGGAAAGAGGGCCTAACAACAGAATGCCTTTCATTCAGAGTTTGAGTATTATTTAAAGATATCAAAGAGAAACTCATCCAACTTTTTTTAAAACTGTACCATTAGTTGTTTAAAGTACTTTTCAAGGTTCTCTTTAGCTCTATTTTTCTTTGATTGTGGGTATTAATGGACATACAGACATAGACACATATATATGTAAATGTATATATACATTATATATCAACATACAAATGAATTGACTGAATAAAATCACCTTCTTCCCCTCCTATCCAATGTTATTAATTCATTCAAATATATTTATTAAGCATTATTCCAGGCTAGGTAATTTTTCACAATGGAGAAATACCAGTGGACAGAATGAAATCTCTACCTCCAGTTCTAATGAAAAAGACAGAAAATAGACAAATGCACAGATATATAACATAATGCTTAGTAGTTTTAAATGTTATGAAAAAATTAAAAGCAGGATTAGGAAATCAGCCATGCATGGCAGGGAGGATTATTTCAGACTGTGTCATCAAGTAAAACTTCACATGAATGACCTGGTTTGCAATTTTTTTTTCCAGATAATTGACAGCAGGAGAAAAGAAAAAGTCACTAAGAGCATTTACAAAGAGCAATTATAATGCTGAACTTTAGAATACATAATGGACAAGGAAAGAAATTAAGGAACCCTTAGTGGGGGTTGGTATTGATAATGAAAAAGTGGTATAGGCCAGGGATGGGATATCTGAGAATTACTGGAAACATGGAAAGTTAGCTAGAAAAATGGGAGGTGCTAGAATTCAAGATGTCAAAGGTAGTGTTATTATTGGTAATTGCATTAGTCAGGGTTCTCCAGAGAAACAGAACCAACAGGAGACAGACAGATACAGATATAGACAAAGATAACAGAGATAGAGACAGAAGATTAATTACAGGAATTGGCTCACACAGTATGGAGGCTAAGAAGCCCACAATCTGCCATCTACAAACTGGAGAACCAGGGAAGCTGGTGGTATAATTCAGTCTAAATCTGAAGGCCTGAGAATCAGGGGAACCAATGGTATAAGTCTAGAGTCTGAGGGTTTAAGAACTAGTACCTCCAAAGTCCTAGAGCAGAAGAAGAGGAGTTTCCCAGTCCAAAAAGAAAGAGAGAATTTGCTCTTTATCTTCACCTTCTGTTCTTTTAGGGCCTTCAATGGATTGGGTAATGCCTGCCTACATTGGTGAGAGCAGATCTTTACTCGGTCTGCTAAATCCAATGCTAATCTCTTCCAGAAATATTCTTTCAGACATATCCCAAAGTAATGTGTTCCTAGCTATCTGAGCATCAGTAGTGCAGTCATGGTGACACATAAAGTTAACCATCACAATGAAGTGGTAGAGACTATCCAGAGTTCCCCAAAATCATTATCTTCTTCTTTATTATAGAGACAGACTCATGCCAGTTTCATCTAGGCATGTGAATGTCAAGCTACACATTATATGTCTCTCTAAAGCTACCTGTGGCTACGGAATTGATGGGTGTTACATCTGCATCATCTCTATAAGAGAAAGCCACTTTCCTGGGCTCTGTATTCTGCCCACCTCAAAAATTAAATTTCCATAGTCTATGATGCAGACATGTAAAATCCAGCTCCCATCTTGAGGATGAGGACATACCTATCGAGAATAGCTAATGGCACCATTGAGAAACCTGGGTCCCTGAATGACCCAATGGGCAGTGCTATCCCTCCAAACTAGCTTGTCTATCCTGAACTGTTACATGACAAAGAAATAACTTATTTTCAAGCATTGGAGGTTGTGGGTCTTTTATCAAGTCAGCTACTAGTATATACAACATCCTGCTACTCAAACTGTGGGCCTTTGTAGCAGCACTGGTGCCACCTGGGATCTTGTTAGAAACACAGACTCTAAGACTCCCCTCTAGACTGACAAATTGGGCTACATTTTAAACAGCTCTCCAGGTAATTATTATACACATCAAAGTCTGAGCAGCACTGCCTAGTGCTTAAGATCTGAATACAGAAATCTAATTCTCAGGATCAAGGTATCAACATGGCCATGGAGTGTTAAAAGTCGGGTGGATGGAAAGAAAATTATAATTAAAGAGATTAAGTAAATAAGAAGCTAGGATGTTAGAAATATATATATGTTGGTGGATAAGTGATCACCTAGAATAATCACCTACAATGATAAGAAGAAAATGTTAGAAAAAAAAGTGAGCCAGAGCTAAAATGTTTGGTTGGGTGAATGTGATGGTTAATTTTACACAGCAACTTCACTGGGCTATGAGTTGCCCAGACATTTGGTCAAATATTATTCTGAATGTCAGTGATAATGTTTCCGCATAATATTAACATTTGAACTGGTAGACTGAGTAAAAAAGATTGTCCTCCCTTTTGTGGGTGGGACTCATTTACTCAATGGAAGACCTGAAGAACACAAAAGCCAAGAGGGAACTCCTCTGGCTTAAGTACTTGAGATGGAACATTGGTATTTTCCTGTCTTTTGGCTCAAACTAGAACCACACCATCAGATGGGTGTCTCCAGCTTTCTACTGCAGATCTTGAGATTTCTCAGTCTCTTTAAACAAACACATTAGTTTATTCCTTATAATAAATCTCTATTGGTTCTGTTTTTCTAGAGAACTCACGCAGGGAGGGAGTCACCAGCAAGAGACACCTGTGCAAATGACAGTAACAAGGAGGGGAAATACGAGGAAAATTTTGAATATACCCTTTTTTAGAAGAGCTGGGATTTTTAAGGTATGGAGTAAAATTACATAAAAGCAGTAATGAAGAACAAAGATTCTTGATTACCACCAAATTATGCATTGGAGTAACTGTGCTGTGAGTGAAAGACAAACAAACCAACCCAAATACACCTTGAGATAAATACAGGGGAGGAGTAATTTCAGGGGAGCAATATCTTGAGAGTAGAGCAACACTTAAACTAGAGCATATGGGTGAAGAGAATATTAACAGACATAGTTTAAGAGGGATGCCTGAGTGGCTCAGTTGGTTAAGCGTCTGACTTGGGCTCAGGTCAGGATTCCAGGATCCTGGGATCGAGTACTGCTTTGGGCTCCCTGCTCAGGGGGGAGCCTGCTTCTCCCTCTTCCTGCTACTCCCCCTGCTTGTACTCTCTCTCTCTCTCCCCGCTCTCTGACAAATACATAAATACAATTTTTTTTAAAAAAAGAAATAGTTTAAGAAATAGGGCACATTGATGATGAAAAATCATAGGTCCAAAGATAACCATAAAAGGATTTGGGGGGGAGGGAAGAAAGTTGGACGGAAGGGGTGGCCAGTGATAAATGTTTATATAATGATGTATAATAAATGAGAGACTTCTGATAATAGTTGAAGTGAACCTGGATAGTAAGGATGGTGCACCTCCAAGAAAACTCTTAGAGGAAATAAGAAATCAATTAAAATATAGATGTTTTAATTGGAGAAGATGTAGTTCAAAGTGTTTAAGTAGACCTCTTAGAGATGGCAAAGTCTCTTAGGAGGCTGCTCAACATGTCCCATTGCAGAAGACACTGAAACAGCAGGGAGTTAGCTGTAATCAAAATCTTGTGGTGACACCGAAGCACGAGGAGAGCTGAAAGCTTAAGTGAGGCTGAGGATTCTAATGTTATTAACAACTGAACTAACATAGGCCAAATACTCAATAACCTTTGCTCTAAAACACGACACAAGTGTATTTGTAATCTTCATAAAATATGTCAATACAGAATGATTTAATCTTGAATAATTCTTGATAGCTATTTTGCTCTATGATATATCTGTAGACACATCTCCCTATAATCACTCAGCAAGTAAGCTCTTAGAATGTGCTATGACTTAAGGAACTTCATGAATTTATGAATGGACAGAGAACCATGTGAACATCCCAGATCACACTGCTGCTTTACCAATTCTTTGAATTATGGATAGGTAGTTTGGCAAGTATTTTCTTATATCATAAAAATATATTTTAATTGGAAGCTAAAAGCTATCACTCAATCTTGGCAAATGTAAGATGCCATATAATTTAGTATTCAGTTAAACTAACAACTTTAATATATTTATAATAACTGTGCCAAAGTCCTGACAGAATCATTTTGCTCAAAACTTTCAGCCTTTATTTGTGTTTAGTCTCATGCAGGATTTCTACAACAGATGGATTTTTAAAATCATTATTATTGATTTCCCAATCTTCCTTAATATTCATGTGCTAACAAAAACATATTTCTGACAAGGAAACTAAAAACTTAATACATAAGTTATAAAACTAGATGATTTTTTTTGCTTCCCTATCTTAGATATCTCCCATCTTCTCAATCTCACCTATGTCTTGTCTTCTGTAATTTAAATACTCAGCTTAGTGACTAGTGGCAGAATACAAAACATTGAATAGTTTCAATTCATTAAAAAGATTATCACAAAGTTATGAATTAATTGTATGGTTTGAATTTATAAAATACCACTCAAGGCAACAAAAAATGAGTAACAATTCAGTTTGTAATAAAAATTTTAAATATTCCCATTTATGAACAATGAAGCATTGAGGTGTTCCTTCAATTCTCCACTCTGATTGTAATTTTATTGGCTTTCAGTTTAGAAAATAGTTTGGTTCTTCCCCTTGACATCCCCAATACATAGTTTTATTTCAGTAAAAATACTGAGATGTTTTCATAGTGAAATATTCTATTTATTTTATCATTGCTTTCCACTTCTCTTGCTACACACACACACACACACACACACACACACACACACACAGAAACAAATAATTTCTTTTTGAAATAAGAAAATTAAGATGAGATGTAGGTTTATTTTCTTCTCTTTAAGGCCCTGTTGTCTCTCCCAATACAGAGTGTAGTTTGACAAAACAAAATAAAAACATTATCTGAGAAGTCAGATTGATTTGGGTTCAACGTTTGGCTGCATTAGTGATAACATAGAGTTGCATAAATTTTAAAACTACTTAGAATTTCAGTGTTCTCCCTTATAAAGTGAGAATATATATGACTTTCTCTAATGATACTTGTAAAGAATAAACTGTTCAAGACTCCCAACTTTTCCACTATGGTCCTCCTAAAGGCAAAAGAGAGTAAATGGATCTCTGACAGTTAAAAATGAATTCAAAATACAAAATCTATTTGAAGCTTTGCATTTTTTACACCAATATTTAGGAATTAATTATTAGTTAATAGGAGTTGTCAGTTTCTATCTTCACAATTTTCTACTTTTTGATTATTACCTCCTGTGTTCTAAAAGGAATAAAAGATTTTATAAAATACCTATGAGGAGTATTTTACTTGAAAAAACATCAAAAAAAAAAAAGAAATACTATGTCATACCTTCATTTAGGGAGTGTAAAATACTGTAGGAAGCATATTATGCATAACTTTGAATGGCATGAAAGAGTTGACAGAGGTATAGATTATGGAGACCTAGTGGCATGAACAAAATGATTCTTTGAATTTGCACTCCCTGGAATTTTAAGATGCTAAAGCATAGGAAAGGAGGAAACGTATCTAGAGTAGTAATGCTTATTAATGTCCTAATGTTGCAAGCTTACTAAAACACTTAACATATATTGCAATGCACTCTACTATATATCCACTTTTATTTTAATATAAAAGCTATGTTTATTCAGGAAATTGATATCACAGGAAGATTGGTATGTGTATACTGTGATTTTAAGGGTCTGGCATCTCTGTTGGTTAAAAAAAAAATGAAGAACTATCTTACCTGCTTAGCAGGTTGGCCATATTGTAGTAGATTAGTCAATATTAGCTCCTATTCTGAGTCTATATTTGTGATGATTAATTTTACGTGTCAACTTGGTTAGATAACTGTGCCAGATATTTTATCAACCTTCATTCTGGATTTTTCAGTGAGGGTGTTTTTGGATGAGATTAACATCTAAATCACTGAACTTTGAGTAAAATATGTTGCCCTTCATAATAAGGATGAGCTCTATCTAATCAGTTAAAGGTCTCAATAAGACAAAATATTTATCTCCTCTTAAGAAGAAGGAATTCTGCAACAGAAGGCCTTTGGATTTGAATTGCAACATTGGCTCTTCCCAGGTCTCTAGTCTGTTAGCCCACCATGCACACTTCGGATTTGCCAGTGTCCATAATCATGAGTCAATTCCTTAAAATAAATAGCTATATCTATATATCTATTTATATCTATACTATATCTATCTACACATACATATACACCTTATTGATTCTACAACTCTGAGTAATACATTTAATGATGAAATCATTTACTTCATCATGGATGAAGACATCAATCCAGTAATCTTAAACACAGAACTCAAGCAGAATCACAGAATCAAAGGTTGCTGAACATGACTGAATTAACACAGGGAGCTTTTAGGGGCTGAATTGTGCCTCCTCAAATCCGTATGTTGAAGTCTTAATCCCCAGTACCTCAGAATGTGTCTGTACCTGGAGACAGGACCTTTAAGGAGGTAATTAAGGTAAAATGGGGTTGATGGGTGGGCCTGAATCCAATATGACTATTGTCCTCCTAAGAAGAGAAGGTAAACATTGAGAGAACACAGAGAAGACCATGTGAAGACACAAGAAGTTAGCCATCTACAAGTCAAAGAGAGAGACTTTAGAAGAAATCAACCTTACTGATATCTTGATCTCAGACTTCTGGCCTTCAGAACTGTAATAAAACAAATTTCTGTTGTTTAAGCCATGCACTTTGTGGTACTTTGTTGTGACAGTCCTTGTGAACTAATATAGAACCCAAACGCATCTTGGGTGACAGGACAATTATTCTTTGAACCATATCACAGAGCTCCGTATTAAATCAAATGAGCAAGAGATATAGATAAATGAGTAGATATCTTAACAAATAGAATATGAGGGCTTTTAAAAATAATATTTATTTGGGGCGCCTGGGTGGCACAGTGGTTAAGCGTCTGCCTTCGGCTCAGGGAGTTATGGGATCGAGCCCCACATCAGGCTCCTCCGCTATGAGCCTGCTTCTTCCTCTCCTACTCCCCCTGCTTGTGTTCCCTCTCTCACTGGCTGTCTCTATCTCTGTCAAATAAATAAATAAAATGTTTTAAAAAAATAATATTTATTTAAGGGATGATAATACATTTTAAAGCATATAGATTTGAAATTAAAGCATTAGATAGCATCCAAAAATGTTATGATAACCTCCATCAGTAGAAACTGCAGGCAACCTTCATTGCCTTCTCTTTCAAAACATGATCTTGCAGTTGGACTGAGGTAGTAGGGTAAGGCTCTTGAGAGAATGATAGAAAATGACCCAATCTTTATGATCTGCTATTTAACGGACTGCTATTTATCAGTCCTGAAGCAGCCAGTCCTTTTCCCTTTAAGATGAAAGAGTAAACATTTGAATCATTCTCTTGACAGCCCTCCTAATATCAAAATATCTTTTACTTTCCCTGGTTACCAGCCGTTCTAAGGTTTATAAAACTTTTTGAAGCATTTAAAGGTCTCATATGGAACATACAAGTTGCTCATTTGTTGAATGCACCTAAGAAGATAAGTGACACATCACTGCAACATTTTTATAGGAAGATTATTTATTTAATGAAAAGGCCCTGAGTGTAAGAGTTTCTCTCTCTCTCTCTCTCTCTCTCTCACACACACACACACAATCTCAGTATCATAAGCTGTACCTCTAAAACCAAACGATATAAAATCTATTTAGTGAAAACTTTTTTTCCTCATGAGCTTTGAGATTTCATTTTACTTTACCATTGAGTAAACCTGCAATCTTATGGAAGTTTTATTATCATTTAACAGTGCTATTTTC
This sequence comes from Ursus arctos, assembly GCF_023065955.2. Lineage (NCBI taxonomy): Eukaryota > Metazoa > Chordata > Mammalia > Carnivora > Ursidae > Ursus > Ursus arctos. The sequence goes on along the minus strand of NW_026622985.1, from coordinate 64,560,852 downwards.
AAATACAGCCACATACAAAATACAGAACTGAATGTGATTCCTTCCCAGTGGTCTTTCAAAAAAACTTCTCTATGCTTCAGTTTTACAGGAAATAATTTCCAAAAACTGCTATAAATAGCATATAAAACAAATCCCATAAAATTGATATTTTCTGTGTATTAGAAAATATATTATATACCAACATCATACTTTATTGTTTTAACTAAACAATTTTATTTTCACTTTCATTAACCTTTTCTGTATTTTTCTAGAGTTAAATTTCTCCTTAAGAAGATTACTACTTTTCAAAATTTCTTTACCCAAAAATGGGTCTCCCACTACCTTGGAGTCTCTCAGAAGGTTATTTCTCCAGTTCCCTCTCTGTAGTTTTTAAGGAGGAAAAACAAAACAAAACAAAAAACAAGAAATACATATTTTTATTTAGATTTTACATTTAAGTTCAAGACATTTAATACTGTAATAATTAATTTGAAATGATATTCACAGTTCTTAATAATCATTCTAAAGTAGAGTTAGAAATTCTAACATTTAGAATTTAAAACTTAGAAGCTAAAGAGCATCCTGCTAAAGAATGATTGGGTCAACCAGGAAATTAAAGAAGAACTTAAGCAATTCATGGAAACTAATGAGAATCAAAACACATTGGTCCAAAACTTATGGGATACTGCAAAGGCGGTCCTAAGGGGAAATACATAGCCATCCAAGCCTCTCTCAAAAAATTAGAAAAATCCCCAAATGCACAAGCTAACCTTACACCTAAAGGAGCTGGAGAAAGAACAGTTAATAAAGCCTAAACCAAGCAGGAGAAGAGAAATAATAAAGATTAGAGCAGAAATCAATTAAATAGAAACCAGAAAAACAGAAGAACAGATCAATGAAACTAGAAGCTGGTTTTTATGAAAGAATTAATAAGATTGATAAACCTCTGGCCAGACTTACCCAAAAGAAAAGGAAAAGGACCCAAATTAACAAAATCATGAACGGAAGAGATCACGACTAACACCAAGGGAATAGAAATAATTATTAGAAATTACTACCAGCAGGTACATGTCAACAAATTAAGCAATCTGGAAGAAATGGATGCCTTCCTGGAAGCTTATAAACTATCAAGACTGAAACAGGAAGAAATAGACAATTGGAATAGACCAATAACCAGTAATGAAAGTGAAGTAGTAATCGAAAACCTCCCAAAAAACAGGAGTCTTGGGCCAGATGGCTTCCCAGGGGAATTCTACCAAACATTTAAAGAAGAGATAATACCTATTCTATCGAAGCTGTTTCAAAAATAGAAATAGAAGGAAAACTTCCAAACTTGTTCTATGAGACCAGCATTACCCTAATCCCAAAACTAGGCAAAGACCCCATCAAAAAGGAGAATTACAGACCAATATCCTTGATGAACACAGATGCCAAAATACGCAACAAGATCCTAGGCGACAGGATCCCACAATACATTAAAAGGATTATCCATCACTACCAGGTGGGATTTATTCCTGGGATGCAAGAGTGGTTCAACATTCACAAATCTATCAATGTGATAGAGTACATTAATAAAAGAAAAGACAAGAACCATATGATCCTCTCAACTGATGCAGAAAAAATGTTTGACAAAATATAGCATCTTTTCCTGATTAAAACTCTTCAAAGTGTTGGGATAGAGGAAATATACCTCAATATCATAAAAGCCATCTATGAAAAGCCCACAGCGACTATCATTCTCAATGGGGAAAAACTGAGAGCTTTTCCCTTAAGGTCAGGAACACGATAGGGATGCCCACTCTCACCATCATTGTTCAACATAGTATTAGAAGTCCTAGCCTCAGCAATCAGACAACAAAAGAAATAAAAGGCATTGGAATTGGCAAAGAAGAAGTCAAACTCTCTCTCTTCGCAGATGACATGATACCTTATGTGGACCAAAAGACTCCACCCGCAAATTACTATAACTCATACAGCAATTTAGCAATGTGACAAGATACAAAATCAATGGACAGAAATCAGTTGCATTTATATACACTAACAATGTAACTGAAGAAAGAGAAATTAAGGAATCAATTTCATTTTCAATAGCACTAAAAACCATAAGATACCTAGGAATAAACCTAACCAAAGAGGTAAAGGATCTATACTCTAAAAACTACAGAACACTTATGAAAGACATCGAGGAAGACACAAAGTGATGGAAAAACATTCCATGCTCATGGATTGGAAGAATAAACATTGTGAAAATGTCTAAGCAGCCCAGAGCAACCTACACTTTCAATGCCATCCCTATCAAAATACCATTGACATTTTTCACAGTGCTGGAACAAACAATCCTAAAATGTGTATGGAGTTAGAAAAGATCCCGAATCACTAGGGGAATGTTGAAACAGAAAACCAAAACTGGGGGCATCACAATTCTGGACTTCAAGCTCTATTACAAAGTTGTCATCATCAAGACAGCATGGTATTGGCACAAAAACAAACATATAGATCAATGGAACAGAATAGAGAGTCCAGAAATGGACTCTCAACTCTATGGTTAACTAATCTTCAATAAATCAGGAAAAAATATCCACTGGAAAAAAGACAATTTCTTCAATAAATGGTGCTGGGAAAATTGGACAGCCACATGCATAAGAATGAAACTGGACCATTCCCTTACACTAGACACAAAGATAAACTCAAAATGGATGAAAGACCTCGATGTAGGACACGAATCCATCAAATTCCTAGAGGAGAACATAGGCTGCAACCTCTTTGACATCAGCCACAGAAACTTTTTTCATGATACATCTCCAAAGTCAAGAGAAACAAAAGAAAAAATGAACTTGTGGGACTTCATCAAGATAAAAAGCTTCTGCACAGCCAAGGAAACAGTCAACAAAACTAAGAGGAAGACATGAAATGCGAGAAGAAAATTTTCAAATGACATTACAGATAAAGGGCTGGTATCCAAGATCTATAAAGAATTTCTCAAACTCAACACTCGAAAACAAATAATCCAGTCAAAAATAGGCAGAATATATGAACAGACACTTCTCCAAAGAAGACACACAAATAGCTAACAGACACATGAAAAAATGTTCAACATCACTAGCCATCAGGGAAATACAAATCAAAACCACAATGAGATACCACCGTACGCAAGTTAGAATGGCAAAAATTAACAAGGCAGGAAACAACAAGTGTTTGCGAGGATGTGGAGAAAGGGGAACCCTCTTACACTGTTGGTGGGAATGCAAGTTGGTACAGCCACTCTGGAAAACAGTATGGAGGTTCCTCAAGATGTTAAAAATAGAGCTACCCTACGACCCAGCAATTGCACTACTAGGTATTTACTCCAAAGATACAGATGTATCGAAAAGAAGGGGCACATGTACCCCAATGTTCATAGCAGCAATGTCCACAACAGCCAAACTGTGGAAGGAGCTGAGGTGGCTTTCAACAGATGAATGGATAAAGAAGATGTGATACATATACACAATGGAATATTACTCAGCCATCAGAAAGGATGAATATCTACTGTTTGCATTGACATGGATGGAACTGGAGGGGATTATGCTAAGTGAAATAAGTCAAGCAGAGAAAGACAAAAATCATATGGTTTCACTCATATGTGGAACATAAGGGAAGGGAGGGAAAACTGAAGGAGAAGAAATCAGAGAGGGAGATGAACCATGAGAGACTCTGGACTCCGGGAAACAAACTGAGGATTACAGAATGGAGGGGGTATGGAGGGATGGGGTAGCCAGGTGATGGGTGTTAAGGAGGGCACGTATGATGATGAGCATTGGGTGTTATATGCAACTAATGAATCATTGAACACTACATCAAAAATTAATGATGTATTATATATTGGCTAACTTAGCATAATAAAAAAATAAATATAAAAAGAAATTCTAACCTTTATAATCTGGTATTTATTTAAATATGTCCAAACTGCTAGACTAGCTTTTCAAGTCCTGTACATAGTCAGAAGTTTCAAATGTAATGCAGGAAATGACTCAGTTTACAAATAAACTGTATTGCTCTGCCCATTATATAGAATTCCTCTTACTTTATTTTTGATACTTGCTGATGTTAATTATGAACTATTAGCTTTAAAAATAAGATCCAGTGTTCAGCAGGTGTATTTGCTCTTTTGTGAACTTACTGAACCAGTTCTATTAAATCACTTAACCTCTCTGTGCATTTTGCCTTACTTCCATAAGAAAATTCCTTAAATAAATTAAATAAATAGGGCTGATGTGTTTTAAGACTGTTGAATAAAATGTACCAATTAATAGTAGGCAGTTTATAATTAAATTTAATATAATTTAATCATGTTTTATATCAGCTCAAAGAAAATCCTGTAAGCAAAAATCTGTTATGGCTCTTGCCTCTAGATTTTACATTTAAGATTGACTTATGTAAGTTCCTTTTTCAATCCCTGTTGACTTCTCAGAAGCCTAACACAGTACCACTAGTTCTGAAAGGTGTTTTACATTTGTTATAAAAATTAATCTTACAGGGGCACCTGGGTGGCACAGCGGTTAAGCGTCTGCCTTCAGCTCAGGGCATGATCCCGGCATTATGGGATCGAGCCCCACATCAGGCTCTTCCGCTATGAGCCTGCTTCTTCCTCTCCCACTCCCCCTACTTGTGTTCCCTCCCTCGCTGGCTGTCTCTATCTCTGTCGAATAAATAAATAAAATCTTAAAAAAAAAATTAATCTTACAAAATACTAATAATGCAGATATAACTATATTTGTTGAATAAATGATTACTACATGAACTGACCCTCAAGAAAGAAGTGGAAGAAAAGTAGAACCACTAGAGAAATGAAAGTTAGATTGGAAGTAGCATTAAAGAGACCAGTAAGGGAAATAGTGGACAGAAATTAAAGAAAAAGAAAAGTTAAATTCACATGAATAATTTGGAATTATTTGGAGGATAATTATGATATACAAAAGATGTCAAGGAAAGAAAAGCCAATGTATTCATAATTATAGTTATGAGATAATCATATCGATGATAAAAATATTTACAGTTATAATAAAGAAAATGACCCAGAAATGAAAGAAAACATGAATCCACTGACTAAAAAGAATACTCCATCTGTCAGAAAAATCTGACCATAAGGTCTGTCAGAGAGAAGCTGCTGCCATGTTGAGAGTAACAGATATAGTGGAGTTTGTATGGGAGGTGTTGAGGTTTCCTTTTGGAAATAAATAAATTACTTTTCTTGATCACAAGACATTTCAGCAAAAGAAAGACTCCATTAAATCCCCTTGTAAACATTATAATGATATTTCTTCCAGGAAAACAAGTGGGAAAGCCCTCATCTATGGAATACATTTAGCAGAATAGAGCTAGGATGTAATAGGCTCATGAAAACCAATGCCAAAATCTATGGATTTATGGAAGATGATTTCTTAGAATAATATTGCTTAAGATTTATAATTATTAGTGAATAAAATGGGGGTGTTTCATAACCACATTAGTTCCCTTTTGTGTGACACCTTTCCTGTGGGTAACTTAGAGACCCCGTATCTTAAATCTTGGCCCAAATGCATTCTAGAGCACCAAGAAAGAATCTAGAGAGCACCACTGGCAGACCAGGACTTCTCTATCTTCTTTTTTTCAAACACTTGTATCCCTGAAATGATTAAAGCTGTTTGATACGGGTAAAGATCCCTGATCCGTGTGATCTGGTTCAACAAGCCAGCCTTTGTGTTAACTCCAACTGGCACTGTAAGAAGTTTCTTTCAGTCCTAGGAATTGTAATGACTAGGCATTTTCAACAAAGAAAAGAAAAGGATGAAAACATGAGGGTCTGATTCTGGGATGGCTGTCTAGATATTTTTTGTTTAAAGTAGCCAAGTCTTTGTTTAAAGGGGCAGAATACGGAGACAAGTTTTTCCAACGGGATTTTGAGGAAACTAACTTGGAAACATGGGACTAGCTTATTGGATATTCAGAATGCGTTAGGCAGAAGGAAAGTTAGTGAAAACGTCTACTACCTGTGTTTTGCTAGCATTCCTGATAAAGCCAAGACCTCAAAAGTAAGAAGCTGAAGTCGTGGGGAAAAATGATAGTAAGGGCAGTTTTCTTCATCCCTGGGAAGTCTTTTCATGCTTCAGTGGCTAGCAAGGCAGATATCCCTTCACTCACAAAGCAACTCAAGACCACTGATTAATTAAAAAAACAAGAAACAAAAATCAAGCAATCCCTCCCCCAAACCACACACACACACACACACACACACACACACACACACACAGTACAGGTTGTGGGAACCCCAAATATCCATGATATCCTGGGAGTACACTGATGTTAGAATACTTTACAAAAGGTATCAGCAGAAATTTGACTAATCATTACTAACCCAAATTCTTAGAATTAATGGTTGAAGAGATCATCACAAATTTTAGAGACTGATAAATGACAACAAACTTTGTGAGCAGATGCTTCTGGTGGCATGATAACCAACTTACTAAAATGGGTAAAATAAGGAGTTTGGCAGCCTTGCCCTGAGAGAGTTAAGTCCCACCCACCATCAACTCAGTAATGGAATAATCCTTCCAAAGTAGTAGGAATATCATGAATGGGGGTGACCCTGCACTACACCTTTATGATAACTTAGTGCCCCTCACACTGACTATGATAGATACTGTGACAGATTTGTGGAGTCACCTAGCTACCTCAGGTCATGAAATATATAAGCATGTGAGTGCTTAGTCCATGCACCAATAGGAAAAGACAGGGGTAAATAATGTGACAAAGAACTTCTCTCAATGGGAAAGTGTCAACGGGAAAACAGTTGCTTGAAAACGACTATGAGACAAATTTCCCATGATCAGAAAATTGGCATATTCGGTGAGTGAATTTTGTTGCCTTTCTACCACTAGGTTCAAGTGACTACAAATTGGTGTTAGCTAGGAGTAACACTCTATTCTAGGCTCTCCTTACAATGTTCAACAAAAGCAATCTCAGAGCATATTGTTCAACTGTGTGAATCATTTTTGATGACAATGCATAATTCATTGCTAACACTGTACATAAACGGACAATAAAACATACAAATATACCACGTTCCATTTCATCATCAGAGCAATGGTCTCAATGAAAACTGAAATGAGCAACTGTAAAGGTTATAAAAACTAGAGCTAAAAAATTGGAAGGTTTGGCTTCATTGTTTAAATGATTGTCATTAGGTTGAATACAAAGGGACTCCACTGATGTGGTTTCTACAATTAAGTGGTGGAAATGAGGGGACAGGGGAGGATGCAACTGCATCGCTTTATTGTTAGAAGTGATAAAATTTTTCTTTGGTTTGGTCTGTTACAGGTTACCCAAAAAAGGCAATATAAATGATCCAGACACAGTAATCATACCATAAAATTTGACATCAAATAATCATACTGTCTTTTAGGATGTGTCAAAACTTTACTTTTTTCATCAAATTAGGACAAATAGTGAATTTAGTCCATCACCAAGCAGTAAGAAACAATCTTGTGAATTTTCCCCTGTCAGATCTAGTATCAGCCCAATGGTGAAGCCAAGAACTGATAATGAGCCGGCTGTAGTTGTAAACCCTATGGTTAAGCATTATGCTAAGTCAGACCACCTGATCATGAGAGAGTAAGTATGAGTCAAATGAAAATAGGCTGATATTGTAGCAAACAGAAGAGGTATTTATAAGCAGATCATGATTCCAGGGCAGAATGAACCCTCACTATTTCTATGAGGATGTTCCAGAATAAGAGAATAATACTTTTGGCTAGCTTTCAGATCTGGTGGTGATTATTAGTCAAGCTCAAAGCAAAACAAAACAAGACAAAACAACAAAACAAAACAACATCAGATCTGTTTTCTTAGAGAAGATGACCAAGACTCCTACTAATTCACATATTTGTAAAAAAACAAAACAAAACAAAACAAAACAAAAAACCCACATGTAGTATTTGAAGAGAAATGAATCAATTATTTTAATAACTTTTAATATTAATAATTCAATCTAGTAATGGCCAAACACAGCAATCATTAGGCAAATAATTTAAAAGCTATATCTATGATGATTTTTCCAGATGACTCAAGAGAAATATTACCAGTGAAACATAAGATGGTAGATACTGAACAACAAAGTTTCTGTACTTTATCAAGTCATAAATTATGATGATATGTAGCTAAACAGTGGCCCGGTAATGATAGGAAGTAAACTGCTGCTTCATGCTCAATGTCAGAGCAGATTTGCTCCTTTTCATGTAACAAATGTAGATGAGGATGGAATGCATTTAAGGAAGATATAAATATTATCAAGGATTCTTAGAAAAATAACACATACAGTCAAATATCTACAACACATACTAATAGTTTCCAGTAACTAAGGATGATGGAAGAAAAAGAATTGAGTTGGAAGTTTTACTCTCCAGTGAATAGTTCAAATACTGGTTTTTAATGGAATATTTGTAAGATTATTCTTTTGCACAAAATGTTTCAGAAAATGGTGTAAAAAATTACAAAAATAAACCTAAGAAATACGTAGCAAGGAGATATTAACAAAGGTAAGAGTTTAGACTGGGAAGGATAAGAACAGGACTGGAATCTATTCTCTCCCTTTACTGGAAGACACGTGGGTAAGAAAGAAAGATGTCTCGGATCCCCCGTAAACATGCTAGTAACAGAGAACTGCTGGAGACATACTAATGGTATGGGCTAGCAGGAGTGCCCTTATCTACGTAATGCTTAAATAAACAGAATGTATCTGAGTCCAGGCTTTTAGTATATGTCACATAAACTATGTAATTATAAAAGGAAGATGTTTAATGACTGAAAGACCTCCCTTTTATGTAAGTGATATTCAGCATATGTTATGCAAAGACCTTAGATGTAAAACCCAGGCCAGAGCAATTCCAACGTACAAAAATGGATCTGAGGGAATCTGTTATGAACCCAGACTTCTCATGCTTTATCTATGTCTCACATTGTGTGTATCCTTAAAAAATACTAGAAAATTTTGATATTTTGTGAGATCTCTTTTCTTGTCAGTCTGATCTGATCCTCTGATTATCAGTGTTGTATAATGGGCCAACCATTACAACACAGAGCTGAGAGACCTTGTTCACATATCATGCATTCAACTGAGATAAGAAAGGTCCGAGGGATCATGCCCTAAAGTAAGGATTACTCTAGGCTCATTCTTCCAAAAAGCCTACAAAACTTAGTTAAAAGGAGTTATTTGTTAGTTATAAGAATTTACTGAATCTTGTGAATACGAAATCAGGTATTCCTAAGAGCCTTTTTAAGCCATATATTTTGCATCTTATTCAGATGTTATGGCTAAATGACATTAAAAAAAAATCAGTTCCCTTGTGTGTGTTTTATTTCTACTTATTTAATAAAATCATATAGAGAAATAATGATACCACTATTATTCTACCTGAAAAGCTGTTAAAGATATTTTATAGCAGCTTTCTTTCTTCTAGACTTGCTCAGCATAAAATGTTATATTTTAAGCACCATAAGGCTTTCAACAGCTCTACATCCTTTAGGAGGAAGAAGTGGCACATTTAGCCTAATGCTATTGATTCGCTTAAACCAAGAGAGCAGTGAATCCTGACTTAACTTTATGCCATGGCATATATCCCTGCATTATATTGCCACCCTTCTGCCAAAGACATAATCCCTCCAACCCCTTGGCTCCTACACAAAAGGCTCTACAAACACTTTTATCTACCTAGCAGCTGCTTCCCATTTGAGATTGTGGACCTCTGGAGCTTATGCATGTTGCCACACTTCCTCCCGTAGCACAACAAACAGAACTGAAGTGCCTCAGAAGACTCTGTGAACAAGGCAGAATGCAGCTGTTAGGAAACAAAGGGATAACTGCCGTTTTGAAAGGGACAATTAATGATCTCCCACTGCCATGTTATATTAATAAGCCCACTTGCTTAAATTAAGTATTAATTTTAAAATGACAGTCCACACCTCTTTTATTATCTCTCCTCATGCTTCCCATAAGTGGGAACATAAGTCCCTCTACTTGTTATGGAATATCCTGGCTTTCAGTGGTTTATTCTTGGTTTTTACATTTATGAAGGTCCTTTAGACATATACAAAGCAACCATTAAAAATGCAACAGTAACAATTATACTGGGTATGGTGTTCTCTAGGTTTTGATACCAAGAGTGGTCCACTTTATTCTCTGTATACAAACCCCTCCTCCTCCCACTTTTTTTTTTTTTTTTTTTTTTTTTTTTTACAGAAATTCATTCAAATAGGCCTCAGATTTTAGTCACAGCCTTGGTGTGTTTGTGTTGTAGATACAAGCTAACTCTCCTTCTCACACCAATCTGGCTAACAACCAATTCACTGAAAGACCAAGTCTCCGAATTATGGTTGATTTTTTCCTTCAAGTACATCCACGTCACCAAAGTAACTCAGCTCAAGATTTTTCAATCCCGCTTGGTTCAACTTTAACTTCCCATGTATTTTACATTTTAGATTCTAAACTCTTCTCAGATTCAATGCCTTTCATGTGGATGGATGGGGTTTCCCTTGGAAATATATTACCATTTCTTTTTATTTTTATATACCTGTATCCGAATCCTCCCTTCTGGTGGCAAAATCACTGTGCTTAACCACCTTCAGTCTGAATGTAGGTCTTTGTCTACAATTTGTGTGTGAGTGTCTTTTGAACACGGGTCAACTAATCATTGAACAAATATATTTTTAGCAAATTGACCTAGAGCAAGATGTTTGATATTATCAAGGGCATATATTAGATTATTAGATTACACTGTCAAAGAGCTAGATAGGGCAGAAAGAATCTTCCTTGAAAAATAATGTATATATCCTATATTTACATATATATATATATATATATGGCTACTTTAGGAAGACAAAAGTCTCTATAACTTAAAACTATATTGTTATATGATACACACATCCTAAAATTTACCATTTGAAAGTAGACAATTCAGTGTTTGTTTGTATATTCACAAGATGAAACATTACCACTATCTAATTTCTTTCTGTAGAAAGAAACCTTTTACCCAGTAGTAGTCACTCTCCCTTCCCCCTCTACTAACACTTGGCAACCACTGATCTACTTTGTCTCTAGGGATTTACTATTATACACATTTCATTTAAATAGAATCATGTAATATGTGACTTTTTGTGACTGGCTTCTTCACTCAGCATAATGTTTAAAAGGCTCATTCTTGTAGTAGTAAGTACAAATGCTTAATTCCTTATTATGGCTGAATAATACTCCATTGTTGGACATATCACATTTGTTTATATATTAATCAATTGATGGATGTTTGTATTGGACTGTTTCCACTTTTTGGTTGGTATGAAAAATGCTTTATGAATGTTTATATGTAAGTTTTTGTTTGACCACCTGTTTCCAATTCATTTGGATATATACCTAAGAGTGGAATCACTGGGTCATAAGGTAAATCCATATATAACTTCTCTATAGTTGCACCACTATATATTCCTTGAGCAATAAGGTCTATTCCATTACCACACTGTCTTGGTTACTATAGCTTTGTAGGTGCATTTTAAACTGCAAGTGTGAATCCTAGTTCCATGAATGTTCTGGCTATACTGGGACCCTATTTATGGGTCAGACTTTCTTGTTTCTTTGCATGTATCATAATTTTGTTGAAAACTAGACATTTTAAATAATATAATGGGACAGCTCAGGACATCAGATTTCCCCCCATCCCAAGGTTGGTCTGTGTCACTACTTATTGTAATTGTTGTTATTTTACTGACATTTCTGAACAAATGCTACAAAGACTGTATATGTCAAGTATGGCCACTAACATCTGTCCTCAGCTTGCTTAGTGGTCAGTCAATAATTGAACAGAGATTTCCTTAAAAATCTAGAACCAATGAGTCTCTGAGTCTTTACCAAGGACTTCTGAGTAGATGCTGGGATATGCTTCCACACTCACCCAGGTAATCTACAACTCTTCCTCTACTTCCTGCTTGTTAAAGATCACCTAGGTCAGTCAGAAGTAAGAGCTTAGAACCTTCCCAGATCTATCCTGAACATATGTACAGACTTATACGTGGGCATAAGATTCCCTGAATTCCCAAAAATGTTGTAGTTACCCAAAGTCCTTACCAAAAGATCAACCTTAGCTTTTCCTTTCAGTCTTTTTCCTTAGTCCATTGTTTGCCCTACTGCCTCAGTAGGGCTTAATGTCAAAACATTCAACAAAGGCTCTAGGAGAAGTTTTTAATACTGGGTGAATTTGAGGGAAGCCAAATAAAAGCAGTTCTTTCATATGGAATCTTTCAGAGAACTACAAATAATGGTCAAATAATGACTCCTTCCTCAGAATAAGGCTTTGAAAGAGCTCCAACTGTGTTCTGCTCCTTTCGGGACTGCAAATATGGTCTGTTGATTTTTCAAGGCTACTGCTGTGCTGAGGAGCTGGGCACTGGACTATCACGTTAAAACACCACAAAACTCTCTGGTTTGACCAGAATTCACCCAGTTTTTTAAATTAAGTGCTCCTGGGTTGCTGCAAGCCTTCAGTTAATAACTGGAGTTCTCTAAAAACTAATATTGACCATTTTTGCCAGTTTATTTGTTGTTGCACAAAGGAGTGAACTCTGACATCTCTGCCTTGCCACTTTCACTGATGCCACTATGTATTCATTAAACAATGTATAGATTGTAATCTTTGAAGTCAATTATTCACCTCTTGGTCAGAGACCAACTTGAAGGATGTCAACGTCTTTGTGAGTGTAGAGTATACACAATAAAAAATGAAAATTTTAGGCAATTTTATTTAAAATAATTTTAAAAGTCTAAAGATTTCTATTAGAATTGTCATCTGAAAAGATCATCTATACTCAGACTGAATTTGGATGGTATTCAGCAATTCTCAGTGATATTCTACATAAGATATTTATTTAGTAATAAATATTTCATCAAAGCTAGGCATGGAATTTTTAAAAGAGGTGCAGTAGAGTTACACGATTTCCATAGGGGACTCAGAATCATTTAAGGGTAATTTTGTCTGACATTTTCTCTGTCAAGTTATTATGTATGCCAGATGACTGAAATATTTTACATCCATATGGTCCTGATTTTTTTCAGTTCTGAGTTATTACATGCTGAACTAAATCATCTTCTATGTAAAAGCCAATCATATAAAAAGTATAAAAATTGCATGCAGAACCAAGGGATTTTCATACTTATAATTGACATATTACAATGTATACTGATAATCTTGTAGAAAATCCAGGTCAACATTCATGTCCCTTCCTCTAAATTTAGGCATTATGCTGTATGCTGAGTAAGTAAAGATGATTGACTTAGTTGATACTTTCTGAGAACTTCTAGATGATGGAAAGACAGAAAGATAATGTCATTTAAATGTAAGTGATTTACTATAGGCATTCACTAAATCCCAGCTGATCCCAGAGGAAGAAGTAAGTAACTTGAAGTCAGGAAAGATAACACAGGGGAAAAGACATTTAAGCTAAATTTTGCAAAATGAAGATAAATATACTATGTAAAATTAAACCAAGTATATTCCAGAAATAGGGAACAATATATATTTATAAAATATTACTGTTTTCTTATGATGCACCCATTTTTCTCTTTTCCTCCTTAAAAATCTGATTTTGTTTTCAGAACTTCCCCATCTCCACATTATTTCATGGGAATCTGAACTCATACACATCCCGAGAAATGGGTCTAGTTGGTCTAAGTTTAATGAAACAGAAATGTATCCCAATTCTGACCAATAAGATTTGAAAGAAAGTTTAATGACGAGTTTATCAGAAAGAGTTTTGCAGTTCCTAAGTGAAAATCAAGGGTATAATATTCACTTTATTCCTCTAGAAACTGTCATATCTGAAACTAATGCTTGAATTTATGCAGCATCTTGCCACACATTTAAAATTAAAGCCAACACTGAAATTGACTAAATTGAGAATGGAAAAATACTAGATTCTAGATATAATTGAGGCCTGAATCAACCTTGGAGCAGTGCTACTTCTGGACCTCTGTACCTATACCTTTATATCCTAACTCTTACACATACTCTGAAATACATGTGTGTACATATGTGTGCATGTGCACACAAACACACAACGGAGTATATATTTAATGATATACATGTATATGATGTGTACATGAGGCAAAGTTAATTGTAATCATTTTTCACCAAGGGGATTTGATTTCACATTGAGCAGAAGCTGTAATCAATTTCAACAAAATTCTGAATCACTAGTGGAAAATCTCAACTGAAGTACAGCTATTCTCCTCCTTTGTCATGTGCTCCCAGCATCATGCCATGACATATAGAAAATTAAAGATTTCTACCACTGTGCAAAGGACAAACTACAGAAAATGTGCTACCTAGGTTATGCATGAGTAATTATTTGTTTAAAAATTCCAAGACACATAAAACCTTTGACTCATACCTCCAAATATCCTAAAATTTCTGTCACAAATTTAAAATTGTCAAATATAGACTGGCCCCTAAAGTAAAAGGCATCCCCAAATCTGTCTGATCATAGCATTATTTCCTAGGTATATGGTGACAAAATACATGCAAATAATGGTATGTGTGTTACAATGCTTTTCATGTGGATGGATTAATTAACTGATTGATTGATTAGATAATATCTTCTGTGCTTCCAACAGACATGTGGCATTTTCGCCAGGCATTGGTAATAGGGCTTTGAATAAGATAGTAAGATCCCTGTGCTTATGGATTTTAAGATCTAATAAGATAATCACTAAATGAATAATCACACAATTATTAATTTTGATAGTCATGAATATAGTGAACGAATGGTAAAAATAATTTCAGAGCACGCTTATGGTCATGTAACTAGAAGGGTAAATTAGTTGAAGAAGAGAAAGAGAAGAAATTTTCTATTTCCCAGAGTCCTTCAGAGTTATATAGCATGAAACATAGCATAATGTTACAGCTACAACCTACAAAGACATCAGTCCCTCGGGGAGACTTCTTTTAACCAATTTTTAATATTTTCCTAGCTCACAAATTGTTTATGGAGGAAAGGATGGAAGTATTTCCCTGGACCCAGGAGGTACCATAAGTCTTATTAAAATTATCATTTGTAAAAGTGAAAAATGATTTATTATACCCTTGGAAATAAGTAGCAAAAAAATTACCATCTGGCATCCTTCCAGTTTGCCAACAAAGTAGCAAAGTCAAATAAAATGAGTCTTTCAGTTAGTAATTTTAAATAAATCACTGCTTATTGTAGTCCAGGTACAAGTGGACTATAAGACAGTTCAGTTAAAGAACTGATTAAAATTTACAAAGGAAATGAATGAGAATAAAAAGCGTTGTTTTGTTTGTTTCGGTTTAACAATAAGATTTTTCAGAAAATTTATCTGATACCAAAATTTCTATCAGGTCTTTTGAAGTAGGGCTAATGGCCTAAAACAAGACTACACAGAACACACACACACACACACACACACACACACACACACACACACACAAATCTACCATCTTAACTCATATGTTCTAAGAAGTAACGAAGATAACTATCATTCTATCTCTTAGTGTTATTATCAAGGCTATCCCAAACACAGGTCAGAGATAAATTAAGGCAGCAGAGACTGCGAAAGATCTCAGTAAACTGCCTCTGTCTTGCTTCACAAGCTCCTGTAACATTACTCCTTTGTTCTTTAGTAAAATTACCAAACTTCTTATTATTTTGTACTTTCAACACATTTCAATGTCTACTCCAAGAAATCAGATAAAAAATGTTTAGTATCTCAAATGGGCATAGTGTACAGCCATATACTACTTCTCTTGTATACTTTAACCTTTTCCTCCAAATTCCTCTTCCCATCTGATTTCTAGATGTCTGGTTTAAATAGCCTTCCTATAGAACTATATAATTGTGACCTAAAGGCATATTATCCAGGAATGATGGTCAGCATTTCTCAAGTGAATACCAGATCCCAGGCACTACAGACAGGAATTTTTATAAAATATCTTTAATCCTCCAAATCACCCTAGATAACATAATATTTGTCTTCATTATGTAGGTGGCATATCCAAATATTCAGAAAAGCAAAATAACTTACCCATGGCCACACAGTATAGCACAGAGAAGAAAGTCTTATTTCAAGTCCAGGACTCCCAAAGCAAAGTCTCAAAAAGTAAAAAGAGGAAACAGTTTCATGGGGGAAAAAAGATAAGGACAGATTTCTATTTTTAAAAAAGCACACATATCTCTTAACTCATAATCACATTTTTGATGTAATGAAACCTTTAAAATCTATCAGAAGCAATTGCCCAAGAAGACTACTAATTTTTAAAAAGTATCTGAAGTAAATAAATGGCAGAGAACGTAATATTCAGGATGAGAGGGAGGCTGAAAGGTAGAGGAGAAGGTTTGTTTGATTTGATTTAGAAGGAGGGTAGCAGCAATTGTGAATGAGACTGGGAATGCCGGAGGAAACAAGGGAAGCTCTGGGATTAGGAGGAAACATAGGTATTTAGATGAAATCGGGAGTAGCTATTAAAGAATGTGGAAAAAATAAAAAGCTATCTTTTAAAAATTAGAAATCAGAAATAGATATTGTTCACCACCACCCCCGTCCCCCCCGCTGAGAAGGACAAGGGCAACAATACTTGGTGTGTTAGGAAACAGACAACCAGTGCAGGTGAGAACTGCAAGCGCACAATGGAAAGAGGCAAGTTAACATCTGACAGAAGCAAGAAGAGCCAAATTTGGTGACACCCTAGAATGTAGTCAATGTATACACTTCTGAATTCTTAGCAGGAAAAAAAAACCCCAGAAACTTGTAAGTGAAGAAAATGTTTTAATCCAAACACTGATTACTGTCCTGGCAGAACTTGTAGATCTACTACTAATTCTTTCAGTCTCATGTAGACTAGTTATAAAACAACTATAAATGGCCGCTAAATATTCTTAAAATTTCTAATGAACCTCTAGGCACCTTGACAAAAGGGCCATGACAGCATCCGGAGTTGATGAATACTTACATGACAGGGAAAACAGCAACGATGACTACTCTGAAAGCTACATCCATGGAGAGACAGACAGGGCTCTGTAAACTATCCTGCCATTTCAAGAGCAACGTGACGCTGAAAATCCTCAAATTAAAATGCCGGGCATTTAGCAGCAATTATCTAATGGATTTTCACTTCCATGGATTTATTCCAAATTCCTTATTTCTAAATGAGAAGTGTGCAACATCATTTCTCTTTGGGAGCCTGTGTGAAGTGGGGGCCCCTGCTGTTTTGCTTCTTTGAGCAGAGCTCAAAGCAAAGCATTTCACAAAATGATACAGGGGAGAAGGTGGAAGTGTGCGTGACTATCACTTGTTGTCACCTGAGTTAGATTTTATGTATTAGCTGTGCTGAATAATACATGAATGGAATACAATTCACACTAAAATTCTTATGAAAGGCCCTTACTCCACATATGTACAAGCCGCATTCCAAGCTAAATTAACTGCCCTCCTTTTTTTATTCCTAAGCAGAAACCTTACAAATTGAAATATGTATTAGTATGGTATATAAACCATACATTCAATTCCAAAGAGATTTTTTGCCTTATTAACATTAGAAGCCTTCTAACCTGACTACATAATTTGGTTTTCCATTTTTAAAAGAAACAGGAAATAGAAAAATCACAAACCCGTATTAGTCCTATTTCTTGGTAAGAAAAACTGAAGCTTTAAGTTTAAAAATGATCTTAGCTTAGGATTCTGGAAACAGAGCTGGAAGGGAGAATGGGTGCACTGATGCTTTATTCCGAAAGTGTAAACCCAGGGCAGCAAGATTGTGGAAAAGGGGAAATGAGGTAGGGGGAAGATATGAAAAAATGTGCAATTAATGTACTACCATACTGGCTACTGATTTACAGCGAGCCATGAAGGAGGGCAGAGCAAGCCACCCAGCAGAGATATCCACTTGGCTTCAGAGTCATCCAGAAGAGAAAAGAGATTGTACTGTAGAGAATTGCATTGTATCTTCTGATTCTCCCATCCTCCTGTTTCCCACTAGTCCAAGTTGATACCAACAGGAAGTAATTCTCTTCAACTTCCTGTTGTCTCACTGGGCCCTGTCAGCTGTCTTTTCAGATGTCAGACTTCATGCTCTAATGTGTGTCATTTCATATGGATTCAGAAGTGAAAGGTGACCAAACCTCTGGGCATGTGGCTGGCCACTGTGGCTACATGCGGACAGCTAAAAATAGCCAAGCATTTCTAGGGGATGAGTAGTCAGACCTACATCATGGAAATCTGTGGGCCCCCAGGAGTTGATTAGGTACTTGAAGCAGAGCAAGTAGCTGAGGAGATGCCAAGGAATTTCAGAAAGTGCATACAATTCCAGTTTGGTACAAAGACCAGCAAATGACAAACAGAAAACATTCTCTGATATTAACGAGGATTTGTATTTGGTGAATAACGCATAAAACAGAAACCAGTATTGCTGTTCTTTAAGGATTTGGTGAATAAATGATCAGAGTGAACAGACACCAGGAAAAATGCTTTCTGCATCAGCATTAAAAATAAGTGATTTGCTAACTGTTTTGATTAGATTTGTAGGAGTGACTGGTTTGCAATATTTTATTTGTTTTATCTTTTGGAGCACAAGTATTCTGGTTGAAATGTTTAATACAAGGAATCATGAGAAAGGATAGAGGGTAACCATCACCTCATGGAAAATGATAAGTTCTAAGTAATTCAACTGCAGCACAACTATCACATTTCTACTTGATAGCAGATAGTGAAAATAAAAAGTGGAAGTCACCAGAGAAAATCTGTTATAAAAATTCCTTCATGTTTATCATTCAACAAAACTATGTTGAAATAAAAAAAATCTGCCAGGTTAAATACTTCACAGAATTCTTTTAAGTTCTGGCACTGTGTTGGGATTTTGCTTCCACAAATAAAGTTAGTTTTGTTTTCTCTAGTTGTATATTTCTCCAGAGATAAACTTAGAAATAAAAACAATTTATAAATTCCCTCACTTGACTGGCTCCTATATTGAGGTAAAATATTAAGCACTTTCAAAACATATATTTATACTTTTATTTGAATATTTTGGAGGCAGGGGACAGAACTCTGAGGAAGTAGACAATATATTATTAGGGCTTCAAACACACAGTAGAGCCTCATTATTTACAGATCCCATATCTGTGAATTCACTACTAGCTTAAATTTATTTATAACCCCAAAATCAATACTTGGGGCACTTTTATGATCATTTGTGGGTATACACAGATTGGCAAAAAAATTTGAATAAGCCTAATGTTTACCTTCCTAGCTGAAGTCGAAGGAGGCAACACTCTGCTTTCCTATTTCAGCTTTCATTCTATAAATAAATGTTTTTCTCATGATCTATTTAGCGCCAAATTTTTCACATTTTTTTGTGCATTGTATTGGTGACTTCACTGTTTTAAATGACCATGAAGCATATTGGTGACCTGCCACCTAGTGCTATTAAGCACAAGAAAACTATGATGTGCTTTACAGAGAAAATATGCATGTTAGATAAGCATCATTCAGACATGATTATAACACTACTGGCCATGAGTTTGAGACTAAAAAAATCAGCAATATATATTAAAAAACTGTCTTTAAACAGACGCACACAGAACAAGATTACATATTGATCAGTTGATGAACATGTAGCCACAGGAGGAACTTAACTCTGAATTTCCAGTAGGAGCCATGATTCAATATTCACTAATTCAGTGTTGTTGGTGGCTTTATAGGACAAAACTCCCATGAGTAATGAGAATCGACTGTATTTGGCAAAGAGAAAACCAAAAATCATTTTAAGATACTCCACAATTTATTTGAGTTGTTGAAGATTTGACTTGGGGGGAGATCTGACTCTGACAGATTGCAGGATAATAGAGAGCTCAATTTGCCCATCCTTCCTTTGCTCAATTCCATCCTTTCTTTGCTCCCTTCCTTACAAAAGAAATCATAGATCAACAAATACTTAGGGTAATGAGGGGGTGAGAAGGTCCAATAAATGAAATTCTTCTTCTCAAGTACAAACTTACTTGAGAGGTAAACACATGCATTAGATAAATAGAATTCAAAATATCATCTTCATTACTGACAAAAACTACATGAAAGATACTAGACGCTCAGCTAAATGCACTTTCTAATACTGAACTCCAGATTTAGATGCACTCCTCCATCCTGACAGAGGCAGTGCTGACAAACTGCAGGTTCCTCTTACTCAGGGTCGGAGTCTCTTCTACAAATATACAGGCTGGAAAAGAGGGAAGAAGGGATGCTTCTCTAAAATAAAGTGAGCGAGGTCTACTAATGACTACAGAAAAAGCTGGCAATCACTACAGAAAAATGATCATTTAGAACTTTAACACAGAAGCTTATTTAGAGTATATTTTGATCTACAATGTAATGTGCCATAAAACAGAGATAACTGTAACAACAATCCAGAATTGGTTAGAAGAATCTTTCCACTTGCTAACTTGCTTTTCAATAAAGTAACTGAGCCACAATAATTAAACTCCTATCCCTTTCACTCTAGGAAAAAAAATAAGGCGATAAAACTAAGCCTTTCCTTTGTGATACAACAGAGTTGAGAAAAGAGGATCATTACATACCTAAGGTTATTCCTCTGGAGAAAAAAAGGAATGTATATCCTAAACACAGACTAGGACTATTGTATTTCAATTGAAATTCATATTCTACCTGCAGTTTACCTAGATCTTTAATATGGCAGCCAATATCACAGAGACTATATGACTATATCTTTCTCTGGGTTCAGGGATGGGGGAGTTGGAGAATTTAGTAGTGATATTGCTTCCTTTTTTCCCCACATCATCCCAATATAAAATTCTGTTTTCCTTTCTTAAGTGTAACATGCATTAAAACAAAACAAACAGATAAAAAAAAAATCCTCAATTCTACCTGAAATAGGTAATTAGGCCAGACAGGATTTGTATAATTTAGCCCAAAAACCACTTGAAATGCCCATTTTTCAATGTACAGTTTAGTACAGAGTGCAGCAACTTCTCAAAGGAAGAAAATGATTATATTGATCAAAAAGAAATCTGTCCAACCATTACTCTTTTTGAGTTGGATAGGAATTTTGATACTAGTAGACTCTGGAAGACTATTAAAATTTAGAAAGAAATCTGTTTATTAAATCTATTAAAATGTTATTAGTAAGAATGAGTTAAATTGAATGATCTTATAAATATTTAGTGGATAAAAATCTGTGTGTGTGTGTATATATATATATATATAATTTTTTTTTGCAAAATTTAATTAAACTATTGAATTGAATGCAGACATCATTCCCTCACTGCATTATAGTGATGACTCTGTGGTAAGGCAAGTGATCTTTTGAGTGTGGGACTATTTCTGTACTTTTTATCCATTCCGTGGTATGTTTGCTTATACTTACACCTATACAGTTTTAATGTTCATATCTGAATATATAAG
The DNA here is from genome assembly GCF_023065955.2 of Ursus arctos. Taxonomy (NCBI): domain Eukaryota; kingdom Metazoa; phylum Chordata; class Mammalia; order Carnivora; family Ursidae; genus Ursus; species Ursus arctos. The sequence continues at coordinate 64,539,398 of NW_026622985.1, read as the reverse complement.
TATCCTACTTTTGTTCTACTTCTTCCAGATGGTCATTTGGCCTTCGAGTTTACATATGAATTTTAAAATTGACTTTTCAATATAACTAAGGTATAAATAGTCTTCTGGCATTTTGATTACAATCGTTTAGAATTTATATTTCAATTTTGGAACATTTGGAATATTTACATGATTCAGTGTTTCTACCCATGAAAATGAAATATTCCTTTATTTACGTGGTCTTAAAAAGTTTCTCTCAAGAATATTTTGTCATTTTTACATCTGCTATTCAATTTAGCTCTAAGGCTTTTTTTTTTTTTTTTGATAGTACAATTGGTATATTTAAAATTTCACTTTCTATTATTTGTTGCAGTAGAGAAAACACATTTAAGTTTTAACATTGTTCTTGTATCCATAAATCTTGTAAAATTCAAGTTTTAATCATTAAACTCTGTTTTCTGCAAAGAATGACAAGTTTATTCAAAATTTCTTAATCTTCGTATCTTGTCATAATGCAATGACTAGAACTTCCAGTAAAATTTTGAGTAGAAGCAGCAATAGGGGACATTCCCACCTAATTTATATCTAATTTATCATCTCAGAGAACACTTACTATTTCACTGTTATGTTGGAAATTTTCCATAGAATCTTGTAGGTAGACCCCTTGGAAGGAATGAGGTAGAGGAGCTATTCTGGGATTCATTTCTCTCCCAGTTCCCTGGAGGGTGGGTGATACACAATAACCAATATTACAAAGATAAACATATCCTGTAAAATAAGGACATTACTGGTTTCAGACTGTTTATTGTAAACAAAACTATTATTTATAAATGTATGAGACATAGATCCCTGTGGAATATCATTTAAGCTCTAAATCCCTGGGATATAAAATAGAGATGTTTCATAGTCTAAATAATTCCTGCTCAGAGGGGTGCCCATTAAAATTACTTAATATATGAACTTACTCTTTCTCCTTCATATGAGCCTCTTCATTGTTTGTATCCTTGAAAATTTTTGGTACTAGGTAAGGTTTCTGATTAATGTGAGTATGACCTGCTAATCTGATTTCGTTTCATGTTAAAATGGCTAGACAAAAAAAGTATGGCTGTCATAAGTTGATACATTTTACCATAAATTACTTTTTCTACCTCTTTTGAGATAATCACGTGGGTGTCTTTCTATATTTTGCTAATGAGCTGATTTATACTGAGTGGCTTTCGAATGTTAAACTGACCTTACATTCCTGGAATAAGCCATGTCAACAGTGATATGTGTGTGTGTGTGTGTTTCATTGTAATGTGATCAATCTTCGTCTCAACTGACATATTTAATTTGTTAATATTTAATGTAATAACTGAAGTATTTTGGCTATTTATTTGGGTTTAAATTTACTATTTCATCCTTTCTCTGTCCATACTTTCTCTTCTTTTTCTCTTTCCTTATTTTGAATTAATCAAGGTGTTGTGATCATCAACATCATCATTGTTATCATTTCATTTAGTCCTTCTGTGAGCTTCTAGTTTTACAACTTTTTATTATTCCTTTGGTGGTTGCTGTGGATATTTCAGAATACAATCTTTAACTTACTAATTTAAATTAATAATTTTAACACTTCTCATACAATGTAAGAGTATTACAGCACTTTACTCCATTTACACAATTTCTGCCTTATTGTTATTATTGCCACATATTTTAATTATATATGTGCTTTAAAACTCAGAAAAGACATATTGTTAGTGTTTGAAACAGCCAATACTCATTTCCAGTTAACCCCGTATTTACTTTTGCTGTTTTTATTCCTTACTACATTTCTGTTTCTTGCAAGGCCCATTTTCTTAACTGAAACAAAACAAAACAAAACAAAACAAAAAACCCTTTAATATTTAATACAATCAGGTTTTCTGACCTGATAATCTTTCAGTTTTTCTTTGTGTGAAAATAGAATTAAAGGTTAGACATTATTTTAGTGCCTTATATATGTGATTGCATTATCTTCTACCTTGAAGAGTCTGTTATTAGTCCTATTTTACTTCTTTGAAAGTAATACTTCAGTTTTTCTCAGGCTATTTTTAAGATTTTCTGTCTTTGGCTGTCAATAATAAATTTTGGAAGGCTACATATGATTGTCTTCATATTTATTCTGCTTAGGCTTTAGACCGGTATCTATGGATTACTGTATTTTATCAGTATTAAAATTTATCTTTCAGTATTTATTAAACACTCATTTTATCAAATTATGTCTCTTCTTCTTTTTCTATGATCTCAAATAGAAGTTAGAAATATTTATGAGGTCTCATATGTGTCTTTTATTATTTTTGGTTTTGTTTCCTCCTCATTTTTTTTCTTGCTTAGATACTATAATCTGAATATTTTTTACCAACTGAGCTTTCACTTCTCTATTCTCTCTGGCCACATCTAATATGCTTTGGAGCTCCTTTAAAAAATTCTTAATTATATTTATTGTATATTTCAATATCTGAGTTTCCATCTAATTCATTTCTTATATTATAGTTCTTTGAAAAAAGTTCCCTCTTTTCTACAACATATTATCATAGTTTTATTAAATGTCTGTGTGATGACTTCAATATCTAGGTTTCTTATAGTTCTCTCTTTTTCTTTTTATTTCTCTTTGTTTTGTAATTTTGGTCTTGTTTATTGGTACTGGTTGGTACTTGTTTATTGGTATTGTTTATTTAAAGCCTGGTAATTCTTTACTAAATATTTTTTATTGGTATTCTTTATTTAATTTCTACAATATTGTGTAGGAAAAATATTATAGAGACTTTTAATGATATGATCTTCCATCAGATAGTATTAAATTTACTTCTGGCAGAAATACAAATAACAAGGAGATCACTTTGATCTAGTTGAGGCTGGATTTTAGCCTGTTACTGGGCTGCACTATTTCCAGTTCACACTATTAATGTTTACTCTTACTCCTAAGACACAGTAGTTACTGTTTGAGCAAAGCCCTCAATGCTCTCAGCTAAAGCCTGTGTTATTTAGTAGGGGCTCTATATTTTGAATGGTCCTGAAACCCGTTACATATTACCAACATTGTGAGATTATTTATATATCTGACCATATCTTTATCCATATACCTGTTGCTTTCTACTTAGTTATAGTTTCCCCTTGCATATGCAGAAAACAACAAATAAGTTAGGGGAAATTTTGAACAGTATTTTGCTCTCATTTCCATATGGTTTCCTCCCTTTTGAGATCTCACCCCCTGAAAATGCTGGATGCTTTGACTGCCCAGAAACCCATGCTCCTCTCCCCTATACCTAGTATGAATGCTTCAGACCTTAAACAACATGCTTTTGGACTGACCATCAAGAATTATCATTTTCCTAAGGGAAAAGAATATATGATAAGGAGTCCCTCTTTGCATTTCTCTTCTCTCTAGCAGAGAAGAAACCCCTCAAGCACTAGCTGCCTTAGTCAATCTCTTATGCTTTCATACAGTTCTTTTACAGTTTGTATCCTCCTGTCCTGGTTTACCTTTGTGAAAGACGTAATATGATTTAAACTGTTCTGTCATGGCTGGAAGCAGAAGCTCTTATGATATCTTTACTGTCAAATTTATCTTAAATAGTAATACAACCAATAACCTCAGATTTGTTTAATAAAATGAAATAATATAAGACTCACTCACAGGGAAATCTATAGAAGGTGAAAGTGAATTTTTATTTTTCATTACTTTTATACTATCTGATTTCCCAGATATCTAAATTAAATTGATGCTTCTGATTTGTGTGAGAGGTACGGAAATAAAAGATACCTATTTTTTACCAATCTAACATCATGTCTATTTCAAAAAAGGTCACATTATTGTATGATTTACATTTGTTTGAAATATTCAGATTAGGTAAATATATATATACAGAACACAGATTAGTGTTTGCCAGACACTGAAGGGAGGGTGAAGTGGAGCATAACTACTTAATGGGTCTGAGGTTTTATTTAGGGATGATGAAAGTGTTTTGAACTAGACAGATGTGACGGTTGCATTAACATTGAGAAAGTACTTAACGTCACTGAATTATTCCTTTTAAAATGGTTAATTTTATGTTATGTGAATTTTGTCTCTAAAAATTTATATATGAACATATATTAAAGATGTTATTACTTTAAAAAAATCTAAGTGAGTTCTTTTAGGAGTAATAATACATGATCAAAATCTGAAGCTACTGTAATCCCAGAGCCATAAAGAAAATATACAGGGGAAATTTTTAAATGATTGGGTTTGGGGGAAAAAAGCAAAGATCAGCAGCGCAAGGGATGTGAGAAAGGACTTGTGAAGAAAATAACAAGAGCAATATTAGCTTGCAATAGAACCTTGGAACAGTACTGTGGGAAGCACAGAAAAACATCAATATTTAATATAATTCTGTATCTTCTTATCAGTACTTGTAACTCATTATAAAAGGACAGCTAAGCTTTTCTTTAATTCCCTGTTTAAGATACAAAATTTCCGGATAAAAAGGAAATGGCATGTGTGGCGTTATCCATATGTAAAATGTCTTAGTAAGAAAACAAAAAACAAAACAAAACAAAAAAACCCAATAGAAAAATAAGAGAAGTTGACTGAAAATATTCAATCAACAACTTCCACAACTTCCATATTCCATTTGCTATCCCCAAATTAAAACTCCAGAAACTCACAGTCTAGCCTCCCCCAATGACCTAGATTTTATGAACTCTAACATGATTTTACATCTAAGTGCACACACACAGGCAGGCAATCACAAAGCAGCAACATTCATTCCTACTGAAGAACCTTCTAAGCCCTATTCAAATGCACCACTTCACTACTTTTCCAAGAGAAAGTATGAAGTCAAACTAGAAACTGGCACAGATGAAGATAAAACAGTTAATCCAGAGACAATGTATGAGAAGATTTAGCTTAACTCCCTAGAGAATTAAGCAAGATCAATTTCAGTCTTCTGCAGAATGCATTAGAGATCAGCAGATGCTTTTAAAATGAAAGGATTGTTCAAAAATGAGGAATCTGTGTGATACTAAAAGGATGCCAAGTAACACCAGTATGTCCTGAAATTACAGATACTACTTTTATCTCAAGGGTGGGAGCAGTTCGCTTCCTGGAAGATCAGAGGTTTTATCAAAAACACTGTTTGAAAATTATGGGGGAAAAAAGAGAACAGTACAACATATTAATGCTCACCATATAACAAAGCATACGGCATCCACATTCCTCAAACCATATTTCCAAGGAACATTGGTAGAAGAATTAATGGAGAATATTGCAGCACATTTTATTTAGAAAAAACTTACAGAACCAAAATTTTAGTTGTCACTATGGTTAGGATACTCCAACAAGGAGAGCTATTCTGATAATAATCTACTATATTAAGCATCTATTGAAAATTCTAAATATTTTATACCACAAAACACAAGCTTTATCATGAATTTTAAGCTATAATTTGAGATTTAAAACTAAAGGAAAAGACCACAAGAAAACAAGTCATCTGCTTCAAGTCCTCATTTATTTCAAATTCTCACTGAAAAAAAAAAAAAAAAAATTAAATACCAGAGAAAAGTCTGGAGTGCCAATCTAAGCTAAGAAAGGGGACTAACCATTCATTTTCCAAACACTTGGAGTATTATATTAGTTTTCCATTGCTGTGTAAGAATTCACCAACTTGATGGCTTAAAATAGCACCCATTTGCTCTCCTACAGTTTCTGTAGTATGAGCCCAGCTAAATGAGATTCTCTGCTTTCAGTCTCACGAGGTTAAAATTAAGATGTCAGCTTGTCTCTATTCCTTTCTGGAGCTTGTGGGTTTTTTTCAAGCTTATTCAGATTGCTACCTTCCTATCCTGGATCCCTGACCTTCCCTACAGGAAGTTTATAAAATTTCACCACAAAGTTTTCCCTTTCTTCTAGGTCAGCAGGATGGTATCTCTCTGCTTCACGTTCCTCTAAAGGGCTTGCCTGATTAGTCAGTCTGACCCAGGTTAATCTCACTTTTGATTGACTCAGATGGACTGATTGTAATGTTGTCATAGTGACAGCTCATCACAATTGCAGGTTTTGCCCACTCTGAAGAGGAGACAATTTTATAGGTGGCGTATACGAGGGGGTGGGAATCTTGGAGGACACCAAAGAATTCTGCCAACCCCAGGTATTACTGAAGAGTGAAGGGCAGGTAAGACAACATTTAAGGAAGGATTAACCAGTCTTGGATCCATTGTATTCAAAATAAGTAGAAAGAATAAATAGTGGTATCCACTAAAAAAATGCAGGTTGGTGTGTAAGGAGGATGTCTTGTGGGGAGTCATCAAGAAGCGTGTGATGCACTGGAGCGCAAGTACACAGGGAGCGAGGATTCCCCAGGACGGTTCAGTTTTTACACGACACTGGGGCTCCACAGAGAGAGACAGGGCCGATAAAGATGGGCTACTTTAACACTTGGCTTAAGAACTGTCCGCCGTCACCTCTCTCATGACAATTCTAAGAACCCAGAATTTTACATCTTAACTTTATCAACAATTTTCTTGCTTTAACTTGTGCAATTACCCTGGCAAGGGGATGTATAGAAATAATGATCCAAATTTATCCATGCATTCATTGGTATATTATGCTGAGATTCAATGGGTGAATAAAGATGATCGCCTACTAGGGTTAACTCTAAAATTTCCTTGTTTAACATGTCTCTATAAGTGTTTTCTGACTTTATATTTAGAAAGAATCATTTTCATACTAAGCCTGTTAAATGTGCCTGGTCCTTGAACAAGCTAAGATCCAATTAGGTGTTTTAACTAACTGAATAAATAAACAGAATATCAGATCCCAATATATAAATGTATTAGTAGGGCTTAACTTGAGAGAGAACTAAGATTTATAAGTAAATCTTATTTATATTAAAACCTTTCAAATATTTCCTTTGGAGACAAAAAAAAAGAGCTTTTTTCAGCCCTCTTATACATTCCCTTTAGAAAGCAGCTATTTGAATTGCTAATCATCTCATTTTTGTTTACAAATACTTCTGTAGAAAAATTAAAATAACAGAAGGATAAAATAATCTTCCATTACTTATGTCATCACAGTACAGAAACATAACTATAATTTGGAATTATTAAAAATAATCTACTTCAAATTTCTCATTTGCTATAAAAAATTTAATATTTGAATAATGGTAAGCTTTTCAAATGAAGGCACTGAAATAAGATCAGTGCACATATACAGAAATACATACATGTAAATTATCTAAAGAAAGTAATCTTAAATTATCTAAAAAACAATAAAATATCTTAAACATGTTGACTCCATCATATTCTACAAGAATTATGATTTAGTGGGGTGCCTAAGGGGCTCAGTCGGCTAAGCATCCTTTGGCTCAGGTCATGATCACAGGGTTCCTGGATTGAATCCCAGAGTTGGGCTCGCTGCTCAGTAGGGAGTCTGCTTCTCCCTCTCCCTCTCCCCCTCCCCCTGGTGTGCGCTCTCTCCCTCACTCTCTCTCCCTCTCTCTCTCTCAAATAAATAAAATCTTTAAAAAATTATTTTTAAAAAGAATTATGATTTACTAATACCATTTGGATATGGTCTTGGGAAATCTGATACAGTGAAATGTTCATAGCAGTGAAGAAAAACCCAGCTTTTCATAAGACTCTGCCAGTTTGGCCTTAGCATTCAATAGCTCTCATAAGCAAGAATAAAATAAGAGTAAGTAGAAGAATTAGAAATCAGCACAATTCCAGCCTCCAAGTAGTGGCATACATATATATTCTGGGCAAACAAGTAAAATTTTCCAAAGTTCCCCATTCCTCAACCCTCTGGCCCAAGAGTTAATCCTGCCAGTGCCATTGGACAGAGGGTGAGGCAGGGGCTGAGTCCTCAAACACTCTGGGTCTTGCTGAAGGAGATGGTCCGTGAAAGGTCCTCTCCTGAAATAATACAGCTTGTAGTAATTTGCTTGCACTTTGTGGAATGACAATTCTCTAAGACATAGATAGGGTCCCAGGCCACAATTCCTTTAATCCTCAAAGGTTATCTGATATCCTTCAGCGATGCCATGGAAAGATCATCAGTAGTAATCAAACTGGAAGATTATTCTTTACCTTATAAGAAGGTTCTATCTCATTTTCATTTCATTTTCTGAATAAGAATCTATAAGACTTAGACAAAGTCAACTCTTCTGAAGTATTAGATTCTTTTTTGTGGTTCTTTATTGAACTCATTTTCAAAAAGCTGTTTGATTTCTAAGCCACAGTTTCTATATGGTTGTTTTTACGTGTAATGATTTATCAGCTGCCATGTGCCCCTCCAATAAATTTAAAAACGGTTCCCCATAACAGGCAGAGCCTTATTTTTAACAGAGATAACTGAAAAGGCACCAGGCACTCCTTGAGAGCTCTGACTGCGCCACTGTAAGAACACCATTTCCTGAATCAAGTTAATAAGCAGCGGCTGAAAAACAGTTTCCAAGCACTAGAATTTTTTCAGGAGAAAAGTAGGTATCTGGTAATATTTGAAGAGTACTCTGTGATCTTCAGAAAAGTGGAAATATAGAAAATGTCTTTCCCAACCAGGTCCAGTTGTCTACCAGCGTCGTTTTAGGACTCCATCTGTTTGCTCATGATTCTGATTACCGTAGAATAGCTAATGTTCTGCAGCGGGACTTCCTTGTTTTATTAGAGGACAGCATTATCTGTCCTGACCAATCTCCTGTTCGTCACGCTGATCTATGGGGCAACGATAACTGCCACAGTACGGGAACTGGGCTTCAAACAGCATTGCTATTACTTCAAAATACATGTATGTGCTTTTTATGACTCCTTCATTTCAGTTATTCAAGTAGGCAAGCATATACTCTAAGTACGATGAGAATGAGTTTAGTTGAATGAAAATGTAATGTTTTGTAACAAAAAAAAGATAATGAGTTTGTGCTTGCATATTTAGCTATTTATGTAAAGAAAAATGTGCCCTTAAGACAACCGGTAATGGGGGTAGCAGGTATAAGCAAGAAGACATGGGGAGCATAATTCCAGAGCTGCAGCTTGGGGGCACCTGGGTGGCTCAGTCAGTTAAGCATCTGACTCTTGATTTCAGCTCAGGTCAAAACCTCTGGGTCAAGATCTCAGGCGTCTGAGATTGAGCCCCAAGTCGGGCTGGCACTGGGCACGGAACTCACTTAAATTCTCCTCCCTCTGTCTCTACCCATCATTCACTACTTGCACGCGCACACGCACGCTCTCGAACAACAAAAAAGTTAAAAAAAAAAGCTACAGTTTGAACAGTAATTATTTTTATTGATTCTTGTGCATAAAAATATGTAGATCTTGACTTACTCAAGACCATGCCTGGTACCACTTGCTCTGGCCCTCCAGTTCTTCACTTCTCTTCCTTTCCCTCTACCTTCCCTGTCTCCCGTTATTCCCCTTTTCCTACCTATTTCACTGTAAAGCCTCATTACAAGGAGACAAGACTGTAAAATGAAAAGTGTTGGTGAGAGCAAGAATAGGATCCTTTTTCCTTCCTCAGGCTGCATTGTGACTTCAGAGTGGCTTAGCAGAAAAACCGAGGAATACCTTGTCCTAGTTTTCTAAGAAAATTGCTTTGGAACATTTTGTAAGACCAATTCATTAGTAGTGGAGCATATTAAGAAAAGACTTTGCTACCCTCAGTCCATATTCTTGTAAAAATACAAATGGAATGGCTTGTCTGGCTTTTTAGTCTTTTTTTTTTTTTTTTTTACAGATAAAACTGGTGAATTATAAAGCTTCTTTTTCTTTGCTAATCTGTTTTTGCACAAACAACCTCAGTAAAAATGGCTTACTGAGGACGTCATAGTTATAACGTGTCCACTGGGGCTCTGAAAATAAAAATCCCCCAATTATTAATAGTAATCACCTCTGAAATTATACTATTTTATCCTGTTAAAGCTGTTGTAAATTGGACAAATATACATTTTTAATAGCATTAAAAATTTTATCTTGCTTTTTAATTGATAAATTCTGAGTGTTTATTTAATTTCTTATAATGATCCCCTGGATATTTTATCACTCCTAAATTATTCATGCAATTTTATGTACAAACAAGAAATAAAATGAATGACAAAAAGCATATTAAAAAGGCTCCAAGTGACTTCTTGGATATGTAAATAGACAGCTGAATTAGTTTCTGACCATCACTATGATAAATGATGTTCTCGTATCAAAGTCTTTAGGTCAAGTAAACAAAATTCTGTTGGCTCCATTTGTTCTTGCACTTTGGCTTCTTTTTCATAAGTCGTATGTCATATTATTAGAAGAAAAATTAAATCATTCCCTAGAATCTAAATTAACCAAGTTATAAATCGTATTTTGTCATGAGTTTTCCAGGATTCTTATATAGATCCAAAAGTATGTTTTTTACATATGCACTTTTTAATCAGTTATTTTTTTGTTGGTAATTCTCTTTATTATAGCCATAACAACAACAAAATTCCTTTTCTTTTCTTACCAAGTTAAATGTCTACTTATGTTATTTTTCTAAAAAGCTGTGCTTAAGCTCAAATTCTTAATTTGTTATAAATCAAAACAAAAGTAATACTAAAACAACCAATACATGCATATTTCATGTAGTATACAACATATATCTATGGACATCTCATTTGAGCCTGATAATAAATACATAAGAGGAGTAATTAGATATTATTATTATGCCATTTTATGGAAAAGAAAACTGAGACTATAAAAGGTAAATGTTATTTTTCTTAAGGCCACTGAGCTGATAAATATCAGAAAAAGAACACAAACACAGGTATTCAGACTCAAAATTTCAATATGCACCAGTCTAAGATCTGGAGACATAAAGATGCATGAGATATGTCTTGCCTTCCAGGACCCCACAATCTACTTCTACTTCATGCTTAGTGGGAACAAATAGTAGGAGCTTTTAATTCATTTTGACCTGGTCTGATAAGATTAGTAAAAACGATCATCTGAGTCTTGAAGACTGAATAGGAGTCTACCACATAAAGTCTATAGAAATGGGATAGGAAGATTCTTTCCCCAAAGAACAAACAACATGGTGCAGGAAAGCAAGTAGACTCAACTTCAGAATGATAGAAGAGGTGTGAAACAGAAAGTGTCAGTGGATAGGCTGGACAGTGAAGGTAACTGAGTCTGAGTGATTGGGTTTTGATCTGGCATGTTATAAGTAACTATTGAAGGGTCCTAAGAAAAAAAGTGTGATATACAAATCTTTTAAATAGATTTCTGGCAGCGATGTGAATATACTTGACTAAGACGAGTCTGGAAGCAGGAGGGTCCAGTTAGTTGTTGTAACAATTGTCCAGTAAGAGATGATAAAGGACTAGAACTAGAATTGGATAGGAAAAGATAAGTTTGAAGAAGATTAATTGGTAGGAGTTCACAAATGATTGGATCTGGGGATGGGAGACATAGAGAATTCAAGGTTGGTAGACTGAATGGAAGATAATGAGATCCCTAACTAAATGGAGGAATACATGAAAAACCAGTATTAGAAAAGATGTGTGCAATTTGGGACAGAACTGGTGATGTTAAACAAGTTCTTGTGAATACAGACCTTCAGAACAGCAGGGGAAAGATTGGGTATGTAGACTTGGAAGTCCCCTGAATATTTGTGAACATTAAAAAGGATAGTTATATCTTTCAACAACTGCATGCTACATGAAATGGGCAATGAACAGAAAAAAAGAAATTTGAAGGACACTAAAAATTAAGGATCAGAGGGAAAAAAGGCTAAGAAAATAAGAGGAATAAATAATAAATACCTGAGGCATGGTATCAGGAATAGAGTTTCAAGAAGAAAGGGGCAATTAACAGCTACAAATGCAGAAAGAACTTCAGGAACTCTAAAGTGTTATTAGGATTTGGCAATGGCTAGAACTTAGGGGTTTTTTTTTTTTGTTTTCTTTTTTTTGTTTTGTTTTGTTTTGTTTTGTTTTGTTTTTTGGTAAAAAAATAATTTGATTCAGAGGTTTGTTCTTCCTTTGAATCCTCTGGAGCAATGTGGGGAAATGCTTCTTTTCACTAGTACTACAGAATCATGATTGTTTTTCCATTATTACTCCTACAATGAGGTGCAGAAAATGACAACAGGAAGATGAGGATTCCCTGGCCCCCTCATTGTAGACTTTGGCCTTGGCAGCCTCCATTCTCAGTTTGAATCCTTGAGTGGAAGCATAATGCTTGGTAAACAACCCCTGACTGAAATTTTTAGAGCAAGCTAGTGAATCAGATGAAGTCTGTGATTCATCTCTGTATGAACTGAGAACTACATATATCAAAACACACTACTTCAAGCACTCCTCTGGACTTTCTGTGACAAGGTTCTCCCTGTGTTCACTTGTCCTCCCAGGAGGTGTTGCCATTGCACTAATACCTATTTCTGTTCTTGGTGGTTTATGCAGTGAATATACACTATTCTTTTATTATATAGAATCTGAAACTCCTCTTTCAGATGGGAGTCTTCCATCCTTTGAATGCTGGTGATAGGCAGAGCTCATACTTTCTGTTGACGTTGACAGTTCTAGCAACTTGCTTTCCCAATGATCAGATGAGTAGCCTGCTTTTTCCCCTTCTCTGCTGAGTTCTGCATCATAGGAAACTACAACAGACGTCGGGAGAGGTCAGATCAATGGAAGGCGGTGACAGATGTTCAGAACACAGGAGGACTGGAGACGGCAGTCATGGTACTGGTCTCTCTTATTCTGTCTCAGGCAGCACATGTGTTGCAAGTGCTCCACAACCCCATCTCCTGGGACACTTTCTCCTGCGGGGTCCCAACATTCTCTAGGCATTCCTTAATTTATTTTTGGTTCCAACCAAACTTCCCTCTCTTCTGGGCTTTGGTGACACTCATTTCTGCTCTAGCCCTGGAAGTGTTAGTAGTTTCCTCTTATTGCTAATCTCTGGATGGTTTTAACAGTCCTCCATTTGGCTACTCAGCTCTTCCATCACCTACATTACCAATCCACAATGTTTTGAGACCAAATGGTTCCTTGGTCATACAAACTAGACGAGACCTTGACTACCTCACTCAGCCTCCTGTGTAGCTGGGATGCAGGTCTGTGTCTCAAGACTCCTCAATGATACGCACTTAATATGGACTTTGGAAAGGTTGCTGTTACCATGATAAAGAGAGAACTGGACCACTGAGAACACTTTCTGGCTGTTCTATGGGTTTCGGTGTGGGTTACAGTGCTAGTGATGCTAGTGCTGGTGTCCACTGCCTCATCTCATTATTGTCAGGGGTACAAGCTGCAATGTCCAGTGCTAAGTGGTAGCAGCAGCAGTTTAGAAGTGTGGTTGGGAGCACTGTTACCTCCCTACTAAGTTTCTCAGCTTTCTAGAAAATTCTATACACGATGCTTTTAAAATAGTCTTTGCCTAAAACAGAGGAATTTTCTCTTGCTTGCCACTAAGAACACTGACTGAGAGGTACTGAATCCTAGGAGTTACAGTCTTGAAACCAATATAGAACAAGAAAATGCTAGAAAAAGAGATCTGTAAGGAATGAGCCTGATTCTGGCCAGCTCAGAGTTCCTATGTAATTCTGCTTGACAACAATCCTTGAGTCCCAGATTTAGGGATGGCAATTTGGAATGTTCTAGGTTAGAAGGTGGAGCAGGTATAGTACAGGGATGTCTGTAAATCCCTCCAGATACTAACTTATAACTTAGTTCTTCTCTTCAGTTTATAGCACCGTTGCTTGGATTTGTGTATCTTCCTCCAAGGTTATTTCAACGGAATCTTAGGAGATGGCTCAGCACTGCTCATTAGCCAAAATGTCACCACAGTGCCCACTTCCTATAAGCCATGCTGAAATTGATTCTTTATTTGGCTGTCTCTCTGATGAGACAATGAGTTCCTTAGCAATAAACACCATGTCACTTTGTCCCATATTCTAAGACCTAGTAGAGAATAGGAAATATATTCAGCCAATATTTACTGAACAACTGAATGGATTCCTGAGAACCAGACTCAGAAACTAAAATTTTGTTCTGTTTTGTTTCTGCAAATACAATCAGGGAATTGAGAACATTGTGTTTGGAGACAGTACACAATGTTACTTAGTTCTGCTATTCTCCAACCTCCTCCAGATTTCCTCTCTCACATCTCTTTATAATATTCCTCTGTGATTGTTCACTAAAATGTGATCTCTGGGAAAGCTCCCTTGTAAAGCAGCAGTTATTCCTTCCTCTATGGTACAATATCACTTTGCAGTTATGTTGATTATAAGAATTGCTGTATTGCACTGTAGTAATTTGTCTAATTGTCCGTAGCCTCGTTAGACTTGGAGCATTTCAATGATCAGAACCATGATACAGAAACTACACTGATCCTTTGCATGATATCAGGGACATTTAAGGACCAAGGTTCTTTATAGATTAATTGGACGAATTGAGTGAAACTAATTTTTTAATGCATGCAAAATTTCATGCCAACACATGCACTTTTTCAAAGGAAAGGTCAATAGGTGCTTGAAAATGTTTGTTGAACTTAATTTGATCAAACCATACATTATATATTTTTATCTTACAGTATTTAAATTTTTTGTAATACAAACTGCAATACGTTACATCATCATCGAATCTGATATAGTACTGTTTCCAGACACTCTTTTCATAAAATATAAACAGTTGGGATATGGGAAGAAAAGGATAAATAAGGAGAAAATAATTTGTTCTCTAGAGAATGAATGCTTTTTACCCCATCTCCTTTTCCTCCACTAGGCAAGAGATTTCTCTATACCCTCTGCTGAGATGTTACCTATCATGAAATGAGAATAGTTCTGACTTGACTCCATTGTGACATTAAAGTCACATCAGTTAAATACTCAATTTAAAAACAAATTGCTGATTTTCCTCACCAGATTTTTTTTCAGTCCACCGTCCTTTATTTGAACTTCTCAGGGTCAAATGGGTTTTCAAAAATTAGAATTTTCTAAATACTAAAAAGGTAATAAAATGCATTTACTACAGCACCCTAGCAGAATCTGGGGTAGCATCCCAAGATCCAACACATTGACAATGCTATAGGAAACCGTATGGACATTCAGAGCAGAAGGATAAATAAAGACTAAAAGTAAACTAGTGTCATTCTAGTCAAATTTGAAGCCAAATAAATTAAATTAGGTCAAGTGTTGCTGCCAAAAAAAAAAAAAAATCAGTGTCAAAATTATTTGGATTTTGAAATTACATACTTCTATTTACCTTTCACAAGCAGGCTCTTTAATATAAACTTTGCAGTTGACTTCTTTGTCTTACACTCTATCAATTTTAAACTCATAATGGAGCTTAGGAAAAGTCATCACTGCCAAATTAATAGCACGGGAAAAGTTATAGGTATAGGGAGTGTGGAGAAAAGAAACCCAAACATCTTAAAATATCATCTACTAAAAATAATTTACAGTTTAGAATTTATGTATGTATGTCACATATAGAAACACAAATACACGTATGCACACACCAAATGAGCAACAGCAAATACAGAACATCAAGTTACTTTGGATGCAAACGTGTGTTAAAGGCTGAATGGGGGAAAAATGGAACATGGAACGAGATTGTCATGACCCCTTCCTGATCTCTTTCTGATGCTTATACTTCCCATAAGGAGATCAGATGTACATTCAAGAAGCAGTTAAGAAAATTAGACTAAAACTTTCTGTCTATAGTGGTATTTAGAAAATAAAGGCTCAGTGTGGACTCAGTGGTTAGGTTGTCTTTGGCAGAAAGTTAAGGTGTACTTTTACAGATCCTGTTTGTAACAGGAAGATCTGCTCTAAATGACCTTTTCAAAAATTATTGGGAAGTGAAAGATAAGCAATTTAAGCATCCTATTAAAAAGTAATTTCAGATGATTAGCAACAAAATACACTTAAGATGAAAATATGAAAAATAAAAAAGCATTCTTCCATGCCTATCAAATACTATATAAGTCAAAATGCTTTTTAAAAAATATTCATAGTACTATAAACAGTAAGAAACTCAAGAGCATATTAATCAAAACAGAGGAACCTAGTTCATTCATTAAAATGTTTCGTTATTAAGACAATGTGTGCCATCTATCAATTATTGTTAGTTATAATTTATAACACAGATAAAATTTGCCTAGTCACATACTTAGAAATCAGGTTTACATAGGGGAAGGGAAGGAAAAATAAGATGATGAAAATAGAGAGGGAGGCAAACTGTAAGAGACACTGAACTCTAGAAAACAAATAGGGTTGCTGGAGGGGAGATGGGTGGGGGAAAGGATAATTGGGTGATGCGCATTAAGGACACTTGATGCAATGAGCACTGGGTGTTACATGCAACTGATGAATCACTCAATTCTACCCCTGAAACTAATACTACGCTATATGTTAACTAAATTGAATTAAAAAATTTAAAAAAAAAAGGAAATCAGGTTTAGCAAAGTCATTCTTGGTAATAATGTTCTTATGAAAATATTTCAAAATCATAAATTATATATATGTAATAAAATGAATTATATATAAATAAATATAGTAATATACACACACACACACACACACACACACACACACACATATACATTCCTTCAATGGCATCATTTGCCTAAACGCAAACTAGCAGCTAGTCCATGGGACATAATCAAATTCTACTTGCTCCTTACAGAGCAGTGACATATATTTGAGATGCTGGAGACCACATGTTCCACCGATCGATACGATATTCCCCCAAATACCCACTCTTTCCTTGAAATATCCCACCATATTCTTTTATCATGAGTTAGTAAAACAAACCCCTCTGGCGAACAGCTGTACCTATCAGCTCACTGATGTGATAGCTTGGACAGTGACAGATGGCTTATGAGCTTTACACATTCTCAGAGTAACATAATTATAATTGATGATTGTCATAGCTGTCACATTTTCTCCAGGGAATATTTCTTTCCTCCTTTGACTTCTTTTCATGTTTATGCCAGTCTCTCTCTGTAATTTTTACTTGTAAAATTCTCTGATTTTCCATTTCTCCTTAATTCCATACCTCTTGTTCTGTCTGCCTGCCTTAGAAGTCTAGTCTAGAGCAGGTACATTAGAAAGGGATATTTAAATACAATGGTAATAGAAAATAAGTAAATACAAGCATACAGCCTTTTCAAATAACAGGATGTTTGATTTAGAAACATTCTAAAATAATATGCAGCTTACTAATTACTGTAATTACGTTGTTCATATACATTAATACATATATAAATGTGTGAAAGGCTTTAACTGAACTGGGGTTCACCACAAGCAATATTAGTAAACACTTATTCATCTGACTTCCTTCATTGTTTTGGTTAATAGTTCAGGTCAGTCATGTACTATTGATTCAGCTAATAAAAATTTCTATTAAAAACAGCTGTATTAAATATTTTGTATCTTGAAATAAAAATCAATATGAGAGAAACAGACACTCCAGGAAAAGAAAGGAAGGAATATGATGGCATTAAAAAAAAAAAAAAGAGTATCACCAAAATTGTTACTACATTTTATCATTTTGAAATCGTAGTAAAATGACACTGATGACTCCGCACCCATAAGTCTGGAAAACAGAAATGTTATGGAGCTTTTTAAAGTAAATTCATAATCCCGAAGCCTCTGAAAATTTCTCAGTGGGAACGGTTGTATAGAACTGGGTGCTAAAGTGGCTGCTCTCAACTCCCCTCCTGCCCCTCGATACATACACACACACATAAGCCAAGGCGTCATTATATATTATAGCGTATCAAGAAGCCATTCTCTGTTAGTTCATGAAAACTTCTTATTGTACTCATCATTTTTTTTAAAGATTTATTTGTTTATTTATTTGAGAAGGGAGAGGGGCAGAGGAAGAGGGAGAATCTCAAGCAGACACTGTGCAGAGCACAGAGACTGACATAGGACTTGAACTCAAAACCTTGAGATCACAACACGAGCCAAAACCAGGAGTCAGTGGCTTAACTGACTGCACCACCCAGGTGCCCCTGTACTCATCATTTTTTTAATTATAAAATAATTCATCTCTCTTCGTAGAGTGTCTACATATTCCCATGAAATTTCTATGGCAAGAATTCAAGAATTTAACAGATGACTCACTGATAAAAAATTGAAAAAAGAAGGTAAAAGGTACTTTAAGAAGCATAAAAAAGATACTGGTCCCAATTAGAGTAATTTTTATCTACTGCGATCAGGTTCAACTATTTAAATGATACTTAAAAATTTTACAATTTCTATTATCAGGATTAGTTTCCTTATGTAAACTCCTAGTTCTTCTCCTAAGAAATAGGTTTGATGTTAGTGTATATGGTTCACAGAAGTGTTTTCTAATGATTCAGAATTTGCATATAAATATCTGTAGTATTATAATGCTTGGGAAAAGGGAAGATGAAAATGGAAAAACGCCTGCCAATATTCTTCTTGATACAAATCCCCCTAGAATTACACATCTTACAAAATGATAGACGATATGCATCTGAAATTCCGGCAAGGTCTATAGGCAACTGAGGGGATACATCAGAGGAAGTTTAAAGTTAGTCTTAACCCCCATCATTTTGAGAGTTCAGTTGTGACCGATGCTATGAAGACTACCACAAGCACATGAAAATGAAGTGAGGTGGAACACAGAGATAAATTGTCATGAGAAAGCCCATTGCGGGGGGGGGGGGGATCACAGTCTTAATAAACAGCGACCCCAAAGAGGGAATTTAAGAGCAAATACAAACCTTCAGGTATTTGGACAAGTTATAGGTCAAAGTTAATTGTATGTTGGATGAATGTAAATAGGCATCACTACAAGTAAGCAAATTTTATCCATTTAGCATAGGATTTTGAAGTCATAAAAAATGAATAGCAGGCATTGTCATTGCTGGATGAAATTATTCCTGATAATATGGAAAGTGAACTGAAGTTTTCAATTAGCATTTGTTGAAGCATGTTTCATTGTTATGTAACAGACAAACTACAGTTGATCCTTGAACAATATAGGGGTTAGGGGGACTGACCCCTTTTGCAGTCAAAACTCCACATATAAATTTTATATTGGTACCCCACCGATTACATAAACAATTGATTAACACATATTTTGTATATCTTACATATTATATGCTGCACCCTTATAATAAAGTGAGCTGGAGAAAACAAAATGTTAAGAAAATTATAAGGAAGATAAAATAGATTTATAGTACAAACTGTGCTGTATTTATCGAAAAAAATCCACACATAAGTGGACCCATGTAGTTCAAATCAGTGTTGTTCAAGGGTCAACTATAGTATCTTTTCTTTTAATTGCTCAGCTGAATTCAAAATCCATGTACTTACACATTATCTTCCACTAAAAACCTATGGCCGTTCCTCTGCTTTTCCTTATACCTTAAATATTCACCTCTGCTTTGGGCACTATCTTTGAATGAGGACCACAACCCACACGACTCCCTGTGGGTCTCTTTTAGTAAATTCTGCCCTGTCTTATGTATCTATACCAAACGTTTCAAGTTTTCCATAGGTTTAGATTATAGTAACTAGAGAAGAATACTCAAGATTGAACTTTTGAAAAAGCTACACAGTTACTAAAAATAATAAAGTTCATAAATGAAGCTAGCTCATTATTTCCTTCCCTCTCCAACAGCATCTTAATTTATCTTGAAGCTACTCCCACACAGCATGTTTCTTTCTCTTCACTCACAGATGTTGCATAGTTTTCCCTATATCCCTAGGTTCTCACCCACTTCTCATATTCTCCCCCTTTTAGAACCAGTATATTTTAAGGTTTGTTAATAGTTACCAAAGACATAAAGGATAATTCCACATTTGGATTAAAGATTTTACGAATTTCAGCATCACCTTTTTGCAGGAAGGACAGACCTCTAAGGTCATTCCTGCAAAGATCTTCTGATTCATTTCATAAAGAAGAGCAGAAAAACTGCCCTCTGGTGTAATCTAATCACTAGAACTTCTGTTTTTCTTCATTGTCATCAGAAAGACTGGGGTAGGGGTGGTATATTACATCCCCATGACTTACTTATTTTATAACTGCAAGTTTGTACCTTTTAACTTCCTTTATCAATTTTGCCCACCCCTCCACCTCCTGCCTCTGGCAATGACCAATTTATTCTCTGTATCTATGAGTTTACTACTACTACTATTATTATTATTATTATTTTTATTTTTAGATTTCCTCATATAAGTGATATTATACAATATTTGTCTTACTTGGTTTGACTTATTTTGCTTGGTAAACACCCTCAAGGTCCGTCTATGTTGTCACAAACGGCAAGATTTCATTCTTTTTTATTGCTGAACAGTATTCCATTACATATATATACCAGATCTTTATCCATTCATCCGTCGATGGATACTTGGGTTGTTTCCGTATCTTGGGTATTGTAAATAATGCTGCAGTGAACATGGTGATGCATTATTACCGGAACTTCTACTTTCCTCATTGTCATCAGAATGACCATTTAACAAACCTGAGCTTAGCTAAAATTCTTTTAAGTATGGAAAAGAAATAACATTACAAAGTTGGAAGCAACCAAAAAAAAAAAAAAAATAGGCATCATTAACTTTATAAACTGCGAATGAGAAAAGAATATAAACATTTCCATATACTGAAATGTTTCATATTTTAAAAACAATATATTTTCTATCATAATAATATTTTTAAATTGAAACTTTTATTTTTTTAAAAGATTTTTAAATTTTATTTATTGGACAGAGAGAGACACAGCAAGAGAGGGAACACCAGCAGGGGGAGTGGGAAAGGTAGAAGCAGGCTTCCTGCCGAGCAGGGAGCCTGATGCAGGGCTTGATCCCAGGACCCTGCTTAATGACTGAGCCACCCAGGCGCCCCTTAAATTGAAACTTTTAGAATTAAAAAAATCAGATATGCCAGTAAAGTTTAAATATCATTGTTTTCACTTTTAGCTAGGTATTAATCCCTCTGAAGAGTCTCTTAATTTTTCCATTCAGTAGTACCATTTTAGGTTATTAAGATAAAGTCACTCTTTTACATAAAGTTGCTTAAGAAATGAGATTATTAAAATATGAGATAACTCATGCTCTTTATAAGTATAAGGAACAAACAGAAGGAAGAACAGGATAAAGTTGGCTTAGAACATGAAAGAGTTGGAAATTATGAAGTGACTTGTAAGGGATTTTAAATCATACTATAAAAGGGAGCCTGGAGTTAAGAAAAAATTCAAACTAGTTATCCTATTAGAGATACAGTACAGGATAAAATTGAAGATAGGGCAAATATTTTATTCATAGTATGCTAACTAAAATTTTAAAAGCTGAAGTAATATCTTATACACATGCTTCAAAGATAAATATTAATGAATAAAATAAATTTCCATACTGGCAAATGGGAAAAAATCTATAGTAGCAAATCAGCCTAGGGTTTTGTTGTTGCTGTTTGCTTTTCCTTGCTCTGTGACTTCAATAAAATTAGAACTCTCTGAGCATTTTTTGTACACTCATATTTTATGACAGTTTCTAAGTAAAGCACTGCTGGCATGCTCCCGGTTCACCTCGATCACATCAGTGGATCCACAAGTCTTTCTTTTCCTCACACATGGGTAAAATCTCACTCTTTACTGGACCAACATAGCAATTTGTTAATACTTTTCTAATGTACTTTCTGTATCACTTTGATTTTTTATATATTTATCACATATCCTATCCCTTGGTGTTCCCTACTGCTAAGAACAGTGATTTTAATTTAGTAACACTTGGTGCTTAAATAAATTAGTATTTCTAATTGACTTCAAATTCTGATTTATAAAAAATCACAAAGTTTCTTCATTCACTGAATGAGTTTATGAGCAGAATTTTGAGATCTCATGCAAAATAAAGTCACATTTATATTTCCTACTGTATATATCTAAAAGGAAGCAACCTCAGTGATAAGACCAGAGATCAATTAAGAACAAGTGTCAATGCTTGAGCAATCAAAGTGAGAAAAAGCGTCACAATCCCTCATCATTTATAATGTTGTCTGAAAATTATGTTACTATTAAGAAAACATTTAATTTTAAAGATATATTCCCTGGTATCAAAGTACGTCTGATTAAAAGTGTTCATATTTTAGGGGCGCCTGGATGGCTCAGTCGGTTAAGCATCTGCCTTCAGCTCAGGTCATGATCCTAGGGTCTTGGAATCCAATACCGCATTGGGCTCCTTGCTCATCAGGAAGTCTGCTTCTCCTTCTGCCTGCCGCTCCCCTGCTTGTGCTCTCTTTCTCTCTGACAAATAAATAAATAAATAAGATCTTTAAAAAAAAAATGTGTTCATATTTTAGACTCAGGTTGATGGATTCCAAAAGTATTTTATAAAGCATTCTTTTTTATTTTAGGAGAATAAGAAAAATTTTAAAGTTTAAGATGTTCATTCCCCAGTTGCTGTTTTATAGGGAATAAATCATGATACTTGGATTAAGCTATGGGGTGAATAAAAATTTAAAATATCATTTTTAATCAATATCTTATCTTTATAATCCTTTTTGCCTAGTCCAGAGCACAGTTTTTTGGTCATAGTAGGTACTCCTAAATATTTTAAAATTAAAATCTGTTTAGGGAGTAAGAGAGGTTCATTTATTATAAATGGTCAGAGATGGAGTTTTTATAGATAGCCTGTGTATCTGTGTGACTGGGAAATATAATCATTCAGAAAAAATTAAAGAACAACAATAAAAAATATTTTCCTGGTAGACTGATTATTCACCGAAAGGCAACCTTCACATACTCTGCTCTGTGACTCTAGGGCTGAGAATATACAAACTGTATTTCCCAGACATTCTGGAAATAGGAACCACTTGAAGGAATGTTGACTTTCTTCCCATAGTTTAAGATGGCTGAACAAAACTGTTCATATTTCATTCCACATTAAAGAAGAAAACTTCCGGGGTGCCTGGGTGGCTCAATCAGTTAAGCATCTGCCTTCGGCTCGGGTCATGATCTTGGGTCATGATCAAGCCCCATGTCAGGCTCTCTGCTCCACGGAGAGCCTGCTTCTCCTAGTGCTCTCTCTCCCCATCTCCTGTCTCTGAAATTAATAAACTCTTTAAAAAAAAAAAAAATAAAGAAGAAAACTTCTTTTAGGGACTTTAAATGCTTTGCCTATTTTTGAACTTTATATAAACGAAATCTACTTTGTGTTTGATGTCTTCTTTAGCTAAATATGTCTAAAAGATTCATCAATCTTGCTCTATGTAGGTCTAGATTATTACTGTTCTTTTCCTTTTTCTTTTTTAAAGATTTTTTTTTTTTCTTTTAGTTATTTGACAGAGACAGCCAGTGAGAGAGGGAACACAAGCAGGGGGAGTGGGAGAGGAAGAAGCAGGCTTCCAGTGGAGCATGGAGCCCGATGTGGGGCTCAATCCCAGGACCCCGGGATCACGCCCTGAGTGGAAGGCAGATGCTTAATGACTGAGCCACTCAGGCGCCCCTATTACTATTCATTTCTATACAAAATACCATTGTACAAATATATCACAAATTATTTATTCAGTGTAATGTTGATGGCTGTTTGGGTTGTTGCCAGTTTTAGAATATTCCAAAGATTACTTTTGTAAGCATTTGTGTTCAGTGTTCTAAAGATATATATCCAGATGTTGAATTATTAAATCACAGAGTATGCATATCTTCAAGTGTTCTATGTAATAGCAGACTCCTCTACAAAGTAATAGTACAAATTTGCACACCAACCCAGAAATACATGAGAGTTTTAAATGATCCACAAGATTTGAGAATAAACGGATAGAAAAACATATACCATGTATAAACTAACAAAATGAAAGGTGGTATAGATTTATTAATATCAGTGGAAAAGTGTTAAAGTAAAAAGGTAATAATAGGTATTTTAAAAATAAATATTATAAAGTTTAATTCAGCAAGTATATATAATATCCATAAATCTGTATAAACCTATAGCAAAGCCTCAAAATATACAAAGGAAAAACAGAACTTAAAAAAATATGTAAAAAATTCCACAATTATACAAGGTATTTTAAACCATGCTTCTCCATAATCGATAGGAGAATAATATGAATAATAGTAAATGTATAAATTTTGAATAGTATTATTAACAAATATAGAACACTGCTGGTAACATCCTCAAAACAAAATTCACTGCAGAAGAAAATACTCTGCAGAAGAGAACTTCTTGCAAACAAAATTCTCAAGTGAACATTAAATATTTATCAGATCTTAGCATATGACTCACCAAAAATCAAGTCTCAAGAAGAACTAATGTGTTGAAATCATCCTGAATAGCTTCTCGTACCAAGTGCAAAGCTGGGTAATTTTAAAACTCCTCGCAAATGTGGATATAAGCAATGAAGTTCTAAATAATCAATTGGGTCAAAGAAGCCATGACAAGGAAGAATTAGGAAATAATTTTAATCAAATCATATCATTTTCCAATGTATGTAGGTGTGTGAACCAGACTGGATATATGATTTAAAAATAAAACCAACTATAATAAATATTTTTGGATGAATATGGATCTTTAAAATGAATATTACATTTGACAATATTATTAAAGAATATAGATAAATAAAATTATTTCTTGGATGTGATATTTCAGTTAAATAGGAAAATGTCCTTGTTATTAGGAGAACACTCTGTAAATGTGCATATTTATTTCTTGAACTATTTTTTATATTTGTCTCTATCTCCACAATTTTTCAAAGTAAAATTTTAAGGAAAATTTTGAGGGATGAAGCTCAAGCTGTGTTCAGAGGCAAACATATAGCCTTCAAACAGACATATTGATAAAGAATAAAAGGTAAAAATCTCAAAAATCAAATCAACAATCGAGAGAAAGAAAAGCAAATCAGACACAAGTGGAAATCAATAATTCAGAAAGCAAATATCCAAAGAGGGAACAAAGACAACATATGGTTCTCTGAAAAGGCTAATGAAATTGAAAAACCTGTGACACTGTAAATACAAATGTAAAATGTAAAAAATAAACCACTTGACAAATATAAAAAAGAGATACTTCTGTACATCTTATATATGTTAAGAAAAGTAATTATTAAAGATATTCTACAGATATTAAAAATAATATTGTTATGGACTGAATTGTAATCCCCTACATTCGAATGCTGAAATTCTAATCCCCAATGCCACAGAATGTGGCCTTATTTGGGGAAAAAAGCCTTTGCAAATCTAGTCAAGTGAGGTTATTAGGGTGCACCCTAATACAATACTATTGAAGTCCTAATAGGAAAGGGAAGTTTGGACACAGAGACAGATACTGATAGAGGGGAAAATGATGTGAAGAAAGACAGAGAATGCCATTTACAAAAAACAACTGAGGCCAGTAGCATCCAACAGAGAGGCATGGAATAAATTCTTTCCCAGAAGAAACCAATACTGATAATATCTTGATTTTGAACTTCTAGCATCCAGAAATGTGAGACAATAAATTTCTGTTAAGATACCAAATGTGTGGTATCGTGTTATGGAAAGTGTGCTCTCCCTTCCTACTGTTGGACATGGAAATAGTAATATTTCTTTGTTGAATGTTCATTAGAATTTCCCAGTGAAGCCATTTGGGCCTGAAGGTTAATTTATTTAAAGACTTATAATTGTTAGATTTCTTTAAGAGATATAAGACTATTCATATTCTTTAATCTTGAGTAAGATTGGCTAGTTTGTACCTTCCAAGGAATTTTTTCCATTTTTATCTAAGTTGAATCTACGGTCATAAAGCTAACTGTAATGTTCTCTTATTATCCTTTAAATATCTATAGGATCTGTAATAATATCCCCCTTTCATTTCAAATTTGAAACTTTTGTGATTTCTCTTTTTCTCAAGGTTAATCTTGCTAGAATTTCATTAATTTTTATTTTTTTATTATAATAATATTTTTTATTATATTATGTTAGTCACCATACAGTACATCCCTGGTTTTTGATGTAAAGTTTGATGATTCATTAGTTGCGTAAAATCTTTTTTTAAGAACTGGCTTTTGGTTTTATTTATGTTTTCTGTTCCCAATTTCACTATTTTCTTATTATTCCTTTCTTCCCGCTTGCTTTAGGGTCCATGCTTACTTTCATTCTTCTCATTCTCCAAATGGTGGCCCCGTCTTCCTTTCATGATCCCCTGAGGTAAGTCAATGCTCACATAATCTCTCCCCTTGTAAACACCAGTATTTACTTATATATGGTAGTTGCCTGCCTGATACCTCGGTTTTCTCATGAGTTCAAAAACTTATGACTTTGTAGATTATTTGGAGTGTTGTTCTTTCCAGCTTTCTACATCCTGGGTGGAAGCCAGAAATTCCTTTTAAAAATATTTTTATTCGTCCTTTTCAAATTGGGTAATTTCTATGTATCCATCTTCAGGTTCACTGACTCTTTTCTTTGTAATCTCCATTATTCCATTATGCTCAGTGATTTTTTTTTTTAATTTCAAATATATTTTTCCATCCTAAAATGTTTTTCATTTCTATGATTTTTTTTTTAATTCCTGTTTCTCAGTTAAGATTACCTATCCATTCATTTATTACAAGCACATTTTCCTTTACCATAGTAAGCACAGTCAATTTATGTCCTTTTATAATTCCACCATCTGGGATATCTACGGCTGGTTTCAGATGATTTTCTTCTCCTAGTCACATTTTCCTGGTGGAGGTGGAGGTTCTCCTTCTCCTTGTTCATTGGCTTTATTCAATGATTTATGACCTGGGCAGCATCTCATCTAGCAAGTAGAAATAAGCTCCTCTGGGTTCTTCTTTATTACATAACTTTGGAATTTATTTTGGATATTGTGAAAACTGTGTGATGGAGAATTTGGTATTGTTGCATTCCACTAAAAAGCTTTGATCTATTTTTAGCAAACAATTCATTTGATTAGGCTCAAACTGCAATTTCTGTCTCACCTGAAATAGGTAGCAACCCAGTTCTCAGGACGATTTTTGGCCAGGATGCTTGCCTGTGCTCTTTCTACATCAGGTAGAGACACAGGTAGCGATTACACACAGAACACTATATTCCCTCCGTTCCAGAAATCTCTTCTCACTCTCCAGCATAGGCCATGGGCTTTTTATTACAGCTTCAGCTGTCTTTCCCTCTACTGTGAGCATGGCCCACCCTCAGGCCCAAATCCAAACCAATGGGACACCCCAATGCCAGTATTTTTCTTCAAGCTTCAACTTCCTACTAAAATCTGTCAGCTTTTGTTCACTCTCTGGAGTCCTCAAGTAGTTGTTTCTTGTTTTTGAGTTTGTTTCTTGCATTAGTCCAGAGTTTATTCATATTATATTTGGAACAATTAGAATATTAGAGGTTTACCCTGCCAAATGATCAAAGAACTTCACAAATTCTCTTTTTTATGCCATTTTCTATTTAACCCATCCCTCGCATCCTAAAATTTGATGCTAATCTAATTTCCAAATCTTTTATTGCTTTTTCTTGTTATTCTTTCACATCCTTTTTGTTGTTGTTTTTAAATCTGTATTTTAATTCTTCAGGCCATTTAATTTTTTTATAATAATTTTTTTTATTATATTATGTTAGTCATCATACAGTACATCCCTAGTTTTTGATGTAAAGTTCCATGATTCATTACTTGTATATAACACCCAGTGCACCATGCAATACATGCCCTCCTTAATACCCATCACCAGCCTATCCCATTCCGCCACCCCCCTCCCCTATGAAGCCCTCAGTTTCTTTCCCAGAGTCCATAGTCTCTCATGGTTCATTCCCCCTTCTGTTTACCCCCCCTTTCTTCTTCCCTTTCTTCTCCTACCGATCTTCCTACTTCTTATGTTTCATAAATGAGTGAAACCATATGATAATTGTTTTTCTCTGCTTGACTTATTTCGCTTAGCATTATCTCCTCCAGTCCCGTCCATGTTGCAGCAAATGTTGAGAAATTGTTCTTTTTGATGGCTGAGTAATATTCCATTGTATATATGGACCACATCTTCTTAATCCAGTCATCAAATTTGTGTGGAACCAGAAAAGGCCCCGAATTGCCAAGGAATTGTTGAAAAGGAAAAACAAATCTGGGGGCATCACCTTGCTGGATTTCAAGCTGTACTACAAAGCTGTGATCACAAAGACGGCATGGTACTGACACAAAAACAGACACATAGACCAATGGAACAGAATAGAGAACCCAGAAATGGACCCTCGGCTCTTTGGGCAACTAATCTTTGATAAAGCAGGAAAAAACATCCAGTGGAAAAAAGACAGTCTCTTCAATAAATGGTGCTGGGAAAATTGGACAGCTATAAGCAAAAGAATGAAACTTGACCACTCTCTCACACCATACACAAAGATAAACTCCAAATGGATGAAAGACCTCGATGTGAGACAGGAATCCATCCAAATCCTAGAGAAGAACATAGGCTGCAACCTCTTTGACATCGGCCACAGCAACTTTTTTCATGACACATCTCCAAAGGCAAGAGAAACAAAAGAAAAAATGAACTTGTGGGACTTCATCAAGATAAAAAGCTTCTGCACAGCCAAGGAAACAGTCAAAAAAACTAAGAGGAAGCCCACGGAATGGGAGAAGATATTTGCAAATGATGCTACAGATAAAAGACTGGTATCCAAGATCTAAGAACTTCTCAAACTCAATACACAAGAAACAAACAAATCATAAAATGGGCAGAAGATATGAACAGACACTTTTCCAATGAAGACATACAAATGGCTAACAGACACATGAAAAAATGTTCAAAATCATTAGCCATCAGGCAAATTCAAATCTAAACCACATTGAGATACCGCCTTACGCCAGTTAGAAAGGCAAAAATTGACAAGGCAGGAAACAACAAATGTTGGAGAGGATGTGGAGAAAGGGGATCCCTCCTACCTTGTTGGTAGGAATGCAAGTTGGTACAGCCACTTTGGAAAATGGTGTGGAGGTCCCTTAAAAAGTTAAACATTGAGCTACCCTATGATCCAACCATTGCACTACTGGGTATTTACCCCAAAGATACAGACATAGTGAAGAGAAGGGCCATATGCACCCCAATGTTCATAGCAGCATTGCCCACAATAGCTAAATCGTGGAAGGAGCTGAGATGCCCTTCAACAGATGACTGGCTTCAGGCCATTTAAAAACAAGTATTTTATATTCTATATTAAGTAATTCCAATATCAAGAGTTCTTAGAAATCTAAATATGTTGTTTGTTAATTTTGTTCACTTTCACTCATGGGGGCTTTATTCCTTATGTATTTGCTAAACTTTATTATGCACTCATATTAGGATTTTTTTAAGGGAGATTATTTTAATATGTTTCTCTCACATATCTTCCAGGTCTACAACAACAAGCCTTTCTCAATTTTTCTGTTCAGAATTCTTTGGACCTTGACATTAGAGTATATTTAGATTACAATCAATGTGAGGAAGGCCTATGGATATAAATTCTCAGCAAGAGTTTTTTGGTTTCCCATTCTGAGTGTGCCCCAAATAGACAAGTTATCTTATCTTCTTTTGCTTACAGATTTTCTATTACCCCTTCATTGACACTGTAGCTCTTTGAGGGTTCTTGCTTTATATATGGGTCTAAATTCCAAACTTGTCATTTTGTAAGAACCCTAGATATTATATTAATTTCACCCCAGAGCCTTTACTTTATTTTTTTTTTTTAAGATTTATTTATTTCCTTTACAGAGGGGTGGGGAAAGGGAGAAAGAGAAAGAGCAGCAGGGAGGGAAGTGGGAGAGACTATGAGCAGAGTGCAGTAACCAACACCTTGAGATCAGGACCTGAGCCAAAACCAAGAGTTGGTTGCTTAACTGACAGCACACCCATGCACCCCTCACCGCAGAGTCTTTAAAATTAAAATCTGGCTCCTAGTAAAAGTGAATGTCCCAGAGCAACCACAGATTCCATATTTCTTTACTCTTTTGGTTATGTATCTCAATTTGCTTTAGTTCAGCTATTAATTTTATAGCCTATTTGCTTGAATTTTTCTGCACCTATGTGGTCTAAAATGATAGTATTTTTCAGAATATCTAGCTCACCATATTGAGAGAAGAAGTTCTATACTTAAAGAACTCAGGATTCCGTCTACTCTCTCAATTTAGTATTTTCCTTATTTCCTTCAAATTAATAGAAAATGTCATGAAACTAGACAAATCGGTCTTACTGCAAACTCTTGCTAACTCATCAATGATTTATTCATATCCAGTTGATTGCCTTTTCTACTTTAAGTTCCCAGTTCCTTTCAGCAGAAAATCTTATCTACTATTTTCAGATGCCATCCAATATTAATTGTTTATCCCTCCCATTTTCCTGTCTTAAAATATCTGTATTTTCACATTTTCTCTTTTCTTTACCTTCGGTCTACAAGATTAATTCTGATACTTGTGCACTACTTTCAGTCTTCCTGTCATTTTCACAACCACTATGCATTAAGATTATTTTCATCATGCTTTTAAATATTCAGTCTTTCCATGCTATCTCATGGTGCAATACGATTTTCTCTTTCTTAAATCTTTTTTTTCTCCACTTTTTAAATTTAAATTCCAGCTAGTTAACATAAAGTGCAATATTAGTCTCAGGTATACAATTTAGTGATTCAACATTACATACAACACCTGATGTTCATCACAACTGCGTTTCTTAATCCCCGTAACCTATTTAACCCATCCTCCTGCCCATCTCCCCTCCAGTAACCATTAGTTTGTTCTCTATAGTTAAGAGTGTTTCTCGGTTTGCCTTTTTTCCTCTATGTTCATTTTTCTGTTTCTTAAATTCCACATGAGTGAAAGCATATGATATTTGTCTTTCCCCGACTTATTTTGCTTAGCATACTATTCTCTAGCTCCATCCACATCATTACAAATGTCAAGATTTCATTATTTTTTATGGCTGAGTAATATTCACGGGGTGTGTGTGTGTGTGTGTGTGTGTGTCTTCTGTATCCATTCATCAGGTGAGGATATGGAATAAGGAGAACACTCTATTGGTGGGAATGCAAACTGGTGTAGTCACTCTGGAAAATAGTATGGAGGGTCCTCAAAAAGTTAAAAATAGGACTAACTACAATCCAGCAATTACACTACTAAGTATTTACCCAAAGGATCCAAAATACTGATTCAAAGGGATACATGAACCCCGATGTTTATATTAGCATTATCAGCAATAACCAAATTATGGAAAGAGATCAAATGTCCATCTCCTAAATTTCTGCTTGAACTTACTACCCCTCCAAGCACCTTGCTGCAAAATATACTGAAATTATCTGATATAAGCCTCATGTTATTAACTCTTCTTCCTTTGGGAAATCTCCTTTTTAATAATCCATTTTCTCATTCTTGTCCTTACCTAAAACATAGCCATTCTTCAAGGTTGCAGGTTTTGCTGTTAAGCATCTATCCCCATAACTCTCTACACTACATCATTTATTGATCTCTTCTCATACCATGATTCAAAAATACTACCTCCATGAAATTAATTCCTAAATGTACACCCCTAAGTCCCACCTTTTCTGGCAGTCATCTAAGCAGTCTCTTGGAGATATTCTTTATTCCTCCCTCTTTACCCCAGCCATCCAAGCAGCTGCCTCACTGAGATAATTCTACTTACACAAATTACTTTTTTTTATTTTTAAAGATTTTATTTATTTATTTGACAGAGATAGAGACAGCCAGCGAGAGAGGGAACACAAGCAGGGGGAGTGGGAGAGGAAGAAGCAGGCTCATAGCGGAGGAGCCTGACGTGGGGCTCAATCCCGGAATGCCAGGATCACTCCCTGAGCCGAAGGCAGGCGCTTAACCGCTGCGCCACCCAGGCGCCCCACACAAATTATTTTTCATTCCCACTGTCATCACTTCAACTTCACAGTCACATCACCTAATTAGTCTCTTAATTTGTCTACTTGACTCTTCCTTCAATCCATTCTGCACACTGAAGTTAACTTTTCAAGTGTACAGCTCTGATCACATCCCTACCATCCTGCTTAGAAACTTTTACTGTTCCCTGGGTCGAAACACTTATTGGCATCAAGGATTTCCATAATCTGAGCCCTCACTTAACCTCAAAGCAGTTCACTCTATCCACTTAAGGTTCTCTGGGTACCAATCATTTTTGACTCACCATTTGATCATAATATCTTAGTCAAGACTCTGACTTCCAGAAACAGAAACCAACTCAAGCTAGTCCAAATAAAGGAGAATCTATTGAAAGGGCACAGAACCTTTAAACAGGACCAAAACAGAGTTAAATCACATGAAGCATGGAGATGAAATTTAGGAAACTACTAAAGACTAAAGCAATCTCTTAAAACGCTCTCTGCTTTTCAGGAGCAAATCTACCAATTATATCTTCTACTATCCTGACTCCATGTGACATTTCTATGAACCTGTCTCTACCATTGTACCTCAGTGCCTTTGTTACTTTGTTGTAATTTTTGAAATACAGACTACTATTGACAACTGACCAACAAACAAAATGACTCTAGGTCCAGAGAAGGAATCTTAAGGCGGGTGGGCAATCAAAAATGTGTTAACTTGAAAACATAAACTGTGTTTCCTGTTTTTGAACTACTTTTATATTATACATTCTACTTGTGATGTATGTACTTCTCCCAATCCCTCCATCTTTCCAAATATCCCAAATTACTCATCCTTCAAGACCCCACACAAATGTCCTCATTTGTGCTACATCCTCCTTCAAGTTTTTCCTGACTTCTCAACTGAAAGTAATCTCTCCCTCCTGTGAATGCCCATAGCTCTTCTTCTGACTCTCTGTGGTGGCAAGTCTTATCTCCCAAATTCAGCTGAAAACAGAAACTATAGTATTCCCCTACAATGCTTAGGTCAGTACAAGGAACACAGTAACCACTTGATAAATGTTTGCTGAATGGCAAATAGGATTCTAAAGAATAATTAAAGGCAGGAAGTACTTCTAAACCTTAAACTGAAGTCTTTTGCAGAAAGTATGTTATATATTTTCATAAATATTCCTACAAGAGAGGAAAAATTGATGAGCATTAAAACATATCTAAAACCAATGCAATCTCAGTTAAAAAAACAAAACAAAACAAAAAACCCTGACATTGCATTTATAGTCCAGGTGGTAGACCTAAATGCTAGATTTACTTTGAAGAAGAATAATCAAGAACAAATGAACAAACAAAACTATCTAATCATTTAATAAGAATTCACTGTAGACTTAGAGGGCTCTACTCCTATATTAAAACCTAACGTGGTAATAACTTTCTTTGTTTCCTAGCAACAAGACTATCATTAGTTAACCATTCTATTACTTTCTCCTAAATAGAACAGTTGTTAAACTCTGTTGGATTGCTAATCAGGGTGTAGTTTCTGCAGAGAGGAAGGATCCACATGCAAGACAAAGATATATATTGCAATTCCTTAGTTTCTGCTAGTCTTTTAAGCTCTTAAATTGTACGCACTTACTATTCTGATGATCTAAGGGGAGAGATCCTGTGCTGGATAGGGACTGCAATCTAACATAAGGAAAGGCTGTAGAGAGCTACTAAAGCATTTCTGCACCAAAATGCTAAGACTTATTGAAGTGTTAGCTATTACTGCACATGCGAATGGAGGTAGAAAAGTTCTGTCTCCTTTAGGACAGTTGCTCAGTTCCTCTGTAGTGCACAGTTGACAAGTACACTAGATTTTGGTGGAGTATTCTGTTAGCTTTTAGGATTAATATTCAGCATGACTTGATCTCTGCAAAGTTCATTCTGCTCACTCTGATATTTTTACTCAAAATATGACCTCCATATCAGGTCCCTCTCTGGCTTATTGGAATAGTTTCTCTTCTCACATATTCCGAATAACACTTTAGAATGGTACACAATAAATTATATTTGTGGTCTCTGTACTCAAGGGCTTTAATTGTGAGACATCTTCTGTATGATTCTGATATAAGAAAGATAAGTGGCCTTTCACGGTATCATTCATTTATTTATAGTAGTCCCTCTGGTCCTAGGAATTCCTAATAAATTGATATTATTTTCTCTTCTTGTGATAATTTTGCTGCACATTTGTGTTTCCTAGTCCAGATTAAAGCCTTTTTTAGCAGAATTATTTTAGGTGTTTGTGTTTTGCCTAGCCAACATTTCACTATGGGATCCTTTTAATTGGATTTGCCTTAGACCTGTTGACATTTCAATGTACTTTTTCTTTAATGTTTTTCCCTACCTAAATGTTTTGGTCATAGTCAGAGATGTCACCAGGGGATGGATTTAACCCTGTAAACCTCCATCAGCCTTTCCAAAGTTCCCTCTCCCAAAATGAGCATACGACGTAAGAAGAAATGACAGTTTTGCTGCGTAAATACAGTTCTGGAAACAATACCTAGTGATACTCCCTTTCCAACTAGATTATTATCCTTATCCCCCTCATATATATCTTTTCCTAATATTGCTTTTTATGCACTCTTTCCTTTGACAAATGCAAACAGACAGCATCTTATCTAAGTTCATGCCTATCTTTTAGCATCTATCGATGACAAGCACATTTACCAGATATTCAATAGCAGTATGTTGAACAAAATTATTTTTGGAGAGGTTCATTTTTCTCTTTGGGTTTTTATATAGGAGATGGTTTGTGTGTATGTTGTCAATTTGACCACTGGCTTGTACAATTAGATGTAATTACAATTTGATTCAATTACAACTATGTAGCAATGTATGTAGTTACACATAAAAATTTTAAAATTTTTTCCTTTAAAAAATGCTAAACTGTGTAACTACATACATACAACAAAATGAATGCAAATACACGTTATAAGCACATCATTTCATGTGTGTGTGATTATTTTGTGGAAGGTTGAGTTAATAGGGTGTGTACATTTAAGGCATACACATACATTGTAACAGTGATCTTTTCAAATGCCATTTTAGAAGTACCATGACAATAAGTGTCAATGGTGGATTGCAACCTCAGGAGTGATTCTTGATTTAAAAGTAAGATCATTCATCCTTGTCACTGCAAGGCAATTAACGTAAATTTCATTTGCATATTCTTGGCTTCATTTCTTTTCATTCTTTAATCTTGTAATCACTCCTAGTAATACTCTGAGAAGATGACCTTAAAAGCGATTAATGTATTTGTTTAGAATAATAGAATAATTGCTTGTTTATTAGTGTAGTGTTTGAACAAATAAACAATAGATTAACCTAGGGAGAATGTTTCTCAAACTAGAAAATTGTGGACAATGCTAATACATGTCATATTTTTAAAAACCTAGTAATGAGTTTATTAAAATATTAAAGGAATCTAAGCTTTTGGTAGACACTGATAGAAATTTAACAGTTAGGCTTCAATTATATCATTGCTTTATCATGTCTTTGTTTCCTTCTAGTTTTCCCTCTGTTTTCTTCCTTGATTTTTGTGTCTTTTTTTTTTTCCCCAGAAAATACTCATTTATGCCTGAGGCTTACCCGTGTGCTTTATCAATGTCTTTTGCTATAAAACTTCCTGCTCCCGTAGGTTCTGCAATCTCTCCTTCCATCCTTTCCCTCTTTCTCATTTCTTCTTGGCCTAGTTCTTATGAATCCTTTCCCATTTACAGTTCCTATGATGCTTTTCATTTTTTCTGGCACCCTCCACATTACTTGTCACATCTTTTTCTCGTTCCTTCTGTCTCCCACTCTTCAGGAGAACTTGCATCTCTTCCTCTATCTTGTATCCCTGTTACATTGGAGCTTATTTTTCCTCAATACTCAAAAACTCTATTTTTTAAGTACAACCCTAATCTGGTTTCCTGCTCTGAGAGGCCACATGTAATTGCACCTGTCACAGCCATCAGAAGAGACTGCTCTGCACAGGAATCTTTTACATTTTCACAGATATGAGCTTTCTCTCCATTTCTAATGGAAACTCAGTTAATGAATTTAAGATGAGTCTAAAATTTATGGTATATGTCCTATCTTCAATAATTCCCTATCCCATCTTAATCATTTTCATTTTAATGCCCAGGATAGTCCTAAATAAGGAGGTGATTTTTTATTTATTTTACATTCAACAATAAAATAATACTAGTTAACACTAAACAACATACCTGGACTTTATTAACAGTGTATCTACTTTTCCGAAAATCAAAATATCAGGATTAGAAATATATATAGTCAGGTAGACTCTTCAATGTCTAAACTGACATCATTTAATTCTTCTCGATGGGCGATAACATGGCAATAGTTATTTTCAAAAATAATTGGTTTTAATAGAATATGCACTCTTTGCCAGGTGCTATCCTAAAAGTTTTAAAAGTATTAACTAAGTAAGTCTTTACTACAGCACTATAAGGTATATATTATTTTTATTCTCTTTTATACAGATAAGAAAACTGACACACAGAGAGCCTGAGTGACTTCTTCGGGGGTCACTCAAGCCAGGCAACCAAACCAGGGTCCTATCAGACCCAGACAGCTTGCATTCAGAGGCTGCACACAAAAGATGCTCCAAATTACGCCTGGCCTCCCTGGTAGTCTACAGAGGCTGAAGGTACTCTTTGTTCAGTGAGTACTCAGTAAATGAGTAGATACAGTAAGTGACTAAAGTTAAGAAGGTAAGTTGCCAGAAAGAGGCAGAATTGGTTAGTTTTGCTGTTCTCATCGTCAAGATGGTCAGTTATCTCTCAGAGTAGTAAAAGAAAAATATTCATGTGTTTTGTGTGAATTTGACACAAATCATGTAAGCATCATATAATTTAAATCAGCCAAGATAACCACTGTGTACTTAAATTTGAGTCATACACTGATTCCATGAAAACATTATCAACAAAATTATAATCTCGCATTGGTTATAATGAAAAATGTTTGATTACATACTCACATATTTACACACAGAGGGTTTTTCTGCATTAATATTTGTTTGAGTCAGGTTCTTTAAAAAATAAATCAATTGTGAGGATTTCTAATTTTAATTATGTGTTATTTATTTTGGATTTTATGCAATCCAATGGATATCCAATTCAAAATAAAATATATTATTCCTTACTGATGAAATATAACTGAAGATACTAAATATAGAAGCCTGTAGTTACCACAATATATTAATAAAACTGATATATTTGAAGTGTTTACTGATACAAATACACAGATTGTTTATTATATCCTAATAATCTATCAACTACAGATAATATTCATGGAATATTTACAGGGTACTAAAAATGATACTAGTTCTTTTCATGCATTATATAAGTTCATTCCTAAAATAATCTTTTCTGATAGGTTCCATTATTGTCATCACTAGAAGGAATATTCACAATATTAAATAAAAGGTATAGCAAGAATATAGACCATTCAAAATGTAAGCCAGCACGCATGACAGAGTAAAATTCTGAAGGATTTTTTCTGAGTCCAGTCCTGTGTTGGGGAAGATCTGGGGAGGACATTCTGAAGGAAGACTCACGCGGCCAGAATAGTAGGGGGGCACTTAGAGGACACCAAGCATTCATTATTTACCAACTGGTATCTCTCATGAAATGATTTTATTGTGTTCATAAAAACCTTGCTCTTAGTTGCAAAGATGTTAAATAATAAAATACAAATAGTTTCATTAATCTTAATGGAAAAAAATATGGTGCATTTCATCCCAACTCAAGACACTTAATGTTCAAAGATAGAAAAATCAGACCATCTAAAAAACATGTAATATCATAATAGCTTATTATGTTGACCAAAGAAGGAAAAGGTGATTGAATAGCAGGTGGAAGAAGGTGGAAAAGGGTACAAAGACATCACACTAGGAAAGGAAATACAAAAGGACAATTGACTGACTTTCAGACAGGTAAGCCTTTTGGGAGGTACATGGTTATTCTGCCCTCAAACTCAAATTGCACTCAAAAATAGTTACAGCACAGGAAAACAAAAAAAAAAGCAACTTGAAGCACAAAATAAAAAACAAAATCTGAGAGCACTTCAAAATAAATGAAACTAGTGAGTGCTCACAGCAGACTGAAGTGTAAAAGAAGCATCTACCTCTTTATACCTCTCACTTCTAAGCACACAGAGCAAACATGCTAACACAGTGATTGGAAATTGTTTTGTAGAATATTCTCTAACCAAAAGACAATGCTTTGAAAAAATTAGTAAATATGTCTCTGCCTGAAACTGAAGGGTCAATATGTTGTTTAATGTAGACAATTTATTAAGTTGTAGGATGAAAAAGTACTAGACTGAAATAAAGGAGTCATCTGAAAAGTGGTGTAACTTTTTAAGAGTCATTATGACTGTTAAATAATTGAAGAGCTGGCAATCAATACAGCCATATACATAAAAGCTGAGTATTAGACCTAATCATTCCCATTTTCCACTGAGGCAAATAAGATTGTGTAAGGTTAGCTAAGCAAACCCTGGTCATAAAGGTAATAAGATACAGAGTCAGTACTTTATCCCACTCTGTTTCATATCAAAGTCTGTGCTCTAAATCACTGTGGTATGTGTCTAAAATTACCTTGTTTATCTCTATTGCCAGCATTTGAAGATAAAAAAAAAAAAAGAATTATACAATTTTCTATCAAAAAGTGGTTTAAGTAAATGATCAGATTTGCAAGGGTCTGCTTTATGTAGAGGTGAGGTCACTTAGAGCTTATCTGGTGAGCAGATGAATACAAAAAGACCTTTCTTACAATATTTTCAGAGCTAATACACTCCTGGTAGCGACTGAAATTCTAATTGGGTTTAGAAATTCTCCCCAATACAATTTATCCTAGGATAAAAACTGAAGGACATTTTTATCATACATAAATATCACATAAGATTTAACTAACCAATACCTTTCTGAAGTAAGGCTGAGGAAAGAATGATGAAGTACGCAACTGATGAATTACTGAACACTACATCTGAAACTAATGATGTACTATATGTTGGCTAATTGAATTTAAATTAAAAAAAAGAAAAAGAAAAAAATAATGCTGAAGTATGAGTCAGAAGACAGAAGACCTGGGCTTTAGTTCTACTGTGGCCACTTACCGATTGGCATTGTTTATGTCACTTAACCTTTCTCAACCAAGGCTCTTTATATACTGAAGGTAACAAAGTCATTCTAACTACATTCTAGCGTTGCTGCAGAAAATTCCATTTAATAATGCAAGTTAATGTATTCTTTTTTTTTTTTTTTTAAGATTTTATTTATTTATTTGACAAAGATAGAGACAGCCAGCGAGAGAGGGAACACAAGCAGGGGGAATGGGAGAGGAAGAAGCAGGCTCATAGCGGAGGAGCCTGATGTGGGGCTCGATCCCGGAACGCCGGGATCACGCCCTGAGCCGAAGGCAGACGCTAACCGCTGTGCCACCCAGGCGCCCCAAGTTAATGTATTCTTAAACCTACTTGTCCCATCAACGTGTAAGCTCTAGTTTTTTTAAATTTTCTTCAGATGGAAAGGGAATAGATTCATATTCCATATACAAAGGCTTTATGTGAAATACCAAAATAAGGAAAAGCAGGAAAGGGTCTCTGCTCAGGGAGGGGAGCACAGAAATTGAAAGAGAGGTGCTAACAGGCAGGGAAAAGAAGAGCAAATTTCACCTATTTTACAATTTTGTTTCTAGGTGGCCATGAGATTCAATGCACCAGAAAAGAGAAACAAAACTAATTTACTAAATGAAAAATAAAATGCAAGTTCTTTTTCTTATGTTGTCCAGAGCTAATTCTCTTGTTCTGCTTACTCTAGAAATGTAGATTCCCTTAAAAAGAAATCATTCTTGCATATTGTTTACAAATATAAATCATTTCTAAGGTTGGTTCTACAAAGACAGAAGAGGAGAGAGAAGAAGGGAGGCGGGAGAGAGGGAGGGAAAACAAAGGAAAGGGGAAGAAGGAAGAGAGGGAAGAGAAGAGATTTAAATACAAATGCTTTGAAAGAGGCAATTTCTTGTTGAGAGTCCCTGCTGTGGACTTTGGCTTTAAACTTCTGCTGTCACATTATTCCTCTTGTGTTATGGGATTTTTACTTGCCAACACTCATCCTGAATGCTGAGCCATTTAAAAATCATTCATTCATAGCTTGGGAAGCAAATAAGGTCAGAACATTTTCAGACAGATAAATTATGACTACCACCTTACCACAGTTGTCTTGGCTGGACTGCTGAATGAATTTAAATTAATCTCAGTCAGTTTGAACCCACTGCAGATATGACCCCTAGGCTTTTCTTCAATACAAATCAGTTGCAGCAAAATAACTTTGCTTCATTAGTGAACAGTCGTAAGCTGACCACTATGTAGCTGCTAGTTAATAAACAGTGAATTGTCCAATAAATTGTGCTCAGAGCACAAATTATTAAACACTGCAATGTCTTTCTTCTAGTTTTATTCCAACACAAACCTAAGGTAAATATAAATTTTAAGAAGACCATGTTACATGGGGCACCTGGGTGGCTCAGTCAGTTAACTGTTCAACTCTTGGTTTCAGCTCAGGTAATGATCTCAGGATCCTGAGATCAAGCCCCAAATAGGGCTCCACACTCAGCATGGAGTCTTCTTGGAATTTTCTCTCCCCTTGCCTCTCCCACTCATGCACGTTCTCTCTCTCTCACTTAAAAATAAATAAGTAAATCTTAAAAAAAAAAAAAAAATAGGCCATACAACTCACTAACATATCACTGTGCTGTATTTACTATAGTCGATGCTTAAACTAATATTATGTCAAATATAACTTGAGAAATGACACTATTTTTTAAAATTATGAAATGCTACAATACCACCCATACAAACTCATGATTCCAGTGAGATATAATATTCTATTCATTCTTGTACTTCCCATGTTATTTATTAATCAGCCATAATTTTAAATGTCTGCAAATATTTACACTTGTGAAATCTCCCACTACTTTTTTTTTTCCTAATTTCAGTGAAAAAGCTTACATACCTAAACATAAAATAAACTTTACTCTTCCAATTTAGGCCTCATGAGTGATACTCAGAGAAACTGAGAGCACTCCCTACAGCTAATAAGAAATGATATTGAAATTTTGATAACCTCCTACGTAG
Source organism: Ursus arctos (assembly GCF_023065955.2). Lineage (NCBI taxonomy): Eukaryota > Metazoa > Chordata > Mammalia > Carnivora > Ursidae > Ursus > Ursus arctos. The sequence continues at coordinate 64,498,490 of NW_026622985.1, read as the reverse complement.
TTTTTGTTCCTTTGCACAGGAAGAAGAGATATGTGAGTGAAAAAGATATATTTTGTTGCCCAAAGATATCAGTTAAGATATTGTATTAGTAATGAATATATGAAATAGTAATTGACTAAAAAGGCCACAGATCCGTTCCAGAAAGTGTCTTTACAGGATCCCCAAAGCTAAAGAATGCTAATGAAGACCTGCGTGCCAGGATATCCATTGTATTCATACCTGACCTTTCTTGTCTCGCCAGACAAGAAACCTACCAAAGCAAGCAGTAATTAAGAATACATGTGAGGTGCTCCCTTCTCTTAGCACTCAGACTTTACCTGCCAATTCACATCATTGTATTTCCAGGACAGAGACACAAAAACTCATTGGTGGCACAGTGACAAAATCAGAAGAACACTTTTTGAAAAGTGTTTCATAACTCAATATGAAATTTTGTTTCACACAAAACACTTCTGAAACTATGGACTTCAAAAAAAAATCTGAGTTTGCAAATATAAAACTCATGTTTAATTGCCTTTCAATCATATATACATGTGTATTATGTGTGTGATACACAGACATGTATAATGTAAAAATGTTATGTTACACGGGTAATTCTTTTATGATTTTTCTTTGCATTTTGATAGAATTCAAATTAATAACTTGACTGAATAACGTGTACACGCATTATCCCTAATATGATCAAGTACTAAGTGACTTTTTTCCAAAAACAGCGAAAAGAATGAAAGTTAACAGCTTTGCAAATATGTTTATCAGGTCTCAAGTCTGTTTAATATGTATTTTTCTGCTAAAATTTGGGCAATAGGTGGTTCTTGTTTTTCAGTAAAAAACCTATACAAAATTTATTTTATCTTACAAATCTCCCTGTGCTAAAATGGTACCAGTATACTTCATTTTCCAGAAAGCATCATGCTTTAGCTGGGTAGAAATATACATAGATTCTTGGAATGATCTATAAGGAAAAACACCAGTCATGGGAAATTCAGCCCCTGTGGCAGTATCAGCCAGGGGAAATATTTCCAGTACGTTTACATGAAGGCCTTTTGGCACTCTCAAGCGGTAACTTCCTATTCTTCTTTCCCCTAGGATATCCTGAAAATATCCCTCAGAAGGGATTATTCACTATTAAAATAAGTTGCCTTCAGCTGTGAATATTTAATTACAAATAATGAGCAACAAAGATGGCATGAAATGTCTCTTACTAGTGAACCAGAACACGAGTTTGGTCTGGTGTCTGACAAAGGTAGGTAGAATCAAGACCAAATCATCAATTAGATACTTGGTAGGATGACTTAAATAAATGTCCAATGCATATTAAAACAAAAAGGACTGCTTCAGCTATAGAATTTAATAGGATATGTAGTTCAGGAAACTGAAACTCTGAAGAAGCTCTCCTGGGATTACTATAAAGGTTTCCTTGTCAGCTGGCCAAGTGAGGCTCCTGGAAAGGCTGGAAGACCTATGTGGTGTGTTTGCACTGACAGCTGGAGGACCAAGGGATCCATCAAGGTTAACAAGGCATTGATAGTGTGTTGGTCAGTTGTGGTATGTGGCACCACAGGCAAAAGAAACACACGGTACCAAACATCGTTCAAAAAGGGCAATGATAGATGATATTATATATTATTTATGAATGTACATGCATGTGGTAAATGTTTAAAAATATGAAATAGGAAGAACAAACCCAAATTCTGAATAGCAATTACTCCTGGAGAGGAAGAGAAGGAATATGAAAGAGGAATGGAGTTTCTTCAACTATTTTTGCAATGTTTTGCTTAAAAAACAACAACAACAACAAAAAAAACCCCACAAAAACAGGATCCCATGGAAGTATGGCAAAAGTGATCTGAGTGATGATGGGTAAAATAGCTTTCTGAATTACTGTGTATTTAAAATTTCTGAAGAATAAATTTAAAATTCAGAAGTTTGGGTGCCTAGGTGGCTCAGTTGGTTGAGTGATTTCGGCCCAGGCCATGGTCTCAGGGTTGTGAGATCAAGACCTCAGTTGTGCTTCCCGCTCAGCAGGGAGTCTGCTTGAGATTCTGTCTCTCCCTCTCCCTCTGCCCCTACCCCCACCTCTCATGCTCTCGTGCTCTCTCTCAAATAAATAAATCTTTAAAAAAAAAAAAAAAAAGAGTCTAGGGCACCTGGGTGGCTCAGTCGGTTAAGTGTCGGCCTTCAGCTCAAGTTGTGATCTGATCACATCAGGCTCCCTGCTCAGCAGAGAGCCTGCTTCTCCCTCTCTCTCTCTGCCTCTCTGTCTCTCATGAATAAATAAAATATAAAAAATATAAAAATTAAAAAAAAGGAGTCTGACTTTTGATTTCAGCTCAGGTCATGATCTCAGGGTTTGTGAGATCAAGCCCCATGTCCGGCTCCATGCTGAGCAGGGAGCTTGCTTTAAATTCTCTCTCTCCTTCTCCCTCTGCACCTCCCCGATCCCCCTCTCTATAAACAAACAAACAAAGTTGGATTAAGAAGGGGAACAAAGAAATGAGATAAATTCTGGAGTTAGCAAGATACTAATTATTCTACCAAATTTATGCCATTCCTTGAAAACATTCCACATTTTCTACATCTCCTCTATGCCAATGTTTTTCTGAAATTGCATTGTCCACCCACCAACATCTCTGCCAAAAAGAAGAATCCTACGTTTCCTCAAAGCCAACTCAAACATTAATTTCCATATCGAGCCTTCCCTTAATTGCTTTAAAAAAATGTATTTTCTCTCTCAACATTCTATGTACTTCCTCTGACCCAGATTTAATGGCACTGATAAAATATTACTTTTATTTACTATAGCAGTATGTATTCTTATCCCCAGTCAGAATGCAACACATGGTAAAAACTTACATATGGAAAGTACCCAATGGATGTTTTTTGAACTGAAAACTTTGTTGTACTCAGCACAGTTTTCTTTACTATTTCAGTTTTTCAGAACTAGTCTCTTTTTAAAAAAAATTTTAAATATATGTGTCATCTGTGAATATAAATTTCTGAAAATAAAATATGATAATGCAATATAAGAACATGCTTGGTCTGTGAAAAAACTGAAGATACAACCAGGCACTGTAATTACAAAGACTATCTCTTTTAATCTTCAAAACAAGTACTAAGTGTAAGTTCTGTTTATTTCTCCACTTTATAATTGAGGAAACTGGGACTCACTGAGAGTGATTACCAAGTTCCCACCAGTTAGTGAAGTTTGAGCCCAAGGCCTTTGCTTTCAATTGCTTTCTCTCTGCCTCTCTCTCTCTCTCTTTCACACACACACACACACACCGTGCTGGATACCTCTTGGTCTCTTTAAAGTAAAATTAGAGCTGATTAAAAAAAAATGTTGCAATATCTAATCAAATACTGATTTCACTAAAGAGGGGGATTAAAATTACTTGACATCTGTTTAGTGCTTTAATAGCATTTCAAATTTCTCCATGTCCATCATTCAATTTTTGCCAGTTATTATTAAAATTATTTACACATAATACATATTAATGATTCTCCAACAAAGATCAATACAAATCCTTCAAACACTGCACAGTAGTTTCTAATTAACTCAACACAGACCTGTTTCATTGCTTTGCCATGATCTATTTCATCCTCCTTTATTACATAATGTGTTTTACCTTTTGGAATATTGTGTAGAGTTCATTGCATATTCATAAGGTTTATATATTTTTGCTACTGGACAGAGTCTGCATCTTCAAAGTATTGGTTCTTCATTCCTCACCCTTTCCTTTTCATGAAATCAAAGAAATTTTCCCAGAACTGTAGTTTACACATTCTCTCCATGATCTCGGATAGTTGGCTTTAAAAGCCTTTTGAAGTAGCAAAGTCAGATACTAAATGTCATGGTGTCATCTCCTCTCTACATACTTCATTTAGGCTAAGACTGTCCTCTCAACCCAAAACTTCTGGTACCTTCATCCACTGCTCAGAGTGGGAGGTGGCACACATGAAACCTTTGCTTTATTTTTGTGCCTTTAAAAGCACCTGCCTAGTAGGGATATTGTGAAGATTAAGTAAAATAGTACATATAAAAATATTAGAGTAAGGCTAGGCACACAGTAAGTGCTCAGTAAATAGTGACAATTTATTATTATTGTTGCCTTACAATTGTATTTTAATAATTTCATTTATAAAACCTATTTTCCTATTTATAATGTCTTTTTCATAATTTGGATTTTTGTTTTAAAATGTTACATTTAGTAGAACACTTTCTTCTCCTATTTCAGTAATAGTAGGAGGAATGTGAACTTCAGCAATCACTGCCTTAAGTTTTCTGCCTTAATACTGAAAACCAACACATTACACCCTAAAAACAACTCTGCATCAGATCAAGCTTTCTTTCTTCTTGTAAATTTATCTTCTAAACTGCGATTATATTCCACGTACCTACAAGGCCCTGAATAAGAGGATACAGGATATCCTAGAACATGAGGATTAAATCAGATTTGGACGCGAAATGCTTAGGATCACACCTGGAACATAGGAACTATGTTACTAACAAAGTTAGCGCTTTGTTGCGGTATCATTACATCTGAGCAATGACCTGGATGGAGACCTCAGTGCCTAGAACCAGCAGTACTCCCAGTACTTGGGTGGGTGTCTGCAGTAAGTAGGAGCAGAAGAGAGGCAAAAGACAGAATGGCAAACAAGAAAACTAATTCTCGAAACACAAGATGCCAACTGTAGATTCCCAGAATGATTTGGGAGGTACTTAGCCTTACTGCAAAGGCCTGGGTCCCCCACATGATGCTCAGGGGCTCTGTCACAAAAACCCAGCTCTGATAGTAACTGCTTTTATTCGTAGTCTCAGGATTTATTTTTCTTGAGATAGCATAGTAAACATCCTGCTTAATTTTCTCCCTTGACATGAGTTTTGATTTGTCCTAAATTCAATAAAGAAGTGCATCTTCTGGGGCGCCTGGGTGTCTCCATCAGTTAAGTGTCTGACTCTTGATTTCAGCTCAGGTCAGGATCTCAGGGTCCTGGCATCAAGTTCTGTATCCAGCTCTGGGTTCAGTGGGGAGTCTGCTTGAGGATTCTTTCCCTCTGCCCCTCCCCCAACTCACTCACACTCTCTCTAATATGTAAATAACACATTAAAAAAAAAAAACTGTATCTTCTGTGTCAGTCGCTCATCTTTTTCTTCCAATGTTAGTAATAAAAGTTCTAGAGAAATCTTTAATACCTGCCTGTAAATGCCAGTGACTCAGTTTCTAATATTTTCTATCACAATTATTAAATATCGGTAACATGCCTTAATAGACTTTGCTTTATTGTGCCAGAAATTGCATGTTTCTCCCATGCGCTGTTGAAGAAGGCAATCAAAGGTCTGTTCCTACAGGGCCTTACGATTTGGGTAGAGCTTTGCAATGGGGCCAGGACCTCTACGCCCCACATTGTCTCTCCACAGCTATCTCCCATGGCTCAATTCCCGAGATGCAGTATCTTTTATTAAACTATGTCTTCACCCTTTGGTTAACACAGTCAGCTATCCTAACAAATCCCTGCCTTGGTCTCGCAGAAAGAGAAAATATATATTATTTTTGTGTCTGCAATAGCTCTATAAGGAGTTAAATTTCCAAAATTTCTTTTCCATTGCCTTCTTAACCTAGCTGTTTTTCCTTCAGTTTCACATTATCTTGTTTCAATCATACTAACTTGGATATGATAATTTTTCTCAAGATGTTTACCTTTTCTTACATCTCTGATCACTTTGCCCTGTCTCTGTACAAATATTTTTATGGGTAGTTTACTTTTTTCAATTTTTTTTCAATTTGTTTCTAAGTATACACTTTTCATTTATTACTTCTGTAGCTGTAAATATCTATTTTACTACTAAAACTTTTTGGCTCTCTTTCCTCCCTTGAGACTTCATGTTTTAATTTCTTCTGCTATTCTAACGTCTTCAGAAGTGAGCAAAGAGAAACACGTATTTCATTTTTATTTATGTATAATACATTTTATTTATAAGTTTATTGAATTATAGAAATGCCACATAGACGATCTCTGCTTTAAAAATTTTGTTATGATTTACTTTATAACAAAGATGATGACATATACTCTAGTAAAATTTCCATGGACACATGAAAAAAGGTTTATATTCTTTCAGTAGGAAGCACATCTCTCTCTCTCCGTGTGTGTGTATATATACGTATAATCACACACACACACACTCCCCACAGTACTGACTCACGGGTTCCCTTTATACTCTTTCCCAAACTGCATGCCATTCTTGGGAGCTGGAAACATACCAAATGCCTTGTGCCTGAGAATCTGCACTTGAGAAAACACATCTCTTTGGCTCATCGTAATATAACCAATTATCAAGTTTCTACCCTACAGACTTCTCCTAAGATGACAGCACCTCTTATAGGAAAGAGAATGAAGTGTAAAGGGAATCTTAGTGAGGCTGTTCTGGTCTCTGTTTCTAAGAAAGCCTACAATTTCTATCTGGAGGCTTTTCTGTGAGTGATCACCAGTAAATGAGCCCCACAGGAAGATTCGGACCTGGTCCAACACTAGGAAGGACTGGATATCAGAAAACTATACTATCATGGAATTATGCAGTTTTAGTACTTGAAAATATCTTAAAGATCATCTGGTCTCTTGCTCTCGTGCGCACGCGTTCTCTCTCTCTCTCTCTCTCTCTCTCACACACACACACACACACACACACACACACACACACACACAGAGTTTACTTCCTCCTCTAGACTAAAGGAATCATGTAATTTTTCTCAAGATGTTTTATCCAAAGTTCCCACAGGCCACCAATATGTGTTTTACAGTGTACAACATGAAAATGTCATTTTCCCTAAATATAAGTTGTCCAATTTAGTCATCTGTTATACTTGGTAAAAAATATGTGACAAAATAGCACCATATGTGTTTAAACATAAGAAGGAATCCATCAAAATTAGGTCTGGCAAAAATAAGTATAATACATGAGGGAGGTAAATCTATACCATAAGAAAAAATATTTTGTGAGAGTATCACAGGCATTATTTGTAAGCGTAGAGGAAAAGTAGATGGATGATACTATCTAGTTGCTAATATTTGAAATTGAGGTACCTAAATGAGCCATAGAAAATCTGTGTCTACTCACTTGAATTGCTAAAATGCAATATCTCAGGGGATTTATAGTAGAATTAGATTGACCTTTATACAAATCAGAGTATAATACATATGAGGAAGCTACATCAAACCCTACAACATTTCTTCTTCGGCTTTGCCAAAGAAATCAAGCCCATGTTGTTTTTAAATAATGGAAGTAAATACATGTCAGACCACAATATAATCTTAAAGAGAAAACATTTTCTCCTCAGCAAGACACATATATTAAAGTGAACTGGAATGCACAGAGAGAACCATTCCCTGAGTTAACAAGCTATAGCTGGTTCTTTTGGAAACAGAATGATGGCTGAAGACACCTGTGTATGTGACTGGCATCAACCTTCAGCCATTATTCTATCATATCTATTTGGTCAGTGAGCAAGAAGTCTCATAATTTTGAATGAAATTGACCAGATCAGTTCTTTATCAAAACTCTGATACAATATACTTGCTAAATTATAAGTCATCTCTTCAATGTTGCATTCACAACACTGTGTGGTTTACCATGAAGGTACTTTCAGTAAACTAATCTGGCGAGTTAATTGTTGAATTGCAAAACTGTGAAAACTATCTAAAGCAGAACACAGACTTATTTTTAAAAGAAAACAGTCTTATTTAAAGAAGTTCACTTTTATGTTTCATAGGTAAAGGTTAAATCATGAAAACAGAATAGACTTCCATCTGTGATAAATAAATTTTTAGATTTCCATGGACCCTTTAATATTAATAACTGTCAGCAAAAGACACAGATAAAAAAATTGAAATAACACAGTTTTTTTTTCTAGTATCAGAGACAGATTGTACGTCCTAAAAACATTTTAAATTTAGCTGAAAAAAAAAAAAAAGATTAACAACAAAAGAAACAAACCAACAAAACCCCTACAGGTCATTCCTACATACCTTACAGAGCACAGGGTTATTTTATCCCATAATCCATATAACTATACTAGTCTTTAAGACCATGGCTAATCTGAGTATAGTTAATTTTTTCTCACCTACCTGGGAAGAGTAGGCAGAGTAAAACTAAGACAAAATTCTAATGACAATCAGTTGCAGAACCAGTGCCTCCAAATGCTCATAAAAGATGCACATAAGAAAACAAAAGAGTCTGGCTGCAAGCATGATTCTTTCACTATAGCATCAGGGGGACATCATATGAGCCAAGTGAAAGAATCTAACAAAGATTCTCATTTAAAAACAGACACCCGGGCAAAGGACATCACTAGAAATTTAAGAGTAAGGAAATCCAAAAGCCACATCAATACAACCGCACATGTTTAAATTCATTTGTAATTAAATAAGTATAAATAAAAAATATCATTTCTTCTCTTCCAGATCAGCAAATATGAAAAGACTGAAAATACCCAGCATTAGAGACAGCGTGAAGAATATCTATCCCACACAGTATCAGTAAGGAAATAAGGGGCCTTTTTTTTCTGGAAATTCCATTACTAGAAATATATCTTAAGGAGATACATGAAGAAGTACACAAAGAATTTTAAGCAAGAAAGTTCAGAGAAGCATTTTTTAATATCAGAAGTTTGGAAACAATCTAAATGTCTATCAATTAAGAACTATCCTGAGTTACCGAAGCTCCATATTAAAATGATCAAGAATATCGTTGTTGATTTGAGCCTCCGAATTTACTGTTCCCCTTGCAGCCATGTGTGCCCTCCCCCCACATTTCTGAACACTCTTTCAGTTAAGCCAGGGCATGTGACTATTAAGGAATAATGAGTGTTGAGCAGAGGTGATGGGTGACATGTCCATGTTGAAGTACTTAAGAGCCAGTGTGTGAACATTCATCTCCCCTCTACCCGGACCTAGAAACTATATTTCTAAATAGCTTATCTGCAAAGCAAATGTTGGCTGAAACATAGAGCCACTAATTGGAAGATAGCTACTGGAGCCACAACAGACTTTACGAGATCAAAAAACAAACAAGTGTGTTGTTAGGAGATTTGGCGATTTATTAATTTATTAATTACAATCATAGAGACTAGCCTACCCTAACAAAGGCATTTCTAGCAAAAGTGGGATACTGTTGTAAAAACATACATATATGGCATTGGCTTAGTCATCAAGTGGAAGGTAGTAAGAAAACATTTCCAGAGACCAGTGAAATATTATATTCATGTTATGAAGCAGCAAAACATTTGATAAAATTGAAGACTTGATAACTTCAAAGAGACTCTATACCTAATGAACTTCTAGCTCTGGGACGATGACTATGACGATTGAATGAACTTAATAGCATGTGTTATTAGCATGCTAATTGATGGTGTTTGGCAAGTATTACAAGAAAAGTGAGATCAAGATAGAATTAGTATCAAGGAAGGTACGGGAAGCAAGACCTCAAAATGAAATCTTAGGACAATTATTTTTGTCCTTGGTTTTGAAAACAGAGTGGGATCCTTGCTTATGGCAATAGGATGCTAGTAATCCATGCTGCCCCATGGTATCATAATTAATTAATGATCATCTGTGACTGATTGTGAGGGTCTGCCGATTCAAGTGCTTTGAGATACTGAAGGGTGTTGCATGTTTCTGTTACATAATTATTTAAAAACACTGATGAGGGAGAGATACCTCTGTACTACAGAGTTTGCAGAAAGAAAATGACATCCTTGGATTTTGAACATTCTGATTTCAAAGCAAAAAAAAAAAAAAAAAATGTATTCCCAGAATATTAATGAACAAGTGGCACTGCTTAACTTTCAGTGAGAAGGTAGTGGTAATTATTGTAATTGGACATTGGCATGAAGTCATAATCTGAATGCTAAGAATATGGGTTTTTTGGCTTTTAGTTTTTGACCAGTGTCTAATCAATCATAGCGTCTTTAGAAATAAAATATATGAGCAGCCTACTAAATATTACCTGCTATGGTCTGAATGTTTGTCTCTCTCCAAAATTCCTATGTTGAAATCCTAATACCCAACGTGATGATATAGGAGGTGGGGCCTTTGGTGATTAGGTCACGAGGCTGAAACCCTCATGAATGACATTAATGCCTTTATAAAAGAGGCCCAAGAACAGCCTCCAGAACAGTGAGAAATAAATTTGTTTATAAACTACCCAGGTATTTTGTTAGACAGCCCTAAGACATTACTTTTTCTATGTAACAGGAAAAAAATAGGTCTAGTGACCAGACTTGAGAAACCACAGCTGAAGTCATAGCTGCTTAACCAGTAGTTTATAGATTCAAGAGTTCGAGACCCAAAGTGCTTGATTGATGGGAAAGCTAGTTCCCCTGGAAGAATGACCTGAGTAACTGCCACACATACGGTAAACCTTTCTCCTAGTCTTCCCGAAGGTACTTACCGCCATTTTCTTTGGTGACTGGCACGTGAGAAAGATGAGACAGCCACGCCTTTAAAAATGTACAGGCTCAAAACTGGCATTCCTTCTTGCGGGCCTCAAAATGCCACAAAATTCTGCAAGTCAAAATGAGCATATAGTGATAATTTGATAAACAGTGTTTTCATTCAAGTCTGCACCACAATGAACTCGGTGGGCCCAAGGCCCCAGCCTGTGATTATAGTCCCATTTCCCAGATGCATAGTTGAAGTAGATCTACTTAACGGCTGGCAGACACTGGCTCCCTACCTCACGGAATACGGGCCATTATCATGAAAGGCAGGATTAAGCGGACTTGCACAGAACCTCCTCTCCCTACAGCAAACACCTAGGGAAACCAGAGACAAGAGCCACCAGGAGAAAGCAGGTGGATCTCTGTAAGTAACTACGCTCTGCCATAAACTTAATCAGACGCACATCGATTTCAGCTGCTAGTGTAGAACAGTGTATTTACAGGAACAAATTATCAAAGCCTCTGATACCTGCTCTGAGCCAGTTTCTCTACATCTTCTTCCAGAATCTGGATGGTGCGGATGCATGAAGCCACTGAAGGCAGCAGAACAAGTGGCACGAGGGAGTTCCAAGTGTGTGAATGCTCATGTCTGAGAGCCGTGGACCAGCTCAGCTTCTTCCGTGCCCTGGCTCCTCACAGCCTGGCGGGGCCTCCGAGGCCCTGCAGCTTCCTGGGGCAGAGTCAGATGCCTTGCTGGGGAGGACTCCCAGGCCACACTGCACCATATTCCTCTCTTTCCCCCCAGCAGTCCAGAATATACCTCGCCTAGTGCCTTCTACTTTTTCCTTTTTTAAGGATGACTAATAGTACACCGACGTGTAGGTGATCTTCTGCCCGGATATACCCAGAGTTTAAGTCGAGTACAGCCAACATTCTGTCAGAGGCAGAGGAGGCTGTCCCTGAGCAAGCACGGCAGGCTGGGGCAGTCCAGGACTGTGGACTTGACGCTGGTGAGGAAGTCGATGTTGGTGTTCACTGAATGCTGTCTCCGTTTCAGAACCACTACGGTCTTCTCATTTCCAGACGTGTCAACTTCACTTTTCTGCCCCCCGGAATTTAATCCATTGATTTAAATACATATTGTACGTGAGTTACAAATCCTCACTTCTGCCACTCTGCTAGAACTTTTCCAGAAAAGCCTCCATTTCTTCCTTGATCCTGCTTCTACAAGTAATGCGAAGTTACTGTCAGTGTTTGGAGTTTGGAGCTGACGAGCTGCTGGTCGGTCATCCTGGCTAAGCACCGAGCAAGGCCAGTGGAAGTTGTGTGGAAGTACCTCGGAGGGGAGGTGGACACCCACACAAAGTCACAGCGGTGGCACGTGGCCGTGGCGAGGTGGTGCAGGCGTGGCGTGACTTCTTCCCACGGGAAGAGCGAGTCCAAGTCTGTCCACTCCAAGACACGAAAGTGGGTGAGCTGCTCCCACAGCCTCGTGCTGAAGCTGTGCGAGAAGAGGTCCTGGCCCCTCCCTGCCACGGGCTTCCCTGCCCACACGTGGGCCCACAGGGCCAGACCTGAGCAAGCGAATGTCGAGAGGCTCAGCATGCTTTCGCTGAGGGGTGCGAGCGGGGAATGGCCAGCAATCCCTGTACTGTGGGATGAAAGATCACTCCAAATTTTGCCATGAAAGAGAGAGGGCAAGGGCCTCAACGCTCAGAGTCAAGGACCCTTTGCTCTTCTTTGCTCCCACTTTTATTGGTCCTTCAAGATAATCACAAAACCGTATCACTGTTTTCCGTGTACTGCTGTGTGGCATGGGGTCTTCCTGAAACTGCCAGGATCTGTTTACGGGAAAGATACAATATGCAACTCCCCACCCCCGCCCCCGCATTCCAATGGCAGAGTGGTCACGTAGGCCTCGTTGGCCTCGTCATTCCGAAAGCATACGCCCTTCTCCGAAACCTTCCCTGCTCTCAGCGGCCTCCGTGTTACATTGTGGCAAGCCAGGAATTATGGCCGATTTCATGCTCTACGTTAACCCCAACAGGTGCGTGTACCTGCTACACAGCTATTGATAGGACAATTGCTTTTTCCCCCTCTTTAACAATTGTGAAAAAACATGAAGAGAAGTCAGCTTTTACCTAACATAGTTGAACGTTGTTTAGAACCAAATTAACTCTTCATTTCTCTACCAAACTCCGGTCTGCTTAGGTTTGCATCACAGTGAAATCCTACAGAACAGGACATTTCTTCCGCTACATTGATGACACCATGAAAACCGGACCAGATGAGCAGGAAGCAGGGCTTGTCTTGGATGATTTAATAAGATACATAGGAGCCGGGGCGCCTGGGTGGCACAGCGGTTAAGCGTCTGCCTTCGGCTCAGGGCGTGATCCCGGCATTACCGGATCGAGCCCCACATCAGGCTCCTCCGCTATGAGCCTGCTTCTTCCTCTCCCACTCCCCCTGCTTGTGTTCCCTCTCTTGCTGGCTGTCTCTATCTCTGTTGAATAAATAAATAAAAATCTTAAAAAAAAAAAAAAAAAGATACATAGGAGCCAAAAGATGAGAGAGAGAAATCTTAGAAAATTCAAGGGCTAATCACGGTAGTCATGTTTCTGGGATCTAGTTGTTGTGACATGCCCTCCGAAGTGAAAGATATATGACTCCATTTTCACTTTTTACTATTAAAAAACAAGTACAGTGGTTGGAGGTCTCTGAATTCTTGAGACAATGTATACCACTTTGGAGTGTGCTATTCTTACTAATTTATGGGAACCCATAAAGTTAAAAGTTTTCAGAGGGACCCACAGCAAAAGAGGAGCCTGGAGCTGGCCCAGTTTTTAATGCAAGCCAGTCTTCTTCTACTTGACCCTATCTACACATCAGATCCAATGATGCTTAGTGTGTCTAAGAAAAATGGGAATATTATAAACAGTTCTGGCAAATTCCAATTGGAGAAATGCAGTGCAGATACACAGGGATTGGGAATCAAGCATGACTCCATGGTTCTCTTACACAGAAAATTATTTTTTTGACAACTCCTCCTGCATTGTCTCTTCTCCCTCATGCCACATCTATTTCTTCATGGAAAATTCCATTTACAAGTTGAGGAGGGAAAAACAAAAAACTCAGACTTTTATAAATGGTTCTGCACTATATTCCTGGAACCAACAGGGAGTGGCCTTTTGTAGCACCACTGTTTTATTCAGGAATGTTCTTGAAAAATAGTACTGAAGAGAACTTCTCCCAAGATAAGAATTTCAGACCATACATTTAATTTTCCAATTTTTCTGGACCAAGAGATAGCTCCTAATACATTGGCAGTGGCTAATGGTTTGACTGGATCAAGAGGGACATGGAAGCAATTGGAATATTGGTGAGAAGATGATCTGGAGAAGAGATGTGCAAATGAACTTTTGCAATGTGCACAGAGTGCGAAGATCTTTCTATCCATGTTAATGTTCATCAGTGGGCATTCACTGTAGAGGACAGTTTCAAATATCAGATGGAAAGGACAGCATGATCTATTCCTGCCTGTCAGTCTTATCCATAGATTCACATAAAAAGTGTCCAAGAGACTACTCTGCATGGGTCAAAAAATGGACTTCCCCTCATCCAATCCTTTTATTGCTACTATTGGGTACTTAATCTGTCAACATCAGAGAACAAAACTACCCTTCTTCCTTGGTGTGGCTGGAGGACTGGCCACGTACCTTTTGACAGGTTGTTTCCGTTGCACTTTGCTATTTGATGTTGCACCTACAATTTCCACCAATAGGGGGAACTTCAATTAAAAGGACACTTTAAAGTAAGAGGACAGAAAAGGGATGTGCTCCGTTCTAAATGGCCCCTATTCCTGTCAGCATCATGCCAACCATGGTTCTTCACCTTAGAAGCAATAGTTAGTTCACAGCCCTTGATTTCTCTTGGCATTCCCAGGACCGGCTTGATCACAGTCCATCAGATATATCAGCAGCAGCCAAAGTGTCTCCTCCTCAGGTGTGCCAGGCTTCTCCTTCATGCTTCCAACTCATGGTATCCACCCTCAGCTTCTTCCTATTGTTTCCCAGTCCTAGAGTTGACAGCTTCCTCCCACGTATTATCTCTGTGGTATGTCACTATTCCCTTTTGGTTTCTTTTAGGCCCCTCAATACCTTTTTAACCAATTCCCAAAGTCCCGAGAATTTTCCATTTGAAATCCCATCTCACTACAAACTAGCAAACACCCATTGGAGAAACCTTATGAATGTAAGATATATATGGAAAAACCTGCCAGCAGTCAGTCCTCAATTTTTATTACATACCGAGAAACTATAGGAATATAATAATTCATTTGAACACATATGTCACTTTATGTAAGGGAACACACACATGGAAGAAAAGTGATATAAGTATTAAATGTGGGAATGCCTTCAGCAAAAATTTCCACGTCACTATTTATCAGAACACTCACACCAATATCTTTAGACCTATAAGACTGGTATTGCTTTCTCAAGTGTCACAATTTGAAAGGCCCATTTTGGCACTCTTTAAGCCATATCTCTCCACAGGGGCACTAAGTCCAGAACCAAAAGAAGGACCCTATGGCATCTCTGCTTAAACATGCTCCTTGTACCTCAGATCTCATAACTTCCTGTCCAAATAGCCCAGGGGCCAATTTGAGGGCCTGCATGAGCCTGTTCCTCCGATTTGTCCTCTGTTGATGAGCAAGTGTGTAAACACTTCAGCTAGTACACTACCCAAGAGGTGGGCATAGGAAGGAGCCTCGTTGTACACGAAATGCCACACACCCTCAGAAAATGCCTCTCACAGTGCAGGATGATCCTGGATATGAGAAGAGAGGGGGTGGTAGGCTCCAGGCCCAGAGGAGTTCAGTCATACCTGGGATAACCCCTACAAATTCAAGAACCAAAATGCAAGCACTCATGAACAAAAGAGAGAAAACAAAAATAGGAATGAAATGTTATGAACATCTGAAAGTGTGCAAGTGTTCAACAATAAATCAAAACTTATTATATATCAAAGAATTCATACTCAGGGCAAAACTTATCAAATATGATATTATGGAGAAATAAACCTTTTCTCTTAGATATAATCTTATGTTATAAATCATGTTTCAGATGTGATACCAAACATTTTATAGAAAAGATTACAGAATATTTTTTTTATTAATAAGTTCAGTCACTGTGGAGTAGACCTATTCAAAGCTATTGACAAAGCAGTTGAATAATTTTAATAATCAGACTATATACATTAAGCATATACACAAACTTTCCCTGAGATAGAAAGGATTTGTCTGAAAATACAGAGATACTGGACTTTCTTGGTAAGCCAACATAACCATGACCATAGAATTAATATAGTAAATAATGCCATAACTAGAGTACATTTATCAAGATTCTCTACGTAAATACCACCAGTATGGCATAATACACAGTGGAAGTTTAAACTATCATTCCACAAACCTTTTCTCCTATTATTTCTTGAAAAATATAAATAGCTTTTGATATCTGTAACTGAACTGTCCTTTCAATAAAAAGCTATTATTTTGGTTAAGTTGCAAAAAAGGACTTTGTGTGAAAAACACTCAGTAAAACGTATCAGCAGACTGCAAAATTTCAGGCCTCAAATTAGGTTAAGGGCATTGTCAGAAAGTGAATATTTTCATGTTAAGGTTTTTGAAACATATTTTACTGCAACTTGGGTTAAGGAAAAGCCTTGGAAGTACAAAGATAACTGAATAAACGATCTACCTCAGGGAGGATTTGAGATTCACCTCCCCAGAGGTATGTGTTATCTATCAAAGGGGAATGCAACTGGGGCCACGGAGACATTATGGGGGTTATAAACTGGAGAGAGGCCTGCCTAATCCCATTCCCACACCTCCAGATGTTTCCATACATGCCAGAGGGTAAGAACCAAGGAGGTTTTGCCTTCTCTTCCCGAGGAGAATTTGTTTACACAAGGGAGTAAAGATTGCATTCCCTCTCCAAGGAGAAGAGAAACATTTGTTCTCCTATATAAATGCTCCAATTCATATTATGGGGACTCCTCACTTGGAGTAGAGAGCCAGGTACATGTAAGGTCACATCTATCGGGCTTTCATCACATGACCCAAGAAAGGGGGAAAAATTGAGACAAAATGAACTAATGCAGTTATTGCTATGAGTAATAATGTGTCCCTGCCTCAGAAACTTTATGCCTATTTTTAGAATACAAATAAATCTAAATATTGAAATGTAATAGGTATGACATTCCTAGTTTCTAATCTCATATTATATACCATTAAATTGAGAGACAAAGACCTTTGAAGGCAAGAAAGGAAAGAAATAAAACAGATGGAAGGTCTATGCCTAGAAAAGAATTATAGATGAGCTTACTGGCACATGGAAATGAGAATAATCGGAAAGATAGGAAGCCTTTTAAGATTATGAGAGAGTCATACTGCCAAAACCCCCATAAATTTTTGCCTTTAAAAGTCTGTGATTGTTCAGTACTTAAAACAACCCTTGGCTCCACAGTTCTCCAAGGTCAGAAATTAGACTGACAAAGCTATGCAGCCACTGAGGAGAGCAAAACCTAAGCCTCATTTTAAATGTGCCCGAGAAGGACAGAAAGGAGAAACAACAACAACAACAACAAAATGAAACAAAAAGTCCCTCATGATAAGTGGAGCCTGAACCCTCAGATTCAAGAACAACTTTGGAGCCTAATCACCAGCTCTCTCCCTAGGACAAAGGCTTTCATAGTACTTGCCAGTAGAATTCCAGAATTTCTCTAGACCAGTGAAATTTGGTACCTAGAGGTGAAGCAAAAACATTTAATGGTCACCAAATACCCATGTGCTCCCCTACTTCCCCTAACCCCTTTGCAGTTAAAAGAAGTTGTGTTAGGAGTTTTAGCCAACAGACTGTGAGCAAAAGTGACATGAGTCACTCTGGCACGGAAGCATTGAGACACAGTTCTCTCTTCCCTGTAAATGTTACCTGAAAACTAGGTGGTATTTCTACATGATACAAGCTGCTTGGATCCCACAGCTTAGAAGGAAGCTCCCCTTGAGAATGTCTAGACTCCTGCCAATTTTGAGTGAGAAATAAGTATACATTGTTAAACTACTGAAATTTGGAGGGTTTTGTTACTACAGTATTGTCTATCCCAGCAGTACTCAATCAGGGATGATTTTGGCGCTACTGGAGATATTTGGCCATGTCTGGAGGCATTTTTGGTTGTCACAACTGGGAAGGGAAAGCCACTAGCATCTAGTGGGTAGAGGCCAGGCATGCTTCTAAGCATGGACAGGACAGCCTGCCATACAGAGAACTGTTTGGCCAAAAATGTCAGTGGTGTCACTGTTGAGGAATCCTGGCCAAGCCTGACTGGGTCCATACAGCATGTAAATGGTCCATGACATACTGTTAAGTGAAAAAAATTCAGATTTATTCTGATCATCTTTATGCAGCATTTTGAAATTGTGTGACTCTCCCCGTATCCACTTGTGCTTGTAATCTATTCTTTCCACACTCTCCAGAGTGGTTTTTTTTTTTTTAATCTAAAGCAAATCACATCACTTCCCTGCTCAAAACTTCACACTCATAATAAAAACTCTCCTCTGTACCTTGGCCTATGAGGTACCTGCCTTCCTACCGATCCAGTGTCATTGCTATCCCTTTCATCTATCCTCACAGGACCTTATACAGTCCTTCCAACTTGCCACATACATTCCTGCCGTGGAGCCCTCTTCCTGACCTGTTTATCCTCAGATAACTCATGTCTCTGCCCTCAGCCGAGGGCTCTGCTCCAAAGTCTCCTCCCCAGAGAGGCTTTCCCTGATCACCCTACCTGGGACAGATCCCACCTCCAGTCATTCCTTATTCCCTTACCCTGCTTTATTTTCCCTCACAGAACTTAGGCATACCTAAAATGTTGCTGTGTATGTCTTTGTTTGCAATCTCCTGCACCAGAATTAGCTGCGCAAAATAGAGGTTCAATATTTTCTCCACATCTCTAGGCCTAGAATCATGGCTAGATCTTAGAAGGGCACAATAAATGCTTGTTGAATAAATGGCTAAAGGGATATACATGTATTGAAGGACACCAGGAACTATGAAAAATGTTAATATTGTTCACCCTTGGGTTGTATAATTTCAAAGGATTTTCAGTTTCTTATTTACAGTTTTATACATTGCCTCATTCCCTACCTCTGTTACTTTATAAACCAATTTTTATTTTACTAATGTGAATTCACATGTAAGAGGGTTGAGTTTTAGAGGCAATTTCTTCATTATATCCATGAAGACAGGAATTTATGTAACAAATTTACATTTTGGCTTGCTATACTCTCTTGGAATCAAATAGTACAACCCAGATTCCCCTAGTTTTGTACTTTATTTTTATTTTTTAAGGAATGTTTTATTTATTCATTTAACAGAGAGAGAGAGAGAGAGCATGCACAAGTAGGGGAAGCCGCAGAAGGAGAGGGAGAAGCAGCTCTACCCTAGCAGGGAGCTCAATGTAGGGCTCGATTCCAGGACCCCGGGATCACGATCGGAGCAGAAAGCAGCACTTAACCCTCTGAGCCACCAAAGCTCCCCTCCCCTAGTTTTGTATTTTAATAAAGACTTTTCTTTTGGTGGATATTAAGTCCATCTAAGGAAATACAGGAGTAAGAAGAATTTCCCCTAATGCCTCAAAGGATTTCAACTCAAAGTACCAGGATCAAGTTAAAGGAGAGTTCCACAAATAACATGTGGTTATAAAATAAGACTCGGGGCGCCTGGGTGGTTCAGTCAGTTAAGTGTCTGCCTTCAGCTCAGGTCATGATCCCGGGGTCCTGGGAGCAAGCCCCCCATCGGGCTCCCTGCTGAGCAGGGAGCCTGCTTCTCCCTCTCCTGCTACCCCTGCTTGTGCTCTCTCTCTGTCAAATAAATAAATAAAATATTAAAAAAAAATAAGATTCCCATCCAATCTCAACCTTCAGACAGCTCTTAGAAACTAAATACACTCCTATATTCATCACTGGTGGGCTCTCAGTGAACTGCAAAACAATGATAAAGAAAATATGAATTTGTGCTAATGAGAAACTCCCGGTACAATCCACATTTGAGATAATTAAAAAATAATGGACATTGAGCATTGAGAAAGGATATTAATCTTCACTAATGAATGAGACTATATTATGATGTTATAATTAAAATGTCTGTAGTTTCTTTTGGAAATGACAAGCATCAACAAAATAGGAAAGATTTAAGATGGGCTTATGAAAGTCTAATTTGGGTGTATCTCTGAAGAAAAATCTATAGTGAATATGGGTATGAACAAAAAAGAACAAGCTCTCTCTGTATACTAGAAAGAAAAATTTTCAGGGAGTAAAAACGAACATTGAAATTGAAGTGTTTTGTTATCAGGTTATAAACTGTTTTAATAAAAATGATATCTTTTTTTAAAGATTTATTTACTTATTTGAGAGAGAGAGGGAGTGTGCGTGCATGTGTGGGGGGCTGGGGCAGAGGGAGATAATCTCAAGCAGACTCCCCACTGAGTGTGGGGCCCAATACAGAGCTCGATCTCATGACTCATGAGATCGTGACCTGAGCTGAAACCAAGAGTCGGACACTTAACTGACAGAGCCACCCAGGTGCCCCGGTAAAAATGACAATGAAAAACTTTCAACTAATATTCCTTAAGTATCTCAAACAGTGCATTTTTTGTTTTCACTATGTCCAACAGGAGAGGAAATTACAAATGGACAACTGGAAACTTCAAGTTTAAAAAACTAGATACTGATGACAAAACTGATACAAAACTTTGGATAAGTAATATCCACATTGGCACAACTATTTGACTTGTGTCTTACAGAATAAGGTTGACTAAAACAGTCATTTATTCAAAAGACCAACCACAAGTACCTTAAAAAGATAAAATAATTATTGATATAAATGGTCATTCAATCAAAATAGCACAAAAAATATCGAGATGATATATCCAAGTATCTGGAGAGCGGGTAATGAAATCAAGAGCAATAAGCCAGTAATGTGGCAGAGTTATACTTAATAGATATTCTTTTACTTAATAGCATTACCCAATTGAAGGCTGTGATTATGAACAGAATACAATAGATGTTTTATATTAAGGTTTTATTAAACATTTTGACATGATACCCCCTGATATTTGACTTCCAAAATTAATACAAATTGGTTTGGATATGAACAAGATCCAGTAGACAGGAAATAGATTTTTAGATTAAGTGAAAGTTAGCTACAGATTAATATTAATGGAGCCCATTGGATAAGCCTCCAATCAGTTAACATAGCAGTGAACTTATGCATTGGAAGACACTGAGTTTAATGGTAAACAAAGTATTTAACTGAGTACTTAACTAATGGGTAACAAATGAGCTTTAATTACATTTGCTGATTATATGAGAATGGAAGACTAGTGAAAAATGACAAAGTGCTCTGCTGGGCTTTAGCAGGAATGAGGTTCTAGGCTATGGGGAACAGGTGCTTTAGACAAGTATTACTTAGGATTCCATCTCCATGAGTTGATATTTGGGTGATTTGTTTATTTAATGTTGTTTCTCCTAAACTGTCTTTGCCTGAGAAAAGCAGCAACAGTAAAAGAGTGGGCAGGTTTGGGGATTCATGGCTGATCTTAATTCTATATTTTATAAATTCACAAAAATTATTTTAACCTGGAAGCTGCTTGTCAGACTGAGAATGGTCAAAGAGGATAACCATGAAAAATATGAAATTGTAATTGGGTAATTTATTCATTCTACACCTACTTATTGTGCTCTTCATCTGTGCCAAGCATTGTTCTAAGACTTTAGAGTGTTTGTGAATAAAAAAAGATTAACTCTTGCCCCTGTGAAATTTACACTGTAGCAAAATTACTTCCTTCTGGATTTCTTTTCTTCCCTCAGTGACACTATAAAGGGTTTCACAGGAAAGCAAGGTAGCTGTTCTCCATTCTCTCAGAGAGTGGGAGAATAGACTCAGAATTTATGTAGTACCTACTGGTTTTCTGTGTTGCATCTTGGGGTACAGAGAGGCAAAGCTCCTATAGCTACTGGGAAAGTAGGGGCAAAAAAAAATTAAGAGGTATTACTTGAGTCTTGATTAAATTTGTTAGATAGATAAGACCTGGAAGGAGGGGGCAGCATGTGAAAAGGCAACAAGGCATGAGAAAGTGTGACATGTTTTATGAATGTAAAGAACGGTAGGAGATGAAGGTACATAAAGGCCAGATCATAATGAATTGTGTATATCATGCAAATAGGTTGAAAGGACGATCATGGGGAAAGGGGAGCCACTGAAGGATTTGTAACAGGGAAATACGATCACATGTGTATAAGGCCCATGCTAGTGAAGAGGAAAATGAGCCTAGGTACAGGGAAACTGAGGAGTCTACTGCCATAGCCCAGGTACAGAAGAAGAACCTGTGCCATCTAAAATGGGAGCTTCTACTCACGGGTCCATATAAATATAAGCTGAAATTAATTCAAATTAAGTAGAATTACAAAATCAGGTCCTTAATCATACTAACGATGTTTGAAATATTGTATAGCTCAGATGTGGTACGTTCCCATCCCCCACAGACATTCTATGGCAGCGCTGGCTTTGTAACTGTGGACAATGGTCACCTCCTCTGGGGAGAAGTGGGATTAGACTGAGGGAGGACAAGAAGGCCCTTTAAGGAGAGACAACTAGATTATTCAGTGTGTCTGTACGTTTTTATTTTTTTACACCAAGAATGTAATCATGTGCCACTTGTGAAAACTGGAAAAAAAAAAAAAAAATCAAACCCTAAACTTGGTAGTTACTGAGGGGATGAAAAGGAAGGAACAGGCAGAGAGGTAGGCTACATCTCCCTTCAAGTTTGTTGCCTATTTTTAGAGCTCTCTGTTTGACCTTGGCCAGAACTTAGGGAATAAACTCTGAATATGTAGAAAACGTACTAGTATTTAATATCTGGGGCACCTGGGTGGCTCAGTTGTGGAGCGTCTGCCTTCGGCTCAGGTCACAATCCCAGCGTCTTGGGATCGAGCCCCCGTACTGGGCTCCCTGCTTGGCGGGAAGCCTGCTTCTCCCTCTCCAACTCCCCCCTGCTTTTGTTCCCTCTCTCACTGTCTCTCACTGTCAAATAAATAAATAAAATCTTAAAAAAAGTACTAATATTTAATATAGAATATTTACATTTAATAAGAAAACTATTTTATACTATATGATACTGAACTTTATTATTATTTATTACTCTTATTTCTCTTATTATTTACAGGGAAAAAAAAATCAACACTCAAAGACAGGAAATTACACTGACCATGACCTATACATGAAGAAGATTTGGATAGAAGACAGAAGACTTTCTTAGGTATTTCATCCACCTAAAAAGACTGTGGAGGTCTGAGTAGGAGACTGGTAATAGCGGTAGTTTTGCCATCGGAGAAAGACAGATACACAGCACTACATAGCAGTGACCACTGAGCAGGGGCATATTGTGTATAGAGGCTGACCTTCCAGGGCTATGGGAGAGACAATTCGTTATGAACCTGGTGCAGGATTAGAGCACAAACGTTTGGCAGACATAATGATTGGCATTCCGGTATTTTGATATTTAAATGCTACTGATCAAAGATACGGAAAAAAAGAGAAAATCAGAAAATTCACCTCCTTTGAAATAAGGAAAAGAAGAAAAACAGGACAGAAATATCTTTTCACATCTAAACAATCCTTGCTGCTAGATTTTCAATGAAACTAAGCCTACGATGCTGAAGGAGGTGAAGTTTTGTTAGTAGTCACTGTTGTTTATTAGTTTTTTTTTTTTTTCCTTTACTTTGGTGTCCTTTTACTCATACCCATTTCTTTATCTTATGTAATTGAAGGAGAGAAAAACACAATTCCTGTAGTAAGCTGCAGTCTTTTAGAATGTGTCTTTTGTTTCCTGCTAAAGGGAAATCAAATGCAAAGAGGAAAGTTTCCCAAGTTACTACCTCATCATAAGTGATGGAAAAAAAAAAAAAAAAGAAGAAGCAGCTTTTCCTTCAAGTACCTAACATTTATAAGCAGAGGGATGAATTAACAGAATGACAGGTGTTGGGAAATGACAAAAGGAAACAGATTACTGATGGGAATCAAATTACTTAGTCCTCAGTTATATTCCAGGCATAAATAAAGTAAAACAATTAATCTCTTATTTCTGCCACCTGTAAATCTGCCAGGCATTGCATGCTCAATAGCATTAATGAATTGCAGTGGAAAGACAGGGCCTAATTTTTCTCTACTCTAACTTCAAAACCACCATATTTGACAGCTGGACTCATCTGCTGTAACGAACGTGTGTATGCCAGTCCATGAGGCAGCTCGGCTCGTATCCTGAAGAGTCCTCTCAATTTCATTGAAAGGGGGTAGAATGCTTTAATATTATCGGAATGGAAGAGGAAGAGTACATGATCTCACTCCTAAGTTGTAAGCACTAAGATGTGGCTCATTTCTAGATTGTAAGGCAAGAGTAAGGATAGCAGACTAGAAAGGATAAACTGGAAAAGAATTGTTTTCTGTTGTTTCTGCTTGTTAAGAGGTTAGTAAATATAATGATTTGCTAATACCATTTTGACTTTTGGAAAAAATAAAATGAAAAAACAACCAAACATTATTTATGCCATATGCCACTAAATTTCCAATTTTTTTCTGAATCTCTTAACCGTAATTATGCAATTATGCTTCTAGAACTATGACTTCATACTGACAGATGGAAAAACCTGGGTAGGCACTGGAATATGAGCGAAATCCTAAGGCGATAACACTTTCGTCATTATAAAGTAGCCTGGAGGGGTCTGATTGCAGACCTATGCAACAATTCCTACCCTAAAACCATCATGTATCTAAGGACATTTCAGCCAGTTTCTAGGGAGAGCTTGTGGTGTTTTCATTTTTCCTGACACCTGACACAAATCTTCATCTGTGTAGTTTTCTCTGATACATGCTTGGCTCCATTAAGTAACTGGGCATATTTTGGCCATCCTCATCTTTCCTTACTCTGAGGTTATGTGGAAATGCATTGGTAGAAGACCTCATGTAGATTATGTTAAACGGGAGACGTCCCCAGTTTTTATAAGAAAAATTGCTTCTTTCTCACACAAGCATTCTTTTCTTTGCAACATCTATAACTCGAATACAAAAAGACTCTGCTTGTTTATTTACTTGGTATTTTCTCCCACAACATTGTCACCCAGCACATTTATTTCCTTTTAGGTCATCCTTTTTTTTTTTTTTTTTTTTTTTTTTTTGGAGGGACTTAACAGTTAATCATAAGTCTTGTCATGATTACTGCAAGCAATTGGATTTTGTGTGATTTTTAATGAAGCCTTGCATTGTGATGTTTCAGTTCCATTTTTGGCTCATGGTGATAACTTATTTGCAAAGCACAATGAGGGAAAAAGAGGAAAAGGAGAGAGACGAAAGCTCTGGGGTCATTCTGGATTTTTCCAGTGTTTAAATACGTTCTCAACAGTTGTATCCTCCACATCCCCGTAACT
Organism: Ursus arctos; assembly: GCF_023065955.2. Classification (NCBI taxonomy): domain Eukaryota; kingdom Metazoa; phylum Chordata; class Mammalia; order Carnivora; family Ursidae; genus Ursus; species Ursus arctos. The sequence continues at coordinate 64,473,521 of NW_026622985.1, read as the reverse complement.
TAACTGAAAGCTGAATATTGCCTAGATATAAGAAAATGTGAATTGATTACGGCCTCTTAGAAATTCCACACCCTGTGGAGCTGCCAGTGGTGTTTTCATCTCTTTAAAAATGTTTCCACTTTGATTCCTTTTTTTTTTCCTTTAGAATCAAGCTTTGTAGTTAATTGCTGATAACATCCTTTTTTTATTTAGTCTTATATTGAGCAATCAAGTCTGCTTTCTTCTCTATCTAGTTTCCAAAAATCTTGGCTATTTTAAGGATTTTTCCCCTGAGGTTAGCGAGTTTCCGACAGCTAATAACAAATGCATTAAATACCCATCCCAAGAAAAACGGCAATCTGAGTTTAAAAAAAAAAAAACCTTCAAAAATATGTTCTCAAACTGAGTTTTGTAATTATGACTCTGGAGAATAACTTACCCTGTTTAAATCACCCAGGACATTTTCCCCATGCGTTTACACATTTTAAGATGCTGACTAAGACGATCTGAACACAGAAGGAACGGGTAGTTGTAGCCTCTGCTTGACCTAGGACAGCTGTGTCCTACTTCATGTATTTATAACACACCATCTACTTCCATCCAAAGTCTTTTTTTTTTTTTAAATCAAAATAAATACTGAGAATTGATTCCAAAAGCTAATATAAAATATATGACTTGGGGCCAGGGAAAAGGCGTAGGTATCTTCTAGTATAGCCCGATAATGAACTTGTTAATTGTGACCTTAGGATTTTAAGGGAATAAGCAAAGAACAGGTAAACACTGGAGAGGGGATGCAAATTGGACTATGGGGCAATGGCTCAGGGTGTCTGGGTGCCAATGAGTGAAATGCCTAAGTGTTGGTGGAGCTAAAAGGTGGAGTGTGGTTAAAAGTCGCTGAACAGTAAAGAACATGGCAGAACCCGCTGGCCAGTCAGCATCACGTTACATTTATATTTCCCTTTACCATCACTTTTTTTGTCTTTAATGTCTAGCCGATAATTTCTAGCCTTCTCCCTTGTGTCTCCCCAAGATGATTAAATTAAAATAACAAAAACACACAAACAAGGGGAACATTGGCTTCAACAGAAAAACTGAGTAGACAACAAAATCCCGTATTTCTTCTAAAGAACTATGAAAATACTCAAAGCCTTTCTAGCTCTTTAAAGTGAAACCACAGGCCCTAAGAGAGATAGGAGCATTATAGAGGACATTAAATAAAGCAAGCACACAGCACATCCACTGCCTCAGAGATCATTTTCACACTTGAGCTGGTTTAAGCAATCTTAGGGGAAAAAATTAATATCTTTAGTTTTCTACTGAGCTCATCTCCCTACATTTTAAAACATAATTTTAGGGGCAATATAAATGGCTGTGTCATTATCTTCACCATTGGTACTTGAAGTGTATTAGGATTTGGAAAAGTATCTCAAGCACAGATAAACTTGTCAAGTTGTTTTTGGTCTTCTGGACCCTGCGCCACCTAATTTTTAAACCATTTACCCATGGCACAGTGCCTATTTGCCAGCTCTCCATCGGTGCCAGTGTATTCATGCTTTCTCCTTGTTTCCCTACCAGGGAAATATCTGAGTTACATTTATACAAAAGAAATGGAAATAGATGATTTCTTGGTGTTTCGATTCCTAAAATGTCTACATTTTAAAAGGGTCCAATCCATGAACCAAACGAATAATGCTTAGATAGAAGACTTTTAAGGGCCAGTGACAAGATGGCAGATGGATTCCTCTGGAAACCAGCCATTGTAGGTATGCATTACCACATTGATTGTTAGGCAGATAATTCTTGAGGTTGGCAAGGTCAGGTGAGATTGGTTGAATTTTAGTGTTTTAACCATTTTCTTTTTTGTAGGTTGCAGAGTATTAAACAAATATTCCTAATCATACCTAATGATCAAAGGTGCCAATTTCTAAATTTGTTCTATCGAAAAGGGGGACCTAGGACATTCTTAAGAAAAAGTTACAGACTCCAAAGATGATACCACTTTTTTTTTTTTTTTTTTGACTTACCAATGAAAATCATTCAGCAATCAAAAGCAACATTCCAGTTCTCAATCTATTGTCTGGAAGTCATTAAGAAAATGGGACAGCCAATATGCATATTCCTGTCAGTTTTAGAGATTATGCTTCTAAAGGCATAAAAAACTTAGTTGAAATAAAACTTAGCCCACAGAAACAAATGTGCCCACTTTTTAAAATATGATATAACAAGTTAAGTATCTTCAAATTAGAGGCTTGAAGTTTGAATCTATCTCATTGTTAAAGTTACTCATGACTCAAGAAATTTCACTGCAATGTTCTTTGAAGAGATTTTCTAAATTTAGAATAAAATCTCTTTCACTAGAAAGTCTTGCAAAACCCTATTATGATCATTCAAATGTAAAAAGAAAATATAGGTAAAAGACTCAAGTGAAAATACTCTTGATATGTTATCAACATATGACACATATTTTCAAGTGTGTTCAACAATTTTGAGTTTTTCAACGACCTGTGATACTGGAGCCACACCCTTTAAACATTTCTCCTTTGCCCACTGGCACAATGCTAGACTGTCCATTGTAGCCACCAGAGACATTTCAAGACACTAGCCCTAGAAAGGCACTCCATGCCTAGGTCCTCATCTTCTTCCTTTATTATTCAGCCGGGGGGCCCAGTGGCCTGCACAAACCAGTTTCAGCCATACTCTCAGTGTGGGAGATCATTTCTGTCATATAATTCCAGCTATGTTCTCAGGCAGGTGTCTTCTCCATCCCAGTCCCTCTGACAAGTTTCCTCGCCTCAGCACACTGGATGTTCTGTGGTAGCCATACCCTCTTTGAAGAGACCTGGACTCACCCTCAGGAAGAAGTTCTAAGTTCTCTGTTTTTTTAGTCTGTTTCCTGACTGGACTCTGACTGATACTCTAATTCTACTTTTGAAATAGCTTATTATCATGCCATAGAAAAAGGAAAACTGCCTCCCATTCTACATTAAAGAAATTATATGATCATAAAATCATATGGTCATTAATTATGTTAACAAATAGAAAATATAGTAGCAAGTCATTAAAAACTGTTAAGAGAAAAGTTGTATTATGATAGACCAATGGTATTACTAAAAATAACATATATATTTGAAATTATTATGTTTTATCACTATGGCTTGGAGAATAAATGATTTTTAAAAGTGACTTCTTATGAGGTGATATTCCCTATTCTGAAATAACTATAAATTATATAATGGTTACTATATAAAATGATTACAAAGCATTATAGTTTATAGCAGAGTAAAGTGAGAATATGAGTGTGAGAGACTCAGTTTTATCAGCTCTATGGCAAGAATCATATTTAGCTCTCAGGGCATCTCAAGTGATTATGATGGTGACTGTTAAGGCATCTAATACAACACCTAGATTATAAGAGACAATAAAAGCACTGAATGATACATGTGAGAGAAGGTTCTTTAGCATCTCAAGTCACCTTATTAGTGATTGGTAGAACCAAGACTGCAATTTGCAAGATTGCAATTTTAACTCCAAAGCCCATACTCTTGCTAATATAGTAAATATACTTGGGAAATAGTAGAATAGAAAGAGGCACATGGGAGGCAAGTATTACAGTGTGTTGATGAAAACATCCCATCCTCAGCAAATCTGAGCTATTATCATGTGTTCTGATGTATATCTTGTGTAACTATGAACTGTAATATTACTGTGGAGTGATTTAAAAATACCTGGTACATTCCTTCTTTGCTACCAATCACACATACCCCTGCCCCTGGCCCTTCCCAGTCCAAAAACAGTTAGGTTCTTTCCAGCACAATGCTTGCTGGCAGCCAGTACACTGAGATCAGAACTGACTTCCAAAATGAAACACATCTGCCATCACTGCTAGATAGTGACAAGAGCTATAAATATCTTTATGTAACCCAAAAGGCTGGATGCTAAGCAGGTAGGTAAGGTAGGCAAGGAAAAAAAAAAAAGAAAAAAGAAAAAGAATTGTCACCTTTTTACCAAGTGTTCTACTGGATAAAAAGGAGGAGAGATTGGGGCAGAAACTATGAGGTAAAGGGATACAATAAAGCCCTTTGAATTCAGTCCTGGCTTATTTAGCATAGCTAAAGTAGAAAGTGCTATAAGCTATGCTGGATAGAAAGGGCTAGATTTGAAAGCTCTATAGTTAATAGAAAGACAAATAAGAATAAAACCAGAATAGCAGACATTTGATCCCAGCTATAGCGTAATAGGAAGAACTTGAAATCCTATTGTAACAGACACACCAAAACGAACAATAACATGCAGTAAACACTGTCTCAAACGCACAGCTGATGCCTTGAAGTGTATCTCAAGGAGGCAGTGATGAAGAAAGAACTAAAAACAAACCAATGTGCTCCTAGGCTTACACTGTGGCTGCACTGGATGAGGTTATATGGCTACAGGTTATTTTTCAGGGATGTCTAGGTCTTTCAGATAAGATTCACACAGACATGAGTCAAGAGGTTTAAGTATTGAATAATGAAGTGTGCAAACAGAATCATGTGGCTGGGACTCATAAAGAGAGACAGACTCAGTAAAAGGTTGCACTAGGGAAAAACATGTGCCCACTGTCATCGGGAGATGCAAGAATTTTTCAAAGTGAGCACAGGCTGTATAAATTTGGACACCATATCCCTATGTAGTTCACGCCCCCATTCATGCATTTGTAAGCATCACTTTTTATCACTTTAACCCAAACTTAAATGAAAAGGCCCTCCACCTATTTGAAATAAAACAATATTCTAAGTAACTTATAGTTTAAAAAATTCAGAATATGTAATAACTAGAAACAATTTAGTACTAATAATGAAAACATAATGTGTAAGACTGTATAGAATATAAGTAGTTTTTGGAAAAAGGTATAGCCTTTAATATTTATATTACAAAAGAATAAAGTCTGAAAATTGTTAGTCATCGAGTTAAGAAGTTAGATAAAAGGTATAGAAGCAAAACACTACATCGTAATGTTGAAATTTATAACCACTCCCTTTAGAGTCTATTTAACGTTGTACTGCATGTGTTAATCCACACAGTAAAATGGGAATAAAAAAATTTGAAAAGAAAAGCATACACATCTCATTTTTTACTTAAAATATGATTTTTAAAATAGAAATTTAAAGAGAATCTTCAAGCACTCAATATTAATTCACATGAGTAGCTTATGACAAAGGTGATAAACTTGTCACAGGAAATTAATTTGAGGGGCGCCTGGGTAGTGCAGTCGTTAGGCGTCTGCCTTTGGCTCAGGGCATGATCCCGGCGTTCCAGGATCGAGTCCCACATCGGGCTCCTCCACTGGGAGCCTGCTTCTTCCTCTCCCACTCCCCCTGCTTGTGTTCCCTTTCTCGCTGGCTGTCTATCTCTGTCAAATAAATAAATAAATAAATAAATAAATAAATAAATAAAAATCTTTAAAAAAAAATTTAATTTGACCCTACACATAGTCAATAAAAAGTTAAAAAATGTATTCTTAAGATAGCATTTAATGAATTAGCAAAATATATATGGAACAAAAATGTGGAAGATCTTTCTAGAGAAAAAATATAAACCTTTAATGGAAGTCATGATAAAAAGATCCAAAAAGGGACAGAATCCTCATTCATGGATGGGGATACTCACTAACATGGAAATGGAACAGATTTCCAAAATTTCTATGAATACAATGCATTTCCCATAAAATCACAAACAATGTTTTTCACAGAAGTTATTGAACAAAATCTTACATAGAGAGACAAAAGACCTAGTATAGTTTGGCAAATTTTAAAGAAAAAGTTGGTGAGTGAAACTACACTCACACCTAAAGATATTCATTCCACTAATGTTCACTGAAAACAATTCATGTACTGAATGTTAACAGCTTATAATAAATCAGTGAACAAAAGTGATGGAGATCTCAGACTTCATAAAGATTCATTCTACTTGGGGGAGCTGTAAGGTAATTAAGAGAGTGTTGTACTTTTCAGGATTAGACATGAGAATAAGGGATAAGAATAGAGTCCAGAGATAAAGCAATACATATGTGGAAATTTGTTAAATGATAAGGGGACTAGTACATATTAATAATTAAATATGTAATAAATAATGCAGAAACAATAATTCATTCACATAAGAAAATAAAAGTAGAACCTTACTTCACATTATAAATGAATACATTCTGGGTCAATTAAAGATCTAAATAAGAAAGACTATATTGTATTGATTACTGGGGAAAAAAAGATGCCATAGGTAATTTTTACATATTGGCTTAAGAGATTTATTAAATAATATAAATAAGTACAAACCAAAGAAGGAAAATATTGATTCATTTGACTATACAAAAGACAAAAAACAAAACAAAAGCCACAAAGTGCTCAGGACACCAAAATAGCATTTAAAAAGTGAAAATACAGACCATAGACTTGGAGTAGATACTTGTCACACATTGAATATACACAGAATAGGTATCCAGAATATATAAAGAACCACTACAAAGCAATAAGAAAAAGGCAAACATTTCACTTGAAAAAGAAAAAGGACATTAGCAAACATTTCACAGAAGTGAAAACCCAAATGGCTAATAAACATGTGAACAGATGTTCATTTTAATAGCAATCCATAAAATGCAAATTAAAACAAGGCATTATTTTACATCCATCAGATTGGTAAAAACAAAATGTTGACAATAACAAATGTTGTTGAAAGTGCCTAGCAAAAAAAGTTCTCATCACATGCTTGTGGGCATCTGAATTGTTGCAACCATTTTGAAGAGCAATCTGTCAAGATCTGGTAAAATAGAAGTAGAAATTACTCTATTATCAATTATCTCATGAGAGGGCTCACTTTCTGGGTCTGTACCTGCAGGTATACCATGAGACAGGAACAGAAGAGCTTTTATTAAAACATATATTTTTTTAAGATTTTATTTATTTATTTGACAGAGAGAGAGACAGCCAGCGAGAGAGGGAACACAAGCAGGGGGAGTGGGAGAGGAAGAAGCAGGCTCATAGCGGAGGAGCCCAATGCAGGGCTCGATCCCATAATGCTGGGATCACTCCCTGAGCCGAAGGCAGACGCTTAACGACTAAGCTACCCAGGCGCCCCAATTAAAACATAATTTTTAATAGGAGTAAACAATAAATAACTTTAAGCATCAATGAATAGAATAAAAAATAAATGAATGTGAATGAACTGTGATGTTTATATAATAAAAAATAGTAGTATTTAATAGTAGCTAGTGAAGTAAGGTTTCATTTATTAACACTGATGAACTGCAAAACATAATATTTAACAAGTATATCAGAATGTCCAGTGCAAAATGATACGATATTTCAAAGTTTAAACGTGCAATATGTTTACTAATATATGCACATATATATGTATATTATAGACTATATAAAACACCACAATCAGATTTTCTCTGCATGTGGAGGGAAGAACAGGACTGGTGAAGGACAACTTCTAAGAGTCTGCAGCCTTTACGTAGCATTTTTACTTTATCAAAAATTATGAAGCAAATACGACAAGATACAATTTGATAAATTTAGATGAGTACTCAGATATTTATGAGTATTCTTTTTGCTTGAGATATTTTCAAAATTTTAAGAATATCTTTTAAAAAATTAAAGAAAAGCAGTCATGGATTAGGATGCATTTTAATTCTTAGTGACTCAGGCTAAGAGTTAGGAATTGACCCCAATGCCCAGCCAGATAAGATTTAAGAAGAGATTAGAATATATCTTTTGGAGGGAAAATTGATAAGCCTTCAGCATCTCCTTAGATTTTTTCCCTGAATGATGATTAATAACTTTAAATATATGAAGGTTTCTAAGTGTTATCTATGATTAAAGCAGGAAAGCTTCAGCTGAAGAAGTCAGAGCCATTTCTAGCAATGCCAGCCAAAGGCAGAGAGAAGGGGACAATCACTAAAAGTTAACTGTGTACCACTCAGGGCAATAAGTACTCTGCTCAGGTTATTCCTTCTTTTTTTTTTTTTTTCTTTTTCTTTTTTTTTTCTTTTTTTTTTTAAGATTTTATTTATTTACTTGACAGAGAGACAGCACGAGAGGGAGTGAGGGGCTGAGAGAGAGGGAGAAGCAAACTCTCCACTGAGCAGAGAGCCCGATGCAGGGCTCAATCCCAGGACCCTGAGATCATGACCTGAGCTGAAGGCAGACGCTTAAGCAACTGTGCCACCCAGGCACCCCAGGTTATTCCTTCTTATCTGGCTAGCCCAGGGAGTTTCTTCCCCTGTTCAATGTCTGATGGCAGCAACAAGAATGGTCACAAATGCTAGAATGCAAGATGGATAGTAGAAAAAAAAATCCCTGACGTGCAATTTCTTTTAGATGCTGAGGTCTAGTAAATGCAGCTGCTCTGAATTACACATCAAGACAGAAAAAAAATTAATGAGGAAACTGAAAGAGGCAAGGAACTAGGAAGCCATGAAGTTTTCATCCCTGGCCTGGGAAACAGGATATTTGGAATCTAGTCTACTCTATTGTGTTAAATAACTGATTTTCTTAGGCAAATACCTTACCCTTTCAGAGTTTCAGTCTCCTCATTTATAATACGAGAGCATTTAATCTCTTTTTAAAGTCCCATATGCTTAAAAAGTCTAAATCTCTACTTGGAGATTATCACTTCTTGACATGGAGTTGGAGAGGAACGGATAACTATCATTCCTAACTAACATCCCCCAAATAAGCTTGTTAGTCCAGCCTAGTACTTCTATAGTCAACCCTGCAATGCCACACAGTCCTTAGCACTGGACATGGAATAGTATTCCAGTGACACTTATTAATTCACTGACCTTCCTATTTCCCAACAGTGTCAGTCAGCCAGAAGTAGTTAAGGGTGTCTGCTGCTGGTTAATTCACTGATTATATAAGAATCTGGTATTTGGATTTTTTTTGTTTTTATTTAAATTCCAGTTAATTAACATACAGTGTAGTATTAGTTTCAGGTGTACAATATAGTGATTCCACACTTCCATACAACAGCTGGTGCTCATCACAAGAAGTGCCCACCTTTATCCCCATCACCTGTTTAACCCATTCCCCACCTCAACCCAGCTCCCCAAGAATTCAGTATTTTTTAATGATTTTTAAAATTTATTTATATAAGAGAGAGAAAGAGAGGGGATGTGTGCATGGGTGAGCAGGGGGAGAGGAGAAGGGGAAGGGATAGGTATGGGGAAAGAATCTCAAGCCGACTCCATGCTGAGTGTGGAGACTGACTTGAGGTTCTATCACATGATCTCTAGATCATGGCCTAAGCCGAAACCAAGAGTCAGACCCTTAACCAACTGAGCCACTCAGGTACCCCCCAAAATTTGGTATTTGAATAAAACACTCTCATCGATGTTTATGGCAACTAAGACATTTTCTATTGCTAATGCCCTTCTGACAACTGCTGGAGTATGATACATTCGGAAAGTCTCTTCTTGGTGCATCTTCCACCAGAACTGAGTGTGCTTTGTAAATTACTGCTTCAATCTCAGGCCTTACACTTGTTAAAGGAGGCACTCTGAGGACAGGTTTCACTCCCCTCTGCTTATTATTATATTGAATTGAATTGTACTTATTTGTTAAATTGTTTAATGATATGGCAAAGTTTGAATCTAATGGTTCTCTGGTCAAACAAAAGACTTCAGAGTTCCCTAAGATAAGCCCCATCAGACTTTTATCTGTGAAGCCTCTCCACGGATCACATTTCCAATCTAAACTGTAAGAATAATCTGACATCCACGTGTATCAGCTCACTAATAGAAATGTGTAGGGATGTATCCAGATGTAGTTGGCATCTTAGTTTTGTGTGTAAGTGATATTTGTGCTTTACTGAAGCTAAACACTTTTCCACACCAAGCTGCACAATGATGATTGCAAACCGGGGAGCAGCAACTTTGGTAAATGAAAACAATACTAATGGAGTTCAAAATGCTGTGTTAACAGTTCACTGATCATGTTATGGGAATCACATCTACTATACGTCTTCATACTGTGACAAGGAATCTTTTGTCACTGAAAATAAGGCTAAACTCATCAGTAAAGAGGAAAGAAACACTATCAAAACAGAATAACAAACACTTCGGACTCCAGCTGATACACAACTGGGTTATTATCACTATTACAACACTCAAAATTTACCCAGCACTTATTATTACTTTCCAGGCCTTTATTCTAAGTCTTAAAATGTGTGTTCTCACTGAACACTCACAGCAACTCTTTGAATTAAGACACTATTGTTATCTTTTATATTGATAAAGCAAACCAGAATGGTCAGGGAATTCGACCAAGGTCACACAGATGGTAAATGATAGCACAAGGACATGACCCCAGAGAGTCTGGGGTGAAAGCTAGCACTTGTGTACAATTCCTAGACACTTGTGTAGAAAAGTAGTATTTGTTCCCCTTATAAAAAAACAAATATTGCTAGCTAGCCACATGAGCCGAAAGAAGAGTTCTTTGAAAATAAAATTATTTTATGTATTTGTTTTTCTGCTTGTTTATGTCTCATGAAATCCTATTGGGAAAATGTTCAAAGTATGAAATCCAGGTAAAAACCTTTATTTTTGGCATGTCTTTTACAGCCACATCTAGTTTCAGACAACATAGCCCATCAACCAATTTTTCTTCCTACCTGATTTCCACTGAATCTACAAGTGAACAAAATTAAGATTTGAAAAACAATGGGCAAAAGAATGTATTCTGGTTTAAAATATCTCAGACCAAAAGTTTCCCAGCTGTTGGGAGACTTCCTAGCATGGCTCCCTCTCAAAAGGCCATAGTCCTAGAATGAAAGTCCTTCCCCTACATATGTTCTATTTTCCCTTTTGTCCTTCTCAGTAGAACATGTGCATTCTCAGGATCCAAAATACTCTCTATTTTAATGTGAATCTTACTGTGGGCATAAAGTTTGCAAGATGTCCTCATTCTATACATAGGTTATTATACAAAAGTTGTTACAAAGTTTATAATAGGAATAGCTTTCCTCATAGAAATAATTTTATAAATGGCAAAAATATTTTCAAGGCAGGCCATACAAGGGTATTTAAACTAATGTCTATTGAGGTTTCTTGCTAATGGTACAATCTATTCACAAAATTGTCTTTAATAGCATCTCGTAGAAAATGCATTTCTTACATGAAGAGGACACATCTTCCTTCACTGGTAATGTTGAGTGTGCAGTCAGACAGATAGACATGAGACAGACTATACTGGCACCAGTTAACAAGTTAAAGGGTCTTCTACTCAGTGAAACCATCTATTTAGATATGAAACAAAATAAATGATAATAGTCAACTGTAAGTGATCTAAATGTTTGTCTATTCATCTATCTGTCTATATTTCCATCAATATATACCTGATAGTGTTCTAAGTGTTTTAAACAATTTAATTCATTGGAACATCACAACAACTTGATGGAGTAGATTCTTTCACTATCCACGTTTTATCGATGAGGCAGCAGAGATACTGCTAGACTACATGATTTGCTCAGGTTCACACCATTATGAGTGGTAGAGCTGGGACATGCAGTCAGCTCCAGAGTCTGTATTCTAACCGCTATGCGCCTGCTACTTGATCACGTTAAGACAGAGCTACTCATGCGAACCGCTCTGCCATGGGTGGGACTGAGAGCTTCAATTCAGGTACTCCAAGTGTTTGATTTTTATAAATGGATTATTTATATGTTGAGTGTTCCAAGCCTGCAGTTCCCTTTATTCATTAATATATAATCATGATTCCCTTCCTCATTTCCCCTATCCCTTGTTCTGTTCATTTCTTCTGGCCACAGAGAACAAGTCCCAAGTTCAACTCTTGCTTTTAGAGTTGAATGGCTCTCAAAATCATCCAGGTTTTCATTCTGGAACTTCCAGATTTTTTTTCCCCCAAAGAATTGGGAAATCTTTCCCAATCTCTTTCCCTCTCTGCACTCTAATAAGTTTCAAGGGGTCTGGGAACCCCTCGAATTATATACATGTTTCTGGGAAAATGGTCAATGACTAAACTGATCATCGAGTAGCTTATTGATCTCATCACCTGAACACTGTATGATTAATATGATTTAAGAAATGACCAATATGCCTGTTTGCAGTCATCATAACTGAAGACGGCGGGGGGGGGGGGGGGCATGTAGACTATGTGATTGAGCAATTCCATTTTAGAGAATGTCCATATACGTAGTATTGTTAGTAAGTACCCACAGAACACTTATTTCTCTAATTATATTCTATGGAACACTTATGTTTCTCAAGATGTTTTACATATTCTACACATACCTCCATACACACTCACATACCCACATATACATACCCATATAATAGAATCACAAGAGGGATTTTCTACTATACTTTCCTCTCAGAAATTCACAGCAGAAGTCTGAAAAGACTCATGCAGTAGAAACCAATTTAACTATTTAATTTAGCAATCTCCAAAAGTATTTGATCTATTAAGTACTTTTTTTTGTGAAACCATTTGAAAAATTCTCTTTTCAACTAGAATAATTACTATGAGGATTTATGATATATATTTTAATATGTGTATTATTTATAAGTTAGAATATTTCAAAAATTGAGTTACTATTGTCATGATGATAATATGTGAACCAGGTACAGGAAGACAGACCCTCTCTACAATTACTCAAGCGAAAAGGTATCTATGAATAAATGATCAGCAAGAAGAAAGTGGCATTTCCCTTTACCTATATTTAATTGCTGATTAGGCAGAAGTGGGCACTTTTCAAAATGCTGCTGTATGCAACAGCTGTGCAATCATTCACTTTAATTACATCATTTCTAAAAAGGGTCCTTAGAAAAATCACCTAACGCCCTCTTGAGTATTTTCTATAGATCAGGTCCATTGTGATGAATGGTGTGCTTACATATTCACTTGCTCCTTATCTAGTTTACAAGATAACAAAATTCATTCATCAGCACAAAAATTTGTTTGAGAGCAAACCACGCTGAAAAAAAAATGAAGGTTTATCATCTTTCCGCTATTTCTAGATGTTGGAGAGTTTTGTTTTGTTTTGTTTTTCCCCAGCATCTTTTCATTGCTACTTTTTTTTTTCTTTTTTTTTGCATCTGTCTACTAAGAAGGATTTTAGAAAGGCTAAGCAGCATCATAAAATCTTATTGCTTGAAGCTCTCCTTCTGGCTTCCTGTGGCTCAAGAGTCTTCCTTGCAGTCACTGTGAGGGAAGGCCTCCCTTCACATCCTCCCTAGAATCTGTTCCATTTGAATAGATAATCATTCAGCTGTAGCCAGCAGCTGCTGCCTAATGTAGTCTCTAAACCTAATGCAGATTCCTAAGGGACTTGAAAAGTCATTTAAGAATCTGTCTTGGTAGAGCATGTGAGAGTTGCTTAAAGACTGGAGTGTGTACTGAGGGAGCAGAATGCCTCTCCCTTCCTCATGACCATGCCCCTGAAGTACTGTCACTATTTTAGTATTCAGATAAAGTTGGCGTCGCTCCTCTTAGCTCTCAGCATCAGTTCACAGAGGGGGAAAGCAGGCCACAGCTGCGCCCCCACTTCTGTCCTGTGTGCCAAAGAGCACCTTGCACATGATATTCTTTTAGCACTGTCATCATTTTTGTCAAATAAAGTCTTTGGTGGAACATGAGCTGATTATAAGCAGAACTACCCTGACAGAAAAAAGGCTTGGACAGTGAAACCAACCTACTTACCTCTCCATATATACCCAAGCCTAAACTATCTACATGGAATTCCAAACATCTGAGGAAGAAAACAATTTAGAAGGTAGGCACCCAGAAAATTTTACTACCTGAAAACACAATTCCATTATATTCTTTTACATATAAAATTGTATCCTCACAGAATATGGTAGGACAAAAATTAATGAGAAATATGCCAATCAAATTATTGTTCTGATTGAATCAACTTTGTGACACTTCTTTTACAAAAGTAGGCTGAATCCTCTAAGAATCTAGAACCCAGAAACCATGTGAATATGGTTTAAATGCATGACCTTCAGAGTATAATTATTCACTTAGTTCCATAGCGACAACAAATTTTGCACTATTGCTAGAACATACAGTTAATATCAAGACCTTCATTTTTTGTTATGTGTTTTCCCTTTGACTGGAATACCTCGAACTTCCTCACTTCGTAAACAATGGCTTATCCTTAACATAAGTTGCACCTAGCTAATACATGACCAAGGTAAAAGACTCAATGCAAAAGGAAAACTGCTATCATTGACTAAACTATTCGGTCTCCTTTACAGTCACTGATAACTTGTGGATTTTTCATTTTACCATGACTGACTGATTTTGCATATTTGTTTAGTAATCCTCATAATAGCTGCAAGTAGCTACATAAAAATGTGACTCACATGAAATGATACAAACTGGTTGCCAAAATGAACAGATAGCCTAAGGTTTCATAGGAGAAAAGAAGAAATATAACTGGCTATATAAAAGCATACCTGTGTATACCTGTTTTTCAAATGAAGACATATGTGTGTATCAGGCAGTTAAAAGCCACAACTATGGAAAAGAAATGCATGACGGACAGTAAAAATCATTTTTAATTACTGTAAATTAGACCATGGTAATTAAATGTAAAATGCTACCACATTTGTTATATGATTTCTACATTTTAAAGTCACTATCATATGAAACATTGGGTTTCCACACTAGATGGATGATTCTCCTGCTACAGAAACTTAAGAAAGTAATTATTAGCAATGCCTGCATTAAATTCCTCCATGCTTTTATTAGTTATCTGTATAATTAGCAAGTTATTGTAATATCCTCCCTGATTTCTCTCTGAAAATCCTCTGAAAGATAAACTTAATTTTAATCCAAAGGGCATCATTGATTAAGGTCAAACAATAAACTCACAAAGATCACAAAGGAACAGAAAAAGCAAGGATCCATGACTATGGTGAATTTTAAAATTGTCTACAAATATTCACATCCTCAGTGCTGTCTCTGCTCCACTGATGTTTTTAGCTATATGACTTGCAGTTAGCCATATGACAAACTGATTGGCTTCCACTTTAAAGCAAAGACTACAGGGGCATGGCAAGTTTCTGCCAACTCTCCCCTTCTGCTTTCCATCATAAGGAGATCATGTTCCAGACAGTCACATCCTCTGATTCCCATACCGAGAAGACATTTGGAGAAAACTGAAAGGTAATATCCTAGAGCAGAGCCTCAGCAAACAGCCACAGCCACTGGCAGGCATTATACCAGAGACATAGAGTGATCTGCTTAGCAGAGTAGCTAACACATATTAAGAACTCAAGAAACTTCAGCTACAATTATCATTCAGCTACTATCATTGGAGAAATAATCCAAATACGTAAGAGAGGATTCATTATGTAAATTATTGTGGTATAGTATGAACAAATGAGACAGAATAGAAAACCTAGAATTAGACCTTATTACAAAGAAAACTTAAGTATTTGATGAATTCCATATAACAAATTAATAAAAATAAAAAATAAAAATATTCTCTAAGAATATCTAAGAAATAGAAATCGCTCATAAGGACAAAATAAAAATCTAGGTTATGAAGCTGACTGTAATGCGTGATCTAAATTTTATAAAACCTTTGATAGATATAGCTGTGGATATGATACAGACAAACTATAACAACTAGCCCCAAATAATATAGCGTAGTTAATAACTTCTGGGTGGTAAAGTTCATATATATTTTCCTTTTTTTCTTTAATTTTAAATTAACTCCACTTATTGTTTATATAATAAGAAAAACCATATTAAGAAAAATGAATAATCTTATGTTTTTAAATAGTACTAGATATATATTTCCATCAAAAGAATAACTATTAAGATAATAGTGAGTAAAGCTTTAATGACTTTTACTAAATATTTTTACCTCAAATTACAATTTCAACTTTACATACACCTATCTGAATGTTGTAACATTCTACTGCAAAATTTTGTCTCTGATCCTATATTTCATAACTGCTTAATATTCAAAATTTATAGGTTTGCAGGACACAGATCTTTACATATTGATAGGAAAGAAAATGCAGCTGAAATCAGAATACTTGAACTGCAGTTGGTCTCACTTGATACTTTGCCCTAATCATGGGTACTTTCTATGTTGCCATTCTTGAAGAAAAAATAACTTGCAGCTCATTTTTTCCCCAATAAATAACAAATTATTTCTTAAGAATTTCAGGATGATTAAAGATTGCTCAATGTTTCCCAGATCATAGAACATCATCTGAAAATCACTGCAGCCATCTGTTCCCAATCACAAGAGATGTGAGAGAACAGTTAGTAAAGATACACTGAACACCCCAGGCTGTAACAAGGAAATACCTCTACACAGTCTAAAGATGAGTTATTTCATTGACTTAAAAACCATTCCATTTTTAACTACAATATATTCTACATATTCTTTGTCTCAATTTATTATGGCTAAGTTGGGCTGTGATAACATAAAAACCCACAACAATTTGCACCAACAAAGTTATTTCTCTTTCTTATAACATCTCCAAAATGAGTCTCTTCAGTCGGGTCTTTACTTCAGGACCCAAAAGTGAATATTTTAGGTTTTGTGGGCCATTTGGTCTGTGTCACTATGGTTCACCAACTTGGTTCACCAACTCATTCTACTCTGATGTTATAGTGCAAAAGCAGTCATACACAAACAAATAGCATAGCTGTGTTTTAATGAAACTATATTTACTAAAACAGACCAGGGAACTGGGCGCCACAGTTTGCCAAACCCCCGGAACAGAGAATAAATGGGTGAAAGGCCTTCTTTATAAAGGACTGTCAGGGAAGACTTTTCACAGGAGTGTGAATTCTAAGTGGCCAGGCATGTGAATAAATGACAGAGTATACAGGCAAAGGGTGTACCATGTACAAAGGTCCTGGGGTGGGAAAAACTTTGTGTTCTTGCAGAATAGAGAGAAGGCCAGTCACTAGAATACAGTGTGTTAGAGTTTGCTGTCATGAGCTAAGCAAGGTGCAGATTATATAAAGTTTCCTAGGCCATGTTAAGAAGTCTGAACATTATTCTAAGTGGAATTGGAAGGTTCCTGAGTCTTTGAAACAGGGGACAGCATAATGGGATTGACTCTAAAAAATGACCATTCAGGATGCTATGTGGAGGAAAGTTTGAGGGGGAGGGCAAAAACAAGGAAGGAGGTTACTGTGGTTATGCAGGAGAAAAGTAATGGTATTCTGAACTAGTCATAGAGATGAAAACAATTGAATAGATTCAACACATTTAAAGCTGGAATGGCTGAACTAACTGAGAGTACAGGGAAGACAAGTGACATGTAGACCTCTAGAGTTTTGGGTTTGAGCACATGTGATGACATCTGGGGGCTTTTCCTACTCATACAAAATAAATATGAAAGTATAAACAATTACCTGGAGATGTTAAGCAAAAAGAGCACTTCTATTTAAAATACAGTCCTGATAATAGTCTGTGATTGCTTCACTTCCCTATTTGATTTTGCCTTTTTGTAAGTAAAAATTAAACCCCCTTTAGCTCATCAAATCTCCAACTGGCAAAGTCTGGCTTCCTGATTTCAGAAACAAACAGGTTCCCAAGACAGAAAAAACTGTATATTTTTTAATGTACACTCCAATCAATGTTTGTATATGTACCCCCAAATTCAAGAAGCTAGTGTTTTTCCCATTTTTTAAGAGTAAAAAATGTATGCATTTATTCAATAGATTGTTTATTGAAAGTACTGTATATGCTGAGAATACAGTGGTGCAGCAAAATTAAAGCCTATACACAGACTTTATAATAGGGGAGTTGGACAATGTTTAAATAAAGCAATATGTATTAATTGTGATTAACATTTACCGAGGTTAATACATCTCCAGTAACAATTCTTATTCCTGAATTTCTGAATTTTATTCCTTCTACATATCCCCCTTATTACAGATTTTCTAAGTATATTTAAATATATTTATTTTTCTACCCCATTCTTTATGATCTGTATATTAGATATTAGATTATCATAAAAATGAGATATTATAAAAATTGTTGCAAAATTAGTAAAATATTTTAACATGATCACACTTCCTCTAATGGAGAAATTTTTGGAGCTGACTGACAAGACTGTATTTGTTGAAAAACCTTATGTAGCAGATTCAAGACAATGGGAATACACAGCACACAAAGTATATACGCTTAAGTCAATTCATTTTCATTTTACTGTCTTGGTCAGTTAATTTGTTTTACCATTTTTAATAACACTTCTGTGTAAAGAATAGGTGTTGGAACAATTTTTCCACTGAAATGACCACTTTACCAGTTTAATAATTTCTTTTCCAAAGTAATTTGCTGTCACAATTATTGAAAGCTGATATGATAACCAAACAGATATTTGATTATTTTTATTACAATTATCATATGATAATGTTTAAAAAAATGAAAGGAAGCTATGAAAGTTGAGAGCCCCAGAGCTAAATGTATGGTTGTGAATAGAAAGCCTGTGAGAGAGGAGAATTGTTTTTTTCTATTTTGAAGTCAAATGGAGAATATTGAGGAGACTGAAATTTGAACTGGACAAATGGAGCTGAGCAGAATAAAATTGGAAACCTCAAACATCTCTTGCATTGACATGCTATTAGCAGTAAATGTGAAATTCAGGTGAGTAATATCTAAAAGCTTTTCTTTCCCTATTTATCTTTTACTGCCTCTTTCTCAACCTTTCTATCCATATACACTTATCGCACCTTTTATATCTCATTTACTTCTTCTTTGGCTTGTACTGTATCTTAAAATAATAAAAATAACCTCCTTTTCTCTAAAACAAGACCACACAAATAAAATCAGTGTTCTGTGGGTACTATACCACTTTCCACCACTTCAGTCTATTGGCATGATAAAATTCCCTGTTTGACAATTCATACAACCTACCAGTTAACTGTAACAACCCTAGGAAGAACTGAAATAGAAATCAATATGACAGAAAAATGTTGGTCTGTTAAAATAAATAATTGACTTGTACATATATTAGCACTTATCTAAAAAAGTTACACTGGAAAAAATTAACTGAACAATGTACCTAACAAGTCACTTAAGCATTTTGGAAATCAGAATCTTTTTTTTTTTTTTAAGGATTTTATTTATTTGAGAGAGAGAGAGAGAGTGTGCGTGTGAGTCCGTGAGGGGGGGGGGGGGCAGAGGGAGAAGCAGACTCTCCCTGCTGAGCTGGGAGCCCCACCAGGGCGCTAGATCCCAGGGGCCTGGGATCATGAACAGGGGGAAGGCTAGCGCTTAACCTACTGAGCCACCCAGGCTCCCCAGAATCTTTTAAGTTATTGTTTTTACATTACATTTAAAATTCATTTTCTCTTGAAGAAAAAATTACAAATTTCCCTTATGCAACATAATGAATTTCTTCCCTGTTAGGAATTTTATTTTTTATTCATGAGAAGCCTTGTTTTAACTAGAAACAGTTTTGGAGAACTAAGCCTTCTCCAACGTGCATGCACACCCTCCACTGTAATTACATCTATTTGGTACTAAATCAAATTAGCATTTGATTAGCACGGTATTTCCTGACCCCAGTTAAAATATATTTATGAAGGCAATACATTTCTCCATCTTTATTCCCTAGCATTCCCAATGTGGTATCTCCCTCTCTTTCAATCCCTCTTGTGCTTTTCTCACTTCCTATACAATGTTCAGGTTCTGATCACTCCTATATTTAGATATTCACTAACTAAATGAGTCTCCTGAATTTAAAAATTTCCCTCAAAAACCTGACTTGAAGCAAGCAAGAACCCGAGTTGTCTAATATATAAAGAAACAGATTGCCGTAGTAACAAATAATCACATATGTAATGTTTCTTCAATATTACCATTCTCTATGAATTCATTAATAAGCTATTAGAAAAAAAGACAGAAAGATTCAGATTTTTTTCTTTTGGAAGGCAAGATTTTATTTTCTCCTACCAGATTATACAAAATAGTCTAATTCTTCTCCATAAGGAAACAAATCAATCCCCCTCTCTCTCAATGTTATTTTGGAACAGCATCTCGACTTAAAGGGATAAAATGTCAACATTTGGTTAAGTAATTTCAGTAGAGTATGGAATACAAAGTTACCAAGTATCTATTATCAGCAAGGTTCTTTGCATATATAACTTCATTTAATAATTGGGAAAGCTTTACTAGGCAGTTATTATCTGCATTTTGCTAATGAAGAAACTGAGGAGCAGAGAGTTTAACTCATTTGTTCAACATCATATTTCAGGTAATGGGAATTCATCCCAGATCCATTTGTCTATAATGGATTTGTCCTTTGTTCTTATTCATAATTCTGCCCCATAAGAGACTTGTTATTAAACTTTATTATTTAATTTCCTCAAAATTGGGGCTTTAGAACTTTCCCCTCTTTCTGGAACATTCTTTTCCAAACTTTTGAGTACCTCCTTTTTAGTATTCTGGTCATACCTCAACTATAATGACCTTAGAGACCTTCCCTCCCTAACTCATCTAACTTAGGTTGGACACCCAATGCCGTTTTTCTTCCCCCTGACCCCCGGCTTTACTGAGATAAAACTGACATGCAACATTTATATAAGTTTAAGGTGTATGACACAATGACTTGATTAAGTATATCCTGGGAAATATTTTCCTCAATAGTTTAGTTAACATTCATCACCACAGTTACAAATGTTTTTTTTTTTCTTGTGATGAGAACTTTTAAGATCTAATCTTAGCATTAAACAATTTTTAAATATATAATATAGTAATGTTTACTAAGTCACCATACTGTACATTACATCCCCCAGAATTTATTTACCTAATAACTGAAGTTTCTACTTTTTGATCACCTTCAACCATTTCTCCAACCCCCAACTCCCCATCTCTGACAACCAACAATCTGCTCCCTGTCTCTATGAGTTAGGTTTAAGATTCCATATATAAATAAAATCACACAGTATTTCTCTTTGTCTAACTTATTTCAGTTAGCATAACACCTCAAGGTTCATCCATGTTGTCACAAATGGCAGGATTTCCTTCCTTTTTATGGCTGAATAATACAGTCCATTATATATAAACATTATATATATATATGTGTGTGTGTGTGTGTGTGTGTATATACACACACATCCTTCTATATAAATATATATATTATATGTTACATTATGTGTATATATATGTGTGAGTGTATATACATATATATATACATATAAATAAATATATTTTCTTCATTCATTTGTGTATAGACATTTAGGTTGTTTCCATGTCTTGGCTATTATAAATAATGCTTCAATGAATATGAAAATGAAGATATTTCTTTGAAATAGTGGTTTTGTTTCCTTTGGATATATACCAGTGGAATCTCTGGATTATATATGTGGTAGTCGTATTTCGAATATTTGAAGGTCTGTTCTGTTTTCCATAACGGCCGCATCAATTTATGTTCTCACCAACAGTGCACAAGAGTTCTCTTTTCTCTACCTCCTCACCAACACTTACTTCTTGTCATTCTGACAACAGCCATTCCAACAGGTGTGAGGTGCTAACTCACTGTGGTTTTGATTTGTATTTCCCTGATGATTATCAATGCTGAGCACCTTTTCATGTATCTGTTGGCCATCTGACCATCTTCTTTCCAAACACGTCTATTCAGGTCCTTTGCCCATTGTCTTGCTAGATTACTTTTGCTGGTGTGCTTGAGTTGTATGAGTTCTTCAATTCTTAAATATTTCAGATATTATTACCGCTTATCAAATAGGTGATTTGCAAGTATTTTCTTCCATCCCATAGGTTGCTTTTCAGGTTGCTGATAATTTCTTTTACTGTGCAGAAGGTTTTAATTTGCTGTAGTCTCACTTGTTTATTTTTGCATTTGTTGCTTGTGCTTTAGGTGTCATTTCCAAGAAAATCATTGCCAACACCAATGTAAATGAGCTTTTTCCCTAGGAAGTTAGTTGCTTGGGTTAGTTATTGGGTATATAAATACTTACAATTGTTGTATCTTCTTGATGGATTGACTCCTTTATCACCACACAGTGACTTTCTTTGTCCCTTTTGACTATTTTTCTCTTAAAGTCTATTTTGTCTGATGTAACTATAGCTACCCCTAATTTCTTTTGGTTACCAAAAGAGCTGTGTTAGTTTCCTTTGTTGGTGTCACATCTATGTGATTCTTTGTGATCCTTGATTTCTTGCATTGGTATTTGCACATCTGAATCTTGTCCTCCAGACTCCAGCTCAGCTTTGAGTTCTGAATGGGTCAGCTGGTAGCATCCTTGGGCATGTGGGGTTTGCTATCAGCATCTCTATCTGGGTTAGGCCACTGCTCATGCTCTGAGATCAAAGTGCATGCCACTGGTGGGAACAGTGGGATAGAACAGCTGGCCTGGTAACTTGCTCAAATGCCACTGTATGATGGGCTCTCTGGCTGCCCACATGCTCTGGTCAGGCTTTCTAGCCAGCTGGGATGGGATGCTGTATTCAGCAGTTGGGCAGGGCTGCATATGTGCTTCCCTGCCCAGATGGAGCCATAGAAAGGGCTACACAGTCAATATGGCTCAATGGCTGGGACCCAAATGTGGCAGAACTTTCCACACTGCTCTTTGGCCAGATGGGGCAAATGATGCAAGTAAAGCATGCAAGTAAAGCTGTATCCTACAACAGCTGCTGTGATTTCAGCTTGAGAACTCTTAACTGAGGCAAGACAATTCTAACTACCTATATATTAGAGGTGCATAACTTTGAATCTTTTATTTATCACTTATATAAGGCATTATAACACAGGGTTTAAATGAGGATTCAAGAATAATTGTCGCTGATGCTTTTAAATGCTTACTTCAGCAGGCAACAAAACAAACAGGGATAGAACAATATAGGTCACAAATGTATATAATAATATTCATTACCTCTTTTTTTAAACAAAAGATATTTTTAGAGTTATTTTTGAATGTTTCGTTTTCCCAACTGTTTGCCTAATTAAAATTATACCTATAAAAATTACCTTATAATGAAACAATTTCTTGAAGAGTTTAATTCAGCCATGAAGTTAGACTGGAAACACCATTTACCTAATATCCAGAAAATTCACTATATTCTACCTTTTTTTTCTATCATCATAATTTTGCATGTATAAACCCAACCTTGCTCACTTTCATTCTGGTTATGTCTATATCATATAATTAGGTTGGCCATAGCATGATTAATTTAGAAATTTCAGTCATATTAATAAACCATGTATTAAAAGATATACTATTATTATTTCAACATTTTATCTATATATTACCTGTCTATCTATCTAGCTACCTGTCTGTCTTTCTATCTATCTCTCCAAAGTTAGCATAGTTACACCCTCAATTGAACATCTTATTTTTGTTCTCTTTCCTTTGGAATAAAAACTTCTGTGACATATAGTATTCTCTGAATGATATACAATGGGATACTAGATAGGCTGTATACTTGGAACTTTAAATAACATCCATGCACGGCACCCAGGTGGAAAGATGGACTAGGAAACAGGTATCCAAGTAAAGGTTGGGGAGTGATTATGAGGTACTCTGATAATGGACGTGAAAAAGGTAAAGAATGCCATAGCTGCACAAGTTTGAGGGAGATGGTCTGCAATTCGCAGGGAAGAGCTAAGAGAATGCAGCATCACCTCCTGATTAAGTGCTACACAGAAATGAAAGAGTGAACAACCTCCACTCGAGGGGGATTACGGGAAGAAGTGGGCCAAACTTAATTTCTCCTGCTACGATTTGTATTTCCACTCTTCTTCCTGCTTTTTAGAAAGCAGAATTTGTGTTTTGAAAAGTAATATAAAATCATTTTAATACCTAATATAGGTCAGCTGAAATCTATCACATTTATATAAGAATTCTTATTCTTATTATTAAATGCAAACACTTAAGATTTATTTTATTTAATTCTTGCCACAAGCTTAGAGCAAGGCACAATTTTTACTTTCACTGTATGAATCAGGATATTAAAGCTCAGAGTGGTTAAGTGATTTGTCCAAAATTAGTTATTGACCTGTCTGGGATTTGAATCTAGGCTTTTTTGTATCTTTTTTACTCTTAGCCAATTACTCTGATCTCAAGAATGGTCAAGGAGAGTAACTCTTCCTAAGGAAAAAAAAAAAAAATTAAGAAATATTGCCTTAAATTTACACAGTAAGCTTTAAGAATCCACTAGAAATTGTACCAAAAAAAAAAAAAAAAAGTGAAGCGGGGCACCTGGGTGACTCAGTCAGTTAAGCATCTGCCTTTGGCTTAGGTCATGATCTCAGGGTCCTGGAATCAAGCCCCACATGGGTCTCCCTGCTCAACGGGGAGCCTGCTTCTCCCACTGCCCTTCCCCTGCCCTCGCTTGTGCTTGCTTGCTCACTCTCTCTCGTGCTCTCTCTCTCAAATCACAAAATATTTTTAAAAAATGTGAAGTAATTATTTCTTTTCTACAAAAAGTTGGAAAATTTTATAGGAGGCATTTGAGGAGATTTGAGTTTTAATCCTAATTTCACCACAAATTATTTATATCACTTAAGATAAGTCACTTAATTTCACTGGGTTTCAGTCTCCCCATTTATGAACTAAATATTATTTTCCTGTGATATCTCCAAAAACCTTTCTAGCTCTCAAATTATAAGATCTCTAAAAATGTTTGTTGATTAATTTATATTAAGAGTAAGAAAAAAAACCATGTAAGATCTTTACTTATTATCTAACTTAATATTTATTTTTAAATAATTTGTATAAAATTTGTCTTAAAGAATGATTTTGCAAGTTATGAAAATAATTAGAAATAAATCTATATGAAATTTTACTAGTTATAAAAACCGAGACATTTATCATCTAACGTCTTCAAATTATTTTTCACAACACTTTTTACCTATAGGTATTGACAAGAAGATTTCCATTTTAGCATAACAAATAGATTCCATTTTTTGCATGTACTGCATAGGATGAATGAATGTTAATGTAATTATTTTATAATACTGTATAGGTTTATCTTTGAAGAATTCCAGAAGGAACACCCTGAGAACCAAGAAATTGAAATGCCTTACAATTCAACAGAGGTTATCTTTTGAAAATTTGGATCCATTCATCTATCTGCTTTTTTTCCAAACAGAGTTACATAAAACTTTGGTAACGAGGATGTATAGTTGAGACTTAACCCTAACATTTGGAATTTTAGTGCAAACAAAGATCTCTTCAAGCCTGGGAACAAACTGCATTACAGAGACTGAATTAAAATATGAAATCTTAGATTCCTAATTTGGGGCCTTGTCCCTTTTAACTTAATTTTAACATGTTTTATAAAATGTTCTATTAACTTAATAAAGCTATACATAGGTAAAAAGGAGTTGCTAACAGCCTGACATGAATTATGACTGTATCATTTTCTAGCTTAGCTGCGGGGTTGGATCACTTTATGTAGGATAACTGCCGGAAGCATAATGGAGGTAGACTGGCTACAGAAGAAAGGCTTCCCAAGTCAGCCTGAATATTTTTCAATCCGTCTTCTATGACTGCCACTGATCCTTCAGATCAGATAGTAGTTACCTTTCTTTTTGTTTTCCAAAGGTTTTGTGTAGTCAACTTTAAAAGAAAAAAAAAAAAAGGACTTGTAGTTTAACCTCAGTCCCTACAGAAAAAGGCCCTTTCCTCTGCCTCTCAAATAGCATCTTCAGAGTTCCTCCAAAGATGAAGACAATCTCCACTGCCACTGGCTCTAAAAATAGGAAAAGAATATATGCAGGGTTTGGGAGACATTCCCAAATTCCTTTTTTCTAGTCCATTAAGAGTGTTGGGGGATGACAGGACACTAAAGTCAGAGAGAAAACATAAATGTTGTAAGTTGTAGGTTTTGTCCTATACTCACTAGGTGACAAGGATCAGATGACATAATTTGGATGTCTGAATTTTCATCTGCAAAAAAGAAGAACCCAGACATACTTTAAACATATAATAAATCCTGGGTAGCTGAAACCAAATGCTGAAATTGGTTCTTTTGTCCCAGTGAAACTGCTGAATGGACATTGTGCAAATACAAAAGAATTGATAGAGCAGAATAGTACTGTAGACTGAAAACTTGTCTCAGATGGCATCATGACAGCTGGAGAAGTTTAGATAAGGAAAAATGAAATGTCAGAATTCCTGTCTTAGAGGTTTGTAGTATGCTAGCATATGCTTCTGTTCAAGCTGTAGGCAACCCTGCCTTAATCCAATTGTTGCAACTGCTGGTTGAAAACAAAAAATACATATTTACTTCCTACTATGATATATAAAAGGTTCTTACTTAAAACTGTAAGACAACAAAGAACAGTTAGATGATTTGTATTCAGTTTTTCCAGTTTAGAAAATTAGAGAAGGAAACCATCTACAGAGTACTCAAAAAGACAATTTAGGAAAATGTATGCAGGGCTATTTTAATATTGAGAGAGAGTAACACAAAAAAAATTAAAACCCTGGGCGGTGCCTGGCTGGCTCAGTCAATAGAGCACGCAATTCTCAGGGTCGTGAGTTCAAGCTCCACGTTCGGCATAGAGCTTACTTAACAAAAATTTAAAAAATTAAAACCCTCACAATCCTGCCTGTGCTATGTAAAAATCTTTGCAATGCCACTTTTATTGAGGCTTTTCAAAGACAGATATGGATGAGCGCTACTACACTGCCACCTGCTGATTAGGCAGGTAGGAGAGATTTGAAATAAAATGCCTGACAAAGATGTCGGGGTTTGTCAGTAAGTATTCCATATGCTGAGTTTCTCTAACACATCCAAATTTGCTAGTAACACAAAAAAATGAATGAATGTTAATGTAATTATTTTATAAGACTGTAGAGTCTTATCTTTGAAGAATTCCAGAAGAAACAACCTGAAAACCAAGAAACTAAAATGCCTTAAAATTCAATAGAGGTTATCTTTTGAAAATCTGGACCCATTCATCTATCTACCTTTTTCCAGATAGAGTTACAAAGAATGCTAAATCCTTTTTTATTATTGTTTGTTTTGTTTGGGTAAAGTAAATGTGCAAACTCTTTGTAGAGGTTCAAGAGTTAGTGATTTATTCCTGGAAATGGAAGAGGAAAAGAATGCCATGACCTAAATTTCTTCTATTTCAAATGGTGCATTTTATGTTCGCAATCTTGACTCACACTGTCAAACTACTCATTCAATTTAGAGTTACTCATTGATTTTATAATACTGCCTCTTCTTTTATAAATGATTTGGCCAGGAAAGAAATGGCTTCCGCAGTTTGAAGTTGAATGTCAAAAGCAACAAATGCAAAGAAATGGAGGGAACAAAAGATGTCAGCATTACATGAAGTTGAATGTTTTATGTTATCTTTTTTAAAACTGTTGAGAATTAGAAACAATTTTAAAAAGCAATAAAGGTGTTGTGACAACTAAATTGTTAGACAACTCATTTTTTTGGACAAACTTGTGTCATTTATCTAGACACAGGTATGGAGATGAAATTTAAGATTTACTTTTATTTCCCTGTTTTCTATGCACATACCAACTAAACTGCAAGAGAATCTATGAAGAATGTGTAAGGGAGCAAACCAAAGGAGAACCAGTATGGCAAAGCCAACTACAGAGAGTTAGCTCTTCCTCAACAGATCAAAAATAACTTCAGATACTTGAGAACCAAATGGGTAGAGTTCCAATCAGTGTTTTTATATACGTAGCATATATATAGTGATCGTGATAAATTATGAGAAAGTAGTTAACCACTAATATGGATTTCCAGGTGATTTAGATCATCTCTTTTCACACCCGTATTCAAACTGTCAAATCATCCAAGCTTTTTGTTAAGAGATAAATTAATCACTTACTTACAACCACTTTCAAGTATGCATGCTTAAAGAAACTCCACACTGCTAGTGATACAGGAATACTGAATAGTTATCCGATCTACAAACCATTTTGTAGCCTCACTATATATATATAAGGGGCTGAACATGTGCTTCTAGTTACTGCAGGGGGTGAGATATTACCAGTGCATCTATGGAGCCAAAGAGGCTATATAAAATGCTGGGTGACAAATAGTGAAAACAGTCCCTTGGTGAGGGATGGTGGTGGGAGTTGTGATGTTTATAGTGCTGTACTCATATCCTAAAAAATATATATTTTCCTATATACTCAACTTTCATCCCCTCGTGATATTTTTATTCCTCATGTTTTCATGTTAGTGCATTAACTTATTGACTGAACTCGGCGAAGAGTCAAAATTGGAAAGCTTATATATTTGAGAAGGAATTTGTTCAATGTACTTCAGTAAGAAAAAAAGGCACCATGAAAAGCCCAAGGAAAGAGTATTGGATAAAATACATAGAAACAGAATCATTTCCTTATAATGGACAATCACACGTAAAATACCATGGGCAGTTCTACTCATTGCTCTTTTGAAGGACAATGAGAGATGGACTATTTATTTTCTCCTAAAACTGGGGCATGTATGTTCCCTTTGTTTCTCCCCTAGGCTCATATTCACAATACTCTACCAGAAGCAGAATTTCAACTGAACAATTTGAGAAGCACTAAATAAGTGACAAAGGGAGAAAGGAAGTGAAGTGAAGAATCCTGCTAAGTTCATCTGTGCATTATAAACAGGCAGTGAAGTCCATGCTCAGCAGATAGTGGGCACTCATAAATCTTGGTTGGACTGAAATTTCTAAAAGTAAGGTCTAAAAAACCAGTTTTTCAGTTTGGAAATAGGAAAGCTAAAAGAATGTGATTTATTTCTATAAAATCACAAACAGCCAGTACAGTTAGTCATGTTTACCAAATTTCAGAATCTCCCTTAAGCAGGATGTTTGTGGGCAGAGTGCTTTACAGCATACAAAGCACTTGAAGATTCTTTACCTTATATTCTTTCCCCAACAATACTGCAAGATACATAGTATTCTCCTTGTAGATTTGAAGAAGCAGGATCTTGGCTAATAACTCAAAATCAGTCGTTTTCAAACACATGGAAGTGAATGGAGATTTTTTAAGACAAATAAAGAAATCCTACTTTACATACCATATTTTGAACTCGTTGATGTGAAGATGTTGGGGTTCAGAGCAAATGGTCAAGAAAGAATTCTTGAGGCATCTTCAGTGCAAAAGAGTGGTTTTATTAAAGCACAGGGACAGAACCCATGGGCAGAAAGAGCTGCACTAAGATTGTGAGGAGTGACTGATGACATTCTTTCAAATCGGAAGGGGGTTAGGGATAGAGTAAGTCTCTAAGGAATTTGAAAGCAAGGTTTCCAGGATCTTGAGACGCTAGCTATGTTGGGAAAAGGTCATTTATTACTGTGTAGTAATGAGACCCCTCAGATGTGTATCAGTGGGCCAAATGCTTGAAGGATGATTGCTAACATGTATCTTGCTGGGGTAGAGATAAAGGAAGTTTCCAAAGGGAGTTTACAGGATCCTGGAGAGTGGGCTAAGGTCAAGCTCTTTTGCCTCTAGCCAAGTGTTAACATAGAGGCAGCTAAGCTCCTTGAGGAAGGTCACGCTGCCTGTTTCAAGTACTTGTCAATGGGATGTTAAGCTATAAGGAAGTCAATTCTTTTTCTTTTGCCTTTCTCCACATCATTATTACTTTGAGAAATTATTAGGTACAAAAAAGAATTAATCCAACAAAATTTTATAGAAAATAGAGCTCTATGATATTGAGGGTTATTAGAGTTGTTTAGTCATAATTCCTATTTTGGGATTTAAAACACGGAAGGCAGAGTCCCACATTAATATATATGTTTCTTGATAACACTGAGAGTATATATAACTTTTACTAAGTCATGAAAAATCTATAATGATTAGCTTTTCAAAAAAGGGAATATGAGTCATTAATAAGAGACATAACTATAATATACTTTTTAAAAAGCATTACTCAACATTTATAATATTTTGAGAAAGTTACAAGTAACATATTGACCCTTCTATAATGAAACACTGAGCACTGTTAAAAGAATATCAAATCAAGATTTAATAAATTTAATATTTTTTTTAAGATACTGGAACACAAGAGGATTTATTTGTTCCATATTATGGTAGAATGCAAGTCAAGGAAAACTGTTCAAAAACACTATTATGTTTGCCCAGCTTTGCCTATAAAATAAGAAAGGCAGTTTGATTTTTATTTTGTTCTGAATACATGTACTTTAAATTA
This sequence comes from Ursus arctos, assembly GCF_023065955.2. Taxonomy (NCBI): domain Eukaryota; kingdom Metazoa; phylum Chordata; class Mammalia; order Carnivora; family Ursidae; genus Ursus; species Ursus arctos. The sequence continues at coordinate 64,443,419 of NW_026622985.1, read as the reverse complement.
TTGTAGACTATAGTATACAAGACTTTGAATAGGGAATAAACTAAGGCAAATTATCAGAGGGAACAATCTACATTACTGTTCTCTTTATTCTTCAGCCTCTTTTAATTGGTGGGCTTTGTTGGTTCTGTCCAACCCCCAAACAAAAAGAATGGAAAATGAGTGACTCTTAAAGAATAGCCCCAAGTCTCCTCAGTCTTTTAATAGGTAAGCTTCTCTCTTCCCTTAAGTTTTCCACATGTGACATATATAATAAAGAAGGAAAACATGAATCAGAATAAGAATCAAAATGTGTTTTGTAAACTCCTTTTATACAAATTCATTCTCTAAACTTTATTTATAGAAGAACAAAATCAGAAGATATGCACATATGAAAATGACATGCTGGTAACGTGTAAGCTTTTGTGCTATATACACTTTTTCTTTTATATACATAGAAAAACTAAAAAAAAAAAAAATTTCCTTCCTGAAGGACATATTTTCTTTAACATTACAGAAGTAATTCAAAACCTTTAAAATATATTGTTAAATATTATACCTGGAGATAGAATAACAGACTACAATGTTAGAATAATAGATAACTAGAATGAATTTTTTCCTCTATTTCTTTTCATATCTGTCACCTATACAAATATAAGATAGAATATTAACAATATTTTATGTTTTCTCTCTTTTTTTTTTTTCCTGGCCTAGCCAAAGGTTCGTAAGTTTTGTTTATCTTTTCAAAGAAACAATTTATGTTTTCATTCATTCTCCCTATTGTTTTCCCATTTTCTATTTCATTTATCTCCTAATATTTACTGTTTCATTCCTTCTGGTAGCTTTACGTTTAGATTACTCTTCTTTTTCTAATTATGGTGTAAAGTTAGGTTATTTATTGGAGATCTTTTGTCTTTTGTAAGATAGAAACTTACCACTATAAATTCCCCTCTAAGTACTACCTTCCCTGCATACCATAAATTTTAGTATGCTATGTTTTAGTTTTTATTCCCTAAGTATTTTCAAATTTCTTTTGCGATTTCCTCTTCAACCCACTGGTTATTTAAGAATATGCCTTTTGATTTCCATATATTTATGGATTTTTAAGTTTTCCTTCCGTTACTGATTTCTAGGTTCATTCAATATTCTACCTTTATGGTCACAGAAGATAACTTTGTATAATTTCAATCTTTTCAAATTTCTTTAGACTCGTTTTGTGGCCTAACACAGTCTATCCCAGAGAAGGTTCTGTGTGCACTTAATATATTGTTCTACTCCTACGGGGTGGAGTGTTCTGCTTATGTCTGTTAGATCCAGCTTGTTTCTGTTTTTTCCTCAGATGTATGGAGATATAATTGATATATAACATGGTGTAAGTTGAAGATATACAATGTAATGATTTGATATATGAATATATTCTGAAATGATTACCACAATAAGGTAACATCCATCATCTCACACAGTTAAAATTGTGTGTGTGTGTTTAGTAAGAACTTTTAAAATCCACTCTCTTGGCAACTTTCAATATATAATACAGTATTGTAGTTGGTTTATAGTGTTGTTCAAATCCTATATTTCCTTACTGATCTTCTGTCTAGATATCCAATCCATTGCTAAAAATGGGGTATTGAAGTCTTCGACTGCTATTGTAGAACTATTTCTCTATTTAATCCTGTCAACATTTGTTATACTTTGGGGGCTTAGTTGTTTGGTGTGTATATATGTTTATGATTGTTTTAACTTCTTGATGAATTAACACTTTCATCAATATTTAATGCCCATCTTTGTCTCTCTTTTTTTTAACTTAAAATCTATTTTTTCTATATTAGTATAATATCCCATCCATCTCCCTCTCTTTTGGTTACTATTTGCATGAATATCTTTTTCTGCCCTTTCACTTTTAACCTATTTGTATATTTGGATCTAACATATCCTCCCTCAAGAGCATGTACTTGGATCATAACTTTTTATCCATTCTGCCGATCTCTGCCTTTTGCATGCAGTGCTTAATTCATTTACATTTGGTATAATTGCTTATAAAGAAAGGACATACTTCTGCCATTTTTAAATTGTTTATGTTGTACATAATTTTTTATTTCCTCTATTATCATCTTTTGTGTTTAGCTGTGTTGTTTTTTTGTTCTTTTTTTTTTTTTTTTGGTATTGCTGTTGTTAGTTCATTCTAATTTTATGAACTAATCTTTTTTGCATATTTGTAAGATATTTTTTCATTGATTACCACGGGATTACAAAGAACATCCTAAATTTATAGCAATCGTGTTGATGCCAACTTAGCTTCAGCAGTATTTGAAAACTCTGCTCCTGTATATCTCTGTTCCCTCTGCTTTAATGTTGTTGTTGTCACAAATTATATTTTTATATATTGTGTATCCAATAACATAGATTTATAATGATTTTTATGCATGTCTTTAAATCATACAGGAAATAAAAAGATACAAAATAAAAATGAAATAATTTACTGGCTTTTACATTTACTATATAGTTACTTTTACCAGTGATTTTTATTACTTCATATGACTTCAAGTTACCATCTAGTGTCCTTTCATTTCAACATGAAGGGCTCTGTAGCATTTCGTGTAGGGCATCTACTAATACAATGGAAGTGGAAATGTTACTACCAACCTTACAAAAACAAAAAAGATTATAAGAGAATCCTATGAATAATTATTAGCCAACAATTAGATAATCTAGATGAAACAAAGTTCTAGAAACAAAGATTACCCAAACTAACTCAAGAAAAAATAGAAAATCTCAACAGACTTATAACAAGGAAAATATTAAATCAGTAATCAAAAACCACTCAAGGAAAAAAAAAAAAAAACTTAGGATCAGATGGCTTCATGAGTGAAATATACCAAATATTTAAAGAATTGTCACCAATCCTTCTCAAAGTCTTAAAAAATGAAGAAGAAGAAGAAGAAGAAGAAGAAGAAGAAGAAGAAGAAGAAGAAGAAAAAACACCTCCTAACTAATTGTTTGAGGCCACCATTACCCAGATGCCAAAGGACTACTCATAGAAAAAGAATAGTTTCTTCAACATATGGTACTGAAACTAGATGTCCTCAGGGAACATATGAAAAGAATAAGTTGGACTTCTCAACATATTAAAACAAAACAAAACAAAACAAAAAAAAACCTCAAAATAGATCAATGACTTAAATATAAGAGCTAATACTATATAATATTCCTAAAAGAGAACATAGGGGTAAATCTTCATGACCTTAAATTTAGTAATGAATTCTTAAATACCAAAAGCACAAACAAAAAACCAGGTAAACTGGACTTCATGGAAAAAAACAAACAAACTGTGCATTAAAGGCCATCATCAAGGAAGTAGAAAGACAACCACAAACTAGGGAAAAATATATGGAAATCATATAAATGAAAAAGGTCTAATATTCAGAACATATAAAGAACTCTTACTACTGAACCACAAAAGGACAACTCAATCAAAAAAATGGGCGAAGATCTTGAATAGGTATTTCTCAAAAGAATATATACAACTGACCAGCAAGTACATTATAAAGATGTCCAACATCATTAGTCATTAGAGAAATGCAAATCAAAACCACAACCAGGTATTACATTATATCCGCTAGAATGTGAATACAAAAAAAAAAAAAAAAAGCAAAAACAAAAACAAAAACAAAAACAAAAAAGTGTTGGAAAGGATGTAGAGAAATTACAACACTTATATACTGCTAATAAGAATGTAAAAAGGTTCAGTCACTGTGGAAAATTTGTCGGTTCCTCAAACAGTTAAACATAGATTTATAATATGAACCCACAATTCCATTGAATTATATATTCAAAAGAAGCAAAAATGGATTTTCAAAAAGTAAATGTACACATATGTTTACAGCAGCACTATTCACAATAGCCGAAAGATAGAAACAGCCCAAAGTCCAGCAACAGATGAATAAACAAATTGTGTTTACACAGATACACTATTCAACCATAAAAAATGAAGTAGTGATATATTTTGTAATGTGAATGAACCTCAAAAATATTACACTAATTGAAAGAAAACAGACACAAAAGCTCATATATCATAAAATTTTGTTTATAATATCCAAAATAGGTAAGTTCATAGAGACAGAAAGCAGATTGGTGATTGTCAAGGGACTGTGGTGGGAGGAGAGAGAATTGGAAAGAAGGTGTTTAATGGGTAAAGGGTTTTTCTTTGAAGTGATGAAAATGTCTAAGTTTTTTTTAAAGACAAAAATATTTTGCATCTATATAGAAGCAAGATAACTCTAAGAACCGTTAGAAGGTCACAGCTCCATTCTTTGTGCAAAACTTATGAATTCCTGAGATTTGGGCTGAAATCTGGAATTAGCCACTATCAGAGGAGAAGAATGAAACAGATGAGAATTGTGTGATGTAGCTGGCTGGCTCTTTCGAGTAATTCATCTTCTCAGTACAGGAGTACAGCTTGGCAACTGAATTATCAATCCTCTACTTCCCATTTATCCACTTTGTAATGGGCAAGCTGCATTTATCATATTAAGTATTTTTAATTTGTTATATATATATATATTTTTCTCTATTTGGCATAGTTATTTAAAGGAGTTTAGAAATGGATAGATCCTAATAAAGTGAAAAGGAAAATCAAAAAGTAGTTACAAGATTCTTAGACAAGTCCAGGTAGAAATCAGAAAGAATATAATAAGAAAAAAAATGTAGTTACATTCATTTTCAATTATTCTTCACTTTTGGCATTCTCATTCCTCTATCTTTTAAAGAGTGATTTTCAGTGTTTTACCACAGTAGGCAGGATCTACCATTAAGAGTCTTTTTTTTTAATTGTGAAACCCTGTTCTTCCATTAAACGACAACCATGTGGCAGAGAGCTTGGTGGGAATACACGTATCATAGAATAAACTGTCACATTCTAAAGATCACTAAAATACTGATGATGCCCGCAGAATCGTATTAATAAGTAAAAGCTACACCTGTACTGGAAGAAGTGTCCAAAATGAGTATTTTCATGGCAGAGTTCGGCATCTATTACAGTGTACCTGAATTCATAGATTAACAATGATGCTTAAAAATAATACTCAACCAGCACATGGATTAATTAGGGTGGTATACATGTGAGTAAAAAGCACTATTTCCTATCTTAGCAATTAACATAATACATACTGTTTATAAGAAAACTAAAATATGTCAAAAATTTCAGCCACATTTTATATTTTTCTTCAATGTATCTTCTTTTGCTTCCTAATTTTACATATAATTACATGCTGCAAAATGGCAAGTATTTATTTCTATTTAAATTGTCTTTTTGACATTTTTGAAGAATAAACATAAATGGAAGCTCTAAGCCTTTCTCTCAAAGTGTTTTATATTAATTTTGCAATTAAAAAGATAAAGCATATGAAAAGATGTTCCACATCATATGTAATCAGACAACAGGCAAATTAAAACAACAGTGAGTTACCACTACCACCTACTAGAATGGCCAAAATTCAGAGCACTGATGACACTAAATTCTACCAGGGATACAGAGTAATAAGAATTCTCATTCATTGCTAGTGAAAATACAAAATGCTACAGCCACTTTGGAAGATAGTTTGGTAGTTTCTTTTAAAACTAAACATTATCTTACCATTTGGTCCAGTAATCACTCTCCTTGGTATTTACCCACATAAAATGAAAACTTACGTCCACACAAAAACCTGCACACAGGTGTGCACCGCATCTTTATTCATAATTGCCAAAACTTGGAAGCAACCAAGATGTCCTTTGGTAAGTGAATAAACTGTTGAACATTCCTGACAATGGAATATTATTCAGTGCTAAAAAGGAATGAGCTATTGAGCCATTAAAAGACATGAAAGAAACATAACACATATCACTAAGTAAAGAAGCCAATCTGAAGAGGTTATGTGCTCTATGATTCCAACTATATGACATCCTGGAAAAGGAAAAACTATGGAGACACTAAGAGATCAGTAGTTGCCAGCGATTGGGTAAGAGATGGATGAGCACAAAAGAATTTTAGGATAGAGAAACTATTTTGTATGATATTACAAAGGTGGGTACATGTCATTATACACTTGTGCAAACCCACAGAATGTACAATACCAAGAGTGAACCCTAAACTCTGGACTTTGCATGATTACTATGCACCTAGGTTCATTATTTCAACAAATGTACTACTCTGATATGGAATGCTAATAATGGGGGAGACTATGTGTAGGGACAGAGTACATACGGAAATCTCTGTACCTTCCTCTCAATTTTGCTGTAAACCTAAAACTCCTCTTTAAAAAAGAATATCTTTTAAAAAAAAGGCAAAAATTGATCCATAGAACACATTTTGGTTAAGAAAGGCTTTGAATAATCCATGTTTTGTAATGCCACCTGCATCAGAGAGCCACAGAAAAAAATATATGTGACTAGAAATGGGGAATAGGGAAATAAATTCAGGAATAGTTTTGAAGTACCTATCAAAAATATTTTTAAAAGAATGAGTTTTCGGGGCGCCTGGGTGGCACAGCGGTTAGGCGTCTGCCTTCGGCTCAGGGCGTGATCCCGGCGATCTGGGATCAAGCCCCGCATCAGGCTCTTCTGCTATGAGCCTGCTTCTTCCTCTCCCACTCCCCCTGCTTGTGTTCCCTCTCTCGCTGGCTGTCTCTATCTCTGTCGAATAAATAAATAAAATCTTTAAAAAAAAAATGAGTTTTCAAGAATTTGCAAATAAGGGGCGCCTGCGTGGCACAGCGGTTGAGCGTCTGCCTTCGGCTCAGGGCGTGATCCCGGCATTATGGGATCGAGTCCCACATCAGGCTCTTCCGCTATGAGCCTGCTTCTTCCTCTCCCACTCCCCCTGCTTGTGTTCCCTCTCTCGCTGGCTGTCTCTATCTCTGTCAAATAAATAAATAAAATCTTAAAAAAAAAAAAAAAGAAAAAAAAAGAATTTGCAAATAAAAAACGTTTAAAAAAGATAAATAAGTAAAATATATCATTGAAGAAACAGTTTATAAAACTGTTTATAAAAAGTTAAAAAAAAAAGAAATTATGTCTTTGTCATGACCAACACTCAAAAATAGGAAGGTTTCGTATATTTTAGCATATTACAAGGAGAGTAAAAGATAAGAGCAGAGCAACTGAAAGAGGACTAGCCATCCAAACATAAAAATTATAAAGCCTAGATAAAACACTAACAAAATTCAATACCTGAAAGAACAAAAACTTAGTTACGAGGTTTTTCACTTAAAGGAAACTGGAACTTAAAATAAAATCTACCATTTTATTGGCTGAAGAGAGTGGAGCTTTGTGATATAGGCTTCTAGAGTATTTGGAAAATGAAGGGGTGAATCTTAGAAAGGAGGGAGTCACAGAAGAGAAAACTCCAAAGTCCATGTATAAATTCCTCCAAATCTTTGTACGATCACAGAACTGTGCATGTGCAAAGAAGAATCCAAGGTACCCAGTGAAAAGCAACAGGTGGATGTTGGCAAGAAGGAAGTTTCAGCTGCTGACAATGCCAGCAGAGTTTGGAGTCAAGCCAATAAAACTGCTCACTAAAAGAAAAATCAGTGTTATCCAAAGAAAGCATTAACTAGCAGAATCCGTATCTTAAATGTTACCTTCAAGCTCATGAACAACTTGTGAGGCATTCTGGATACCAATCCTCATCATGAATGATGTCACAGCTATCCCTGACTTACTGGACATCTAAACTGCACAAATGGGCTAAGGTTTGCAATCTCTCCCATTTCTTCAACTTTGAGAGAGGCCTCAGTAGTCCTTACAAAAATGATAATCCTGTCAGAAACTACTCTGTTCCTAACTTTCTAGTCTTCTTTGTAGACATGATACTCACTGTCTCCATTTAGGTCCAAGGAATTTCCTGCCTAGAGAAAGACTGATAATTTTCATATTGACTTACAAACCTGTTAAATATCTAGAACTAGAAAACAATCCTTCTTCGACTTGGAAGACCATAAAAACCAGGTGCTTTGGGGGTGCTCTCCTCCGGAAACTACTTCATGCCCCTCCTCCGTTTGTAAAAACAAAAACAAAAATTAAAAATCCTGATATTGTTGAAATGACTTCATATTAAGACAGTAAACCTTCATTTTGAGATGGCAAAATAAAACTCCATGAAACCAATAGTAAAATGTACCATGTCCACTGAACTATAAATTTCAGTTTATTTAATGGCGTGTTTTCCAAACAAACAGTAATCTTGAATATCATATTATATCCATTATTAAATATTATAAAGACTGTCCTCGAGCAGAAGAAAACTGTGGACCTTTAAATTTCTGTGATTTTTATTTCCCCCAAGGTGAGAAGGTTTATCATTTTTTAAAGTGCACATATTTTTTTTAAATAAAACCAAGAATTATCTAGAAAGTATATTTAAAACAATAAAAAGCTGTCAGAGAGATGGTGGACTAAATAAAATCTTCCTACTTTGTTTTGTTGGTATATTAGTGACAGAATCTTGGTAATGAAACTATTTCAACAATTCTGGTCCAAATGTCCATTTTTTAATTTTCCTTCTATAAGTCTTTTAAGTATCTGCATATTTGACTTTTTTTGAAAGAACAATGAGGAACTGAGAATGACCTTAAAAGATCCCACATAAGATGGGGGAAATAACCAAATGCATTCTAATGGGAGAACAAATGAAGAACAGTGACTTGGCCAGTCAATAACTATTTGTTGAGGGGCACCTGAGTGGTTCACTCGGTTAAGCATCTGACTCTTGATTATAGGTAGATCACTTTTTATTTATTTATTCATTTCTTTCTCCTAATTTCTGGTGGTTTGATGGACATCTTTAGCTTGAGGGCACATCACCCTGATCTTTGTCTCCATGTTCACATTTCCCCAGTGTCCTTTTTTTGCGTTTCATTTCTTCCTACCCCTGCCCCTGTCTATGGCAGGGTAGGAAAGATTCAGGGAGAAAGAAGCATCTGGCCTGGGCCTCTTGTGATGATTGAGTACCTCCTGTCGGTTTTGCCCAGCTGCCTCAATATCCCTCAGTAGAAAAGAGAAGTCTGAGGCCCGATGAATATAGAAAATGCTTCATTTGCCTTCACATTTTTAGTGGAACTTCTAAATGATCCTACTTCATAGTGGTGTTGGGCCCTCCTGACACTGTAAGCGACACCTGTCTGGTCAATGGGAGAAATGAGCCTACCTGAGTTGTCATCTGTCTTCAGAGAAAGGTCAAAAAGTGCCAGGTTTGGGTGGCCTTGTTCTGTTGGGTGATCATATGGAAGACATCTCACGGCTGTGCTCTTTCCTCTAGTCCTGGGATCCCAAACCAACTCACCTTCTTCTTACCACACTGCAGAGTTGTACTTTGGTTGTTGTCCCTAACATTTTCAAGGTTTACACTTATGCTTGGCAGAGAAGAATAGGGAAAAGGGGTCTGTATTATCTTTTCCGCATCATAAGTCTTAAATAAATTTCTAAAAGGTTGTTTTACATAAAAATATAAATTATTTTTATCTAGAATTTTTGTTTCTAGAATGTGCCAGCCTAATCTAACTGAATTTCTTTAAATAGCTTATAATAATTAAAGGCTAATAATATAATTTATTTTCAGTCCAATCGTTTTTCCCCCTTTATGGGTCTTACACAGCATTAAATATTATTTATGCACAGATGATAGGTCGACTTAATTTTGGATAGTTTTATCATTTATTTTTGTTTCCTTCCTTTTCACTGTTAGATAATCAGCAAATAGTCACCGTGAATACAAACCTCCAAGAGAGGACTCCAGGAAGACACTGTTGTTAACTGGAATTTTAGTCACATTCATACCCACCATTACCACCACACAGTAGACTTGACTTTGAAATGAAAGACAATGGTAAATAAGAAAACACATTTAGCCATCATGCTTTGGCAAAAAGCTTGTCTTTGTAATTGCTTACTTGGAATGAAAATTATCCCTGGTTAAAAATACATCTAAAGTGGAGTCATCAACTTTTGCCTTGGTGTGTAGACTACAGTGATTATATTTTTTCCTTTGAGGCTACAATATTATATAGTCATTGGAATGCAAGGTTTAGTAACAGGCAGTGCTAACTGACTCCAAAATTTCCCAACTGTAAGTCTTAGAAAATTTGCTTAATTTCTCTTTATATCTCATAGCTCTGTTCCTGTATTTTATTAGATAATGCTTAGTTTTTAACACAGTGACTAGAACATAGTAAGTACTCAATAAATATTAGTTTTATTATTTGAATATTGTCATTCTTTTCCTAAGGCTCATCGTTTTAGGAAAGATTGTAGTGGAAATTAGCATAGGATAAGTGGAAGTGCTGTAAGTTTCTTGGAAGTATCTTTAATCCAAACTCTCCACTTCTGGTTTGCTTAGGAATTTTTGTCTTTTGTTCCCTTCTCCAAACATGATTAAATGACATCCTAAAATATTCCTAAAATATTTAACTAAGAGTTCAGTTTGTTTCTAATTAATAAAAGTTTTATCAAAAATGGTCTTTATTAATCATGATTATATCCACAGTCCAATTATATCATCCTATTAAATCAAAGTGATTCAAAACTTATTTATTTAGCTCTTTTAGTTAGGCTGATTATTATATTACATATTGAGTAAAACCTATAAATATTTATTTCTAACTTTTGTCTCCAAGTAAGTGCATATATAATGTAAATACTGAGATGATTTTCATTGAATGAGAAAGTTCTAGATGCTTAAAAAAGTAAGACAGTAATTGCATTTTGAGAGAAGTCATTGATCTCATTTGTCCCTTTGGCCAAGTCTACAATGCACACCATGATATCAATTAAACAGACACTTACCAATCATCTAACAAGTCATCATTGTATTAGGCATGATAACAATAGTTATGGTTCCTACTTCAAGTGGTCTAGTTGATAAATGAATTCTGAAGAGCTGACAAACTGAAATTTTCTGGAATAAAGTGTTGCATTTTGTGGTTTGTTTCTACAAATGAACTAGAAGAAGTAGGATGTTTGCAGCTTCTCCGAATGTGCAGATGAACATGGCCATTAGTTTATGGTAAAATCTATAGTACCATCAAGTGGGGGAGGGGAACATACTGTCTGGCACTTGACACACTGATCCGAAAATTAATGTGTGATAACTGAGAGGACTGTTGCAACAAATTTCAATGTTAATCTGTGAAGAAAAAAATATATAATGAATTATCCTTAAACATTTTAGAGTGGGACACTTATAAACCTTTGATGCTACAAACTGATAAGTGTTTACATGACTTTTTAAGTTTTCTATGCTTCTTGACCAACAATTTACCTAACTGCACTCTGAGGCTAGCTACATGACATATGAAAAACTAAAAGAAAAAAAAAAAAGAAAAAATGTAGCCATGTAAGTTATACATAATTCTGTAGAATCTAAATCTTTTTGGTGTTATTTGGATATAATCTATTAAATTTAAACTTATGGCCTTGAAGGGCTATGAGTGCACTATGAATATTCTCCCAGTAGTCATATTTTGCTTTCATAAATGAACCTTCAGGTTATTTGGTAACTAAAAAAAATAATAAATGGAAATGTGAGAAATCAATAGCATAGGGAAACATGCATAGTTTTAAAGTATTATAGAGAATTCATGTAATTTGCCAATATATGCTAAATGCCTGATAGAGGTCCATAAGGACTTGATAATTAGTCATAAATTAAGAAGTTGCCTTTCTTTTCAATTACAGTAAATATAATTGTATGCTCAGAAATATGGATACATAGATATATCTTTTTTTATCTGCCCTTTTTCTCCCTGATAAATCATCTCTACAATTTTTTTAAAGATTTTATTTATGTATTTGAGAGAGAGCACGTGAGCAAGAGAGCAGGAGTTGGGGAAGGGACAGAGGGAGGAAGAGAAGCAGACTCTCTGCTGAGTGGGGAGCCAGATGCAGGGCTCGATCCCAGGACCCCAAAATCATGACCCAAGCTGAACTCAGACACTCAACTGACTGAGCCACTCAGGTGCCCCTCTCTACAATTATTTCTATAATACTGTTGACTCTTGGACAACACAAGTGTTAGGGATGCTAACTCCCATGCAGTAAAAATTCCATGTATAATATTTGATTCCTCCAAAACTTAACTACTAGTAGCCTACTGTTGAACAGAAGCCTTACCAAGAACATGTAGTCAATTAACACATAAATTGTATGTTATATGAATTACATATTGCATACTTACAGTAAAGTAAGTTAAAGAAAATGCTAAGAAAATCATAAGAGAAAATACATTTACAGTACTAATACTTATTCATCTACACACATACAAGAGGACCCATGCAGTTGCACAATACATGTTGTACAAGGGTCAACTGCATTTACTTCCATCAAAGCAGACTATCCTCTAATTCTTATGCTACTAAAATTTATAATCTAACCAATAGCTTTTTCTCTGAGTCCATCATTATCAACTATAAAAATGATCGCTGAGGTTTCAGGTCAGTGAGTAGAGACTTGTTGTGCCAAGTTTTAGATGACTAACTCAGTTTTATCTGCACCTCCCCATGAGCCTAGGGCATGTCTGGGAATACCAAAACAAAGCCAAAACTGGTATTAGAGTTCTAGCACGCAGATGCAGAAGCAGGTAGGGCAATCACCCAACTATATCTGAAGCCAGTAGAGACCGAGCATTGATGGGAAATCATGCTTCGCAAAAAGTATCAAAATATGGTAAAAGAAAAAAAAAAGCCGTATCTCTCAGTTAGCCAAAAGATGATGGTGGGGCCCCAAACTGAAGTAGAAATAAGAGGTCAGAAGTCAAGCAAATACTGGAATGGAGCAAAACAGGAATCAGGGAAGAATAACCAACAATTTCTTCTTGTAAAGCTAAGTCATCCTGAACTGACTGTTAATGGAGGCTTGGTAATGAGGTAGTTTGTGTAGATTAGCATGTGTCAAAGGCACAGGGATTTAAATTACTACTAAGATTATTAAACATTCTGCACATTATGTACAAATACATAAATACATACCCTAAGAAAGTTCGAGATCAAGTTCAGTTTGGAAAGACTAATATAACAAAATGCCTAAATAGGAGTTTGGCTGTCTCAGTTTTCATACAATTCTCAAGATCATAGTTTCAACTACTTATATTAAAAAGGTGAAGATGAAGTCTGGTTACAAAGTGGTTTTAGATTTGTCCAAGAACACTGCCTTGAGGGGAAAGACCAGAAAATAAAGAATTTAGAAGTATACATAGGGATGTAGAGGGATCAAGAAAAGATTTATTTGCATACATCAAAGAAAGTTCAGTGTGGAGTTCTCCATTGATGGCAGAAGTCTTATCTTCTAAGCAAGAGTACAACAAATGTTCAAAAAATAAGCTTTTGTATTGATTTTTTGTGGATTGTAAATATTTTGCTTCTAATTATCTTGATTAATCATAGGTTCACCTTTCTCAGTTTTTCTAAAAATCATGATAAACATCATTTGATATATATATAAAAGGCTTAATTTCGAAGCATCCATAAGGGCTCCAAAAGAGAAAAAGTCAGTTTAAACATCTGCCAAGCCAGTAGACTACAATTGGTAGACCACATGAGAGTACTAGCCTCTGTTTTGAAGGATCCTAAGACAGCATAAAGAAGAGAGAGAAATGGAAACTCTAGGTAGAGGCAGAGGAAAGTTAGTACCACACATTCCTTTCCCACTACTGGCATCCAGCTAGACATAGAAACATGGCTGAGCTGAATAGAGACATATTTTTTTAGGAGTTGCTCTAGGTGTTACAATATGCATCTTATTACCATCTACTTCAGGTAAAAAATAGAAACTTTTCTCTAATATAACTGTATTTTCCCTCCTTCCTTAGTACTATTATTGTTATTATATACACACACATATGTATTTATATGTATGTATATGTATCAAATCTTTGTTTTTCTCTCTGTTCTGCAACTGGATAATTCCTATTGTTCTACCTTTATTGATCTCTCTAACCATCTTAAATATACTTTTGAGCCCACTTAATGATTTCTTTTTACTTTCAGTAAAAATAAACTTTATTTTCTACAGGAGTTTTAGGTTCACAGAAGAACTTAGCAGAAAGTACAGAGGGTTCCCATATACCCCCAGCTCCCACACATGCACTATCTCCCCCCCATTCTGGCAAAAGAGCAGTACATTTGTTACAACTGATGAACCTACCATAATGACACAGCATAATCATTCAAAATCTACAGTTTACACTAGGATTCATCTTGGTGTTATACATTCTGACAAATATCCATCACTGCAGTATCATATAAGATAGTTCCATTGCCCTAAAAATGATATGTGCTCTCCTTATTCATTTCTCTGTGCTCCCTAACACCTGCCATCCACTAATCTTTTTACTGTCTTTAGTTTTACGTTTTCCAGAATGTCATAAAGTTGGATCACATAGCATGTAGCCTTTTCAGATTGGCTTCTTTCGTTAACAATAAGCATTTAAGGTTCCTTTATGTCTTTTCATGGCTTGATAGCTCCCTTCTTCTTTGTGCTAAGTAATATTCCATCGTATGAATATACCAGAGGTCATTTACCACCCTCCTACTGAAAGATATCTTGGTTGCTTCCAAGTTGTGGCAATTATGAATAAAGCTGCAATAAACATCCATATGCAGGTTTGTGTGTGGACATAAGTTTTCAATTCAATTGGATAAATACTGAGGAGAATGACTGCTGGATCATATGGTAACAGTATGTTTAGTTCTGTGAGAAACTGTCAAACTCTCTTCCAAAGTGGCTCTACCAATTCGCATTCCCACCAGCAATGAAAGAGAGTTCCTGTTGCTCCGTATCTTTGTCATCTAATGAATTTTTAATTTTGGTTATTATACTTTCAACTCTAAATTTCTCATTTGATTCTTTTTAGTTTGTATCTACTAAGATTCTTATTTTTGAGACACTGTTCTTTATTGTCCTAGAATTCTTAAAACTTTTTCATAATAGCTACATTGGAATATTTGTTTGCTAAACTAACATCTGGGCCTACTCATTTCTATTGTCTGTTTCTCCCCCTCCCCTTCTGAGTCTGGGTCTCAATTTGTTTTTTTTCCCAAGTCTCTTCATTTTGTGTTGAAAAATGAAAAATTTAGATAATAATAGCAATTCTTGATTCTGATTTGTTTCTTATGAAGGTTTTAATGTGTCTGAATTAAAATTATGTTTTGCTCATGGTGTGCAATCACGGAGGTATTTGTTCATGTTTTGTCATTTTTATTTTACTTTGCTTGATTTTCTAGTGGTTGCTCTTGTATCTACAAAGAGAAGTGATCAGCCAATTATTTTGAATTGCTTTTGTCAAAAAACTCCAGCCTATAAGGCTCTAACTGCTATGTCACTGGATTTGCATGTGGGTTTGTGAGCACACTTAAAGTTCAAATATCCACTTTAATGTTCACTTTCTGCGGGCCTGTCATTGATCTGCTCCGTGCATGTACATAATTTCTTAGCTGTGGATATGTGGAGAACTTATCTTTTGCATGGCTCTTTCAAATACTGAGTTTTCCCCAAAATTTCTGGCTGCTCTCCCATTCCCACAACCAGTTCTATAAAGTCAGGACAGCATAACAGTGGATTTTTCCTATTTGTTTTCTAGTGAGTTTGCCACTTTCATCGACAAATTGCCAGCATGGGTTTTTACCCTCTGCCCAAATCAAATCTACTAACGCTGGCAGCAGGACTTCTGAATCCAAAGGCTAGCCTTGTCCGGGAAACAATACAGACCTGGAAGGAATGGGAGAAGCTCCAGGCAAAGAGACTGCAGTGCCCTGCTGCTATTCATTGCACCTTTCAGGATAAAAGATTGTATGTATGTATGTATGTATGTATTTATTTATTTTTGCTTTTAGATAATTTTCAGAGGACTGAAATTGTTTCAATAACAATTTTGTCCAGATTTATACTTTTTTGGGGGGAGATGATCTGCGAATCTCTTTAGGAAGCCGTAGCAGAAAGTCTCATAGTTTTGCAAGGTTTACTTAACATTCGAAAATCAGTTATTTTTCTGCACTAACGGTTTCCAGAAACAATAATATGACTATGTAGACAGATGCAAATTTAATATAGGTAAAATGTAATCTATATTCATTAATTTAATTTCTTAATACTACAATGAGCCAGGAACTCCCTTAAACTAAAACAAAAGCATTGGGAAAAAATAACAGTAGCAATAATTCTACTTATTTTGAAACACTGAGAACAATCATTACAAAGGCAAGAAAAAAATGGTGCTAGCCAGCACCATTTCTATTCAACATTTCTCTGAATCCTAACCAATGAACCAACAACAACAAAAAAATAAATAAAGGATAAAACTGTCATTACTTAAAAATGGCCTGATATTATGTGAAAAAAACAAAAACAAAAACAAGAATTTACAGGTAAGTTATAATAGAACTGATAGCTGAATTCAGAAATGTCAAAAAATTAGAAGCCCAGGAAAAAATATGGAGGAAAATAATCATTAAATTTACACAGAAAACTACAAAAGATATTCATTCATAAATAGAGAAGGAACATCTTGTAGCACATTTATGAGTTCAACATTTCAAATACACTACAGACCACATAGATCAATTTTGTGTCTGTGTGAATATAACTACAAAGTGATTAACAAAATATTAGCAAAATAATTCCAGGAACATAAAAAAAAAAAAAAAAGAATGCAGCTTGACATGAGGGGTTTATCTTGAGAATACAAAGATGGTTTCCATTTAAAAGACAATCAATATGCTTCACAATACTAATGGAATAAGGGAGAAAAATCCAATGGTCATTTAAAAAACATTTGATAAAATTTAACACCACTTAAGATAAAAGCTGATAAAGGTAACCTGCAAAAATCGTACAGGTAGCTTTACTTTTAATGGCAAAATACTGAAAGCTTATCCTCTTAATTGACAATTGGGTAAGAAAGCTTGTTCTCACCACTCCCATTCACTGTTTTATGCGGGAGGGAGGTGGGAAGAACATAGCTCTTACAATATGGGGGGAAAAAAGAAAGAAAAGCCATACACATGGGAAACGAAGACATAAAACTTCTATTTTCAGCAAACATGAATGTTCATATAGGAAATCCAGAGGAACCTACAGAAAAATTACAAAAACTAATAAATGAATTTAGCAGGTATGAAGAAAGATTAAGTTACAAAAAGTATTGTTATGTGATATACCAGAAACAAACAATTTTAAAATAAAACATTGATAAAAGTGTTGAAAATATAAAATACTTCAGAATACATTTAACCTAAGACAAACAAGAGTTTTACTCTAACTACCAGACACAGCTTAGAGAAATTAAAGGACACATAAAAAATGTTTATAGATCAGAAGGCACAATATTTTTGAGATGTCATTTTCCTCCAAACAGATTCTATACTCAATAAAATCAACATAAAAATTCTAACATGCTATTTTGGAGAAACTGATGAGCTGATTCTAAGGTCACAGAGGGGCGCCTGAGTGGCTCAGCTTAAGCGTCTGCCTTTGGCCCAGGGCGTGATCCCAGAGTCCTCAGATTGAGTCCCGCATTGGGCTCCCTGCTCAGCAGGAAGCCTGTTTCTTCCTCTCCCACTCCCCCTGCTTGTGTTCCCTCTCTCGCTGGCTGTCTCTCCCTCTGTCAAATAAATAAATAAATTCTTAAAAACAAAACAAAACAAAACTAAGTGCATATAAAATTTCAAACAACCTTGAATAGCCAAGGTCATTAAAACAACAACAGCAAAAAAACAAAGTACTTACACTACTTGATTTCAAGAAATAACACATAGTACAAAAAACTGTAAAAGGATAGGAATTTATATCAAAGATACAGAAAAAACAAGTTTAGAAAGGATCCATGTATATGTGGATATTTGTATGAAAAAAAAGGAACCATCAACCTTTACCTCACACATTACACAAGGGTTTACCAATCTTTTTACTTGTCATTTAAGATCAGATAGTCTTTGCTGTAGAGACTTTTCCTATATATTGTAAGATGTTTGCCAGGCCTCTATCAAGCAGATACCTATAACATCCTCTCCCCAGGTATAACAACCCAAAAAGTCTCCAGATCTTGTCAAATGTCTCCAGGAAGCAAAATCATCTCCACTGAGAACCACTGCCTTACAAAGAAATGAATTTGCAATGGACTTAAATGTAAACATAAAGTCCAAAACATAAAATTTTAGAGAAACATTTAAGAGAATACCTTCATGATGGGATAGACAAAGACTCTTTGTACAGGAACCAAAGAGTATGAATAAGAGAAAATATGATTAACTGGATTTCATCAACATTAGCAACTTACTCTTCTATCACAATTTAATTTCAACCTTTCACAGACTGTTCAACAAATACCACATGGCAAAGAAAAAACTAAAAGATGTCATTATCTCAGCAAATTCTGTTCATTACTACGCCTGTGAATTTACATACATATTATATATTACATAGATATATGTGTAAGCATGTATATAATAAAACACACATATAATGAGAAGCCAAGAACACCTTTATCTTTAAAAGGAATAAATTTATAGAACTTATACTACCAGATACCAAGACTTATTAACTAATTAAAACAAATTGATATTGGCACAAGAATAGACCAAAGGAGCAGTGGTACAGAACAGAACTCACACACATATAGTGACATTATGACAAAGGTAAGGGATATGAGTTTGTAGATTCAAGAAGCTATGCAAATCCTAAATGATATAAATGTCCAGGTAATGGCAATGCAAACTGAAAGAAAGCCTAAAGGCTATATTAATATCAGATTAGGTAGACTTCAAAAAAAAAAAAAAAAGGAATATTATCAAGGATAAAGACGGACATTACATAATGACAGGGAGGGTAAATTCCCCCAAGAAGATAGAACAATGTAAATTTTTATGTACCTAAAAATAGAACATCAAAATCATAATGCAAAAACTGGCAGAACTAAGAGAAGAAAAAGACTAACCCATAATTATTGCTGAATATTTCAACTCTTCTTTCACAGTAATCAATGGAACAATTATAGATAAAATAAGCAATGATATCGAAGACCTGAATGACACTATTAGTCAACTTGCCCTAATTGACATTTCTAGAACATTCCACCTAGCAACAGTATAACAGACTTTTCAATAGAACATTCATCAAGATAAATCATTTTCTGAGCATACAGCAAACAATACCTTTTTAGAAAATGAAATTATATAAAGTATGACCTGCGAACACACTGCAATTAAATTAAAATTTGTTAACAGAAAGAACTAGAAATCCTCAAATATTTGAAATCTAACAACACACTCATAAATAACCCAATGGTCAAAGAGACTGTCATTGGGGAAAAAATTTTTCTTTAAATTATGGAATAAAAATGAAAACAGAACTTTGAAAAACTGACCAGCTAAATCAGTATGTAGAAGTAGGTTATATCATTAAATTCTAGTTTTAGAAAAGAAAATACACAAATCAAATCAGTGAAATAAGCTTCTACATAGAAAATTACAAAGAGAGAATTCAATCTTGAACATATAAAAGGAAAGAAAAAGTAAATGCAGAAATTAATAAAATTGAAAAGAGAAAACTATTGATAAAAATCAATGAAACCACAACTGTTTTTTTTAAAGATCCATGAATTTGATAAATCTCTAACCTACATAGAAAAAAAGATAACAGAAACACATTACCAATAACAGGAAAGAAAAATGGGAGATCAAGACATTAAAAGGAAAATAAGTATTATACCCCAATTTATACCAATAAATTCAACCTCAGCTCATTTTTTCATACCTTATACAAAAATTTAGTAAAAATGGATCACAGATCTAATTGTAAATGTGAAATGATAAAACTTCTAGAAGAAAACATAGAAGGAAATATTTGATCTTGGTTCAGGCAAAGTTTTCGTAGATATCACCCATATGCATGCATGATCCATAAAAGGAAAAAAAAAGTGATAAATTAGTCTTCATCAAAATAAAGATCTTTGCTCTTTGAAAAATACTTTAAAAGGACTAAAGAACAAGCTACAGATTAGGAGAAACTACTTACAAACTACAGATCTAAGAAACGACTTGTACCCAGAATAAATGAAGAACTCTCAAAATTCTGTAATAAGAACCAAAAAAAGACAATTTTTAAAAATGGCAAAAATTTGCAGGCACTTCACAGACAAAAAAAAAAAATGATATATGGATGGTAAATAAGCACAGGAGAAGATGTTCAACATCATTAGTCATGAGGAAAACAAAAATTAAAATGAGACATACCACCACTCACTTATTAGAATGGCTAACCACACACACACAAAACAGCAACAGACAATTCCAAGTACTGAAAAGGGTATGTGATGACTAGAGCACTCAGACATTGCTGGTAGGAATGTCAACTGGTACAGCCACTATAGAAAACTGTTCAACAGCTCCTCACAAAGTTAAACATATCCTTAATATATGACCCAGCAATCCCACTGCTGAGTCCACAGAAATGAAACTTAGGTTCACACAAAAGCCTGTACATAAATATTTATAATGGTTTTATTCATAACTGCTAACAAACACATACAATCTAAACATTCATCACCTTAAGAGAAAGGAATATAAATTTAGTTATCTTAAAAGTAAGATTCTTTACTTCATCAGAAGGCATCATATAAAGATTGTGAAAAGACAAATTTAGAATTCTTTATCACATATAAAAATGTGTTCCAGCCAATTAATAATCAAATAAGTACATATTTTAAGACCATAGTGAGATAACCATTTCACATTCAACAAATTAGCAATAACAGAAAAATAAGATATTATTGACTTTCAGCAAGAAATTGAAACAATCACAACTTTCCTCTGCAGGTGCAAGTGTATATTGACACAATATTTTAAAAATCATTTTGGCAATTCATAACAAAGCTGAATATGTGTTTATTCTGTAGGCCAGCAACTCTGCTACTAGATATTCACGTTAAAGAAACTCTTACACATGTGCATGCGGCACACATAAGAATGTCTGTGAGCAACACTGTTCACTTAAAAGCAAACAGAAAAATGGAGAACTCAGATATCCATTAATAATATAATTGATAAATAAGCTATGGTTTATTCTTGCCATCATGTATTAAACAACAGTGAAATTGAATTAACCACATATAGGTATTTACATGCGTGGATCCTAAGAACATAACATAGAAAGGAAAAATAAAGTCACTAAAGGGTATATAGCTATACACTAGCAGAGACAAAATTTAATAATTTGCTTTTGGGGAGATGTAGACAGGTGTTGATTACAGCCAAAAGCAAAAGAATGATTTACACAGAATTAACCAGAATGGTTATCTTCAGGTAAGCTTCTGAATAACAAATATATTCTATACATCTGCTTGGGTTATAAATATACAGATGGTCAATTTATTATTATTTTTAAAACTCCCTGCGTAAGTTTTTATCCTTTCTTTGGAAGTGTTTCCTTTCTTTCATTCTCTTTCTCTGTCTCTCCCTCTCTGCTCTCTGTCCTCCCTCCTGCTCTTTTTTTTTTTTTTTTTAAGATAAATGATCTAATCTGTCCTTCAGGTTTGAGGTTAGGGTGCCTGAATGGAAGGGAGTGTGCCTTCTTTTCCAAATGAGTTAGAGAATACCCGAAAAAGTGCAGACTGGTGGGGAATATACCTATCTCAGTGAAAGCCAAGTGAATTAGAGCAGCTTGTGTAACATCCAGGTAGAAAGGATACCCAGGGAAGTTGTACAGCATGTCTGAAACTAAAGACAAGGCTAGAGACTATTAGCAAAATGTGATATTTAAAACGTAGTCAGCATTTTTCAGGAAAAGCAGGTGGCGTGAGAAGAGTCATCATTGAAAATGAAGCCCTGTGGAATACTAACTTTTGGAGGGCAGATGTAAGAAAATAAACTGATAAAACAGACTGGGCATATATTTGTCCTCAAAGAAACAGTGTCATAGAAGCTAACCAAGGAAATGGTTTAAACCATGAGGGGACTGTCAACAGTGCAAAGTGATACCAGGACAAGTAAATGAAGAACAGAAATAGGATTACGGGGTTGTGTACAAGCTACATTTTCTCAGCCTGCTTTTCCTTGTCTCAGTCTGAGGGATCAAGGGAGTAGAGGAAGGAACTGAGTATTAAGAGTTACTGACCCATTCAATAAATATTTATTAAACAACAATAATTATCAAGTACTTAACTAAGATCCAGGTAAGGAAAAACTCTTTCATCATTTGTTTTGTTTTCTTTTCTAATGAAGTGTCAAGAATTGGTAAAGGGTAAAAGGACAAAGAATTATGGGGTAATATTTACCCAGGGTGCTCAGACAAAGCCTCCCAGAGAAGGTGCCATCAAGAGACCTCAACAATGTGAGTCCTAAGAATATCTAGGGAAAGAACATCCCAGAAAATTAAACAGCAAGTTCAAAGTTCCTAAGTTGGGAGTTTGTCAGACTGTCTTGGCACATTAAAGGTATCAAGAGAAGGTCAGCATTGCTGAAAGTGCAGTGAACTGCCGAGAGAGGCAGGAGATCATGTCAGAAAAGAAGCAGAGTGGGAAGCCAGAAGACAGTGGGGAATCTGGATTTGAACCCAGCCAGTTAGGCTCTTGAGTCCCCACATTTACGGTCTACCTGATACGAACTCTCGAAAAGGGTGTTTCCATTTTGCAAAATATTTACAGAAATTGGGAATGTCTGTACTCTTGGCAGAGTCTATATTTATAGGTCAACAGAACTCCCAGTTTGGCCCTGAGGAACATGTCAGATGATGACAGAATTTAACTTCTGAGCACCGATTCCCTTAGACCATCAGACTGGTCTTCCTTAGAAGCCAATTAAGAATTTCTGAATAAGGGAAACAGCATGTCCCTTAGATTAGATTATACCAATATATAATTTGCTATTTCTATTACTAATATTGCTACTACTACTATAACAAATAATAGAAATAACAATTATCTCATTAGTTTCTTATGAAAGAAATGGTTATTAATTCTCTACAACTCTAAGGCACATATAGCCTCATAAATTCAACTACACGTTATGAGGTAATATGCTAGGAAAGATGGACTAATTGGCATTGCATATTCATTAGGTACAAGAATTCAGCCACCCCAGGCTAGGCCCTACCAAGACCTGACCCCAATATCTCTTAGGCAAGTTAAGAATCTAATATTAAGGCAAGTTCAAATAGGTCTAAAGCTAAGATTAACACAAGGTTTGATTTCCATTTTATTAGGTAAAAACACACACATACACACACAAATAAATCTCTATTAAAAACAAACAAAAAACTCGGAAAGGATCTCAATTTTTTACTACCAACTAAAACTACCCATACTATTTGTGTCCAAAAATTTTCAGTTGTTAGTCACTTGTGCTATTTTCTCCTGATTTGGAGGATAGCAAATGAAAATGACTAAATCTACATGATAACCTAAGCCCCATTTCTGAAAATAAAGCCCATCACCAGCTTTTCCAGTTTTATTAGCACTTGCAATATCTGCTATATACAGAACAAAGACATCATTTACTTTCACTCATTATGCACATACCTATACTACTTTCCATATTTCTTATCTTTCCTCTCCTTAAATTTTAATGATTCAAACTTATACCGAACTTCCAGTTTGTCCCTCACCACAATATTTTATCAAAAAGTTAGTGCCAAAGAGGTCAGAAGCATGTCCCCACATACTTTTATCCTTCATCTAGGATGCGTATGTCATTTTCTTTACATATGTATTCATGGCAAACTGAGGCACAGGGATTTAGGTTCTATTTCTCAAGGACAAGTCAGAGGTATAATTCTGTCCTTGCAGGTTTTCAAAAGCATGAGAAAAATGTCCCCATTTCTTCCAAATCAGTTCTTCTTCTCTGCATACACTGTACTGGACAGAGGTGAAAAACCCCAAAGTTTCAGTCTCATGTTACTGATAGCACAGAGTGCTGTAAGATGTGTTACTTAGGGAACAAAGACGACCAGCTGGGTGCTGGAGAACTACCACAAGGGCTAATAGCTTGGACCACCACATGGTCTTTAAAAGTACCAGGTTGGCAGGGCTCCTGGGTGGCTTAGTCTGTCGGGTGTCTGCCTCCTGCTCAGGTCATGATCCCAGGGTTCTGGGATAGGCCCACATTGGGCTTCCTGCTTGGGGGGAAGTCTGCTTCTTCCTCTGCCCCTTCCCCTGCTCATGCTCTCTCTCTCAAATAAATAAATAAAATGTTTTAAAAAATAAATACATAAAAGAACCAGGTTGGCAATTATTTTGTTCAAGTATGTGACATATTAATGATAGAATTTAAATAAATAGGTAGGCAGATAGACAGATAATGTACTTCACAACTGCCTTCAAAAGAGTTGACTACATTAGAGAAGTGGCTCATGAAAAAGAAGACTTATTTCCACTAGGTTTTCATCCATTTTGCAATTTGAAAATAGGAATGGACTCTTTTCTGTTTCACAATTTAAATTAGAGCATTCAGACAAGTAGACATAGTACAGTGAGCCTAAAGAGAAAAAATATTTAAGATGCTGATGCCCTACATAAAAGGAGAAGCACATTCCCTGAATGGGAGAATTTAATATCACGAAAAAATCTATTATTACCAAATGAATATACTGATTTAACACATTTTTGATCACAATAAAATTTTTTGCTTTTTTTGGACAATTTGAGAGAGATAACTTGCCAAAATTATTTTGAAATGCATTGTAAATGTTTGAGAAATGACAAGAGATATTTGCAAAGGGATAACAGAAAGCAGCTTTTTTTCCATACCAGATTCTGAGACAAATCTACTGTAAACAAAAAGTATACTGTTTGTATATCATTATGCAAACTGAACGAATGAATCAAAATATTGAGTCGAGTGCCGGGCACAAGGATATCAGCAAAAAGAAGATGACACAAGAATACTCCTACCATGGTCAATGTTAAGGTACAGATGTCATGACAATCAGCATGTAAAATCCCTGAAAATTCAACAACTGGCGTCCACAGCACACCACTGGCAAGGGGTTATTTCAAGTCAGCTGGAAATCATATTTGCTTAATAAATGGAGCTGGAATGATAGCCTATGCAATTTAAAGAAAATACACTTAAATACTTAACATATTTTACATAAAAATAAAATCTCTATTGTTTAAGGATCCACATGAAAAATACCCATATTCTATTGCATGAAAAATACTGGCAGATAAAAATGCAAATATACACTGAGAAGAGCTAAAAGAGAATAGACTAGGAAACTATTTGAAGCATTTATTGAAAACAAAAGTTAATATTCCTCAGACAGACATACATACAAAAAACTCTATAAACTAAGAACCAGGATAAAACTTCACAAGAGAACTGAAAATTAAAAAGAAGAGAAGAAAGAGAAGGAGAAGAAGAGGAGGAGGAAGAAGAAAAAGTATTCTCAACCTCATGGTAGGTAAATCACAGTAAAATGCCATTTTTTAACGTATCAGATTAGCGAAGTTTAAAAGATGAACATTACCTAGTATTAAATGGGGCAATGTGTATACTGGAACATTTTGTGAGGAAATGTGATCTCACATATTCTATAACAACTGTGAGTTAAAAATACACACAGCCTAACTTAATTTTGGTGACCGTGTTTGGGGGAGCCATTTCTGCAGTAAAGAAAGACCAACCAAACACAAGTAGAAAGGTGTATGTCTACAGAGATTTTTTTAAAGCATAGTTGTAGTAAAAGATTTTGAAAGAAGATGCATATATGCCAATAGGGTAATGTCTGAATTAGTTATAAAATATTAACATCATGAAACACTGCCCAGCTACTAAAAATGAGTTCTACATCTTACTATTGACAGGAAAGGATATAAATGATATACTAAAGAAAAATATATATACGGTGTATTTGTTAAATCCTATTTTTTGTTAGACAGTAGTAATTAAAGAACCTATATATATATTACCTTCGTGTTGGCATACTTGTCTTTAAACATGAAGAAAGTTATGGGATACCTACACTAATAAAGATAAATTCAAGAAAGCTATATTTGGGGGGGGGCACTGTCACCATTTTACTTTTATATCTTAATAGTATTTGACTTGTTAGAAAGTGCTACATGACTTTTACATTTTAAAACAGACTGAAAGTTTGAAATAATTGGCTAGATCAATTATATTAAATTGGAAGACTGCTATGACACATTATATGAATAAAACAAAATGAACAGTAGTATGAACAAATAAGGCCTATTTAAAAAACAAAAACAAAATAAGTATGTATGTGTGTTTAGCGCACATGCTAATCTGAACCTACTATTATTATATCTCTTTTTTGAGTGGTACAAAAAGCATGATAGAGAGATTGAAAAAAACATTCCACTCGTCTTTGGTATTTGTGGGAATGTAATTGGTGCTAGCATTCAGGGGATAATTAGGCAAAAAGATACGAAAAGACTTAAAAATAGGTATGACTGTTTCCCAGAAATGCAACTTGTAGTCATTTATTCTGAGGAAATAATTCAAACATTTATTTGTCAAATAAATTTAACAAAGATTTAGGCATGTCACAACTTAAATTTTTACCAAGAGGTTAACTGCTTATATGCACTGTTGATGCCTCCAACACTGATAGGTACTCCAGCAATCCCAGCTGTTAACGTTGGCATCTATTTCTGTTATTTGCTTTATGGCCATTGTTTGAAGGTTGGTGCCCACAACATATCAGGTATCAAATGTTCTAAATATTACCCCTGAATATAACCTTTTAGAGTATAATATACAATCATTACAAGTGATATAGTAGAATGCAGTTTTCCAACTTCAGTCATATGCTAGTCCGCATTTAAGATTTTTGCCATATGTATGTGCCACTTGAATTAATATTTTCTTAATACAGTTCCCTAAGTCCACTAAATATCTTATCAAAAGTAGAAACTACTTTTACATACATTAAACATATTGTTTAATGTAATTAAGAGTAATGATAAAAAAATATATTGAAGACATTATTAACTTTGAGCTGGATAAAGCTGTTAATGCATTTTATAAAAAGGTAATTAGCAAAAATTAGTTACTTAAGTCAGACTAAGACCCTCTATATTATTAGAATGATCAGAATGATTGAAATAACATGGAAAGTAGAATAAAGTTTTTGCTATAAGATTTAATGTTATTTAATACCTTATCCAAAAACATGAACTAGATTTTGTAATCATAACATCAGCAGTATATATCCTATGTTTAAGGAAAAACTGAGACATATAAGAAAGGCATATATGGCATACAAAAAATTCAGTCACAGTGGCTTTAATAATTTATGTTCATTTTTCTCTGAATAAACATAAAATAAAGGACTCTAGAGGTAGTAAGTGCTGTTCTAGGTTCAGGGATATTATCTCCATGACCCTCTTTGCCTTTTTCTCATGTTTCCAAGGTGGCTACTACAGCATCAGCCTTCACACCTAGAGGCAAGTCAGAAAAAGGTCTGGGGAAAGAAAGAGATAGAACCAAGCCAATTGCACCTGTCTTATTTAATCAGAAAACCAAACCTTTTCTAGAACCCCTTTAACTCTCTTCTCTCAAACTTTACTGGTCTGAACTGATCATGCGCTCACCCTACATGGTAAGGAAGTCAGAAAATAAGAGAATAGGATCATCATAAATGGCTTGAACCAATTCCCATCTGGCCTCTTAAATTTTATAAATACATCGCTGCTTCACACTATATCCTGTTTAGCAGAGAAAAAGGGAGTGAATGTTAGTAACTACATTGTAGGTAACTAACAATTTCTACTAATAATCTGCAAAGTATTCATAATATATTTTAAAATTTAGAAATCAGTTTACAAAAATATGTATAGTTTTTTTTTTTTTCAAAAAGATTTAATGCATCTGTGTATGTATGTGTATATACACACGGGAGTATTTATAAATGAAAACGTGTTTATGTTAAAAGAAATGACGGGTGATAAATTTTTTAAACTTAACTCTATTTTAAATACTGGATTTATACTATTTTTTTAAAAAAATAAGATCAAAATATTTTGTTGCATCATATTTAAATTTTAGAATATAATCCTGGTCTTTCGAAAGGCTTCGGTCGGCTCACCTAGCATCTTAGTATCCCAACTACCAAAATCTCTCTCTCCTGCCCATAGTCCTGAGAGTTTCTTAACTCGGGTATGAGGTGTTACATGTTCCTTGCTCAACAAACACATCATTTCATTTGGGAAAGTTTAAACTGTAGATAGAGATCTGACTCTCACCTTCTATTTATCCCTTCATAGTAGCATAAAGGGCTGTGAAGCCAATGTAGGGCTTACAGTTTTGACACAAGAGCTTTCTCTTATCTAATTCTTGCAGAATCCAGATTTGGTGGCCTTTAGACACAATGTAAGCTACATCTGTTTGATTTAACAATTGTATAAATTTTATTACTGTTGAGACAGAAAGTAACCCGCAAGAAAAATAATGGATTTCCAACATCACATCTGTGTGTATTTATATGAATTGCAGAGCTCTGTCGTTTTGTTCAGCTATCTGAGTGGCTGTCTGGCTGAGGGTGCCCTGGGATTTTAGTGCTTTTTAAACTTTCTGGCACAAAGCAAGACTTTTTCTTAGCCATGAGGGTTTTTAAACACACACACACACACACACACACACACACACATTTTTAATTAATGATTAACTGCAATGATGATTCATCTTAAAATCAATAATGCACTGAATAAAGATTTCTGGAAATCAAAGAGATAACCTTCATGCATATGGGATTTTAAAACAAGGTCACAGGCTCCTGTCAGTAGTTACAGCTCAGTCCAGAATCCATGAGCATAAAAGGCCACTTGATCTGGCACAGGATTGCTACTTTTTATTTAATGCCACTTGGTTTTCTCATTAAGTAGTAGAGGCAGGGACTTCTCAATCTTTTCTGAAATTTTAGACAGATGTAAGGCCAACTTCAAAATAATGGCTAACTTGGCAGCTCTGCTGACCTGACCTTATTTATTATCTAAATAATGCAGAGATGCAAATGTGTATATACACACATATATATACACACACATATACATATACATATATATAAACACAGTCATGCAGGTAGAAAGAAAAGAGGTTGTCTCTGCCGTTGCTTTAAAGGCTTTAGCTCAATCTGACTATAAGCCATAACTACAATTATTTGAAATTAAAAATTCAAAATAAAACAAACTTTGTCTTTTCACACACCTGTATTCCCTCTGCCCTGCTTATCCCAGGGGAACATCTGGACTCAGTATTTAGAAATCATTATATTAGCAAATTGAGAGCCAAGGCAGCTAGCATGAGGGAGATAAGATCCAATGAATCATTCATATCCGAGAGTCGAGCTGATTCATTTTGGAGCCATTGAAGTGGACACAGAGCTTTTCATAGAAAACCAACATAAAATACCTTCCAGTTGTCAAGCCAGATTGAGCAAAGAAGCAAATTATCTCAGCATCATTTCAGGAAGTGTCAAAAGACATGCCAACTGAGTGGCAGCAGAGATTTCTGAGTTTCTAAACTGCATGATTTGTCATGACAGAATTTTAACCATTTTATTTTTTACAAGGTATTCCAAGGATGCAACTATTATAGGTATTTCTCCCTCATGCTGACATTTAAGGGATATGTATGTATAAATATGTGCTGCTTCTTTATATAAAATAATGAACGCCATAGAGTGTAGTTGTGAGTATGATCACTGAGGTATAAAGTTTTAATGAAAGGGAACCGGAGCGACAAGCAAGAATCGGCAAAGATGACCCCAGACAGTTGTGTCAGGTTGCCTAGAAGGAAGCAGGCTGTAGAGGGAGATCTGTGCCTCCCTGTCTCCATGCCCTTGTTCAATCCCCTTCCTCTAAGTGTGGGCTACTCATAGTACTTGCTTCTAACCAAGAGAATAATGATAGAAGTGATGAAATACCACTTCCATGATTAGGTTGCAAAAGACTGCGACTCCCCTCTTTCTAGCTCTCGCTCTCTCTCCCTTGCTGAAACTCTTACTCTCCCTTGCCTTTTGTTTTCTGTTGTTTTTCTTTTTCACTTTGCTGAAGCAAGCTGCCATGTTGAAAAGGCTCATGTAGTAAGGAGCTGAGGGCGCAAGTGCCCCCAAAGAAAGAAAATAGAAAGAAAAGAAATCCAACAGCCTGCAATGGACTGAATCTTGCCAACAACCACTGAGTGAGCCTGGAAGTGGATCCACCCTATTTAAACCTTGAGATGACTACAACCTGGCTGATATCTTTTTTTTTTTAATTATTTTTTATTATATTCTGTTAGTCAACATACAGTACATCCCCGGTTTCCGATGTGAAGCTCGATGATTCATTAGTTGTGTATAACACCCAGTGCACCATGCAATACATGCCCTCCTTACTACCCATCACCGGCCTATCCCATTCCCCCACCCCCCTCCCCTCTGTAGCCCTCAGTTTGTTTCTCATAGTCCATAGTCTATCATGTTTCATTCCCCCTTCTGATTACCCCCCCTTTCTTTATCCCTTTCTTCCCCTACCGATCTTCCTAGTTCTTATGTTCCATAGATGAGAGAAATCATATGATAGTTGTCTTTCTCTGCTTGACTTATTTCACTTAGCATTATCTCCTCCAGTGAACCTGGCTGATATCTTAATTATAGGTGAGAGACCCTGAAGAAGCCCCAGCTTAGCTGTGCCATAATTCCTATAAGATTATAATTTAAACTGTCAGGCTTTAGAGTCATTTCTTCTAGTAATAGGTAATTAATGCATCCACCTAACCTCCCATGAGTTCCCCAAATCTCCAAGTCTCAACAGCTCCTATCTCACAACTGAAAATCACTGATACTAAATCCAGATAAACTAGTGACCAAATAAATCTGTTAGTATAAGGTAGCTTTCACTATTGACCCAGGTTTTTGGTTAAGTTGTCTTGACTAGAACCAGATCCTGACCTGGGCTAAAGATCCACTAAAGAAGTCCTCCTGGAGAAGCATGTAAAGGAATGATGGAAACTAGTTAGAGAAGATGGAGACCAGCCAAGACATGATTCCAGGCAAAGAATGGAGAAGAGTAGCTTTAGCCTGGTCCCACAAGGGAAACCAGGAATATATGTCACCCCCCCACATCTGTCCGGCATAAAGGCAAGAGAGGTGGGGGGCGCCTGGGTGGCACAGTCAGTTAAGCATCCGACTGTAGATTTTGGCTCAGGTCATGAGATCGAGCTGCTGCATTGAGCTCTTGCACTTAGCACAGAGTCTGCTGGAGATTCTCTCCCTCTCCCTCTGTGTCTACTGCTCCCCCCGCCGGCCGCACTCTGAATGAATGAATGAATGAATGAATGAATGAATAAAATCTTTAAAAACAAAACAAAAGCCAAAACAACAACAAAAACAAAGGTAAGAGAGGTGGGCTTTCATAAATTCATACTCTCACAGCTGTTCATTGTTAGCTAAGGGTGTCCTGGTTGAGGAGTGGGAAAAGTGTAACCTGCCAGTTGTGCTTTGCTCCTTGTGATTATGGAAAAACAACTCTAGTAGCCTTGAGGGCTGTGTGATGAAGAGAGGTCTCAGGTACAGGCCATTAGAAGCAAAAGCACTTTAAGCTGGAGCTGGAGAGTGCTGAACTCTTAAAGCGTATCTGAGATCTGGATGGAGTACCAGCTGTGTTCACTACCATGGCTTGTAAAACTGTAGTGAAGCACAGTATGGCTAGCTCTTCTGTGGGGCAAGCACACATTCCTGCAGCGCACTGAGAGGTAGGGGACCCTGTGCACTCCAGGGGCATAAGTGAGGCTGTGTTTCTTTTAGACCTCAAAACGTGACAGAACTTTATACAATGCCTTGAATTTATTATCAAGCTCTTACTGGGCAGCAACTTGTGAGCAGAAGGGATGGGCGCACATGTGGGAACAGAGCCCATATGCATTGTGCCTCTATAGCTCCAAACATCCAGATTCCTATACCCAACTTTAGGACAGCAGATTTTTTCTAGTCTTTTCTTTAAATTATATTCATAATTTTATGATTACTCATAGTATTATGATAATGTTATATTCATAATTGTTACATTTATAAACGTTATCCTTATTTGAAGCATGGTATGTTTGGTTATCAGTTAGCGGCTCTTTTAAGTTTCATAATGGAATTTAAGTAAAAAATTCTCTGATAGACACAAACACCATGTAAAGTGGGTTACACGTAACTCCTGAATGTCTATGTAGTTGGCTTCCCACAGTCCCACAGAGCTCAGTCCCTTTAAGATTTCAGGACCCAAGAGACAGGGCTCCTCCCTGCACTCCAGTCACAGCATGTCAAAATTAGAAACCACCAAAGCCAGCCAGCGAGTGAAATGAAACAACAAATGAACCAAAGCAGAGTGATATCAGGACACTCTAGTGGGTGAGATGTCTCCCACATTTGCCTTCATCTGGTGCCGATCTGCAGGTTGATTCTGACGCACAATAGAATCGCAGGTGCTGTCAGGCTACCTTGAGCCCCTGCCTGTTCATCTGTCAAAAGAAGTCACCTCTGAGTGCAAAGAATGGCTGCACAATCTTGGGCAGACAACTGATGTCACTGAGGGGAGGACAATCAAAATGTTTAATAGATCAAAACTGACAATCATCCACCACTCACTTGCTGGCTTATGAAGGAAGGACATTCAATGCAACTTTGGCGGATTAAAGGGGGATGGCAGTGCTCTCTGACAGAGGATTAACCCTAGGGAACAAAAATTTTCTGGCACTTTCCCAGAAAAAAATAGTTAATGAAGTAAAACTTTAGAATTGCTAACCTCCCAGTTTGACATTTGAAGTCTACAGAATGGTCTGACAGATAATTTTAACCCATCACCTTTCGATACATTGGCAAAGTTTGAGTAATTTTATTTTCCTTTCTTTCCCCTATATATCATACTCAGAGGAGAAAAATTGGGAGCATCCCCAGAAGCCCTATGTACTAAGTGTAAGTTCAGGAATAATGAGGGTGAGCAAAGGACAAGATAAAGGAGAATGTATCAGTGCACTTAAAAGAGTATAGCTTACATTCTGAATGTTATGATTGTAAACATTTCTTGGATGGCCCAAAGCAATCCTAAAACTTCACAAAAAGGCACTTATGAGAACTATCTTTTACTTGAAAAAAAAAAAAATTGCTTTCGGGGCACCTAGGTGGCTCAGTCAGTTAAGCATCTGACTCTTGATTTCAGCTCAGGTCATGATTTCAGGGTCCTGGGATTGAGGCCCCCTGAGGCTCCTTGCTCAGTGTGTCTGTTTGAGGATTTTCTCTCTCCCATTCTCTCTGCCCTTCTCCCTGCTTGCACATGCTCTCTCCCTAATAAATAAATAAGTCTTTAAAAACATTGCTTTCTTTTCCTTTTCTTCTTTATAATCTCTAATTGAAAAGCCTTCAGATGTTTTTCTGGAGGAAGATTTTGGGGTAAAAGGCCAATATGCATTGATTTTTAATGGGGTTTCTCATAGGGATTTTTCTACCTTGAAAATGAATCAGATGAAGATTAGTTTACTGCCATCACAGGCATTTCACTTCCTCATTATCAGCTTCTCTGGGCTTGCTTGACCTCTGTTTTCCCTAGGCTTTCTGGAAAAGCCTTGGCTCATTATTTTGAAGCACCTAGTCAACTGTTAGCGTACTACAATCATTTGCTTGCCATCAGACTGTCACAAGTCTTTAGAACATGCAACTACTATTCTGAATGTTAATACTAATTCAGTAATATATCATTTATTTATAGCCATGCATGAAATTTTTACTTTTTAATGGGCGCTATAGATTATGTGGTTTTTTTCATTGCAGATTATTACTTTTTTAAAGATTTTATTTATTTGACAGAGAGAGAGACAGCCAGCAAGAGAGGGAACACAAGCAAGGGGAGCGGAAGAGGAAGAACCAGGCTCCCAGGGAAGCAGGGAGCCTGATGCGGGGCTCGATCCCAGAACCCTGGGATCACGCCCTGAGCTGAAGGCAGACGCCTAATGACTGAGCCACCCAGGCGCCCCAAGATTATTATTTTCTAATCTGGTTCTTCAGATCATCTTGTCTTTGAACTAACATACCAAATTAGGAGAGTAGTTTAGTAAATATGATGAAAAGGATTATTTTATTATCACTGCAGTGGTAGACCCTGTATTGGGGTAACAACTATTGATTTTACCTATAACTAATTACCTGAGAGACCAAGGAATACATGTTAAAGCAGTCTGGGTTGTTTGCAGAATTAGTGTGTGTCATCTGTGGGAGAGTCCATGGGCTCTAGGACTGGACTATTCTTTGAAGAAAACAGCCATCAGGGATATCAGCCACAGAGCTTCCCAAGGAAAACTGTACTCCATAACTACTTTTCCTAATTTACTGCTTAAAAAGGGTCACCAAAACAAATTCCATCAGTATTATATAACTGAAAAACTTTCACACACACCCCCCATTAATTTAGCATTTTTGTAAAAATGTACACTGTACACTATAAGACATCTGTATTAATATCTTATCTAAAGATATTTTCCAACACTTAATTATCCTTATTGTATTTGAAAACTAAAATTCTGCATGATATGTCAAAGGGAAAAATTAAACATATCTTTATATTTTTATTTTCCACTGAATAAAAGAATTTACCTTTTGGGGCGCCTGGGTGGCACAGCGGTTAAGCGTCTGCCTTCGGCTCAGGGCGTGATCCCGGCGTTATGGGATCGAGCCCCACATCAGGCTCCTCCGCTATAAGCCTGCTTCTTCCTCTCCCACTCCTCCTGCTTGTGTTCCCTCTCTCACTGGCTGTCTCTATCTCTGTAGAATAAATAAATAAAATCTTAAAAAAAAAAAATTAACTTTTATCACTGCAAAAGAATTTTGAAAAACATACTTTTTTTTTCTTACATAGACTCTTGTATCATCTTTTCTGTATCACCATAGATTTTATTTTATTCATAAAATTCAAGTTCTAAAATTTTTCAATCTGAAAAGATCTATGTAAATTTTAATCTTTAGCCCTTTGTGTGGATAAAACTATTATCAGTATCAATATATCAATGGCTGCCTGGTTAATTTACTGTTTTAAGATTTATTAAAATTCCATTTTAAATGAATTAAAGAGAACATTTTTATATAGGAGGTATAAGGCACTGCTGTAGGCAAAATAATAACAATATTAATTAGAACAGTTTTTATCCTCAAGGAGTTTAAGGCAGCCTTGGTAACAAAATTCACAATATAGTACACGTACAACATCAAAGGTGTGTCTGGTGATGATACAACAAGAGGAAACATCAGCTCTGCCTGGCTAAATTCATCTACAGATGGCTTCACAGAGGAGACACTGGGGCTGAATGTGAAACATGGGCAAACATCTGCGTAGAATGAGGGCTAAAATATATTCCAGAGAGAGGAACCAGTAGGTTCAAACACATGGCACAGGCTAGGTGAGTTGGTAGGATATTTCAGAAAGGATCTGAAGATTAAATGGGGGCCTAAACTACTTTGACCCACAAAGTACCCACCAATCCCAGAATCCATGGCTCACTAATCTATCTCTGAGAAAACTACGCTTTTTTCAGTATGCCATACATCAGTGAGATCTAAATATAGGCTCTTGTTAACACAATTTGGACATGATGGTAGTAAACAATATGATTAGAAAGATGATAGCAATCTTGATGAAAGAATAATTTTCACTTGATTCTGTGGCAAAATTTATTCGCTAAAAAATCACCTGAGGAGTTATAAAAGTGTATGTTTTGCATACTGTACCCTAAGTACTGAATACAAGTTTGGGAACATAAGAAATTTCATTGTTAATAAACAATGGTTGATTTTGATCATTTGATCCTTAGAACACACTCTGAGAAACTCTGGTCTAAGGAAAACTAACAAAAAAAATCAAGCTAAAAACAAACACAAATCAAAACTACCATGAGACACCTCCTCATACCCATTAGAATGGGTAGTATCAGAAAAAAAAAAAAAAAAAGAAAGAAAATTTTAAGTGTTGGCAAGGATACGGAGAAACTGGAACCTTTTTGTATTGTTGGTAGGAACATAAAATGGTACAGCTGCTGTGAAAAATATTATGGCAGTTCCTCAAACCAGAATTACCATATGATCCAGCAATTCCAATTTTGGGTATACACCCAAGAGAATTGAAAACAAGGTCTCAAAGAGATATCTGTATACCCACGTTCATAGCAGCATTATTCACAATAGCTAAAATGGGGAAGCAACCCAGTTCTCCATGGACAGATAAATGGATAAGCAAATGTAGTATATATACATACAATGGAATATTTTTCATCCCTAAAAAGGAAGAAAATTCTAACATTTGCTACAACATGGATGAATCGTGAGGACATTACGCTAAGTGAAATAAACCAGTCACAAAAAGACAAATACTCTATGATTCCACTTATGTGAGGTACTTAGGGTAGTCAAAAATCACAGAGACAGACAGTAGAATGGTGGTTGCCAGGGGCTGGAAGGACAGGTGGGGAAGCAAAATGAGGGGTTATTGTTTAATGGGTATATAGTTTCAGTTTTATAAAATGCAAAGAGTTATGAAGATGGATGATGGTGATGGTTGCACAATGACAGTCACTGAAGAGTACACTTAAAAATGGTTAAAATGGTAAATTTTTATTATGTATATTTTACCATAAAAAAAAACTGAGGGGGGAAAAAGCTCAAAATATAGGAATGATAACAAATTGTTTATATGCCAAAAACTAATTCAACATCATCTTTTCCATAAAGCTTTCTGAAACAACTCGAGCCAGAGTAATTACTCAATTTCTCTTTTGTACTCCCATATCATTCTATTCATACTGTAATTATTGCTTTTATCACATTGTATTATAATTACCTTTTACTTGCATATCTGCCCAACTATGTAATTCCTTCAATCCAGGCTTATCTTTGTAAATCCAGTCCCTAGATTAATGCATAATGCATAGCTGGTACATAACAAACATCTATTAAATTGATTGCCAATAACTGTAAATTGCAATATAAAGACTGACAAGAAAGAAAAAAAAAATAGTTGAATGAAGACAATGGGACCATAAACAAGCCTCAGAGAGAGGCAAATTACTTTCTCCTCACTGTTCCAACTGCAAAAATGCCAAAAATAATTTTTAAGACACCACTGCTATGCTTTCTATGATGTAGTATTCAATTTTAGTGTGGTCAAAAAGAGTTAAGAATCAAATTTTAGCTGTCTGTAGCAAATTACATGTAAATATCAGGGCACCCATCAACTTTGCAAAATTATACCCTTAGAGCTTTATCAATATAATTATGTGTGAATGAATGAGTGAATATCTACTTTTAGATAAACCACTTGTTAGACTTACAGTGGATAATTTCCTGAGAAAGTGTGAAAAAATGCTTTGCAATAAAATAGTACCTTAAACTCAACAGTGTGGCAGAACACACAAAGAAATCATGCAAATTAATTTCCAAAGTAATTTCCAAAATAATTCTGGAAAGAGGATAAATAACCTTTTGATCACTGAAAAATTTTCATGTATTTACTTTGCTTAATGGTAGATATACCACTCTAAAAGGTCAACACTGTACTGACAAAATGGCCTACAGGTGGTTTCACCAGATCAGCAATAGTTTAGGGCTAAAGAAGGTTCAGAGGCTAAAATATAAAACAATTAAAAGCAAAAATAATCTCTTAATATGAATCAGCAAACTCATTTCTAAATGTTGGCAATAAATAAATGAAGATGAGAAATTCAAAAAATCAGTTTTAATGTATGATACTGCTAAAGTAATCTTAACTTTTCCTTGAATATAAAACAATCATTTCAACAAACTACATTAACACATAATTTAAAATCTTCTAAAACCAAATCCATTAAGAGCTAATGATGACCCGTTTTCCTAGATACATTTATATATGTATATTATATATTATATTATGTATATTATATATATGTATATTATATACATATATATTATATATATAAAATACACACACCTGTGGAGTCAATTATTTCACCATGTATACAAAAAGAAATGCATGTCTAGAACAGACTGAACATATAAAGGGAAAAGAATATAAATGTGACTACCATCTTTATCAGTGGAAAGACACTGGTATGAAAAATTACCATTGTACTTGCTTCAGTCCCAAGGTAAAAATGCAGCGTCCCCACAATGTAGCACCAATACGGTGTACAACAGGCAAGGCCCTGAGGATTCGGATCTGCTTCTGTTACTAGTACATAAGGATAACGTACAATGAAAAGTCAAGAAATACAGGTTTGAACTTGAGACATGAAGTAATTATTACCCTTTTCTTTTACTATGGTGAGGTATGGTAAGTTTAAGAATTTCATCTCGGGGCGCCTGGGTGGCACAGCGGTTAAAGCGTCTGCCTTCGGCTCAGGGCGTGATCCCGGCGTTCCGGGATCGAGCCCCACGTCAGGCTCCTCCTCCATGAGCCTGCTTCTTCCTCTCCCACTCCCCCTACTTGTGTTCCCTCTCTCGCTGGCTGTCTCTATCTCTGTCAAATAAATAAATAAAAATCTTTAAAAAAAAAAAAAAAGAATTTCATCTTAATAGGAAAGATTAAAAACCTGAATTTAAACAAATTCCACAGTGAGTTTTATCTCCTTCCAGTTTCTTACTGTCTTTCAACTGTATTAATGTGCTTAACTTTATTTTCTTTACAGCTAATTATAATAATTTATTTGGATATAAATAAAAACAACTTCAAAGGATCTTTGCTCCAATTTATCAAATGAGAATTATTTACTTTAATTATGAACATAAATGCTTGTGCAGGGAATTCTTACAAGTCAGTATTAAACCAAAAATCTGAATGCATAAGTAAAAGGAGGCACAATTATTTATACCATAAAATAACTGTTTTCTACAGACAGCGTTAAAATGTCTAGCTTTCTTTATACATTTTAAATATACTATTAGCAAAAACTGTAATGCCATTTTGTCATTATGCATTTCTTTTGGAATCTGTGTCAGTGAGATTCAGACCTCTGACCACCTTATCTTGAACCATCCGGAAATTGATAGGTTTAAATGCCACTTCTACTCATCCAGAACCTGTTTGCTATTTCAGAACAGCTCATGGAGCCACACAGAAGTACTCTGCACTCTGCTGCTGCCATTTTGGGGGAGAGAAAAACCGTGAAGAAGTTTAGCTGTTGTTGCTGCTGTTTAATAAATTAAACACTGTATTGTGGTTTTAGGATGTAGGCAGGCATTTTTGCTCAATTTTTCATTTTGTATTAGAACGTGCAGTTGTTTTTGAAAGACCCTAGATCTGCTGTATAAAATATGTCCTGTAACCTAATACATTTCATGAATCTCCCTCTCTTTCCATTCGTATTTTGTGTATACTCTTCCTTCTCCACTTTAAATTTTTTGGTGAACATGTTCCACATTTCAAAAGAAATTAATTTTCATAAAAACTTATGGTTCCACACAAAAAGAAACCATAAATAAGGTAGATGTGTATCAGGTATTCTACAACCAAATATTTGTGAAGTCTTCATGAGAAAGAAAAGTATATAGCTATTACTATATGACTTTAAATATGTATTAATGCAGGAGAACCTGGGTGGCTTGGTCTGTTGAGCATCTGACTCTTGGTTTCAGCTCAGGTCATGATCTCAGGGTAGTGAGATGGAGCCCTGCAGCAGGCTCCATGCTCCGTGGGGAATCTGCCTAAGATTCTCTCTCTCTCTCTCCCTCTGCCCCTCGCCCTGCTCCCACATGCATTGTTTCTCTCCCTCTAAAATAAATAAATCTTTTTTAAAAAATGTATTAATCCAATGCCACCAAATCAGTAATACACTTTGATGTAACCTTGGTAAGTATGAAAGAATTAAGGAAAGACTAGCTAAAATAACTATATTAATTACTAACGAGTTCAGACTTGATTCTGAGAAGATCAGTGACATGATGACATCTGGTGTTTGGAAAGGAATTTGTAGGTAGTGTGATTAATGATTGACTGACGGTCTGAGTGGCTACAAGCAGGAAGTCAATAGGGAGAATTAAGGTGAAAGATAATAACAGACAAGAACAGGGAGGAGTTGGTGAAAATGGAATAGAAGAGGAAATAGTTAGGAGGGGTGGGAATCTATTTGGATATACTAATTTGGAGATTCTATAACAATAAGAGTACACAGCTCAAGAGAAGATGAGATACTGAGAGATCATCACATCACACTATAGATACTAGAGTTGTGGCATTTAGAGTGAGAAATAAGGGAAACAATGATATTTAGTAGGTATAGAGAGTAAAGAGAACAGACAACAAAAACATACATAATTCTTA
This sequence comes from Ursus arctos, assembly GCF_023065955.2. Lineage (NCBI taxonomy): Eukaryota > Metazoa > Chordata > Mammalia > Carnivora > Ursidae > Ursus > Ursus arctos. The sequence goes on along the minus strand of NW_026622985.1, from coordinate 64,403,161 downwards.
TTTAGTATGTCTTTCCCTTTCATCTTCCACATGTGTATCTATTTCACTTTTACATATAACTTATGAATAGCATAAACTGACCTTTTGAATCTCAATATTTTATTTGTCTCTAAATATCTGAAATAAGAAACATTCCTTTCTGTTAATATCTTGGTGAAATCAAGGGATAGGAGGAAAAAAAGACAGAAAGAGACAAATTGCGTATGTTTCCAGTATAAAAGTGAAGTAAGAAGTTGCCATCATAATATGATATTTTCTCAAAGGTTTCCATGTATACATTTTTTTCAAGGACCCACCTGAATTATTTCCATTAGAGTCATCCATTAAGCTAAGTAACTGTTTTTAGGAGGCTTCTGTGTATGCAAATGTCTTACCTCTTTAGTTTGTAAACTGTGATGAACAATTTTGTGTTAGTTAACTATGTAATCTTGGTTAAGTAACTTAACCTCTCTGTGCCTAATCCATGAAACAGAGCCAATAATGGTATCTACCTCCAAGACTATTAGAAGAATGAAAGGAAACTAGGGGTTTGGAGCACTTACAGTGTCTCAGTAAATGATGACTATCACAATTAGAGAAGCTAAAAAAATGGGGCAAAGATAGCTAAAAACAAAATGGAACACTGAAGAAAAATTCACAATAAATGTTAAATTAAAATACTGAGGAATTATAAAGTGAGTGATTGAGAACAGTGTAAGTCGGAGAGACTAACAAATAATAAATCCCTAAGGACAGAACCTCATACTGTTTCCTTATACACACTAAGGGATCAATGCTAAAAAATGAATGATTTAAAAGGTAACATTTTTACGCTTGACCATTTATTTGAAAGTAAGGTAGTAAAATAAATGAGAAATGAAAAATATATATGTAATCACTAAGATAGGAAAAAAGGCAGATATGTTTAATTAAATTTACTGTTTTATGAATCATTAACAAAGAAAATCAGATGCATCTACTTCTAAACTAAGAAGTAGATAAGATAAAATTATTGAAAACTTTAAGGGCTGGGTCAGTTTCTAGTAGTGTGATACGACATCTTTTAAACTATCTTCCTATATAACTTAATTACCTCCAATGAAGTTTTTGAGCTTTCTCATACGGCATTATCAATGATAGTCATCTGTATTTAAAGTGTGAATTTAGACACACCATTTCCGTAATAGTCTGTTCAAAAAAAAAAAAAAAAAAGTAGAAAATCTTCAAAAACGGGTGTCGAGTTCCTCATATTAACATCCAAAATATTGAGTATTTATCTAATGTCAGCAAATCAAACACCGAATGTAATTTCCATTCTTGACTTTCAATAAATGGCATTCTGTCTAAACCAATTTTAGTTAAGGAAGGCTGTTAAGGACAGTCTGAGTTTTACATACCAGCAAATGTGCTTAAATTTATTACTACTCTGTAGTATGAAGTAAAAAAAACCTGGCATTACAATACATTTAAATTTTTCTTTGAGACCATCATGTCCACAGTCCCTGAGGCAGTTATTCATTAATTGCAAAACACTGACAGCTTTGCCCTATTGTCATAAATATAAGATGACAAAAACCAGATAATATTTGTTTTGATTTTGTAGTGTTCCTATAGCAGTTCTAATTAACAATCAAATAGTTGAGATTCAACTCCCTCAGGCAAACCTACAAAATCTTTGCGGGAAGAGAAAGTTGTTGGTTGTCACAGAATTTTGCTTTTTATTTTTTTCCTTTGCTCTCTCAAATGTCAAAGTGATAAATCAGGAATTTGAAAACCATATCGAAGAAGGGCAAGCACATGTTGTGGCAGGTTTGTGCCAATGCCGCATCAAAATTCATACCAGCACAAAGACTCCTCGATTGAGGTGCTGTTTAACCTAACATTGAGATGCAAGGCACTGACCTGCTCTTCCCGTCATTTTCAGTCACTCAGTCACTGAACTCAGGTTCAGTAAGGACCCATCAGATATAAAGATCAAATGACAAAATAGCCTCTATCATGAGTTGCTACAGCATGCGAGCATCACTATGTCCACAGTATGTCATTTTGACAAGGCTTGTCACACAAAGCTAAGGACTGATATTAAGAGACACATCAATAAATTACTTTTTAAAAAGGTTATTCACTATGTACTTTCATAGGAGAGTATCAAAGACAAAGGTAAATCATTTAAACCGATACTAACCAAAAAAAAAAAAAAAAAAGATTGAGTTGAAAACAAAAGATTAAAAAAAAATCTATGAAAGTGATTACCCTTCTTCCTACCTGTCCCTTAAAAACTCCTCATTGGTGAAAGCAAAGGCAACATCACAGATATATTTTGACTTCAGAGCTCCTGAACTGAAGTCACACAAGCTTGTTTGCATGTCTGTCCTGTGAATCTATTACTCAGTCTTGTGTTCCATTTTGTTTCCTGCCCCCTTCCTCGGTATCCACTGAGCTTCAAATGGATAGAGGAAAACAAAGCTGAATATCAATTTGAGTGTCAGCTCTTCTTTAAGCAGTGTTAAGAGGCATAAAAATCTTAGTTCATGTGAGAAAATTTACATGGGATTAGAATCTCCTGAGAACCAGGAGACTTCCTGAAAACTCCCTGAAAATTGGCACATTGCATTTGCATGTCTGTCTCACCACTGTTTCACATTTACTACCATTTACATCTGCAGGAATAATATGGAGCTTCAGTGGGTTCCAGAATTATTATTATTATTATTATTATTTTGGTAACATGATGTATGGAACTCTTCTATCATGTGGAAGATAAGCAAAAAACAGTCATCAGCGCCAAGAACAGAAAAACTTCAGTCATTAAAAATGATTTAAGTTTCAATAATGTAGAGGGGTTCAAAATGAACTACCTCAAGATGCTCCACTTTGGCATGTGGATTATTTTGAGCTGAAAACAATCAAGGCCCAAAAGACTCAGGAAGAAACTTTAACCTTCCACCTACCTGACTAAAACTATTTAGATAAATGATCTTCTCCAGGAAGGGAGCTATCACCAAAGATAAATACTTTATAATATGAAATAGTGGTGGTAGACAAGGAGGAATTTAGCAAATTCTGCGTGTTAAAATTCTTCTTTATGTCGAATTGTTTCTGTGTGGGCCAGCAAATATTTGTTTGTCAGATATTTACTCTTTTTCATCCTATTAACTACTTTCCATCCCTTTCAAATCCTGGATCTTTATATACTTTCCTTAGTTCAGAATGACACATATGCCTAATTTTGCCTGACCTGTCTTGGGAATCTCTCATGTTTGTATAGATTCCCTGTACATACATAATTAAATTTGATTTTCTCCTGTTATTCCATCTCAAGTTAATTCTTAGACCAGTCAGAAGAACATCCAAATGTAAAGCAAAATTTCTATCTCCCCAACAATAACATGCTTCCCTAAAACAAAAAATGTAATAATTTTAATACCCATTACTACAAAAATTTTTTATAATAATTTTTCTTATGTTATGTTAGTCACCATACAGTATATCCTTAGTTTTTGATGTAATGTTCCATGATTCATTATCTGCATATAACACCCAGTGCACCCATGCAATATGTGCCCTCCTTAATACCCATCACCGGCATATCCCAGTCCCCCACCCCCCTCCCCTCTGAATCCCTCAGTTTGTTTCCCAGAGTCCATAGTCTCTCACGGTTCATTCCCCCTTCTTTTTACCCCCTCCTTCATTCTTCCCTTCCTTCTCCTACCAATCATCCTGCTATTTCTTATGTTCCATAAATGAGTGAAACCATATGAAAATTGTCTTTCTCCGCTTGACTTATTTCATGTAGCATAATCTCCTCCAGTCCCGTCTATGTTGTTGCAAATGTTGTGTAATCGTTCTTTCTGATGCCTGAGTAATATTCCATTGTATATATGGACCACATCTTCTTAATCCAGTCATTTGTGGAGGGGCATCTCGGCTCCTTCCACAATTTAGCTGTTGTTGACAATGCTGCTATGAACATTGGGATGCATATGGCCCTTCTCTTCATTACATCTGTATCTTTGGGGTAAATAGCCAGTAGTGCAATGGCTGGATCATAGGGTAGCTCGATTAACTTTTTAAGGGACCTCCACACTGTTTTCCAGAGTGGCTGTACCAACTTGCATTCCCACCAACAGTTTAAGAGGGATCCCCTTTCTCCACATCCTCTCCAACCTTTTTTGTTTCTTGCCTTCTCAATTTTTGCCATTCGAACTGGAGTAAGGTGGTATCTCAATGTGGTTTTGATATGAATTTCCCTGATGGCTAATGATGTGGAACATTTTTTCATGTGTCTGTTAGCCATTTGTATGTCTTCATTGGAAAAGCTTCTGTTCATATCTTCTGCCCATTTTTTAATTGGATTATTTTTTTCTCATGTACTGAGTTTGAGAAGTTCTTTGTAGATCTTGGATACCAGACTTTTATCTGTAGTGTCATTTGCAAATACCTTCTCCCATTCCGTGGGCTGCCTCTTAGTTTTTTTGACTGTTTCCTTGGCTGTGCAGAAGCTTTTTATTTTGATGAAGTTGCACAAGTTCATTTCATCTTTTGTTTCTCTTGCTTTTGGAGATGTGTCATGAAAAAAGTTGCTGTGGCCGATGTCAAAGACGTTGCAGCCTATGTTCTCCTCTAGGATTTTGATGGATTCCTGTCTTACATGGAGGTCTTTCATCCATTTGGAGTTTATCTTTGTGTATGGTATGAGAGAGTGGTCAAGTTTCATTCTTTTACATATAGCTGTCCAATTTTCCCAGCACCGTTTATTGAAGAGACTGTCTTTTTTCCACTGGATGTTTTTTCCTGCTTTGTCAAAGATTAGTTGCCCAAAGAGCCGAGGGCCCATTTCTAGGCTCTCATTCTGTTCCATTGGTCTATGTGTCTGTTTTTGTGCCAGTACCATGTTGTCTTTGTGATCACAATTTTGTAGTATAGCTTGAAATCGGGCAACGTGATGCCCCCAGCTTTGTTTTTCCTTTTCAACAATTCCTTGGCGATTCGGGGCCTTTTCTGGTTCCACACAAATTAAAGGGCTGTTTGTTCCAGCTCCTTGAAAATTGTCATTGGTATTTTGATCGGGATGGCATTGAAAGTGTAGATTGCTCTGGGTAGCATAGACATTTTAACCATGTTTATTCTTCCGATCCATGAGCATGGAATATTTTTCCATCTTGTTGTGTCTTCTTCAATGTCTTTCAAGAGTGATTTGTAGATTCTAGAATATAAATCCTTTACCTCTCTGGTTAAGTTAATTCCGAGATAACATATGATTTTTGGTGCAATTGTAAATGGAATGGATTCCCTAATTTCTCTCTAATCAGTCTCATTGTTCGTGTATAGAAATGCAACTGATTTCTGAGCATTGATTTTGTATCCTGCCACATTACTGAATTGCTCTATAAGTTCTAGTAATTTGGGGGTGGAGTCTTTTGGGTTTTCCATATACCATCTTCAAAGAGAGACAGTTTGACTTCTTCTTTGCCAATTTGGATACTTTTTATCCCTTTTTGTTCTCTGATTGCTGTTGCAAGGACATCTAGTACTATGTCGAATAATAATGGCAAGAGTGGGCATCCTTGTCGTGTTCCTGATCTTAAGGGAAAGGCTTTCAGCTTTTCCCCACTGATAATGATATTCACTGTAGGCTTTTCATAGATGGTTTTTATGAGATTGAGGAATGTACCCTCTATCCCTACACTCTGAAGGGTTTTAATCAGGAAAGGATGCTGTATTTTGTCAAATGCTTTTTCTGCATCTATTGAGAGGGTCATATGGTTCTTGACTCTTTTCTTGTTGATATGATCTATCACACTGATCGATTTGCGAATCGACCCTTGCATCCCAGGGATGATCCCCACTTCATCATGATGCATAATACTTTTAATGTACTGTTGGATCCTATTAGCTAGGATCTTGTTGAGTACTTTGGCGTCCATATTCATCAGGGAAATTGGTCTGTAATTCTCCTTTTTGATAGGATCTTTGCCTAGTTTGGGAATCAAGGTAATACTGGCCTCATAGAATGAGTTTTGTAGTTTTCCTTCTGTTTCTATTTTTTGAAACAGCTTCAGGAGAATAGGTATTATTTCTTCTTTGAATGTTTGGTAGAATTCCCCAGGGAATATCAGGCCCTGGACTCTTGTTTTTGGGGAGGTTTTTATCACTGCTTCAATCTCTTCATAGTTAATTGGTCTGTTTAAATAATCAATTTCTTCCTGCTTCAGTCTTGGTGTTTATAGGTTGCCAGGAAGGCATCCATTTCTTCCAGGTCGTTTAATTTATTGGCATAAAGTTGTTGACAAAAGTTTCTAATGATCCTTCCTATTTCATTGGTGTTGGTCGTGATCTCTCCCCTTTCATTCATAATTTTATTAATTTGGGTCCTTTCTCTATTCTTTTCAATAAGTCTGGCCAGTGGCTTATCGATCTTATTTATTCTTTCAAAGAACCAGCTTCTAGTTCTGTTGATCTGCTCTACTGTACTTCTGGTTTCTAATTCATTGATCTCTGCTCTAATCTTGATCACCTGCCTTCTCGTGCATGGATTAGGCCTGTTCTTCTGTTCCAGCCCCAGCTTCTTGAGGTGAGAATATAAAAACTGCATTTCAGATTTTTCTATTCTTTTGAGTGAGGCTTGGATGACTATGCATTTTCCCCTTAGGACCGCCTTTGCAGTGTCCCATAGGTTTTGGACTGATGTGTTTTCATTCCTGTTGGTCACCATAAATTGTTTAAACTGATTTTTAATTACCTGGTTTACCCAATCATTCTTGAGCAGGATGGTTCTTAGCTTCCAAGTGTTTGAGTGTCTTCCAAATTTTTCCTTGTGAATGAGTTCCAGTTTCAAAGCATTGTGGTCTCAGAATATGCAGGGAATGATCTCAGTCTTTGGTATTGGTTGAGACCTGTTTTGTGACCCAGGATATTGTCTATTCTGGAGAAAGCTCCATGTGCATTTGAAAAGAATGAGCATTCTGTTGTTCTGGGGTATAGTGTTCTGTATATATCTATGAAGTCCATCTGGTCCAGTATGCCATTCAAAGCTCTTGTTTCTTTGTTGATTTTCTGCTTAGGTGATCTGTCTATTGCTGACAGAGGAGGTTTGAGGTCCCCTACTATTAACGTATTATTATCTATATGTCTGTTTATTCTGGTTAAGAGTTGGCTTGTGTATCTAGCTGCTCCCGTGTTGGGGGCATATATATTTATAATTGTCATATCCACTTGTTGGATACATCCTTTAAGAATAATATAATGTCCTTCTGTATCTCTACCTACAGTCCTTAGTTTAAAATCTAATCATCTGATATGAGAATTGCTACCCCAGCTTTCTTTTGAGGTCCATTGGCATGAAAAAATGGTTTTCCATCCCTTCACTTTCAGTCTGGATGTATCCTTAGGTTCAAAATGAGTCTCTTGTAGACAGCAAATGGATTGGTCATCAGACAAAAATTTCTTCAAGTAAAAATCAGTATCAGTCAACTTAGAACAGTGTGACTTCACAATAAGAAGATAAAACTATACAGTATTTAGATTGTATATGAAATTGCTGATATATGGTTTTTACCTTAAAAATGCATTTCAGGGGCTCCTGGGTGGCTCAGTCAGTTAAGTGGCTGCCTTTGGCTGAGGGCAGGATCTCAGGGTCCTGAGTTCAAGCCCTGCATCGGGCTCCCTGCTGAGCAGGGAGCCTGCTTCTCCCTCTAGCTCCCCCAGCTCATGCTTAATCTCTCTCTCTCTGTCAAATAAATAAGTAAATAATCTTAAAAAAAATAAAATGATACCCTTGGTTTGTGCAAATCTGCAGGCCTGGGGGTAGGGGGATGGGAGGCTCCTAGGACAGACTTAAAAAAAAGAAAAAAAAATGGATTTCATATGGTTTGATATATTAAAATGTGCTCTATATGAATAACGTCTTCACAGATCTTGTATGCATCATTTATGTTGTAAATAGAATTATTCCTTTCCATAACTAAACATTCAGGTAAATCATTCTTAAAAATCCTTTCATAGTAGGAAACTTTATCAAATTATCTACAAAACTGCCTTGCTTTGTTTTATTTGTCTCCTCTCTTTTCACACTTTTGTATCTGTAGAAAAGCTTGATGGCATTTAGAAAGTGCATCTAATTCATATAGCATATCACCTATAGGAAAGAAAAATCTATTTTGTACAACTTGAGTAATAAACCTCAGTTTTGATGAGAATTCAAACATTGTTAGTGGAGGTTTATTTGCTAGAAAACAGGTAAACTTTCCTCAGAAGTCAAAGCTTGAGCCAATTATTCTGGAAGACAAAACACTCTAAGCAGAGCAATTACAACTGGGAAATTGTTAAGAATTCTGGTCCATGAAATCCAGCTCAGTGGTTAAAGTAGGGCTTACAAAGATGCCTTTCTGACAACCAAATCTTTAATTACTTCATGAATAAATGTTAATCCCTTGACTATAGTGACAGGTGTATGGTATCTTGTGGATGGGGTATAAAGTAGTTCTAGTTCACAAACAATGGGATTCTCTGGTCTCAAGCAGGGTTAAGAATAAGTTACAAGTACAAATATCTTTGTGTATAAATGTCCCATTATCACATGTGCTTAGGTACTTGTAATGGTAGAAATGAATTAAAGATTATCCTCCCCCTCCCCGCCTTGTTTTTGGTATATTTTAAAAGTCTTACGAAACTGGATCAACCTTGGTAATTTTTTACAATATAGACTTGTTATTACCCATCTAGATATTTATTATGAATTATTCTATCCTTAAGTTTTTAATTTTCACATTTACTCTCGGAAATAATAACACAGACTTCCACTCACCAAGGCCCACTTATCTGTGGCCACCACTGAATGCCCAATCTATCAGCAGCAGAGACCAATACTGAGTGTCTGACATGGCACCACTGTCTAAGATAATCAACCAGCTAACTGGTATCAGGTTGATTACACTGAACCACTTCCAATAGGGAAAGGGCAGTTTTTTGTTCTTCCTAGGATGGGACATTTACTCTGGAAAGGGATCTCCCTTCCCTGCATACAATGCTTCTGCTAAAACTACCATCCATGGACTTAAAGAATGCCTTATCCACCATCATGGTATTCAACTCTTTCTTTCCTTTCCTTTATTTTTTTTCTTTTCTTTTCTTTCTCTTTCTTAAAGAAAAGATTAATTTATTTATTTTAGAGAGAGCGAGCACATGAGCGGGGGAGGAGCAGAAGGAGAGAAGCTTCAAGCAGATTACCCACTGAGCACAGAGCCCTATGTGGGGCTAGATCCCATGACCCATGAAATCATGACCTGAGCCAAAAACAAGAGTTAAATGCTTAACCAACTAAGCTACCTAGGTGCCCTTTCAACACAATATTTCTGATCAAAGAACTTACTTCACAGTAAATGAAGTGTAGCAATGGGCCCATGTTCATGAAATTCATTGGTTCACCATGTTCCCCATCATCCAGAAGCAGCTCTCTTGATAAAATGGTAAAATGGCCTTTGAAGATTAGTTACAGCACCATTTAGCTGGCAATAATTTGCAGGGCCGGGGCAATGTCCTCCAGGATACTGTGTATGTTCTAAATCAGCATAACAGTGCTTTTTCTCTCATACCTAGGATCTAGGAGTCCAGGAATCAAGTGGTGCAAATGGGAGTGGCTCCATGGATTTTTAGCCCCAGTGATCTACTAGCAAAATTTGTGCTTGCCTTCCCACCACCATGGGATCTGATGGTTCCAAAGAAAGTATTGCTACCACCAGGAAACACAACGGTGATGACTAAAATGGAAGTTGAGACTGCCATTCAGCCACTCTGGGCTTCTGCATGCCTCTAAACCAATAGGCAATGGGGAGTGTTAAATTACAAAACTGGCTCAGACAACTGATCTACCAAGAGGAAACCGGGTTGCTGTCATACAATGGAAGTAAGGAAGAGTATGTCAGGAATACAAGATATCCCATAAGGTGACTTATAGTGGTATCATGTCCTATGACTAAAATCAATGGAAAACTACAACTCAATTCAGGCTGGACTTCCAATGGTCCAAAACCTTCAGGAATGGAGATGTGAGTCACCTACCAGGCAAAGGATTACAACCAGCTGAGGTCCTGTTGAAGGTAAAGGGAATATGGATTCAGTAGTAGAAGGTAGCTATAAATATCAACTGTATCACATGACCAGCTGCAAAATGAGAACTAATATTTATGTGCAATGGCTAATTTTATATGTCAACCTGGCTAGGCCATGGGGCTCAGATATTTGGTTAGGCATTATTTTAGATATTTCTCTGTAGGTGAGTTTTGGATGAGGTTAACATTTAAACTGGTGAATTTTCAGTAAAGCAATAAGCTCTCTGTAATATGGATCGGCCTCATCCAATCAGTTGAAGGCCTTAGCAGAAAAAAGACTGACCTTACCCAAGCAAAAAGTAATGCAGCCAGCAGACTGCTTTTGAACTAGAACTTCAACTCTTTCCTGAATCTCTCATCTGCCAGCCCACTCCATCAGATTTGGGACTCACCAAGCCTCCACAATCACATGAGCCAATTCCTTAAAATAAATCCTAATTAACCTCTTTCTCCCTCTCCCTCTCTCTGTCTCTCCCTCTCCCTCCTTCCCTCCCTCTCCCTCTTCTCTGGAGAACCCTAATACATTATGAGTATTTCTTTTCTTTTTTTTTCATTATGAATATTTCTTCCTCATTTTGTTTGAATATATATAGTTATATATATCAACACAATATTTTTATTTTTCCCTCTCTCTTGCCCTTATCATTTACATAAGATACATGAATAGTAGCTAATTTTATATCACAGAACTGAAGTTACTAAATATCAATCAAGAAGAGTGAACATTAGGTAAGGTCTCTTCATCCTCTTATGAAGAAAGGATTAGAATGTCTTTAGTTGTATGCAAGACAGCTATATCATGTAAGGCAAAAGTATGATATCATTATCTTTATTTAGGGATTAACGTAATTTAAGGAGATTTTTGTATGGCTGCCAAGTTGACGAGGGTTGGACCATGAATGTCACTTTTGTGGGTCAACTTGGTTCGGCTACAGTCCCCAGTTATTTAGTCAAATATCAGTTTCTTTGTTTCTGTGACAGTATTACAGAAATGTGGTTAAAGAAAAACTTGAACTAAAGGAAATTATCCTACATATCTCTATGGTTCTGATTCAATTAGTTGAAAGTTCTTAAAAGCAGAACTGATGCTTCCCTGAGAAAGGAAAAATTCTGCCTGGGACTAGATGCTTCAACTGTGCCAGAGTTCCAGTCTGACTTTTCTCATGACCTTTCTCATGGCCTGTTACATGGATTTCGTACTTGCCTAGCCAGTCCCTACAACAGATTAAAACAACACTTTGAAATAAATCTTTTAATACCCATTTCCTAGTGGTTCTATTTCTCTGGTTGAAGAGAGCCAGCAGGAAGTATGTATTATTTCCAATGATACAATGATAAACACTGAAACAAATGGAAGATAAGGTGCCAGTCTTTAGAATGTTCCATCTAAGTATTATGTAAATCTCAAACCACCGTACTATTTGAAGTTCATTTTTATTCCTTAAGACACGTGTTTAAGTGGCTGCTCATATTTTTTGACAGTGTTTATCAAGGTCAATTAATCAGATGCTCCATTAGCAAAAATTAAATATCCAAAACCTATATTACACAGTACTTATCCAGCCTTATTGAAGTACCTAGGACATCTAATACAAGGTTGAGTAGAAGTGATGTGAGCAGACACCTTGCTTTTAGGTGAAAATAATTTCCTTGAGGATTTCCATAAATGCTCTTAATTGGGTTTAAGAAATTTCCTTCTAATAGAAGTTCTTTTGGTCATGAAGGAGTATTGAATTATTACAAGTGTTATTACTCTTATTAAGGTGATTATATAATATTTTCTCTCTACCCTATTAATGTGGTAAATTATATTGAGTTTCAATATTAAATCAACTTTGAATTCCTGGTACAAATTCTACTTGGTCATGAATCTTTTAATATGATCTCAGATTCCATTCCCTACTATTCTGATTAGAATTTTGTGTCTACATTTATGCATCATCCAAAACAAGCCACTGTATGGTCGCTCAACGCCATCACATCTCTTCTCTTCCAAAGATAACTCCTATCCTAAATGTTATGGTAATTTCCTTGCTTTTTATAGATTTGCTACATAAATATGTAGATATGAACAATGTATTAATTAATGTTGCTTATACCTAATTTCTATATATGGAATAATAATGTGTATTTTCCCAAGGCTTTGCTTTTTGCTTAATGTGTTTTTGAAATTCAATCTTTTTATCTTATGTAGCTACAGTCATTCATTTCCAGTACTATCTAATATTCTATTGCTTGTGCATAACCTATTATTTATAAATCCAATGAATATTTGGGTTGTTTTTGCTATTGCCTCTGTAATGAATATGCTTCTGTAGGTCCCCTGATACATGTGAAATGATTCCTCTAGCTTATATATTGAAGAGTTGGATTGCTGGAAACCAATGATACACATGTTTAAATTTATAATTAACGCTAAATTGTTTCCAATATGGTTACTAACTTGCAGATTCACCGACAATACGTGAAATCCAATATATAAAATCAAATTTTATCGAAACTCCAATCCCATTTATGTTTAAATTTACCGTTCTATGTATGTGAATGATTTCATGCGTTCCATGACTGGCTGTATGCTGATCAATTATTTCTATCTTTGAATGAATTTATACTTTCTTAAGTTTAATATGCTGAGTAAACCTATCCATTGAATTTCTACTACCAATTGTACACATACATAAATGTATTTCACTCTTGAAGTTCTATTTGATCTATTTGATTCTATTTGAATTCTGCCTCTTTCACTTTTCACCATCAATGTACCTCCATTTTATTATCAAGGGCCTCCTACTGACTCTTCTATATACCTTTATCGGCTCTTTTTGCTCTAAATTGATTGCTAATTCCAAAAAAAAAAAAGCCTCATTTTCGTTTATCTTTTGTTTTGTTCTGTTTTTAATATGATGTCAAGAAGGTAATTTAGTACTACTTTCTCTTTGCTAAGAGCCTTCCTTAATTGCCTCTAATATTTTGTCAAGTACCCCTATTCTCACATTTTGTCACTAGAATTTCCTACTATTGTTGTTTAGTTTATTTATAACATATTGTTCATTACAGTTGCTCTGAAATTTTAAAACTGAAAAGTCTTCATTCCCTTTAAGCTACTCATTTCAATTAAGTCAATGTAAAAATAATCAGAAAAAAAGAGTTGGACATGTATAAATATATTACTTTTTTAAAAATTTAGAATCTGTTCACCATTTTCTTCATTACTGATATGATACTAAAGAGTCTAGAGGCATGACCTCATTAAAAAAAAAGTTCCCTTCTAAAGTGTGTCATTTCCTTTCATAAGATTCATCTAGAAACAATGCTATACTTTCCTAACAGTATCCAGAACTGGTAAGGGTTTGAAAGATTTGCCGTAACACATTTAAAAAATCTGATATATTATTAGGCAGGCAAATGTTCTGCATGTAACACTACGCGTAGTAACCAAATATGACTGAATTATATATGCTCCTTTTTTGAGATACAAAAAAATATTGCCAATGAAGGTAACTATAATGGGTATGTTGTGTCTGTGCTAGGTATTTTGTAAGAGATTAAACATTAATGGATAGGGGAAGAAAAATTAGAAATTTAAAACGACAGATTTCTAGGATTAATAACATAATCATTTGTTATTGTTCCTTGGAAACAGTAAAACCTAACAGATCACTTCACCTTTCACTGTTTATTAGTCAATGTGGTTCACAATTCTGAAACCTGAATAAACTGGTATTATGATAGGTTAATCAATAAAAGTTGCATTAAAAATGAACCTCAAATGCATAACTCAGCAGTTAATGTGCCAGCATGTTGTTAATTCAAAAGTTCATTGATTTGAAGCAAACTTTCATATGAGATTGGATGACAGGTGTTTGCTATGTCAAGTGACACATTTTTGGTGAGGGTTATATGAACCTATGCTGGGAATCACTAAATGTCCAAGGGAAAAGAAGACATGAAAGCTATAATAGCAGCAGAAGTTCAAAATGTAATCAAGTTGTAAACTTATTTGTTTGCTAGTTTATTCTTTCCTTCCTTCCTTCCTTCCTTCCTTCCTTCCTTCCTTCCTTTCCTTCCTTCCTTCTATATCCCTTCTATAAAAGTAGCATATCTCATTCAGACAGAATAATGGACAATATCCTGGAATATAAATTACAGTTTCTATAGTATCCTATGATATTATTTGTTAAAGATGCATGGGGTACTTTTCCATACTTTTACTACATTGATAAATCGGATCATTAGTACAACAAGCAATTTATATTAGTTATGCTCAAATGTATAATTTAATATCTTCATGCTTATATTACCTTTTAATACAGTGGGGTGGAAATGCCACACTCTTCCCTAAACTAAAAACTTTATTAAAATCACAAATAATTACATTCCTTTCTCTAAGCAAAGGCAGTAAGAGACAAGTCAATCTTCTCTGCCTTGGTATGTCTGATTACTACTAAAGTTGTTTTACTATACAATAGATTACTTATTAAAATATTTAAAATTACTCTTCATGATTCTCAAATGCATGTTCACTGCAGACATTAATATCTCCGTCTGGAAACTTACTATATTTTGCCCTTTGACCAAATTACTTCTGACAACAGAGGTGAGTTACTCATGAAAGCTCAAACTTTTCCAGGAGGCTGATCAAATTTAATTTAGAGAACAAATTCTAAAGTGTTTATAAATACTATTCAAATAAATATTTTACACATGGTACCTAGCAGGTTTAATAAGAGTCTGAGAATTAAAATCATTTTGAGAATAAATTCCATTTACATATTTAAACTTAAAATATTAGGCAATTTTTAGAGGGGAAAAAATCATATATTAGTAAATACATTCAGAGTTTTTACTTGCACATAGAGGTTCATATTTTAAAACTCTGCCTCATGTTTGGACAAGTTAGTACAAGATTGAGCTGCCAATCTCCACTGAGATGTCAGGGGCTGAAATAGGAGACATTTTGTATGTCAATGCTGGACTACTGTATCATGACCATGGACATGTTTGTATATTGCCAGCCCATGCTATCTATTCTTGGCACCACTGAATACAATAAATCTTCACCTCAGAGACTGTAAATGCATTATATAGCTTCTCTTTAAAAAATACTACCACTGCTTCCTATAAAACAGAACTGCTTGTAAAACCTAAATGTTGCAGCAACAATAGACTTCCTGCCAAATAATGTGTGACCAAGAAAAAAGTAATTGACTTTACTAGCAATGCTATGAGCTTTAGATGAATTGTATTTGTATAAAACATATGAACCTGTCTTTTAAACACATTTTACCAAGTAAAGTTTAATGAAGAAATGCTTTTATTCTGATAACTTGGAAAAGACTATTTTGATATTCAAATAGGGTTATCCAGTATTTAGAAAGTGAATTTTACTCCATTCTGAACTTTTTAAAAATGCCTTCATTTTGGCACCCTCTGACTGCATAATTATGTAAAAGTTTGATTGGATCTATTATGAATTCCTACTCTTCACAAGCTTAGAAATGTCATGAACATTACTCTGATTAATAAGTAGAGAAAAATTCCCTATCCCCATGCTGGAGAATACTTTTCCCTTCACTCAATGTCTTAATCCGTGTCTGTCACCAGGTTCGCTCAGAAACGACAAACTTTAATATAAGCTTTAACTTAAGTTAAAGCTTTCTTCAATTCTTATCCATTACTTTTTTATAAGCATGTCTATCATCACCATTATCCAAGCCTTTTAGGGATAACATGTAACTGGCTTACTAACAGCTGTGTAACTTTAAAAATATATACATTCTTCAGTTTCTACAACACATAGTTCTGTATTTAAAAGAGGACCCAAATAAAAAAAAATGTATCCTTCAAAAATGCAAGCTTCCATCACTAATCAGTTGTACATAACATGTTTAAACTTAAGCCTAATTATGATGCTGTTCCCTCAGGCCTGAGTCAAGGTTGCGCACCACAGATTAAATTAGATAGCATCGGGGAAATTAATAATGATGTTTTAAAAATTCTATTCTCTGACCAGTAGATATACAGCAAATTTTAAGCATGCGTTTCTGGTGAGATAGAAGAAAACTTTTGGAGACATTCTACAATTATTACATCTTGTGCCACATATGTAAATATTAGAAATGTCCAGGAGAAAACAGAAGTACTGTTTTCCCCTTTAAGACTAAACTGTAAATCCTGTGGCCCAAAGACATTTTCAGATACTCAGAAGGGGTATATATTTTAGGTACTGAAACTAATGTGTTAGATTACATTGAGTGAATTCACAGAATGAAACTCAGTGTAGGTTATATATTTTTTCCTAACAAATGTTAGATTAACAATTGATAATAGACTATAATATATATTTGAGGGCAAAATGTGGGATGGTAGTTGGCACTTGAAATGCTCAAGATTTTACTTTCAAGTCAGAATGAATGGCAACGTTTTTGGATGCCAGTTGATCTGAGCTTTGAAAATACCTAATTATCAAAATAAAGGCTGAGTCTAACACTTTTTAATAGAAAGAAATGTTAGTGCAAGATAGGTGCAAGATAATATTCTTGGCAGTTCAGGCACTAATTTTCTTTAATTACAGCCAATAGCAACATTTTTGTCAAATAAAAAAATATTTTATCCCTTTTCTTGGTTGAACTAATTTAGACTTCTTCTTTAAAAAAAAATAATAAAGGTAATTACAAGTGTTAATCTCCCTAATGAATTCAGAGATAATTTGCTCTTGAGAATTATCAGTTAGAAGTGATAATTTAACTCCACTGGATTTGATGACATTGAATCCACTGGTGTTTCACTAATATTTTAACAAAAGCTGGGAGAGTAACCTACACTAATTACTGAAGAAGAACAGTTCAAAATAAAATGATATTAGGGTTCTAGGAAAGAAACCATTATATTGCAATACAGTAATTGTTAAAGAATTATAAATTGGGACTATTTCGGTGAGAACAAAACAAGTTCTTCTCTTTTCAAACCCAATGATGATGCATAGACAAACAAAATGAACTTGGTATGTGATTGTCTACATTCACTTTTTACATGTAGGCAGAAGTTACAGAGAAAGAGCAGACGTTGAAATCTCTGGATCAAATTCTGTCCAAGCTGCACCTTTCACATTATTTTCACTTTGAGCAAGCAACTTACCCATATTAACCCAACGGTCAGTTTCCTCATCCCTAATGAGGAGATAATAAAGCCTACCTCATTATATGAAGATTTCAGTTCAATTTCAGAAATGTTTTTTAACCCAGGTTA
Source organism: Ursus arctos (assembly GCF_023065955.2). NCBI lineage: Eukaryota > Metazoa > Chordata > Mammalia > Carnivora > Ursidae > Ursus > Ursus arctos. Next base: position 64,385,825 of record NW_026622985.1, on the reverse strand, counting down.
TCAGTATTTGAACTATTACTATTATTATTAGAGTTGTCAATTTTATACTTTATTCAATAATGAAACACAGGTGTGCAGATATTATCGTTACTCCAAAAGGAATTGCTAAAAACCATTCTATTCACAAATTTTAAAGTGACATCTAAATTTTAAATCTTAAGTACAAATAGTTGAAACTATGGCATTATTTAAGTATCAATATGAAACAAAAATACCACAATAAGTTAATATCATTTCCATTCCTTTATAAACACATAAACAAGCTATATTTTAATAGGAAATTTTATACCATTAATTTTGCCTCTGAACTTTTATTCTCATTTCAATTCTGCAACACTAATTGATCCTAATGTAATAATGATTTTATACTTGAAAGTTTCTATTAAACACCTTATCATTCTTCTCTATAGATATTTACTTTTAAAATTCAAGTTCCTGTAAAATAAGGCTCTATGTATCTTTTAAATTGACCCTTTATTACAAGTAGCAAAATATATTATGAATTCTAATAAATACTATTTTTATAAAGTATAATTCATTTGAAATAAAATTTAATGGAATGATTGTAGATGACTTGCTTGAAGCAACTGTGGAAACATCCCCTTGTCATTCTGGACATGTTTACACATTAGGCCAGGCACTGATGTGAGTTTTGAGTTAGCCATTTGCCTTTTTTTTTTTTTTTAAGGATCACTGCTAAAGGGGGTGACGGGAAAGGAGAACCTGCAGGGCAGACAAGTTTTCAAGGCTGATCAATTTTATAATAGAACAGACTACAAATAAAATTTAATAGTATGATACCTGATTTCTTTAAAACTATTAATACTTCCATAGCCCTTTTGGTAAAATTTCGGGGACTGTTAACTGTACAAATTTGAAAACCATGTTTCTAACGTTCAGTTGCTCCATCAAAACAAGACACCTTTCATGCCCTATATTGATTCTGAACAGTCAATAGTCTTTCCAGTCTGCTTTCATGAATGACTAAAATGGTCCCATGTGTAACTGAAATAGAATAATGCAATTTAAGAAAGGTTAAATGGACCTACTTAAGTTCAACCGAAGTAGAACCCAATCAGATTAATCATGGAGAGAACATGTATATTTCCAAGCCCCAGCCATTCTAATTCAGAGGTTTTTAAGTCTCTGAGATAGAGAGATGGCAAAAGCTACCATTATAATTAATAGAAAACAGTACTTATTGAAAAATTTACCATACAGGCAGCTTGGTAAGATGCTCTAGAAACCCTTGAATTTAAACCAATATAGAATGCTAAGGAACTGGTTTCCATAGCATTGAGCCCAAAGAGCAGCCTGAGACTGAGAAATTTCTGACAACATCATTGTGGGGGTCTCCACAAAAATTTTGTAAGATGATAAAGATTAGATTAAAATTAGAAACACACACCTATTAGAAAATACTTTAGTTCTGCTTGTTTTTTGTATAGTTCAAGTGGAGATTTTTTTTTTAATTGAAGTATAATTGACATACAAGATCTTATAAGGTTCAGGCGTACATCACAGTGATTTGATATTTTTGATATATTTGATATTTTTATACATTACAAAATTATAACCACAGTAAGTCCAGTTATGTTTAAGTGTAGTCACCTTTGCAGAGGAAGCAGAGATGAAGGGCGGAGCTCCTGTGTAATTTAAAAAGTATTTTCAGAGCTTTGCTTTTTATAAGACCTTTGAATCACTCTAATTAAAGGCACTATATGTTCTTTTGTGGCTCTTGATTTATATTCATAGATTTTTGGGTGAAACACAAGGAAATAAGTGAACACCTAGATGAACACTCTCATTTGAAGAAAGATAAAACAGTAAACATTCAATAGCAAATGCCATTTCCAAAAGCACACAACTAATGGCAAAACTTAATTTAGAATGTTAAAACTTTTTCCCTTTGTCTTAATGCTGAAGTAATAGTTGTCAAAGTGTGGTCTCCAGACCAGAAGCATCACAATCAACCAGGAACTTGGTAGAAATGCACATTTTCTGGCCCCACCCCAGACTTGGTGGATCTGAAACTCTGGGTCTGGAACACAGTAATCTTTGTTTTAACCAGCCATCCAAGTGATTATGATATAATGTTTGAGAACCATTTTAGAAAATAGAAACCAAGACTATAGAGGAATTTCTAACAATGGTGTCTTATATGGCCTTGGCTTTAGCACTAATGTAATGTCTACATCCTGCCTTTGGAAGGCCACTGGGCACTAACTTGTCACAAAACAGATGTGCCATGTAGTGTTAAAATGTTGACCTATAAACATTAGTTGCTAAGTCCATCTCTCACTCATTTCAATTTTATGATGTTCTGATTTAAAAAAAAGATTACAGAATTTGAATTTAAACAATGCTTCTTATGTTTATTAAAGGTCTATATAAGGAAGAAATAATGGGAGCAAACAATAGCCAGAAGGCAAGGAGGACTGTACCTCAACTCTGAACACATAAATCTAACAAGCTATCTTTTACATGTGATACAACCAGAGACTACCTCTACCACCAACCCTTCAGGGACAACCTTATATTCACGAGTGAGAAATATTTCAAGAGGCTATTTGAAGGGGAAAATCTGATAATGTATATTTTCAAATAGATCAAATTTATGTCTTTTAAAAGTTAAATGTACATTTGAAAAACAAAAGTTATAGTTACTGTTCAAAAGAAAGAAGGTGAAAATGATACTGACATTCTACAAAGAGATATTGATGTGAGAATTAAATTTTTGTTTTTTAAAATATGTGGCACAAAATGGTTTAATTATGGAGGAGATGATTTCCTCATCAGTGCCCATGGAATATGTGTACACTACTGAGAGAACAGGACAGAATATTTTAAGGTATGAACCTTATGTTTATGTAAAGTGTAATAATCTCTACTACTCTGCTACTGGATCTATAATCATATTTATAATCAAACAGAAAATTTAAATTCTTGTTTAAAAATGCTTATTTAACTTATTAAATTATTGCTCTCATTCAAAACACTGTCATATCATTTCATAATATAAGCATAATTAAAATTATGTATGCAATACAAACTATCAGTACATTAAAAATGATATCCTTTAAGATGTTAACATGTGATATTTAAATGTCTTCTTTATAGATAAGAAATTTAAATCATGAAACACGTTGTAATTGAATGAGTAAACTACCTAAAAATGCTTTTAGGAATTATCATTTTTTCCCTAAAAATGAACACATCCATATACCTTTCTCATTCCTATTTATTTTTATAACTCAATAAATTTAAGGACACAGAAAGAAAAAATGAATACTGGCTCTTTAGATATCTTTCCCATATGCTCCCAATATACAATTTGGAAGTCAAAAGAGTGGTTGGTAGCTAAATTACTGATTATATTTCCTTGCAGTAAAAAGAAAAGTGCCTTTGTAGAAATACTGTGGACTTTTCCTATTAAACATAGAGGAATAATTTCTTACCATCTGTAGCATTCATTTAAAAAATGTAAACAGTGGTATATTTGCCATCTGTTGGAGTGACTTTATATGATACTTTTGAATCTGTCATTCAATGATATCACCAATTTTATCATCTAAGGATGATGCTTAAAACTCTGATCAATGACATTTTTGGTAGCCAGACATGCATGCTGTGGAAGTGAAGCAGCAAAGGGCTATAAAGATGGCCAGTAACAGCCATAACAGTTCTGTTAACACCAATAAAACAGTACAGAATAGCTATTTAAAAGCATTTAACATCTTGCTGAAGGTGAAGAGAAGAATATCTGGGGAATGAGTAGTGCATATCAGCTTACTCCAGGTAGCTATTAAACAGGTAAATTACAATCCCAGCCCTTCCCACATCCTTGGAAACATTTTGAAAAATGATACTGCCCACAGAAATTTTCACCAGGTTTTCTACCCAGCTTAATGTTCCAAGATAATTAGCGAGCTTTTCTATATATTTGAGAAAATAAAATATGGACTAATGAAAAGTTTACTGAACAGATAATATCAGAGTATATAGATATAAACATTTACCTTGATGAAAATGCCAGTGGATCCATTAGGATTTCATATCCTGGTGGCATAAATACTCAGATATTCATAAAGTAAGTTTGCAAGGGTAAGTTAGTAGTTATTTCTCATGGAATTAAGAGACCTACCAGGTTATGAGGGTTAGAATATTTAGGCAAGAGAAAACAAAAATCACTCTCTTATGACAGCACATTACTTTAAAAGAAAAAAAAAATTATAACTTATTTTCCCTTCAAATTACAAAAAATCTAAATAATTTTTGGTAATGCTTCACCACTTACTATTTTTGGCCTGTAGCAGAGTAGTGAAGCAAACATAGAAGAAAGTCAGTAGAAACAAGAACACAACAGAGGATGGAAGGTCATATCTTTAGCGAACCTCACTGAATGGCAAATAGAGCTTCCACCTATACTGACTGACCTTCAATATAATGTCTACAAAAATATTTTTTTTCATTCTAGGTTCAGTTATTAAACATCTTTGTAAAATTCCCTGTTAAAGATATACTATAGAGATTCCGGTTACATCTGTATGAACTTTTCATGGAGTTAAGAACTGGGGTTTCCTAAAGCACTGTATGTTTCATATCGGTTGTGTATCAGTATAATATGGAATGTGAAATACAATTCATTACAATTAGAAACGACTTAGAAATAGTCTACAAATAGTCATACACAAATGGAAAGAAGAAAAAAAATATAGTTAGAAAACACATATTGAGACTGTACCTATAATCAAATTATTTATGTCATATTGTGGCTATATACTATTTATATTTGTAAAAATATATATTTAAGTTGCCATTTATACCCCCTCTTACAGACATGGGTTTTGGAGTAGATCTAATTTCCCAAAACCCAGATAGAGGTATGTTTTCTGACAAAATATCACTACTATAAATCTGTCATCCCAGAGTATAGTGTAGCTGTGAAAGTTTAGCTCTCATAATTTACTGATAAATTTACCTGAATATAGTATATCTGAGGGAAGACACATATGAGGTTTTAAGGCAATATCAATGTATTCCTAAAATACCAAGGAAAATATGACATAATATTTGTAGTATAAATGACTACAGTAAGATAGTTTGATATATACGCACAAAAATCAATAATTTCCCCATACAATAGACAGTGGAAATTACAAGAAAAAAAATGTGAACCCATTCATAACAACAAAATATATAAAACATGTAAGAATAGGTATAACAAGGGAAGATGAAAACTTTACCAGGACTGAATAAAAGGAGACAGCACAGATTTGGATAAGTGATAAAATATAATAGGTTTAGCATGCTTTAAAGGTTTTGGGGGAAAAACAAGAAAGATGATACTAAGACTATCTGCAAAAACACTCAGAATAGCTCAGGCAGTGAACAGGATGAGGTATGAAAGGAATTTTTTGGCCTACTGACTATTTATACATATAAGAATTAAAACACGGTGGTATTGGTGTAAGACCTGAGAAGTGGAGAGAATGAAATATATTGCCCTGAAATGGATATTAATATATGCAACTTAATATTTAAGTATGGAAAATCTAGTCAACTGATAATGTTTGGGAAATTGTGCTATATTCAGAAAAGAAATAAGTAATATGTTAAAATAGCTAAATATGAAGGATGAAACCATAATAGCCCTAGAAGAAAGTGATAAACAGTTAAATTATAATTGACATAGAATTTTTCTAAATATGACAAAGAAACTATTCAATAATATCAAAAACGTTAAATGAAAAACCGTTAAGCATATCTGCAATAAGTATGACAAAGCATTATACTATTATAAAAAGCTTTTTAAAAAATAATCAGAAAAGCACAATAAAAAATAGGGTTAGTCAACATGAAAAAACAATTCATAGGGAAAAATGGGAAATAACAAAACATGCAAAATTGTTTGTAATTAAGGAAATGGGGATTAGAACAATGAGAGAGTTTTTTTTTTTTCTTATCACATTATAAAGGTTCAAGAATTTTACATATTGCAATCTAGTAATTTTACTTGTAGCAATCTCCTTTAAAAAAATAAGCTGAGGATCCAAAAATTATTACAGTATCACATAAAAAAAAATTAAGGCTGTTAGGACAGCCAAGAGTAGAAAAACATTTAAAAAATCATGGCAGAGGGTGCCTGGGTGGCTCAGTCAGTTAACCGTTGCCTTGGCTCAGGTCATGACCTGATCAAGCCCTGTGATGGACTCCCTGCTCAACGGCAAGCCTGCTTCTCCATCTGCCACTGCCCCTGGTTGTGTTCTCTCTCTCTCAAATAAATAAATAAAATATTTTTAAAAAATTAAATTTAAAAAAATCATGGCACAAACACAGAAAAGAACGTAGCCATTAAAAATTGTGATTTTGAGACTTCCAGGGAAGATGGAGTGGGAGGATCCTAAGCTCACCTTGTCCCATGGATACAACTAGAGAATACCCACATTGGTATAAGTAACCCAGAAAAAGACCTAAAGACTGGCAGAACAGGTAAATATAGAGAACAGTTCATATTAAAGAGGGTAGCAAGGGCAGAGACTCAGTCAGGAGCTAAACAGACCCATAAAAATGTCCAAAGGAGGGAAGGTCACTGGGGCCGTAGAGAGGTGAGGAGACCAGATCTCCACAACAAGCACTACAGGCAACAGGGGACCCATAGGGAAGATGAATCCCCATAACATTTGGCTTTGAAAACCAGAGGGGTATTATTTCATGAGTTCTTACAATCACCAGGGCTTAACACCTAGAACTTTAAAAATCAGCAGGTTCAGCTCTGGGAGAGCCGGAAGGGCAACAGGAAAGTGAGTCACCATCCTTCAAGAAATAGCACAACAAAGAGCCCCACTGAGATACAGCAGTTGTTTGAAAAAGGACTACTACATGGGAAAGAGATTTGTTTTCTAATCTCAGAGTGTGTGCTAGAAGGGCAGGGATCCTTGGGAGACTTCTCTAAAAACAAAAGAGCTGGTGCTATCCCCCTAGCCTAGATAGATGGACACGTGCAGGAATCAGCACAGTGCAACACTCTCTACCCAGCATGCCAACAGCACACCTGGGACCCTCACACTTCTGCAGATCCACCCCTACCAGCCTCAGCTCCAGGTCCCCTCCCACAGTAGATGTGCACAAACCTGGCAAACACCACATGCCATGCCACATCCCTGCATTTTCCTGTGAACCTGCCTCCTCTAATACGCCCTTAGCCAGAGACCATCCAAAGCGGTGCCATCAGTCTGGCAGTGTGCAACGAGCCCTGATAGGGGCCAGCAGCACTACAAAGTGACTCCTGGCCTGGGAGAAGAGAATATAACCACACACATACCAGTCTGACTGCAGGCTTAGCAGTGGGTTGGGGGCAGACATTTGCTCTGAATCCAGGATCTGTCCACCAATGAAAACTTCTCAGTGGACAACACAGGGAGAGTGCCCTGTAGCTCAGTAGTACAGCATCTCTTGCAAATGCCTGCTCTCGAGCCCAAGGTGGCCCCAGACTGGCCCACTAACCAACAAAGAGACCAAACCCTGTCCACAACAGGTCAAGAGCCTCTGCAGATGACTGGACTGAAGGCAACTGTGGCTCAGCCACAACAGTAGGGAGCACACATCAAACATAGGAGACACCCCTGAAGCACGAGGTTCTGGTGAACAGGGGACATTACACTGCAGGGCACTGAGGACCTCCTCTTCATAGGCCTCTACTTTAAAGAACAGGAGGGGTAGCTGACTTTCCCAACACACAAAAACAGATACAGAGAGTTAGACATAACGAGGAGACAGAGGGATATGTACCAAATGAAAGAACAGGACAAATTCACATAAAGAGAGTTAAACAAAATGTAGATAAGTCACATGCCTGATAGAAAATTTAAAGTAATGGTTAAAGTAAGTAATGGTTAAAAAGATACTCACTGGACTTGAGAAAAGAGTGGAGAGATCCCAAAAAAGACATGGAAAACAAAAAAGAACCAATTAGAAATGAAGAACTCAATAATTTCTTAAAAACATACTAGTTGGAATAAATAGTAGACTAGTACAAGCAGAAGGATGAACCAATGACCTAGAGAACAATGGAAAACAATCAAGCTGAACAAGTGAGAGGAAAAAAAAAAGACACAAAATGAAAATAGAGAAATCAGTGACACCATCAGTTGCAATAGCATCCACATTGTAGGGACCCCAGAAGGAGAAGAGAAAGAAAAGGGGATAGAAACTTATTTGAAAAAATAATAGCTGAAAACTTCCCAAATCTGGGGAAGGAAACAGAAATACATATTCAGGAGGCACAGAGAGCCTCCAACAAAATCAACCCAAGCAGGTCCACACCAAGACACATGGTAGTTAGAATGGCAAAAAGTAGTGATAAAGAGAGAGTTTTAAAAGCACTAAGAGAAAAGAAAACAGTTACATACAAGGGAAACCCCATAAAACTATCAGTTTATTTTTCAGCAGATACTCTGCAGATGACAAGGAGTCACATGATATATTCAAAATGCTGACAGAAGAAAACCTGCAACCAAGAATACTCTGTCCAACAAGGCTACCATTCAGAATAGAAGGAGAAATAGTTTCCAGGCGAAAAAAAAAAAAAAAAGAGGAATTCATGACCACTAAACCAAATCACAAGAAATGTTAAAGGGGACTCTTTGAGTAGAAAGACCACAAGTGGGAGTAAAAAAAAAAAAAAAAAGAACGTAGAAAGCACTAATCAGTAAAATTAAGTATATCTACAAAAATCAGTCAAGGGATTCACAAAATAAAAGGATGTTCAGTATGATACCATATACCTAAAACATGGAGAGGGGAAGAGGAGTAAAGAATAGGTTCAAACTTAAGTGACCATCAACTTAATATAGACTACTATATGCAGAAGATGTTATATATAAACCTAATGGTAATCACAAATCAAAAACAAGTAATAGATATGCAAAAAGTCAAGAGAAAGGATCTAAGCATATTACTAAAGAGAGCCAGCAGACTGTGAGAGAAGAGAGCAAGAGAAAAAAGGAACACAGAACTACAAAACCAAACATAAAACAAATAAGAAAATGGCAATAAGTAAATCCCTATCAATAACTACTTCGAATATAAAGGACTAAATGCTCTCATCAAAAGAAACAGGGTGACAGAATGGGTAAAAAAAAAGCAATACTCATTTATATCCTGCCTACAAGAGATTCATTTCAGACCTAAAGACACATGCAGATTGAAAGTAAAGAGATGGAAAAGCATTTATCATGCAAACAGAAGTGAAAAGAAAGCCAGGGTAGGCATATTTATATCAGATAAAGCAGACTTTAAAACAAAGAATGTAACAAGAGACAAAGAAGGACACTACATAATCCAACAAGAAGATACAACAATTGTAAATATTTATGCACCCAACATGGGAGCCCCCAAATATATAAAACAATTGAAAACAAACATAAAGGAAGTTATCTATAATAATACTATAATAGCAGAGGACTTTAACATCCCATTTACATCAATGGACTAATCATCTAAACAGTAATTCAACAAGGATTTGAATGACACACTGGACCAGATGGATTTAACAGATATATTTAGAATGGCCCACCCTAAAACAGCAGAATATACATTCTTTTCAAGTGCACAAAGAACATTCTCCAGAATAGATCACATGTTAAACCACAAAACAAGCCTCAAAAAATTCAAAAAGACTTAAGTCATACCATACATCTTTTCCAATCACAATGCTATGAAACTAGACATCAACCACAAGAAAATATCTGGAGAGAACATGAATATATTGAGTTTAAATACCATGCATACCACGCATACCATGCTACTAAACAATGAATGGGTCAACCAAGAAATCAGAGGAAATTAAAACAAACAAAGAAACAAACAAACATATGGAGATAAATGAAAATGAAAATACAAGAGTACAAAATCTTTGGAATGCAGCACAATCTGTTCTAAGAGGGAATTTCACAGCAAAACAGGCCGCCTTCAAGAAGCAAGAGCAATCTCAAATAAACAACCTAACCTTATACTTAAAGAAACTAGAAAAGAAGAAAAAAACAAAACACCAAACCAGTATATGGAAGGAAATAATAAAGGTTAGAGCAGAAATAAACAAAATACTATCTAAAAAATCAATAGAAAGATAATGGAACCAAAAGCTGGTCCTCTGGAAAGACCAACAAAATTGATAAACCTTTTGACAGACTCATAAGGGGGTGGGGGGACTCAAACAAAATCAGAAATGCAAGAGGATAAATAACCAACACCACAGAAATACACGGATTTTAAGAGAGTATTATGAAAAATAATATGCCAACAAACTGGACGACCTAGAAGAAATGGATACATTCCCAGAAATATATAACCTCCCAAAACTGAATCAGAAAGAAACAGAAATTTTGAACATACTGATTGCCAGCAGTGAAATCGAATCATTAATCAAAAGACTCTCAAACAAAAATCCAGGTCCAGATGGCTTCACAGGTGAATTCTAAAAACATTTAAAGAAGAGTTAATACCTACTATTCTCAAACTATTCCAAAAGATAGGAGAGGAAGGAAAGCTTCCAAATTCATTCTATGAGGTCAGATTTACCCTGATACCAAAACCAGATAAGGACGCTTTCCCCCCAAAATAGAACTGCAGGGCAGTATTTTTGATAAACATAGATGCAAAAATCTTCAAAAAATGTTAGCAAATCGAATCTAACAAAGCATTTAAAAAAGCATCAAGTGGGATTTATTCCTGGATGCAAGGGTGGTTCAACATTCACACATAAATCAACATGATACATCACATCAACAAAAGAAAGGATAAAAACCATATGATCACTTCAATAGATGCAGAAAAAAAGCATTTGACAATGTATAACATCCACTCGTGATAAAAACCCTCAACAAAGTAGGTTTAGAGGGAACATACCTCAACATGATAAAAGCCATCTATGAAAAATCCACAGCTAACAGCACCCTTAATGGAGAAAAACTGAGAGCTTTTCCCTTAAAATCAGGAACAAGACAAGGATGCCCACTTTCACCAGTTTTACCCAATAAAGTACTGAAGTCTTGGCCATAGCAATCAGGCAAGAAAAAAGTAATAAAAGCCATTTGGCCAATGTGGTAAGGAAGAAGTAAACATTCAGTATTTGCAGATGACATGATACCATATATAGAGAACCCTAAAGGCTCTACCAAAAAAAAAAACTACCAGAACTGATAAATGAATTCAGTAAAGTTGCAAAATACAAAATCAATATAGAGAAATCCACTTCATTTCTACACACTAATAATGAAGTAGCAGAAAGAAATTAAGAAATCACTTCCATTTACAAGTGCACCAAAAATAATAAAATACCTAGGAACAAACTTAACCAAGGAGCTGAAAAAACCTGTACTCTTAAAACAATAAAACACTGCTGAAAGAAACTGAAGATGACACAAATGAATAGATAGCCCATGCTCATGGATTGGAAGAACAAATACTGTTAAAATGTCCTTACTACCCAAAGAAACCTACAGATTTAATGCAATTTCTACCAAAAAACCAACAGCATTTTTCACAGAACTAGAACAATCCTAAAACTTCTGTGAAACCATAAAAGACCCTGAATAGCCAAAGCAATTTTGAAAAAGAACAAAACTGGAGTTGTCACCATTCCAGATTTCAAGATATACTACAAAGCTGCAGTAATCAAAATAGTATGCAACCGGCACAAAAATAAATACATAGATCAAATGAACAGAATAGGGAACCCAGAAATAAACCCACAATTATATGGTTAATTAATCTTCAACAAAGGAGGCAAGGCCATGCAATGGAAAAAAGACAATCACTTCAACAAACGGTGTTGGGAAAACTGGACAACTACATGTGAAAAAATGAAACTGGTTCACTTCCTTACAACACACCAAAAAAAAAAAAAATCAAAATAGTTTAATGACCTAAAAGTGAGACCTGAAATCATAAAAATTCTAGAAGAGAGAACAGGCAGTCCTTTTTTAGACTTTGTCAATAGCAACATTTTTCCTGAGTCAAGGGAAAGGAAAGCAAAATTAAACTATTGGAAATACATCAAAATAAAGAGATTCTGCACATTGATCAACAAAACTAAAAGACAACCTACTGAATGGGAGAAGATATTTGTAAATGATATATCCAGTAAGGGGTTAATATACTAAAATACATAAAGAACTTATACAGTTCAATACCCAAAAAACAAATAATCCAACTAAAAATGGATAGAAGATACGAACACAAATTTGTCCAAAGAAGACCTACAGATGGCCAACAGCCACATGAAAAGATTCTCAACTTGGCTCATTACTGGGGAAACGCAAATCAAACCACAATTAGATATCACCTCACACCTGTCAGAGTGGCTAAAATCAAAAACACAAGAAACAATAAGCGTTGGTGAGGATGTGGAGAAAAAGGAACCCTCGTGCACTGTTAGTAGGAATGCAAGTTGGTATAGCCACTGTAGAAAACAGTATCCTCAACAATTAAAAATAGAATTAGCATAGGATCCTGTAATTGCATTACTGGGTATTTACTAAAAGAATATGAAAACACTACTTCAAAAAGATGTATGCATCCCTACACCTATCGCAGCATTATTTGTAGTAGCCAAAATATGGAAGCAACCCAAGTTTCCACTAATAGACGAATGGTTAAAAAAGAGGTGATACACACACGAACACGCGTGCGCACACATGCACAAATGGAATAATACTCAGCCATAAACAATGAAATTCTGTCATTTGCAACAAGGATGGAGCTAGAGGGTATTAGGCTAAATGAAAGAAGTCATTCAGAGAAAGACAAACACATGATTTCACTCATTTGTGGAATGTAAGAAATAAAGAAAAAAAAAAAAAAGACAAACCAAAAAACACCCAACTCTATGAGAATGCACAATGGTTACCTGAGGGAAGGTGGGCAGAAGAATGGGTGAAACAGGTGAAGGGGATTAAGAGCCCACTTACCATTATGTGCACTGAACAATGTACAGAACTGCTGAATCACTATATTGTACACTTAAAACTAATATAACACTGTAAATTAACCACGCAGGGATTAAAATTTCTACAAAGTTTTAAATCATAGTTTTGGCTTTTCTTCTTTCCTCCTATTCCTGAACAATCTGGACTCAAAATCATCAGGCAGGGCAGAGAAAAATAGGCATTTCAGTATCTATATATTAAAAACAAATTTATTACAACTTTTTCAATTCTAACTCAATACCGCATAGTTTATTCTACTTTTCTCCCTTTCCAAATCTGTCAATGCCTTCTCCTTCAGTAAGTGACAAACTTTCAACATGCTTCACAGACACACTTTCTACATTTAAAACATGTCTCATAGGGAAAACTGCATATGCTCTAGTGGGCAGGGTAAAGAGAATGTCCCCACAAGAGATAGCCTTGGGCAGGGTGTTAGAACTAGAACAGGATAAGGAGAGCATCCATGCATTGAGTAGGGGTGGTCATGTGTGAGGTGTCAGAGCTGAAGTGGAATGAGAAGACAACCCACAGGGAGAGATGTCCTGGTAAGGGTTGTCAGAGTGCTGGGTGCTGGAGCCCAAGCAGGGAGAGCTAGGAAGGCATCCATGCAGAAGTAGTTGATGGGACACAACAGAAAGTATATCTGAGCTTTGCTTCTCTTCTCCAGGAAGAAAAGGGGACTGACAAATTTGGAAAGGGAGAAAAGCAAAATAAACTATGTGATACTTAATTAGAATTGAAGGTATTGATATGAACTTGTGGTTTTCAATAAATAAATATATACAACCAAAGAAGTAATTATGTGTGTGTGGATGTGTATGTGCACACGTATGTGCATTTGGAAGAGAGAAAGAAAGAGAGATGGTTACACTGCCTTTATGTGGAAGAACATTCTTGTTAGCAGGAAGTACATAAAGAAATTAGGAAGTGGGGTGCCAGGGTGGCTCAGTCAGTTGAGAGGCCGACTCCTGATTTTGGTTGAGGTTTTGATCTCAGGGTCCTGAGACTGAACCCTGTGCCAGGCTCTGTGCTCAGTGGGGAGTCTGCTTGAGGATTCTCTTTCTCTTCCTCCCCTGTTCTCCCTCTCTCTACCTCTCAAATAAATAAATACATCTTTAAAATAAAAAAGAAATTAGGAAGTCAATAGCTTACTTTCTAAAAATTTATTTAAAATACTTTAAAATGTTAATTTGTGGGGCACCTGGGTGGCTCAGGTGGTTAAGCATCTGCCTTTGGCTCAGGTCATGATCCCAGGGTCCTGAGATCAAGCCCCACGTCCGGCTCTCTGCTCAGTGGGGAGCCTACTTCTCCCTCTCCCTCTGCCTGCTGCTGCCCCTACTCGCACTCTCTCTCTGCCAAATAAATAAACAAAATCTTTTAAAATTTTTAAAATAAAATGTTAATTTGTATAGCCTTGAGATTGTTTCAAAAACTTAAAAATGTAATTTCAAAAAATAGCACAGGTAAAATATACACATACAAACACTCATATGTATGTATAGAAAGATTAAACATTAAAATGATAGGAGTGGTTTTCCACGTAAATGGTCAGAGCTTCAGCTCTCTTTAAACTTAAAGCAATGGTGAATGTTAGCCAGCAATGTACATGCATTATTAATAAAACTGCTAGTTTATGCAGATACTTTACATCTTCTTTCAGCTGTGTTACCTTTATTAATTATTACTCTACTGACCAAACATAACTGAGAGCTACATATGAGATTTCATAGTTTAGGTTAATGGATTTACCCAAGACTAAGGATAGCTTTTTTCCCCCCTTTTGTACACCATGGAATTACTGCAGGCACAATGGAGACCAGCTAAGAGCAGAAATTGTGGGTCCAGTAGTAACTAGTTTGAAACTCTAACTCCCCAACTTAACATCTATGTGACGAGCTTGAAGAGGTAAGCTAATCTGTCAGAGGGGCTTGTGAAAGAACTAAATCTGCTAATATATCCTATCACATGGTAAGTACTCAATAAAATATAGTTATAAATTATGATCTCTGCAAAAAAAATACGGTTTATGTACAGTCTAAAAAAAGTCAGAAGGGAGGCTCTGATCTTTTCAGTCACTCAGGAACCTAGACTCCATTCATTTTGTGTCTGTCATTTTTAAAGGTATTGGCTTCTTTGCATCTAGCTGTCACACAAAAGAAAAAAAAAAAACACGTGGAAGGTTTATCCCCTCTTAATGACTTTAGCAAGTGTTAACACAAATTATTTCGGCTCACAGTCCATTGATGAGAATTAATTACATAGCGTAACATAGTTGTAAGGAGTCTGGAAAATGTAGTTTAGTGGTAAACGCAGGATGAAGAGAAATAATGGACATCATTGAGCATTTATGGTCTTTGTTACAGTCTGCCTTTCTGGTCTCCAAATATCTGTTAAAACTCTTCTTTGTAGAGAAGGCACATCTAGCTATCCCTAAAATAGACAATCCAAATCCCACAAAGTCACTATACCAGTTCAAAGTCCAGGATTATTGAGAGACAATTATCTAGAAGTCTTTCATGTTGCTGTACAGCTTGATTTAGCTTTTGTTCCAAACTGTCAAGGTTGTGTGTATAGCAAAAAGTTGGGAAGACAGAGATAGTGCCTCCCTCCAGGACAGAAGGCACGACTGTTTGCTACCCAGAAGAATAGTACAGGTAACCTTTTTTTTAAACAAAATCTTGGCTAGTATTTATTTTTGGGTAGCCTTCTGGCTATTGATAGTTTTCTATTGCTTAAGCTGGATAAAGCAAACGGGTGTTAGTTTTATATTATTTTGTAACATACCTACATATTTATTCACTTTTATATAAGTGTGTATCTAATTTTTTAAAAATAAAAAATAAGAAGTACAAGGGCACCTGGGTGGCTCAGTCATTAAGCATCTGCCTTCGGCTCAGGGCGTGATCCCAGCGTTCTAGAACCGAGCCCCGCATCAGGCTCCTCTGCTGAGAGCCTCCCTCTTCCTCTTCCACCCCCCTGCTTGTGTTCCCTCTCTTGCTGGCTGTCTCTCTGTCGAATAAATAAATAAAATCTTAAAAAAAAAAAAAAAAAGAAGTACAAAGAAAAAAATATATATACGTCTCCACAAAAGCCTATCAATATACTGCACTATAATCCACTAGCTGAATGGAGAAAATCCACAAGCTCCTATCAATAAATGCAGAAAAACATGTTGATAATATTCAACCTTTATTCATGATAAATTAAAGCCTATTTATGAACTAGGATTTAAAAAATCCCAAAATCTATTAGGGTTATTGACCAAAACCTCAAGCAAACATTATACTTTAATAGTGAACTGCTGGAAGCCTTTAAAAATCAAGAACTGAATGAGACAAGGGGTGCCTGGGTGGCTCAGCAGTTAAAGCATCTGCCTTCAGTTCAAGTCATGATCCCAGGGTCCTGGGATCGAGCCCCATATCGGGCTCCCTGCTCAGCGGGAAGCCTGCTTCTCCCTCTCACACTCTGCATGCTTGTGTTCCCTCTCTCACGGTCTCTCTTTGTCAAATAAATAAATAAAGTCTTAAAAAAAAAAAAACTGAATGAGACAAAGATATTGCCAATCACTGCACACATAAATATCATACTGAAGGATCTAGTTAAGGAAATTAAAGTTAATAGATAAAAAAATAAATGTACGTAAATTATCTGTACTTCTTTACACTAGCAAAACAGAAGTGTGGCTTTAAAAAGGGATTTATTTCACAATAATAGATTAAAATAAAAATATGTGCCTAGGGTTAAATTTAACAAATAATGTGTGTGAATTCATAAAAATAATAAAATTTTAATGGAAGACATTAAAGAAGCACAAATAAATTGAGAGATGAACTATTAAGTTCAACTAGATGAAACTGCTGTTTTAGTCGGTCAAAAATGGTCAAACATCAGCAATTTCACATAGTTCAACTAAATATATCCATGCAGAACAATGCTATGAATTTGACATTTCTCTCAATATTAATTTATACACTCATTTCTGTTCCAATCAAAATCCAACACAAGGTCATTCTAAAATCTACAAAGTTTCAGGGCACCTGGGTGGCTCAGTTGGTTAAGTGTCTAAGTCTTGATTTTGGTTCAGTTCATGATCTCAGGGTTGTGAGATTGAGCCCTGCATTGGGCTCTGTTCTGGCTGTGGAGCCTGCCAAAGATTCTCTCTCTCCCTCTGCCCCTTACCCCTTTCCGTTCTCAATCCCTCTCTAAAACAAACAAACAAACAAACAAAAACACAAAGTCTACAAAGTTTTAAGAATTTTTAAAAAGATTTATTTATATATTTTAGTGAGAGAGATCATGAGCAGGGGGAGAGGCAGAGGGAGAGAGAGAATCCCAAGCAGACTCACCACTGAGTGCAGAGCCCCACATGGGTCTCAACCATAGGACCCTGAGATCATGACCTGAGCCAAAATCAAAAGTCTGGCACTTAACCAACTGGGCCACGCACACACCCCAAGACTTTTCTTAATAATAATGTAAAAGGACCTTACCTTTATCCTACCATTAATAATTATAAAATTAAAATAATAACTAAGGAGTAGCATTGGTACATGGATAGGGAAACGGCCAATGGAATAATATTAGGGGATCCAGAAACAGACTCCCCAGTTTTGCTTCTCTTAATATAAATGCAAATTGCCTCTGAATATCAACCGGGGAAAGAACGGACTGTTCAATGAAAAATGGTTGGACAACTGGTTATTTAATAAATGGTAAGTTTGGATACTACTTCACACTGTATGCAAAAATCAAGTCTAGATGACAAAAATATGAAAGTATGAAAACAGAACTTTAAAGCTTATATAAGTAAATACAGGAGCAGATGTCATGAAATTAAGGTAGGAAAAATTTATTAAACAAGTATAAAAAGTATATCTCATAAGGAGAAAATTTATACATGTAAAGCCTCTATTCATCAAAGGCACCATTTTAAAAATGTAATTAAAAGCCACAAATTTTTAACATATAAGACTGGCAAGGGATTTATATACAGATTAAATCAATTACTCTTACAAATGAAGGGAGAAATTCAATCAAATTAAAAATTAGGCAAAAAACAAGAACATGCATTTTAGATGAGAAAAGCACACGACATATAAAAATATGAAAACATGCTCAACTTTATTTGGCTATGGGAAATAAAAATCAAAACAGTATCAAATTACCATTCCAAATTAATAAGATGGACAGGCTTTAAATATTTTGCCTATTTCATGGGTTGTTTTTTGATATGGTGAATTGGGAATTATTACATAGAGCTAGTAAGAATGTAAATTGGCAAAGCACTTTGATAAATTTAAATTCAACCAGTGAAGTTGATGATATGTGCCTAATGGCCCAGCAAGTTCATTCCTATGCATATACCCTAGAGACATTCTTGCCCAGATGCCCAAGGAGTCACATAAAAGAGTGTTCATAGCAGCATTATTTATAATGTTCGAAAAACTAGAATATTCCAAATGTCCATCATCAATAATGCTTTTCAAATAAAGTTAAAAAACATGCAAAACTAAATAATGTATATTTTAAGGATACACATGCTGCGACAACGCCTGCGGAGCCACGGTGTTGATTCGGGAGTAGGACGAGGTACAGACAGGTTAGCTTGCGAAAGAGAGCATGGGTGCAGGGGACAACCGCAAGGCACGCCACCACCAAGAGTGTGATCGCCCCGAACAGCTGCAACCTCGGGTATTTATTGGCAATAAACAATCAAAGACAATCAAGGGGAGTCTTGTGATCTGTAGTACATCCTAGTGAATAGTAGTACATCACGGGAAAGGTCATGGGAGATGATGTAACATTTAGCAAGTGAGGCCTGTTCTTAAACATGTTTCTATGGACCCTGTGGGCTATTGTCAAGAGCAATCAAGTTTCAGTTGGGGCAGCATTCTGCCCTTTAGCAGACCAGGCGTTCCTGGCCGTTCGTTATCTGACGGCAGCTTTCCACCCTGAGCGAGCTGGGCGTTCCCAGCTGCTGTGTAAGCTGGGCGTGCCCGACTGCTATACAAGCCCGGTGTTCGGACTGCTCTGCTCTGACTTTTACGCTAAAGCCCGCAAAGTCACAAACATGTCTTCCTATTATATCCTTAGCATAAACTCTCGGCCAGTGGCTGCTGCATACACACACACAAAGCAATTCTTTAAAAAAGCAACTGCATGGTAAATACAAAAGTGGGCATCATGATTACCACACAGAGGGGAAGCAAAAGACAAGGGTCAGGGAGAAGTACACAATTTTCCTAGTACTAATAATTCAATAACTGAGGTTGTATTATTATCTATACTTTATAAATGTATTAAAACATTCCCATTTATGAATAAAATGTTTCACAATAAATTCTAAGAGAGAATGAATCACTTCCCAGAAGCCCAAAATAGGTTAGGAGACAACAGTCTCAAATCACTTTAAATTAATTAGACATTGTTGGATCTGAGAAATCCATCCCTCTCTGAGCATGATTTAAAATCTAGGCCAGCCCTGTCCCTGACATGGCACACAGAAACACTCATATTATCTTTTGCTTCGCCAAAGACTCTTGAAGTGTAATCTTAAAGTAACTTTGTCTACCCAACACCTAAAGGAGCTGGGAAAGAACACCAAATAAAGCCTAAACACAGCTGGAGAAGAGAAATAATAAAGATCAGAGCAGAAATCAATGAAATAGAAACCAAAAGAACAGATCAACGAAACTAGGAGCTGGTTCTTTGAAAGAATTAGTAAGATTGATAAACCTCTGGCCAGACTTACCAAAAAGAAAAGAGAAATGACCCGAATAAATAAAATCATGAATGAAAGAGGAGAGATCACAACCAACACCAAAGAAATACAAACAATTATAAGAAGATATTATGAGCAACTACATGCTGACAAATTAGACAATCAGGAAGAAATGGATGCATTCCTAGAGATGTATAAACTACCAAAACTGAACCAGGAAGAAATAAAAAAACTGAACAGACCCTTGACCAGCAAGGAAATTGAAGAAGTAATCAAAAACCTCCCAACAAACAAGAACCCAGGGCCAGACGGCTTTCCAGGGGAATTCTACTAAATATTTAAAGAAGAATTAATACCTATTCTTCTGAAGCTGTTTCAAAAAATAGAAATGGAAGGAAAACTTGCAAACTCTTTTTAAGAGGCCAGCATTACCTTGATTCCAAAACCAAAGACCCCACCAAAAAGGAGAAATACAGACCAGTATTCCTGATGAACATGGATGCAAAAATTCTCACCAAAATACTAGCCAATAGGATCAAACAGTACATTAAAAGGATTATTCACCATGACCAAGTGGGATTTACTTCTGGGCTGCAAGGTTGGTTCAACATCCGCAAATCAATCAATGTGATACACTACATAAATAAAAGAAAGGACAAGAATGATATAAAACTCTCAATAGATGCAGAAAAAGCACTTGACAAAGTACAGCACCCTTTCTTGATTAAAACTCTTCACAGTATAGGGATAGAGGGTACATACCTCAATATCATAAAAGCCACATAGGAAAAGCCCATAGTGAATATCATTCTCAATGGAGAAAAACTGAGAGCTTTTCCCCTAAGGTCAGGAACAGGACAGGGATGTCCACTATCACACTGCTGTTCAACATAATACTAGAAGTCCTAGCCTCAGCAATCAGACAACAAAAAGAAATATAAGGCATCCGAATCGGCAAAGAAAAAGTCACACACTCACTCTTTGCAGATGACATGATAGTCTATGTGGAAAACCCAAAAGACTCCACCCCAAAATTGCTAGAACTCACACAGGAATTCAGTAAAGTGGCAGGATATAAAATCAATGCACAGAAATCAGTTGCATTTCTATACACCAACAATGAGATAGAAGAAAAAGAAATTAAGGAGTCGATCCCACTTACAATTGCACCCAAAACCCTAAGATACCTAGGAATAAACCTAACCAAAGAGGCAAAGGATCTGTACTCGGAAAACTATAGAACACTCATGAAAGAAACTGAAGAAGACACAAAGGAATGGAAAAAATTTCCACTGTTTTGGAAGAACAAATATGGTTAAACTGTCTATGCTGCCTAGAGCAATCTACACATTCAACGCAATCCCTACCAAATACCATCAACTTTTTTCACATAACTGGAATAAACAATCCTAAAATTTCTATGGAATGAGAAAAGACCCCAAATAGCCAAAGGAACATTGAAAAAGAAAAGCAAAGCTAGTGGCATCACAATTCCGAACTTCAAGCTCTATTACAAAGCTGTCATCAAGACAGCATGGTACTGGCTCAAAAACAGACACATAGATCAATGGAACAGAACAGAGAACCCAGAAATGGACCCTCAACTCTATGGTCAACTAATCTTCGACAAAGCAGAAAAGAATATACAATGGAAAAATTAGACTATCTCTTCAACAAATGGTCCTGGGAATATTGGACAGCCACATGCAGAAAAATGAAACTGGGCCATTTTGTCACACCATACACAAAAATAGACTCATCCATTTTGAACTTCAAATGGACTCAAAATGAATGAAAGCCCTGAACATGAGACAGGAATACATCAAAATCCTTGAAGAGAACACAGGCAGCAACCTCTTTGACTTCGGCTGCAGCAAGTTCTTGCTAGACATGTCTCCAAAGGCAAGGGAAACAAAGGTAAAAATGAACTATTGGTACTTCACCAAGGTAAAAGGTTTTTTTTTAATAATATTTATTTTGTTATATTAGTCACCATACAGTACATCCCCAGTTCTTGATGCAATGTTCCATGATTCATTACTTTCGTATAACACCCAGTGCACCATGCAATATGTGCCCTCCTTAATACCCATCACCAGCCTATACCAATCCCCCATCCCCCTCCCCTCTGAAGCCCTCAGTTTGTTTCCCAGAGTCCACAGTCTCTCATGGTTCATTCTGCCTTCTGTTTACGCCCCCTTCATTCTTCCCTTCCTTCTCCTACCAATCTTCCTATTTCTGATGTTCCATAAATGAGTGAAACCATAGGATAATTGTCTTTCTCTGCTTGACTTATTTCACTTAGCATAATCTCCTCCAGTCCCGTCCATGTTGCTGCAAATGTTGTGTAAGCATTCTTTCTGATGGCTGAGTAATACTCCATTGTATATATGGACCACATCTTCTTAATCCAGTCATCTGTTGAAGGGCATCTCGGCTCCTTCCATGATTTAGCTATTGTGGACATTGCTGCTATGAACATTGGGGTGCATATGGCCCTTCTCTTCACTACGTCTGTATCCTTGGGGTAAATACCCAGTAGTGCAATGGTTGGATCATAGGGTAGCTCAATTTTTAACTTTTTAAGGGACCTCCACATTGTTTTCCAAAGTGGCTGTACCAACGTGCATTCCCACCAACAGTGTAAGAGGGATCCCCTTTCACCACATCCTCTCCAACATTCGTTATTTCTTGCCTTGTCCATTTTTGCCATTCTAACTGGTGTAAGGTGGTACCTCAAGTTGGTTTTGATTTGAATTTCCCTGATGGCTAATGATTTTCAACATTTTTCATGTTTCTGTTAGCCATTTGTATGTCTTCATTGGAAAAGTGTCTGTTCATATCTTCTGCCCATTTTTTGATTTATTTGTTTTTTGTGTATTGAGTTTGAGAAGTTCTTTGTAGATCTTGGATACCAGTCCTTTATCTGTAGTGTCATTTGCAAATATATTCTCCCATTCCGTGGACTGCCTCTTAGGTTTTCTGACTGTTTCCTTGTCTGTGCAGAAACTTTTAATCTTGATGAAGTCCCATAAATTCATTTTATCTTTTGTTTCTCTTGCCTTTGGGGATGTATCATGAAAAAGGTTGCTTTGGCCGATGTCATAGAGGTTGCTGCCTATGTTCTCCTCTAGAATTTTGATGGATTTCTTTCTCACATCGAGGTCTTTCATCCATTTGGAGTTTATTTTTGTGTATGGTGTGAGAGAGTGGTCAAGTTTCATTCTTTTGCATGTAGCTGTCCAATTTTCCCAGCACCATTTATTGAAGAGACTCTTTTTTCCACTGGATGTTTTTTCCTGCTTTATCAAATATTAGTTGCCCAAAGAGCCGAGGGTCCATTTTTGGGCTCTCTATTCTGTTCCATTGGTCTATGTGTCTGTTTTTGTGCCAGTACCATGCTGTCTTTGTGATCACAGCTTTGTAGTACAGCTCGAAATCCGGCATTGTGATGCCCCCAGCTTTGTTTTTCCTTTTCAACAGTTCCTTGGAGATTTGGGGCCTTTTCTGTTTCCATACAAATTTAAGGACTGTTTGTTCCAGTTCTTAGAAAAATGTCCTCGGTATTTTGATCGGGATAGCATTGAAAGTGTAGATTGCTCTGGGTAGCAGGGACATTTTAACTATGTTAATTCTTCCGATCCATGAGCATGGAATATCTTTCCATCTTTTTATATCTTCCTCAGTGTCTTTCAAGAGTGATTTATAGTTTCTAGAATATAGGTCCTTTACGTCTCTGGTTAAGTTAATTCAAAGGTAACGTATGGTTTTTGGTGCTATTGTAAATGGGATGGATTCCCTAATTTATCTTTCTTCGGTCTCGTTATTCGTGTATAGAAATGCAACTGATTTCTGAGCATTGATTTTATATCCCGCCACGTTACTGAATTGCTCTATAACTTCTAATAGTTTGGGAGTGGCTTCTTTCGGGTTTTCCATATAGAGTATCATGTCATCTGCGAAGAGAGACATTTTGACTTCTTCTTTGCCGATTTGAATACCTTTGATCCCTTTTTGTTGTCTGATTGCTGTTGCAAGGACTTCTAGTACTATGTTGAATAATAGTGGCGAGAGTGGGCATCCTTGTCGTGTTCCTGATCTTAAGGGAAAGGCTTTCAGCTTTTCCCCGTTGAGAATGATATTTGCTGTAGGCTTTTCATAGATGGTTTTTATGAGATTGAGGAATGTACCCTCTATTCCTACACTCTGAAGGGTTTTAATCAGGAAAGGATGTTGTATTTTGTCAAATGCTTTTTCTGCATCAATTGAGAGGGTCATATGGTTCTTGACTCTTTTCTTGTTGATATGATCTATCACATTGATCGATTTGCAAATGTTGAACCACTCTTGCATCCCAGGGATGAATCCCACTTGGTCTTGATGGATAATCCTTTTAATGTACTGTTGGATTCTATTAGCTAGAATCTTGTTGAGAATCTTGCGTCCATATTCATCAGGGAAATTGGTCTGTAATTCTCCTTTTTGATGGGGTCTTTGCCTGGTTTGGGGATCGAGGTAATACTGGCCTCATAGAATGACTTTTGTAGTTTTCCTTCTGTTTCTATTTTTTGAAACAGCTTCAGGAGAATAGGTATTATTTCTTCTTTGAATGTTTGGTAGAATTCCCCGGGGAATATCAGGCCCTGGACTCTTGTTTTTGGGGAGGTTTTTATCACTGCTTCAATCTCTTCATAGTTAATTGGTCTATTTAAATAATCAATTTCTTCCTGCTTCACTCTTGGTAGTTTATAGGTTTCCAGGAAGGCATCCATTTCTTCCAGGTTGTTTGCTTTATTGGCATAAATCTGTTGATAAAAGTTTCTAATGATACTTCCTATTTCATTGGTGTTAGTTGTGATATCTCCCCTTTCATTCATAATTTTATTAATTTGGGTCCTTTCTCTATTCTTTTGAATAAGTCTGGCCAGTGGCTTAACAATCTTATTTATTCTTTCAAAGAACCAGCTTCTAGTTCTGTTGATGTGCTCTACTGTGCTACTGGTTTCTATTCATTGATCTCTGCTCTAATCTTGATCAACTGCTCTCTCGTGCCTGGGTTAGGCCTGTTCTGTTCCCGCTCCAGCTTCTTGAGGCAAAAATATAAAACTGCATTTTAGATTGTTGTTATTCTTTTGAGTGAGGCTTGGATGGCTATGTATTTTCCCCTTGGGACTGCCTTTGCAGTGTCCCACAGGTTTTGGACTGATGTGTTTTCATTCCTGTTGGTCACCATAAATTGTTGAAACTGATTTTTAATTACCTGGTTTACCCAATCATTTTTGAGCAGGATGGTTCTTAGTTTCCAAGTGTTTGAGTTTCTTCCAAATTTTTCCTTGTGATTCAGTTCCAGTTTCAAAGCACTGTGGTCTGAGAATATGCAGGGAATGATCTCAGTCTTTTAGTATTGGTTAAGACCTGTTTTGTGACCCAGTATATGGTCTGTTCTGGAGAAAGCTCCATGTGCATTCGAAAAGAATGAGTATTCTGTTGTTCTGGGGTGTAGTGTTCTGTATATATCTATGAAGTCCATCTGGTCCAGTATGCCATTCAAAGCTCTTGTTTTTTTGTTGATTTTCTGCTTAGGTAATCTGTCTATTGCTGAGAGCGGAGTGTTGAGGTCCCCTACTACTAATGTATTGTTATGTATATGTCTCTTTATTCTGGTTAAGAGTTGGCTTGTGTATCTAGCTGCTCCCATGTTGGGGGCATAGATATTTATAATTGTCATATTCACTTAATACCCTTTAAGAATAATATAATATCCTTTAAGAATAATATAATGTCCTTCTGTATCTCTGACTATAGTCTTTAGTTTAAAATCTAATCTGTCTGCTATGAGAATTGCTACCCCAGGTTTCTTTTGAGGTCCACTGACATGAAAAATGGCTTTCTATCCCTTCACTTTCAGTCTGGATTTATCTTTAGGTTCAAATGGGTCTCTTGTAGACAGCAAATGGATGGGTCATGTCTTTTTATTCAATCTGCAACCCTGTGTCATTTTATGGGAGCATTTAGGCCATTCACATTGAGAGTGATTATTGAGAGATATGATTTTAATGATGTCATGTTGCCTGTGAAGTCTTTGTTTCTATAGATTGTAAAATTCTGTTCTGTATCACTCTTGGGGCCTTTTTACTTTCATAGAACCCCCCTTAATATCTCCCGTAGGGCTGGTTTGGTGGTTATGAATTCCTTGAGTTTCTGCCGATCCTGGAAGGTCCTTATCTCTCCATCAATTCTGAATGACAGCCTTGCTGGATAAAGGATCCTTGGCTGCATGTTCTCAGATAGAGCTTTGAAAATACCCTGCCATCCCTTCCCGGTCTGCCAGGTCTCTGTAGACAGGTCTGACGTTATTCTGATATTTTTCCCTCTGTATGTAAGGATTTTCTTCACCCTGGCCGCTTTCAATACTGTATCCTTGGATCTAATATTTGCGAAATGCACTATGATGTGGCGTGGTGTAGGTCTGTTCTCATTTACCTTGGGAGGGGTCCTCTCTGCTTCCTGGACACGAATGCTTGTTTCCTTTGCCAGATTAGGGAAGTTCTCAGCTACAATTTGTTCAAATATCTCTTCTCGACCTCTCTCTTTCTCTACCCCCTCGGGGATGCCGATGATTCTGACATTGGAACATTTCATTGAGTCAGTAATCTCCCATAATCTACATTCTTGAGATTGGATTTTTTTGAGGCAAGTTTCTGTTTTAACTTTCTCTTCTACCATCCCATCCTCCAATTCACTAATTCATTCTCTGCCTCATTTACCCTGGCTGTCAGACTGTCTAGTTTAGACTGCATTTGATTCATAGCATTTTTAATTTCTGCCAGACTTGCTCTCATTTCTGCCCTTAGAGATTCTATATTCTTGTTAATATTTTCATTAATAGTTTTTTCAAGCCTACACATCATCCTGACCATTGTTACTCTGAACTCCATTTCTGACAGTTTGGTTATATCCATATCCATCAGTTCTGTGGCAGAGGCTTTTCTTTGCCGGGGGGGGGGGGGGACTTCTCCTTCTCGTCATTCTGATGAGGAGAGGTTGTGGGGATGCCCAGAGCCCAAGTTATTGACCAGAACACAGGCAGTGTGCACTTGTTTTATAGGGACCTTAGGGATGTCAGCCTCCTGATTTTTCAGCCTGCCTTCTGGGTGAGGGGCCTGCCTCACTGATATTCAGGAAACCCTGTTTGGGTAGAGTTGCCCCCTCCCCTGCGAGGGGGTATGGGGATGGGCACAACGTGAGCCAGTATTTCTGGGCTTTTGTTCTCTGGTGGCTTTCCTTGGCGGTTTTCTGTGCCTCTTCTGAGAGTCAGAGCAGCAGTGGCCGTATCCTAGCCTCTGTCTCAGAACAGAGAGATCGTATTTCGCTCTCCACTGAGCTCTCTAGGCCACTTTAACTCTGTTACTATCGGTGCTGCTATAAACCCTACAGCAACCGGGATGTGTGCCCCACAGCCTGTGTCCCAGCCCTCACTTCCAGGGCCCACATGTCTCTGTCCTTTGTGCTTCTAACACTGCCAGCACCCCCCCGCCCCCCGCTTCCCACGCGTGCCCCCAAGCTCCCTGTTTCAGTATGGTTTGCGTGCGCTCTGGAGCACCGGTTTTCAGTCTGGTCGCACATGCACTCCCGAGCTCTCGGTTTCAGTCTAGTTCGTGTGTGTGCTCCAGAGCTCCTTTTTTCAGTTTGGACACGTGCACGCTCCCGAGCTCCTGGATTTAATCCAGTTCCAGTGAGCACTCTGGAGCTCCGGTTTTCAGTCTGGTCGTGTGCGTTCCCAGGCTCCCGGTCTCAGTCTGCTTTCTCGCGGGTGCCGGTCCATGAGTCAAGGCGCTCCCCAGCACAAGTGGCTACTGCTTCCCGACGCCCGAGCGTGGAGGCTCCCTCCCCCTTCTGTTTCTCTTCCTATATCTGTGTGCAGATTCACAGCTCCCCGTTTCATACCTCAATACTCAGCGCTGGAGATGTTCGTTTGTAGAGATCCAGGTGTATCTTCCTGCGTCTCAGGCTGATTCTGTGGGTTTTCAGGATGGTCTGGTAGATATCCAGCTCGACTTGGGACCAGTTGAGAAAGGGTCTCCTACTCCTCCGCCATCTTTTCTCCTCCTTGCAGAAAGTGGTCGCTTTTGTTTTCATAGAGTTTCTGCTACTCTTTTCTTCATTCTCCGGTTGCATGCATAGGTATTCAGAATGGTTTGGTAGCTCTCTCGCTGAATTCCTGGGACCAGACGAACTTCAGGTCTCCTGCTCCTCCGCCATCTTGGGACACCGAGTTGGAGCTCAACTCCTGTTTTAAACTGGGTTCCTTGCAGAAAGTGCTCACTTTTCTGTTCATAGAGTCGCTGCTATTCTTTTCTTCATTCTCCAGTTGAGTTTGTAGGTGTTCAGAATGGTTTGATAGCTATCTAGCTGAATTCCTGGGACCAGACGGAATTTAAGCCTCCTGCTCCTCCACCACCTTGGACTCCTCTCAGGTCCAAAGACTTCAAAAAGCCTGGCAAGGCACACTGGGGGTCTCTGTGAGTCTGAGGTGCTGGCTGCTCCCCGCCTCAGCTCCAGCTCCGACTCCGCACCTGCCCGCCTGAGGATCCGTCCCACCTTCTCTGGATCTGCTAAGTCCCTGGGACGCTCAACACTCAGATAAAAGGCTTTTGTACAAAAAAGGGAATAGTCAAAAAAACCAAAGATAACCAACAGAATGGGAGAAGATATGTACAAATGATACATCAGATAAAGGGCTAGTATCCAAAATCTATAAAGAACTTACCAAACAACACCCAAAGAACAGATAATCCAATCAAGAAATGGGCAGAAGTCACGAACAGACATTTCTGCAAAGAAGACATAGAAATGGCCAACAGACACATGAAAAAGTGCTCAACATCACTCAGCATCAGGGAAATTCAAATCAAAACCCCATTGAGATACCACCTCACACTGGTCAGAATGGCTAAAATTAACAAGTCAGGAAATGACAGATGTTGTTGAGGATGCAGAGAAAGGGGAACCCTCTTACACTGTTGGTGGGAATTAAAGCTGATACAGCCACTCTGGAAAACAGTATGGAGGTTCCTCAAAAAGTTGAAAATAGAGCTATCCTATGACTCAGTAATTGGACTAGTAGGTATTTACCCTAAAGATACAAATGTAGTGATCCGAAGGGGCACCTGAACCCTAATGTTTACAGCAGCAATGTCCACAATAGCTATGGAAAGATGTTCATTAACAGATGAATGGATAAAGGAGATGTGGTATATATATATACAATGGAATATTAGGCAGCCATCAAAAAATGCCATTTGCAATGACATGGATGGAACTAGAGGGTATTATGCTAAGCAAAATAAGTCAATCAGAGAAAGACAATTATCATATGATCTCACTGATAATTTAAGAAACAAAGCAGAGGATCATAGGGGAAGAGAGGAAAAATGAAACAAGATGAAACCAGAGAGAGAACCAAACCATAAGGACTCTTAATCTTAGGAAATAAACTGAGGGTTGCTGGAGGGGAGGGGGTGGAGGGATGGGGTAGCTGGGTAATGGACATTGGGGAGGATATGTGTTGTGGTGAGCACTGGGTGTTATGTAAGACTGACGAATCACAGACCTGTACCTCTAAAACAAATGATAGATAGATAGATAGATAGATAGATAGATAGATAGAACTCAGTGATAGGATATCTGAGATGTGCTCCAATAAATCCAAAGCATAATTGAAACAAGCTGGTCATGAGTTGATAACTATCTTAATTGGTTATAGGTGCATGATAGTTCATTGCATTATGTATGTACACATTTGATATTTTCCATAAAGAGTTTAAAAAATCAATTCAGTGGCCAAAATATTTCCTTGCATATACACAAAAACTAAGTCAGTCCACTGGCTTTTCTGACTACTTATAGGTAATAAAAAGTAAATGATCACTTTAAATCAAGAAATACTAACTCAATTCAGAAATTATAATTCTAAGACCCATGTAATGATAAAACTCTTATATTATAAAATTAAATCTTCATCTCCCTATTTATGACATTCTGCAGGCAAGAGGCCACCAAATAGGGTAGAGTAGTATTGTGGGTTTTTTTCTTTCCTTATTCATGTGTCCACCTGCAAAAGGGGATTCTGATCTCCCTCAGGTTTGAGTCTAGGGATGAAACAGATTAAGAGGGAACAAGAAAATTCTTATTCAACTGGTGCTGTATTTAGATGGCTTTGCAGTCCCTGGCATTGCTAGTGTTTAAAACCTACTCTTACAAGGCACTTTTTATGGGCTTTTTGGAGGTCCCACTGGGAATATCTACTGCACTGCCCATGAGATAGATAGATACATTTTCCTCTCCCTTCCACTCCTCACCTCATCTTGGTTTTTGCTGCCCCACTCTCTCCTATACAGACCCTTTCAGCTTAAAATGTTACCAGGCTAACCCTCCCCCCACTTATAGGCCACCACTACTTCTCAGAAATACTCATGTATCTTTTGCTCCAGTGAACTCTGAAAGTACATACACCTTTTGTTCATCTCATCTACCAGCCACTGCCTAGATCATGTATAATCCTTATATTTTTCAGGAAGAAGCCAAACAGATATCCACTATTCAGCACTGTAGGTTACATTACTAAACTTTCTCAACAGTTTTGTTAAAGGTCTACTCACCAGGCTTGATTATTCCACCCTACTCTACACGTCTCAAGGGTACAGCTGTCTCCAAAGAAATCTTTCTAAACCCACCCTTCTTAATCTTAATAACATGAACAATAACTTTAGGGCTGCAAAACTTATTTTGAAAATTTTCATGTTGGGATGACCCCACATTGATATCTGATCTCTTTCAACTTACTGTTATGTTAAAAATCATCCTGGGAGCTGAAGAGAGACGTATTGAAGCAACCTTACAGTGCTGAGCTGGATGGTCTTTGAAAGATGATGGTGAACGGAAAGTAGCCCAAAGAATTAAGATTAGTCAGTATCATGATTAAGAAAAAAATGAACCTTCTAGAAACTAAAGCTAAGTGGTAAGAGTTATGTTGATTTCTGGAATTGCTAGAATGGATTATCAAACATATTTTGATTAATATTTAGGCAATAAGATGAGAACGAGGAATCAAAGTGGTTTCCTATTAACAAATACAAATGTATTCATTCATATTGATCGAAATATAAATTACTGACAATAAAAACAGTTATATTTATATCATAAGATTAGTAAGGCATTTAGTAATTTCTTTGTTATCATCAATTTTCAGATTAGGCTTAATTGATGGGCTGAAAAAAGTGGTATGAGATTTTAACTGAATGTTATTATGAAAAAATGTTAGTTATTAATTATGGCAGTATAGAGGGAAGTCACCCACAGAATACTTTAATACTCTCTCCTACTCGACATTTTAATTGATGAGTTAGGTAAAAATACATGAAATGTGCAAATACTAAGTTAATACATTAATATATTTTTATTTTTATTTAACATGTAACTTGCTTCACAACTAAATTACCAATTAAACTTCATTTTTCATCATTTGTTGTTTAGTCCTTAATCTCTGAAACTTACAATTTAGAATAGCAAATTACCTTAAACAGCAACTGTTGACTGATCAGTTTCACACTCATTATTATTTGATTAGCCTATTTTAATAGACAGCCTATAGTTCTCAAACATTCCGAAAGTCAAAGGTTTAGCTCAATTATACAGCAACAAGTCCAAATGTCTGGCATCATAGCAATCAAGATTAATAAAAATGAAACCCAGGGACACTTGGGTGGCTCAATTAGTTAAGCGTCTGCCTTCAGCTCAGGTCATGATCTCAGGGTCCTAGGATGAGCCCTGCATTAGGCTCCATTCTGGCAGGGAGCCTTTTTCTCTTTAAAAAAAAATCAAAAGGCTAACTGAACATAATAAAAAAATAAATAAACAAACAAAAGAAACACTGAAAATGAACAGTGTATTTTAATGAAACGTGTTCCTTCTGGAATTTAAGATACATGGTACATTGGAATGCCATGTGACATAAGTTATGTCAAGGATAAACTGAAAGTAATTGATTATACTTTTCCCTTTTGTCAGTAAGGTGTTTTTTCAAAGGTGATCTTACTCTAGTAAGTTGAAGACCATAAGGCATACAGATCACCAAAGCTAGTTAATTTATTTTTATTGCTCTGGTATGAGCAAGACTAAGCACCTTCTTTGACTCCAATTATAAGTTCACACAAATATTAGGCATTTTTGAAAACTCACATATCTTTATATTGATCATATTTTTAGGTGGAAAAATAGGACCATCCTTATTTTCTCTTATCTGATTAACATTATTCCATGAAACCATGCTTATCTTTTGATTTTATACAATTTAAAGAGTGATAGGGAAAAGAAGCAAGAGAGAGAAAAGTTAATGCAAAAACAAATTTAAAAGGCAGACGTGACAATAAGAGAAAAAGCACAGAAAGGAAAGCACGAAAAGCAAAACGCTCAATTTATTGATAAAAATCGTTAGAAGTATCAAAAGGGGAAGAAACAAAACAGAAATGTGTCTTTGCTCTCCCTTTCTCTTTGTATCGCACCCAAATCACACAGCTGAGACAACACTTCTGGATGAACATCACAAAGCACTCATGTCAGATTACCCAGCAACTCGTGTTGTTCTTTTAAAGGGTGGTAATTGTGCTTTTTAAGGCAGCAGACTATATATTCAATCATGTTCTAATTTAATATGCAGTGTCCAAAAACACCTCACACTGCATACTTTTTGAAAATGGAAGCATATTATACAGTGAGATCACAGTTCAATTAACATTGAAAAGTGGTATCATTTTAATCAACATTTTCCAACTATCAAAGGGATATGGCTGTGTATCCATATGAATATAAATATATATATATGTGTGTACGGTTGGCATTATCTCATTGCATTGCTTAAATAGCAAAAACAAAAGAGCTAAAATCATATACACTTGAAAAGTACACTTAGCTCAAGAATAGAAATCAATTAATTTAAATAATTCTTATGTCAGAATATTAGAATACCTTTGAAAATCCTAGTCATAGGACCATAACTCATAGCTATAACTTTGGGAAAAACAAAAGAATCACAGCAATTAGATAAAAGCCAATATACTCCCATGCATAGAACATTATGTAATGCTATAACCTGGGTAAGAGCTGGGAAGCGGGATCGGCAGGAGTCCTCATGGGGTAAAACTAGTTCTAAATATATTCGTAGGCTAACCAAAATAAAATAGGCTTGTGTTAAGTCTGCTTGACAATAAAGTATATTACAGAAATTTTACCACTAGACAAAGGAGATTGTTTTGAATTTCCCTTTTTATGGATTTTGAAAGTTCAAAAAATCTACCTCCAAATGCACAGAATAGATAAGAATGAAGTATACAAGTAAGATGTTATGCAAAAGATTAATATAATGACTGAAAGAGTCAAGTTTTTATACCATAAGATTGTTTGGAAAGCCAAATCTACAATGGGATTAGAGCACAGGGCCTAACTATCAAAGTTAAATTAAAAGTAACAACTTTAGTAATGTAGTCCAGGTGAAACAAATGGCTTAGCAGACAGTAAGAGTGTTAAAAATAGGGCTTTAAATTTCCCAGTCCCTAAATTCCCTGAAATAAAAGAATATGGAGAAAGAGCCTGGGTAAAACCATTAAAACTCATTTCTGCACTTAATTTGGTGATGAGCGTGGGGGTGTGGGAGGGAATCTCTGAATGTATATTCTTTAGGTCAAGCTAGAATTTAATGTAACCTGTTCAAAAACTTTTAGGTTTCTAGCTTTGAAACTTTCAAACTTTTTTGACCACAAACCTAAATAATATTGTTTTTGCAGAATACTGTCCATATTCACTTGGACACGTAATACTGAAGAAAGGTTTCATGAAGTACTGCTCACTGTGATAGAATATGATTCTGCTTTTGATACCTGACTGCTGGCGGCTTTCATGTCCCATCATGCCCCCTTTATCTCTTACCTCCGCCTGGGTAAATAAGAAAGCTCCCTCCTTTGCAGCCAAGAGGTGTGAGATTTCAAAGCCCTCAAGGCCCAGGCTACTTGTGGGAATGTTTTCCACATCTCCACACCCTAACCACCTTGAAACCTCAAACCATTCTCCTTTTGCGACTATCTCAAGTCATTTATAACCTGTCTGGGAGCTGCGCTGCTCTCCAGAAAGGCTATGATGTGAGTAATGATTTTTGCCACTTTCTTGGTGCAAGTGTAGCATCACGTCTCCACATCTGAAACAAACTTGGGGGCCATTCTGTCTCTTCAGGGTGACCGCAGCATTTATCTAACTATATGTGATGAATTATTTTCTATTCCTTTTCATGCTATTTCATTTATAAAAATACTGATCTTAACCTTCTACACTGATTATACAACCCACTAATTGTAGATTTTAGTTGAAAATTCTAGTTCGAGATAAGGAGAGCACAAAAATTCTCATTCCAAAGGGTTTTGGGGTCTTTTGATTTTTAACATATTATATGAGTGGATAATAATAACAGTAAAATGTGACATAGCAAACATATTCTAAGGATGGCATATCTAAGCATAGTTAAGACTCCAGCTCTACCTCACTTCTATGACTCAAGCCATATTAAACATACAATGAAGGGGATATACAGCAGTGCTTCTCAAAAGTTCCTGATATACCAATCACCTAATGATCTTATTAAAATGCAGATTTTCAAACAGTAGGACTTGAAGAGGGGCAAAACTTCTGCATGTCTAATAATTGCCCAGCTAGTATCAATATTGCTGGTCCACAGAGCACACTTTGAGTAGCAAGGACAAAGAGAACAGCTATGGAACTGTAGACATCTGCATGGTCATTCCCCCTATTTTTTTGTCCATACATACACACATCACCTGAATCATCTGACAGTAAGTTGTAGACATGATACCCTTTGTCCCTCAAATACTTCAGTGT
Source organism: Ursus arctos (assembly GCF_023065955.2). Taxonomy (NCBI): domain Eukaryota; kingdom Metazoa; phylum Chordata; class Mammalia; order Carnivora; family Ursidae; genus Ursus; species Ursus arctos. The sequence goes on along the minus strand of NW_026622985.1, from coordinate 64,351,172 downwards.
ATAGTTCCTAAAAGTCATGAATATAACCACAATATGATGATCCAATTCTGGAAACTGACCTTAAAACAGCAGTATTATGTAATTTATATTCCTTATTCAGATTTCAATTGTCCCCCTAATGTTCTTTATAGCAAAAAAAACAAATTTCTGGTCTGGGATCCAAGCCAGGGTCACATGTTGTGTTTAGTTGTCATTCTTCGTTAATCTTTTATCTAGAACAGTTCGTTGATCTTCCTTTTTTTATCATGTCTTTGACATTTTTAAGGAGTGCAGGTACTTTATTTATGGAATAAATTCAACTTTCTCTGATGTAGTCTCATAATTCAACTTACACATTTTGGCCAGGACACCAGAGAAGACATGTACTTTTGGTTAATCGTTCTTCCGGAGGCACATGGTACCTATTAATCATTACTGGTAAAGATAATTTCGATCACCTGGTTACAAAGCTATCTGCCAGGTTTCTACACTACAGAGTTTTTGTAATTAATATGTATCTTGTGGGGAAGTATTGGATATTTGTTTCTTCTAAAACTTCCATCCTCTCAATTTAGTAGCTATTGATAATTCTTGTCTAAACAATTATTATTATGGTGCCAAATGCTATTTTTTTAATTTCATGTTTCCTCCTGCCTAGATTGATATTTTACTGTAAGGAGCATTTCAAGATGACAATGCAAGAAATTTGAAAATTGTCTTTAATTTCTCACTTTCTCTCATCAATTACACTATTTAATCGTATAGTAACTGCTTGAGAAATATATAGCACATAAAGACAGTAAGTAACTAGCATTACTATGAAATCAATGTCACATGGAAAAATTTAAATGTCTTGTATGAAATCACAGGGCAAAAATTTTAAAAACAACTACAACAGTAAGAAACAAACAAATCACAAAAAAAAAAAAAAAGAAAGAAAAAGAAAAAAACCCTCAGGAAATGTGTGGAGTGATCCTACACTATCACCCACCTAACTGAGAAAACCTGACACTTTGCTGAAGCAGCTAGGGCCTTAGGATCTACAAAATAAGGTCATAAGAGGGGGTTCAAGAGTCTGAATCCTTTTATCCAATTATATCCTGCGCACAGAGTAGCCTTCCTTGTCTACAGTGGGAAGGTCATTAGATGTGCCCAGAGCAATACTTTCCTTCTTAACACTAAACCAAGTGAGAATTGGTTTTACCAGATGTGTGTAATAATTTGTGAAATGCTCAAACCTTCATATCACTGCCCCTGGAGTTTTTCAAAGAGTAAAAATCATATTCAGCTCCTTGTTGGATGAGAAAGAATCTTTGTTGGTGAACTTAAAAGTAAAAATATCTTCCTAACAGGTACCCCAAAATAGCCATTACCAATGGGAATACCACTTAAAAGTTACCGGAATGGAATGGATATGCGCTCCTCATCATTACTATTATATGATTTATTTTATGATTTATATGATTTATTTATTTATATGATTTAAAAACCATCCTCAGTGTTTCCTCCAGCAGCTCATACAAAACGGCCACAAAGCTGTAACATCTGCTTGGCAGTATTAGCATAATACACTCAAAAATCGAGTTATCGGAGACATTTCAGTCTACAGCTGCATTGTTTTTCTTGTTAATGTCCTATGGCTAATGTACTATTTCATTTCTAAAGAGCAAAGCTCAGGTTATCTGATTAAGTTTGGCACCAAGAAGAATAATGACCTGCATTATCTGAAGACATGAGTGATGTATCTGCACACAGACAGAAACCACTACCAATTATGTCCTTATTAAGGAAGCATTACTACATAAGAAACTCTATTTTTTTCAGTATATAAAAAGATTTTAGAGATTGGAAATATCGAATTTATGGATAATGACCCCAGAGCCCTACTAGCCGAAGGACCAGGATTAATATTTTGATGTATGTTGGAGGGAACAAAATGATATATTTCAGGAGAAATCTATGTGAATACATATATGTAATATTTCAATGTTAAAACTCAAACACATCCACATAAACACCCTTAGAAACAGATTTCCCCCTTGTGTGAAAGGTAAGCCAATTCTATCTCAATGACTACTGAGGGCATTGCTGTAGGATAGTAATTCGTTCATGATCATAGAGACTTAGCAACAAAAGGTAAAACCATGCTTTCTGTTTTCTGTACAAGAAGGCAAAGGGGGTTATGATATTTAGAAGAATTTCTTTCCAAATATTTTTAACTTTTAAATATTCCAACATCTGGAAACTGGAAATACCATTCTGTCCAAAAAAGAGAATGATTAAGTATACCATTTTTTAAAAAGAATTAAAAGAATTACAGCAAGCTATCAAAAGAGGTTGTTTATAATCTTTGTTTCTTTCATTCCTTTTTAACTTTCCTATATTTCCTCAATTTCTATAATCACCTGACTAAAAATAGCGTCCATAACTCTTATCTTTGATAATTTGGATGATGATTTATTAATGGGCTACAACACAGCAGACAAAACAAAGTCAGCGTACCTTAATTTCCAGAAAACCCTTCAGTGAAGGAAGCTGGCATACTGTCCCATAGATATTGCAGCATACTGCTTTGCTGAAATAATAAAATATTATAAAACAACTGTGAATAGGTACAACATTTAAAAATCCACATGGCATTTATATACTAAACATTCATAAAGAATACACCTGATCATATGCCATTAACTATGAAAACTTAGTATAAATTATACATGATTATGTTCCATTTACTATGAAAACTATATTGGGAATTGAAGTAAAACTGAGCCTTATGTAATTCTGATTTTTTTTACATTCCTTACATTACTGCCAAAAAAAAAAGAAAGAAAGAAAGAAAGAAAGAAAGAAAGAAAGAAAGAAAGAAAGAAAGAAAGAAACTGGCCAAAAAGCCTTCATTATTTAATCATTAATAAATAACTAAGAGGGAAACAAACAAACAGATATTAAAACTGGAGAAAGAAAAAGCTCTAACCAGAATTCAGGAGTGAGAAAAAGATAGGTAATTGCTTTGCTTTCAAAATAATTATTTTAAATTAATGATTCAGTGCCTGATACTTATTAGACAGGGAAGCAATTCTCAGCTATAATTGAGAAAAACTTTACAAGTAAGCAATAGGCAAAGAGAAAATGTATAAACAATTTATTTGTAGCACACATAAAGGACAAAATACATGCAAATCTTAAAATCTGGTAAGAAAAAAGTAAGGTCCAAATGGTAAGTAGGCAGAGAATCTGAAGACAGAATTCACAAACTGGTTAACAAATAAAGTAACGTGTTTTTTCATCAAGTACCATCAAGTACTGATTTGCACGAGTGTGGATTTGTGAAATGAATTTTTTCTTCCCTCATTTCTGTCATCCTGACCTCCGTCAAGCTCATTCTCAAAGTCCCCCTGGATAAAATTAATTTTAAAAACTACTGTATCTAATAATTTTTAAAAGCATCAAGTAAAGCCTTTTATTACAGAAAAACATGAATAAGTAAATCATAACAACACTGCCTATAACAAGAATAATTTGAAAATTGCCTAAAACTTTAACAACTGTGAAATAATTAAGTAAATTCCACTATCATTCCACAATATTAATTTCATGTTTAAAATTATGTTCAAAATAAACAGCACTGCAATTTTAGAAAGTAAGGGTATGTGTGTGTGAATTATGTTACTAAAAGGAAAGAAAATTGTAGAGTAAAAAAATGAGGAAAAGGAAAAAAAATGAAAAAAGAATGAAATACATCAAAAAATTTACTGTCATTTTCTTTGGATAGATGACTATGAATTTTTATTTTTCTGATATTCCTATATTTTCTAAGATTTGTACAATCGTATAACAATGTTGGAAATAGCATAAAATAAATTATTTTCATAAAAGAAGGTGAATCACCATACTGTTTGTTGGTACAGAACAGAATCAGCAATAATATCACAGAGACTTCCAGGATTATGAGAATAAAACAGCAAAAGACAAAACTAGCAAAAGCAGCAAGGTCCACAACAGCTAAATTGTGAAAGGAGCCGAGATGCCCTTCAACAGACGACTGGATTAAGAAGATGTGGTCCATATATACAATGGAGTATTACTCAGCCATCAGAAAGAACGATTTCACAACATTTACATCAACATGGATGGGACTGCAGGAGATTATGCTAAGTGAAATAAGACAAACAGTGAAAGACAATTATCATATGGTTTCACTCATTTATGCAACATAAGAAATAGCAGGAAGATCAGTAGGAGAAGGAAGGGAAGAATGAAGGGGGGGTAAACAGAAGGGGAAATGAACCATGAGAGACTATGGACTCTGGGAAACAAACTGAGGGCTTCAGAGGGGAGGGGAGTGGGGGATTGGGATAGGCTGGTGATGGGTATTAAGGAGGGCATGTATTGCATGGTGCGCTGGGTGTTATACGCAAATAATGAATCATGGAACATTGCATCAAAAACTAAGGATATACTGTATGGTGACTAACATAACATAATAAAAATTATTTTAAAAATAAATAAATAAATAAAACACATTTTTGCAATGATTCTTTTTCCTCTCAAAATGTTTACATAGATTTAGACTTCCTTACCCCTAGAAAATAATTTCACTTATTTTATAAGGCTGTATCAGGCACATTTTATAGATAAGAACCTTCAGATAATAAAATAATGTGCATAATGTTTTATAGCAGAGTCCAAAGAGGATTCAGTTTTCTTGCCTTTGTTCTTTTCTCATTTCGAAACCAATCAAGATTTCTGACGATGTCAGGAATGATAAATTAGCTACTAATTGTATTTGAAACCAGATATAGATTTGGCTTTATGATTTAATCAGACACAAGCTTTCCTAAATAACTCTTGGCTCATTCCGAACTAAATTTTTGTCTATAAACCCACCCTTTTCTATTCTTTTTTCTAGCCTATATTTCAAATTTTATACCATGGATCTTTGCAACTAGATAAACGAGGGTACATTTATAATACCAAAAATCTGCCTGTATTTTGAAATTTCTCATTGATCACTACAATCAGTCAAAATTAACAACAACAACAAAAATGTTAAGGTCAGTAGCCAAGAAATCACTCCAATTTTTGTTAACTTTTTTTTTTTTTTTGTCCTCTCCCTCCTTTTCTTTCTCTCAGTTACAATTAGAAGATGCCTCTTATTCTTGGTCATATTTAGCTTAGGATAAAACAGGGAAAGATGCTTCCAATTCAAAACAGTATTCCTACAGAGTTAGAACCCTGTAGTAGCTGTTAATCATTGCACAGACTCTTCCAGACATGACCCCACAACACAACTGACCATCAATGCGGCTACTATCAAGCAGTGATCTGCTCGAGATTTTTTTTTTTTTTTTTGAAAATACATTTTCTCTTCTCACATCTCTGTTATCCTCATCTCATTCGAGTTCATTCTCCAAAGTGTCCCCCTGGATTAAATTAATTTTAAAAACAGTTGTACCTAATTCAGTCCAATTAAATGCGGGATAACACGAAGAGGCTCTTTATTTGTAATGTTACCAGATGTCCGCTTTCCCAAGATAAAGCATGTACAACTACATTTCAAAACAACTGACTTGTAATGTAACCAAAATTATCTAGGAACTAGCTGCTTGTATATATCTAAGAATCAGTCTTACAAACTTGCAAAGCTTCTGTTCCTGCGTCAGCCACAACGCCTCCTCCAGCCCACAACCTTGCACAACTTTGCTATTGAGTCTGTATTTCCTGACGTCCGCAAAAGAGGGAAGACTACACCACCTGAAGTCCCGCATCCTTTCTTGAGCAGTTGAGGTTGCCCAGCACCCGAGTGCGGCGCTCGCTGCGGGCAGGCAGGCCAGGCGGTGCCGCGCAGCCGCACGAGGCGCCGGGCGGGGCTGTGGGAGCGCAAGCTCAGTGCTGCCGCCCTGTGGGCGTCAGAAGAAGCCCCAGCCGGTGCGACCATAGCCGCGCGGAGACCTGGGCGGCGCAGAGCCCTTTGGAGCGGGATGGGCCATGGGGGCGTGAAGGCGGTGCCTCTGAGCTGAAGCAGCAGTTCTCCTGGTCGAAGGGCAAAGATCCCCAGCTCTACAAGTTCCTGCAGGAGAACTACCACAACCTGCTCAACCCCAGCCACCTGGACAGCTCTGAGGAAGATGACGAGAAGTTCCATTCCTGGCCAGACAGGCTGGCGGAAGCCAGTGAGGAGGAGGAGGAAGATGAAGAGAGCAAGGACTGGGTCCCCAGCGGACTGAAGGGGAAGAATGACTCTGCCCTCTGTGACCCTCGCCATGGTCGAGAGATGTCAGCAGTTGGCAAAGCTACGCCTTACTCCAAAGCTGTTCCACGAAGTTTTGCATAAGTTCTGAGCACCCAAAGAGACCAGAAAGGCCAGCAAATTCCAGGTTACCGACAGTGCTGTGTCTGACGCTCTGATCACCTTCTACATCAGAGACCTTTCGGCTGCCTCTGGAAGCTGGCTGTGTTGAAAGGCCCCAAAGGACAGCAGCAGAATGCTGCAGCTGTCCAACAGCCCCCTGGGGGAAGGCTCCAGCTGGAGATCAAGGGCTTACCAGAGCTCAGTCATACAGCTGCTGGCCTGCATGGCAAAGGCAACAATAACAGCAGCTCTACCATCTGACCTTCCCCAAGTAGTGTCACATGCTGCTCAAGAGGACAGTGGTCCTATGGAGCACAGGTGAATAGACGCTGTGAGTGCTGGACTTCCTGGTTCTCATCAGAGTCTGCTGGCACGAGAAGGATGCTGTTCTGAGCATGGTCCTCAAGCAAATGTACATCACCTGAGTGAGAAACTGCAGTTCCCTCCCCTAGCACCCTGCCCCTCATCAACTTCATGTAGCCGACCCTGATGAAGCTGCTCATCCTGGACACCTGTGTCACCTGCCAGCAAGCCTGCTGCTACATCTGCCAGTTCACCATCCACCTGAGGACCCCACTCACCAAGTACTACAGACAGGGGTGGAAGCCAAAGGACCAAGAGATCCACCTGGAGATCAATGACAAATAGTGGCTAGAAGACTTGAACTTCCCAGAAATAAAACTGCAGAAGCTGGAGGACAGGAAGGAATTCAAGGAACTCTGACCTGGAAATTTGCAAGGAGGACAATACCCAGGGACTTCCTGAAAGAGGGACAGCAGGGTCTCTGAGAGCTCAGCAGGAGTGGGGGGAGGAGGAAGTCAGCTACTCAGAGGATGGAGGCCCAGAGGCAAAGGTGGGTTGGACCCCTGGAGAGCTACCACAGCTTGCCCAAAGGCCCAAAGACAAGGAGGGGGATGTACTTCTCTCAGAGGACTGAACACTGCCTGCCTGGGGGCCTGCAGGGGCTGCTGTGCAGTCAGCCAGGCATGCAGCTTCCTGGCCTGCTCTGAGCCCAGGGCCCTGAGTCAACGCTCACAAAGTAGAGGAAAAGCAATAGGTTGGTGGACAGAGCTTTATTTTTATAGCATAAAAGACCAGAAAGTAGAAAGAGCTTTGCTGATCCTTGGAACAACTGCCTTGGGGTGGAAACTATATGGAGCCTTCCATAGTGGTGGGTTAAATACATCAGCCTTGTGAGGGAAGCTGACCCAGAGTAGGGCTCTACCCTGACCCTTGCCTAATGTCAGGACACTGAAAACCTGGAAAAGAGCAGCCCCCTTCCAGAAGGAGACAGTGGGCATGGCCAAAGACAGCCTGGTGCCTCCTCCTGTCTCTTTCCCTCCTTTGTTTTTGGTTTTCTGCTCAGGCTGCAGAGCCCCTGGGCCCAAGTTTGGGTCCCCAGGGCCATCTGCACCAACCTCCTAAAGTGAACCCCAGAAAATCTTTGGAAACTCCTCCCTTTCCTCTTAGGTTACATGTTTTATTTTTAAAATATTCTTTTTGCATCCAAAACCAAAAGGAGAGGAGGGAATTTGCATCTGCATGGCCAGCACTGAAGGGGTTCAGAATCTGAGCTGCCCACCCATCAGCTTAGTAGAGACTGGGAGTGGTCTGTTGCACCTGGAAGCAGAGCCATGGTCCCATTCTCTTGCTTGGGGGAGGCTCAGCCAGTAGGGAGTGCCACCCCGCCATAAAAGGAAGTAGCCATTGCTGGGGATGGGGACTGCTCCCCCAAGGTGAGCTCCTCTCTGGTGCCTGTGGCATTGGTGGCTTCAGTGACAAAGCCACTGGGAAGCTGACCACTGTGGAAGATGTGACTCAGGCACTTGGCCACCTGTGGAGAGATGGGCCTGGGTGGGGGTCTGCCCAAATGCTGGTCCAAAGCCACAGCTCAGTGCTGCCCCTTCCATTGTCTGAAGACCACCGCCTCCAGCTGGCACTCACCTGGGCCCAGATCTTGAGTACAGGCCCTAGCTTCAGCCCCCTGGTGGTCAGGAACCGTTCCTTCATTCCTTCCTGGGGGCAAGGTCTCCCCATGGATCCCCTGTTTTCTGAAGACCTTATCCAGGGAAGGGGTTAGGGCCTAAAGACATGGTGCCTGCTCACTCTGCTGGATCCCTTCAGTCCAGCGAGGGCTGAGTATCCTTCGGTGGCTCAAGGCTTTCTAGAGAGAGCAGAGCCAAGAAGTGCTGATTGTACAGCTTGCAGGAAAAATTTTCAAATGAAAGAAAAATCTTTGTGTTGAGCAGATGCCAGTCTTGAAGACAAATGGGGGGTGGGGGGTGGGAAGCATACAAACTGCCCCTCCATCTCCCTGCATAATTTTTAAGGAGGGGAAATTTCAGGTGCACATAGGCACTGAGAAATGGTGCCACCCCATCCCTTCCCTCCCTTCCAGGGAGAGATCAGAACCATCTTGGGCAGGTATCCCAGATCTGCCCTGGGGCATGTGCTCCCACCCACATACAAATGCATATTATCCACAACCAAACAGGCCCCCAAAAAGTTACAGACATCATCCGCTGTCCACTTGCTGACATCCTTGGGGGTTGTGGCCTCCTTTCCATCCAGGCAGAATCTTTCAGTGGCTCCTGGGTTGGGGCCCAGGGGGTGGGGAGGTTGTTACTAAGACTCTGGCTGGCTCTTTCCTTTGCTCCCACCCATCTGCCTACATTTGCTTGCCCTGCTTGTTTAGACATGTTGGATGATGACTGAAAAGAATTTTTCTGCCCAGGGACACTCTCCTTAAGACCTCTGAGTAGGGGGAGACGAGGTCTCCTACTACCCCATGGAGGATCCAAAGCATGGAGAGAACTGCCCACCCCAAAAATACATATAAACAAGGGATATCTTTGTAAATCTCTACATTAGTGAATATTTGCCATTAGGCGTATTGACTAACAGTCTCTTAGCAATCTTGGTTTTATTTTTACTCCTAACGTCAATGTCAGGTATATGTCTTTTGAGTATACTTTTTTAAAAATGAAGAATTTTTAAAAAAATATTTTATTTATTTATTTGTCAGAGAGAGAGAGAGAGAGAGAGAACGGCAGGCAGAGGGAGAAGCAGGCTTCCCCCGAGCAAGGAGCCCGACATGGGGCTTGATCCCAGGACCCTGGGGTCATGACCTGAGTTGAAGGCAGACATTTAACCAACTGGGCCACCCAGGTGCCCCCAAAATGAAAAAAAAAAAAATTAAGTTTGTTTTGTTTTAAAATCACAACCTAAAATTACAGCAATAAAGTAAAGCATATAGAGCAAAACAGCTATGTGGCATTTCAGGGGCTGGGCAGGTGGGTAGGTTTACTCACTAGCTAAATGTGCTTGTCACAAATAATGGGGGGAAAGGTTAAATCTGCAAGTGTGCCAAGGCAGAATAGTCTACTGAGAGCAGTGAGGTCATTATTTTTATATCTTTTCGCTGGATGATTAATTGGCTATAGACTAAATATATTTTTGAGTATGCATGGACATCCTTTCACAACTAGTATTCTAAATCAGAGTCTCAATTTTCTTATCCAGGTGGTCACAAATGTCCAACTTCCATGAGAAAGCACTTTACCTTTTATTAGACAGCTTTTATTTCAAACAAGGATTTACTCATTTAAATGTAGAATGTCAGGATTAAGTGATTCTCGATAACATTTCATTTAGAATAAAAAAAAACTTACTGTAATATAATTATTTGCACCAGTAATTTTTTAATCTTACTCTACCACACTAGTCAAGACGCTATGTTTCTTTTTCTTCAAAAAAACATCTCAAAAGCAATTACCTACAAAATTTGCCCTTGATAATTTGAATGGAACTTTAAAATGTAAATATTGAATCTTTATCCAAATTATCTTTTGAAAAGGAAATGAGAGGAAGAGAAATCTATGTCATAAGAATATAGCCTCTTATGTGCCACATTCTCTTTTTGAGCTTTTAATAAAACCCCAACAACACACCCAATGAGGTAGTTATTTTAAGTCCTATTTTACAAATTAGTAAATGAGAAGAGTTTAGGTAATTTGCCAAGCCTCTCTTTGCCTTCTACCAACCTTGCATTTTCTTTTGACAATAGATTTTACTTTTTGAGATGAATTTGGCTTCAAATCCTGCTGCTCTATTAAACACCGCATTACAAAAGCAACATGTGACTAGGAAAAATTACCAGATGCAAACCTCTTAGTTGAGAATGAAGGCGGAGGGGCACCTGGGTGGCTCAGTCGGTTAAGTGCCTGGCTCTCAGTTCTTGGTTCTCCATGTGAGATTGAGCCCTGAGCTCAGCTGCCCCTCTCGCCCCTTCCCCTGCCTCTCTCTCTCTCTCTCTCTCTCTCTCTCAAATAAATAAATAAATAAATCTCAGAAAAAAAAAGAGAGAGAGAGAGAGAGAAGGGGGTAAAACTGATAATAAGCACATCCAAGTTGTACATTATTTAAATGATGGTGCTAAGTACTCATTCTGCATTAATTGGCTTGCCTATTAGTAGATATTTGAAAACTATTAACATTAAAAGCATAGGCCATTTTAAATCTTCCATAAAAAGTATTATTACATCCAATTTAGATATTTAAATGCTCATGCATTAGTGATCTTTTTCACCTGAGAAATCAATCAGACCTTTAAAAAACCTGATTTCATGGTATGAATCTAAATGTTCAAATTCTTACACTTAAGTCCATTTATTCTTTCAAAGACTAAGTGGGGTGTAGGGAAGGGAAGAACACTGGCTAAAAGTCAGGACACTTGAAATTCCTGTTCTGAACTTTCCTCTAACGACAGTGTAAAGAAGGTCACGGAATCTCTGATGGCGTTTGTCTTCTCACATGTAAAGAAATAAATGAATGCCAGAGTATTTCTAGGTGCTCTTTTGTTTAACACATTATGTGAAATTATTGGGGCTAAGTAAATGAACATCTTTCTTTGCAGACCAACAATATAACTTTAAAAATTTACTTTACAATGAATTTACAACAAAAGGATAAACTACGGAGTTCCTTTTTATGTCAACCTCCATTATAGCCCTTACTTTATTTATAATCTTTGTGATTTAGACACTGTTTTTCTGATATGATAGCTATCCATCAAAGTGCACCTGTTCTAGTTATAATGGTAATTCTGCCTGTTTTCTTTTGACAAAGAAGCTACATGACATGATTGCTAAAATGACCTAGAGAGAAATAGAATCAGATTCTCACATCTTCCTACTATTATTCATGACCTGCTTCATGAATTAAAAGAAGTCACTTATGACATTTTGCTGAAGACTACACTTACTGCACCATTTCCTCTGCTTGGAATATGCTCCATTTCCCCAAAATGAAATACAGTAACAATCCTGTGAAGACAAGGAACAGTGGCTAAGGATAATGAATCCAAAAGCAAGATATGTGAGAATATATCTGGGAATTGTTCTCTTTCTGATTTGAATATGGACATTTTTTCACTAGTCTGGAATTATAATGATAGACTCTATTTAGCTTTTGGGAGTCAGAGAGGGAGGTATTAGGTGAACATCAGAAAAGGATTTCAGGTATAGAAAGTGCCCTTACTCAGGATGGTGTAGAGGAAAAAAAAAATTTTTTTCTAACCTTCTTGGTTCTTTTGGCTGGTCTGTTAATTAAATTAGTATGAGACAAATTAACAGGAAAAACCAATTTAATTATGCATGTATGGGAGCCCCATAAGACTATGAGACCCACAGGCAGTCAGGCAATTGAGACTTATATGCCATCCTGAGCTAAAAAGAAGGGGATAGGGGTCAGAGACTTCAAAAGGGAGGAAGACAATTCACAGGAAGATGGGAAGAACCAATGTTTGGTAAACAAATGTTTGTTACTCTATACAGAGATAATGGGACACAGAGGAATTTGATATCCAGGAATTTGATATCCAGGTCCCCCAGCTTACCACACCTGGCCCATATTCTTTGTAGTTATCTCTGGCGATAGCTCTTTTCCTGGACCAGACCCTCTATCTAAATTCTTTTAGGCAGTTAAGAGGGAGGTAAAAGCTCTTCCTGAGACTTTTAGGCCTTGAGTGATTTCAACTCAAAGTAATCCCCATGCCAAAATGGCACATTTTTGGGAGGCTTGTCCTGAACCCCTTCAATGGCAAAAAAACAATGTTGACCTTAACATTTTTCATGAAAGACCTATTTTGCAGGCTATATTAGAACATGGGTCAGAATCACTGTAGGACATTCCATTCTGATGGCTACCTATCCCTCCCCCTGTCACCAATTAAATCAGAAGCACTGGGTCTGGGACCCAAGTAGGGGCATATTCGAAAATGTCTTCAGGTGACTCGAATACACACCTAGGGTTAAGAACTAAGGCCCTAGAGAACTGGTTTCCAGACTGAGTTGTGTATCAGACATTACTGGAGAATCAGAAACAATGCTGAGTCCATCCAGTGATTCTGGTTTGTTGAGTATGGCCAAGGAACGTGAAATTTTGACAAGCATGCCAGGTATTTCTAATGCAGGTGGTCCATGGACATCAAAAAACAAAAACAGAAACAAAAAACAAAACACTGTCCTAAACAGTAGTCCCTAATGCATGCCCACAGTGAGGTGAATTTCTCATAACAGTCAATTACAGATTTGAGTAAAGATGGACCCAGTGAAGATATCTATAAAAGAACAAAGTACAGTTCATTGTTAATTGTTAAAAAGATTCCTGGAGGGGTACCTGGGTGGCTCAGTCAGTTTAGTGTCTGACTCTTGGTTTGGGCTCAGGTCATGATCTCAGGGTTGTGAGATTGAGCTCCATGTTGGGCTCTGTGCTCAGTGGGGAGTCAGCTTGGAGATTCTCTCTCTGCCTCTCCCTCTGCCCCTTCCCCTGCTCATGTGCACACATTTTCTTTCTCTCTCAAAAATAAATGAAATCTTTTTTACAAAATGCTGATTCCTGGAGAATCAGCCTTTGGGTGTTTGGGGCCTTGGGATCTGTATCTTGTAAGTTTCTTATGTCATAAAAATAAGCCCTGGTCTGGCAGGTATCTCCTCCAATGCCCTCTCTGAGATTCTTAAATGCCTTTGTGACTAGTTGTAAGGCAACAACTAAGATGGTTAGTCTCCTTGCATGAGAACTTAAAAAAAAAAAAAAATGCAGTAGGGCCAGATATGTCTTATTTGAGATCCCTGTCTTAATAAGGAACCTAAATCCTGAAAGTGACTTAGTTATCTAGATATACTGGTTACTAGCTCTAGGGCCAGTAAAAGGTCAGTGTTTGAGGAGATCTGACGGTAGGAAGATGTAAGGATAGGAGAAGGAACAATAAAATTCTAAATTATTACCAAGTCTTATTGGCCCAGTCCTCCTACATGTATTTGGTTATTAATGTCAAGGGGTTGGATCAAGACCAGGCATTCCTAGGCTACCTCACAATGCCAAGGCTAATACTTCTAAAATTTGAGGGTATACATGAATCACTTTGGCATTTTGTTAAAATGTAGATTCTGATTCAGTTTATCTGGGATGGGGCATAAGAGTCTGAAATTCTAACAAGCTCCCAATTATTGCTGATGCTGCTGATTTGTGGGCTGTTCTTTGAGTTGCAAGAATCTAGGCAATGTCTGTGGTTCTGACACCAGCTTACACTCTTAACCCTTCTCATTTTCTTGTAAATCAGATTATTGATCATAGACCACATTGGTCTGACAGTATATGCGTGCATTGCTGCCCTGCCATCACACCATCCTCTCTTGGGTTGGACTCCTGTATATTCCCCAATTCTGAGAGCCCACTAGTATTTCAACATCTTAATAAATTTAAAATATTTAATTTGCAAACACTGCTGTATTTGTGATTTATAGAAACTATGCCAATGCTATTTAATCAGCTTTACAAAAGAAAAACTACGGTTCCAGGTGGGTTTCAAAACTTGCCCAGGGAGGTTCCATGGCTCAGTTCATAAGATCATAAGGACTCACCTCCAAGACCCCTAATTTGTTAAAAATTATTTTTTCTAAAACCAGTTTCCTGTGTGAAATATCATGTCCTGATTCTCCTTACCTATTTGGACAACATATCAATGATATAAACAAACAGGACTCCCATGCGTAACTTTATAGACTTGGATATAAAACTCTCCATAAATTTTAACTAAACCTGACAATACCCATATGAAATACCATTATTTTCACATTAGTATAGAGAGGGATAAAACAGAAATTAAAATCACCTAGTTTGTCTGAAGCCAACAGAATGTTGAATACAATTTATAATAAAATCAACTAAGTCATCATATTCCATAGTCACACATTTTTAACAGGAAAGGTATAATTGGTTTGCAGAGGGATACTTGCAAAGCTCATTCTATGGATTACCTGGAATGTTAACTTACCTAATGAACCCCTTTCAGAAGGAGCTGGTCATCTTATTCAGTGAGCAATAATGTCTGTTGCACATTACTATCTGACACAAAAAATTAAAACAACATTTTTAAATAAAAAGTAGCACCTTTGGAATATGATTCCTAGTGGCTTCAGAATAAAATGTATTTATTTTATTTATTTATTTATTCATTCATCCATTCATTTATTTATTTTTATTTTATTTTACTTTTCTAAGTAGGCTCCATGCCCAGTGTGGAGCCCAATACAGGGTTTGAACTCACAGCCATGAGATTGAGACCTGAGCTGAGATGCTAAACTGACTGGGCCACCGGTGCCCCAGAATAAAACATGTTTTTAAAATATCAATATAAATTTAAAAGAGAAATTGTTCTCCACATTTGAATTATTACTACATTTATAAAATCAATGCAAATGCCATTATTTGACAAACATTTCCTTCTGAAATAATAATCCCTGTGACCTATCTTGGGGTCTCTACTCTCCACTAGAGGAGAAAACACACTGAAAGAAAAAGAAGGAATGAAGGCAGTGGACTGGGATGAACTCAGTAACTCTGTACCAAATTATTGTGGAGAAATGAGAACTCAATGAAACCTTCTCAGCAAATGATTTTTCAATATATCCTTAAGCCAATGATTTGAAGCACAGTTGATGATACCGATTAACATGTTGCATTGATGGTTATTTTTACCATTTCCTGCACTGTCACTGAAGTTTCTGTATATAGAAGGGATTTCACATACTGACTACAGAAAACCTTAATGACCAACTTTCTCAAACACCATTCACATTATTTGAAGCTTATTGGCAAAGACTTTGTTTTTTCAAGAAAGTGAGGAATTATCCATTTTCCATGCCTTGGTGCACTAACCTCTAATAACTTTCTTTCATATGTAGTGTTAGTACTATTATCTTCAGTTATTTTGTTTCACTGATATAGTGGACTTATTAAATTTGAAAACTGGAAAACATGGAAAATTATCTGAGACAACTAAATAAGAGAAGGATATATTACATAATGTGAGAAGCAGTTTGGGCTGTTTAAAAAAAGATTGGACTACTGTGCATCCTTAAAAAGTTGGAAAGGGAAAATAGTTGCGATACCTGGAAAATATATTATACTATATCTGTTATTATTCTTTTTTTTTCCTTTTTTTATTTTTGTTTTCACTTTACTCATTCTACTTTTCTTTCATACTAAGACTAGTTTTTCTATCATGTCAATACAACCTTTTAGTTGAAAAATTTAGAAATATATATCATCACAGTTACATTATGTTGTGTAATCCAAACTAATTGCTTAATCAAATTCAAGCTGCTTTCTTCCTGTATCATTTAGTCAAACATAAGGAAGTTAACCCGGCAGAATTGTACTTTATTTATGGTTTAAACACAATTGAGACACATTAACATTATCAAGCCTGTGGAAAAGATAATGAATTTTTCTTTGTTATGATGCATTTCACTTCCAACTTCCAAGGACAATTACCGTGCACTTTTGTTTATGAGGTAGAGTATTGTCTGTGACACCAGGCCGTTTAGAACACTACATTAAATTGAGTACTGTAAATTACCTCCTTTTATTTAGAGGAAAGAGAGAGACTTTGAAAATAAAATGTAGAGCTTTCTAAATAAAATGGGACTTTATGAGTTTGCTTCTTGTGTTCCGAATTTCTATACTTTTCTGCTATTTCATTTTAAAAGAACTCTTCATTTGAAAGAGTCAATTCCCCTTACAAAATGGGTCTGTGGAGGCATAAAAAGCAAAATATCTTCATTACCTGAATACTGGCCAAATATGAAATAGCAGCAGAGTATAATTATATAGATATACTATAAAGCATATTTCTATATTGATACTAGTTTAGGGTAAAATAAAATTTCCTAGACGCATGTTTCTGTATTTCATAGACTTTTTATTATGTTCCCCACCAATTTTATATTTGAAGGATGGATATTTGTTACTTTGAATTCAATGCACTTAAATAAATTTATGTGCCATTAAATTGTGTATCAATATGTACAAATACTACAAGAATTCAGCAACTCGAGGTGGTATAAGAAGAAGTAAATGCCGTATTACCGATCATCTACAAATGGCTACCTTTCTCCTAACACAATGATGAACGTATTACAAATAAAAATAATATTCTGTGCTAAGATCATTGTCGAAACAACTTTCCGAAAATCTCAAATGACATCAATATGGATCATGCCCCCAAAAGAAGGGAGTTGGCTTCTAAATTCCTGGTTGCAACTGCACAAAGTGTATTAATATACTGTTATTAGCAAAGGAAGATAGAGGCCTTCTTAGATTTTTTTGAACAATGCAGGCAGCCAAATTTATCATGCCAGGCCCAGATATATTTGTGGGAAATTTTTCTTTTTCTATAAAATTCCATATAATTTTTTTTTCTGTAAACACCAGCCAGGTCTAGATATGCAATTGCTAAAATGACTATAGTGCCAGGCTTCTCTTTTTCTTACAGATGACACCAATTTCAGTTTTGTCAGGAGAGCAGACATAGATTAGATATAGCTTCTCTCAGCTTGCTAATAAATCTCTATAAAAACCAAATATCATTTAAAAAATCTAATATGAAAGAACAGATACTGTCTTGAATATTGGAGGATTTTACATGAAGGCATATGGATCTGGATTGAGAAAATAATCTTCAAAACATAATCATAAATTTTTTTCTGGATGTACACAGTTTCCACATTAAAAAAACAGTTCTTCAGGGGGGAAAAAAATCTAAGTAAAACACTCTGATCCTCCTCTTTCTTTCTTTCTCCTCTGACTCACAGCACAAAAATATCTAACAACAAGCCAAATGGGGCAACCCCTTCTACAACGTGTGAAAACTGATTTTTGAGGCAGCAAGAACACATGTCCAAAAGTGATTTTTATCATCCAGAGTTTGAACTATATGAAATCGCCAATATGTAAATGTTCATTGTCAATGGCGGTAAATTAATTCACTTTCATCTATTATGTCCATTCAGACGCAGCAAATCCCAAAAACCACAGGATGTGAAGAAAGCAGAGTAAATGCTTACAACTATTTCATCCTAAATGATGTAGTATCCTTGAGTTTTGTTGGGCATAAAGGTTTTTGCTTTTTTTTCTAGAAATTTTATTTTTCTCGAAGAAAGTAGAAATTCATAAGACAGGAAAGGCTACCTATACTTTATAAAAATTGTAAAAAATAACTCAAATCTTGTTTATTTTTAGAAACGGCTGACAACATAGCAAACCATATAGCTAACCTAATCAATAAAAAAGTGAGAGGGCAAAAATATACATGGGTGCTATAATCTTTAAAACACACCAAGAATTAAAATATGACACTAGTTTGCAGACCTCTTTGCAATGAAATTGAAAATTCTAGATTAAATGGATAATTTAAAAATAAAGATACACTATTTGTCAAAATCTACTTCATTAGAGATAGTTCAAACAGACCAATTTCCACTGAAGAAAACTTCATTAAAGAACGATTTATATAAAACATCAGACCCAAGTAGATTCAGAAGGAAATTCTGTTATTCCACCAAAACCAGATTATTGCAACACCACAGTTGTTCCAGAGAATAGAAAATGAAGGGAAACTTAGAAACTTTTTTTTAAAGGGTGAAATAAAATGAAACTGTGAAGCACTAAAAAAATAACAGAATAATCAGCCAATATCATGCATGAATATTAATTTAAATATATATATATATATATTACATATATATATATGTAATATCATAGCAAGAAAGCAATACACCCTGACATATGAAATTTATTTTAGGAATTGAAAGTTAGTCCTTAATAGGAAATCCATTAGTACGATATACCAGAAATCAAAGGTTTCCCTATACACAAACAAAAAAATATATATATATATATGAACCAGAGCCCTTTAAAAAAAAATTGGTGATTCTAGAATTGCAACAGAAAAGTACAAACCGTTAAGAGGTAGCTGGGAAGAACAGTCACTTAAATACATTAAGAATTAAGTAATGAATAAACAAAACAATAAAGTAGTGATCACAGGAGAATATTTGAATTAGTGATTTAGGAAACTATACAGCCATATCCTAAAATAACATTTTATTTAGAAAAGAAAAGTAATCAACAAGAGAAAAAAATGACAAAAAAATTCAGCTTATGATTTCTCCTTAATAGCAATGCTAAGAGAAACTGTAACAACATCTACAATATTTTGAATATAAGGTATGGCACTCCTAAGGTAAAAACCATCTTTCAGTTATTAAGGAAAGAGATTTTTATCAAATTCACCTGTTCTGTTAAGACAGAGCATCACAATAACCCTAGTCACAGCCAAAAAGAATTCTTTTTTATTTGGCTGTAACATTTTGGTTGTATCAAACCACCATTATTTGGTTTCATTTAGTGGTATACAAATTATGTAATAATCTTAATATGTTAAATTATAAGAAAAAAATAAAACCCCATGAAAGCAACATCAATGTTTATTAAAAATTGTGTACTGAGATATTTTTTCTTAATTAAACCTTTCACCAAGATATTTTTTTTTTCTTACTTCCAGTTTTAATATATCTCTGCTTCTAAGAGATTAGATTGGTCTCTCCCTGGAGGGCAAGGATAGCAATTCTGAACAGGTCACTAAATAAAGATGCTGTTGTCAATCAATAAAAAAGAAAACAGAAAAAGGAAAGATGACAATAATTAAAAATATTATGTGGCAGATATAATTTCCTTAAAATATAATATTCCTTATTATATAACTTTCTTAAGAATAACAACTTTAACTAAAATCCATATGATCCCTTTATTATTTAGCAAAACATAATACAGAAATAAATGGTGTTAAAAAAAGGAAGTAATGATGTAAAGAATAGATTATCATCTACCCAAAGAAAAGAATCATTTAGCAAAAGTGTGAGAATATTGCTGAATTCAAGAACATCAGACCTGTAAAGCTTCCTCCTCACCAAATATCATCAATAGAAATATAATTTAAAATATCCCACTCACAGTAGCCACAAAAATGTACAGACATTGATAATAAGTAAAGAATAAAGATGCAACACTGAAATGGAAAAAAAATCCACAAAGAAATAAAACAAATAAAGGATGTATAGGACTCAAATAGATGTAGAAATATAGATGTTCATGAATGTGGGTACTTAATATTATAAATAATTATACTTAATTTTATAAGTAATATTATAAGTCATTATCCCCCTTAATATTATAAATAATTAATCTCTGCAATCAATGTATCTCTATTCACAATTTTTCATTTATGGATGCTAACAAAGAGAAGCTAAAGGACAAGAAGAGATAGCATACAAAAATAGAAATATGCATGTTTTTAATCATATGTAAAATATGCTAAATCACTCATACTTAGAAAAGTGCAAACTGAAATACCAGTTCTATACTAAGGTCTCTTTTTCCCTACTGCAATAGTCCTGAATTCAATCTGCTTTTCCTACTTTAACTACTGTCCAACTCTGGTTTTCTTTAATAATAGGATACACACACACACACACACACACACACCAGGTAGGAAAATGTAAAAGGGAATCATCTCACTGACAAAGGCAATGGGAAGTATTTACAGATTATTTTAATTTAAAAAGATGGGTGGAATAAATAAGAAAGCTTGAAAAGCCGACTGAAAGAAGACATGTTAAGTCATCGCACACCAGTCCAGCTTGCCCAAAGGTGGTCTGCGACCAGAATCCATTCCTATTGTGGGTTCCACTCTGAGTGGTCAGTGTCTAAGCATATTTTAATATTATCCTGACTTCGAGTTATATGAGAAGACCTAAGTAAATGGAGAGATAGAAGGAGAAGTATTTCTCTGTGTGTAGTTTCTAAGGAGTTGACTCAATAACTGATGATGGGGGAGGAGAGGCTGACCTTTTGGTGGGGGATGGGGAGGGATCCTGCCCTCACAGTGAACCTTAATATAAATTTGTGTTTCATTTTAGGGCTAAATATTATTTTAAACATTTAGATGAAAATTTAATATTTTAGAAGTTGGGCACAGCATTTGTCTTGTAGGGATAAAAAGTGTCTTCTTTTTTTAAGAAAATTATCTTGATAAATCATTTGCAACACGGCAGCTTGGGTGTCTGGCAGCCAAAGTAAATAAGGCAGTCACCAAACAGCTCTCCTTAGCAAGGAAAAGGGAGAAAACAAAGGAGAGATAACAAAAGAAAACACAAGAGCAGGTGGTGAGATAGCAGTAGGTTGGACTACTGTGTAAAAAATTTATGGGGGAGCCTGGGTGGCGCAGTTGGTCAAGTGCAGGAGTCTTGGTTTCAGCTCAGGTGCTGGGGTCGTGATCTCAGGGTCATGGGATGGAGCCCTGCCTCAGGCTCCAGGCTCCTGGAGTCTGCTTGGATTCTCTCTCCCTCTCCTTCTGCCCCTCCTGCTCGTGTTCTCTCTCTGTCTCTCTAAAATAAACACATCTTAAAAAAAAAAAAAAGAAAGAAAGAAAAGAAAGAAAAGAAAAGAAAAGAAAAGAAAAGAAAAGAAAAGACAAGAAAGAAATCTATAGTGGTTGGGGCTAAAGAGGTTGAACACTGCTAGCCCAAGGATGGGCCCAGAGATGGGCCCAAGGAGTGGTGGGGCTGACCCAAGGGTAGTGTAGCAACAGCAAAGGTCCAGAGGTGCCAGGAATAACATAGAGAATGCATCTAAAATAACAGTTTAGACACCCAGACTTTCAGAGGTCTATCAGAGGGAGAGGACCCCTCAGGCACATCATCCTATACATGGGAGAAAATGAGACCATGACTTTCAATCCCAGCTACTTGTGTACTGGGTTACTCGGATTTCCATAAGTCTCCACACCTTGATGCTATTATTAACAATAATAACAATACATTTCATGCATTACCAAAAAGTAAAAGATCGATGAGATAAAAGCTAAATAAAAGTGACCATTTTAACAGCCTGCAATTCTCTGACCAGTGAACTAAGTCTGTATCAATTCAAATTGCACAGAGGAAAGTTAATCACCAGAAAATTGAAGTCCAGCCTACTCATCTGCTCTGTTTTTGCCAGGACTGCACAAGTGTCAACTATATGGCAAGAAGGACATGTAATAACCAATACAAAAAGTAAACAAGCAACGTTAATGAATCAAAGTGATCATAAATAGCTATCCTCTCCAGCTAACAGTGGGTCAGTGAGACAGTGAAGTGGGCTGTGTGTATGTGCATGTGCTGTTCATGCACCGACATGTATATGAGCACAGAACAGTCTGGGAAAACTCAAATATTAAGAGACATTAAGTACAAGATACTGCTAATTGACAAGACTTATTTTTAAAAGTTGTGTATGCTCTATTAGATGTAGGACGTTTGTCTTTCTTCATTCAGCCTTATATTCCTTCTTCCCTTATAAATATTTATCAAAACCTATGATGGACTATTTCTAAAACAAAAATTATCAATATGAATTCATCAGAAAGCAAATAAGCCAGAGTGCCTAAAGTTCCTGTCCTTATAGATTTTACAAGGGTTTTCAGAGCCTTAAAGAAACATAATTAGGAATTTTGGGGGGTATATGGAAGAATGACCTCTGTTTTCACATAGCCACACACACATCTACACATGGTAATGTGGTTATGTAAACACAAAAAACATTTTTCAAGCTGGATTAAATGATGAGGACCTCTTTTGAGATTAAGAATATATAAGCAAAAAAAAAAAAAAAAAAAAAAAAGAAAAGCAAAAGAAGCATATATGTTCTTTCCCACAAAACAGGAAGAAAGCAGGCTATAATCCTCATTAGCACAAATGTAAATGAAATAATGTAATAAGAAACACTATTTACATTAAATAAACATCTCCAAGTAAATGCAAGTGTATACAATTTCCTAACTATGTGTATGTACCCATGCACACGTTTGTGTGAAGGGGCAGGAAGAGAAGAGAACCAGCGTACAATGAGCAATGCACCTGTTCCAAGAACAATAGACATGCTCAGAACAACTCTGTGAAATAAAATGCATTATGTACATTTTACAAATGATGGAACTCTTAAAGAGGTTGTAAAGTCACTGGTGGTTTTACATTTCTAAATTTTTTTTTGCTTGAAAATGACTTTGAAAATATGCTAAATATTTTCCTGTCAGCTTATAAAATCTGTAAACTGTAATACTGCAGTTACAGAATGGTCTGAATTTGAAAGAAAATAACACATTTCTGTCTGACTCCCCTTAGTGCTGTATTTCTTAAAACTTCCACAAGTGGGAAAGGCCTGATAAGTAAACGGAATAAAGGATGGGAGGAGTAATTGTTGGATCAGTAAAATATTGTCACCAATTCCAAAAGGCATCTATGTCCCAGCCAAACAGGCCGTCATATCCCTAGTAATTTGGTGGCGATTTCAAGGATTACCTAACCAAAACCATGAGTCTCAAGGTTTTCAAGTATCCCAATAGCATTGTTCAAAAAGTTTTGGAAATATATATATATATATATATATATATATATATATATATATATATATATGATTGTACTGATTTATTTGACAGAGAGAGAGAGAACACAAGCAGAGGGAGCAGGAGAGGGAGAAGCAGGCTCCCCACTGAATAGGGAGTCCAACGTGGGGCTTGATCCCAGGACCCTGGGATCATGACCTGAACCAAAGGCAGACACTTAACCAACTGAACCACCCAAGTGCCCCTGAAAGCATTTGCTTTTTACCTGACTTAATATACCTGGTTGCTTAAGACTGGTAAATATCAGACTAAGACATTAGGGAGGCTTAAAGTTTTACCTTTGTCCATCTTCTTAGCAGAAAGGATAGGATTTAGGAAATAAGTTACTGTTTTTGACAAGGGATGGTGATACAAAAACGTTTCATGAAATGCTACCAAGGCATCAACCAAGAATAATGGCAATAAGTCAGCAATCTAAAAGTGCAGAACACATTAGATAAAAAAGATAAAGAAAACGAGGACAGGTTAAAACACCTCAAAACAAAGAATTCTCTCCAGGACAGTCTTAGAAGAGAGAAAGATTCAGGGAAAGGTGTGATAGGACTAAACGAGATACAAGTAGAGGCTGATTATGGTAAAAAATATAAAAAATTAAAAAATAAAAAATCTTTATAATGGGATCTTTGAGGAAAAAAACAATTGGATTTTTAAAAATAACTGAATGTTAGAAAATTAGCATGTATTATAAATGAAGTAACTGGACTCAGGCAAACAAATATTTTTTGGGGAGGTTTTCCTGGAAAAAAAATTTAAATGAAGATATAAGAATGATTTCCAATTAAAATAGGGTGCCTTAGCAAGGAAGTGGGAGATTATAAATTATTTGATGGTGAATGAAAAGTTCCAGCTGCGAAGCATTTTAAGAAAGCCTCTCCCAACAACCACCTACGCTTGCTATTAATTTGCTTACTGATTTTTTCTTTAGAGATATTCTAAAGGAAATACCGGTTAACCTCCTTCAAAATTATGAAAAAATATAAGCTATTGAAATCCAAATTAATGAGCTTTCACTATATTACATTTTTGACTCAGAATAAAAAGCTGCTTAACTGCTAGAATAAGCAGAGAATTAAATAAACATAGTAAGGCTGTGGGTATTCCACTGGGTGAGCCACGCTAAAAACCATTTCCATCTCCATCGGCTGGACCCGCGCTCCAGCACTGGCGTCCGCCAGTGAACTCTAGTGGCTGGATTAGTGAACTGACACATTCATAAGAGCATCTGAGCTTCTAGAAAGGCACAGAGTCTTTGAATCACTTCATTTGTACATGCTGATCTGTGAGCTCCGTGGTCCATAAGCTGATGCTCAGAGGGTTAATTAGACATTTTTCTGTGAGGATTTTGTATTTTTGCAGGAAAAAGCAACTGCAAAATTTCGTGGGTATCATTGCTTACATCATTTCCCCCATTACCTATTTCCCTTCTCTCTAAAACTTTGTGAGGTAAAACAAACTGAAGTTTTCAGCTGCTTCTCTATGGAGACAGTTATGAAAGTAAAGAAAACATTTTAGTGTCTGCTTTGGTGATAGTGCCATGTTGGTCTCTTTTCCTTTTCCACTTGCCTATGTGCCAACTCCCTACAGGTTTCATTTCAGAGAGACCTCGGACACACTGGAGAGTGTCTCTTCCTTGCAATGATTGCGCATGTTCAGCACTCAAGGTCATTTGTGAGTTCCTCTTGGAAGCTTAAAATTTTAATGAAATATTCCAGATAAACAGATTTTTCTCTTCATTTGCACATATCCTCTTTTTTTTTCAGCGATTCCTCCTGGGAGATAGACCTGATTTATTTTTTAAAGTTCATGAAAATTTCCTCCTACTTTTGTGAGACATTTTCCCTCCAGTCAAGTAAAGATTAAGCTCTTCCCCCTTTTCACTGGGAGAAACGGAAAAAAGAAGAGAGGGGGGTGTAGTAAAGTAAAAACTACTAAGGACTTACTTCATGAATCTAGGTAGAGCACAGCAGTGAAAAGATTACTTCACTTTCACACGAAAAACTGCATTAAATTAGAACCCTAATTGTAACTTTTTTAACTTATTTATTTATTTAGAGAGAGCATGTGAGAGTGTGTGAGGGAGGAGAGCTGAGGGAGAGAGGAGAGAATCCCCAGCATGCTCCGGACTGAGCGCGGAGCCAACACAGGGCTTGATCTCAGGACTGAGATCACGATCCGAGCCAAAATCAAGAGTCAGACGCCTAACTCATGAGCCCGCCTTGTAACTTCAAATATCTAGTAAAGTAGATTTTATATTAAGCTGTCACATGCAACAAAACTCAAATATCAATTGGTGAAGGGTGACTAACAATCTTAAAACGTTTAAGCGTATTGCATTAATCAAATAGTTTTCTTAGATTTTTAGTGAGTCAACTTTTCCCTACAGAACAGTAACTCATGCAGCAGTTTGCAGATAACTTACTTGCTCTGCAAAAAGGGACAGTTTGAATATGGGTATCCTAATATGTATCATAAGATTTTAAATGACGAGGTTGGTGTTCACAGGTAGTGTATAGAATCAGTTTCTTGAATATGAGACACATATCTCTAAAAAAAAAACTTAAAATAACAAAGACTATATTTTTCTAAATACCTGTACAAAAACATTTTTAAAAGTGCAGCAATTGATATTCCACAGGTGAGACAGGAGCAGAGAAGTAATCTGGAAGGACACAGAAGTGCATTGAAGGGTGGAAAAAAAACATGTGCTCTGGAAACAGAGGGATCTGGGGAAACGGGGCTTTGACTTCTGTCTCTGCCACGTAAGGAACATGGGCACCTGAATCTCAATTTCCTAATCCTGTACATAGGCACAGCCACTCCAGTTCATGGCATGGTTTTACTGGTCTTTTTAAAATGCTTTAAATGACTTAGTATCATTTCAGCAGTGCCTATATTTCACAACATGGAGCGTCAGATAGTAGCATAGAGAAAAGAAGAAGGATCCTCTATTAAGATGTGTGGTAGAGACCCTGGTGGGGCCTGCCCAGCAATCCCATAAGAGAGTTAAGAGCCAAACTGGGGAAAGAGAATAACACAAGAAAAAGGAATTGATGGATTCAAATCATCTTTTAATGCCAAAGTCAAGTCACTTTCTTCGTGAAACCTTCTCAGATTTTTTGGTTGGGTTTATTTGTTTCAAAGTAAATGATGCTTGCTAAATTGAGTTGAATTGACATTTGAAACTGCTCCATCCATTTAAATGCAAGTCCTGGCCTCAATTTCTAATTCTCATTATTTCTTCCTCTACGATTTCTCCCCAAACTTTATTGGTGAATATCTGTTACTAAAGTCCCAGAATGTATGTGTAGGCATATCTTCGTGTGTATCAGTGGGACCTTAGGTAACAAATGTGCTCTATGCTGATATCATGTTCAAAATTTAAATAAAGGCATGTGGGGCACCTGGGTGGCATAGCGGTTAAGCGTCTGCCTTCGGCTCAGGGCGTGATCCCGGCGTTATGGGATCGAGCCCCACATCAGGCTCTTCCGCTATGAGCCTGCTTCTTCCTCTCCCACTCCCCCTGCTTGTGTTCCCTCTCTCGCTGGCTGTCTCTATCTCTGTCGAATAAATAAATAAAATCTTTAAAAAAATAAATAAATAAATAAATAAATAAATAAATAAATAAAGGCATGTGGAAAAGAGCATGGACATCCCTGGAGAGATGAGCATCACTGAACTGGAGTTCTATTTTACTCTTGAGGAGGGAAAATATTAATTACTGTGATGGTACAGATTTTCCAGATTATAAACCCTAGTCTGCTTTTGTTTGAGATTTATTTACTGTGAAGTTAATGTTGGGGAGGGAAATTTTTTTCTCTGCCCTCCTAGGTTATTTTGGCTGGCCTATTAACTAAATTGACATAAAATAGATTAACAGGAGAAAAACAAACTTAATTCCATATGTATGCGAGCCCCATAAGAATATGAGACCCAAGGACGAGTCAGGTAATTGAGGCTTATATGCCATCCTGAGCTAAGGAATGGGACAAGGGCTTGGGGTTTCAAAAGGGAGCAGGGTAATTCATAGGACGCTATGAAGAGCAGAATTTTGGTAACTGGATGTTTGCTCTGCCATACAGATAGGTCTTTCAAATAAAAAGTTCTCTCTCGTAATAGCTCTCTTTCTGGGCCAGGCTCCCGATCTAAATTCTTTTGGGTAGAGGAGAGGTAAAAGTTCTTCTTGAATCTGCTAAGCCTTCAGCACAAAATAATCCACATGCCAAAATGGCATATTTTGAGGTTACATATTTTGTTCCCCTTTACTAATAAAGCCTAAGCTTCAAGGCTCTTTAACTAGACTAGTTTCTTCTAAGGCTTTGCACCAAATTCTGTTTTTTTTTTTTTTTGTATTTTTTTTTAAAGAAAACACTCAAAATTGTATAAGCTTCAGGCCCTACAAAACCTGGATCTCTCCCAAATACCAAACAGTGCTTTTTCTGAAAAAGATTTCAGAAGCTTCTATTGCTGAAAATGACGATTACAATTACAATGATAATAGTAATAATAATTTTATTATTTCTCATTATGTATTTCTCAGGCACTTTCTTTTTGCTAATTACTGTATGGATACTTTACAAACATTATGCCTAATACTCAGAATAACTGTGCAGTGGGAAACTAGGGGAAATATACACTAATACTTAAGGGGTTGGCAGTGATTCAATCCATGGTCTGCCTCACTTCAAAATATTTCCTAAGTTTTTCACACCACATCATTCCTCAATGTGGTAAAAGTGGCTACTTTTAAAAAATTCTTTTACATGTCACTAGGCACTAACTAAAAATCAATATAATAGTGAAGTGAGTTGGCATATGGCTTCTAAATTGTTTATTTAGTTATAAGTCATGTTATGCCAAATCACATCCAACTTTAAAACACCAAATAATCCATTTACAAGTAGGGTAATAGTCTGTCAAGACTGCATGCTGGAAACATTAGTGGAAGATGAATTAACCAATCAACAAGGTAGTTAAACGCTAGTGGCTATAAGATCTGAAAGGGTGAGTGTTAATTCAAATACCGTTAAATGGTATTCATGGGATAAGTGAACTATGCCTAACACTTTAAAAATAACTCAGGTATGGCAGGGTTCAAAAATGCTTCCTTGAGGATATTTATAGAGACACTATAGCTTTATTTCTCAGTTGAGCTGGCTTTCCATTCAAGACATTACACTTAATGTGTATGTGACCATTTTGCGAATCTGCCAATGGAAAGGATTTTCTGTACATTTTTGAACGATAAAACCTCCTGAGTGTGTACTAATCTTAGTCTTTCAGGCTCAGAGAACTCAGTATGTCAGCCTACTCAGAGTAGCCCCATATATCTGGGATAAATTCACATTTCCTAAGCTGAGGATACTGATATATAAAACTTGAATGCAAATTAAATATGTTGCAATGGAAATTTAAATGCCAAATGGCCCCTGCAAACACATGGTCTTTGGCTGGACCATTCTACTCCATGGGAAAGCTACATAAAATCCAAATTAGGAATAAAAAGAGAGTTGAGTAAGCATCGTATCAGAAAATAGGTAGTAATAGATGATTCTAAAGTCTAGACTTAAACTTCCTGGCACTTACTTTTTGCACAATAAACTTTTTTGTTGAATGAATGAATGAATGAATGAATGAATGAAAGACACTAAAATAATCTGTTTTCTGTTGTGGTTTGTTTTTTGTTTTGTTTGGCCACATGGATTCCCCATCAATCAGGTAATGAACAGAAATAGGACACCTTTCCCTGGAAAGTAATTTCAAAGTCATTATCCATACACAAGAAGGGGAGCAGAATTTGCTACCCCAAAATACGCCTCTTTGGTATAAAGGTTATCTCGAGCTGGTTATTTTTAAGCAGGAGACATAGAAAAAGCTCAGAAAATCTAGTAGAAGTCACTCTTTTGTGAGAGACATTTGCATTTATAACGGAGATCTCCATTTGTAAGGGTGTCTGCTTTTCTGTACCAGGAAGGATGACTAAACTCTAGAAATTCTATCTGCATAGAACTATAACCGCATTTACCATGCTTTGCCTGAAAAAAAGTTTTACTCCCATTACTGCCCCCCCCCATCATCTTCTTTTATCTTTAGTGGGAGATGGTACTTAAGATGATAGCTTGGCCCATTTCAAGGAGTTACTCTGATTTCCTGGGTATCTCCAATGTATGCAGGAGGTATACAGGTTATTAAACTCCTGCTTGTCATTCTCTTGTTTATCTTTTTTTTTATTCATGGGTGTCTCAACCAAAAACCTAGAAGGGTAGAGGGAAAATTCTTTTTCATCCACTACACAGGCCTCTCTGATTTTCTTCTTGTAGCTTCAGGATGTACTGACTTCCCTTTTGACTGTTGCATTCTCTCTATATTCTTTATATAAACTTCTGCCAACTCAGCCCCTCCTCCTGCCCAGCACTGGTGCTGTTGCATATTCTGTTCCTCAGTGAATGAATCTGTTTCTCTATTCTTTCTCAGTTGCAAGCCTCACAGAAATCTTCGCTCTTTCTCTCTCATCTCTTCCATTTAATTTATCCCAAAGTTGTCTGCTTTGCTTCATAAATAGTTGAAATATGCTCACTCCTTTTCATCTCTACTACCTTCGGACCAGCTACTGCCTTATCTAAATTACCACCCTGGCCTGCTAACTAAACCCTCATATATACTCTATTCCTCCCTATTTAATTTCCACACCACCAATAGACTGTCATATTTTTCCCCCAAAGAAATTGAACCCTGTCAAGACCCACCTTTCTCTTTGTCCAGACACTTTGATGGCTTCATTTGCTTTCGGATGAATGCAAATATTTAAGGTAGCCTATAACATTTTGCCTGGGCTGGCCCCTACTTGATACTCCATTGCAGATTGCACTTTCTTCCTTCTTTCCCTGGGACTCTAACCTCAATGACCACCTCCTTCTCCCTCAATGGCCATGATTCCTGTAGTTATAGGGCTACCTTATATTCTGTAGGAGCCAGCAGCCCCCACACACATTCACCTGAAATTAATTACCTATTAGAAAGGCATCCCTGGGCTGTAAAACTAGCAAGAGGCTTTTAAAAAGATTTACATCTCAAAGGGGAGAGAAAGAAATTACAATCACAAGTTTTCAAAGTAAAGCTCTAAGAAGAGAGAAGACAGGGGCCTAGAGACAGGAAGAATCCTGTCTAATTTTGGTCAAGTTGAGGGGATAGTTAAGACCAATTTGATCAATTTGTTACTCCCCTGATTAAATTGCCCAATGGCTTCTCATCATACTTTAAATTCAATTCAAAATACTTATTTTGTGCCTTAGTCTGCTTAGGCTGCTGTAACAAAATACAAGACTGGTTGGCTTAAACAACAAACATTCATTTCTCACATTTCTGAAGGCTGGAAGTCTGATCTGAGTGCCAGCACGGTGGGGTTGCAGTGAGAACTCACTTCCTGGCTTGTAGACAACCACCTTCTTGCCGTGTCCTTGTATGACACAGAACAGAGAGACAAGCACACTTTCCTACTTCTTGTTTTTTTGTTTTGTTTTGTTTTTGATTTTGTTTTAAGATTTACTTACTTATTTGAGAGAGAGAGAGATCTTGTTGGGGGAGAGGGGCAGAGGAAGAGAATCTTAGGCAGACTCCACACTGATTGCAGAGCCCAACACAGGGCTTGATCTCACCCTGAAATCACGACCTTAGTAGAAACCAAGAGTCAGACCCTTAACGACTTCCACCCAGGCACCCCTTCTATCTTTTCCTAAGGACAGAAATCCAGTCATGAGGGCTCTACCCTCATGTACTAATTACCTCACAAAAGCCACATCTCCACATTCCATGATACTGGGGATTAGAGTTTCAAGATATGAATTTTGGTCTGACATAAACATGCAGTCCACATGCAGTCACTGTCCTCATCTCCTTGCATTTTCCCATTTGTTCATTAAATTCTCATGACACTGGCTTTTTTTATGCTCCATAAACATGCTGAGCTCATTCTATTCCTGGGTCTTTTATACTAGTTGTTCTCTCTTTCTACATGGGTTCCATGAGGGCAAAGACTTTTGTATCATTTTCATTTCTGTCCCTCAGTACTCTGAATAGTGCTGAACACATAGAAGGTGCTTAATAGGGTTTGTTGACTGAATAAATGAGTGACTGAATAAATAAATGAGTGAATGATTTCAAAAGCATTATAATCAAAATTTGCTGGCTTTGGAGCCAATCATCAATCTCTTTTATCATAACTTTGAATTATTTTGGCTATTTTCATTATGAATAGATATTATAGTTCAACCCTCTCTTGAAAATTATATTTCTTTATGCTCAAGTATGTTGGTGAAATCTCACTTTAGTCCCTAAGTAGTAAACGCAATCCTATTAAGAAGAGTTAAGTACTATTAAAGACTGCATATAGTCAAAACAAGAATGCAAGCACAGATAAATAATTATATTGTGTAGTATATAACAAACAAGCATCATGGGGCCTAAAGATGGTGAAAGCTGGAGACTCAAGAAATCATCCTGGTTGGAGGCAGAAGGTGCAATGAAAATCAGAGAAGAAGATGGAAATGCAAAGTGGCCCACAGAGAACATGGATTCTATAGTACAATAGAGTCCATTGTGCGCACTCAACGTAAGTGTACCATTAGGAGTGGTACCCAGTTCCATACTTTAAGAATCCTGTCAGGTATATTAGAGAATGAGAGTGCAGCATCCTTACCCTTCAGTGGTGTCTCTACCAAAAACAGCAACAAAGCATGAGATGTAAATACAGGCTCTAGCATTTAATATCTGATACACTTTTTACTGATGACCTAAGTGAAATAGGTTATTTTCTGGTTCAAAAAAACGCTGCATTTATCAACACATTCTGTTTTCAGAACATTTCTGTTATAAATATATTGAACCTATTAGAAATTTGAGGTGAGAATAAATACATTAACAGTTTGAACTTAATCATTAACCCAATAGATCAAGGCTGATTTAATGTATGGAATACTTGTTTTTTCTACTCCTTCTAAATATTATACCAAGTACTGCAGACTATATTTTTAATTTCTCAAAGACCCATTGCTTTTCTGGTCATCTTTGGAGTGAACTGATATTAACAGAAAGTAGAACCATTAATAGAATGAAGACTGATCACTGAGTATGTTGGGTCTCTTCTGTAGCTTTGACATCAGTCACCCGAAGAAAGCTTTTCTAGAGAGAACTATTGCCTAAAATTGGAAGATTCAGCTCAATTTAGTCTATACCCGATACAATTAAATATGATTGGGTAATAATATAAGTATTCCTATACATTTTTATAAATTTCCTGGATTATTCAAAGAGGAAAAAAGACAGTATGATCATCACATGAAACAGTGCTATGAAGTGCTTAGATGATCTAGCCAAAATACAGCAGACATATCACCCCTCTGACTTCACGTTTTCTTGATTTTAGACCATCCATCCAAATACCATGAAAACAAAACATAAACATGTTTGCTTATGAGGGGTTCAAGGATTGACTAGGATTGACTATACATTTCATTTTACATAAGTTTTTCCTAAAAAGAAGATAAAGATTCTACTGAAGGCTATATGTGATGAAGTACTTGCAAGGAAGTATAATGATGTCAGCACCTTACCTTGAATGCATTGAAAAAGTGAGATGGATTAAAAGATGGAAAGAAAGATGAATAGATGGCTAGGTATGCAATCAAGCAACTATAGTAAAATGTTAATTGTAGAATATATATGGTGGTTATTGAAATGTCCACTGTAGAAGTTTTTCAAAGTTTCTGTATGTTTAAAATTTTTCATAATATAATGTTGAAAAAAATAAAAATGGCATTGTACTTACTCTTGGAAAGGATATTGACTGGAAGAGGCACAAGAGTGCTTGGGGAATACTAAAACTAGTCTGTTTCTTGAGCTGGCTGCCGGTTACTAGAGGTGTTTACTTTGTGAAAATCTAGCAAGCTGCATATGTATAATGTTTAATTGCATCTGGATGTATGCTTTATTTCAAAAAAAAGTTAAAAAAAAATCAGTAGTATTCTGAATCCTTTCATAGCAAGTAACAGAAACCCAATCCTACATAAAGAAAAATTATTCACATGATTGAGAAGTCCTAGGGCACAGTGGGGTTCAGACAAATCTGGGCCAAACAGCATTGTCCATGCTCTGTATTTCCAGGTTATTGACCTCTGCTTTCCTTATGGGGTCCAGGCACAGGTATGCCACAAGGGCCTTCTCTCTCTCTCTCTTTTCTCTTTTTCTTTGTCTTGCCAACACTTAAATGACAGTCTCTCTTCTCTTAGCAGGCCACATAACAGTCTCTCTTCTCTTACCAGGCTACACGGCTGTCAGTAGCCCCATATTTAGATAACACAAACTTAAATGCTTTGGGTTAGAGTGGTTGTCTATTCTGATATTTGACTGGTAAGTCACAACAAAGGCTAGCGTCAGTCACATACCCTCACTGAAATAATCAATGAGGATGAAGAGGTTCTTTTATTCACCCATCCATGATCATATACCCGCATCTGCAGCTAGGGGTGTGGAATAGGCCTGACAATTTGACATCACAGTGAGTTTATCATAGGAAAGGATCAAATTAATATCAGGAAAAAAAAAAAAACATGAACAAGGACACACCACACACACACACTCACACACACACACACACACACACACACACACACACACACGAGATATATCTACTATATTCATCAATCATTGCGATATTAAGGTAAATCTCTATAAGGGGTATTGAGCTGGGGCAGGAAGGTTAGAGAGAAAGGAGATATGGTTTCTGGAACCTCAAAAGCAGCCTATAACATCACAATGGTGAAATAAAACTAAAACAAAACAAACTGAACTAAACCTAAGTCATGACTGTTCTATGCATATACACATACATAACTTATATACATATATACATACACTAATATATACAATACATTCATATAATGCATGCATACAATAATACAATAATATGTATTATTATGTGTGTGTCTATATAGTGCACATGTAATACGCACTACTTTTGTATTTTCTATATTATCAGAATCACTCTGCTTATGGATATGCTAATAAAACTGGGATCTGTAGTTTGATAAATAAAGATTTATGCTTTTTTTCAACTACATGTCCTGAGAGTCAGGGTGGAACAGAGACTAAAAAGATTTAAAACCAGATTCAAATGTAGAAAGGCAGTGCAAGCTACAGAAGAATTTGTCAACCCCCAAATGAATAATGGGTTGGACTTGAAAATACTCTAATTAACCTACAGAAAAGAAACTGGAATAAAATTAATGTCTTCAGAAAATAAATAATGTGACTTCTTCAAAAGGACAGCAATACATCCTGGGATTTACAAATTAGACATAGTTCAGGCAGTTGGGGTTGAAGGAAAAAAAATACTGTTGCCAAATCAATCTTGAGATGACTCTAATGATTTATTCTTTCACTATACAATGAAAGCTGGATAATATTATCATTCCCAGAAAAAGGCTTATGCAAGACAGAGGAACTCTTAGCACTAGAAAATTTATGTTTTTCTTTTTCTTTATATTATTTTATTGTTCTGATCTTTCATAGGTATACAAACAAATATAAAGTACATAAAAACTACCTGGGTACTCATCATCCAGGTAAAAAACATTAAAGCAACTATTTATGCCCCATATACCATACTAAATTTATTTTTAATGTTTTACACACACACACATATAAATAATACCATATTTGTCCTTTAGTAACTTATATTGTTTTTCAACTTCTAGCTCTAGTTCATTTCTTTCCACTGCTAATATAGCATTCCATTGTGTGGATATTCCATGATGCAGTTGTCCCTTATCATGGTTATTAATAGTTAAGGTGATTAAGATTTCTATTTGACATTAACAGAAACACACAGGTTTTATTATGGTTATTATATATCCAGTATGTATTTTTCCATACTTTCAAATTCCCTTTTCCCGTTATGTTTTATGTGTATCTATAAACAACACATGGATGAAAGACTTCTTTTTCACAAATAAATTCTGACAACAACTGTCCTTTATACAGGCAACTTTATTTCATTATGGGCACTGTATGTTTGGACTTGTTTTGACAACATAGACCTGTGATTTTTATTTACTTTGATTTTTTTAGTTTGTCTTTTTTCACCTTTTTGTATATTGCTTTAGATTGATCGGGGTTTTTTTCTTCTTTTTTATACTGATGATCTGAAAATGATACATAATGCTTCTAATCTTCTGATGATTTAATCTGATTACCACTTACCAATATTATATGTTATTTAAAATTTCCTCCTTTTCTTTGTGTTATCAATGGAAATTTCTTCAGTTTGCTAATGCTAGCAATAAACTCTCTGAATTCTGATGATCTGAAAATGTCTCTATTTCTACATCTTCTTTGAATATTTTACCTTGATAGAAAATCATGCATTTTCAGTTATTTTTCTCAACTCTTTTAGATTTTTATTTTGCTGAAATTCTATCCGCAGGCTAATTGACATTCTTTGTTATGGCATTCTTTTTCCCCCCTCTGTTCTCTTTTAAGATCTTTGCTTTGCCTTTAGTGTTCTGCCGAATCACTGCAATGTGGTGGAGCTTTATTTCTTAGAATCAAACTTGGCATTTTGTATGCTTCTTAAACTGAATGCTTCATTTACTACTTCCTAAATGTCTTGCTGTTTAATGTTGTTTAATTTATACTGACAATCTCTATTATATCCTTATAATTTTGGATTGCTTACTAAAGTTTGGTGGAATTTCATATATCACAATCTCATAATGAACTAATTGAAGGTAAGTTACTCAATATAAAATTTAATCTTTCTTTCTACCAGGTAGCAGTGGAAAGTTACTATAAGAGATCTGGTTTTTATTTTCATTTACCATAATAATACAAGCAGTGTAAATTTAGACACCCAATAGTGTATGAGGGCAGGTCTGTGGTTTTGGTTTTTAAAGACACATTATTCTTTCCCAGGCAGAGTTCAATTTGAGACAGAAAAATAAAAACAAAAACAAAACAACAAAACAAAACAAAAGTTGTTAACTCATCTTTGTATATGATTGTGGATTTTTTTTTTTTTTCTAATTTAGTCTCTCATTATTTGAGGATACCAATGTTAAGCAGTTGTTCCAACTCTCTACTTCATGGTGGCCAAGGTCTTTACTGCTGTTCCTGGGTTAGT
This sequence comes from Ursus arctos, assembly GCF_023065955.2. Classification (NCBI taxonomy): domain Eukaryota; kingdom Metazoa; phylum Chordata; class Mammalia; order Carnivora; family Ursidae; genus Ursus; species Ursus arctos. Next base: position 64,314,824 of record NW_026622985.1, on the reverse strand, counting down.
AATTAACAGTTAATAATAATTAATTGTTAATACTGAAGGTCTATTTATGACCAAGGTTGGCAAATTCATTCAATATGACTAACAAAGCACTCTTATTTTAAGCAACTTTTTTTTTTTTCCAACCCCTGGAGATTTCCTTAATTCAATACAAGTAACAGTGCATTTGAAAGGAATTTCACTTTATTTTATCCAGAATTCCTAGAGGGTTTTTGTTTTTTAATCCCTAGTAGCTGAGATGCTACTGCTGGGAACTAAACTCTGTTTTTATATTTTCTTTCTCTAAGACTAATGCCTATGACCTAAGACGATTTCAAATTCTATTCATTAAAATGATTCAGCTTGATTTCTTGAATGATAAAGACATGATAATGTTCTTAAAATGAACTTTTATATTTACATGATATTTAAAGCCCTGGGAATTTATGAAATAAAATGTAAAATAAAAATCAAAATACAATATCAAAAGTCTAAGTTCTGTGTCACTGGATTCCTAAAAGGAGAGGAAAATTTAAAAATAAAAATTAGATAAAATGAACAATACTTCCCAAATTTGACATTGTCATAGGTCCCTGAAGTTTATTTTGTTCAATATGCATTTTTCTCTCTCCATACAAATGGATTATTTCTATTTGTCTTTAAGTTCTTTGAATCTTTCCTCTATCATCTCTATTCTGCTATTATGCCCCCCTAGTGAATTTTTAAATTTCAGATATTTTACTTTTTCACTTTGAACATTTACATTTTGTTCTTAACATAACTTCTATTTTTCACTGAGAAATATTAATTTTTCATTAATTTCAAGGCAATTTAATACTACCTCAATGGTTGCTTTAAGTCTTTGATAACTCCAACTTTTAGGGATTTTTATTTGTGGATTCTTTTCCCTTGTGAATTGCTCAGATTTTCCTGGTCCTCTGAATGTTGAGTAATTTTAGATTGTACCATAGCCATTTTGTATATTATCTTGTGAAACTCAGGTTCTGTTGAAATCTTCTGAGGAAAGTACAAAATTGTGTTTTATTTTGTTTTTTTCAATCAATCAATCAATCAATCAATCAATCTAGTTACATTCAGACTGCAGATTCTGTCTCACCTTTTAGCTGTGGTACAATGTAAGCTCAATTTTTAAAGGCTTTGCTCTGCTGTTTTGGGTCCAGCTCAAGCATGCACCTTTTGGGTGTCAGCCGAAGATCGGATTTCAGTGTATATTATCGTTTAATTCTCACTGCCTCTGATACTTTTGGTCTGTTCCATGCATTGCATTTCAGGGGTGAATCTGGAACTTGTTATTTCATACACAGAGTCAGGGTATCCTCTTCTCTGGCTATCTTCTCTAATCGGATTTCTAACAAGCTTCCAGGGACCCCTTTTACCTATCCTTCACACAGAAAGACAGAACTTCTCTCAGAGTTTCAGCCACCTGCTCTGTTGCTCATTTCTGTATGACTGGGTCTTCCTGGGGCAAAACAGTGACAGGAAAAAAAAAAAGAAAAAAGAAGAAGTCCCTGTCCTATCACTCTTTGGACATCATGGGCCCCTATTCTTTGGTCAGGAGGATGGGTTTTCTCTTAGGGTTTTAGACCTGCTGGCACTACTACATTGCCAATCGATGGCTGAGGCTCACCTTCCAGCAGAACTGAAAGAGGAAAATACAAAGCTTATCCCCTGCTGCTGGTGATAGCTTGCAGAGCTTCCTCGTCCCTATCTTCTGGCCAGAAAGACAGGGGTTATCATAGAATTTCTCTTCCCATACTTGCTTTGCATCCCATACTACAGACACCCTCGATAAAGCTGAGAGATAAGAGAGAAAAAAAAAAAGAGAGAGAGAGAAAACTTAGTCTGGTTACAGGTTATTCTTCAAGTTGTGATTCTCCTCACTAATCTGCCTACTATTTTTTTTAGTTAACATATAATGTATTATTGGTTTCAGAGGTATAGGTCTGTGATTCATTAGTCTTATATAATACCCAGTGCTCATTACAACATATACCCTCCTCAATGTCCATCACCCAGTTACCCCATCCTTCCATCCCCCTCCCCTCCAGCAACCCTCAGTTTGTTTCCTATGATTAAGAGTCTCTTATGGTTTGTCTCCCTCTCTGATTCCATTTTGTTTTATTTTTCCCTCACTTCCCCTATGATCCTGTTTTGTTTCTTAAATTCCACATATGAGTGAGATCATATGATAATTGTCTTTCTCTGACTTATTTCACTTAGCATAATACCCTCTAGTTCCATCCACATCATTGCAAATGGCAAGATTTCATTTTTTGGTGGCTGAGTAATATTCCATTGTAGATAGATATAGATATAGATATAAATATAGATATAGATATACCACATCTTCTTTATCCATTCATCTGTCGATGGACATCTGGGCTCTTTCCATAGTTTGGCTATTATAGACATTGCTGTTACAAACATCGGGGTGCAGGTGCCCCTTCAGATCACTACATTTGTACTTTTGGAGTAAATACCTAGTAGTGCAATTACTGGGTCATAGGATAGCTCTATTTTCAACTTTTTTGAGGAACTTCCATACTGTTTTCTGGAGTGGCTACACTGGCTTGCATTCCCACTGAAAGTGTAAGAGGGTTCCCCTTTCTCTACATCCTCGACAACATCTGTCATTTCCTGACTTGTTAATTTTAGCCATTCTGACTGGTGTGAGGTGGTATCTCAATGTGGTTTTGATTTGTATTTCCCTGATGCCAAGTGATGTTCAGCATTTTTTCATGTGTCTGTTAGCCATTGGATGTATTCTTTGGAGAAATGTCTGTTCATGAGTTCTGCCCATTTCTTGACTGGATTATTTGTTCTTTGGGTGTTGCGTTTGATGTTATTTATAGATTTTGGATACTAGCCCTATATCTGATAAGACATTTGTAAATATCTTCTCCCATTCTGTTGGTTGTCTTTTGGTTTGGTAACTATTTCCTTTGCTGTGCAAAAGCTTTTTATCTTGATGAGGTCCCAATAGCTCATTTTTGCCTTTGTTTCCCTTTTCTTTAGATATGTATCTAGCAGGAAGTTGCTGCAGCCGAGGTCACAGAAGTTCCTGCCTGTGTTCTCCTCCAGGATTTTGATGGATCCGTGTCTCACATCAGCTCTTTCATCCATTTCGAGTCTATTTTTGTGTACGGTGTAACGAAATGGTCCAGTTTCATTCTTATGCATGTGGCTGCCCTATTTTCCCAGCACCATTTGTTGAAGAGATTGTCTAATTCCACTGGATATTCTTTCCTGCTTTGTCGAAAATTAGTTGACCATAGAGTTGAGGGTCCATTTCTGGGTTCTCTATTCTGTTCCATTGATCTATGTGTCTGTTTTTATGCCAGTACCATACTGTCTTGATGATGACAGCTTTGTAATAGAGCTTGAAGTCCAGAATTGTGATGCCACCAGCTTCGGTTTTCTTTTCAACATTCTTCTGGCTATTCGGGGTCTTTCCTGGTTCCATACTGACTTTAGGATTATTTGTTCCAGTCCTGTGAAAAAAGTTGATGGTATTTTGATAGGGATTGCGATGTATAGCTTAATGTAGGTAGCATAGACATTTTAATATCTGTTCTTCCAATCCATGAGCATGGAACATTTTCCCATTTCTTTGTGTCTTCCTCAATTTCTTTCATGAGTGTTCTATAGTTTTCTGAGTACAGATACTTTGCCTCTTTGGTTAGGTTTATTCTGCCTACTATTGTTAACAGTTCAGAGTCCTTGAGAGGTGGTTTCGTATTTTGTTCATAGTTTTAGTTGTAAATAGTGGAAGAGATAGGGTTTTTGGAGGTGCCAGAAGTTCTTTAGCTAGCAGTGTTAATTCCTGTTCCAAAATAGATCCAGATTGCTAAGCACACCAATATCCCAAACCTGAACAATGTATTTAATGTTAACTTTAAGTGACCATTACTGATGCAGGCAAGGTATGCATCTTGCTTAAAACTAATTTATTTCTATGTGATACATACTTATGCTAGTCTGAATTTACAAATTAATTACATACCAGAATTTCTGTCATCCTAATATTTCCAAGTGTTCATCAGAAAATACTTTTTTTTCTTAAAAAAAAAAAAAAGCCTCTTATTGAATATCTGTGTTGTTGGAAAGGAGTTCACAATAACTTGTGAAGACAATGTAATTAATTATAAAACACAGAACTTCTTTTAAATATTAATGATGAGGATTCTGTACTAACCATTTTCTCTAAACTGCGGAGGAATATTTTGAGAAGCAGAGACTTGCAATATCACATTTTTGCACTTCTCTCCTTTATTTCTATTGAAATTGCACTAAACACATTAATTCCAAGTCACTATCATGCCTAGAGTTCAATATGCTTCCTTGTAGCTTGATGAAGAGGCTATAAAGCTTTCCACCTGTTCTTTTATTTTCAGCAACTGAATAAAAAGCTAGTGGTACCTGCTTTGTGTTGGTTTCCTTGTTTTGTTTTGTGTTTTTTTAACGTTCACCAAGGAGATTGTCTCTTTATATCTTTCTTAGAGATTTATAAATGAACACAGAATAGAAAGGAAATAATTAGAGATGGCTAGAATACTAAAATCCATGTGTATGATCCAGGGGCTAGAAATCCCTATTCATCATTTGGGCAGCTTTTCTCCAGAGGACTCCCCAAGAATCCACTGAGTTAGAAGTGACAAAAATAATCAGTTAGACTGGTTTTACCTTTGTTGCCCCAAGTGATATGGTACCTAGTGAATTAAGCAACCAAATCAATCACTTACATTCCTGACACTAAAGCCATTATTATTCTACTATGAATATTTCATATATGAAATAGAGGGACAAATTCTGATTTTCAGTTTATGCTCTTTTTCTAGACATTAAAAAATGGACTGAGGAAAGTTCACTCAACCTGGTTTCTGTACGTTTTTTCATATCTCCTTTGCACTGCTATATACTTATTCAGGTTGAAGAGAAATTAGTCAAAATCATAACTGTCATCAAACTAAACCATAAACAAAAAATCACTATTATCTTCCAAAGCATTAATTTTTGAATGTCAATTTGGTTCAGGAAATAGACCTCTGGAGTAATCACAGTTATAAAACATATCACCCATACTTAGGAAATTGTGATCTCTTGTAATTTGTTTTCAAGAAAAAAAATAACATTAGATATCTGCCTTAACTGCATCATCGAAATAAATTGATAGATCAAAGTTTTGTATAAAAAATACAAAACCGTAAAATTCCTCGAAAAAATTTGATTTGAGTATCAAATGTTGAGTACTTTTAAAATATACTGTGGCCAAAAGCCCCCAGACCCAATATTAGAAACGAGGACTAAAGGACAGAGTTAAAATAACTGCACATATCAACTGGCACTACTTTAGTATTTTGTAGTAGTTTCTTATTGCTGCAAGACAAATTACCACAAACTTGACAGTTTAAAACAACACAAGTTATTCCTCTTACACTTTGGGCATTAAGTCCAAATATGGACCTTACAGGCTAAAATCAAGGTGCCAGTTGCACCACATTCTTTCTGGAAGCTCTAGGGGAGAATCCATTCATTGCCTTTTCCAGCTTCTAGAAGCTGCCCACATTCCTTGGCTTATAGCTCTCTTTCACTCAGGCCTCTGCTTCTGTCATCACATCTCGTTCTCTGACTCTCACCTTCCTTTTTATGACTTTGATGATTACAATGGACCCATCTAGATAATCCAATAGAACTTTTCCATGATCTTTAATTTAATCATATCTGCAAAGTCTCTTTTGCTATGTGAGGTACCACATTTACAGATTCTGAGGATTAGGATGCAGACATCTTTGTGGGGGAGGGTGATTTCTTTAAACACTATATATACTAAGGACTCCTTTATATCAATAAGAAAATGAAACAACTGCATATAAGTATAAGAAAATTAGAAGGCCTATATTCTTTAATTCAAACATGATTAGAAAAACAAAGGAAAACACAGAAGTCATAAATCTCAGTTAGCAGTCTATTTGACAAATGCGAAATTGCTGATGTTGGTGTTAAAGAATATTAAGCACTTCTCTGCCTCTTAAGTTGTCTTACTAAATATAGGAACAAAAATGGCAACTAATTCATCACATTGTTGATGTAACTAAATGGGTTAATACATGTTAAAGTGATTATAACATTGCTTTAATACGCAGCCAAGAAAAAGGTTTACTGAATATTTATATGACACTACATAGATTTTTTATAAAGGTAAATTACTATCAATGTCTGTATGCTAATAAGGGCCAGGATCTTTCTAAATTATTAAAAGTTTTAAATATTGTATTCTATTTTTGACCTATAATTGTGAGATAGCCAGCCTTTAAAAGTTAGTATTATGTCCTGCAGAATATAGCTATTAATAAAGGAGGTTATGTTATATATGCTTGGATTTTAAAGAAAAGTTCTGTTAGTATATTATAATAGGAATCTATATAATCTATATAATCACTTGAAGTCACAATTATGTGGTCATAGAAAGTTGATATTTATCTACCAATCCTGTGATAATTATCTATTATTTCACTTTCTTTAATCTAAAACCCCAGGATTATATAAGTAATTTGATGTGTCTGTGAGTTAGCATGGCAGAGTCATTTACTGCTAGGTGACGAGCATTGTGCTTTCCAACATATCCCAGCCCCATTTATTGTAAGGCATAGCACCTTAACCAGCACTGGCCAGCGTGCTGTAGAGGGAAGTGAAGTGTGCCACTTCCAGATTGGAGCTTTAAAAACAGCCTACTTTTTTTTTTTTTTATTGTATTATGTTAGTTATCATACAGTACATCCCTGGTTTTTGATGTAAAGTTTGATGATTCATTAGTTGCGTATAACACCCAGTGCACCATGCAATACGTGCCCTCCTTGTTCCCAGATTGTACAACTACAGAATTTGAGTTTTTGTCAACTGGGGCCCTTGAGTGACACTATGGAGCAGAGTTTCCACTAATTTGAATTATACATGTAACTTAAGTGAGAAATAAACCTCTGTTTTATTAATCCACTGAAATGTGGGGAATATGTTCTTAACACAACCTGAGATAATCTAACAGGACGAAAAAAGTGTGAAAAAAATAGTATCCATTGTTTTAGTATTTCCTCAGAGATATTTGTCACAAATGCAGTAATTCTAATTGAATCATTTCTAAAAGGAAACACAGATGTAAGTTTCATCATGTATGTGTCACATACATATATACACATGTACACAATCTCACCAATGCATAGTGAAATTTTAACAGTGTGGTTAGTCTGGGGAGTAGGCTAGAGTAGGATATGTGAAGGGGATGTAATGAGGGCATTTCCCTTTTTTTTTTTTAATACTTAAAACATTTGCATACAATTTTCATTTTTAAAACCAGCATCATTCATGATTATATAATAAAAACAAACTAAAAAATTAAGAATGTATATTCCCTAAAATTCCCAGACCTCAGCTCAAATTTTGTCTCTTTTTTGCTTTAAAAAAAAATTTACTTCTGGTGCAATTGTAAATGGGATTGTTTTCTTCATTTCTCCCTCTGCTACTTCATTGTTAGCATATAAAAATGCACCAAAAGTAATAAAATGCCCAGGAATAAATTTAAGCAAGGAGGTGAAAGACCTGGATTCTGAAAACTATGAAACACTGATGGAAGAAATGGAAGACAACACAAACAAATGGAAAGATATCCCATGCTCTTGGATCAGGAGAACAAATACTGTTAAAGTATCCATACAACCCAAAGTGATCTACACATTTAATGCAATCCCTATCAAAATATCAACAGCATTTTTCACAAAACTAAAATAAACCTAAAATTTGTATGGCATCACAAAAGACTTCCAACAGCCAAAGCAATGTTGAAAAAGAACAAAGCTGGAGGTATCACAATCCCGGATTTCAAGAGATCCTACTATTACTGTAGTAATCAATACGGTATGGTACTGTCACAGAAATAGACACACATAGATCAATAAACAGAATAGAGAGCCCAAAAGTAAATCCGCAGTTATATGGTCTATTAATCTATGACAAAGGAGGCAAAAATATGCAATGGGGGAAAAAGACAGTCTCTTCAACAAATGGTAATAGGAAAACTGGACAGCTATAGGCAAAACAATGAAACTAGACCATTTTCTCATACCACACACAAAAATAAACTCAAAACATATTAAAGACCTAAATGAGAGACCTGAAAGCATAAAATTCCTAGAAGAAAACACAGGGGAAAAATTACTTTATTTCCTTGTATCTGCCTGATAGGAAAAAATATTTCTTTTTTTAAAACGGAAATAAAACACAATGCTCTTTGACCCGATCTCCTTTTCAATTATCGTTTCTTTCCTTTGCATGCTTAAATTCTCTACCATACTCTGTCACTCTTACTCTCAATTTATCAATCTTCCTACCAAATACTTTTTTTCTTCTCAGCATATTCACAGCCGTCTTGTTTTCTTGCTACTCCTATACACCACTGACAACAACAAAATGCGTGAGTACTCTCAGTTCCAGTTCTTGTTAAACTTTCACGGCTTAATTTCCAAGAATAATACATATTTGCTTCATGACCATGGGCAATCCATGAATTTGGCTTCAAGATCTGTATCTTCGTCAATAGCCTCAGTTTCATCCCTGTGTCCACGTTCATTGGCTCTTAGTGAATAATTCTACATGATGTGTCCTAACTTAAATTTCCTTTGTTTAACATGAAATTCACCTCTTTTTCCACAAATTTACTCTTCCTCTGACAACTTTTTTCAAGTTAACATAATCTCCTTGTTACTCTGACTTGAATACTCAGGGTTAACTTTACGTTTTCCTTCTTTCTCACCCTTCTCACATCCTTCAATCTCTACTGCATATTTGTCATGCTTTGAAAACCTTCCCTGCATTTGGAAATTTCTGCTCTGTGAGGCCTACTTCAGGGCAGAAACTGGAAACTTTTACCCTACCCCTTTAAAGGCTTGTCACCTAAACTCTGACAACCAGACTCAGCCATTATAGGCTTTGGTTTGGCAGAGAAAAAAATGAAAATGGACACAATAGAGTGAACTGATCCTGGTAAGGGTGGCAGAGAAACTGAGCTTTCAGAAGCAGTTGTGGTAGATGTCCTGACTGAAGGTTTTATTTTCATAATTGTCTCAGTGACCTGCAGTGTTTCCTTTCAAACATGGTGGCAATAGCACCCGCACCTTTTAATGAATGCTGCTTCATTGGGGTTGTGTAAAAATCAAAATCTTTACAATTCTCTATAAGACCCCACAAGATATGGCCTCTGATTTTCCCTCCATTGTCATTCTTGCCTACAGTGTTCCAACCACAATGGCCTCTTTTCTGTTCCTTGAACCTGCCAGGCATGCTTTCGATCCAGAGCCTTGCTGCATTTCCCATTTCTTAGAAAGGTTCTCTCTAGGTTTCCAAGTCTAATCTTTCCACCTACTCTTCTCAGGGATGAGTTATCTATCTTATGCCAAAATCCTTTTCTTCTTTTCTATTAAGAGTGGAATTTGGTATTTTCAAAGAAGACCCTTAATTGATACACAATCTTTTAACATAACCAGAAGACATCAACACCAACATGTCCCACACCATACTCTGTTCTCTCCTTTTCATTTCTCTTCAGTTCTAAATCAGGCCCTATTATCTCTAGACTGAACGCAGCAATACTCTAATACTAATACTTTTTTCTCCAGTATTATACTACCCTAATTTATCCTCTAATTAATCTCATTAAAAGTGTAAATAAAGTATTTCTAACACCAAGACAACTTATCAATAGAATGGAATGCGTAATAGAAAACTAAAGCAGCTTTTGATTATTGAACAAATTAAAAAAAAAACTTATTTTAATTTGTTAACATTTCAACTGGCTGTATCTGAATCAACTTAACACAACCAAAAGATATTTAAGTAAATACCAGAAGTTTTTTGTTAGAAAAATAGAATAATAAACAGAATGATTTTACAAGAACCTCCTTAGTTCACATTTCTAAATGTGCACTTAAAATGTTATTGCTTATTGTTATGGATTTTTCCTCCTAAAGATATATTACAGTCCTACTCCCCAATACCTCCGAATGTATAAATAATCAGTTAAATGAGGTCATAATAGAATAGAGTGGGATCTTAATCTTATATGACTGACATCCTCATAAGAAGACAGTCATATGAAGACAGAGATTTAGAGAGAGAATGACATGTGATGACAAGGGAAGAGATTGAAGATATGTAGTTGCAAGCCTGGGAACACCAAAGATTACTTAGAAACCACCAGAAGCTGAAGAGGCAAGGAAGGAACGATTGTCCTATGGGTTTCAGAGGGAGGATGGCCCTGAAAACAACTTAATTTTGGACTATTAGCCTCCAGAATTACAACAGCAGAACTGTCTGTTGTTTTCAGACACTAAGTTTGTGGTACTTTGTTACAGCAGCCCTAGGAAACTAATACACTTTTCATGTGAGTAGAAAGGATTTCTTTCTAGGGTGTTTCTCAAATAACTTGAGCAAAGAAGACTAGTCCATTTTATTTGTAGTATAGTCACATATGGTAAAATATAGTAAACAAGAGCATAATATTTAAACATTTTTCTGGAAGTTGCTTCTATTCTTGAATGTAGTTTTGACACTGAAGCTCATAAAAAATCCCACAGAGTGATTCTATACTGGCATGTAGAAGCATACATTACTGATGCCAATTGCCATTTATTTACTTGTGTTTACAGAAAAAAATTCTAAAGCAATTTATTTCTATGACATTTGTTCACATAAATTGGCATTATGAGTAGATTAAATTTCTTTGGACCTGTGAGAAGGAATTACTAAATTCTAGCCTTTCTATTTCTAGGTGAACATCATTCCTCCATTACAAAAAAAAAAATTATAACACCTAGGTATAAAGAAAACAGATTTCATAGCTCTGTCTGCAGGTTGTGCTAATCTAAGTCAGCTCAGACAGGTAAATATTTAAAACAAGGCCATGGTCTTACTAATACTAATGATAAATTCTTCATCTTGCACTTTAAGCCTATTCTTTGTTCTATCCTTGATTGTAGAGAATATCCAATCATGCAGGCTTTGGACATAGTAGTCAAACAGTAAATATTTAGTAAATTGAAAATAGTGCCTCTATTATTTGAATATCACATATACCTATCGCAATGTGTTGACACAGTTCTAAACATTACACATCCTTTTTATCTAAAATAAAGCATAGCAGCATTATATAAATGAGATAGAGAAATGCATAACTATTAACAGTGAGTTATACTTTTCTTCTCATTTTTACAAGGAAAACACTTATTCCTTGTGCTGGTTATATTCTACTTGGCATCAGAAATCTGCTCTTTACCTTTCTTTGCTCTGCTCTGAGTCCACCGTGGCTGACCCCTGCAGATTACTGACTGGTTTGTTATGTGATTTGGCCAATGGAAGTACCACAGGACATCAAAGAACAGGAAGAAAGGGAGATTAAGAGTACTACTGTTCTCCTTCCTCCTTGCTTTGGAACCCTCCCTTGATAGTTGTTGAATTCCTAAATGACTACAGTTTATATAGGGAAACCCTTCCTCTATGGCAAGTGGGTCTGCATGGTAACAACTTCTGATGGTTACTACTGACTACAGTGGTTTAAAGACTGCCCCACTTAGATAGTCATGCACTCATTAGTTTCCATAACACACGTTTCATTCTGATACACTATTTGTCTGGTCCTCATTCACAACTGAGTAGGCAACTCTTGTTTTAGATGATACAAACTCTCTAATTCTAGCACATATATTCAATCTTGTCAATCCATCCTACTATAGAGTTGCAAAATAAAAACTTTTTTTTTCTGTTTGTTTAGTCTGTGGAAGCATCAAAAGAGTTCATACCAATGAGTGTTTAAGGAAAATATTCAGGCAACAAATATTTTTTTACAACCAGCTAGTTTCAATGACTTGGGTACAGTAGGATATTCAAAATTGAATGAGATATTATTTCTGGTTCTGGAATTCAAGATCTATTGAGGGGAGATACTTTATATTCCTACCTATTCAACATTCAATGCAAAAAGTATTGTTCTGTCCAATATTACCTTTCTTTTATTGGAAGGCTTATGGGATAAAGGTCCTTGTATTAACTGTATAAGCCCATTACTATTTATATCACCTTTGTAAGAACACATCTTGGTTGTTTAATTGACAGATCTCATTAATTTTATCAAATTTCCTCTTCTAATCCAACAGAGGATCTTTCTCTTACGTGAAATACTTTGCCTTTTAATTTAGAAGGCCTTTGTATGGATAACATTTTACAAAAAGTATTCACCCTAATTTCCACTCTACTATGAGACTTTTTTTTAAATTTTTTAAAAAGATTTTATTTATTTATTTGACAGAGAGAGAGGCAGCCAGCAAGAGAAGGAACACAAGCAGGGGGAGTGGGAGAGGAAGAAGCAGGCTCCCAGCGGAGGAGCCTGATATGGGACTCGATCCCAGGACTCTGGGATCCCGCCCTGGGCCGAAGGCAGACACTTAACAACTGAGCCACCCAGGCGCCCCTATGAGACATTTTTGAAAAAGGTTATTTCTTACTTAATCCATGAGGCTATCAAGCAGGACACTGGTTGCCTATGGTAGAGCAGGCTAGGGAGATGGACTGGAAAGGGCATGAGGGAATTTTCTAAGATGATAATGTGTTCTGTATCTTATTTGAGATGTCAGTTACACAGGTGTATGCACTTGTCAGGACTCAACAACCCACATTTGAGATTTACATACTTTACTGTAAATAATTTTAGTGCAATAAAATAACAAGAAAAATCATTTCTTATTTTGTATAAATAAGTAAATACTGCTTTTAGATAATGGAAATAATGCTATCATTATTGCCAATATTGCGGACATTGTATGAATTACTTTACATACAATCTTTAATTTTTTTTTTCATTATTATAGGTTTCTCCACCCTATTTTTCTTAATAAAAACAAAATTTAAGTTAAAAAACAGAATAACTGTTTTGGATACGTATAACAAACTCAGACATAGGCAAAAGATGTATCTTTGACCAACCACAATTAAGAAATTGCTTCCACTCATCTATTTAAGTAGTCAGTATAAAATAGTTACATAATCTATCAAACCTCTTAGATTTATTTTTCATTTAATACATAACATTTTCATAACCAGACTGAGTAAGAAAAACTAGGACCTTTTGTAGATGAAAAATTTTACTCTGCTTTAATAGAATCTCTTTTGTTAATTTCTAGTCAGATGAGTCATAGGCATTTTTTCTAGTGATGTAAAATGTTCAAAATTTACTGACTAGTTTTGTTGTTGTTGTTGTTGTTGTTGTTGTAACTGTGGGATGTTAAAATTGTCCTTGTTTAAGGATTTTAGGTCTAGGATATTCTCTCTACACTGATGTAACATGCCTTTATTAGCTCATCAGGTCCAAATATTTTTTTGTCAGACTACCATAAGCTGAAGGTTATGGGGATAATTTCCTTGGGGGATACTTACTTTTATGTCACATTTTGTAGGTTTTCCAAGACTCCACTGCATGTACTGACTTCTGTCCCTACCAAGATTATGATGGACAAGTCACCTTTAGGATAAGAGAGTTACTCTTTCTCTGAGATCCGTATTAAGTCTTGGATGCATCCAGTAAACCCTGTGAATTACGGCAGATTTACTTCTCAACTTTTCATAATCCATACAGTGCACATAGGCCATCATCTGCCTTGCCTACTATTCTCTGAGCTACGATAACCCTAAACCTTCAACAATGTTGCTGGTAGAAGGAACTTTCATATAATGCTTCCCCTTTTTTTTCCTTTCTCTCCAATATTTTGTCTCCATCTCCCAGGGAAATTTCAGCACAGTTTCCTATCCCTATAGCTACTCTCACAACAAATGACTATAAAATCTTACTGTTTCTGGTTTACTGTTACATTAAAATTGTATGTCCAGGCTTTACAACACTGTGCATAAAAATTATGTATTTTTACAAAATGTTAGATAAATGGAATGACAAATAAATGAATATATGGAGCTCTGCATAATGTCCATTTTCAGTCCATTCATACTCAAAAAGTTAAAAAAAAAATCAACTAACCAAACACACCATGCCTCTTAACTGTTTGAGAAGTCTGTGTGATGTTTATGCAGAAGTGCTTTATTTTGAGTCCCAACATTTCAACATAAAAAGTAGAAAGTAAAGCGATATAAGTAACATTGAATATATTATCTCTAGGCCTTTATCTTTCAAGGCACACAAATAACTTAAAAATATACTCATTTAAAAAAGCTACTTTAGATAATGAGATATAATTATTTTTAATGTAAGTTCCCTGAGGGCAGTAGTTATTTCTTATTCATCTTTATTTACTCTCTCTTCATAATAGTGTCTTGTAAAGCATAGGTAATTGTTAGTTAAATAAACATAATTGTCATTATTGGTACTCTCATTATTTATAAACAATACATTTATGGTCATTTATAACTTTCAAAGAACTTTTGCATTTAAATTTCTCATATGATGCTTCAGTTAACTGATTCATTAAAAACATAATTATGGAATTGCAATTACAAACATAGTTACAACAAGATTAGAGTCCAGAGAAGAAAACGGACATGCGGATTATTATAATACCGAATGATGCAGTCTGGGGCATATGGCAAGGAGATAAAAATCAAGTCTCAAAGATAGGAGAAATCCTTCTGAGTGAAGAGGTACCTATAGGACGACTGGAAGTTAGCTTGAGAAAGAGTACTAAGAAAGTGGAGCTTCGATGAAGAAGAAACAGCATATGCAAGGCCCCAACCAGAAATATTACTAGGAACTGCAATAGGTTTTCTGTGCTTTGATGCCCTTATTTGTAAAATGGACATAATAACAGCACTTTCTAAATATAGTAATAGTGAGAAATAAAGAGTTTACATATGGAGTGGGGCTTCCTATAAGTGTTTGTTAAAAATCAATCAATGGATAAGTCAGTCAATGTATGCCTGGGTTTTAGGACATGGGAGGAATAGAGACAAGATAATCAGATGCAAGATAGTAAAATAGTAATCCAGAGAGCTATTGTTGGTTAGAACTCTGAGTGAGGAAATGGGATTAGAAAGACATGTTTGATAGGTATTCAGGAGATAGAGATGATGGAATTTGGTAATAGAATACTTACAGAAGAGCGAATGGTAGGGAGAAATGAGAATGACTTGCAGATTTTCACTTGAGCAATACAAAAGAAAATGGTAATCACAAGTATCTTCATGCCCATTTCCTCTCCATCTCTTCATATTTGCTGTGTGTTAGTCTTCCTCTGACTTTTATCACATCAACTACAATAGATAACTATAGTATCAATTCCTGGAGAAGCCCATTTCCCCCCCTACTTTGAGTTTTTACATATGTGGTTTCCCATTCTTATATACTCTTTTGCTCTATTTTTTTTTTACCTAATTTCAATTTAACATTCACATCTCAGCTTATAATATATATAATATAAAATATAATATAAAAACCTCAGAGAAACCTACATATTCATCTTCTCTTTCAGTAATCACCTCTTTTACAGGACACTGGATAACTATAACCATTATTAGTTCATTATATTGAGGAGTTGCCTTCTCTTCTAGATTGTGTATTGCATTAGGACAGAGGACATGTTGAAATATTATCATCACTGTATCACTGGTATCTAGCACAGTGCCTGGCAATAACATGTGCTAATAAACATCAAACTGTTTACCGACTGATTGCCTGTGATAGAGAATATGGCAAGGGGGGAGTGTGGATAGAGGTTGAAAAATTCCGATTTGGACCTATAAATGTTTAGGAGCCTTTGGGAAAGCCAGTGGAGATAACTGGAAGAAAACAATATATTCATGTGCAGGGCTCTGGATAAAGATGGGGGTATATAATTAATATAGGTAATCCTCACTTTGCATGACATTGTGTTAACTAACAACCACGCATATAGGAAATATGTCTTTGTTCACAGGGTAACCATGAGATGTGCAGACATGGTTCCAGCGCACACATGTTTCAGTCAACATGGTACCATGAAAAGCAAAGACTGCCTATAATTCATACTATAATATAAAAGGTATGGATGCAGATAAGATTGTCAGAGGACAATGTGCAGAGTGATCTATCTATCTATCTATCTATCTATCTATCTATCTATCTATCATCTATCTATCTATATCATCTCCTTTCAAAAAGAAGATCAAAGGGGAGAGGAGGTAAAGGAGAATGAAAAAGAATAGAGAGAAAATCAGGATATTGTTCTTATAGAAGTTAAAGGAAAAAAGGTTTTAGAGGTGATGCCAGGATGGAAAAAAACTGGATATATATGAGTGGAAAGTAGATTTCAGTGAATGGGTGGGAAGTAAATTGAAAAAGAGAAAATAAAGAGTGACTGTAAATAACACAAGAATCTGCGTTATTAGAGAAAAGGGAAGAAAGGATGACCTGTGAAGGACAAAAGGGTTTGTAGGAACATTTTATGTGTTAGTTTGTTGGTTTGTTTGGATTAAAGACTGATGAGATTTTAAAGTACTTAAATAAAGGAATATTTACTTTCCTAGGAAGAAAGAAAACAGAGAAAATAAAGAGGATTGACTTAAAAAGACATGAGCTTTCAAGCCATAGAAAGACAGGGAAGAAACTTAAATGCATATTACTAAGTGAAAGAAGCCAAACTGGAAAGGTTACATACTGCAAGATTCTAACTATATGACATTCTGCAAATGGCAAAACCATACAGATGGTGAAAAGATTAGTGGTTGCCAGAGGTTGGGGACAGGGACAGATGAATAGGCAGAGCATACAGGACGTTTAAGGCAGAGAAACTATTCTACACGGTAATATATTAGTGGATACATTTGCCAAAACCCATAGAATATGCAACACCAAGAGCAAACCCTAATGTAAATTATGAAGTTCGGATGATAATGTTGTGTCAATGTAAGTTCATCATTTGTAACAAATGTAGCACTCTGATTCAGGATATTGATGGTGGGGGAGGCTGTGTGGGTGGGTGGGCGCAGAGGGTATATGGGAAATCTCTATACTTTCTGCTCACACTCTGGGGACTTCCTGTGTGGATGTTCCTACTTTTTGTTAACAAAGAGACAAAAAAGAGGAATAAGGGGGTTGAGTATTTGCGAAAAGCAGACATAGCTTGGAAACACCACCGTGGACAATTCCCCACCCAGGAAATAGAACAGTGTTGGAGCCCAGCTGAGGGTGGAAGACACAGACTTATAGTAGCACCAACATGTTATTTTTCTCTGGCAGGGCTCCATAGTCACAGCTAAGGAAGAAGGAAGGGTAACAGCTGAACTAATCCAGAGCTGAGGATTTAACAGCTAGCATGAACAGTGGATTCAAAGGACAAGGCAACCGAGGACACTTGCAAAACGTTGAAGAGATGGATCATAGGAAGATCTAAAGGACAGAACGAAAAGTAATGACGGACGGAGACAGAGGAGAGGAATTAGGGAACTCTGTCCTGCTGATATGACATCCCCAAATACCAAATGTTCTGTGCCTTGAAACAACCCTATGGGGTAGGCAGAAATAATATAACTGACTGTTGTGCTAAGGAAGAAACTGAGGCACAAAGAAGATATAATCTGTCATTCAAATCTCATAAACACAGTCTGCTTGACTTGTAATTGTTATACTCAGGACTGAGCCCCAGACCTTCTTCTGCTTCTTGGCCTAAGACTTTCTATTTCCCCACATACTGAATCTCTAGCAACAATTTATGGGATTACATTAATCTGACACAGAACAGTTCTGTTTCTCACTATTTTCTGAAGGCTTTGATGTGTGACTCTCATCCTTCAGATCACTATCCATGCCCTCGCACTGAGAACTTAAGTCTTTGCTGGGCATGATGCTGTAAATTCAATTCTAACAACATTTCTTTCATCTTTTAGGTGATATTACACACTCAAAAAGTCAAATTATTCTAAAGAATAGAATTTCATGAAAAAAGTTAAAAACATGATATTAATTAGCTACTAAATTCCTAATCTCAAGTGTTTCTATAAAGTGTGTGCAAAGTGTGTCTCTTTAAATAAAGAACACAGCATATGAGTAAAATATACTTGAGGACTGACTCCAAACCTGCTTGGAACCAATGAGGATGAAAGTGGCAGCATTGGGAGCTAACAGGAGGAAGGAGAGGGGAACAGGGAGGGGTAAATGGTGTCCTTGAAACTCCATCTGCATTGACTGGTAAAAGGAGGAAACGAGAAATTTCTAGTAGGTATAATGGCTCAGTAAGGACCATAGAATATGTTCTAGTACTTCAGGCTGCCCTGGAGATAGAATTGTGAACTTCTCTTTTATTTTTGGCTAAGTGAATTGGTCACTGATTTTTATTGGGGAATTTAAAGTTTTGAGTTTAAAGGTCGGTACATGTAAGGTAATATTTCAAATTTACCATTTATGGCCAGATTTCTCAAGCTTTAAGATTAGTAGTTAATTTGCATCTAAGCACTATACTCCTGCTGTGTCCACTTGATGTCTTTGGTTATCTAAGTTAATTAAAGCCTGTAGGCCTTAACATATATACAAGTTGTATTACAATGGGGCATTTGCCAATACTCAGCCCAAATGAGGGGGAGACAGATGAAGATTTATACTAGAAAATTCTCCTTAAATCTTTATGGAAGATTATAAATTGCAAAATTTCTTTTCACAAAGTGCTAATTGGTGTTAAATAACAGTCCAAAAATAAACGAGGAGTGAGTGTAACTTCAATGGTTAATAATTTGTGAAACACTGTGAAATGGAATTAAGCAGGATACCGTACTACAGGCTTACAGATTCTTCAATAGCCAAATATAATGTGTGAATTACCAAGAAAGGAAAATAGTTTGAGAGTATGCAATATTTCCCAAACTTAGTCTCTCATAAAATATTTTTCCTCAAGGGGCGCCTGGGTGGCACAGCGGTTAAGCGTCTGCCTTCGGCTCAGGGTGTGATCCCGGCGTTATGGGATCAAGCCCCACATCAGGCTCCTCTGCTATGAGTCTGCTTCTTCCTCTCCCACTCCCCCTGCTTGTGTTCCCTCTCTCGCTGGCTGTCTCTATCTGTCGAATAAATAAATAAAATCTTTAAAAAAAATTTTTTTCCTCAAGGAACATCACAGGGGACCAGGTCTCTAAGGAATATATTGTGAAAAATGCTGCCAGCATACTCATTTTTTCTTTCCTCGATAGAAACATTTTCTGTGCTTCCTGTTCAAATAAAGCTAAATTGGATATAATAGGAACATGATACTGTACATGCCTTTAGAGGCAACATAATCATAAATTTTGGTCAGTGTGCAGAGAACTAGTAGCAGCAGAAATTCAAGCCCTGAGAGGATCCTTCCCAATATTCTAATCAAATCCTGCTTCCCCCCAACCTGGGTCTGAGGAGTCCACACCTGTTGCTCCCGCATGTTACTATCTCTTAATTCCTTTCTTCAGACTCAACTGAGAAATTATCACTTCTTTTCCACTCCAGTTTCATCTTCCACAATTCTTTCTATGCCCCTTACATTCTAAAAGTGTTGCTGGTGGTAGTGATAGTGGTAGCAGTAGCAGCTTACTGTGTTGACTAAAAATTTTACATGTATCAACACAACTAATGCTCACAAAAATTCATGAGGTTGGTGATGTAACTAGCTCCTTTTATCAGATAAGAAACTTGGAGCAGCTAGAATTTCAGTGACTTACGGATCTTCATCCTTAATCACTGTACTACAAGATATCCCTAAAGTTAGGACAGGCTACATGAAGTAACATTTAAACTGGGTACTCAAGGCAAAGGGTCAGAAGGTAGTTCCAAAACCAAAAACAGCATGCAGAAAGAATTGGAAGCAGAAGCTCAGATGCATTTGGACTGCAAATGTGGTCAGTATAACTGTTTGGAAGACTGTAGGTTTTCAGAGACAGAAAACTGGTAAGAGATGAGCCTTTTTAGAAAAGTATGTGGCGATCAACTGATGAAGGGCCCTTTATACCAACCAATGCAAGGGTTTGAAATGTATTCTGGGCCAACTGGGCCCCAACAAAGGAGAAAGAATCACTGTAAAATCAATGAAATGAATAAATGGATCTATATGGTAGTGGCATTAAAATTAGAATCTCTCTCTTTTTGTGACATCTTCAACTTGATGATTTTGTGAATTAATCAAAAATTTTTGTTGATATATTTCCCGGGACTCTTCCTTCAGCCATGTAATCATTTTGTTGATATCATCGAGTCACACCAACTTGATTTACACATATTCTTCACATACTATATTCCGAATCTTTCTCATTATACTGGAAAATTGTGTATCTTTGTTTCTTTACCACTAAAGTAAATACAATGGCATATTTGACCATATATTATGTATTTGTTAATAAGTTAAGCTCAAATATTTTTCAAAAAAAAATGTGCTTTGTACAAGTCTAGATCTTATGAAATAAGGAGCTCCAAAATTCTCAAGTTTAAATGCTCTTCAAGAAGTGCAGTCACATTTTCTGATTTCATATTAAATAATTTATTTTTCTGGACTTGTCTACTTTGTTTAATAAGCTGCTTCAGTCATCCTGCAATTATTACTATTATACAAAAATCTATTTAGACTCAAGCTGAGATAATGCTACTCTCTGGCCTTTTGCCTGCAGTTTCTGCAAAACTTGCTCTATATATTATAAATGAAGGGAATGTTAAATGCTAATTGTAAATAACATGACGATTTACATTTAAGTTATTGTTTTTTTAAATTTCATAACTCACTGGAGAACATTTCAGTTTATTATCTTTTATATACCTAAATCCAATGTCAGGATAAAACGGTTCATAAATCATTTGCTTTGTGTGTGACATCCTTCAAAGTATCAAACTACATATGTTCTTAGGAATGTTCACAACATTCAGGGAACTGATTTCAATTCAGTAATATTTAAAGAGAGTCAAGACCTGACGACTTCCAGAACAGTGTACTAAGGACCTCTGAAAATTCAGTCCTTCGTAAAGTCAATGATATTTGGCAAAAACTGTCAAATCAACTTTCTAGAACTCTGGATATTAACTAAAGAATTACAACAATTTGAGGAGTGTTTATTCAAGAAATATGGCTAAATCTCAGTATGAGCAGTGAGCAATGTTGCATTTTAATTTGCTGTAATTCCATCAATCTATCCCCAGCTCTGTGGTATCCTTACAAACCAATAGACCTGCAAACAGGCAGCTGTGAGCAATAGCAACTTGGCAGCCCGGATAGAGCAGAACAGGCCTGGAGTTCCTAAAAGCCTCATCCCTAGAGAATGGTCATCATTTGACCTGTCTGAAAACTCTGAAAAGCTCCACTCTCTTTAGTTGAACTGACTCAGGACTCACTTTATGTGCACAGTCCTAACCACAAAGTAGTGGTTAAAAAAAATCAGGAAAAATTATTTAACATAGTGACTGCTGAGGCAGTGTTAAAAATTGAAACTAATAAAAAACTTACTAAAAAATATAAAAGGACATATTGAGTAATGAGAGGGGCCTCTAAAAAGCCTCTGATAATATTGAGAATCTATAAACCTATGCATATGCACAAGGTTGTGCACATGCCCAGAACAGTCCTGAGAGGGTGCTGAGTTCATACCTCTCGCTGACCTTAAGGCTCTACACAAGCAGAAAGTGAAGGATAACAATCCTGAGAGGGTCCTAAGATCTCACCTTTGGCTGACCTTGAGGCTCAGCACAAGTGAAGGATAAGGCAGAGTTGCACCGTGCCCACTGAAGTTTTGAAGGCTTGTCCCAAAACATTCACTAAGTTCCTTAGCAAAGGCAGGGAGACTTATTAGCTTAAGGCATTTAAGGAAATCTCTGTCTGATCACTGTTAACTATTAAGTTAATAGTGCGGAGACTTCAGTAATGGGATACAACAAAGAATATATAATATAATGATTTAATCCAGGAAAATAACTAAACAAACAGCAGTAGCAGCACAAGAGTGACAAGCAGCAATAACAAATCTGGGGGAGGAGATATAAATCTGATTTCCCAAGCTGACATGTTATATTGTTTAAAATATCCAGGTTTAAACAAAAAGTTATGAGATACAACAATTAAATAGAATAGTGTGGTCCATACAGGAAAAAAAAAAAAACTGATAATAAAACTGTCTCTAGGAATATCAGATGATGGACTTAATAGACAAAGACAATCTATTTTAAGTAATTTTTTTAAAGTAAAGAAAAGCATGCCTTGAAAGTCAAGAGAAAGTCTGAGAATGATGTCTCACAATAGGGAATAAAAATAAAGAGATAAGAATAATTAAAAGCAAGCAAACAAAGAGACATTCTGGAGTTAAAAAGTATAACTGAAACGAAAATGTCACTAGAGTGGGGCTCTCAACAGAAGATTTTAATTTTAATCAGACAAAAAAAATCAATGGTATTGAAGAAAGTCAACTGAGATTTTTCAGTCTGAGAGATTAAAAAAAAGAAAATGATAATGAATAATGAACAGAGTTAGAGAACTTCTGGATGCCACCAACAATACCAGTTTATGCATAATGGGAGTCCAAGAGGAGAGGCAACAAAGAGTATCTGAAGAATGGGCAAGGATTTAAATCGATATTTCTCCAAAGAAGATACACAGATGACTGATAAGCACATGAAAAATATTCTACACCATTTGGCCACTGTCAAAACCACAGTGAGCTACCACTTCATACCTGGTACAATGACTATAATTTAAAAAGCCAGAAAATGACACCTACTGTCAAGATGAGGAGAAACCAGAACCTTCAAATTGCTGGTGGATATGTAAAATGGTGTAGCCACCTTGGTAAATACTTTGAAGTTCTTCAAAATGTTAAACACAGAGTTACCATAGGATCCAAGAACTACACTTCTCGGTATATACTAAAGAGAATCAAAGACACACAAAAGCTTTTACATAAATGTTTATGGAAGCATTGTTAATAATAGACGTACATGGAAATAACCCAAATTTCCATCAACTGATGAATGAATAAACAATACGGTATATCCATACAATGGAATATTGTTTAGCTCTAAAAAGAAATGAAGTTATAGTACAACATGAATGAACCTTGAAAACATCACGCTAAGGTTGAAAAATGCCAAACACAAACATTCTTATATTATTTGATTTCATTTACATGAAATGTCAAGAATGGCTAAATCTCTAGAGACAAAAGGTAGAGTAATGTCTGTCAGTGGTTGAGGGCAGAGGAGGGAAAGGTGTAACTATAATGAACATGGAGTTTCATTGCTACACTATAAGATTTGATATATATTTTTTGAGGACAATTACTTTTAGACTGAAACCTATTAAGAGAGATACAAAACTAAAATAAATGTAACATACTTCATCACATTGTCTTTATTTCTTTGTTTTTTGAGAAAAGAAAGAAGAAATAACCTCTGAATTTTCCTTTCCTAGGGACAGTTATGACATATCCCTACTTCCCTTGAGGTCCCCATAAGCAGCAATTTGGTTAACATTTTTAAGTTATTTCACATATTTCTGAGTAGTATGTAGTATTCTTTGTGTATTTTTGATTTATACAAATGTAAGTATACTGTATATTTTTTCATTTCATATTATATTTGAGATAATTATATCTGAACTATTAGCCTAATACTCATACTTTTTAAACTGTCCAATGAAATTCACCTCCATTCTATTCCATCCTGCTTTGTGCACTTGAAAGCCTAACTTTCACGAACTACTAACAGAATCTGGCTTCCTATTGAGATCAGTCAACAGCAGGTACAAGCAGGAGATCAGAGTGGAAGAGATCAAGGGCACAATGTTTATCTCCTCATATTTCCTTCCATGACTCATGATGGGATATGACCCTATATTGAAACCACAGCTCCTGTGAAGGGTAGCTCTCTCCAAACACCTATATTGTCCATATTTTGATAACTGCTCTTCCACAGGTCCATTCAGGTCTCATATGGCAATATGTTCCCACTTTTGCTAGTCCTGGGATACTTCAATATCTTTTGTGGTTTTCCCACCCTGCTCATATACTTGTAAAACTTTATTAAACTCCTTCAAATTTACCCAATTTGAGTGCACTTTGTTTCCTGCTGCTAGCCTGGTATATCAGAAACTTTTTTCTTTTGTTTTTATCACCTGGGTGAATATTAGTTCTATTTACTGACATACAGAAGATATATTGGAGGGGAAGTACATAGGCAGGGGGAGGAACTGGGTGGGGAAAAATCAGGGCTTTCTTTTTGGACTAGTTATATTTGAGATGTCTGTGATACATCAAAATGGAGATGTCAAATAGGCACTTGAAGATGTGGATCTGGAACTCAGAGGACAGATGAAATAAACAAGGGAGTTATCATCATAAAGTTGGCATTTAATGCATGAGAATAGATAAGATCACCAGGAAGATCATATAGAAAAGAAGACCTGAGGGTTAAGATTGAGATTTTATGGTTAATAGCGCAACTATGGAAAGATGAAAAGACGGCAGCAGTTATAATAGTTAACACTAGGTAAAATATGAATAAAATTATTGAATGAAAAACAGTATCATTTATATTAATAAGGTGTTCAATTTATAATAAGCCTATATCCCTTAAATTTTTACATGTAAGCCTTAAAGCATAGGAGAAAAAGTAACAGAATTATAACATTAGAACATTTTAGCTTATGATTTTTAGTCTTGATGTAATCAAGCAGACATAAAAAGAGAACCTATATTTCCCATAAACTGAGATTAAAACTTTTTCTAAATTATATGCAATATTTAAAATGTATAATACAAGAATAGTATAGTACATACGTTAGGGCCAATACAAAGTAGAAATCGATAGTAAAGATGCTAAAATTTAATTCCAAAAATTAAAAACCCTCAAAGGTTTTCAATGGGTGGTAGAAGGACTTTTAAAAAATTGCTTATCCATAATCAATGAACTTTCTAGCTTTTCTACAATGAACACAAATTACTTCTGTAATTTAAATATAACCAAATATTTTTTATGAAGTTTTTTTTTTTTTTTTTTTTTTTAATTGAGAGAGAAAGAGCATGCGAGCACACACATGGGAGAGGCAGAAAAAAAGGGAGAGAGAATCTTAAGCAGGCCCCATGCTTAGCACAGAGCTGGACCTAGGGCTCAATCTCACGACCCTGAGATCATGACCTGAGCCAAAATCAAGAGTTCAACACTCTAACTGACTGAGCCACCCAGGCACCCCACCGCACACTTTTTTTTTTTTTTTTTTAAGAAAGAAAACCTAGAAAACATTTTAATATCAGCACTACCTTTCTTGTCATTCTTTTTTGGATGAACCCTTATGGTATGTCTCCTATGGTTTTTTCTATATCCATCCCTGAAAACTCTAATTTTCTAATGGGAATTACAACTCCAATGCTGCAGAGGATCATCAAGAGTCTGTTACTTCTCTCAGCTTTTCCTGACATGTTTTTTGTTTGTTTGATTGTGGCAGGGATTTGGAATCTCTTCTTGCACAGTAATGACTTCAGAGTTAAGGACAGGGGAGTGAAGAAAGTGCTGTATTTTGCCCACGACAGAACACATCCAAAAGGTAGAGACAGAGGTCAAGATCTATTGCTGGGCTCTGGGTTTCTAAATCAAGATTCCAATGATAATGGCACAAGGTGGGGAGGTGTTACACAGTGCTCTCCTCTTCTTATCTTCGCCTAGGGAATCTTATCTTTATTCTGCAAAGGGAAGCCAGATACACCTATACCAGGAGTCTGTCACATACCTCTCCCAGTTACTCCCCCCCAAAACACAATTATCATCTGTCTTATAATCAGAAAAAATTCCATTCATTTTCTATTGCCTGGGTTTTATTTTGTGTGTCTTCATTTGTGATCTTTTAAAATCTTGTTCTGTATCTTCACACTATTTTAGTGAGAAACTGGGACAGGACAGCTGAGTGATGCCATTTTGACCTTCTAGACTTTTTTGAGTTTGTAAAAGGTGTGTACTGTGCACAGAAGGACATTCTAGGAAAGGCACAAGTAAAAACTTTTAGCAGCATTAGAGACCATGGAATGTCCAGATTACTCTGAGAAACAGGATTTGTCTTACTACATCACATTGATAAATGAGGGAAGATGTGGCTGAAGACAGGCATGCCACCTGCTTATTCTTTGCAAATTTGTGAAAGTATATTTTCCACTTTCGAATAGAATACGAACTAGGTAGAAGTGTCAAATCTTGCATTATTAAAGAACCATACCGATTATTCCACAATTTCAGCCACAATAGTACTAAAGTAGATCTACTTATTTAAGCAGTAACCCTATACTCTTTTTTGAGTAGACTAGAACTAGAACTGGTCTATCTGAACAATTTCTGAGGATGTAGGATCCTCCTAGATTCTACTGATTTGAACTGGTTTGCTAATTGCTCTATCTAGAGCAAGTCGTTGAAACAGTAGTTCATAAAATATTGTACTGTGTTCTGAGGTTTGCTTGTAAAAAGCCTAATCCTAGATTATGGAGCTCTATGAGAAATAGGCAGGATTACAACCCCATTAACACTGAGCTATTTCACCTCAGAACACAGCAGTCTAAGTGCAAAGACAGACTATCATGGAATTCACACATTGCCGTGGCCACTTGGCTTTAGTCTGATTTCTTGGGGCATGCGAAGAATTGATTTCTCACAGACTTCCTTGGATCTCTATCTACCTAGTTTCATGTCACAGTGATTATACTTTCCCCAACTCATTCCTTATCAAAGGATCATTCTATAACACTTCCTAAGTCTTTACTATGTATTGGACATTGTATATAACCATCCCTTCAAAAAGTAGCTAGTTTGAAAATACTCTGCTTAAGAGCAACTAAAGTTAAGCGAAGTAAGCCTACTTATTAAATGATTCAGACCCATGTCTCAATAAATGTCATCTGAATTGGAATGAAAAGACATGCTGCTACCACAGCCCTCTCAGGATCATAGATCTCTTATCAACCTGTCTAAAGAAACTTGAATAAGTAAAACATTTGACAGCAAACACTGTGCCAGCTCTTTTTCTAATTGATGTTTTAAGGAAACTGCTCCACTCCTAAGAATACATTAATAAACAGACCTGATATATTTTTGCCGTCATAAAAGTTGCTGTAGATAGGAGGAACATACTATAATAAGTTCATATATTTCCTTAACTCACAGGTTCTTTAAAGACATTTTTCAAATATTAATTCATAAATCCTATAAATAAAACCTGAAATATCATAGCCTCAACATTATCTGTCAAGTAATTTGTTCTAAAGTTTATAATAGGACAAAATAGAAGCTACTGATAACTTTAAAAACACATTATGTTATAAAACTTAATTATGATTTCATTTATGATTATGTACCTTCTTGAACTATCAATATCTATTCTGCTTTTGGCGCTTTTTGTTTTACCTTCATCTGTTTCAAATACACTGATTTGTTTTTAAATAAAATCTCTTGATACTAGTAATATTATCAAGGTAAAAAAAAATTAGAAATCTTGATGTCCACGGATTTTGGAGGTTTTTCAACATGCATTCGTAAGAAGAGCTTATAATAACATTTGAAAACATTCACACTACTCAGGGTATTAGTAGTAGAATGGGTTTCTATCTTAGGATGCCAAACGTTAGGTTATAACCTTACCTATTGTTTTATCCTGTCATTACTAGCTCAGCTACTTTGTGCCTGTTATTACTGCTTCAGAGTTTCCATTTATAAAATGGAGATAAAATAGTACAACCTCAGGTCTGTGATACGATTGAGAAAAGATAAATCAACTAAAGTGATTATCAGACTATCTGACACATAGTGTTTAATAAATGTTAGCTATTAAAATGGTAGAGGCAACTGATAAATAATAAATATGAATTTAATCATGTATCCTTGGTAATGTGGCTCCTTAAAGCCACCTTAAGGCACTGGATTGAAATTAATATTGTCCAAATAATAAATCTCTAAACATGGGCCACTAAAAAATGGTATAGCTAACTTTATGACTAAGCGGGGATGCATTCTCACATTAGCTGAAAACGATTTTATCTTGAGAGGAGAAAACATGGAATTTGCACTCCATCTTATACCTTAGTCTTCTTCATCTTGTTAAATTTAGTTCAATTCAATAAATAAGCATTCAATAAATAAGCTTTTACGATACCAAGTTGGTGTCCTACAGATACACAAGGATAGATAAGACCTGTCCCTGTCCTTAAAGAATTTTATAATCTACTGTCACAGAAACATATCTGGATAAATTAAAAAACTGGCTGATTATATTTTATATAGTGGAAGTGTAAACACAGGGATCCAGGAACAAAGGATGGTATTATTCATTTAGACTGAGAACAAAAGGGGGAGGATACCTGAAATAAATGGCATTGGAACCAGGCTACCCCACGAATAGGTAAGAAAAACAGAAAAGTGAGAGGAAAGTGTTGTCTTTGCAAGTGAAGGCAACATAAGGCTCAAAGGCAGAGAGGCAAACAGGAATGTTCAATAATACTAGCACATTGTATCAATTTGTAGTACGTATAAATATAATGTGTACATTTGAAAACACAGAATTTAATGCCAATATTTTGTCTTAGGAAGGGATGCCAATAAACTGAGACATATTTTCCTGAATAAAATTTGTTTTTATAATTATTTTAAATTTTGCTTAACAAAAGGAGTTCAAAATGTTGTATATGTTTTACTACAGTTCCTATGCTTTTCAAAATTATCTATTACTTGCCAATGACAAAGGAATTTCTACCCTTCTGAAATATAATTATTAAAATATAATTAAGGTATTTCAAATTCAAAAGCATCAATCTTTTTTTTTTTTTTTAATTTCAAGTACCAGATAGGAATTGTAGCTATTTCCTATTTTGTGCCTTAGTGCCAAAAGTAATTTTATTAGTCAAATGAAGTTAACACATTTTCATTTAACTAAGGGCAATTTACTTCCTGCTGGTCATTTACAGTTTCCTCTCTTAATGACTGACTTAGTAAAAGCGAAAGATTGCCTAAGGCTGCTGCTCAGCAGGTTATTAACAAGTTGTAAATGAAACGGACATTTAGACCATCACTTCAATCATACAAATATTTTTTTAAAAAAACTAAATTGATTTAGATCATGAGAACTCTTACCTGAAATACCTATTCCATTTTCAGCCACATGACACCCTACAGTCCAGATAACTTAAACGATATTCTGGTGTGGAGTAGGGCTTAAGATTGTGTACTTCTTTTCTTTCTTTCTTTCTTTCTTTCTTTCTTTCTTTCTTTCTTTCTTTCTTTCTTTCTTTCTTTCTTCTTTCCTTTTCTTTCTTTCTTTCTTTCTTTCTTTCTTTCTTTCTTTCTTTCTTTCTTTCTTTCTTTCTTCTCTCCTTTTTCTCTCTTTCTCTTTCTTTTTAAGATTCTATTTATTTATTTGCCAGAGAGAGAGAGAGCACAAGTAGGCAGAGTGGCAGGCAGAGGGAGAGGGAGAACCAGGCTCCCCGCTGAGCAGGGAGCCCGATGTGGGGGTAGATCTCTGACCCTGGGATCATGACCTGAGCTGAAGTCAGATGCTTAACTGATTGAGCTACCCAGGCGCCCCTGTTTTGTTTCATTTTATTCAATGCTTTATCACAAAATGAATCCCATGTAATAGTTACCCATACCAAGAAAAAAAATAACAAATGGAACCCTCAAAAACCCACTCCTCATGTTGTCCTATCTAAATCACTTTACCCTCCCTTCCCATCCTAAGATAACCACTAACCTAACATTTAAGGAAGAGCTCCTGACTTTTCTTCATAAACCCCACTGGTTCATTAGATGCCAACCAAGTCTGTGTCTAAGCACTGTAGTGGAATTTCTCCTCATTTTGAACATTAAATATATGGAATACATAGTATTTATATTTTTTGTCTGGTTTCTTTTGTTCAAAATTGTTTTATGAGATTTAACTATGTTGTTGGATGTAGCAGTACTTGTTTCATTGTCATTGCTGAATATTATTCCGTTTTACAAAAAAAATCTGTTTATTCCATTTTAAATATTGATGGACAATCCAATTATGCCAATTACGCATACTGCCGCTATTGGGCTGTTTTTGTATACCTCTTGGTGCACAGGTGCATGAATTGCTGTTAGCTGTATATCTAGGCTCTTACAACATGTGCAGCTTCAACTGTAGTAAAGAGTGCTACACTTTTCTCACATACCAGTAGTTTATGTGAGCTCCTTGGGCTATACACCCTTACCAACATTTGATGCTCATCAGACTTCTAAATGTAATGATTCTGGTAAGTGTTGCAGAGGTATATCTCATTATAGATTTAATTTTCATTTTCCTTCTTACTAATGAAGTTGAGTGCCTTTTCATATGTTTGTGACCACTGGATATCTACCCTTTTGTAAAGTATTCATTATGTCTCTAACCCATTTTTCTTTTTGTATTTCTTAATGAAAACATAGTAGTAGTAATGTATAGATCATGGATATGTGTGTTGTAAATATATCTTTCCATTTCTTGGTTTATCTTTCCATTCCTTCAGTGATTCTCGATTTTAATTATTCTTTTTTTTTTAAGATTTTATTTATTTATTTTTCAAAGAGAGAGAAAGAGAGAGAGAACACAAGCAGGGGGAGTGGCAGGCAGAGGGAGAATCAGGCTCCCCATTGAGCAAGGAGCCCGACATGGGACTCGATTCAGGACCCTGAGATCATGATCTGAGCCTAAGGCAGATGCTTAACCGACTGAGCCACCCAGGCATCCCCCTTCAGTGATTCTTTTAAAGAAAATAAGTTTTTAATTTCAATGTAGTCCAATTTATCCACCTTTCCTTTTCTGGTAAGAGTTTTCTTGATCTTACTTAAGAAGTCCTCCATACCCATAGCTCATGAAAATAATCTCAAATATTATTTTATAGAATCTTAATAGCTTTATTTTATGCATTTAGCTCAACTTCTCCCTTCTCCAACCTGACATGATTTTATGTTTGGTATCTAGCGAGGATCAAGTTTTTGGTTTCTGCTTTTTCTTTTCTGATTATCCAATATCTGATTGTTCAATACTGTATGTTGACGATAATGTTTTTGTCCTACTGTCAGCAGTAATCTTTTGTTTTAAGTCAAGGGTCCTCATGTGTCCAGGGCTTTTTCTTAGCTCTCTATTCTGCTCGTTGATCTGTCAAACTTATACCAGTACCTTTTTTTCTTCTTCAATAGTGTCTTTGCTATATGTGGCTCTTTGAGTTTCAATGCATATTTTTACAATTAGCTTTCAAGTTACACTCATACCTTCATATAAAATCTATAGAGGTTTTTACTGGAATTATATCATTGGATCTATAATTCAATTTACAGAGACCAACATCTTTATGATATGTGACATTTGGTATTATGTTCACATACAAGGAATCTCCTTTCATTTGCCTAGTCTTTTTTTACTTTTCTTTTATTAATATTTCATAGTTTTCTGGAAGATGCCATAGGTATTATTTATTAGATTTGTTCAAATATACTTGATTTTGATGGAATCATTTTAGATGGCACATATATATTTATTTTATTTAATTCTTATTGATAGTATAGAGAAATGCAGATGAGTTTTGTATATTGATCTGGTATCTAGCAACTTTTTAAGTCACTGTAATTCTATTCATTGACCTTTATTTTCTTTTAAAATCTTATGAACATAATAATATCCTCTGAAAATAATAACTTTTATTTCTTGCATGAAAATCCTTATAATATATGTTTCTATATTTTGCATGCCTCAATGGCAGGAAACAAAATATTATAAAGAATTGGTAATAGCAGGCCTATTTGTGTCATTCAGAAACCAAGCAAAGTTTTATTTTTTCCCCAGAATGAATAACGAAACTCATACAATGCTTTTTATTCATCTATTGAGATGATCTGATTTTTTCTTTATTTTGCTGAAATATGAATTACTTTGCTTTTTGGAAAATATTAAGGCAACTTCGTATTCCTAGAATTAATCCAACTTTTTCAGAACAATTTATCCTATTCATATACTGGTAAATGTGGTTTCCTAATATTTTCTTTAGGATTTTTTGTATCCAGCTATTTTATGAGTTTGGCTTGCAATTTTACTTGTTTGTATAATCTTTTCAATTTTCAGCATACAAGTAATGCTGACATAAAAAATTAAAGATACATTGTGGCAGATGTATAAAATAGACATCTCTATGGTAGTGTTCAAGGAATAAACTAAGATGTAGACAAGTCTTCAAAATATCAAGAGTAAAAAAAGAAAAGCTAAGCTGTAGAAGGGTCCACAAAATATGACACAATATAGTGTTTAAAAATATAAAAATATAAATAATCCAATGATGGAAAGGTTATTAAATATAAACATCTGATTAAAGTACAAAACTGGGGTGTTTGGATGGCTCAGTCGGTTGAGCATCCAACTCTTGATTTCAGCTTTGATCATGATCTCAGGGTTGTGAGACAGAGCCCCACATTGGGCTCTGCACTGGGTGTGAAGCCTGCTTAAGATTCTCTCTCTCCTTCTCCTTTTGACCCTCCCCCCACTCGCTCTTATGCTCGCTCTACAAAAAAATAAATAAAAATAAATAATAATGATAATAATAAATAAAGTACAAAACCATACACAGAAAGGATAAACACTGATGGGGATGGCAACCTCTGGGTAGAGATGAACAGAAGTGAGACTAGAGAAAGAGCCCTCAGTTTTTTTTTGTGATGTGTAATTTATGCTCATGTTTTAAAATGTTAGAAGCAAATATGTTATAAAACTGATGGTACATACGGAGTATTCAGTATATTTTTACATATTTTTATCTCTACATTTGAAATATTTTTAAATAAGTAAACTAATGAAAAATAATTTTAAAAATAAAACTTCTTTGTATGAAATAAATTAAATTAAATAATATATGAAAAGCACCTTCTTCAGAACCCACCATATATTGATTGCCAAGGACATAATCACATGACAGTTCCAATATTATTCTCATATGAATCCATATGATAATCAAGAGCAGTAAACTAATATAAAAATCTTTTACATTTCTTCAGAACTCCTAGTGATATATAACTAACTTTATATAAATGATTTGTGTAAAAGGATTGAATACATTTTGTTTCTAAATTGAGGAACTCTTAATCAAGGATTAATGAGGACTCATTCAGCTGCAAGCTAAGAGACTAAAATAAAGCCTGCATAATTTATAAAATTACCAGATTATATAATTGACAAGTCCAGGTATTACTTGGTTTTCAACACAGCTTGATCCAACAGTTGAAATGGCATCAGGGATCTGTTCTCTCCACCTCCTGGCTCTGTTTTCCTCATAGAACCTCAAGGTGGCTCCAGGATGGCCCAAACTCAAACACTTAGTTCTGACTGCTATAACAAAGTACCATAAATTGGGTAGCTTATAAAGAACAGAAATTTATTTCTCACAGTTCTGGAGCCTGGAAGTCCCAGATCACTGAGCCAGCATGGTTGAGTTCTGGTGAGCTCTCTTTTGGGTTGCAGACTCCTGACTTCTTGTATCTTCATATATTGGAGAGCAGAGAGAAGAGGCAATCTCACTCTGACTCTTATATGGGCACTAATTCCATTCATGAGAACTCCACCCTCGGGACCTCAGCTAATCCTAATTACCTTCCAAATGCCATACATCCTAATATAAATTAATTGATTCCTCTTAAAATATAGTAGCTTCTAAATTCACAGATATAATTTCTCAGGTAATCTGAATTAAAATTTTTAAATGCCCTTTCAAAATATGCATTAATTTTATAATAAATTCCCTTTGAGCATTAATCTAATGGTTAATAACACCAATTTGTAGGTCCACATACTGAAAGGAATTGTCCATTTGGAAACTGCCTATTTGCTTGCTATATACCTATTTGAGTTTTTTTCTTATCATCTGTGTCAAAATATTGAAAAATGTGTAACAGATGCATCATTGAAACTTCTTTAAATAAAAAACAAACAAATGCATTTAAATCACATCTAACTTTTTTATGATGCAATTGTGAATTAGGTCCTTCTTTTATTGGCAATTAGAGTGTGAAACAGATGGTGTAGACTTTGGCAAAAAGTGATAATCTCTCCAAACTAACATGTCGTCAACTGATTATTCACAAAATAAAGATCTATTCCCTTGATCAAGAGTCTGTTTTAAAAGGTTAGGAAATAAGAAATATGCTCCAACTATGGAGACACAGTATTTCACAAGCAGAGAACATCTTCCTGATGCTATGAGTCTTTATCACTTTCTGTTAGTTGCCATTCATTTGAGAACTGCTTCAGTAAGTCCTTGACATGATCATTTTAATAAATTTCTCCTTATTGCTAGCAAACAATTGCAGCAATCTATCTATCCAACTATTCTAACTAATTATTAGTAAGCACAGGAGGAAAGCCCCCTGTTTTTTGTGATGCATTTCTACCAAACTATTCTTTCTCTGAGTTCTTCAGAGAGATCACTGTAAGGGTCTCCAGGGACTCTGGGGGCCCCAAAGATTTTACAGGGAGCCAGAACACCTCATCTGGCCTGTGGTATTGACTCTTTGCAGACACAAAAGAAGAAGATAATCCAGACAATCAGGAGGCCTAGGGCCAACTTCTAGAGCAGAGACTTAGGCTGTATTATAAGCCCAAGGTAATACCCAGAACGTATCTCTTGATAGACTGGGAAAAATAACCAGGTAAAGGCTAAATGGAACAGCATAACTTGATTTTTAGAAATAACTGCATAGTTCTAATACTCCAGGGCTTTCTTTGCTCTGACCCTTAACTCGCCATTCCTGTACCCATGTCATATTCCTATCTGTGGTCTATATACTCCTGGCTAATAGAAGTCCAAATCATTGTAATCCCAAAGACATCTTGGTCTTTCTAACTCATCCAGATTTCTCTACTGTACACAAAGATAAAGAGAGAGTAAGGATGATAAGGAATGTATACACAGGTGTATGGAAAATGAACATATGTACAAGCTGATAAGTATATGACTACCAAATGGAGGAACTGAATGTATGTTAGTTGGCAAATTCAGGGTTGACAATTTTGTTGAAGCAAAAAAAGCACTAAGGGTCACCTTCACATTCAAAGAAGCTAAAATCTTTGTGTCTACAGAATTGCCAGAAAAATGGAAAGTTCTGATCTTTAAGAGAGGCACAGATTAAGTGAAAAAGATCAAAGGGACATTCAAAAAAATGGAAAAAACCTGCAAAATGCTACAAAAGGACCCATTAATTGCACTACTGGGTATCTACTCAAAGAACATGAAAACGTTATTTTGAAAAGATATATGCACCCCAACGTTTACTTGCATGCAGCATTATTTACAACAGCAAAAATATGGAAGCAGCCCAAGAAGTGTCTCTAAACAGATGAGCAGAGAAAGAAGATGTGGTATACACATACTATGGCATACTACTCAGACATAAAAAGAATGAAATTTTGCCATTTGCAAAAACATGTATGGATCTAGAGGGTATAATGGTAAGCGAAAGAAGTCAGAGAAAGACAAACACCATCACTCATATGTGTAATTTAAGAAACAAAACAAGTGAACAAGAGAAAAAAGAGACACACAAAAAAGCCAAACTCTGAAATATAAAGAACAAACTGTGGTTACCAGAGGGGAGATGGGTAGGGAGGATGGGTGAAACACGTGAAGGGGATTAAGAGAACATTTATCTCAATCAGCACTATGTAATGTATAGAATTGTTGAATCACTATATTGTACACCTGAAACTAACACTGTATGTTAATTATACTGGAATTTTTTAAATAATAAAAGAAAAAATACAATGACTAATTTTTAAAAGATAATTTTTAACAGTTGATTATGTAAGAGTAGAATGTCATAAAATTATGAAAAAATATTCAGATATCATAAATTTTACAAACATAAAGAAGTGTATCACAGGTTTATCCTTTCTGAAGATATAAGTAACCTAGGAAAACTAGCTAATGAAGGCATAAATTAAAGAGACTAACTCAAAAATTGTAGCATTAGAAAATAAAAAGATTTGCTGTCCAAAAACCACTAAAGAAAGATCCTTAAGTAATTGTTATAAACATTAAAAATATTTATGTCAAAATAACTTCTATAATCAAAATATGTAACATTAAAGATAAAATTGCTTGTCTGGGTCTAAAATTCCAAAATGGATAAATGACACAAGAAAACTGGTGTGGGAAAAATGACACAGAAGTAAAATTAAACTTACAAACTCTATCATACATATGAGATATGAAATAAACAACTTTTTCATTCCTAGTAAGTATATAATGTATTTTGAGCTTAAAGGTATTTACTGGTATAAATAGAGACATTATTTATGCCTTTACAATTTCTCAAAAATAGCCTTTAAATATACTTTATACTAATGAAGAGAGTAAAAATAGAAAACAAAGTAGATGACAGACAACCAAAATAGCACTTATGACAACCATTATAAACTGATTAAATTTCCCTATTAAAATTCAAAGACTGTCTGATTGCATTAAGAATACAAAAAATTCATGCTTTCCTAGAAGTGGTAAACCCAAAGCTATGTGAACAAAATGGATTTAAAAAATGTGTGTGTGTGTGTGTGTGTGTGTGTCTGTGTGTAGTGCCAGTCAAATATAGGGGTTTATTAGATATACAATTAATTTTATATCCTAAGAAAACTATAATTTCTCGAGTTCCTATTATATTTTAAGAATCACATAATCTTCTATATTACTATTAATAAATTCCTTAGTG
The DNA here is from genome assembly GCF_023065955.2 of Ursus arctos. Classification (NCBI taxonomy): domain Eukaryota; kingdom Metazoa; phylum Chordata; class Mammalia; order Carnivora; family Ursidae; genus Ursus; species Ursus arctos. The sequence goes on along the minus strand of NW_026622985.1, from coordinate 64,278,112 downwards.
CAGAAATCATTAATAATTTTCCTAGCACAGAAATGTGCTCAAACAACAACAAAATAAAATTAGACATTATCTATAAATATTCACCAAAATAAAACCAAAATACTGGGTGTGCCTAGCACCTTATATGTATTTACATCTAAACACATAGATACCATATGTTTATCTCCTCTCCCTAATAAATATTAACTAAAATTATAGACAGAAAAAAAAAAGGATTTCCCCGAAAGGATAAGACATTATGTGGGGCGGGCATAACTGAAAAACAGATTTTCAAATAAATTAATTAATTAAGAAAGGATTTGATTTCCAGAATAACCAAACAAAAAAACTCTGCATGCAGGGCCACCAAGGCAGATGGAGGGCAGAAGACTTAAGAAAGGAGCCTTTTTTAAAAAATAGATTTTATTTATTTATTTGAGAGAGAGAGAGAGAGAGCATGAGCAGGGGGAGGAGTAAAGGGAGGGGGGGAAGCAGAAAGAGAGGGAGAAGCAGACTCCCCGCTGAGCAGGGAGCCTGATGAGGGGCTTGATGGGAGGCGGGGCTCGATTCCAGGACCCTGAGATCATGACCTGGGCAGAAGGCAGATGCTTAACAGACTGATCCGCCCAGGCACCCCTTAAGATAGAAGGCTTAATGAAAGTCTGTTTTCTAAATTTAGGACTTTTCAGCAACTTTCTCTGTTCCCTTCCATAAAGGCATCAGCCATCCTAACATAAACCGCTCTAACACTCTCATGTGCTGGATACTATCCCTACCCCAGGTAGGATATCCTTGTATTCTTCTGCATTCAGGCACATAGATGCCTTCAAACATATCAAACTGAAGCACTACTCACATAAGTGGAAGATTAAGTCACATTTTCAAAGCTTTACTCATAATTCTAAACAGATATCAAAAATAACTAGACATGAAATAAAAACAAGAGATGAATGGAATAAAATCAGAACTCAAGAGTAAGTGAAAAACAGAGATAGCACATAATGCAAAAGACAGATTCAATTACCTATAATTTACACTGTAGAAAGTTAAAAATAAAATTATACACTCAATCAAAAGAAGGACTTAATAAAGAGGAATAATCAGAAAACAAGAAAATTCATGAAAAAAATTGAGGACCCTCACAGGATGTAGAAAATAATAGAAGGAAAAGAACAAAAAATGGTAAAAAAAATTATGAAAAATTAAAAAAAATCCATTTGTGTATCTGCTCCAACATACAAAGAGCTTAGAAGCTGTTATTCCTATCCTTACATCAAGAAAAAAAAATGTACAAACTCAAAATCAATGACTTTTATTAAACCCAAAGTAAATCACCACTCAGAAATCTGGAAAGACAGTCACTTCATCTGCTTCTATGACCTGATTATCTGGAGAAGTTGACAGAATCACAAACTGGTATAAAACACTTACATGTCTACTTTTGACAAACCACAGGCTAAATGTGGACTAGTATGAGAGAGAAAAATTCTCGGGTCATAGTCTTAGGGGAGACTTCTATACTTTTATGGGATTTATACCTCTAGGAGACCCAAAGTTTCTAAGCACAAGGATCCAAGAAAAATCCCATGGTGGTTCTGGCAGAGTTAGTTTTTTTGCGAAGATAACAGAGTCACACTATTTGATTCACCAATTCCATACCTAGGTTTTACCCTACTTACTTGAAAATGTGTGTCCACAAAAATACCTGCATTAAGAATGTTTATAGCAGCTTTACTAATAACCACTAAAAACTGGAAACAACCAAAAGATCCTTCAACAATCCTTCAATGTTTGGATAAACAAACTTTGATAGATTCACACAATGAGATAAGATTCAGGGTTAAAAGGAATGAACCAGCAGCTTTGAAAAGATGAAAATCAATCACAAACATATAATATTAAACAAAAACAGCCAATCAGAAAGGGCTATGCACTCATCATTTATATGACATTGTGGAAAAGGTAAAATAACAGAGGCAGTAAGAAGATCAGTGGATGCTCTGGATTCAAGGAGGAGGGCTGGATAAGTGTAGTGCGGAGGATATTTTAAGGTAGTAAGACTCTTCGGAATGAGATTGTGACAGTAGATGCATGACACTATGCATTTTCAAAATCGACATAACTTTAAAACATAAAGAGTGAATCTCAACATACGTAAATTTGAAAAAGAACAAGAATCATTGTGGAGGGTGGGGAATCCCAGAACGGTATGCAGTGTGACCCAAAACCGTACGGTGAATGTATGAAACAATCTCACTGAAGGGAGGTAAAAACTGGTGACTTAAGTAATTTTGGTAATACATGGAGTCCTCAAGAATAAAGGCATAAAGAACCACGGATATTCTGTATTCTGGTTGATAAATCTGTTTCTCACACAGGCAAGGGTTAACAATTCTGAAAACACTGTACATGTATACTTGGCATTGAACAATTAAGTAAACGAATGGTGGATGGTGAGCTTCTAACTGTTGAGGTGGTTACAGATAAACAAGGGGAGAAGGCTAGACTGATCTATCTGGTAATGGATTGAGCTGGAAGCATTAGTATGAACTCCTGTTTAACTTACTATAGACATATCTGATTGCATATGGAAGTATTTATAGGTAAGTGTGTCTATATGGATTAGTATACACACATGTATTTCCTTTTCTGTCAGCTGAAAGGGCCTAGAAACAATGATACTCCAATAGCAAGAAGAACACTTAGTGCTCTGATCCTGGCTTCTAATCCCATGCTCCAGGGAAAGGAAACAGGGTTCCTGGAAGAAGTGGCTGATTCCAGGACTGGGACAGGAAATACATGAGAGGAGCCTGAAGCAGCTTGTAGTGGCAGAAAGTTAGGAAGTAGTCAACAAACTCTACAGTGATGGGGGTATATCAAAGGGACACAGGAATCCATAAAAGAGCTCCCTAATGCCAAAGTGGTACAATTTGAGCAACACCTTAAATTAGACAGTAGTAGATTAAAAACTCAAGTAGAAAAATATATAACCCTGAGCCCATACAGATACCAAAACATTTTGAATAAATACATCCGGAGAACAAACTGCTCATGCACAAAAATTACAAATACTTTATGTAGATACTCTTCCCTCACAGAGGTGGAGTGTTACTCCCTGCTTTTTAAATGTAGTCTACTTATATTGACTTCCTTTCAAATAGTATGGCATGGCATAAAAGGAAAAAAAAAAAATTACAGTGACAAAAACATCCTCAGTCAGGTAATCACAATTAACACAAACAGTGATAAATCAGTCATGTTGACAATATATACCTTTGATATGATGCAGCAAAAATGACACTTCATCATAGTGGTCTTCCTTTAAAAAAAATATTTATTTATTTGAGGGACATTTGCAGGAGAACACAAGCAGAGGGGAGGGGCAGTGGAGGAGCAGTGAGAGAGGGAGAGGGAAAAACAGACTCCACACTTAGCACGGAGCCCGATGTGGGGCTCAATCCCATGACCCTGAGATTGTGACCTGAGCAGAAGTCCAACACTTAACCAACTGAGCCACCTAAGCACCCCCACAGTGGTCTTCCTTAAAAAAACAGAAAGAAAAATTCATCCCAGGTCTAGTCATGAGAAAAACATCAGAAAAATCCCAATTGAGGGACATTGCAAAACTGCTTGACCATTACTACTCCAAACTGTCAAGATCATTCTAACAGAGGAAATCTGAAAAACTTTTAGAGCCAAAAGGAGACAAGACAATTAAACTTTATGTTGTATCCTAGATGGAATCTTGGAACAGAAAAGGGGCATTAAGTAAAATGAGGGGAATCTGAATATAATATGAACTTTAATAATAATGCATCAATATTTGTTCATTAATTGTGACAGATGCACCATACTAATATACAATGTTAATAATAGGGAAGACTGAGTGTGTGGTATATGGGAACTCTCTTTACAATTTTTGTAACTTTTCAGTGGTTTAAAGCTAGACTAAAATGAAAAATTCTTTTTTTTTTAAAGATTTTATTTATTTATTGGACAGAGAGAGACATAGTGAGAGAGGGAACACCAGCAGGGGGAGTGGGAGAGGGAAAAGCAGGCTTCCTGCTGAGCAGGGAGCCTGATGCGGGGCTTGATCCCAGGACCCTGGAGTCACGCCCTGAGCTGAAGGCAGACACTTAACGACTGAGCCACCCAGGCGCCCCTAAAATGAAAAATTCTTTGAAAAATAAAAGAAAAAGAAGAGCCAAAAAATTCCACCAGTGAAAAACACAAATATTGAGATTAAAAGATTAAATGTATCTTCCAACATAATTAATAAAATGTCAAAAAATTTTGCACTACAATATTTCATTGCTAAACTTACGAACACTGGGAGGCAAACAGAAGGTAATAAAAGTTACCTGAGAGTAAGAGCACCCCCAACACACACATACACTGACAACAAACAAGAGAATGGATTTCAACATAGGGATAAATATCAGAATGGGATCAACTTCTTCACAGAAATATATTTCTTAGCAGAAATATATAAAAGATTCTGATGAAGTATCTTTAAAATCCGGAAGGAAAATTATTTTCATCCTAGTATTCTACACAATCTATATTATCAATTATGTCTGAAGTTAGAATACCAAAATAAATAACTAAATAAAGAGATAGACCCCAATAATCTACCTAACACATTCAGTTTCTTAGGAAGTTGTTGGATGGTCTGTTGTAGTAACAGGGGAGTAAATCACATCTTACTTGAGCAGAAGACCCATCCATTTCACTGCACTTCTGAAACAATTTTATCAAAATGTTAGAGAATATACCCAGTATTTTACCAGTATCCTGAATATACATAGAGAATAAAACTTAATCATTTGTTTTGCTTGGTGCTCTTATAAGCTTTAAGTAATAACTGAATAAAAGGAGGAGATTTTTTTTTTTATCAAGAAACTGTGATTCTGTGGGGTTTACTTTAGGTCATGTTGGTGTTTTCAAATAATACAATAAATGAATTCATTCAATGAAGAGCAAATATTTTTCGAAGGGTATATAATTTATTAGATGTACACAAGATTTTCCTATTAGAGTTAATCAGGCCTATTAACACTGTAAAAAGAATGTCAAAAATTAACGTGTCATATATATAAATTCACACTGATTGCCAAAGTAAAATTAAAACATCTTATTGCTATTTTAATACATTTTACAAAGATAATTTCAGCCATTTTAAAAACTACCTTCTGAATAAAGATTACAAAGTTTCTCAGTAACTTCATTTTAAGCTGCTTCTTCATCCATATTTGAAGCAATCTTTCTGCAATAATGGGGGAAACACCCTTTGTCTACCTCCCCAATAAAGATTTATACAAGAACTCTTTTTCTTTTTTCCATTTTCTTCTTTGTAGCAGATGTGCCTTCTCAAATACCCCACAGGAATGATTTGAGCATGATAACAACCGACATGCTGCTGCTTTGTATTACTTTCCTAGACTGATTACGACAGAAGCTGGAAAACCTGCTTTGTCTCAAACTTCACACACGAAAAATAAAATAGGTTCAGAGTAAAACATTTTACGCTCTTATCCTAAGGAAAAAGAGTGGGGGCTGAGTCAGTGGAGCTGCAATAAACAATGAGTACCAAGAGAGGGTCTTTTGAAGCTCTTATCCACTTCTAACATACTCTGCTAGAGAGGAATTTAGGAGACAAGTTTTGTAAAACTAAAAAAACATGGTCTTAGTTCTTGAAAGAAGTTTAAATAGAGAACAGAGATAATGATAATAAAAAAGCATAGTTTGTAAATCCATAAAAGATCAGGTGTGGAAGATTTTCAAAGTAATTGCATATTAACTTCACGTTTTCAGAATATTTAAATTTCATGCAAATATGATAAAGGAAACATTTTGCTTTCATTATAAAATACTTTTCTTTATCTCCTTCAAATTACTACCATCATTTCGTTTAAAAATACTTTTAAAAGTTCTCCCACATTATGATGCACAATAAATTATATGATATTCATTCTATTAACCATTCCTTGAGGTATGACTAGGAAAATATCTTTATTACATCTGATCTATTATCTTCACTGATTGTTGGAATTATTAATTTTATATCTCTAGCTTTGCTTTGAAATTATTGTGTTGTTTTTTTTTTTTTTCCTGAGAGAAAATTTTAGCTCGGATGGCATATGAAAAAAAAAAAACATTTTTCATTTTTATTACTGGGACACTTTTCTCAAATACTCATGTTTCCATTATTTTGTTGCAATTGGACGGTGGAAGAGGATGTGTTGTTATATTAAAACATTCTCAATGTAAATCATGAATTATCTATTATTAAGGCCCAGGTATAAAACAATACCTTTAGATTTTGATATAGATTTAGAAAGGATACAAATCGTAATTAGTAGAAAGGGTAGGATAATATAGTAGTAAACTTGCACATTCACAGCACAAAATATTGTTCATTCTAGACAAACATAATTCACTAGTAGTATTTTCACACATCATTAATACATCACTCACGCATTAATTTATACACTAATTTGTAAAAGATTCTGCTGTGGGATTTCTAAGATAGTTAATAAAAGCCTCTGAACGTGAACTAAGGAATAACATACTATGGCCTATGACATCTTGAAAACACTGTTGACCCTTGAACACCTGGGTTTGAACCACATAATCCACTTATACATGAATTTTTTGTGATAAATACAGTATTGTAAATGCCGTTTTTTTCCTTTTGATTTGCTTAACATTTTCTTTTCTCTTTTTGTAAAAAATATGGTATGTTATGCATAAAAACAAAATATGTGTAATTGGGAAGGCTTCTGGTCAACAGTAGATTATGAGTAGTGTTAAGTTTTTGAGGAGTCAAAAATTATATGCAAATTTTCAACTGTGCCAGGGGTCAGCACCCCTAACCCCCACATTGTTCAAGAGTCAACTACAGTGAGCAGTCTAATTAACTCATATATGAGCTCCCTCCAGGAGAACATGTGGGGTGAAAATGAGATGAAGAGGAATAATTATTCACACATATGAAAATAAAACTTTCTTGCAAAGACCATGAGACAGATTACATAAGGGCAATGAATTCAACACAAATTTACAAATTAACCCTCTTCTCATTAGAATTTAGAAAGCATTATAGATTTACATTGTTTCATAATCTTTGTGTTAGATTACTTTTCTTCTCATTCTTTCCTCAGTAAAGTCTTTTTGAAAATTTTTGATTAATCTCTCCCTGTTTTCTCTAAACTAAGTGGAAAAGAAGGGAGGCATTTTTATTCATGGCCAACCCTGAAAAGTAAAGGGAAGAATTAGTCCTAAAGATCAGAAGTCAGAGTCATGAGGAGGCCGCTATTAGGAGAATGTTAAGCCAGTGTCAGAATCACAAGGACCTGGTGGTGGGGACCACCTTCCTTCCATGAGCTCTTTGTGCCAGTTCACTGAGGATCTCTGAGTATGTCTGAGTGGGAATACACATGATTTCTTCCTTCTTCTTCCCTGAGGCTTTGAGTACTGACCTGGACTTTAATGCTGGTCATAATATTTACTAAATTCAAGAAAAATGTTAGTTTTTTTACATGTGTAATTTCATTCTCGCCCCACAGCTAAGTGAAATACTATGTTAGTATGTATATTATCCTCATTTTACATATTAAAAACATCAGATGTAGATACATAGTCATTTGTTTAAAATCATAAAGCAGGGGCGCCTGGGTGGCACAGCGGTTAAGCGTCTGCCTTCGGCTCAGGGCGTGATCCCAGCGTTATGGGATGGAGCCCCACATCAGGCTCCTCTGCTATGAACCTGCTTCTTCCTCTCCCACTCCCCCTGCTTGTGTTCCCTCTCTCACTGGCTGTCTCTATCTCTGTCGAATAAATAAATAAAATCTTTAAAAAAAATAAAATAAAATCATAAAGCACACGAAGGTCTCACTGTCTTCAAGGCAATATATTGGTCTATTTCAGACATTGCTCTGATTGAAAAATATCCCACAGTTCATATTTCTTTAGCTCCCACTGCTGTCTTAATCAAGTGCCTAGAAAAGTCAGATTTAATAGACTTCTTCAGAATAACTCTGTATGTAACCTTATAATCAACTATGAAAATAATTTTAGTCTAATGAATAAATTTTAAATGAATGTCAAAATAATTCATCTGTTAAAGTACGTGTCTAAACTTCCAGAGTATTGATTTCTAACAGAATTGATTACAATTGGTAAATTAACTCAAAAAGATATTTACCTGCTCAAAATTCTTCTCAACAGGTCATTGAGATCATTTTCTGGATAAATAGTAACTAATCCCATTATTTCTTCCAAATAAGCATTGTTTCCAGTGATTTGGTGAATGATTTTAGAAAAACTTAAAGATTAGACTTCTAAAAGTAAATTTTCTGCACTAGTCTATAAAACACTCTGAGAAGTTGGCATTACCAGTTAAGCATTTAACACAACTATTAATGTGTTTAATTAATTATTTGTTTTACAAACTAATTGTTATTAAAAACTGTGGAATTGGGAGTTTTGAGGAGGAAAATGGAGTATTTTGACACTTAAATTGAGATCATAGTATAAGCTGAGGAATGGAAAGTGAAGAGATAGAAGGTCACTCATTCATTTGAGAATTATTTATTTAATATGATCTATGGACCAGAATTTTTTATTTTTTAAGTAAGCTCTATGCCCAACGTGGGGCTTGAACTTATGACCCTGTGATCAATAGTTGCTTGCTCTCCCGACTGAGCCAGCCAGGTGCCCCTGGATCAGGATTTTTATAGTTTTATAGTTTTTGAGGATGTACAGACAAGCACCACAATTCTAGAAACTGGCAACAGAGTAGAAACTAAACCAATAATTATGAGTTTTGGCAATGAATTTAAATTATTTAAACACATCATTAAACAAACAACACCATAATTTAGACAAATACCATTTACACAAAGACCAAAAGAATTAAGTAAAAATAGAATAAAATTTACACCAGCCAAAGGCTTTAAAAAAAAAAAAAAGCAGAAATCAAATATAAATATAAATCAAAGTAGACTCTGAAGTAAATCTACTAAATGTAGCTTTTATTACTTGAGAAACAAAAGTCATGATAAAGGATAGTTATATGTAATTAACATGTAAATGAGTCATTTGACTCATAGAAAACATTACAAATTTTGATACTGCTTCCTCAGTATTCAATAGTTAAGCAGAAAAATCAAAGACATAGAAAAATTAAGTTAAATAATTAAATGTTAAAGGTGATATAATAATTATATCTCTAAATTTTCTCCTTCCAAATGAAAGGATAAAGCTTTCTATAATGTCATTAAGCATTTACAGTAAATTATCATATGGCTGACCTTAAAGAAAATTTCTGTAAACTCTGAAAATCAGAAACTCTGAAACAAAGCTTTTGGGAAACAAATGAAGATGAGCAATCAAGTTAAACAAAAGAAACTAATGAATTATAAAAGCAATGAAACAATAAAATGAGTAAGTAACTCCAAAGGCTATATCTTTGTTAAGTAATAAAATAGACAAATAATATTCAAAAGTCAATGGAAAATGAGATAACATGAGTACATATAAATTCAAAGTAGAATAGGTATTATAAGAAAATACTGTGTGCAATTCTAAAACAAAATAATTGGAACATAATTTTTCCATGAGAAAAAAATGGTCTAAAAAAGAAAATTCTAAAACTATAAAATTCAAACTGTTATAAATAAGATGAATCCACAGTTTTATTCATGAACACTTTAAAATTTTCAACTCACAGAAAAGAGCTTTCTTACATACTTATAATACTATTACACTGAATAGTCATAAAAAAATCAGAGCATTCAAAAACATTGGAATAAACTTAAAATTATCATTGATTTGAAGAATAAAAAAATCAATAAAATTTTAATAAGAATTATAAAGAAGAATTGAATAAATGTAAAAAAAACCCTGCATCCTTTCATACGCAATTCAATATTGATGTTATTTTTTTCATGTTAATGCATATAACCAAAGCTATTTCAGCTTTGTAATTTTTGAGATATTTTAAAACTTAAAAGAATTTGTTTTAAAAAAGAATAGCAAAATGCGGAAACAAAAATGTAGCCATTAAAGACGCTGTAGTTCTTTTTTCATAAAGTTGGAATTTAAATCAGTGGAGAGTTACTATTAAAAACTGTAACCGGTGGCACATTTGGTCAAATAGTTTTGAAAAAAATCATTAGATCCACATTTCTCAAAATCAAGCAAATAACTCCAAAGTGAATTGGAAATAGGTTTGCCTGATAAAATATAGTACAAACAATTTAATTAGAACACCTGATAATCAACAGAAGTTTTCAATATAAGATATCCTATGCAAAATACACTAAAAATTATCAGCTTTTTATCTGAAGATTTAATTTAACAGTGTCTTATATTTTTATTTTCTAAATCTGGCAGCCACACAGACAAGTTAAAAAAACAGACATTATAAATTAGTCAAAATTAAAAAAAAACCTAAAGAATAAAAGCAAGAGAATAATGCATGAAACTAATATATTTGACCACATAATCATTTTATAAGAAATGACTTTAAGAAGTATATCCTATATTTACTGAGAAGGAAAGTAAATAATTTAAATAATTTTTAATGTCACTCTTTCAAATCATTAAGAAAAGTATACAAATAGACAAAAGAGATGACAAAATAATTCATTAAAAATATTAAAGGCTAATAAATATAAATTTCCATTTTATTCATAATTATATAAATGGAAATTTATTTCTTAATTTGAACAATTGTATTACTGAGGTACAATTTATATACATTAAAATTAACTGATTTTAATTGTATAATTCAATTAACTCTGACACACAGTCATGTAACCACGACCACAATCATGACATAGAGCAGTTGCATCACCCAAGAATTTTCCTATATCATTTCACACTAAGCACTGATCTGCTTTCTGTCATTGTGGCTTTACTTTTTCTAGAATTTCATAGGAATGGAATCATATTTTATGCAGAATTATGTTTTTGGATTCTTTCAGTTAGCCTAATTCTTTTGCAATTTATACATGCTGGAATGTATGTCTGCATATCATTCTTTTTTACTTCTGGGTAGTAGTCCCTTGCATATACAACAAATATATATTGTTCTATTAATTAAGAAAGAGCAATGCATGTTATGTAATGACGGTTTGTGGAAATAAATTGCTCAATTACCCTTTTCATGTATTATAAATAAGGAATAATATCATGTAGCACAGTAACAAACTACTGTACATCAGTAGTAGTACTTGGTAGATTTAATTTTGTTATTTAAATTACAAAGTAAGTAATATATACATATAATTCTGTTTCATATTAAATTTTAACTAATTTGGCAAATGTATTATAATAATCTATGTTACTTAATAAACTTATTTCATTCTGATCTCCAAATTCAGAATCTCTTGTTATTACCTTTACAATGAAAGGTTAACTTCAGATTATAAGATAAGCCATTGAAAAGTCTTAATATTTTCAACTCTTCAACTTGTGAATTAGTATTATTTGGGTTTTGTGCAACTTAAATTAACTATAGAAATATAAAGGTCGTTAAGACCAAAATAAGAACACAACAGTCAATCCGAATCTTCTTTTTCAAGTTTAGGTTTATTAAAACAGCCTCATTACTTATGTCAGTGGAAATTATAATAAGGTTTTTCTTTAAATTCATAGGACAAATTTATTTCAGAAACACACTACTTTTTACATTTAATTTTTAAAATTTTTTAAAAGATCTATTTATTTGAGCGAGAGGGCGAGAGAGCAAGCACAGGTTGGGGGAGGGGTAGAGGGAGAGAATCTTCAGCAGACTCTCCACTCAGGGCAGAGCCCAATGACACAGGATTCAATCTCATGACCCTGAGACCATGACCTGAGCTAAAGTCAAGAGTCGGTGTTTAACCGACTGAGCCACCCAGGCGTCCCTACTCTCTTTGATATTTTAAACTTTGATATTTTTAAACTTTGATATTTTTGCTTAGGTTTTTTTCTGACAATAGCAACAAAACCATTATCATATCTTAAAATCTTAGGGCCTAATAAATCCATGAAATCTTAGTAACCCATGTCCTTGATTAACAGGATCCTGTCTACATTAGTATCTATTTTTAATTCTGCCTTTACTTTTTTTTTTTTTCTTTTAATACAAATTCTTGTGACCTGACCATAAATGTTTGAAAATAGTCTTGTCATCTCACTCTGAACTGCCTGGACAATTACCGAGCTGAGATCTGAGTAGCTTGTGTGGTGGGGAATGGACCTCCAAGCTTCCCACAGGATGGCGGTTTCTTCTTCTCATCACAACAGAAACTGTCCATCAGCCAAAATGTGCTGGGCAGCTAGCTGGTCTTTGCACAGAACACCTCCAAAGTGCCTCTCAGATCCAGGCTGCTGGTCTATTACTCCATTGACAAGGGCTTATCCCATTTGCACTCCACAAAGCAGAGGATTTGTCACAGAAACAGACACCCACTCTGTGATTCATCAGTACCCTGTGGAGGGTGGTGTGGGGGCACTTTTAAAATGCAGATGCCTAGATCCTCTTAGACCAATCAAATCAGGATATCTGGGAATGGGACCAGAATATCAGTGTTTTTAAAACCTCTCCTAATAATTCTAATGTATAGTCAATGTTGAGCTTCTGACAAAGGAAGAAAAATATAAAAAACTTCCACAAGGTGCCTTCTGAAAAATGATATATATGAGAAAAACGATGATGGATATGAGCATATTAAAATTGTCAAGTTTTATATAATAAAATATTCTGGAAAAATTTCCAGTGATCTACACTGCAGGAAGTATTGAAAAAATATTTAAAGACTGGGGTTCCTGGGTGGCTCAGTCGGTTAAGCATCCAACTCTTGATTTCGGCTCAGGTCATGATCTCAGGGTTGTGAGATCGAGTTCCTCATCAGTCTCTGTGATGAGCGTGGAGTTTGCTTGGTCTCTCTCTCCCTCTGCCCCTCTTCCCCACCCCCCAAAAAGGGAAATATATATATATATATTTTTATATATATATATTTATATATATATTTAATTTAATCAAAAATATTAAAAAATATATATGTATACATACATACATATATATTTAAAGACAAAGGGTCAAGGATCTTACTTTCAAATAATTTCTATAATATTTTAAATAGGAAAAGAAAAACAATCTAAGAGATAAACAGCAAATGGTCTGAACGAAAAATTTACCAAACAAAATATGCCCAATGAACACTAAATCTCACAAGTAATCCAGAAAATATAAATTAAAATGAGAATGTTCTTTGCCTTGTAAAGAGAGTCATAATATTCAGGGTAAGTATCCTGAAATATTGTTGGTGAGTGCACAAATCACGTCTTTTCGAGACAAATTTAACACTTCCCACGTCGCTTAAAAATTTGGCAGTTCATACATACAACGATAAATGTAGAGTGATAGTCATTGAAACAGTGCAAGAGTAAAAATTTAGAAATGAAATAAATGGCACACACAAAATCTAATGACCTAATAAACAACTGCAGCTTTTATTGTGTCTGGATAGGAAAGTCTATGGTGTAGTAATAAACATCCCCAAACCTTAGTGGCTTTTAACACAAAGGCTTATTTCTTACTCAGGCCTCAAGTCTCTGTATCTCCTCACGTCAGGGCCTTGCCTGATGCAGCAACTGTTGTTTTGAACCTAGTAGTCACTAAGGCAGAGGCAACAGACCTAGAGGATCTGTCACCAGCAATTAAATATCCTGGCCAGGGGCGCCTGGGTAGCTCAGTTGGTTAAGCGCCTACCTTTGGCTCAGGTCAGGACCCCAGAGTCCTGGGATCGAGCCCGAGTCAGCTCCTGGATCAGCAGGGAGTCTGCCTCTCCCTATGCCTTTCTCCTTGTTCACACTCTCTGTCTCTCTTAAAGGGATGGATAAAATCTTTAAAAAAAATGTAAAAAAAAAATATATATATATATATAAATATAATATATATATTTAAAATATATATATGTGTGTGTGTGTATATATATATATATATATCTTGGTCAGGAGGTGGCACACGTTCTTTCCACTAATAGAATGCAGTGACACTTTATTTACAGTGAAGGAAATATTGATAAAATGTTAAACAATATCAATCTGTACAACAAGGTGGGTAGCACAGCAATAGACTACTGCACTTTGTGCGTGCCTGTGTGTTGATGTGTTTACATCTGTGGAACATTGTACTGGGGGGCTCATTTCCTGTTGCCCCCCAAATGATGGCTAGGTCCAGATCCCTCTCTTACGCTTACAAAGAGGAAAGAGAAAAATAACTCTCAAAATATTATCTCCACTCAAAAATCTTCCCCTGAACCCTGCCGCACCTGCTCTATAAGGAGAGGACCAGAGCTTTATGGGAAAGATGGTTTTAGTGATGGGAGGTATTAGGGGTGAGAGGGTACTTTCTTCCCTCCCAGCAGGGGAGGGTGTGGGAGTCCCACTTCACTCAAGGCCAAATAAAGGGACAGTTCTGAGAAGCTGGCCGGTGGATACTGAGAGTGGTTTTCTCCCAAGACGAGCACTTATCTTCCTTCTCGCTGCGTGCTTACTCAGTTGCTGAAACAGGCTTCTCTATTGTGGCTAAAATAGTAAAATGTGGTGATGAAGTTTCTGTGAAAATTGGACCTCTGTTTCTGGAGGTTGGAACTATGAATTTTGAGACTGAAGACTACCTCTGTGAGGTTTCTGAAGGTAGAGGCTTTTGAGAGTAGCCACCGACAGGTTTCTGAAGGTAGAGGCTTTTGAGAGTAGCCACCGACAGGCTGAAAAAGATCTTTGGATTGGATAGTACACATGAGAGGTGGACAGCAGGCTCCCATGATCAGTCTCTGTACTTCCTGGAGAAGAAACAGAGTTTCATAAAGAAGCATGGAGCCTAAGGTAGGGTAAGATCTGTTCATGCCCAGGCTCTGTACGGAGGATACAGATGTCAGTCAGGGCCAAAAGGGACAAAGGTTGTTCACCCTCAGGTGTTTCTACATGACATCTGGACTGCAAGTGAACTTAAAATCCTTCTCATGAAATCATATGCACTGTAAACTCATAAGCCACAAACCAGGGAAGGCCACCAGTGAGGAGAAAACCTGAAGGAAACAGGACAAACCAACATGAGCCTGGGGTCTTCTCCCACTGCTGGTGACAAGTTTCCATTCATAGGAAACCCCTGATCCCCCCACTTTCCTCTTCCCAGTTCCATTCCCAGAAGGTCAAGACTCAGAGGGTTGGGGCCTCAAGTGAAAGAATGGGCCATGGTCTCTTTTCCTTCCTATTTTAAGTCCCATGGCCTCTCCCTCCCCCCCCCCCCCAATGAGGAAAGGAAAAGAAAATACAAGCGAGGAATGCTAGAGAAAGGAAAACTATTGAATTTGATATTAGAATCTTATTACGTACTGAATACTGACAAACTTTAATAAGTAAAAATAGTCAGAAATTTAAGGGAAGAGGTACTTAACAGAGGGGATGTGAACACATTGCTTACAAAGATACAAGCCATAAAACTAAAACCACATTATGTTTTATCAAATGAATTATGACTCTTCAATAAACAGGTTACCCATAGGTAGAATGATTACATGTTTATATGTTCATGGAAAATATCTTGGCAAGTTATATATTAAATTATTAACAGTGGTTGGTTATCTCTAAGAAGCAAGATTAAAGAGGGTGGTATTGTAAAAGGGAAGTTCTATACTTTCAGATTGTAAGACTGCTTTATAGACCTCTTTATAACAAAATATATTAATTCTACAATTGCAGATTAATAGAAAATGACTTCACAATTCAACTGCATAAAGTTCAAAACTACTATATGCCTATGGAAGGAACAGAATAAATTCTGTCTTGCTTTTCAGAAATAGTTGGGTTTCTTTACATTTAAATATTCATTAGTGTCGTAGAAAGGGGATAATCACAAACTAAAACTGGCCGTGTCTTAGCTAATACATTTTGCTTCTATTGTTTATAAAGGACAAGAATTTTTGCTTATAATTGCCTTGTCATGAATGGCCACCTCTCAATTATATGTGGTAATGACAGACAAAAATTGCATGGATGATTAAAAGCCGCAGATAATACCCTCATGTAATTTTAGGTAGTATTTTCAATCTTTCTTTCCATGTAAGCTCTCAACAGTACTATTAGCAATTACGAATACAAACTGGTTCAGGTTTTACAGCCTCTCTGTCATCCTCCTCCTGCACTGTGATGGACCTATTGACACGAAGTGAAATGAGTGGAAAGTAGTCATCAACAGAAAGGAGGGGGAGAAGGAGGGGCTCTAGGAGTCCAGCGCCATGTCATCAGGATATGAAATCCAAAAGTGAAATATAAAACGTTAATTGTCCTGAATTTATGTGACTCTATTTCTCAAATAAATGGTAGGCAGATGTCAATAGCTCACTTACATTTTATTACTAAGGCGGTTCTCTGTTTATCCACAGCTTCTCAGATCCCTGTTGTCAATTATGGCATTATACCGCATGAAGATGTTTTAATGATGGCAAACTTGATAAATGGACACTATTTTTATTATTGCCTTTATCTTCCATCAATTCAGTGATATCAATTCCGACCCATATAAAATCAACCATGGGCTGTTAAAATGGCTTTTTAAGAGAGTGGCATATTCAGTGAAATGAAAACAGTGTCTTGATAATTGTCTTTTAGCACTAGGACATTCTTTTCTAGTGGTGGCAGCTGCTCTCTCCTTCTGTCTCTTATTCTGTTGACTAACTGGGCTTAACTATAGTGACTAACTCATCTACCCTCACTGGCTTCTCTTCCTCACCTCCCAGTGTTTAATGGTATTCCCTGTCCTTTGATTCTCATTCTCTTTTTTCATGTATTAGAAATATTGGAGTTCTATTTCCTTCGGTTCCTCATAGAAATATAGTTATCTTTCCTACTTTGGAGCATGTAAAAAGCCCACTCTCTTCCATTTCCTGCACTTTTTTTTAAAAAACCTCAGCCAACTAATTCTTATTCAACTCTCCAGTAAGGTTCTGATTCCCTTCACGCAACCAAATGTCATTTTACAAGATTACACTGCTGTCAGGATTAACTCAAAAGTCTTATCATTAGATACCAATGGAGCTAAATTTTACAGTACTACTTTTCCCTTATTTCTTGTGCTGTCCTCAAAAATCTCAACCCCAAACTCTGTTGGTCCAAGGGTCCAATGTATTGCATTTAAATGCCCTATCCCATTCAACTACCTTATGCTTTCAAAAAAGAACAAGTCACTTCAAAAAATTACTGATGTTTAAGGAATATATCTCTTATTATTCTATCAATCATAAAATAAAATATTCTGAAAAAGTTCCTTCCTGGTTTCCAGGAAGAGTGATCATCTGCTATAGTCCTTTCTAAATTTTGTTTTGTTTTATTTTTAACGACCTTTCCTGATCACCTGATGCGTGAAACACAAGAGATAACTCTCCAACAGCATATTTTATCTAAATAAACACTGGTGTAGCCATTTTGTTAAAAAGTATACCCTATGGATGTAAACACAACACAATTTTATTTTTAAATTTTATTCAGTGGGGCTGCTTATTTTTCCTTCCACTGGATGAAAATGTGTGCTCTATGACTTTCGGGCTGAATCTAGAGTAATAAATTGTTCAAGATTTATCTCAAGTTATAAAACATGGCCTCAATTTAGACGTTAGAAGTGTTCAGTGTAAGACATTAATCAATATTTCAATCCTCATTCAAAGCATTGCAACAGTTTTCACACACACACACGAACGTGCACACACACACACACACAAACACACCCCTTACAAAATCCTTTGCCTTCCCCAAATCTGATACCTTTTTTATGCCCTTGCCTGAGGGGTTCCTGAGAATCTTGGTCCAGATCTTTTTTTATTCTCTTTGTAATACTGACCTGATGTCTTTAGTGGCAATTACTGCTTCTTGGTGCCTAAGTTGAAATTCGAGTTTTGACATCCTCTTACACTGACATTTTTAATGGCTCAGAAAAATTCCTTCACAAGTACACTGTTCGCATCTCAAATATCAAGAGAAACTTTCCTTACTTTCCTTAATACAAAGATATAACTCATGTCAACTTAGCAGAAAAGGTAAATGGCTTACGCAAGAAAATCTAAATTTTAATTCAGGTATACCGAATCCTTCATAGGTTGTCAGAGTTATACAGTAGCTTCACATTCAAAAATGAAAACTACATATCTGGCCTGAGAATAAGCTGTCAAGAGGAAATGACCTATCTAAATGTCGAGAGAAAGAAATTCAGATACATGGTTTGTGATATGTTAAATATTAAATAAGAACATATTAGGAAAATTAGTAGAGGGCTTGACTATCTAAATTAACCAAAATATCCTCAAAATAGTCACAAATTCTAGGTGGACTACACTGATGAAAATGGTACAAAATTCAACCAGCCTTGTGAACTTGAAGTTCAGAGAAAATATAAAACAAATAATACATCCCCCAAGTAAAAATAAAAATCAATGTCGGTCAGTTACAGATTAAGCAAGGTTTGCCTTATAATAAAGATTTAACAATCAAAAGCTCAGAAGTTTAGTAACGGAAGACTTCTTAGCGAAGACTACATAGATGAGTACAATTGGACCCAGATATATGTTTTCAGACACAAAAATGAAGAGAATATCACTTTTTCCAATTGCTACTGAATCTTTTTTAACATTAGACACTTGATAAACTATTGTGTTAATATTCTGGTATAAGACTGAAAAAATTTTTAATGAAAATGAGCTTGTTTTAGCCAGGGACTTTTTGGTTTGAAGGAAAAAGAAATGCCATTCAGAAAGGGTAAGGCGGTATTTGGGGTTTTGTTTGTTTGTTTTAAAACAGAATCTCAGGGACCCAGGAGGACAAAATTTGGGCTTCAGATAAACTGGAAACAAGGCATGGCAAGTCTGGTACCAAAGAACTACACAATAACTTGAACTTCTGATTTCCTTTTCAGGTGTGTGCTACTCTTCTTGCTTATCCGATTAACAGTCTTCTTTTGCCCTTTGCACATGGACCACTGTAGCCACTGGTGCTGACATTAAACTACTGTACCTCTGCTAAGAGCCATTCATCTCCCCTACAAACTATCTGGTAGGTTCATCCTAGCCCCTCTAGTCCAGCCTGCCATTGACAAAGAGACAGATTTTGTGATACAGTTTCCCCTTCTAGGAATATGGCTATTATTGCTTTGATTTTGAACCAGGGGACAGAGCAGTGTTTAATCAATTGTTACATTGTTAGATTTGAGGAAGATCTTACAATGTAATTATTTCAGTCCTTGTCTCTTACTGCAGTAGTCCTAGGATAACAGCTTCACAAATGCAGATTAAGGAATAGAATGCAAAAACTAACATGCCACTTGTTTTACCAATATCTCTCTCTGTTCTTTTCTGGAACAGCTCTGATTTTAAATGTGCATCACCTCTCGCTCAACTAGGGTTGAGTAGGAAGACTGCCTCTGGACAGCAGAAGTAGACTCTCCTTAATTCAAGAAGAATTGTTTGTGTAAAATAGTTTTTCCAGAACTATTTGAAGATATGAAAGATTAGTCCTGATATGCTGTTACTCTTCTGCCCAACTTTAATACTTAGGATTCTCCTAGTTAAATTGATACAGAAATGCGGAAATGCATATGAGGGCCTTTACCACACGTAGGGCTCAGTAATAGGTATTTAGAATATGTATTTTGAATTAATATGATTTCTACATGGCATTGCATATATCTCACTTTCTCTTCAAGTTTCAGTTTCTTAAATTATTTTTCCATATGACCAATGCCTAGTATGTCCTTTTTTCCTGCTATCCATCTCTGTGTTTTTCTCTATGGGGTATATTGTAATTTGAAGACACAATTCCATTTAGCTTCAAAGAGTCTGTTTCTCTAGGCTACACTGGGAAAAGCTAGACTATTGGGGGAGTGAACAGAGAGTTTTTAAGTGCTAGATCTCTGAGCCAAGACCCTTCCTTACTCCTCTGTGTCTATTTTCCGAGTCCCATGAGCTTTCCCATAGTAAAGAAACATCTGCTTTCTGGGTTCATTTCTCCTCTTGCACTCCCCTTCACTCAGTTATTAATAATTCGTGCTCAAGCTCTGCAACCCCCCAGTAAGATCCCAATCATACAGTCATAGCATCTACAGAAATTATATTCAAGAGACTTTGATCCACCTAGGTTTTTATTAAATCTGTTTGTGTCATATGAAGGCTCAGAAGTATTGACTGCTGCTTCCAGAAACATATCTCCTCTCAAAAACATTCACATATTATTATAAACAAAACACATCAGGCATCAGGACTTTGGGTTTAACAGACCAATATTAATTGTCCTCTTTTTCTTGAGGGATAAAGTTTCCATCATCTTAAAAGTTTCCAACAAAATATATTTATTTCCCTCTGCACTGATTCTGCCTCAAAAATGCAAATCCTACACTAATTAGTTCATTAATTCAACAAACATCTCAGTTCCTAGGAAGACCAAGGAGAAGGGAAAAATATGTATAAGACACTTTTTCTGCATTCAAAGAGTAAAGACATGTAAACAAATAATGGCAAGACAGAATAATATGTGCTAGAATAGAGTTTGTACTTGACAGTAAGTGGGAGTATAATGGATAAAGAGAACGGTTCTATCCAAAAGCTTTTGATCAGAGTGTATAACAAACAAATTAGATTACTCACAAGTACTTAAGCTACTTTCTTTAAAATATGAGTTAAGTCCTTTCTGGATACGCTTTAATTGCTTCAAGTCCCTGAGTAACACTCAATCATCAATTAAGTATTTATTATCTCCCATATGCATAGCATGGTTTTAGAAGCTACAGAAGACACAGAATATTTTCAAAGCACAATCTCTGTCCAAAAAAGTTTATACAGTCCAGCACGTTCAGTAAATCAAAGTACAGTTCTATCAACTGGGAATAGGTATTTCTAACTTAGCTGGCCTGGTTAGATTTCTTTGCTTAGGAAATGATTACGATAGGAACATACTTAGATGATTTTAATTTGAATATTCTGCTTAGCTTACTGCCAGATCTCTTGGCCCTGCTACTTAAAAAAGTTCCCCTTAGGGGCGCCTGGGTAGCGCAGTCGTTAAAGTGTCTGCCTTCGGCTCAGGGCGTGATCCCGGAGTTTCGGGATCGAGTCCCACATCGGGCTCCTCCGCTGGGAGCCTGCTTCTTCCTCTCTCACTCGCCTGCTGTGTTCCCTCTCTCGCTGTCTCTCTGTCACATAAAAAAATAAAAAATCTTAAAAAAAAAAAAAAGTTCCCCTTAAACCTCACAAATTCTTTTAAGCCCCCCCCCAAAAAAACAAACAAACAAACAAACAAACAAAACCAAACCCGGAAGAGGGCCAATGATGTAATGATTACCCAGTCCAAGCTGGTAAGGAAAAAAGAATGGAATGGTATACACAGAAAGATATCAGTAGAATTTAGAGAAAGCTAAATAAGAATTGCAGAATAAATTAGAAAAAAATAAATTAGAAAAAAGTCCTTACCCACTTCAGGTGGGTAAGGTTTTTTCAGTAATCTCAGGATATGGAGATTTGGAAAATTATATCAGAGACCCATAGCATTTTATCTTTTGTAATAATACTAGTAGTCACAGCAACTTTAGTTACCAACTTTGGAATGCCTACTACATTCCAAACTCTGGGAATCAGCAGGCAGCTAAAGTTATCAGACTTGTGCTTTAGAAATATCTGGTAGGAACCAGACTATAGAAAGGCCAGGATGGAACCAGAAAAAAAACATGCAGAAATTTTCATCATTAAGAGCAAACAGTAGTATGGAGTAGGACACAACAGTTGGAGGAAAGTGAACACATTCAAGAGATGGCTAAGAGGTAAAATTAAAGATATTGAATTGATTAGTCACAGTTCCCCCATGGCATAGAAAGAGAAAAGATGGCTTTCCATAGTTCTGTCTTGAATAGCTGTGTAGATGTCCTATGAGAAAGCTGAATGAGAAGTCCGTTGACAGCTGCTACCCTGAGCTCAGGAGGTACTTTCAGATATGAGATTTGAAATTCATCATTATTTAAATTATTTTTGATATTAGGAGATTAGACCAGGCCATTCAAGGAGAAGATGCAAACAGGGTAAAAAGAGCTCATATAATTTCATTTCATCCTGAAGGTAACTGATGAAGTAGGTTTATCAGACCCATTTTGCAGTTGACAGACTGAAGCTCTGTTAGAGTTCATGAGTGAGTAAGTAATTAGTTTGGGACTTGACCCCAATATATGTTTGATTCCAAAGCCCACAACTGCATCCATAAACTAGACTATAATTTCATGCTTATAATTATGATTGTTAACTTATATACTATAACATGTATGTCCTTATGCTATCGTTTACAGCCTACAAGTTTACACTTCATTATTTTCTTTTCATTATAAAGTTTTGAATAAAAACTCAGGTTTTATATAGCTACATATCTGACCTGAGAGTTTATGCCTATTTCAATAAAATTATTAGTTCCAAGACAGACATGACCACGATTACTTTAAAGGATTTACTTCATCTCGGTATGTTGTACTCTACATACTGAGCACAAACACACATGCATACACACACACAACCACCAACTCTGCTTAGATTAAAAAGAATGAAAGATTGTGTATGGAAATCTTCACATAACTGGAAGAAGGAGGTAACTCTTATAAAGAAGTAGTGAACCAACTCCGTAACAACTGATCAGGATGGTGTTACCGTTCCCCTCTGCTTGACTGAAGTTTAGACAGGTATCTTCCTGACTCTAGGCCCCTGACGTCCCTTTTCTTAGTTCATTTACTTTATCAAACTTGGTAATTTTGACGTCTTTCTCTGCCCCTTTGAAATATATGTAAATCCTGTCCCAGCTTTTTTGACAGTTTTACAATCCATGAAATGTCTTTGTTAGGAACCTGGGAAACATCTATTTAAAATGTAAATACCGGGGGTGCCTGGGTGACTCAGTCAGTTAAGCATTCGTTCCGGCTCTTGATTTCGGCTCAGGTCATGATATCAGAGTCGTGAGATCGAGCCCTGAGTCAGGCTCTGTGCTGAGTGTGGAGTCTACTTCAGATTCTCTCCCTCTGCCCCTCCCCATGCTTGCTCGCTCGCTCTCTCTGCCTCTCTCTTAAAATAAATAAAATCTTTAAAAAATAAATAAAATAAAATAAAATGTAAACATTGAAGGAGAGAGCAGCCCTCTCCTGTAGTCTGTGGACGAGTAGACTAGTAACTTCAATGGATGTTGACTGCCTAACGTAGATAACCTAATCACAGATAAAAACATTTGCAAACTCAGGAAGGAACAATTCAACATGCTCTACACATCCCCACCGCCACCCTCCCATTTCTGGCTCCCATTTCCACTCCCTCCAGTATTTTTCCACTAGCTCATCCAGCACTAAAAACACTTTCTCCTTTCATTTTAGTGGAATTGAGGTTAATCTCTCTCTCTTATTTCAAAAATCTTAAATAAAGTCTTCCTTACCTGTTTAACTTTGTCTGGTGCAATTTTTATTTTGACGTGAAGTTTTAAACAGAACTGCAGACCAAGGATGACATCCAGAAGAGTCAGAGAGGCCCTAAAGGAGAAGGGAGGACTGTTATAGCCCTTGAATCCCAGGGGAGATTTAGCTTATCACACAAAAATGGAAAACACTTCCTAATTACTGAAAAAACATCTAAGGAAAAGTAGAAAGGTATAAATGAGCAAGCCAAATCCATGGAACAGTGAAGAGCAAAGGTATTCTAAAGCAGGGAAGTTCATCTCCAATCACTACATGTCAGTAGCACCCTCCCAGTTGTAGAAACCAAAAAAACGTGTCCAGGCTTTGCCAAATGTCCCTAGGGGGGCAAAATCACCATGTTTGAGAATGACTGGAATAGACTGAAATAAAACCTATATATGTACATAGTTATTGAGTTCCCTCCAACGGTTCCAATTTTCATACTGAAGTGTCTATACGTCACAAAGCCTAGTAGTTCTCCAAATGATCTATTTTTGTAAGTAATATATGGTCTGTGGAACACATAAATGTGAAGTACAACAATTGCTTAATTGAAGTTTATTAACCAGCTGGCACAGTTACGAAAAAGAGAGTCCTGCCAGTTATTTCATATTCACTCACCCCTGTGCTCATGAAGGCAAGTGACTGGGTCGAATGAATACATTCACTAGTTCAATGTGAATTTGAATCTGTTTGATTATGGGCCCACAGAGTCAGAAATACTTCCACACTTGAAAATTTATCAGAAAATATGTATGAGTTTAGAGTTGTTGAAGCTCTTCAAATTTTCTTCATGGATTTTTACAATCACTTTTTCTGAGTCACTTATTTTTACTTTTGAGATATTCAGGCTCAATTCTGATCAGGTATGGACTTATCTTATTCCCCTGGGATGCTTTCTTTCAAATTAGACCATCGGCCTGGTATAAAGAGCATCCTAACGGTGATTTATCTGGCCTACCATCTTTGTTTACCAGGATGGCTTCGAAAAATCTCAATACCAAAAGGTTTGTCTCTGCTAGCGTTTAACCTTCTTGCTCTGAAACACTGGTTTATCAGATAAAATATATCTCTAAAATGGTTCCATATTGCTTTAACAAAGTCTATCTGTAAACTTTTGAATGACATCAACATTTCAGTCAAGAATAAAAAACCTCAGATATTTGTAGTTCAATTTTTGATTTTAAAAGATCTCCTTTTGTTAAGTGTAGTCTACAGTAATGTTTCACTCTGAATAAAAGCTTAACCTTTGTCGGAAATTAATGTCAGTGTCATTAAATTGGCTGTACAGCTAACTCTGAAGGAGAATTGCTAATTATTACAAAAAAGGGGGATGCAAATGAAAATAATATGGAAATGTTTGATCTCAGCTAGAAGAACTAAAAATAATCCAACAACAAATAATACCACCTAAGCAGCTCTTAGGTATGATTTTTGGCTTCCACTATAAATGTACTTTTGAAATTTTTCATATGTAGTTCTTGGGATGATACAATTCCAGGACCAATAAGGTCCTTTGCACTTAGGGAAATGATAAGCTTTTTTATTTTTCCAATGTTTTGAAATAAAAACTGCATTTCCTGCTACTTGTATATAAATTTTTATGCTTTTTCGAGAGAGAACAGTTATGGATAGAACTGAGAGAGAACTGCACATTATTTTTCAGGGCAAATGAAAATTCATGTCTGCTACAATGACCCCTTAATATACCAAAGTAGGAATTATTAGTCCTCTCCTATCCAATGGAAAATGAAGTTTCCATGAAATAAAATCATTTATAAAGAGCAGGTTCTTTGTGCATGTTCTGAAATGACTGACCTTGAATTATTTTATTAAAATAATCATAAATAGAGAGGTTTATATTTTTAATTATCGGGGATATCATGGAAAATCAATAAAATGGAGAGCACATTTAACTATCAAGATTGTATTCCTTAACAATTCATGGGAGAAAAAATTTCATATACCTAAAAACTGAAAAACCATTCAATCCCTAAATAATTAGAAAGGCTGGGGCACCTGGGTGGCTCAGTTGGTTGAGAGTCCAACTCTTAGCTTCAGGAAAGTCATACAATTTTCCAGGACAGGTTTAAACTTGGGTTTTTATAGAAGCTCATTTCAAAGTCTTTTGAGAATTGAAGGCTAGACTCCCAACAGCAGCAAGTTCCAAGAATACACAAACAGAAACAGTGACCACCTATTTGAACCTGTACCAGCTTTTGTTTGTTTATTTGTATCTGTAACATGTACCTGAGGAGTATGCATAGAGTCTCAGTGCCCTGCCATTTCCATATCTAAAGCGGATACACTGTTTTTATTTGTGCACATGTGCGTACTGAAGGACACAGCTCACAAAAAGTAGTAGTTGAAAATAGAAGACTGTGTTTTAGCATTGTCATTCAACTACTGTCAACGACTTCTCAGCTGCATGCCAAAAATTATTTTCCAAGAAAAAATAATTTTAATGATCAATCAGCTAATAAATTAAGTCTTTTCTCAACATTGATAAAGAATTAGAAACCAGGTAATATAAAGAACTGGACTGTCAAATTAAAGTTACCTGAATCACAGGACTTATCCAATATCAAGTTTTGCCCATAATTTCAAGCACAATTCCCATACACAAAGCAGGGGAGGTCCTAAACCCGTGGAGCAATTCCCCAGACTCCTTCTGGATCTGACATTCTCTGGAACAGATTAATGTATGAGGTTAGCAGGTAAGGCTTATGGTCACTTTGCTTACATAAAAAAAAATAACTATTTGGTTCATGCAACATTTCAATTTTATACTCAGTGCATACAGTTAATGTGCCATTTTTCTAGACAGCTGTGCCCCATAAATCCATGGACTGCTGGTTTGTTTGTCATAAGGAATCCTAGACAACCAGGAATATTCTGCTAAAAGCATTCCATAGTTAAGAGTTCTCCTGCTAACAACACATGTTTATTAGTAAGCAATAAGAGCTGTTATCAGTATGTTCACAAAGAAAACAGACCGGGTTACCTGCTTTTTGTATTCCCAAGACCCATCTACCCTAGCTCTAAGGAAGTGAACAGACTCTAGACTTTGCTGCAAAAGTGAAAAAATGTCTGATATATCACATAATGGTAAAGGCCTGTTCTTAAAGAATCAGTCAAATTATACTTCCTGTCAGGAAAAAAAAAAAAATTACTTTCTTTTTCCAACATGTTAAAAGCATTCACTTTCATCCACTTTTCCACCACCTCATTTCTAAATGAACACTGTAAAGATGCAAGTTTAAGGTCCTATATTTAATCATATTTGCCATTCTAAGGGTATATCCAAATCTCATGTTAATCTGGACTTAGTATTTTTGCAACCAACCAGTTTCCAAATTGTAACAGAATTTAAAATGTGAATATCTTAATAAAGCTAGTTTGGGGCCTCATCAAAATATTCAAAGTTTTGAAAATCCCCTCATCAACCATATTTTCAGGAGGTCTTTGAAAGCATTTGATGCTCTCTTTAAATAGAGAATAGCATAAAAAAAAATGACTAACTGGCTGTGATAGGAAATACCCATGAACTGATCAAATTAAAAGATCTATATGTTATGTACTTCCAAATTTGTCACCATCTGTCATACAACTTCTGATTTTTTATGGACTCCGTGAAGTACAGTGGTATCTTTAGGGAATATATAATTGCTAAGAAAAGCCCTAACCTGGCTTCTTGCTATCTTGATATAAAAGGTCCAACTGAGATATTTTGAGTTTCCTTTTTGTTGTGTACTATGGAAATTTATACAACTCTGGGAATTGCATCACATTAACATTAAAGATAGATGAAAGTATGTTTTCTTGTTTTTTGTTTTTGTTTTTAAGGGAGAAAAGAGAATATGAAAGGGAAGCGAGAATAAGAGAATTGTCAAGTTATTTCCATCATAGGTATTCTTAAGTAAAGCAGTTTTAGGAAAGAACACATAGGGAAATTGACAAAAATCTGTCTACGACTATGTAATCTGTGGTATGATTTACCATAAATCCAATGACACAGTTTGATGATCACTGTATTAAAGCATTAGATTATCTAACAAAATATTTTAAAATGTTATGACTAGATAATTCATGACTGTTAGCATCTAAACAAATATCACTCTGCAGTTATCCAGCAGATAGATGGCAGAGCTCTGATCTCACTATATCTACAATGCAAGGGAGAAGGACCGAAGAGTGAGGAAAAGCACCTGAAATGAAGATGTATGGACTAAATTACAAATTCACTCTATTTTCAGTATTTTTCTTAGGACACTAAAGGTAGTTGAGACTTCCAAATTTTTTGAATGAAGTTAAATCCTGGAGCTCTTAATCGCAGTGTCCGATATTACAAAACATAAAAGTGCCAGTGTTTGAACTCTTGATTACTGCCCAATGTTCAATTAAACAATATCCAATAAAATATGAAATATTTTTTATATTTTCTATGGACAATTTCTAGATATTATAGTATCTTTTCTTTGTAAGACAATTTGGCAATTACTTTTTTAATTAAGATTTTTGTCTTGTTCCCTATCTCTCCCCAAAAGAGCTTAAATTATTGGATGCATGTTAAAATAATTAACACGCAACATTTTCTATTTATGGCATCAAGATTAGGCCAAGATTAAAATATGTATTCCAGTACCTTTAATTTGAGAAAAAATCACATATTAAGGGATCTAGATTGTTGCCCACTTTAAACAACTCATACTTATATTGCATGTTACAAAGAATAAATTTAAAATTGCCCAAAGAAGAAAAATTCCCGACTCATCTATGCTAACAGTCATTATTTTGTTTCTAATAGGACTTTCAAAGAAAAAGTTTGCTTTTCACAATCTTGAAGGATTCTGCTATTTTCTCTACCCACAGAAAAGAAGGATTTTGTGTTCAGAATCATTGATTGAAAGGGACTGGCTTCTGCTTTCTTCAGATTAATCTTACAATAGTTATTTCCTTGAGCAGCCATCAAATACATAATATTAGCATAAAACCATAACTTTGCTTTTCACTTTTGCCAATATTAAGATTATACTGCCATCTGATTCATAGGCCGGTTTACAGGCATCCATCAAGTTAAATATATTTTGGACTCTAAAAATAAATTACTCATCAGCTTTTTATTAACTCTATGTCATGTATATTCAGACACACAGACACGTGATCAAGACAAACATTGTTTAATCTTACAGGAGCATGGGATAATTTAGATAGAATTTATGTAAGATTTGCAACTATTAAGAAACTGGTTATAGGAATAAAACACAATTCTGAAAATAAAAGAAAATATGGTCAGGGGATAAGAATTTAAACATCCACACTTTTTGTGGGTAAAAAGTTTATAAGTGATTAAATTGGTGGATAAACTATTTAACTTGTGATGAGAATGGACCCATATATATTTATTCTATGCACATAATAAAAAGAGATAGAAACTCACTCAGGAGTCTTCTGAAATCTGAGAGTATCTTAACCTTTCCTAAGCTATGAGGTTGTTTCCTTTCACACATACTTCAATAACAAAAGTATCATGGTAACCCCCACTTTTGAATAACAACATTATTGTTATTAAATACACTAGTTATAAAGAGAAATTTTATAAAAAGATATGCATTTTTAAAATAGCAATATTTTACATAAATTAGAAGATATATCACATTGCCAGGAGATCTACCTGATTTAAACTATGCTGTCATTTTTTCCTTGTCTGAAAAGGTAAATGAAAGCATATGAAGGAATAAATCCATTTGTTAATTTAATAACAGGCATCTGGTGTCCACCAGGCACTCTTCTAGATCCTGAAGATACACTGGAGCACAAATAGATAAGATTCATATCACTTGGCATTTACATTCCATTGGACAAGAGAGATGATAAACAGAAAATTAAATAAACAGATGAAATTTCAAGTAATGATAAATGCTACAAAGAAAAATAAAGCAAGCAAAGGAGAGGAGAATAAAAAGAGGTGCAATTTTAACAGATGGTCAAGGAAGGCCTCTTTGAGAAGTCAGCATTTTCGCAGAAATCTAAAAGATGTGCTAAAAGGAAGTCATGCTACCATTTGGGAAGACGTCCAGAAAAAGCAGCAGAGGCCCTATGAGGAGAAGCATGTCTGAGGAGAAGCCAGGAGGTGAGTATAACTGAAGAACATAGAGAAAAGGAAGAAAATAAGGTAAGGGCAGTAGCCAAGGAAGCATCAGGAGGAGTATTATAAGCCACAGAAAGAACTTGAAATTTTGGAAAGAGATCATAGGAACCTCTTACATTTTGAAGATGAAAGGTAATGCCCAAATAAAAAATTTACAAAATAAAGTGCAATAACTGTTTTAAAATAATTTCACTTAATGTCCTACTCATTCACATGATGTTGAGTGGATTTTGTAAATGTTTAGGACCAGACTGATCCATAGCTATTTAATTCATGGAGATGAAAGGTGAATAGGATTGTCAGCCATGTCTTTAAATGAAACAGCATTTAAAGAAAAGCCAAATCAAAAGTCATTTGCCAAAAACAAATACAATTTTATAAAGATTAATTAGTTGTTTTAAACTGACTCAATTAAACAGAAACCTAGACACTACTAAAAGAACTGTTGGCTAAAAAGTGTGGTAGAAGATAAGTTTCATGGGGGGGGGGGGGGGTTGGCAGTTTCGAAACACCTGCCCAACCTTCTGAAAATTACTATGAAGTTCAGAGAGTAATCACAAAGAATTAGTACATGTAAGTGCAATCTGCCCTCAGTAATAAAACAGCAACTTACTGTGCCAAGGAAACTGCTGTTTTAGAAGTGCCCAAACCTGGGACACCTGAGTGGCTCAGTGGGTTAAGTGTCTACTTTTGGCTCAGGTCATGATCCCAGGGTCCTGGGATCAAGTCCTGCATTGGGCTCCTTGCTCGGTGGGGAGCCTGCTGTTCCCTCTGCCTGCTGTTCCTCCTGCTTGTATATTCTCTCTTTCTAATAAATAAATAAAATCTTTTAAAAAAATAAAGTGCCCAAACTTCTTAAGCAAGAAATATTAAAAAATAAACACACTCTGGAAGCAATAAAAATGTAAATTTGATATAAAATTAATAGTTAGAAGATTCTGAATGCAATACCAGAATGTGAGTGATAAGTAGTAAATCTATTGCCCCCAAAGCGGCGATCAGCAAAATGATTCCACTCAATAAAAAAGTGAAAGAACAATTAACATCAACACTGTATCCTGTTTCTAGAATACAAAATTTAACTGCTATTTTTATAGCAAGTCCAACTACAACATATACAAATTCTTTACAAAAGAAAAAATGACTTTCCATTTTATACCTTAAAAAACTGGAACAAAAACACATTGCTGACCCAACTTTTAGTATAGATGTGAACTTTGAAATGTCATGTTTTGGACCCATCTGAAGGATTCATGAACTTGACTGCTAACTGTAGTATCTGTTACAGTTACATGAGTGTATCCCAACAATTAGCCCAGATTACATAATAATACAAACCCAATAAGGTTTTATAAAATACTTCGATAAGTGCTATTCTAGACTACAATCCTACCAACAATTTATTCACAATTTTTTTTTTTTTATCAGAACGTTGCTTTAGTAACCAAGAAACTTAAAATCAAATTAGTTGCCTGATAATGGTCATTAGCTATTCACATATGTCTTATGGAAGGAAGCTCCTTGTTTTCTGCATTTCATTTTTATCCCAACTTGCTGCTTTTATCTATTTTGTGTAGTCTACTGAATACCCAAATCTTTTAGAAGACAACTATAAATGATAGGTACTATAAGTCTACCTTGATTAAGAAATCTATTGGGTGCTAATGTACTATCCTATATACAGTGCCCAGGATTCTTTTTTTTTCTTTCACATTTTTATTTAAATTCCAATTAGTTAACATATAATGTAATGTTAGTTTCAGGAGTAGAATTCAGTGATTCATCACTTACATATAATCCCAGTACTCATCACAAGTGCCCTCCTTAATCCCCATCACCCACCGACCTCCCCTCCAACAACCCTTAGTTTGTTCTCTCTAGTTAAGAGTCTGGTTTATGGTTTTCCTCTCTCTTTTTCCCCTGTTAGGTTCATCTGTTTTGCTTCTTAATTTCCACATATGAGTGAAATCATATGATATTTGTCTTTCTCTAATTTATTTTGATTAGCATAATACACTCTAGCTCCATCACATCATTGCAAATGGCAAAATTTCATTCTTTTTAAGGTGGAGTTATATTCCATTATATATATATATATATATTCCAATATATATAAATATTCCATTATATATATATTTATATTTATATATATATAAAAATATATATTTATTTATAAATATATATATTTATATATAATATATATAAATATATATAAATATAATATTTTATATATTTATATATATTATATATTATATATAAAATATATATATTTTATATATATAAATTTATATATAATATATATATTTATATATATTATATATTATATATATAAAAATTATATATATAAAATATATATTATATATATTATATATATATTTTATATATATTATATAATAAATATAAATATATTTTTATATATATTTATATATATTCCATTATATATATATATTCCATTATATATATATATAAATATTTCTGCTTTCAAATCAGCTGCTCTCAAATCATATGTGTGTATATATATATGTGTGTGTGTGTGTGTGTGTGTGTGTGTGTGTGTATCACAACTTCTCTATCCATTCATCAGGTGATGATGTTGAAAAAGAGGAACCCTCTTACACTGTTGGTGGGAATGCAAACTGGGGCAGCCACTCCGGACATTTGGGCTGTTTCATAATTTGGCTGTTGTTGATAATGCTGCTATACACATCAGGGTGCCATGTGTCTCTTTGAATCAGTATTTTTGTATCTTTGGACAAATACTTCATAGTGCAATTGCTGGATCGTAGGGTAGTTCTGTTTTTAACTTTTTGAGGAATCTCCATACTGTTTTCCAGAGTGGCTGCACCAGTCTGCATACCCACCAACAGTGTAGGAGGCTTCCCCTTTCTCTGATGTTGCCCAGGATTCTTATTAAATCTTCCCAGCTACAATATGAGTTGTGATACTATCATTGTCTCCATTTAACAGAGGAGAACACTGAGGCTGAAGAGGACAGATAACTTACAAAGGTCAGAAAAATCAGAGTACACGGTAACAGGATATGAATGCTAGTGTTCTGAACTCTAGAGCCCAAGCTTCTAATTGCCATTCTAAGCTGCTTGCCAGGGAAACAGGGCAGAGAGCCTGGGTGGTAAGGCTGGTGAATGTTTGAATCTCCATCATGAGAGCACAGAAGTTACTCTCAGTAGACACATACAATTTATTTGAGTAATGAACTAATTGCTTTGATGATGAATTAGCTAAGTCCTAAGCTCATTACGATATAATTATATTAAATTAATAGATTATAAAAATGAGTGTTGTCATAGAAAACTGCATATATTTTATTTGGGTCAAAGATATCAGGGATCTTATTTCTGTACATGCAGATTAATAAATGAAGATTAAATTATTAGAATAAATAAGATTAATTAATGAAGATTAGGCTGAAATTTTTCACTGTTCAGGTTGTTTGTTACCTAAATAAATATTTGGACTCTGAGCTATTAGAGACAATGGTTTCTTAGTGATTACCTATGTTCCCAAATCCACCCATGATTAAGGGTTAATACATTTCTTGGTTTTGAAAAATCTCTCCTTAAGAGTATTCTATAGAAAATACATAAGAACATCTTCACAAAATTAATATCACTGAGGAATCCAAAACAGAGGTAATTACATGTTTAATGTTTAACTTGGTTTTAATTGAAGTACTTCTTATCACACAGCTGGGTGCTATTAAGAAGGAGCTCTTACATCTGAGTCCATTCACTCTCTAGTATACAACTTTAATTTTATTAATTTTAAATACCAGTTGTGCAGTGGTTTTGAAGAATGCTGAGTGTGAAGAATCATTTCACTATTAAATCTCATCCCATAAAACTGCCATACTTATTTCAGAAATAATAAAGGGTATCAAAGACTAGTAGCCAATGTTGGTAGATACCAGTTAGTCAGATTCATTCTTTCCATATCTAACCATGTAATCTCTTTCAAAGCAAAAGGCCAAATGATACATTGAGGGATAATATAATTATCATCACAATACAAAATTATGTGGCATAATTTTGATTTTATTATATCAGCATAATTTTGAGGTTTCAAATCTCATCATGAAGATCAGCCATTTTTCATATTCCCATTGTTCCACATAAAATACGGTATTTTAATGGATGCTATCTCTTATTTCAGTGCAGTAAAAATGATAGCACTAGAGATCATAAGCAGAGCAGTAAAACAATGCATTGAAGAGTAGGTCCAACCACAAGTGTAAATGTGTAATTTAAGGAAAATTAAAGCATACTGATGTTAACATCATCAAATGCGACAGGGCTTTAGGTTTTATGCAGAAAACTATGTCAAAGTATAGACAATTTCACTGAGTCATGTAAAACCAATTGCTGCATCAACATGCTATAAAAGAATGAAAGTAAATAAAACAGCCCAATTATAAAGCATCTGAACAGGATTTAAATATGAATCAAAATTATATATTTGGCACATAGTAGGCACACAATACATAGCTGTTAAATGAATAAACGTGAAAGATAAAAACATATATAATTATTTTTCTCTCAGTCACTGGACAATATTGTTACTCCAGGGATTGAGGCCTAGAGGTTAACTCCCAAGAGCCTCACAGGGGCCCTTTCTTGCCTTAGTGAATTCCTTTGATATAGGACCCAATGGTCAACTTTGAAGACTCTGCAATCTAAATATTACAAGACACCGAATGCCATCAACCTCTTCAGAAACCAATTCCCTTTAACCAAGACAATGAGACTTCTTTGTAAAAAACAGAATGTTGATTTATTCATTTTAAAGTAGACATTTCATCCCATAACCTTTACATTTCTCCCTATAGGTAGATCTATACAAGAAACCAAATCTTAAACTGAAGGTTGATTGGTGGACTTTGAGTGGAAGAAGCAAACTTTAATGGCTTTGGTCTACAACAGTATGATATGTCCATTTTATAAGCAGGATTCTCTGGCTTAAGGGACTGATGGTTGAGAACTATCATTTAAAGCACCCTCTCTTGAATATTACTAGTGTTTGCCACTACAAGTTGTTTTTGTTTTTTTTTAAGATTCAAATACTCCCTTTTTTTTAAGATTTTATTTATTTATTCGACAGAGAGAGAGATAGCCAGCAAGAGAGGGAACACAAGCAGGGGGAGTGGGAGAGGAAGAAGCAGGCTCATAGCGGAGGAGCCTGATGTGGGGCTCGATCCCAGAACGCCGGGATCACGCCCTGAGCCGAAGGCAGACGCTCAACCGCTGTGCCACCCAGGCGCCCCATCAAATACTCCCTTTTTGATTAAAAGTTTTTCATTAAATGTCTAATGAGTAGTATCAGGCATGTTTATCTCATTACCCAACAAGAAGTTTGTTCTGATCTATTATATCTTGTACCTACAACCTGAATTTAAAGTATATCTCCACTGACTCTAAAATACACCTTGAGGAAACGCTTATCTTTCTCAGATTACCATATCTATCTGAAAATGGGCACATTTCTACCATAGCACCATGTGGAATCATTTGCTCACTCGCGTGTCTAGAAGTTTCTGCTTTAACTTGTAAGGACATAATGGGAAGGAGAGAATACATGATTTTAGGATTCACTGACATCAAAAATTCTTCCATCACTGGGTACTTTAAAAGCACTTCCGGATATTGCCATCTTCTCTGCAATCCCAGTAGCTTGGGAAAAATAAAAAGAAAACGATCTCTGCCCAGTCACCAATACCCAGGGAAGAAGTAGAAGGAATACTGATCACTCCCTAACAGACTGTTACATGTACTATTCTCCTTTGGTGTATAAGTATCATCAATATTTTAAAAATTATATTAGGTTGGGGGTTAGATTATCCACAATGAGGTCTTTCATATCTGTCAACAGTTAATTATGTAACATTTGGCACATTATCTAATCTCATTTGTAAATAGGGTTACAAAGTTAAAAGTTCTTAATGCCATCATGTTTGTGGCATTGATACAGTCCCTATCAGTAATTATGGCTAATTAACCTAGAGACTCTTGAATGGGTAGTGGGAACACAAATCAAGAAAAGGAAGAAATGTACTAGATTTTCAAAGTGGAAGGAGAAAACACATACATTTTTGATACACCATTAACTGAGGAAGACTAGAATAGATTTCCGACTTCTCTCAAATACTAACAGTTGCTAGAACTCTCTTAGGTCACAGAATTCATAACGTCTTTAACAGCTGAAAGGTAAAGAAAAATACATGCAAGTGGATATCAAGAATCAGTAGACTGTAATAGGGTAAGTCTCTCCATTTTTCCCCTATATTATACTTCTGCTTAATAATTGCTGAATACAAAAATGATTGTTTGATGTGGAATCATGACTTCTAACTCCTGGGCTAAAATATGAGGGGGTATGAAACAATGTATGTGTACTGATTTGACATCAAATTTAATTTGGGTTAAAATTCTACCAATTTTTTCCCCTTAAGGTGTACCTGTTCTTATGACAAATGGATGAATTAATATACATGCATAAACACTTTATTGGGGAAAAAACAGGCCTTTAGTTATGTCTGGCCAGAAAAAATTAGAACAGCATTCCATTACTACACTTATGACTGATTTCAAACATGGAACAAAGAGAGTCACATATGAGGCAATGTGGAGATCAAGTCACAGAACAAATATTTTCCAAATTTTTATATCAAAGGTCAATAATTAACCTCTTCTAACCTTGGTTTATGCATTAGTCAAATATGGAAAAATTAACAAGTATACAAGGAAATGTGATGCTTTCTAAATTGAATTAATATTCATAATGTTCATAATGTATGTGACTAATGGTTGACAGACAACCAAAATGGAGGGGTGGGATTCTTTTCATTCTTCCTCCTTAACGTCTTCCTCTCTACCTCCTTTGACTTCTCATTCTTTCTCTCCTCCTTCTCCATATTATTATTAAAGTCTAATATACCAAATTGGGAGTTTGGGTGGGAGGAAGAAATTAAACTCTAATTCATGCCATAACGTCTCTACACATGTGCCAGTTTGATAAGAAATGGTAGTACTAATTAAACTAAGTAGTCCCATCTGGATAAATAATAACAAGTGAATAATGAAAAGCACATTGTACATCATTGACTCACATATATGAAAATATCTTTCCAAATCAGCTCCTCATTCTGACTGTCTACTTTTCAGTAATGGCATAAAAATCTGTCACTTGGGATTAAAACCTCAGGTTTTGTTTATTTGTTTTTTGCTTTACCTCAGCACACTCAGTTATATGCAAGCCCATAATAATTAATGTGAATTATACCTACTATCCTTCCAGATCCACAGCTACTATCCAGTTCCAGCTCTGACTTTCTCTCCCGTGGACTTTTGTAACAGCTTCCTAAAAACGCTGTGTTTTAGTAAGCATGGCATCCTCACTTCACATCCATGTGAGAGAGAAATGTGAACTGGACAATAATTCAAAATGTTAGATTGGTAAGTGATAAAAAGATCAGACAGAAAGAATGCTAAATAGTTGATTAGGGCTTCCTGAATGCTAGGAATTATTGTTTTTAATCCTTGGTAAAACTTGAAAGATTTCTAGTAGTTTAGATTTACATGGCTAATTCTTACCAAAGAATTTTGTGGCAATTAAAAAAAAAAAATCTTGCCAAAGAGTAGTGATGCTAAATAAGTTTTTGCTTAGTGTCAAAGAGAACTTGTACTATTAATCTGTGCATACCTTCATTCATGTTTTCAATTTTTATATCCACTGTCTTTGTCTCTTGATTTCCCCTGTTACTTTTTCACACTATATTCCAAGTTGTACTTATTTTAATGGCATCACAAAGACAGAAAGTGAAAAGGTGTTACTTTGCTGGAAGGCTGGGTGAATCAGTGATTGACAAATAAAGGTAAAAGCCCACACGATATAGTTTCCATTGCATTTCTCAGATTTCAACAGCAGCAAGTAGCATTCATAGCTAAAATATTCACCTAATTTCAAAGGATTTTAAATTATTCAGATAGCTAGATTTTTAAATTTGTATTCTACCTACTTCTAAAAATGTTTGAAGCATACTGCAAAAAATAAAATCTACAGTATGTTTTCAAAAAATAGTAAATTATGTACTAGATGGGACTAATCTGATTTGACTCAGTAACTGAACATGTACTGGGCTCTTAGACATAAAAATGAATAAACAGAGTCTTTGCCTTCTAATTTACATGGTTCAAATCAGGAGACAGACACATGTAACAATTATGATGCAGTATATTACCACATGTATTAATTTAGACTACATAAGAAACAATTCCAGATTCTCAATGGCTTAAAAGTAAGAAACTATTTCCTGCACACAGGTTCAGCGGATCTAGCCTTGGCTGGGCTTGGTGGCACTGTTTCAGCCTTTGGAGCATCTGGGCCTGTCTCTAAGCCATGGATTGGAAAGAGATCTGTTCTATGTTTCTACCGTCCTCTTTTTACTGGTGGCCACATGGGGCTTTTCCTTTTCATGGAGAATGACACTGGTACACAGAACAAGCAAAATTATTCAGGCATATTTAAAATCTTTGTTTGCTTCTAATCTGCTCATACCCCTTTGGCCAGAGCAAGTCACATGTCTAAGCTCATGCACTGCAGGAGTGTATACAAACCTCAAACGAGACAGAGACAAGTAAATGTCTGCCAAACAACTCAATTCATGTCTGCACTATATAGGAAAGGAAACTCCTAAGTAGGCTTCCAGTCTGAGCTTGGACTTAACTGTACAATCAAATGGGAAACTTTTGAAGGTAATTGTCTTTCTTCCTCCCAAACTACCTCTCTTGCCGTGGCTTCTGATTTAAATGATAAGAAGTAATAAGAAGCAGCTGAGGTCCTACTCCAGGAGACGGATTAAGCTCCATTTATTGGTATGTATTTTAGCAGACACACAATGTGGCTCCCTCAGTCACCCACAGCTTATCCAGTCCAGCCCAGCCGACATTGCCTCTGATGCTCTTCTACTCCTTAACAAATCGACTCAGGAAGAGCTGGCTAATAGCAGGCTACGTCATTTTATTCATCCTTGACTTTATCATTCATTGAACATGCCCATGTTTGGGGCTCAACAGATGGCTTACATTAAGATTTTAAGATCTGATCTTAGTGGAGAAGGAGTGTTCCTTCCTCCATAGGCAAAAGACTATGACTGGATTAAGAAGATGTGGTCCACATATACAATGGAATATTACTCAGCCATCAGAAAGAACAATTACCCAACATTTGTAGCAACATGGACGGGACTGGAGGAGATTATGCTAAGTGAAATAAATCAAGCAGCGAAAGACAATCATCATATGGTTTCACTCATTTATAGAACATAAGAAATAGCAGGAAGACCGGTAGGAGAAGGAAAGGAAGAATGAAGGGGGGGGTAAACAGAAGGGGGAATGAACCACGAGAGACTATGGACTCTGGGAAACAAACTGAGGGCTTCAGAGGGGAGGGGAGTGGGGGACTGGGATAGGCCGGTGATGGGTATTAAGGAGGGCATGTATTGCATGGAGCACTGGGTATTATACGCAAATAATGAATCATGGAACACTGCAACAAAAACTAAGGATGTACTATATGGTGACTAACATAACATAATAAAAAATTATTATTAAAAAAAAAGAAAGTATAAAATTGCACCAAAGTTAAAAATGCAAGGAAGATTTTAGTAAAGACTATTTCAACAGGGGAGAGAGACTGACCTCACCTCCCTTTAAAAAAAAGGGCTGGAGAGTCTTTAAGATCTAAGGTCTTAGGCCATCTAAGACCCTAATTTTGCTAATAGAGGTTACCCAAAGGAAAAGTAAACTTTATCTTTCATCACAGGAGGTAGTTTTACAACTTGGAGAAAGGGCTCACTGAAGGTAGGCTCCTACCTTCCCACAGAGACTGAGAAATAGGGACACTATCTTTTTTGATTATTACATTTCAATGGGATGGCTCCCAGGTTCTGGAAAAAGACACTCCTGGAATTCCCTGTGTCTTAAAACTAGAAAGAGGTTTTTAAAAGAGATTTATGTATGTTTCAAAGGGATAGAGAAAAAAATGTGCAATTATAAATTTTCAAATGCTCTAAAAAAAGGGAGATCAGGGGCTTATAGTCAGGAAGAAACACGTCTAAACGTTAGTCAAGCTGAGGGAAATGTTAAAGACATCTTGGTCAAGCTGCAAGTTCAAACCTAGAGACTCTTGTACTAGGGACTCAGGCAGAAGTCTAGACCATAAAGCAGTACCTTTTCATTATTTGCTATTTTTCCTCCTACCCTCACCTCCTTCAAGGAGCTTATGAGGAAGAAGGTGACTTAGTTATTTCTAAGTGCTGTGGCTATATAATCAGCTTAGTACAAAACAAAACCAAACAAAATTCATCCTTTACTTGAATATATTTTAAGTAGATGAAAGAAGCTGATTTCTACATTATCTACAAAAAAGATTATTGAACAGTGCGAAGAATGGGGACCTGAGAGGCAAGGAAATCACTAAGAGGGGAAGATAACTTTTACTACAGCAGTAAGAATAGTGGATGAAAAGAAAGGGACATATTTTTTTTAAATGGTGAAAATAACAATATTTAGAAAGAGGTTGGATTGATGTGATATGAAGGCTTCCAAGTTTTTAACTTGAGTGGCCAGGTGAACATTTGTCAACTCTTTAAATTTGCAAAGATCTATTAAAACATCCCACCCCAAATCCTATTTTAAGGGAAGGAGAGACCAAAGAGGTCATCAATTAAATATGTCACCAGTGTACAAATTCCTTCCTTACCATCGCAAAGATGATTATCCTTTCACTGAGAAGTGTTTTTTCCAGTGATGGGATGATTACTTCCTCATAACATTGCTTTCTAATAGGTTGGTTTTAATTATTAGGTACTCAAATGTTACAATGATATGAAATTTTCTGTTTTTCATATGATATAATTTCTAGACCCTCCACCATCAACCTAGCTCTTCTTCTGTTTATATGCCAGTGTTTCTGTTTTGCTTTCTTTTTGTAAAGAGATTTCTGAAATCAAGTTGTTGAAACCTAATATTTTACTTTACAATCAGCTGAGGGCTTCTCCCCTCTAAAATAAATTGCTGGTCTTAGCTTTAAGTCAACTATAATTTTTATAAAAATTTTTACATAAAATAGTCAAGTCTTTTCTCTAGAAACCTCTAACAGGTTTTTCTTACTCATTAGCATCAGTGAACATTCCTTTTCTTCTGGGTTTGAAATGATTTAGTTACTATTTCTTCTGAAGATTTAGTTTACTGTTCTATATATGGAACCTCATTTTTGTTTTAATTTCAGTCTTTAGTTTGTCTCCTCATTCTCTTCAGGGTATCTTGTTAATCTAAAAACTGTTAAACACTGCTCAAAACATTTTAAATTCCAGATTTTGTTGTTTTGTCCATCTTCTTTACTAAATTTTCATCCTCTCTAGTCAGCCAAATGTAGAATGCCATTTCTCAAATTACTGCATATTTTTCTTTAGACAATTGATGGCTTGTATTTATGACACCTATGCCTGTTTACTAACAAACACCATAGATTCCACAGGCTGTTCATATGAGTAGACACTTTCTGAGATTTTAGATTCTTATTTTTTCCTCTTCATCCTTCATCATAGACTTTTTGTTCCTTGGAAGTTTCTGTGAAAGCTGTCTTTCATTAATTTATTCATCCTTCCATTCTTATATTGTATATTTTGTCCTGACCACAAAATGCTAGACAGTGGCACAAAAAGATAGTGAGGAACAGACTTTACAATATGGGAGATCACATCTTAACAGAACATAGAAACTTTTATAATAGTAAGTCTTTGTGGTAAACATTACAACAGAGATACATACAAGGGAAAAACAACAGGGTCAACAAAGCCTTCTCAGCAGAGACCATTGCCTCTGAAAAACAAGTCTGTCAGGCTAGAAAAGGAAAAATGTTCAGGCAAGCTAATCTACATTTGCTGAGTGTTAGCTTTTTTCATACAGCACACTACAAACTTTTAAAATAAAATTCTAAATGCCTTGTTCTCTTGTTTTGTATTTTGTTATAACAGCTCTGGCCCATTTCTCTGGCCTATCTTCTTATACTCAAACATTCAGGAATTTTATATATTTTGTTGAATTTATTCAATTTATTTCATATCACCCAACTCAGAATATCATAAAGATGCCTGTCATATCAAAAGATAATTATGAAAGATGTTTGATTTCTTTCGAAGAAAGGAATCAACTTTAGTTTGGCCATAGTTGTAGACAATGTAGTGTAAAGAAGGAACGAAATTAAGAGAGTGATGTCAGCAAGATGGTGGAATAGGAATTTTCAGTGCTCATTCCTCACAGAAAAGTGATTTTGACAACCACTCACAAATGAGAGTACCATTTTTGTAGCTGGGGGATCTAGCAGAAGGGCCACAACATTCCACTGAAACAAAAAATCTCAGAATAGTTTCATCGAAGAGGATAAGAAGAACAGTTTCAGTTTACATACCTCACCTTTCCTCCAAGAAGAGAAAGGTATGAAGAGAGACTTCATCAACCCAAGATTTGTCCAATTGGGAAGTGAGAGTGTAGTGAGTACCCAGCTTCTCCAGCCATATAGAACATTGCCCAAGAGACCCACTTCTTTCTTGCCCCACCCAGAAAACTGGGGAGATCAGCAGGCTGAAAACAGTCTAAGAGCAGCTAGAAGCAGTGAAAAGGGGTAGGAGGTCATAGCAGCTGGGGTACAAAACTCAACTAAATGCCTAAATGTTTCTACTGAATGCCTTACGGACTCCACCAAGAGGGCTTCCCATGAACCTAGTAGGACATATCATCTGCAGACCTCTTTACAGGTAGCCCACATGTGCCCCCAGCACTCTGTGTGCCCTTCCAAACTGTAATCAATACCCCAGCAGAAGGCATTTGCAGAGCTCTACAGACTACATAAGCACATGCAGAGAACTGCTTGACTTCGCTGGACTTGGGCAAAACACATAAACTTGAACACCTCAGGACAGTGACCAAGGGAAATTAAATGTGAGGTTCTCAGCACCTAGACTGGCTTTATGGGATTGAGAGAAGGTATACAATCCTA
Organism: Ursus arctos; assembly: GCF_023065955.2. Taxonomy (NCBI): domain Eukaryota; kingdom Metazoa; phylum Chordata; class Mammalia; order Carnivora; family Ursidae; genus Ursus; species Ursus arctos. Next base: position 64,235,405 of record NW_026622985.1, on the reverse strand, counting down.
TGTAATCCACTTCTGGATATATATCCAAAGGAAATGAAATTAGGATCTTAAATAGATATTTGTATTCCCATGTTCATTGCAGCACTATTCACAGAAGCAAAGATGTGGAAATAACCCAAATATCTATTGCAGATGAGTGCATTAAAAAATGTAAGATATGTAGACATATTTAGATCTATATAGATATATAACAGAATATTATTCAGCCTTTAAAAAGAAGAAAAATTTGTCATTTGCAACAACATGGATGAATTCTGAGGATATTATGCCAAATGAAATAAGCCAGTCACAGAAAGACAAATACTGCATGATCTCACTTACAGGTATTGTTTTAAAAAGTCAAACTCATAAAATTAACGAGTAGAACTGGTATTCCCCAGGTGCTGAGAGTTGGGGGACATGGGAGATGTCAGTTACGAGGTACAGATTTTCAGTTATGTCAGAGAAGTTCTGGAGATTTGATGTATAGCATAATAACTCTAGTTAATAATGGTGTATTGTATACTTGAAATTTGCTGAGAGTAAACTTTAAGTGTTTTCACCTCCCCCCAACACAGTAACTATGTGTGGTGAGTGAAACATTAATCAGCTCGATTGCTGCAATCATTTACAATGTATACATAGGTCAAAACATCATGTTGTACACCTTAAATATATATACTTCTAATTTGTCATTTATCCCTCAAACTGGGGAGGAAGCAAGAAAAGAGATTAAGACACGGCAAAAAGTTTATCTGTTTTTTAAAATAAATATTTCCAAAGAACTTGATTCTCCTCTTGAAAGTCTATGCTGAGGCACATATTTCTTTTATTTTTAATGTAGTTGTTTCTTGGTGGATGAATTATGTCTGTAAAGCTGAGTCTACTTAACCGAGTTGTTCCCATACCATAATGAAAGAAAGGGATGCCAGTACACTGGAACTAAAAAGCCTGCCTTTGAATGTTCATGACAAAACAAAAGCAACAAGAAAGCAACATCAGCAGAACATACAAAAGCAGCAAAAAAGAATCGCCAATCATTCCATAACCTTAAGGAAATTTACTCATTGAAAACAAAATGAAAATTCATCCTTAGTGCTTACAGAAAAGAACAGTGCTCAAATTTGGTCCCCCATTGGAATGAATGCTTTCTCGACAGGATAACAAATGAAAATTGGATCAGGGACACATTTTCAATGAAAAAGACACACTGCCAGATGGCTTCTTGGCAAAGGAAAGGGAAGAGTTGATTAAACTGTCATGTGATGACTTCAAATTCAGCGAAATGCAGTTTAGCAACTTTTCGTTGAGAAGGATAAAGAAGGACACTCAGGTACTAGGCTTGGTTTTGACAATAAGGTTTAAGATTACTTTGCAGCTTCATTAGTTTTCTGCCATTGCTCTCAATAAGGGAAAACACAAAATTAATCTCAACCAAGAACAAAATTTCTGCTGAACACAACTTGAGTTCCTCCAGAACTAATTCTCTGAAACCTTGGTGCCAAACAACACTGCTCATTCTTTTCAAGAAAAACATAACGTGCATGCTCATTTATAGACACTGCAACCTCTGGTGAATTAGAATTTTGCTCCTCTTATCAGATAAAAAGGGGGTACCATAAAAGTTGTACCAAAATACAAATATGTCCCCTAAGGACTTGTTATCCTGTTCATGTAGGGGAAGAAAAATAATTTCCCCTCCACTTCTCTGGGCTCTTGGCTGGGAATCCCTATAACAAAGGACAGATGAACAGAACAACAAACAGAACCTTAACAACAGGTATACAAGGGAGATAGCCAGAAAAACTGTGCAAATCTCGAAAATGGCCCAAATCACCAATTTTTAAAAATTTGTAAAGGTTTTATTTATTTGAGAAAGGGAGCACGAGGGAGAGGGGTAGAGGGAGAGGAAGAAGCTGACTGGCTGAGCAGGGAGCCCAAGGAGGAGGGCTTCACTCCAGGACCCTGAGACCATGACCTGAGCCAAAGACAGACACTTAACCAACTGAGCTACCCAGGTAAATCACCCAGGTAAATTGGTGATTTACCCCGAATCACCATCATTTCCAGCTAAAACATGCTGGGGTGAGGGAGGCTAGGTAACAGAAAGTTACCAGGAAAGGCACAGTAAATGAGGTCATGGTTGCTATGTAGATTTCAGTCCATGCCATCTCCAATGATGACCATTTCTAGAGATTTAGTCATCATCCTCATCCTAGCATGGAGAGGGAGACACACTTAAAAATGGAGATTTCCCTTATAAATGTCTCTTACAAAAGGGTAACTTCCATTCCTGGTTTTCAGAGCTTTTCCTATGTCTGCAGCCTCTCAAAAATAATCAGCCCAAAATAATCCTTATGCCAAAAGGCATATTTGGAGATAGTAAATCCTGCTCCCCTTCACTTGCCAATCATCCTTCTCTTTTCTTCTAGGAGATTACTAATTTGCTTCCCTAACTATAATGGCCCTCATATGCAAGAGTTGTCAATTAGATGGTTTCTAACCCACCTGGCTTGGGAGGGCCAACAACAATACACACACTTGGATTCTGTGCTTGGTGCAGGGTTGGGCATATAACTCAAGCAGAGCAGTCAGCATCAATTTTGAAACTAGAATGGATGTTGGGAGAAGGTGTCTCTCCTCTTGATGCTCCTAGATACTAAAAGCATGCTAGACAATTGCTGCCACATAGTGAAAGCCTGCCTGAGAATAAAAGAACACACAGAAAACAGAGACAAAAATGAGAGGAAAAGCCAGACATACTTCTGATGGCATTGTTTCCATGCCAAGCTCCTGCTTCCATTAAAAGTACCTCTGAGCTTATTATTTTCAATTATAAGCCACTAATATTTTATTAATTACTGGGATTCTATCTTTAAAAAAAAATAAAAGAGGGACACCTGGGTGGCTCAGTCAGTTGGGCATCTACCTTCAGCTCTGGTCATGATCCCAGGGTCCTGGGATCGAGCCCCGCATCAGGCTCTCTGCTCAGCAGGGAGCCTGCTTCTCCCTCTCCCTCTGCCTGCCTCTCTGCCTCTTGTGCTCTCTCTCTGTCAAATAAATAAATAAAATCTTTAAAAATAAATAAGTAAATAAATAAATAAAAGAGTGTCTTGACTAATACAGTAAGAATCTGTGTTTGGGAGGTGGATCACCTGTATATTTATCTAAGAGAAAAGATAATTACATCAAACTAAGTACAAAGTATCCCAGAATAATCTCTCTAATAGAGCAATAGAGTTTGCAGAGTTGCAGATCTTTGAGGAAAAACACTGTATCATACACAGATTTTTATCTCCTCATAGTGTAGGGCTCATAAGACTTTTTGAATTCTAATTGAATACTGGATTCCCTGCGTATAAAATATTATATATGAACATCAGAGAACAAACACAGTTTGTAGCTATTAAACCCATGAGTAAATTATTTCTTATCCCACTGCAGTTTATTTTTGCCTTAAGTGTTTTCGTTTGTTCTCATGTTCTTGTCTGATTCCATAATAGCTGACATTGGAAAAATAATAATTAGAAATTTAATTAGAGACTGTCCACAAACCTAAGTTCTTCTATTTATATTCTTCTAGAGGAAATTCCATAAAAACATAAATGAGCATTTTCGTTCATAATTGTAGTAATTCATGAACATTATCATAACGCTGTGCTTTTTCTTAGCATCTTTGCACTGCATCAAGCAATTTCATGTGTATTATTTCATTTGCCCTCTGTACCTCCTTTTCAAGGAACCTACTATGTTATTACATGGTTGAAAGAATATCACCTGGCCACAAAGTCATCAGCAAACCAACCCCAATCAAATAAAGAATGCCCTCACAGTTGTTCTTTCTGTATTCCCCCATAAGTATCAGCAATACATGTTCTACCGAAGTTTTAATAGCAGAGATGGAGAAAATTGACATCACGTGACACTGAAATTTTCAACTAAGAAAACCTAATTAGACATCTTTTCAATTTTCAATGTTCTGTTTCGAAGTCAGAGTCTGTTCTCCCCTTACATGGCTTACTTTCCTTAACTCTTGCCTTACCCTGACACCTTTCTCTCCTATCTAAACAGAGAAACTTGGCCCTGTGCCCACCCCTACATCCTTCACCTCATTCATCAAAAGGATCCAAATGTCTTGAAACATACTTCTCAAAGCTTAATATGCACATGCATCGCCTGGAAATCTTGTTAAAATGCTGATTATGACTTAGTGGTTTGGAGAGGGAAACTGTCTGGGATTTTGCCTTCCTAAAAGCCCAGATGACACAGATATTGTAAATCTGAGGACGACCCTTTGAGTAACCAGGCTAGAAAACTGAGGATGACATTAATTAACAAAACCTGTTTTCTCCCTTCCTACCATCAGTTTGTGCCACTCTGTTTTCATGAGGCACAATTTGCTCATCTATAAAATGGAAATATGTATGGTCATTTGTATACAGTAATTGTGAAGTTTAAATAAGCTTTTGTACTGAAAGTGCCTTGGAAACTCTATGCAATGACATAAATGTAAGGTGTTATGGTATTCAAATTCTAGGTATATATCTGTGCCATTATTTACCAAATAATTATAGACAGTCTCCTAGTGCAAGGTCCTTCCTGTGTTAGGTAATGAAACCACATCAATGAACTATCAAGACTGTCCCTCCTATTACAAAATTTAGAATCTTGTAGGAAAGCAACATCTTAGGATATTACAAAGTGAATAAGTTAGTTACAAATGGTGATCTCTTCTAATAAGAAAAAGTATATGATAGCACATGACAGTGACCCCTGATCTACTCTAGGAGTCACATTTACCTGATTTTAGACATTTCAGCAATAATTAACAAAGCGAAGAATAGGAAGTAACCAGGTAGAAGAAACTAAACAGGCAAACACTATGCAATAGAAATCAACATGGTTTGTTCATGGAACCATTTTTATATTCAACCCTTCGTGATTTTTGTTTCTTTCACATTTATTATTAATAATGTATTGTGTAACTGATTGATTTTTATTTCATTTTATTTTTATTATTATTTTTTTGGAAGAGAAACTAAAGTTCTTTTACAATCAAAACTACAAAATGGTTCCCAAATCTTAATTCATAGTTGGTTTATTGTCTACACAAGGGTACAACCTAAACCCTACTTTCCCAGATCTCTTTTAATCTCAGACTCACCTTGTTGTGATAATTCACTGTATCAGAAGAGTGTCTGAAGCATTTTTTTTTGTGGCCATAATTCTAGTTTTAAGTTCAAAGTTCTTAAAAGTTTATTTTAGGGACAAAGGAAGGGAACATGACAAAGTTGGAAGAAATAAAAAGATTTACTGGGGGTTATTCATATAAGAGCTAAAGGGAAGACAGAATAAAGGTAGGTAGAGAGTCTTCAGACCAAAATTGCCCTGGAAGACTGAGAAAGTAGAGAGAGGAAGGAGAATTTTTCAGGAAGAACAGCTCTGAGAAAGACTCTGCCAGCCTGGTGGAGGGGGATGATACAAATATTGCTCCTGTACTAGGCAGAAGTGGTGAGTCCTTATAACATTGCCTTGTTCAATCACTGCCTGGGGCTGTGAGGAGGTACCTGGTAGCAGAGAGAGATCCAGAAGACATCTTCAGAAAGAATGAAATCTAGCCATTTGCAATGACGTGGATGGAACTACAGGGTATTATGCTAAGCAAAAGAAGTCAGTCAGAGAAAGACGCATACCATGTGATTTCACTCATATGTGGAATTTAAGAAAGAAAACAGATGAACATAGAGGAAGGGAAGGAAAAATAAAATAAGATGAAAACAGAGAGGGAGACAAACCATAAGAGACTTTTAACCACAGGAAACAAACTGAGGGTTGTTGAAGGGGAGGCGGGTGAGGGATGGGTAATTTGGTGTTAGGCATAATTTGGTGTTAGGCATTAAGGAGGGCACACGATGTGATGAGCTCTGGGTGTTATATGCAACTGATGAATCACTAAATTCTATCTCTGAAACTAATAGTATATGAAAACGAAATTGAATTTAAATAAAGAATTAAAAAAAAAAAAAAAAGAAGGCATCTTCACAGTTACAGGTTGTTAGCTAAGTGACCTCCTTGTGGAAGGGTTCTCTCTTGAAAAGATCTAAATGGCAATGCCTCAGTGACTATAACAATCTCTTTTACCATTTTCCTCAATTGCCTTTTTCCTCACCAACTTTATAACTTTGGTTGCATTTTGAATAGTGCCAAATTTTTCTCTTTATTTATTACGTTTTTTTCCCTCATAACTATCATTTGATTTCTTAATCTATGTATGATGTTTTCATTTTTTTTTCATAAGCATTTTGTTTTCATTTAAAGCTTCTGTGCATCTAGTCTTTCTTAAGAAAAATCTCACTTGGGGCACCTGGGTGGCACAGCAGTTAAGCGTCTGCCTTCGGCTCAGGGCGTGATCCCGGCGTTATGGGATCGAGCCCCACATCAGGCTCCTCCGCTAGGAGCCTGCTTCCTCCTCTCCCACTCCCCCTGCTTGTGTTCCCTCTCTCGCTGGCTGTCTCTATCTCTGTCGAATAAATAAAAAAAATCTTTGGAAAAAAAAAAAGAAAAATCTCACTTGCCCCAAAACATATAATTTTCTAATATTATTACTTATAAATTATTAAAATTTAAATATTTGATTATTGAAATTTATTATTTTATGGTATAATTTATATTTGGTAGACAATTATTTCATTTTGTTCCTTCCAGATGGATAACCAGTTATACCAATACCAGATAAAAACTATTAAGCTACCTTTTTCCTATTCATTTTAAACAACACATTGTTTTTACATGTTTTTCCATATTGGTTTAGATTCTTTTATGAACTTACTCATAGACCTGTAAATTATTTCTATTCCAGATTCATACTGTATTAATCATAGTTACCTTATTGTAAATTGTAAATACATAGTTATATCAAGTTTCCATTCAATACTCATTTTTTTTAAAAAAGTATGTGACAGAAAGGAGATGTTGAAAAAACACTTCTCTCCAAAAAAAAATAAAATAAAATTGGGCAAAATACTTAAAAAATAGCTCTGGAAACTACTAAAGGCAAACAAACTGTAAGTGCAGAGTCTTTATTCATGAAGAGTTGTCAGAACACTGGATAAGGTCCTTGGAAGACAGTGGCTTTTTTGCTTGGACTTGTTTTTATATCCATCCCCAGCCCAGTTAGTGCATGCTGACCATGTGAAGTACGAGCTTCACTGCCCGAGGAGTGTTGTCATGACTTGTAGCTGAGGCAAAATCACAGGCTGAGTGGCACTGTCAGCAAAGTAGCACACGCAATAAAAAGGAATGGGGAACGCCTTCAATTCTGCCATTCTCGGACTGCAGTCCTATTTGGGGCTACAGTCAACCTGCCATCCATTTTACAAGGAAACTACGGGAATGAAAGAGCATTGGAAGAGTGAGACAAACTCTGGCTGACTGGCAGTCTGCATGTACATGCAGGGGAAATCCAAGAGCACAGAGTGGAAAGCAAATGTCAAAAGAGACTTGAAGCTCTCTGAACTTTACACGTGCTCCCTAACTAAACAGATCTACGTGCAGAGGGCAGAAATCATATGGGTTCCCAGTGTTTGAGCACAACCTGTAACCAATCACTACCTGATCATTGGGGTATGTGGATGCAGGAACCCCAGGAAGCCAGGCTAAACCATCAAAAAGAAGAAAGAAAAAAGAAAAACAAAACTGAGCAGTGACATTACCTACTAGCAGAATCCACACTAGGTAAAATATGTTATCTAACATGCCAATTTTCAACAAAAGACTATGAAACATGACAAGGAAGCAGAAAATGTGACCTACACTCAAAAAATAAAGCAGTCAATAAAAACTATCCCTGAGCAGGGACATATGTAGACTATACTAAAGACTTCAAAACAGAAATTATAAATAAATGCAAGAACTAAAAGGAGCCATGTTTAAAGATTATAGAAACATATGTGGTCAATAAACAACACACAGAGACTCTCAATAAGGAAACAGAACCTACCTTAAAGCAATCAAATGGATATTCTAAAGTTGAAAAGTACTATAACCAAAATAAAAATAGACTGGCCCAACAGCATATTTGAGATGGCAAAGAAAGAAGCATTAAACTCAAAGATGTATCAATTTCATTTATCCAATCTGAAGACAGAAAGAAAGAAGATCTAAAAGGAATAGAGCCTCAAAACCTCTGGAAGAACATGAACCATAACAACCTACATGTAATAGGAGTCCCAGAAGTAAAGGAGAGAAAACTATTTTATAATGGCTTAAAACTTCCCAAATTTGATGACAAACATTAATTTACAGAGCCAACAAGCTCAAAAAATTTCACATGGGACGATATACTTACATCTGGACACATCGTAGTCAAACTGCTAAAAAACAAAGGTTAAAAAATTGTGAAAGCAGCAAGAGAAAGATGACTAATCATGTACAAGGAAACAACAATATGATTAACTGCTAACTTCTCATCAGAAACAATGAAATCCAAGAAGGTAGTGAGATGCCTTTTTCAAAGTGCTGAAAGAAAAATTAAAACTGTCAGTTCAGAATGTATACCTAATAAAACTATCACAAAAAAAAAAAAAAAAGAAAGAAAGAAAGAAAGAAAATAGGACATTCACAAATAAAGATTAACTAAATTTATTGCTAGCAGATGTGCTTTAAAATATATTAAAGGAAGTCTTTCAGTCTTAAAGTACATGACATCAGATGGTAATTCAAATCTATAAAAAATTAAATAAAGAGCAGGCTAAATGACAAAAATGTGGATAAATATAAATGAGTGCAACTATATTATTTTTTCTCTCCCCTTAGATAAAGAAAATACTGAAAAAGCCAATAAGTATAAGAACTATATTGTTGGATTTATTACATAGATAAATGAGATATACAAGAAAAATAATAGCACCAAAGAAGGAATAAAAATGTAACCATACTGGAGAAAAACAGCTATTGATGCATTAGCCTGAATTTAACTAAGTATTAACCTACAATTGATTATAATAATTTAAGATTCGTGCTGTAATTTCTAGAACAATCACTAAGAAAATAACTTAAAAAAGAAAAGTGCTAAAAAACAACAGAGGAATTAAAATAGTAGAATTGGGGCGCCTGGGTAGCACAGTCATTAAGCGTCGCCTTCGGCTCATGGCGTGATCCCAGCGTTGTGGGATCGAGCCCCACATCAGGCTCCTCCGCTAGAAACCTGCTTCTTCCTCTCCCACTCCCCCTGCTTGTGTTCCCTCTCTCACTGGCTGTCTCTCTCTGTCCAATAAATAAATAAAATCTTAAAAAAAAAAAAATAGTAGAATAAAAAGTTGTAATAATCACAAAACAAGGTAGTAAAGAAAAAAATAGAAACAAAAAAGACATGACACATACATAAAACCAATAGCAAAATGGCAGAGGTTAATCCAATATTAGTAATATCTTAAGCATGGATAGATTAAAACTTTAATCAAAAGACAGAGATTGTTAGACTGAACTAAGGATAATATTCAATTATAGCCTATCTGCAGATCTACACTACAAATTCATAAATACAGATAGATTGAAATTAAAAGGACAGAAAAAGCTGCATCATGCAAATAGTAACTATAAAAGAGTTGCAGTGAAAATATTAATAACAGACAGAACAGACTATAAAACAAGATATTATTAGACACAAACAGGGACAACAAGAGGATTAATACATCAGGAAAATATAATGCCATTAATATATATGAACCTAACAACTGAGCCACAAGGGACAATGGAGCAAAATCTAAGCAAACTGAAAGTATAAGTAGGCAACTTAAAAATCATAGGTATAGATATCGGTACCTATCAAAAATAGATTGTTTTAAAAATTAGGTAGAAAATTAGTTAAGAATATACATGATCTGACCAACACTAACAGACTTAGTTGACTTAACTCGTATTTGTAAACTGTCCTATCAGACAAGAAAAGAATATACCTTCTTTTCATGTATACATGCATTTGCACATCAATCTTAGGCAAGACCATAAATCAAAAATCAATAATTTTAAAGGATTAAAATATTTAAAAATATTGAATCAGAAATAATAGAAAAAGTTTGGGAAACTCCCAAGTACTTCCAACAAATAATACATGCAACAAAGAAGAAACTGCAAAGGAAATTAAAAAATATTTTTAATTAAATGAAAATAAAAACACAACATGTGAAAATTTACGAACGTAGGGGCACCCGATGGGTCAGTCGGCTAAGCGTCTGCCTTCAGCTCAGGTCATGACCCTAGGGTGCTGGGACTGAGCCCCGCGTCAGGCTCCCTGCTCAGTGAAGAGCCTGCTTCTCCCTCTCCCTCTGCTGCTAACTCCCTGCTCATGTGCATCCTTGCTTTCTCTCAAGTAAATAAAATCTTAAAAAAAAAAAAAAAATTACGAATATAGATAAATCAGTGCTTGGAGAGAAATAGGTAGTTTTAAATGCCTATTTTGGGGGGGCGGTGAGAAAGGTCTTAATCTAATGTCCACCTTAAAAAACTAGAAAATAATTAAACAAAAAAAAATAATAAATCATGCAGAAAAAAATAAAACGTGAACAGAAATAAATTAAATGGAAACAGGAAAACAACAAAGAAAAACCAAAGAAACCAAAAGCTGAGTCTCTGATATGATCAACAAAATGGACAAAACTGTAGCTACACTGACCGCATATCCTAGACTCTCCCCCTGATCATACTTCAGTGAGGTTCCCCTGAGCCTGACAAAGGCTCCACACAGCACCCTTACCCGCCACTGACACTCCGCCACCACTGGATCTGCTGAGTCATGTGGCCCAAGGGGCAGAGCAGCTTGCATGGAAGCCTGGACTAGCGGTAGAGCCTTCGCTTTTGGGCCCCACTCAAAACTAGCAGCATTTCAGGTCACTCGATAAATGAGCCAGAGTAACACACTCAAATGAAATACATGCTGCTTCCAAAATCTAAAGAGGACACTAGGCATTGGTGCCTTTTTCTTTTTTGGTCGTAGGAGGGGCCAGATATAATAAGTTATCCTTCACCGGCGAAGGGCTATCTCAACGTGCCTCACACCACTCAGTGGCATTTACTGAGTAAGAAGTATTCATGAACAAAAAAGTGAATGGAAGGTATATTTCCTTAAATACAAAAGACATGTATCAAATTTAATTAACAGCAATGATTTAAGTTCATATATTTAGAAGATGTTTTCCAGGTCAGCCAGATGATGGGAAGAGAAAACCCCAAAAGGCGGGAACAGGCAGAAATGTAGAATACATGGTGTTCTTCCTAACCCCAAAAATGAGGGGAACCATGAGCCTCAAGGATTCAAAACAAGTCAAGTTAAAGATGTGAGTCAAATCTGCAACAGGACTTAACTTACTCTTCCCTGCCATGGGAATGAAAACACCTTCTTATGGTGCTAATGTGGTGAGAAAAATAAAGGAAACACTCAGAATATTCTGAGCAGTAGGCCTCTGTCTTCAAATGAGTCCTTTGCTGATGCTCAGTCTTTGATGCGAAGAATGGGAAGCTGCTCTCACAGAGACAGAGACAAACAGAGCTCAGAAGCCTCTTGTGCACACGTCTGCCCTTCCCCCAGGCAGCAGCCAAGACACCTTCACAAAACCCACTGTCTGACTGCTCCTCTGTTAGCCTTCTGGTTACGTTGTGTCTGCTAGTTGTATCAGGATTCTTACATATTTTTTCTTAGGTGCAAACACCAAATATTATTAAAAGTAGAATAAAAAAAAAAAGAAGACTTTTTCTTGTTGCTGACAATGTCCCATGTTTCATGAGTTTAAGTGGTTCTTCAATGTAGATGAAAGACACACATTAATCATAAATTACTATAAACATTTTGACATTTAAACATTTACTATAAACATATACATTTTACCTTCAGAGAACAATGACATTCCTAGAAATGATGACTGTTTTTTGCAGACTTAAGTTTTCTGCAGCTGCTGTTAGGCCTGAGCACTGTGTTTAAACCATGTTATTAGACAGCCCTATCATCTTTGGGTTGTAATTATTTATTTTCTCATCTTTCTTTCTTTCTTTCTGACTAGGGAATTAATTTTATTTGAATTTCTGTCTACTCTCCCCGCCTGTGACTTCCATGAAGGTACAAAATGTATTTATGCATTTCTTGTACCCCAGAGCCTAGCAAAAAGTCTGGTATGAAGTAGGTGCTCTGTCAATATTTCTCAGTAAAATTGAAGCCCGCAAAAGACATTTTTCCTTCCTCCATAAAAATAAAGCTGGTAATTTTACAGACACATTTTCAAAATGTCTTATTTTTTATGATTGTGACAGTTGCTGCATATGTCCTAGATTTTTTTTTCTTTTTTTACAAAGGAAGAAATAGCTAACCGTTCTTATTATATAAAGTATTTTGTCATAAAATTTGAGAATAGATTGATTTTCTTACATTCTCGGGGCTTGCTCCAGGCATGGGAGCACATATTTTTAAGTAAAATACAATTAGTGATTTTCATAAAGGCAGAAACCATTGATTTCGTTTTATTCTCCTGTGTGAGCTGATGCCCGCTGACAGTTCCAATCCTCCATGGACTTGTCTAACAATTCTGACTAGGCAACTCTATATTGGAACAGGGTAGGGATATAATTGTGCTCTTGTTAAAACATGCTGTAATGTCAGGCACACTGAATTCTAATTCCCATTTGGATCCAGATAATCAGGAAATTCTCCAACTGCAGGAGGATTTTGAAATAGCATGTGACATTTTTACAGCTGGCCATAATTTCATGCTTTGCCACCTTTGATCAAAGTGTCACCTTAAATGAAGGTAAGAAGACAGAAAATGCTACCGTGAAATCCACAATGTACCCAATCCACTTGAATCTAAAGGGAAAACCCACATGCAGTAATAATGTTCTCCCCAAAACTCACATGCTGAGGGAAGCCAATTAAGTTAGAAAATTCCTATAGCTAACAATATATGTTAAACTATCTCTAATATTATTTTATCACTTAAACCTATGACAAGTAATTTCAAAGTATGGAAATTGCAGAGAAGGCATCGAGTTAATGGAAAAATACAAATTATTTATATTCTGAATTGCTCACAGGAGGCATAAGAAAATATACTTTCTGTGATAAATAATATATAAGAAAGCATTCTCCAAACTACAACTATTACCTGACAAGACAACACATGAGAATCAAGTGGTATGTATTGACTCCTTCCTGTACAAAAACAGCTCTCACTGAGAAATTATCAAGGGTTAGTTTAGGAAGATGAAATATTTAGGAGAGTCAAGAATGTTGAAGATACTATACTACCTGGCGTTAGGGAGGAAGTCAACGGCTCTCAAACCTCCCAGGTTTGGTACCATAAATTTAGCTGTGACATGTTAAAATATTTGCAACCTATCTTACTCTGTTTGGGCTGCCAAAACCAAACGCCACAGACTGGGCAGCTTATAAACAACAGAAATTTATTTCTCATAGTTCTGGAAGCTGGAAGCCTGAGATCAGCGTGGCAGCCTGAATGGTTAGATAGAGGCCCTCTTCCAGGTGGCAGACTTCTCCTTGCATCTTCACATGGTGGAAGGGGCTTTTTCACAGGAGCAAATCCCATTCATGTGGACTCCACCATCATGACCTATGTACCTCACAAAGACCTCTCCTGCTAGTATCATCCTATGGGCATTAGGATTTTGACACATGACTTACAGAGAGACACAAACTATAGCACGACCTAATAACTGTACCATAAATTTTAAAACTTCACATATTCCTGCTGCCTCAACATCTCCTAAAATAGACTGCAAACACCCCATCCAAGTGACCAGGTGTAACTTTATGATAAGGTGGCCCCTGCCACAAGTTCTCCTTCTTATGTTCCCCTTTCTGTGACCTAGTATCCTCGAGTGATATCCCCCCCCCCACGATAAAATAGGAACTTAAAGATTTTTCAAAGAGAGCTGTAAACTACCTACGGATAGGCAATCTGATGAGTTAATTTTATAGATGAAGAATTAAAAACCCACAAAGGCAGTGACTTGACCAAAGTCTCCAAGCTAATGAGTGGCAGAATAAATGTCTTATCTCAGGTTTTTTGATAGAAAACTTAGTATTCTCTTCTATAAATAAAATATGCTGAGGCTCTAACTATCCAATTTTCCTGCATCCTTTCATGATTTTTACAACAGGTTAGCTCTATAAATTAATATACTAAAGACCAATAATTACTGCAAAGATTATCCACACATTAATAAAACTCCGGGTCAGTTAATCTGCTCAAATAACCAAGTTTGGATAAATTATTTTAGGATTACTATCTTAACAGTTAATATGTTTAAAAACGATGAAACCATTGTATATGTAACTGCAATTGGCAAGGAACTCTTTTCCTTCACTTCTGCATCTTTTTGTCGTCTATTATAGTGTAAGTAGCTACCCTACAACTTGTATTCTAAAACAAACAAACAAAAATGTTGTTATAATTCATAATTTGGTGGGTCAGGAATTTGAGTAGGGTTCATATGGTAGATTCTTCTGCTTTAAATGGCATTCACCGGGGACCATTCCATGGTATTCAAGTGGTAGATGGGTGGCGGGAAAGTTGTTCTCAACTGAGTCACTTTCTTTCCCACTGTAGCTTCAGAGCCTCTTCATGTGTGCTTTTCAGCAGAGTCACTGGACTTCTTACATGGCATCCTAGGGCTCCAAGAGACCCATGAGGAGGCTACCTATCCTGCTGAAGACTAGCCCAGAATTGGCATAGTGTCATTGCTACCACACTGTCAAGGTAGAGAGAAGGGGAAGTAACCCCTAACGTTTGACAGGAGGAATGTTAATGTCTTTGCAGTTATCCTTAATCTTACACAACACGTTATCAGCACAAAGGTTATATTCAAATACCTTTAATAATTGCATTCTTTTCCTTATTCTTCTGATTTAGAATTTCTAAGCCTTCTTAATAAATCTTTAATAGGAATTTATATTAGTCTTAAGACCCTCTAACTTAGCCATGTTGAACTATCACTAAAGCTGCCCTTTTTATGTTTGTAAACTTTCAGATACACTTTAGTTTTATCTCAACTTCCTACTTAACAAGATTCACATTTTTGGTTTTGCTGTTTCCTGCTATATTGTAGGGTTTGATATCATTGAGACTCAAATTCAGTTAAATTTGACCTGAAAAGCTTTTTTTTTTCCTTCACTGCTTAGGTTTATTGAATATTTTTAAAGTGATTTTATGAGTAAACCGTAGATAGCATGATTACATCATTTTAGAATGAAATTGACAAGAAAGGGAAAACAAACAAAAGTATTATTTATAAACAGTTATCCAATGCTAGGTATATGGATAGAAATGTAGTAATCACTGGCAGGTAATACATTTTATTTAATTGTTGTAAGAGTACCAATTGGTATTAAATAAGTATAATTAGCTGGATTTTTACCAATAAAAGAATATAGCCTAAGTTGGGAGAATGACAGCCAAATCTGGGAAGGTATGTCTCCAAACTCAGAGTTTTTATACTTTATGGCATTGGGGTATACTCTTGATTGGGTATTTATATGTACTTGAGCCCCCACTTCACCATAAAAATATTAAATGGAGCACTTGGAATATTTAATATTTAATTAAATTTAATTTTAATATTTAAAATATTAAATATGAGCACCTGGAAAGTTCATATACTCCATAATCTATATGTAAAATTGAAGTTAAAACAGGAATAGAGTTATGCTTATATAGAGTGGTTTGGATGGTAAATGAAATAGAAAGATCAAATATTGCAAACAAGTTTCAATGTGGGTTCACTTTTCAAATGGATGGAGAGTTTTTAATTAGTGGATATGCAATAAAATATCTGTCCAGATATTTTATTACAAAAACTCAAACTCTATGTATGATATTTCTCTGACAGAAGAGAACCCCGGAAGCAGCTGTAGCCAAAATCATATTTTCTCACATGGAAAAATGTGCAACCCCCAGAGATACTAATAATATCCAAGAAAGGAGCCAGGTGATTACCAAGGCTAATCAGGATTTCTAAGCACTCAGATAAATTTGAGACTATAATAGGATTACATTCTCTGCTACTCAAGCCATTGATATTTGCATATTAAACTGGTAGGGTTTAGAAACTGGGATGGCTCTACTAAGCCCAGATTTGTGCCAGTAACAGAAGACAGAACTTTTCTTGACTTCCCTTTCTGTGAGAAATAACAGGAAAAAAAAATAAGTCCCCTTCAAAGTAGTTACCCTGAAATCTCCTGATTCAATGCAACAATCTGTTATCAAATGGGGGGGGGAGGAGAAACTCATTTCAAGTGCTAATTATAGGAGATTAAAAATTCAGAAAGCGTCGAATACTTTACTTTTATAAAATTACCTTTTAAAAAGGTTCCAGTGTTGAAAAGTCACGTGAGGCAGAATTTAGGTAAAAGAAAATGTTTTCTCCTAAAAAGTAGGAAAGAAAGTTATGTTACAACCCATCACAAAAAAATACATATTATTAAATTAATAACGCATATCTTTTATGTTAATACATAATAGCAGCAAAACAGAAAGCATGAATTCAATATTACAAAGCCATTTCCTCAAAGTTAACCAATTAAATTACAGTAGAGCAGAATCATATACTATTTTTGACTGATAAGCATCTAAATGCTAAGTCTGATTGCAAGAGAGTTGATTGACTTGACTTGCCAAAAAAGATCGAGGTGACTGATGGTGTTGAGTCACTCTCTAAGCAGTTCTTCAGTAGCACGTACTACATTGCTCACACAAAAATAACCATTTTACTATATTTTTAACTGTTAAGTTTAAAAACCACACTTTCTTCCCCCCGTCCCCACCCAGAGAATCAATTCTAAATACATGAAAGAACTGTAGCTTAGCCTACCCTCTCCATTAAAAGAGTCACTAGACACATGTGGTTATTTCAGTTTAAACATAAATGAACTTAAAATGAAATAAGGGCACTTGGGTGGCTCAGTCGGTTAAGCGTCTGCCTTCGGCCCAGGTCACTATCTCAGGGTGCTGGGATCAAGCCTCACATCAGGCTCCCTGCTTGGCAGGGAGTCTGCTTCTCCCTCTGCCCCACCCCCTGCTTGGGCTCTCTCTTGCTCTCACTCTATCTGAAATAAATACAATCTTGAAAAAAAAAATTAAGTCTGTAGTTCCTTAGTCATATTAGTTCCATTTCAAGTACCTTACAGTCTCATGTGGCTCACGGCTACCATATTGATCACTGTAGATATAGAAACTTTCCATCACAGGGGCGCCTGGGTGGCACAGCGGTTAAGCGCCTGCCTTCGGCTCAGGGCGTGATCCCAGCGTTGTGGGATCGAGCCCCACGTCAGGCTCCTCTGCTATGAGCCTGCTTCTCCCTCTCCCACTCCCCCTGCTTGTGTTCCCTCTCTCGCTGGCTGTCTCTATCTCTGTTAAATAAATAAATAAAATCTTTAAAAAAAAAAAAAAAGAAAAGAAACTTTCCATCACAGCAGAAAGTTCTGTTGGACAACATTGATCTAGACAATTTCTTTGGTTGGAATTAAGCTTTTGTGTATAATATTAAGGGCTATCTAATTAGTAAGTCTTGAAAGGCCTTTCAAAGACAAAATAATATTGAACAAAAGATTACTGATATTACCATAGCTATTACTTTCTACAAATGGACAAGTAAAATATAAATAATAGATTTTTTTCTTAATTGGCCCAGTATAAAAACAGGTCGAAGTCTAACTCATGAACTAAAATATGAAAATAAGCACAACATAACTAAGTCAAAAAAAGAAAGAAAGAAAAATAATTGATGCAATAATAATGACTTTTTTTTTTTTATCTATAAGATTAGCCAAACAAAAAAGCAGCCGTCTTCATTCATGGCTGGTATGAATATGAATTCAGCAAGTGATCTGATATTATCTTGAACTATTAAAAAAAATACACGTTTTGGCCCACCTTTATGAATCTATCCAATAGAAATTAAGGCCTTATAGTTTATTTAGAATTACTTATAGTGACAAACCTCAGAGACAAGATTAACATATATCGATAAAGGGATAGTTTGATAAGTTATGGTGTACTCATCGTATAAAATTATACAGTGATTTTTAAAAATGTTAGATCTTCCTTCTTTCATGTGCAGAGATCACACTTAAACTACACAAACCTGACATACTTTAAAGTAAAAAAGTGAACCACAGAACAAATACAGAAAATACGAATATGCATTAGGAAAAGAATAATGAGAAAAAAAACAATTATTAAATAAAAAACCAAAAGTTAAATATATATGCACACACATGCATGAGCACATGCACACACGAGCATGAACCAAGTTGTGGAAGGTTCTACGCTGGGCTTTTATCTCTGAGAGTTAAGGGAGTTTATAAGAAAGTTATCAATTTTGTCTTTCCATATTCTTTCATCGTTTCTCTTCATCAAAGGAGCATACAATATTTTGCAATTTTAAAATATTTAATTAAAAATAATTTGTTGTGTACCTGCTATAAATAAGCCTACCCTGAAAATAGGAATACAGCAATAAATATTAATAGAGTAGACTTAGATAGTACTTTGTAATATGTAAAGTACTTTCATACATATTTGGTCCTCACAAGGACCCTGTCAGTGTGGTTGAGCAGAAAATAGTGTTCCTTTTTGAAAATACACCTAGTTAATAAATGGTGAGCCAGAATTAGCACCAAGGGTTCTAAATCTCTATTTCATTCTCTTTCTACACTATCACAGTGTCTCCAATGAACATCCCCAAAGAACGAATTTTATACATGGAGAAATTGAGTCCTAAAATAGTTCATATGTCAAGTCTTTCCAATTCTACTATTTTAGTACTTGTCTTAAGCATCATTCTGTCTTCTGCAACTAAAATCATTTTAAACACTTCTGCAAAAAGAGAAATTTATAATTAGGATAAAAAGTACGTGTGTGAAGAATCATAACTTGCTTATAACAAAGATACTTTATGTGTAAAGGAATATTTAAATGTTGGAAAATTATTTTTTTAAAGATTTTATTTATTTATTCGACAGAGACAGAGAGAGAAAGAAAGAGCGCACGCGCACACAAGTGTGCACAAGCAGGGGGAGGGGTGGAAGGAGAGGAGAAGTAGCTTCCCCACTAAGCAGGAAGCCAGATGCAGGGCTCCATCCCAGTACCCTGGGATCATTTTAACTGAAGTATAGCGTTCTTTATTTTATTCATTTGCAACAAGGAGTAACACCCTTTTGAGGAGATGGTGCATACATAAATTTCTGTGTACTGTTAAAGCTGGGGAGATCCTTAGACATCAAGTATTGAGGAAAGCACAGCATCTCTTTCAAATAATAAAGATAAAAAGGGAAATGGAAAGCACTGGCAAAGCCGGAAGGGCAAGGGGACAGAAGGAAGTGGGGGTGGCAAACCGGATGGCTTCATTTTTGCCTTTATTTTTCAGGTTAGGAAAATCTGTTCACAATAAATGAATTTAACTTACAAATAATGTGGTACAAACGTATGAGGTATGATTTTGTTATAATAATGAGTAAACTGAGGTAGATATATGTAACATTTATCTAGGATGAATCAATTAACATTTTAAAACAGTAACGAGGGAACAGCAGTAGAAGCATATATAATCTCACACAAAATTAATTCAAACATCAGAGAGCTGTCATGGTACATTATGTTAAGCTGCATGGGGTTATCTGACGTCTGTTTTCAGTAGTGATAAATACTGTGATTTTTTTAAACTGGTGTCTTTGCAAACAAAGAACACTGCATAACCTGTTCAAAACTTCAGTTGGAAGGGACTGTGCAATAACACTGTATGCTTTCCCTACTTAAGCCTGCATTTCCGTTCAGCCTCTGTCAGTTTGTTTCCAGTTCAGGTTCCCATTTGCTTTCAGTCTCCACAGTAACTAGGCATATTAGGGAGCTTAGACACATAAATATCATAAGCCAGCTGCTCTCTTACCCATAGGATTTCTGAAAAACTTCCAATGGGAAAAATGGGCTGGAATCCAGAACCAAAATCCCCAAGTCTGAAATGACAGAAATAGAAACTAAGAACCGGGAGGAAAAGAAAAATGGGAGATTTAGTAATCACTGTTGTGGATTACTAAATCTTGGATCTTTGCTTTCTTCCAGGTGATCGGTACCATTCGACACTTGATACATGAGTTTTGGTATAAACTTTTGTTTTATTATTTTGCTCCTACATCTGTTTTCAGAGATGGATATAACTCACATAAGGCATTTTAAAAGAAGTACATCTGTTGGCGTTGAACATGTAACGCCTTTTGAAAAATAAAAAGGGAGAAATGGTGATCTCATGAATAAGAAAGGAAAAAGAAATTTGCCAAAAGGAACATCTGATTAAGCTCCAAAGAGTACAAGAAGATTTGAGATTTTCACATGTGTATAGACAAACTGGTGTGGGCTCTTCACTGTAAGGGCACATTTAGAGGGATGATTTATCTCCAATTCCAAGGAACCCAGTATCATGTCCTGTGGAGCCGGGTAACTAGCTACTACGATTTCCAAATTCAGATGGGAACTCTGTAGGTGCCAGAAGCCAAGTGGAAAAGACATAGAAATGTTCATACAGATTTTATAAAAAGTTATTTAGAGATGTCATTTAAAATGCAAAAGAGGTGCAGCCCCAGTGCTCAGCTAGTGAGGAGGCAGCTGCAGTGGGAAGCGTCAAGAAAAAAAAATGCAAAAAAAAAGGTAAATTTCAATATCTCATGTGCTGAATTCACTGCCAAATTTTAATTTCTGTAAGCATGGAAAGGAAGTTGTTAAGTTTCACAAAAGCATACAAATATTTTGCTAGAAGTTTGATTTCTATAAAATTATCAGTTAATGCATAACATGCATATAGCAAGAACATTAGATAGTTATTAAACCTACAGAAAAATGTTCTCAACATCTTTGGTTTTAACAATAAGAACTGAAACAATCTACACTCTAATATTCTAATATTCTACAATACCTTCTTAGTGCTTATCATTATGCAGGTGAGGGTCCATTCTCCCTAGTTCATCACTTATTGGGTCCTGGATGTAGATTGTCACCACCTGAGAGAATTTGACACTTAAGCTTAAATATTCTGAGCAGATTCTGTGGCTAGCTAAACCTTTCTGGACTGTGGTTGCCATACTAAGACTCTTCCAAGCACTGGAGTCCTTGGCCTTGGAGGATGGTGGAGACCCTCTCTCTGCCTCTCTGTTCCCTGAGACTGAGCTGTTGGTCTATTCTCTGGCAAGAGACAAGTCTCACTTCTCCAGTCATTTCTCTTATTCATCTTCAAAGTGATACAAGAATGCCTACCTCCCCTGTGGAAAAACAGGGTATGGGGAACACAAGAGTCAATCTGTCAATAATAATTATTTGTGCTATTGTGAGGCTTTAATGTGTTTACATACCTGGCAACTGCAGGTCAGTTTGAATTGTTCTGTTTTCTACTGCATGCTGATTCTATTGCAGACATGAATTAATTCAGTCTTTTTAAATTGTATGCTTTAATTATGGAGGCAACCTATATATATGGATAAAATAACAATTAATGCACAGTTTCTAAATATGCCATAGACTGGAATTGACAGTTATCGATAAGGTCTATTAAACTAGTCTGATCACTCTAATTTCTCTTAGTATCATGATCAACATTAAAAAATATATTTTAAAGTTATGTTTATTATTTATTTCCTATACCCTTTATTATTCTATAATGACAGAAGCTTCTGTTTGTCTTATCCACTTGCCTAATAATATTATGTATTCAAGAAATATTTTTGGGGGTGCCTGGGTGGCTCAGTCGGTTGGGTGTCTGCCTTCGGCTTGGGTCATGATCCCAGGATCCTGGGATCAAGCCCTGCTTTGGGTTCCCTGCTCAGCAGGGAGTCTGCTTCTCCTTCTCCCTCTGCCCCTCCCTTGCTCATGCTCTCTCTCTCTCTCTCTCAAATAAATAAATAAAAGTTTTATAAAAAAAGAGAAATATTTGTTGAATGAATGAAAGAAAGGAAATATGAGTGTGTTCTACAATAAGAGGACAGAACATTGTAATAAAAGCAACATTTGTGGAGAAAAAAAGAATGAAATTTATTTTAGCTGGAGGGACGTTTGAACAGTAAAGATAGGAAGACAGAAATGCTCATGGTATGTTCAAAAGACCATGATGAGATCACTCTGACTTGAGCAGAAGTTTCTGGAAGAGAGCATAAGGAGACAGAGTTGAAGAATCAATACAGAGCCAGATTACCAAGGACTCTGAAAGTTAATTAAATAATTCAGATTGTATTCTGTAGAAAAGACTACAATAAGATCAATCTGACTGCAGCAGAAGTTTCTGGAAGAGAGCATAAGGAGACAGAGTTGAAGAATCAATACAGAGCCAGATTACCAAGGGCCTTGAAGGTTAATTTTAATAATTCAGATTGTAGTCTGTAGAATTAAGAGTAAAGGAAACAAATGGGCCAACAGAAACATCTCCCAGTTTTGGTAAAACGATTGCTAAATATATAATACTGCTCATGAAGCAATAAGAAAAATAACTTTTGTGCAGATCCTCACCTTTACTAAACCCTCCAGCTCAATTTGAAGCCACAAATCCAGATTCAACCTTTCATAAATTTTCAGTATCTTGCAGCAGTAAAGGCAAAACTCCTGGAAAAAAAAAAGAAAGAAAGAAATGCATCATTAATATTTTCATTTCATATTCCATGGTTCACTACATACTTACCAAAGTAGAATCCATCTCCAAGTGGAGTTCAGAAACCTCCATAGGTATTAAAAGTGGGTTATGGAATCTGGGGCACAGCAGGCTAGGGATGGTTGTGACCAGGAGATAAGGCATTCAGGAAGGGTGTCAGCAGCATCGGGGCAAAAGACAGTCTAATATTTACTGAAGGACTGCTATGTGCAAAGCCCTGGGCTTTCAAAACACGACCTCATTAACATAACCACTTATTTGATGAGTTCTAGGCAAGCAGGAACTATGCTACAAGGGGAAGAGTAATGGAGACTCAGACATCTACTAGGTAAATAGTCAAGACTTGAACTATACAAGTCTCAAGTATATAGTGTGAGAGAAGACCACAATAAAACACTCTTAAGAGAAAACGGGCAGCTACTATCTGCATACCATTTTTCTTGAGCACAAACTATTGTTCTTCAATTAATTTTTTTTCAAATTAGAATGTCTTATGTCTATATCTGGGGTGACTATTAAATCTTTCAGTCACTCTCAGCTACATGGCAACTGTAACACATTAGTCAACTATACATGAGTGAACATGGTTGTTACATGGAAGTTTGACTAGACAATTGTGATTACTTAACAGCTGAATCAAAAATAATTTAGGAATCAATTTAAAGAAAGAATGTTAGCCACAGTTATAATTCTGTTGATAATCCGATAAATTTTTTAATTTTATTTCTAGCACCCAAACTGGAAAAATAAGTCACTGGCTGGAAAAATAAACACACTGATCCAATAGCTGAACATTCTTTTTAGTAATGCTTATATCACAATGCTGGTAGAACAAAAGATGAAATTGTGAATTGCGAAGATAGTAAGAAGAGCCAAACTCAGAGTGTTTAAAAGCTTTAGAAATGCCTTCATTAATTTATTTTGCTTATATTTTCTTTCAATGCATGCAAATAATGCTATAGATTTTATATGTATGTATATATATTTAAAAGAACTCTTTCAATAAGTATAAAGTGAAATGTCTGAGTGATTACTCACTATTGAGTTACAGTGCAATTCCTCTTCTTCCCACTATAAATTAAAAAAATCATAGATCTTTAAATCAATGGCATCTTCGATTTGATGAAATACAGTATGTTCCAGGAATTGTGCTAAGAGCTCTATAAATAAAACTTTACTATGTCCTCACATCTTGTCTATTCTATGGTCTATACTATACTCCAGATATGTAAAATGAACCATACATGCTAAGTCCATTTCCATAATCCTACATAGAGTAAATAGCACCTTCATTATTAGAACCTATTAACATCAAAAACAGAGATCAGTCTTGAAAATTTCCCGAGCAGATAAAACTAGTTTATTCATTTAAACAAAGCTTAATTTAGCTTGTTTTGTAAGATTAACTTAACCTGGGTCATTTCTTGCTTATGCCTCTGAAAATCATAAGCAAAACTTAAACTGTTTCCCAAGATTCACAGGAGATAACCACTGACCAATTCCCCACCACTTAAGAAACTTCGAATATTATAACCAATTACTGAGAAGAATAGCTACTGCCTTCACATTATTATAAGCTTCTTTATAACAATATACCTCTGAGTCTCATTCCTTGTCTTAAGTGATTCCTGTTTATAAACTGTCTTATAGGTGTGCACACAATAAACTTTCACTAAGTACTACTTCAGTGATTCACTGGTTTTACTTCAGCTATTTCTGAACTTCTTATGAACCCCTAACTGTCTAATTCTGAGATTTGCTCTGATTTCTGCTGGCAGTGGATCTCAAACTTCAGTATGCTTAACCATCAACCAGCGAGTTTGGCAAATATTTCGATTTCTGAACTATTTCCCAACATACTGTGCTTCAATGCATATAGTACAGACTGGAATATGCATTATGAATACACATCTAAATCGATTTTTTAGCAAAAGGCTTACATACCTCACTAATACTCTTCTCTAATAGCTGATGGTGAAACATAAAAAAAGGAACTTAGCCTATTTGGGGCATACAGTCAACATTAGACAACAGTAAGGCGAATTAGAATCTACTCCTCCAAGTTTCCTTGGCCATGATAGAAGATAGGCACCAGAGTCTGGGAGAAAATAGTAAAGGAACACGTCAGCATCAAATGGTACCAGCTATGAAGGTTAGACAGTTTCAGGGGCAGACAGCCAAGCAAGTAACTGTCCAGCAGATACAGGTAGAGAGTATAAATTATTTAACCAATTCATCATGCATCTGAGAATAGTAAGTCTCAAAATAGTTAGAAATTTTAGAAATAACATCAATTTGTTTTGTTTACATTTATTTTAATGTTTATAAATAACACAACATGATTATATATGTGTGTACCTACATACATGTTTAAAAGTATAAAACAAGATGTCTAAGTTTCTAAAGATGGAATTGATGATACCTAATTTCCTTCAAAAAGCAATATCCCATGTTACTTCCATTTGTTAAATCTTCAGGTTAAACAACAATACTTAAAAAATACTGTAAACTTTCAGGTAAGATAACAGCTGAACACACTTAGCTAATTTCATTGGCTCTACTTTTTAAAAAATTTTTTCAAAGATTTTATTTATTTATTTGATAGAACGCTAGCATGAGGGGCGGGGGGCACAGGGACAGGGGCAAGCAGACTCCCCGTTGAGCAGAGAGCCTGATGAGGGGCTCCATCCCAGGACCTGGAGATCATGACCTGTGCAAAGGCAGACGCTTAGCCAACTGAGCCACCCAGATGCCCCTCAGTGGTTCTACTTCTTAAACAAACCAAAAAACCCTTCATTCATTAAAATTAGATTTTGATAAATTCAAACGAATATCAGAGTGATATCCACAGAATAAAACTTTTTATTAATTTCTCCCAGAAACAGTATGGACATAATGAGGTGGAAGAAAGGAGATACTCTATTTCCCTCCCTCATAAAACAAAGGAACATGGAAATAAATGGGAGGAAACCTGGAAAAGCTTTACTTAGAACCCTTACCAATCAATACGAGCTGGAATCAGAAACAGATTTTGGGGCATGTACAATGTAAACATCTCCCTCAGTCACCTTTGGGAAGCACACCAAACAAAGGCAGTCACACTGAATTTAGATTTTGTAGTACTGCTTGAAGAAGCTTATGTTTGGCATGGATAGAAACACGGATCCCTTGCTACCACATCAAATGCAAAATACAAAATTAACTGACACAGAAGTCAAGCTAATATTGGCTTCTACTCTCTTCCCAACAAGTTTCTGTGTTTCTAAATTAGCAATGTAAAGTTATGACCAAGCTAAACATTTCTACTTTGTTTTGTTAGGACTGAATTACTTGAACATGTTAAAACAGACACCTGGACAGAATACAAGCAATTGGACAGAAATTATCTCAATTTTCAACTGGAAAAGAAGAAAATTCTCTTCAACATGTTTAATGCCTCACTAAACATGAGAAAACATACTCTAAATAAAAATAGGCCTTTTTATAAACTCTTAAATTATTTCTTATGAAACAGAATAAAAAAGGACAAAATAAATTTTAGAATATTTGTAATTTTATTCTCAGTGATATTCAAGAAACTGTATCTATACGCTTGAAAAAGAAGTCCTGATTAAAGGGGCTCCTGGGTGGCTCAGTTGTTAAGCATCTGCCTTCAGCTCAGGCCCTGATCCCAGGGTCCAGGGATTGAGCCCCACATCGAGCCCCGCATCGAGCCCTGCATCGGGCTCCCTGCTCCGCTGGGAGCCTGCTTCTTTCTCTCCCACTCCCCCTGCCTGTGTTCCCTCTCTCGCTGGCTGTCTCTCTCTCTCAATCAAATAAATAAATAAAATCTAAAAAAAAAAAAAAAAAACAGAGAGAAGTCCTGATTAGGAACCATTTTGCTGAGGAAAAATTGAGTGGAATTTTTAAGAGACATTAAAACCAAAATGGAATGAGAGAATAAGAGATTTGAAATAATTTTTTAAAAAACTACTGTGAAATAGCAGTCAAAAATTTTTTTCATAAGAAAAGGGAAAAAAATAATGTTATAAGAGACAAGATTTAAGAAGCATTTTTGTTTTCATTAATATAATATGGCTACCAGGATAGGAATAAGAAAAGTATCTTCTTCAAAGCATTAAAGAAATGGAAAGTTAGAGTTTATCTGGCCAAAGTCTAGTGGACACTGGAGCTGCAGGGAGAAAAATGAAGCTAATTTTTCCCTGATGGCATTTACCAAATACTGACTCTCAGATTTTCTCATTTTTATGGGACAAGAGATACTAAAAACACCTACTTTTTTTTTTTTTTTTTTTTTGCCTACTGTAACTTCCTTATCCCTTCTCCCATCTGTCCATAAAAGTCTTTCATTTTATACTGTTTGGTTATTGCAAGGTTACTTTCCTTTAGGGGATGACACGAGTCTATTAGGCAAATTATCTAACTAGTGCTGATCAGGCAATTCCTGATTGACCAGTTTAAGATTTCACTTCCAGGACAGCCAATACTAATTAAGACTTGGATTGGTGATCTGGGGCCTAGCATATGGTATTCCATTTTGGGCCTGTTGTTTTGCTTTTAACAGATTCTAGGAAAAAAAAGAAAAAGTCATCCCAGATATAAGGATGGAGATATAGGAAGGCTTGGGCAGTGAGTGCTTTCTATCCCAGGAATAATGCGACAAGGCATAAAACAACTGAACAAAATATTTTAAAACCATTTCATTTAAGCCATCTAAGAGTTACTTAAGAAAGATGAATTTTTAAGACAATATTTAGGGGAAACTGGAAGTCAGAAGAGGTAAAAATGACATTGGGTGCTGTTTTTCCACCACGCTGACTAGCAATATCAGAAGCTATGAGGGACAGCAGAACTTTCCATAGTCTCATGGGTTGGGGGTGGGGGTGGGGGAGTGCAAATCAGGACCTGCCAAACTGAGGTTTGGGAACCTAAAGGACTACAAAATATAATTAAAGTTGAACTGAAAATAAGCCAGAGAATAAAGACCAGCTGTGATCATTTCAAGGGCTGATTGTATTAATTAGATTTGTCATATGCCTGCCAGAAGAAAAGCCAGTCCTCTCTGGAGAAAACATTATCCAGAGCTCAAATGATCTTGAAAACATATTCACGCAATGTTTTACTTACAACCACTAGGTATATAACGAGATACAATTTGAATAAAAATTAAAAACAACAAACAAAATAAAAGAAGATCCATAGAAGAAGCATAAAGCAGATTACCTTTAAAAACAAAAGTATGAATAATATAGTCAAGATATAAATACACAAGATAGAAGGATTTTGACAGAGAAATGAACACTACACATAAAAACCACATAAGTGTATTATAAATCCATGAAAAAAATCTCACTGAAGGGGTTGGGAGAAAAGGTGCTAGCCTAAGTAACTTTGGAAATAAATGAAGTCTATGAGACTAAAGGCAATGAAATTTTGCATAACATTGTACTCTAGTTGATAAATTTATTTTCCTGGGGTTACAGATTAACAAGTCTAAAACCACTATATATTTACACTGTAATTAAACCTTTAAGGACGGTGAATATGTGAGCTAGGTTTCTCAATGTTGCAGTGAGCAATTACAGATAAGCAAAGGCACATTACACGTGATAAAAGATTAAGAGTTGGAGACATCAAAATGAATTCATGATTTAGCTTATTACAGATACAGATGTCACATGTAGAAATATTTATGAGCATGTGTTAGTACACAGGAGTTAGTATTGATGTATATGTTTCCTTGTTCTGTCAGCTAAGGGGGCCTAGAAGCAAGAGCACATCCACTGCATAGATCTTCATTTCTAATGCTATTCTTCAATAAAAGGAACCAGTGCTTGTTGGAAAAATAGGTAATTCTAGGACTGGAGCAGGAAATACATAAAATGACCTGGAGTATCTTATAATGCCAGGAAGTATGGATATGCATCCTTTCCTCCAAAACATTATGTACACAATGACAGGAATTTGTCAAAGGGACATAGGAGCCAACTGAAAGACCTACCAATAGCTAAGGCTGGAACAATCTGAACAACAAAATAAATAAATCAGAGTCTAATTATATCCTATAGTATAATATATCTATGAGTCTCATAATGATATAAATAAACATTTGAATTAAAGAAATAAATGTGGGTGAACAGAATACATTCTAAATAATTTTTTGTCAATACTCTGCTCTCATGGAGGTGGTTACTTCCCACTCATTATGTGTGGACTGTGCATAGTGACTTCCTTCCAAAGAGATCAATATGAAAACAGGAAAAGAAAAGTAACTTTACACTGGAAACACCCAAGAAACACCACCTCAACCTCAAAGTTAACATCATCAGTAATAAGCCACGTTGATAGCATGTATCACTGATATGATGCATAAGAATGGCAATTTTCCTTTCTGGCTTGCCTCCTCAAAACATACAACCACAGTCTAACTATGGGGAAAACATCTGGAAAATCCCTCTTGGGGGCACTCTACAAAATTACTGACCAGTACTCCCCAAAATGTGAAGGTCATCAAAAATAAGAAAATTCGTCACAGCCAAGAGGAGTCAAAAGAGACACAATGGCTAAATATAATGCAATATCCCATAATAGGAAAAATTAGTGGGGCACTCTACAAAATTGGGGAGCACTCTACAAAATTACTGACCAGTACTCCCCAAAAGGTGAAGGTCATCAAAAATAAGAAAAATCGTCACAGCCAAGAGGAGTCAAAAGAGACACATGGCTAAATGTAATACAATATCCCATACTAGGAAAAATTGGTAAAGACCAAGGACATCTGAATTAAGTACAGATTTAGTTAATAGTAATTTATCAATATTGTTTCATTGATTGTTTCACATTTACCACTCTAATATAGGATAATAACAATGGAGAACACTGTGTAGGGTATATAGAAACTTTCTGGACTATCTTTACAATTTCTCTGTAGATCTAAAACTGTTCTAAAAGTTTTTTCAAGTTTACTAAAAAAATAGAATAGGTGTGACACCCTTTACATTAGCACCACAAAAGATTAAAATACTTACACATAAATATAACAAAATACATATAAGATCTATATGAGGAAAATTACAACACACTGATAAAAGATATGAGACAATGCAATTGATAATATTAATAGAATAAATGAAAGAAATTGTACGATAATATGAAAATTAAAAAAACCCATCTACTTATGAGTGAAAATTTCCCAGCCAACTAGAATTATAATAGCAATTCTAAAAAAAGGCAGCAAAATCATGCTTAATAGTTAGGTGCTGAAATGTTTTCTCCTAAAACTGAGAATGAGACGGCGATATCCTCTCTCATCGTAATTCAATGTTGCATTTGGGGTCATGAAAAACAAAACGCTGAAAAATGAGGATTGTTCAGGGATGATATAATTATGTAGACAGAATATCTAAAGGAAATTATAGATAATGTATTAAACTATAAATGTATTCAGCAGTGTTTATGCAAAGGCAATCAATATATAACTTTTTTCATGATTACCCTAACCATAAAGATTGTGATATATCTTCAAATAGCAGCACTGCAAAAGTGAAAAATAAATTTGGTTTTATTAGGGAGTAAGTTAGGGAAGATGTTAAATGTTTAATTATTTTGAGGCCAGAACTAGACAGATTGATCCTGTCCTTTGTTTTGTTTTGCTTTGTTTAATCTTGAGGGGAAAGTCTTTTTGTTTATTTGCTTGCTTGCTTCTCTTCTGAGTATGAGATATATGTACTCATAAAGTTAGAACTGAAAGTGTCAGTTTTGCTTCTACAAGGAAAAAGTGTTCATGTAAAAAAACAGAAATAATTTCCTCAAATAAACAAAAATGTAACAAACCTAAAAGAAAAAATGGGCAAAGAAAAAAAAATAGCAGTCAATTTTCAGAAGAGAAAATCTGAACTGGCAAATCAATACTTGAACTATGTTCAACTTCATTAGTAATCAGATATGTTTAAATCAAAGCTATAGTGAGATACTTTTCACATAAAGATTGACAAAGCTTAAAAACAAGGGCTATCAGATGTGGTGAGAATATAAAGCAATGAGGCCTCTAATACGCTGCTTGTGGAGGGAAATTTGACTGTCTATAAAGGTGAAATTATAAAACGATTACTCAGAAATGTCTCTTTAGATATATCCCCCATTAAAAGTCTCACATATTTGCATAAGAGACATATATGAGCATTTACAGCCTCATTGTTTGCAGTCAAAAAATAAAATTATTGGTACTGCATATCAAGATATATTCATAAAATAAATTTATATAGAAATTTAAATAAAAATAGAACAAGAGATGGATAGATGTATAGATGACAAAACATGAATTTAAAAAGTAGCAGAAGAATACACAGACTATAATATCATTCATAAAAATTAATGAGTGCAACAATATATATACTGTGCAGGATGTATTTTGCTGGTTTGAAAATATGCCCACAAATTCTCTGACACTTCTCTTCAACAGGCAGAGCCTAATTTATCTCCCTTTAAATGTGGGCAGATTTACTGATTTGTTTCTAACAAATAGAATGTAGAAGTGGCAGTATATGATCTCCAGTGCTAGATCAAGGGGCCACGTTGGCTTCTGCCTTAATCTTGACTCACTTAATTTGGGAGAATCTGGCCACCAGATCCTGGGGACACTGAATCAGCCCTGTGGAGAGGCCAACACGGAAAGGATGTTGAAAGGACCGGAACATTGCCCCAACCACCAATATCAGCTTGCCAGGCATCTAAGTGAATCCATTAGAAAAAACAGAAAATATGTGAATGTAATGTGATACATTAAGAATTATAATTCAACTCTTTATATATAATTTTAAAATTAGTAATATAGAATTAAAGGGCAAATTATTAGTTAATATTGTTAATTAACTAGTTAGTTAATATTAGTTAAAACAATATTGGGATGCAGAATTCAAAATTGCAATTATTGGGAACCTTTGACTATTGTTGGGAATGCAAATTACTGCAACCACTATGAAAACAGTATGGATGTTCCTCAAAAAATTAAAAATAGACCTACCATATAATCCAGCTATTCTATTGCTGGGTATCTACCTGAAGAAAATAAAAACTCTAATTCAAAAAGATACATGAACCCCTATGTTCACTGCAGCATCATTTATATAACCAACATATGGGAACAACCTAAGTGCCCATCAATGGATACATGAATAAAGAAGATGTCGTATACATATCATTTCACACATATGCGCAATTTAAGAACAAACAAATGAGCAAGGGGAAAAAAAGAAAAAAAGAGAGAAAGAAATAAACCAGGAAACAGACTCTTAACTATAGAGTACAAACTGATGGTTACTGGGGCCGGGGGGGGGGGGGTTAAACAGGTGATGGGGATTAAGGAGTGCACTAGTTGGGATGAGCACAGAGTGTTGTATGAAAGTACTGAATCACTGTATTGCACACCTGACACTAATATTACACTGTATGTTAACTAATTGGAATTTAAATAAAAACTTACAAAGATGTGGCATGCACACGCACACCACCGTGCACACACACACACACACAGGAATATTAGTCAGCCATAAAAAAGGAAATCTGGCTATTTGTCACAAGATGGATGGACCTAAAAGGCATCATGCTAAGTTAGATAAGTCAGAGAAAGCCAAATACCATATTGATTTCACTTATATATAAAATCTTAAAAACAAAAAAACAAAACTCATAGATACAGAGAACAGATTGGTGGTTATCAGAGGGGAAGGGATTTGAGTGGTGGGCAAAGTAGGTGAAGGGTGTTAACTGTATGGTGATGGATGGTAATTAGACTTATTGTGGTGATCACTCTGTAGTGTATACAAAATTCAAATAGTTATGTTGTACACCTGAAACTAATATATACCAATTTTACCTTAATAAAAAAAAAATTGTGGGGTGCCTGGGTGGCTCAGTCAGTTAAGCCTCCGACTCTCGGTTTCGGCTCAGGCCATGATCTCTGGGTCATGGGATGGAGGCTTGCTTCACCCTCAGCACAGGGTCTGCTTGAGATTTTCTCCCCTTTCCTTAGCCCCTCCCCCCACTTATGCGTGCTTTCCCTCTCTCTCAAATAAAAACAAATAAACCTTTAAAAAAATTGCAATTGTCTTCAAGCGTCAATTAGCTACAGTGAAAATACAAGAAAATTAATTTATTTTTAGACAATTAAATAAGTGGCCAGATTACATAAAAATGAACATACATAAATCATTTTCCTACCTATGTGTCATTTGTAATCAAATAGAAAATGTAACGAAAAAAGTGTGAAAAAAGTGTGACATATACACAAACAACAAACATAAACACAAACAAAAAATTAAAGAATGGTCACGTCTAAATGAAAAACTATAAAGCTTTCCTAAAAGTCACAGAAGAAGACCTCAATGAATTAAGAAAGAACATTTTCCTGTAAGACCTCGCCATTGTAAAAATCTCATTTTTCCTTCAATTACTCTATAAATTCCTACAGGACTTTCATGAAACTTGTCAAACAATCTTAAAATGTATCTGAAAGTGAAAATGTGCTATTATTATAGCCTCGTACATTTTGAAAAGAACAATGAGCAGAGACCTGACAGATACCAAAACATGAAATTGATATTTAACACAGGGCAGTATTAGCAAAGGTATGTGTGGTCCTCATCTTCCTGCACCCTACACATGAATAATGTTTTAAAGTATTAATTTTTACACTTATACCTTAAAGACTCAGCTGCCTTACCAACAAACGCAAGTAGATACTTTGATCAGCCTCAAACTTTAAAAGTCTTTGTATGGTATCATCCAAAATATAAGCATTATCTATTTTTTTTTCAACCACTTATCTGCTTTGTTCCCTCATACTTTAATTCTTTGCCATACCAGAGTTCTCCATAAGGAGCCTGTTGTACTGGGGCGCCTGAGTGGCTTAGTTGGTTGAGCAACCAATTCTTGATTTCAGCTCGGGTCATGATCTCAGGGTCGTGGGATTGAGGCCAGCGTGAGGCTCCGCGCTCAGCATAGAGTCTGCTTGAGAGTCTCTCTCCTTCTCCCTCTCCCCCTCCCCCTGCTCGCTCGCTCGCTCTCTAAAGTAAATTTATGAATAAAATCTTTTAAAAAAAGGAACCTGTTGTCTTCATTTTGTGCATTTCTTCCCTAGTTGTCTATTATCAGAATCTTAAGAGAGCTTTTTCACCTAGAGATGTGGAACACGATGTAGTGAAATTCCGACAAATAGGGCATGTTGAAGCTCTAATTGTACAAACTTCAAGTAGTTTTGTATATTTACTAAAATTCTGCTAGTGCCAGCTAGAAATGGCCTTCCTTTAATCAAAATGTGCTAAGAATGCAATTCTCCAGTTTAGAATCTTGATTTTACACAGTCTATGAAAACTATAATCCAATGTGGATTTAACTACATAAGGTTTTATATAACCAAAAGCATCATAAAAAAAGTCATAAATGACACAGATAGATTAAACGCTTACAATGTATAACAGAGATCAACATCTTTAATATATATGAAAGACCCATAAACTAATCAGGAAAAATAAATTACCAATGGAAAATGTTTCAATTAGAAAGAAACAATATACAGAAGAAATACAAATCGGCAATATAAAAAAGATCCTTAAAATCTATCCTTAACAAGGATAAGTACAAGTACAAGTAAACTGGGTAATAAAAATTTTTTAAATGTGATTCAACTTTTAACTGACCATATGAGAGAAAAAGGTAATTATCATGAATAATGCTTATGATAAGGATAAGAAATTTGGTACTTTCCTATACTATTATAATACTACCATTTCATGCGTATATTTGGAGTCCCATTTGGTAAAAACTATCAAAATTTAATGTTTTTATAACTTTTAAACTAGCACTTCTCAGGATTTCTAAGCAAAGATATGTGTGCAGTGATGTTCACTGGTGCATGACCTGTGAAAAGAAAACACTAGAAACCATCCCAAAGTCCATTAATGAAGCAATTGCTAAATAAACCATGGAACCTCAGTACCATGGATGACCACACAGTAACTAGAAATAAAATAGAATTATATATACAGAAATGCACACCATAAAGTTATATTCTCAAGTGAATCTCTTAGGTGAAAACAGTGAAAGCAGATGCATAGCCCTTCCATGGAAGCCGTCATAGTGGTGGTTAAGGGCATTGGTTCTGGAGCCAGATTATCTAGGCCTGAATCCCACGTTTACTGCTTACTTTAAAAGTGTTCTTGGGTGAGTCACTTTAACTTGCCATGTCTACTCTTTCAATCTGTATGCCCTAAGGGAAAGTCTTTAGCCCTAAATGTTGGTATTTCCTTTTTGGCTCATTTTAGAATGTAAGGTGGTGCTGAAGAACTTTTGTTCTAAGTTATGGACACTGGACAAAAATCAGGAACCAAAAGAAAAGACCTACAGGATTAAAAAAAAAAAAAAAAAAAAAAAAGTCTTGACACATATTGCAAACTGTCTTAAACTGTTATAAATGGTTATCAATTGAAAGAAGCTTCATATTAGAAGATAGCATAAAAGAGTTACCTAATTGTTATTTTCTTGAATCGAATACTATGTAATTTACATAGATTTTTTTAATCAAGGAAGAAAAACAAGTCATAAAAAAATAACAGGAAGTAATAAACAAGATAGTTTCCTACTTCAAAGTCCATTTCAAGCATATCTAGTTCACTTAATAAATGTTGGTTAATTAATTCATCATTTCTCTAGTCTAGAGAATTTAACATTTACAGTTAATTTTTTCGTTCTAAATGAAGAGGGCTCATGACTTTATATATATTTGGAAATCCAATTTAAAAGATTGCTGTCTAGTTGTTTCTTACATTTATAAAGGGTCAAATGATAAAAAACTAAAGATTCTCAAAGGAACTCTAAAGGACTAATGAGTAAGTTTTATTAGTGCTCATTTTAAAAGGTTTTTTTGCAAATATAAACATTTTTATATTTTAAACACTCAATTGTCTGATAAAGGTGACCAAAATGTATTATCCAATTACACTATATAGGCATGTCCTAGGGACTTATTTCACAGAACTAGTGGATCAGAAATATAAAACATTTCCTATTATATACTGAATATTATTACATGTTTAAGTTAAAATTTTAAGCTTCCCAACGAAAAACAATTTTTTTGCCATTTTTATCCCCCTTGTAAACATGTACATGACTACCTTGTGGGTTCTGTTTAACATCCAGTGAGATAGCACTACATTTAAAATTGCTTTTGAACGCATTAAAGTTATATCAGAGTTTATTGGTATAAACATATTAATACACATTAATGTATTTTAAAAAGCCCAATATAATATGGTCTTTTAGGAGAAAAAAACATTAAAATGTTTTGTTTCATGCAGTACTTGGGTACAGCAAAGCAATGTAAAATCCTAAGATATCAGCAGTTTCATAAAAGCATCTGAAAACTGAAAACGGAAAATTAATGAAGATTACAATTAATGACATAAGATATACTAAGACGTTATTATCTTTCCAAAATGTTTACTAAATTGACGATGCTGAGGCATAATTAATAAAATTATAAGCTAATCTTATAAGGGCATTTGGTTTTCTACTAAAATAATGAATATGAATGTGTAAAGATGCTAAAATATTTAATCACATTTAAGTTAATGCATTGAATATTATGCTTTTTATATACCCTGTCTTTCTTTAATATAACATATTATTTGAAAATTTATTATTTTTATTCATTTCTATCTACCATTTTAATTCCGTTCACTTACAACATCATGAAGGAGAAGCCTTGTCTCTCTTGTTCATAATATCTCTAACGTCTGCCATGGCCAACATGTGCTATGTATTCAGGATACATTAATTGCAGGAATAAATATTTTTCTTATTTTTATTCCTTTTTTACGAATTTTATTTCTATTCACATATTCCACTTATTTTGTTTTCCTCATTCCTCTAATATTCACATTTGTTCATAAGTGATCTGATCCTAATTTACCATCAGTGCTGCTTATTTCAGCAAGTTTAAATTTTCAAGTCCATGTCTATTACTGACATAGAATTTTTTTTTTTTTTTTTTAGTCCTTCTCCACTAAATCAAATCTCTAGACTAACCCATATAGCCCCCGTTTCCTCCATGAGACATACTGATATCTGTCTGTGGCCAGTCCTCCAGAACATTTCTTCTCCCACCATCTCCCTGCAGTCAGTTACATTTGTTCTCAAACAAAATTACGTCATATTCTTGTTAGAATTCTCTAATGTAATTTTATATTATATTAACCATGAGGCTAAAACAGGGAGTTTTTTTCCCCCTAGTTAAACCATGCTTTGACATGCTTTGAAAGCATCAATAAAAGAATTGCTAAAAATAATTTACTGTTGAGTTATGGTTGAAGAGGTGTAAGGCAAAAAAATTATGATCTAGAAAGATTCTGCACACAACTTTTATCACATAGCTTCATTTTTCTTTTCTTTAAAGAAAAACAAATTTGGAAATCACAAATAATGTATTTTAGATAGGATTTATGGAAGCAAAACAATAAAAAATTCTAATCACCTTATCCATAATCAAAGGAAAGAACTTGTCCATTTATTAAACACTTTATGAATGTGCAACACTATATGCATAATTTTTGTACTTCTAACTTTATCCAATATTTCAAAATCATGATCAATTACAAGTGAATTATTGTTCCTGACTGCATTGGTAATAAGCTTCTTTATTACAGTGAAAACATGTTCTTCAAATCTTCTACAAAATAAGTATTTCCTCTACATGCAGTGTTGTTAGTGATGACATTTAATTCAATAGCCTATGTTTTTATTTACTATGCTCATCCCCTTCAACTCCATTATCAATACTAACGCAAAGACATTAGGTCTTTTCCATTAAATGTTTTAAAATAAACTTTTTTAAAGTTACACTTAATCAATAATAATTGATTAAAATGTAAAAAATCAAGGAGGCATTCAAATCCTTAAGAAAATCTTGAGAGTTGCCTACTAACTATAAAAAATATGTACAATAATGAAACACTGTAGCATTGGCATAATACTAGACACATAAGTCAATATAAATGAACTTTCATTCTGAAATAAATTCAAATGTATTTACTATTTAATATACAGTAATCCTGGATTTTCAAGACCATGGAAAATAAGGATAATTTAATAAATATTCTGTGGGACTACTATCCATGGAAACAAAAGAAACAGGTAATACGAAAATTAAAAAAATACACAAATCTTCAAAAGCTGAACAGATATTCAATTTCACTATCAATCAAATAGATGAGAAGTAAAACCATAAAGTACTCCTTATGTACTTGTGTTGGGAGTCCCCAAGGCTACCACAACTAGGCTCAAGGATTTTCTAGGGAAGATTCACAGAACTCAGCATAAAAAGTCATCTCACAGCTACGATTTATTACAAAGAAAAGGATAAACAACAAAATCAACAAAGATAAAGAGTACATGGAGGGAAACCCAGAGGAAACCAGGTGTGAGATTCCAAGAGCCCTCTCCTACAGCAGTTATATAGGCCATACTAAATTTTCTCAGCAAAGATTTGTGACAATTTGTAGAAATATTGTCTACTGGGGAAGCTCCTAAGAGACTACATACACAGGGTTTTCACTGGGAGCTGGTCACATAGGTACCCTCTGCCCAGCACATATGAAAATTCCAAACTCCCAGGAGGAAAGCAAGTGTTCATTATAAAGCACATAGTTTACACAAAACAGTTCAGGCACAGTGAATCATTCTCATTAGGAGTTGGGAATCCAGCCAAAATCTGAGTTTCTAGACACAAGCCAAGGGTAACCTTGTCATTATACAAAGATAATGTGAATAATGCCATTATTCACATAGTGAAAACAAAATGTATGTATTTCTAAACCCCAGGGGATGCATGCCAATGTTTCCCAAGCAGTCTCTCACCCCTCTTGGGTGTACAAATTTCTGGTATTCAGTAAGCCTTTATCCACAGAATCATATGCCAATATCTCTTCCTTTTAGGCTTTGCCAATCTGGATAAGAGATCCTCTTAGCATTGCCCCAAGCCCTTTCCCATTTCAAACACACACATTTTTTAAATTACAGGGCAAAGAAGAACATATATTTAAAATAAATAAAATGTGTAAATAGGATTGTTTTCTTAATTTCTCTTTCTGATAGTCTGTTTTTAGTGTATAGAGATATAACTGATTTTTGTATTTGGATTTCGTATCTTGCAACTTTACTGAATTAATTTATTACCCTAACATTTTTTTTCGTGGAGTTGCTAGGATTTCCCAAATATAATGTCATCTGCAAACAGAGATGCTTTAATCAGACTAAAATTATACCTAAAATATAATAGCTATGAAAACATGATGGATATTGAAAGCAGAGAGTATATAGTAAGTATAGAGAAAATATAGTTATTTCATGAATGGACAACATTTCTAAAAAAATGAACTAGAATAAGTAAAATATTACAAAAACAGAAAAAATATTCTCAGCACACATGTGTATGTTTGTGTGTGTGTTTAACCTACTCACTACAAGAATTTACTACATTCCGGGTTCAAACAATACAAAAAGAACTTTAGTTTGACATATTCTGGAAAAGCTTTAAATCTTGATAATAAAGAAAATACGATCATAAACACCCATGCTTAAAAATAAATGACCATTTTTAAGGTAAGTAATGTAGTTCTGGTTTATTATTACACTTGCATAAGCTGCCATCAATGTGTAAAGACAATCTAAAGAGATTTTTGGATATGCAAAATCAGAACATGAAGTAAAAGATGATCTTTATTACCTACACCAGAAATGCATTAACTGAAAATATGAACTAAAATGGAGAAGGTTAGATTTACAGTATAGCATAGGTCCTGCTTCTATCTCATATCATCATCTCTGTGATAGCTATTCTCTCTCTCTCTCTCTCTCTCTCTCTCTATATATATATATATATTAAAGATTTTATTTATTTATCTGACAGAGAGATAGAGAGCACAAGTAGGCAGAGCAGCAGGCAGAGGGAGAGGGAAAAGCAGGCTCTCCACTGAATAGGGAGCCCGACATGGGGCTCGATCCCAGGACCCTGGGATCATGACCTGAGCTGAAGGCAGCTGCTTAACCAACTGAGCCACCCAGGTGCCCCTGTGATAGCTATTCTATACATTTAAAATTAAATTTAGTCACTCAATAATTCAATATATATTTTTCGAGCACCAGTATGCCAAGGACTACGCCAGGCAACAGACTGATGACAAAAGAAAGAAAAGAAAAAAAAGAAAAGAAAAGAAAAGAAAAGAAAAGAAAAGGCAATATGGTAACAAAATTGCAAAAAGACCAATATTGATACTTAAAGGATGACATAAAAATTAATAATAATTATACAAGTGTATGTATACAGGCAAATCTTATTGCATTGAGAGAAACTGGGGAGTGAGAGAGTATTATGCTAAATTTTCATTTTACATTAAGAGGGAGTCACAAGTAATGAAATTGTTCTTGAGTATGACAAGTTTGAAAATCATAAATCTAATTGCATGTATTATTTTAAACCTACTATATAAGCTCTAAATCATTTACAATAAATGTAAAAATAAAGATATGCATATAATTAATACTATAATTAATGAAAATAATTTAAATATCATGACAAGTAATACATAAAATGACATACCACATATTATCATATTTTTAAAAATTAAAATCCCCATTAGGAGAAAATATCTATTTGATTTGCATAAAAGCAATAAATTGCAAGAATATGCTATTTATTTGAAAAATACCTAAGCACAAGAGTAAAAAAGTAAACATATGAAACGATATATGAACATAGCTTTGAAGATGGAGAATTTTAAATGTTTTTGTATGTGACGTGTATGAGAATGGGTACAGGTAAGTCATATCCCCAAATATTTGTACTTGTTAGCATATAATGAATGCTATATGTACTATAGCATTACAGATTTTACAATTTGTAATTGTATGTTTCCAGTTTTTTCTTAAAAGGTATATACTTTAAGTTGGGAAAAAGGAGGTGAAATTTTTATGAAAAAAATAAATATTTTTGGTTTATTTACTATTTTGTTTTTTACAGAATATTTCTCATCTTCCTTGCCTAATTAACTAGCCAGGTCAGTACTTTGTTATTTTAGCAAAGATGAATAAATCTGGGAATTAATGGCTATCAAGAGGGAATATTCTTAAATATCATGACCTTGATTTTAATGTGTCTCTAGAAATAAGAGATAATAAATGAGCTGGAACTTGCTTATTTTTCATCATTTGAAGGAATATTTATTCTTACCTGATGTCCCTGCCCCCAAAGCTCTTGAAATTTATAGTTCTACTTGCCTATCAATTGACAGCTTTGAAGTGTTTATTTCATTTGAAAAGTTGTGCATACATTGAAACTGTTTAAATAGAGAAAAACATCATCATGATTCCAACTTGAGGTACCCATTAAATTTTAAAATTGTTAATCATTTTTATAAGGCTACTTTAACCAGTCATCACCTCCCCACTTGTCCTATGATTCCTGTTTTCCAGACAGCAGTATTTTTTATTCCTGCCAAGTGTTCTCCTGTACCAAAACATTTCTGATTATTCACAGGCTCACATACATAGAGCTAATTTCTTAAAAATCCCTTACACATTTTCCTCTTGTTTAATTCCACCTTAAAATACTATTAGTGATTTACTTTTGCTTCTTCTCCCCTCTCTGTATGAAAGTCTTCCTGGCTCTTTTCCCTTCCATTTAGCCCTGAGATCTTTTAATCCTTCTTCTCTTTTTAATGCTGGAAGATTAAAATTAGCCCCAGTTTTTCTCCACAGACATGCATATCCCAATTTATGCCAAAGCTCAGCAAAGCAAAAGGGCTTCTAATAAACAGTACTCTCCTGAATTAGAAGGCATTTTATTAAGCATTCATTTTGGAGTCTTATTCCCCTTCCCCAAAACAAGTATTTCTTCCTAATACAAAGCAACTCTCCCCAAAGTGAATCAGGACTTTTCTTTTTTCACCACTATAAAAATGTGGTCCCTATACCAGCCTCAGCAGCCCTGTGACCATATTAGCAATGCAGATTCCTGGGTCGTAACCCATATCTACTGAATCAGAAATTTTACTTTTTCTGGTGATTCTGATATATAGAAAAGTTAACAACCAATGAATATAATCTGCAGCAACATAAAGAAAAGGTAACATGCATCCTCTCCAAATATATTTCTATATGATCAGGTCATATTAAGAATGGCAGAATAGGGATGGGGATGGGGGTGAAGCACTGAGGAGATACCTGTACATTCAAAACAGAGTTCTAGTCATGCTGCTCTGAGTTTGTCTCTTCTCAAAATTCAATATCCAATAGCACCTTTGAGTCGGTTTGTTCTATCCCCACCTGCTTCCTCCATCACAGGGCCTACATTAATTCATTGCTAGATTCCTATATGCCTGCCTGGGATCCTAACTGTTCCAA
Source organism: Ursus arctos (assembly GCF_023065955.2). Lineage (NCBI taxonomy): Eukaryota > Metazoa > Chordata > Mammalia > Carnivora > Ursidae > Ursus > Ursus arctos. Next base: position 64,193,288 of record NW_026622985.1, on the reverse strand, counting down.
AACTTCCCCTGTGCTTTCCACTGACAGAGCTCACCATCTCTCCCAAGAGACCTGACTGTTCAAGGCCTTCTTGTGTCCTTTCCCTAATTTCCTGCTTCTACAGCCCTGAACCACCTGATAATTTCAAGGTCTGGCATAATTTCACTAATCCTAATGAGGAATCTTATCAATGAAATAATTACTGCACATTTGAAACTCTTCTCCTGTCGCCCGTTTAATCATATAGAATTGGTTCAACCGATGAACAGTATAGTGTAACTCCAAATATTTTTTTACTCCAAATTCTTTATTAATTATTGAAATTTTTAGGGTTATTTTCCTCCCTGTAAGATTCTAATTATCATTACTGAGTGGCAGATTTGTGACAGATTGCAAAGCACCCTTTCTTTTTTTTTAAGGATTTTATTTATTTATTTGACAGAGAGACAGCCCGCGAGAGAGGGAACACAGGGAGGGGGAGTGGGAGAGGAAGAAGCAGGCTCCCAGTGGAGGAGCCCGATATGGGGCTCAATCCCAGGACTCCAGGATCACGCCCTGAGCGGAAGGCAGACGCTTAATGACTGAGCCACCCAGGCGCTCCAGATTGCAAAGAATCTTGAAGATATTTTATCCTATACACAATGGTAACGGTTGAAGATTTTAATGAGATTGGAGGTATCATGTCCTGAGGGTGGGAAGGCAAGAACTACCTGGGGAGAAACAAGGTAGAAGGCTTTGGATAAGCCTGAGTGAAGAATTATGATAATAGTTTGGGTCTAAAAGCGGTACAGTAAAGCTTTAGGCAAGCAGAAAAACTCAAGGAAAATATATAGCACTTTGAAATAGATAGAAGAAAGGGGGGGTAAGAAAAAAGTACTAAAAGTAGTTCTCAGATTTCTGTCTTGCATTAGTAGATGGTGAGGGAACCATTCAAGGAAATAAGAAGTCACAGAAAAGCAGCAGGAGATGGGGTGGGGATCGATGTTAACTATTTATCCTTTCTTCTACAATAACCACCTAAGAGATCTTTTTGTTCCCTTTCTCACCTCTGTATTGAAGAGAGAGGCGGTCATAACAACCTTTACCAATTATTTACAATATGCAAAGTTTTGATGTGTAAAAATATATGTATGTATATATTTTATATACATATATATATATACATATATGAGAATATCACATATTGAGAATATGTGATATTCTCAATTTTACAGAAGAGGAAACTGAAACACAGAGGTGGATGTCTTATTCAGAAACACATAGTTAATGAGTGGCAGTAATCAAACTTTAGAGTTCAAACTCTGAGCTTTTGCACATTTGCCTACTTAAAATATTCCTTCCTCCCCAAAACTGAGAAGTGATACATATTCATCCCTGATCAGCCTAACTCTTACTGGACTAACTCAGTCCAACTGTAATATTGATTCTTTCCTGTGGCATATATCTTTTCTAAGAATTGTTTCTTATTAGCAAAATCCCAAATCAGGTATGTCTCTCTACAACGTTTATTCTATTAGATTCCTTCATCTTGTACCTCATCATAAACAGCACAAATTTTTGCCCCATATTTTAACATCTCTAAATTAAGATCTCTTAAAATTCATGGAATAAGAGAATCTTGGCATAATTTAATTGGCACACATTTTTTCTTCTTAGTGGCACATACAATTGGTACATCTTACAAATAAAGTCATCTTAGAGTCTTAACAAATTCTCTATTTCCTGATTTTTGTTTCTTTAGAGAAGCTCATACATTAATACAAAATGAATTGCTACCTGATGTGATTGAAATACTATAAATTCAAGTGGCCCCAATACTACCTAGCAAATGATGTTTCCCTAATCCAACCATTTATCTACTCTTCTAGATAGTCATTTCATGTCTTCCCCTCTCCTCAAACTTCTAAAGCCATGTCTTCTATGTTCATTCTCAATTGTAGTAGGAAAACAGAATGAGTATTCTGAAATTACTGGACAGAGTGCTCTGTGCATATCAAGTCCGTATTTTTTTTAAGGATTTTATTTAACTGGGGTCTATTATACTCATTAACATTTCTGTTTGTTCTGTCATTTACTGAAGAAAATGAGCTAAAATCTCCAGTGATAGATAGTTGTAGATGTTTCCATTTCTTCTTTTTATTCTGTTAATTTTTACCTGAATCATTTAAAGCTATGATTTTAGTATGTTTTTAGTTTTTATATTCTTATGTAACAGAACATATCAACTTTTTTATTTTTAGTATTTGTGCACATATAATCATTGATATGATTAGAGTTTAATCTATCACCTGTTATTTTCTATTTTTTTCATCTGTTCCTTGCTCTTTAGTTTACACTTTTCCATTGTTATTGGAATATTTTCTATTATATTTTTTCACTATTGGCTTTTTATACCAGTAGCTTTAAAGATTACTACATAACAGCATACAATAATTTTCAAATACAATTTTAAGTAAAATGTAAAAACCTCAAAACTTCAAAGCTGTCTTTGTTTCATGTCTTTGTTTTTAATTTTGACTCTATCTAGAAATCCATAATTTTCTAATTCTAAACATTTTGGAACGTTTTCATAAGCCAGATTCCCTAGAAGGAGTGCCGATGCTAGGAATTCTGTGAGTGTATGTTGTATGGAGGGAGAGCTCCCAGGAGAAGGGGCCTGAGGGAAGCAGGATAGGAATGGGGAAGAATAAGTCAGGCAAGGATGTGGTTTCAACTAGAGGCTGGCTTCAGCCTGGTCCCACAAGAGGCTCTGGTACGTGAACTAAATCACAGGGATGTTCTCTACTGTGAGGCAAGGGGGCCAGGTTTATGATCCTCATTTCAGTCAATCACTGACTGATGGCTATCCCAGACAATGAAGGTAGACAGTTTTGGGGTAGGATGTATAACCTCCCAGGCAGGTTTGCTTTTATTGAGCTGAAGGAAACTCTCCAGTGAAAGCCTTTAAGCGTTTAGTTGTGAACATTCATCCTGCTGGTAAAGAAACTGGAGTTGGGAAGAAAAAAAAAAGAAAAAAGGACCCACTATCGTCCTAAAAATCAAATAAATACTTTTTGGATATAATGAATATAAATAGAGGCTAAATAAAGGCAGCATTAGGACTTAGTTTTAGCTACTTTTTACAAGAAGGCGGCTTGCCAGTTTTTGGCTTATTCTACAGAGTTGAGCTTGTTGAAAAAGTAGAGTGTTACCATATATCTTGCAAAATATATTTTTACAGGTCTGCCTATAAATCATATCTCTAGTTAGTCTGAGAACTTCTAAATTATTCAAGTTAAACCTGAATATTTTACCTTGGAATATCTAAAATATCTAATGTTTAATGTCAATTACCTTTGTTAGATATCAAGAGAAGTTTTATATTTCTACTTAAATTGAATAAAGTTTTGAATTTGAATAATTTCCAATTCAGAAGTGAAAATCCCAGAAAAGAACTGATAACTTCGATACCTCAAAATTAGAAATTCATACCTATACAAGGATAGCAGAATCATCAATTTTCTTTATATATAAACATCTATTCTCTTTGTAAAGAAAAAAAAATGATCTCCAGAGAATTCTTCAAGTCATTTTGTGCCTTCCTATAACTGGTATATAACTTCCTTCTAAGTTTTGCCAATATGATTTTCATCATTGTTGGTAATATTTACAATCATCTGCTTGTCTTCTCTCATGTATGTAGAATTTGGTAAAGAATACTTTTAAAAACTTCCAAAGTTGAATTTGTATACCTGACATCACAACAATTAAAATATTTATTCAAAACAAGCTTGATCTTGATGTTTACCAGCTATTGAACATTCATCATGCTGCATGCAATGCTCTTGTGTTTTCTTTTCTTCCTCCAAAGAAATGGAAATCGTTTTATTCAACTCTAGCCAGCAAAGAAGAATTCTCACCAAAGATGTATGAATTTATGCACAGTTACAATCTTCTGAGGGTGATCTATAATACCTGTTTTCAATTAAAGTGCAAGAAATACCCTGTATAATCCATGTTCTGTCGGAAAAGCAATATGGGAAATGAACACTAACATTTCATGAGGCTGCTACATCACCTCATATGGAAATGGGAGGTCAATCAATCAGTATGTGAAATAAAATTGCTGGTATGCTTTTTATGTGAAATACTGCATTACATGTTTAAAAAGGAAATGTATTAGGAAAACCAACTTCTCAAATTTTGCATTATAATTGGTGGCACCTTAGTATGATAGGAGCCAAAAAGAAGAAAACAAATTCTTACCTTGGGTACCTGAGTGGGAAGAAATAGTACTGATAGGATGTGAAATTAATGAGACTTGGTGTAAAAGAAAGAACACAAAAAGAAGAGGAGATGCCTTTCCCTATAATCTACTTAGGATATAAGCAGAGGGACGCTTCATAGAGTAAATAATTCATAAATCTATCAATAATGGGAGGGGAAAAGCCTTAAAATGGGCTTCACAAAACAAGCAAATCTTTGCACACCTCCAACCTTGGAAATAAAACCTTAGGATCTTTCAGAGAAAAATGTTGCAAACCATCTAAGAGGATTCATAGTGTTAGCCCTGTAGCCTCTGAGACTTATATTGAGAGGCTTCTGTGAACATTAATTCACTTCCCAATGAGTAGTCTTGACAGATTCAAGAATCAAAACCAAGGAGTGGCCAATTGTCATTCTCTTGCCTTCCCTGGCAATTCATTTGGCATTGTGCAGACCTACACAGAGCTGAGCATGAAAGACTCTGTGAAGAGCACTTGAAATTGAATTGTTTGAATTTCAAAGAACTTAAATGAAGTTGGGTTATCCTGGCCTCATTTTCCTGGTCAGTGAAGGCTTTTCAGAAAGCGAAAGCCTACATTTTAACAGTGTATTCTACATAATTAAAAGAATCTTCACATAAGACATCTGTTTTAATTAAAGCTGGAAAATAGAATGCTTCATTGGAAAAACAAAGCTATCTCTTTTCTCAGCTTTCTAGTCTGTAGGTACTTCCCTGAATTTAAAATCAGAAATGTTTAAGTGGTAACAGCAATACATTGGCAGATCTCCCCAGCCCTCTGAAATACCAGAGTCATTTCCATTTGAGTATGCTCACATAATGAGTGTTCTACCCACCACCTACAGAGCTGGAGTGTCTATGAATTCTGCCAGAAATAGAAAACATCATCATTTGTTAGTTGTACTATGTTTAATGCCATTAACAACTAAAAACTGTCCCCATCTGGGGATTTGAGTAGACCCTGCAAGGGGGCCAATGACAGGTAAAGAGAATGAATTGGAGCTGGCATCCCACTCATGGAGCTAGGAGAGAACAGCAATGGTACTCAATCAACATTCTTAGAGAACACTGGTATTAATTCCAGAAACAAAAAACCAACATACGAATCCAAAGGCTAGGAGAGGATGCAAAAATGCAGATATAGCTGGATCAGGCTCTCTGAAATGGGAGAAAGGTAGTGGGATGAATATGAAGCAAGGCTGACCCAAAACAGCTACTTCAAGTGTGACTAGTTACTGTTCTTTGCTGAGGCAGCAGATTTCAAAGGGTGAGGCTGGAGCAGAGGTGTGAGGTCAGGATAAACAAGGAACAAGCAAGACTGAAATCTATAAAATGAGATAATGCAGTAAAAGGCTACAACTATGATACATCATATATTATAATGAGAAAATTCACATTTGTTGTAGTGCCTGGTATAGAAAAGGTATCAGAGCATTTTGCTATCATCAAAACCCTTGCTTGCCAAACTCTCATTATATATCAATCTGCTTTTGTTACTTCAATTACATGTTTAATTTAACAAGAAACAGTGTTCTCTAATATGCTCTACATTAATGCAACTTTAGCCTGATCTTCCACAATATCCATGAGCATAGCGGGCATACCTGCTATGATATGACTGGCCTCTTGGATATGGTACCCATATTGCCATCTATTGGAAATTACTTCAAATTACATATAGACACACAAGATGAGCAAGGATGCTGCTAAAAGAACTCAACTCTATATACAATGACATAATGGTGAAATTTCTGATGGATAAGAAAGGTACAAATAAGCCCTGTGTGATAACTCTGTTTTCATTTCTAAATGAACATGGTCTGTGTGAATTTCTTCATTCAATGTGTCTTATATGATTTCATAGGTACAATCAACACCTCATCACCTGATTGTTCTAAATGTTCTGTTTTTGATACATAGAGATGTTTAAACTTTATTAAGAAAAAAAAAGTTTGAATTTATTCCATAATGAAAATTATCAAAACTTCCTAAATTCATTTTTAATTCTAAACACTGATATTCTGATATTCCATATTCTTAGTATTCTTTCCATGATGTTTGCTCAAAGGAAATAGACAAGAAATGCCATGTGCCATAAAAAGTATAATTTAAGGCAAATAGCACAGATATTTGAAAACCAAGGAAAATGTATTATAATGCATCGAAACATAGACTTTAAAATTTCTTTTACTGTACAGCTGACAAATTAGGCCCAGAAAGACTGGTGATAAAAATCACAATCATGTGATGGTAACATTTAGAATAATACCAAACCTATGAGGGAGTATGATTTAATTTAATCGTAACTACATAAAGCCTTTTTAGAGGGTTTAATTTTCATTACATTTAAAAAAATAAGATCTTGACGATCTGGAAAAGATTTTTTAAAATCAAATTAAGTATTTTGGGGGTACCAACCATGCATGGAATTTGTCTACAAGAGAAGTGGGATTTCTTATTGTTTCAAAAATGTGCTGATTCCAAATAAAATGTATCAAAAATTATGTCATTATTATATTAGAAACTGTTTCACATAATAAAGTACAACCATCAGAAAGCTTATTGTATTGGGAATTTTACATTCTTCTTCATCAATGTTAGGAAATGAAAAAGTCCAATATCTACCATTTATCAGTATCTGCAAATATTGCAGAAGTGATTTGTATTCGCAACAATGTATGTATGCCTCTGCCTTCTGATCTTTGAATTACACTTCTTAAAGTATATTGCATCAGTCTTGTAGAATTATATGATGGCAAAGATTCTTGAAAGCATATCTGATTCATCCTGTTGACTTCAGCAGGAAATGTGTAAGAGTCATGCTAGACAGGTGAGTCTTACTATTCAATAACTACACAGTAGCAGAATCCATGAGTTTTCTTCCAAATAAGTCCATTCCTAAAGTCAATGAACTTTTCTATCAAAACAGTCCTCGATATATGTGCCTGAATTTATGCTGCATAGGTTAAATTTATTTCCTCAGTGGAAAGAGAGACAACATGACATTGTACACTTAGGATTTTATCAGTGAGTTCTACAGAATGACAGCTAATCACAAGAACCCTTGCTAAAAATCCCTTTCTTGTCAAAATTAATGTTTAAATATCAGATTTATATTATATGCTAGTCTGAGCTTTCTCTTTTAAGGAATAAATTTGTTCATTTATCCACATAGATCCCTTTCTATATTACAGGGTTGTTGTTTTTAAGCTTAAGGGAAAGTTTCAGTATCCTGTTTGAGCTTTGACATTTCTGAAGAACAAATTATGAGTTCTTTACCTGGATTTCAGTATATTGATTTTCTTTAGTACTTTGGATTTAATTCTTTCTGTAGCAAGAGAACAATAGACTCATTACCCCAGGAGATTTACCCTTGGTCATACATCGGTTAGTATGACAGAGAAACACTATAGAGAGAATATCCATCCAAAAAGTTTGACTTAGAGAGAAAGAGGCTGTAATGCCTTTCCCAAGTCTCCACTCCCCTTCCCTAAAGTCCTGAAGAAACAAAGTCTCTTAAATATTTCCCACTGCCACAGAACACTGATCCTGAATAGAAGTCTGGGTTTATCAACTGCCTCTCTCCACCTTAGGAGGGAAATTCAGGTTTAATGACATAGTTCAGTTGAACTGAACCATCATCGGAGTTTGTGATATCTTCTAGGTATATCCAATCAAATCTATCACTGGTACTTGTGTCTCCATCGTCTTTTGTAGTCTTCTTCTTTTCTGATTTAACAATTTCAGTCTAAGAAAAACAATGTATCTTCTCTAACTAAATCAAGACTCTGAGCTGGCCTGGCATATAGAAATTCACTCCCAATGATGATCTCTTTCACGAAGAGACCAATAATGTCATATAGTTTGTAATAGATTATTTCATTTTATTCTTTCCTCTTCTACCCCCTTTGATTTAGCTGCATCGACTCCAAAGTGGAAAGGTTCTTAGGAAGAATAAATTTGGCTAATATAGATCATCCAATTAGAATAACAGAAATCACTCACAAAAACAATCAATGGATTTGTCCAATCAGCAAGCCTTTCTATAGGTATGTTATATGCAGTGCATTTTGCTGGTGTTATAATTTCATAGGTAAATATGTTCCATTAAGAGAAATAAGTATTTTGGAAAACAATTTAATCCAAAATATATACAGGTTTGGCCCTTTCAATCTGGTCATTTGAATCTTAAAATACAAAAGATTTTATCTTGTGAATAGCATATTTTAGTCAGCATTATGTTTATACACTCCATCCATGTTGTATGTGTAGCTCAGGTCTGCTGATTTTCAGTGCAACAAGAGGTTTCATTGGGTAATTATATCACAGTCATTTACCCATTCCATTCTTGACAGCATTTATGTTACTTCCAGTTTTTAGTAATTACAAATAATGCTGCCATGAACATTTTTTGAAAAGCCTTGCTGCATGTGTGCACCCACATGGAAAGAGAGTGGAATTTCAAAATCATAGAAAGTTAACAGATCATGGCAAAGAGTTTCACAAAGTGGTGATGCTAAATTTTACTTCACCAGAAGTGTATGAGAGACTCTGTTGCTCCAAACTCTTGTGAAAACGGTACCGTCAATCATTACAGACATTTGGGAGAATGTTTAGTAGTATACTGTAGTGGTTTTGACTTGCATTCCCACAAGGATTAATGAAGTTGCACATCTTTTCATATTTTTATTAGTCATTTTGATATCCTATTTTGTGAAGTGCCTGTTCAAGTCTCCTTCTCATTTTCCTTTGGATTCTGTGTTTCTCTTACTGATGTGCACTTTTTCTATATTCTGGATGAGTCTTTTCTAATTATATGGATTGCAAATATTTTCATTCATTCTGTCTTTTCTCTCTTAATGATTTTTGATACAAAATTTTAGTGTAGTTTAATTTTTTAATCATTTTTATTGTTAATGCTTTTAGGAGTCCTGTTTAAGAATATTTCTCTACCCAACGTCATAAAGATGTCCTTCCATGTTTGCCTTCCAAATTCTGCACTGTACAAGCAATTGTCACTTTATGACATGAACAAAGGTCAAGTTCTTTTCGTTTGTATACAGATATCCAATTGGCACTGCCTCGTTTGTTGAAACAACAATCTTTGCCCACAAATTTATAGCGTCACCCTTGCACCATATAAAGTTTCATATATTCATGATGCTATTCTGATATGTCTGTTCTGTTCTATTGATATATTTGTTTATCTTAGCCAATACCAACTTTCATAATCATTGTTGCTATATGACAGGACAAATTCCATCAACTCATATTTTTTCAACAGTGTCTTGGCTTGGAAATACCATTTGCGTTACCAAATCAATATCACCTTACCAATACTCACATAACAATCTGCTAGTATTTTTACTGGGATAGTACTGAATATAAAAATCCATTTGGGGGAAGTAGCATCTTTAAATTATTAAATCTCTTCAAACTTTGGACCAGATAAATGCTTCCATTTATTTAGGTTTTTTTTTTTTTTTCAAATTTTTAATTTAAGTTCTAGTTACTTAACAGATAGTATAATATTGGTTTCAGGAGTAGAATCCAGTGATTCATCCCTTCCATATAACACCCAGTACTTAATACAACAAATGCCCTCCTTAATGTATAGGTCTTTTTAAATATATCTTAATAATATTTCTAGTGTTTTCTGCAGCAATTTTTCACAGGATTTATTCTAATGTATTTGAAATATTTTGATGCTACTGCAAAAGTAATATTTACATACATGTAATCTCATTTCTACCTTTTGACATTATATCCAACAACTTTGTCAAATTTGCATATTGATTATAATAATGTAGAGTCTCTCTTCCTTTTCTATGCTTGTACCCTTTCTTTTTTTCTTGCCTATTGCACTGGCTATGATTTCAGGAATAATGCTGATTAGAAGTATTATGCATCTTTGTTTTAGTTTTAATCTCTGAAAGAAAATATTCAATAGTTCACTATTAAATATAAAGCCTCCTCCATGTTTTCTGTGACTATACATGATCAGATTAAGGAAGTTTTTTCTATTCATAATTTGTTAGAAGTCTTAAGTCATAAATATATGTTTAATTTTACCAAATACCTTCTCCATACTGATTTAGTGGATTATATATTTGTGCTTTATTCTGTTAATATGAATAACTTAACTGGCTGATTATTGAAGGTTAAACCAACCTTACATCCACTGGAATAAATGTAATTTGATCATGATACATCCTCTTTTTTTTATGTATGACTGAATCTGATATATTTTTATTTTGCTTATAATTTTTAACCTGTGCTTAAAGTTGGCCTCCATTTTACCTTTCTTATAATGTCATTGATGGGTATAGTTTCAAAGAGTATCCCTCCCTCATAAAATGATATTAAAAGATCTCTCTTTGTCTATCATAGGAGTGTTATTTCCTTCTTAACAATTTGGTGGAAACTGATAAAACCAAAAAGAACTGTAATTTTATTTGTTGGAGGAAATTAATTATATATTCAATCACTTTAAAACTCCTAAAATTAGGTAGGTTTACTATACACACACACACACACACACACACACACACACACACAAAATATATATATATACAGATTTTTTTTTTTTTTTTTTTTGCTGTGTCAGGTTTACAAGCGGTGTTTCCTTGCCTACTCTTTCCTCTCCTTCTCTGATTCTATTTGTATATAATAGAAACTACTAAACTACTAAACTACTGTCCCCATGTTTATAATTCTCTCTTCTGTCCATCAGTTTGGGCTTTCCTCTAGCTGTATTCTTCTGATCCTTCTTCCAACTTACTAATCCCCTCTTCAATAATAACAAATATGAAGCTAGATTATTTAGACCTTAATTTTAGTTGTTTTATTTTTCAGTTCTATAGTTTCAATTTAATTGTTTAATATATTTTTCTGTATGTTTACACACACACACACACACACACACACACACAATTTCTTATATATCCTCTATTAATGCTCTTATTTTGTACTTTATTTCCTTGAATTAAAAGTAGCAGTTAAAGGGACGCCTGGGAGGCTCAGTTGGTTAAGCGTCTGCCTTCAGCTCAGGTCATGATCTCAGGGTCCTGCATCAAGCTCCTTGCTCAGCAGGGAGCCTGCTTCTCCCTCTGCCTGCCACTCCTCCTGCTTGCTCAGTCTCTCTCTCTCTTTCTCTCTCTCTCTCTGACAAATAAATAAAATCTTAAAAAAAAAATAGTGGTTGGATGGTTTGTGTCTGAGAAGTCCATCAAATAGGTTCTCTGAGGATCCTTTTTTATAGTCTCTTTTTTCCTTCCCTTCATCTTCCTCCTCCTCCTTCTTTTTCCTCTTCCTTTTTTTTTTTTTTTTGGGTTTTGTTTTCTACTTTCTAATTTCATCTCCTCATGTGCGTAGGAGGTCCTAGTGATTTCACAAAATAAAGAAATAATTTGAAAACTCGGAAAATATGTTCACACAACGAAGACTTTGCTACTAGCAAGTGGGCAATAACAAAATAATTCAAAACACCTTGATCTAATTTTGGGATTGAGAAGGTCCAAAGCTGAAATACCTTTAAATGCCGATCTCTTCAACATCACCCTTACTCATCAGTATCCTCCCTCCGTGATGTTCTCTGAAAACCAATTTTTGCCTCCAAGTCTTGTAAGGTTGTAAAAACTCTGTTCATATTTTTGAGATTTATCTGGAGAAATTAGCCACCCCAAATATGGGGCTTACCTCACTGGGTTTCTTTATTTTCCCAGATCTTGACTCTATAATTCTTTACTGTCTTGAAAGCTCTTCATTGCCTTCAAGCTTAGTATTAATATATTTTTCTTTTAAGTCTGGAAACTGTTTTAATTTCCTAGACTGCCATTAACCTGAAGTTGAATACAATTTTTAAATAGATAAAAGGAAGAGAAGTAGTAAAAAAAAAAAAAAAAAAAAAAAAGCAAACCACCAACAAAAAATTCCCATAAAATTATACTCTTAAAAGATAGATGCAAATCAAGAAACAGACTCTTCACAATAGAGAACAAACTGATGGTTAACCAGAGGAAAGGTGGGTGGGGCTGGGTTAAGTAGGTGATGGGGATTAAGGTGTGCCCTTATAGTGGTGAGCACCAGGTGTTTTATGGAAGTGTTGAGTCACTATATTGTATACCTGAAGCTAATATTACACTGTATTTTAACTAACAGGAATTTGAATAAAAACTTAAAAAAATATTGTTTTCTGTATGGCATGACTTATTCTTGACTTAAAGTCATATTTTGTCAATGTTCTTATACCTAAAAATTAACCTTACAAAAATGCTAATTGGTACAATTTCCTAGAATTATGTTTCCCAAATTGCATTTTTCAATAAACTCTTTGTGGGAAAGAAGTTCATAGACAGCTCTCTTAATCTACTATTTAATGGATTTGCCACTGACTCCTCACTAGAAGATATTCTGACTTATACCCACAGTATGCGGATTACTTGTGGATGGCTCTTTGAAATTTGCCTTTGTATTTCTGCTCATAACCATCAGGTCTATACCATAAACTGCTGAAATCTGAGGGATGTAAATGTCACATTTATTCAACATTTATTACTGGTTTATTAGCAGTGTTGTTAAGAATTTTTTCTTAATGCTTATGTGGATTCACTGTCTCAGTTTCCTTACAAATACTGAGAATAAAAGCAAGCTTGGAAAATGCTCTTTATGTCTTACCCTTGAGAAATAATGTGACTGATTTGTTCTTTTTATAATTCAGAGGTAAACTGAAGAGAAAACACCATAAGCATGTCAGTACATGTATGTACGCACGCACACACACACACATACACTTTATTCTCTAGCGCTACCTTATTTTTTCTAACTTTTTTTTAAGTGGGTATCATTTTTTTGTTCCTGACTTTCCAAAGAAATATTTTTAGAACATATGCTTTCTTTTTCTATGTATCTTATTATCCTGTATGCATATACATGAACCTTAAATAACAATTATTTCAAAAGATACAAGAAGCATTTAGAAAGACAATTTGGGAAATTCTATATGTAAATATATGAACTGATAACAGTTCTCAAAAACTTATGTTTCCAAATATTTTTTCATACTGTCTCACTAAAAGTGTTTAAAAATATACATGAATAAGAAAGAAAGAAAGAAAGAAAGAAAGAAAGAAAGAAAGAAAGAAAGAAAGAAAGAAAGAAAGAAAGAAAGAAAGAAAATACATGAATCAGAACAGGTGATTTCCAATTTTCCTGAAAATTCAAAGCTCACATGATAGTTAAAAAGCTTTCTACCTTATCCATTTAATCATTTAAGTTCTACTCTTGAGAAGCCCACTGTGTAATTTTATGTGGTATAAAGTTAACATTTATGGTAAGATTCAGTGAAGCCATATTAAAGGCAAGTCAACCTTCAGGATCAGAGGTACCTTATTTCCATCATCCATTATATGGATGATGGTCTTCTTTCTCCCTATAAAATGTGTGCTACATTTTCATTAACCATAAAAATACATTAAAAACTCATAATTATGGCAGTAACGATGCCTTTTAAATAGTGCTAAAAAGTTTAAAAGTACAAAACCTCTCAAAAGACTTATATAATATGCAAAATAAATTATTATGCCACTTCATTTGGTGAATATTAAGTAAGCTTCCTTAGCTACTTGTGCCATCAGTTTATTTCACTCAGCTGAATAGTCTAATAATATTTTCATTAAATATTTATATGAACAATCAAACACTGCAAATGAAGAGCACATCCCTTGACATTCAAGATGGTTTCCAGGCTGATATCAGCAGTTTGTTATGCTGGTAGGGCTCATTTGCTATGGCTTAGAATGATGTTTTCCATTAGCTTTGAGTATCTAACGTCTGACCTTAAAATAAAGGCTATTCATCATGTCTTCTAATTTCTAAATTTTATTTCTTCATTGAGAAAGTACTGACGATAGAAAATTAAGTGCATTTAAAAGCTGGGGTCATGTTATACTAATTCAGCCAAGGAAATTGATTAACGCAGATCATTTTTTAAACCAATAGAAAATACACTCTTTGGTTTTGTATATTTAATATCATCCTGTTCGTACAACTTATATATCTATTAAGTAAAGGTGACTCTAGTACCTGACTTCCAATTTATATGTGATTTTTTCAATTTATGAATGCTTGATAGCATGGTGACTGCTGTAATATTTGATTTGAAATCCTACAAATGTCATCATATGCTAACTCTGTACATTTCTCTTCCTGAAATATTTGTCTCACTTTTACGGATACTATTTGAGATTACTGGAAGTTAATATTGAAATGATCCTGTATATGACTTAGAATAAAAATCCAGAAACTAGATTCAAATAAACACAAAACTTTTGGGCTGGCCATTTTGAGCACTTAAAAAGTTATAACTAGGGGCGCCTGGGTGGCACAGCGGTTAAGCGTCTGCCTTCGGCTCAGGGCGTGATCCCGGCGTTACGGGATCGAGCCCCACATCAGGCTCCTCCACTATGAGCCTGTGTCTTCCTCTCCCACTCCCCCTGCTTGTGTTCCCTCTCTCGCTGGCTGTCTCTATCTCTGTCGAATAAATAAATAAAATCTTTAAAAAAAAAAGTTATAACTAAAACTTACAGAGGTAATAAATAATTACTAGATTTATTATAAATATCTATAAAATGTGGTGTTAGAAATCAGTAGCCACAAACTTGGATGTACACAAAAAATTATTTTATTTAAATCAAATTAAATATGACTTACTTTCATCCCTTGGGGTTAATGAAAAACTTAATCTTGATCATTACTAGGGCTGATGCATGATGCCGCTCAGGGCCATGTGAAAGCCCAGGGGTCTTTTGTAACTTCAGGCTTTAGTATTTGTTTGCTAACATGGAACATTGTCCAAACCTGCATAACCCCTGTTGTCTGATTGTTTTTCTACTTCCATGATATATTTGGGCATAGGGAACTTTGATGAGGACAGAAACCCTGGTGTCTAGCATCAAGCCTTTCAGTCACAGTAAACAGGCAAATCTCCCAAACTCTCCAGGGTATTACAAGGGCCAGAATCATTATCCCTACTTGTTCTGTAAACCACAGACCTTAGACAATGCCCTATTGTCGAAAAACCTCTTCCCTATCATAATGTTTCCAATTTCCCACCCCATAATCACTAGTTGATCATGTTCTGTGTATTTCTTGAGAACACAGTACAATGTTCTCAATGTTATATGTTTTTTGGGTTTTGTTTCGGAGGCTTGGTTGTTTGTTTTTTTTTTTTTTAATATTTTAGTTATTTACTGGAGAGACAGACAGAAAGCATTAGCAGGGGGAGGAGCAGAGGTGGAGGGAGAGGGACAAGTAGACTCTGCACTGAGCATGGAGCCCAGTGCGGGGCTCAATTCCCGGACCCTGAGCTCATGAGCCGAAACCAAGAGTCAGACGCTTAACCAACTGAGTCACCCAGGCACCCCTTTTGGTATTTTTAATGACTGAAACAAAAAAGATCTAAAACTGCAGCTTCTGGGAGAACCATTTATGTTTTTATAATAGCCTGAATGACCCTATAATTTGTCAGTCAAACCGGAACATTTTGAGAAAGGCTTACTAATCATGGCAAGGCAACAGATATAGCTAGTTCTCCTAGACTAGGCTCCCTGGAAGAGACCCTGATTCGTATTAATGTGACTTTTTAAGATATATGCCCAAGAAAACCTGATAGATGAGTGGGGAGGTAGAACTGTGACAGGAAAGAGGCCAAGCAAGAATGCCACATCCAGTGAAGTCTAACAAAAGTTGGGGGGGGGGGGGTGCCAGATCATGTACAAGACATCCAGTTACGTTGATTTCAAGTTGAACAAAAATTAATTTTTTAGTGTAAGTATGCTCAGAATATTGCACGGGACATACTTACATTAAAAACAAGTTCTTCTTGGGCATCCTGTATTTTTATTTGCTATATTTGGCAACCCTACCTAAGAGGTTTCTGGAGAGAGAAAAAGTATGGGTCACACTTAAGAGAGCCAGGGGACAAGGGAGCTAGAAGATTTAAACCCCTGTACCCATCAGTCTTTAAGTGCAGTTCTAGATGAATATAAATTCCTAGGTGCTTCCAGCTCTCTGTGGCTGCCAAAGTGGGTCACAGGAGTCTGAGAGTAGCTCTCCCACAAAAAAGACCCAACTGCTCAGTACTGAGACAGAAGCCACACTTCCATGAAACAAAACTTTTTTTTTTGAAGATACTATTTGTTTATTTCAGAGACAGAGAGAGAGAGAATGAGCACAAGCAGGAGGAGCAGCAGGCAGAGGGAGAAGCAGCCTCCTGCTGCGCAGGGACCCTGATTCAAGACTCGATCCCAGGACCCCGAGATCATAACCTGAGCCCAAGACAGATGCATAACCGACTGAGCCGCCCAGGCGCCCCCCACGAAATGAATCTGAGGGGGTATATGGGCAGAGCCCTGACTGCATCTGCTGCCCTCATATTAATCCAGGAAAACGGAGATATGTGGCCATCCTAACACAGCTAGCAAACTATACTTACAGCTTGAAAGAGCTCCTAAAACATGAAGAAACACTTTTTTTGGAATTGAAGGGTAACAGGTTCTTCCAGAACACTGGAAAAAATAGTATACCCTCCCACAGACTCACAAATTTACATCTCAATAAATTACCTTGCCACAAGAATTATTGGGACATATACTCTCCATTTTCCAGATATGGAAATCAATTTATTTCCTGAAGACTATTTTAACTTGACAGAAATCAAAAGGTCTTGAAATGAAGCTTCTTGCTTTATTTTCACACAAATTTAGCCATTTGTGATATATTAGTATCCCATAATTGGAGCTAACATGAACATTATTTACACTCTACCTGAAGATTTATTGGAACTTCATGTGGTACAGAAGGTAATGCCTTCCCGCAATTAAAAGTGAAAAAACTCAGAATATAAGACATAACTTGGAAAAAGCTTCCATTTCCTTCTAGGTTCTACCAGTAATTTCATACCCTAAACTTAATGTATAGGCATCCTCAATAATTAGGATGCTAATTACTATTGCAGTTTTCCTCTTACCCAAAGGACTTGTACAGTTAAATTATTCTAAAAGTTAACTACGGTTTTCTGACTCCTTGAGGTGAGTCGGAAAGTCACATAATGAAAATGTGCCTCGAGGTTAAAGAAGGCCTTCTCCTGTAATATATACTGCCTAATTATTCAAGATAGAAACATTACTGTTTCACATAGACAATTCACAGTTTCTATTCTGCCACTGGACTTGGCCCTTAATTACCTTGTTGAATCTGTTACTGCATGCATGTAAGTATGAATGTAGTAGTAATGGTACACGAAACAGCTAAATGGTAAGGTAATTAGGGTGACATCCTAGACACACTGCTTAATAGGACTGCATAGCCCATCATGACGTAATTTAATATGAAAAGTAACTTTAAGTCCAGAGCCCTAATTGGGATGTATAGATACTTTCCAGCAAGCCACATTGTATAGATCCTGCTCTCTTCAGAACCTTGAGACCAAAGGTATACAATGCAGGGTATTGAATCCTTTTGTACAGAGAAATGGAACGAGTTGTTCCTTAAGGAGAAAAAACCTTGGCCCCTCCTAATTTGATTACATCCATATTCCTTTAGTTAGCCTCCAAGGTCCACCTTTATCTGGCCCCTGTCTCCTTCCTAATGTCACCTCCTAGTGATCCCCTTTTTAGCACATACTGTTACAGACATACACAAAATTAACACTGTATAGTTCCTTCTTCTTTGCTAAATCAGCTTCATCTCACTGGAATGTGGTCACTACATCTCCTCCTCACTTTCCTTAGCTAATAGCTATTTATCTTTTAATATCCTATTCAGGGAACACACTCCAGGAAGCTTTCTCTGTTCTTTCATAGACTTGGTTATGTATTTGACTATGTCTCCCATAAAGTACAGTAAACATATTACCTCCATGACTTGATACATTGGTGTACTTTACCTACTTGTTTATCCCATTCCCTGCAGAGGAAATTCATTAGAGGAGAAGATGAGACCTAACTTCTTTACATTCTCTAAATTTAGCAGAACATCTAGAACACATAGGAGGGTTTCAATAATAGTCTGCTGAATGAGTGAATAATGGATGAATGAATGACAAAGACTCTGGCTGACTATGAAAACTGAAAATCAATAAGCATGAATGCAGGATAAGAAGATGTCAAGACTTCTGTTTAAACACAGGTCTCCTTCATTCCAAGTTGACCCTTAAATGGGGCTACAATGCAGATAATTATTAGCTGGTAGATTTAGGAAATAATGTATTAATTCCATAGTTAAATTAAAACATGAAATTCATTGTAGAGTTTTTTTTATAGGTCTATTTAACAAAGGAACAGTATAATACGCACAACTTTTTATATCCTATTTTAAATAATTGTTTTTCATATTTGTACATAGGTGTGCATATATATAATATAAATTGTATATATACAAATGATTATAGCAATTTTACTCTGAAGATAAAATAGTAATTATTCATGTATATATATCTACATCATCTTTTTTTAAAAGATTTTATTTATTTATTTATTTGAGAGAGAGAGACAGTGAGAGAGGGAACACAAGTAAAGGGATTGTGAGAGAGAGAAGCAGGCTTCCCACTGAGCAGGGAGCCCAATGCAGGGCTTGAGCCCAGGATCCTGGGATCATGACCTGAGCCGAGGGCAGACACTTAATGGCTGAGCCACCCAGGCGCCCCTATATGTCTACATCATCTTATGCCTTAAGAGTTAAAGAAGATAAGAATTAACTTCTTAAGAAAGACAATTGATTAGGTCTATCAAAATCAATTAATAATAATATTTAAAATGTTAGAACAACTCCAAACCCTCTCATTTTAATCTTTTTTATTTCCCATGAAAAGAGATATTTCATTTAGTCTCATCAGAACAAACAGAGATTGCCTAAGACCAACAAACTTAGAAGTGGATTCTAGTAATCAAGGACTGTGCCTATCATCAAAGCATTACACCAATACTCTCTCCACTATTTAATTAGAGTCTAGTGATTGTCATTTTGCACATAAATTAAATTCTTTGAGGCACATTAGATGATACCCTAACATTTAAAATAGTGCTTTTCATCTTTAATATAATTTATAAACATGAATTAAGTAATCTTCCAAAGTGGCTATTTGAAAATTTTATCTCCCTTGAAAGTAATTATGCCTAAAATTTCTACTTAGTGGCATTGTACTTAATTTTGCAACCATTACACTTCATAACCAAACTAATCCATCACTTTCTCCCCAATTACCATTTACTTCAATAGTAAATGAGATAAGCATTAGACACTTAAATAGTGATTTTATCAAAGGACTTAGACCAGTGAACAGTTTTATCCTTCATATTCTAGCTCTTGTGCTTCTGGGGCCATTCTCAATGGTGCTGTTCAATTCCTTGGAAATAAAGTGGACAATGGTCTTTTATACCTGGTTCTTTCGGAAGAGAAAATGTTCACCACTAAAAGTATCACGTAGGTGCTATATTACTGGTGCAATGAAAGGGAGAACTGTGTTATGTCTTATCTACCTGCTTGCACTGAATGAAAAGAGACACATTTGGGTAATGCAGGTAATACAAATTTACTAAGAGGATATACTGGGGAATACGAAAGAAGAAACCTGTCAAAGAATGTCATATTCAAAATCCCCCAAAGAAGGGTTACAAATGCCCCTTCATGCTCTTTGTATATCCCTACATTAAGCCATAGGTTCCTAGCGCTTTGTTCAGTCAACTGGTCACAGACCAATTAAGTACTGGTCAGAATGGCAGGGTCATGCGGTACCAGGTATGGTGATCTTTATATAAAGATTTTCTCAGTAGTGAGCTGAACAACCAACACGTTCTTAACAAATATCCAAAGGGGACAAAATAAGTAGCAGGTACCTGAGGCTTATCAGAAGAAATGCAATGCAGCTGCCAGTGATGGTGAAGTTTCAGAGTTTCTCCGGTATAAAATAATCATTTATGGAGTAGTTACCTTGTGTGATATGCACTGCATCTATCAAATTATTTTATTTAGTCATTATGACAGCACAGGAACATAAATATCGTTAGCCTCATGTTTCAGAGGAGGCCCAGAAATTCAAGGAACGTGATCAAGTTTATACAACTAATAAGTACTAAAATGAAAATATCAACTCAGGTTTGGCTAACAGTAAATCTAGTTCTTTCCTCAACTGACTCACACTGCCTTTCACGGTAATTATTATAAAATCAATTAATGGTTACAGGTTGATTCTCATGCTGATTAGTCATATGCGTACACAATAATTTCTCATTTTGGTAACTTGGAGTATATTTCTCTCCTATTTGGGAGAGGGAAAACAAAAATGTTCATGGATATGAAAAAAACAATTCTTTTTCTTTGGCTCCAAACTAATGGAAGGCAAAATTCAGGTGCATTCAATAAAGACCAGATCATTAGGAATAGTCAGGGACTACCTTATCGCTTGTCCTCTGTCTCCAGGCTGGTGCTTCCTGAATGATGCCATGCTGCCTCTTTGCCGGATGGCCTTTCTACTGGATAGCCAGCATTCTTTTTATAGCTAGAGGAAAAATATTAATAGTTCAAATCATGGGTAAATCGAATATACTGATATGCTGCACCTAGCATTTTGTTCTCTACAAAACAAATTCTGTGTTCATAAATAACTCTCAGAAAACCACATATAAAGCACACTGATTCCAAGAAGAATTTAGACCTTTGATCCTAGGATAGAATATTTTGAATATTAAAACAGGTTTCTCACTAGAATTCAGCAAAACAGTAGTAAAATAAGAATAAAAAGAATCCTTTGATTTTGCTTATTTTGAAAAATCCATGAATTTTCCATATTGCAATCAAATTTTTATTCCATATGAATCAATGAAGATGGTGGTGATAAAACAGAAGAAAAAACTAGAAAATATTTCTGAAGCATATCATGTTCTTCTTTTACTGATACAAATCTTGAGAAGTATCTTTGAACCTGTAAATTGAGCTACTTTGAAAAAACTCCCCAAAATTCATGACAATAATGTGATTTGTGAGCATTAAGCCTTTCAAACCAACCTCTACCCCTAAAAAAGCCTTGCTTCATGTATTTATTATCTGAAAAAGAAGAAGCACTTCTAGAGGAGTTTTTAGTTCTATTTTTAAAAATATATACATTTTTTTTTTATTTTCTCTGAAACCTGAGAGAATACCCATAAAATTCAAAAGACTGTAGGAAGCGCTTGCTCTTATATAGGCAGTAAGAATTCTTGTTTTGCCCAGAGGCTACAGCAAATCTTGTTCGTTTTAAGAAAACTTGCTTTCTTGGCCTGTGGAATTCTGTTTAAAATGTGTTTTGCCTTATGAGTAATGTAGTTTCATCTACTACTTCTATCTATATAAGGCACTTTATTCCTGTGATGCTAAACAGCAGTATGAGTCACTCAAGCTATCATCTCCCTGGATCCCTCTGGCTAATACCATTCTCCTTTCCTCTCTTCCTCCCCTAGAAAATAGAGTTTCTATTTAAACAAAACCATAAAGTGGTAAAAATCATTTATATATTTCCAAGAAGGAAGTTAAATGCAAATATGGTCTCTCTTACACAAGCTAAGAGGTCAAATGAGAAGATATTCTAGCAACACCTCCACTATGAGAAGGTCTTGAGAGTAGAGTCTACTAACTCAGTAGCGTTGCATGGCTGGATGGCTGACATAGACACTGCTTCTGCTTCTACACCACGCAGGCAAAAGGGAAACTCTGGGCTCTTGCTGCATTCTTGGCCCCATCAGACAACAATGGCATGAAGCCTCTTCTGATCTAGTTGCCACAAGGGTTCTACCAACTCTCTCCTGGGAATTCTAAGACACACTAGCTTTTAATCTTTAGACTTTCCTTTCATTCTCCTCTCTCTTTCATCCCAGACAGGGCAGAAATTTTAACCTTAGGAAGAGAAAAAACTGACGTTGACTGTTCAAAAAAATGTAATCCTTCTGCCATATGGAGTAGTTGGAAATATCAAAAAAAGAAGCCTCCATCTGTTTACGTCTCAAAACATTATCCTCACATACTTATTCAAATTGATGTCTTTTCAGCAGATATCTTTGCCTGCTAAAGACAAAAATGTCACAGAAATTGGGAACATTTGACATCTCCTTATACTGTAGATGCTTTTTTAAAATCATGGCTCGAATCTTTTAAAGCACTATATAAAGAACCCACTGCAGTTCCCGAGATATAGTAAATATTCAATTAATGATACTTATTCATTACTATTATTATAATACTAGGTTTATAATTATTTTGAGTAGGACCTGCCACCAGGGGAATGTGACCCAACTTCAAACTCTGTTTAGGCTGACCTACTTCCCAAGGTATCCCAGCTCCAAAGTTACTATTCTTTCATTGTTTCTAGTCTTTTAAACTGAACTTTAATTTTCTCACTCATTTATTCATAGTCTTCATTCAGCAAATATTCACTGAGGTGACAAGAACAATACTAAAGAGAATAAAATAATAACATATTATTTTGTTAATAATAATTAACACCACCTTACCTTCATAAAACTACAGTCTAGTGACAGAGATAGGTATTAACCAAATAATCACCCAAATTGCTATTATAATATGTGTTAGGAAGGAAAACTGCAAGAGATCATATTTGTCAGGGAGGTCAGGGAAGGCTGCGTTGCTTGATCTGAGACCTAAGAAATGTCTCAGACTCCTTATTCTATTAGGAACTGGATCAGAAGGGAAGAATCCATGCTCTGGGCAGTGAAGATAACATATACAAAGACCCTTGGGTAGAAAAGAACATGACAGAAACTATGGACTGTAGAACAGAAAGGACAAGAGAATATGCAAGATGAGGTTGGGCAGTTAGATATGGGCGAGGTCATTCAGGCTCGTAGGCT
The DNA here is from genome assembly GCF_023065955.2 of Ursus arctos. Classification (NCBI taxonomy): domain Eukaryota; kingdom Metazoa; phylum Chordata; class Mammalia; order Carnivora; family Ursidae; genus Ursus; species Ursus arctos. The sequence goes on along the minus strand of NW_026622985.1, from coordinate 64,170,149 downwards.
TTAACATGGACTTTAGCTTGACATTCATAGCACACCTGGGGGTTGAAAACATGAGAGTGACGTGAACAGAATAGAAAATAAATTGGGGAGGGAACAAGTGCAAGGAGATTGACCTGGGAAGTGGCACTTTTCACTTGTACTGAAAAGATGCATAGAAGGGAGATGTCAGCTTGCAAGAGGAACAGAATGGCAGCAGGGAGAAATGATGGAGTTTGGAATATTTAGGAAGTGAAGTCAACATCACTGCTAATTGATTGCATGAGAGGGAGGTGTTAAGGATGACTAACAGACTTCTAGTTCTGAATTGCAGGGAATAGGTTGGGAAGAATTGTTTTAAAACAAGAGAATGATGTAGGCAGTGCCTTTCCCTTCATGGCCTGTTTTTTCATGTGTGTAGAAAAGCTACTACTCTGATGGCAGGTTGCCTATGATTTTCTATATATTTATAATTATTCCTCTACCAGAAAAAGTACAAAGTTTAGTTTGACTTGGTTTTCTGTTCCCATCCCATATGATTATTAAAGAGGAGTAAGTCAATCCATTCAATAAAATCAGATAGTGTTAGCAATTTAAAGGATTTTAGGAAATTTATGCCATTTTGAGAAAGGAAAAAATTGAAATAAGTCTAAAAATAGTAAATTCTTAATATTTACCAGATACTCTCTTTTTAACATGAAATATAAAGACATATGACCTATCAGTACTTTGGAAGATAGGAATACACTAGAATGCATGGCAGTAGTAGGAATTCATCATTCATTTATGAAAATCCAATGTGTACAGATTAAAAAGCACGTGATCATCCCCAAGCCTCTAACAGCATTTTGTATGGACTAGATTTCTATTAGTATTGTACTCTAACTCAATTCCACACCCTGTAAAGAAGCACACCTAATTTTAAGTTATTGCTTCCATCCAATGTCATGGCATATGTTGTCTAAAGTTTGACTGTGTCCCTATATCAAATATCATAATCCCATATAAATATATGTAACTCATTTCAAAGTAAGAAGGATGCCTTTTACTAGGAAATAGTGAGCATAAGTGATTCCTTCCAAAATACGTTAATAATTAAATAAAAATAATGCTACTTTGAAAACCAATAAATACATATTCCATATATATTCATAACTTTACAATAGTGTCATCCAAGTTAAACCCCATCTCCAAGTTTCACCAAGCATACGTTCTTACTTTATGAGCATATATATGACAGTTAAATTATGTGTTTATCATTTTCACTGAGAATATTTGACATTTATAGGTTGTGGTAAAAACAAATTGGGTAATTTTGCTGCCTTAAAAAAGACAAACCCACTACAAAAACTGGATGATCTCTGCTTCAAAAGAGGATAGATTCTGTTTTAAATGGGGTTTTTACATTTTTTTCTCTTATGTACATAAAATAAAAGGAATTGCAGACATTGGCAAGCTTTGTCAACCAAATTTTTTTAAGTGGGATACATTAGTTCTTGGCTAATAGCAATTTAAAAGACAAGTCATTTATCGACTTAAATGAAATAAAATCATGAAAACAAAACAGTTCTCTTGTTGGCACAATCTGTGTTGTTATTCCTGAGTTGTTCTGCTGAAGCAGACTTATTTTGTATCTTACGACCAAGGTTAGAGGGGTTCTCTGAAAAGTACAAGTATAACTAAGCTATATCACCCGAACAGAATTCTTCTGCACCTTTTCAAGGACATTACGGTAGAATTTTGTGTGAAGGTGACTGCCATCAGGAAGGCCCAGAAGGTCTAGTTTTCTCTTTATATTCTAGACCAAAAAGAACAGCTTGACTTTCAGGTCTCCACCTTGTCTTTGGGAAAGGGAGGTATGAATTAGATTCCACAGAACCTTCCAGTCACAGCACTTAAGCTACAGTACTAGAGAATGCTTGCTAGAGATTCAGATTCTGAATTGCAAGATAGAGTATCTGTAAATTCTTCTGTGCATTCTCAAGGAAATAACCCAAGCTTAAAGAGAGAGGGGATTCCTCAGTCACAAATGAAATTATGTCTGTAATTTTGAATTTTTATTATCCATCTTGTAAATCAGAGAAGCCCTTAATAATACCTTTTCTTCAACGGATCATTAAGACAACATATTGTGACAGTATTATTTAGTGTCCAATTTTCAGATCCCATGTCATCATGATGTAAGAAATGGGGAAATAAAAAAATAAAACAGTAACTAACAAGCGTCGCAGTTTTATGGCAAAATGGCATTGTCTGTGACTCAGGGCAAGAAAATCTGAGAAAGCACTGAGGTATCTAATGCGGCAGGGTCCTCTGTTAAACTTGTCTCCATAAATTCCACCATTTCCACTGCCATCTCTTACTCCTTTCAAGCTATACATCCCACCAGAAGGGTGGATGATGCTACTTCTGCTGTTACTTCAGGCCCTTGTGGGTTATTTAATCACATCCTTTCATTTACATTAAATACATTAATTCTTTTTATATGTACCTGAAAGAAGAACTACTTGACACAGGGAAGAGGTGGGCTTAATTTTAACTCTCACTCTTATTTTTCCATGATATATCTTGCTTCTTAAATACCATAGAATCCCTTTGCATTGTTCAAAATGTGGACTAAAAGGTATACTTCTCAGGTTTATTATAAGAATGAAATGAGACAACAGAATGTATTAGTGGAATGTCCAAAACATTATAAATCTCAGGCCGCCTAGGTGGCTCAGTTGGTTAAGTGTCTGCCTTCAGTTCAGGTTATGATCCCAGGGTTCTGTGATCCAACCCCATGAGGGTCTGAGCTCCCAGCTCAGTGGGGAGTCTGCTTCTCCCTCTGCCCCTCCCCCAGTTTGTGTTCTCTCTCACTCTTGCTCTCCCTGTCTGAAATAAAATCTAAAAAAAAAAAAAAAAAAAAAAAATACAAAACATAAATTTCAAAAAAGGAGAAGAGAGGGGAATTCCCCTAATGCTGTCAAAACTTTAAGATATAAAAAAATCTCTCAACTAGTTGTTGTTTAAAACCAATACAGACTGCCTAGAAATGGACAATAATGAAAATATTACTTTAACAGCCTGTTTAACACATCTAAAGCAATGCTTAGAAAAATACTGAATAGTCCAATGATTTATATTACTAAGCAGAAAAAAATATAATGAATATCCAACCTAAAAAGCTAAGGAGCAATAGGGAAAGGAGAATAAATATACAGAAAAAGTAATAAATAGCATATATTGAACTAAAAAGTAGAATATAAATTTCTGAAAAATGAGTCTAAGGGTAAAATAAAGAATAAAACAGATAAATCTTTAACTTTTAAAAAGGGAAAAAACCAAACACACCAAACAAAAATAAAAGATGCAAATTTTCATAGAAGATGGCATTAAAGAATTATACACTATGAAAATTAATTTGCAAATGTAGATAAAAGAATCAACGATAACTCATTCAAGATAGCTACAAACTGAAACATACAGATTACCATAGAAGAAATAGAGAAATTTGTGAAAGAACCACCTCTCACCTCCCACACCTCTGGACACACAAACCAATCCAAAATAAAGTACTAATTACAGATACTTCAGGAAAGTCATGGAATTCTACCAATTACTTCAGCAACATAAAATTTATGCTAATATTTAAATTGTTCAAGAGCACCTTTAACAAATCTAAACAAAACGAAAGACAAGCAAAGAAAATAATACATTTTCACTTACTGGACATAAATTCTAAATTAAATATTAGCAGACAGAATATAGGAGCATAACACAACAATAATCTATTATTAATTAAAATCTTATTGGATTCAGGTATAATTCAATATTGAAGGAATCTACTAATATAATTTGCACAATATAGATTCAAATGTAAAACATATGAAATCACTTCTTAAATGTTAAAAAAGGTATTTGATAAAAATGTAACAACCACGTTTGATCTAAATAGTACATAAATGTTTAAATCATGGATATTTATTTGACATTAGGAAATATAGATATAAGTTTAAACATATATTTAGATCTAAATCTAGAACTTATAGTATTAATATGGATATAGATTTTCATGTGCAAATCAATGCTGTTGTTAAATTTAGAAACAGTGCAAGGATATTCACTATCACCACTATTGTTTAACATTGATTTGGACATCACAATTTACATGATTTGACAAAAGAGAGAAATAAGGTAAGAAACAAACAAAACCATCGTTATTTACCCAAAACAACACTGTGTGCCTGGAAAAAAATCAACTGAAAAACATTTTTAAAAAATAAAGGCAATCTCTTGGAGGTTGAAATTTAAATTGCCTTCCTCTATCAAAAACAAAACCAGTTTGACAAGCATCCATTTACAATAGCAAAAAGAAAGGAATAAGCCTACAGAAATATATATTAAAAATAATGTTCAAGATTCTTAAGAAATAAATTTTAAAACTCTCTTGTGGAGCATAAATATAAAATTTGAATCAATTAAAAGGCAATATGCTGTTTCTGGCTAGAAGCACTCTGTGAGATAAAATGTTAAATTTTCTAAATTAATATTTAAAGCCTAATCCGTTATCAATAAAAACCACAATGCAATTCTTTTAAACAAGGGAATTCTAAAGTTTCTACATATAGACATTAAAAATAACAAGAAAAAGAATAACAACAGCAAAAGCAAAGTTCTGGAAATCCTATTACTTTGGTACTGATGTAAGATTAGACAGAGAAACCACAAGGAAGGAGAAAATAAATAGTCCTAAATTAGACCTTCATTACCACACACACACACACACACACACACACACACACACACACACTTTCTCACAGGATTTTTGCATAAAACATCAATGACTTTTTATTATTAGTGAAAATAATGGATCATTCAATGAACAGTGTTGGACAAATTCATATGTCTTGAGAATACATAAAACTACTATCTCATAGTTTACACAAGAATTAATTTCTGATGGGTTAAAGATTTTAATAAGAAAAATAAAATGCAACTGTATAAGAAGAATGTATATCTTCAGCATGAAAAAAAATCTTTCTAAATTTCACATGAAACATAAGAAGCTATAAAAACAGTATGTAAATTAGAATAAAGTAGTCTCCTTGGCAATATATATACTATTACAGAGTCATAAGTAAACATTAAAGAGAAACAAAGCAAAAACAACAAAAAAGCAACATCACCAAAAAACATCTGGTATCAAAAGGGTGGTTTCCTTCACAGTTCATTCAAATCCATTGAAAAAAAACACACACAGAGAAATTAATTGATAATTTGTAAAGGGTACAGTGACAGTTCCAAGAAAAAGAAAATATGTATGAAAATATATAGGAATAGTAAAAATAAGTTAACCTTGTCTTTTCTTCCAGTATCAAGTGTTCTACTGCCCTCTGAAAACTCATAGATACTGAATAAATTACAATAAGCATATTTTAAGATGCATTTCTAAGTTTGTAAATAAATGGGGGAAATCCCAAAGAACCTATTTAGATTAACTGACGTGGTAAATTGAACATCAAATACTAAACAAGGGACACATATTCAAATCAGAAAAACAGAGCACTGAAAATTAAGATGCTTAACTCTCAAAGTTCTAGTTAAAGGGCCATTTGGGAAAAAAGAAACTATTCTTGGACAATGAGGGGTGACAGCCCCCAGGACCTCCAGCAGCACCAACAATTGGACTTTCTATGTGAAAGTGGTTCATAGCTGTGCTACCAATACAACAGTCACTAACCATATGAAGCTATTGAGCACTTAAAATATGCCTAATGCAGCTGATGATTTAAATATTTAATTTTATTTGTTTAATTTTCTTTTCTTTTTTTTTTTTTTTTTAAGTAGGCTCTATGTCCAACATGGGACTCAAACTCGCAACCTGAGATGAAGGGTCCCACGCTCTACCTAATTTTAATTTTAAAAGCCACACAAGGCTAGGACCTCTGGTATTAGCACAACTAAGGGGCCCTGACACCAGTAAAAGATTGGGCTACACAAGCTTTCTTTCTATGCAAAATGGAGCTAACAATGAAACTTGAAAGTTGATTATCTTTAGAACAACATTGTATAGAAAAAGAGGAAAATAAATACTAGGTTAGATATACATTACTTATTGGTTATGGGAATACTAAGTCAATATATTAAATTAGACATATTTTTTTAATTAAAAATAAACTTACAAGAACTAAATAGCTGGACGTTAAGTCCTTATAAACTGGGAGGCTGTGTGTGGGTGTGGGTGTGTATAATCAAAATGAAAACATCCGAAGTTCAATGAATTATTCAGAAGGAAGTTAGACACTGATTATTACTAGAAATCGTAATAACATTCAGTTGTATTTCAAGTATAACTAGTTAAGAATATAAATGGAAAGAAAAATTTCAAATCTAGTACAAGGAAGAAAAACCAAATGGGAAAAAAGATGACTGTTGATAAAGGAATAAGAAAGGAGAAAAAGATAGAAAAAAGGAAGATGACAAGAATGTTGAAATACATTCAAATACAATCAACATTATCTCAATAAATGCTAGTAAAATAAGTCAACTGAAAGAGATTGTTGGGTTGGATTAAAGATGCACTCCAACTTTTTTTGATCATGATAAGATGTTTGTTCTAACAGAAGAACACAGAAAGACTGCAAGGGATGGTCTGGAAACACATACAGGAAAGTGGCAACTGAAAGAATGCTGTAGTGTGATTAAGATAAAACAGATTTTAAGATGAGAAGAATTACTAGAGATAAAAATGGTGACTATATAAACATAACAGTTTTAATTAACTTAGAAGATATTAAAATTCTAAGTTTAAAGGCATTTAATTAAACATCTTATCTTATATAGAGAATAATAGAAATTGATGAACCCATGATAACAATGGGTATTACAACACGCCACTTACAAATTACTAAAAATACAGCATAATTTAATGAATGTACACAGAATTGTACTATCAATAATTACAGAACACACACACATAGAAACGTCATTAAATTTAACCTCACGAAGGAGTGTGTGCTGGCAGGCGGAGTTAGACACCAGTGCAGCTCAGCCAGGAGGGGAGCAGAGCCGAATTTGGGAAGCAGCCACCTGCTATGCTGAGAACCTCTGGAAACTGGCTAAGGAGCTGCGGAACTAAGAATTAGAGTCCTGAGGAAGAGTTAAGATGACGGAGGAGTAGGGGACCCCTTTTTCAGCCGGTCACCTGAGTCGAGCTGGATAGGTACCAGACCAGCCTAAATAACCACGGAATCAGCCTGAGACGCAGGAAAATACATCTGGATCTCTACAAATGAACATCTCCAGCACTGAGTATTGAGATAAATAAATAAATAAAATCTTTAAAGAAGAAGCCCACATCCCTAAGATCCCTATAAAACAAGGGGCATGGCCTGGGACCCAGTCAATAATTTGGGCTCTGGACAACCCCGCAACCCCTCCTCATCAGAATGACAAGAAGGAGAAGCCCCCCTTCCGGCAAAGAAAAGACAGTGAGTCTGTGGCCTCTGCCACAGAAATAATGGATATGGATGTAACCAAATTACCAGAAATGGAATTTAGAGTAACGATGGTCAAAATGATGAGTAGAACTGAAAAAAGTATTAATGGAAAGGTTACTGAGAATATAGAATCCCTAAGGATGGAAATGAGAGCGAATCTGACAGAAATTAAAAATTCTATGAGCCAAATGCAGGCAAAACTAGAGGCTCTGACGGCCAGGGTCACAGAAGCAGAGGAACGGGTTAGTGAATTGGAGGATGGGTTAATAGAGGAAAAAAACCAAAATAGAAGCTGCTCTTAAAAAAATCCAAGCCCACGAATGTAGGTTACGGGAGATTACTGACTCAATGAAACGATCCAATGTTAGAATCATTGGCATCCCCGAGGGGGTGGAGAAAAACAGAGGTCTAGAAGAGATATTTGAATAAACTGTAGCTGAAAAATTCCCTAATCTAGCGAGGGAAACAAACATTCATGTCCAAGAGGCACAGAGGACCCCTCCCAAGCTCAACCACGACAAACCTATGCCACATCACGTCATAGTGCATTTCGCAAATATTAGATCCAAGGATACAGTATTGAAAGCGGCCAGGGCAAAGAAATTTCTCACATACCAAGGCAAAGGCATCAGAATTACGTCAGACCTGTCTACACAGACCTGGAATGAGAGAAAGGGTTGGGGGAGCATTTTTAAAGCTCTTTCAGAGAAAAACATGCAGCCAAGGATCCTTTATCCAGCAAGGCTGTCATTCAGAATTGATGGAGAAATAAAGACATTTCAGAATCGACAGTCACTAGCCAATTTCGTAACCACGAAACCAGCCCTACAGGAGGTATTACGGGGGGTTCTATAAAAGTAAAAAGGCCCCAAGAGTGATACAAAACAGAAAGTCACAGCCAATACAAACAAAGACTTTACTGACAACATGGCAGAATTAAAAGCATATCTCTCAGTACTCAGCCTTAACATTAATGGTTTAAATTCTTGCTTTAAACGCCACAGGGTTGCAGATTGGATAAAAAGAAATGACCCATCCATTTGCTGTCTACACGAGACTCATTTCGAACCCAAAGATGCATTCAGACTGAGAGTAAGTGGATGGAGTACCATATTTCATGCAAATGGACCTCAAAAGAAAGCTGGGGTAGCAATTTTCCTATCAGATAAATTGGATTTTAAACTACAGACTATAGTTAGAGATGCAGAAGGGCACTATATTATTCTTAAAGGAAGTATTCAACAAGTGGATATGACAATTATAAATATATATGCCCCCAACAGGGGAGCAGCAAGATACACAAGCCAACTCTTAACCAGAATAAAGAGACATATAGATAAAAATACATTAATAGTAGGGGACCTCAACACTCCACTATCAGAAATAGACAGAACACCCTGGCAAAGACTAAGCAAAGAATCAAAGGCTTTGAATGCCATACTCGACGAGTTGGACCTCATAGATATATATAGAACACTACACCCCAGAACCAAAGAATACTCATTCTATTCTAATGCCCATGGAACATTCTCAAGAATAGACCATGTTCTGGGACACAAAATAGGTCTCAACCCATACCAAAAGATTGAAATTATCCCCTGCATATTCTCAGACCACAACGCTCTGAAATTGGAACTCAACCACAAGGAAAAATTTGGAAGAAATTTTTGGAGACTTGGAGACTAAGAACCATCCTGCTCAGGAATGACTCGATAAAACAGGAAATCAAAAATCAAATTAAACAATTTATGGAGACCAATGAGAATGAAAATACAACAGTCCAAAACCTATGGGATACTGCAAAGGCAGTCCTAAGGGGGGAAATACATAGCCATCCAAGCCTCACTCAAAAAAATAGAAAAATCTAAAATGCAGTTTTTATATTCTCACCTCAAGAAGCTGGAACAGCAACAGAGGGACAGGCCTAATCCACGCACGAGGAAGCAGTTGACAAAAATTAGAGCTGAAATCAATCAATCAGAAACAAGAAGTACAGTAGAGCAGATCAACAGGACTAGAAGCTGGTTCTTGGAGAGAATCAATAAAATTGGCAGACCACTGGCAACACTTATCCAAAAGAAAAGAGAAAGGACCTAGATTATTAAAATTATGAATGAAAAAGGAGAGGTCACGCCGAACACATTTGAAATTGGAAGGATTATTAGAAATTTTTATCAACAGCTATATGCCAATAAACTAAGCAATCTGGAAGAGATGGAATCCTTCCTGGAAACCTATAAACTGCCAAGATTGAAACAGGAAGAAATTGATTTCTTAAACAGGCCAATTAATTATGAAGAAATTGAGTCAGTGATAAACAACCTTCCAAATAACAACACTCCAGGCCCGGACGGTTTTCCTGGGGAATTCTACCAAACATTCAAAGAAGAAATAATACCTATTCTCCTAAAGCTATTTCAAAAAATAGAAACAGAGGAAAGCTACCAAACTCATTCTAGGAGGCCAATATTACCTTGATCCCCAAACCAGGCAAAGACCCCCTCAAAAAGGAGAATTACAGACCGATTTCCCTAATGAATATGGACGCCAAAATCCTCAACAGGATACTTGCTAATAGAATCCAACAGTACATTAAAAGGATTATCCATCACGATCAAGTGGGATTCATACCTGGGATGCAAGCGTGGTTCAACATTCTCAAATCAATCAGCGTGATACATCATATCAACAAGAAAAGACTCAGGAACCATATGATCCTCTCAATCGATGCCAAAAAAGCATTTGACAAAATACAGCATCCTTTCCTGATTAAAACCCTTCAGAGTATAGGAATAGAGGGTACATTTCTCAATCTCATAGAAGCCATCTATAAAAAGCCTACTGCAAATATTATTCTCAATGGGGAAAAGCTGAAGGCTTTCCCTTAAGATCAGGAACTCGACAAGGATGCCCACTCTCGCCACTATTATTCAACATAGTACTAGAAGTCCTTGCAACAGCAATCAGACGACAAAAAGGGATCAAAGGTATTCAAATTGGCAAAGAAGAAGTCAAAATGTCTCTCTTCGCAGATGACATGATACTCTATATGGAAAACCCAAAAGAAGCCACTCCCAAACTATTAGAAGTTATAGAACAATTCAGTAACGTGGCAGGATACAAAATCAATGCTCAGAAATCAGCTGCATTTCTATACACGAATAACGAGACCGAAGAAAGAGAAATTAGGGAATCCATCCCATTTACAATAGCACCAAAAACCATACGTTACCTTGGAATTAACTTAACCAGAGACTTAAAGGATCTATGTTCTAGAAACTATAAATCACTCTTGAAAGACATTGAGGAAGACATAAAAAGATGGAAAGATATTCCATGCTCATGGATCGGAAGAATTAACATAGTTAAAATGTCCATGCTACCCAGAGCAATCTACACTTTCAATGCTATCCCGATCAAAATACCGAAAACGTTTTTCAAAGAACTGGAACAAACAGTCCTTAAATTTGTATGGAACCAGAAAAGACCCCGAATCTCCAAGGAACTGTTGAAAAGGAAAAACAAAGCTGGGGGCATCACAATGCCGGATTTCGAGCTGTACTACAAAGCTGTGATCACAAAGACAGCATGGTACTGGCACAAAAACAGACACATAGACCAATGGAACAGAATAGAGAGCCCAGAAATGGACCCTCGGCTCTTTGGGCAACTAATATTTGATAAAGCAGGAAAAAACATCCGGTGGGAAAAAGACAGTCTCTCCAATAAATGGTGCTGGGAAAATTGGACAGCTACATGCAAAAGAATGAAACTTGACCACTATCTCACACCATACACAAAAATAAACTCCAAGTGGATGAAAGACCTTGATGTGAGACAGGAATCCATCAAAATTCTAGAGGAGAACATAGGCAGCAACCTCTACGACATTGGCCAAAGCAAACTTTTTCATGACACATCCCCAAAGGCAAGAGAAACAAAAGATAAAATGAATTTATGGGACTTCATCAAGATTAAAAGTTTCTGCACAGCCAAGGAAACAGTCAGAAAAACTAAGAGGCAGCCCACGGAATGGGAGAATATATTTGCAAATGACACTGCAGATAAAGGACTGGTATCCAAGATCTACAAAGAACTTCTCAAACTCAATACACGAGAAACAAATAAACAAATCAAAAAATGGGCAGAAGATATGAACAGACACTTTTCCAATGAAGACATACAAATGGCTAACAGACACATGAAAAAATGTTTAAAATCATTAGCCATCAAGGAAATTCAAATCAAAACCACACTGAGATACCACCTTATGCCAGTTAGAATGGCAAAAATAGACAAGGCAAGAAACAACAATTGTTGGAGAGGATGTGGAGAAAGGGGATCCCTCCTACATTGTTGGTGGGAATGCAAGTTGGTGCAGCCACTCTGGAAAACAGTGTGGAGGTCCCTTAAAAAGTTAAAAATTGAGCTACCCTATGATCCAGCCATTGCACTACTGGGTGTTTACCCCAAAGATACAGACGTAGTAAAGAGAAGGGCCATATGCACCCCAATGTTCATAGCAGCAATGTCCACAATAGCTAAATCATGGAAGGAGCCGAGATGCCCTTCAACAGATGACTGGATTAAGAAGTTGTGGTCCATATATACAATGGAATATTACTCAGCTATCAGAAAGAACGAGTTCTCAACATTTGCTACAACATGGACGGCACTGGAGGAGATAATGCTAAGTGAAATAAGTCAAGCAGAGAAAGACAACTATCATATGATTCCTCTCATCTATGGAACATAAAAACTAGGAAGATCGGTAGGAGAAGAAAGGGATAAAGAAAGGGGGGGTAATCAGAAGGGGGAATGAAACATGAGAGACTATGGACTATGAGAAACAAACTGAGGGCCTCAGAGGGGAGGGGGGTGGGGGAATGGGATAGACCGGTGATGGGTAGTAAGGAGGGCACTTGCATGGTGCACTGGGTGTTATACACAACTAATGAATCATCGAGCCTTACATCAGAAACCGGGGATGTACTGTATGGTGACTAACATAATATAATAAAAAATCATTAAAAAAAAAATTAACCTCGCGAAGTTTCAAAAACGGATATTTTATAGATTATGAAACCTTTGATCAATGCAGTGAACTTAGATATCAATTACTAAAAGATAACTAACGCTTTTTGTATGCAAAATTTTATTCCACATGCATTAAAATAAAAAATGTGAAGAACACAACCTTAAAAGTTTTAGAAATAAATATCAGCCACATCTTATTTATCTAGAAATAGTAAAATATTTAACTCCCCAAATAATTTTAAAAGTTGAAAAATCTGATTACATTCAGATTAAGAACTTCTGCTTAATAAAGACCCTCAAACATGAGAAGATATGTATAACAAAAATAAAAAACAATTTCTACCCAAATTACATAAACAGTTATTATTAATAATTAGGAAAAATATATGCAACTCAATAGAAAAAAACATATAGAGAGAGAGAGAGAGAGAGAGAGAGAAAGAGAGGTGTTTCCCAGAAAAGAAAACTAAAGGACCAACAAGTAAAACAAAAGTTTAACAATGCCAATTTTTGGTAAAGAAATGGAGTAAAGATCACTCTCACAAACTGTTGATAATATATATAAATAGACAAACACAAAGTTGAAAAAAACCATAGCAGTATCGAATAACACGCAAACAGACTGCAATGTACTACCTATTGATAAAGATAATTGTAAACACATTGGAAATATCCTGATTAAGCCTTTTTTCTCATATCTATGATTAAGTTCTATAAGACTGAAAGTAGATTAAACCTGAATCAAGTCAAAAGTGACTAATGAAAATGATATTAACAAAAAATAAACAAAACGGAATGCATGGCTTGATTAAAAGGTCAAATATAATCATTCAAGTTTTACCATCCATAAGAACTATACTACCAATTACTTGAATCATATTTCAAATTATTAACAGACCTGGCCTCATTTGTTCAAAGACTGAACTATTAAGATAATAATTGAACATGAAATTGGATTCTTTATTAATATCTTTTCCATGGTGAAAAAAAGTTTTAATGTCTATATTAGAAATTTAGCCCACTAAAGCTCAATTCTTACAAAGAAAATACTTTTTTATTAGGAATTCAATCTGATAAAAAATATGCCAATTTCTACAAAGAGAAAGCAGGTATTAACAAAAAGATATGAAAGTTCTTAAACTTATTCCCAAATCTGTTTGATTTTGTTTTGTTTTGTTTTGAGCATTAAACAAAAAAATAAATAAATAAATAAACACACAAAGATAACTTAATGAACAATCCGTGCTCCTGAAATGCTGAGTCCATAATTCTTCCTGAATTATCGGGACCCTGTCCAAATGAAGTAATTTCTGTGCTGTTTCAGCATCCTTTTTCAAAATTCCTATTGCTCTTAACATTAGGTTTATATCAGTTCTCTAACACTTTTAAATCTGAGTAAATTAAGTACGCCAGTATAAAAATATGACTATGAAAACACATTGTCACACACACACGCACGAGTTCTCAAAAAGCTTGCCATATAATACATTTTAGTAATATTTAAAATGACTTTTTGCTCCTCTCCTAAACCTGCCTTTGTAGAATTTTAAAAACATTTCTCAAATATGACATTCCCAGCAGCAGTTAATTTTTTTTAAATTATATAGTGCATATGTACCAAACGGGCATTCAACTTCCCGACATTCATCCCATCTCTACCTGATGAATGTCTTTACTTGCAAATGGTCACTAGGTTTCTTTATTTAGCACCTATTTCATGGAAGATTAAATCTCCCCATTGCCCTGAAGTTACCACTCTAAAGTTTGATTCGTGATGTTGTAGATGAAGATTTTTTCAGACAACCTATTTTCTTTTTCATATTATAGCAGTAATCTGAGGTCATATAATGGTTAGAAAAAGCTCTTCTAGTTAGAATCTCAAATTTGGCCTGTTTAGATCCAACTAACCACTGCACATAAAGTTTTGGTGCCTAGAGCAGGCAGATAAAGCAAAGAATACTCATTAATAAGTATTTCCGTATATTTTTGTCTTATTTGACAGCTTAGAAGAATTCTATAATTTAGGACTCAATTATTCTAGAAACCCCTACCCTTTTTGGCTCGCTGAAAATTCTCCCCTCTCCTAACGTTGCTCTTTCTGGCCCATCACTCCTTACTCTCCTGTTTGGCCTTCTCCTTCTCTGCCCAACCTCTGAATTCTGCAGTTTCATTCCTCTTTTCTATCTGAAATGTCCCCCTACTAATTAATAAATTAACAAATGTTGACTAAAGACCTCCTATAAGCTATATATGATCTCATTGAGTCTTGCTATTTATAGACTAATTATGTTTAATTTTGTATTTTAACGCTTTCTCTTTGAATTCCTTTTTTGTAGTCTGCCTGCCTAAATAATATCTCTACTTTGATATATAATAGACCTCTCATTCTCAGTATATCAAACTGAACACTCAAACCAAACAAAATACAAAACAAAAAAAAGAGAATTTATAAATGGGAGATGACAACTATTAATGATTGACAACCTTAGACCTGAATTTTTTATCTCTATCACAACCTGTTCATGCACTTATCTATTCGCATCACGACCCATTCATTGGTATTGACCAAACATTGACTGAAAAACTATAATGGAAGATTAGATATCACATCAAAAACACAAAGAACATGTGTAAACAATAACTATGTAGTAGGATCCAAATAAATAACCAAAATACTAAAAAAAAAGCTACACAAATCTTATTACCTAACCAAAATCAGCAAAGCTGGAAATATCTAACTAAAGAACAAAAGAAAAATGTTAGAAAAACTTTTTCAAAATATTGTAAATAATTATGTGTCCCAGGAAAAATACATGGAATTTAGAAATATTTATTATAGAACAATAATAAAAGCATTACATATAAAAGCTGATTTCCTGCTTACAGGAAAATGATGAGCAGTAAATAACTACTAGAAAATGAGAAAATGGAATTAGCCCAGTATCCAACTTGCAGAGTTAAATATAATTAAAATGACAGTAAACCCATAGGAAGTAGAAAACATAAAAAGAGCAAAAACAAAAAAAAAATTAATGTAATGAAAACCAAGAAACTTTACAGAGAACATAAACAGAAAAATGGTCCTTTGAAGACATTACTTTGCTAGAGAAACACAACGGATGAAAGAAAGGAAGAAAAAATAAGGAATAATAGCAATGAAAAAGGTCATATAATTACAAATATAGTACAGGTTTGAAATTATAATAGTATTTTAAGAAAGTTACTAAGTTCATACCTAAAATCATAAAAAATGAGAATTTTTTACAAAAATAGAAATTTTTAATATTGATTTAATAAAAATGAAAGACCTAAAATAGATTAAAGAAATTATATTAGTAGTCCTACCTCTAGTTGAAAACCCTAGATTTATATTTTTATATAAATAAGTTCTTGTCAAAATTTCAAAGATTAGAAATTCTTAGACTATAAGGAAAAGATAGGAAAAGATAGAAGTCCTTAAATTCAAATTTATCTAGTAAAGTCGGAGATACACTTACCTATGACCCAAAAATTCTATGCTTAGGTGTATGCCCTTTTCATTAAAAGGCCAAGTAGTAAATATCTTAGGATTTGAGGACCATATTGTCTCTGTTGTAATCACTTAATTCTGCCATTGTAGTATGAAAATAGCCAAAATATATGTCAAAAGATACATAAACGGGTTTCACTATGTTCTAATAAAACTTTATAAAACCAGGAGGTAGACTCGATTTGGTCAATGGGCAAGAGTTTGTCAACCTCTGTACTACAGGATGAATTTCATTCAACCAAATGATGACTAGGAAATTTCAAGAAAAGAAATAAGCATGTTAAAATACGTAAATGTACATATAAAACAAAGGTGTAGGGTAAAGACCGATGATTAATACACAAATGTTGCATATTGTATTAAAACTATCAGCCAATACAATTAGACAATAAAAATCAATTAGCGACACAAGATTAACTAAAAAGGAAGTAAAACGATGTTTGTAGATGATATGATAGCATACCTGAAAAAAATCCCAGAGAATCGATGAAAAAACTTATTCAAAAGGTAATTAAATTCAAAGAAATACCAGTATATATAACTAACACAAAGAATAAAAAATTTTTTCTTGTACACAAACAAGAAACACAACATAATGGTAAAGAAACCCCTTTTATAATAACTGTACAAAAATCAATACTTAGAAATAAATTTCAGGAGAAACATACAAACCTTTACGAGTAAATTTTAAAAATTCTTGAAAGACACCAAATTAGATTTGGATAAACAGGGATGGGAGAATCCCCGATTCTTGGATAGAGTGAATTACACACAAATATATGTGGCAACTTGTTATATGACAAAGAAAGCACCTCAAATCATTATTGTGAGGATGAATTTTTAAATAAATGGTGTTCTGGCAATAGGATAATAATTCAGAAAAAGACAAAATTAGAATTGTATCTTAATAATAAACTCTAAAAAGATTAAGGATTAAACGTAAAAAAGAAATGACATAAAATAGAACTACATGAGTACCTGTTTTCCTTTTTAACTGGTATAGGGAATGGCTACTCACCTATGACATAACATCAAGATGTAATAAATGAAAAGACTGCTAAATTTGACTATGTAAAAAATTAAAAATACATTAAATGATACAAACAAAATTTAAAAACCTGAAAAACTGGGGGAAAATTTTCACAACATATAAACAAAGAGTCAATATTCTCATAAATAAAGAACTCTTTAAATTGAGGATAAAAGGTCAAAAAAATCTAATAAAAATTAGGAAAAAGTACAAATAGAAAAATCACCCAAAAAGACATAAAAATGGTCCTTAAACATATGAGAAGGTGTTCAAACTCACTTGTAAGTAGAGAAAGCAAATTAAAACAATATTGAAATATCATTTCTCAACTATCAGACTGACAATAATTTAAAAACATGACAATACTTTCTGTTCATGTGGTTGAGGAGAAACAGGCACATTCATTTGTCGCTAATGCCAATGTAAATCAAATACAATCTTTCCAAGGAACTATTTTGGCAACACACAAAAAATCTTCTCATACATTTACTTTTTGATTCAGTAATGGCAGTTCTAGAAATCTTACTGTTAAATTCACCTCTAACAATATGAAAATAAGCACAAGGTTATTCATTGCAGCACTGTTTAGAACTACAAGATATTGGAAACAATCTAATGCTCACACATGGGAGAATGGTTGAAAAACTATATGGTAAAGCCATACAAGGCTGCAACAACATGGGGGAGCACCCAACCAGAGCTCAACAGATTCCCTAATTTCAGAAGATGAAGGTGAGAGACTGGGAGACCAAAGTAGGTAGAATTAACAAGACAGAATACTGGAGAAAAGAGAGCTGCCTGGAGAGAGAAACCTAGAGGTCTGCAGATGGGCCCCCTCAGCACTGATCAACACATGTGTGTCAGGAAACTACCCACAGTCAGGGAAAGAATCAGCCAGAAGCCTGGAGCCAAAGGCACTAGAACTCACATAGGGCTGTGTCAGGGTTAACGTGGAGCATGAAATCAGCCATAATCCCTGGCTCACCAAAATGTAACACGGAGGTCGCTGAGAGCAGGGAAGGTTTCAGAGAAAGCCATAGGCCTCTAAGAATGACGAGGCCTGAGTGACCACTCAGCCTTTGGAATGCTACAGGGAGTTGCCTTCCCCAAACTTTCTTAGCCCAAACCACCACCCTCTGATGGAAGAGACGTAGGCATTGTCCCTTAGGCTACATTTGCCAAAACTCGTAGAAAATGCAAATTAGCATATCGCATCTTTCCCATAAACAGATCCTCCCAGTTTCAGTAACACCCCTGTCACACATCATGTGCTTAAGAAACAGTGATAAGGACTTGTGATTATCCTGAAAGACCAATAAAAGTGGGAGCAAAGAAGAGCAAAGGGTCTTGGTCTTTGAATGTTGACACCCTTTCCTTCTCCTCTTTTTCATAGCAAAGTTCAGAGTTAATCTTTCATGCATCAGTACAGGGATTGCCGGCCATCCCTGGCAGGGCTGGAAATAGTGCCCATCCCCACTGACCAAACTGGAAAACTTCATCATGATTCATGGGGCAGTGGGTAGAGAATTCAGAAGAGTCTTGCCTCTGTTGTGGAGGAATAATTAGTCCAAAATTGAGCACTGCTCTGTTGACACCTACCAAATCTTAAAAGGAAGACCTGAGAGGATCAATCTATTCCCAAGCAATTTATTTGCATCCCATAACAAAGCTCAAGTATATTTAGAGGAGTTATAGGGGAAGAAAAATCTCTTTCTCTATCCACCTTAGGTTCTCCAGCTGGGGACCTGTAAATTAGATGGACCTAAGACAGATTAACAAAGGAAAAACAAACAGGTATTTATTAACATGCATTGTGTAGGTAACACATGGGAGTGCACAAGACGAGTAACTCGGAGGTTTGGTTAGAACTTGGGCTTAGGTAGCATCTTAGCAAAGGAACAATATATTTTTAGAGAAGTGACAGGACAAACAAAAAGGACTCTAGGTCTCCAGAGCTGGCAAATACATGAGAAATTAATGGCAGATAAGGCTAGTTAGTAAAGTTTGTTTTATAAATTCCTCTGGTGCTGTCTCTAAGTTGATAAAGGTCTTAAATTGTCTCCAGTGATTAACTTTTTGTCCTTTCTGGTAGAAGAGAGGTCACCTTTGTAAATTTGTGTCTTGCTTTTAAGCAAATAGGGGAGTGCAGACAGCTTTTCTTGTATCTGTTTCTTCTCAATTCCTTTTCGCTCAAAACAAGCTTTATGCCAAAACAGCGTACTTTGGGGTGGTATATTCTAACACCTGAGAAAACACAAAAATATTGAGCTCCCGGGTGCCTGGGTGGCTCAGTAAGTTAAGCAACTGCCTTCAACTCAGGTCATGATCCCAGAGTCCTCGGATCAATTCCCGCACTGGGCTCCCTGCTTCCTCCCTCTCCCTCTGCTGCGCTCTCTCTCTGTCAAATAAATAAATTAAATTAAATTAAAAATATGGAGCACCCAATAAGGTGGGATGTGTCATATTAGAGAGTAGCAGCTCTGCCAAAACTTGGGGTAGGTCAACAAAAGAGAAAAGTCTGGTTTTAAGTTTTCTGCTTAAGTCATTCATTCCATGTTATGGATTTAATTGTGTCTCTCAAAATACATTGAAATCAAAACTTCTAAACCTGTGAAGATGACTTTCTTTTGAAATAGAGACTTTACAGATATAATCAAGTTAAAGTGGGGTCATACTGAATTAGGGCCAGCTTGAATCCAATGACTGATGACCTTAGAAGAAAAGGGAAATTTAAATATGGCGCTGTGAAGATTAAGGCAAAGATTGGAGTGACACCTCCCTAGCCAAGGAACTCCAAGGATTGCTGGAAACCGTCAGAAGCCAGGGAAGAGGCAAACAACAGGTTCTGCCTCACAAATTCAGGGAACAATCAAAGTTGCCAGCATCTTAGTTCTTAACTTCAAGGCTCCAGAACTGTAAGAAAATAAGTATCTGTTGTTTTAAGCCTCATGATTTTTGGGTTTTGGTACCTTGTTAAGGCAACCCTAGGAAACTAACACAATTAGCAAGTATGGAATTCTGGAATTGCTCATTGGCCCTTTGTTTAAGAGATCAGTCTACTAAATGTTGTCAATGCAAAGGAGACAAGCAGTTAATGTGGAGGGTACTGAATTGTTCTCCATTGTAGAGAGAGGGGAGATTTTTGATATAGGGAGAGACAACCAAAATGAATGGGAATAAGAAGCCTACAAAGCTGAGGGTCTTCAAGGAGAGGTGAATTTTGAAACCCAGTGATTACATACAGCTGCAGAGTGTTTTTCAAGTTCTCTGCTCTGCTGTGCTACAATTGCTACCCACACACAACCCTTGCAACCTCGGTGACAATTTGATATTGTTATGCACTTATTCTCATTTGGGTGGTTCTGTGGGAAAGTGAAGGAACTTAATAAGGGCCTGGTAGGGATAAAGAAGAATGATAGGGGCGCCTGCGTGGCTCATTTGTTAAGCGTCTGTCTTCGGCTCAGGGCGTGATTCTGGGGTCCTCGACCTAGCCCCACAACAGGCTCCCTGCTGGGAGCCTGCTTCTTCCTCTCCCACTCCCCCTGCTTGTGTTCCCTCTCTCGCTGGCTGTCTCTCTCCCTGTCAAATAAATAAATAAAATCTTAAAAAAAAAAAAAAAAAAGAAGAATGATAGTTCACCAGGAGACAAAATGGAGATTGATGTTAGAACTGAGTTATAGATAAAAATTTGAAATAGCCCTTTCCCCCCCAAATCCCTAGAGATTTGAAAGAGAAAACAGGGCTCCCAAGGTATATTAAATGAAAGTAGAATGAATTTTAATTAAATACTAATTGAATTTAAAGGTCATGGTAAACCATCAAGCTAGAGTCAAATGAGGAGCAGAGTTGATAACTGAATTTCCTGTGTCTTTTGCTACCAACAACCTTTATGAATCAGCTGGATTTTAACCATGTTTTATCATATTATTTCAATTTAATTCCTATCATGTCTAATGGGAGCCATCCTATATTTTTGATGATTGTGCTTAGTTATGCTATGCTATGTTGATTTTATGATTTAGCTCCCAGAGTAAAATATTTAATTTGTCTAGTTTCTTTTTTTTTTTTAAGATTTATTTGAGAGAGAGAGAGTACAAGTGGGGGTGGAGAAAGGCAGAGGGAGAGGGAGAAGCAGACTCCCTGCTGAGCAAGGAGCCTGATGTGGGGCTCGATCTCAGGACCCTAGGATCATGACCTGAGCTAAAAGGCACTTAGCCGACTGAGCCACCCAGGTGCCCTACTATGCCTAATTTCTAAATAATCATGCCCTCTTTATCTCACCTTTTTTTTTTTTTCACCCATACCCCCCCCCCCCACCTCTGGCAACCAGTGATCTGGACTGTTTCTATGATTTTTTTTTTTTCAAGTTCTACATATTTGTCCTACTCTGACTTATTTCAGTGAGTGTAATGCCTTCAAAGTCCAACCATACTGTTGCAAATGGCGGGATTTCCTTCTTTTTATGACTAGAGATTATTTGAGTGTGTCTGTGTACCACATTTCCCATATTTTGGCTATTGTAAATAATGCTGCAATGCACATGAGGGTGCAGATATTTCTTTAAGATAATGATCTCATTTCCTTCAGATATATGCCTAAGGGTGGAATCACTGGATCATATATTAGTTCTATTTTTAATATTTTGAGGAACCTCCATACTGTTGTCCATCGTAGCTGCACCAATTTACATTCCTAAGGACTGCTTTATCTCTGATTCTACATATTAACAGAGACATGTATGGCATTTTATGGTTCATTAATATGATCACCCACATGATTTTACCTGTTCCTTAGAAAAATATGATTTTTAAATGAGATTATTATCTTCCTCCTACAGATTTTTTTAAAAAGAGAGATCCAGAGGATGATTTGCTATTCTCAAAATGCTGGAATGTGGCAAAATTACAATCCAAACTCATGTTTATTGGCACCAATTTCCTTAGTCTTTATATATATATATATATATATATATATATATATATATATATATATATATATATATATATATATATAACATTATCTCCTGCAAAATTTAGCCATGATTTTCACTTGTGAGCAAACAGTTAATATGGTTAAATTGGCTAGCCAATGATGTTTGAACCCTAAAATTCATTTGCTTTCAGGAAGGAAAGAAAAACAAGGAGAAAAAATGTATTTTTCTAATTTGAAATAAGGCAATGACTACTCCTTAAATAAAGGCATTTCAGCAGGAATTAGTGATGATAGTACTAATCAAAATAATTCCCCACACAGACCATTTCAAATTTCCATTTGATGAAAGACAGTAAAAACCTGAATTTCAAGGATAAGTTATCCTTGAATCTACAATTGTTATACTTCTATGTTGTTATACATTTTGACAGGCATTTCATTAATGTTGAGAATATATATCAATTGTGTAAATATAACTTTAAAGAGTAAATAGAAAGAAATGTCTTTGTTGGGAAGTTACATTTGTTTGTAAGAGAAAACAAGAAAGTAAATGCAATGTTTCTCTAATCTTTGATTCATTTCTTATTAAAACAGTAGCTTACATATCTGAATGTCTGATTTCACAGACAGTACAATTATTTTGAATTATAAAAGCCTACACAGTGTCTTGATTAAATCAAGATGTTTTCCAGCATAGGACAATGTGCCACTGATTTTTGTCATTCTAAGACACTAACCTGTCAGAAAATTTAAAAATGACCTTTTATGGTGTAACTCATTAGGCTTTTTGTGGCAATTTCATATTTTTTTAGCTTATAAGGGTTATATACTCCATGTAAATTTCTCTGAGAATAAGTGAGTCATTTTAAAAAATCACATTTTCAAGGCTGAATGAAAGCAGCTATATACATTGAACTATATGCTAAAATGTTATATGAACAACTCTGATTTTAAAAACATATTAGCTATTTGAAATATGTGAAAACCTTAAAAATATTTTATAATAAAGAGAAGCATTTCAGATCTTTTACACCCATCATATAAATGAACATATGGTGAATTAGTTTTTCACAAGCAAAATATACTTTCATTAGTTTAGACAACTAGTACACACAATTTATTACAGAAAACCAGATGGATTAGTAAAAGTCAGGCTGTGTTTTGGATATTTTGACTGTTCTGTGGCAAATGGAATTGGTTTGGGGAAATGCCATATACATTAACTACTATTCTGTTCCATAAACAGTTCAAGAACAGAGCACCTGGCTTAAAAATAATAATGGAAATATTGGATAGTGGAAAATAACAATCAGTATTTGAATAAGAAATTCAGCATTAACTTAATAATGTAATCATTGTGGTCAAAGTTGGCCTTATGGACAATTACAATGTTAGGCACACTTGATTAATTCTTCCATAAATAAGGAAATGTAAGTTCTGTAACACTACCCACTTAAAATCACCTCAAGGATGAGTCATTTAGAAAATAATAAATACAAAAGCAGTGGCTGGGGTGGCTCAGTCAGTTAAGCATCTGCCTTTGGCTCAGGTCATGATCCCAGGGTCCAGGGATGGAGCTCCACAAAGGGCTCCCTGCTCAGCGAGGAGCCTGCTTCTCCCTCTGTCTCTGCCACTTCCCCTGCTTGTACTCTCTCTCACTTACTTTGTCTCAAATAAATAAATAAAATCTTAAAACACACACACACACACACACACACACACACACAAGAGAGAGAAACAGGAGTCAGGTATGCAAGCTGTGAAGCATTTTTTTTTTTTTCACATTGGAATTGTACTCAAGGTTTAGAAGAGAGAGTGAAAACATATTACAGACTCAAATACATGGTCTATTACTCGACATCATTTCTCCCATCTGGGTCCTTTGCCTCCTTTTGTAATTCACTTGTGCTCTAAACACTTCTGACAGGTAAAAGAGGCACCAAAACAAAACAAAACAAAACAAAACAACAACAACAACAAAAAAAAACCCACCAGACAGAAGGAAAGGAAAAGGAAGAAAAGGAAAGAGAAAAAAGGGGCAAAGATCTATATTTTTTACAACTAGTCGAACACAAATTTCCATGGCATCTAGAAACTTTTGTGTACACTTAGGAGCTTAGAGAAGGGAACTTATAAAGAAATTCAATAGGTATTCATTTTATATAAGTCTAATGATTCTTAGCATTAAAAAAGAAATGTATTCTCAATCACAGGAGTACTAAAATGGCTTTTCTCTGCTGCTTTTTTCACTCCTCTTTAGGGGTTTTTGAAAAGTATGATGCTTCCACCACATTCCGAGAGTTTGGCTAGGCAATAGTCTTTCGGACCCAGGTCTTCTGATCGGCGTATCCCTACGTGCAAATGGGAAAGAAACCTGATATTTCACAAAGTTGTTCTAGCGTAGGCACCAGCAAATGCTCAATAAATTGCTGCCTTACCCCATTTCAAAACACAATTAATCCCTATAACCTCCCTGACTCTTCATTTTCATTGGTTTTTAATACAGACAGAATTATATAGCACTTTATGGCCTCTAATACTTTCCTCAATTGGAATTTAGTATCTTTTGTTGCTATGTGCTTCTAAAAACATTTTTTACACAAGCTTCTGTCTCTTGACAAGCTTTTGCTATCTCATCTGCACTTTTCCAGTTTTATGGGTTCTCTGATTTCATCACTCTTCCTGATTGGCAAAATTCTTTGAGAACATAACACTCCACAACATCACAGCCTAAGTTCAAGCAGCAGGAACGGGACAGGTTAAGTGAAAATGTGAGCTTTCTGGTTTGTCACTTCTTTGTATTGTTCCTCTGCCTCCCCATGGTCTCTCATTTGTCCCTGGTTTCAGAAGGAAGAATTCTTTAGACAGCTTCTTTATCCCTCTTATTTATGAAAGTTTGTTCTCAGTTGGCTAGTTGTCATTTTGGAAGGTAACTGACAAATGATTTAATCCTCAAAAGTCTGACTTTACTTAATTAAAATGCTCCCTGCAGTCATGAACGATGCACGTACTAGGTGCATTAGAGCAGTTGGTAATCCTGGTAGCTGACGATTTAATTTCTTTAATGGTTATAATATATCCATGAACTCAGAATGGTGACTATTTAGAAGACGAGCGCCTTCTCACAAGCACATGCATCACATCAGGGAAGCACCTCCTCTACTTACTCGGAAGGCTGGACTTTCTAATTTTGTTTTAACAAACTTTTACCATCTTTCCAGACTCTTACCGATGTGGAATAAAGTATACAGATGTGCAGACGTGCCAGACTCTAAATACATATTGGAAATTGGCTGGAAGTCAGTTATGCTTAGATGCAAGCTCCTAGAGTTTAGTCTTACTCTGCATCCCTTAACATCAAAGGGAAGATGGTCATATTTTCTTCTTCAACTTTGAGTTCCACATTCCTTTGGAAGAGAATGTGCTTGCTATCTTTGAGCATGGTAGACAAAATCCAGAGTAAGTCTATAAGCCATTTAGGTTAGGAGACATAATGGCACAGCTCCGGGCTATAGCCCCTAATGTAGCTCATGTATCTGCATATGGTAGATGTCAAATATGTATTTGTTAACTGTCAAATGTAATATCAAATGATGATAACAATGTGGTTGAAAGTAGATTGCTGACTTAGAATAACTAGGCCTAAAAAAAGATTCCAGAATATGCAGGATACTCCCTGAGAAGAAGTACCGGTAAGGGGTTGACAAAAACTTACCTCATTAACAATTAAATGGTTATTATAATTTAGACAGTATGATACTAGCACAAGGTCAGGGAATTTCAACAAAGGAACTAAATAGAAATCTCACCAATAATCCACACATTTGGAAACTGGCTATATGTAGAGGTGGCATTATATAACAAATTCCCTTGGAATCTCCTAGGTGATAAGAGTATCTTTTGTTCTTATGAGGCAACGGTTGGTGGGTCCTGAATGGGGGCTGGTCACAAGAAGGACTAAGCCATGATTAGAAGCTTGGAAATTTCAGTCCTATCTTTTAAATTTTTAAGGTGTGATTAATGGCCCAGAATATACTCTGGTACATTCTTGGTAAATGTCCCATGTGAGCATGAACAGAATGTGTATTCTGCTGTTATTTGATAAATTCTTGATAGATGTCAATTATATCCAGTTAACTGATGGCACTGTTGAATTCAGCTATGTCCATACAAGTTCTCTCCTTTCTGGATCTGTCCATTTCTGACGGAGGAGTACTAAAGTCTTCAACTATAATGGTAGAGTCATCTACTTCTTGGTGTAGTCCTATTAGTTTTTGCTTCACATATTTTATACTCTATTATTAAATATGTATTTCTTAAGGATTATGTCTTCTTGGAGTATTAACCTCTTTATCATTATGCAATTCCTTCTTTATCCCTGATAACTTTTCTTGCTCTGAAGTCTGCTCTTGCTAAAATTAATATGACTTTCACTCTTTTGATTAGTGTTAGCATAGTATATCTTTTAGCATCCGTTTACTATTAATCTAATCTGTCTTTTTGTTAAAATTGAGTTTCTTGTAGACAATATATATTGGGATCTTATTCTCTGATCAGCTTTGACTACCCCTGTCTTTTAGTTGGTGCATATAAACCATTATATGTAAAGTGACTATTGATATAGTTGGATTGATATCTACCATATTTGTTACTTTTTTCTTCTTGCTTTTTTTCCTACTTTTGTCTTCCACAGTTTTTCTGCCTTTTGTGGTTTGAACTGAGCATTTTATGTAATTCCATTTTCTCTCCTTTTTTAAGAATATCAATTATACTTCTCAAAAAAAATTTTTAGAAACATTTGAAGGGTTTCTTTTTTATGCTGATGCTTACCCCTTTGTCTTTTTTCCTTCCATTTTGTGATCTCTGATTATGAGCATTTCTTTTCTTGATCTTACTCTGTGAGAATTCTAAGGGCCTAAAAGTGAGATACTTTAAACTTGATAAAGGATTTCTGTTTGCTTCTGCTATAATCCAAGAGGTTCTGGTAACTACTTGGGGCTCTTGAGCCCTCCTGGTTAGGCTCCTGCACACTGTGATACACTCTTATAACAGCATTTAATTTCAGGGTTAGCATGGGTATTTACATCTTGGACCAACTCAGCTTTCAGGTTAACTTATTCTTCACTTCCTCCTGCTAAGGTTTCAACTTATAGCTTTGCTGTTTGCTTGTTTGGGGCTTTGAAGATTTCGCTTATTTCTTGAAACTCAACAATGCCTTTTCAATGTAAGATTTAGTTGTTTTGTAGGAGGAGAGCTCTTCTGAGTATCTAAACCACTATTCTGTGGGTAATGGACATGTTTAAAACCTTTTTTTAGTTCTATGAAATTTTAAATGTTAATTTTTTCAGTCAAAAGGATTATATGCATCTCCCTCAAATATTCTTTAGACTTGGTGAGAATACACTACCTACCATCAGCATTTTAAATTTGCAACTCCTAAATTAGTTTAAATCCCTATGCCCGAGAATGTATTATTTAAAATGTATCATACCGATGATTTAAGCCATTCTCTAATCACAAAAATTAAAATTTAGAAAAAAGAGTAAGATAAGTACAAGCTATTTAAAAATGAATTTCAACATGTAGCCAGTCTACAAGGGAAAAAAAAAAGAGCAGTTATCTCAATCATATATCTATGCCTTTCCAAGTAGGTAGCATTCCACTGATTATCTACATTTTTTATATGTTGGGCATTTGGCACCATAAATATACAATCTATTTTGCTACAATAATATCTTCTTCAAAAAACAAGACTTACAAACTTATATGATTTAATATTAGCTTAGCTATTTCTATTCCATTCTATTACACACTTCCAAGGTATAAACAGAATTTGCAAACACCAGAGTCTGAGTATCACTATCAATTTGCATTAACATAAAACTCTTCTTCATACTGTCTGTAATTATTTCATGCCTCATAAATTCAACTTGGTCCCTGTGTATTAATTTACCCATAACTCTTCCAAGTCTTGTCGCCAAAATCTTGGCATATATCTTTATAGCACATTTAGTTATTTAAATGTGCCTATAATTTTCCAGACTGTTATCCCTCCCTTTTCTAAATTAGTAATAGGTACTTTGCTCATAGCTGGGGAAAACTCACCTTGTCCTGTTTGCTCCACAAAAACTTATCATACAAGGTGGTCAACTTCATCCTGAAATTATAAAATGACTCATTGGATAGCCATTTCTCCTGTTCTTTGCCCTTAGCAAGTTTTCAAATGTCATTTAGAGAAAATTAATTTGTCTCCACAGGACGTTCTAATCAGTGACATTGAGGATATATTTTCAAGCATTTCTTAGCTTTTAAAGTTAGCAGGAAATAAATCCACTGGAGTTATGACATCATTTTTTTCCCCTTTATATGAAACCAATGGAAATGAGAAACTATTCTCTGCCATCACAGCGCTCTGAGCCTGTTCTCCCTGGGGCAAAACGTACTTAGATACAGGACAGAAACTAGGGTGAAACACTATGTTTGAGTGTTAAGGAAATTGTTTCTTAGAGGCCTGAAAAGTTAATGTGTCTCATTAAATTACGACCATGGAACAGTACCAGGTCGCATAGAAAGCCAGAGCTAGAAGAGGCTGAAGAAGTCACCTAACACTATAATATCAATTTCTCGGTAAGAAACTGAGGACTAGGAAAGTTATGTGATTTGATGAACTAATTAATAAAATATTGAAGATTAGAACTTAGGTTTCTAATTCTTTGATAGAGCTATTACTCTATATAACTTTGACAAGATATTAACCTATTTTTACTTTGATTAACCTTGATAACCTATCCTTTAATTAAATAATCAAAAACTTTTGAACATAATTCAGATGTAGGACACATTTCTATGAGTTAGAGCTCAGGAGATATTTCACAGACCTCATCATCAAGAGACTCATAATTCAAAAGAAGAAATAAATATGTAAATAATTAAGGAGTGCTATGTAGTGGCATAATGAGAATAGACGGACAGGAGTCAACTCTGGAAAGTTTCTTATTCCATGTTAAGTAATTCTGGCTTTATCTTAAGGGCCAAGAAAAGACACTGAAGGATTCCAAGCAGACAAGAGCTGGAATAATTTCACTGTTTCAGAAAGCTATAGCTATGCCAACATTTTAGAAGGTGACTGGGGGTGAAGAACAAGAGACTAATCAGTAGACTATTACATTATTAACACATAAATACAAAGAATGACTAGCCCATAGTCATTATAATGTATATGCAGGGAAAAGAACAGTTTGAGAATTTTTTTTAAGTAGATAAAATTGATGGACGGTAAAGACTTAGGCAGCTAGTACCACATGCAGTGATAAAGGATACTCTGGGAGGAACATATTTGTGTTGGAAGGCTAAAGCAGTATGCTTTAGTTTGGTTTACGTTGGGTGAATCTGAGGTTTTTATCTGTTGGATATTCAGATGAATGTCTGTTGTGTATGTGGTAAAACAGAATCTAAAAAAGATTTGGACTTATGATAGAGATTTATGAACATAAGAATGAGTGGAAATTGAACTTATGGAAATGGATGAAATTTTATAGCTTTAAGTAGAGTTAAAGGTTGAAAAAGGGTTTGTGGAATACCAATATTAAAGAAGAGGGTAGAGAAAGAAAAAAATAGAGTGGCTCAGGAAGTTAAAAGAAAAAAAAAGTAAAAACAAGGTATCATGAAAGATCATGATGGAGAGAACTTCAAAATAGAGAAAGTGCCCCAAAGGGTCATGTCCTGCAGAGAGGTTAAGTGAGATAAGAATTTATATGCTTATCTTGGGTTAGTAACACAAATGTCTCTGGTGAACTAAAAAATAATAATTAATCTGTTAAATGATAAGAGAAAAGCCTATCAGAGAATTGAGGTATTAGTGAATCAGCGTTTTAGACGTGGAAAAATGCATGAAATCTATTCCTTCAGAAGCTTCTCTCTGAATAAAAGGAAAAGAAAATTAGAAAACCAGAGATGGAAAACATACAATAATGAGAAAAATGGGGCGTGTGGGTGGCTCAGTGGGTTAGCCTCCAGACTCTTGATTGCCCTGCACTGGCCTACTTAAACAACGAGAGAAAGAAGTTGAGAAATTCTATCGCAATATGAAAATAAAATACTCACCAAACATTTTAGGTGGAGGACATTTTAGAGGCTCATTCCAACCTGCTTACACATATAATCAAGTCCACAGAGGACAAGTTATTTAGATAGTAACCACTGCCAATCAGTAACTGACCCAGGACCAAAACGGATGTCTCCACAACAAAACATGTATTGCTGTGTGTTCTACTCAGTTTAACAGTTGGTAAAGTTTTGTTTTGTTTTTTTATAAGAAACTTCTATTACTAAGGCAATACCAATATTTTTGATCAAATATGAAAGGAGAATCTGAAAGATGTGTTCAATACCATTGGTAAACACAGAGCTGGAAAATGATCATTCCTGCCAATTTAGATTACATTAGGAACCATGTAGAATATCGTATGAAGTGATTCTGAGGAAGAGAAGAAGTAGATGTTCTACAAATCTCTTTCAACTGATTTTAAGGAACCTAACTATGATAATATTACTGTTTTTTTGTTTTTTAGTTTCTGTCTTTTACGTTTCTATCACTGTCCAGTTACATTTTTTCTTTAACTACTTGCTA
This sequence comes from Ursus arctos, assembly GCF_023065955.2. NCBI lineage: Eukaryota > Metazoa > Chordata > Mammalia > Carnivora > Ursidae > Ursus > Ursus arctos. The sequence continues at coordinate 64,139,535 of NW_026622985.1, read as the reverse complement.
TGATGAACATTTTGTCTTTCAAAGAGATTCCCAGAGATTAATGTCTATTCATCTATTACTTGTTTTCTCTTTAAAGATGTTCCTACACTTTACTAGTTCTTCTCTGAAGATAAGATCTAAAAGGAATTGGTTGAAAACCATCAGGCATTTGAAAGCATAGATTTTCCTTTAAATTGTTATTTTTAAATCAGTTTTACTACAAAGTTCTACCTAAATAGGACAGCTTAGTTACAGTTTATGTGTGCTATATTCTAAAACATTTGAAATGCCATAAAATGTTAATATGTCTATTAAACAAGAAAGCTTGAGATAAATGCTCAGAAAACTGACCTGGTGGGGTCTGTTTCCTTCAGTGCTGAGCCCCAGAAACCTCGCTACCATCCCAGAATTCAGTAAGTGCGACTGAATGAAATAATGACAAAAGTTCCCCCCAAAAAGGTGAAAATATATGCATCAGAATATGGGAACTTTGAGCAAGTGCATTTTGCAATAAATTTACAGGATCTGTGTTTGTGGTGAATTATTTATCACTAGCATGAATATCTGTCTCTCTTTGCCCAGTTACTTTGTATAGTTATCCTTGTGTCTGGCTTGGTTAGTACCTCCTTTCATTTTCAGAAATATCCATGTTTTGAAAGTAATTTATGTAGTCATCATATTCATTAGCTATACTCTTCAGCTTACTCATTACCTACATTCTTTCTTCCTATACTTTTTTTTTTAAGATTTTATTTTTTATTTGGCAGAGAGAAAGACAGCGAGTGAGAGAGGGAACACAAGCAGGGGGAGTGGGAGAGGAAGAAGCAGGTTTCCAGCGGAGAAGCCTGATGTGGGGCTCGATCCCAGAATGCCGGGATCACGCCCTGGGCCAAAGGCAGACACTTAACGACTGTGCCACCCAGGCGCCCCTCTTCCTATACTTTCTTAAATCTTGGATAATGTTGTGAAAATTGAAGAAACAGTTGACCCTGGAACAACACAGGATTTGGGGCAATGACCCCCATGCAGTCAAAAATACGTAACTACTAATAGCTTACTGTTGCCTGGAAGCCTTACAGAGAACATAAATAGCCAATGAACACATATTTTTTGTATGTTATATGAATTATATATTGTAAGTTAGGGAAAAAATCTTATTAAGAAAATCATAAAAAAAATACATTTATAGTATGGTACTATAAAAAATCTGTATATAAGTTGAGCCATGTGGGTCAAACCCCTGTTGTTCAAGGATCAACTGTAACTAGAAGGGAGTAGAATCAAACGAATTCAGTCTAAAAGGTCTACGAAAAGGGTAGGTATACACAAAATGAAGTGAAAATTAGAATAATTATTTGAATTAGGCTGCAAATATATAGTTTTGCTTTATCTTAATACCTCAGGAAAAATTTTTGATTGAGTTTTAAGTGTTTTAGAAATGACATTTCTCTAAATCATATACTTGTTAGAAAAAAGTAAACTAAGAAATATGATAAGAGCAAGTATGGAGAATTTAGAATTAGGAATGTCCTTCTAAAGACATTTTGAGAGAAAGGAATATCTATTTTGGAGAAAGAAAGCTAAATGTTTCCCTGTGAACATATTTCTAAAATGATTATGTAAGCTGATCAATAAGCTGAGGCCACTTATTTTATAAACATAAATGTATTAACTTTATAATTATGGATCTCTTTGATCAACTAAGAGTAAAGTTGTTTTTAAAAATAACTAATATTGCTAATCTACAACAGCTTTTAATTCTATAGTAACAGGAACCTTTAATAACAGTTCGTTTGCACTTTGAATTTGTTTATTCCATTTCTACTAAAAATATATATTGTTGGACTCAGAGAAACGTAGTTCATGCTTTCAACCTCATAAGCTTCTGAAATTATGGCAAGTATAAATTGATAAGAAACTTTACTATCTATTTACCCAATAACCTGGGAATGAAATACAAAGCTGCAACAATTACTTTAGCAGAGCAACCATATAAAGCCCTATGCTTTTGATCAGGAAACACAATTTTAACTTAAGAATCTGCCATTCCCTTTCAAATATCATCTCTTGGGGAAAGATAAGTAACTTAAATAAATAGCAGCCAACCCTATAAGGCCACTGTGAAGAATAGTAAAAAACTATAACTTACCCTACTGCAAAATTGTAATCTACAGTTAAGATATATATTTTTACTTTATTTCCCAAAATGACAAAATATTATAATATGTAAGAGAAAAGCATTGCATGGATATAAACTGCTGCCTTCATGTGGCCTACGTACCACTGAGGATATGTTATATGGTATGGGGTGGGTGCCAGGGGAAACAATAAACACATAATGTAGAATAGACTAAATGTGGGATGATGATAACATTAAATTAATGACTGTTCTCTGTGACTGAATGTGCCAATAATTACAACAGATCTATCAAGAAATCACAGAAAACTAGTGACTTTCTTCAGTAAGTCCAGAAATAGAAAACATTGGTTGGCGAAGAATAAGAAAAATCAGGTAACTATTTAAGACAAGAAAATCAGCCAATTCCAAATGTTTTTTTCTTAATGGGCAACTTTTATTTTTTACCACTTCACTGATATAAAATACTTTAAAACTCATGCAACTAAAAAGGCTTTTGAATAAATGAGGAAATCTAGGCAAAAAGAAAGCATAAACAATAAAAATTATAATTGAGTAACAGGTGTTTACTAAGGTATGTGGTTTGAAAGTTGTTCAGGCTATTACTGGCTCATGCTCCTTTGGGTAAAACAAATTACAGTAAGCCTATAAAGACAGATTTTCTAATGTTGCTTTCTACTCTTCTCATGCGTCTACTCTACCACAATGATCTATTCTCTCCCTTCCTTAACTTCCCCCCCCCACCCCGCCCAAAAAAAAATCCCACAACCAAGAACAAAAAACTCTCTACACTGACAATGGAGCGACCTTGAGGTTTTTTTGCTAACTAGCGAGTCCTGGACCAAATCACAGCTGTGCTGTCTCCAAATCTCTAGCATAGGCTCAGCAGTGAGCATTATTAAACCCAGGACTCAGTTCCTCTAATGATATGAGCCATGATTTTAACCACTGCTCTTTGAAATATGAAGAAACTCATTTTCATGACAATTAAATAACTAGATTTGACAGGATATATCATCACCTTATTGAGTATGGTATCAAAGAAATAGAAAAAAAAAAATTAAAAAAAAATTTTTTTAAGCCCCATAGCTGAACTTCCTTTTACTCTCATTCTTTCCTGGCCAATCTTCCAAAAGTCTTCAGTTTTTAACCATGTAGAAAATATATTTTCCTTAAGGAGGAAGACTATAAAATCATCAAGACGAGGAAGGAAGTCTGTTTTAATCCCCAACTGGATTTTAATGATAGTCCACTGCTTCCTTATTTATTTACATTTTATCTTTTTCATAGAGAATTCTTGATGTCTGACATGAAGGAATCAGGATCCAGGCACCTGGGTGGCTCAGTTGGTTAAGGGTCTCACTGTGGATTTTTGCTCAGATCTCAGGGACCCCCCACTCAGCAGGGAGTCTGCTTATTTCCCTCCCCCCTGCCCCTCCCTGCACTCTCTCTCTGAAATAAGGAAATAAATCGGAAGGAAGGAAGGAAGGAAGGAAGGAAGGAAGGAAGGAAGGAAGGGGAAAGAGAGAGAGACAGGAAGGGAGGGAGGGAGGCTGGGAGGGAGGAAGGGGATTTTTCTGGCCCTGATTTACATACACACCACCTCTCAATGCTCTGCTAGTTACTTCAAGCCCTGCAAACATTTTATTCCTTGTGGTCATCTTACTCTGCAGAGCCTGTAGTTGCATACCAGGTATCCATTTACCTTTTCTTTCATAGCAGAATCCTATCTTTTGTTGAGGAGAGATCTTTAGCCAAGATCAATTTCTTAGCCTTCCACAGGCGTGTCCACATTACTAAGCTCTTACATACTAATAGTATACGAGTGGGGATCCTGAGGAAGCTCCTTAAAGGAAACTGACTCCCCTGGGGTATCCAACCTCTTCTCTTTCCATCTTCATCCCTTGTGTTGCTCAGGACATAAACATATTGGCTAAAGCATCAAAAGCTATGTCGGGCCATAGAAAAACCTCAGAAATGGAAGCCATACACTAAATAAGAAGAAAATTAAACTCAGAAGCAGGATAGGCCCCTAATCACACTGTTGAATCACCATGCTAGACATGGACTATCTGCATCCAGGTTTCTTTCATCTGAGAGAGAATATTTCCTTCATCCACTGTCATCAAATTCCTGTTACTGACATCTCTACAATTTCTCACTGATTTGCTTGCTCTCTGTAACTTGGCAGAATTCTGATCAGTGACTCAGATTTACAGTAAGAAATTATTGCTCCAACCCTATCACTCCATCTTTCTGGTCTATAATAGCAAAAGTATATTTTAATTGTCATAGTAGGTTCTTTGACTATCTTCTGGGAGAGGAGAGTTAGGGAACTGAAATTTATTTTTCCTCTATCTCAATTATTTTCTACAGGTAAATATTCCCTATGACACAGTAGTTGGCCAATTAGGAATCTACAGCCGCATGTAGGTATCAGTGAGGAGGGGATTTCTCCTTTCCTGCCTGTTCCAGTGTATCACCTCATCCTTTTTCTTGAAACAATGATTTCAGATCAAGCTATTCTCTGGGAAGGGATTTCTGTATTGTTCTAAAGCCTGACAGAACTGGACTTGGTACCTGGCCTGGTGTTTCTGGTCATCCATCCTCGCACTATTACCCTAACTATGCCCCTCACTCCCCATGCCTGCCGGGAATCTTGGTAGTGTAAGGGGAGTGCTTAACACAGATGCTCCCAGGCTTTCAATGTGTGATGCATGTGAATCTCCCTCCTTTCCCAACCTTTTCCTCACTTCCTGGAGCCCAATTAGTTTTACTCCTTATACTTCTATAGAAATAATCTAATTTTATGTGGCTCTTTTTGACATGCACATTTCATATCTTCATAAGCCAAATTTCAATGACTTTCTTCCCAGCTCAAGTCCTGCAGTGCTACCTCAGAGAGAGAAGAAGAGGACTATATATCAGGGACTTTTGAATCTCCTAAAATATAGAGAGTCCAGTCTGGAGGATACAGAAAAAAAAAGAGTGAACTTCTACTTTCTCTTCAAGTTTAGAAAAAATATGACCCCTGTGAAGGTTAAACAGATAAAATCTAAAGCCTCACTTTTTTCAGAAATTTTTTCATCACATCTGGAAAAATTTAGGCAATCTCTAGAAATTCTAGAAAATGATGGCTTTCTACTTGACCTTGTGATCATTATATTATGCTTAATCAAAATCTCTGTTTAATCTTTAGGCATTTTTCTTTCACAGAGAATTTCTTTTATAATTGAGTAAACAAAGTTACAGCTTAGCCACAGATTCCCAATATCATATAGCCAACAACTTACCCAACTATATTATGTATCCAAAGATATTAAATTTTAAGTTTTATTCTCTTCTTGCAGATTAGCAGTGTACCATAATAGAAACCACAACATAATCATTCATTTTAAAAGTGAGTAATCTTTCTTTTCTTCACCTTTCTCTCTCTGGATCCTACTATATATTAATAAATAATTAATTCCTCTGTATGGACAGACCACTTAATTTAAATTTAAAAACTATATAAAAATAAGTGCTATAAATACTGCCATTGTTAATGATTCATAGCAAACTCTGTATTAAATTATGCCCAGAAAGAATCTTTTAAAGGGCTCGTTCCGTCATTTGTTGCTCAATATAAAGGAGGAAAATGCATTAAGTGTGACTTTTGGCTAAGATAATAATAAAGAGGCAGTTTAACATGTGTTAATTATAGTTATGATGTCTTCTATAAATGATAATAATTTTAGAGCTCCATCATCATTAAAATGTAAACAGTTCTTACAGATTGGCTTGAATTACAATTATATCAAGCCAATGAATTAAATTTTTAGCCAATCAAACACTCCTCTGGGAAGTTAAGGAAACAGAACTTTCTGCCTTCTTTTCAGCTCTGTTCCTGCTACTTTCACATTGGGGGACTATCCAGGTATGGTCACAGTTATCTACCATTCCCCACCTGCCACTTTCACACACAAATAAAAGTACTGAAGTGACTACCTTATTTCTCCTGTGAGTTATTATGAAGAGCAAAGAAAGAGGGATGTCTTAACTTTCCTAGTTGTTAACTCAGTCTACCCAGATATTCAGACCCCAACCTGATAAATGTGGATCACAACAGTAGTATGCTGACTCAATTCACTAAATGGGATAGATTTCCCCCCACAACTTAAATACTTATGCATGTAGTCACAAACAATAAATGCTTACTGAAAGAATGAATGATTAAAACAATATAAAACCTATAATGATGTGTAAGAAACCACACTATGCTTTAAGCTAGTCTTCTGGATTCAAGACAGGAGTATAAAGAGAGGTTGCCTCAAAGAATCGAGTCCAATGTTCATGATACTGAACTGAATTAATAAATAAAATGTTTTAAGAATGTCAGATTTCATTTTTAGGTCACTCAAAGAAACTTCTTTTTCAACTTTCTTAAAACATCTTTTCCTTCAGTCTGACAAATCTTTGACCATTTTGACCTTGTTTTGTCTTTACTGTCAGTCATGTTTGCCCTGTAGATTTCAAATATTCATAACCAAGGGCAATTCTGATGCATATTGCTTAAAAGTCAGGAGGTAACGCGATAAAAGCTGTGATTTTTAGATTTGCCTTCAGGATGGATCCAAAGAAGGCACAGTATTATACATCTTTCAAGACTTAGATGAAGGTTTACAAACTATATTGTAGGAAATTAAAGCTTTTAGATAGGAAGTGAGCATTTCTAACCTGAATAGCACAAAGTTACACACCAAAATCATGAAAAGGCAATAAAAGATTTAGAAATTTGGTATTTGTCCCATGTAACATGAAGCGTTCTACTGAAGGAACACGGCCATTGGATCATATTTGCCCTTTGATCTTATTCAAAATCCACTTGACATCAGACACATAAAGAACAAAAGTTTGTAAGCATTGTATCTATTGGTGAAGATGAGTAGAATACGCAAAACATGAAGAGAAATTATGAACTGAGAAAGAAATGTGGGTATAAATTCTTTGGTATCGTTGTAGTAGCACAATCTTGACAAACGTCCTATACTCAAGCAGGATTAAGAATTAATGGTTCCTGCCAAAAACTAGGTCTCAGACTATAGGGAAGTAATACACTGATGATTACTAAATTGGCATTTCAACACATTCAGTCTCAGTTCTTTGTAATATCAAATGCACATCTCTGCTCCTTCACACAGTATCACTGATGACTTCATAGTATCAGTAACTTTTTTCTTAAATGAGAACAGCTTGCTAACTCAGTGAGCAATAACACCCAAACTATGGTGTCACCTTTATTTTTAGAGAGGCAAACTTTTGCTTGCTTTACATATTTGTAGGCATGTCTTTATTTCCTTCCTTCCTCACCCCACCCACATTCTTAATAACAATTACTACTGAGCATCTTCTGCATGCCAGATGATTTTCTAAGTACTAAGAGGTTAAACTTGTCCCTGTAAACAGAGCATTTAATTCTACTAGAGAAAGACTGATAGTAAACAAATGAATTTATCATCTTTTAGATCATGATGAATGCCATATAATAAAATCTAAAGTAGGGTAAAGGGAACAGAGAGTGTTCTTGGCTGGAGAAGGACAGATGCTATTTTATATACACTAGTTAGGAAAGGCCTCTGGCAAAATGATCTTTGATCAATGACCTGATCAAAGAAAAGTGATGAGACCAATGGATCTCTGGAAGAGAACATCCAAAGCAGAGAGAACAATAGATTCAAAGGCCTCAAAGCAGAAGGCCCAGTTTTTTCACCTTTCAAGTAGAACAAAGGTTTACAAGGATGAAATTGGGAAGATAGAGTTCTAAGAGATGGCAGACAGAAAATTCCTTTGCTATTTCCCTGTGGCAGCTGGGGTGGAATTTTTGTGGGTTACATTTCACAATATGTGCATTTGTGGTTCCTGGCCTTCTCATGACAACTCAACGCCTGCTTCGTATACTTCTCAAATCAGTGGTCAGGACTATTAACACATAACAGAAAGATAGAGCTCTTTAGTTAAAGCCCATATCTGGTTCCAATTTCCCTATGGGCATCTTGGCTTAGTGTCTATTCAGTGTTCTTTCTTTGCTTTTCTGTTTCATTTCAAATGCTTGTAGATTCTTCCATTCTTGATTTCAAGCTTAGCTACGCATTTAATTTATTCAGCTATAGATTCTATGTTTTTGAGGCATAAAGTAGATTCCCTGTGATACTAGATACCATCATATTTACCCAAAAATGACCGTTTCTTCATGTCAGCTGACCAGGGGGCCCAACTGTTTGACCAAATTGACTATATTCATAAAAATACATTTGTTTTAATGGAAGAGTCTCTTATCTAAGCCTTATTCAGGAGCTTAAAGAAAATAAAGATATCTGGTAAATTCACAGTTTAAGCTTACAGAAGACACCTTTTGTGTCCTGGTTCTTTTTCTGTGTTGATATTCCATAAAATGTTAAAATTTATATAATATGGGCCAATATAACATGAGCAAGATGAAATGTCTGGCAGCCAGATGTCTCAACCTTTTAGCCTGAAGTACAGAATATATTTGATCACGTCAATAAATACATAAAAGAGGGTATGAAGTATAAACAATTTTAAATATGAAATATAAAGAACATTTAAAAAGAAACTAGCCCAAATATATGCCGCATTCCATAGTGAAAATTCAGTTTCCTATTTTATTGGAAATATAATAGTTATAACTAGATTTTCAAAGTCCACACTAAAGGAAAAATGGTAAATAAATCAATAAAGCTGAGACTATGTCCTCACAATTCATTGAATTAAATGCTTAATTTCCTCCACCAGACTCCACAGAAAATGAAATCTTATTTCATCACAAACATTTACAGATTCATCTAGCTAATTCATTTAATACTGAAGACGGGATTATACTTCAGTAATTGGTACGGGAGGAATATAACTTTGGGAATCACTAAAGAAATGAAAACATTCACAAGTAACAAGTATTGACTTGCTGTCAGGTAGCAATCACACAAATAGCTGGTAAACAATATACTAAGTGGTTGTAAAAACACTGTGCTATCTATGCCCTTTCATGAGGGAATGAGAAAGTAATAGCAAGTTAAAATCATGCTTTTATCTGGCAAAACAAAGGCTCATTTATCCAACATCCAGCCATCCAAATTTCTAATCACTCAAGATGCAGTCTTCTCAATGACGAACTCCTGATCTGCCAATTATTCACTAGTGACCCAGGGCAAATTATTTAACTATCTCTTGGTATCCTCAACTACAAAAATACAGATTATTATAGTACCCCTTCATAGGTTATTTATGGGGAACAAATAAATTAAAATATATAAGGTGCTAAGACCAGTTCCTGATACAGAGTTAAGACTTATAAAAGTGCTACCTATTATTATTGATTGCCTTATGTGATATGAACTGGATTGTCTGGAGACAGTATAACTACTTGTATAGGCATTGTATAAGAAAGATGATGTGGGGCTTCTCAAGCCAGTATCATTACCTGGAAATTGTACATAAAGAAAAAATGTGAAGGTCACAGACCAGAGACATGGGCTAACTAAAAGACTGAGACTGAATAAGATTATTAAAGACACTTCTCCACCATACTTTATCACCATACCAATAGGCTATAGTAAAGTCATACTGGATTTAACTGGAAAAGCTGCAAAATGCAAATGCTCTCTGGACAGAACTTTAAAAAGCCCAAAGTTAAAAAGAGACAAAACCAAGGACACTAGAGGAATCTGGAATATCTGGCAACTACAACAACAACAAATTTTAAATATTGTCAAATACCTACATCATTAACATAAATCTTCACACTAGAGGCCCATTATCTCAGCTCCTATTACCCAAAACAACATGTCTAAATTTCAACAAAAAACTAAAAGACACACCAAAAGACAAGAAAAAAGATGGACTGTAGGAAAAAAGCAAAGATCATTGCCAGAGTCAAGTATGACATAGATGTAGGAATTATCAGACAAGGAATACAAAATACCTATGATGAATGTGTTAAGGTCTCTAATAAAAAAAAAAAAAACAGATAAACATACAACATACAATAACAGATGGATATTGTAAGCATAGATATGGGAATTTGAATTTAGAATCAAAAGAAAATACTGAAACAAAAAAATTAAAAACATTATATAGAAATGAAGAAATCGTTAATGGATTCACCAATAAGCTTGAAATGGCTGAGGAAAGAATCAGTGAGCTTAAAAATACAGCAACAGAAATATCCAAAACTGAAATGGAAATAGAGGGAGAAAAGAATGAAAAAAAAAAAGAGTCCAAGAACTTTGAGGACAATTTCAAAAGATGTACCATATAAATATTTGGAAAACCAGAAGGAGAAGAAAAAACATACAAAGCAGAAGAAATATGTGAAGTACAACGGCTAAGGGCTTTCTAAAATTCATGATGCACATCAAGTCACAGATACAGGAAAACCAGAAAACACCAAGCAGATAAATAGGGGAAAGAAAAAACAAACAAACAAACACCCCTGGATATATCATATTCAAACAAATGAAGACCAAAGACAAGGTGACCACTTTTAAGGAAGTAGGGGGTGGAGGGATTACTTATAGAAAAACAAGTTTAAGAACTACAGCAAACTTCTCTGAAAACATACAAGCATGAGGACAGTGGAGTGAAATATTTAAAGTGTTAAAAAAATTAATTTCAATTCTGTTTTGGGAAAAATTATCCACAAAGGTGAAGGAAAAATAAAGACTCAGACAAACCAAAGCAGAGAATATATCACTAGCAGACTTGCCTTGTAAGATCTATTCAAAGAAGTTATTCAGAGAGAAGGAAAATTTGGTCAGAAACTCAAACATAGGGGCGCCTGGGTGGCACAGCGGTTAAGCGTCTGCCTTCGGCTCAGGGCGTGATCCCGGCGTTATGGGATCGAGCCCCACATCAGGCTCTTCCGCTATGAGCCTGCTTCTTCCTCTCCCACTCCCCCTGCTTGTGTTCCCTCTCTCACTGGCTGTCTCTATCTCTGTCAAATAAATAAATAAAATATTAAAAAAAAAAAAAAAAGAAACTCATACATAAAGAAAAAGAGAACGGCGGGAGAGGAATAAATGAAAGTAAAATATTTTATTTTTCTTATTCTTTTTTTTCTAGTTTTATTGAGATATAATTGACAGAAAATTGGATTAGTTTAAGGTATATAATGGGATGATCCGGTATTAGAATATTGTGAAAGGATTACCATAACAAGGTTAGTTAGCACATCCATCAGCTCAGTTACCTTTTGTGTGTGTGTTTGCATGTGATGAGAACTTTTAAGATCTACACTCTAAGCAGCTTTTCAAGTATACCATACAATACTGTTAACTATAGTTATCATTTTGTACACTGTATCCCCAGAACTTATTTATCCTATAACTAGAAGTTTGTATCCTTTGACGACTTTCAGCCATTTCCTCCATCTGCCTGGTCTTGGCAAGCACTGATCTACTCTCTGTTTCTATATGTTTGGTTTTATTAGATTTCACATATAAGTGAGACCATACAGTATTCTTTTACCATCTGACTTATTTCAATTAACTTAGCGCCCTCAAGATTTATCCATGTTGTCACAAGTGGCAAGAATTTCTTCCTTTTAATAGCTGAATAATCATTCACTGTGTGTATACACATACACACATACACACACACACACACACAAATATATACACACACATATATATATGCCACATTTCCTTCATCCATTCATCCATTGATGAACACTTAAGTTGTTTCTATGTCTTAGCTATGTAACAATACTGCAATGAACTAGGGGTGTAGACATCTCTTCAAGATAGTGATTTCATTTCCTTCAGATAATACCCAGAAGCAGAACTGCTGAGTCATATGGTATTTTTAATATTTTGAGGAACCTCCATAGTGTTTCCATAGTGGCTGTACCAATTTACATTCCCATGAACAGTGCACAGGGCTATCTTTTCTCCACATCCTCATTAGCACTTGTTACCTTTTGTCTCTTTGATGATGGCCATTCTAACAGGTGTGAGATGATATCTCATTGTGGTTTTGATTTGCATTTATCTGATGATTAGTGGCATTGAGCACTTTTCCATGTACACTGGCCATTTACATATCTTCTCTGGAAAAATGTCTATTCAGGTCCTTTGCCCATTTATATCTGGATTATTTGTTGTTGTTTGCTACTAAATTATATGAGTTCCTTATATATTTTGTATATTAACACCTTATCACATGTTTGGTTTGCAAATATTTTCTCCCATTTTGTAGGTTTCCTTTTCATATTGTTGATCATTTCTTTTGCTGTGCAGAAACTTTTTAGTTAGACATAGTCTGACTTTTGGATGTCTAATGACAAGGAGCTTTGCCACCTATCTTCTAGGAGTTTAATAGTTTCAGGTATTACATTTAAATCTTTGATCCATTTTGAGTTAATTTTTGCGATTGTTTTAAGATAAGATCCCTATTTTTCTTATTCTTAGTTGATCTAAAAGTTAACTTTATTTAAAGTATTAATAGCAACAAGGTATTGGGTGATAGTAGCATACACATAGGGAAAGCAAAATGACAGCAATGTTATCAGGGGCAAGAGCAAGAGACTGTGAATATGTGGTTATACTACAGAAGGAGAATAGTGTTATTTGAAGTTAGACTTGTGTCAGTCAAAAATGTATATTATAAACTCTGAGGTAACCAATAAAGTAAAGATGTGTATTTAACATTAGGAGAATAAATAAAATGGAACTGTATAATATGCTTCATTAAAATGAAAGAAGTTTGAAAAAGAAATCTCTGACAAGAAATTAAAAATATTTACAAACATGGTTAATATTAATCCAAACATCAATAATCACTTTCAATTAAAATGTTCTACATACACCAATGAAAAAATAAACATTTTCAGATTGGGTAAAAAAGCAAAACCCACCTTTTTTGTCTAAAATAAAAACATTTCAAATATAAAGATTCTTATAGAATAAATGCAAAGGAAGGGATAAGAATAATCATTCTAAGACTCACCAAAACTGGAAGAACAACATTAGTTTCAGATAAAATAAACTCAGAACAAAGAAAATTACCAGTGATAAAGAGGCCCATTACACAATGACAAAGGGGTTAATTCTCCAAAAAGGCATAACAATCCTAAAGGGGTATGAACCTAATGATAGAGCATCCACATATGTGAGGCAAAAACTAATACAACTGAAAAGAGAAATAGGCAAATATACTATTATAGCTAGAAATTACAACATCCTCCTTGTCAGTAACTGAGAGGTCAAATAGGTAGAAAATCAAGGAGAGAATGGACCTGAACAGCAATATCAACCATCTTAGTCTAATTGATAATTTTAGAATACTTTCTTCATTAATAGCTGAATGCTCACTCTTCTCAAGTTCATATGGAATAGTCACCAAAATAGACACATTCTGGGCCATAAAAGAACCTTAACAAATTAAAAGGAACATAAACAATACAAAGTATGTTCTCCAACTACAATGGTATTAAACTAGAAATCAATAACAGCAACCTACCTGGAAAATCACCAAATATTTGGAAATTAAATGGTAAATTTCTAAATAACACATGGGTCAAATAAGATGTCTCAAGAGGAATTAAAACATAGTTTCAACTAAATAAAAATCAAAATATAACTTATCAAAATTACTTTCATGCTGTGAAAACAGCGCAGTGCCTAAAGGGAAATGTATAACATTTACTGCATATGATATAAAAGAAAGATTTAAAATCAATAACTTAAGCTTCCACTTTAAAAGACTAGAAAAAGATCATCAGTTTAAAACAAGCAGGGGGAGAAAATGAAATTAGAGCACTAAGTATAAAATTGAAAACAAGAAAACAACAGAGAAAATAAATAAATAAAAACTAAAAGGTAGTTCTTTGAAAATAGCAATAAAATGTATAAACTTCTAGCTAGGCTAAGAAAGAAAGAAAGAAAGAAAGAAAGAAAGAAAGAAAGAAAGAAAGAAAGAAAGAAAGAGAAAGAAAGAAAGAAGACACAAATTATAATATGAGAATCGAAAGGGATCATCACTGCTGATTCCATGAATTAAAGTAATAAAAGAATAATATGAACAGCTCTATGGCCACAAATGTGAAAATTTAAATAAAATGGACCAATTCCTTGAAAGATACAAACTACCAAAATTCACACAAAAGAAACAAATTACCTGAATAATTCTATATCTATTAAAGAAGTTGAATCATAACCAATAGCCTTCCAAACCAATAAATCACCAGATCCAAATTATTTCACTGGTAATTTTACCATTGAATGGTAAAATTTAAGGGAAAAAATGGCACTAATTTCTAAAATCTCTTCCCAAAAAAAAAGATATAGAAGGGACACTTCTTAACACTTTCTCTGAGCATAGCACTGCCCCAATACCAAACAAAGGCTTTACAAAAAGGAAAACTACAGAACAATGTCTTTCATGAACATAGACACAAAAATTCTCAAAAAAAAAATCATCAAATTGAATGCACTGATGTATTAAAAGTATCATACACCATAACCAAGTGAAACTTTTTCCAAGTGTGTAAGACTAGCTCAACATTTGACAATTAATCAGTATAATCAACATAAACAGAAAAACCACACAATCATATCAATCGATTCAGAAAAGCATTTAACAAAATCCAATATCCACTCATGATAAAAACCCACATAAAACTAGGAATCAAGAAATTTTTCAATTTGATAAAGAACTACAACATAAAACCTACAGCCAACATCATACTAAATCATGTGTACACTTTCCTCCAAGATCAGGAACAAGAGAAGAATGTTTTTTCTCTCCATTCCTATTAAACATTGTACTAGAAATCAAAAAACAATAACACAAGGAAAAGAATAATACAAGAAGAGAAGGGAAGACAAAAAAGAAATAAAAGATACACAGATTGAAATAGAAGAAATAAAATTGTCTCTATTTACATATGATACAATTGTCTATAGAGAAAATTCCACAGAATTCATTCCTCCTAACAACAACAATCTTCCCAGAACTTTTTTTAAAAAAAGCAAGCATATCAAAGCTGCAAGTTATGGTTATATATTATATTGTATATTACTATGTTATACAATATAGTATATAATATATTGTATATTATTTATATTATAGCACATGAAAAAATAAAACACTTAGGAATAAAGCTAACAAAATATATGCAGAATCTATATGCAGAAAACCTCAAAACACTGAAAAAATAAACAGAAGACATAAATAAATGAAGAGATATTACGTGGTCACAGATTGAAGACTCAATATTTTTAACATGTCAATTCTTCTGAAATTGTTCTATGTATTCAACACAATCCCATCAAAATCTAAGGAAACTATTCCATAGATATTAACAAATGAATTCTAAAGCTTACATAGAAAGACAAAGTTCCTAGAATAGCCAATATAATACTGTAAAAGATGTACAAAGTTGGAGGACTCACAATTCTCAATTTTTTTTAAATTTCTTTTTAGAGATAGAAAACACAAGGTGGGGATGGGGGTGGGCAGGGGAAGGGGAAAGGGAGAGAGAGAATCTTAAGCACGCTCCACACCCAGCACAGAGCTGGACTCGGGGCTAAATCTCATCACCCTGAGATCATGATCTGAGCCAAAATCAAGAGTCAGATGTTTAAAGGACTGAGCCACACAGTCACCCCTTGCAATGCCCAATTTTAAGAGTTACTACAGGGCTACAGTAATTAAGGTAGCATGGTATTGCAAAGGAATAGGCATAGATTAATGGATCGTGGGAGCCAAGTGATAGAAACATGTGACTTAATCCCACTGAATTTCAGGAGGCTGAATCACACGAACAAAAGCAAATGCTGTGACTGCACCCATCCTTATAAGTTGACCAAAATCCACTTTTGAAGTAGGAAAGAGTGAATAACAAATAGTAAATAATGAATAAATTGAAAAAAGAGTGGTGGGGGTTTACAGATACTGTGTTTATGTTAGCACCTGCCCAAAATTTTTTCCTCTTCAATGTTTTTGGGGGTTTTTTGTGGGGTTTTTTTGTTGTAGTTTTTTCCTATTACTGAGAAAGGTATTATCCCTTTTGGACTATGGTACTTGATTCAGGCACCAGACTTTTCTGCAGGTGCTACTCTAGCTTCCCTTTTTTTCTTTCCCTTCATTCCTTCACCTCTGGGCAGGAAAGGAGTTTGTGGAGAGTGGATTACATGTAGTCCTGTAGTCAAAGGGAAATAGGTTTAAATCCATTTGTGTCTCCAACTAAATGCCAAATGTCAGGTAAGTGGTTAACCTATGTGAATCAACCAATATTAATTTTTCTTTCTTCCCTTTAGCCTACAAACATATTCAAGGACATTCTAATACAATCTTCCTTGTCCCTGTCTGTCCCTCCTGGAGCTACCACTGAGAATAACTTGCAAAGAGATGCCTACATATATTTCCTCTTTCCTCTTACTTTCCCATCCTCAACTCTCTGTGGATAGCATGACCATTCCTCCTGGTCCCTCACATTATTCAAAAACGACAAGACAAGACAAGACAAGACAAGACAAGACAAGACAAGAGGGGACGGGAGGGAAGGAGGGAGGGAGGGAGGGAGGAAGGGAGGGAAGGAAGGGAAGGAAGGAAAAAAGAAAAAAGTTATTAGTGACTTTTCATTTTCAATTCCAAAAGCCACTTTTCAGTTTGGCTTGTATTTATTCTGAGATATTTTTGCTATTTTTGTTTTAATAAACAAATAACTTTATTCCCTAAATCTCTGAGTGAAGGAATGCCTTTGGTTCTTATTGAATGAATCATATACTAAAACTGATTCAATCCATCTGACCCCAATTGATTATCCAATGGAATTTAGAATTACCTTGACATGAACTATGATTCTTTAAGAAAAACACAAACATCTTGGTTTAAAAGAATTTCTTGGTTATATGTTCAATTAGTTATTCTAGTAAAACAGTGATTCAATGAAAGTAAATTCTTCAGTTCAGTAAAAAGACTTTCAAAGGCTTAAGATTCCTTCTATTCTTACTGATTCAGCATGTTGTTGGTTTTGTTTTTTTTTTTTTTAGACATAAACACACTCAATGCAAAGTTCACTGGAACTGCTCTATTTGAGGATTAGGCTGACACTAAAATTAGTTGACTGTTACCTTTGAAGCAAAGGCAAATACTAATAAAAATGTTTTGAAATAATCTTAATGGTAATGTCACATTTATGAGAATCATTCTTTTACAATTAACCACAAAAAGAAGCAAAGGCAAATGAATGTCAGTAGAAACAGAGGTAATTTTTAATTCCAGAACATGAGAATATTAAATAGTATTCAAAGTGAGATTTTAGCATTGATCAAGTTCAAGGGATTCTTGTCAACATAAGTAACTGCAATGAAACAAGAGAAAACACCTCATTAAAATATCCAGCTTCACATGTGGTAAGCAATTTGCCAAAAACTATGTTAAAATCTATTCTCTCCATGTTTTTTTTTCTGGTATTTTAATATTAAATGTTTTTAAATTATTTACAGCATGAGCATTATACAATTCAAGGTTAAATGTAAAAGTTGAATAATCTCTTTGGACAAATTTTTGAACTTGCCTTATATGCCCAATCAAATGTGTATTAAAATTCATCCTCATAATAATTATTACCGTGCTAGTTATAACTGTCACAAGCAGAGAGCCCTATTCAAAGGGAACCAGCTCTTGTTGCAAGCTAACTATGTGCCATTTACAACAGAACATTTTCCTATATTTTCCATGTAATCCTCTCAACATCCCCGTGTGGCAGCTATTAATAACTCCACTGAGAGAGGAGAAAATTGCATGATTTGCCCAAAGTCAAATATCCAGTATTAGCAGCTTTGAATTCAAATGAGGCTGGTGCAACTTCAGAGTCAATAGGTACACAATATATTCATTTGCTGAAGAAATGAGAAATCTGGGGGTTAGCTTGTGTGACAAGAAAATAAAGAATTCACACTTCTCCTCTTTGTCTACTAAGGAGAATTCTGAATCCCTGCACAATTTCTGTTTCTTCACTGTTTTGAATCAGGGTGATGATTGGGAAATTTTAGAGGCACACAATCAATTTCATTTTGTTGTTATTTTTGTTGCAAAGTATGGAAAGCCACTGGTAGGGTTGGTACCCAAAAGGGGACTGGGGGAAGGAGATAACAGAAGATTTGACGCAGCCTGAGTAGATGAAGAATTTTCTGTAATTTTAGGAAAAGAAAAGAGAGGGTTCCAATAAGTATCTGTCAGACTTTGAGAGAAAGAGGTAGTTAAGGAAACAGAATTTTTAGGAACTTTTGCTTTGCACTGGGAACTTTTGCATTGCATTGTTTTCTCAATTTAACATCTACACATTTTTAAGATTACTTTTAGATACAGAAATTTATTAGACCACCTACATACTGGGTGAAAACTGGGTCAATGTGGAAACTGACTTTATTTTGATGACAGGAAACTAAACTAGCATTGAGATGGGGCGTCACATTTTAAAACGCCCGTCCCTTCCTTTATATTACGACCAAAGCCTCTGGCAATTAGTAAAGGTCACTGAGCCTAACAATGACTTTATCTTCAATGGCTGCCTCCCCTCCCCTGGGCCTTCTCCTGAAAGTTGAAGATCTTCTTCTTTGGGAAAGGAAGTTTCTAACCATTAAATTGTCCTTCAAGCCTTAGAGATTTTATCTAAGAGGTCAGCTGTCTGGCAACAAGCGACAGTGGTCTAAAGAAAAACGTGAAAGTTTCATTTCAGCCAAGCTGGAGATAGAGAAGCAGCCCTTTTTTGAGGACTTTTACAGTTCCACCTCTTATGTATCAGACAGGGAAAATATTCAAGAAGATGTTTTAATCTTCTGGATTCTAAAGTATACTGGGACATCACCTTTGGGAATTATTTCTTAAGGGGAAATTTGCAGTGATCCAATCTAGTTAGAAACTGACTCAGATTGATTGACGAGAGTCCCTGAGATGTTGGTAAGACCCAGGATTTGAATGTTCATCCAGTCTGGTGAGGTACTACACTACCTCCATGTGCTAATGCAGCCTGGTCAAAGCAATGCGCAGGATCCTCAAGGATGTGGGATATGGGATATATGAGTACCAGCTCCACCTGTACTAAGCAGCCTGATGGACCAATATACCTTCTTCTGAGCCCTGCACCTTCTTTTTTTTTTTTTTTTTTTTAAGATTTTTTTATTTATTTACTTGACAGAGAGAAGACAGCCAGCAAGAGAGGGAACACAAGCACGGGGAGTGGGAGAAGAAGCAGCAGGCTCCCAGCGGAGCAGGGAGCCCAATGTGGGGCTCAATCCCAGGACCCTGGGATCATGCCCTGAGCTGAAGGCAGACACTTAATGACTGAGCCACCCAGATGCCCCTGAGCCCTGCAGCTTCTGACATCAACTGACCTCCTACCATGGCAGGCTTACTGAGAGACACTTTCCTCTCTGCACTACAGAATCATGTTCAAGCGCCCATTTCAATGATATCCTAACCAGAAAAAGACAGGTATCTTCCAAAAATGGATGCACTTCATCCTCTGTACTGGTCCCCCTCTCCATACAAACAACTGCCCATATATCCATAAACAATGCTGTCTCTATGGAATGCCATGTCACTCATGTCTAACTTTTGTCTCTGAATTATTTTCAGGTTTTGGAGAATGCTCTTTGTAGTCCTCTAATGTTGATTCTGTTTGTCTAGTGCTCATGAAATAAGATATATTCACTAGGTTTGGAAGAATACTTTCACTGCTCTCATCCATCTGTTCCACAGGCCAAACACCTTGAACAAGCTGCCTT
The DNA here is from genome assembly GCF_023065955.2 of Ursus arctos. NCBI lineage: Eukaryota > Metazoa > Chordata > Mammalia > Carnivora > Ursidae > Ursus > Ursus arctos. The sequence goes on along the minus strand of NW_026622985.1, from coordinate 64,119,630 downwards.
TCTTTATCACTGCATTTCAACTCCTATTTGTTCCTCAATGTCCTTTAATTCATTTTTCCATCACAAATGCTTTACTGAGCTACCTCTTCCTAATTTCACACTAGTTCCGTGTTGCTAAATTAAATACCATTTTTCTATTTTCAATTCTTCTTTCTTGACTTTTGACGACAACATTTATTCATCCATTTATTCAGTTAATTCTAGTAATACCTACCTTTCACAAATACTATTCCAAGCAATAGGAATAAAGCAAAGATCCATAAAGACATGAAGCATGTATTTTAGTGTGGGAGAGAGTACCAGGCAAAAATATCCACAAAATTATGTTTAATTAAAAAATCTAAGTTATATCCTCTAAAGGAAAGAAACTCAGTTCTATAACAATGGAGTCTGGCCTACATTGGAAGTTGAGGCCAAGAATTTCTAAAGAAGTGAGTCTTGAAATAAGATCTGGAAGATGAGTGAAACTTTATCTAAAGAGGTGAGGGGACAGGCATGCTGAGTAAAAGGCTCTGTGGTAGGGTCATATTTTCATGTACATTTACCCTCAGGAACACAATGGGAAATAATAAAATGCTTCAGAGGGAAACAATGATGCATAATTATAATTTAAGCTGTCATAGGGCTTTTTTATACCCAAGGACCTTTCAGATATTATCATTTTTTTTAATTCAAGTATAATTAACATGCAGTGTTATATTCGTTTCAAATGTACAATACAGTGATTCAACAATCTATACATTACTAAGTGCTTATCAAAATAAGTACTCTTAATCTTTTACCTATTTTGCCCATCCCCCATTCACCTCCCCTCTGGTAACCATCAATTTGTTCTCTATAGTTAAGAGTCTGTTTTTTTGCTTCTCTCTTGTTTGTTTTGTTTCTTAAATTCCATACAGGAATGAAATCATATGGTATTTGTCTTTCTCTGACTTATTTCACTTAGCATTATACCCTCTAGATCCATCCATGTTGTTGCAAATGACTTTTTTATGGCGGAGTAATTGATAGATATAGATATATATATCTCACATTTAGGTCTTTAATCCATTTTGAATTTATTTTTGGACATTATCATATTTGATCTTCAAATGCTCCTGAGATAGGCAGGTAAGTATTCTTATCCTCTACTTTATGGATAAGGAAATTGAGGTATAGAGGGTTCACGGAGTGAGTTCATAGAGGGTTCATAGTAGCAGTGTCCTGATTAGAAGCCTGATTCCCGAAGCCCAGTGAGATATTAAAGACAGGTATCCCAAGATAGTCTCTTTCTTTTCCTTGTATACCTCTGGTCAGATCTCAGCCTCCTTCGCAGACTCTTTTTTGGTTCTTCTAGGTATGACCCTATGTGCTAGTCTCTGTTCACTCTTTTCCCAGGCAAGCTCATCCATTTCCATAACTTCCATGGTTCTTCTAGGTATGACCCTATGTGCTAGTCTCTGTTCACTCTTTTCCCAGGCAAGCTCATCCATTTCCATAACTTCCATGGTTCTTCTAGGTATGACCCTATGTGCTAGTCTCTGTTCACTCTTTTCCCAGGCAAGCTCATCCATTTCCATAACTTCCATGGTTCTTCTAGGTATGACCCTATGTGCTAGTCTCTGTTCACTCTTTTCCCAGGCAAGCTCATCCATTTCCATAACTTCAATTACCCTCTGACATATAATGACTCACACATTGATGCCTTTAGCTTTGGCCTCATCTTCAAGTTGCAGAGTCTTAGAGTCATCTCCCCATTTGACATCTCCATTTGTAGAGGCCCTGCTATCCCTCTCTAAATAAAACTTAGATCATTATTTCTTAAAAAAAAAAAAAGATCAATAATTTTATATTGCCTATTTCAGTGACTGGAACTATTATTATCCAATTATATAAGAGAGAAACTTGATTTCTCCCTCTTGCTTACTCTATATATCCATCCAAACATCATATGCCTCCACCACCTTATTCTATATCTACACCGCCACTTTCTGAATACTGAAGTAGTTTCCTCCTATTTTCTTTAAATTAATTCCTGTCCTCAACCCAACACATTCTTCATAGTACTCTTTAAAGATCAGGGCGCCTGGGTGGTACAGTCGTTAAGCGTTTGCCTTCGGCTCAGGGCATGATCCTGGCGTTCTGGGATCGAGCCCCACATCAGGCTCCTCTGCTAGGAGCCTGCTTCTTCCTCTCCCACTCCCCCTGATTGTGTTCCCTCTCTCGTTGGCTGTCTCTGTCAAATAAATAAATAAAATCCTTAAAAATATATATAAAAATAAATCTATTTGTGACATTTCACAGATCAAAGACTTTCAGTGGATGCTCATTCTAGTAGGATAAAACATGAAATCTTTAATATGGACAAATAGGATCACAGAAATTGACCCCTGTGTACAACTCTCTGCCTTCCCGTCTCATAACTCAGTTACTCAGGTTCATCATGCTCAGGTTCATCATGCTCATCATTCTGCCAGCGATATCCACAAAGACTGCTCTTTCTGACTATAGTATTTATCTGTCCTTCCCCCACACATTTTCTAGAAACTTCTATGTACCCTTTGTATAATTTCCTCAAAGATGCATTTCCAAATGCCCTAAACTAAATTAGATACCCCCTCCGATGTGCTCTTTTTACACTCTGAAGCTTCTCTTTAGCGCAATCTTGACTATTATATTCATAAACTGTGTAATTAGGTTATTAAAATTTGTCTCTCCAGTTAATATGTGAGATTCATGAGAGAAAAAATCATATTTGCTTCCTGCAGGCTGTATCTTCAGTGCTGTTCAGAGAATGAGTAATAGACACATATTGGTCAAATTAATGATAAACTGTTGTTATGCCTAACCAACATGACTGCTCCTCATATCCATCTATATTGATTTGTCACTGTCCCTCATCAAAAATATCTTTTCTCATAATAACAGTGGATTCCTTTCCTGTTCCTGACATTCCTTCCGAAAAAAACACAATCCTTCTAAGTTCCCTGAGGATCTCTAGAAAAACCTCTGCTTCATGAAATTCTACCAATGAATATCCCACCTGTCTTACTCTGTTCTCTACTTATGCAGCAAATGGATACTAACTGCCCACTCAGCATCTCACATTCTAAATTGATGACCCAGGACTGGAAGGGAGTGAGCTTGTAAGTTGTCCAGCCTGTAAGCCCCATGATGACATGAACCGTTTCTATTTTGGCTTGTCCTTAACACCAAGTACAGCCCTTGGCATTTGATAAACACTTGTTTTTAATCATTTTTTAAAATTTAATAAAGTGGTTAACAAAGTGAGGGGAGAGGCTCTCGTTAATGCCTTGGCATCTTCACTCCTTGTTAGTTGGAAAGTCCATCCCTATAGGAGCACTGGTCAGAACTCCCTTCTCCAAAGTGGAATGTATGAAAGCATATTTAAACCACACGCTAAGAAAACCTGAAAAAAATCCATCCCCTCCTTACTGAGATTAGGGGTTCCTGAAGAAGGGGTAGCATTTCAAGTACATTTACTGCCCTTAAAAAACGTACTTTTGCTAAAGGCAGAAGGCACAGAAGCCTGTAAAGAGAATCTCTGATAAAATTCTTTTGGCACAGAGAATTCTTCCACATATCCTTTCCTTGGACAAGAGCTCTCATCAGAATTATACAGTTATTTCCTTGATAGCATCTGGATTTTTCCTCAGTAATTTGTTCTGTTTGGCATTCAATTCTGGTTTCTCCACAAGATGATATTCCTCTTATCCAACCTTTACTAACGTGTAACACAGCCCATACATAAACCCTCTCTGCGGCTCTCCCCCAGCCCGGACTCCTGGAACACCACATCTCTGGAAGCACAGGTTAGACAATGTTAACTTATATGCCACCTCTTTCCACAAAGGTATCGAAACTAGATTTATCAATTTTATGACTATTTTCATAGTGCTTCGGTAAAATCATAGAAATAACATAGGTTTGAGTATAAGAATATGAGGAAAGGAAGAAGTGGAAAAAATGTTAAAACCCTGAAAGGCTTGTTTGATAGCCAGAGTTGAAATTAAGTACTTGTCCAGCTAGCAGTGATCTAACCGCTCTAGAATTTTCCCCAAATGTAAGAGAGCATGAACTGAAAATTCATGAGCCAGACTAGGATGAGATGAAGGAGGAATCAGAGGACAACTGTCACTTGCTGAAACAGTTTGTCTGAAGAATCCACGGCACAGCAAAGGGCTGCTTCGAGGAGAGTTGTCTTGGGAATGGAGCACTAATTTGGAATGTGGCATGTTCCACAAGAAATGATGGGATTGGTACTGAAGGAGTCATAATAAGCAGCTCCTTGGGGAGCATACAATTTATGAAAATGTTACATTCTGCAAGTGCCTCCTACCCCCATTCCTCATTAATCACCCTAACCTTCTGTCACTGTGTGGTTAAAAGCCACTGACTGCATCACAGACATTCATAAGAGAATGTCATACCTTGTCTTAGCAGCGTGATCCAAAAAAGTTTGAAAATTATGAAGATTCTATCAGTTTTACTAAAAAAGAATATATATATAATTTCTTTTCCCAGGAGTATAGAAAGACAATAGTTCCTTTGGTAACTGCTATTTGATAATTCAGATTTTCTTTGTTAAAATTTTAAAAAGTTCTAATTACCATTACATAATATTAGATTTCTCTATAATAATATCCAGGACATAGAAAGAAGATTCTATATAAGGAAAGGGTAATGTTGTTTTTTCCCTAATGAGTAAAGTGTACTAGGTATTTTTGTATTAATTCAGTTTTTATTCTATTATTCTGTATCTTATAAGTATACAATTATAAATATTGTTTCAGAGTATATGTACCTTAAAGACAAGAGGAGTGGCAATACAAATACAATAAAAATGTTTAGAATAAAACTTAAAGGGGCCTCTTTTGGTATTCTGAGACTCATGTTTATTTCTGAAGAATGTCTAAAGTAAGGGGAGAAAAAGTATTAATTTGCTGCATTTCATTAACTTTGATTTTCTTCCTACCACCTTGAATGAATCTGAAACATTGCTTAGTAGTAACAGCAAATGAAACCCCTGATCATTATTAGGTTAATAATCACACTTATCATTCCAAATTTAGAACAAACAGTACTTAGCTCAGAAGGTTGGCTTTGAAACAGACTAAATTTTTTCTTAAATGTTTAAGCAGTGTATTAACATATTCAGAAACAACCCTTTCAGATACTTCCTTGGTTTTTTAGTCATTTAATCTGCCATCATTCTTAAATGACTCATTTTAGCTGTTGTCTCAAATGAATTTGTGATGATGGCTGGTGGCATGTACATTTGCGATTGTTTCATATTACCTGCATTTAAACAAAAGTCCTAGGTCCTTCAATTTAGGAGGCAAAACCTCTTCCCATACAGAAGTTCAAATAATGTCTCACCTTGCTGGAAGCTTGGATTGAAACACTTACTTCTGAGCTTTAATTGGAAGCCAGTGATGTGACGAAGTGAGGGTCACACAGAATCCATTCTGGGAGAGACAATGACAGGGGCAGGTGCGTCCTCTTTGCTCAGTGTTGCGAGTACAACAGTTGTTGATATGGCATCCAGAACCCAAAGGCAAATGTCATTGGACGTATCAAAGGCATCATTGGGTTAGGCTGTGGTATCTGAATCTAGCTGCAAGATCAGTCCTCGGGCCTCATCAAATTGGAAATTGTTTCTTGCTGATGAGGCTTCAATTCCAGCTCTCCAAATCCCTAGAGGTTCCTGTTACCATCCACAGATTTCTTTTTATAACTTCTCTTTAAACCACTTTTCTGTTCATATTAGTGACAGTTGATTTCTATTATTAAGAACCCTGCCCAATATATATAAGAGGGCAGGAATGAGAATGAAAGTACATTATTAAAGATTTTACTAAGCTGTCTCCTGCTCTTTCTTTGGCATGACCCCAGAAAATGTTAAAATTTGTACTGCAGACTAGGACTTGAGGCAAGGCGGCTCCTATCTGGCAGTGACAGGTCCGGGGAGTCTATACACTTTACATAAGGGTTGAGGAGATAAATACTCAGTGCCTCTGTAACCTTTAACTGAGAACACGTTATTGCAATTTTATCCCTATTCTATCTCTTATTTTTGCCTGTTGAATAATGAAAAATAAATTCTACAAAATACACTTATATAAAATTTAAATAAATTTTACTATGAAAGCACTGGAAAGAGAACTATAAGGAGCATCTAGTTTAGAAAGACACAAACATATACATGCACACACACACTCCAGGGAGGCCCTTTTATTGATATTTATGTAAGTAAAGAGATTAGAATTAAGCACACCCTTGTGACCTTTAATACTTAAGGCTACTCCCATTAGAATCTCTAATCTAAAGTACAATATAAAGAATTCACAGACTCTAGATCCAGTTAAAATAATATAAGCTAGTAGAGTTTCGCCACGGGATTATTAAAAAATCTATGAAATCTGGGAAATGTTCCAGAGTTCAACTAGAAAGTCTGAGTCTGAAACATTTATCGGAAGTATAATATGCTCAACTAGCATGCCAATGGGTCTCACACAGATTTGGCTAAGGCATTTGGTCAGCGTATTCTCAGAATACAATCCCTGAAAACCTTTGTTCTTGGGCTTTGTCATAAGCAAAAGACATTTCTGGGGATATCGATAAGACAAATGTCTTCATGAGCAAGGCAGGTACTTGACTGGCAATACCAGTATACTTACTGTGAGTGTTTAAATCAAAGAATCTCCCAGCATGGGTCTAGAAACTTAATTTCAGTGTCCTCCCATTTGAAGTGAGAACTGTAACAGTGCCTACCTATGAGAGTTACATCTTGTGGAGTAACAAGTTACTCCAAAACTTAGTGGCCTCAGGCAACATTTATTACCTCTCAGTTCCTGTGGGTGGGGAATCTGGGTGTGGCTTAGCTGGATCCTCCATTCTCTGGCTCGCAGTCTTCTTTTTCTCTCAAGGCCTCTATGAAGGTAATGGCTGAGACTACGGTTTGACTGCAAAAGCACATGCTTCTGAGGTCACTCAGGTGGTTGTTGGTAGAATTCAGTTTCTCTGGGTTACTGGACTGAGAGCCTTAGTTTCTCCCTGCTGGCCAGAGGCTGCCCTCAGTTATCAGACACATAGGAAGAGCTCTGGTCAGGGCAACTCACAACATGCAGCTGGCTTCTCTCAAACAAGTGAGTGAGAGCAAGTGAACAAGAAAGATGTCCCAGGTTCATGTTGCCTAATATTACAACAAATATCCCATCACTTGTGCTTTATTCTATTTGTTGTAACTGAGTTCCTAAGTGTAACCAACACTCAAGGTTTTGGCATTACACAAGAATATATCAAAAGGTGGAGATGATTGGGGGTTATCTTAGAGATCGCCTATTACACTGCCTTACAGAACTTGCTGGAAATTCAGTGAGCCAATACAGTATATGTAAAGTGCTTAGAATAGTACTTGGATATAGTAGCATTATGTACTAGATTTTACGATTATCTGTGACTACAATGCAATAGGTAAAGCTGGATCCTCTTGGAACTAAAGAATGCATGCACCACTCAAAGATCCTGACATTCATATACTATTTTAAAAACACGCTTGTCAATGAAATATATCCACATGATTTTTCAGTACTGGAGGTACCAGTTTATGACGCCTGGCCAAGGCAATAAGACTTTTTAGTGACACAAATATCATATTTCCTAAATTTTCAGATAACATCTTCAGGGTTTTGAACTTTTTACTTTGAAATAATTAAAAATTTTCAGATATGTTGCAGAAATAGTAAAAGAAACCCAACTCATAATAATAATGAATAAATGTCATATAATGTATAACATTTGTCCAAACCTATAGAATCAACACAAGTGAACCATAATGTAAATTACAGATTTTTGGCAATTATGATGTGTCAATGTAGGTTCATCAATTGTAACAAAAGTTCCATTTTGGTGGGGGATATTGATAATGAGTGGTGGGTGGAGGCTATGCATGTGTGGATACAGGGAATATAAAAAAATTCTGTATCCCTTCCTTCTAAGCTGTGAATCTAAAACTACTCTAAAAAATACAGTTAAAAAGAAAGAGAAGAATCTCAGTATACACTTCATCTTCATTCACCTTTCGCTTTATTATTTGCTCTCTTTGTATGTTTTTATATATAAAAATACACCTGTCTATATAAATATATGTGTGGTCATATATATCATTCAATACATTTTTATCTACCACGTAATGAATTAAAAACATAATGATCCCATTACTCCTTAGTACTTCCGTTTGCATATACTAAAAATAACAACTTTTTCCTATATAACCAAATTATAACCATCAAAATCACAAAATTAACACTGATGCATTGAATTACCATTCAATTCATAGAACCCACTCAATTTTGCTAATGATCCCAGTAAGGTTTTTTACATACCCAGGATCATATGTTGAATTTAGCTGTCATGTTTCTTTGGTCTACTTAAATTGGACCAATTTTTCATTGCTTCCTTGTATTTCATGACTTTGCCATTTTTATTTTTATTGAATACATGTCACTAAGTTTATAGAAAGTCTCTCATTTGGGTTTCTTCTGATTTCCCCCATGAATAGATTGATCCCTTTTTTTGGAATTCAAGGATACATTGCTTTCTTCTCAGTGTATCATATCACAGTATATGATGTTGCTACCCCTCATTACCAATGACGTTAAGTTTTATCACTTGCTTAAGATCATACCTGCCAAGTTTCTCCATTGAAAGTTAACTAGTGGTATTTTATATTCAGTAGCAGTGAGTAATTGTTCTATGTGGAGATACTGTAAGGTAGAGCTTCCTTTCTACTGAATTTATTTAGGTATTCATTATTTATTTATATAAATATGGGTTCAGGGTTTCCTAATATGCTTAAAGTGTTTAAAATTGAGAGCTACATATTTTATTTTGATTTTCAATTTTCCCCAGTTATCGTTTGGATATGTCTCCATAATTCTTTGAGCACTTCCTTACTTTCTGGTACAAAACATGTTCTAAGGTTACACTGTATTTTCTCTGCACCAGCAACAGTGTCAGACATTTCTCCAACTGCAAGTGCACATACTTCAGAGGCACCCAAAGCAAACATCAGAATGTGGGGAATAATATTAGACCTTATATTTATTTTAGCTATTCTTTAAAAACTTCTACTTTTGGTGATTTTTTTCTAATATACTTAATATATCAGCAGTACAATGATGCATACATATAAGGAACAAAGAAAACATATATTAGGGGATATGCTAAAAAATTAACTGATTTAAGTTCTTAACCAAAGAATTCTATAGACTGCTGCCTTTGAGAACTGCAGAAATGCTTTCAGCTTGAGAAAAAATTTAGACATAATGTCATCTACCAGAATAACAGGAAAATCTCATTCTGAGTTAAGAGCTAACAAGCACTGTCTCCTAATGTGTCTACCAGGACAAATTTGAAACTTCTAGATCTGCACTGTTCAGTAAGGTAGCCACTAACCACACATGCATATGGGCTACCATACTGTCAATACAGAAGAAGGAAACAATAAAAAATGTGCCTCTACTGGAATTCACCTCATCACTGACTTCTTTAAGCCCAAAGGAACGGCTACACACTCTAAACCAACTCTTAATTATGATCCTGTGTAGATAAATTCTGATAACCTTTCCTTACATAATCCCCGACCGCATGGTATTTTATCGAAGGTAATTGAGGACCTCTATTTTGAGGTCCTTACAAACACAATTTTAGCCACTCTCTAGAAAGATTCACAGGGCTCAAATTCAGTTGCATTCACAGCTATAGTTTATTACAGCTGTCTGCAAGGGAAAAAGACACATTAGGTGGAATCTAGAGGAAATCGTGCAGAGGCTTCCTATAGTCTCCTTACTCCAGCAGCAGAGTGTAACAGCACCTGTTCAGTGTTCCTGCCCGGTAAGGCCACTTAAAACCCCAAGATTTTTACTGTGAACTGGTAACACAGATACACTCTGCCTTTGTGATCAGCCACAATCATTGAAATCCCAGACTCTCAGAAGGAAAGTAAGAGCTCACCACTGATCACACTGTTTGTATGAGTCTAGACAAGCTGGACAACAAAATTCACTGTCCCAGGCACACAGAACAACTTGGAGACCATTTCAAAAGCCAGCAGAGGGTCATCCCTGCAAGCAGGCTCTTCTAGTAATCAGCCCTTTCAAGTTAACTCTTTCCTGCATACCTGTTAAGGTACTAGCTGTTACAAATAACACCCTGCCCCTTAGCATTAAGCTCCCACAGATTTGTAGTACACCATATATGAAAACAAAATAGTCAGATTATTAATATTTACATGATTTTGACCTCCAATTTTCTTAAGGAAAAGGCTTCAAAATTAATGTTCTGTAGAGAACAATAAAACAGATGCATCCTTTAGGAAAACTTACCATGAGCAAATATAAGAATATAAAGTAACTCATGATCACACAACTCAATAGCAAAACAAGAACAACAACCCATAATCCAATTAAAAAGTGAACACAGGATCTGAATAGGCACTTTTCCAAAAAAGACAGAGATGGCTAACAGGTAGATACATGAAAAGGTGGCCGAAATCACTAATCATCAGGGAAATGCAAACCAAATCCAAAAGAGATTATCACCTCATACCTGTTAACGATAGCTATTATCAAAAAGATAAGAAAAAAGTGTTGTAGGGAATAGAAGAAAAGGAAACCCTTGTGCACTGTTGGTGGGAATGCAAATTGGGGCAGTCACTGTGGAAAACAGCATGCAAGGAACGCAGAATGGGGCAGTCACTATGGAAAACAGCATGGAACCACCCTATGATCTAGCAATTCCACGTTTGGGTATTCATCCATAGGAAACGAAAACGCTAACTCAAAAAGGTATCTGTACCCCATGTTCACTGCAGCATTACTGAAAATAGCCAAGACATGAAAACAACCTAGGTGTCCATAGATGGATGAATGGATAAATTAATGTGGCATATACATAAAACGGGACATATTATTCAGCCATAAAAAGGCAACCCTGCCATTTATGACAACCTTGATGGATCTTGAGGGCATTATGCTAGTGAAATCAATCAGACAAGACCAACAGAGTATGATCTCACTTATATACATACTCTAAAAAAAAAAAAAAGCAATTAAAAAAAAAACCTCCTCGCAGATACAGAAAACAGGTTCTGGTTGCCAAAGCAGGGAGTAGGGGGCAGAGTGAGCGAACTGGGTAAACATGGTCAAAAGGTACAAACTTTCAATTATTAGATAAATGAAGTCTTGGTATATAACATATGTCACCGTGACTATAGTTAACAATACTATATTATACATTTAAAAGGTGCTGAGAGTATAATCTTAAAAGTTCTCAGATCACAGAAGAAAAAGTTATGATGTACATCCAAAACTAATAACATAATGTTATATGTCAATTTTATCTCAATAAAAAATGATTATTTATAATAAAGCAAATATTTACTAAGCCTTCACTTTGTGGCAGTCACTGAAGTTCACCTAAGCCCTTAACATCATTGATTTTACTTAATCACCATTGAATCCTGCAAACCAGTTACTGTTCTTTTCTCCATTTCACCAGTGGGGAAATGACGCTTAAGGGATTAACTCATATGCGGACTGGAAAGGATAGAGAAACAAAGGCAGTTTGATTCCAGATACTAAGCATATAACCATTAGACAACACTGCATCACTTGTTTGAATTAATAACACAGCCATATTCTTCTATAACTCAGTTTTTACTATCTTTTCTTTCCCATTTATATACTTTCTTCAATCTCTACTCAAATCGGGGAATATGAACTATTCTATATGACCAGTCCTGAGAATGAGAAACATATACTTGTCATCAGCTATATTTTTTCCAAAGAATAATATGGATTCATAATTTTATAACCATGCTTATACCTATATTAAACATAAAAAATAACTCAAGAATATGAATAAAAATCAAGGAATTATAAAGCTAACCTTGAATTGCCCTCTTATGAAGTTAACTCTTTCTTCTGAAGAGTATTTCTAACATAAGTAATCATACTTGTATGTAATATATTTTAAATTCATTTGGTAAATGTAATGATCAAGTCATAGTTTTAGTTTGCTTGCCACATTTTTCTAGAATACAACTGACCTCCTTTTAAATTCTTTTTAATTAATAATTCCTAACATAATTTTGTAAATTGAGGTATGAAATGTTGCTTGGGTTCAAAAAATTTAAATGCAGCAAAAAATTAAAATGCAGCAAAAAATAAGTCTGCAGTTGCTAAGCAGAGAATTATAGTACTCTTCAGGAGGAGACAATAAGAAACTTAAAAGATCAGTTATGTCTGTAGGGGGTAAATTGTCCTTGAAAGAAATAAAGGAAGCATAAAGAGGAATTTATAATATATCTCTGGGGTTCAACAATATTAATTTGTCTTAACCATCTTTGAAGCCCTGACCACAGTGATACTTTCCTAGGTGCATTTTAATTAGCATGATACTGTCTCAGTAAGCTACCCAGAATTCAGCAGAGAACAAACCATTATCTCAAAAGCATTTGTCATGGAATATATTACAATCTCAAATTAATAAATTAGTGCCCATATGAGAACAGAAAGTCTAGTATTTGAAAAAATCAGAAAATTACTTCAATGGTGGTTCACAATAACCTCAATGATTTTCAATATATATCATATTTGTAAAAAAAAAAAAAAAAGCATTGAGAAGAGGTGGAGGAAGTATTTCCCATTAGTGTCTTAACTGTTGAGATTTTATATCAATATAAGGTGTTAAACAAGCTGGGTGTTGTGTCTTTCACCCCCAAAAGTCCCATCTTTTTCATCATTTTAAGTATTGAATCATCCTCACTTGTGGCTAAGCCATCTGCTAGAAGCAATAATTTTAGGAACAATGTCCCAAAACAGCTTCCCATACATAGCTGCTGGCAGCTCTGGCATTTGGGAGCATAATCCTTAAAAATTGAAATCTACCCTCATAGGTACAGGTCTCCAGATCCTCAAAGCATCATGAGTTCTTTATACTTGTGATGGAGGTCAAATTAGAGAAAAGGACATTTAAGCTGAAAGTTAGCTGATTTTCTTTCTCAACCGTGTCATTAAATTTCAAAGTCCAAATAATCAAGAATATGCTGAAATTCTTAATGAAAACCTAACATTAATCTTTTGGAAACTATTAACATTCATGATTCATGAGAAGCTGAATGAGCCTATATTTCCTAAATCATAGACGAGTAATCCATCTTCTTTATGCTTACATTTTGTGTTTCAGCTTGATTTTCACACCTCTTTTTTTGCAATGTACATTTAAAATATTTGATAAGCCCTTAACACTGGGTACAGGGTGGGAAAAATACACTAGAGTGAAACATTTTGAATACTTATTCTCTCATAGATATTGGAGAAGTCACAGAAGTTTTAAAAGTAAAAGGAGTGTCCTAAATGATTTATTAGATACATTTAATATTAAAGATATTGTGACTTAATTCCTTATTTGTCCTGTCCAATAATTATATTTATCTTGTCAAATGAGATAATTTGAAGATCTAAAGCCAATGATTGGTAAATCTTCACAAAGTTAACACCTGACCATTAGATTTAGATGTCTAAAATTCACTATACTTTGTGGGATAAAACAAGTAGAGAAATATACGGCATCTAAATGCTTTGGGCAGAAATTTGCTAAAAGAATAGGAATACTTTGACCCAGGACTAAACTAAGTCATTTGCCATAGACTTTTAAGTAAAACTTATTTATTTAAGGGGCTAAGAGATGCATGTAATGAAACTGATTATATATAAGCAAGGCGTGCCTATGGTCATAATACCCATTTATTCAGAATATTTTAATTTTTTGCTTAAAAATTACTGGAAAAATCCATTTACAAGAAAAGAATACTAAAGGATGATGAAATTTCCTTTGATCCTCTTAGTTTTTGTCTATAAGCTGAATTTTTTCCTTTAATCACAACACAAATAATGTAAAAGAGTTTTATATGGTTATAAAATAACTTTAATGATCATGGCTAGAGAATTCTTCTGCATTATTCATTTTATGTTTTGACATCCTTACAGTAAAAGCAAGTTATACTGATAAGTACTGTGACAACTTGTATAGGAAAAAGGTTTTGAAAGCCCAAAGTTACTACTTTAAATGCAATCATAAGAAAACTTTATCTAATTTTTTTCAAATTATGAATTGACTCAATAATCAAAGATATTTTATCGATTCTTTATACTACAGAGATATGAAGACAATCTGCATCTAATAAAACATAAATTTTCAATAATTGGGGATTTCTTAAAGGCTTACTTTCTTAGAATAACATCAAACATTCCAATTTATGTATTACACATAATTTTTCTTTTCATGGATAACCTTTAGCCTAATAACTTGTATACGTAAATATATATTCTGTTTTCACAGTTTTTGCCTTCTCTTTGGGTTTTTATTAACTACTAATAAGTTATTTACAACTAAATATCTAGAAAATCTAAACAGATAATGAAATCTTTTACATAATTTTGATAGAGTAAATCACTTTCTTCTAACATTCCTATACTATCTGGACATTTTCGAAGGACTGGAAAGAATAACTTTCAACCTCTCTCCTCTTCCTCATTCACTTATTATGATACTATAAAGACTTAGCTGTTGATTTTAGGGAAAAAACGGAGCATGTATGGCTAAACCTTTTTCTCCTAGAGAATCTGTACTCAGGACACAGAATATTGGCACTCCATGCTCTTCTGTTTGGTCTGTGAGAGACACTTCATCTGCAAGGTGAAGAGCATGCAGGATGGAGTGTGTAGTTTCAATTTATACAAGAAGAATAAAAAAGAAACTGTGGCCTAATTAAGCAGATACATTGCTTTCTATTTACATTACTTCTCTATATAATTTCTCTGTTAGTTTGGACCTCAGAAAAGAAAGATTTGCAAATCACCAAGATTCATCAAAAAAAAAAAAAAAGTAAAGTAAAAATTGCTAAGAAGATATGAATAAGATAGACCTTAATACTTTTAGAATGGAATTACCTTTTCAGAAAGAAGTATAATTGACTAAACTTAGGGACAATTAATCAGTTACCTCAAAAAAGGTCAGTTCCCTTTGAAAATAATCATTACACCATTAGCATTATCATTTAGAGCACATTTCTTTGAGAACTTAAAAATGCCCTCCATATGCTGTTAATTAAGTTATTAATCTTTATAACATATTTATGAGGTAATAGCAAAAGCTGGAGAAAAACTGGAAAAGAGTTTATAACATTCAAAAATGGAAAAAAATCATTTATTTAAACTAAAAATTATTGGTTCTTACTATGTGCCTAACCATGTACGTTTTCATATGTTATTTCATTTTCCTACTTTATATTTAACAAGATATAACCATAAATATTACCTGAGAGAAAGTTAAGAAAACTGAGAATATTATTCTAAGGATAGTCTGAAACCAATAATAACGCTTACAATTTTCAAAGCTATAGCTGAAAATAAAAAGGCAAAGTCGACATGACCTTGTAAACAAAGAAAATATCAAAAATATTCACATGAAAATTATCACACAATTTCTGCTCTTTATTCTGGAAACCTAGAAACAACCCAATAAAATTACATCAATTTATACATCTAGCTCTGGAGAATTTTAAATCAATAAAGCTTACTAATAATTTTCATGTGGTGGCTAGTCTCCCAATTTGGTCTTCCTATTGACCACATCTCCTAGTGATCATGTCCTAGAGTAGTATTCTTTCCTATAATCTGGGCTGGCCCCAATCTGTCTTGACCAACAGATCACAGTGAAGCTAGGTCATAAGAAGACTCATAATTTCTAACTAGGTCTCCTGGAACCCTTGTTGTGATGCATCCTCCAAGATCTAACCATAATTCTGTGCAAAGTTCAGGTGACCGAGAGAAATCACAGTCTATAGTCCAACAGAATCACTTCAGTCTATAGTACATGATTAGATCAGAGCCAAGAACCACTAGTAGCTACATATATGATGCATCTTGGGACAGTCTACTTAATTAAGCCTATCATGCCCCCAACTCTTATTTAGTGGCAACTGCATAAGAGAACCCAAGTGGCTACTTAGCTGAACCCAGTCAAGCCACACAGTCATGACAGATAATTACTTTCTTAATATTGTTTTTAGCAGTTAAGGTTTCAGATGATTTGTTATAAAGCAGAAATAAGGGGAAGAGAAATCGGTACCTAGAATGGGGTATTACAACAGAAAAAAAAAAAAAAAAAACCCTTAAACTTTATGACATTAGCTTTAGGATTGGGTGGCTAGTGGAGGCCTGAAGGGTATCAAGAAGATTATTAATGGAAGCTGCAAGGACAGTAAGAAAAATTTTCTTCGAATCTGAAGGAAAGATGACCTCTATTATATAACAGTTAAAAGTTTAGTAAAACTGTTGCCTATGATAATAAGGAAAACAAAATGTACTAAATAAACTGGTACATTTGGCCAGAACTTCCACTTGGTTGCAAGTACCACCTGGTTTTCTGTAGCTATATATGATAAGGTATGAATAGAAAGGAATAAGCAAAAAAGTAAATTGTTCCATTTCCAATAAAAATTTGGAAGAAATAAAAAGAAGTCAGGAGTTTCTGAATTTTTTTTAAAAAGGCATCATATTCTCTCAGCTTCTCTAAATGGAAAAGTAAGGTTCTCAGAGTAAGAAATGTCCTGTGGCTATGGACCATTTTAACAGCATGGCTGTAGAAATATTTATTAAGACTTTTAAAAGATTTAATGGCCATCCCACAGACCCTCTCAAGTAGTCATAAATTCTTCTAATACACATACACACATGCACATGCACACACATACACACACAATATGGGCTATTATTCAGCCTTAAAAAAGAAGGAAATCTTGCCATTTGCAATAGTATGGAGGACATTATAATAAGGAAAATAAGGAAGACACAGAAAAAGACATACTGTATGATCTCACCCATATGTATGTATAATCTAAAGTAGCCAAATTCATAAGAAATAGAGTGTAGAATGATGGTTGCCATGGTGGGAAAGTGGGGGAAACAGAGTACAAAGGGTACAAGATTTCAGTTATACAAGATAAACAGTTCTGGAAATCTAAAGTACAGCAATATTGTTAACTTTGTTAACAATTATTAAATAGTTGTAATACTAGGAGGATAGATCTTTAATTAAATATTCTCAACACACACACACACACTATGGTAACTAGAGAGGTAAAGGATATGTCGATTAGCCTGACTCTGGTGATCATTTCACAGTGTATTCATATATCAAAACATCAAGTTGTATACCTTAAACATATATGATTTTTATGTTAATGACATCTTAATAAAGCTTTAAAAAAAAAAAGGCTGAATGTGCTTCCTCTTTAACAGCCTAACAGCCTTCATTTTCCCCGTGTCTACTTGAGTCTGCTAATCAGTGGCACAACCCATGAGCAAAAGCTATCATTGTACTTGAACTGAATTAATTTTTTTAGGAAAGCAGGAAAAAATACTTCTAAGAATTTTTAAAGAATTCTGGGGCACCTGGGTGGCGCAGTCGTTAAGCATCTGCCTTCAGCTCAGGGCGTGATTCTGGTGTGCTGGGATCGAGCCCCACATCAGGCTCCTCTGCTAGGAGCCTGCTTCTTCCTCTTTGCACTCCCCCTGCTTGTGTTCCCTCTCTCGCTGGCTGTCTCTCTTTGTCAAATAAATAAAGAAAATCTTAAAAAAAAAAAAAAAAAAGAATTCCTCCAACACATTCTGACAAAGAAAGTCTCTGTCTTAAAGAGATTGTTAGTCATGGCTTTTGCCTAATGAGTAAATCTATGATATTCACAGGAAAATCACAAAGATTTTAAGAAAATAGTATTTGAGAAAACATTGTTAATTTGCATCAAAATGGACAGAGGTAATCAAAAATGAAATAAATCCTTTGGGCACCGAACCATTTATAGAAAGGAATCGGGCTGAGGAAGCTACAAATCCACCAATTTCTTGTAAAAAAGAAATGTTGATTGGGAAAGTGGAGTCGAGAGTCCAGGCAATAGAAGAAAAGACCATGTGCAGGCTAGAACCCCCATGGGCCCAAGCTGAAACTTACTGTCCACAGGCAGGCAGGCAGGAAGGAAGATTTAATGCAAAAGGAGAACCACTGCAAAGCCAGCTGCTGCCCACAGTCTCTAGCTCAGGAAAGGCCTTGGCTCTCTTTTAAAAGGCTTCCAAGAGGGGGAAAAGATGCCGGAGGAGTAGGGGACCCTTTTTTCGGCTGGACCCCTGAATCGAGCTGGATATCTACCAGACCATCCTCAATACCCATGAAATCAGCCTGAGATGCAGGAAGATACATCTGTATCTCTACAAATGAACATCTCGAGCACTGAGTATTGAGGTACGAAGCGGGGAGCCGTGAATCCGTGCACGATATTGGAAGATAAACAGAAAGGGGAGTCAGCCACCACGCTCAGGCGCTGGGAAGCAGTAGCCACCCGCACTGGGGAGTGGGCCGGACTCGCGGACCAGCACCCACGAGAAAGCAGACTGAGACCATGAACCCGGGAACGCACGTGCAACCAGACTGAAAACCGGAGCTCTGGAGCGCACACTTGAACTAGACTGAAACCGAGAGCTTGGGAGCGCTCGCATGTCCAAACTGAAAACCAGAGCTCCAGAGGGCACACTTGAACTAGACTGAAACTGGGAGCTCGGGAGCGCGCTCGCAACTGGACAGAAAACCAAAAACCGGTGCTCAGGAGCGCACAAGAACCACATTAAAACAGGGAGCTTGGAAGCACATGCGGGAACCGGGGGTGCAGGCAGTGTTAGAAGCACAAAAGACAGAGATGTGCTGACCCTGGAAGCGAGGGCTGGGAGAGTGGCAGTGGGGCGCACATCCCGGGACACTACAGGGTTTTTAGCAGCACTGATGGAAACAAAGTTAAAGTGGCCAAGAGAGCTCAGTGGAGAGTGGACTGCAATCTCTCTGTTCTGAGACAGAGACGAGGATAAGGCCACTGCTTCTCTGACTCTCAGAAGAGTTACAGAAAACTGCAAGGGAAAGCCGCCAGAGAAAAAAAGCCGGGAAATACCGGTTCATATTGTGCCCATCCCCATCCCCCCCTCGCAGGGGACGGGGCAACTCTACCCAAACAGGGTTTCCTGAGTATCAGTGTGGCAGGCCCCTCCCCCAGAAAGCAGGCTGAAAAATCAAGAAGCCCACATCCCTAAGGTCCCTATAAAACAAGTGCACATTGCCTGGGTCCTGGTCAATAATTTGGGCTCTGGGCATCCCTGCAACCTCTCCTCATCAGACTGACGAGGAGGAGGAACCCTCAGCAAAGAAAGGACACAGAGACTGTGGCCTCTACCACAGAACTGATGGATATGGACATAACCAAATTGTCAGAAATGGAGTTCAGAATAACAAGGTCAAGATGATGTGTAGGCTTGAAAAAAATATTAACGAAAATATTAACGAGAATATAGAATCTCTAAGGGTGGAAATGAGAATGAATCTGGAAGAAATTAAAAATGCTATGAAACAAATGCAGTCTAAACTAGACGCTCAGATGGCCAGGGTAAATGAGGCAGAAGGACGAATTAGTGAACTGGAAGATGGAATGGCAGAAGAGAAAGTAAAAACGGAAACTTGGCTCAAAAAAAGTCCAATCTCAAGAATGTAGATTACGGGAGATTACTGACTCAATGAAACGTTCCAATGTCAGAATCATCGGCATCCCTGAAGGAGTGAGAAAGAGAGAGGTCTAGAAGAGATATTTGAACAATTATAGCTGAGAACTTCCCTAATCTGGCAAAGGAAACAAGCATTCATGCCCAAGAGACAAAGAGGATCCCTCCCAAGATCAGTGAGAACAGACCTACACCACGTCACTTCATAGTGCATTTCACAAATATTAGATCCAAGGATACAGTCTTGAAAGTGGCCAGAGGGAAGAAAATCCTTACATACAGAGGGAAGAATATCACAATAATGTCACACCTGTCTACAGAGAGCTGGCAGGCCAGGAAGGGTTGGCAAGGTATTTTCAGAGCTCTAACTGAGAAGAACATGCAGCCAAGGATCCTTTATCCAGCAAGGCTGTCATTCAGAATTGATGGAGAGATAAGGACCTTCCAAGACCAGCAAAAACTGAAAGAATATGTGATCACCAAGCCAGCCCTACAAGAGATATTAATGGGGTTCTATAAAAGTAAAAAGGACCCAAGAGTGATACAGACAGGCTTTTACAATCTATAGAAACAAAGACTTCACAGGAAACATGACATCATTGAAATCATCTCTCAAAAATCACTCTCAATGTGAATGGCCAAAATGCCCCCATAAAACGCCACAGGGTTGTAGATTGGATAAAAAGACATGACACATCCATTTGCTGTCTACAAGAGACTCATTTTGAACCTAAAGATACATCCAGACTGAAAGGGAAGGGATGGGAAAACATTTTCATGCCAATGGACCTCAAAAGAAAGCTGGGGTAGCAATCCTCATATCAGACAGATTAGATTTAAACTAAAGACTGTAGTTAGAGATACAGAAGGACACTATATTATTCTTAAAGGATGTATCCAACAAGTGGGTATGACAATTATAAACATCTATGCTCCCAACAGGGGAGCAGCTAGATACACAAGCCAACTCTCAACCAGAATAAACAGACATATAGATAATAATATGTTAATAGTAGGGGACCTCAACACTCCACTCTCAGCAATAGACCAACTACCTAAGCAGAAATTCAACAAAAAAACAACAGCTTTGAGTGACATACTGGACCAGATGGACCTCATAGATATATACAGAACACTACACCCCAGAACAACAGAATAATCATTGTTATCGAATGCACATGGAACTTTCTCCAGAATAGACCATATATTGGGTCACAAAACAGGTCTCAACCGATACCAAAAGACTGAGATTATTCTCTGCATATTCTCAGACCACGATGCTTTGAAACTGGAACTCAATCACAACGAAAAATTTGGAAGAAACTCAAACACTTGGAAACTAAGAACCATCCTGCTCAAGAACGATTGGGTAAACCAGGTAATTAATAAGGATATTAGCAATTTTTGGAGACCAATGAAAATGAAAACACATTGGTCCAAAACCTATGGGACACTGTGAAGGCAGTCCTAAGGGGATAATACATAGCCATCCAAGCCTCACTCAAAAGAATAGAAAAATCTAAAATGCAGTTTTTATATTCTCACCTCAAGAAGCTGGAGCTGGAACAGAAGAACAGACCTAACTCACACAGGAGAAGGCAGGTGATCAAGTTTAGAGCAGAGATCAATGAATTAGAAACCAGGAGCACAGTAGAGCAGATCAACAGAACTAGAAGCTGGTTCTTTGAAAGAATAAATAAGATACATAAGCCACTGGCCAGACTTATTTAAAAGAATAGAGAAAGGACCCAAATTAATAAAATTATGAATGAAAGGGGAATGATCACGACCAACACCAATGATATAGGAAGGATCATCAGAAACTTTTATCAACAGCTTTATGCCAATAAATTAAGGAATCTGGAAGAAATGGATGTCTCCTGGAAACCTATAAACTACCAAGATTGAAACAGGAAGAAACTGATTATTTAAACAGACCGATTAATATGAAGAGATTGAAGCAGTGATCAGTACCCTCCCAAAAACAAGAGTCAAGGGCCTGACGGATTCCCAGGGGAATTCTACAAAACATTCAAGAAGAAATAATACCTATTCTCCTGAAGCTGTTTCAAAAAATAGAAACAGAAGGAAACTACAAAACTCATTCTATGAGGCCAGTATTACCTTGATCCCCAAACCAGGCAAAGACCCCATCAAAAAGAATCATAGACCGATATCCCTGATGAATATGGATGCCAAAATTCTCAACAAGATCCTACCTAATAGTATGCAACAGTACATTAAAAGGATTATCCATCAAGACCAAATGGTATTCATCCTTGGGATGCAAGGGTGGTTCAACATTCACAAATCCATCAGTGTGATAGATCATATCAACGAGAAAAGAGTCAAGAACCATATGTACCTCTCAATTGATGCAGAAACAGCATTTGACAAAATACAGCATCCTTTCCTGATTAAAACCCTTCAGAGTGTAGGGATAAAGGGTACATTCTTCAATTTCATAAAAACCATCTCTGAAAAGCCTACAGTGAATGTCATTCTCAACAGGGAAAAGCTGAAAGCCTTTCCCTTAAGATCAGGAACACGACAAGGATGCCCACTCTCGCCATTATTATTCAACATGTACTAGAAGTCCTTGCAACAGCAATCAGACAACAAAAAGGGATAAAAGGTATCCAAATCGGCAAAGAAGAAGTCACACTGTCTCTCTTCACAGATGACATGATACTCTATATGGAAAACCCAAAAGAATCCACCTCCAAATTACTAGAACTTATAGCGCAATTCAATAATGTGGCGGGATACAAAATCAATGCTCAGAAATCAGTTGCATTTCTATACACGAACAATGAGACTGAAGAAAGAGAAATTAGGGAATCCATTCCATTTACAATACCACCAAAAATCATACGTTATCTCGGAATTAACTTAACCAGAGATGTAAAGGATCTATATTCTAGAAACTACAAATCACTCTTGAAAGACATTGAAGAAGACACAACAAGATGGAAAAATATTCCATGCTCATGGATCGGAAGAATTAACATAGTTAAAATGTCCATGCTACCCAGAGCAATGTACACTTTCAATGCCATCCCAATCAAAATACTGATGACATTTTTTCAAAGAGCTGGAACAAATAGTCCTAAAATTTGTGTGGAACCAGAAAAGGCCCCAAATCGCCAAGGAATTGTTGAAAAGGAAAAACAAAGCTGGGGCATCACAATGCTAAATTTCAAGCTGTAGTACAAAGCTGTGATCACAAAGACAGCATGGTACTGGCACAAAAACAGACACATAGACCAATGGAACAGAATAGAGAACCCAGAAGTGGACCCTCGGCTCTTTGGGCAACTAATCTTTGACAAAGCAGGAAAAAACATCCAGTGGAAAAAAGACAGTCTCTTTAACAAATGGTGCTGGGAAAATTGGACAGCTACATGCAAAAGAATGAAACTTGGCCACTCTCTCACACCATACACAATGATAAAGTCCAAATGGATGAAAGACCTTGATGTGAGACAGGAATCCATCAAAATCCTAGAGAACATGGGCTGCAACCTCTTTGACATCGGCCACAGCAACTTATTTCATGACACATCTCCAAAGGCAAAAGAAACAGAAGAAAAAAGGGAGAAATTATTCTTATATCAGATTGAGTCCAAAGTAATCGCAAGGGTTCTGGAAGTCAGAGAAAAGAGAAGACATTATGCTGCTGACTTTTAATATGGAGCAAGGAACCCACAAGCCATGTAGCGCAGGTGGTCTCTAGAAGCTGGAAAAGACAAGGAAACAAATTCTCACTTAAAGCCTTGAGGATGCATACAGCCCTTTCACATCTTGATTGTAGACTTCTGACCATCATAACCATAAGAAAATTAACTTATATTGTTTTAAGCCACTAAATATGTAGTAATTTGTTACAGCAGCAATAGGAAACCAGTCCTCCTACTCTAAGGAATTGCATTATTACCATCTGAATATTATTTGGGTGACTATATCCTTCTTTTTTTTTTTTTTTTAGATTTTATTTATTTATTTGACAGAGTTAGAGACAGCCAGCAAGAGAGGGAACACAAGCAGGAGGAGTGGCAGAGGAAGAAGCAGGCTCATAGTGGAGGAGCCTGATGTGGGGCTCGATCCCATAACGCCAGGATCACGCCCTGAGCCGAAGGCAGACGCTTAATCGCTGTGCCACCCAGGCGCCCCTGATTATATCCTTCTTGAAACTAGTGCTATAATGGAATCACTCTTTGGGTATTTTAGGAGGGGAATGAGAATGTATTGCAAATAGAATGGATATGATCGGAGACTGGGGGAAATCAGTAGTACCTGTTCTCCAAAGATGACTTCAGTAAACCACAATTTCTGGTACTTGTGCCTTGTGTAGTCCATTCTTCTTGAGTGTGTTCTGGTTGTGACTCTTTTTGACCAAGAGAAGAGTGTGGAAGTGCACCTGTGTGATTTTCATAAGAAGTTTTACAGCATCTGCTTGGGTCACTTGGAATGTTCACTCTTGGGATGATTTCTCTCAGAACCCAACCCATGTAGAGAGGATATGTATAGATACTCTGGTTAACATGCATATTTGATGTTATCCGTCAAATGTAAGCCATATAAGGGAGCCATCATGGATGTCCAGAATAATCAAGTCTCTAATGACTGCCCCAGCAACAATCTACAAGCACATGAAAGACACTAAATGAGAACTTACCAATAAAGTTCAGGCTACACATAGAACTTTGAGATAACAATTATGAATTATTTTAAATTACCAAATTTAGGATTGGTTCATTACACAACTATATATAACCAGAACATTTCAATGTATTAAAAGATTTTAATAAATCAATCACAATTTATAGAAAATTAATATTAAGCTTTCTTTCCCTTTATAAAGAAGACATCGAATACTAAGTCGTTAAAATACTAAGGATATTATAAAAATTAGAGATAACAGGAGAGAAAGCCATTCTTTTTTTATTTCATTAGTTAATACCTAAACTTATATAGAGGTATACACAAAGCCATATGAGCAACCAAAGGAGGCATACCTAATCAAGAAGAACTTTCAGAAGAAATAATGCTTAAAATAAAACAGAAAATATGAATTAAACCTAGATTACAGAGAGAGCAGTGGTTGTTCAGACCTACTATGAAAGACAAAAGAAATAGTACACACTTGAACAGAGACTGAATGAACAAGAAAATACATAAAGAAATAACAAAGAATGCAGAATAGGTGGAAAATAAGGGAGTTAAAAGATTAAGATGGTCTAACATGTATATAATTAGATAATGAAACAGAACCACTACTTGTATATAACAGTGGATTGGAAACTTCAGAATTAATAAAATACCTAAATATCCTTACTTTTGAAATGCAAGCAATCAAGCAAGTTTGAATAAATAACATACACAAAGAAACAACACAATATCACTATGAAACAATGAAAATAAAGAGAAAATCTTAAAAGGATCCAGAGAGAAAAAGGGACTTCTTAATGGATTGAGAAATACATGGAGAATAGATTTCTCAACAGTCAAGATGAAAGCTCAAGATAGATGAAAAATATCTTAAAAGTGCAGAGAGAAAATAACTGCAACCCTAGAACTTTATGTCCAGTCAAGTCTTAAAAAAGCAAAATCAAAGCCATTTCAGACAAATAAAAACCGAAGGAGTCTATCACCAGTTAAATCCCACTAAAGAACTTCCAAAAAATGTATTTCTAGAAGAACACTCAAACCATAAAGAATGACTAGGATACAATAAGAAATTATGAACAAAGATATTGGTATGCATGTAGCTAAAAATGAACCAATAAGTACATGAAATTAACAATAATTATAATGATAATGTGACAGAATAAAAATAAATCACGATTGAATTAACATGCTGAACAAAATACCATGTAAAAAGAGAAGGGAAGGATAAGGATAAAAGAAAAATGGAATTTAAAAAAATAGTTCATTCAATCCAAAGGAATACAGAAAATAAGAGAGAGAAAGCATAAAGGAGAGAAATAAAGTATGATATATTATCACTGAAATAAGTTCTAATGGACTAACCTCCCTAGTTAACAGAGATTAGTTTTAACAGAAAAAAATAAGTAAAATTACAGTAGTCCCCTCTTATCTGTGAGGGATACATTCCAAGACCACACCGGATACCTCAAAGTGTGAATAGTACTAAACCTATACATAGTATGTTTTTTACTGTACATACACACCTATGATAAAGTTTAATTTAAACATCAGGCATAGTAAGAGATTAACAACAACTACTAACAAAGTACAACAATTATAACAGTATACTTTTATAAAGATTATGAGAATATGCTTTCTCTCTCAAAATACCTTATTGTACTATAGTCACCCTTTTTCTTCTGTGATAATGTCTACTTGACAAGATGAAGTGAAGTGAATGGTGTAGTCATTATGCTGTTGCATTAGGCTACGACTGACTGTCTAATATGTCAGGAGAATCACCTGCTTTCAACAAACCACAGAAAGCAAAACCATGGACAGGAGGGCGGGATGGGAACTACTATAGATGAAAATATGCAGTTTACGTGAGATTCCAGGGCTGAGAGCTGACAGAACCTGGATTTGATTATAAAGGTGGAAAAACTGCAAGGGAAAGTTAATATGCAGGCCCCTGTATTATATTCTAATATAGTAGCATAATAGGTCTATTCTGTCAATGGCAGGCCCTGCTAGGGAAATACTTCAAAATGAATATTAAATATATTTTTTAATTTAAATTGCACTAAGTATTGTATCTCAACTTAGGAGATAAAATTAAGAGTTATCACATAATAAATCTTCCCATCCAGAAAAATATTATGCCTTTATATACATATATATTTTAATAGAAACTGGAGTTGCCATTTTCTGCACTTGATATACAAGGTATATCAGGCAGTATGCTAGAGATAATATATGTGATCCATGTAATGATGCATAACCATTCCCATTTTACAGATGAATCTAAAAGAATACAGACATCTGAAATGCCTAAAAGCATGGGCTTTCCAACCATGTTTTTCTTTGCATCTAGCCTCCACAAGTTACTAGCTATGATTTTTTTTTTAAGATTTTATTTATTTATTTGACACAGAGAGAGACAGCCAGCGAGAGAGGGAACACAAGCAGGGGGAGTGGGAGAGGAAGAAGCAGGCTCCCAGCAGAGGAGCCCAATGTGGGGCTCGATCCCAGGACTCTGGGATCACGCCCTGAGCCGAAGGCAGACATACTAGCTATGATCTTAGCCATATTATTTAAGTTTTTCTGTATTTCAGTTTTCCTCATTTGTAAAATGGGGATACTATTACCCAATTCATAGAGTGGTTGAGAAGATTAAATCATTTACCTAGTGCTTATAATAGCATCTGCCTCAAGAAAGTATCAATAAATGTTAACTATTAGTGGTATACTAGAGATTCAAATCCAGGTCTGCATGTCAAATTCTTATATTTAACCACTCGCAGTTATATTTCATCTTTTACTTTGGTTCCTGGATAGTTTTAATTTTTGTTGCTTTGTGAAAATAATCTGACTTTTTAAAATTCCATTTCAAAACTGGTTATTTCTGATATATATAAAATGAATTTATACTTAGCCCTTCCTACACTCTTATTTCTAATAGTTTTCTTGTTGAATTCCTTAAGTTTCCTGGGCAAGCAATTATATAATATGCAAACAATAATAATCTCCTTTCTTCCACATCTTAGGTCTCATTTCTTTGTCCTGGTTATTGAAATAATTAAAACTTCAGAATACTGCTTAATAGACATGATAATTAAGAGCATATTTGTTTTGCTCCTGATTTTAATTAAGATGACTCTAATTTTTCACTGTTGAGTATGTTGCTCATTCTTATTTTGAAATAGATATTATAATCACATCTTTATGCCCAGTTAGTAAAGTATGTGTTTAACTTTATTCATACATACCAAAAGGGATGCTGAAATTCACATTATCCCATACATATTCTGAGTATGGAGTAAGATAATCACATGGATTTGATTTATATAAAGTGAATAACGTTTTTCAATATCCTTACTGAATCTTCCTTACTTGCTGTTTGTACTGGCATCACCATCCAGCAAGCACACAAAACATGTTAATAATGATAATCACTAGGAAACAGTAAATCTTTTCCATAGCCCAAGCAGTCTTCTAAGTATTTTCATGCTCGTGTTGTTTAATTTCTACAACATTCCTATGAATTTCGCACTATTATATTTCCTACTTTAGAGCTGAGCAAACCAAAGCTCAAGTGGTTAAGAATCTGCCCAACCTCGCTCACCTGGCAAATAGTACAGGTGAAATTTCAGTTAATCACATTATTCTATAACTTGAATATAGAATAAATCTCATTCTATTTTTAATTTTCATTGCCCAAGTATCAGGGAGCTAAGCCATCACTCTTGGAGGGCTAGGTGTGCATCTTTCTGCAAATGTTTCCCAGTATGTCTGAGAAGGTATCTCACACGTATTCTCCAACACCCCTGACATCGTCACAGTTACTATGCAATGTCTACTCTGTTCTTTTTTTCTTTCTCATTTCTATCTCTTATTAACAAAACCATTAGAAAAAAAACATATTTTAGTTAAACCTACCAGAATGAATATATGTGCATATCTGTACTCTCCCTGCAGGGGAGATGTCAACACATTTTTGGAAGCTGATGGAAAAGTGGTAACTGATAGAGCAAATTAGAAAAAATAGAAATCTAAGTAACTGTGGCAAGTGGCACTCAGTTTGTGTGTGTGTGTGTGTGTGTGTGTGTGCGTGTGTGTGTGAAGAATAAAATGGAATAGGAGCCAAAAGCCAGAATTACTGCAGAAAACCCCAGAAAGACTTAGAGGTTTAAGGACTAAAACTTCCTAGAGGTTCATGACCCTAGAAAAGTCCAAAAACTGAAATAACTGTTTTTCCTTTAGACTTCCTTCTCTTGTTTGCAAATTGTGTTGTTTTTTTTTTTTCTCACAATCCCTTTTCCTGTATTCCTTCCTCTTGTTACCTGATTTGTTCTTTCATTGGCCTTTTCCACCATTGTAATGACAGTATAAGCACTTTATACATCGTATCTGCATTAGGAGCTAAGGTAAAAAAGTGGCTTCGTGGTTTGCTTTGTCTCTACAATATTGTTCTGCTTCTACCTAGGCAAAATAGAACAAAAAATCCAAATAAGTATGCTTAATTTACCTAGCTTATTAAGAGATTATATTTATGAAAAAGTCTCATTGTAAAAATCTCAAAGATTATTCCTTTTTCTGTTATCTAGACATCTAATTTCCTCTGACATTTTTGAAAAGTGATTGTAAGAAGGCCAAATACTAGTTTGAAAATATTCTAATACCATCATCTGCTTTCCCTTCTTGTTCTATCCCCAGCAACGTAGACTTGCACGTAGTATTCGCATACGATTTTCTTATTTTTTTTCCTGAATCTGTGGTTATGTCCTTTTTCTCATAACTAATATTCCTTTGGGGTGTTTATATTTTTGCTATGTTGGGCTATCTAGAAATTTCTATTTTATTCTCTTGTGCTTGAAGAATAGCAGAAGGCATTTTTAATCATTTCCATTCAACTGCTGGGATGTTTCCTAATATATTAATTACTGCTTTTGATTTTTATTAATGCATTAATTTTTTATTTCCTAATGTTGAAAGTTATGATTAGTCCATTTATTTGCCTGCTGCCTTTTTTAGTAATGAATACATTTGTTGCTAACATTTACCTCTGATTATGTCTCCTCTTACTCTGTAATCACTGCTGAACACATCCTTATTATTATAAAGTCAAGGAAAACATGTTTCACCATCAATTTATTTTCAATCACATCAGAAATATAGTCCCAATACCTATTGTATTACATTAGCGTTTGAAAAATTATCTCATTCGGAATGACTAAATATTTAGACACAGTATTGTCATCAGTCCATTCTATTTTTTAGCATTAGCAATACAGACACAATGGGCAGTCACAAATAAATTGTCCTAAAGGCTTCCAAATATTTCCAAAAATGTCATTTATGCTATGGCATTGTTTTGGTACTTTAATATTTGCCTCTGTGTAACTAATTTTCAAAAGGCTACATAATTCGTCATACAAAACAAAGGTAAATACTTTATGCGACATCCAGATCACAAATCCAATTTTTATTTAATTTATATTATTCAAAAATAAATAAAATCTTTAATCAGAATAATAAAAAAGCATAGCATACTAAATCCATTAGAAACATGGGAGTCACAATGACCTAGGTATACTTTGCAGTCTTTCTCACTAACTTAATTCACTACTATCAAATTCAACCTTAGTTCTATTGCCTACCCGTGGCGTTTTCTACCTCCCTGACAGACCAATCGGATTCTCAACTCTGGCTGCACCTTAGAATCTTTTAATTTTTTTTTTAATAAGGAACTTTAAAATGATGTAAATTCCAGGCCCAGGCTTGGACCAATTGAATGAGAATTAATACTTAATTCTTTAGGTGATTCTAATGTGCAACCAGGGTTAAGTATCATTGCTACACCTTAAAAGGTGCAACATATACATAATGTCTGTCTGTGTGCATGATGCACTATTGTATGGTAACAGAAGTTGAAAAGAATATTATGTGCCCAATATTAAAGTAATGAAATGAAGTAATATTGGTGAAGTAAGAAGCCCTTAGTAGAGCAGAGAATCTCAATGATGCTCGAATATTCCAATTAGAATTTAGCTACCAAACAAATCCTCAAGCAACAATATGTGATATTATGAAGTACACAGAAGCAGTACATGATAAAGTCATGTCCTCAAGAAGCTTATAACTTAGATCAAGATATAAACATAACATGGAGAAAATCATTACAAAGTCAAATTTTAAATGAAAGACATTGCATAAGGCTGAAAAATAATTCCAGATAAGTAGAAATTCAGTTAACTTTAGACATTGCTGAGGGACTTTTGGAAGAAGCAGCAGCATTACTGAGCTTGAAGGATCATCAGGTTTTAAATAGATGCAGAGAAGGAGGAAGCATATTCAAAATAAAGGGAACAGTAACATCTCTGAGTATATCAAGGAATGGGAGTCATCCCTGCTGTTATAGATTGTGTATGTTACGGAGTCCTGAGACAAACAGGGAACTGTGATATAAGCATAGAGACAAAATGAAACTGAAAATCTAATTATGTCTAATATTTGTCATACCGATTTTTTTTTTTTTTTTACCAATTCATTTAACCATTCTGAGCCCTGAGTTACTCAAAAGATTTTACACTGGGGCAATAATATCTATTGTATGAGACTACAGTTCATTTAATAATATACATAAAGTAAAGCAATGTTTAATAATAATGTATTTAATAGTTTTATATATAATATTTCACTTGAATATTATAAAGATAATATTTCACTTGAATATTATAAATATTATACTTAATATGGTATCAAAATAATTACAAAAATTATAACAAAACAGTGAGAGAGGTGGTTAGAATGAGGGATACTATGAAGCTAATTATGGCTGATAAGAAATGTCTTGGAGAGGGGAACACTACTTAGTTATTTCAAAGGGAATTAAGATATATGTTTGAGCTACAGGACAATGATAGCACACTTGGAAAAGCAATACAGCAGCATCATAAAGAATGAATAGGAGAAAAGAATGTAGAAAGTCAGGAAGCTATTAAAAACTCTAGTGGGAAAAGATGAGAGTTTAGATTAGGACTTTGATAAGGTCTGGATATGAAACTCCATATCACTTATAAGGATTCTTGGACTTTCCCCTCAAGCAATTTAAAAAAGAACAAAATTGAAGGACTAATACTACCTGATATTAAGGCTTAAAATAAAATCTCAATAGTCAAGACAGCATGGTATTGGTGAATGGACATACATGTACATTAATGCAACAGAGAGGCCAGAAATAGATTTTCATATATATAATTTTTTTTTTTTTTTGTCAAAAGTACAAAGACAATTCCATGGACTAATGATGGTCTTTTCAAGAAAATACGCTAAAACATTTGGACATCTATATGCAAAAAAAATAGATCATAGATCTAAATATAAAACCTAAAAGTTCAAAACTTCTACAAGAAAAAATAGAAGAGAAAAATGTTTGATCTCAAGTTGAGCAAAGAGTTCCAGTGTATAATACTGGAGACAATCCGTAAAAGCAAAGAAATGCTAAATTAGGATTCATCAAAGAAATCTTATGTTATGTATACAACATTGTTAATAAAATGAAAGAAGAGCCACAGACTGGGAGAAAATACTGGCTAATCTCATGTCAGAAAATATATAAAGAACTCTAAATTTCAGTAAGAAAACAACCGCCTAATTTTAAAAAATGGGCAATATTTGGCCAAGTATTTAACCAAAGAAGATATATAGATGGCACAAAAGAACATGAAAAGATTCTCAATATCATTAGCCATTAGCTAAATGCAAATTAAAAGTAAAGAGATACACTTCATACTTACTAGAATGGCCAAACAAACAAAACATCTGATGATACCAAGGACTGGTAAGGATATGAAGAAACAAACTGTCCTTCATTGTTGGTGGGAATGCAAAATCCTAGAGCCACTTTGGCAGTTCCTAGTAGAATTAAATATACACTCACCGTATGACCCAGCAATCCCACTCCTGGTATTACCCACAAGAAATGAAAACTTACACTTATAGTAGCTTCATTCATAATCACCAAATCTGACAATCTACTATATCCGAACAATGAAACTCTAGTCAGCAAGAAACAGAACTATAGATAAATGCAATAACATGTATGAATCAAAATCAGAAAGCTACTGAATGAGTCCATTTATATGACAATTCAGAAACAGGCACAATGTTAAGACAAAAAAATATCAGTGCTGCCAGTGTTTGCTGGTATGAAAGCAGCATGAAGAAAGTTTTAGAGTGATAGTACTATTTTGTATTTGTCATAGTATTTATACAACTTAATTCATTTGTCTGATCTCATGGATATGAAGAGGAATATATTTTACTAAATGAAAAGGAATATATTTTACTAAAATGAAAATAAAAATGTGGCTAAATTTCATAAAAGTTCCACTGAGTAAAATGCAAAAGGAGAAGGAAATGCCATGGTTTTCTAAACTAGATCATGGTATCGAGAGAGGGAAAACAGAAGATCAAGTTCCCTGGCATTCATCTGGCTGGTACTACTTCACTGGCGTACCACTGAGATAAAATTGTACTAATGATAATCAAGCAAACATTCTCTTTCTTCCTGACAGGCTTGCAGGAAACTGTCAAACTTTCTGAACATACATCTTAAGAATTTCAATCCTGCTATAGAAATAATTCTCAGATATCAGAGTACCTTCAAACAAACAAGTGATTGTATCTTTTCCATCTAAACAAGCAGCACCATCAATGCCCCCCCATCTACCCTACTGTTCACGCCAAAGACAGGAAATCACACATGATTCTTTCCTTTTCAGTCATCTCCCCCTACAAATGTTCCAGTTGCTCAGGTAAGTTTTATCTCCAAAATACACATTGAATTTTTACCTTTTTTCCATCTTTACAAGTGTCTGGGCCAAGATACTATTATCAGTTTTCTGAAAAACTGCAAGCAGCTCTTTAGCTGGTCTTCTTGAATCCCCTGCCAGCTCCCCACAATCCAGGGACCAAAAAACATGAATCAAATCACATCACTTCTCTGGTCCAAACACTTCACTGGCTTCCTACTACATATATACTAAAAAAATAAAAAATTCTTGACCTATAACATCCCTCATGAGGTGGCCTTGTCTCCTCTCCAACTTCACAGCACAAAATACCCTCATCCTGCTCTAATTAGACTGCCATCAAATTGCTCTCCTTTCTGTAATTCTGCAACTTAAACATTTCTTATTCCTAGAACATTCTCTTTTGTTGTTCCTGGTTTTTTTTTTCCTCCCCCTTACTGCTTTTTCCCGTTATCATTTGGCTAAATCCTTCTCAAATTTCATTTCAAGTACACTGTCTGCTCCTCAAAGAGGCCTCCAGTGACCTCAATCGCAACAAATGTAGCAAAACCAAAAGTCACCACCTCCGTCCGCACTGGCTTCTTCACAGTGGTCAGAAGGATGGGTGTGTATTTGTTTCCACTACTGTGTTTGTCCATTCTCTAAACTAGAATGTAAATACCAGGAATACAGGAACCAGGTCTGCCCTGTACAGCACTGAGTGCTCTTGAGCCCAGCACAGTTCTGCTTAAAGAGATAACCTATAAAACTTAGTTAAGTGGATAAATAAAATCTGCAATCGCTTATCCATCTTGACTATTCAGAGTACTTTTCAGAGTGTACTATCACCATTTTATTTCAAGACTCCCTTTTTTTGCCCTGAATTAATGGTTCAAGAGTCGATATCAGACATGATCCAAGTAAATTATCATATTCCACAATATTCCCTGACAGTAAAGGGATACATAATCTTTCTTCTCATAACCTACTGCCCAGTTAGCGGCTTCCGTACATGTATGTGAAGCTTAGGAGAGTCCAAAGGCCAGACAGTCAGGATAACTCCTGAGTGAAGTCTCTTTCAACATGGAACAAAGCTCTCAGATCAATGCTCTTGTAAAGACCTAATTTAAAGTTGAATATTATTGAATTAAAACCTTTAAACTATAATTGAAATGTAAAATCACAATTACTATTTTAACTGTGAATTCCCTCTGATTTCAATAAAAATATCCTCATTTGAGATAAAAGAGGGATAATTGTGGCAAAGGAGAGTGATACATACAAATGTCTACATATACAGGAATAGAAATTTTTAACGTGATTTCCTGCTTTACAACAATGTGGTTTTATTGTTTTAGATTTTATTTTAAATGATCCTTGAAGTCTGTAAGTGCCACATTAAGAACTTTATGCCTTGAGTGGTTGTTACAGCAGAAGTAGAAATAAATTTCTTAAGATATTCCACAACCCCCTCCAGCTTTTACTCTATTATTGTTACTAATATACTACTTAGAATAGTTTTACTACTCAGCTGGGAGTATAAGGAAATTGAAAACAATATGCATGCCTTATTTGTTAAATGAACTGCAATAAACCATGCTACAAATCCTGACCACCCTAGTAAATCAGATGTTAATGCATTTTCCTATTTATTAACGTTATAAAATTGCTTTAAACAGTCCTCTCAATTTGAGGAATTGAATATAACTTTTGCTCCCTTTTACGATCTTAGAAAACTGTAATTGAAAAAATATATATTTTTTCCAAATACAAAAACTGAACATTTCCAGAACAAGTAAATGGGCTTTTTAATGATCATATTGCCCCAAATCCTTCATCAAATGTAATTATATTAACTATTTTGAAATTACATATGTACACCTCCAAGCTAGTTTGTAAGGATGTATTAGACAGTTGTTCACACTGATAATGAAGTTCAAGACATTTGTTTGTTTTGCTCTGTGTTTTGCTAGTTGAAGGCCTATATAGGCTCATGCAGGAGGAAGCACAGATTTTATCCATTGCTCCAGCCAGCTATCTAATAAAATAATTCTGTTGATTAGAAGGGAATATACTGAATAAAGATTTTTCAAATAATCAGTTATGAAAGAATAACTCAAAACCAATGTTTCTATATCTAGCGGCCTGCAACTATAATAGAGATGGCTGTAATTAGAATGTCTAATTATTGACATTTTATTTCATTATTTTTTTAAAGATCTTATTTTATTTATTTGACAGAGAGAGAGACAGTCAGCGAGAGAGGGAACACAAGCAGGGGGAGTGGGAGAGGAAGAAGCAGGCTCCCAGCGGAGCAGGGAGCCTGATGTGGGCCTCCATCCCAGGACTCTGGGATCACGACCTGAGCCGAAGGCAGATGCTTAACAACTGCGCCACCCAGGCTCCCCTAATTATAGACATTTTAAAATCTAAATGTTTGGGGCATCTGGGTTGCTCAGTCTGTTCAGCGTCTGCCTTCTGCTCAGGTCATGATCCCAAGGTCCTGGGATCAAGCCCGGTGTAGGACTCCCTGCTCAGTGAGGAGCCTGCTTCTCCCTCTCCCTCTGCCTGCTGCTCCCTCCGCTTGTTCTCCCTGTCAAATAAATAAAATCTTTGAAAAATAATAAAATAATAACATAAACAAAATCTAAACGTTTAAGTTGGAAATGTCTATGACTGTATATGCATATGCATGTTTTCATTAAATTGAGAAAATATTATTTTAAAACATGTAACTATTAATGTGCTCTTAAGGAGATAAGGTTTAAGGTTGGGGAAAAAAAAACAAAACTTTGGGCCATGTGGGTGGCTCAATTAAGCGTCTGACTGCTCGTTTCGAGTCAGGTCATGATCTCAGGGTGCTGGGATCAAGCCCCATGTCAGACTCCACACTCAGCAGGTAGTCTGCTTCTCTCCTCCCTCTCCCCTTGCCCCTCCCCTCCCCCTGCATGCCCCATGAAGGCACTCTCTCTTTAATAAATAAATAATTAAAACTTTATTAATGTCAATGCTGGTGGGAAATTCTAAGGAAACATTTTTATAAGTTTTAAAACATTTATTTTTATACCTTATCTCCTTTGCCTAATCATAGTTAATAATCAACAAAAATCTAAAATTCTAAATTCCATAAAATGACTACAACTTTCCATCATTTTAATTCTTTACATCCCTTACCCTACTCCAATTGTTTCTTGAATCCTTCAATTCTCCCCATGCCTTGGTCTCTGATTTTTCCCTCACAATCCAATAGTCCTCTCCATGCCTTATTTGTCCCCTAACACTCTCTATACAAACACTACTGTCTTCCTTCTATTTCAACTGTTCTTTTCCCTCTATTTAAGATTCTCCAATTATCTTCCTTTCTGGCTACTCCGATCCTGACTCACTCCCACAATCATCTTTCCTCTTGGTGACAAGAGCCCTGTTGGAGAAAAGGACATGACCCTCAGAATTAGCAAAACTAAAGACCTGCAGTCTCAAAAATTCAGCTGGACACTCAAAATTGCCACCAAAGCTATGTTCATCGTTCATTTATTCATTAACTCATCATTAACTTATCATCACTTTTTGGCCAATAAATCTTTATTTAGTCATAAAAATTGACCAGGCACAGCTAACACTATGGTGAACAAATTTAAGTCCTTACTAACAGCTAGGTAGAGATACCAGACAAATATATAATTATTACAGGAATTGGCAAGTTCCAAGAAGAAAAATTAAATGGTGCAAGGAGACATTTGGGTTGAATATTAGGGAAAGGTTCTCTGATAAGGTAACACTGTACAGAGATCTTAAGTGTGAAACAGAGGCATATTTAGATATAGGGGAAGAGTTTTGTAGCAGAGGGAAAAGTAAATTCCTCTGTAATTGCTTCCAAAAAGTCACCAATAACCATAATTGTTAGGAGCATAGGCTCTTGAGTCCTACTTCCTGAGTCTGAATCCAACTGCGTCACTTACAAGCTGTATGCCTTTAAATAAGTTAATTAACTTCTACCTTCATTTGCGAAATTTCAGTAGT
Source organism: Ursus arctos (assembly GCF_023065955.2). NCBI lineage: Eukaryota > Metazoa > Chordata > Mammalia > Carnivora > Ursidae > Ursus > Ursus arctos. The sequence continues at coordinate 64,082,501 of NW_026622985.1, read as the reverse complement.
ATTTGTCCTTATGTCTGGGGGAAGAAAGTAATCTTGAGGGTTTAAAGAGTTAATATATGTAAAGCACTTTGACAGATCTCTGAAACATAGTAGGTATTCAATTTATTTTAGTTCTTAATCCCACTGGAGATCATTCATCCTTATCAAATTTGACTTTTCTGTAGGATTTATCTCTTTCATTCACTTCCATAGTAACACTGTTTTTTGGGTTTCTACTTATCTCTTTATGTAACTACAAAGATTTTTTTTTTTTCCCTTCAATTTGCCAACAAATAATCTCTAAGACAAATACTCTTTTAGAGGGTATTACTTTGGTTTACATGTCAAGAAATGTCCTGTCCTCAGGGCACGTGGGTGGCTCAGTCGTTAAGTGTCTGCCTTCAGCTCAGGGCGTGATCCCGGAATTCTGGGATCAAGCCCCGCATCTGGCTCCTCCGTGGGAAGCCTGCTTCTTCCTCTCCCACTCCCCCTGATTGTGTTCCCTCTCGCTGGATGTCTCTCTCTCTCTGTCAAATAAATAAATAAAATGTTAAAAAAAAAAAAAAAAAAGAAAAGAAATGTCCTGTCCTCAGCTCTTTTCTTTATCTGCCTTCACAGGATAGGTAATTCCATTCATTCTTGATCCTGCAGTTATATGCATACTTTTCAAATGCCCATGACCCTCAAATTTGCATCTGTAGCTTAGACTATTTACCCTGAAGCACAAACTCCTAAATCCAACTGCTAACTTGATATCACCATGTGAACCTATGTCTAAAAGACATTACAACCTTAAGATGGCTAAAATTAGTACTGATTCCCCATACCTTCTATAAATCTGTTCTAGAGTTCAAGTCTTCCTTATGCCAGTAGATAACAACCACCACTTTTTTTAGAACTAAATTCTTGGAATCACTCTTGACTCTTCTCTCTCTTCCCATCTCACAACCAAAACATCAACAGAATTCTGTAGCTTTGCACCCAAAAATAGGCAAAATTTAACTCAAATATCTACTGCTGTAACCATAGACTAAGACTACTGCAATAGCCTTTTATTGGCTACTATGCCTCCATTGTCAACTCCCTAACGTAACACAACTTCTTCATACAACAAGAAAAATAATTTCTTAATCAAAAATGAGATTATAATTCTCTGCTTAAGAGAGCCTTCAAATTGCTCTCTATTGCCACTAAAATAAAATCCAAACTTCTCACTATGGCCTACAGTGCCTATAAGATTTAACTTTTACCTAAATGTCCAAGCCTATGGTCTCCCCCCACCATCCACTATATCCAACCACACTGGTTTTTATTGTGTCCCACAGACACATCAAACCTCTTGAACGTCTTTTGACTTATTGTTTCATCTATTTGGAATGTTCCTTCCCTGGAGCTTTTATGGCTGCATTCTTCTCATGATGTAAGTATCAAAGCAAGTGAAGACAGTCATCTCTAAGCCAAGTATACACTTAGCAGAATTTTACGTAGGGATGTATTTAAGGGCTTGGGCTTTGCCAACATTTCCTGGACTCAAATCTTAATTCTATTATTTACTTACATAAAGGCACATAGAAATTAAAAATAAGAAGCTTAACTCTTCCTATTGAATAAAAAGGAAAGCAACCTTTCCCTTTTCTTAGTGCATTTACTTTAGAAAACTTAAAATTGTAAGTTCTTTCTCTGTTTCTTAAAACCTATGTACATTAAAAAAAAAAAGCGAAAAAAGCCTTTTGCCAGTTTTACAACCTAGGTATGTCTTTCTCAAGAATCTGGGGATCATTTCTTTGATAGGCAATCATTAAGGAACATAGTACTTTTATCTCCTAGTTCCTTTGGAAGGTTAGGAGCCTAATTTTGACAGGTGCCAAACTCTAAGATGTGAAACTAACTCCTGTCATAAAGATATGTTTATTTTTCCTTTGGATAAAGCCAATAAGCAAAAACAGATGGTCACCCCAACTACCAGGTGAATCTATAGTGAAGGATGCATGACAAATGGTGACATCAAGTCTCTTACTCAAGGACTATTTACTGTTTGTCTTGAAAACATGTATGTAATAGGTTGTATCTGCTTGGCTATATATATGGTGAGATGTCTTTTTGTCTTTGCATTCTCTTAACAGATTGCCTGTGATGCATTTTGGTTTAATGCTTATTGAATAACAAAACTGTTTTCTTTCTCTTCTGCTTTTGTGGAGAGATTATCTGGGTTAGGAGATTTTTTTTTAAATTATTTTCTCCACACTTGCTAGCTATGAACTAGCAAGTTACTTAACATTTCTGCCTCACTTTCCTCACGTGAAATATAAGGAAAGGAGGAGTAATAAGGAGTAATAATACCTCCTAAGTTCCTTTAGGAAGACAAATGAATTTAACCACATAAAGAAGAGTACCTGGTACAATGAAAGTGTGGTTGATAATTATTAAGTGTTCTTAATATTCTAACAGCATAATACAATCCTGAGTAATACCAGAAGTCTTTATTCATTTTAATGTTCACCAGTTTATTATATGTCTCCTTCCTCAACAAAGCTTTGACTATTTCTCCTTCTGTTTCCAGTGCCTTCTCATAAATACCAATTAATATTTATTTACTGATTGACTAAGTAAATTTGAAGAAACAAACTAGAAGATGACAAATACTATTAAAAGGGAGCTCTTTCCTCTGCTTCCTTTCTCACAGCCTGTTAGTAAGAAGCCACAAAGATGTTTTTTTAATATTTTATAAATATTTATAAAAATATTTTATATTATATATAAATATATAAAAATATATATGAAACTTAAAAAGCATGCCTTTGTAGCCATTTATCTTTAGGGAAAAAACCTTCAAGTTTTAATAGCTTATGAAATTTATGTCTTTGGATCATCAATAACAGAATAACATTCAGTATACTTGGCTTTAAAAGAAAAGTTGTAATATATTTCAAATGACGGTAATATTTTAAAAGTTTCAGTGCTTAAGAGAATGTTTCATTACTTGGAAGATTCATTTCTATGGGAAAATATTTTATTTCAAATAAAAACAAATGAATTGGGTATTAGATGTTTTCTTTGCATGCCTTTTCCCTCAGTTACAGATATGCACATGTCTGTATGTATACATGTATAGATGTCTATTAGTAAATGCTTTGAGTTTTAAACACAAGAAATTTGGGTTTGTATGTACAAAACAGAATCAAATTAAAATTCTGCTCACATTGCAGTGATATAGTCCTTACAGTTTAATGAAAATGCAAATGAGTTAACAGCTTAGATGAATAATACATGTTCCTGTATGCTGTATGTACTAAAAAAAAAAATCCCTCAGATAAATGAGTTATAAATTTCAGCTCATTTTCAGCATTTGGTGGTACAGTATACCCTTTATGGGATATAAAAATTGGTTATTGTCTCATACCAGTTATAAGGCCCCATTTATAAACAAAATATTAACATAAAATAATTGTTAGTAGCTATTTCAGAATGCCTCACATATTCATCGTATTATTCACATAAGAGAATTTTGAAATAGTCATCACTTCTAGAGTAAACAAGTACAACAAATTCCCATCTCTCTTCTGATATGTCTTTTCTCCTCTGTCAAATACATAGATAATTTTCAATTTTTGAACTTCTACTTTTACTAAGAAAGTAAATAGGGAAAGGAGGTATTATGTGGACAAATAATTTTTAAAACTGTAATTTTGAAAAAATTCTTGACTTAAATATAACAATTAGCCTTTGCTTTCATATAAGCTTTTGAGGTTTTATGCTATTAAAATCGACAAAGAGATACAGGAATTTTCATTTCTTATTTCAATTTCCTTTAGAGTAGTTGTTTAATTAAGAAAAGTCAATGTCCACCTCCTTTTGGAGATATACATTTAATCTCCTCACACATTCCTTACTCAAAATAACTTCTTTTAATTTCCCCCTGAAAACAGGTATGTAAATGCTTCAAATGGTGGTATTTAGGTATGCAACTGTTGCTGGGGCTCATAATCTTATACCCAGTCCATCATGTGAATTAATTAATCTTATTACCTGTATGGCCATACCTGCTTTAAGGCAAAATATGAAACCCACATACTTTACTGAAGGGTACGGCCTTGACTGTCATATTTTTTACTACATAGGCCTAAGTGCAATCCCTAGCACAGCTAATTGGGCCAAAGTTTGATCCCTTCCAAAAACCTTGGTTTGAAAAAATAAACTACACTTAGGAGATTCTCTCTCATTAATTGCACTAACAGAAAACAAATTAGCTAATTAACAATGGGTATTGGGATGAAAGAATGACCTGAAAGTAGATTGAGGATTATGGTAAATCAAAGTTAAGTGTACAGAGAAGGCATGAGAGGACAGAAACGATAAGTAAGCAGAGGAAGAAAAGAAATCAGGAGAAAGAGTTCATGTGGCATATGAGTCATGTCCAGGGTCATATCCATGGTAGGGGACCCAAGTTGAGACTGCTATGGCCTAGTCCTCAGCATAGCTCAGAGTTCAGCATTAATATCCAGGCTAAGCTTCATGAGAGCTGGCTTCATGAAGTCTCTTCTTTGTGGATTTCTATTATGTTCTACTTATATCCTCATGATAAATGACACTTAGCTAAACCTAGCTTCTTTGGTCCTTTCTCATCTGAAACAAAAATATCTATGGAAGACACATGGTCAATGTGGCATTTCAGCTCAAAGTAAAATGCATCTTTTCAAGCAAATGTGGGACTTTCAAAAACTCTTCATTTGAAACTTATTGTCCGTGGTATATACCCCAGGTAGTGTTTCATTATGTCTTTGAACCACAGAATTTTAGGTCTACAAGTAACACTAGATATCATCTATTTTTATGTTATCATTTTAAAGAACAGAAATTTAGAATCCCAAGTACCTTTTGTCATTTGCTAAAGGTTATACTGTTCTAAATCAATTTAGCAGAGACTAGAATTCAAGTATTCTAGCCCCTACAGAGAGGAAAGAGAGGTAGAGGGAAGAAGGAAAAAAAGAGAGGAGAGACAGAAACAGAAAGGGACAAAGAGAAAGTGACAGAGAGAGAGAGAGACCATAAATATGTGATATTAAAAAAAAATAATCACTTGGAAAATTTATCTTAGTGTCTATCTATTTAATTTGGGCATTTCTTTGTTACCAATAGTACCTACTTAGAGATAACACCCTTTTATTCTGATAGATGAAACAAGCAGTCTTGTCAAGAAGACCTGTCAAGAAGAAACCGCTGTCTTGTCAAAAAAATAAAATACAATAAAAAGAATATAGATTGTCTTGGATACTGCTGGAAGAGTGATTGCTAAAAACTAAACATTAGCAAGATTGTAAAAGTCTTATGGACCTTATAAGAAGCACAGGTGCATATCAAATATTTTTACACTGAAAAATTCGTATTATTGTGTATATATAATTAAAATAGATGCCTATGAAGATTAAATCAATTTAAAGCACTCAACATTGTCCCTACCTCATAGTAAGAGCTCAATCCACATCAAATGATTTTCTTAATGAATATATATATATATAAAGAAAGAGATAGAGAAAGGGACAGAGAGAGGGAGAGAATGTGATTATATCTTCACTCTTTATTGTGGTAAATGTTACAATGGGTCTCATTTCTTTAACTATGTAGTTTGTTTTTTCTTTATAATTTCTCCATTCGCCTTCCAAATTGAGTAATTTTTTTCACTAAAGAACTTGAGTTTTAAACAAATGGATACATTTCATTCTTGATCATACTGGCCTATTGTTTTGCATAAATTGTCAGTTTCTAAGTTTACTCAAGGCAGTTTAAGGAAAAAAGCTAAACTTATTGTCATGATAAAGAGGCATTACATAGAATCAAAGACAGCAAGTACAGCTGGATACTATCAAATTAATCAAAATTCAATATCAGAAATCCAGATTATTAATAATAATATTAATATATAATATTCTGTGATTTTCACTAGATACGAACAGTTATTATCAGAGGAGCCATTATGGACATAGCATTGGAAATTTTCATTTAAAAAGTTAGTCTTAACATTATATATCTATTAAGCATCATTTTCCATTGGCCATGTCAATTTCAGAAACACGGTGTTAAATCTTAGCATGTGTATGAAACTAAATACACAGTTCTTTATTTTTTCTCATTAGCGCTAAGGAGGGTTTTCCTAGAATGTATTCTAGGAGTGGAGGAGGGGAATACAGACCAGAGAAGATTTTTAGCAGAAGAAATTTAATAAATGGTGCCTTTCTATATAGTATTGTATGAGAAGGATTTATATTTCAGGGAAAAGCCAAGGACTTTAATGTAGAAGACTGGGGAACAATAGGAAAGGATGGGAAAGTTCAAATTGAAGATAGCATTTATAAATTAATGGTTGGGCCACGTAAAGTTTTGATGATCCAACATGTAAATCTAGCTATGAAGTCGATTTATCTAGCTTTGTGGTCCATTCCTATTTGTTATTTATGCTTTTAATTTTGGCTTAGACAGCAGCCATAAGTTTACTAAAAGAAATAAATATAAGAGTCTCTCTGGGCTTGCCTTAGGGAATCAAACTGATTTCATACATCTTTGCCTTGAACTGGATTAGACCTTTTGAAGATAAATATAACTGTGGAATAGAAAAAAAAAGATGGTTGAAGACCTAATGTGTTTGGTCTTATCTTTGAAACAGTTATCTTTCCTTCCTAGGTAAAAATGACTTACTTTTGAGGTTCACTGGAAAAAAGAAAATATCTTCTGTAAGTGGTACTCAAAGTTTAGTTGTAACGGTTTTTAAGGATTAAATGGAAGTTCTGGGGAAGAATAATCAGAAGAGAGTAAGCAGAACAATAGCTCCTTGGGTTTGGGCTTTAAAAATAAACTATAGAGTTTATTTTCCCCATTCATGAAGAACACATATTTCCTAAGACCACCATCAGGAAAGATTATTGACCAATCAGACTACAAAAACAAGTTTTGTTATTTTCAGGCTCTAACTAGATTTCCAGTTAGAAATAATGAAGCAATGGAAAAATTGAAATAATGGAAAATGGAAAAGTGATAGAAAAAGAGTATCAAGAGAACAGTGAAGTGAAACACAGAAAGAAATGTTTCATGAATTGTGTTAACTGCTGCTGATAATGAGTCAGATAAATTACAATTTCATAGCACAAAGTCAGCCTTACTATTATGTAAGACTTGAGATTCAAAGATGACTTCAAAGACTACATATGCAGTTCTTTAATACTCTCTATGACTCATTTGCCTAGTAATAAAATTCATGTATTCAAATAGGGGGTTTCAACCCTGGATACACATTATAGTGGCTGGGATCTTTTCTTAAACAAAACAAAAGAAAACAAAACCACTAGCTCTCAGCCATAGAAGTTCTGATTTAATTTTCATGGGATGGGATTGAGATTTGCTTTAACATACAAAAAATAAACCAGTGCCTAGAGTTAGGCCATTGCCACAGGTATGGTCTAAGGTTCCCACTGTGAACACAGAGGCCTATGAAGGCAATCTGTTTGCTTGCTTGCTTGCTTTTTGTGTTTAACTATGGAGAATACAACACACTGGTAATATTTTTAACCTACTACCAACTATAACCTCTAGACATTTTTCACACCTTATAAAGCCATCTCCTCGGTTTTCCTCTTTTTACTCTGGTTTTTGGTTCCAGTAATAGAACTTTCTACTAGATGGACCTCCCCTAACTTTTATCTTGTTGAAATTATATCATCATCAAATGGAAATGAATATAATTGCATTCCCTGACTTGTAAGTAGCTTAATATACATCGCCTCATTTGAACTTCATGACAACATGACTCACAAGTTAATTGCTTTTTTGCTATATACATTATTTCATTTACCCTCATTACCATTTAATCATTTTCCCTATTGCAGATTTGAATATTCTTTAATAATTCAGCAATTATGCACGATAGGCAGTATATCTGATATTGTCAATGAAGAGATCAACACCAAGAACAGGGCTCTCACTGTATGATCCCACAGAATACAGTGTGTGCCTGAGTGTGTATATAGGCCAATAAAGAAAAAAAAAAACATAACCTATAAGTACATGCATCACATGTCAACAACAGCCATCTGCAGAAATGAGAGAGATTTTTACTTCCTATTTTCATATTTCTATGTTTTAAAGTTTGTTTTTTAATCAAAGTATAAAAGGTGTTTTCTTTATACCCCTTATGATCGCCTGATATATGGTGCATCATTATTAGTTCATTGGCTATCTTACTTTATAGAAATAAGCTCTACAAAGTGAAGGCCTACAGCGTTTATGGCCTTTACTGATCAATTCCTGGGACCCTAAAAATACCTGGCACATATAGGTGCTCAATTAACAGCTGTTGAAGAATTTCAATAATTAAGGAATAAGTAAACCATGATATATCAAAATCTCCACGGGATATTATCATGTTAATAAAAATGATAATTACAGAATATCAAGAAATAGTTTTAATTAAATATTCGTTCAGAAAATTTACATGAAATATTTAAGTATTACTATATAAAAAATTCACAATAACAACACAAAAAACTGAATAGATAAAACAGCTGAAAGGGAAAATGTCACAACATTCTTATACCAATGTTAACGTGTTAACAATAGTCCTATATCAGTGATGAAAAAATGTGACATTCCTTCTGATTTCTATTTTTAAATTTCCTGTGAGATTTAGGAACTGTTTATAATATGAAAAATCATATGATATTTGATATATTTGAAATCATTATATTTCAGCTTTGTTTTCAATTAATATACTGATTTTCTTTAGGTGGAATACTTTCTGGTTCTTTGTTGTCATGTAAGGTCCATAGATAAGGCAGGTTTTATAGAACATGTACACAATAAAAGAAACCAAAGAACATAAATGTAGTAATATTTACAATGAAGCCTAAACAACTTCAAGTCTCAGGGTAAATAAACACTAATTAGTATCCAAAAACTAGGGTTAGTGTTTTAATCTCTTGTTCCATCCAGAAGTTTGCTCTATTAAGGATCATGAAAGCATTGCTTTAATTTCAATTTAAATCATAGATTTTATGATTCCCTTATAGGAAAAAATAATTCTCTAAAGAGAAAAATGCTTTAATAACAAGTTATAGTGACAGCGCATCTATGTAAAAATACACTGTGATTTTCATATAAAGCCTAAATTTAAGATAGCTCAAAATCTGAGTTAGCTGAACGTTATCCATATTTGGTCTATTGTATAGAATTTCAGAGAAAACATTATTGAAAATAAAATCCTAGCCATTCTAAATATAGTTCTTTTAAAGGAAATCAAGAAGTTACAATTATGACAAAAATATATGTAACTATATATACTCCTCACAACACGTTATTTGGTTCTTTTTGTACTGACTTGCTATACTTTTATTGGCACACAAATATAAAATTATATTAGTGACTTTTTCCACTTACTCATGCGTTTCTTTCTCAAACATTTTTCAACACTATCCCTTGCCTGGCCTGTGGCCATTCTAGGAAAGGTGGACTGGAGAGGTCTCTCTGAGAGGGTTGCATTTGAACAGAGACCTGAATGAGATCTCAATAAAATGCTGTTATTTTTAAGTGAATTATTTAATTTGCTTTCAATTCATAATAATCATAAACTTTTAGAACTCTAATTGACTATAAACATCTAGTACAATTCCTCCATTTGATATACTGAAATGAAACCCAAGATTTTATACAAGTAAGCAAGATGGCCAATTGGAAATTAAGAAAACTGACAATTTTTAAAATGCTAAAAATTTTTAGAAATTTTTTCTAATAATTAAATTCTTAACTATACTGCATGTTGCTTGAAAGGATACAGCAAATGTTATATTTCTTTGTATCCTATATACAACATGGTACTGGCCCATTACACTATAATAATTAAAGTCATAGATTTTAAAGTCAAAGAAATGGGTTTAAATTCAACTTTTGCCCTTATAAGACATATAACATATAATAAATAAATTAGTTATTTAACTAATTCCAAAATTCAGTTTCTTTATTTGAAAGATAGGGACTAAAACTCATAGTAGTTTGTTGGTTATGAGGTTTAATTGTAATAATGTTCCTACAAGTATTTAACACTGTTTAGTAAATAACTATTATTAATTTATTAAATATTCAGTAAAAACTTAATAAGGGATTATCACTAGAAGATCTAAATTATATAGCTTATGTAAATTATTTTTATAATCTTATTTATATTTTATATTTATCTTACTTATAAGATTGTTATATGTATTATTTATAAATTATAAATATTATTCCAATAATAAACTAGGTTTTACATTATGAGAATGACATTAACATTTATTAAATGTTAACAGAATTAACATTTATTTTAAAATAAAATCAGGATATAAATACATGGTAAGATTTGAAATAAGATTTCAACTTGAAATACAATATCTATGAATGTATTACAATAATAATCTATGGATTAAAAACAAGAATGAGGCAATTTTTGATGTGATATATGGACAATAAAGGACATAAAAAAAGATACAAATCTTTAATGTGATTTTTCTACAAAATAGCCCAGGGCACTTCTTACTACAGCCATCATCTATGCTCTTACTTCTTATCTTGGCATCTGAAAATCCTTCTGCAATGAAATTCAAAGATGAGACTTAACTGCATAGATCCCAAATAGCAGGAACTATTTATCTTAGCAACAACTCAGAATTATTATAATAAATTATGTTTTGATCATATGGCATTGGATGTTCACCTCTCTCTTTGGTAAAATGGGAGATCTTAAATATTTCTATTCTTAATAAATACAACAGATACATGAATTAGAATTGAAAAAAAAATGCATGCACTTTTTTCTCTAACAGGAAATCACACCAGGCCAAAAGTACTTATGTTTTATAAACAATTAAGACGCTGGAATTTAAAGATGGAGCAATAGCAGTTCCTTCCATCAAAGACAAGTGCTTTCTGAAGGGAATTTTCTTTCAGTGTGAGATGTTTCTCACTGAGCATCACATTCTATGCTGCCCCCCTTGAAACATTTTTTCCATCTCTTTTTTACCAGAAAGAAACCTTACTTGTTTAAGAAAAGGACTACAGCAATTGAACTACTAGGTATTTACCCCAAAGATACAAATGTAGTGATCTGAAGGGGCACCTGCACCCCACTCTTCATAGCAGCAATGTCCACAATAGCCAAACTGTGGAAGGAGCCCAGATGTCCACCGAGAGGTGAATTGGTAAAGAAGACGTGGTATGTATATACAATGGAATATTACTCAGCCACCAGAAAGGATGAATACTTACCATTTACATCAGTGTGGATGGAACTGGAGGGTTTTATGCTGAGCAAAATAAGTCAGAGAAAGACAATCATCATATAGTTCCACTCATGTGGAATATAAGAAACAGTGCAGAGGATCATAGGGGAAGGGAGGGAAAACTGAATGGGAAGTCATCGGAGAGGAAGAAAAACCATGAGAGACTCTAGTAATGTTTTATATCCTAACAAACTGAGGGTTGTTGGAGGGGAGGTGGATGGGAGGATGGGGTAATTGGATGATGGGCATTAAGGAGGGCACATGATGTGATGAGCACTGGGTGTCATATGCAACTGATAAATTATCGAACACTACAGCGGAAAATAAGTATGTGCTGTATGTTGGCTAACTGAATTTAAATTAAAAAAAAAAAAAGGAAAGGACTACAAAAAGAGCCCTGATACTGAAGTAGACACAGAAAGCTTTAGAGGCATTTTTACTTTAAAAAATATATTTCCTTTTTCGAGTTATGGATACCTAATTAGAGCCACATAATCATCCATTTCATAAGCAAATTCAGCATGATTTTTTTATACTAATCATTTAACTTCAGATATTTGAAACCAACCTGGCCCATCTGAGCAACACCATTCTCCTCCACTCATAATTACTGTAATGTTTGTTTTCAGGATAACTGACACATTTAGCTGCAGAATAAATATTGCAAATACATAGATAGATAGATACTTAGAAAATAATCCCTATAAAAGCTAAATATTTAAGTTAAATTATAAAAGCCTCAATGACTCTTTTGATGCTAAATATACTGTTTAAGCTAATTATTATCATTTCCAATTTCAACAACTTCTCTGCTTTGGAAGCTATTTATCTTTAAAATAGAATAAATACATTACCACTTCTTTCCTTTTCTGACTTAAAGCAAAAGCCACCCTCCCATGACAAAAAATAAAACAAAACAAAAAAACATTTAAATTGAAAACAAATGCCCTAAATATAAACTGTTAAACAGCTCCAGCCCCTATGTAAATTCAACCAAGTTATATATTCACATATTCTCAAAGACAACTCATTCTGCTTTGTTTTATACTTCATACCTTTTTTTTCCTCTGAGAATGCACTCTACCTATTTTACACAAATAGTTTTGTGATGGCCTTTGGCCAAAATTGTAACCTTCTAACACTCCTGACCTAAATTACTTATCTCTATTACTTACTGCTTTAAATTGAAAATAGATTTTATAGTAAGATTTTTTTAAAAGAAACAGAATTTTATACAACCATTTTAAAATATTTAACCCAAACAATTATTAAGTACTTTCTAGGCAAAAAACAACCCTTTTTCTCTTGAAGCCAACTTCAACAGGAAAAGTGATTACAGATCTTTTCCCCCTACTGGAGGCTTCATGATGCTAATCACCTACTGATGAAGGTAAACTAACTTCCTGGAAACCAGAGCAAAAGCTTTCCCCTATATTATAGTGATGCTGCAGTCCTTATCTGCAAACAATCCCACTCACAAATAGGTTCATGGGGACTCATAAGGGTCATGCAGAAGCTCTAATAAATTTTTGGAGAAAAAAAATTAAAGTCATTCAAAGCCAATTGTAGTCCCATCTGTCCTTGAAAGTGAGTTAAGTTTATATAGATGGCAAGTTCATGTTCAATTGAAATTATAAATCAAACCATAAGAAAATATTTGTGTGATATTATGGCCCTGTTTTGAATGAGATGATTTGTTTATTCTTTTTTGCCAAGGTCAAAACTGAAAATCAATAATTTTGAAAGCATATATCTTCTAACTTGAAGTAGGATTTAAAGACATGCTTATAGCTGACAGCAATCATACAGATGCCTGACCAAAGTTAGCACCCAATTAAATATTTCTTTCTTTTCAAATGTACTATAAAAATGCAAAAACTGAAAGACAAGAAAAACAGCACACAGTAGTCTAAATATAAGTAAATTAATATTTTATACATAATTTTAAAAATTCAAATATTACAGAATTTCTAGACTTCTCTAGCTATGGAGTCCCTTATTTCAACAGCCCATGAGTCAAGTAATCTCAAAATTTTAAAAAACTTTCTAGTTAAAATTCACTTTTGATGTTTCAACATACATTTTTCCAATAATGGGAGTAAAACTATGTTCACAGTAAGCTAAAGAAGGAAAATCTGGTTAAATATGAGACTACTTTGCCTTTCAAATCACCTCTTCTCACATCCCTACTCTGTGACACATGAATTCTAATTGTCTCTGTCATTCTCCTGTTTTCAGAGGTTCAAGGAATAGTGGTAAGAATATAACTGATTCTTTCCCAGATTTATTTGGAAACCAAGAAGTAGTTATATAAAGAAGATATATATCTACATATACCCGTATCTATATCTAGATCTACATTCTTCATTAACATTCCTAATTATGACGACTCTTTCAGGATAGATCTTTTCAAGACAGATCTTTTCCTCTATTGTGCCCATCTAAGATTTAGATTTTGGTTTCCAAAATAATCTCTACGTTCAAGCAAAATCTCACCTTCTCATGGAATGAGGCCACAGGACACTCACATTCGAACACATCATAGAAAACTTTTTGAAAGATACACACATATTGAAGATAAAAAGAAATGATTTTCTAATTGGCTTCTTTCACTGAACTTGTGGAATGAAGTTATTTACAGTCCATTTTATAGAAGATGCATATGTGGTGGATGCTGGAGAATGAATTCTAGGATTGCTAATTACTCAGATGTCCTTTCCTCTGTGGCTTCTTCACATCATATGAAAACTGCCAACCTGTAGTTAAGGAAATCTAGAAACTGACATATTCCAGAGCTTGCTAGGCTCTCTACTCACTTATTTGTTTAATAGTTCTCAACTCTGACTTCATACTAGAATCACCCTGGAGAATTTTTAAAATACTGATGTCTGGGTCCTACACTTAAGAGATTCAGCTCAATTATTCTCGCATGAGGCCCAAACTTCGGTGTTTTGAAAAACTTCTTAAATTACTCTAATGTACATCCAGAGTTGACTTAAGTAGTTAGAAGAAATTGATACAATATTAGAAATAATATGAATAATTTATATATACATACACACTGATTATCTTATATTATATTATACTACACTATACTATACAATACATATGTTCATTCAACATAGGGTCCACTCAGGGTATTCTTTGGAAACATGAGACTAACACTACAATACAGAATTTACTAGAAGCAGATTCCTTTGGTCTATAATTCAATCCCAAAATAAAATATAGCTTGTTATTTTTTGCGGTAGTAACCCAGATTTAGGATTGATTAAAACTGTACATACTGGACAGAAAATAAACTGCAATGTCATTAGTTCAAAGGATATTTCAAATTATATATATATATATATATATATATATATATATATATATATATATATATATATATGTATGTATTTATATATAAATAAAATATTATGGTTTTTTTTCCAAATCCTCAGTCAGCTGCTCACCTCCACAAGTAATACTGTTTTGACAGTAAAGAGTGAATGAACAGAACACCTGCATCGAAACAAACTCATTGTAGAATCATCAATATGAAACAATAGTATGCTTCCATTTCCATGAATTTGGGATAGTAAAACAATCAGGGCTTTCATCTTTTAAGTGAAATTCAGACAGGAAGACTATCATTATTCACTTTATTTCTAAAGTAGGTATTTATCTACCAACAAAACTGAAGTGTGTATTTTTATTTTGTAGTGTTTTTAAAATAAGGAGAGCCACACCTACACTTATGTCCTCTAAATAGGCAATATTGTAAACTTAACACTTAAGGACCTATTCAGTCATCTGGATACTCTTTTCAAATAAAGGACCTTTCAGAGCTATATCTTTTCCAGTGACTTTCTCAGTCTGGGTGGCTGATAAATAATGGGAGCATAGTGGAAGATGTGTCCGGATGACAAGAGTGTCAAAGGTGGAAACCATCACACAAATAGTTGCTAGAATCTGAAAAGGTCACAGCTGTAGCAAATACAAGAGGGAATACAATATAACAAGGACCTGAAGCCAGTAAATTAATAGCTAGGAAAGAGAAAGAGGTCACAGTAACCTAGATCTCGACTTAGAGCAGAAGAAAGTTAAAATTTTTAAGAAGCACATAAAAAATGATTTTAATTTACCTTTCTCTTTTTGATCGCAGAGTGTTAATAACTGTTAGAAACTTAAAGCATCTTAATTTGAGGAAGAGATGGATTTAAATAGGAAAAATTAGAATAGTAGTCATTTTTAATTTTCAATTGGCAGTTTTGTCAAAAGGTTTCCAATTTCCTAAGCAGTATTTCACCCCATCTCCCTCCAGACGCTTTAAAGATTCTCACTAAAAGAACACAATATAATTAGTATTTTTACAATATGATCAGAGAATCAAAGGTCTTGGGGAAAAAATTGTGGAATGGCAGTGGGGCTACAATGACTCTCTCTTCAGGCAAAAATAAAACAAAAGCACAGAGGTAAAGAGGAAGTGGATAAGACATGTAGATGAGAGCCAATAAGATATTTTGTGCATGCACACACACATACACACATACGGAATGTCAGCTGTGTGCCATTATGAGAAGTCACAATGTGAGTAGCAAATGACAGCAAATGACAATGCAGCTCAGGGAGCCTAGGGATGCCCATACATATTCTGGTTCTGCTCTCTAGCTATGAAGACCACCCACATAGCTGAGACCCTAGTAACACAAATACATTCATCAGGAGTTTGCTGAATTATTACTAAGAACAGAAATCTGGTAGGCACTGATGATACAGCAGTTAAGGAAAAAAAGTCATGATCCATACCCTAATAAGCTTTAAAGACCCTCAAGGACCTTAAAAACATTCCATAATTTAAAAAAAAAAAGAAAAAAAACAAACAAACAAACCCCTTCCGTCATTAAGTGCTGGAAAACATCCACGTATTACAATTTCGGTGGCACGGGGAGTAGTTGCATAGAGTGATCTTGGAAAGTGACTGAGGTTAGAGAGTAGATAAGCATGTAGAGACTAGGCATACTGAGATTTTAAATAATACTGTAAATTTGACCTCCTCTTATCACAACAGGTAAAGCTTATACATAACCATATACTGGTTATGTATAACAGTGGTATGAGGGAGAAAACAAAGGAATGTACGGCATCAATGAGGATTATAAGATACTTGAAGGAAGGGAATGGTAAACCTTTATGAAATCTACAAACATTCTGGTTGATTCCTGGAAAGGAAGCAAGGCAGGGGTTTTTAAATAATCAGTCAAAAAAATTTTTAAAAAAATTCAAAAGGCAAGGAGGAAAATAGAGCAATAGAGGCAGAAAAAGCGGAAGTCTTCAAGAAAGAAGGCTAGAGAACTCATTCGTCAGAAGTGCATGCCTGGAGTGCAGCCAAGGCAATCCAAGATGTTACAGATCAACTCAGAACTTGAGTTCTAAATCTAAGGGAAAACAAATGGAGGAAGTTTTGTAGGCAGAATCCATACTTGCCAACAATACCCATATTCACTGACTGCCTTATACTACCACTAGAAGACTAATTAAGCCAAAAGAACCAAGTTTTTGTCCTGAAGCCAAGAAGGACTGGTTCAAATAGATAAGGATTTACTTTTCCTATGGAATGATGAAAAAATAATTTATCATGTTTATGGGTGAAATCAGGAAAAATTAATATATGTAAAATTGTGCACTACTTAGAATTTTGACTTGCTAAAAATAGAGCCTAATATGGAAATTAAATCTCAAAATTATTTAAAAATAAATCTATTTTATCCTATATATTTTTCCTACTTTAAGAAAAACAGTTGTGGGGATGCCTGGGTGGCTCAGACAGTTAAGCATCTGCCTTCAGCTCAGGTCATGATCCCAGAGTCCTGGGATGGAGTCCCGCATCAGGCTGCTTGCTCAGTGGGGAGCCTGTTTCTCCCTCTGCCTGCTGTTCCTCCTGATTGTGCACTCTCTCTCTACCCTCTGGCAAAATGAATAAATAAAATCTTTTAAAAATTTTTTTTAAATTTTAAAGAAAGAAAAACAGTTGTGTACAGGAAGAGAGTCATTACAAAGACATTGGAAGTTCATTGTATA
This sequence comes from Ursus arctos, assembly GCF_023065955.2. Classification (NCBI taxonomy): domain Eukaryota; kingdom Metazoa; phylum Chordata; class Mammalia; order Carnivora; family Ursidae; genus Ursus; species Ursus arctos. The sequence goes on along the minus strand of NW_026622985.1, from coordinate 64,065,165 downwards.
GAAGTGATTTACCTATATGTTCCTCATTCCTTTTAGAGTAATTAAAATATTTTCAAAAATCATTTAACAAATGTGGATACTTATTTTCACGTGTATGAATACTTATAGTTGTATAGTGAATGTAAAAATAAACAAGAGGTACCAAGTATTTAAAATGATTTAATTCATGACTGATCTGTAACTTTGTCTCAAAGTTGCTCATTCGTTAATGTGTCCTTTTTTGGTAAGGAAAAGGACCCTTTGAGGTAGGATGGTTCCAAACCCAGTTGCATAGTCCACTTAGTTCACAAGGATCAAATCAAAACAAAACATGTGCTATTAATAGTACCTTTGATTTGCTAATCCCTTGCCCTGGACTGAACCAAATATGGCTTTAAAAACTCTCTGGATACTTTCTCCTATAATTTTCATCAGCTAAAATACACGCAATGAAAACTAAAATATGTGACCTTGCCATCATCCTCAATAAAGTAACATTTTCAAATTCACTTAGATATTACATTTACAACAGAATACAAAATTTATATGTATTCACAATTATAGGTATTCACAAAGAAAATAATAGAAAACAAGTGCTCATCAGATGTAACTGCTTTTATGTGTTGTCCCTCATACAGAATGATAAGCCAACATCCGGAAAGTCAATAGTAGCCAACATCAGCTTTTGAGGCATTTGGTAACCAATTTTCTGGTCATTAACTCAGACCCATTGTGCTAATTATAATCAGTCCCAGACATAATAATAAAAAATGACTACAAGTAAAGAGGTCTCTCTTTTTTTCAACCCAACTTTAATTATCTCTATTTCTTTTTAAGAAAAAAAAATGCATTGCTTCAATCAGGGAGAATTTTACTTTAGCTCAATGAAATTTTTTTTCAGATTCTTGTGTTAATCCATAGCTTTATACTTACATTGAGTGAGAGAATTTTAAGACCATGATTCCAGATTTTTCAAAACATTATTTGAGAACAGTTTCAATTTTCAGACTTTGTTACTTCCCAGAGGCAGAAACTCAAATAGTCCCAAACACAATATGAAATGAAAATTGGCCAAGCAAATTCACTGCCAAAGATGCTGAGCAAAATTGCAGCCCAGAAAAGAGGTGAGTTTGCTAGGGGGTGAACAAAAGGTGGGAAAAATGAGTTCTTATTTGCCTTAACGATTCATTCTTCTAGCAGGAGAAAGTGCCTACTGCCCACGAGAGTATTGGGAATTATTTACCAGCTCTATCAGGCTGGTTTTACAGAAACAAGAGTCATCAGGGGAAAAAATGAAGTCTGGACTATAGCAGAATTTACTTTGGCAATTTAAATGAAATGATACCACAGTTCACTCTTAAAAAAAAAAGTAATTTTGTTGTCTTTTATTTCTATTCAACATCAAAAGAAAATGTGAAAAATAAAAACACATTAATATAAAACAATTCTGTTCATTAATTAATTTACCACCTAAAACAAAAACTAGTTTTATCTATTTTGTTCCTGTTTGGTTTTGTTGTCCATTTCACTAAATCACTATTAAATGTAGGTTTGAATGCATCAAATCAAACAATCTCATTCTCAGAATATAAAAATAGCGTGTTATTTAATTGCCAAGTAATGGCCATAACAAATTGAAATTATGTCTAAAGATAAATTTGTTCCCTGTATAATGCTGGTTACTATCTCCCTGAGAAACAGACACAAAGAAAAAATTAAGTAGATACAAAATGAAGCCCCAAACCACTCATTATTTACATAGTTTTGAGAGTATTCTTAGTAACTAATAAAATTTTAAAATTTACATTTTCTTAAACTATATGTTTACCTTCACCCCCACACAGCCAAGTTGTTTTCTTATATTACCCTCATGTGTCACTGTTGGATATACTATGATAAATGAGGCTTCCTCTTAAATTTGTATCTTTTTTTAGGGAGTCATTAAAGCATCTAGTGCATAACTATTTTTTCCTTATTTTCATATTTACATTGCACTTTATTTCCTCATTTAACCATAAATTTCTAAAACAGAGACTGTTGTAATTGCTTAGGTCAAATAAGAAACTTAAGTTTCAAAGGACATTTACAGTGAATATTCAAAGTTGATGTGAACCACCAAAATCTTCTATCTGAAGAATGCAGCAATAGAACTTGAAGAAAACGTTCACCCTACCCTGGAAGGGAAATAAAAAGTTTCAAGTCTGGTATTGTTGGGGCCTCCAGAAAAAAAAAAAAAAAAAAAAAAAAAAAAAAATTCAAGTCTGGTACTACAACTAGAAAAAGACAAAAATATGCAATCATCAAATTTCGGATGCTAAATGTCATCCTTCAAATGTAAGGAAGATATATGAACCTGTTACATTGTTTAATCAAATTTATTAACTAAATTATCAGAAGCTGCTCAAGTGCTGAAACAAAATATAGTGATTATACATTAATAAAAATCACAACATAATTTAAATCTTTATCTCTAAGTATAGCTTAAATATTGGTTCTGTCTAATCACTTTATTTCTTTTGTATTAAAACCCTGCCTTGGATTTCCATAACTATGTTAAATTAAAGTGTTAAGAGTAGACATCACTTTTTCCTGATTTTAGGGGGAAAAGCATTTAGTGTTTCACTGTTAAGTATGATGTAAACCAGAAGCTTAATTTTAGAGAGGTTTTCTATGACACTGAAGAAATTTCCTTTCATTCTGTATTTGTTGAAAATTCTTACTAGGAATCAATTTGGGTTTTGTCAAATGATTCTTCTGCACTGATAAAACCATGAGATTTTTCTCCTTTAGTCTGTTAACAATGGATTTGATGGGGGCGCCTGGGTGGCACAGTGGTTAAGCTTCTGCCTTCGGCTCAGGGCGTGATCCCGGCGTTCTGGGATCGAGCCCCACATCAGGCTCCTCCGTTAGGAGCCTGCTTCTTCCTCTCCCACTCCCCCTGCTTGTGTTCCCTCTCTCGCTGGGTGTCTCTATCTCTGTCAAATAAATAATTAAAATCTTAAAAAAAAAAAAAAAAAAAGCAATGGATTTGATGGATTGATGGATTTTTTTGAATATTGAAACAACACTGTATTCCTGGAATGAACTCCATTTTGTTGTGGTATGTAATTGTTTTCATATGTTGCTGGATAAGGTTTTTTATTATTTTGCTGAGGATTTTTACATCTTCGTTCATGAGACAGCCATCTGCAGTTTTCTTCTTGTGTCTTTGGTTTTGGTACCAAAATTAGTTGGGAAGTACTATTATTCTTCTTTTTCCCTTAAAAGAGATGTATAAATTTTGGTTTCATTGTTATTTAAATGAGAAACTCACTGGGTGAAAACCAGTGACACCATCTGGGCCTGGAAATTTCTATTTCAGAACATTTTTTTAAAAATTATGGATCTATACAAGTTATCTACATCATTTCGAGTTACTTTTGGTAGTTTTGTCCCCCAAAGAATTGGTGTTTTGCATCTAAGCTGCTAAATTTATGTGTGTAGAGTTGTTTGTAATATTCCCTTATTATGCTTCCAACATTTTCAGGATTTGTGGGTAATATGTCCTCTTTTATTCCTCATATTGGTAATATGTATCTTCTTTTTCCCTTTGTCAATTTTGCTAATGGTTTATATATACATTTTTTTAATGAACTAGCTTTTAATTTCATTGATTTTGTTTCTTTATTTTATATTTCATTCATCTCTGCTCTTATTTCCTTCCTTTAACTTGCTTTGGAGTTACTTTGTTTTCACTTTCTTGCAGGTAAAGCTGAGATTATATTTTTAGACACTCTCACTCTTTAAAAAGACCATTTGGCTTTATAAATTTCTCTTTAAGCACTTCTTTGGTGCTTCCCACAAGTTTTCATATGTTGTTTTTTTTCTGTTTTTATATAATTCAGTGTTGGTGGTGGCTTATTTTCCATGAGATCTACTCTTTTATTCAGGAATTATATGACAGTACATCATTTAATTTCTATGTTTGAAGATTTACCTGATATCTTCCTGTTATTAATTTCTAGTTTGACTCCATTTGGGAAAGAAAACATACTATGTATGATATTAATTATTTTAAATATGTTGTTTATTTTATAACCAAGGATATGGGCTATTTGTGAATGTTCCATAAGCATATGACAAGAATACATATTCTGTAAGTATTTGATGGAGGGTGCTGTAAATGTCAGTTAGATCCTGTCGGTTGATGTTATACCCTTGCTGATTTTCCAGCTTGTCATTTCTGTCTTCAAAGAAGGACCATGAGGATTCCCACCCATAATTGTAGATTTGTCCCTTTTTCCTTTGAGTTCTATTGATTGTTGCTTAATGTATTTGGAAGTTCTGTTATTTGGTGCAGACACACTTAAAATTATTACATCCTCTTTTATTTAGTGGACTGACCCTTGTGTCATTATGTAGCATTTCTACCTGTCTTTAATAATTTTCTTTGTTCTGAATCTATATTGATCTGATAGTGGTATATTCGCTACAGCTTTCTTTTGTGTGATTGGTGTTTGCATGACATATTTTTTCATCCCTTTACTTTTAGCTTACCTTTGTCTTTATCTTTGAAATGAGTTTCTTGTAAAAAAAATATATAGCTATGTCATATTTTTTAATTCATTCTACCAGTGGTATCTTTCTGTATTTTGACCATTTATATTTACATTTAATGCAATTACTGATATGTTAGGAATTAAATATGCTATTTTATTATTTGTTTTCTGTTTATACACTTCATTTGTTGTTTTTCTTTTCCTGCCTTCCTGTGAGTTACTTGATCCTTTTTAATGTTTCCTGTTATTCTACTACAGTGTTTTGTATATATAACTGTATAATTTTTTTGGTGATTGTTCTAAATACATAACACTGCTAACTTATATTGATATTCTAGCATTTCAAGTGAAATGTAGAAACATAGCACCATTTCGATATTTTTACCCTCTTTATGATTAGTTGTCATAAACATATCATTTACACACAGATGACCCTGTCAGACAGACAATACAGTAATTCTGCTTTTAAGCAGCTAATATCATTTTGAGAACTCAAATGTTAAAAAATATCTTTATATTTACCTACATCTTTCCCTATATCATTGTTATTTCTCTAGTTCTGGTATTTCAAGTTTCTTTCTTTTCTCATTTTTTTCTTGCTGAATAACTTTCTTTAACCATTCTTTTGGTAGTTTGTTTTATTATTTCCAAGGAATTGGTCCATTGTGTCTAAGCTGTCAAATTTATGTGTGCAGAGCTATTTGCAGTATTCCCTTATTATCCTTCTAATGTCTTCAGGGTTGTAGTAATATTTCCTCTTTTATAGCAGGACTGTTAGTGACTAATTCTCTTCAACGGAGAATGCCATTGTTTCTGAAGGATATTTTTATACTATAAAAAATTGTGGGTAACTTTTCCTTTCAGTAATAGAAAATTTTTGTGCTGCTTCATCTGGTTTCATGGTTTCTGGAGAGAAATCTGCTGTCACTTAGATTATGTTTCCTTATAGGTAATGTTTTATTTCTCTCTGATTGCTTATAAGATTATTTATTTCTCCTTAGTTTTGAGACATTTGATTATGTGTCTGGGTGTGTATTTCCTTAGTTTATTTTGTTGGTATTTGCTCAGCTCCTTAAATTTGTATGTAGATTTATGTGTTTTGCTATATTTGGGAAATTTTCTGCCATTATGTCTTCCAATTATTTTTTCTCCCCCCTTTTTTTTCTGTTCTCCTTCTGGGACTCCAATGACATGAATGTTCAATCTTTTGCTATTGTCCATAGGTCCCTAACCTCTGTTCATTTTAAGTTTCCTTTTCAGATAGGATAATTTCTATTAATTGATAGTTTCTAAAGTTGATCTATCTTCAACTTTACTGAGTCTTTCTTCTCTCAACCCAATTCTGCTACTGAGTCCTTCCAATGAGTTTTCATTTTATTATATATTTTTCAGTTCTAAAATTTCCATTTAGGTTTTCTCTATATTCTGTTTCTCTGCTGAGACTTCCTACCTTTTTAAATTTTCAAGAGTTTATAATGGCTTATTAAAGTATTTTAATGATAATTACTTTTAAATTGTTATTTCTCAATATTTGTATCAATTTTGTGTTGACATCTGTTGTCTTTCTCATTCAAATTAAGATTTTCCTGATTTGTGATATGACTATTTTTAATTTGAACTTAGACATTTTGGATAGTGTGTTATGGGTTCTGGCCCTTATTTAAACCTCTTTGCAGCTGACCAGGCCAGGAGTCAGAGCTCTTTTCTCACACACAGCCTCTGCAGATGGTCACTGGCCAAGAGGCAGAGACATCTCATAATTATGGGATGTGTGTCTCCCACATTTAATCTTTTTTTTTTTTTTTTAAGATTTTATTTATTTATTCGACAGAGACAGAGACAGCCAGCGAGAGAGGGAACACAAGCAGGGGGAGTGGGAGAGGAAGAAGCAGGCTCATAGCGGAGGAGCCTGATGTGGGGCTCGATCCCAGAATGCTGGGATCACGCCCTGAGCCGAAGGCAGATGCTTAACCACTGTGCCACCCAGGCACCCCTCCCACATTTATTCTTATTCTTGGTTTTTGGAATTACTGGCTGATTTAATTCTTGGTACATTCCGGGGGTTTTGATTTAGACACATTGCTCTGATTATATCTTTGGTTCCCTTATATTGGATTACCTGCCCTGTTTTGTTCCCAAGGTATAAATAAAATAGGCTTGTATACTGAGATTCTCAGTGGAGATTATCTAGACTCCTCATAATGTGGAGATTTATAAATTGAAGGACAACTAGTTGTAGGTTTATGCAATAAAGTTTAAGTAATGTCCAAATCTCAGTGAGCTGAAGAGTTGTCTATATGGGTCAGGTATGACTACATGAAGCTTTCCAAAATTTCAGTAAGTAATTTTCATTCTTGTTCAGATGGAGAAAGATTATTAATCATGAAATAATGCCAGGATTAGAAATTAGAAACTAGTGAATTTATGCTAACGATTTGATAAGTTAAGTGAGAGAATAAACAGAAAGGGAAGATGAGAACTACGTGTTTTGTTTGGGCAGAGGGAGCAGGATGGGACAGGAGAGAGAAAGATGTTCTACTATAAAGAATGATACAAGAATGGAACCTGAACTAAGGATACTACAATCTAACCAGCAAAATTCAGATTATCTATTTTGGTATTCCTTTTACAAGGGCTTTAGCAAGATTATCCAGACTGCAGAGAACTATTACTGCACAAGTTTATTGCATAAACCTGCAACTAGTTGTCCTTTCATGTCACAGGAGTATGCTGTGGTTGAGAAGGACTACAAAGAGTGAAAGCTAGAGATATAGAGATAATCTATTTGCATCAAGATCCAGGTTAGAGTTCTAAGTGTTATAACAGAAGAGGTTATGACCAAGAAGATAAGTAACTAGTTACATACCAAATGTTAATAATGTGGTTTTTTAAAATTTATTCTTTCAATTTTGACTTCTACTTCTGCTGAAGAGAGGTCTGCCTTCAGATCATCTTCTCATTTCAACCCTACTGTCCTGTTTGTCTACCATGTCACCTTATGTAGAATCTTTCAACTCACAAAATAATACGGGCCCCAAACTACATAGGTCAGATTTGTATTAAGTATTCAAGACAATGTAGGATATTGGGACCATGTCCTGGAGCACGATTACTGTATATAAAGTCTGCGTGTCATATCTCTTGTCCAAAATGTCTTATTGTGGGGATTGGTTATTCTTAATAATGTAAAAGAAAAGTAGGCTTTCATTGAGTTTAAGGTTGGCTGAAGTAGGAGCTTCTAAGAGTCTATGTGTTTATGATAACAATTGAAAATAAAGTATAATTTTGTTTTCATTATGGGGTTTTTGGATTACTAATTTTGTAAACATAAGGCTTGTTTCGTTGTTACTAACATGCATTTTGGAGGGCCTAATACATGACAGGCAGTGATTGTGTGTCAAGTACTATTCTAGATGTTTTATGAACATCTAATATTCAAAATACTTCTTAGTGATTAGGTATTATTAATTCCATTTTTAGAAGACTGAAGATTCAGAGAAGCAAAACAACCTGCCTGCAGTATTTCCTTTGCTCCCCTTGAAAGATGGAGTCTTGTTCTTGTTAGTCCAATTCCTTCTCTTTACTCTCCTGTACTTTACTTCCTTATGTCCCAACCTCCCTATTATTTCCCAACCTCCCAATTATCTCCTGATAATCCCTTACCTAGAACAGTTTGGCAGTCTCCACTTCCCTTCCACTCCCCCTTCCTGTGTTCTCCCAAATTATACACTCAGGCTCCAATTTTCCAGATCTAAAGCCATACTTTTGAACAAAGTAATTTCCTGAAATAAAGTCTATCCTCTCGCTAAGTGTTCCCTGATTTTACTTGTACTCTAGAGTATCCATTTAGCTTACTGTCTATGAGATTGGTAAATATAATTCAATATGTGGGAAAATGTTTGTCCCAATTAATTAATTTGCCTCAACTAATCGAAAGGTTTTCATTTGAAAGATTATGCCTATATCAATGTGTGTGTATTTGGTTTTTTACTTTATTTATTTAATTTCATATATCTTATATGTATACCTTTTAAAAATCATTTTTAATGATTACCAGTACTATGAAGATGATATGCTTAAGAAATGTAGCTTAATTAGCTAATAAGATGAGTGAAGTGGTAAATTAGTCAGCCATAGATGAAGTATTTGACAACTATCCTCGAAAGAGGAAAAGTTATTTTCTAAAAATCATGTCAGGTTTAACACTGTCATGGTCTCATGGAATAGAATTTGAAAGCTCAAAAGTACATTTGAGATGATGAAGCTGAGGCGTATTACTCAAGGACTGAAGATTGCTCTCAGGGAAAGGCTTAAGTACATCAGGCACTATTTAATATGGTTGCAGTACATAGAAAATGTGCATAAACTCTAACCCATGATTTTTTTAAGTTTTATGGGGAAAAGCACAGTATTTCTCAATAATTGCTACAAAAGATCCAGCAATTCATTTAATACAAAGAAATGAAAATATATTTAGTATGGTTTTTATAGTTTTATGAACAGAGAGTTTATTATTTTCCTGAAGCAATCTTAAAATCAGTAGAGAAAAGAACAAGGAAAGCCTAGGCATATTATCTGTGCACATGAAATCTTAGTTTCTCCTCTTCTTATTCCTACCCTTCTTCTCTCTCCCTCTTACTCTTTGCCCTTTCCCTTGCCCCTGCCCCTGATGTTTTTCTCAGTTCTCTTTGTTGTCTCTGTGTCTGTGTCTCTGTCTCTCTCTATCTCCATGTGTCTCCCTCTGACTGCAAACAACAATTCCGTTGAAATTCACTCAGTGCTTCACTGAAGTTGTACCGCTTAGAATTCATTTTTAAAAAGTTCCAAGTGAACATCATTAATTACCTTAATTAAATAAGCATGTATTAAAACCTCACTTTGTGCAAGTGTGGTAGGCACTGGAGGCTCACAGAAACAGATGATGCAACTCAGCACTAAACAAAGGAGAGAAGATAACATATTTACCATTGTTCAGATATTTTCATTCTCATGCACATTACTTACTATATGCTTATAATTCAGGCAAAACTTGATTCTGTCTTTATATTTTATTTTCTCCTTATGATGTTTTATGCCATGTAAATGAACATCATGATTAAAAGCATTCGAAATACTGCATTTGTCAAGTTCTATAATACCTCCCAACCAGAAGAGAAAAAAGAAACTGTCACCAACTGAGGATTTATTTAAATCACAGAGAAAGAAAGAAAGAGATTTTTAAAAAGGAACAGAACGAAAAGAAAAGAAAAGAAAAGAAAAGAAAAGAAAAGAAAAGAAAAGAAAAAAGAAAAGAAAAGACAAGAACAATTTTTTTAGCACCCAAACAGCAGGCAGAGGCTACTTCTGTTCCTCTTGCCATTTTGAATAGAGCACTGAATTGAATACACTGCAGTAAGAGTCTATTGTACCTTAACTTTGACATGTGAGGCTTATGATAAACCTTGACTTCAACTTTGTTTCCAATTAACTCACCTGCAGGGCTCATTTAATCCTTTGCCTATTGTTCACCCCTTTCCGTATTTAATTGGCACTCTCTTAACATCCCAAATGTGGTTTGTCTTCTTGGCACAGCATTGAATCCCAAGCAAATAATCCAAATGTTTAATCTAGTCTTCTAGTTCAGCTAACATAAAAATATTCCCAAGTTGAGCTACTACAGAAAAACTCCGCAGAAAATAGACTCACTTTAAGCTGATTATAGGCTCATTTTAAGGCAAAACATTATAAATAGAAATCAATTTTCTTGTATGTACTTCAAAAGACATTGAGTTTTGGCTGGAGTTTTTCTGGTTAAAATATGATTATCCAAAGTAAACAGTCTCTAGATCTGGCTTAATCAAATTTGCTTTTGTTAACTTTGAAAATATTTCACATGTTGCCTGTTATATTCCTACTGATTAAAAAACTGAATATTAATACTGAATATTAATACTTTAATATTGAATTCCATGGCTTGATTTCCACAGAGAAATCATTTTAAAATACAATAAACTGATTCTGACATTTATACTTTTCTATACTAAAAATCTGTTTATCTAATGATAGGGCATCATGTGCTAAATATAAGGAAAAAGGGAGCTTTAGATTTGAAGAAATATGTTAAATTGAAATAAATGAAAACCTCTATTACTTCCTCTTAATATTTTTAGGACTCTAAGAGACTCTAGGCTTTCCTATAGTGTATTTTTTACAAATGGCATTACTTATTATTACTTACGCAAGGTAAAATTACATTATTCTAATCTTCATTAATTCTAGTGTGATTATTTTATATAGAAGACAGAGGAAACTGACTTCTACATAAAATAATAAAAGAAAAGAATACATACTTTTTGTAAAATCTGAAGAAAATAAAATGATAAAGAATTATAGCACCATGTTTGAAAGAAATTTCTAAAAAAAATGTATATTGGTGACAGGAAACATGAGACATATATATGTACATGGGTTTCAATACATGTCAAAAATGAGAATAAACTCAAAATTGTAGACTACATTTCTTAAGTATGGACAATACCTGTTCCGGCGCATAAAATAATAAAAGAAAAGAATACATACTTTTTGTAAAATCTGAAGAAAATAAAATGATAAAGAATTATAGCACCATGTTTGAAAGAAATTTCTAAAAAAAATGTATATTGGTGACAGGAAACATGAGACATATATATGTACATGGGTTTCAATACATGTCAAAAATGAGAATAAACTCAAAATTGTAGACTACATTTCTTAAGTATGGACAATACCTGTTCCGGCGATTATTATGAAACAAAAGAGAAGGGGGAAATGAGAATGGTAAGATCTAAAAAGTTCTTATAGTTTCTATTTGTATTACATTTGGAGTTATTTGATGTTCTTAAATATTTATACTAACATTCCTCTGAACTGCTTTTAGAAATACAATAAACAAGTTACCTCTTGCTGTGAGGGATATATAACTGAACATAATAGGCTATACACTAAAATTTAAATTATTAGTTTGTTGTATTACAAAAAATATGGTTCAATATGTAAACAATGCTCTTGATTCATAATTAAAGCCCTTGCTTCAACATTTGACTAAAATTAATTCTGAGTCCAGTAGCACTATAATAACATTTAGTGTCAATCATTTAAAAACTGTTCTGTGTCATGAGGGAGAAAAGCTATTATCAGGCCTAAGAATTAGTAAAAGTGTCAGGCAAGTAAATAACCTGTCATACAGCTGTTAATACTGATTAATCTCTGAAGCACGATCCCTTTCATAAGTGAAGAAGAAATGTAGAGGCCAGTGAGAGTAGCAAACACTCACAAAATATGCAAGGGCAGCCTAGCCTGGTCCTAATCCAAATGTCACTGATGTTGCTCTGTGAACAAGTTTAACACAAAGAAACAAAGTAACAAGAAAGAAACAAACTGTCCTACCAATCATTTTTTCATTTGAAACAGAGAAAAATGAAATAGATACATAGAGAGAAAAAGAATTTTAAAGAAAATAATGTTTTTGAATTGGCAATTCAACAAGATTATCTTTTCCTATTGATAAAGTTTAATTTGTAAAATCATGTTTCATTTATGAATGGTATTCTATCACATGGATGTACCTTAAAGTCTTCAACTATTAAGAGCTACGTTTAAGAACTATAGGTAAGTTCACTGTGGTTTTCTACAACTGTAAAATCTTTCCCTGCAGCTTTTGTGATATATCTGAAATGAGTAAGATTCCTGAAATGAGTAAGAAGCATCAACCAACCTAGCCCAGCAACACAGCTCTCTGAGTGAAAACGGAAAGTTAAGTAAAACAGTAACCACTGAGAAGCTGTCTATGCAGAAATGCAGAAGCCCAAATAGTGTTTTTAAAGTAAGTTTTTCAAAATTGGTCCTTGGCTTCAGATTTTAAATTTAAAACCCAGGCATGTCATTATAATATAATTAACAAAAATAAAATCGTATGTGAATTTTTGTGTTATAAGCCTTCCAGCCAAATGTAAAATATGCAAGAACATAAATAAATAGACAAAAACTACTATTTGTTTCCAATACTCGAGATGGGGACCACTTGGGGTGCCTGGGTGGCTCAATCACTTAAGCATCTGACTCTCGATCTCAGCTCAGGTATTGATCTCAGGGTGCTAAGTTCAAGCCCCACACTGGGGTCCAACTGGGCATGGAGCTTACTTAAAAAAAAAAAAAAAAAAAAAAAAAAAAAGATGGTGACTACCTAAGGACTTCCAGAGACTGCTGCATTTACTCTCAAAGCTGAACTTGGTCTGGCCACATATCCCATGCCCACCCACTGTTAAATAAAGTGGTGGAATTCTCAGCAGCATGCTCTAGAGGAAAGGGCTTAGGTTCTAAGCTCAACTATGCAGTTAATATCACAAAAAAAAAAATACTCTCCTCTTAAGAATATTATAAAGCATTCACTCCACAATGATTCTATATAATCTTCGTAATAGTCTTGTGAGGAATTAATTATGTTATGCTCAAAGAAGAGAATTTTAGATATATTTTTAAAATAAACTATAAATTGGGAAAAAATAAATTACCTAGGGTATCATCTGTTTTACTCAACATCATGCTATCATTAAAGAAAATAGGTTAGCAGTGAGAGAAATGAGGGTGGGCAGTGGGAGGTTCTTCATGGATGATTTTCTAAGAGAAAAGCTGTCCATGTTTTATAATGGCAAAATCCCAAGCCAATTTGTAAACAGTCCTGAAGATCACTATTTCATGAACCTTCTATCGAGTTCCCTACATGTGTATAAGTGAGTGGAACTCAGAGCCGGAGGGCCAAATCTAACCAGAGAGTTCAGCTTTAGCCTAGTTTTCATGTTCACTTTCTTTATGCAATTTTGTTTAAACACAGATTTCTTAGTCTTAAAGGCTTTTTAAAAACCTGCCATTTCTGATACAGTATAACTTTACTCCACGACAGCGGTTTGCAGAAAACTGACAAGGTTGATCCATTGGTATGTAGGTTTCATGATGCTGTGCTTAAGGAGAGTTCCTAACTGTGCTGATGTTGCAGTGTAGAGACCAATCCATTTCATTCTTCAGTCGCAGACTGAGTAAGAATCTCATGTGAAAGGGAAGGGATGTTCAGAAATACTCTATAAATGGTGAATGTGTCAATTATTGGAAACCTCCATTAAGATAATACGAAAATGTGATGCTTAAGAGTTTTAAAGACATTTTCCTTTTTAAAATTTTTATTTATTTATTTGACAGAGAGAGACAGTACAAGCAGGGAGAGTGGCAAGCAGAGGGAGAGGGAGAAGCAGACTCCCTGCTGAAGAGGAAGCCTGAGCGTGGGGCAGGGCTCAATCCCAGGACCCTGGGATCATGACCTGAACCAATGGCAGACCCTTAACTGACTGAGCCACCCAGGTCCCTCTTAAAAATATTTTCTATTGACTTCCTATTTTCAATCTAATGTTTCCAAGTCGCTAACTATTCTGTTTCTCACCAGAGAATTACTAATCAAGAGGTAAACTTTATGCTTTGAGAATGCAGCCTCTAGAAACGATTCAACATTGGAAATATATTTAATTTTCCTTTCCCAAATTGCTCTAGCACCTTGAAAGCAATGAACCAAGTTTCTCACCTCCAACCTTGATGGATGATTATCTCATATTTCTAAATGATTGATTCTCTGACATCTCGAAAGAGGGGATTAGATAAGCCACAATTTTCAAAGGTACAGAGGAAAGAAAAATCATATTAGTATACTGTCACCACTCTGCAAATTTAATTAAAAGTATCACAATTACTTTATTATATGATGTTAATAAAAAATTTGCTAGAGGCTTTCCAGTAAACTTAAGCTTTAAGTAAATAATTACTTGAATCAACATTTTTATTAAATTAAGTCATTTATAATTATGAATTTGACTCCTCAGCAATTTTTCATTAGAATATTAACATACTCATAAATTTTATAAGGATAAAAACCCCCTCAGCAAATTTGTTATCTTTGAAATTCCACAAGTTATATAGTTCTACCCTCATTATTATTTATAACTATGAAGTTCCTTTACACGAGGCAAAAAACAATCACATTTAGCAACCAAAATGTTCCCATATTCCCTAGAAACTTGAAGGACTAGTACTAACTTCAAACTTATCAAACACTTACAAGCTATTAGGTATTGCCTACAATATGATTTTTATAAAACATACAAATAAAACTAGAACAGTGATCCAGCATGGCCAACTAGTACAGACCAGTTTGCTCATGCTCCTTTCAAGTCAATCTCCATTAGCTTCCTGAGTGATTCTGCTACTTGCAGTCCCAAGTTCTTGGATGGCTGTATGCCCCTATTCTAGAAGAAATATGGTTATTTGAACATATTGCACATAGGTTAAAGGATAATCCCTAAATTGAAGTGATTTAGGTAATAGCCAAATGATGAATAAGTATGTAGGTAAGAAAATGCATACTGTAATCTATACTTGAGTTATTGGTTTTTTTTTTTAAAGATTTTATTTATTTATGTGACAGAGAGACAGCCAGCGAGAGAGAGAACACAGCAGGGGAGTGGGAGAGGAAGAAGCAGGCTCCCAGCGGAGGAGCCCGAAGGGGGACTCGATCCCAGAACGCCGGGATCACGCCCTGAGCCGAAGGCAGACGCTTAACGACTGCGCTACCCAGGTGCCCCTTGAGTTATTGTTTTGAATAAATGGCAAGAGGGAAGAAAGAGAAGGAAAAAAATAAAGCTACAAAAGAAAGAAGATCATACATATTGCAATTATATGTATATAGGAGGCCATCAGAGGAAGATTCTACAGAGGAAAGATTATAGACAGATATGCCTGTTAGCAAGGGAAATCAAATATCCATGAAAGCGAAGGAACAGATGGTGGGAATTAAATAAACAAGTCATGAGATAATTTAAATACATAAACGCTTGCCTTACTCAGCTCTTATTAGGAAGTAACCTATGCGTCAAAAAACAGCTATTTGCTCTACTTCCCTCTCATCTTTTCATGCATGGGCAGGAGGGAGGGGTGAATAAGAGACATGATGGAGAAAGTAAGGGGTGATAGAAGGGAGAAGAGGGGACATGGAGGAAAAGAAAACACTAGGCAGAAATGATAGACCCTAAACAAATCTGGGAATAAAAGAATGAAACATGTCAAGTTGACAGGGTGTTGCCATCACAGTTGACACCCTGACTCCAACAATTAATAATTATGACACAAATTCTATGTGTCTTAATTCTATGGCATATAGAAAAGCATCCATGAAAAACTACCCTCCCACTGTCCACCCATCACATGAGATGCCCACTCACAGTCCTAACCCAATTTAGGCGATCTTTCTTAAGAATCCTCTAATTCCTTCCCTTTCCATATTCTCAAAGGCCTTCCATTATCTTGGGTCAAGAGGTTCGACCTTCTCGCAAAGCACGTTTCATTCCAAAATTTTCAAATTTTCAAATCTCCTTTCTAATCTTTCAAATCTTCTCTAATAAATAAAGAGAAAGGTAAAAAAAAAAAAAAAAAAAAAAGTAAGCAAACAAAAAACTTCCATTCTCTGAAGCCAATCTCCTACAAATGGATTTCAGTAATCCCCAGAGGAAATCCGTTAACCCCAAAGATGGCAGTGTCTGAGATCTAGTGAATCTTTCCTTTTCCACTCAAAGCTGGTCCCTTCTACAGAAAACCTCAACTACCTCAGACCTGTTTCTTTACCCAGATAATATGGAAATAGAAGAAGCTAATCTGCAAATTACCTTCCATAATTTTATGAATATTGAAAGAATTTGTATATAAGTGTGTATATAAATAGTTGTCTCTAAGAAATGACATTAAAATACAATGATAGTGCAGAAGATACTATGTGTTGTCTCATTAATGTGTTCTTAGGGTGTTAATGGTCAATCAGAGGCATGCGACAATTATAAATCTGCAGTGAACAAAGAAAACAGAAAATAGTGAGAAAAACAGAACTACCTAATTCAATGGAGTATTATTTATAAAGTTTGCTGAACAGTAATTTCTTTCTCCTATTAGCTATTAATTTATCAGATGCTGTACCCATATTTTACCACCTTCACTTCTAAGTAGAAAATCAATATCTTCCCAAAATATGAACATATGAGAATATTCCATATCTATCTCCTGACAATAGAATTTCAAATTTCTCAACCCATTCATCTATCGTCCTATCTATTTAGTTATCTCCTATCTATCAAATCTATCTACTCTAACTATTTAGTTTTACCATGTTTGAGCTGAGCATGACTTCATTCAGATTCCTCACTGGAAGTTTTTTTAAAATAATTACTCCAGCAAAGGATTGTCCTGATATCCAGAGAAAACTTGACAACGGTTTTAGGATTTCATCAAAGCCTACCCAGAGGTCTGGTAGATTTACAATGTAAAGGTTGGCACTCAACTGGCTTTGACAAATGGACATTAATGCCGAGGGCCAAATGACCATTTCCAATGATGATGACCATGGCTCCAAACAAACGGGAAACACCAGAAATAGGATTGGTCTGCAATATGGGGAAGCCCTCAAAACAAAACACACAAAACATGTTTGATAGTTTCTTAAAAATAACCATCCCAGATGAGTTAACGGTTCTAATTTTACACCTTAAGACAGCATATGCACCTTCGGCACACATCACCAAAAACAAGTAGCTCCATTCTTACTAAATAAAGTTCCTGATCACCTTCACACTTGCTGTCCTCACAGGGAGTGAGTGGGATAGCTTTAAAAAATAAAAAAAGTCACCAATTTTAACATAGAGAAAAAAATGTAAGAAAAGTGTTAGTAAAATATGTACCTGAGTTAGTCAGAAAGACAGCATTTGACAAAATCTCCTTCCTCCTTTGGAAACTAGTCTTTGGTTTGAAAGAAATTTTAAGTTGATGTACCAATAACTTGATTATACTGAGTGTGTCATATGTGAGATGAATGAAATCATGTATACTCTTCATAACCAAATATGTCAATGAATTACTGAATTATTTAGTGTCTTAGTTCTTTGTTTTTTGGTTGTTTTTTTTTAATTTTATTTATTTATTTGATAGAGAGAGAAAGAGAGAATGCATGCACAAGCAAGGGGAGCACCAGGCAGAGGGAGAGAAAGAAGCAGACTCCCGCTGAGCAGGGAGCCCGATGTGGGGCTTGATCCCTGGACCCTGGGATTGTGACCTGAGTTGAAGTCAGAGGCTTAACCAACGGAGCCACCCAGGCACCCCAGTCTTCGTTTTTTTAAAACAAAATATATACACTTGGCACACACATTGTTCTCATTTTTGGTGTGCTATGTTTGAGCTGTTATCTTTGGAGCTCCTTCCTTTTTCTTGTTTCTACCCTTCCTGGATTGTTGATATTCCCATGTCTAAATCTTAGGTAAGGAATGCCAGTAATTACAACTAAAATTAGAGTCCTGCTTAAAAAATGTAGATGATCTGTACACCAAGAAATAATTTCAAGTTCTGGCACTTCTTAATTAAGAGATTTTTTTTCTGGGATTTACAGAGAGAGTTAGTGACTGTACAATTAATGTTAAAATGCATCTTTCAATGCCATATGTTCTCACAAGCTTTCACTTTCATTATTAACAGTGATTTTTAAAAGCATGCAGAAGTATATTTATATGCATTCTTATTTTGCATTACAACCATAATTTCACAATAAACTTCAGCAGAGTTAGATTCCTAATACCTTAAAAAACAAATTGCTTTAAAAATCACAAATTATACATTGCACATTTAATAATAAATAAAATGTCCAAAACTATACCATAAATAAAATTTCTCTACTTCTAGTATTTTAGTATTTTCAGCTTTGGGTCAAGCTTTGGATAAAAATTATGTCAAAGAAATATGAATATCAGCATTTTTATACATGGAAAGAATGTAGAAGCCATCATATCCTTACGATTTAGACCTGTGTTCTGCAGAAATTCTGTGTATAAAGAGAAAAAGCAAAACAAAACAAAACCAGGTTTTTCTCTGTATCATCCAAAGCTTTGCTGTACTTCCTCACTGAACTGAAGCTATTTAGGGAAGGAGGTGTTTATTCCATGCAAAAGAATTTGGGAAAACTTTTTTTTATTATTATTATTTGTTTATTTATTTTTAAAGATGTTATTTTTATTTATTTGAGAGAAAGTGAGAGCGAGAGAGCATGGGCGGGGGGGGGGGAGGGTGGTGTGTGTGGAGTGGTACAGGGGGAGAAGCAGACTTCCTGCTGAGTAGGGAGCCCTAGGCAGGCTGGATCCCTTAATTCCAGGACCCTGGGATCATGACCTGAGCTGAAGGCAGACGCCTAAAGCTTACCCGAATGAGCCACCCAGGCACCCTATATTTTTAAAAATGCTGTCTTTCTGGCTCAGTTGGTAGAACACGCAATTCTTGATTTCGGGGTGGTGAGCTGGAGTCCCATGTTGGGCTTGGAACCTACTTAAAAATAGAATAATATAGGGGTGCCCGGGTGGCTCAGACGGTTAAGCATCCAACACTTGATTTTGGCTCAGGTCATGATCTCAGGGTTGTAAGATTTTCTCTCTTGCTCTGCCTCCCACCCCCTTAATTAATTAATTAATTAATTAATTAATTAAAACAGTCTTTCTATTTAATGATTTAGTTTGTTTCCCCTAGTTGAATAAACTAATTTGCAAAAGCTATAAAGGAATTTTCTTAAATACCAATAGTTAATCTGAAAAAGTTTTTTAACTGTGCTGCCTATTCACTTAAGAATGAACAAGACATTTTAAATAAATCTACTGTAAACTCTTCAAAGGAAAATGACCAATGTACATGGCTTAGGTAGCTTTATGCTCTCCTAACCTGGTGAATGTTTCAACTAAATATCATAACAAAATTGTATTCTACTCAATTCTCACTTGACTGAATTTTTACTCCTTTGTAGAGCTCAGAATGACCACAAGCTCAATGACTCCTGTTTCCTGTTTCCTCAGGATGCTTTCTTCCAAATACTTTCTTTTTGTATCCTTGAATTTATCCATATTCAATGTAATTCTAAAATCAGGCAAAGGATAATATTTTATATATCTGTAGGACTTCTTATAGAGCCCCCCCTTTTGCTCCTGAGATGAACTGAAATGAAGAGTCAGTAATTACTATCTTGTAAGAGTCCCTGAGTTCTGCCACTTTCGGCCCTAACAAATTAGACTCTCTAGCAGCCAGTATAGAGTTAGTAACTACAAGCATAGTTCCAAACTGCTACATGTATTAATCATCTGATAGTATTTTGGAAATTACCTCTCAG
This sequence comes from Ursus arctos, assembly GCF_023065955.2. Lineage (NCBI taxonomy): Eukaryota > Metazoa > Chordata > Mammalia > Carnivora > Ursidae > Ursus > Ursus arctos. Next base: position 64,045,413 of record NW_026622985.1, on the reverse strand, counting down.
GAATGAAAAAATAAAGCTCTCCTAGAATATAAGACAAATAAAAAAAATATAAAAAAGGAACATAATTGGGATGTCTGGGTGGCTCAGTCGGTTAAGTATCTGCCTTCCCCTCAGGTCATGATCCCAGGGTCCTGGGATCCAGTCGCTCGTCAGGCTCCTTGCTCAGCAGGGAGCCTCCTTCTCCCTCTGCCTGCTGTTCCCCTGCTTGTGCTCTCTCTCTCTCTGACAAATAAATAAATACAATCTTTAAAAAAAAATAAAATAAATGGAACATAAAAACCCTAACCTTTAAATAGCCTTCTTAGAATAGATATAATTTGTTTAGTGAAAACAAGTTTTAGATCAGGAAACTAACACCTTTCAACGTTTTCTCGTATTCGTGTACTTTGCCACTACATTATTCTTTAAGGCCTCAAAGGAGACCTCATTTATCAAAATATTAAAACCATTAATTAGCCCAGTGATCAAAAGTTGAAAAGGTATGTAAATTTTGTTTTTTAAAAGTTTAATATTTCAAAGAGTTTGTCTAAAGACATTTATTCTTGGGGCATCTGGCTGGCTCAGTTGGTAGACAATGTGATCTTGATCTCAGGGTCATGAGTTCAAGCCCCATGTTGGGCATGGAGCCTACATAAAGACACTGATTCTTCATCCCTCTTGAGATTACAAATCTTGTAACACTATTAGTTTATCAGAAAATAATATATGTGAAACTGCTACATTTCCTCGATATGGCAGATGCTGTTCTTGTTGCACCAATATCCCCTCACTCAGCCATTTACCATTTCCTTGCTCCCAGGACTACTTCCCAATAAAAGCATCACATCTCTATGCCCAAGCCATTTATTTGTTGCCTTCCCCCCCCCCCCCACTGACTGTATAGACCCGCTGTCCCTTTATATAATCAGGACAGAAGTGTTAGGGAAGGAAGGCTACCCAGAAGTATAGCTCAACTGATAACTCACATGACTTGGTGAATGTTCTACATCATTTCCCAGAGCCTTTCAGTGATAGTAAGCTCTATTTGCTCACAGAGGTAACTTGCTTGATGAAATACTCTTTATTGGCCTCCTTGCCTTTGTTGTCATACTTTCTCATTTCTCTACTGGCATTTCCAGGGATTATCTTCCAAATAAATTTCTTGTACTCAAACACTTTTCTCAGGGTCTGTGCCTGGGGAAACCCAAACTAAGATACTTGTCTTTAAAATGCTAAAATTCCCCATATCTTAACATCTTTGAAACTGGGATATAACATTTATTTAGCACCTATATGTAGATGGCTTCTTGGCTCACAACAAATCCTTCAATGGCCATAACTGCGCTCCATGATTTTCCCTCCCCACCATAGATGACTGGCCCAGTAACAGAAGCATCTGACCTAAGGTGGGTCAATACTATCTCTACCAGGGAAGTAAAACTTGAATTAAGAGCCAGAGAGACTAGAATGGCTTAGGAATATTAGAGGACATGTACTATTGAGAAGAACCACAAACTTCTTTGTTGAGGTCCCAAAGCTCTCCCTGTTCTCTTCTTTTCCAAAGGTTGGTACTGTTACTTCAATACTGTGACATTATCTCAAAACACTCCAATAAATCTCCCTCCCGGAATTGTTTTCTATTACATAAAATGCCTCTCTCATCCTTTCCCTCACACACAAAAATATGTAATGCTCAAAAGCCACAAAATTCCTGATCCATTTATTTTTCACCTATCACCAAGAGACTCATTAACACTCTTAATTTTATTTTGCTTTTAATTAAATACACAGGTTAATAATATCAGGCACACTGAATCCTTATTGGAAGTATGATATACATTTTGGAAAACATGTAATCATCAAAGAAATCTGACAAACACTATTTAAATACCAGCTAAGGTTCATTTAAAAGATTTTCACTGAGTGCCTATTTTATGATGGTCACTGTGCTGAGTGTGACAGAAATTAAGGGTCTATCTGCCTTATTCTACTCTTGCTCTGTAGAATTATTTTTTGGTTTCTGAATATTTACTTACAATGTATAGGTTAAATCTTCCCTTTCAAAGTTAACAGGCAGACGAAACTATAAAAGTTTAGTTCCAATTCTAAATTCCTGGATGAAGAACTCTGACAGACCCAGCTTTTTCAAATGTTTACCCCTCAAGCACCCAATTAAAGCTGGGACACAAGAGTAATATTTTACAAAAATGGTTGCTGAAGGCTCATCATTGCTATGAGGAGGAAGTAGGAAGTTCCTAGCATGTGGGACTGCCAAAAACTTCCAAGAGTTATCTGCCCATTTTTGGTAGGGTGTTTATGCACCTTTGTTTTCCTGAGGCATTCTAGTTTAAGCCTATGTTTTAGATATAATTACTAACACTGTCCCCTTTTGCTTTCAAGAGTTCTCCCTTGGATAATACATATCATCTTAATTACAGAGATCATTGAGGGCAATGCTGTTCATTTACTTGAGAGGACAACTGACACCTAGAAAGATTAAGGGACTTTTTCAAGGACATCCAATCAGTACTAGATCTAATAGTAAAATTCACTGTGCACTAAAGCATTTTAGTTATTAGTTTGTATTGTCGAATCCAATCTCTTTCATCATTCCACCTTGTGATTGACAGCATAGTATTATGAAATGGTTGGTTAAAATTCAACTGAATTAAGTGGTCAAGGACTAGAGCAACACCAAACCCAATTCAGGAAAACCAGGATCATAATTAGCATCCTAAACAAGGAGCCATGCAAAGATAACATTGTTTTGCAGAACTTTTCTTGGAATGCAAAATGCTATTATAAAACAGAGTATAATTCCATGTTGTTTTTTGTTGCCTTCACATTGAATGAATGGGACCTGGTCTTGACTCGACTAATTAAGGGTATTTGTGCTTTTTAAGATAACATTCAGCCTGAAAGTTTAAGCACTAGCAAAAGAGAGCTTTCCTTCCAGCTGGCTAAATAAACCAGAGGATAACATCTTGAAATGACTCTTCTCTCAAAACAGACATCTTTACCGTTCCAAAAAAGATCAGAAATGTAGCCCTTCAGGGAAAATATCCCACTCCTGGGGTAAAGGCATACTTCTGAGCTTAGTGTGAAGCAAATGTGTGAAGTAGGCAAATTTGGTAATATTTTAATATTCTTAAACCATTGCTTCTCTACATCCTTGGTGATACCATTTCCCCCCTCCTCCCCCTCCTAATCTCTAAGTCTTTTTATTTTCTCATCATGTTGTACTTTGAAAATTTGTTCTCTAGAAAAGAATTTTCACATTTCTATAAAGAACAGATGACCATTAGATATTCAGTTATTTCTCCCAAAATTCCTGTGCCATAAAGTCTTATGTATAAAACTCAAATGTTTGGAAATCTAGGAATTTTTTTTTTTAAGATTTTATTTAGTTATTTGAGAGAGACAGAGATAGGAAGAGAGCACAAGAGGGAGAGGCAGGGAGAAGAAGAGCAGGCTCCCCACTGAGCAGGGAGCCCACAGCCCTGCCATGCCTTAGGGCTGGATCCCAGGATGCGGGGATCATGACCTGAGCAGAAGGCAGACGCTTAACCCACTGAATTGCACAGGTGCCCCTAGGAATTAAATTTCAAGCAAAAATATAGCAAACTGCAATATTTTGGGGGTAGGTGGGACTTCCAACTCCTCAAACCATGCCAAGTGTGTGGCCCCCTACTCCACCACTTCACCTCATAAAAAGCTGGTTCTGCCTTCTAGTTTAAGTTATATATACATAGCAAAGCTGAATGAAGTCCACTTTCAAAATATTCCAAATTGGAAAATTAAGTTCAAAGATTTCTAGTTGCAAAAGCACCCTATAAATATGTCAGAATGATCAATAACTACTATATATTTCAATGCCAGGAGCTGAGAAAAAAAATCACAGGCAAAAGATGGAATTTAGATGAGTTCCCTAAGGGAAAGCTTTAGATTTTTGCATCTTGATAGGTGATTTTCACAGGAAGCTGAATTATGACTTTTCCCAATCAACTCAAACTTAAAAACGTCAGCAGCAGTACCATACGTTGAACATGCTCACTTAAATATACGCCAGCTGAAACTGTGAAATGGATGAGCTGGTGAGCAGGAACTTAAGTTGGGAAGAAAAGTTCTTATACTTTTCACATGATGTCAAAAATAAGAAAAGTAAAAGAAACATTAAGACTCTGGCTTCATTTCTTATTATTAATTACTAAAGCACAAATTCAAACATGTTTTGATTTCCTATAGTTAACTGTTGTGTTTTGTTGCATTTTGAATAGCAGAACGCTCTAAAGAACCAATGACTTTACTGAAATCTAAATAACTGTCAAACTTCAGAGCTATTTTTTTAGCTTGTTGGTCCTCATTTTTGAATAATATTGTATACCTGATTATAACCATAGTGTACCTATTTTGATGGAAGAATATTAGAAATAACTTGATGTTACCAATATGCCTTTCAGAAGTCTTAATGAAAATAAGACTTGTAAGACTTGTAAGATTGCAAGGTATATTAGAGGGTACTGAAATGTAGAAATTGCACAAAACCATAGCTTTAAGGGGTAAGTAAATTAAGCATCCAGGAACCAGTTGGGAATTTTCAGCAATACACTTCAGAAGGAAGATATCACTGACTAAATTGGAAGTTACTTTAGAATTCCAGGCTGAGGTTATTGTTCTATCATCTGTATCATTGTGTATTTCTAATTAATTTGTCAAATGTAAATCCAAAATATTAAGAATTTGCTTCCTTACACTTTCCAAGCTAATTTTTAGCTCAAGGTATCACTGTCACTAGCCATTTTGAGCTGACAATTATTCAAGTATATAAAGAGAGGAGGAGATAATATACGGGTGATTTAGCTTAATTCCTCTCCTCTTGAATCCTGTTGGAAGCACAATATATAAAGGTACTCTCTATACTAACTAATCAAAATTGCAATACTTTCATCAGTTTTCAAATTAAGGTCAATTTCCTAGTTGTCTGAACCACTGGACTAGGGAGCTGTCTGCTGTCTGATGACTGGATTATATTCTTTTTAAGTCTAACTTGGGAACCACGTTCTTGAGAAAATAGATTTTACTAAGGAACTTAGGAAAATCTTCTCCAGATTTTTAACTGTTTGCAACTAATTCATTTATTTAGGTTTATTAAGTCAGAGGAGAAGAGGCTAATTTCATCTGATTTAAATGGTTTTAGAAATAACAGTGTGTTCCCATGAGATGGTGAATGGTAGAGAAAAACATCTTTAGCTGGGAGCCCCAGAGACTTTGCTTCTAGCCTTAACTCTGACATCGTGTGACTGAGAACAAGTTACTTCCCCCACTAAATGGACTTCAGCCTCATCAGTTTTTAAAGAATCAGTCATTTTGGATTATTTTTATACTCATCTCTATCTGAAAAAGAAAAAAAAAAAAGAACAACTATGCTTTTGTTATTCACAATACAGCTAAAATACCTCCTTGATGATACAAAAGAAGGTCTGCAACAGCAGCCAAAATCAGTAAATACTAAGATGTGTTTCTAACTATATGTGTAGTTCCTTAAAAAAAAAACTTGTTTCTTTCATTTTATTACATATGTTACTAGAAAATTCTAATTGGTATTATTTCTCAACAGGTTGTATCTCTTCTTAGAAAGTTTATAGTTACATGGGGCGCCTGGGTGTTTCAGTTGGTTAAGCGACTGTCTTCGGCTCAGGTATTGATCCTGGAATCCCAGGATTGAGTCCCACATCAGGCTCCCTGCTTCTCCCTTTGACCCTTCCCCCCTCATGTTCTCTCTCTCTCTCTCAAATAAATAAGTAAAATCTTTAACAACAACAAAGAAAAGAAAGTGTACAGTTACAGGCAAAACTTGAACTTGGACTGTTCAAAGCAGCATTTCTAGGCCTCAAATGATCTAAGTACCTTATTATTTGGGTTCTTTTTCTCCACTTCCCCTTATTACATTAAACTTTAGTTTCTTTTCTTCCTTTTTTTAAATTATTTCACATTTACATGGATTTTCTCCTTTATTCAAAGTATCTAGATTTTGGGAATTGAAGGATATCTAGCCCACTGTAGGGGAAAAAATACCATACTTGTTTTCTCAATGTGAAAAGTGTATTCATACATGTCAGAAAAATATGTAACCTATAAGTAACATATTAGCCAAAATTAGAAATATTTGTCTACAATTGAGGAAGACATAAAAAGATGGAAAGATATTCCATGCTCATGGATCGGAAGAATTAACATAGTTAAAATGTCCATGCTACCCAGAGCAATCTACACTTTCAATGCTATCCCGATCAAAATACCAAGGACATTTTTCAAAGAAGTGGAACAAATAGTCCTTAAATTTGTATGGAAAAAGAAAAGGCCCCGAATCTCCAAGGAACTGTTGAAAAGGAAAAACAAAGCTGGGGGCATCACAATGCCAGATTTCGAGCTGTACTACAAAGCTGTGATCACAAAGACAGCATGGTACTGGCACAAAAACAGACACATAGACCAATGGAACAGAATAGAGAGCCCAGAAATGGACCCTCGGCTCTTTGGGCAACTAATATTTGATAAAGCAGGAAAAAACATCCGGTGGGAAAAAGACAGGCTCTTCAATAAATGGTGCTGGGAAAATTGGACAGCTACATGCAAAAGAATGAAACTTGACCACTCTCTCACACCATACACAAAAATAAACTCCAAATGGATGAAAGACCTCGATGTGAGACAGGAATCCATCAAAATTCTAGAGGAGAACATAGGCAGCAACCTCTACGACATTGGCCAAAGCAACCTTTTTCATGACACATCCCCAAAGGCAAGAGAAACAAAAGATAAAATGAATTTATGGGACTTCATCAAGATTAGAAGTTTCTGCACATCCAAGGAAACAGTCAGAAAAACTAAGAGGCAGCCCACGGAATGGGAGAATATATTTGCAAATGACACTGCAGATAAAGGACTGGTATCCAAGATCTACAAAGAACTTCTCAAACTCAATACACAAGAAACAAATAAACGAATCAAAAAATGGGCAGAAGATATGAACAGACACTTTTCCAATGAAGACATACAAATGGCTAACAGACACATGAAAAAATGTTCAAAATCATTAGCCATCAAGGAAATTCAAATCAAAGCCACACTGAGATACCACCTTACGCCAGTTAGAATGGCAAAAATAGACAAGGCAAGAAACAACAATTGTTGGAGAGGATGTGGAGAAAGGGGATCCCTCCTACATTGTTGGTGGGAATGCAAGTTGGTACAGCCACTCTGGAAAACAGTGTGGAGGTCCCTTAAAAAGTTAAAAATTGAGCTACCCTATGACCCAGCCATTGCACTACTGGGTGTTTACCCCAAAGGTACAGAAGTAGTGAAGAGAAGGGCCATATGCACCCCAATGTTCATAGCAGCAATGTCCACAATAGCTAAATCATGGAAGGAGCCGAGATGCCCTTCAACAGATAACTGGATTAAGAAGTTGTGGTCCATATATACAATGGAATATTACTCAGCTATCAGAAAGAACGAGTTCTCAACATTTGCTACAACATGGACGGCACTGGAGGAGATAATGCTAAGTGAAATAAGTCAAGCAGAGAAAGACAACTATCATATGATTTCTCTCATCTATGGAACATAAGAACTAGGATGATCGGTAGGGGAAGAAAGGGATAAAGAAAGGGGGGTAATCAGAAGGGGGAATGAAACATGAGAGACTATGGACTATGAGAAACAAACTGAGGGCCTCAGAGGGGAGGGGGTTGGGGGAATGGGATAGACCGGTGATGGGTAGTAAGGAGGGCACGTATTGCATGGTGCACTGGGTGTTATACACAACTAATGAATCATCGAGCCTTACATCGAGCCTTACATACATGGTGACTAACATAATATAATCAAAAATCATTTAAAAAAAAAGAAAAGAAATATTTGTCTACAAATTCTGTTATTCGATGTGATTTTCTAAATGACAAAATTTGCTGAATACTTATTTCAAAGACTATAGTAGTCTTTGTGACAACAAATTTGTTTGATTTCTTCAGCATTTATTGTAACAAATAACATATCTCCTCTGAACCAGTTTTATGTTTTTCCTACATTAACTGGTCGGTTTACACAGGGAAAATTTTCCAGAAATATGCATTTTTGAAGAAAAATAATGTTGATAACTAGCCCAGAATTTGTTAGGATTTCAATATAAAACTCAAAGCTCTTAAAAGCAGAGGGATTGAAAAATAAATAATTCATTATGTTATTATTAAATCTGAAAATATTTATTGAAATCTGCTATTTCTTGGATTGTATTAAACATGTGGTTATATGGAGTTCAAAAAGATAGATAATATATTAGCTTATATGAAGATTACTTTTATCACCTGCCTTTTAGGCACAGTGCTTGACTGACATTTGGTAATCAAAAAGATTTCTTAAGTGGATTGACTAAAGACACATCATTCAGTTATTTATGGCCTTCTATCAGAAATATCAAATCAAACCAACAAAAAATCTAGCAAGAAAAGGTTTAGTTTGTACATTCTGCAAACTAGAAATACAACAAACAACCCTATTCTCATAAATATGATAATATAAATAAAATTAAAGAACTTCTTAAAAGATATAAACTATCAAATTCACAGCAGGAAAATTTACAACCTGAAAAGCCTTATAGCTATTTAAAAACTGAATCAATAATTAATATCCTTGTACAAAAATAATCACCATATCCAGATGGTTTTACCAGTGAATTCTTCCAAACGAATGGTTAGTGGCGGGGTGGGGTGGGGGCATAGGGGATGATACCAATTCTCCAAAATCTCTTCCAGAAAACAGAAGTGGAGGAAACACTTCATAAATCATTCTATGAGACCAGCATTTCCCTCACACCAAAATCAGAAAAAAATTACAAGGGAGAACTACAGATCAATACTCAATATTCACATGGACATAACAGTAAAAATCCTTAATAATATATTGATAAGTCAAATCTAATAATATATGAAATGAATTATATACAATTGCCAAGTAGGATTTATTCTAAGTATACAAAGCTGGTTCAAAATTCAAAAATTAATCAATGTAAGCCACCCCATCATCAGACTAACGTAGGACAATCATATGATCCCATCAATTGTCAAAGGAAAAGCATCTGACAAAATCTAATACCCATTCAAGACAAAAATTCTACGCAACTAGGAATAGAGATAAACTTCCTTAATTTGATAAAGAATATCTTCAAACAATCTACTGCTAACATCCTATATAATGGTGAGACTAGATGCTTTCCAACTAAGACTGGAAATAAGGCAACCCCTCTTACCACTCCTACTCAATGCCATATGGGAAATCCTTGCTAGTGCAATAAGACAAGAAAAGGAAATCAAAGTTACACATTTTGGAAAGGAAAAAATAAAATTATTGCAGGATACAAGATTAACATGCAAAAGTCAATTGCTTTCCTATATACCAATAATGAAAAATTGGAATTTGAAATTTATAACAAAGTTTTAATATAGCATTCAAAAATGAAATATGTATAAATCTAACAAAATATTTACAGAACTCAAAAGGAGAAGTAAAAAAACAGTAGTAAAAAAAAATCAACGATCTCACTAATGAAAAGATATTCTATGTTCATGGATTGAAGACTCAATTTTGTTAAGATGTCAATTCTTGGGTGCCTGGGTGACTCAGTTGGTTAAGTGTCTGCCTTCAGCTCAGGTCATGATCCCAGGGTCCTGGGATTGAGTCCCACATGGGGCTCCCTGATCAGTGGGGAGTCTGCTTCTCCCCTCTACCCTTCCCTCCTGCTTGTGATCTCTCTCTCTCTCAAATAAATAAAATCTTTAAAAAAAGACATCACTTTTCCCCAACTTGATTTATAGAAGGAATGCAATCCCAATCAAATTCCCAGAAAACAATTTTGTAGCTATTGACAAACTGATTATAAATTTTATATGAAAAAGAAGTTTATATGAAAAAGAAGAAGTTCTAGAAGTGCCAATATAACATTTAGAAGAAGAAGCTGGAGAACTCCCTCTATATGATTTCAAGTCTTACAAGGCTACAATAATCAAGACAGTGCAATACTGACAAAGGAATAGTCATAGCCATCAATGAAACAGAATAGAGAACCCAGATATAGACACACAGGAATATAACCAACTGATCTTTAGCATAGGAAAAAAGGAAATTCAATTCATGTCTTTCCAACAAATGGTGCTGGAACAACTGGATTTTCATATACAAAAAAGAAAAGAACCTCAACAAAGACATTACATCTTAAATAAAAATTAATCCAAAATCGATCTCACATCTAAAATGCAAAACTGTAAATTTTCATGAAGAAGACATAAAAGAAAATCTATATTACACTGCATTTGGTGATGAGTTTTTAAATGAAACATCAATAGCTTGAACCATGAAAAAAGCTAAGTTGTATTTCATTAAAATTAAAAACTCCGTCCTGCCACTCACTGTTAAGGGAATGAAAAGTCAAGCCACAAACTGGAAAAACACATTTGTGAAACACATAACTGATAAGTGACTTGTATTCAAAATATACTAAGAACTCTAAAAACACAGCAAATAGAAAACAAAACAAAATTTTTAAATAGACAAAAAATCTAAACAAGTACTTCTCCAAAGAAAATACAATGAAATATCAGCTTACACCTGTCAGAATGGCTAAAATTGAAACAAAACAAAACAAACAAACAAACAAACAAACAAAAAGAAAGAAAGAACAAGTGTTGGCAAGAATGTAGAGAAAAAGGAACATCCACGCTCTGTTGATGGGAATGTAAATTCGTATAGCCACTGTAGGAAACAGTATGGAAGTTCCTCAAAAAATTAAAAATAGAAATGCAATACGATCCAATAATTTCATTCTGGATATTTACCCAAAGAAAACAAAAACAGTAATTCAAAATGATATATGCATCTCTATCTTTACTGCAGCATTATTTACAATAGCCAAAATATAAAAGCAACCTGAGTGTCCATAGATAGACAAATGGATAAGGAAGATGTGGTATGTACACACACACACACACACACACACACACACAGGAGTATTACATGGCCACAAAAAAGGATGAGATCTTTCAGTCTGTGACAACATGAATGGACCTAAAGGGTAGTATGCTAAGTGAAAGGCGGCAGACTGAGAAAGATAAATACCATAAGATTTCACTCATATTTGGAATATAAAAAAAAAAACAAAAGCATTGGGGCACCTGGGTGACTCAGTCTGTTAAGCTCTGCCTTCAGCTCGGGTCATGATCTCAGGGTCCTGGGAGTCCCACATTGGGCTCTTTGCTCAGCTGGCAGTCTGCTTCTCCCTCCCACTCTCCCTCTGTGCTCTTTCTCTCTCTCTCTCCATAAATAAAATCTTAAAAAAAAGAATAAACAAACAAATAAAAATCAGAATCAGACCTATAAATACAGAGAACAAACTGATGGTTGCCAGTGGAAAGTGGGATGGGGACAAGGGCAAAATGGGTGCAGGGGAGTGGGAGACACAGGCTTCCAGTCATGGCATGAATAAGTCACAGTAATAAAAGGCACAACAAAGGAGATAGCCAATAATATTACAATAACATTGTATGGTAACAGATGGCAGCTACACTTGTGGTGAGCACAGCATAACATATAGAAAAGCTGAATCACTGGGATGCCTGGGTGGCTCGGTCAGCTGAGTGTCTGCCTTCGGCTTGGGTCATGATCCCAGGGTCCTGGTATCGGGTCCCACATGGGGCTCCCTGCTCAGCAGGGAGCCTGCCTCTCCCTCCACGTGCCACTCCCCCTGCTTATGCTCTCTCTCTCTCTCTATCACAAATAAGTAAATAAATAAAATCTTAAAAAAAAAAAAGAGAGAGAGAGAGAGAGAGCTAAATTGCCCCCTGCTTTACAGATAGGTTTTCTATATAACATTTAGTAGGAAGGTATCTTTATAATTCTAAAATAGTTTATTTGCTCTATAAGGTCTATTGGGACTAAAATTATTAAATATATTAATGGAGGAAGTGAGACCCACAATACTGTTGGCAAACCAAAAACAAAAAAGCACATAGAGCAAAACAACAAATTTATAAATCAAGCTCTTCCATAGGCCTAAGGAATAAGAAAGTTAAGTGTGAGCGCTACGCAATTTTGCACATCCCTAGAACACAGAATAAAACACAGGACTTTGCCGCTAGGAAATATTTAAAATGGACTTATTTGGTAATATATCAATAGCTTGTACTAAATTTTGGCTTAAATTCTGCTCATAAGTATGATGTAATCCACTTGGTCTGGTTTGGTTAATAATGTAGTGAACCTGGGGGCGCCTGGGTGGCACAGCAGTTAAGCGTCTGCCTTCGGCTCAGGGCGTGATCCTGGAGTTCTGGGATCGAGCCCCACATCAGGCTCTTCCGCTATGAGCCTGCTTCTTCCTCTCCCACTCCCCCTGCTTGTGTTCCCTCTCTCGCTGGCTGTCTCTATCTCTGTCGAATAAATAAATAAAATCTTAAAAAAAAAATAATGTAGTGAACCTGAAAATCTCTTGGATCAAGACCAATAAAATGAAAATTAGTAATTTATAAACTATCCCAACTGCTGTACAATATTAGAGGGAAGAATTAAATTTCTCTCCCTTGCTAGTATCTGCAAAGCACAGTTCTCTTTAAACTAAAGTCAGTTGGGCAAGTTGGAGAAGTTATCTATTCAATCCTAAACTTTGTTTCTATGAGTTAAGGGCTTGTCTTTATGATTTAGCTCAAAAGGCTTTTTTTCTCACCACTTCAGATCTCTGAAGGAAAAAACTATTTTGACTTGCAAATAGTTAAGAAAAACAAAGTAATGCACATAAAAACAGTATTTTTGTTCCTCTTTTTAATGACCAACTTTTCCACTTAGACAATCTACAGGGATGCTATATTTAAATACTCAAATATATTCCATATATCCTAACTCTCTAGAAAAAGGTAAATCTGTGTGTATATTTGTATGTGTGTGTTTAAGTCATAAAAACACTGCTGAAGTATTTAAAAAAAAAAAAAAAACTATGCTTCCTTTAGAATACAGTTATTGTATCTGATAATTTGTACACACATTTCATAGCTGAGCCAGAAGGCCCAAAATAATATTTTCTGTTTCTTAGACAGTTTATATCTATATTTCAAATCACACACACATCAAATGCATGTATTTTATTTTGGGTGACATCATTAGGCAACAAGTCATTTGGCTTCACTGTTGAGGGAGTTATTTCTAATTAGATTGCCTTGACCAACTCTGTATTTATAATAATTTATATTTATTTTGAACATATTTATGAAAGTTTTTTTTTTAATTTTAGCATTCTCATCCAACCAGCTTTCATTCTATATCTTTTTCTATTGATTAATTTTTTTTTCCTGATAGTGAATCATATTTTCTGCTTTATTGCTTATCTGGTAATTTTTGTTACAACACATTATTAAATGTTATGTTTTTGAGTGTATCTATTTTGTTGTCTCTTATAGAAGAGTGTTGAGCTCTGAGGAGATAATTCCTTTACTGGCAGATCCCATACTGAGGCAACACTGAGACTGGATTCGTTCATTGCAATAATATTAAGATTTCTAAAGGTGAGTCTACTTAAATAAGGCATGTGCTCTTCAACTCACCAGGATGCTCACAGTGTCCCAGAGGCATTTAAGCCCAGGACTCTTGATCTATACAATGTCCATTAGCTTGTTTTTCAAGCTTCCATCTCACTCGCTCACCTCTCATTTTTCCCTCCTTGCAGTCCCCATCTTATTCTATCTATAAGAATAAGGTCTCTGGCATCCTGCATTTCTATGTGTTTGAAAAATGTGTAATTGTTAATGTTGAGTGGCCTGGAGTGTTGGAGTATATCATTTGTAATCCTAGAGTGTGTATAATACAAATAAGTAAAAAAAAAAAAATTCTCAAAGAGAAAAATGTTTCTCAAAGTCTTTCATTCTAGTGCTCAACAACTCTTTCTTTCTTTTCATTTTTACTTCAAGTGCCAGGAAAAACATATCAGCAGCTACAGGGCTGCTTTTCTTCTCATACAAACAACAAGGAGAGTCAATTCCCATTTGGGCTGGATTATTCAAATTAGCCATAACTCAAAATCCTTCACGATGAGCTCAGGAATTTATTTTATAATTTATTTTGCAACTGGTGTATCATATTTCTAATTAAATTTTTCTTAGACTAATGCTAAAATGAGATCGCCCTTCCTAAGAACTCTTTTGTGTCAGCCAGTTCAAGTACAGGAATGCAAAAAAAAAAAAAAAAAAAAAAAAAAAAAAGGTGATGTAAAACTTATAAAACTAAAGATATCTTGTTGGTAAACAAGAAGAACTTCTATATAAAACTACTCCAGAATAGGTCTTTCTTTTTAGATCAGAGCAAAGTTTGATGTTCTAGAAAACTATTATTCTACATTTATGCCTTTTAAATAAATACATGTGCAGGGCTATATATGAGTAAGATTAAGATAATATCCATTTCCCTTTTTAAAAAGGAACACACCACCACTCTCTCTATGTTGTTTAATAAAGTTTTGGGAAAAATTCAAGTGAACAAGAAGAGCATATTGTCTTTCTTTCTTTCTTTTTTAAATCAATATAAACCACCTGATTTTTTTCCATGACTCTCTTTCCTCAAAAAAATCCTTTAACCTGCTGATCTCAACGAACTGCTACAGAGAACCTTTCCATGTGATGAAAATATCCCTGAGAAGTACAGAGTTGGCTGGGTCACACAAATGGAGGTCCATGAGGTCAGAGGGCAAGACAGTTTTCATAGCTCATGAAATGGAGCATACAGTGCCCTTATTTCTGCAGACCGGGACTCCAACCAGAGCTTCTACATGTAGATAAGTCAAATTATAATCATAAGGTAGAAAAATTCCTGACATTGACAGCATTAAACCCTAAAATTCTAACTAAAAGCTATATTTGTCGTGGTGTGTGTGTACGTTTGAAAAAAGAAATGTTAACTCAAAGAGTTGCTACTAAATTTTCAGGGAACACTTTTCCCACTGGCTTCAATACTTGCTTCATCCATTTAACATATTAGAGAAAAAACAGTCTCCAGGTGAAAATTTTTTCTAAGATAAGAAACAATACAAAGTTTCCTAAAGGGGTGAACCCTCAGAAACAAGCTATTTCCATTTCTACTATGAGATAGAAATTTCCCCAGAACGTAACAAATTTTACACACATTTTCTGAAAAAGTAATTGTCAATATCAGTTTTTGCTTCCTTATTCCCCACAAGGCAGCAGGCAACAAGCTCAAATTGAGTTTTTCAACACCATGGAAGAAAATGTCTTAGCCCATTTTCCCAAACAGGTAAAGTCTGTGAGATACTTTTCTATTTTAGTAACAAAACTTTGCCAATGCAAACAATTAATGTAATTAAAATTATTTATTTAAAACAAGTCATAAAGTCACTCTATATGAAAAACTATCCAGTTTGTTTATGCGTCAGTATTACCAGAAGGGAAAACAACAAACTGAAATGAAGATTGGTTTAAAATATTAAAATAGCAAACATCATAAATGAATCAGGACATTTCCCACAGCTGAAGAGAAATCACAAAATTGGCCCATTTTCAAAACATACATCCCATACCATCTTCCACCTGGATGATACACACATTAGAATCCTCTAAAGACAGGACTGTAATAAATAAGACATCTGAAAAACCTAAACGATATCAATTTCATTTCAAACTTTACCAAGGAATAAAATTGTTCAAGATCTCCTCACTTATTAAAAGATTAAACAAGTAAGTTCAACACACATTTATGAACACAATTCAAAAACCAGAAGAAAAAAAGAAAGCCCAGTATGATCTGAGGATGGTGCTCTCTGAAAGCCATTATTCTTCTTCCTAAGAGATCACAACTCTTTTCCCATTTCAGACCAGCGGCAAAGCGGACCTACTGAGCCTTGGCTGAGCATACCACACTTCCAGGAAAGCTGTAGCTCCAGCTCGTCTCTGTCAGAGAGACTTCCCCAAAGTCCCTGATTCCGTTTATTTGCTTACAGACTAGATCAGCTAATTAAAAGGAACTTGTTTTCCTTTCACCTTAGACTTTAAGCCTTTATAATTGCTAAATGCCAAAAATACCCAGCCTGGATAATTGCTTCTGTGACTCTATCATCACTACCTATTAATCCGATTGAGCTCAGAAATAGCCCCCGACCCACTTTTCTTCCCTCCCACTACTAAACACAAAGGACAATTTAACTGACTGCCTAGAAAATCCCCTGCAAAAGCTGGAGCATCAAGACCTTCTTGGACTAGGAGCATCTGAAGTTAATTCTCAAGCAACTAAAAAAAATCTGTAAGTCATTCTTTGCACAATTCATTTTCAATAACATGACTCAGAAACCAACCCAACTCTACAGCAGTACTTTGAGTGCTATCACTTCATCGGGTTGCATGTGAAAAAGACCACCTTAGATTACATGATTGAGACAGGCTTTTATGTAAACAATGAATTACAATCCAAATCTAACACAGTCTGCCAGTTGGTATAGCTACTAGCCCAACCTCGTCTACAACTCTGGTCCCTAGGCAGGTGAGCATCTAAAAAGAAGCCTGTAGGCCAAAGGTACAAGAGGACTCAGTGTACTACAGGAAGTCCAAGTACAATTTCTCCAGGATACTGATACTGGTAGAACAGGTAGGAATTCTGGCAGGTTGGGGCAGAGAGAAACTGCTCAGAAAATCTTTTCTAACCTGAACTCCAAGAACTACCCTACATCAACTCAATGATCCAATGAAGCTAGTTTATTCGGCATCACTTGAAAATGCCTTGAGCCTCTACTGATGATATGGACCAAACTAACTATAGCAATCAAATTAATGAGCACCTTTTAATATGCAGCACTAGTGCCACCTTCTCCAAGAAGCATTAACCGATTTTTCCAGTTGAATATGGCTTCTCCTTGTCTAGTCAGTTTTGGCTATTTTGACTTTTCATAAGAACTTACAAGTTATTAAGTCAAGCTTTAAAGAAAGAAAGCAATAAGCCTGGAGTGGTATTTTTCTTCAGTATTTTAGCAAATAAACAGTTAAAATAGTTCTTACATGTAATAGGTTCTCAACTAATATTTGCTGAGTGAAAAAATAAAATTGACCTGAGAAAGTTTGCTATCTAAAAGAATGTCAAGATGCTGAGTGTTTAGATGATTCTTTCCTGCTGTAACAGCAACAACAACAACAACAACAAAAATGCTGCAGCTCTCCTTTCAGCCAATTAATTAATTTCAAATTAGCTGAAGTGGCTAAATTAGCCAACATTAGATGCCACTGCATGCATCATATATTGATGACTCTAGAATACATAAGACAGAATCTCCTGCCTTTAAAGACATGATAAATACAACCTTGCCTCTTAGCTATACTGATATTTTTTTTTTTCCTAATATGCCTTAAGCCTTGTTAGATGGTCCAGTTTTTAGAGCAATCACAGCCCTATGACTGTCAGTATACAGGGCTGTTCTACATCAGAAATTATATCCCTATTGATATACACTATTCTCCTACTTTAGAATCTGCAAGCTTAAAAGACCTCAAGAATTCATTTAATCCACAGGCTGACTTATCACTCAAGATCTGACAAATAAGTCTATCCTAATTTTTAAAGCGGCTAGAAAAGCAAATTTCACAGTGTCCCAAGATAATTTATTTTAATCCTTCACTACCTAGAAAAGGTATCTTCCTTATATTGAATCAAGGTAAATTACAAAGGAAATGAAAGGGAAAGAAACTATAATAATTACATTCAATATTCAGGGCAGAGTACTAATGGCTTTACATGTGTATATAAAGCAATTCTTGAAAAAGCCAATGTACTTAAAATTGGCACTATCATGCCAATTTCATAAATGAGAAAATTAAGAATTGAAGATGGTATGTATCTTGCTCAAAATTATGCACCTAATAAAGGACAACTTAAATTCTCTAAAGAAAGCTATAACATTCAAAGAAAGGGGTATGGTAGAGCCCTCAATTCAATTACATTTTTCAGAAACTATTTCAGAGTTTCCTCTTGTGCATCAACAGTAAGTTCAGCCACATACTTCTCAGCACTCTTCCCATACGTTCTCCCATTTTTCCTTAGGAAACCCACAGCCTGAAAGTGGCAACTCCACTTATTCATCAACCTATCTATATACTCAAGAAACTGTATTCAGTGCTAATTATGTATCTGTAATTTCAAGAGGCTCTCATCGATACACTGGTCAATAAAACCTGCAGTCCTCTCTTCAGGAAGTTAAAGACAAGCAGGGAAACAGACATAAAAGAAGTAATTCACACTAAGATATAACTGCTAACTGTGTCAGGCAACAGACTCTCAAGTAATAAAACAAAACAATGTTCTTAAGACCGGGAGGTTAGAAAGGGTCTCCTAGAGAAGATGACATTTAAAGTGGAGAGTAAGTAAGAGTTAACCTGGAGAAGAATGTGGGGAAAGGGCTAAGGAGGGGAAAATAAACAGTTCAAGTATAGGAAACAGAAAGTATTAAAAAAAAAAAAAAAAAAAAAAAAACCTCTGAAGTAGGAAAAATCAAACATAATAGAGGAATAGAACAGAGGTCACTATCTAAACCATACTGATCAAGACAGAGTGGTACAAAATATGGCAAAGAAGCAGACAGCTGGGGCCACACAGGTAGAACTGTGTGTTCCACTCCAAAGCAAGAGGAAGCCATTGATAGGTTTTGAGCAGAGATGTGACATGGTATTATTAATGTTTTTAAAATGCTTGCTCTAAAAATATGGCTGATATTTATCCCTAACCTCTACTAAAACAACAATAAAATCCATTTTTAAAATCCATAAACCTGTAAGAACAAAGAACAGGAGAAAAGGTGATAGCAGCAAAATTTGGAATCTGGAAATCAGGATAAGTGATGTCTGGTTTTGAACAATGGAAAACTAATTCCAACTCAGAAGGCGTGCAAAGTGAAAAGCAATTTGGTTTGCACTTCAGAATTCCCCAAATACTCTGATACCTCTAAAAGAAGTATGCAAATGATGCCCAAAACAGGAAAACATGTTGGAAAAAAAAATCTTCCCACTCCCACCTCCCCCTAGTACCCTGCTAGTCTTTTCCCTCAATGGGAAAAACCAAGCCACTGGCACACCATCTACCTCACATTCAGCCAGAACAGAAAACATATTCTCTGAAGAGTGAATTTCTCCCTGAGCTAGGAGACAACAACCAGAGGTACCATACGGATAATAGGAGAACTAATGAAAGTTTGTATATGGTTATATATGGAGTATCAAGACTATACCTTTCTTCCTGTGTTCTATTCCTTAATTCCTGGGCAGGTAATTTGTTTGCCACATTTATAAGAGTAAGGCTTATACTCTTCTCCAAGTGATTGAAAGATTCCTCCCTGTGGCATCCAAGATTTACAAATAATGATAATGGAAGTTTTCCAATGAAAGAGCCCTCCTGATTCACCCTATAATGAAACCCTCAGATGACAATTCCATCATAGGCAATACTTTCATGTATACCCAGAAAGCCAAGAAGCACTACACATCCTAAGAAATCTTCTAATATGAAAGACACAGACAGACACCACAAACAGAAAGAAGAAGTTTGGAGCAAAGACAAACTTGTGGAGAAGGCTGAAACACACACACACACACACACACACACACACACACACACACATACATACACACATAAAGAGAATAATACCCACAAAACAGTAACTGAATGCTATACAAATTGAAAATCAGAAGGGAAAAAAGAGATCATGGCAATGAATAATATGATAGCAGAAATGAGAAACTCAATAAAAGTGTTAGAAAATGAAACTGATTAAGTCAAGTAGGAAAAAGAACATTAAGAAGAGGAAATAGAAAATTGGAGAAAATATAAGAAAATTGGTTCATTAATCAAGTATGTCCAATATATGAATAATGGGAGTTCTATAAAGACATTACAGGGAAAATAGCGGAAAAAATTAAAAAGGTGATTCATGAAAGTTTCCCTTGGCCAAAAAAAATTTCCCCATTATAAAAAAAAGCTGACCATGTATCCAGAAAAAAGGATGGAAATAGATTCTTGTTAAAATATCTGATTAAGAATTTTCAAAACAGTTGGTCAAAAAGAAGATCCTAAAAATCTGCCTGTGGAAGATAAACCTAAGTATCATAGTTTAGATTAGAATGGTTTCAGATTTCTCAAATACACATGAATGTAGAAAACTGGTGTATTCATTTTCTAATGCTGCATAACAAATTACCAAAACTTAGCAGCTTAAAACAACATTCATTTATTTATTGCCTCACAGTTCTGTAGGTCAGTAGTCCAGTTAGGCATGTCTGGACGCTCTGCTCAGGATGAAATCAAGGTGTCCTCTAGATGAGCTGAGTTGTCATTTGAAGGCAAACGGGAAAGATCCACTTCCAGGCTCACTGTTGTTGGCAGAATTCAGTTTCTTGGTATTACCGAGGTCTTTGTTTCCTTGCTAGTTGCCAGCCAGGGACTACTCTCAATTCTTAGCCACTCCCATTCCCCACCACATGGGCTTCCACCAGCTTAAAAGCAGCAACAGTGCACTGAAACCTTCTCATGCTTCAAATATTTTGCTTCCTCTTCTGTGACTAAAGAAAACTCTGCTTTTAAAGGACCCATTTGATTGGGTCAGGACCACCCAATAATCTCCCAGTCTTAAAGTCAACTGATTTGGACCTTAAGTATGTCTGCACAATTCCTTTGTAGCAGTACTGAGATTAGCATTTGATTAAATAACTGGGAGACAGTGCTGTTAAAGAAAATGTTTATTCATGGCACTTGCTAAAAGAGTAAGGCATACTTTATTCAGGACTGTCCTGATGGGTACAGGGACCACTACAATGAGGTTTAGCAGTATAGGAAAAAGACTGAGCCCCACTCCAAATACAAGAAGGAAAAGTGAGAAAGTATGTATGGCCAAGGAGCCGGGTGGGGCTGAGTGGATGGAAAATTACTAAGAGGAAATATCAGGGGTGAAGGGGGATTCTAGTTAAACTGACATGACAAGCTTCTTGCTGAAGGAAGGCCATGGTGATCACACATCACCTCAAAGATGGTGGGGGATGAGCAAAGTGATCAGATATTGAAGGTGGGAGATTTTGGCTCAAGATCTTAGGGGATCACCTTAGAATTCTGCCTACCACAACAGGAAAAAATGATACTTTCTAAGTATCATTATAAACGATACATTTCTAAGAAAAAAAATTTCTGAAACCACAATATATACCCTAACTATCAGCTAAGTGTAAGTATATACGAAAGCCATTTTTAAACATGTGATGTCTTAAAAAAATTAACCTTCCATACAACATTTCTCAGGTAGACACTGAAAGATGTCTACTACAGAGCAATCTCAATAATTATACTATGAATGAAACATCCAACCAGCATGTATTTTTTGGAATGCTTTGCAATTTTCTTTTCAATTTATCATTTAGCTAAACAAATAAATTGAGGCTAACAGCCTGAGTTGAGGATAGCATGTATTCATGTGACAATTCTAATTAAAACTGTGGGTTGACTCTCAGTTATTTTAAATGTCAAATGACAGGTAAAACACTGTTTTCTGGATAAATATAACACATATCTAAAAGATCTTTTAAAGCACAGGTGTCAGCAATGCTAAAGTCTTTGTTTGTAACCAAAAAAGAGAACAAGATGATCTATACATTATTTTGGGAAATACTGACAGAACAAGGTTATTAAAATGAACAGGCAAACAAAAAGAATTCTCCATATTCTCTCTTATTTTCATCCACTTAAAATGAATTATCTCCATTCCTATGTGAAAAACTATGTTAAATTGTCTATAAGAATTGATTATACAATAATACAGACATCACAAATCAAATATGGGATATTTGGTAGATTTAGAACAAGGAGCTTGCAATTATAAGAAAACCAACCGAGACTTTATTTTATACATCAAATTCAATTTAAGATGAATTACTCATTTGGTATTTGAAAGATTATTCTGCTATGATTGTGGAAAATGAACTGGCATAAAGCTAGAGAAAGCCACTAGTTGGGAAACTAATAAATAGACAATGAGAAATGACAAATGACAAATGGGGGTAAAAAAGATGAGATGGATTCCAGAAAGAAAAAAAAAAAAAACTTGATGGTGAAGATAACTCTGGAATATGCAGTTTCAGAGTTTAGAACATAAGTAGATAATGGTTTTCATAACTGAAATCAGACTATGTGAAGAAATGCTTATGGAGCAAAGCTTTTGAGTTCAGCATGTGATGCTTATGATGCCCAGCCAGGACTGGAGTTGATAATAACAGTCTAGGATGGAAATACAGAATTAGTAAACTTCTGCTTCTACAGTGTTTGAAGCCATAGGAATGGATGAAATGATTCAAAGAGACTATGTAAGTAATAAGAAAGGCAAGCACAGAATCTCAGAATGGTGACAAGATTATAAGCAAAGTACTGAACCTCAGAAAGCACAGAAGAATTGCAATAAGGAGTACGATGTCAAAGATATGAAATGCAGCTGAGAAAACTTAGAAGACATCAAATGCACTGACATCTCTACATTGGGCAATTAAGAGACTATTGGAGATCCTAGGAAAAAAGAGCTTCAAAGGAGGATAGAGGAAGAGGCTGTATGGAAGGTATGAGCTTGGGTATGAGTGAGACAGGAGGAAGAATCAGTTTTCGAACTTGAAACAAAAAACAATTTTAAGATTCTCTCATGTGATAGTCTGTGAGCTTTCACTTATCATAGGTCACTATATATTTAAATGGCATCAAGTCTGGTCCTTTAACTCATGAAATAATCACATTTTACTCCATAATTCAAGGGTCCTCAACTTTGTTTTCTTTCCCAGAAAATATCAATGAATAGTCTGATCCTATGTTTGCTTGGTAGCTGAAAATACTGCTATGTCTATATACGGATTCTGGTGACATGAGGGTATTTCATTGTTTTATACTTTGCTGATTTTGCCCTCAGGAAAAAAAAATGGGGGGCACTTTAAAATATCTTTTTTTTTTTCCTTAAGGAAAGATAAACTATCTTTGAAGTGTCCCCATTCAAATGTAGTAAGCATACATAAATCACACAAGAAATAGGAGTTAAAAAATAAGCTAGCAAAAATAATGAGCTAGTTGTTTCTTTAATATGATATTAGTGAGCCAAAGACCCTCACATTCTAGAATCCTTGTTAGAAAAGAGAATCCCGATTGATCAGGTGGGACAATGGAACAGTCATAAAATATCATCTGATGAGATGTCACTGGAAAATACCAAACTGACATATTAAGATCTCCAATGCTATGAAATTCTATACCTTAATGGAAATGAACCTCTGAAGATTTGCAAGCATGTTGAGATCATTCTGGTTTAGAAAAAGACTTAGTTAAGAAGCAAACTTAGTAAAAACAGTCCTTTAGCAAAATCAAAATTTTGGAATTCTAAATACATACTACAAATCATATCTGTTATTAGAAATTCACAAGTGTAATTTAAAATAATTTGCTTCTGGGGCGCCTGGGTGGCACAGCGGTTAAAGCGTCTGCCTTCGGCTCAGGGCGTGATCCCGGCGTTACGGGATCGAGCCCCACATCAGGCTCCTCCGCTATGAGCCTGCTTCTTCCTCTCCCACTCCCCCTGCTTGTGTTCCCTCTCTCGCTGGCTGTCTCTATCTCTGTCAAATAAATAAATAAAATCTTTAAAAAAAATAAAATAAAATAATTTGCTTCTGTTTGATGATTTTTCCCATGAAAATTATCAAAGCTAGAAAAAAAGCTGGGCGGGGGGGCGCCTGGGAGGCTGAGTCGGTTGAGTGTCCGACACTTGATTTTGGTTCGGGTCATGGTCTCATAGGTCACAGGATCGAGCCCCACGTTGAGCTCCACGCTCAGCAGGGAGTCTGCTTCTCTCCTTCTCCCTCTCCCTCTGCCCCTCTGCATGTGCTTTTTCTCTCTCTCTCAAATAAATATTTTAAAAAATCCTTAGAAAGAAAGGGGACAATAAAAATAATGTGATAAAAATGGTCTCATTTCTCTAGCAGAAAATAAATAGTTTACTTCGGTAAACAAGGAGATCAGCTTCTTGGGTGAGAACCAACAGTTCCTATAGTTAATAGCTTTCCAAAAAGTTCAGTGTCTGGGATTCAGAGAGATACAGAAAGATCTTAGAAATTATTCATATATATTATATCTAAGAGAAACTCATTTAAGCAATGGAGAATTCATAAGAGAGTTAAGGAGAATTGATGGGAAAAATAACCAATGTGAACACACACACACACGCATGCACACACGCACACACATAGTATTTTTTATTTATGCCAACAGTCGCAAAAAGTATAAAATACATGGGAATTAAAATGCACATAAATGACTTCACTACAAAATTTTAAACATCCTATTAGTGGCCACACACCATACACAGAATCAACACCATATGGAAAACAATTTTACATGTCAAATATTTATAGGTCTGTTAGACCAGTGACCAATTCATACGAAAAATAATGGATTAAATTTTGCTTCAGGTTTCCTACAAAACCTTCATGACATCAAATTATGAAAAAAAACTGCTGTGGTTAGTCAACATACTGAGCACAACAAATGTTGAGGCATTGATCACACCCTCTACTAATTGGGGAAGTTGAGATGCCATTCCCAAGTACATAGAGTTGACTCATCCTGGTGAGTCCTCTTACTTGGTTATCATGGGCTCATCTCTACATTAAAGCTGTGACTTCCTTCTGGCAGAACTTACGCTTCCTATATTTTATCTTACTATAACCCAAATAATTTTGTTTATCTTGATAAATGGTAATATTATACTAAGAGTGAATTGGAAATACAATGACATTATGGGAAACTCATGACATGTCAAGAAAATTACATTTAAAAGGAACTCTAGAAGAGAAGTAAAACAAAATAACAATCTATGGTCAACTTTCTTTTATGAACATACTAAGGACCTAAAAACAAAACACTGTTGAGAGTAATAGATACTCTCAACAACTCTTGAGCAAAAACCAAAGGGGAAAAATAAATCTCATTCCAAACTGAATTTTTACCTGCTTTACATCTTTTTTTCTCTACCCTTACTGATCTTTACCCACAAATTATACCACTTCTATTTTTCTGCTCTTTCCCCTGACCCCCTAAATAAGTTACCCTTTCCTCAGAGTATTTCTCAAATAAAAACACTGCAGAATGAGATATCACCTCACACCTGTTAATTATTATCAAAAAGACAAAAGATCACAAGTGTTGGTTACAATGTGCAGAAAAGGAAATCCCTGTACATTGTTGGTGAGAATGTAAATTGGTACAGCCATTATGGGAAACAGTATGGAGGTTTCTAAAAAATTGTGAAAACAGAACTACCATATGATCCAGGAATATATTCAAAGGAACTGAAATCAGTATCTCAAAGAGATACCGAAACTTTCATGTTCACTGCAACATTATTCCCAATAGCCAGGACAAGAAACAACCTAAGTGGGCATCAACAGATGAGTGGATAAAGAAAACATAGGGTTCAGCCATAAAAAAAGAAGGAAATCCTGCCATTTGCAGCAACATGGGTGGATCTAGAGAATATAAAGCTAAATGAAATAAGTCAGCCAGAAAAAGACAAATATCATATGATTTCACTCAAATGTAGAATTTAAGAAACAAAACAAATGAACAAAGAAAAACAGAGACAAATGAAAAACTAGTCTCTTAAATACAGAGAACAAACCGGTGGTTACCAGAGAGGAGGCAGGAGGGAGGATGGGTGAAATAGGTGAAGGGGATTAAAAATACACTTACCATGATAAGCACTGAGCAATGTACAGAATTGCTGAATCACTATGTTGTACACTTGAAACCAATATACGTACATTAATTATACCAGAATTAAAAAGTTAATTTTTTTAAAACATAGCTGTTTCTAGAAACTTATGAGCCAAAAGAAAAATCTAAAAACATAAGCAAAATAATTACAGTAAAGTTCTATGTGTCCAGACTTATTCTTCAAACTTTTACCTAAAGCTTTTCAATACCCTCTTAAGCTGAAGTGGAAGAATATTTTGACCAGGCATACCCTGTTTAATGGACGCTGGACTATCTTTTTATCCCCCCTAGAAATGCACCAATTTTACCTAATAAAAAGCCCAGTGGCCAAGCATCTACATTTCTTCCAAATTGTTAGTAATTCACAAAACACTAATTCCTTATTTCCCATTAGTACCTAACCCATATTCTCCTCAGTGCCATCTGAAGCCAAATTCTTTACATTAATATATCTATGCTCTGCTTTGATTAGAGCAAAAATTGATTTAAAAAAATAGTCAATATTTATTTTCTTTCTCCTGGGAAAATCAATAATCCATCTGAACAATTATATACCAAGGGATTTATCCTGAAATCTATCCTACTTCTCCCAAGTCTTGATAGAAGATCTTAAGAATATACAGATCGTTTGTCGACTAATTCTAGTCTAATAAGCAGATATCTTCCATTAAGTAGATGTCCCCTTCATCTGGAAACTCAAAAACTGACTTTATACATCTATTCATCAAGATAAGTCAGAAGGGACACCAAGTTTCTAAAAAAAATTCTAACTCTACGAAACAACAGTTCATTCTAGGCCATGATCTAACAACTGAATGAAGGGCATTATTCAAGGGAAGATTACTATACAAATTATCTTACACTTCTCAAGAAGAACAACTAAAAGACAATTAAGGAAATTTCTCATATTAAACAGATATTGTACATAACAGATACCAAAATTTTCTGAAATAGGGATGCTTTTTTTTTTAAAGATTTATTATTTATTTGACAGAGAGAGAGAGAGAAAGCACAAGCAGGGGAAGCAGCAGGCAGAGGGAGAAGCAGGATCCCTGTTGAGCAGAGAGCCCGATGTGGGGCTCGATCCCAAGATCCTGGGATCATGACCTGAGCTGAAGGCAGATGTTTAACCAACTAAGCCACCCAGGGACCACAGGAATGCTCTTTTATAGTGTGACTAAATCAAACATCTCAGAACCACTCCATGGGTCACAGAAACTGAAAAAGTCTTAAGCGAGCTCAAACTATCTCTTCAACAACCACTTATATGGTCTTACCAAATCATTATAATTTTGTCTGCATAAGAAAGGTTAGGCCATGCCCTAGGGCATTAACTCAACAATGCTGCACAAGTCAAAGGCCACTGCTTATAGCCTAACTAAATAGGCTATAATAAAGGTATATCCTCCTTGTCACAGACTATGCAACCTATGATAAATTAGAAAAGCTATTCAGCTTTAAAACTTATATCTATATGAAAACCTGTATGTGGATGTTTATAGCAGCTTTATTCACAACTGGGAAAACCTGGAAGTAACCAAGATGTCCTTCAGTAGGTGAATGGATAAACTGTGATACAACCAGACAATGGAATAGTAATTCAGTGCTAGAAAGAAATGAGCTACCAAGTCATGAAAAAAAAAAACAAAAAACCATGGAGGAACTTCAGATGAATATTACTAAATGAAAGAAGCCAATCAAAAAAAGACAACACACTGTAAGATACCAGCTATATTACATTCTGAAAAAGGCAAAACTATGGAGACAGTAAAAAGATCGGTGGTTGCCAGGGGCTAGTGGGGAGGGAAGGATGAATAGGCAAAGAATAGAGCATTTTTAGGGCAGTGAAAATACACTGTATGATACCATAATGATGGATACATGTTATATATAATGACAAACCCATAAAATGTACAGCGCCAAGAATAAACCCTAATGTAAACTATGAGCTTTGGGTGATAACGATGTTTCAGTGTAGGTCCATCAATTAAGGGGACAATGATAATGGGGAAGGCTGTGCATGTGTGGGGGCAGGGGATATACGAAAAATCTATGCACTTACTTCTCAATTTTGCTGTGAACCAAAAACTGCTCTTAAAAAACAAATCTGTAAAAAAAAATCTATTCAGTTTTCATGATAGAATCACCTTCAGATTTGAGGGCATCACATGCATACAATCTCTACTGCTAAGTGAAATCATACAAAAAAGTTCTATTTAAATATGCTATTTTAATAAATACAAAATATTACTACGTCTCTTTCTCATATTAAACGTACATCTAATCTGTCAATTAAGCAAGTTTAACATCCTTATTTGATGGAAAATCTAGTGATTGTTTCTATAGTTCAAAAATTATCCATTTTCAAAATATATTTAGAAATTCTCTTATAGGGGCGTCTGGGTGGCGCAGTCGTTAAGCATCTGCCTTCGGCTCAGGGCGTGATCCCAGCGTTCTAGGATCGAGTCCCACATCAGGCTCCTCCGTTAGGAGCCTGCTTCTTCCTCTCCCACTCCCTCTGCTTGTGTTCCCTCTCTCGCTGGCTGTCTCTGTCAAATAAATAAATAAAATCTTAAAAAAAAAAAAAAAAAAAAGAAATTCTCTTATAAAATCCTTACTTGATATGTCTTTTCTCACAAATGCAAAGCGAAACTATAAGGCTGGTTATTGAATAACTACTGCAGATTCCCTCACAGGATCCAGATTCTTACTGGAAGAAATCAACTCAAGTGACTAAACTTACAGCCTTTTGTAAGGCATGTCAATTTGATTAATATAAAAGGCTAAATATAATCACAGATAGCTGATAGGTTTTCATAATTCATGACTTTGAAATGAACTATGAAAACAAAGATGATTCTTACCCTCCTCAGGTACTCCTATATAAATTGGACAACAAATACATGAACTGCTTGATGTCTGATGTTACCTGATGAAATTATGGTTATAAAAGTACAGACCCACCATAAAAGACATAAAAAATGCATCTAGAGGAAATGCTTATTCAGGTCATTATGGTTAAGCCAGTTACGCTGACTAGGGTCCTGTGCAAAGGCCTCTTGCAAAGCAAATGAAAAATCTATGGATAAGTTTAAAATTTCCATTTACGGACACACAAAATTTGGCCGAGAATGACTGGGATGTAAGATAGGTAATAGCAAAGTTAGGCTGGCTGAATAGTGGCATAAGGTAACCTCAAATGGATACTGCTGAAATCCTTCAGGAGATAACCCATGATAAAAAGAACAAACTGTCCACAATATTAATCAACACTGGTGGACAAATTCTTCTTAGTATCAGAGGATATATCCACTTCTGTCTTATCTACAGCCAACATAATCCTGAAAAAATGGAAAGGTTGGACATAGGCAAGAATTGTGCTCTAATGGACTTCACTGAACATCTCTATGTTTTTATACAATTGTCTTTCCCTATGAATTATGAATACGTTCTAGTGATAATATATTTTTTTCCGAATGTATAGCCTTCAAGCCCCAAATGCTATCACTACTACCTCATATCCTATAACATTTAATTGTCTTAGACTTCTCTAAGAGCAAGGTTAGAATTTCATATGGCATACATCATACCCACTTCAGTGGGAAACACGGCAGCTCTAAGGCCCAGGTGTGACTCAATTAGTTCCACAAGTCCCATACTTTCCTGATATCCCAGAGAATGTATATAATACACTACAAAAGCGTGAAACACTAGGGCCCAAAGGGCCAAACTTTAACCAGTGAAAGAATGAGCTGGCAGATAAATTGCCTTCTCTTCCTTCCCTTGATGGAGTACTCCAAGACTTCCTTCCTCAAATGGATTATTTTAACCTGCAGTGATTATATATGACCTCTCCAGATATATCATGTATGACCTAGCTACCAGCTATGTACTCTTTTGAAGCTGTGGTCAGCTCTATAATACATCATATTTATTTGATTTTCCTCTACTACTAGGTTGCTTCCTTTCTACTCACTTTTGACCCCCTGGATGGAAGATTTATTTTAGCTTCTGTTTTCTAGGAAATCTAAGCTAAGGCAACTGAGGCCAGAAGGGATCCAGTAGGCCATCAGACTGGTAATTTGACATTGCATTTTCATAAAGCAACAGGAACCCTATTGGTGGTGAAAACTGAGGTAGTATCAGTCCCTGAAAAGTAGTGAAACCACAATTACTAAAGCCCTTACTTGTGATTAATTAACATAATGTGTAGGTAGAATGCAAGGAATCAGAAGATCAAGAGATACTATTCTGATCAGTATGTTGTAATGATAATTATAAGGAATTTGGTGTTTGATGGCTTCTTTGAACAGCATGGGGGGTGGTCAGGAATTTAGGAAGGGCTTGCCTGGGCAGCTCATCTCTGCTCCTCACAGCATAAACTAAAGAAGCTCTACAGGGGCTAGAGGAGCTGTGGACAGGATGGCTCACTCACAGCGCTTGCAAGTTATTGCTGGTTGTTGGCTGGGAGGAAGTAAGAGCTAGCTGTTGGCTGGGAACTAAATAGGGCCTTTCAGCCATGTGCTGCAGGTCCTCTCCATGGAGCTTCCTGGGCTTCTTCACCATATGCAGCTGTGTTTTAAAAGCAAGTGTTCCAAGAGATAAAGATGAAAGCTGCAAGTCTTTTTCTGACATAGGCTCAGAAGTCCCAGAAAGTTGATTCTTCTGAATTATGTCAGTCAAGGATATTACTGACACCAGCCCAGATTCAACAAGAGGGCAACTGAACTCCACCTGTCAATGCATGGAGAAGCAAAGATTCTGTGACTGCCTTTAATCTCAGGTCTCTAGATCAGTTATCACAATAGAAACTGCAGGTTGATTTGATAATCTTTTTAAAGCCTTCTTTAAGCCAATTTATGCTTCTTCCCAAGTATTTTTTTTTTTTTTAAGATTTATTTATTTGAGGGAGAGAGCAGGGGGGAGGGGCAAAGGGAGGGGAAAATCTCAAGCAGACTCCCTGCTGAGTGCAAAGCCAGACCCAAGGCTCAATCCCACAACCCTGATATCATGACCTTAGCCAAAATCAAGAGTCCCTCATTCAACCGATTAAGGCACCCAGGTGCCCTGGCTTCTTCCCAAGTATTTCAGTCTTATCTATTCTTCTGGGTCTTGCGCAATTTTGTGTTTCCTATCTTGAGTGGCCCCTGTGGAAGATCCAGTCATTTCTTAGGCTGCAAAGCCTGGCCACTATAGCAGTCACATTTACTTCATCGGCTCACACTTGTAGTTGTCTCAGCTGTCCTTAAAGGTAGGAATTGGGATTGGGTTTACTTGGGTTGCCACCTTTCATGGCAGAATCCACAGACACCCTAGCTCCTAAATCCAACCTGACTGTACTCAAAAAGGCTCTAGCTTCTCGTGGATTGACTTTTCTTTAAGTAACAACTTCACTGAGCTATAATTCACAGGCCATATAAGTCACCTGTTTCATGTGTACAATACAGTTGTTTTTAGTATACTCACAGAATGGCACAGCCAACACCATTATCTATTTTTAGGACATTCTCATCACCCATAGTTTGAATTTTGATCTACAACAGCTAGGATGAGAGGCAGCCACATTAACTGCTCACCTTCCAGCCTGTGACAGACTGTTTTGAAATGCAGTAGTTCCATATGGCCTCTCTGGAGATGTTCTGCTTGACCAAACAACCAGCTGTGATTTCTTGTAAAACAGGTGACAACTCAGTAGTGCAACATCTTATATTTGATTTCCATCCTGTCTGCCTCACTTGCCCTATCGCATGCTCTTAATTTCCTAGGACTGAAGTACCCAATAAAGTGTTAGCATTTAAGCTTTGCCCCAGGCTCTGTTTTCTAGGATGTGGGCATTCAAGAATCTCCACATTCTGACTTCCACCATCTCTCCCACCACAGATAACAACCACATATTATTCATTATTCCACAACTTCTTCAAATTATTCTTTTTCTAAGCAGTCCATTCCTTTTCCTATGCTATTCCTTCAGTCTACAATATATAATGTACTTTTCTAATTATTCACTCATAAAAATCTTGTTTTTTCTTTTAAGGCCCAGAGAAAAACACCTACTGGATGTTTTATCACTCTTTCCTTTGGTCTCTGGCTTCCACTTATACTTCTAATGAAGCTTTTACTGCATTCTGCCTTGCATCATAGTCAAATTTTAGCACCTGCTACATGTTAAGACTGCATTGGGAGGAAGCTCTTTTGTTCATTCTCCTTTGACTTTGTATCCCCCAAGTTTCTTGGCACAGTATCTTGCACATAATAGGTGACCAACCAATGGTGACTTAAGTTCCATAACAAACAAACAACAAAAAAAAAGTAGTATTTCAGATTGATACATTGGTATTAATTTCAAATGAGATTAGAACAGTTATTAACCATCTTACTTGCTCTGAAGGTTTCATGCTACAGAGTGTTTTAAATCTTCAAAGAATATTTTCCAGAAAATGTGAATTATTTCATTGTATTTTCCTTAGCACGAAGAAAAATCATACTGAAATTGGAAAATAAAAATCCATCTATATATTCAGTTCTGCCCTAGGTAGAATTGCTTAAAAATTCTTATTTTTTTTCAGAAAACAGTTTTGACTGTATATTCAAGAAAAGTAAAGAACATGGTAATTTAATAAACTGCATAGAAACTCATGCTGCCTAAGAAATATCACTTTAACCAGAATATCCTACTTTTTTCAGAAAATTCAGGATCCTTTCCCATAAAAACATATTGTCATGAGGTATTAAAATTCTAATAAGCCCCTAACAAAAAATTTTGAAGTGTTTATTGCCTTGTATGTTTCCTGCTTTCTAATATTAGACAGTCACTCTTTTAAAGAAGGGTTGGTTCTGCAGCAAATCAGGCTTTGCCATAAATAGCAGTGAGCTAATCCATTATTAAATAGTGTGCTAATTGCATTTCATCTAGAAAGAAAACCATAATGTGCAGTGGAATTTACTAATGTGCTTCACTGTAGTTTCTAGAACAGCAAAGCAAGCTCAAGTTATTCCATTATACTAATAATTAAATGGTGGCTCATTTTTTTCAGTATTTATTTAAGTTCCAGTTAGTTAACATACACTGTAGCATTCATTTCAGGAGCACAGTTTTGTGATTCAATACTTCCATACAACACCTGGTGCTCATCACAAGTGCACTCATTGAAGTGACAGTAAACAACTGATGATGACACGGTGTCATTAGTCCTTCATCATCCACACGACAACATTCTAATAATCTTCTACTTAGAAAGCCCCTGTTGAAATCTTAAATGAATGGTTTTTGCTCTTAGCAATGAGAATCAAGCCACCCAAGGAAGTGGTGTGGGAGCTCAAATAATTGAAAGATTGGAGAATCAGAGATCACTTCTGTATCTTTCAGATGTGATTTTTAAGAACGTATGGGTCTAGAGAGAGAAATTTGGAATCATGAACATATAAGTAATAGTAAACCCGTGGATATCTGTGAGATTACCGAGACTAAAAATAACAGAGAATGGAAGATTTATTGGGTTATGACAGGAATTTAGACAGGAATAAAAAATGATAAGGAATAATTTTATCTAAGGTTCTGAAAGAGGGTTTTATTAGCAATAAAAACAATGCCAACAGTGTCAGGATGGTCAAGTAAAATAAGACCTTAAATGCATCCCTGCCCTCTTTCCTGGGCATAATTCCTCTTTCCAGTTACAAGCTATAATGTTCTGCCTAAATGTCCACTAGAATCACAAACCCAGCATCTCCCTGAATGAGCTCCAGAAGCACAGTCTTCATACCACTGTAGTAGCCTTTATCACACTGTGTTCTGATATTCTTTACATTTCTATTGCCCTCGCGAGAATATAAAACTTTTAAGGCAGCATCTCTTTTTTTCACTTATTTTCTTTTCATCATTTCTTTTTTAACCTCTATATACTAAACCTAGTACAGTGACAAGCACAACGTATACTTGCAAAGAATGTAAATACAAGAGATGAATCCTAATCTTTATTTCCCAATGTCTTCCCATGTCCATCAATGGCTTTCACATCTCAGACCTTCAAAATTATTTTCAGCCCTTTATTCATTATTTCTCATACCTAAATCATTTGCTAAGCCACACTGGCTTTATC
Source organism: Ursus arctos (assembly GCF_023065955.2). NCBI lineage: Eukaryota > Metazoa > Chordata > Mammalia > Carnivora > Ursidae > Ursus > Ursus arctos. The sequence goes on along the minus strand of NW_026622985.1, from coordinate 64,011,481 downwards.
TTGGCAATACCATTTATGCCCCCTCTTCATTTGTAATTGCACTATCACAATTTTATTTGAAGCCATCATTTCTTCAAGCTTCCTAACTTTAATTTCTTCCTCCTCCTTTCCTGCCTATGCTATTACTGCCGTTAGTGATCTAAAGTGGAGTTTTGATCATGTCACTTCCCTAACTTTCAAAATTTACACAGTACTTTAAAAAAAAAAAAACTCTAAAATGCTAAGAAAGAAATTCAAAACCCCATGTAGGCCAATCTATCTTTCAACGCTTTCCTCCCACTGATACCTAAATAATCTTGTCGTCTTTCTTAATACTTACCATTACCTAAATAAGCCTTTGTAATTTCTAGTTCTTCCCCCCTTTCTTCATAAAATTCACCGGATCCACGATATTTTCTTTTTTTTCTTAGTACTTCAACCAATTAGAATCTATACTATTTTCAAGAGCAATTTAAAATTTCATTTCCTTTTTGAAGTATTTTTGGACCACTTTACCAAATTTGCAAATAATCTCTCTCTAACATATTATCTTTCATATGACTGCCTCCTGACTCTAATGAGTTGACTTCCTGGCACCTCAGCACATCATTTTCAGTACCTAAATCATCATATCATCTTCTATGCCATCCTCCACCTCTTCCTCTATTATCTGTCTTCATTATGAGCAAGACAGAAATCTAGATTTCTCCCCTTGCTCTCAACACCCAATTTGATCTAAAAGCCCTATGTATTATAGCCTCTAAATAACTCAAATCCATGCCCTCATTCCTGTCCCCACAACCCCTTCCTTATTGCACGTCTCAGTCTTCTCCAATCTGGATTAGCCAATTAAACTCTTCCAGTGAGTGCTCCCTGATCACAGAATGAAGCCAAACATCTTTAAAACAGGACTTTTTCACCATTTGTCACTAGCTCATCCTATCGGTCTCACCTCTAAATGCTTCCCATCTTCACATCCTCTTTTCAGACAAGCTGAACTACATTTCATCCTGAAACATTCCAAGCTTCTTCATGCTTCCACATTATTTCCTATATTCTCCCCCATTCATATTTCTTAACACCCAGCTAAGATGTCATATACTTAGAAAAAAAGCCTTTACCCTTCCCGGGCAGAAACATTTTCCTTCTTTTTCTACCACAGCCTAGTAATCATATTCCTAGCATTTCTTTCTACATTATAGTTCAATTATGTATTTACATGTCTATGTTATACACTAAAATGAAAACTCTTTGAGGGAAGATGTCCTCAAAATTACCTCACTGGTATGTCCCCATTTATTAATACAACACATGGCATACAGTAAGCACTCAATGAGCACTTGTTGATTCAGAGGCTAAAAATAACCTTGAGTTAATCTAGTAGCTTTCTGGACCATCCCCCAAAGATTATCACTTCACTCTTAAAAAACTGCAGATAATCATATTATAAAGTGAATGGAATAGGTATTTTCAATCTAGAAGAATAAGGATTAAAGAAAAGTTTTTATGAAGGATAGCATTACTAGAGTTGTTGAGAAAAATCTTTCTTGACATAAAGAAATATATGAGAGACTTTACATTATGTTGCTTCTTTCTCCTACACTTTTTTAGCTCACTCCAATTTCTGAAGTCAGTACCAGTTTAAAACCAACATTAGATAATTGCTACGTGTATTGTGTACCAATTTCTACTTAGAGTTAATGAACACCAGATAAAATTAAAGTAGCATATTATAGAAAATAAAAAATAATTTAGGCTAAATTTTTGCTATACTCCTTAAAAGAATAAATTACAATTCATCATAACTGTGATTCAAATCAGTATAATTACAAATTTTATTAAAACATGCAATTTAAAATAATTCTTTTTATAGGTTCATTCATGAGGAACTACACAAATTTCCTATTAAATCCAGGATGGAATTTATGTATTTTGGTCCAAGTGATTACAATATATTCTGTAATTAAACAGAACGATCTGTATAAAGTCTCTTTAGGTGATTACATCCAAAGGATATAAAATCTTAAAAGATCACGCAACAAGATATTAGAAGCTGAATTTCACAAGCATACAACTTATATCAAAGTCACCACTAGCAATTCATTCCAAGATTTCTTCATTAATTCATGTATGTCTTCATCAAGACATTTGTTAAGCAACTACTTTATGACAGTTTCTGTATTTAAAATCGGTGATATAAATACAAATAAGATGCATAAAGATAGGTACATGACAGAATAACGATGAAGCTTATATGATATGCCAAGAAACTGCAGAAAAGGGAGCACTTATCTTGGTCCTAAGTGGTGAGACAGACTGAGCACAGAAAGTAAACATCCCAATCAATTTTAAAGAATGACTAAGATTTGCCATATAAAATGAACTCTGAGAGCTTATTTAGCTCTAAAATGTGATGACAGAAATGCTTTTGGAGTGAAAATATCCCTCAGAGCACTATATTTTGTCATCTAAACAAAGCAAAGGAAAAGCAACATGCAAAACTGATATTAGATTTCTTCTAAGTTTTAGCGAGTGTTTCTTCTGCTGTTATGTCCCTGTGTTGTTTAAAGCAATCTGCAACTGACCCCTTCTATTTCATTAAGGCAATTTATAATTTCTGAAAAATAATACTATTCCCCAAATGTATGGTTACTCCAATCTACTATAAATTATTTCAAATTTATCATGTTAAGCATTGAAAGAGAGCAGTTGTGTTTTACAATAACCATTAATAAATTCAGTTAATATAATTGACATTTTATAAGAGAAAAAGCCTATGACCACAAAAAATAATTACACATCAACTTCAATGCTTTATCACCATTAACAGACCTTTATTTCCCATTTTTAAATTACGTTTAAAGAAAATGACTGAACTCATCACTGGGTGCTGTGTCCACAAAAGGGCATCTGCATCTTAGGGAAGGTGGCAGTTTTATTGTTGGTATTTTTCAGTAAGCCCACAATACATGCACGGAGTTTCAATGTTAATTCTATCTCACTTAATTAAAATGATACAAGCATCATGCAATGGAAAAAGAACTGAACAATCAAATGTAAATAAGAAAATCAAGATTTTTTTCACTGTTGTAGGTTTCGGATCTGATATTATAAAGAACACTTTACTCTGTGTATAACACCAACTTTAAAGTTCAAACAAGCTAAACAAATCAGACTGACAAATTTACCATGATGCGCTTGAGATCTCAATTTCCATATAATGATAAAGTAAACTTAAATTCTGAAAGATAGGAAACTATAGAAATATAACTTACATAACTCCTATAATTAGCAGCTAAACTCCTTCCCATAGCTAGTAAGTACAACAGAAGTGAGGGAAGGGCAAATGAATATGGGATGGAGTCAAATAAGCAAGTGTCAAAAGTGCTGATACAATGACAAACAAGTTTGACTTCTCTTAATCTATTATATTATGCTTTAAAGGTTTGACCCTTAAAAAAACTGTCTGTATTTATGGCTGACCCACAACAGAAAAAAGGGAATGGGGCAGGAGAGAGTTTGCTGAATGAGGTTTTGTGATATGATTAAGTTCAAATTTTAACAAAATGATTGGCAAGGCTGGTCTAAAAGGAGGCCCAACTCTCTATCCAAAAAACAAAGCTAAACTTTCAAACTTTCAAAAAGCCAGCAAACTATATAATTTACATGTATCCCCTCAATAATTCTGTCAATATCCTTTACATATCTACCTTAAATATGAAAACAATGTTAATTGACTATAAACACGATCCTGTTTTTCTTGTTTATTGACTAATGATTTGGGAAAATGGGAAAAAATGCATGACAACATTTTCATTTTTGCTTGTCTTCTTTCTCTACTGCTGATCCTGTGACATGAAATCAGTCTTAAACAACTGTTTCAATTAGTATAGAACAATGGTTTAGTCATGCATACAAATATTGACCACATCTAATCATGGAAAATAACACTATGCTCGTTTTTGTATATAAACAACTCAGAAAATTGTGACCCACACTTGGGATAATGACAATAATAATGGTTAGAAAAAACAGTTCTTTGCTAATTTAACACACTAGCAATTTCGTAAAGAATTAAGTAGCCTATTTTCTAAGAGGACTTTTGCTCTGACATAAACAAATAAAATACTTTCCTTTTAGAAAGCACATTTGGAACAAGAGTGGATAGAGTTAACCCTATGCAAATACTGTGAAGTCCTAAGAGAATTATTTCAAGAACAACTGATGTGCTTAAAGTTTTCTAGAACCAAATATGCACTTCCATAATCAATGTATATTTTAATATCTCAATTAATTGCTTTATTATACCAAACTATAAAATTACACTGAAGTTCCAAAAAAAAAAAAAAAATCCCATGCCTAACTGACAAAGAGTTAATCATTTTGCATACTCAATTCATTTTAGTTTATATTCTCTACCTTCTGAGTTTATTTATATCTTTGTTTTGGAAAGACACCCAATCCACTAAACAAAAATGAGTTAAACATTTTTCAGTAATGTGTAAGATCACAATGATATTTACTTTGGGCTGAAAAAAGAATACAGCAAGTTGCTGCACCTAATTATGAGATTCTAATCTACACTACAACACTTCATGTCAGTGCTTGTTTGAAATTACAGCATCTTCATTAACATATAATAAAACAATATTACTTAAAGCAAATGAATTACAACTTTAAAGCTTTAAAACTGTATTATGTCTACTTTAAAACTATCTCATGATCCTGATTTGAGGAAACCTAAATTCTACTTGCTGTGGAAGTAATTTTTACCTTAAGTAACTGAGGTCTAAATTTCCATCATTTTTACCTCTGAGAAGGGATTTACACTGACTGGGTTAAATAGCATCATACTTACAACAAATTCAAGTACATTTTGTCATACTGAAATCAAATGGATGATTCTAAAACCGAATTAGGTCCATTCAGACTTATAGCTAAGATACCATTAATTGTTCACATCATTTATTACATAAACTGTGTCAAGAACATTGTAATGAATTTGCAAAAGGAAAAAAACTGGAAACAAGAATCTTTGCATCTAAAAAAATACAATTGCAATACAGAATTATTTTCAACGAAAGGCCTTTTGTTTCACCAATCATATAGAAAACTCATTAATTACACTTCTAGACTTCAACAAAAACCAAAGAGAATGTACATTGTCTACTCAGGATTTTAATAGCTCAAATTAAATTCTGCAAATAATTTTTAAAATCACAAACATCAGAATCTGGGTTAAATCTCATTATTACATGTTCCTTAAATTTAGTCTGCAAATTAAAAGTTGACTCAAGTTAAGGCAAAACCGACACAAAATCACATTTAACTAATCACCACTTACAAAGGTTAATTTGCCTACATTCCTTTGGGAAATATGGGATGCTCTGGGTTATTGCTAGAACTCAATTTACATCTGGAAGAATATGTGAGGAGAAATTTGGGGTTGTTGCTAAGGCCTAGAAGATACTGAAGCAAAGATATTTCCAAGAGGAAAGACAGACTTGAAGCTATAACCCAGTGTGGGAGACAGGCATAGGATGAAGGGAGAAGAAAGGAGTCATGGAGTAGGGTCTGGGGAGGGGCAGTTTTGGAAAAACTGTTAACCATGAGCTAATAATGACTTGTACTGGTGACATATTAGAGCAAAATGTTAAGCAAGGTTCAATGAGTAGAACACAGTGACATGCCATGTCTTGAAAGAGCTTTGAAGAAAGGTTTTCTGAAGGGTTGTCTTTGAAAGAGCCATTGTAGCTCCAGCATGAACATGTGTCCTAATCTGTCCTGGACCACTGATGTTTATATACCCCTTTTCAGCAAAACCTAATAATAGCATCTCCATTCATAATCAAATATGCTTCTTGGTTTGGATAAACTATATATTTATGGTTAGTTTGAAGTGAAAAGCAGACCCTGAGAGAATGCTTTGTATGCCAAGTGATTTATTAAAGAAAAGCTCCCTGAAGGAACCGGTAAGGGAATAAGAAAAGCAAAACAGGAAAAGGGAAGAAGCCGTGGAGGGTACGAGGTCACGTAATGTCCTAGTGAGGGTGGCTTTAGCTTGTTCCCTCAAGGTTCGTCTGAGTGTAAGTCACACCTCAGAAATCATCCCAATCTGAGGCTAGTAAGCAGGTGTTCATTATCCTGTACCCTAGTCACTGGCAAAAATTGCTCCCAGGTACTTCCAGCTCTTTGTAACTACCTGAGGACAGCTCTCCAGGAACAAGCAAGCAAGAGCGGCAGTACTGGATATGAAAGGGCACAGAGAAATAAATTAGAGATAGGGGATTTGGACAAAGCACCAGCAGTGTTCACTACAGAGCCCCATGTGGGTCTCACTCTGACCCACCCTGCAGAAAACTGTTTATCAAACTGGGTTCCATGGATGACTCGCGCAAGTCAATCATACCTCTAGAAATTATATGATTGATTTTTTATATCTGCCTATCTGTGCACTTTCCTAGAGAGAATAATGGCTTTTTTCATGTTATCGAAAAAGTCCAGGATCCAAATGAGATTCTGTAGCTGTTGCAGAAGAAACCACAAGAAAAGCAGTGTCTTGCGTGTAACTCTTTATGCAAACAGAGGACTGGTTCAATTCCCCCGTAACTTCATGTGGGAAGAAAAGATTTTTTTAAAAAATTTTTGTACATGCTCCTCAGAAGGTAGAAATACATCAGACAGGAAATCTAATGGTGTTGGAACCTCAGAATCACTAAGCAGCCTTAAGTCAGCTACAGTGATGCTGAATTTTAATCTGACCCTCATAATTCTACTGTAGGATTTATCTGGGCAAATGAACATTACAAAGAAATTGTTTTTTTACCGTGCCTCCCACCAGTGGACTCCACATTTAATCAGTAATTATCAATAAATCGTCAGAAGAACCTTTGTGAAGTCGTAGGAAATAAGAAATTAAGCTACCTTCACAAGTGAGCTAACAAACCTTTACATGTTCATTACTATACACACAACCACACTTTGGAAAGCTCCCTGGACACAGTCGTGCAAAACAACTCCTAACTAGGCCAATCATGAATAATTTATTATTTTTCTGTTCACAGAGCTCACCACTCTCAGCACTAGTACTGCTGATACCTCCGAATTCTGTGTCACCACACCTTAAAAGTGTGACATTAGCATTCGCTCATTTATTTCTGAGACATTTAGCAACTTCTTGGTACATAAAAAGAGATGCAAAAATGCACTTGCTTTTTCAAAGTGGAATCTTTAATTTTCCTCTCAGATGGCTTTCTTGTGAAATATTTTATTCTTAATTAAAAATTTTCAATGTCTAGTTTTAAAAGTATTTTCTATCTAGTCATTCTTATCTCTGAGTTTTCATTACAGTATTATATTTCTACATCATGTAAGGAGAAACACAAGTCATATTCAAATGAGAAAATTGACCATTAAGTTGGAAAACAAATACTAAAAATTAAATAATTCTATGTCTGCCAAAATAAATTTTGAAAACTGATTTGTGGGGGCGCCTGGGTGGCGCAGTGGTTGGGCGTCTGCCTTCGGCTCAGGGCGTGATCCCGGCATTATGGGATCGAGCCCCACATCGGGCTCCTCCACTATGAGCCTGCTTCTTCCTCCCCCACTCCCCTTGCTTGTGTTCCCTCTCTCGCTGGCTGTCTCTCTCTCTGTTGAATAAATAAATAAAATCTTTAAAAAAAAAAAAAAAAAGAAAACTGATTTGTGGGTTGAAATAATGATCAAAACAAAAAGTTACATTTTTTCCATGACATTTGCCTAAGATGTTCTTCATGTTACTTTATTTCTACAATCATGTTTCTCTCTCATCATATTCAAACCTTTTATGATGCTGAATGCTCCCCATAATTCATACTCTATGTCTGCCATCATTTCCTAACATGCCTCATCTGTAAAAGCTCCTATACACAGATTGGTTTAATACCCTATGTTTCAATATCTTACATATGCCTCTTAAGGTCCTAGACCCCAATTATTTCATCCATCTTTTCTCTTTGGAGCAATTTCTAGGAAACACAACTTATACTTCAAAGGTCCTGTTCTTAAAAATCAGAAGTAACCATAATGCCTAAGTAGCTAGATCAAAAAAAGTCAGTTCATGAGGGTGTGTTCTACTTTTCAACTTTTAGATCAAGAGTTGCACAATCTAGAGGGGGAGGAAAAAAGATGGCGGAGGAGTAGGGGACCCCATTATTAGCTGGTCCCCTGAGTCTAGCTGGATATCTACCAGACCATCCTGAAGACCCATGGAATCAGCCTGAGATGCATGCAGATACATCTGGATCTCTACAAATGAACATTTCAGTGCTGAGTATTGAGGTACGAAGTGGGGAGCCGTGAATCCATGCACAGATACCAGAAGATAAACATAAGGGGGAGAGAGACAATGCGCTCAGACTCCGGGAAGTAGTAGCCACCAGCACTGGGGAGCTGGCCAGACTCGCAGACTGGCACCTGCGGGAAAGCACACTGAGACTGTGAGCCTGGGAATGGGCGTAAGACCAGACTGAAAACTGGAGCTCTGGAGCGCACACTCGAACTACACTGAAACCGGGAGCTCGGGAGCCCGCGCGGGACCTGACTAAAAACCGGAACTCCAGAGCACTCACTGGAACCGTACTGATACCGGGAGCTCAGGAGCGTGTGACCAGACTGAAAACAGAAGCTCTGGAGCGCGTGAACCACACTGAAACAGGGAGCTCAGGAGCGTGCGGGAACCAGGGGTGGCTGGCGGTATTAGAAGCACAAAGGACAGAGACGTGCCAGCCCTGGAAGTGAGGGCTGGGAGAGCGGCAGTGGGGTGCACAACCTGGGACACTCCAGGGTTTTTAGCAGCACGGACAGAAACAGAGTTAAAGTGCCCAAAAGAGCTCAGTGGAGAGTAGACTGCAATCTCTCTGTTCTGAGACAGAGGCTAGTATACGGCCACTGCAGCTCTCTCAGAAGAGGCACAGAAAAACCATCAGGGAAAGCTGCCAGAGAAAAAAGCCCAGAAATACTGGTTCACGTTGTGCCCAACCCCATTCCCCCATACAGGGGACAGGGCGACTCTACCCAAACAGGGTTGCCTACGTATCAGTGAGGCAGGCACCTCACCCAGAAGGCAGGCTGAAAAATCAAGAAGCCCACATCCCTAAGGTCCCTATAAAACAAGTGCATACTGCCTGGGTCTTGGTCAATAATTTGGGCAATGTGCATCCCCACAACCTCTCCTCATCAGAATTACAAGGAGGAGAAATCCCCCCCAGCAAAGAAAAGATAATGAGTCTCTGGCCTCAGCCATAGAACTCATGGATATGGATATAACCAAATTGTCAGAAATGGAGTTCAGAGTAACAATGGTCAAGATCATGCGTAGGCTGGAAAAAATATTAACGAAAATATTAACGAGAATATAGAATCTCTAAGGACGGAAATGTGAGCGAATCTGGCAGAAATTAAAATGCTATGAATCAAATGCATTCTAAAATTGACACTCTGACGGCCAGGGTAAATGAGGCAGAAGAACAAATTAGCGAATTGGAGGATGGGATGGTAGAAGAGAAAGTTAAAATGGAAACTTGGCTCAAAAAATCCAATCACAAGAATGTAGACTACAGGAGATTACTGACTCAATGAAACCTTTCCAATGTCAGAATCATAGGCATCCCCAAAGGGGTGGAGAAAGAGAGAGGTCTAGAAGAGATATTTGAACAAATTGTAGCTGAGAGTTTCCCTAATCTGGCAAAGGAAACACGCATTCGTGTCCAAGAGGCAGAGAGGACCCCTCCCAAGGTCAATGAGAACAGACCTACACCACATCACGTCACAGTGCAATTCGCAAATATGAGATCCAAGGATACAGTATTGAAAGCAGCCAGGAGGAAGAGAATTCTTACGTACAGAGGGAAAAATATCAGAATAACGTCAGACCTGTCTTCAGAGACCTGGCAGGCTAGGAAGGGTTGGCAGAGTATTTTCAAAGCTCTATCTGAGAAGAACATGCAGCCAAGGATCCTTTATCCAGCAAGGCTGTCATTCAGAATTGATGGAGAGATAAGGACCTTCCAGGATCGGCAGAAACTGAAGGAATTTGTAACCATGAAGCCAGCCCTACAAGAGATATTAATGGGGTTCTATAAAAGTAAAAAGGACCCAAGAGTGATACAGACCAGAAATTTACAATCTATAGAAATAAAGACTTCACAGGCAACATGACATCATTAAAATCATATCTCTCAATAATCACTCTCAATGAGAATGGCCTAAATGCTCCCATAAACGCTACAGGGTTGCAGATTGAATAAAAAGACATGACACATCCATTTGCTGTCTACAAGAGACTCATTTTGAACCTAAAGATACATTCAGACTGAAAGTGAAGGGATGGAAAACCATTTTTCATGCCAATGGACCTCAAAAGAAAGCTGGGGTAGCAATTCTCATATCAGACAGATTAGATTTTAAACTAAAGACTGTAGTTAGAGATACAGAAGGATACTATATTATTCTTAAAGGATGTATCCAACAAGTGGATATGACAACTATAATTATCTATGCCCCCAATAGGGGAGCAGCTAGATACACAAGCCAACTCTTAACCAGAATAAAGAGTCATATATATAATAATACGTTAATAGTAGGGGACCTCAACACTCCGCTATCAGCAATAGACAGATCACCTAAGCAGAAAATCAACAAAGAAACAAGAGCTTTGAGTGACATACTGGACCAGATGGACCTCATAGATATGTACAGAACACTACACCCCAGAACAATAGAATACTCATTCTTTTCAAATGCACATGGAACTTTCTCCAGAATAGACCATATACTGGGTCACAAAACAGGTCTCAACTGATACCAAAAGACGGAGATTATTCCCTACATATTCTCAGACCACAATGATTTAAAACTGGAACTCATTCACAAGGAAAAATGTGGAAGAAACTCAAATACTTGCAAACTAAGAACCATCCTGCTCAAGAATGATTGGGTAAACCAGAAAATTAAAAATCAGTTTAAACAATTTATGGAGACCAACAGGAATGAAAAACACATTGGTCCAAAACCTATGGGACACTGCAAAGGACACTCACTCAAAAGAATAGAAAAATCTAAAATGCAGTTTTTATATTCTCACCTCAAGAAGCTGTAGCTGGAATAGAACAGGCCTAACCCAGGCACGAAAAGGCAGGTGATCAAGATTAGAACAGAGATCAATGAATTAGAAACCAGGAGCACAGTAGAGCAGATCAACAGAACTAGAAGCTGGTTCTTTTAAAAAATAAATAAGATCGATAAGCCACTGGCCAGACTTATTCAAAAGAATAGAGAAAGGACCCAAATTAATAAAATTATGAATGAAAGGGGAGTGATCACGGCCAACACCAATGAAATAGGAAGGATCATTAGAAACTTTTACCAACAGCTTTATGCCAATAAATTGAACAACCTGGAAGAAATGGAGGCCTTCCTGGAAACCTATAAACTACCAAGACTGAAACAGGAAGAAATTGATTATTTAAACTGACCGATTACTTATGAAGAGATTGAAGCAGTGATCAGAAACCTCCCCAAAACAAGTCAAGGTCCTGACGGATTCCCCAGGGAATTCTACCAAACATTCAAAGAAGATAGAACACCTATTCTCCTGAAGCTGTTTCAAAAAATAGAAACAGAAGGAAAACTACCAATCTCATTCTATGAAGCCAGTATTACCTTGATCCCCAAACCAGGCAAAGAGCCCATCAAAAAGGAGAACTAAAGATCGATATCCCTGATGAAAATGGACACCAAAATTCTCAACAAGATCCTAGCTAATAGGATCCAACAGTACATTAAAAGGATTATCCATCAAGACCAAGTGGGATTCATCCCTGGGATGCAAGGGTGGTTCAACATTCGCAAATCCATCAGTGTGATAGATCATATCAACAAGAAAAGAGTTAAGAACCATATGATCCTCTCAATTGATGCCGAAAAAGCATTTGACAAAATACAGCATCCTTTCCTGATTAAAACCCTTCTGAGTGTAGGGATAGAGGGTACATTCCTCAATTTCATAAAAACCATCTACGAAAAGTCTACAACAAATAACATTCTCAATGGGGAAAAGCTGAAAGCCTTTCCCTTAAGATCAGGAACATGACAAGGATGCCCACTCTCGACATTATTGTTCAACATAGTACTAGAAGTCCTTGCAACAGCAATCAGACAACAAAAGGGGATAAAAAGTATCCAAATCGGCAAAGAAGAAGTCTCTCTTCACAGACGACATGATACTCTATATAGATAACTCAAAAGTCTCCACCCCAAACTACCTGAATTTATACAGCAATTCAGCAATGTGGCGGGATACAAAATCAATGCTCGGAAATCAGTTGCATTTCTATACATGAACAATGAGACTGAAGAAAGAGAAATTAGGGAATCCACTCCATTTACAATACCACCAAAAATCATACGTTATCTCAGAATTAACTTAACCAGAGACATAAAGGATCTATATTCTAGAAACTACAAATCACTCTTGAAAGACATTGAAGAAGACACAAAAAGATGGAAAAATATTCCAGGCTCATGGATCAGAAGAATAGACATAGTTCAAATGTCTATGCTACCCAGAGCAATCTACACTTTCAATGCCATCCCGATCAAAATACCAATAACATTTTTCAAACAACTGGAACAAACAGCCCTTAAATTTGTGTGGAACCAGAAAAGGCCCCAAATCTCCAAGGAATTGTTGAAAAGGAAAAACAAAGCTGGGGGCATCACGTTGCCGGATTTCAAGCCATACTACAAAGCTGTGATCACAAAGACAGCATGGGACTGGCATAAATACAGACACATAGACCAATGGAACAGAATAGAGAACCCAGAAATGGACCCTCGGCTCTTTGGGCAACTAATCTTTGACAAAGCAGGAAAAAACATCCAGTGGAAAAAAGACAGTCTCTTCAATAAATGGTGCTGGGAAATTGGACAGCTATATGCAAAAGAATTAAATTTGACCACTCTCTCACACCATACACAAAGATAAACTCCAAATGGATGAAAGACCTCGATGTGAGGAGAGGTCCTTGATGAGACAGGAATCCATCAAAATCCTAGAGGAGAACATAGGCTGCAACCTCTTTGACATCAGGCACAGCAACTTTTCATGACACATCTCCAAAGGCAAGAGAAACAAATGAAAAAATGAACTTGTGGGACTTCATCAAGGTAAAAAGCTTCTGCGCCAGCCAAGGAAACAGTCAAAAAAACTAAGAGGCAGCCCACGGAATGGGAGAAGATATTTGCAAATGACACCACAGATAAAAGACTGGTATCCAAGATCTTCAAAGAACTTCTCAAACTCAACACACAGGAAACAAATAATCAAATCAAAAAATGGGCAAAAGATATGAACAGACAGTTTTCCAATGAAGACATACAAATGGCTAACAGACACATGAAAAAATGTTCAAAATCATTAGCCATCAGAATTCAATTCAAAACCACACTGAGATACTTACACCAGTTAGAATGGCAAGAACTGACAAGGCAGAAAACAACAAATGCTGGAGAGATGTGGAGAAAGGGGATCCCTCCTACACTGTTGGTGGGAATGCAAGTTGCTATAGCCACTTTAGAAAACAGTGTGGAGGTCCCTTAAAAAGTTAAAAATTGAGCTACCCTATGATCCAGCAATTGCACTACCGGGTATTTACCCCAAAGATATAGACGTAGTGAAGAGAAGGGCCATATGCACCCCAATGTTCATAGCAGCATTGTCCACAATAGCTAAATGGTGGAAGGAGCCGAGATGCCCTTCAACAGATGACTGGATTAAGAAGATGTGGTCCATATATACAATGGAATATTACTAAGCCATCAGAAAGAACGATTACACAACATTTGCAGCAACATGGATGGGACTGGAGGAGATTATGCTAAGTGAAATAAGTCAAGCAGAGAAAGATAATTATCATATGGTTTCACTCATTTATGGAACATAAGAAATAGCAGGAAGATTGGTAGGAGAAGGAAGGGATGAATGGGGGGGGGGGTAAACAGAGGGGGGAATGAGCCATGAGAGACTATGGACTCTGGGAAGCAAACTGAGGGCTTCAGAGGGGAGGGGGATAGGGGATTGGGATAGGCCATGGTGGGTAGTAAGGAGGGCACATATTGCATGGTGCACTGGGTGTTATACACAAATAATGAATCATGGAACATTACATCAAAAACTAAGGATATACTGTATGGTGACTAACATAATAAAAAATTATTATAAAAAAAAGTGGGAGAAAGGAAAATGAGGGAAAAAAAAAAGAGTTGCACATTCTAAACATTCTCCTGCATTCACCAGCCCCACTCCCCCTTCAGTGTGAATCTAGATACCATTATAATTAGTCTCTCACAACCAAAGAAGCATGGAAACACCTGGGCAAACTGAGGATGGGAACATGAAAGGTATCTCATGCTGTCACAGTGTCGTGCTTATTAAGAGGTGATATGCACTCCTTAATCCTGGGTCTTAATGCTGCTCTACTCTCAACCTCCAACCTTATTTAGTACGATGAAATAGTTAGAAAGTAAACAAAAATCATTACAAAATGATCAATCTTCTGACACAATTCAGAAAAAAGTACTCAGAATTTTTCGAACTCTCCTTGGACTCATGCAGCCAGTTGCAAAGTGTTTCTAATGCCTGTTTGGCATCATGTGTGGCAACAGACAGATGTCTGATATATTTAAATCCCAGTAATATTAAGGGGCTGCTATATTTATTTCACACGTTGCTTACTTTTTCATGTAATATTGAGAGTGGGTTCTATGTAAGTAATAATTATTTTCCCTGATACCTATGATCATAAGACCAAGAATGAAATTTATATAATATAATATGATATGATATGATATAATATAATATAATATAATATAATATAATATAATATAATATAATATAATATATAATATGCAGATTAGATGTTCTGGATAGAGAATTTGGTGAGAAGGCAAAGCACCAGTACTCTAATCATAGAATACTGACTTAATCAAATCTTAGTCATCTTCAGCCCCCAAAACTAAATCAATATACAGCCAAGGTGAATAATTAAGAAATAATTTATTTTTAACACTGTAAGAATTCTGTCCCATTTGCTAAGTTTCTTATCACCAGAATTTTGTTCATTTTTCTACTTTTGTATTGGCTGGCTTATTTGTGCACTTGGCCAAGTACGTTTGGGCGTCTTTCTCAAATATATTTATATCACGAAACCCTTGCTGTTTAGTAGACAAAGAAGACATATAATGAGCAGGGTATCAGCCCCAAATGCCAGCACCTTAGACTGTGGATATCTTCAACTGAAAGAAGAAAAGGGTCATGAAATGTTAGTTTATTCAAAGATATTATTCCAGTACCTAGAACCAGCCTTTTGCGATCAACTACGCACAATACAAATGAAAAAAAGGAAATGGATTTTCTGACTTTTTAGCTTTTCCAAGAAATAAGACTAAAAATCATTATATGACAACACCAAATGCTGGTGAGGATGTGGAGCAAAAAGAACTCTCATTCATTGCTGGTACAGCCACTTTGGAAGACGGTACATTAGTTTCTTATCAAACTAAACACACCCCTACTATATGATCCAACAACTGCACTCCTTGGTATTTACCTAAAGGAGCTGAAAACTTATGTCCACATAAAAACCTGCACATGCATGTTTATAGGAGCTTTATTTATAACTGCCAAAACTTGGAAGCAACCAAGATGTCCTTCCATAGGTGAATATATAAACTGTGGTATATGCAGACAATGGAATATTATCCCATGCTAAAAAGAAATGATCTATCAAGCCATGAAAAGACATGGAGGAACTTAAATGCATATTACTTAGTGAAAACAGCCAATCTGAAAAGACTACATACTATGTAACTCCAACTATATGACATTCTGAAAAGAGCAAAACTATGGAGATAGTAAAAAAAGCACAAAGGATTTTGAGGGCAGAGAAACTACTCTGTATGAAACCATAGTGATGCATATCTATCATCATACGTTTGTCAAAACCCATAGAATATGAACACTAAGAGTGAACCCTAATGCAAACTATGGACTTTGTGTGATAATGATGTGTCAGTGTGGGTTCATCAACTGTAACAAACGTATCACTCTGATTAGAGATGTTGCCAGTAGAGGAGTCGGTGTATGGGTTGGGGGGGAAGTATGGCAACTGTACTTGCTGCTTCATTTTTGGTTGTGAACCAAAAATTGCTCTAAAAAACAAATTCCAGGGGCGCCTGGGTGGCACAGGAGTTAAGCGTCTGCCTTCGGCTCAGGGTGTGATCCCGGCGTTGTGGGATCGAGCCCCACATCAGGCTCTTCCGCTACGAGCCTGCTTCCTCCTCTCCCACTCCCCCTGCTTGTGTTCCCTCTCTCGCTGGCTGTCTCTATCTCTGCCAAATGAATAAATAAAATCTTTAAAAAAATAAAAATAAAAAACAAATTCTGTTTTTTAAAAAGACATTTCATTTACAAGTGTATACCAAATACACTTTAGTAAATTTTAAGATGGTGTGCCCAGTGGGTAGCAGAGAGCCTAGTACTCACATTTATAAATAATAGTGAATGGACATATGAAAATCGAGAAAGAAGAAATGTGTTATTCAAGATGGTAAAGTGAATTTAAACACTGTTTTTCAAGTAAGTTTGGGAAACAACTGATTTCTTTATACCAACCATTCATCATCACTTTCACAATGTTAATACATCTTATAACTATCAAATGAGGTTTACATCATGCAATATTCTACAAACTTACTTGATAATAAACTTGTTTTTTATAAGCAGTTCTTGAAACCAGGAACTGGCTGAATATGCTTTTGGAAATGTTCTCATTCACTGTGCTCTTTCCATTGGTCGTGAGAACTGTCATATTTGATAGATAAAATTTGCTCTGCCAATATTCTTGACCATATAAAAACAAATGAGGCAGAAATCCTACCCTTAAGAACTTTATCCTCTGTGCATAGATGGGGGAGAGGGCAAACATATACCATAAAGCTTAGCAAAAATCATATAATAGAAATACACACAGAGCACATATTTATGAAATACATATGAAGTTATCATTATTCTAAACCTCAGGTCATCTAACTACAGACCGTGGGCAAGATCGATCTTGCATCGCCTGTTTTTGTAAATAAAATTTTGTTGGAACACAGCCATGCACATTCGTTTATGTATTGTCTACGGCTGCTTTTGCAGAGTTGAGTAGTTTTGACAGACCATCTGGCCCACGAAGCCTAAAATATTTATTATCTAGCAATTTACAGAAAAAGTTCACCAACTAGATAGATGTAAAAACACACTTGTAGCCACTGGTGTTCTAACTGGCAGAAATAAATGGAGCCTTATGGAAAGTTTGCTAATTAATAGAGAATATTATGGTTTCATCAGAAATTTTGTATATTCCATAAAACAGCCAATTATTGATGCATTCTAATATGGTAGGATGAGCCCCTGGTCAGAAGTTAGGAAACTCACCTCCTTGTTTCCATCACGTAAAATTGGCCATTGGATTATAGGATCTAAATTTTCTGCAAGCTCTAAAATGTGGTATTTGTGTTCATTTCAGACCGACCCTGGCTGAAGCTTCTATGCATGTATTATAGCCACTTGAATACTGAATTATTTTACCGAGGGCAAATTATTAACGGTTATGCTCTGCATGCAGCAGAATTCCAAAAATAAAAGAGAAAACGCTAGGCTAAAATTGAAAAAGATTTTAGACCCCGCAACTTTTTTTTTTTTCTTTTATCTCATAGGAAGAAACTGATGTTTAGAAAAGAATTCTTAGGTAAAGGGCCAAAGAGACTTTTGGAAACTTTTGTATAAGGGTTAGAAGAATCTTTAATTATGTTACAGCAGTAAGTCCATTAATTCTTTTTTTCTTTCAAAGAGCAATGAGGGATTTCTCTCCCTACCTGAAACTGTCAGACTCACAATTTTCAATAATCAAAAATACCAGATGAGTGAAACAACTGGTTTTATTTACTGAACTTACTGGCAATGGCACTGAACTGTCTGTCCATTTGTTTAAAGAAATTACTTTGGCATCACGATACTAAATCTGTGTTCTTTTCTCCCTTGGTTGTTATGCTGTCAGTATTCATTTACTTCCTCTAGATTCAAAGGATCATTGTAAAAGCATGAACAATGCAATTTCTCTACGAAGGCACTCGGATTCTTTAATTAAATTTATTTGCCTGAAGCCTATATGTTTTAAAATAAAATGCTGTAGTAACAGCATTCCACTTTAGCATAATCTAGTGCTTTAATTTTTCTTCTTTCATTAAATACCTCATGAAGGAGGAAGAGATTTTCTTCATATAATAAGCTCAATCTAATCTTAAGTCACTATCCAAATAAAGAATTTTTAAACCTGCCTATCATGTCTTTCTGAAAGATTTATTTCAATAAGCGCTTTGCTTTAAAAAGCTAAAACTTAAGGTTTAAATACATCCTGTTTTCATCTTGATTCCAATTATTGTAAAATTAGAGAATATCTGTCATTCTAACTATAACAAAATATTAGTATAGACGGATAATCTAATTCCTATTTCATTCTAGTGTCTCTATAAAATCCTATTCAAGACCTAAACTATCCTCCTTGGGAAATAGCAGTAATATAATGATATATAGCAACATAGAGTGACATAGTTAGAACATCCAAGACTGCAAATCAGTCCATCTCCTAACTATCCTTTCCTATCATGCTTTGGTAGATCACCATAGTCTCTCTGGGTCATTTATATCATCTGTTAATTAAATAAATTTGATAATGTCACATATTTTAAAATCCATAAGCCTCTGAGTGTTGAGGAACTTTTTTCACAGTTCACTTGAGGTTCTATATTGACATGATTATGCATGCAAAACTCTGTAATTATGTATCTTTCATATCCATTTTTTAATAAATGTATTCCGAATAATTCAAGTTTTTGCTTAAAGTTTTATAGCAATAATCTCTGTATGTTTAAGATATATTTTCTCATGATAAATTTGTAATGTTTAAGCATAGCTTAAATTGGCTCTTATCACTTTTTCCTGTCTCAAGGTTCACCTCAAAGCATTGTAAGGATTATAGATACACTTTATCACGATTTTTTTTCCTCTTAAATAGGCTATAGCTATCAAACATTTTTCTCATTTTGCATGAACCACTTTCTGTGCTTGATAAAAAGATATAAATGCATAAATCCAAGAAGTTCAACATATTCCAAACAGGATAAAACAACAGAAAATCATACTAGGCACATTAAGGTAAAACTACCAAACAACAAAGATATAAGACATAAATAAATTCTAACAGCAGCTGGAGGAAAAAAGACAACAAAATCCAAGAGAATAAACGTGAGAATAAATGCTAACTTTTCATCAGTGGCAACACCAACCAGAAGGCAATGGAACATATCTTTAAAGAAGAACACCTGTCAATTTAACATAATCTATGCACCAAAAATATTCTCCAAAAATGAACATAAAACAAAGATAATAAACAAAGGCTGAGAGAATTTGGCAACTGGTTCTTCAGTGTAAAGAGAAATGAAACCAGTTAATAAACATGTATTTATGACAAGAATTGAAGATCATTTAAAATGATAAATACTTGGTTAACAATAAAGGAATTTCATTATTTTCACTAGTTTCCTTGAAAGACCTTTGAAATTTAAAGCAAAGTCACATTGTATTGTGGGATATATAGCATATGCATTTATAAAATAAATGAAAACCATACCACCTAGGATGGGAAGGGGCCAAATGAAAGTAAACCATTGGTAGGTTATAGCATAATTCATTGAATGTATCAAATAATTAATATATAATAAAATGTTGAGTTAAAGATACATGTAATCCCTAGAGATTTATCTAAATACACACACACACACACAAACTCACAAAGATGATTAGATACACAGCCAAGAGAAGGTAGAATTATTTGATCAATATAAGAGAAGCAAGGAGTAGTATAAAAACAACAGAAGAAACAAACAAACAAGATAAATCCTAACAATAGCCCAACCATGTCAATAATTACAGTAAACATAAATGATTAAGAAATCTAATTAAAAGTCAGATATTATCACAATGAATTAAAAAGAAACAAGATACAACTACAGATAGCTGAAAGAGTATATACACTTATATAAAAATACAGATTGTTTGAAAGTAGAAGAATAGAAAAAAATGTATGCAAAGTAAATACTTCTCATGGGAAGGCTAGTGAGTATATTTATAAAAATAGAGGATGTAAACTTTAACTCTGGGAGTATTATCAGAATAATGATTGATATTTTATAATGACGAAAGGGTTAATTCACAAAAAGTTCTAACAATTTTAAATGTATATATTTAAGACAAAACTTCGGAGACTGTGAAGCAAAACTTGATACAATAATGGAAGAAATGGGCAAACCCACAGTCGTGATGACAGAAATTAACACAACTTTTTTATGAGTTGCTAGACTGGCCCAAAATTGTTAATGATAAAATAATATTACCAACCAACATTGCCTAAAAGACATTTATAGAATACTACATCCAATATAAGATACACATTCTTTTTGATTATACATAGAGCACTCTCCAAGATAACCATATTTTAGAACATAAAACAAGTCCTGACATACTTAAAAACATTAAATAAAATATATTCTCTGACCAAGACATAATAAATATGTAATTAAAGACAGTAAGATCTCTAAGAAAATCTCAAAGGATTAAAAAATAATAAATAAGTTCTAAATAATTCACAGGTCAGAGAAAAAAAATCACAAAAGAAAATTTTAAATATTTTGTACTAAATGGTAACACAATATACCATATCAAAATTGAGAAAACGCTGTTTCACAGGTGTCCAAAAGAAAATTTATGGCACCAGATGCTTACACAGCAAATTTAGATAGATAGATACACAGACAGACAGACAGATAACCACCTATGCTTCTCCATGCCTTTTGGGGAATACAGTAATAAACAAAATTCCCTGCTCTCCTAAGAGCTTACTGCAGAATACAGACTAAAAGAATAAAAATAAAAATATATATGATTAGAAAGCAATAAATGCTATGATCAAAAATAATGGATAAAAAAGATGCCATATATATATACAAATACAATGGAATATTATTCAGCCATGAGAAGGAAAGAAATCCTGCCATTTGTGACAACATGGATGGACTTCGAGGGCATTATGCTAAGTGAAATAAATCAGACAATGAAAGACAAATCTAGAATTTTAAAAAGCCAAACTCATAGAAACAGACAGTAAAATGGTGGTTACCAGGGTCTGGGATAGGGGTAATGGGGAGATATTGGTCAAAGGGTATAAACATGCAGTATATAAGTTCTGGGGATCTCTGGTAATGGGGAGATATTGGTCAAAGGGTATAAACATGCAGTTATAAGTTCTGGGGATCTAAGGCATTATGCTAAGTGAAATAAATCAGACAATGAAAGACAAATCTAGAATTTTAAAAAGCCAAACTCATAGAAACAGACAGTAAAATGGTGGTTACCAGGGTCTGGGATAGGGGTAATGGGGAGATATTGGTCAAAGGGTATAAACATGCAGTATATAAGTTCTGGGGATCTCTGGTAATGGGGAGATATTGGTCAAAGGGTATAAACATGCAGTTATAAGTTCTGGGGATCTAATGTATAGCATGGCAATTATAGTTCATAATATACTTGAAAGTTCCTAAGATACTAGATCTTAAATGTTCTCACCACAAGAAAGAAATGGTAATTATGTGATGAGATAGAAATGTTAGCTAAGGCTATAGTGGTAATCACTTAAATGTATCAAATTGACATGACACTTTAAATGTGCCCAATGTTATATATTAATTCTATGTCAGTAAAGCTGGAAAAATCATATATCCAAAATAAATAATAAACACAAAGAAGCAGTGACAGATAAGCGTCTGGAGAGCATTGTTGTCTTTAAAGCTTTAAAAAGGTGTCAAGCAAGGCCTCAATGAATAGACCTAAAGGAATGAGGAAGGGGGTGTGTGGAAATATGGGGAAGATCTTTCCAGGAGGGTAAACAGCCAAGTCCCTAAGGCAGGAGTGGCTTCAGCTGTTCAAGACCAGAAAAGGGACAGTTGTCAGGACAAGTAAAACAAGAGGGAAATAAGTTAAAAGTACAATAAAGGGGATCAAGAAACCTAGAACTTGCAGGGTCTGTGGGCCATTCTGAACTTTTAACTCCAAGTAAAAGGCAGAACCACCGGAGGCTTTTAAGTGAAATGACATGACAGGAACTAGAATAATTTGTGTTAAGAATAAACTGTTATCGGGCCGATTGTGGTAACAGGAAGAAGGTCATTCAGTAACCAAAGTTAGAGATGATATGGCATTGGACTGGGGTGATGGTACGTGGAAGTGGGAGAAGCAGTTGGACGTTGGAAAAATTGTGAAGGCAGAGGAAACGATTAAGAGAGGGAATCAAGGGACAGTGTGAGAAAAGGACACTGATTTGCAGAAAGTGATAATACATGATTATCTTGAAGTGTTTCCTGTAAAGTGGGACAGCCAGATAAGCAGTAGCTGACAGGGAAGGTTTTTGTTTTGTTTCTGTTTTTCTTCTTTTCTAAAATGGGGGATAAGAGACATTTGTATGCCAATGAAAAACATCCAGTATGTAGTAAAGAGTGAAATACTGATAAGGCAGGAAAGAGAGAGAGGGGCTATGAGTTCTTTGAGGAGGTGAGAGCATTGGGATATAGAACACACATAGAGCAGGTGTCCTCAAAGAAGCATGGAAAATTCCTCCGTAGTAACAAGAGGGGGTTAGACATACAGGCACAAAGGAGGCTGATATGGAGCTGGGGATGTTCTGCTCTGAAGGCTTTTTTTTTTTTTTTTTTTTTTTTTTGGCAAATAAGAATCAAAGGTCATTATTCCTGAACAAGAATGGAGGAAAGGGTGTTGAAAATTTGAGAGTGAGGCTAAAGCATGAAAATACCATCTAGGAAGGCAAAAAGACTAAGCACACGTTGGATGATGATTGGGCAGCATTAATGGTCCACATGAAATCAATGGTCAGGAATTCAAAGTAAGCTTACTCGGTATTTTTTTTTTAATTTTCTCCATGGGTACAGAAAACTGAATAGAAGGTGAAATTAACCAGAGGAATCTCTAAGTAATCTCAAAAACTTTCTACAAAAGGAAATGGCAATTTTGAGTATCTATTAAGCTTGGCCATATCATGCAAGGCCATGCCCATTCTTCCTGTAATTCTTTCTACCCCTTAGCCAGACACTGGAGGTGTCAGAAAGAGCAGCCAGCAAACTAAGAGGAGTTGACTATGGGCTGCAAAAGAAACCAGATTCCCCCTGCTACCTGACGTTAGGCTTCCAAATTGAAATAGGCCTTACATAGGGAGAAAAGAGTAGGTTTAGTTTTTAGATAAGTTAGGAAGTATGCTATTACATTGGACTGCATGTATCAATTAGTCAATGTAAGTTTTCAGAATGACAAATAGGGCCTGGCAAAACTTTGGGATATTCCCAGAGCAGATCTGAAAGGAAGCTGGAAGAAAACATAAAACTATAAATCCTACTTACTTAAAAAAAAATTGTAACACACATTTCAAATATTCAGTTATTTGCAAGGGATTGTAGGGGTAGAATTCTAAAGATTCCTTCCCCTCAAGATTCCCTTGCACTAGTTATTCAAACACTAAATTGTGTAGTGTCGTGAAAGGCGTTCGCAAATGTAACAAGTCCCAAGTCAGCTGACTTTCATGTCAGCCCTGTAAAAGCAGGGTGTTTTCCCTACCTGGTGGCAGAACAAAAAGTAAAAGTAACAAGAGAAGGACTCAGTTGTCACTGCTTGTTTGAAGATGGAGGAACCACACAAGATGGCATGATGGTGACTTCTAGGAGCAAAGGCAGTCCCCAGCTAACAGCAGACCCAGAAATGGGGACCTCTCATCTAAAGCCACAGGAAAACAGGTATGGTTTTAAACTACTAAAGTTAAAAAAATATATATTAAAAACTACTAAAGTTTGGCTACTAAGTTTGAAAGCTGGCTAAGTGTGGTAAGTTTGTTAAGATGGCAACAGAAAACAAATGCAAAGGAATCTTCCTTTGTCTCATTGAAAGGAGGTGATTTGAAGGCTAGGAATATTTTTCTTTTATTATAGTGGAAAGAGCAGCAGAATTTGGTTTGAATCTCTGCCACACCATTAACTAACTCAACCTTACCTTGAGGCTCTTTGTCTTGGATTCTATTTGATAAAACATGGATAATAATATCTATCTTCCAGCATCATAGTAATGACAGATAGAAAGCAAACACTTCACACAAAGCCTTAAACACAAAAGGCAAAAAATAACACTCATAATGATTAATAATATTAATATTATCATGTCCTAGAATAATACATTTCCGTCTTCCCAAAATATCTCTTCAAATCCAATGTTTCAACTCAAGCAGAAGCTCTAGTGTTCCACATTTGTTTCAAGGGATCTACACCCAATCTAATAATACTGAAACATGCCTTTTGTCAGTTGGTCTTTTAATACCTTTACTGCATCAATCATTCTATCTTTCCACTTCAGTTATTTAATATCTTCTGAGCTCTTTGTTAATCTTCGTTAGTGTATCACTGACATTCATAACCAATTTAATTTAGGTTTTAAATATGCCAAGGCTTCCAATGAGGACACTGATATCTTTTTACCTGTCATTAGTTTCTTTATAGTGAAAATCTCATCAGGAACTCTGCTATTTTTTTTTAATGTTTTTCAGTTAGAAATTTACATGGCTAACTGAATGAAACTGTCAATTGTGATGTACTTTATTTTCTTACTGACTAAATCATATTTATTGTAGGACAATACTAGTCAAAACTTCTGTGATGAGACATTCTCAAAGATTCAGTAAATTAATCATGCATTTTGATGGCTTATTTAATAAAACTGTATATGATATTAATTTTTTTCTTTCTCCTCATATTCATTATTGGATCCTTTCACAACACAATTCAGTCAACACAGTCACATGATTTGTGGACTGAAGATGCAATTATTGTTCAGGGTTCACTTTATCACAGGGTATGTAGAAATGAGTATCAAAATGCAATTTTGATTGGAATAGGAATATTCGCTGATCCACTGCAAGAAGAGTTAACATTTTAAGCCATGGTTTTGAATCTTAAGTACCTTGAATGTAATGTCACAGTCAAATTAACTGGCATGGTAACTTCTCAGATCAGATCAACAGCACCAGGGAGAAAAATGAATTACAAGTGAAAACATCATTTTCTTAGCAAGTTCACAATATAAATTTGCCTATTCAGACAGTTAGTTAAATAGGGGATATTTGTCAATTTGTTGTTCTCTTTAATGTGCTCGCTATTAACTATCGATTCTAACTCTCTCGCCCCATCTCTTTATCTCCCCATCCCTCTATCTCCCCACTCCTTTTCCCTCCTCTGACCCTTTGTCTTTCTATTGCTCTATCTACCTACTTCCTCCCTCCCCCACTTCTCTCACTCTGTCTACCCCCACCACTTCTGTCTGCCTCTGTCTCTCTCTCTCTCTCCCCCTCCCTTTCTCTCTTTCTCTATCTCTACCCCTTTCTTTCTCTCTTCCTTCTCTTCATTTTCAGGTTCATTTTCACCCTGTGTAGAAGTAAGAGCCTTGACAAGCCTGTCTATCCCATGTTTTATCCATGTGTGTCACCAGCTACAACCTAAATATATGATTTTAAATCATTTAATGGATTCATTTGTTTAGCTTCTTGACAAAACAGTAGTAAGAAAACCTGGAAATATATCACCATGCATTGTTTTGACCCCCAACCCCAAGACTCTGAATTACAGGCTGAAGTAGTTTTATAGTGGGTTCTATATTCCCAAGAAGGACTATACTAAGTTATTGTGGATCACCTCCTTCCTGGGGTGAGCCATTACTCATGGTTTCAAAAGAACCCATTCTTGCCCTAATTAAATAATTGTTGCTTAAAGAGAGGCCTCCACTCTCCAACTGAAGGTATTTTTTTCTAAACATGTATTTTAAGAACTGTGAAGGACTTAAGATATTATCCTCCTTGCAAGTTAGCCTGCTACAGGATCATGAATGCTGGCAGAAAACTGAGACTCCCAGGCCAGCAATAAAGGCTACTTCACTACTCACAGCAAGAACAGTAGCCAGACTATCAGCATTTCTCTGAGTTTCTGAGCCCCAATTCCCACACAGCAATGCAAAAAGGGCCAGGTGACACACACACACACACACACACACACACACACACACACACACACACAACGATTACATTCCAAGAGAGCAACTCTGAGGCTAAGGATCCTGAGTTTTTTATCATGGGCAGTAACTATGCACTTTTCTTTGGAAGAAGGTACTATCTCTATCTTACTACATTACTCAATATACAAATATCCCAAGCTATTATGACCTTTCACCCTTAAGTAACTATAATTCCTCCTATACTAACAGTACTATTATCCTACTTAACAAAAATAATAACCCCAAAATAACATCAAATGACCAGCCCATATACACATATTCCTAGGAGCTCCAACCAATACAGCTCATTAGTTTAAAACAGTAATCGATCATGAGCTATGCCTTGTGTTTGGTTGCTGTAGCATTTAAATGCATTTTAATCTAGAATGGACCAACTTTTTAAATGGCATCCACTGTTGAAGATAAAAGGCAAGCTGTCCTGTAGAATGTCTCACCTTTTGGATTTGCCTGTTTGTGGTCCTGTGATATTAATTTCTCTGTTGTCTACCTTTTTTATAAACTGGAAATTAGACCCAAAATCAGTCTTGATTAGAATCATTTTGGTAAGAATACTTCATAAATAATACTGTGGATCAACATACATTGTGTCAGAAAGCAACTAAAGCCAAGGGCGCCTGGGTGGCTTAGTTGTTAAGCATCTGCCTTCGGCTCAGGGCGTAATCCTGGTGTTCTGGGATCGAACCCCACATCGGGCTCCTCTGCTGGGAGCCTGCCTCTTCCTCTCCCACTCTCCGTGCTTGTATTCCCTCTCTCACTGGCTGTCTCTCTCTATCAAATAAATAAATAAAATCTTAAAAAAAAAAAAAAAAAAAAGAAAAGAAAGCAACTAAAGCCAGTGGTCCTGCTATTGGTAATGCTATAATTGGTCATTGTGTTACTACATTAGGAATGGCCAGCACTCTCCATTGAAGTATTCTACTTTTCCTGCGACAACCAACAAGGAATCTGGTCCTCCTCATCCTTTACCAAGAAGCTAAGGCCTAGAAGGGAAAATTGCTCAGTTCCCACTTTCCCTAGATCATCTCAAGTACAGTTTTTTAGTTCATAGTCTCTTTCCTAATCCTATTTTAGCTGAAGAAGAGGACTTCTTATCTAATTCACATAAAGATACAGGGCAGTACAGGGCAGTGGTAGCTCCAAGAATTACATATCCTGACTTCCAATTTGGAAAGATCACCCTTGTGAGCGGTAGAAAATAAATTCGTGTGGGAGTAGGTAGAAAGTACAGATTCAAGTACAATATATTTAGCCCAAATGAAAGATGACACAAGCCTTAAGTACATGAGTAGTTATAAAAGTTGGACAAGAGAGAGAACTTGAGAAATATTTAGACAGTAAATGGATACAAATCTTAGATTTCTGGAGGCAAAAATATTTGTATTTGAAGTTAACATTAAATATCTCTCCATCTTTCTAATGAAACAGAAATAATCAAAATATTGCATAGAATAAACTAAGAGCAGAATTTCTGAGTGGATCATAGATATTGTATCTGTGACACTAATTAAGGCTTATTAATAGCTTTAACATTACAATGAAAAGTACCACTGCAGTCACTTCAAGTACAGAATAAGGCATAGTCACGTAGGTTTTCTTATTCATAGAAGAATCCCAAATAAAGGACCAGGCAAAACTGTGAAATTGAAAAGTTCCACCAGACACTTGCTAAAAATGGCAAGGAAGATTTTATTCAAGACTATTGCAATAGGGGAGAGAGCTCAAACTCAAATGTTCTGGGAAAAAAGGGAGAAGGATTTTTAAAAGCTGGGGTAAGAGAATGGGAAAGTACTAGAAGTCCCTGAGGAGGGGGCGAGGTTTGTTCAATGTCATTAGGCTGTCAGTGTTTCCTACTTGTCACTGGCAGAAGTTGGGCTCCTACCATCACACAGAGACTAGAAGACAGTAGCTCGATCTTTCTTAAGGATTACATTGCAAAAGGATGGCTCCAAGGTCCTTAAGAAACAAGTTCCGGGGTTGTAGAAAATTTACATCTCAATAGGACAGAGAAAGATTTATAATTCCAAGTTTTCTAAAGTCAAGCTCTAAAACAAAGGAAGTCAAGGGCTTTTAGTCAGGAAGAAACCTGTCTAAAGTTTAGTCATGCAGAAGGGAATAATAGTAAGGCCAACTTAGTCAAACTTACTCAAGAAATAGAGGCTAAAAGCAAAGTAAGTTGTCTGGAATGAGACCTTATGAAAATAAAAAATGTAATTTGCATTTTTGCGTTTAGATCTGCATCAGTAAAATACCATCAAGTAAATGAAAACACATTATTTTTTTATAATAATGAGAAAGACAAATGCCAATAGGAAAAGAAAATGATCTCCTGATTTTCAATTTACAAATTTTGCAGCTACTAATTCACCTTGAAAGACTTTAAGCTTAAGCAAACTTCAGAAATATGCAAAGTTTGGCACTGTGTTCAAATAAGGAGACAACTGTTCCCTGTGTCCATGAGGCAGAAATAGTTATTTGATATAATCTTTTCTAATTATTGGAGTGGATTTTCTCAGTCTAATTATGTGCCTTCTTTCTCTGCTCTAAGTGAGACTGTGACAGAGAAACAAAGGAACCAACTAAACAAAGGTAGTTAGCCTAACATGAGAGGGAAACCTCTGCTAGTATCAAAATTAATGTGTGACATCAAGCTAATAACTAACTTAAGGGTTTTTGCGTTTTGTGATAGCAGACATGAATTTTTTAATGTTTTATTTTAATTTCTTAAGACAAGTTGTTATGTCTTAAATTGTGTCCCCCTCAAAAAAAGGTATGTTGCAGTCCAAACCCCCAGTACCTTAGAATGTGACCTTATTTGGATCTTTGCAGAGGTAATCAAGTTAAAATGAGGCCATTAGGGTGGGCCCCTATCTCAATAGGACTGAGGTCCTTACACAAAGGGGTAAATGTGGACACAGATACAAATGGGCATGGAAGGAAGACAATGTAAAGAGACACAGGGCGAAGACAGCCATCTACAAGCCAAGGAGAAAGGCCTGGAATAGATCTTTTCCTTGCCACAAACCACCCTCAAAAAGAATCAACCCTGTTAATAACATTTTCATTCCAGACATTCCAGACTCCTTTAGAACTGTTAGACATTACATTACTGTTGTTTAAGCCACCCAATACATGGTTCTTTTTTACAGCAGCCCTAGCATAAACTAATACAACAGTGTTGGGACTGAAAAAATTACATTTATATTTTTTTTAATTTTGGAGTTGCTATTTTCTCACTAAACTGTAGTTTGAAAAAAGTTTTGCTTCTCAATTCTGTTGACCTTTGTGTCATTTTTAATGTCTACTTACTTTTGATTCAATTAGTCATTTATACAAAGCAGTTTTAATTTGGTTTCTAAAAATGAAATTATCAGGATTCTTGGGATTTTGTGTAAATAAATATTTACTGGCAGGTTGAGTCAGAATTCTAAATCCTTTTTAACTGGCTCAATAAGAACCTAAGTAATATACACACACATATACAAACACACTCCCCTCTAAATTGTTGGTAAACAATAAATATGCCCAGGTCCACACAACATAATTAAGTTTTCTATCATATGATACTAAAAGCCTAACACAATTCCTCTTCTAAATGTGAAAATTCTCATCCTGGAGATTCATGTATGCACATTTATATATTTATCATCACTGAGAACCAAAGTAAGTCTAGGTATGAGGTATACTCAGTAACTTCACAAAGAATATGGTGATCTGAGTTTGAATTTCTGAAATTATAAAAAAAATGTATATGTGGGTTTAATTCATATAATGTACATGAATTTATGAACACCTTTATGATTAAAACTCAAAAAAGAAAAATTATGCTTAATATATAAAGATAAAGAAAATTATTGAAAAATACAGGTTTACCTTTAAAATAGCTGCCAAACCAACTACTGCATTTTTCATAATGCAATCTAATTTTTTCCCTATTCTGAATTTGAAGGATTCACAAATTATTCTAGTTTGTTACCAAAAAGAAAAAAACAAAAAAAAAAAAACAAAAAAACGACTAGTATGAAATTATGATTCTAATCAGTCCTAAGAAAAAAGTCTAGACGAATATACTTTTAATAAAGAAAATACCAGGTATACAAATTGTTTAATATTCAAAGTCCCAACATTATATTTCTTTCATAAGTGATACTGCCTTCAGGTTTATCTTACTTCCTAATGCTCTTAATGGAGCCTAAGGATACTGCAGAAACCTAAATTTTGCAATCTTTAAATAGATGAAAGCCAATCATAAATAATGCATTTTTGCATTGAGATAAGAGATTCTGCTTGGCTATTTTAAAGTTAAAAAAACAGGATCTATTCCGCTTAGGTGCTTTTGCAACAAATCAAATACTAATCATCATTTTGCTTATATTTTACTGTTGGTCATCAGGACTGCCCTACCATATAAAATGATATACAATAATCTCTCTCAGTGACAGATTAATTGGTTTTTTCTGTGTCTCATTTTAGAATGTTTAAAGTGCCATACTGGGCTAGAAATCCTAATTCTTGGACAGTGCTTCCAAAACATATTTCATAGAAGAGTTCTGAGAAGCTGAGGCAGCTTCTGTATAGACTTGTGACCTCCCTCTTTTTCCCACGTCCCTCCAGGGAATAACAAGCCAACCAACCCAGAGATGATGTCATAGCCTGCATCTCTAGGAAGGCAGAGGCTGGACCTCCTTGACCTTGGTGCCAGGGAAGCCATGTGCCTTGCCTTAGAGACCTAGCTTCTTCTGTTCCCATCCCCGGTATGTTCCTCCCTAGAAGGTCACTTGGCTTAATCATGAAATTCCTTCACGTTTTTTCTCACATATCTCCTCTTCAAGAAGAACCCCAGCTGCCCTATTAACTGTCTTTCTCTTCCTAACATTTGAGGTTTCCCTTATCCTCTTTAATTTTTCTTCTTCTGATAGCATTTTTATACTTATGTTTTATCACCCTTAAACCCTGATAAACATATACTTCATGCATGAAGAAATCTTTTTTGGTTTGTTTCCTGTATATTCTATGTGCTAGGAATACTGTCTGATAAATAGCAGACATTCACTAAATATCTATGAATGACTGAATAAATGAGCAGCTACAGAGGAGAGTACCTGCTATTCCTTGCTGCCTAGATAAACAAACCAACAACCCTGACCCCCCGTGAATTCTCTGAGAAGCTAGGAGTCTGCATTTGCCTGCCTGCCATGGATGTAGAGAGAAGCTGCTCTAGTGAGCTACATAGTTCCCAGAACCTGCAGTGGAGCCAACTGCTTCTTGCCCTCCAGGGAGACCAGAGAGGGACTGGACCTCCAATTCCCTGGCCGTTTTCAGTCCCAAAGAGGAGAAACTTCTTTGCTTTCCACTATATATTGCTTTCCTGCTATGGTAGAGATGCCAAAAAGCTGAACTTCATGGATTCCGAAAAATCCCCAAATTATGAGCCAACAAATTAAAAATGCAACTCACTTAAGGACACTCAGTTACCTAAAGGAGGAAGACCAAACTGAAAATCAAGGATGAGGCAATTCCTACTGAAATGAAACTGGAAAAGAGGCAGAAAAGAATATTACAAAGCAAGACAAACAAAATAAAGAGGTCAAAAAAATGTTGAAGAGCAAAACCATACAACTAGACTCTAACGATACTCTTTTAGAAAATAATAAAGATTTCCCTCTCATTTTATGAAGTCTGCATTAACTTTATATCAAAAGCCAGCAAAAGATATTACATACCTTAAAAGAAAACTACAGACAGATATCCCTCATGAACATAGACACAAAATTTCATTAGCAACTAAATGTTGGCAAATTAAATTTAATCATATGTTAATAATATGCACCATGACCAAGTCAGATTTATCTCAGGAATACAGGTTAATACAATGTTCAAAGAGCAATGAGTGTAATTCACTGTGTTTTCAGACTGGAAAATTTAAAAAAAGAAAAGAAAAAAGTATGACCATCTCAATAATTGTAGAAAAAGTACTTACCAAAATCCAACATCCATTTCCGATTTTTAAAATTTCTCATCCCTCTATAGTAATAGAAGAGAACTTCCTCTACCCAATCAAGAATATCTTTGAAAAAAAATCAATGCTAACATTATATGTAATGTTGAAACACCGAAAGCTTACCTGTAACTTCAGGAATGAAGTGAGGATATCTGCTCTTACTACTTCTATTCATCTTAATAACAGAGGTCCTAACCACTGCAATAAGGAAAAAAAAAAATGGAACAAAATATCATAAATATTTGAAAGGAAGAAATAAAAACTGTCTTCATTCACAGATAACATGACCATACCCAAAATAAATTATAAGGAATATGCAAAAAAAACTATTAGGAGTAATGAGTAAGTTTAGGGAGGTCAAATATTCAATGTTGGTATGCAAAAATTAAATTATTTCTATATACTAACCATAAAATTGGGAATAAAAAATAAAAAATACCATGACTACTTAGAGATAACCTTAAAATATGTGAAAGGAGTATACACTGAAAACTATAAAATATTTTAAGAAAATTGCTAATAGACCAAAAAAGAGTATCACTTGAATGGAAAAATAACTTAAAATGGCAATTCTCCCCAATTTAATATATAGATTTATTGCAATCCTTTTCAAAATCACAGCAGGGGTTTTACATAAATTAGCCAACTGACTCTAAATGTATATTGGAAAGACAAATAAATTGGAATAGCCAAAATAATATTGAAACAAAAACCTAGGACTTACACTTCCCAATTTCAGAATTATTATAAAGCTATTATAATAAAAAAGTGAACAAAAGAAGAACACACAGGATCAAGAGAAGAGAACTTAGAATCCAGAAAAAACTCTTTCATTCATGGTCAATTGATTTTTAACAAAGACAACAGGGTATATGAATAAGGAATTGTCTATTCAACAAATGGTGCTGAGACAATTGTATAATCATAGACAAAAAGATAAATCTAGCCTCTTAACCCTCATCATATGCCAACATTAATTCAAAATGGATCAGAGACTTCAATGTAAAATCTAAAACTATTTTAAAAACTGGGCAAATATGTGAACAGATGCATTACCAAGGAATATTTACAAATGGCAAATAAGCACACGAAAATATGTTCCACATCATTAGTCATCAGAGAAGTGAAAATTAAAACAATGAGTTACCACTAAAGTAATTTAGAATGGTTAAAACTAAAAAGAGTTAAAATACCAAGTTTTGGCAAGAATGTGCAGCAACTGTAATTCTCATACTTTGCTGGCAGGAATGCACTATAGCCATGTTGGAAAGCAGTTTGGCAGTGTCTTACAAAGTTAAACATGCATTTAACATACAACCCAGCTATTCCACTCTTTGGAAAAATAAAACATCTGTCTACACAAAAAATTATACTTGAATGCTCACAGCAGCTTTGTTCATAATAGGATAAAACTGAAAACCATCCGAAGGCCTATGAACTAGTGAGTGGTGAAATATCCATTCAACAGAATCAATCAAAAAGGAATCAAAGCAATCAAAGAACCTAACTACTGAAACTAACCACTGTTAGTGGTTACACAATACATGAGTATTTACAAGGATAAATCTTAAAAGCATTATGCTAAGTGAGAAAAAGTCAGACTCACCAAAAGCATATATAGTATGATTCTAATTATACGAAATTCTAGACAAGGCAAAATTGTAATGACGGAATAAGCAGATCAGGGGTTAACTGGTTCTACGGGTGGGAGGAAAATGAATTGTAAGTGGTACATTTAACTTTAGGGAGTGACGCAAGTGTTCTTAAACTTTCACAAATTTTTGAATTATATTGTGTCCAAATTATAACCCATAAAACTGATTTTGAGAAATTTGGAAAATGCAATGGAAGTATCCCTCCCTGTCCAAACTCAAATTACAGAAACTCTCACCATCTGAATGTAGGGACCTGCATTCCACAAAGAACTACTTTCTGAAAATGAACAGAAAAGCAACAGCAACCTGGAAAAGAGCAGCATCCTTGAGCCAAAAGGCCTTGGGGCTGGCACCCTCTCTGGAATACACTTCCCTTGCAAAATGTCCTCCACAGCGGAGCATGTGGGGCCTTCATCCAAACACTTTCAAAGATTTCTGGCAGTCTTTGCTCTCTGCCGTGCCCCCATCACCAAAGCATTATCACAGATTTCTCAAAAATAAAAAAATTTTTTTCATAGGATCCTTCACAAAGGAAGCAATATTTTCCTTCCAGGAGCTCCTGTAAACTATATGTCCCCAACTAAAACTTTTTTTTTTTTATTTATTGTTTAAAGATTTTATTTTTTTAAGATTTTATTTATTTATTTGACAGAGAGAGAGAGACAGCCAGCAAGAGAGGGAACACAAGCAGAGGGAGTGGGGAAGAAGAAGCAGGCTTCCCAGCAGAGCAGGGAGCCTGATGAGGGGCTGGATCATGCCCTGAGCCAAAGGCAGACACTTAACGACTGAGCCACCCAGGTGCCCCAAAAGATTTTTTTTATGTATGTATATATGTATGTATGTATGTATGTATTTGTCAGAGAGAGAGAGAGCACAAGCAGGGGGAGCAGGGCAGGCAGAGGGAGAAGCAGGCTCCCCGCTGAGCAAGGAGCCTGATGTGGGACTTGATTCCAGGACCCTGGGACCATGACCTGAGCTGAAGGCAGATGCTTAACCGACTGAGCCACCCAGACATCGCAAAAGTTTTTTAAAATTCAATGTTGAATTATTACATTCTACTTATATATATCTACTCTATTTTTACTGCTCCTTGCTATGAAACTTATTTCTGGTGATTATTTTTTGTGGCCTCATAATGCTTTGATACAGTGGCATTGACCCAGTAGCAGTCAGTAAGGATTCATTTTCAAATAAACCATATTTCAGCATTTTGTGTGTGTGCATGTGATTGGTCCAGAATTCTACAATCGTCTTTAGGAACTTCTTCCTATGATCCAAACTAGTAGATATAACCATCTTTTCTTACAAATTAATATTTCTTACTAGCTGAGGTCTGAGAATTTAATGCCATTCTTGTTTGTTTGGTTTATATTAAATTTATATTCTATTATAGATTAGGAAGGAGAAAAGTGTATGTGTGAGTGTGTATGTGGGTCCTTATTTACAAATTACATCATACACCTATTAGAGTATTGATTGAGTACAAGGTCTCCTGTTAATATGAAAACAATCATTATGAGTGCTTTTTGGTGATTTTTTTTTCTTCCATCTTTGTCTTCTCTTACTAGCTCCTTGTTTGCTAAAGAAAGAAGATAATTTAAAAACTCAGAAACGTATCCTTTCAAAATCATATGAAGGACATCCACACTTGCAGAATTCATAAGCACTAACACAGTATACTTACAAACGTAAAAAACAAGTATTTATTAAAACTTCTATGGTGATAGGATCTTTTTTTTTACTATTCCCATTTACTGTTTGACGGGGTAGGTAATCATAAAATATTAATCAGTGATAATTCAACTTATTCATATATTCAAATAATACATTTATAATTAATATATTGAAAAGCAATTAAACTTAAAAATTTGTTAAAATGTCCTATATGGGGGTGCCTGGGTGGCTTAGTCAGTTGAGTGTCTGCCTTCAGCTCAGGTCACAGCCCCAGGGTTCTGAGATCGAGCTCCACGTCAGGCTCCTTGCCCAGCGGGAAGCCTGCTTCTCCTTTCCCCTCTGCCCCTCCCTCTGCCCATGCTTTCTTTCTCATATAAATATAATCTCAAATAAATAAAATCTTTTAAAAAATGTTCTATATAATCAAATTGGTACATTTTAAAATAAAATAATACATTTCTGACTGTAAGTATTAGTCATGGTTGAAATTAATCATGAATGTCACCCAAAAATAAATAATCAATAGATGCCTCTTTGTAGTTCATACAAAGTTTATTCTAATATATATTTTTGCTGTCTTCAAGCATCTCCAAGCTTCTAATAACCTGTAGATACATTTAGGTTTGCATTAAGTAAGGAGGGATAGTTGATGTTAAGGAAAAATATACTTCTATATAAAGCAAGTTTAGTCTACTCTCAATGAAAGGAAAACTTCATTGAAGTACAAATGCCAACTGTAAGCTAACAACATTCAAGCTTGTTCATGGTAGTTATCCAGCACTTCAGAGAATGAAGACTGAGAGAGAGAGAGCACAGAGAAGTCTTGCACTTATAATAGTGACCCAGAGAATATGTTTAATCTTACCGGTCAGAATTTCAGAAGTTCAAATTTGACATCTCGCATGTCTTTGTATCTATTATGGCACCATTTTTGTATAGACCGTTTAGTTTCTTTCAAGAAAAAATTCTACATTTGATCTTTATGTATGAAAGCAGCAAAAACTGTACTTGATAAAAATATAAACCTTGAGCTAGATTATTTTTCTACCTAAGACACTGGCCTGGAATGTCATGGAAAATCATAGACAACAACAAGCACTGCACCAAAATATCAAGTAGACCACTGATAATTATCAGTTCATCTCATATAGATCATCACAGGATTGATATACTGAAGTTGTGTCCTCTACCGCATAGGGAAATACATGGATAAGAGGGACATTTTACAATAGAAGTTCCCGGGGGGGGGGGGATGAGCAGAAATCAGGCACTCAAAAGCATTTCTGTTGAATAATTTGGTATTACAACTACCACCATTAGCCTATTTAATTAATAATGTTCAAACTATGTTAAATATATTCTTTAAAAAATACTATTTTTAACCTATTAATACTCATTTTGAAATTGACCCTTCACAATTTTCCTGATCTCAAGGGAACTTCAGCTCCTCTCATCTATATTCTTTAGTGTGGAGCAATTAACATATATCCCAGCAGCTTAGATTCTGTTTGACTGTGATTATCTTAAAAGTGTCAGGAGACTGAAACCATACTGTTAGAAGACAGGCCATGACATGATAAAACAGTGTTTCTAAAACCATGGGCATTTTCACAGTTCAACTAGTTTAAACTGAGAGGCAGTTCTCCAAATATCTTTACCCTAGTTAATGCCTATCGAGGATTTAGTTATCTATTCTGTACTGTATTACTTTGACCTGGAGATTTAGCAAAGCCCATAGGAAAGATGCTTCAAAGTGAAAGAGATAAACTGGAGTAAAAGCTTAGCCTTAGGAATTAGAGGGTTTTAACATAGAGATAACATAATTCAAACACCATTTTTTACAGATAAACAGAATTCTAATTTAGTTATCTATTCTATCATCTATCTAATCCACCTATGTATCTGCCTATCTAGTTATCTATCACTATGTAAAAAACTACTCCAAAATTTAGTAGTTTTCACAATCATTTTATATCACACCCCTCTGTGGTCAGGAAATCAGGCAGGGCTTGGTTGTGCATTACTTCTATCATGCAAGACACTGAATGGATCACTCAATGGTATTAAGCTGGTAGCTGAGCTTGTCTGAGGAATCTACGATGGGTAACTCCAAATTTACTTGGAGTTTTTCTTTCTTTCCTTAATCATGAATGAACATTGAATTATATAAAAATATTTCCACATAATATGATGAATATATTGTTTTATAATTTATATATTACAAAATATATATAAAATATAATTTATATATTACATTATTTTCAAACATTAAATACTTCTTGAAATACCAGAACATGCCTTACTCAGTCATGTTTTCTTTTAATGCACTAATTTTAAAGATGTGGTTAGCTAATATAATTTAAAGTTATTTGTACATTTACTGAGAAGTGAAATTAGTATAGTACCTACTTCAGTTGGTTGGTAAAAGATTAAATGAGTTAACATTTATAAAGTCCTTAAAACAATGCCAACCAACTAGTACATAAGTACTACATGAGGTTAACAAAAAATAGCATGGTGCATTCTTGTTTTCATTACCAAATATATATCAACCTCCTAAAATGAAATCAGTAAGGTTAATGTTTCTCTACTTTTTGAAAGAATTTTAATAGGATGTCAATTATCTATTATTGAATTTTTTTTAAAGATTTTATTTATTTATTTGACAGAGAGACAGCCAGCGAGAGAGGGAACACAAGCAGGGGGAGTGGGAGAGGAGGAAGCAGGCTCCCAGCAGAAGAGCCTGATGTGGGGCTCGATCCCAGATCGCCGGGATCACGCCCTGAGCCGAAGGCAAACGCTTAACGACTGCGCTACCCAGGCGCCCCTATTAATTGAATATTTTAACAATGGACCTGGTTTGGGGTTTGTTTGTTGGTCTGTTTGCTTATGTGGAAGTGGGTATATGAATTACTATTTCAAGTTCTTATTTCTTGAAGTTCTATTCAACTTTTCTATTTCTTCTTATATAATTTTTGATAAAACAAACTACAGGCAAAGTACTCCTACCCCTGGAGCTTCCATTTTGTAACAAGGAGGCAAAGAATACAGATGCCAAGAATAAATAATACAAGGGTAGGTTAAAGAGTAACAAAATCATAGTGTTATTTTACATCAAGTGTAGAGTGAAGTCCTCTTTGTTTAAATGTGGTAAGAGTTTCCTAGACTATTGTAACAATGCAGCACTGATTGGTTTAAATGACAACTATGTTCTCCTATTTCTAGAGGCTAGAAATTGGAAATCAAGGTGTCAGCAAGTTAGTTCCTTCTGAGGGCTCTGAGGGAAGAATCTGTTCAGGCCTCTCTCCTTGGTTTATAAATGCCATCTCCATGTTCAAAGGTGCTCTCTTTATATGCATGTCTGTGTCCAAAACTGCCCTTTTTTATAAGAATACCAATCATGCTGAATTAGGGCCCATCCTAATGATCTCATCTTAACACAATTAATTATATATGCAATGACCCAATTTCCAAATAAGATCACATTCTAAGGTACCAGATGTTAGGACTTCAACATATCTCTTTTTTTTTTTTTTTTGAGTGGGGGTTGGGTGGACACAATTCAACCCATAACAGATGATAATTCAGTAGAGATCTGAATAAGGAGAGAAAGACAATTACAAGAATTTCTGGAGAAAAGAGTGTTCCAAGCAGAGGGAGTAGCCAAAGGCCATGAGACAGAAGCTTCCCCAGCATTTCCCAAGAAAAGTATATGTCCAGTGTGTGGTACAAAGTGAAGGAGGGGATGGGGAAAGGATGTGGATCAGAAATGCAGTGGGGGACCAGATCCGGAGGAATCTGGCACTAGGTTCCTGGTAAACTATGGTAAGGACACAGAGTTTATTCTGTGTTTTGAGCTGATAAGTGGCATGATCTGACTTTGTAGAAAATAAACAGAGAAGTCAAGTATGGAAGCTAAGAAACCTGTTATGTAGTTATCACAATAATGCAGAGGAGAGATTATGGTAGAGGCTAAGAGTAATATAGTACTAGGAGATATGAGAAATGATTCAATACGAGATATATTTTGAAGACAGATTTCACATATTTTACCAACAGGTCGAATACTACTTAGGAATGCTTAGATTAATATCTCCAGACCACATGAGTAATAGAAATTTGAACTTTAAATTTGGAGTGATGCAAGATGGCAGAATAGGAGGTCCCTAGCTCACATCCCTCCACATAAACTTATAGTGCGATATGCCTGTGATTAGACATTCTGAAGCAAGTTCTTTCCTTTAAACTCCCAGAGCTCAGAGTGAATTAAACCACTTCCAGTTTCCTTCCCTTTGATAGGTTGGTAGATTTGTTCTAATACTATTTTACTTAAGTTGTAAAGTTTTCGGCATATAATTCTCCATGTGTCTAAAAGCCCAAGGAGCCTTAACTGTCCCCAGCCCCAATCTATTCCACTTTTACACTTCCTAGAGACTGTTAAGATCTCGATCTCTAGGTCAGGTAGACATCCAATGTACTGCAGGAGTCTAGGTTGAGAATTAGCTTATTACTACAGTTCGCTCTTCACATTTTGTGCCAAGAGATTTTTCATTATCTTATTTAAACTCAGCCTGCACTTAAAAACATGTTAAATTGTATCTAGCATTGCTGGTAGTTTGAAGCTAGTAGGGTTATCTGGATATATGTTCCAATAAAGGGACAGAAACATATACACAATGTTCATGAGTAAAAGGGCATGCTCTACTTGAATTCACAAATGCAACTCAATCAGCTGAAAATTAATGATGCTAAATGACAGACCTGATTGTTTCCTTACAAAAATCATATTCATCTTGGTAACATGTACATATTATTGTTTCTCATCTTCTATGCTTATAATTTTTTTATTCAAGAGACCACGTTTCCTTTTATTTTAAAAACTTTCTCTTGTTTTGACATATCAGGCTTTCATATTATTTAAGTCATTAGTGTTCGATGTAAATAATAATATTGAGATTAAGTGAAAAATTGGTGCAATACCTTCATCTTAATACTTGAGGTGTTTTGTTTTTGTTTGGTATCAGTACAAGAGTTTGAAAACGTTGCTAATTACTAAACTTAAAAAAAAAAAAAACCTTTGATAATTCCACTCTTCACACAGAATCATAAGTATTAGCCATAATAGTAATACTGACATTAGGCTACTGAAAGTATACAATTTATAAATGTAAAGCTCTATAAATTTGCAAAGTAAGCTTGCCATTTTAACCGAAACGCATCAAGAGACAAAATTTCACCAGGGCCCGCAGAAACTTCCCTTTGCACACCTAGACACTGCTTCTACCATGAAACACCATAAGTAACCACTCTTAGGGTTTAAAACAATTAGATATATATAGACTTGGAGTATTTTTGAGCTTCATATCAATACAATCATACAATATGTAGCTTAAATTATGTTTTTGAAAAATAATTTGTGTGTAGCTTTAGTTTATTTTTAATGCAGTTTAGTATTACCTATTATGTTACTGATGAGCATTTGGGTTATTCCCACTTTGGGACTATTACAAATACTTCTTATATAAACTTTTTTGTGCATGTCTTTTGAGGGTCATATTTGTATGCAGGTATTTCTTTGGGGCACATACTTACAAATGGAATTGCTATCATTGTTTTGCCAACTACAATACCTTGTCACTATTTTTCACAAGTTACTTTTTCTCTGTTCTTTATTTTGCATCTTTTTATCCCTTCCAGACTTTAGTGTGGATATTATTTATTAGCCTGTCAACCCTAATCCTGTATTGTACCAAATTCTTAATATTAGATAGTTCCTTTTTCATGTGTACAATTTTTACTTGATACTTTAATAAATTCACATTCTCTGATGAAATTCTTTATATGTTAAGCTATTTTCTTTATATTTTCTTGAACGTATAAATTATAGTTCTTCTTAAGCCCTAGTTAGCTATTTCCAAAATCTGAGTCCATTATGGGTCTGTTTCTATTTTCTATTATTTCTCTTAGTTTCAATTATATAGTCAAGTCCCTTGTATAATCAGGTTTTGGGGGGGGGGGTTGGCTTTTGTTTTTTTTGTTTTTTTTTTTGTTTTTTACTAAATACTGCAAATAACATAAAAAATATGAAGTCTCCAGAAAAATATTCATTCCTTCTAAATAGGACTCATCCATTTCTTTTCTAGCAGGTGTATTGGGTTATTATGTCATTTGATGCACTAAATGACATTCATGGTAGGTAATATTATCATTCCCATTTTATAGATAAAAGCATCAAGGTTTTGACTAACAGCAGTTGACCCACTATTGCCCCTGCTTATACAGATATTCTCCCTGGTTAAGTTTAGTCCCTCTTATTCAACTGACAATCCATCCATGTTCCTCTTGCCCCCACGATGTGTAGGGAGGCTTGTAAGTGTCCAAAAATGCTAAAAGCCATGTTGCACATGAGTTATGATAAGGAACATTCATGTTGGAGGCCAT
Source organism: Ursus arctos (assembly GCF_023065955.2). Classification (NCBI taxonomy): domain Eukaryota; kingdom Metazoa; phylum Chordata; class Mammalia; order Carnivora; family Ursidae; genus Ursus; species Ursus arctos. The sequence goes on along the minus strand of NW_026622985.1, from coordinate 63,969,423 downwards.
TTCATCATCTGGGTTCCTTCTAAATTTCCAACCTGGTCTTCTGCAATAAAACAACAATACTAATACTACTAATAACAACAGTTAATAAGAAGTCTCTATTCTCCCTCTAAAATATATTTCCTCTCCAATTTAAATTGTGTTGCTACTCAGCATGATTTCTCCTCTTACCTCAGGCCACTCCTTTGTAGTATCCAAAAATCAGCTCTGTAAGAAAGTATCTAAGGAGGGAATCACATTCTCATATTTAATTTGTCAGTTTCCTTTAATCTTTGCTTCTGTTTCAGTGTGGGTTGTGGTGGGCAGGACTGAAGAAGGAAAATGATATGAGAAAGTAAAAGTGGAAAGAAATGTTCAAATTAACTCTATCAAAATACCCTGCCACAATAAATTAAGCAAATTGCCTAGAACAGTATTGTGTGGAAGAAGATGTATTTGCCTCATCCAGGTGGACCATTTCTTAAGCCTGTGCGTAACAGGAGGCTCTCGTTGACCACCAATGCTTTCCCTTCAGGATGACTAAGTGCTCCCTCTCCATATTCTCAAAGACTCTCAGGCTACATTTTTCCTAGAATTACTAAACTGTGTTTACAATATCTAAATATGCTTCTGTCTCCCTCTTGTACACCATAAGTCACTCTAGAGGCCAACAGTAATAGCTTATTTATCTATTTACTATGGTGACTCTACTCTTCCTTTCATACACACATGAAAAGTCACTGAAAGAGAAGTCGACATTTGTTCTGTACTTTCTCTTGGCCCTTTCGCTCCTTAGCCCAATACAATCTACCTACCATGTTTCAATACACCAATAGTCTTCTTATTAACAGTACTAGTTATTATCTTATGTTGTGTCAAAATAGTTATTACCAAGTCCCATAGGCAGACTTCAGGCTATCTTACTTAAGATCTCTGGAACAAATAACTGCTAATTACTCTCTCTTGAATTTCTCTCTTACTTCTGTTTCCATGACACTTTTCTCCTTTAACCTCCTATGCCTCTGGCTATTCCTTTTCAATTTCTTCAGTGTGCTGTAATTTCTCTATTGTGTCTCTGTGTGCCTGTAGTCATTTACATTCCTCATTTCATTCTGTACACTTCACCTAAGATAGCATCTGTTGGGGCCATCTGCCCCTGAAGACAATTATACCAGTCTACCATACGGCCAATTGATCCACTGATTTCACTGATGACACCTTCCTTTATCTCTTTTCTTCACAACAGGTGTGCTTACTTATCTTTTTCAGGAAAAACAACAACAATAAAAACAAAACTATGGCTGTTGAGGAAAATTGACTTTCTGGCAAAGTGCTATTAGGAAATCCATTCATTTGGGAAAGGAAACAACTCTATCAGCATGGTAAAGATATCTGCCAGAACCACAGGGAGACAGTCAAGGGAATGTCAATCTGTGGGATTTCACAACTCCACAGAAGAATATTTCCTCTTGCTCTTTTATTGTCACCTATGTCTGGATTATATATTATCAAATTGGTTCCATGACATCTACATCCTACTGTAGACAAACAAAGAGAATTCATTTTTGCATGTCTTCAGATACCAATTACAGCATTTGGTAGAATTCCAAACTCTCTCTCTCAAATAACTAAATGAAATATTAAAAAAAAAAATTCTTGGAAATAGGATAAATGTCCCATTCTTTGTGACTATTATGATCCACTTAGGATGTTAGTTCATGGATTAATTTCTCTATTCTTTAAAAGATAAAAATATTTTAAGAGCACAGACGAGAGACTGTGTTTAATGTGAAATCCTCAGAACAATGGAAAAAAGGAATGTGAACTTTCAGGAAGGCTTTAGAGGTAAAGCAATCTTATCAGTTGCACTGTATCAACAGAAAGTAAATGAAGGGGGCAATACAGACGTAGTGGGCAGTTGTGAGGGGCCTTGAGAGCAATGATATAGGAGGAATGAGTCAGAATTAATCCTTCCCAATCAATTCTCACTGAGACCATAATCCTTTAAAGTCTGCACTGCCAGTCTGATCAAAAGGACAGATTACAGCTTTATAGTCTTCGCACTTCGTCAGCAAAGACTATATTTCGATGATTACAAAACTATAAGTTGAAATAAAATTAGCTGATTTGATTTTCCCTTAAAAAAATAGGAATAAAATACTTACAGACCAAAAGCCCAGTGTCCAACTTTTATAGAAATGACCATAGTACTTATAAACCTGAAATAATGAACCTCTAGACAATAAACTTATTACCTCCAACTGGTAAATTACTACCTACTGGATGGCTTAAAACTATAGAAATTTATTCTCTCATGGTTCTAGAGACTGGAATTCTGACATCAAGGTGTCAAAAAAGCCATGCTTCCTCTGAAGGCTCTAGGGAAGATTCCTTTCTGTTTCTTCCTAGCTTCTGGTGGTTGACAGCAATCCTTGGCATTCCTTGTCTTTACATCACTCCAATCTGCCTCCGTATTCACATGCTCTTCCTCCCAGTGTTTATTTATGTCCTCTCGTCTTCAAATAAGGACACCACTCACTGGATTTACGGTCCATCCTAATCCAGTATTACCTCATACTAATTAACATCTGCAAAGACTGTTTCCAAATAAGGTCATATTCCAAGATTTCAGGTCGGTATGAATTCAGGGGAAATTTTATGCATGTACAAACAGGTTTTTCTTTTCCAAAGAAATATTCAGCAACATTTGTGGGTTTTTTCCTGCATTTTAATATATAGGGAGCAGAGGGTCTTATCATAATGTTAGTTGAAAGAGACAAAAGGCTCCAATATAACCACCTGTGATATTAACATACTTCTTCATTGTCTTCTCATCGAGTTTCAGCTATGTATCATCAATAGCATGAATCACATCAAGAGAAGAGAGAGCTTCACTGACATCCATTATGCCATTCCATTTACTTTGTGGGACAGACTGCTATAAATACATGGTCACCAATTTTCCAAACTACAGCTTCACAGATTGTCATGTATGCCTAGAGCCTAACAATCAACCTGGGATATCCTTTTCACCATCATTCTAGAGGTTCCTTGTCTTTTTCTTGTGTTGGATCTCCTGTTTCCTGGCCCTGTCCCATCTTTATTGCTTAAATTCTCCATTTTTATGGAACACATTTGCTAGTACCTTCCAAAGAAAGGGAAATGGAAAATTAAATTTTCCCTTTCTTGTATGTATTAAATAAAACTTGACAGCTGGGCATGGTAAAGAACTGTCATTTATAAATCATTTTTCTTCAGCTATTTGAAGATATTATATCGTTTCTTGTTTCCAATATTGCTTTTTGAAAAATACAGCACTTTTACTGGTCTTATAGTTTGTTATGCTTTCCTTCTTTTTTTTTTTTTTTTTCAAGTCTTTCTGTTCTAATCTCTGGGAGATTTCCTCAACTTTATAACACTTACATAAGTACTTTTTCTCCTGTGATCATTTTTTAAATTTTATGATATTCCTTGAATGTTTCTCCTTATAGCATCTTATTTTTGTCTTATAAGTAGTCTCTTGATCACTGTTAGGATATTAATGTTAACTTTTTTCTTTAAGCATAGTATTTGTTCCCTCTACATTGCTTTTCCTTTTATTTCTAATTCTATCTTCCCTTTTACACATTCCCTCAAGATACCTCATAATTATTTGCTTACTTAGGATAAAGAGTGGCAGGAAGAGGGTGCTCAAAAGCAAACAGAGCTCTGAGCATCTGGTATGGACTGACAAACTTGGACTTCACTGGAGGGAGATCTGGACAATTATTACAAAATCCTGGATGTCAATCTTTTTGTTTTCTATGTTATGAGAAGGCAAATTTCCCAGAGATAGATATTCTAGTCTCTTCTCAGAGAACAGAAATCGGGTTGTCCACATACTAGGAGCCAAGCAAAGAGACAAAAACCTTGGCATTTATATGTATGCAGTCTATTCACTCTTCTCTTTACAATATTATACATTTACTCTCAACAGCCCAGTCCAAGAATAATTTAACCTTGGCTAACAAGCAAATATCCAGAGCACTATCAAAGTAATAGAAAAGCAATCTAATGGAATGGAAGAGATAATCTAGGAATTTGGTTAGGTTTTTTTGTTTTGTTTTTTAATTAACATATAATGAATTATTTGTTTCATGGGTACAGGTGATTCATCAATCTTATATAATAGCCAGTTCTCATTACAACATATACCTTCCTCAATGTCCATCACCCAGTTACCCAACCCCCCATCCCCCTCCCCTCTAGCAACCCTAGTTTGTTTCCTATAGTTAAGAGTCTCTTATGGTTTGTCTCCCTCGCTGGTTTTGTCTTATTTCACTTTTTCCTCTCTTCCTCTATGATCCTCTGCCTTGTTTCTTAAATTCCACATATCAGTGAGATCATATGATAATTCTTTCTCTGATTGACTTATATCACTTAACATAATACCCTCTAGTTCCATCCACATTGCTGCAAATGGGAAGATTTCATTTTTTGATGGATGCATAATATTCCATTGTATGTGTGTGTGTGTGTGTGTGTGTACACACATATACACCACATCTTTTTTATCTATTCATCTGTCGATGGACATCTAGGCTCTTCCCATAGTTTGGCTATTGTGGACATTGCTGCTATAAACATTAGGGTGCAGGTGCCCCTCTGGATCACTACATTTGTATCTTTGGGGTAAACATCCAGTAGTGCAATTGCCATGTTGTAGGCTAGCTCTATTTTTAACTTTTTGAGGAACCTCCACACTGTTTTCCAGAGTGGCTGCACTAGCTTGCATTCCCACCAACACTGTAGGAGGGTTCCCCTTTCTCCACATCCTTGCCAACATCTGTCATTTCCTGACTTGTTAATTTTAGCCATTCTGACTGGTGTGAGGTAGTATCTCATTGTGGTTTTGATTTGTATTTCCCTGATGCCGAGTGATGTTGAACACTTTTTCATATGTCTGTTGGCAATTTGGATGTCTTCTTTGGAGAAATGTCTGTTCATGTCTTCTGCCCATTTCTTGATTGGATTATTTTTTCTTTGGGTGTCGAGTTTGATAAATTCTTTATAGATTTTGGATACTAGCCAAATATCTTCTCTATTTGCAAATGACATATAAGAATTTGGTTTTTAATCATCAGATCTTCCTTAACAGCATACTGCTTCACTCCTAGTTCCTGAGTTTTCTGAATTTTTTAAATTTTTGGCTCCTTTTTCTATTTCCAGGTTAGCATTAGCTAAGTGGGCCTAGTCCATCACCTTCTAACTTCCAAAACGCTGTTGCAATTGTTTTCTCTCCTGTCTTTGTGGGTCTATGTCTTCGAAAAAATAATCCCTTTAATATAGTTTTAGTGATGTTTGAAAGGATCAATATTAGATACATGTATTTAATGTCTTCAAAGCATAAAACATCCAGGAAAAATTTTATTGTATAAAAAACAGAAATGAGAAAGTAATTTTCAGCCCAGAAAGGTAGGCTATTATCTTGATTCAAATACTACAAAACATGGACTTGACTCAGATTTACAATAATAGTAGATCACTGGCTGAATTTTGTCCCAGAAGACAGGCATCTAGAGTACTAGAGGCTAAGATAAAAATCTAATAAGCAGCACCACTTGCAATAAACATATCATGCTTATACAGGTATTAATGACATGTAAAGGAAAACAATTATGAAAGTTATTGAGTAATTAACATACATCATTTTATTAAAACTAGGCAATGATCATCAGTGGCTACTAACATCATAAAAAGAGACCACCAGATTTTATGTACCTCCTGATGTATGTGCACAATAAAGCTATATAGTTTTGGCAAAATATTGGACATAAATCCATCAAGACTCAGATATAATTATCAATTTACAGGAAATACAAGTTCTAGAATATGTCAAATGACATATTGTCAAATGACATAAGGGTGCAATAAAAAAAAAAATCTTTACTGAGGGAAACTCTGTAGAAGAACATTCCAATAGAAGTTTTGACAACAATGGAATTATTCTATATCTGGAATATTTAATACAGTAGCTACATGAGGTTATTGAGTACTTGCAATGTATTTAGTGTGACATTTTAAATTTCATTTAATTCCATGTTAAACTTTTATTTAAATTTAATTATTAAAATTTAAATAACTACATGTGGCTAGGAGCTACCTTATCAAAACATATAGCTGTTTAGGCCATTTCTACAATAACTAGCAAAGAAAACAAGAGAGAAAAGAGAATCTTATAGAAAAGACTCAAAAACGTGTCTTCCATTTACAATGTATAAATGCTTTTGGATTCTAATTAAAAGACATTGTACAAAATTATATTACTAAATATTTGAAGAAATGTGTGCACTTATATTTGATGATTTCTTTGTATATAATAAGGATGTCATGATTGTGTTTAAAATAGTTTCCATCCAAAATATTTATGTAAAATATTTACAGATGAAATTATCTGATAACTTAGATTTGGTTCAGCATAATCCAAGGTTGGGTGGAAGTATAGATAAAACAAGGTTGACCATAAGTTCATTGTTGAGGCCAATGATGGGCATCTGGGAGCACATCACCCTATTCTTTTTACTCTTGAATATGCTAGAAAATTTCCACACACTTTCCTTTTGTTTTAATACCCACATCCCAACTCCAGACATTCTGACTCTAACAAGCAACTGTGGGTGAGATCCCTAGGAAGAGGAGAGAATGTAAACAACTTTTTAGGAAGATCTCTAAGTGAGGAATCAATTTTTCAACCAGAATTTTGGTACACGTGCAAGATCAGAACATAAAAGTTGGAGAAGCAATTGATACAAATAGGTACACCTTTTCAAAGCATTCTTATCATGACTCATGTGAGGCTGATGAGGACGTAATTCAGGAGAGATGAAAATCTCTGCATGTGGCCCCTGTAAGTGTCTACAGAAATAAACCCTCAAATGTGAGCACAGAGTATAAATACAGACATTTATCTATCATTAAGATCATTTTAGGAACCCATAAACCTGTCAGTATGTTTTAATAATTAGAGTCAAATATGACAGAACTAATAAAGTAACAGAAAACTCCAAGACTATAGCAGGTATAGCATTTCTCTTACCATTGATTGAGGTTTTAATGTTTGGTTTTTTTTCCTTTAACGATAAAACATTTTTTGTACATATAAGCTTAAAAAGTGGCCTTTGGGGGGAAAAAATCCTTAAATGAACTCGCTGGGGCCATAAAGATATGCATCTATACAAAAGCAGGCTTTACAATGACTCCAAAAAAACCCAACTTTCTTTCTTCTTCTTTTTTTTTAAGATTTTATTTATTTATTTGACGGGGGGGGGGGGAACACAGCAGGGGGAGTGGGAGAGGGAGAAGCAGACTCCCCACTGGGCAGGGAGCCTGATGCTGGGCTTGATCCCAGGACCCCAGGATCATGACCTGAGCTGAAGGCAGATGCTTAACAACTGAGCCACCCAGGCGCCCAAAAAATCCAACTTTCTGATAAGTCTCTTATAAATTGTCATCTGAATTAAAACCATTCTAGATGTTCAAAATTTGCAAGCATTAATTCATGATTTCAGGGCTACTCCTCCTATTGCTTATTCATAATGTTCCTACTGGAATTAAAGGAAAGGAGGAAAATTAGCATTCACCATCCCTGCCAATGTATATATTTTTTCTATTTCAATTCTCTTGTCAACTTTATTATCTCCATTTTACAGTTAAAGTAGATTCAGAGAGGTTAATTCAGTTGCTCAATTTCACAGTTAGTGGAGGAGTAGACTTTAAACCTAATTTGAATCAAATTCCAGTATGATTTCCATTATGGTATTCTATCTTCTCCTCCACTTTGCTTTTGTTTAGCTTTGACATGTACACAAGGAGAGAGAGAGAAAGAAAGAGAGAGAGAATTCCAGACACATTTTGTTAGAAAAGATGATTACCTAAAATAGGATGCAAATTATACCTGCAAATTTCAGAAAATGCGAATGCATTTGTTCCTTAGGACTGCCATAACGAATTACTACAAACTTGGTAGCTTAAAACAATAGAAACGTGTTTTCTCAGAGTCTCTGGCAATTATCAGTGTCTCTGTCTTCCTCTGCACCCACCTCTCTGGCTTCTGCCTCTGCCACTCTGCCCTTGGAGTCCATTGCCTATCTGTAGAACCTCAGAAGTCCAAAAGCCATTTCATCCTGTATCTGTCCTCTTCTGTCCAAGCTGGCAGTGTTTCTGCTGGCATAGCAGTCTCAAAAACCTTGCCTATCTCTCATGTATGTCAAAGGGATCTACACCATTAGATAAGAGGGTTCTCCATAGATCCTTCCTGAATAATCCTTTATCTATTCCTGACTTCTGCTGAGAGGTCTAATTGGACCCATGATCATACATATACCCAATTAATCAACAAAACTGAACCCTGAACCTCTCTCCCAAACATGTTTTCCTACTAGTAAATAGACTAATATTAGCATCTTTTGCAATCAGCTAGGAGCTCCCCAAAAACTCAAGTTCTGGTTCCATATTGTTTAACAGTTCTTCCCTTAATTTATCTCTTTCCTCTTAGATTTTGCCATATACAAGGAGAACCCAGGCCACACCTCTGACACTTTGCATGGTAATCTCTTCAATGAAATACCCAAGTTTACTATTGCCAAGGACTGCTTTCCACCCAACAACACAAAACTATTAAGCCAAGTCTCCTGTGACTTTATGACATGGAACACTTCTCCAGTTTCCAATAAGATGTTCCTCATTTCTGTCTGAGATATTACCAAAAGCATCTTTTAGTGCCCACATTTCTACCAATAGCCTTTTCAAGGAATTCTACACTTTTCTGTTATATATCACAAAATTTTTCCACCCTCTACCCATTATCTAATTCCAAAACCACTTCCATATTTTTATGTAATTTTTACAGTAGCACTCCACTTCCCAGTACCAAAATCTAATATTAGGGCCATCATGAACTACCCCAAAACTCAGTGGTTTAGAACAACAGAAATTAATTCTGTCACGTTATGGAAGCAAAAAGTCTGAAATCAAGAAACCAACAGGGCTACAATCCCTCCAAATACGTAGGGGCAAATGCTTTTTTTGTATTTTCCAGCTCTGGTGGCTACCCACAATCCTTGGCATTCCCTGACCAGTAGATACATCATCGCAATCTCTCCAACTGTCTTTGTATTACCTTCTTCTCTGTGTCTCCTCTTCTTGTCTGTATGATCCCCTCTGACTCACTCTTGCAAGGATACCTGTGCTTGGATTTCAGGCCCACCCAGGCAATCTAGGGTGATTTCATCTCAAGATCCTTAGGTTAATTACATCTCCAAAGACTTTATTTCAAGTAAGGTCATATTTATAGTTATGAGAAGTTAAGACTTAGACAAATCTTTTTGAGGGTCTCCATTCAACTTACTATACTGGACTGTGTGTGTGTTTAACCGCAGAAAGTCTATAGCTACATAAATCTGATTACCATTTTGTAAGATTTAAAAGTATACAGCAAAATTTATCTCCTAATGGTGCTAAAATTCAAGTTACATATGATATTACATTTTAAAGCCATTCTTTTATATCTGATGAAAATACTATATTAAATAAGTTAATAAAGAGTAAAGAAATCTTGCCCCAGGGGAGTGGCTATCAAACTGAATGCAAATATGAAACCTACTGAGAACAGCTGATCCTTAAGGGAATGGTGAGTTTATATTTGCATTCACTGTTTTGTCACTGTCTATAAAAGGTATCAGGTATCTGTTCTTTAGGTGGTTTAGATGGTAGTACATCAAGCCAATTTTGAGAGACAGATAATGTTAAAATAAAGACATGTCAAAAAGAATTGTTTTTTTATAGCACAGGGATAAGATGAACCTAAATGTATTCTTAAACTAAAGGAAATATCTTGATAGTAAAACAAGTTTGCCCAAGCTTCCAACTTGAATCATAAAGTAAACATGTTTTGTGTTTTATTATTTATCCTGGTTTGGAGTTAATATACAAGCTAGTATACATTTTTAATTCACTCTTATTTTTAGTAGTCTAGGTATCCAATAATTCACATCACATAGTTGAAGACTTCTGGACAACTACTCTGTAATAACGCTACTCTTCCACAGAGAAGATTTATCCATAGTGTTGACCATATAAGAATTATATTTGGGTTCCTGTATGAGGTTGATAATGCTCCCAGAACAAATCATCAATTCTTTAAAACTCACAAACAACCACTACGTCCAATTTTTTTTGCTAGGAGTAACTATCTTACAGTACCCAAATTTAACACTTTGTGTAAAAGAATCATTTACCTGTATATGAGGATTTTACTACGTAAAAAAAATATGAAAAACACTTTCTTTTCTAAGTTGCTACTATAAAATTTTTCTTTGTGGAGACCTGTTATTGAGAAAGTAGACTATCCCTAATTAAGCCTGAGCCCCCAATGACTGACTGTACTTAGAGTAATGTCTCAGTTAGAGAAAGTACAGAAGAACTGTCCATCCATGAGAGGAACACAGTTGCCCCTGGGAGACAGTAGGGGAAGAAGACATAGAAAGCAAGATAACAAGGAAAGGATCAAAGGACACTATCAAGAATGTGAAAAGAGAACACAAAGAATGGATGAAAATATTTGCAAACTATATATCTAATAAGAATCTTGTATCCATAGTATATAAAAAGCACTTACACTTAAAAGAAAAAAAACTCAATTTAAAAATGGGCAAGGGACTTGAACAAATATTTCCAAGGATGATATACAAATGGCCAACAAGCTCAACATTATTCGTCATTTGGGAAGTGTAAATCAAAGCCAAATTAAATACTGCTCCACACTAGGATGACTTAAATTAGAAAAAAAAAAAGGAAAATAACAAATGTTGGTAAGGATATGGAGAAGTTGGAACCCTTATATGCTGCTGATGGGAATGTATAATGGTACAGCTCCTGTGGAATATAATTTGGCAGTTCCTCAGTAAGTTAAATATAGAATTACCATTGGATCCAGAAATTCTATTCCTGGATATGTATCCAAAAGATGTGAAATCCAGTGTTCAAACAAAATTTGCATACAAATATTCACAGCAGTACTATTCATAATTGCCAAAAGATGGAAACAACCCCAATCCAAAAGCCCATCAATTAACAAATGGAAAAGTGTGTGTGTGTGTGTGTGTGTGTGTGTGTGTACACATATATGTATGGATATGTGTGTACACACACAATAATATATTATGGAATAATACAATGGAATATTCAGTCATAAAGAAGAATAAAATACTAATACATGATACAGCATGAACATTGAAAACAATAAACTAAATGAAAGAAGCCAGAAACAAAAGCCTATACTGTATGATTCCATTATGAAATACCCAGAATAGGCAATTTCATAAAGAAGAAAAGATTATTAGTTGCCAGGAGTTAAGGGGAAAGAAAAATGGGAAGTGACTATAAAATGGGTATGGGGCTTCTACAGGGGTGAGGAAAATGTTCTGGAATCACATAGTGGTGATGGTTGAACAAATACACTGTAAATGTATTAAATGACACAAATGATAAATTTTATTTCGAAGTTGTTACCTTTTAAAAAGAAATTTTTTTTAAGTAGGCTTCACACCCAACGTGGGGCTTGAACTCACAACCCTGTGATCAAGAGTTGCACATTCTGTGGACTGACCCAGCCAGGTACCCCTAATGATAAATTTTATATGTATTTTATCACCATGAAAAGAAATAAGTATAAAAATAAAAGTACTAGGGAAAAAGAAAGACGAGGTAAAGAAAAACCTAAGAAATTGCCGTATGATCTATGCAATATCTTTTTACCATGACCTTACAATACTTTGATCTTTTGTGAAGATCAGAGAAAATCACAAATTTCCTGGTGTATTTCAATTCCTTTTAGAAACTGATGTCAAGGCTGAGTTCTGTGTCCTGACTAATATTATGTCAACATGACCAGTCTATGCAGGTGGGGTAGGGAGATATTTGATATTCATATTTAATTTTTAAAATATTGATAACCTACTCTACCACAGTTCTGGATCTTGGGAGTTATAAAGCAAAATAATTTTAAAAATTTCTTTATAGAATATAAGAAACTGGCCCCACACACATGCTTTTCTCAAAATTATGATTAATGTTCTCCCCACTCCTACCCCCACATGAGACACACAAGTTGTGTCCCCATCTAAAACTTGGGGACTCTCCCTGACCAGTTCCAGGTATTTCAGCACATCAAGAGACTCACCATTACGTCAACCCTATCAACCTAGCCCATTTAGTAACTGGGTACATGCCACATTAGTGCCTTTCACCCATTCTGATTGCCAGATTAGGGTTAGCAGATTGCCCAGGTTTGGAAGGGTTGGGGACAGATATTTGAATCTTGACTTAATTAAGCCTTCACAAAGACATCAAGGAAGTTTCAAAGAATGTGCACTGTGAGACATATTGTATACTAATGTAATTCAATGATATAGAAGTACTGTCAAGACTTATAAAAAATTTCCTCTGATGCATTGTTTTTTTTGTTTTGTTTTGTTTTTCTTTTTGTTGTTTTTCAAGATTTTATTTATGTGGGAGAGGCAGGGGTGGGGGAGAAGCAGACTCCCTGCTAAGCAGAAAGCCCGCCTCGGGGCTTGATCCCGGGACCCTGGGATCATGACCTGAGCTGAAGGCAGACGCTTAACTGACTGAGCCACCCAGCTGCCCCTCTCCCCCGGATGCATTGTTTTTGATAAATGTGGAAGTGAAAGAAGTTTGATGACTATTTGGCTGACCTCCTTATGAAGGTGTTTGTCTCAGGTCTTCACGTAAGTGTTCAAAACACATGGAACTGAGATACCTCTAAGAGTACCTTTGTCCCAAAAAGTCATTTTGGATACAGGATTCATATGACAATTCTTATCTGTAAGACTATGTTTTCAAACATGAGATTTCCAAAAGGGTATATCCAAATAACTTAAGTGATATTATATTTTTGTTCTAAAGCAAATTATTTTTCAATTCTTTGTAAATGTTCACAGCTTTGGGGAAAATTTTTAAATTCATCTTTCATTACACCTTATTATACCCAGGTAATTTGCCAAGTTTCCAAAGTATTGATAACTCAAATAAAACTATTCCTAACCTCAGAATAAAATACAATTCACTGAAGAATTACTTGGTTACAGAACATTTTTACTATAGGTGTCTCTGTAGAAGAATTCATTAGTTGGTAATACTGTTAAGGCTGCACAGATCTGGAGGAAAGTATTACATGAATTGTGGTCACATTTGATTAGATTTGAACCTGAGGGAATAATTCCATACATCAAGGTAATAGGAGAATGAGCTCACCTGCAATGCTTTGTCAATGACGAATTTCACTCTCTGCTAAACATGAAACTTAATTTTTAAGGAGGATACAAGAATCACATGCATACCACATTTAGAGGTGAAACTATTTAATCTTATACTTTGCTATAAAATGTATTTCACGTCTAATCACTGGATACCAGAAAATAGCCCTTGCTGCTAAAGTAAGTCAGTAATTTATGTGTCTCTGACAATTTAAAATTGCTTAGCTTGCACCTCTAAAGTGAAATTTAAAAATTAGCAACAGGAGATGATATACGTCTGTCAGGAAAAAATAAATACTGTAACTCTAACTTATATGTGACATATTCATGATGACTTTGGGCTTTTTTCTTGTATACCTTTTTTTTCCTTCTTCAGATTTTCAAGGGAATTTATTAGCTCTTTTCCTTTAGTCTGTGCTTAAAATTTCCAAGGAAATGTAATTATGGGCTAGGGTTCTAACTATGATTTTAGTAAGAACAGCAAGAAATGACTTTAGGGAAGACAACACAGAAAAAAATAATTATTTGTTTTATGTTACACATTTTGTTAAGTGATTGATTTACCTTATCCCATTACACATTTAAACAGCTTTTCAAGGCAGATATAATAGGATTCCAAAAAAGAACTATTCTTGTCCCAAATTTGACTGAGGCCCTGATGGCAAAAGAGCAAAGCTATAGGTCTGAAGCAAATTGCTTGACCTACACAGAACATGCAAAGGAGTGTCTGCCATACTTCTGCAAATCTTAGCTCAACATCTAAGTCAATAATATTGATAGAGAGGAGTTTTGGAGGGAATTTCTTTGGAGGTGGTAAAGAGGCATGGAATTGATGTGCAAAAAGAGATACTTACTCCTCATTTTAAGACAGGTAGAGGGTAGGGGCGCCTGGGTAGTGCAGTCCTTAAGCGTCTGCCTTCGGCTCAGGGCGTGATCCCGGCTTTCCGGGATCGAGTCCCACATCGGGCTCCTCGGCTAGGAGCCTGCTTCTTCCTCTCCCACTCCCCTGCTGTGTTCCCTCTATCGCTGGCTGTCTCTCTGTCACATAAATAAATAAAATCTTTAAAAAAAAAAAAAAAAGACAGGTAGAGGGTAGTTTAAGACTTACAGAACTTGACTTTGTCCCTCATGAGATATTGAGACAGTGCCAGACTGATCTCTAAAAAGGTCCAAAAATAGGAGTCTGTGGTTATTTAGTTGTCCCCAAGAGTATAGAGGGATGAGTTGGAAAGTAGCTATACTTTCACTTGCCAACCGCAGTGTTTCAGGGGAACTAACTGTGGATATTTTGACAGGAGCCAACCAGAGCTTATTTTGGATCACAGCAAATAAAGACACAAGGAGATTCCACTATAGGAGATCTCCCTCCAAACATTCATTTATTTGCTCATTCCTCCAAAAAATATTTACTGAATGTCTACTACATATTCTTAGGCACAGGAGATACAATAATAAATAAAAGAGGTAATCTCTTGCCTTCTAAAATCTCAAATTCTATTGAGGGAAGACAAACAATAAACAAATGAATATGTCAAACTGTGAAAAGTGCTTTGGAGAAAAATAAAGCCATGAACAAGAATAAGAGAGGTCAAGTAGAAGGGGATAACCCTGAGTTCAAAGAAGGAGTACAGTTAGAGGTTCATAGGGAGGAAAACCCCGAAAAGCCAAAATGCCCAAGCCAAGAATTAACATTCAACATCTACCAAGATTAGAAAGCACAAATGCCATTTCATAAGAAGGCATTTTCTCACATCTTCTCTCTCCCTGTACCCACCCTAATACAGGAGGAGCCAGAAGCAAACTAACAAGTGAGTAGATGAAATGTTGCAGGATAGGAAGAGGAAAATTAGCAGAACAGAAAATCAAGAAACTGACCACACCTGCCTTCCCTATTGTTAGTTTTCATCCTGCAAAATATTCAAGGTTTGAGAGGGCGGGTGTTTTAACCTCAAGTTAAGGTTGAAATCTGGATTGTTCAACTGCACCAACATTTTCATGAAATGAGAACAAATATTTTTTTGACTAGACGTGCCCTCAGGACTTTAAAAAAAAATCAGAGAGTGACTACAAAGTCATGGGACTTCTCTGAGATTTCATGCTAGGAGAGACCAACAACTAATTCACCAAGGTCATCAGTGGATGTGCGAAGAAAATAAAAATGCTTAATGATTCTGCCCTATTGAGTCTGTTCTTTCAATTTAATAGTGGCAGTTGGCATTACTATCCATAGAGGAGAAGCTGAAGCTTAGAGACTGAATTAACCTATTGAAGTTTATACAACCATGAAGTACTGAAGCCAGAAAGCAAATATGGGAAAATAAAAGCTATAATTGACTTGTGCAGAAAACACACTCTTTGGCCCCAATGCCTTCCAGAAGATCCTTCAAGAATAAATATTGCTTTGTGAAAGATTCTTTTTTCTTGAAGTTCTTTAAGGGCCATACATCTTGTGGTTCAATTCAAGTTCTATGTTGAGAAAGGGAACATTTCTTCACTAAATGTATGGTCCTGAGTATGGTAGCATTGTTCTCCCAGTTCCATAGACATAATTAGCCTATCTTATCTTTTGCCCAGTCATTTGCCCAACCTGATCAAAACTCATTAGCATTGTAAGGTGTAGTTTTAAACTAATTATTGATATTGGCGTAGTACTTAGATTTACAATGTACTTTCAAGCAAATAATTATTTGATCTCACAATAACCCCCAAAAGAACAATTATTATTATGATTATGATTACTTTATCCTAATACTAGAAAATAAAACTGAAGCTAAAAGAGTCTGCGTGAATTGCTCAGAGTCATAATGCTACTGTGAGGTCTTGAACATGACTCTTCTGGTTCATAGTTTAATATTCTTAAGGGAGACTTAGGAAGATTAAAGAAAGCACTTTTACTGTAATAGATAAAAGGAAATTAAATTAACTATTTGTGTTGGAAACAGATATGCCAAATAATTGGCAGTTTTCACCACTTTTAGATTTAATATCTACTATAGTCTTTTTTCCTTTAGCTATACAAATGCTTTCTGGTACTCTCAGTGGAGTACCAAACAAACTTTTTTGTTTGAAGGTTTTGATTAAATTCTCTTTGGGTTCTCCTCATTTCTAAGTCAGAAAAAAAAATAAGCATTGTCTAGTTAACTTTTACAGCCCATTCCCAATGTTTCGTATGTGTGGTAAAATTCAGTTGCTTATTCTTAAAGGAAAACAATTAAGGCTTTGTCTACAAAATTCTAACAATAAATATTAAACACAACTCTGTCAATGAATTTCACACAATCAGGTTAAAATTTTCCTGTTTTTATGAAATTAACATACATATATTTCAGATGTGTTAATAGACTTACTATGTATCATTCAAATCTTCACCAAGTACAATTAATGAGTTTCAAGATTGTTAAAGCTGTTAAAATATCTCAAGAATATATTATCTATAAATGTGCAATCATTTATTCATTTGAATAACTGATCTTCACTCAACTTATATTTAATGTCTCCAAGTACAAGTCTATCATTTGTTTTGGATTTGCTGCTATACAGTGTTCAAAAAACTTGCAATGTATATTTTTTATAAAATTGAGCATAAAAAATTAAAAATGGCAAATCCATAATGATTAATTTATATACATGTGTATTTACTTCCTTAGGCATCAAAATATTTTACTGCATATGTCCTTCCAAGGCAAATACATCCCAACAATTGATTAGAATTTAGAGTGTTCAATGATAACAGTGCTTTCTGTTTGACAAAAATAAGTTGCATATCACTAAGTTCAGACTAATGTTTTATAAAGGATTTCACAATTTGTTAAGTATGCTCAGGTGCTCAGAATCTTTTTCCAATAAACCTCTGTAAAAGGAAATTCAACCCAGGGCTTTCTCTCTATCACAGCTTCCAAACATGTTGAGTAACAATATTCAAGATTTGAGTATGAATTTGAGATTACTTAATTTTATACCTGAGAAATATAAATGGTTAGGAAGAAAATTAGTTACAGAACCAGATATTCTGAGTTTTAGACAATTATGCTACATGACTCTCTAACATGCGATGCCATTTAATACGTCACTGCTCAGTGTTGGTTATAACACTGAAGATTCCCTTTGGAGAAGGGATTTTAATGCAAAATTTCCATTCTTTTTTGGAGTGAATCAGGGTATATAAAGTGTATATAAAAATAATGTCTAAAATATAATTATTAATTAATTTTGATTAATTTTTTTAGGTATACGTTGATTTACATATAGAAAAGTTATGTAGGTTTTTTCCAAGCCCCATGTTAAGATTAACATTGTAAAAGTAAACAGAGGAGTAGAAACATTGACTTGATAGTTATGGAGAAACCCAAAACATTACCCCTAGGAAACCAGTATTTTGCAACCCTATTTGAGCAAATATGTGTGCAAGTATGTGTGTGTGTAAATGTGTGTGCTTTAGATGGCCCTGTTTTCACCATTTAATTGGCTAATAGTGGAATTTACTGTCAGGTAAGGAAACTATTATTTTTTCAAAATTCATGAATACACAAATGTCCTATTAAATTTTGAGAGCCTATAATTAAATCAGAAAAGGTTAAGCTGACTTTGGTAGGCCCTACAAATTATATGGAATCCAGTCAACAATAATAATCACACATAGATCTAGCAACATGAATACAATTCTCATACATTACTGCTGCCATGTTAGATAAATTTACAAATAATGTATGAAGCAAGAACACCATTCATTCATCATGTCTAAGAGCTTTTTATTGTTGAGTTAAATAAATGTCAGTTGATAGGTTATTATTTTAAAAAAAAAACAGTCATCCCACTTTACTAAAATCCATTTTATATTCATCTGGAAATAACATCTCTATAATAAAAGCTAAAATCACGTTATTCCCTTTGAATGGCTCAGAACAACAATAAGACAATAGCAAAGTTTTCATTTATATTAAATACATTTAAATCTCATAACTATATGAAAAACAATTTAATAAACTATTCCTTTTCATCACATATATATGAGTTGTGATCATCTCCTATTCACTGTAATGGTGAAGGAGGGATCTTGTGCACTAAATAGTACCAGATAGCCAAACATAAAACCCAAAAGTGGTCAGGCCGACTTGACAGCAGTTCATCAGTCAACTATATCCACGGTCCAGGGAAGAAGGACACTGCATGCCATGCAAGGCCACATGGAATTTGCACTTGAGAACCGACAGAGCAGGGATGTGGGGGCAAGCTCTGGAGTAAGAAGAGGATGAGGTATCCCCCTGGTTCCTTTGGGAGGATGTGGATTGATTTATTTGAATAATTCCACAGGCTGGAAAAGTTAGGTTGAGGGCCAGGTAGAGCACAGCTGATCTGGCTGGTAGAGGAACTACCTAGGTGAGGAGCCTTTCCTACTAGGGAGGGAATAGTGGGAACATGTATTTGGCAAGAGCAGGGGAGTTCGTGGTTAGGCTTTTGGGGCCCTGTGAGGTTCAAAGATGTCAAATCAGCACCTGGAATTTTAGACCTTACAATACAGCTTGTTTCCTATCAGTTTAAAGGTATTGGCTTTTCAATGGATCACTGAAACTAGTATATTAAAAAGATACGAGGACTAAGAATAGCCAAATTTTTTACTGCTTTAATCCTTAATGGAGAATTCTTAAACTTGATATATCAGATAGATCTAAAACAAAATTCAAGTGTTAGCTACTTTGGCACCAAGATATCAAAAATAGATTTACATTTGAGTTTAGAAACCTGAATGCTAATGTGGAGAACTGTATTTATTGATTACTACAGTAAACTTTGTAATACTATTATATATTATTTTCTTCACCTTGTTTATTCTAATGAAATTTTCTTTCTATCTTCATACTTCTAAGAATCATGTTTCAAGAAAACAAGATGTTACCAGAAAAGGTAGGCAATAAATATAATAAACCCAATTACTGAGCTTTGCTAATTTTAATCACACAAGGAAAATGAAGCCATTGGGGGAAAAAATTTCAATATTATACATAAGAGCAACTTAAAATTATGCAAAATCTCAGTATCCACAGAGAATGATAATTAGTAGTTAGGAGAACACTAAAGGTATTCCAGTTATTTGCTTTTATAAAAATACGGAAACTTCAATATCCTTGCTGATATACCACACACAGGTCAAAATATATATTATTATTTTAAGTAAGTATATGTGTTTGTGTATAATCTATAAACAAAAAGACATTTTAAAATAATAAAAATAATATATTCCAACTTATGTGATGTGGAGCTTTCCAGCTTATGTGTTGTAACAGTGGGCAGAGATAACACACCTAACTCACATGACAGGATTAATTCCATTAATTTCTGCTTTATTTTTCTGGTGGAATAATCTCTCAGACTCTTGAAACCTTACTAAAGTTCAGACTAGGTGCAATGTCCAAGAAGTAAAGTTAAGTCAAACACTGATATGATGAAATCTGATCTATAGAGCTCATGCTTGCCATCCAAGCAGAAAACGTTAAGAGTTCTACGTTAGAAATGGGAGAATATTTTATTCCCAATTCCCTGCAGGCATTCATTTTTCATTTTTATTACTCTTTGGATTAACATTCAGATTTGAGTTGTTCCACGTTCGTCCTGATATGCTGAAAATATTGTCTAAATAAATAAATGTATCATAGGTGGTGATATATTGTCAGTAATATATTAAATATGTATTATATTTGTTTTCTAATCATCTTTCACAAGCTTTAAATTTTATCATATTCTTTATGTAGCAATAAAGCCATTTCCATTGCAAACTTGTAACAATAATGGATAGCAACCTTCAGGGGATACATTTCTGAGAAATTTATTTCCCCTCATGTTGCTCAGCCACCCAAGGAATGAATTTGTTTCCATGACAGATAAGGACTACACTGATCATTTTTAAAATGGTCTTGGGGCACCACAAATCAATAACAGAAAAAGAAAATGCAAGATAATAATATTTCTTTTCATTAGGTTGATAGATGGCATTCCAGATTTATGTATCAGAATTGTCTCTTTAACAGTTATTAAATAACCTTAAGCATATATCTTGGCTATGTGGGTCCTGTTTTATGGTGAATAATCCAAGACAAAGATAAATTCTTTTGGTCGCAATGCAGTTACTTTACAGAAATATAATAAAAAATATATATAAGACATTTAAAAGAGAATATATTTACTACAAAGCATAATATTCTACATTTAAATCTAAAGTCACATAATATAACTTGAAATTAATTTTTTAGTATAAAAAATTCTGCAATAAGACATTCCATAGGAATATTTTTGTTGTTGTTTTGTTTTGTCTTGTTTTTTAAACTCTCTCTTGAGCAATATGTACTAATAATGGTGTTCTACAAAATTGTCATGGAAAAGATATACATTTCATAGGCTATTTTAAATTCAGCAATGTTGAAATTTTTTGTTGCAAAAGTATGTGTTTAAAAGTAATCTGAGACAAACTGAAATTATAGCATCTTAAAGGGATTTCTCTCTGAGAGTGTTATATATGCCTGAATTACATGTAACAAATGGAAAATGCTTCTTTTAGATAAATTTCCAAA
Organism: Ursus arctos; assembly: GCF_023065955.2. NCBI lineage: Eukaryota > Metazoa > Chordata > Mammalia > Carnivora > Ursidae > Ursus > Ursus arctos. The sequence continues at coordinate 63,948,575 of NW_026622985.1, read as the reverse complement.
ACATTCCTTTAGAAATGATTTTGATGTTTTCCTTATAAAAGAACTCTTTATATTCTACCCTACCACTCAAATATCAAACTTAAATATCTTTTGAAGTGTTACTGTTGCAAAACTTACCAATGACTGTTGAAAAATGAAAAATTTAAGTAATTCAGTGAAGGAAAAAAAACCCTATTTGATATAAAACGCCATCTGATTGTCTGAATTTTTCACCCTTCATTGGTTTTAGCAGATGCATGCAAATATGTGTCCACACTATTTTGAATTGTTTGACACAGTCCTCATGAAATACATCAAATCAAAGTCATTTGTACAGTTTGATAATAAAGTATGATTTTATATGTAAAATCTATTTCCCATTTCACTCCTCAAAATAAATGCGCAGAAAACCCCAGTTAAGGTGGCAGGTTGCTAATTATGTGCGACAGAATTCTCCAATGTCCTTAAGTATATATCAGTCATATGCTAGAGTACTGGAAAATGTCTATTAATTTGAGTTCTAATGATAATTTATATTTATACATACTAGAAATTAACAATCCAAGGTGAAATTAAGAAAAATTCCATTTACAAGACTATCAAAAACAAAATAAAATACTTAGGAATAACTTTCATAAAGGAGGTTCAAGACTTGCACACTGAAAACAATAAAACATTGTTGAAAGAAATTTTACAAGACCTAAATAAATAAAAAGATAATCTGAGTTAATGAACAGGAATACTTAATTTTATTAAGAGGGCAGTAATAACCATGGTGCTCAAGAAATTCAGTGCATTCCTTTATCAGAATTCTAATTGTAGTTTTTCAGAAAAGTAAAAGCTAATCCTAAAATCCATATGGAATTGCAAAAGATCCTGAAAAAGCAAAACAATCCCAAAAAGGGAGAACAAAGTTAAAGGATTCACGATTCTGGATTTCAAAACTTATTATAAAGTTACTGTAATGAAAGCAATAGCATACTGGCATAGGATAAATACACAGATTAATGGAATAAAATTGAGAATTCAAAATTAAACCCATAGGGAGGGGAAGATTGTGGCAGAGTAGGAGAAACTTAGCCTTGCCTCATCCCATGAACACAGCTACATAACTATTAAATCATCCTAAATACCCCAGAAACTGATATGAAGACTGGCAGAACAAACCCCCAGAAACTGATATGAAGACTGGCAGAACAAACTCCACAATTAAAGGTAGAGAAGAGGCCACTTTGAAGAAGGGAGGAAGTGTGGAGATGCAGCTTAGGAAAACATATCATGGCCATAATGGTGGGAAGGGAGCCATGGTCACAGGGAAGGGCAAAAGACAGACTAGCACACAGGGGAGTACATGGGGAAAATTAATCCCCACAGCGACCAGTGTGGAAAGCAAGAGGGCCCAAATTTCATGAGCTTTTGCAATGGAGCTTAAAGCCTGGAGTTTTAAAGGTTGGCATGCTTGGCTCTGGGAGAGCTCAGAGGACATTGAGGCTGCTCTTGGAGAAAACGCAGGGAAAACAGCCACAGACATATAGTGTGGAAACAGCGATCTGAGTGTCTAAGTCACACAGTGGAGACGTTAGTTGCTCTTCACTGCGCATGTCCCAGAGAGGCAGCTTTCATGGAGAGACCCTCTCTGAGAACAAAGGAACTGGCCAGCACCATTTCCTTCCTCCATCCCTCAGCATAAACATAAAGCCACCTACAGGAACCATCACACACCAACACTCCCAACTTAACTCATTTGTATCAAGCCCCACCCCACTGCACACTAGAGAAAAGAGCCCTTCCCAGACAAGACTGCTTTAGTCCCAGCACAGCAGGACCTCTCCCTCAGAAGACGGGGCTAAATTCCTGCTACCATGTGTCTCCCTCCTAGGGACTTCTGCAAAGCCTCAGTTCCATTGGTGGTGGCAACAGGTGTCATTGCACAAGCAAACCAGAGCATACCTGGTTAAAATGCACCACAATCACGCCAGGGACCAAACACTGCCCACAACTAAAAAGAACTTGTTCAGTTGATTGGTCTGAAGGATAAAGCAGCTAGGACACAATAGCAGAGCATACACAACAAACACTGGAAATGCTCCCAGAAGTGCCAAGCCCTGGGGACAGGGGACACTACACTACAGGGCACTACAGGACCTCTTCAAGAACAGGAGATGTAGCTGACTTTCCTAATACAGCAAAACAGGCACAGAGACTTAGACAAAGGAAAAGACAGAGGAATTTGTCCCACATGAAAGAATAAGGCAAGACCACAGCCAGAGATCTAATTGAAACAGATACAAATAAGATGCCTGATGGAGAATTTAAAGCAATGATCATAAGGATACTCACTGGACTTGAGGAAAGAGTGGGGGACATCAGTGAAACCATTAACAGAGATAAATAACACAGTAGAGATAAAAGGCTCAATAAACAAAATGGCAAACATGCTTGACAGAATCAACAGAAGGCTGGAAGAAGTAGAGGAACAAATTAAAGGCCCAGGAGACAGAGTAATTTAAAATAGAGAAAAAAGAACTATGCACAATGAGAACAGACTTAGGGAACTCAGTGACTCCAACAAACACAGTAACATTCATATTTTAGGAGTCCCAGAAGAAGAGAAGAAAGAAAAGGGAACAGAGAATTTATTTGAGAAAATAATACCTGAAAACTTCCCTAATCTGGGAAGGAAACAGATATACAGATCCAGGAGGCACACGCAACCCCCCCCCCAAAAAAAAAATCACAAAAGCAGATCCACACCAAGACATATTGTAAATAAAATGGCAAAATATAGTGATAAAGAAAAATATTAAAAGCAGCAAGACAAAAGAAAACAGTTACATAAAAAGGAAACTCCATATGGCTATCAGCAGATTTTTCAGGAGAAACTTTCCAAGCTAGAAAGGAGTGCCATGATATATTCAAAGTGCTGAATGAGACAAACCTGCAGCCAAGAATGCTCTATCGAGTAAGGCTATCATTCAGAACAGAAGGAGAGATAAAGAGTTTCCAAGACTAAAAAAACTAAAGGAGTTTGTAACCACTAAACCAGCCCTGCAAGAAATATTAAAGGGGACTCTTTGAGTGGAAAGGAAAGACCAAAAATGACAGTATGAACATAGTAAACACAAAGGCAGTAAAAATGAATATTTCTGTAAAAAAAAAAAAAAAAAAAGGCAAGGAACTCACAAAATAAAAGGATGTGAGGGTGCCTAAGTTGCAGAGTCATTAGACGGCAAACTCTTGGTTTCAGAGAGTTCACATAACAAAAAGAAATAAAAGCCATCCAAATCAGTGAGAAAAAAAATCAAACTTTCACTCTTTGCAGATGACATGATACTATATATAAAAAAAAACCCAAAGACTACACCAACAAAACTGCTAGAACTGATCAATGAATTCAGTAAAGTCATAGGACACAAAATCAATTTACAGAAATCTGCTGCATTTCTAAACATCAATAATGAAGTAGCAGAAAGACAATTTAGGAAAACAATCCTATTTACAACTGCACCAAAAATAATAAGATACCTAGGAATAAATCTAACCAAAGAGGATAAAGACCTGTATTCTGTATTCTGAAGACTATAAAATACTGATGAAAGAAATTGAAGACAACACACAAAAAAGAAGACATTCCATGTTCATGGATAGAAAGAAGAATTATTGTTAAAATGTCTATACTACCCAAAGCAATCTACACATTTAATGCAACTCCTATCAAATAATCAACAGCATTTTTCACAGAACTAGAACAAACAATCCTAAAATTTGTATGGAACCATAAAAGACCTTGAATAGTCAAAGCACTCCTGAAAAAGAAAAGAAAAGCAGGAAGCATCATAATTCTGGACCTCAAGTTATATTACAAAGCTGTAGTAAATCAAAACAGTATGGCATTGGCACAAAAATTGACACGTAAGTCAATGGAACAGAATAGAAAACCCAGGGATGCCTGGGTGGCGCAGTCGTTAGGCGGCTGCCTTCGGCTCAGGGAGTGATCCTGGCGTTCCGGGATCGAGTCCCACATTGGGCTCCTCCTCTGGGAGCCTGCTTCTTCCTCTCCCACTCCCCCTGCTTGTGTTCCCTCTCTCGTTGGCTGTCTCTCTGTCACATAAATAAATAAAATCTAAAAAAAAACAAAAAAACAAAAAAACAAAAGAATAGAAAACCCAGAAATAAATCCACAAGCACATGATCAATTAATCTTTGACAAAGCAGGAAAGAATATCCGACAGGAAAAAGTCTCTTAAACAAATGGTGTTGGGAAAACTGGACAGCAACATGCAAAGAATGAAAATGAACTATTTTCTTACACCATACACAAAAATAAATTCAAAATGGATGAAAGACCTAAATGTGACACCCAAAATCATAAAAATCCTAAAAAAGAGCACAAGCAGTAATTTTTCATCAGGGTCTGGTATCCAGAATACATAAAAAATTGACAACCTAATTAAAATCAGGCAAAGGATTTGAATAGACATTTCTTCAGAGAAAACAGACAAACAACTGTGAGCAATGAGATGCCCAATGTCATTTGGGAAATGCAAATCAAAACCCATGAGACATCATTTCAAACCCACAAGTATACATATAATTCTTTTTTAAAAAAGAAAAACTGATGAGGATGTGGAGAAATTAGGATTCTCATACATTGCTGGTGGGAATGTAAATGGTATTAACTGTTTTGGAAAACAATCTGGCATATCTTCAAAAAGTGACATATAGAATTACCATGTGACCCACCAATTTCACTCTTAAGAACTTACCAAAATGAACTGAAAACATGTACCAAAAAATTAAATACAAATGTTCATAGCAGCAATATTCATAACAGGTAAAAACCGAAAGCAATTCACTGTTCATCGACTGATGAACAAACGAAATGTAGCATATCCATACAATGGAATATTATTCAGGCATAAAAAGGGATGAAGTAGTGACACAGCTAAAACCTGGATGAACCTAGAAAACATTACACTAAGTGAAAGAAACTAGACACAAGAAGTCACATATTGTGTGATTTGTTTTATATGAAATACCCAGAATAAGCAAATCCATATAGATGGAAAGCAGATTAGTAGTTTCCATGGACTAGAAGGGGGAAGAGAATAACTGTTAATGGGTAGATCTCTTTTGGGAGAGGTAAAAATGTTTCAGAAGGAGAGAGTGGTGATGGTTGCACAACACTCTGAATGTAATAAAACCACTGAATTGTACATTTTTTAATGATTAAAATGGTGAGATTTATGTTACATCAATTTTAGTTCAATTTTCAAAAAGAGAGTGAAGTAGTGATGCATACAGTAGCATAATACTATAAACTACATAAAGGAAGTCTGATACATAAGAGTACATATTATATAATCGCATTTACATGAAATTCTAAAATAGGCAAAGCAAACATAAGACAGAAATGAGAGCAATAGTTCATCAGGAAGAACCACGAGTAAAGCATAAAGGAAACATCTTGGGGTAAGAAAAAAGTTCCATACCTTGAGAAAGTTAGGGATTACACATTTTTATGCATTTGTCAAAGCAGGACAAACAGGGTGATTAAGAATTAGGCATTTCATCCCCACCACCTGTTTCACACACACCCCCCCTCCACCCACATCCCTTCTGGTAACTATCAGTTTGTTCTCTAATAACTGCAAAATTCTTTCCTCGATTTCCTTCCACTGCTTGAGACCAACCTCCACGTTATGATAGCAATCTGATTAACTTAATCTTCAGAAATGGGATAGGGAATTTCTATTGCTGCCCAGGAGCTCCCATTAAATCATACTGTATTTGCTTTCTTTAGCATTGTTTGGCTGTGGGAATGGGATGGGGAAAAATAGAATTTGCTAAACCGAGTGCCATTTGTAGAGAAGTAAAAACCCTTGGGTTGATTTAAAGTAGAAGTCGGTACCTTCTACTACCGTTCTGCCTCTAAATTGCCTCTTGAAGGAGTTTTCAGTAATACTAGAATGGCTTCTTGAACCTTCTTGTTCCTTAATTGCTTTTTTATTTATCTCTGAAAAAATAATACTGATTATCAACATTTTCCTTGAGCTGCTTAGTACTTAGTATGATGCACAATAATTATGTACATCATTAAATGACAGTTATTTTGGTCCTCTGTTTGGTTGTAATAGTAAACTCTCCACTTAAGTAGTTTACACACATCCTAAATGTTTTTGTCAGTTCAAAAAAAGAATTATGCATTTCACTGAATAATCAGATCTTCTATAACACTTGTTTTGATAACATGAACTTTTTCCAACATGACTGATTTATTAGGGAATAATAGGAAAAGAATTTTGTGTTTGTTTATGCATAATTTAGTCCATGGAAAACACTAGCTGAAAGCCAAAAAGAGCACACAATTTAACTGAGCCAAATAGTACACAAAATGCACATACCTCAAACATCTACCATCTGCCTTAACTCACCACATGTGTTACAAGCCATTCCCATTCACATCCATTGTTAGTTTTCTAATTTCATACAATCCATTGTACTGAATTGGCCAGTGTCCTTCAAAAAGCCATGTTCACGTAGATCCTATAAATACGACCCTGTTTGTAAATAAAGTCTTTGCAGATGTAATCAAGTCATGGTGAGGTCATACTAGATCATGCTAGGCCCTAACTCCAGTATGATTGATGTTCTCATAAGAGAGAGATATGGACACAAAGAAACACAGTACACAAGGGAGAAGGCTCAGTGAAGACAGTGGCAGAGACTGAAGTGACCATATTTACAAACTAAGAAATACCAAGGATTGCCAGCAACCACCAGAAACTAGAAGAGGCAAGCAAGAATTCTTCCCTAGAACTGTTAGAGGAAGCATGGACCTGCCAACACCTCAATTTTAGACTCGTGGCCCCCAAAACTGTGACAGAATAAATTTCTGTCATTTAAAGACACCCAGTTTGTGGTAATTTGTTATTGCAGCCCTAGGAGTGTAATACACCCACCTCCTACCACTTCACAATAACTCATAAGTTATTATGAGTTCTGAAGCCCATTTCCACAAACAACATTAGGTATTTTTCAAATCAAAGTATTCTATTATTTTTTCATATCCATTTTACACGTCTAAAACTGTGCTACCATTTTTACTAGGTCCCTATCGTTCTCCATGTCAGTAATATATGACACCATGTATGTACTATGCCCCAAAACACGTTCCCCATAAGCGCTGAGGTTCATAGTTGAGCAATTTTCCACAGCATAGTGTTTTTCAGGAACACATGTGTCACATTATAGCAGAACCGACTGTCTGTAAATTTTACCTCAATAAAAAAATAAGAATGCAATGCTTCGGTATCATTTAGAGCTCTAAATTCATATACGAAATAAAAAGGATTAAAATTAATTGTCTAAATATTGGTTTCAAAAAATTAAAGATGATTTTAACTTTGACTTTTAATTCCTGTAACATAAAATTTACTCACTGTAACTGTTTAATTCAGTGAATTTTATTAAATTTATAGGGTTTTGTAACAATTACTACAGTGTATTTTGAAAACACCATTACCCCCAAGAGTTTCCTCATGTATATTTGCAGGAATTTCTCATTTCCACCAGTAGTCCTAGGCAATATAATATAGTACAACATATATAGTTGTATTCTACATATGGTATATATTTTTAATTTTAGGATGTTTAAACTATTGTTATATTTATATATTATTTTCACAAATATTACATAATTATCATATATAATATAGTCATATATATGTATCTTATTATTCTTCAAAAACAGAAAACTCTCTGTGAGGTTTTTCTTTTAACATTACAACCACCTACCAGCTTTCCATTTGCATATAGCTTAGATTAATTATCAAATAAAGCTGGCCAGACAGCTTCTTGGTAGCACTGTTATGAAAAAATTAAGTTGCCTTGATTGATCATGTGTACTTCCTAAGTTTTCATCTATTCAAGCATTGCATAAGTTGGCTTCCCCTACAAACAGTTAATTTCACATTTTCTGGTTTCATTGTCAGAAATTCAATAGTTTCCAAATCTTAAAAGTATCTTCTTAGTTCAAAATCTCTAGCTACTCCTTATCCCTGTCCTTTCCCAGTTAAACTAATTAATATCTAGGTTACATACACTCAGACTCCTCACTTCTCAACTGCACCAACAGAGATTCCATCTCTTCTACTCAAGTGAAATTCAAACTCAGCAATACCACCAAATAGCTGCTGTTTTCTAAATCTAGTGAACACTAGTCCATCTTCATCTTACCTGATGGCTTGGAAGCTTTTTATACCACTGACTTCTTTCTTCTTCTTATGACTTTTTCAATACTTGTGCAAAACCTGTTCGTAACATGCCCTCTCCTTATCTTCCTCCTCTCTTGTTGCTTTTCATCATTATTGTGGCATATTTTTATCTCCCTGTCATTTAAATGAGGATGTTCTTCAAGCTACTGATTTTTAATGCAAATCAGCATCATCCTGGCTAACAAGATAAATAGAGGCACTAACTCGAGCAGAGTTCCAAGACAGGCTTTTACTGTGGTTCAAGAGAAGTGATGTGAAAATCATTTGTATGAGAAGAGTTATTCAGCATGCTATTTCCAATTTATTCAGTGGTACTGAACATGCCACTTAATTTTTTTTTGGTTATGGTTTCTCTATCTTCCAAATTAGTATATATATTTTCTTTTTACCTTACTGAAATGCTAGAACATTTCCAAGCTGTTTGCAAATTGTTTTTTAAAGCCTTTGAGGATGTGTTATGTAAGCAACTAATAAAGGAAGATGTTACTGTAGCCATAGCTCGCAAATATTTTTTCAATCTCTAATGTCATTATATGACATTATAATTTGGCAACGCTCACAGTTGTAAAGTGAACTTCTAGTTTTAAATTTAGAGGCATTTACAGTAAAGTATTTCTTTCATTTCATAGTTGTTTTCAATCACATCAGATACTAACAAACATACAAATCCTTTCTTAACAAAGGTTATCCTGGCCTGTGATAATGAATCATCTTTATTTTAGGTTATTAAAAACCAACATATCCTAACCAAAACAATTCACCAAAATAAGTTGTAATACCATCTCTTTTCTACTATTTGAACCCTAACCAGTAGCTAGATATATATCCAGGCTTGCGTACATAAAGACATATTCCCAAAGACATATTCTTTTGGTGTTGGTAGATCTCTCCTTATTGAGTTCTTGAAGAAGACATGTATCGTAGTTTTATAATCTCAGGGGAAGAAGAACCCTAAGAACTTAGTGCAGCGGCCAAATAGCACCACAGTGCTGGCCCCACAGTCAGATGGCCTGTGTTTCATCTCAGTCTCTGTTACTTAATACTTGTGTGAATTTGGCATAATGTAACTATGCTCAGTTTTCTTATCTGTAGATTGGGTAATAATACCTACATTGTAAGAATTGCTTACATTAAGTAAAAATATATATACAACTAAGGAGTGTGTTTAATATTTATTAATTACTATGACTACTATTATCTACTACAACTCTTAGCTCCTACATAAGCCCATGCCATTCAGTTCACATGTGGCCATTTCATTAGGAAGATCCCCCCAGCTGACGCAGAACTGTGGATGGATACTTATATTTAGGAGAACTAATTCTCTTTAGAAAATCCCTTTGATACAGTTTTCTCCACTCCACTCAGGATTAGTCTATTGTGGTTCCATATTTGCTTTAGTGTCATCAATTATTTTATACCAGGTACTTGAGCAGAAAGAGGAAGAAGAAAAGAATATTCTTCAATATCCTTCCAGGAAGTATATCACAGCAGACAAAAAAGCAAAAAAGTAAGATTGTACTGGCTAACTGCAGGCAAATTTTGTTTTTCTGAAATTTGTGTTTCTTTGCTGAAATAATAGCACATATTAAATGATAGACATGTTTGCTCTAAAATTGGTTTCTTTTTCCTCATGATTCATTCCACGTAACAATTATTTAAGATTCATTTAATAGGGGTCATATTGAATTAAATGTTTACAATATATTTTTGCTGTTCAAGAAAAGCTAAATTATTTCATGCATAATTTTAAAAATAGAAATCAGGTTCTTTCTAGGAAAAATAAGGAAAAATACATTAAAGTCTATAACTAGCTATTGACATATGAATCTGAGTAACAAACAAAAATGAATACGTTTTCTATCCATTAGAGTTAGACAACTTCTGTAAATCTATTTCTTTCTTTTAATAAGTTTACTTGCTCTTCCTGAAAGGGTTTTATTTCATTTTGGGTTGGGCAAAACCAAAAAAAGTAATATAAAAATGAAGAAAAACTATCTGTATTATATCCACCTGTTATTGCATCTGCTGCTCTATGGGTTTAACATTCTCCTACAGTATGTTTTTATAAAGTCAGCAATTATAACGAGCTGGTTTTCTGTTAACCAGGACAGTCTTTCCAGCTGATTCTCACATAGTAAAATCAATGAATACCTTGGCTTGGAATAGAGGAAATCTGTTGACTGTTTTCTAAAACAGCAGTTAATACTTCTATTTGAGGAATAAAAATATTTTTTCATCATAATATAATTATTTTATTTAAATTACACCAATATACAGTTTCTTATTGTTCTTTTTTAATACATGATACAAAAAGTACCTGATTATATGTGTTCCTTTCAAATAAATAAATAAATTCTATGAAAGGCTTACAGAACAAATAGTATTCATCCAGATACAGAAAAAGCTGACCTACTTGTCACCCCATTCTTTATTATAGACTACAACAAGAAGCCACCCTGGAAAAAAATGTAATTTATACCAGACTAAAAATAAAAATGTTCTACTGAACATATTCATCAGAGTACAATTTAAAATATGTACTCTTTTTGTATTTTGCACCTATGCTTGAATAATTGTGCCACAAGCTAAAACCTTGTTAAATTCTCTTTAATAGTATTAACTACATACACTATTTCCTTTAAAAGAACTTAAAGTCCAAATAATTAACAAAAGAAGAAAAACAAAGATAAACCATCACTATAAGTAACCACTGTGAAAAAGAAACACAATACTCAAAGTTTCTCTCTCTCCTTTGGCCCTTTCTTGCCTTCTTCCACATTGCAGGACCTGTTGTTATATGCACTTACATTGCCACTAATTAAAAAGAGAGTTAATCAGATATTTTATTCTTTCTCTAGAAGTGTAGATAGAGGCTTCATGCATTTTTTTTTAAAGATTTTATTTATTTATTTGACAGAGAGAGAGACAGCCAGCGAGAGAGGGAACACAAGCAGGGGGAGTGGAAGAGAAAAAAGCAGGCTCCCAGCAGAGGAGCCTAATGTGGGGCTTGATCCCACAACACTGGGATCACGCCCTGAGCCGAAGGCAGACGCTTAACCGCTGTGCCACCCAGGCGCCCCGAGGCTTCACGCATTTGATATTTCTAAAGAGTTTCCCAAATGCCCTTGAGACTCACACTTTCCCTCGAGGCATGTCTATAGGAGTCCGCATACTATTCTCCCTAAGATTTAACCTGTCGGGGCCATCAGTTTTATTGATTCTGATGGCTCACTGGTCATGCATCTATGTCATCCTTCTCTGGAGAAATAACATGGATCCTTCAGAATACAGTTAAAGTCCTACGACTTCTAGGAAAGTCTGACTCTCTTATAAGCACCCTAGGCCCCTTGAATTTCTCTGAACCCTTCTAGCAATACTTTGTATCAATCAATTTACAAAATCTTATGTAATACTGTATCTTATAATTTTGAAGTAATATATGGAGTCTCCCCAAGCCTATATTCCATAGGGTACCCAATATGTTTTCCCATAACAGATGCTTAAAAAATACTATTTGATGTACTGACTGAATCCCTGCTTCTGACTGGTGTTTATGTCTCGCATTGTTGAATTTCCTGTTCTTTCAAGCCGTGCCTCATAAAACATGATACCTTGCTCAAAATGTGGCAGGATGGCCAAATATTGTATGATGAAACCCAAAGGAATTCAATATAAACCAATCTCCCCAAAACATCATCTTTGATTACCCTTCAGAAAACAGAATCTAGCACTTCATCATACATGAAATTGAACATCCAAAAGTAGACTTCTAGAAAAAGCCACATGTGCTTATCACATGGGAGAATTAGACTAAGATGAGAGTGCTGGAGAGCACAGGAATATTTATCACCAAGCATTTTCTCAGTAGCTAAAATGTAGTGCAACAATGGAGAGAATACAAAAAGATTCAATGTAGCAGTTGCAAATCAATGGATCAAGAACATGCAATGCTATCTTCTCTTCCTGTGTGTGTCTTGTTCTTCCAACCAAGCTGCTATTTTCTAGTGAAAGGAATCTTCCAATATACATGTGAAATGCTGTGTTATTAAATTTATTTTTAATGTCTTAATACAGCAAGAAAATTACTTGCATTTGGAAAGGGAGAATTTAGTCCAAGCAATAAATGACTAATGATAGATTTCATTTCATCACTGCAATCCACAAGAGAAAGAGTAAATACTGGACATCACTGTGAGCAGTGAAACCACATTCTGTAGGTGGTTACCTGTTTTGCCTTCAAGAGATAAAGGCCCACTCAAGCGTACTCCACATAGTTCAATTTTATCTCCCCTCATGCTAATCTATTATCATCCTGCCCTTGAATCATCTGACATATCTCTCTGCTTCTACTCTTGCCCTTCTCTAATTCATCTTTAAAGAAAAAAATCAGAACACATCACAACCTTGATTAAGCTAAGCACCACCTCTGCACTAGGCTTCTCACCCTACTTACAGTAAGATTCAAATTCTTTATGGCCTCTGAGCAATTCCATGATCTGGCCTCTTTTATCATTCTGGCATCATTTGAGTCTTATTAACCCCTTTGTTCCACTCCATTGGCCTTCCTTCTGTCCTTGATCATACAGTTTATCCTACCCTGGGCCTTTTCACTTGCTGTTTGGGGTGCCAGGCAAATTCAGCTCAAATTTCATTTCTTTGAGAACTCTTTGTTTCTCAATCTAAAGTCTTCCTATCCTTGAGGCCAGTCACATTTTCATGTCATCCTACTTTACTGTCTCCACAGCAGAGAGTAATATTTGAAATTAGCTTTGTGTCATTTTTGGTTATCCCCTTTAAAACGGATCTCCCTGATGTATTTTCTCTCTAGAACCCAGAACAGCTCCTGGCACAGAACAGGTACTCAGTGTGTAATGGCTAAATAAGGAATGAGTAAGAGCAGAAGCAACAATTTCTCAGTTCTGAGTCACCTAAGCTCCAAAGAAAAGAACAAAGGGCTGAATTTAAAACAAGGATGGGAGGAGGAAAGTTAATTCTCCTGTGGAGCAACACTCTTCCAAGATTCAGAAAACACTGTTATATTTGACCCCTACACATTGAAACAGAAAATGTCAGTGAAAAATCCAAGATAATGGGACAAATATGTAAATAAATAAAACGGTGAACGTATAAGATATTCAGTTGCAGTTGTTACTCTAATATAAAAGGAAGAATCCCTGGGAATAATAGGCAATTCCTTTTACTTTATCGTTTTTAAATGTAATATGAGTATGTACATGTTATTTTAAATAAACAACAAACTATTTATGTGTTATGTATCATAACATTTAATCTCCAACTATGAATAATCCACCTTCAAATATGCACACTTGATGGAAGCTTAACAAAGTGTGTTGGTAACCTCTAGGATTAAATTGTCACTTACCTGTATTTTTCTACACTTCATGAATTTATTTCTCTTGTTTCCTGATAAGACAACTGAGTCTCTGGCTACATTTCTTCCTCTCTGTCCTAGACAAGCTCCTATTGTTATGCCCTCACAACCAGGCCATCCCTATCTATTTGCCTGTGACTTAACCCAAGTAACCTTACTGGCCTCCTAAAACCCTCTCATCTGATCTAGTCACTGAGATGTTTCTCCTCCTTTAAATGAATCTTCAATTTAGTCTCAGGTTAGCTGGGTAATCAACAGTTCAGGGAAAGCCTATTTCCTTTTCATTTTTTTCCTACGTATGAGGATTTTTCGGCCTCTGTGTTCAAGATGGCAAGGAAAGTACTTTTATTTTGGTGCCACGTTTTCATCTTTTGCTTGATTTAGAAACAATTTCACTCTGCAAATAAACCTTGCATATTTATGAACATGAGCAGGTTAATGGCCATCTTTTATCTCTGTAGTTCTGTAAGGGAGTCAAATTGTATTTTCAAGTTAACAGAAATCTTCCATAGAACATATTTATACAACTCTAAACATCCTGAAAAATGTGTAGTGTAAGTGAAGCTTTTTCTGTTGCATCTTTTATCCTTTCTGCAAAAGGAGTTTATGTTTTTAGTAGTTGGGAAGACTCTAAATTTAATTGATGTAAGAGTTTCATTCCGATTTACCATTAAAAAATAACTCCAGTGACCTTTCCATGTTGTCATAAGTGGGAGTGATGGCTAGAAAAGTGGTCCTGCACTGAGTACTACAATGTGTGTATTTACAACGTAGAGAACTAAGTAGGTTAGGAAACATTCAAACAACCTTAGGAAGTAAAGGCTTTCAACTTTTCATGGGCAACTATTTTTTAAAGGAGAAAAATTGAGCCGTTGTTATAATTTTAACACAGCAGTATCCAAGAATCAGTACATGTGGATTATATTCTCAGTGCAAAAAAATACATATATAAACAGTCCACATCGCCATTTGGCCCTAATAGTACTTTACTCAAATGCTAATCAAAATGCTAGGAACAATTACTATATTTTACTTAGAGCACTCCCTCAAAGGAACACTTCATAAGGTAATGGGCTAAAGTAGTCACATCACCCCTTTAAGAAGGTAAATAATGCCAATAATTTATTACTGTTGTTAACAGTCATTACTATTGTTATTATTCTTACCAACCATAATAATGGTTCTTTCCAGCCTTCAGAAAACACTTAAAAATGAGCCACACGAGAAAATGTAGTGGACGCCAAACTCTTTTAGAGCTCATTTGGATGCCACTGGGAGAAAAGGTGAGAGAAGGAATATGAAAGAAAGAGGCAAAGACAGAGGAATGTGAAGGGAAAGAAAAAAATATTTGTAAATACCATTAAAAATTTGGATATAGGTAGAGAAAGAAACAAATCACATGTATATCAAGAAAAAGGAGAGAAACCATCTTTAGCTTATCAATAAAAGACACAAAAAAGATACAATCCTCGCACCTTTTCCTTCTACAACCACTGTGTCTTCTAGGATAAAATCTGGAAGCCTAGAATTTACCACGTCCAGCAACCAAAAGGCCTCGGCTATCCTAAAGATGTACATGCTAGTACAATTTTATGCAACTCTTAAGCCCCTAAAAAATGGAGGTTCCAAAACACATTAATTCTCAGCCTAATCAGGCACCACGCTTTATATGTATCAGGCCTGAAATCTCACCATTATTTTTTTATTAAGCAACCTGATTTAAAAAAAAAAAAAAAGCATGACGTTTCAAACAAGCATAGAAATGAGTGCATAATGGGACAGACAAGAAGCAGGTGAAATAAGAGCAATGCCTGGGGAGAGAAGACACAGGAGGCCAGTCATATTTCAGCCTGATGAAAGGGTGCTCTGAAGAACTGGGAGCCACTTGACAGAGAGCTTTTGCTGTGAGGAAGAACAGTACCTCTAAGTAGGGAACCATAATCAAGTTCTACTTCATGTTTTTACCAACAGAGTAGTTCTGTAGTACAAAAAGAAAGTGAATGGAAGAATGAAGCAGAGGTCATAAAGTAATCCTGTTACTTTCGACAACATTGAGACATAAACCTCTCCCTTCAGAAGTTTCTTATATTGTCCCTTTGCCTTGAAATTGCAAGTAATAATGATGTAAAATGCCAAATCATTCAGCAAGTATTTATTAAACACCTAAATATCCACCCTATGCCAGACACTGAAGATAGAAAGATGACTACAGTGTAGTCTCTGTCCTCAAAGAATTTAAAATCTAGTGAGCTAAGAAGGAAGGTGACAGTAATAACACAGCCTGTCACATGGCAGGGGAGTGCTGTGGCTGTGGGCCAGGGTGAGGTGGGGGTGGGGGACTGGTAATGAAATCACCCAAGACAGTCATCAATTCACATGAAGGAACCAGTGAAGATTTCCTGGAGTAGAGTATGCATGAGCTGACTGAGACAAGAGCAATTAGCTGTGGGGCTAAATGGAAAAGAATTTTTAGGCTAAGCGGCAAATCTGCCCTTTAACCTAAAGATACTGGAAATCACAGATTAAAATCAATTTTGAAGCATAATTTGTATATAACAGTGTATTCATTTGAAGTATACAATTAATGAGTTATGACAGACCTATAACGCTGCATAAATACCACTATAATTAAGATCAGAATATTTCTATCATGCTCCCAAATTTCTTTGAATCCTTTTGTAATTTATCCCTCCCTCCCAGCCCAGCCCCAGGCAACCATCAGTCTAATACTCATTGTCTCTACAAACTAGTTGGACTTGCAGGTGAGAAACAAGTGGTTGTTTCCATTTGGTGCTAATGTAAATAAAGCCACTATAACAATCCCTGGGTGTGGAATACCTGGCTTATAAGGTAGCTGTATGTTTAAGATCTTAAGAAACTGCAAGTTTTCCGAAGAAGCCCTACGATTTTGTATTTGTACCAGACATGTATTACAATTCCAGGTGCTCTGCATCATCACCAATAGTTGGTCTTATCAATTTTCTAGTAGGTGTGTAGTGGTATCTAACTGTAGTTTTAATTAGCATTTCCCGGATAAGTAATGATGTTGAGCAGCCCTTCATGTGCTTTTGTCCAATTTTGTATCTTTATCAGTGAGGTGTTGGTTCAAATATTTTAACCAATTATGTTGCTGGGGAGAGGTAATGTCTGTATTACTGAGTTATAGGAGTTATAGTCCTATTCTGGACTTAAGTTCTCTGTCAAATATATTATTGTGAATGTTTTCTCCCGTTCTTCATCTTGAGTTTCATTTTCTTTATGATGTCTTTCAAAAGACAAACTTTTTAATTTTAAGAATACCCAATTCATCCTTTTTTTTTTTTTATAGTTCATGTTTTTGTGCCCTATCCAAGAAATCTTAGACAAAGAAAGAGTTAACATAACCCTAGGACAAAATTCTCAGTGTATATTTTTATCTGTTCCATGTTCATGTTAACTGTTTTATCCTCCTTTTTACTGACTGAAATTGAAAAGAATGTGTACCATAAGCGTTTACCCATATTAACTTGCTCAAGTAATAGATACCATGTCTAATGAAGCAGATGTTCTCAGGGCTACAATTTGGTTAAGCTTGTAGTTAAGTCCATGGTTATTCTTCAATATCCTTTTGATTTCTGCAGGAGCCAGACTGATAAATTAAATGGAAATACAATAGGTAATATCAGTTCTGCATCCTTGAGATTCTTAAGGATGGCACCAATTTCTGCGAACATCCCCTCCACACACCTACAAGAAGAATGAGATACTGTGTTTTCTTTCTCAGCACAAGAAGGGAGGGCAACCTTTCTCACCATGCTTGTTATTTCCCCACAGGTCAAGGACTCAAAGCAGTTACTTTAACTGCCAACTATGTTAGTTCCATTTATATATTCAGAGACCAGGAGAATGATCATTGATTGGGTATATGGACCCAGTGGACCTACTATAAGCCAGATTTGGGTCAGGACTCCATTCACTACAGGGTCTTCAAGAGCTTCTATTCTTATATCGATCAATGATGCCCCTCTAGTTTTCAGATATCAATGTCAACTTAAACTCTGTGTCTGATAGTCCTCAAAATGTCTGGGTATTCCTCTTTCCCCAGGGTACATTTACCCAAGAAAATAGCTGTAGGTCCTTTTGGGGCATCATTATAATATTTATTTGCCAATGGTTTTACAGGATCCTTCCTCCTGTGGACATGGCTACCTCATTAGTCAGTGGTTTCTGGGTCTGAAAACTGTCTCAGGCACCTGGAAAAAGGACCGTGGCTTTTTACTGGGGAAACCATCCTCAGCTCATCTATTCTTGCTATTAAATTATCCAAGAGTATTTAACAGTACCCTTCTGAGCTGCCTATATATTTTGCCCATAGGGATGCCATGTCCATTCAAGAACTTTGGGAAGTTTTGGCCATTAATTCTTTAAATATTTTTTTTCTGATCCATTCTCTTTCTCCTTTCATTCTATACTGATTAACTATATTTTAAATTTGTTGAAATTTTTTTAACAAGTCTTTAAAACTCTTCTATTTTTTAATGTATTTGATCTCTCATCTGCATTTTTTCCAAATTCACTGGCTCTATCATATTTATCGTACTACTAAACCCATGCACTAAGTTTTTTAAGTTTTGGATATTTTATTTTTCAACTCTAGAATGCCCTTTTTGCTTTTTATATTTTCCATTCAATCTTCTGAGATAGCCCATCTTTTCTGGCATCACTGAATTGGGCATACTTTATAATAACTACTTAAAGCTTATCTGAAAAATTTTTTAAAATATGATCACCAGCAGTTCACCTGATTGTTTTCCCCCCCTGAAAATGGTCGCATTTTCCTAGTTCTTCATATTTTAAGCAAAAACAGATTTTATTCGAGCACCACAAAATTTGTGTTGTGGAGTTCCTAGATTTTGTTATACTGTTGTGAAAAAGGTTCATGTTTTCGATTTAGCAGAAAATGCAAGCAATTAATTTGGTTAGATAAAAACTCCAACTCCATTTCACCTGCAGTAGATGGCAACTCAAATTTCAATTAAGTCTTTTCATCCTTAGCATTGTTGAATGTATCCTTATGTGTGTGGTCTAGGCCAGCCTGACGTTTAGGTGGAGTTCACATATTCCTATCGGTGCCCATACTTTCTGACAAAGAAATGCAATGTTCAGTGTTTCTCTCTCTCCTTTGTCCTTACCTTGCTTACCTCTACCTTGCAGCAAACTGTTAATGTTATAATACACTAATGTTGTCACTAATTAAAGAAGAGAGTTAATCAGATGCTTCTATCATTCTCTGTCTAGAAGTCTAGATAGAGTCTTCATGCATTTATTATTCCTAAAGAGCTTCCCAAATGCTCTTGGGACTCACACTTTCCCTCTGGGAATGTCTATAGGAGTCCCCATACTTTTCTCCCTAAGATTTAAACTGTTGGGGCCAACAGTTTTATTGATCCTGATGGCTCACTGGTCATGCATCTATGTCATCTTTCTCTGGGAAAATACCATGGATCCCTCAGAAGCCACTTAAAGTGTTATGATTTCTAGGAAGGTCTGCCTGACTCTCATAATCACCACCAGACTTTGCTGAATTTCTCTGAACCCTTCTAGTGACACTTTGTATCAAACAATTTACAAAATTATATGTTCCATTATCTTTTATAATTTTGTTTGAGTTTCCACACATACCTGGGGCTTCCCTTTTCCGACTGTCTCCTCTTACTTCCCCTTCAGCTGTAGCTGCCATCAGCTCTGTCCTCTATTACTCTGGTCATAAAGCCAATAGGTTTTCTATGGAAGTTTCCACTGCCCTACACCAAGACGTGAACTTCATCCCCAGACTGAAACCACAAAAACAGGGAAGCTACCATTTGCCATTCCCTTTTCCAAGTTTTACTTCCCTCCCCAAAAACCTATAGGCTGAGTTTAAGATATACGTGGAATACCCAGCTAGAGATGTCAAGTATGAAAACAGATGGGCCAAAACTTGATTGGGTACCCCAACTGTAGATGAGCTATTCATAACTACATTCTCCCTGCCTATCTCCGTCACAGAAGACAAAAGCTTAATAATTAATCTTACAGCCCACCTTAAGGCTATAGATAACCAACTAACATTTCATCAGAAATATATCTGAACACGTGCTTGGTGGGATTTTTAGTGAATGTTTTGCTTTCTCATAAAAAAAGACAGACTCAGCTGTTTATCACTTCCTCCACATTCCCTTTCTGGAACACGGATGTGATACCAAAAGACATAGCAGCCATTGCATGACTAGTAAGAAACAAGCATTAGGACAAAAGCTGATATGCTAACAGTTCTGGAGCAGAAAGATAGATGAAAATTGGCTCATTAATGATTAGAAGGTCTTCTGCAAAAGCCATGGACTGACTTGAGTGTGTGAGAAAAAGTATGCCCTATTTTTGTCAGCTGTTTCTCAGATTTTGTTAGTTACCACTGACACTTTCCTAAGTGATACAATGAAAATATAGAAAACAACTCAAGAAAGAAATCTAGGCAGGAAACAGGTCAACAGGCTAGACCTAGCAGTTGAAGCCCTAGTTTTGAATGAGATCATCAAGTGAAAATATTAAAGAGTAAAAGGAAAACGGGGCTGAGAATCAAGGGTTGCAGAACATTGGTACTTAAGAGGAACTGGTAGAGGAAAGAAGCAGCTGAAAAAAGACATACAATCATAAAGAAAAAGAATTAAAAAGAAAAAATGATGACCTAGAAACCAAAAGAAGAAAAAGCAGGTGTCAGTGTTCAAATGCTCAAAGTAGAGCTAAACAAGTGCAGGAAAGTGTCCATTAGGTTTGGTGATATCAAAGTAGAGCATTTTAGTGGAACAGGAATCAGGTTCTAATAAAGCTGGCTTGTGGATAATCTGTTCCTCAGCCTCAGACTGAACTGCACCCACCACCTCAGTAAGTGTACCTTTCAAGACAGCTGTTGGTCCCAGAGTAGATCATGAAAGGGAATGTGGATGGATCACTGCTTCAACAGGAAATACAATTCAAAGGGCAGGCTCAATTGACAGAAGAACAATAGGACCTTTCTTAATATCAAAGGCAGCATATTTTATATCCCTTGAAAATAAAAATAACAGCTTAAGTTTAGAATGACCTACCAAGTGGGCAACAGAGTAGATTTTCCCGACCCTTTCAACTTTAAAAAAAAACCAGCAAGATTCTAAGGTTCAGTATCTGCCTGGTTCCCTGCAGCTGTTTCACAGCTTTGAAGATAACAGGCACTTGAGTCAGTGATATAGGTGCAGGAAAGGAGAAGACGAGGGGATAGAATGGAAAAACTGAAATGTAATGAAGGAATGATTAAGTGTTTCTTCTGTCAGTAATCAATAACCTGAAAATATTAGCTTAGGATTTAAAGACATAAATTCTACAGAAAAAGTTATTAAAAAGGAACTACAGATGTAAAGAGTGATTAAAAGGGAGGCGGACCAACTTTCAAGGTCTAACTTAGCACTGAGGGGTCTTCATAGCTGCAGGAAACATTCCTTTTTTCTTTCTATTGCTATGGAATTGATAAGAACAACTTGAAAAGGCATGTGAGAATTTAAAACTGTGTCTTTTTTTTTTATTCCTGTCTTTTTGAGAATTCTTTTAACTTAAAGAAGATGTATGGAAAACCCACAAAGCAATTAGTAAAAGTGAAAAGATGGTTAGGAACAATTAAAATCTTTTCTGCTTCATTAGCTTTTCATTGTTAAATGTCACTGATTAATGCCCGGTTGAGATGTTGAATATGTCTCTCAAACAGCAAATATATCAAGAAATGAATCAAAGAAAAAAAGCAATACGAGAGCACTCACAAAATAAGCTTGTTAACAACATGACACAGGTTAAAGGCTCAAATTAAAAGTGTACATCTCTATTCTGAGCATTCCACTGGGCACTTTGTGCTCACAAAACTATGTATGTGGGGTTATCGGCCCTTTTCACATTTTCCAAAATATTCCTCACCAATATAAATATAATACAGGTGAACAGGATTAACTACATGATTTGCAAGGCCCAGCACAAAATGAAAATGTAGGGCCCCTTGCTTAATAAGCTGGAAAAAACAATGCCTCTAAAAGTAAAATATATTTTTTCTGCAGTCTCTCTTAACTTTCTGTGGTATTTACTGTTTGCTATTTAAAGTAATTATAAATGTTTTAAATTACAACTTTAATTTTACCACTCACTTTATATTTTGCAATGTCATTTTAAACAAAAGTATGAAAGGATTTAACTCATATGCAGCATCACAAAATAATGTGATTTGTATGCCTCAGCTTGCACATGTATATGTACGTCATTCTCACCAGAAGAGCAGAAACAATCCACAAAAGTGACTCAACTGGTTTATTTTACTTCTTCTTTAAATTAATTTCTACTGTTTTTAATTGTGGTTAATTAGCATAGCATAAAATTCACTATCTTAGCTGTTTTTAAGAATATAGTTCAGTGGTCTTGGTACACTCACACCACATTATACAATTACCACCACCACTTCTATCTAACTTCTCAATATGCACACATTCTACACTCTACCTTTGGCTGACTGACATGTAAGAAAGAACCAAGGGGGGGTAATACCGGAAGCCTTATTTTTCCTTTCATTTTACTATTTTCAATGTAAGTGGTTGGTTAACGCAAAAAAGTAACACAAGTAAGAAAGGGTATGCTAGAGTTCCTTGGCTGTTTATTTTTTTGCATTCTTTCTGCATTAAGAACAGTCTTGTTTCTACACCTCCCCCCCCCCCCCACCTTAGCCTCCTCTTAACATCATCCCTCCTAGCGGCTCTGGTTATTACTTAACTCCCAAGTATCAGGGATTTTGTGCTGGATGTAATTAAGCGGCGGCAAGGAGATGTGGACATGCGTATTATGCATATTTCGTTTACCACTGGCCTTCACTTACAAAACACAAGTTAGAAGACAAAATTGTTAAGCATATCAAGATGGCGGCAGTGCGACCTTTACTCAAGCGCGAGGCTTCCTGAAAACAAGGTCCTGAGTGACTGCACAGGCCACACGCCCAGGAGGCTTTTGCTGCGGATTAGGGAAGCCGAAAACGGTAAGTCCTCGCACTTACAGTGCACTTTATCGTTTACAGAACACATGCTCACCCTTTCCCTCACCTGTCACGTTATTTCCGTCTGCGAAGAGCTGGTGCGGTCACTCTTAAATTCAACTAGGAAGCCTTTAAAACGAGCGCGCCTAACTCCAGGGCGGTGCACGCAAACAAAACGCTAAGGCACCAACCAATCACAAACAGCCTCCCATTTAAAAAAAAAAAAACCGCTAAGAAACATTCAATCTCAAACAGCCAAGTAGGCTGTCAGCTGTAGCCACGGAAGAGTTTCCTTTCTTTGCTTCCTTTCTTTCGTTAGGGGTCTTTTCTTGTCTCCCGTCCACCTGCCTCTCCTAACCACTCACTGTGTGGCACTGCCCAAACCAAATCTATTTTTAAATTTCTTTAAACACTTTTACGAGTTTCATTGTTTCAGTTCATCTTTCAACACCCCACTTACGTGCTGGAGAGATGCCTGACTAGCCCAACTTCTGTAGCTAACTAGGGGCATAAGGCGGACTAGAAGCCAGGCATCCTGATCCCTGGTTAGGTACTCGTCTCACATTTCCTCTCCACTCTGAGAAGAGCCGCCACACTGCAAACGCACCAACTACATTTGTATGTCCGTGGGATGCATTTTCTGCGTAATCCCAGAGACAGCAAAAGCCATTCAATTACGGTACACAGAATATGTTAGTTACAGAAGGATTAAACTAAAAGGATGATCAGACTCAGGAGGAGTGACCCAGTGAAATCTCCCAGCATGGCAGAGGTTTTGAGGAAGGATTTGAAATGAATATTGAGTAGAGACAAAGCCTGTGGAGAGAAGAAACGTCCTCTCCAAAAAAAGCAAGTGAATGAACAGAGAAATCAGTCTGGGAAGGTCACGACTTGCATGTCTGCATGAAGAGTGTCAGCTGAAGATGCCATGTTTGGCATAAATTAATTTAATCTTACAACCCATCTGCCTAAAACTTTCCTTCTGTATCCCTTACGTAGTTAAATCAGTGGTGTCTTCCTAAACTCTTTTGTTCTAATAGCCAAACAACCCATAGATGCAATTAATACAGGCAAATATATGTATGACATATTTCTGAACTCATGGTTTTTGTTTGGTTGGCTTTTAAATAGGACAATTTAGTAAAACAAATAAATATACACCCCCCAAAAAATCACTGAAAATACTAAAGTAGATAATATATAAATTAGAGAAAGACTTAAATACTCTAAAGATACATAATCAATTTTTCTCAGTAACGCTACCTGTTAAAATCATTTATTAGTTACTACTTAGTCTAACGTTACTTCTTGCCACCCAGCTAAGATAACCCCCTCTTTAACTCATCAAATATCTTCTTGATTGTTCAGTGTTTTTTTAGACTTGGCTTTTCTGCAAAAACTATAACCATATCTGCATCTAAAGCCATTTCAAGAGACATTATTTGAAGACATTCACAAGCAGGAAAGACTGCCTATTTACTAATGAAAGAAACCCTCTCATTCAATATTCTCAGAAATTCTTATCTGGACATAACTGCCAACATCTCACTCACCTTGAAAGAAAGTATAGAACATCAGCATAAGCAGCACAAAACCCCTAGCTGAAAAGAAAATCATAATCATTTCATTACCTACTGTTTCTTACTTCCCCATCCACTGCCTAAAATTTTTCTTAAAAAATTGATTTCATTTGCTACTCTACTCTCTAACATTAAAAACACAATAACTTTTTTTTTTTTTTTTTGCCAAAACATAATATTTTTAAGTCCCTGGTCATAGAAAATAACTTGGTGAAATGATTTCTTCACCCAGGGACCAGTATCACAATGTGAAATTACCTGGGGGGATAGAGGATGAGATAAAAACAATGGAGAGCCTAATGACAAGGTGGGGCTCTAGATACCAACTCTTTGGTGATATCATCTGTCTTATCACTTTTCCCCCAAACATAATACAGTGCCTCTTTTGCTATTTTAGTCAAAGAGCTTTACGTTTTTCAGTATTTGACTCTAAAAATGGAATGTTGAAACTGATTAGGTAAATTAATCCACAGTTGAAAATAGATAAGGAAAAGTTTACTCAGTCATTGTTCTTATTGTGAATTTAAGCATGACATTGTTTTTACCAGCTCTATTTTTAAGAAGCAAATAATCAGACTGTGAGAGCTCAAATATGCAGATTCTTCACCTGAACCGCTCAAGCAGGTAGCCAGATGAGCCACTGTCACCAACATATACAGGAAGATTAGTGGATTGCCAGAAGGAAAACAGCCTCCTCTATCCTGCTACGCCTGTTGTTTCTTTTTTTTTTTTTTTTCAGATAGTGACGCAGGTTGTATCTCTCAATCTGTTTATAATTACACAACTATAAATAACATGATCTCCCTCAGGCATCCTGTGAACAATAAAAAGAAGTTTCCAAGAATAATAATAGTAAAAGTCAATGAACTATATTAATACAGTATAAAAACAAAGTTGTTCTCTGGCAATTTGGTGGTGTAAGGGAGAGGTTTATTGAAAATTCTTAAGTAAGAAAGATTTTTATGTTACCCCAGGAAATCTCTTTTATCTTACTCTGAAAATCCAGTTTTAAATGAATAAAGCCAATATAAAAATCCTATTAAAAAAAAAAGACACATAACCTTCCCCCTTCAAGGGGAAAAAAATTAAATGAAACAAAATTTGTTAATAATAACCCACTGATAATTTTGGCTAACACTACAGTAATCTCAGCCCCAGAGTAGAGATTCACCATATCCAGAGCAATGTTTTACAAATGTGTGCACAAATCACCTGCAATATTCAGATTCCTATGTTCCACACAAATCTATTCAATCATAATCTTTGAAAATGTGGAGATCTGCGTATTTGACAAGGTTCCCAGGTGATTCTTTTGTATACTGAAGTTTGAAAACCACTAGTCTAGAGTTAGCTGGTTAATTTCCAGATAGCATTTCTGGACTGCATGGTGAAATAGTGTATTATGTGCCCACCCAAAATGCATAAATGCAAACTCATACAAAGAAAATCAACTACCCCAGCACTTGTCTTCATTAGGTTTCTTTTTATTGTAAAATTACATCAACTCTCCCTGTTCCCAGTTGACTGTCAAAGCATTTGGGTATGTCTTTAATAAACCATTTCAAAATTCTGTACTTTTGAATCATTTCAGGGAATATAACATTGGAATTTCTGTCATACTATTCATACAAAATTCAATTACAGAATTTTCATGGAGTATTAACTGAAGGATGCTCAGTTCATCTCTCCCTATTCCAGTATTATCCTTTAGTCAAATCAGACTACCTACCAGGCAGTGGCCAGACTTAACACAGATAGGACAACTAAGCTAGTTTTACAAACCTACACTTTGATTACTGTGGTGTGTTAGCAGTGAGCTTTCTCTGAAATTTATTGGGAAGATACAGGTGAGTACTCTGTTGAACACATCATAGTATGTATCTGTTAGAAGACCCAGGGTTTGCTTACCAAGGAAAACAACAGCTCTTCCTTAACCATAAATGATTTTGTATTTCTCTTTATTTTGGCTGCTTGGATTAGTAATATGAAGTATCTAATACCATAAGTTTCATGGTAAACCTAAATTCTAGCTGACATTCTTTCCCTTTCTTAAAATTTCCCTTCTTTTTCTTTTGAGCCAGTTTTCTTCACCTACTTTAATTTTCATCTCACTTGTCATTTTTTTTTTTCTCTGAGGCTCCTTGATTCATTTTTGGAATAATGAAGGACATAAACAAACCTTTATTATACTAATGATTCAGAGTTGCATAGTCATAGCTATTCAAAATTCCACTGGATATAATTCCTATTATACAAATTTTATCTTTCAACCCTCTGTGTAAAATGTCTAATACACAAGTTCAACATTTAACATTACACTTATAATAAGAAAAAAATAATCATTAGGACTTGAGTAAAAATAGGATGGGCAATCATGGGGATATAGTGAGTTCTCCATTATAGAAGGTAGTCAAGGAAATCAAGCAAAAGCTAAGTGACTACTTAATAAGAACATCATGGAAGAGTTTTATGTCAAATAACAGATTGGATGACAAATATCTGGAGTCTCTTCCAACTCTGATATTCTTAAATCTCTAGCTTTAAAAATTTACATATTTAATGTTACCAGAAAAAAAAGGCAGCAAAAGAATTAAAGAAACATGCATTTCTCAGGAAAGAGTATTTCTAAATACATAATCAGGGAAAAAATTATATTTCTAGAAATAGAATGAATAAAAATTTGTCATATTGTATCTTTTTTGTTAATATTAGCAGGCATGCACTGCTTGCCTGGGTCCCCAGTTTCCACCTCAAATTTTATGAATGAAGAAGCTACAATGAGGTCTGAGAGTGATTTAAGGACTTAAGTTCAGCTTTTGCTTCCTATTTCTTCTGACAATACTGTTTTTAGAAGTATAATCGTCAGTGCCAGGAAATCAATTAACTTTAAAAATTGCCAACGTTGCCAATAACCAGTAATATGAATATAACCCTTTTGCATCTGGGGCATGGAGAAATTAAATGACAAAACACATTCTGCTAAATCCAGCCTTGAGAGAAGGTTGTTTCTTTGCAGTGAGGTTCTTTGAAATGAGAGATGGAAACAGCAATGAAGGAAAAGGCATCTGAGTAATTGTACAAAGCCTTCCAAGTGGCACTCAGCCCAGAAGACACTTTTGTCCTGTCCAAAGGCACAAAAATCTATGAAGACCCATCTGACCCCAGCATTTCAGGGCATAATGGGACTCTCTCCACAAGAAGGCCCTTCTGTTAAGGCAAGGTTTATGCAAATTGTTAATAATAGTTACAAATACAAATGATGATCAAGATAGTGAATATTATTATTGAATTCTAGAAAAGATATAAGCTTATAATATAAAATTAAACACAAGGATATTGCAAATAAAGAGATTGAGAACTATCCCATTTACATACTAATTCTGACACTTAATAGGACCAGACCAGATGGGGCACAGAGAGAGGTAATTACATTTTTTTACTTTTTCGAGTCTCTCTTTCTGATCTAGAGTAGTGGCCAGCAAATGACAACTGAGAGCCATAGCTGGTCTGCCCTGTATTTTCGTATTAAAAAAAGGGGGGGAGGTTTTATTAGAACACAACCACACCATCCTGTATGTCCCGTCCCTCACTGCTTTCGCCTTACAGCAGCTGCATTGAGTACTCGCCACAAAGATGATATAACTGGCAAAGCCTGATGGCATCTCATCTGAAGTGTAGTCAAGTTTTATGCATGTCTATGTGTGCTTCCTTTTGAACTATGTTTTTAATAGTTCTTCATGAAAGTATTTGCGAGAAGAAATATCGTTTGCTTTTGTGTCACTGGGAATACCTTAACTTACCCCTCTTTCTTGAATGATGCTTTTTCAGTGTTAAAATCATTCAGCATTTTTTTTAAACATTTTATTTATTTATTCAACAGAGACAGAGACAGCCAGCGAGAGAGGGAACACAAGCAGGGGGAGTGGGAGAGGAAGAAGCAGGCTCCCAGCAGAGGAGCCTGATGTGGGGCTCGATCCCATAACGCCGGGATCACGCCCTGAGCCGAAGGCAGACGCTTAACCGCTGTGCCACCCAGGCGCCCCGCTGTGCCACCCAGGCACCCCCATTCAGCATTTTTAAATAGCATTTCCTTGTCCTCTTGTACTTAGCATTGTTGATGAGGAGTCTACTGTGATTGTAGCTGCTGTGTAAATAACTTGTCTTTCATTCATGCTTACACTTGAAATTTCTTTTTTATCCTTGATATTTTCAGTTTGGAGGTAACATTTTGGTGTGGTTTTATTACTATCTATCCTGATGCACAATGAGCGTGCACTTTCAACATTTAGTTTATAAGTCTTCTTTCTTTTGAAAAATCTGCAGCCATTATTTTTTTGCATACTGATTTTTTTATTCCCTTCCTTTCTCTTCCTCAGTCTGTGTCCACTGCAGTCTGTTACTATTATTCTATCTTCTCTGCTCCACAGGTTCTCCTTCACATTTCTTCATCTCAGCATCTTATTTTGTTAATATCAAGGTACCTCACAATCATTTTTCGATTTGTCGAATTCTCTCTTCAACTGAGTACAGATTAAAGTCTACATTTTTCACTTCCCGGATTTTGAATTAGTTAATTGTCAAATACATCTTTTCTTGTTTTTTGCTTTTGGGTGTTCCTTTTTATAGGTATTAGTTCATCTACCATACTTCTGAATTTACTAATCAAATATTTCAAAACTATTTTAAGATCTTTTATTTTCATTTTATGAGCATACTTTCTTTTTTCTATTAGTTCATTTGGGAGCAGTCTTCCTTTACTTATGCACTTTGGAGTGCTGGTTTGTAGATTCATCTTGAGAAGGGATTTTGGGGCACCTGGTGGCTCAGTTGGTTAAGCTTCTGCCTTCGGCTCAAGTCATGATCCCTGAGTCCCAGGATAGAGACCCATGTTGGGCTCCCTGCTGAGCAGGGAGTCTGCTTCTCCGTATCCCTCTGCCCCTCCACCTGCTTGTGCTCTTTTGTCTCTCTCTCTCAAATAATAAATAAAATCTTAAAAAAGAGAGAGAGAGAAGAGAGAAAAGGGATTTTTGTCATTATTATTGTTGTTGCTCTTCTTGCTATTGCTGTTGTCATTTTTATTCCCACTCTTAGGGCCCATTCTTTTCTATGAATTTTGGGGTTTCCCTTAACTGGCATTCCTACCCCACTCTCCCATGCAGAAATAGGTCTAATACTGGCAACTTGGAGCTCCTGACCCAGAGTGAGCCCAGGGATTTTTAGCCCCTGCCATAGAAGTAACAATACCTTTTTCCTATTTCCATAAATAGTAAATTTCATATACGCCACAACCTAGGCAATTATCAATCACAACTTTCTTTCAGGTTTTTTTGAGAACGTGGTTTCATGTTGTGAACTAGCTCCAGCCCTTTACCATGCTTGAGATACACTTAAATACTGTCCTCCCATAAGAGATAAATTCTTCCGGATTCCAGACCCAGAGTTCCACCTTGCTTGAAGCTTGGGTATTTTTCTTTTTTTCCATTTCTAGTCTATGGAAATTCCTATCTTCTTTCAAGCACTGATATATCTTTTTTAATTTCAATGTTAAATGTTTAATCTACTATTGCTGGTTTTGTTGCCAAAAGAGGAGAGATTCAAACCACAAACTTTACTCTGCCATTTTGAAAAGATAGAAGAGTGAGCACTGAAATTAGAGAGATAATCAGACTGATAAAAAGTTCTATAGTTATGACCCAGAAATTCCATTCCTAGGTTTATACCCAACAGAAACGTCTACCCATATATTTACCAAGACATGTACCAAAATATCCAGAGACATACTATTCAAAATAGCTTTAGACTGGAAGCTATCTAAATGCTCATCAACTGTAGAATAGATAAATAAATCATGGCACCGTCACGCAGTAGAACACTATATAATAATGAGAATGAACAATCTGCATCTGGTCATAATAATATGAATAAACCTCACAAGTAAAATGGCAAGAGAAAGAAGACATACTATAAAAAGACTTGCTATAGAATTCCACTTACATCAGAATCAGAATACGGCTATCAGGTTAGAAGTCAGGATAACAAGTACCCTTGTTAGGGGGTTAGTGACTGGAAAGGACACCAAAAAGGCCTTTTAAGATGTTAGCAATGTTGCTTGTTTCAGATACTGATTCCACAGACATGTTTAGTTAAGGAAATTCATCAAGTTGTGTACCTGTTAGATGTTATAAAATATGTTATGCTACTGTGAAAAGATTTCCACAGAGCTTTATCAATTTCGTGGTTTTTCAAACCACACTCCTAAACCCCTATGGATCTATGGACCTCAGGGCTAGTTCTTGCTTCCAATTAATTGTAGGTTTGGTTTGGTTTGGTTTGGTTTTATTCTCTCAAAAGGACACTGTTTTCCAACACTCGCAGCTATTGGGTAGGAAGAACTTAATCTCCAGAAGAGCAATCAATTAAAGAATTGTAAAAATTATTTTTAACTTCTTTAATCAATAGAATAGACTTGCAAAGAGGTTGTGAAAAGTATATTTACAGAGAACTTTAAAAATTGACTAGAACTTGGAATTCCTGAAATATTATTGTCTTTATATCATTCTAACCCTTGATTCTGAGCCTGGTCAGAGCTTCCTTCCATAGGTTTTAACCAGCCTTATAACTGAACCCGGGCAGAGAAATAGAAGGAACCTCAGGACATTGCTCATCAGTCCAATGCCACCAATCCATTGATTAAAGTGCACTGATAACTAGATTCCTACCTCATTCACAATTACCCTGCTTGGTTTCCTAGACTTCCATTTTAAAAACTTGCCGCTGTTTTATAGAAAATCAGTATCTCCATGCTAGAACGTCTGTCAATTACCTGCTCCAGCGGGCAGCTAAGATCTTGGATTTTGACTGAAGTTGCTAAGGGAAATGGTGCATCCATCATTTCCTTTCACTGATGGATCTTTTGGTTTTGAAAATCCACAATAGCCCCAAAGCCAGATGTTCCTACTGAATCACTGAATTTGGCCTACAAACTCTCAAATTGCACCTAATTTTGTCCAATATTCAGAAGCCTTCTACGACTATGCCTTTTTTTTTTTTTACAAGCCTATCTTTGAAAAAGCAAACAAAAAAAGAAATGTTATCTCCCCAACCAATTCACTTTAGACACAGAGGTACTACGTTATCAGGACCCAGTGAGCATACTCAGTGGCTTAGCCTAAGCCAACAGAATCCTTTTGGAATATATTTCAAAGTCCAAGAGGAAGATGTAAAACCATTACCCATATAAACTAGAAACCCAAAAAGAAACACTAATATACAACCATTCTCAGCTTCCCTCAGCCAGGAACAGTCTGAATCTTTCACCTCAATTTTTTTGATTCCAAGCTAAGAATCGTCTGATATAATATGAATCCACATTTTTCTTCAAGTCTGGGTTTAGGCTATCTTTTATATATAGTTAGTTCCTAGAGTATACATGCACAGGCCGTCTATTCATCATTAAACCCAGTATCTGCTTGACATTAGGAGTCCTACAAATTTTCAGCCCTAATCTGAGCCCTGGCTTATTTAAGAGCCATTTATTTTGAAAGGCCTTGTTCAAGGTAAGAAGTCATGATCACTCTAGACATTCTCATGATCACTGCAGACATAAGTACTTGATTATGACACTCTCACCAGGCTTGAAATTGGTTTCACAACATCCCGATAGAGCAATTCAAGTAGCCACTACTAATTGACTGGAGTTTTCATGGGAGATAAAATGTGCTGAAATTCAAACTTAAACCCTACACAAGTTTTAGTTTAATTATCTGTAGGCTACTCTAACTCAAGAACATAGGGGAAAGTTGGACTTAAATACAAAACAATAGATTAATCAGACTGATTGATTGATTAACAGATTTTCCTTCTTTTCTATCTAAGCTCTCACATTTCTAATTCTTCACATTGCCCTAGTTCTTATCACATATACATCTTTTAAATCTATTTTACTAATTTATTAAACCTTTCCTTAGTTTATAATTTGCTTTCTTAACTCTTTGGCATCCTGTCACATTTGGTGGGGACATACAGGGTATTATTATTATTATTATAGGAGATAGAATATCAAGTCTACCTGGTCAGTTATCTTCTGAGGACTTTTGGCTACATCACATCTGGCAACATATCATTAGCAATCCATTCTGATACTTTCTTTTATTATCACACTTCCTACATATTTCTATAACTTTCTGGCTCATTGCTATCCACTCCCTCTATCCACTGATTCCCGCTTATACTATATTTTAAAAATAAAGCAACTATGCTTTATAGACAGAAGTAATAGAAGAAATAAAATATCTACACAAGTTTACGTCTTCCCACTTTTTTTCAAATTAATGAACAATTACTCATGTTCCTTTGTCTTCACTCTTTTTACAAGGCCACTTAAAGAAATGTATTGTATTATTATTTTTCATTTTTTTTATATTCCATGCACTTAATTACTAATACTTTCAGTAACCATATTTTACTTGAACTAATGTCCTTCTCAACAAGATTTTTTGACCATCACTAGTTTAGGTATTCAGCAGCTAGCTCCTAAACTAAATAATTGCTTGAGGATAAGTCCAAATCTCATGCTAGAAAAAATAATAATTCTTTTTGATTAAAAAACAAAAAAACAAACGAACTTGTAATGGATACTAGAGAGGAACTCTGTCCTAAAAGCCAAAATGTAAAAACAAAAAACAAAAAACAAAACAAAACAAAAAAAACAGAACACCAGCAGGAAACTCATCCTTTGAATATGTTAGTCTCTACCTGTGATAAGAAACTAAGCTTCTCCCTGGGGATTTTATACTCTCCCTTCTAGAACCAGGTGACAACCAGGAGCAGTACATGACTTTTTGACGAGAGCTTTATTTATTTTCCTCTCATTACCTAAGAGGCTGAGATGGGTCAGAGGAAAATGAAGAGCTATGAAAGTTGGCAGTGAGCACAAGCAACATTCAAGCGCTGCATTGTCCAGAAACTATCTCCAATAAGGTAGAATGGGCTCTGGAAGGGTCTTTGGTTTCTCCTAACTACAAACTGATGCTTTGAAGTGCAAATTAAAACTGAGAAGCCTGTCACTCAAAGAGACTGCTGATAGCCTTTACGTGGCTGAACTAATCTCATGCCAAGATGGAAGAATGAATTTTGAAGTAATTTGCAAAGTAAAATATGAAATATAACTTTGAGGGACCCAGAATGATGTTCTTTATTAATTTGGTATAGGGACTCAGAATATGTAGTAAAATTCTGCAATACCATTCTCTATAATGAGCTTTGCCTTTGCAGGCCCAGAATAATTTTCAGTGCAAATTCACTGATAAAGCCAAAGTATATATTTCTTACAGTTTGGGGCATCATAGATAGGCTTTCCAATTATTTTTAGTTTCAATTAGATTGGTGAATTTCCCTGTAACTCATCTGAGTTTAATCATATAATTATGTTCCATTTAATTGAAAATGAGTAGCTAAAAATGTTTGGATTAAAAAAAAAAAAAGTAACCCTCAGATGATGAAAACTCTGTCAAATATTCCAAACAAGACTTCTAATGTCATTATCCTCTGGATCGTAGACCTTGGAGCAAAGATAACATAAAATGTTGAAGTAAAGCAAGCAATATGCAAAGAAAAATTGAGTGTAACTTATTAAGTACAGCTTAATGGTTAGAAATCTAAAATTTAGTGTTCAATTTCCAGCCTTAATAACAAACTAATAGCATTTCTAAGTCTCAATGTCTGCAAAATGTAAATAATCGTGGTAACTACCTCTGTGGGGCACTACATCTCCATCCCAATGTCCTTCTAGTGGGCACTCTCTTAGAGCTAGCCTGCATTCAAGATACGTTCCACCAATTACATGTACTTTTGCATGTTTGAAAGTAAAAGATGAAGCAAACACCACCTTCTTCCTCATTTTGGCTTTGAAAAACAAGGGCATGGAGATGTAGATTTTGTTTTCCTTTACAGTCATATTCCAGTGTGCAGCCCCAGCTTAGAAAGATCAGGAGGGACCAGTGGGAGGGCTGCAGTAGACCCCATATGCCAGTGTTCAGTCACTAGCTTCACATGTCTTGACTGGAAAGTTGCTTCACTGATGGCTCATGGAAGTGGTTTCACGTCACCTCACAATTTTTTAAATGGTAGATACCATGGGAGCCTCTGATTTTAGTAGAAGTCGGAAAGCATCTTCTATGTGCTTTCTAGCCATCTGTGTATCTTCTTTTACAAACTGCCAGGTTTTTGTCCTTTTGTTTTATTGGGTTGCCTTTTTTCTATTTTATTTTGAGGTATGATTAACATGCATTACCCTTACGTGTCCAACTTAATGACTTTTTACTCAAGTATCCACCTGGGTAAGCACCAATGCCCTTAAGATATGGAACATTTTCATTGTCATAGAAAATTCCCATCCTGCTTCTATTTTCTAAATCTACACTATATCACTTTCAGCTTTCTAATGCATTTTTTTCAAGTTTTGCTTATTCTTGAAATTTATAAAAATGGTATAGTGTACATTATATTCTTTTGTATCTGACCACTTTCACATGATTAATCCATGTTGAATTCATCCCTCTTGCTGCCTGAACCATCAGATTGTTCTTGTTAAAAAAAAAAAAAAAAGTTATTCCTGAGGAGTATTCCTTTTGATAAGGAATCCATTTTCCTGTAAGTTTATCCATTTTCCTATAAATGGACTTCAGGTTGTTTCAACTCTTTGGCTATTATGAATGAAGCTGCTAGAAACTTCCTTGTACAACTCTTTTGTAGACATATGTTTTCTTTTCTCTTGGGTCAATATCAGGGGTAAAATCGCAGTCATTGGGTAGATTATATTGAATGAATAAGAAATGCCCAATTTTCCAAACCACATGAACATTTTGTACTCTTACCACCAATACATGAGAACTCTATTTCTCCAAATAGATGGAAATAGTTAGTGTGTCAGTCTTTTCAATTTTACCCATCTTGTGTTGTGAAATAGTATATTACCGTGGTTTTAATTTGCATTTTCATTTCCTTATTAGCTATTCATTTGTATTTTTATGAAATGGCTGTTCAAGTATTTTCTCGATTCTTACATTGAATTGTTAATCGTTTTATTGTGGATTTTAGTAGGGCTTTTTATAGTCTGTGTAAAAGTCTTTCTTTCAGATATATGTGCTAAGAACATGTTTTTTCTAGACTATAACTTTCTATCAATCTTATAATTTTTTAAAGCAGAAATTATAATATTTACAAAAATACATTTTATCAGTGTTTTTCTTTTACTGAAGTCTGTATTCTAACCAAGTAAACATTTCTCAAGATCTTGAAGATATTCTTTATTTTTTTAAAAATACTTCATTGTTATTGGTTTTATTTTATAAAGCCTATGATTAATCTCAAATTAATTTTCATGGACAGAATGAGATTGGGGTCAGGATCCTATTTTTCCACAAATTCAACCAGCTATTCAGCACCATTTATTTTTTAAAATGTATTTCCCAATGGATTGCCTTGATGGCTTGTTAAAAATCAATTACTCATTTTTTTTGAGTCACACAAATTTTATTGTTTGTTTGAAATATTTA
Organism: Ursus arctos; assembly: GCF_023065955.2. NCBI lineage: Eukaryota > Metazoa > Chordata > Mammalia > Carnivora > Ursidae > Ursus > Ursus arctos. The sequence continues at coordinate 63,912,738 of NW_026622985.1, read as the reverse complement.
TCTCTCCATTATACCAACACCACATTATCTTAATTATTGTAGCTTTATAGTAAGTATTGAAACCAGGTGGTGAAAGTCCACCAAGTTTTTTGTTTTTCACCATTGTTATGGCAGTTCCAGAATGAAATTTCATATGAATTTTGGAAATAGCTTGTCTATTTTTTCAAAAGAGCCTGCTGGATTTTGGTGTGAATTATATCAAGCCTCTAAATTTATTTGGAGTGTGGTCTTTATTCTTTCTTACAAATTCACCTTACACTTCCATCTGGCATTACAGTTGACTCTTCCTTGAACAACATGGGATGGAACTGCACAGATCCACTTGATAAAGTACTGTAAATGTATTTTCACTTCCTTATGATTTTCTTAATAACATTTTCTTTTCTATAGCTTCCTTTATTGTAAGAATATACTATATAATACATATAACATACAAAATATGTGTTAATCAACTATAGGTTATCACTAAGATTTCTGGTCAACAGTAAACTATTAGTAGTTAAGATTAAGGGAAGTCAAAAGTTGTAAGTGTTTTTTCAAGTGTGGGAGGTTGGCATCCCTAACCCCTACATTGTTCAAGGGTCAACTCTATTCACTTTCATCCTGAATAACTTATTTTATCCATCTTTGTAGTGCAGATCTGCTCCAGACACATTCTTACAAAATCTGACCCTGAAACAGCTTTATTCACCTACATTCCAAAGGCTATTCCTCTGTGGACTGTTGTCAGATTTTTTTTTTTTTTAATTTTAAGCAATTTAAAGATATTGTTCCACTGCTTTTTGGTCTATTTTGCTTCTGCTGAGTGGTCAGCAGTATTTAGTGTCATGTTACCTTGTATGTAATGTATCTTTTTCCATCTTTTTCCATCTTTTAAATTTATATCTAGTGTCCATATCTGCTCTTCGTCATTGGCTATGATATGCCAATGTGTGGATTCTATTTGCTCTGTGGGTTTTTTCCACTTAACTTCTTAGAAATATAGGTTGAAGTCTTTCATCAATTGCTTTTAAAGTTCTCATCTAGTACCTCTTCAAATACGTCCTTTGTCCCATTCCCGCCTCTTCCCATCGCCATCTGTAAATGTATTTTACACCACTGATTATCAACTAGGAGCAATACTGTCCCCCAGAAAACATTTGACAAGGTCTAGACACATTTTTGGTTCTCTAAACTAGAAGGATGTTTGCTTCTAGCATACGGTGGGTTGGGACCCGGGATGCTACTAAACCTCCTGCAATGCACAGGAAATCCTCCCACAACAAGCACGTCTCTGGTCCAAAATTTCAATAGTGCCAAGGTTTGAAAACCATATTTTAGACTATATGATCATTTCATAGGTCTGAGACATTTTATCTTGCATTTATTTCACTCTTTTTCTTTTGTATTTTAGTTTCAATCTTTTCATTCACTTGTCATGAATTTGCCAGTCTTTTCCTCTTCAATAGTCAGTCTGTTGTTAAGCACAGCCAATATATTCTTTATTTTTGATATTATTTTTTCATTTCTAGTATTTTTTATAACATCCATATCTCTGCTAAAATCATCACTTCTTTTCTCTTGATAGCTACCTTTTTCATTAGAAACTTTAGCATTTTTATCATACTGACTTTAAAGTATGATTCTAATTTTTCCAACATCTGGGCCATTTCTAAGTCTGTTTCATTGACTATTTTTTTAAATACTTTTTTATTATGTTATGTTAGTCACCATACAGTATATCCTTCGTTGTTGATGTAGTGTTCCACAATTCATTATTTGCGTATGACACCCAGTGCTCCATACAATATGTGCCCTCCTTAATACCTATCACCCAGCTAGCCCATCCCCCATGCCCCTCCCCACTGAAACCCTCAGTTTGTTTCCCTGAGTCCATAGTCTTTCGTGGTTCATTCCCCCTTCTGTTTACCCCTGCTCCATTCTTTCCTTCCTCCTCCTACTGATCTTCCCCCTTCTTATGTTCCATAAATGAGTGAAACCATATGATATTGTCTTTCTCTGCTTGACTCATTTCACTTAGCATAATCTCCTCCAGTCCTGTCCATGTTGCTGCAAATGTTGTGTAATCGTTCTTTCTGATGGCTTAGAAATATTCCATTATATATATGGACCACATCTTCTTTATCCAGTCATCTGTTGAAGGGTATGTCGGCTCCTTCCACGATTTAGCTATTGTGGACAATGCTGCTATGAACATTGGGGAGCATATGGCCCTTCTCTTCACTACATCTGTATCTTTGGGGTAAATACCCAGTAGTGCAATGGCTGGATCATAGGGTAGCTCAATTTTTAGCTATTTAAGGGACCTCCAAACTGTTTTCCAAAGTGGCTGTACCAACTTGCATTCCCACCAACAGTGTAGGAGGGATCCCCTTTCTCCACATCCTCTCCAACATTTGTTATTTTCTGCCTTGTCAATTTTTGCCATTCTAACTGGTGTAAGGTGGTATCTCAATGTGGTTTTGATATGAATTTCCCTGATGGCTAATGATTTTGAATATTTTTTCATGTGTCTGTTAGCCATTTGTATGTCTTCATTGGAAAAGCTTCTGTTCATATCTTCTGCCCATTTTTTTTATTTGATTATTTGCTTCTCATGTATTGAGTTTGAAAAGTTCTTTGTAGATCTTGGATACCAGTCTTTTATCTGTAGTGTCATTTGCAAATATATTCTCCCATTCCATGGGCTGCCTCGTAGTTTTTTTAACTGTTTCCTTGGCTGTAGAGAAGGTTTTTATCTTGATTAAGCCCCACAAGTTCATTTTTTCTTTTGTTTCTCTTGCCTTTGGAGATGTATCATGAAAAAAGCTGCTGTGGCCGATGTCAAAAAGGTTGCAGCCTATGTTCTCCTCTAGGATTTCGATGGATTCCTGTCTCACATCAAGGCCTTTCATCCATTTGGAGTTTATCTTTGTGTATGGTGTAAGAGAGTGGTCAAGCTTCATTCTTTTGCATATAGCTGTCCAATTTTCCAAGCACCATTTATTGAAGAGACTGTCTTTATACCACTGGATATTTTTTCCTGCTTTGTCAAAGATTAGTTGCCCAAAGAGCAGAGGGTCAATTTCTGGGTCCTCTATTCTGTTCCATTGGTCTATGTGTCTGTTTTTCTGCCAGTACCCTGATGTCTTTGTGATCACAGCTTTGTAGTATAGCTTGAAATCCAGCAACATGATGCCCCCCAGCTTTGTTTTTCCTTTTTGACAACTCCTTGGTGATTCGGGGGCTTTTCTGGTTCCACACAAATTTAAGGGCTGTTTCTTCCAGCTCTTTGAAAAATGCCATTGGTATTTTGATCGGGATGGCATTGAATGTGTAGATTGCTCTGGGTAGCGTAGACATTTTAACTAAGTTTATTCTTCCGATCCATGAGCATGGAATATTTTTCCATCTTTTTGTGTCTTCTTCAATGCCTTTCAAGAGTTATTTGTAGTTTCTAGAATAAAGATCCTTTACCTCTCTAGTTAAGTTAATTCCGAGATAATGTATGATTTTTGGTGCTATTGTGAATGGAATGGATTCCCTGATTTCTCTTTCTTCAGTCTCATTGTTCGTGTATAGAAATGCAACTGATTTCTGAGCATTGATTTTGTATCCTGCCACATTAATGAATTGCTCTATAAGTTCTAGTAATTTGGGGGTGGAGTCTTTCGGGTTTTCATATAGAGTATCATGTCATCTGTGAAGAGAGACAGTGTGACTTCTTCTTTGCCAATTTGGATACCTTTTATCCCTTTTTGTTGTCTGATTGCTGTTGCAAGGACTTCTAGTACTATGTTGAATAATAATGGCAAGAGTGGGCATCCTTGCCGTGTTCCTGATCTTAAGGGAAAGGCTTTCAGCTTTTCCCCATTGGGAATGATATTCGCTGTAGGCTTTTCATAGATGGTTTTTATGAAATTGAGGAATGTACCCTCTATCCCTACACTCTGAAGGCTTTTAATCAGTAAAGGATGCTGTATTTTGTCAAATGCTTTTTCTGCATCATTTGAGAGGTTCATACGGTTCTTGACTCTTTTCTTGTTGATATGATCTATCACACTGATCGATTTGTGAATGTTGAATCACCCTTGCATCCCAGGGATGAATCCCACTTGGTCATGATGGATAATCCTTTTAATGTACCTTTGGATCCTTTTAGCTAGGATCTTGTTGAGAATTTTGGTGTCCATATTCATCAGGAATATCGGTCTGTAATTCTCCTTTTAGATGGGGTCTTTGCCTGGTTTGGGGATCAAGGTAATACTGGCTTCATAGAATGAGTTTGGTAGTTTTCCTTCTGTTTCTATTTTTTGAAACAGCTTCAGGAGAATAGGTATTATTTCTTCTTTGAATGTTTGGTAGGATTCCCCGGGGAATCCGTCAGCTCCTGGACTCTTGTTTTTGGGGAGGTTGCTGATAACTGCTTCAATCTCTTCATAATTAATCGGTCTGTTTAAATTATCAATTTCTTCCTGTTTCAATCTTGGTAGTTTATAGGTTTCCAGGAATGCATCCATTTCTTCAAGGTTGTTTAATTTATTGGCATAAAGCTGTTGATAAAAGTTTCTAATGATCCTTCCTATTTCATTGGTGTTGGCCGTGATCACTCACCTTTCATTCATAATTTTATTAATTTGGGTCCTTTCTCTATTCTTTTGAATACGTCTGGCCAGTGGCTTATGGATCTTATTTATTTTTTCAAAGAACCAGCTTCTAGTTCTGTTGATCTGCTCTACTGTGCTCCTGGTTTCTAATTCATTGATCTCTGCTCTAATCTTGATCACCTCTCTTCTCGTGCGTGGGTTAGGCCTGTTCTTCTGTTCCAGCTCCAGCTTCTTGAGGTGAGAATATTAAAACTGCATTTTAGATTTTTCTATTCTTTTGAGTGAGGCTTGGATAGCTATGTATTTTCCCCTTAGGACTGCCTTTGCAGTGTCCCATAGGTTTTGGACTGATGCGTTTTCATTTCCATTGGTCTCCAAAAATTGTTTGACCTCCTTCTTAATTACCTTCTTTACCCAATCATCCTTGAGCAGGATGGTTCGTAGTTTCCATGTTTTTAAATTTCTTCCAAATTTTTCCTTGCGATTGAGTTCCAGTTTCAAGGCATCGTGGTCTAAGAATATGCAGAGAATAATCTGTCTTTTGGTATTGGTTGAGACCTGTTTTTTGACCCAGTATATGGTCTATTCTGGAGAAAATTCCATGTGCATTCAAAAAGAATGAGTATTCTGTTGTTCTGGGCTGTAGTGTTCTGTATATATCTATGCAGTCCATCTGGTCCAGTATGTCACTCAAAGCTCTTGTTTCTTTGTTGATTTTCTGCTTAGGTGATCTGTCTATTGCTGATAGCGGAGTGTTGAGGTCCCTTACTATTAACGTATTATTATATATATGACTCTTTATTCTGTTTAAGAGTTGGCTTGTGTATCTAGCTGCTCCCCTATTGGGGGCATAGATAATTATAGTTGTCATATCCACTTGTTGGATACATCCTTTAAGAATAATATAGTGTCCTTCTGTATCTTGAACTACAGTCTTTAGTTTAAAATCTAATCTGTCTGATATGAGAATTGCTACCCCAGCTTTCTTTTGAGGTCCACTGGCATGAAAAATGGTTTTCCATCCCTTCACTTTCAGTCTGTATGTAACTTTAGGTTCAAAATGAGTCTCTTGTAGACAGCAAATGGATGGGTCATGTCTTTTTATCCAATCTGCAACCCTGTGGTGTTTTATGGGAGCATTTAGGCCATTCACATTGAGAGTGATTATTGAGAGATATTATTTTAATGATGTCATGTTGCCTGTGAAATCTTTGTTTCTATAGATTGTAAATTTCTGGTCTGTATCACTCTTGGGGCCTTTTTACTTTTATAGAACCCCCTTAATATCTCATGTAGGGCTGGTTTGGTGGTTACGAATTCCTTCAGTTTCTGCTGATCTTGAAGGTCCTTTTCTCTCCATCAATTCTGAATGACAGCCTTGCTGGATAAAGGATCCTTGGCTGCATGTTCTCAGATAGAGCTTTGAAAATACCCTGCCAACCCTTCCTGGCCTACCAGGTCTCTGTACACAGGTCTGACGTTATTCTAATATTTTCGCCTCTGTACACATTACCCCCTGGCCACTTTCAATACTGTATCCTTGGACCTAATATTTGCGAATTGCACTATGATGTGACATGGTGTAGGTCTGTTCTCATTGACCTTGGGAGGGGTCCTCTCTGCCTCTTGGACACGAATGCTTGTTTCCTTTGCCAGATTAGGAAGCTCTCAGCTACAATTTGTTCAAATATCTCTTCTAGACCTCTCTCTTTCTCCACCCCCTCAGGGATGCTGATGATTCTGACATTGGCATGTTTCATTGAGTCAATAATCTCCCGTAATCTACATTCTTGAGATTGGATTTTTCTTGAGACAAGTTTCCATTTTAACTTTATCTTCTACCATCCTATCCTCCAATTCACTAATTCGTTCTTTTTTTTTAAAAAGATTTTATTTATTTATTCGATAGAGATAGAGACAGCCAGCGAGAGAGGGAACACAAGCAGGGGGAGTGGGAGAGGAAGAAGCAGGCTCCTAGCGGAAGAGCCTGATGTGGGGCTCGATCCCATAATGCTGGGATCACGCCCTGAGCCGAAGGCAGACGCTTAACCACTGTGCCACCCAGGCGCCCCCTAATTCGTTCTTCTGCCTCATTTACCCTGGCCGTCAGAATGTCTAGTTTAGACTGCATTTGATTGATAGCAGTTTTAATTTCTGTCATATTCACTCTCATTTCCATCCTTAGAGATTCTATATTCTCGTTAATATTTTCGTTAATATTTTTTTCAAGCTTATACATCATCTTGACCATTGTTATTCTGAACTCATTTCTGACAATTTGGTTATATCCCTATCCATCAGTTCCATGCCAGAAGCCTACAATCTCTGGCTCCTTTCTCTGCTGAGCCTTTCTCCTCCTCGTCATTCTGATGAGGAGACATTGCGGGGATGCACAGAACCCAAATTATTGACCAGGAACCAGGCAGTGTGCACTTGTTTTATAGGGACCTTAGGGATGTGGGCTTCTTGATTTTTCAGCCTGCCTTCTGGGGGAGGGGCCTGCCGCACTGATACTCAGGCAACCCTGTTTGGGTAGAGTTGCCCAGTCCCCTGCGAGGGGGGATGGGGATGGGCACAATGTGAACTGGTATTTCCAGGCTTTTGTTCTCTGGTGGGTGCCCCTGGTGATTTTCTGTGCCTCTTCTGAGAGTCAGAGCTGCAGTGGCCGTATCCTAGCCTCTGTCTCAGAACAGAGAGAATGCAGTCCACTCTCCACTGAGCTCTTTTGGGCACTTTAACTCTGTTTCTGTCCGTGCTGCTAAAAACCCTGGAGTGTACCGGGATGCGTGCCCCACTGCCGCTCTCCCAGCCCTCACTTCCAGGGCTGGCACGTCTCTGTCCTTTGTGCTTCTAACACCGCCAGCCGCCCCTGGTTCCTGCGCTCGCTCCCGCGTTCCCTATTTCAGTGTTGTTCGCACGTGCTCCAGAGCTCCAGTATTCAGTCTGGTCGCGCGCATTCCCGGGCTCACGGTCTCAGTCTGCTCTCTCGAGGGTGCTGGTCTGGGAGTCCGCCCGCTCCCCAGTGCAAGTGGCTACTGCTTCCCGGTGCCCGAGCGCAGCAGCTCCCTCCCCTTTCCGTTTATCTTCCAATATCTGTGCAGGGATTCACGGCTCCCCGCTTTGTACCTCAATATTCTGCGCTGGAGATGTTCGTTTGTAGAGATCCAGATGTATCTTCCTGCTGGTGATTTAGTGGGTGTTCAGGATGGTCTGGTAGATATTCAGCTCAATTCAGGGGACCAGCTGAAGAAGGGGCCCCTACTCCTCCACCATCATTTTCCTTCCCCCTGTTCCATTGACTATTTTATGTCGACCTTAGGTCCCATTTTCTTGCTTCTTTTGTATGTCTTTTTTTTTTTTTTTAAGTAAGTTTAACACCCAATGTGGGGTTTAACTCATGGCCCTGTCAAGAATTGCATGCACTACCAACTGAGCCAGCCAGGCACCCTTCTTTGTATGTGTTTAAGTTTTTTTTTTTTTTTTTATTTATATGACAGCTATTTTGTGTAACAGAATAATAATGAATGAAGTAATTAATATCTGTCCACAGAAATTACAATGCCTCTTCTTCTTTTAAGCTGCTAGAGTGTAGACCTAAAGTAAGCTGAGATAAAGTCCAGCTGAATTTTAGCTTGGAGCAAATTTAGTTTGATTTAGTTCATTAGTAGTTTTAAGTACTTTGTGAATAAAATCACTCTATTCTTTTTATTAAGACCTGTGATGTAAACTCTACCAGGATTTTGGAATTGCTATGCTTTTTAAATAAGTTGTTAGCTTTCAGAACAGACTTTAAGAACTCCCTTTGCTTTACAGTCTAGCTTTCAAGTTTTTAGAAATTTACAGTCTCATAATTTATTTTTTTAATATTTTACTTATTTACGTGAGAGAGAGAGAGAGAGAGCACAGAGGGAGAGGAAGAAACAGACTCCCTGCTGAGCAGGGAGCCCAATGCTGGGCTTGATCCCAGGACCCTGAGATCATGACTTGAGCCAAAAGCAGACACTTAATAGACTGTGCCACTCAGGCACCCGTCTCAGTATTTTGGACAGTATACTTGCTATCCAATACCAAGTTCTGTTTTCTGGATTTGGGTATTTTCTTTTAGCCTTGCTGCTTGGTACAATATTGAATAGATGTAGTGAGAATGGATGTACTTATCTTATTCTCTATTTTAGGGATAAAGTCTTCATTATTTCATCAGTAAGTATAATGTTAACTGTAGATTTGTTGCAAATACCCTTTATCATAGTAAGAAAGTTTTCTTTTACTCTTAATTAGCTGAGACAGTTTATCATAATGGGATATTGACTTTTGTCAAATGCATTGTCTAAATTTTATTAAGATGATGGCTTATCTGCTTTTTTCCTTTAGTATAAAAAATTAGATTAAGTTTTTGGATTTATTTTAATTTACATAAAGTAAATGTCACATTTTTTGGTGTAAGGTTCTATAAGTTTTTACATGTGCATAGATTCTCATAACTACACCCAGAGGTAGAATACAGAAACGTTCTTATACCTCAAAGAATTATCTCATGTATTTCATTTGTATTTAGAATCCCTTCCTTTCTGAACTCCTGGCAATCACAGACCTGTTCTGTGTTCCTGTATTATTGCCTTTTCCAAAATGTCAAATAAATGAAAGTATGCAGTATGTAACATTTTAATATTGGGTTCCCTTAATTTAGCATAATGCATTAGTGATTCATTCATGCTGTTGTACATATCAATAGTTTGTTCTTTTTATTGTTTAGTTGTATTCCATTAGATTGATTTGCTTTTGAATAATAAGCTAACCTTGCATTCTTGAGAGGAAACCTAGTTGGTTGTAGTATAATTTTGTTATCTTTTATTATAGATTGCTAGATTTATTTGATATGTTTCAGTAGCAAATGTGACTCTATATGGTACATTGTTCTCTAAATTTGTTTTCTTATAATGGCATTGTTAGGTTTTGATATTACTGATATCTTGGATACATGAAACAATTGGAGAAGTCATCTTTCCTTCTTTATTTTCTGAAAGAACTCTTGCAATACTGTTGTTTCTTCATGAAATATTTGTTAGAGTATACCAGTGAATCCAAAATTATTTGTATGAAGACTTTAAATTACAAAATTAATTATTGTAATTGATATATGGATATTCATATATCATGAATTTATCATGGATTTATTATTTTTTCTTGATTAATTTTAGTATGTGTGACTTTCAAAGATTTGTTCACTTCACACAGTTGTCAAATTTATGCTCATTTATAATTCTCCTTTATCATCTTCTAAATATCTGTACAACCTATAGTTATACCCCTCTTTCATTCCTAATATTGAGAATTTATTTTTTCTTTATTTCTTGATCAGTCTTCTTAAAGATTACCAATTTTAATAATCATCGCAAAAAACCAATCTTGATGAATTTTTCCTATTGTTTGTTCATTTCCCTATATAGTATCCTGTAGCTATATTTCATAAATGTTGATATATTGTTTTATTGTTATGATTCAGTTCTCAGAATTTTCTGTTTTGTCTTTTGATATCAACATTAGCCAATATGTTGTTTAGAATTGTGTTATTTTCCCCTCAAATATTAAGATATTTGTGTACATCTTAAATTTCTAATTTAATTACATTGTGGCAAGTCAACATACCCTGCTTGACTTCAACCTTTTTCAAATTAATGAGATTCATTTCATAGCCAATTAAATGGCCAATGCATTAGCCTGCATTGGTAAACATTCCTCAGTCAGTTGTTGGGATGGAATTTTCATTACGTCAAGCTGCCTGATACTGTTTATATTTTTTATGCTTACTAATTATTTTGTCTATTTGTTCTATAAATTACTGAAAGAAGAGCATTGGAATTTCTGAGCATTATTATAATCTATTTCTCCCTTCGGTTCTGCCTGTGTTTCCTTCATGTATTTTGAAGCCCTTTTATTAAGTACTTTGACATTCTGCCTTGCTGATAAAATGATCCTTTTATCATTTTGAAATACGTGTTTATCATTAACGATACTCTTTGTATTCTAGTCTATCCTGTCTGATATTAATGTAGATGTATCAGTTCTCTCATGTTTACTCTTAGCATGGTATATAATTTGTCATCCTATTACTTTCAACCTACCTTGTCCTTAGATTTAATGTACATCTACTGTAGACAGTTTATAACTTGACTATGCTTTTTATTATCCATTCTGGTAATCTCTGCCTTCTAATTGCATTTTTCTTAAATTGAAAATGAGCACAACTATGGTTGGGCTTATGTCTAACGTTTTGCTATTTGTCTTCTATTTATGCTATGCTTTTAGTTCTCTTTCCTTCCTGTCATTTCCTCTTCAGGTTATTCAAATTATACTCACTATCCCAGTTATTTCTCTTACATGATTTTTAGCTGTGTAGGCATTAATGTACTGAGATAAGGAAATACAAATACAGAATGGGAAAATGTGAGAATGAAACTTATGCTGTTGGATATGATTTATAAGTATCAGTATGAACTAATGATTGTTTAAAAAATATACTTCCAAACTTTTCCACTGAAGGGCTCAGAAGAAATGTCACCCAAAGCAATGAGTACATATAGTCAAATGCCCAGATATCAGATTTTAAATGTCACTTCGAACTAAGATATGAGTCTGAAACCAGAAAGTAAAAGGTGAGTCTGAACTATTTTGTTGCATCAGAAATCAAAGATGTGTTCATGTACTAAAGAAGACACATCAGAAGAGTACAGAAGATTACCTGAAAGGACTTCCACAGGTCAAATCTAAAACGAATTAAATACAAAAGGATGATAATGGCTTATAACACATTGATAGGAAGAGAAAGAAAGAAAGAAAGAAAGAAAGAAAGAAAAGAAAGAAAACACCCAGGGAGTTATCTTTTGAGAAAAACAAGAGGCTATGAGTGAGGGAGAGATCTTCCTTACAGAATTAGAGAAATGGAAAAAAGTCACCATTTTGCAACTAAAAATGTAAATAATTTTACAAATTTCATGAACAAATGCTAAAATCAGAACAAAAGAAGAAAGATGTATTCATATTTGAAGATTTCAATACCCCATCTCATTAATTGATAGAATAAGTAGGAAAAAAGCCAGTAAAGATAAAAAGATCTGAACAACACTATCAATCAACTTGACTAATTGCAAATTCTAGAACACAGTAACAACTAAACAATATACATCTATTTCAAGTGCACAAGGAATATTCACAAAGATACCATATGCTCAGCCAGAAGGTAAGTCTTCATAATTATCAAATAATGATATTAAATTGCATTCATTTGCAATTAGATATCCATAAACCCTCAAATATTTGCATATCAAACAAATACCTCTAAATAACATGGATCAAAGAAAAAATTACAGCATAAGTTAGAAAATATTTTCAACTCAATAATAAAAATACATCTCTAAATTTGTGGAATGCTGGAAAACTAGTGATTAGAGGGAAATATGTAACTTTAAACCCTTAGATTAGAAAAGAAAGATATAAGTAAAACTAAGCCATCACTTTAAGAGGCTAGAGGAAAAAATGAAACTAAGCAAATAAAGCCCAAAAAATGTAGAAGGAAGAAAGTATAAATATAAAAACAGAAATGAAATAGAAATAGGGAGGAAATATTTTGAAATGACAGCCTCCTTCTATTTAGCTGGGATATCTATCTTCTTATTCATTTGTTCACAGAACCTATATTTATTTTGCAACTACTTTGAGCTTGGCACTAAGTGAGACACTGTGAAAAAAGCTGTGATTACTGTCCCTTTCCTCATTGTTCTTAGGAAAATAATTATATAAATAATAAAATTCTGTATTTTGATCCATTCTATATACTACTTCAGGATGCAGTGAGATTGTAACAGAGGATTAAAGCATCTCAGACGGATTATGTATTACACACAAGGAAAGAGCACATACATCACCCAAAATGTTCAACTGATTTTATTTAGTAGTGCTCAAAGGTTATAGAAACTTAGCTCGAGTGAGGTGACCATACAGAGCAGAAGATACAACAGATTTTCTTGAGACCTGCCCCATTTCTTGCTCCCTCCACTGAAGTCCTTAGTGGCAATAGCTAATAGTCATTATTGCTGAGTACAAATATTCTGGTCCTGTTCCTTTAGAATAAATGACAACACTGTAATTCTAGGAAGAATTCAAGTGTGCAATTCACTGTGTGCTCTTCCCCCTACCAGGATGATCATGAAAGTTAAAATGGAGCCTCTCCCTTCGGCTCTAACAGAGAAGATACATAGCAGAGATTGCAGCTAACTCACAAGAGACATGTGGCACAAGCAAGAAATAAATCTTTGTTGTTTCAAGTGAAGAAAATCTTGGGAATGCTTGTTAGTACAACATAACCTAGCCTGTACTGACTAATACAGGGGCAGGAAGCTGCTGGCGTCCCTGGGGTCTTGCCAGAACCAGGAAGATTAATATTGTGTTGTGCTACAGCACTTGAAATAAAAGGAGCTGACATCACTATTTAGATTTACATCAGCAAATGACATTACCCTGCCAGAAAAAAATGGACATTCAGCTGTTCGGTGACCCTACACTATATTTCTGCCTCAAATTATCCAAGATTCTTTAAAGCTCATTTCTGCACAGAGGCTTAATCAGGTCTGTTCTGGTCAGGGATCATGCAGAAAAGGTCATTAAGGCTCCCCTGAGAAAGCAAATATGATTGTAATGTGTTTAGAAATTCACTTATTTTACCCTGGAAAGAACGATTTTCCCTTTACACCTATATATAGTCCCCTACACATACACAGTATGAGTTTAATAAATAACTGTTGGCATTTTATTAGATAATCTGTGTTTTTACAAAGGTAACTTACAGAAAATAATAATTGAGGTGAACCATAAGTGTATGTTGAGAATGTTACATAATAAATTTTTTACAGAGCTAAAAGTATAAGTAATGGAATACTAAACCACGGTCAATGGGCTTAAGTAATTAACCACATCAATAATTAGATATCCCTAGTGAGGTGAGACTAATGACTGAGTTTCAGGATCTATTATATCACAAAGGAGTATAATTCTTGCTTATGTGGCACTAGTCTGGTATCAGTGAAATAATTTAACTTTCTAATGACCTTTTCATTCAGATTTGATTAATTCCATATCACGGCATTAGCTCATGCAGTGAGCCTTAATGCCATGGTAGATATTATAATTACCTAGCAGAATCAAGGCCTATAAGCACTCAGAACTGCAATAGAAAATGTCATCATCTGAAAGTGCTTTGGCATTGGAGACAGATATAGGAAAAAATTATCTATTATCCGTATACCAATCTAATATCTAGGTATCAGAGGGTATTAAAATGTGCTTATATTCTCCATAACTTCAAATTAACCAAGGTTATTAGTAATAATACCCTAATGTAAACAACTTGATTGCTTTTCAAAAATATAAATTTGTTTTTCTTTCTTCTCACTTATGCATTGGGTTTAGCTTTTGGCTGCTTCCCCAGAATCCACTGGTCGTATGCTACCTCCAGGGATGCTCTAGGCTGATAAAAACTCAGGCATACTGAGTTGCCAAACATTTTAAGAAGCCACCAATCTGTTATTGGAAAAAATTAATAGTGCTTAAACAAAAAGGTATTGGAGATTTGCAAAGAAGTCCAAAACAGGAAAAAACATCTAGCAATTTATAACAGAAAGCATTTCTAAGAGAAAATGAAATGCTATTCTGTTTTTCATGTAATATATGGAAAAGTTCATTTTCAAGGAGCCTGAGTCAGACTCAGGATAGTAAAGCTCTTCTGGCAAAATGCTACCTCAAATGTCTAACTCTTCGGTAAACAATTTTACATTGCTTTAGCACCTTAAGTTTACAAATTATTTTCAGATTTGATCCTTATGATGGTTCTGAGGAGGTATGAATGGTATCGTTCTCCTTTCACGGAGGAGGCTACTGAGGCCAGAGCTGGGCACAAGTGATGAAAGTCATTAACTATTTAACATCACCATGAGGGTGGTGTCAGTAAGAAAGCGTAGGCCAGAATATACCTAAGATCCCATCCCGACTACTTCTGTGCCAGCTGTGTGTCAATGGTACTGTTTCCAAAATCTTCTGGGCCTCATTCCCCAAATCTACAAAGAGAAGATAATACCTATTTGAAGGACTTGTCATAGAATTAAATAAGAGAATAAAGGAACATCATTTCAGTGTTTGCCAATAGTATACTGACAAATATTAAATAAGCTCTCTGAAGAAAAAAAGTATGCCTATGTGTATGTACGTAAGCTTTTTATAAATGCTATTACCATAAAGGATGTTTAGCACATAATTGACAAATCATAATAAAATACACAATACTTATTATTACAAACTCTGCATAGCCAATTGATGGCTAACAGAAAGCTTCCATTGGTATTTTCCAAACTGTTACGTTGGTAGCCAAATTATAGCTCCAATTCAACCAGGATTTGACAAACAGAATTGGATCCCAATCTGCTCTCTTTCCCCAATTGGTGTACCATCAATAAACCTGATACGTGACATGAATGCTAGTTGATATTTTTATTTAATGAGTTAGGAGAAGAGTGAAACAACCAAGATGCACATCAGACCTCACTTGTTCATCAATGCTGTGAATGGCATCTTTGCTGAATCAGGTTAAGTTTTCAAATGATAAACGAATATTTCCTCAATTTCATACTACCCATAATGGAATTGCATGACACATTTTCAACTTAAATCTGCATTATTAACATTTCCTATGATTAGACAATCCACAAAACAAGAAATCAGCACCTACTTTGTAGCATTTGCCAACCATGCCTAAAATCAACCGCCAATATGATGTCACAGAAAACAAAGTTAAGAAGAGATGGGCAGAAGCACGCTGTTACATAGGATTTCCACCACACAGGGACAACGATGGAAATAGCCTCCTCAAGAATGCAGATAAAGGCAAAATGTAGAAAAATAATTTGGACGTGATGAGCTAGGAGGGGTTATTATCTTTGTTTCATATTTTATGTAAGTGCAGGTTTACACAATTTACTTCTAAATAATAGATGTTTTGAACAACTGGCTTCAACATTTCTTCAAAATTTAATAACGTGCTCTTAGGTGACCCCATACCAACTGGCTACCATGCCACACTGGAACCCACCACATATTGGAACCCAAGGAAAATTTTTTTTTTCTTTTTTTTTTTTCCTTTTGTCTTGTTAACCTTCTCCTTGTATCAGTTAAAGGCTCTACCCAAACCAATTTAGCATTTCTACCTGTGGCATCTAAGAGCTTTGAGGAGGTACCATGATAGCTGCTCTGAATTAAGCCAACTTCAAAAACTTCCAAACATGCCTAGTTTCCCTCAACAGTCATTATGCAGCTAACATATAAATTTAGCAAAAAATGTTTTGAATCTATTTTTATAATCTGTTTTGAGAGAAATAACAAAAAAGAAAAAATTGATTATTTTTTATTATTGTTGTTCTCTTTAGAGCCAGACTATGGAAAGCAGCAACATCTATTAGTATCTTTTCTCTTTGCAAGATGCTTACTCTTAAATCTTGGGGACCCTCTATGCTAAGAATCCATTGCTGACCCAGCCAGTGAGAATCCTGGCCAGAGGCAGGTATTAGCAAAGACTCAAAGCTCCTCCAGGACACCGCATCCCACTATGTAGAGCAAGGTTTCCTCTCGGTAAGAGATTACCAAGTGATATATCTGGCCCTCCTTGTTATTCCTCCCACTCACATATATTCTCCCCCAGAGATTGATGGAACCTCTCTTGATTCCTGCTACCAAATGTCATAAAGCCTCACTGGGAAGTGTGATGAAGAATATGATGTTTATTCATCCTAACCATCTTGATTACCCCACACCATGAGGGAACAAGCCCTGCGTAAACCTGGGACCTTTTTTTAAAACATATTTTATTTATTTATTTGAGACAGAGGAGAGAGAGTGAGTGAGAGAGAGAGCATGAATGGGGGGAAGGGCAGAAGGAGAAGCAGGCTCCCCGCTGACTATGGAGCCCAATGCAGGGCTCAATCCCAGGACCCTGAGTTCATGACCTGAGCTGAAGACAGACGCTTAACCAACTGAGCCACACAGGCACCCCAAGCTGGGACCGTTTTTACCCACTAATCATGTTACAGTTCTGATGGGATGAACGCCTACCTAGCATTGCTTTACTCTTACCTTTCTTTCTTCTCTAATTTTTTGGGGTATGGGTGGGGAGATGGGTTATAAAACGTTATACAAGCATCTTCTTCTCTCAGTCCATACAAAACCCTCTTCTTGCTTCCTTTATCTCCAAATCAAAAGCACTCAAGTGTTTGTTCAGAGGCCACATGTTTTACAATCCCACAATAAAACAGAGCTTCTCCCAGACTCAGGGAAATGAGATGAAGTACACTTTCTTCATTTCATCAACACTTATTTCAACTGCTATGGATGCAGATTTCTGGACAGACTAAAAAGTAATTTGTTATGAACTATCCCCCACTCCTTATGGGGTTGTTAGATTTGGTTTTGTATCCTAAAATAACCTCTTTACTAGGTGCCAGCGTCAGCCCTTCTGCTTAATAGTCTTATGACCCTAGACTTATCACAACCTCTAGTGTCATCCGGGAAATGGAGATGAATAACATATTCCTACTTAGCCGATCAAATGATGGGGGAATCGATTACAAAATGTATGTTAAAATGTTCAATAAATAGAAAGATACAATGCAAGCAAAACACGGTATTATAGTTTATGTTTAACCTTTCAGCTCCAACATGGTTATACACAGTTTTCCAGAGATAGACACAGAGGTTTTTGACAAGGAGCCTTACCATCCTGAGGGGTCTAGTTAAGATACTAGAGTGTTTCTAGGAATACTCACATCGTACCATGAGCCAGCCACTCATTCTGAGAGGCTCCAGAGAGAGAGAGAGATGGATAAAAAAGGCAGAGCAGGCGAGGGGACATTCTTACTATGTGGGACTATTGCTCCAAACGGAGTCCACAGCAGGACTCTGAGGGGGCTGGATTTCAGGAAGCAAATCCTTCTCACCAAGAGTAGAAAATTTGCTTCTGATAACGGACCTGGTGTAATTGTGGAGAACTATACTCGTCAGAAAAGCCGGTAGACGCATTTTGCTGTGACACGTTCTGATCATCGCTTCAGCAACGCTGGCCTGGTAGCTCTTAGAATTCCACACTGCAGTTACCACAAATACCTTCGACCAAGGCGTTCATCTCAACCATCATGCTCAAGTGTGTTCTGAGATCCTCTGCTTAAGAGGCAACTGAAGGAAAATTATTCTGGAATAGGAGTGGGAAAGAACCATTTTTTCCAAAATACCTTTTTAGGGAAGGGAAGTTTAAAAACACCTCTTAAATTCTTTCTTGTTGTTCTTCTCTAGGGTGTCTAAAATCAACCCAGCCTGTGTGTTTAAATAGTAAAATGCCAGAATGTGGAAAGATTTTTAATATCCAAACAGCACCCGTTTCCTAAGCCATGCTGCCTTTCTGTCTGTCCAGTGGCCTCATCTTTAGAAGTCATAAAACCCAGCAAGGAGGCACACTAATAAAGGATTTACGCCTCTCTTATCGACACATAACTGTTAGCCAGTAATGATGAATTAGGAAACATTAACAATAGATGATCCTTAACTATAAATTTCTTGACAGGTGCGAGTTTGAACATTTTATTCTTAAACGTGTTCCAGGGTTTAAAATGTGCCTTTAGAATTACCATAAAACCTGAGGTGTTTTTTTTTTTTCCCTTTGCAGTTTCAATATCAATTCAGTTCTCCTCATCTGCAGTCTCATTCTTAAGTCTTTAAAATAAGAGCTTGAAAAGAAAGCAAACCACGAAGAAGGGCAATCTCAATATGCGATAAGCAACAGAGATAAAAAGGGATGGGTAATCCTTAAGTGGAAAAGCATCATCATAAGGAATGCTCAGAGAGGATTTCTTTCACTCATAAATAGGTCGTATTCGTGGGGATTTGCACCAACACAAGCACTTCAAAAAGACTGCACATAATCTCTTCTCAGATTTGGCATTTAGAATCAAGTCCTCTACTCCCAAACCTCCAAAGATATAAAAAGTCACCACATTTTCTATCAACACCTGCAAACTCACTTCTGATCAGAACACTGACCTATGGAAGTGGTAGGTATATGCCACTGATATAAGCAGGCTAAAGTTCTTCCCTAGCCTTGGTCTTTCACCCTCTGATTTCAAGTAAATCCAATCAATTATAGTAGAAAGTGATTAGTAATGCAGCACCAAAATTTTTATTCTATGTAATATTTATATTATAGGGTGTTATATATTTTATTTTCTTTAAAATATTCCCAGAGATAAAAAAAATTGTGTAGGGCCTAGACCTGCACACTATACCGATAAAAACATAACCATTGACCTTTTATACGGCGCATAGAACACAGTCATCGCAGCACACAGCATGACAGCAGTGCTCTATTAACATTTGTGACGTTATGCCCCAAATTGTTAGCTTATTGGATGCAAGGATTTTTTTTATTTGAATTATCAGAGTTGTCTGTGCATAATAGATACATGATGACTAAGAGAAAAGGTTTTGTTGCAAAAATATGTAGAAAAATAGATCTTCAACATGAGCTGTCACCCACAAGAGGATATATTTCATCAAAAGAAAAATCCAGCAATGGTAGCTGGTAGTGGAGAGCAAGCACCAGATGGAAAACTATTACCTTAAAATGATTGTGCCATAAACTATGAATGTGTTCAGTGTTTAAGCATGTGTGTATGTGTACAGTCTGCTTAGAAAAGATAATCCAGCCTTGGCTCCAATAAACTCAGGATAAAGAATCAAAACCACTGAGGTACAACGAATTGATAAAAATCTATGATATTAAGTAAGTTTTCTTTGATATTAAGAAAAACTTGCTCTCAAAATGTAAGAAACTGAAAAGTCAAGAGAAAGGGTTAGTGAACCTGCTCTGTAATAAAAACAGAATGCTTTGAATGCTCTGATCATTCAGAATATCTATATTAGTTATATGACAGATTAAAGAACTTTAAACTCTCCTCAGTGACAAAGTCTGATCTAGCAAAACTGGGAATTACCTTGTCTTTGACAATGCAAGCTTTGGGTTGTTTTTTGAGAAAAACAAATAAAGCAAATAATTTTAACAAAAACAAAAACAAAAAAAACCTCTAGTGATCCATGTGTTAGTACAGGAGAAAAGGATTTTTGAGGGATGGAAGTCCCAGCAGGGGAAACAAAAGATTCAACCTCCCTCAAGGAAAGAGGTAAAACGCCCCCCTCCCCCACTGCCTTAAACCATACAAAGAACTACTCTCTACCCGGATTAGAGTGCTTATTTGTACATTTCAGCAGCAGTCTCAGTACCTGGGAACAAATGGCAGAACATTACTTCACTTTTCTGAACAGAACCTAACAATTTAAACAGCAGGAGTTCAAGTGTTTTATCAACAGCATGCTACTATCTACTCAAAACAAGAAAAAAGAAAAGAAAAAAGTAAACCCACAAAAACAAAACCCCTTAAGGAATGCAGCATGAATGTTTAGTGAACTATGTGTTTGTAATAGAAAAGGTGTCACGGCATGCAACAAAACGGCAGTCATTCAGAACTGCAGTGAAATTATCTTTTCGCTCTTTTGAGCTTCCAAATATGCCCTCTACTCTATTCTTCTTTCTTTGCAAGCTGTAGGAGGAATACACTGTCTAGAAAATAACTGCTTCCCTTGGGTTGCCTAGTCTGAACCTTGTTGATTACACCATTGGTCATCATCCCGGAGAATCATAATGACCCATTTCTCAATGTCATCAAGTCACGAGCACTAGTAAGTTGTCACAGATCACCGGATTGACCGGTGTAAGCCCGGTCACTGTCACTGCTGAATTAAGATAAGGTCCCTGCCCAGTTTCTGCATTCCAGGGAAAACTCCGAGTTCACACAGCCATGCCAAATTTCACAAAGAGATGGAATGGAATAATAAAACATACGGAACAAATTTGGGGATCCTATTTAAAGCCCATGTTAGTGCTCAGTACACAGAAATCGGAGGTATTACAACAACTGTAAATACCTTTAAAGGTTCCCATAAACTCATGCCATGTTAAAATCTGCTTTGACCACTCCTTCTAAGTTAATACTTTTATTTCATCCTATGAATTGATTTATTATTTCATAAATGTTTATGCTTTCAATAAATGCACCAGAATGCAAGACATTGGGGGTTGTAGACAAGACTCAGCCCCTCACTTGTAGGAACTTCTTGCCTACCCGAAAGCCAAAATATTGGTACGTAATATATTAAGAAGGAACATAACGTATCAAACTATGCAAAAAGGCAGAACAAAGTCAAAATCTAGATGAATGGTTAATTAAATAAATGCTGCAAATTCAGAGTTAGGAAAAAAGTTGCAATGAGGTAGCATAAGAAATGGATCTTGAAAGATAGTTAATGTTTGGATGGATAGAGGTAAAATACGAAGGCATTTTCAATGTGGGCCAAATGAAAATGAACCTGGTTTGTATGGAGCATAAAGGTGACAAAAGTGATTACAACAGGTGGTGTATAAAGATGTCCTTGGAATTAAGATATGAAAAGTAAATTGGATTTAGATTGTAAAGTGACCTGCATTTCATCTTAAGATATACATATCAATATTAATTAAGTTGCATCATACCACGGTCTGAAATGATTTGAAGTAGTTTAAAAAAAGATGCAGCTAACTAAGAAAAATAACCTAATTTACACATCAGGAAAAAATGAGCTAACATTAAAATTAAGATTTAAAATAGTGAGGTGTTCCAGGAAAGAAGTTAATTTTTTAAGAAGCATACTATAACAAGTTATACATTTGTTAAAATAGATAGACAAGATTACGTTGTCACACACTAAAAGGGAAAATCAGGTAACAGATTGAGTGATATAAGGCACGAACTAACCCAATGCTCAGAAAATCACAAGTGATACTAAGACTAAAGACCTAAAAAAGAAGTCAGTGAATAACATGATAGGTAAACGACATCCTCAACAACACAGCAAAAAGTTGACAGAACGATATTCAGAAAATCCCTTAATATAAGTCAACAATAGAACTGTGTTTTAACTGTGTTAAAAACACAGTGGAGTAATGTCTTTGAGGAATGATACTGTCCAGATATGTTTTGCATTCACTGCCTGACTTCATACAAAAATATGAGGTTAAAAGTTCTGAGAGACTTCCAAATAGGACACCTACATATTTAAAGACATATATCAGCTGTAAGATTTCCTCCAGGCTCCCTTTTTGCATCAAAAATACAGAACCTTTGAAAGAGTTTCATCTATTAGCATGTGGACATTGTCCTCACAATTTCTCTTTTAACCCTAGCTCTGTAAAAGATACTCATTCTCAAGAAAAGTATGTTTTTCTTCCCTGAGTTACCAACAACACGAGTTTTAAGGTAGATAGATGCAGGGCTGTAGAAACCATGCATCAGAACTGGGAAAGCTTTAACATGAAAAGATAGGCATCTGGTTGTCAAGGGCACTATTTGCTTTTAAGTTGGTGATGGAGACTTGCATTTACTTCATACCCCATGCATTATTTGAGGGTCCGCCTGGTGGAAATGGCAGTCCCTTCTGAAGAAGGTGCTACTGCAGTGAGGGAAATAGGTCATGAATTAATAATCTTGTTTGAGGAAGTTTCATGACACCTGCCAACACTCTACACAAAGAAAGCTTTTCTCAGTCCGGCGCTTTCATGACTGGTGAATTAACTCATATATTTTACAAAAGAAGTGCTCCACGCTACAATCATTTCTGTCTTCTGACTTCTGCTCTGTGCATATCATTGCCAATCTAAGATATGCCACTTGTCAGTTATAAGTAAATCAGGGTTTATAAAAATATAAAAACAGTACTTTAGGAAGATGTAAAGGGCCTTAGCAGAAATTGACAAAAGTCACCAAACATAAATCACAACCTTTACCCTAAAACTGACAACTTAAAACTTCTCACCACAAAGCTTGTTGGACATTCTTAAAAGGAGTAAGAAATCCAATTTACCTAATTGCGATATATATTTCATTAATCTTGTATGGTTTTTTTTGAATAGTATAAAATGTTCTTTTAACTATTAACTATTTTACAGTAATATATTTTACACTTTATTTCTTTATATTATTTTACATTTAAATGTATTTATTTTTTATCTAAAAATCAAGAAAAGACATAAATCCTTCAATATGATAATACTCTCTGATAAATGTTACATGTGGCTACCTTTTTCAGTAGCCATAAAAATTGAAATAAAATTATTCAGTGAAATAAATAACAATTCTTTAAAGTAATAACACGCCATGTTATTTAGGGCATTGTTATGTAAGGACCAAAATGGATAATAGTACTACAGTTCAAATAGCTAAATCATTTCATAAGTAATGGTAGTATCTTTGCTACATTATAGTGTTGCTGTAATAGCATGCCTTTGAAATGGCTTTCCTAAAGAAATCAAATAAAACCATGATTATGAAAATAGGCTATGAATAGTGTTATTGGGGAATCTATCAAATTAAAAAGTGGTTCATCATCTTTTAGCTACACTTTTCCTGGACATACTTAGATTCATTTCCACACCTGCAGTGTACCCTTGTAGTTCAGATAATCATGTAACAGAAACTACAAGAATATACAAATATATTTGACTAAGAGAGATTTTTCTTCTGTTCAATTTCTTTTTTCACAAAAATACAGAGTCAGAGTGTGTACTCTCTCTAAAACGCCTACTAAAGGCATCTTTTATTTTCTTTAATTGTGTGTGTACGTCTGTGTGTGTGTGTGTGTGTGTGTGTGTAGCAGTTAAGCTATGATGTGACAGGTAGATGATTTCAAAAATGGACAAAATAATATATTTAC
The DNA here is from genome assembly GCF_023065955.2 of Ursus arctos. NCBI lineage: Eukaryota > Metazoa > Chordata > Mammalia > Carnivora > Ursidae > Ursus > Ursus arctos. Next base: position 63,889,267 of record NW_026622985.1, on the reverse strand, counting down.
TTTTCTTAGTATCATTATAACTTGTACAAGAAATGCTTGCCTTGTCCTTAGCCCACTGATTCGTAAATACTTGGGGAAAAAAACAACAAAGAAAGGAAGCATGAAATCAAAGGGCTTTGGACTAATGAGAAAGAAGTTCCCAAGTGATTAAGAAAAGTTAATGATAACACACCCGTGTCCCAAAGAAAACTGTCTGACATCTCTTACTAGACTCTTCTTATAATCTTTACCCATTTATTATTAACAGACATATTTTTTGTGTGTGAGAAATACTCGATGAGGAACTGCAGGTTATAGAAAGTACAGTTTGCAGGAAAGTATTTAGAAGATATGGGTTATTATCAAGTCAATATACTTCCACAAAGTGATTCCACTGTATACAGCTATTAAATTTTTATAGTACAAATATTGCTTGCAATGTATTAGAAAATGAGAAGAACCATAAATACAGTGCTATTTCATTTTTTATAAACAGATACGTCCACACACATGCATGATGAAGGTAAAAGGAAAAAATAAACAATTATTATCATTGAATGGTTGGAGTAAGAGGAGGTTTAGTTTTTTGGTTTTGGGGGGGGGTTAAAGATTTTACTTATTTATTTGAGAGAGAGAGAGTGAAAGAGAGAGAGCACGAGAGTCAGAGAGGGAAGCAGGCTCCCCGCTGAGCAGGGAGCTGATGTGGGACTCGACCCCGGGACCCTGGGCTCATGACCTGAGCCAAAGGCAGACGCTTAACAGACTGACCCACCCAGACGCCCGAGGAGGTTTAGTTTTTAATCACATGTTTACTTTTCTATATTCTCCATATTCTCAGCAATTAACACATGCTAATTATTAGTGATAATCTTAATGTAAAGTGTTAATATACAATACAAAAAGCAAGAAATATTTCAGAAAACTAACACCCAGGTAGAAGGTGCACCCTTTCAACCCTTATATCCCCATACTGGATAAATTTAAACAAATCCTTATTAATAATCATGATAAAAATAAATGAACAAAAGTTCTCGTTCTGCTTAAGATGGCTAAGTGCAGGGCGCCTGGGTAGCGCAGTCGTTAAGCGTCTGCCTTCGGCTCAGGGCGTGATCCCGGCGTTCCGGGATCGAGTCCCACATCGGGCTCCTCGGCTGGGAGCCTGCTTCCTCCTCTCCCTCTCGCCTGCTGTGTTCCCTCTCTCGCTGGCTGTCTCTCTGTCACATAAATAAATAAAATCCTTAAAAAAAAAAAAAAAAAAAGATGGCTAAGTGCATTCCAGCCTATCTCTCATGCTGACTACAACTATAAAAATGGACAGAATGCATGAAGTAGCTATTCGAGGACACTGAAAAGTAAATAGCAGGCACATTAGGTAAGAAACTGAATAACCACCATACCTGCATTGAGTGCACCATCTTTTATTTTCCTTTGGACTTCTAGCCCTGAATGCTGTATACTTATAGAAGTGGGTAGCAGAGAAAGATAATTAAAGCCTCAGTTTTCTGGGCAGAGGACTGAAAAAGGAAGACTCGGGGAACCTAACGGTACCAGGGAGATCACAGACGGATGGCAGGGCTCAGGGAAAAATAAAAACAACAACCTATAGAGTTGTTCATGAATTCCTGGACACTTCGCCAAGTTGTGCATGTGTGGATAGAATCCTAATCAGGATATCAAAGCTACTGAGAACAGAACTCATGCATAAGCCACTGAGTCAGTGGCAAACTCGTTACTGGGTGGTACTCACAAGGGACAGGTCCAAACAGCAGTACAAAGCTTAGAAAACTGAACTGAAATTGGAACCACGGACCACAGAAGGTATGTTGGAACTTTCAGCATAAACCTAACCAGGTTGACTGCCTGCTGAAAGCAAAAAAAAATGTTAACATTTTCCTTGGGATTTAAAATAAACCAGGAGCTTTATAGCATAATATTCAAAATGTGCAAGATACAGGCCAAAATTGCTCTCCATGTGGAAACCTAAGATAATTTCCACTTGCAGGAGAAATGACAACCAACAGATTCCAACCACAAAATGACACAGCTGTTGAAAATATCTGAAAAGACTTCAAAGTAGTTATTTTACAAATGCTCCAACAATCAGGGACACTCCAGAAATGAATGGAAAAACTGAAATTTTTGACAAAGAAATAGAAGACATAAAGAAGACACAAATGGAAGTTTTATAACTGAAATATACAATAACCAAAACAAAAAATTCACTGGAGGGGAGAATCACTAGCAGAACGAAGATGGCAGGGAAAGGAGCTGTTGAACTTGAAAATAGATCAATAGAAATTATCCAATCTGAACAACAATGTGTTATCAGAAAATATATATGTACCAAGATCAGTATCTATTTTATATTCCATAAAAAATAAAAATAGGGGCGCCGGGGTGGCACAGCAGTAAAGCGTCTGCCTTCGGCTCAGGGCGTGATCCCGGCATTATGGGATCGAGCCCCACATCAGGCTCCTCCGCTAGGAGCCTGCTTCTTCCTCTCCCACTCCCCCTGCTTGTGTTCCCTCTCTCGCTGGCTGTCTCTATCTCTGTCAAATAAATAAAATCTTTAAAAAAAATAAAAATAAAAAAATAAAAATAAAAACAAAAATAAAAATGGTTAGTGGGAAAAAAAATTACTTCATTATATTAACAAAAACATAGAATATCTAAGGATAAATTAATAAGAAAAACATGGGACCTATATGAAGAAAACTATAAATCAAATGGAGAGAGATAAACAAGACCAGAACTGATGGAAACGTATGCCAGGATATTGGATATCATGATCAATACCTTAAAACTGCCAGTTCTCCACAAAATTAAAACCAATTATAATACAATCTAATTACTATTCTTCAACAATTTTTTATAGAAAGATTAGGTAGAAATATCTTAAAGTTTATGCAGAAGTTAAATACCAGCAAAAAGCAAGAGAAATATTGGAAAAAAAAAAAAGAACAGCAAGAAGGTACTTGCTTTACCAAATACCAAAACATACTCTAAAGCCACTTTAATCGAAATAATATGGTACTAATGTAGGAAGAGCATAAAAAGCAATGGGAAAAAACAAAACAGAAAACCTAGAAATAGACCCAGGTATATACGATATATATTTAGTATATGACGATTTTGGTGGTTAACTCAATGGGAAAATGATTATTTACTTAATAAATAATATTGGCAAAAGTTACTATGCATTTGGGGGAAAATAAAAGAAGGAATAAAAATTTATATATTAAAAATTTAAAAATCCTAAAAGAGAAAGGCATCTGAGTGGCTCTGTCAGTAGGGTGACTGACTGTTGATCTCAGTTCAGGTCTTGATCTCAGGGACATGGGTTCATGCCCCGCATTCAGCTAAAAAAGAAAAAGAAATCCTAAAAGGGAATCAAGTACATGAAATTAGTATTCCCCCTACAAGAGATCTTTGAACCCATTATTAAACCAAAACTTAGTAAAAATAATTTAACATGTCAATATACAAAATTTTAAAACTTCTGTATAACCATCTGTAGTTACTATTACAATTAGAGCTATAGAAATTGAGTGATATTTAAAAAAGGAAACTGAATGATATTCACGAACTGTTTATATAGTAATAGGAAGATTTATAGAAAATTGCATAAAATAAAATCCCATTTTGTACATCAATGATAAAAATCCTATGTATGCACACGTAAGGTATTTATGTGTACAAAACATCGAGGTGGAAGTATATGAGAATGAGAAACACATGAGGGACTCATGGTACGTGCTTAACATGACACGCTGAAGTGTGAAAAGGGAGTTCTTATGACTGAAAAGAAAAACAGGGGAATTACGGAATAAAGATTTAAAATTGTATAAATATATTCTACTTTTAAAAAGTATGTGATGGGGGGGATGCACATGGGTGGCTCAGTCAGTTAAGCGTCTGCCTTCTGCTCACATCATGATCCCAGGGACCTGGGATTGAGCCCAGTGTAGTCGGGCTCCTTGTCCAGCAGGAAGCCTGCTTCTCCCTCTGCCTGCCACTCCCCCTGCTTATGCTCTCTCTAGTGTCAAATAAATAAATAAAATATTTAAAAATAAAAAAGCATGTAATACTAGATTATATTTATGCAAATTAAGAATATTAGTTGGTGGGACCATGGTCTTCAAATGATTTATGTTTCAACAGAGACTTTTGAGGTCAGATGTTTTTTAACTACAAAGAGCTCAGATCTATTCTTTAGGTACAGTCTAAAATAGAAATTTAAGCAACCTCTGTTTTTAAGTCTCACCAGATCCTCACTGAAGAATATTTATTATGGAGACAAATTAACAAAAGAAAAGGTAATTTTAATTTGTCTCTTTCTTATAAACTTATGGAGAGTTGGAATTTTCTTATATAATTTTTAATCCTTCACAAAAAATAGCAGAGTTGTATGTAAATAAAGAGACACTTAAGCATATTTTAAATTGGATATATTTTCTTTATCAGTTCTCTTTATTTAATACTAAAGCTCTTATTAAGTGCTTTAGGCAATAATAATCATGAAGGTCAAATATGGTAACAGTAATGTCAATACTGTTATGTAATGACCCTGGCTGAGAAATGACACTTTGGAGTGGGGAATGTCTAATTATTCTAGCCCATTATGCACAGTTACTACATTCCTCCCCCGACAATGTAGTATCACACTGTCTATAATAGATCTGTACTTTCTAGAGAAGGTAGATGTCTTATTGTCAAGAAGAGAAAGAAAGATGTCATGAGAGATTTAAGAGCTGCTGATCTCCTGCTTCATATAGTCACCATGATAAATTTCCATGTTTTATCTGAGCTAATCCACCTAAGAACTCTCTGAGGAAGAGATAATACTACTTTCCTTTTTTCCTTAGATGAAGACCCTAGGTTCACAGAATTTAAGAAAAATATCTAAGTTATAGTGAGCGGCAAAGTTGGAATCTAATTTCAATACATTCTTCTTTTCTACGACCTAGTGCTGTCTCTACAATCAGGAAAATAAAAGTTGAATTATTTAGGAATGTCAGCATTATTTGTCTTAAAGTGAATTCTTCATTTTTGTTTGATTTGAGGGTGCATTTTGTTTTACCGGTCCTATCTCATGCCTCAAAAGAACTAGAAATAGACTATCATTCAAAGTTAGATGAAGGAATTTTTTTAATCCTCCTTTAGGAGAGACTCAGTGTGTTTTGGTTGAAAATGAGATAGTTGCATCACAGCAGGCTGAAGCAAGACTTCCCTCTTGTTAATATTTAACTATGTTTTGAAGAAGTACATATTGCTACCAAGTTTAAGTCCTAGAAATAGAACTAGAGTCATTGGTTCCAAGGAACCTCCATTCGGAAGGATATCCAGGTAGTGTGCCCCCACCAATAAAACCATCTTGGCTTTTCACCTTCCCCACCCCCCCAAAACACTGGGAAACCCAAAACTTTCAGTATCATATTCTACTTGCACAGAGCCTGTAGATATTAATTAATGAGATCTCCATTTCCCCTTTTCCTTTAAAAATAAGTATTTAGATGCCAAGTCAGAATAAATTTATGGGATCTTAGATATGACAAAGTTTTGCATAGCATTTTATGATGGAGAGAAGACAGAAGTAGGGTATCTATCAGTCTTATGGTTGAAGGAAATGGCACAGAAAAAGCTGGAGTATGAATAATCAAAAACTACTACAGGTTAACCATGGGCAATAAGATTTAGGATGATCTTGGAGGTAGGAGACTGTTATTACAGATGACGCAACCAAAGAAAAGCCCTTCCTCTTTTTTATATGTATGGATCGGGGTTCAATGAGTGAATCAGAGACACAACTAACGATTTTTACTTTTTTTACTATTTTTTAAAGATTTTATTTATTTATTTATTTGGCAGAGAGAGAGGGAGAGAGCCCAAGCAGGGGGAGCAGCAGGCAGAGCGAGAGGGAGAAGCAGACTCCCCACTGAGCAGGGAGCCTGATGTGGGGCTTCATCCCAGGACCCTGTGACCATGATCTGAGCCAAAAGCAGATGCTTAACTGACTGAGCCACCCAGATGCCCAACAACCAGTGATTTCTTAAAAGGTATTTATCATAGGGATCTAACTTCATGCAATTATAGGAGCTGAAGAAACATTCTTGGTTCTGTTATTTCTTCTGCTTTTAGTGCTGACCTTGGAGTCACAGTACAGAAGGTCAAGAAGGAAAGACAGACAGGAAGCCAGTGAAAGAAGGAACCACTGAAGCATGCAAGGAACACCTGTGACCTATATCTATCTCATGTTTGTCACTCCTCTTCAACATCATGAATGACGTACAGGAAAAGTTGGCCCTTGTTACAGACCCACACTAGCGCCTGATCAAGGATTATAGAAAACCAAAAGAAGAAATCCATGGAAGTAGTAGAACCTCAGAGTCCAGCGGCTACACATGTCAGCCAAGTGTGCCACCAGATACTGACAAACAGGCACGAACAGCAACAAGGCTTGGCCTACATTAAACTTTAATGAGTAAATATGACTACTGCTTCTTTCACTTCTACCTTCCAAATATTACACAGATTTTTCTTGTGGCCAACTCTAACCAGAAACATACAGGCAAAGAAATGCTTAGAAACATTGTTCAGCTCAACCAAGCTGATACATTACAAAGCCACAACAGTCCATCCCTTGTCACCATGGTAACCATAAACATTTCTTTAAACCATACCAAAATTGCAAATAAAGACAGGAGCAAAGTCTTGCTCTGTCTACAGTGCTACTACTATCGCATGGACAACAAAAAACATACTAACCCTGTCCCTAAAACAGTATTAAAAAAAAAAAAACCTTTTCCATCTTGGAGTGATGTTTATCCATTTTTCTAGCTGACTCATAGTCTACTTTTGAAATCCTGTAAATTAAATACTAAGAGAAAAACCTAACTGCTATTAAGACATTTTATGTTCTATGGCAAGAGAAGAAAAGAGGGGGAGGTAAAAAAAAAATTATTAATACTTATAAATGTGTTTATTTCAAAATACAGGGAAAATGTAATACTCATAACTGTTACAGATCTTGTTTCTGCAATTTTTTAAAAAGATTTTATTTATTTATTTGACAGAGAGATAAAGAGCACACAAGCAGGGGGAGCAGCAGGCAGAGGGAGAAGCAGGCTCCCTGGCTGAGCAGGGAGCCCTGTGTGGGGTTCGATCCCAGTACCCCAGGATCATGACCTGAGCCAAAGGCAGAAGCTTAAACGACTGAGCCACCCAGGTGTCTTTGTTTCTGCAATTTATCCCATGGTCATAGTATTTATAATGACTTTCTTCCACTACCCATTCCATATACCCTTTACCCTCAGGAGCACCACAGCTGGTTAAACGTTCTTGACTGGTGTGGGGGTGGGGGGGTGTGACTGAAACCTTCATTCCTGAAGAGAGTGTGTCATTAGTGGTTCTATAAGTTTATTGGGTTGTTGTACATGAATCAAGTACATGGAAATACTGAGAAACACCCTAGGGGAGTCCTTGCATTTCAATTTCAGACATATTGGTCCTTCATCCCTCTATTAGTTATTCCTTGCTGTTTGCTAAATTACCTCAAAATTTACCATCTTAAAATAACAAGCTTTTATTATCTTACACAGTATCTGAGTGTTGGGAATCTGAGAGAGACTTAGCTGGATGATCCCCTGTCCTGTAGTCACTTGCAAAGTTTCACTCACGATAGCTGAGTCTGTTGTCATCTGAGTGCTTCCCTGAGTGAGCCAGCAAGAGAGCAAGGGAAGGCAAGCAAGATGGAAGTTGGAATCTTTCTGTAACCTAATCAGGGAAGTCATACCCAACTTTTCCTGAAGGGAGTCACAAGATCCAGCCCACACTCAAAGAGAGCAAATTACACAAGGGTAGGAATACCAGGACGTGGGGATTATTTGGTGGAATCTCACAGGCTTACCACAGCAACGCACAGAATTAGGCTATATGAAGACTATAATTGAAAACATATTTTCTCTTTGCATTATTAGAACTGGTTGTATAACAATTGGAATTAAAAGAACTTCATCTAATTAAAACCACTTTATTTATCTAATGCCAGTTCTTCATGGTGTTCCGAAGTCTATGATTCCATTTAAAGATTAAATGGATTTTTAAAATGTATTAAAACAACAATTAATGGAAAACATGGATTATGTACCATTACTTCTACATATAATTGTATGTAGAATTTTAAAATAGGGATATTGTATATATATTTTATTAAATAAGTCAAAATCATCTTACGACATTCCTTTAAAAAGAGTGCTAAATTTGGAAAAGGCATTGGACAACAAGTAGTTCAACTTCTTGATTGTAGAAATAAGGAAAATCAGGAGTTACTCAAATGTTCATGGCCATTTGATGGTAAGTCTAGGAGGGGACATGCTGGAATTGACTTGAATGGGCTTGCAGGAATTGTGCACACCTCTTCCTAACTCCACTTTCAGTGACATCATGTTGGTAGCTTGATATTGGCCACAGTGGGAGTATTTACACCATGGAATGTTGCAAACATTACAAATCAGTGTTTTCTTTCCAGTGAGACAAATTATTAAACATTCACTAGCACAACACTAGGCTTTCTCGTCTCTGGTAGTTCTCCGTTCACTATACTAGTTGTGTTATCTTTACCATGAAGACCAAAGCTGCTGAAATAATTATCTTATATAATGTTTTATCCTCCTCAACCTGACCTGGACTTTGTACATAACGTTTCTTTGGAAGTTATATTCAGTCAAATACACTGTTAATGAAATGAAGGTTTATATACCCATAGTAATTACTGGGTCCTCATGATCTGTGGAAAAGATGGATGTCTATTTTTTCTATTCCAAATTGTTTGCCACAAGAAAGCAATTAACCTTATTTAATGCCTACGTACTGTGGCTGTATTTTTAACACTGGTACAGAGTATTAACCATACTCCTGGCTTTTCATGTGATCTATGTAACAATTAAATTTAAAAACCTTGTTTCTTCATCTTATGCATATTATAGCAAACTCTCTTAATTTCACAATCTCTTGTGGGGGCAACAAATACAAACAACACAAAACATAAGCCCAAAAGTTAATTAAAAATAATGTATTTTAAAATGTCCTCATATTATTTCTCCATCCTGTCCTAATTTTCATATTCTTATTTCTTGACCTTTATTATCATCTTTAATTACTGCATAATATCATATGGTCTTTTCTAATTAGAAATAATGACAAGTACAACAAATCTGTCATTCTGGAACCAGTAAAAATTGTGAGTTACAAAGTTTCAACTCTTTGAGTTTGTTTGTTTATGCAAGAATTTCAGTAAAAAATGTATAATTTTGGTAGATATTTGGTAACATAATCGTCCTTTAAAAACCTGCATTACTGGGGCGCCAGGCTGGCTCAGCTGGTAGATCGTACAACTCTTGATCTCAGGGTTGTGAGTTCCTGCTCCAAGCTGGGTGTAGAGATTACTTAAAAATAAAATCTTTAAAAAAAAAACTTGCATTACAGTAATTAATTATCAGATGCTAGTTATCTCCAGGAATTCTTACATAGTGAAATGCAAAAGTAAACCTGCTGGGGTTTTTTTCCTTCAAAATTTATCTAGAAACTGACTATCACCATTTGTGCAGTTACAAATCTGGTCCAGTCATCATTTCTTACCTAGATCATGGCAAATATCCTTGTCTTAGTCCATTTGGGCCACTATCACAAAATAAAACACACTGGGTAGCTTATAAACAATAGAAATGTATATCTCAGTTTGGGAGGCTGGGGAATCCAAAAGTGAAGTGCCAACATGGCTGAATTCTGGTGAGGGTCTGTTTTCTGGTTCACAGCCGGGGACTTCGCCATGTCCTCAGAAGGTGGAAAGGCTAAGGATCTCTGTGGGGTCTCAATTAGAAAGCCTTAATTCCATTCATGAAGGCTCTCCCCTCATGATTTAAGCAGCAGCCAAAGTCTCTACCTCCTAATGCTATCATTCTGGGGTTAGGATTTCAACATATGGACTTGGGAGACACATACATTCAGATCACAGGAGTCTTCTCACTAGTCTTCCTGTTTCTATTCTGGCCTCCCTACAATCAATTCTCTGAACAACATAGAGTCATCATTTAAAAGCTATGTGAAATCTGCTGACTCCCACAAGGACTTCCCATCTCACTCAGAGCGAAAGCCTGAGTCCATATAATGTCTTACAAACCCTATGTGGTCTGACCTGTTTTTTTCCCTGACCTCATCTCCTCTCTCTCCCTCCCTCTATTTGCTCCAGCCACACTGTCCTCCCTGTTTTATTTTGTTTTTTCAAAAGGTGCAGTCATGCTTACAAGCCAGGATCTCCCCATGAATCAGTTCCCTCTGTCTGGAGTGCTTTTCTTTCTGATACTTGCATACGTCACTCTTTCACCTCTTTCAAGTTTTGCTTAAACGTCATATTCTCAGTCAATTATTGCTTATTACTATGCACAAACATGCAACCTGCCCTAATATCTGGCTTTCCGTTCTCATTTTTACTAACTTACTCTTAATTTTACTACTTCTTATGTTAATGTTTATGGTCTGTTATCCCAAGCCATACTAGAATATGTGTGTGTATAAAGTCTGAAATTAATATTTTCAAAGAAAGGAATGAAGGAAAGTAAACCAAAAAGGAAAAAGTAAAATACATATATATAAAAAAGTAGTGAACATAGAAATTAGTAAGCATGCTGGTCAACCTATTTAGTTACAGACTTTAAAAACAAATTAATAATGATGATTAATAGGAAGGGGTAGATCTAACAGACCTGATCATGATAACATGAAAATAATAGAAAGAGAATAGTGTTTTTATATTTTTAGACCCTTGCATTATTATGCGATATTGTTAAGACTAGAATGTGGTTTGGGGTGCCTGGGTAGCTCAGTTGGTTATGTGTCTGCCTTCGGCTCAGGTCATGATCCCGGGGTCCTGGGATTGAGCACCGCATCGGGCTCCCTGCTCAGCGGAGAGCCTGCTTCTCCCTCTCCCTCTGCTGCTCTCCCTGCTTGTGTTCACACTCTCTCTCTCTCTCTGTCAAATGAATAAATAAAATCTTAAAAAAAAAAAGTATAGAATGTGGTTAAAAATATAGGGACATTTGTAAAGAAAAAAAAACAGTAAAAATTAACATAAACAAAAAAGAAATTGACAAATCTACAAACATAGTCAGAAATTTTAGACACCATCCTCAGAAACTGAACATCAGACAAATTGGCAATAAGATTATTGAAAATACAAAAAAGGACATCTTCAGGGCACCTGAGTGGCTCAGTAGATTTCGGCAGAGGTCATGATTTGGGGTTCGCGGCCTTGAGCCCTATGTCTGGCTCTGCGCTCAGCAGGCAGTCTGCTTGAAAATTCTCTCCCTCTACCCCCCCTCCCCTGAATCTCTCTTTCTCTCTCTCTCTCTAAAATAAATAAATAAATCTTTTTAAAAAGTGAAATTATCAAGCTCTCTTTTATGAACCTGTAGACAGCCTTTATGGAACAAAGAGAGAAAATAAATCCTTTCAATCACAAAAATTGCCTACATCCAAAAGAACATCTTCTATAAACCATTTCTTCATTATGATGCTATGGAGTCGGAGCGGGACACACACACACACACACACACACACACACACACACACACACACTAAAAATACACTTCTGAATAACCCACTGCCCAAAGAATAAATTATAAGGAAAGTTACAAACTAGAATTGCAAAATGATGACAGCAGTAGAGATGAAAATGTGCAAATGCCCCTAAAGCAGTGCACAGAAAGAATGTTTAACTCTGAGATCATAAAATCGTAAATCAGGACTAAAAATTAATAAGTTAAGTGCTAGAATCAAGATATCAGGGAATGACAGAGAAAGCCCATTGCATAAGGAGATCATAATGGTGAGAACAGAAACTATTTTTGTAAACAGGAAAAATAGAGAATATCAACAAAATCAAAAAGTGTTAAAAATAATAAAAGATATATAAGCAAGACTGATAAACAGTATTAAAAAGAGATTAGAATTTTTTAAGTTTCGTAAAGTTGAAGAGGATATAACTATAAATAGAGATTCAAGAGCATCAAAAGAAAATATTATGGAAAAATTAGGCAAAAAAATCGAAAATTATATTAAAAGGACAGTTTCTAAGAATATTAGCAAAATTGACTCAAGAATACATAGGACAGAATACAAATGCAACCCTTAAAACACTGATGTAGCAGAAATTCTATCAATTACAAAAGGATGAGATTCTGATAGAGTTAAAGAATTTTACCAATCTTATATGAACTAATATGGTTTTTAGTGTATCTACTGTTGTGCACCATCACCCCTCTCTAATTCTAGAACATTTCCATCACCCTTAGAAAACATGTGCATGTTAGCAGTTGGTTCCAATTTCCCCCTCTCCTCATCCCCTGACAACTACTACATAATACTTGTTTTTAAATTATAATCATTAACATAAGTGAGAGCATTCCCATAGATAGACTTGAATAAATCCAATTTGCATTGGAAGGCAAAAGGAGTGTTTCCTTCACTGCTCTCCATTTCATGTTAACTTTAAATAGGAATCAACATGAAAATTTTTCTATTAAAAGGAATAACTTATTTCTCAAGTGAATTTCTCTCCTGGTAGTAGTATAATTAACATTTTTAATAGACATGTTTTGAAGTTCAGTTCCTAAAGAGTCAGTTAAATATAAATTCATAATGCCAGCTTGTACCATGCTGCATTTTTAAGATTGTAGAAATGTATATGCACTTGTATATCATATGTTAGTGAACTGAGTCAACATCATTTAGCTGTATTGAGTTATTATGACAGTATGCAAACCTCTTTAAATTGGCTAATGTATTAGCAGCATTTATACAGCTTCAGCATAATCTAGTCTAATGCTTCTATTGGGCAAGGAAGAAATTTGAACCCCCTTCCACGGAGTATCCCAGTCTCCAAATCTCCAACCTTCCTGGGCTGGAGACAAGCATCACCTCCCCCAGAAAACCTCACCTCATCACTCTCACACATAGACCTTCCCATTTTGGGAATCCCTCTTTAACACTTACTCATTTTAGACAGCTAATGGAACACTGTGTTACAGTTTAATTGTGTGAACAAAGGCAATGAGAGTGACGGGATATTTTTAGATCTAACAGGTCTTTTGCATCCAAGTGTTTTAGCACTAGAGTCCTGGCAGAAGGAAGGCACTCACTTCAGTGATGGAATCATGACTCCAATCATCTTGTTAACTCCTGGTGTAAATCATACAGGGCAGTTTCCTATAGTATGCTAATATCTTCCCTGGTGAGGATTCATGCTCCCCCAACAAAATCGCTTTCCTTTCTTGCCTTATATTTATTTTATTTTTTTCTTCTTTTTTAAAATTGAAATTCAGTTAAGTAACACATAATGTATTATTGCTTTCAGACGTACAGGTCTGTGATTCCTCAGTCTTATATAATACCCAGTGCTCATTACATTACATGCCCTCCTTAATGTCCATCACCCAGTTTTTAATCTCATCTATCTACTCTGACCATGGTGCTTACTTCAGATCCTAACCTATTGTTTACTCTATAATCTGAGGGGGGGGGAAGAGATTTTTTCTTTCTCCGAGAGGAAATTGGGTGTATAAAATTTTTCACAAACTGAGCATTAATTTCTTTATGAAAATACCTTAAAATACACAACACAATGAGAGACTTCTTAAAGCATAAGTCTCTCCTTCTAGGAGTTCCTAACCCAATTGTAAAAGCAAGCCATTTAAGACCCACTTGTCAACAATATGCCTTATTTTTTAGTACATAATTATAAATTTATATACACCTATTAGTACAATGACAGTTGTCAGGTATTGGTGCTGGAAAATCAGAAATAAATGATATAGTCATAGATTTATTATTTGGTATGAAATGTAGAAAGGAGCTTTACTGAAACAAAATTTCAGAAACTAGAGATACAGGCTAAAAGTGGAAGTCAAGAAAACTGAAAGATGAAGGAAAAAACTAGTTGGTGTGTCTCCAGTGTTGCCCAAGGAAACTGGAGGTAAACTGTTATATCTTATAGGATTAATAAGAAATGAACACAGTCTCTTTCAAAGTTCTCACTTCCTGGTGACTGGAAATTAGAATGACCTTTTTAGTCTCTTCCTAAATCCTGTGAGGTCAAGGAGTATATTTTGTTCACTCACAAGTAGTGATGCTAAACAATATTTGATGAAGATTTTATGAATGAGTGATGAGGCTCATTGATATTAATTCTTAGCTCAGTACCTGGTCAGTGCAAGTGATACTGTCAACTTTGAAAAATTAGCTTGAACTGAAAAAGAGCTGACATCTTCCATAAAATTTCCCCTGTTTGTCTCAAGGTCACATTTTATGAGAATTTATTCTTCCCTAATAAAGGAATACAACTGGTAACTTTTTTCCTTTTCTTTATGAACTTTGTTAGCTTTCATGAGAAAGAAGTCCCAGAAAGCCCTTGAAGAAGTGGAATATAGTGCAAAGCTTTGGGGTTTTTGTCAATGGAGATTTCAATAAATGCATCTTCTTGCTAAAATGTCAAGGCAATGATTGTCAGGTCCTAAGCTGAAAATGGCTCCAATTTACCAATCAGGTTGTATTATTATCTCAGGGAAAAATTTTAACAAAGGTCTTTTTCAGTAAAGAAAGATTACTGTTGATGTTCTTTGCTGTTAACGTTCTCATTTTCATTCCATGCAAATGAACTAAGAATCTTAAATGACTTATTTTCTCAACAATTAACTGCTCATCCAAGTCTCAAACACTATTTTCATGACAGCATTTTGTTGGATGCTGTTAAATCATTTGATTTTGCCTTGCTGTTAATTGATTGTTAAGTATTGGGGAAAAAATGGCTACATAAGCAAACACTGTGATACACTCTTCTCAATAAAACTCACAATAAATTAATTCATGTAGACAGATTCTTACCCTTTATTATAGCGCCTTTTCCCTCAATGAAAGATTAAGACATGAACTTGAAAACTGATAAACAGCTTCATTCGGTGTACCCATCTATGGAGGATCCGAGAGAGTTATTTTCTATTTGATTACTTGTCTGACTAAAAAAATAAATAGCTTGAAAGACAACTGTAAAAGAAATCATTTTCATACTATTTACCATTTTGCCCCCTGACTAAACAAACTGCCACAAAGATGTTGTCTTGTGATTTCCATCCTGATTTGTCTCGGATAATGAAGAGGCTGCAGGTACGTGTGCAGGGCACAATGTTTTGTCTGTCGTGATTTGGCTCCATCTGTGATTCTATCTCTCTAGATACATTTTTTTTTCCTAGATAGGATGATGCTTTATAAAAGTCACACATTAGCTGATGAAATGTGTTTGCAAGTTTTTTGGTTTATCATTACACATGGTGCAAATCAGCATGTCTTCGTGGACATATTTAAAAAGCAAGAGATTTAACTGATTAGAGGAAGCTAAATTTTTCAACAAACAAATTGTGTCAGTTTTCATATACTTCATTCTCTCCGTGAGCTGCCTTCCTGTATGTCACGTCCCTCATTCTTCCTGGCTTTCCTTCCTGTACATCATCTAAAGACTGGGTGCCTTTCGCATATTTTGGTTTGGGTGCATTATGTGGTCCTGTTTACTTTGCACTGGTCATAATAGCACTAAGTCTTTCCAGAGAACACACACACACAAACGTATTTTTCCAATCACTGCCTACACATTAAAAGTTTCTCCGCTTCAGATTTTGGGGACACAAATGGAAGTCCGCCAAAATGGAAAAGTGATATCCTTACAATTTTGCTTATGAATGCACCATGTGACAAAATATTAAAAGAGAATAAAAATGTGATGTTTTCCAAATCTTTGCGAAAAATTCACAGCACAGAAATATGACTTTTCTGCAGCTGTGCACATCTCTACTCATCAGTATGCTACTATTCTCCAATTTGAAGAGTATTGTAGAGAAGAGATGTTCCAGGACATGGAAGACGTAGCCCTGAGGCATTCAAGTCCTATTTAACTAAAAGCCCAGTCTTCCATTTCCTAACCTGGAGAAAGTGTATTTCTGTGTCTATTTTATGTTTCTATCCAGGGCTGACTACCTGGATACAGTTATTCCATAAGAACTCTTTAAAACAACAGCAAAATGGGATTTGCTCTCTTCTGGGTAGCTTGCTATAGAAATTTCCACTGCAGCAGATGAGCGTATATAGGAGGAAAGAGGGAAATAATATATTCCCAGGACTTAACTTCTGGAAAAAGTTAAGACTTTGTGTGACAACATGGAAACTTTCATTTCATAAAAGTACTTCAGCTTTCTCTACAACCCTAGTTTTATGTCTCCATTTCTCCTTCTTTTCCACTTCCCTACCCCGCCATCGACTTTTATTACATCAGTGGTATGTATCTATTATCTTGAAACTTTATTGCTATAGGGTGAACGTACTATCAATGCTACAACCACCTGAGAAACCAAACATAGGACTTGTGCTCACATATGTAAAACATGGTATCTGATGAGAATTGTCCAAAATTAACTTGTTCTCCAATTTGTCAATCAGGATCTACTAGGGATAATGGTACATAAAAAATCTAACTCAGAAAGCCACAGAACACTAAGTCAAGCAGAAAAAGACAATCATCATATGGTTTCACTCATTTATGGAACATAAGAAATAGCAGGAAGATTGGTAGGAGAAGGAAGAA
This sequence comes from Ursus arctos, assembly GCF_023065955.2. Taxonomy (NCBI): domain Eukaryota; kingdom Metazoa; phylum Chordata; class Mammalia; order Carnivora; family Ursidae; genus Ursus; species Ursus arctos. The sequence continues at coordinate 63,872,607 of NW_026622985.1, read as the reverse complement.
TGAAGGGGGGGTAAACAGAAGGGGGAATGAACCATGAGAGACTATGGACTCTGAAAAACAAACTGAGGGCTTCAGAGGGGAGGGGGCTGGGGGATTGGGATAGACCGGTGATGGGTATTAAGGAGGGCACATATGGCATGGTGCACTGGGTGTTATACTCAAATAATGAATCATGGAACACTATATCAAAAACTAAGGATATACTGTATGGTGACTAACATAACATAATAAAAAATTATTAATAAAAAATAAAATAAAATTGTGTTGCAGGTTAAGATCCTTAGGAAGCATACACTGAGATAGAGGCTGGCATTCAGAAAATTTACAGAGAAATGCTCTTAGGATCAACACGTGTGGAAGGTAAGGGAAAGAAGCAGGACTGGGTACAGGGAAGAGTTGGAATGATATGCAGTCTCAACAATGGCTAGAGCCAAATGCCACAAAGAGCTTTGAAGATGGGATGGTCCTTCAGATTTTTCCCACATTATTGTGAGGAAGCCAATATTCTAAATATATATGTATTTGATATATGTGTGTGTGTGTGTGTATATATATATACGTATATATATATGTATACATATATATATACGTATATATATATACACACACACACATATAATATATATATATAATTTATATCTCACATATATTTCAATATATTCTCAAATATATTATATATTATATATCTCTCACACCTCTTATATTCTCAAATCAACCAGTCATTGGATGTAGGCTACCTCTGAGAAAGACCTGTGCCTTTGAGAGAGCAGCTCCTCCGACCAAGGGCTAGTTCCAGAGAAGGATGACAACTGAGGTTTTTAGCAATTACTGTAACAAGCTATCTAGTACAGAACAGGAATTTGAGAGCATATTACAGCATCTGTTGCTGATTATCATTTTTCTCTTCAAGTCATGAAGTATCCATTGACCTTTTCAAACAGACATATCACAAGGCAGATGTTCCTTACTGTAGAAGGAAATAAAATGCACCTAAGTACAAAGAGTAGTATTTTTTAATATTACAGATTGGAATATATAGCCCTGCTTGATTTTTGTTTTATTTAATTTACATTTAAAAGCTTAATTATTACGCCAATTGATACAATTTATTGAAGCCCTTCCATGTGCTAGGCACCATGCTAGAGGCTTTCATATAATCCTGCAATAAATCTAAGAGTTAGTTACTGCCAGACATTGTACAGATGAAGAAAGAAGTCTGGGGTCCTTGATCACACAGTAGTAGATGCCTGAGTTGTGTCTAACTCCAGGGCTATGTGCTTTCTATTATTCTGCACTGCTACTTTGATTAAATGGAATACATTCATAAAATAATTTTATGATTTATTAATCTTAAAATTCTGGATCCCTTGTCCACTCCATTTGTAAATCACAGTGGACACTGCTCTTCATCTTAGTAATTCAAAAACTCATCTAGGTTTTTTGATCAATTTCCTCAAATATAAAATGGGAATAAAAAAGTATTTTCCTGGGGTGCCTGGGTGGCTCAATCAGTTAAGCATCCAACTCTTGATTTCGGCTTAAGTCATGATCTCAGGGTCATGAGATCGAGCCCCGCAGGGAGTCTACTTGAGATTCTCCCTGTCCCTCTGCCTCTCCCCCTGCTTGCTCATGCTCTGTCTCTCTCATAAACAAATAAATCTTTAAAAAAATACTTTCCTTACACATGCAAATAGCTTATGATGAACAAATGAGATAATGAATACTTAAGTGACTTAAAAAACTATAGAGTGCTAAAAAATACATTTTTATATAATACATAATTATTATAAAAGAATTACATATTACAAAATACATAATTATTATTATGATTATTTCTTTTACACTGATTCATGCTAATAACTTTTGGAAAATAGACTCAACATGGTATGATTTCGAAAAAGCATATGCCTCATGCACATGTTCGTTTGATAATATTTAGCTATGGCCTTCACCTTCAGGCTTAAAAATATCAGATAATATGAATATTCAGTAGAAAGAAAAAAGGCCATATTTTTATTCTAATTAAATAAAATGATTTTTTTAAATAATAATATTAATAGTTATAGCAGTCATATAAAGGTATACCTTGCTTTGTAAAAAATCTTGCACTGGATGATTAACGACAGGTTAGTGCTTGAATTCTACCACTCCTTTGCCCTTCTGGGCTTCCATATTCATATGACAGCCAAATGAGGAAGCGAGTATAAGAGGAAACAATAGCTGGGTAAGGTTCCTATAGCTCTACCAATACCAGGTTGCTTGGCAAAAGCTGCTTTGGAGAATGTGGCCTAAGCCCAGACTCAGTTGAGTCTTTCTGTTCCTTTCTGCACCAGCAGAGCAGGAAGTACATCCAGAATCTGTTTATCCAATAAACTGCATGGAAACAGGGCTGGACTTACAAATAAATGGCAACCTGATTCATCAGATACTCAAAGGATGTAGTGAGGAGACCATGACTCACATGGGCATTGGCCTTTAAGACACAGCCATCCCCACAAATAAAACACAACCTAAAATTAGCTACTCTACCAAAATGAAGAACCATCAGGTGCGTGAAGAGAGAGGCCAAAATCAATACAGTCGATGCTTCGAAATACACACTGGAAAGATTCCATGTCTCGTGCACACACACACACACCTCCTAACATGTAGATAGAATCTCTGATGAATTCTCTAGTAAATGAAGACAGAATTCCTTACGCTAAAGAAAAAAGTGCTTAAAGGAGACATAAAACAAATTGATTTCAGACTTCAATGTGCTAAAGATGCCAAATATACCCAAATGTATCTGTAGATTCAATGCAGTCTTAATAAAAATCCTCAGGATTTTTGTCAACTTTAAAAACATATTCTGAAATTTATACGGAAAAGCAAAGGTCAAAATAGCCAAAATATACTTTAAAAAATAAGACCAATAAGGAATACTTGCTCTATTAGGTATAATAATTAAGACAGCGTGGCTATTGGCACAGCAAAGAAAAAACAAATCAATGTAGCAGAATACAGAGTCCAGAAATAAACCCATGCATATGTAAATATTTGTTAAATGTAGCATTGCAGATTAGCAAGGAAAGAATAGATTTTTTTTTTCAGGAAATGCTACTGGGTTATTTTTGTATATATACGGAATAAATTAATTAAATCTCTACCTTACCCCATCCATAAAAATTAATTTCAGATAGATTATAAAACTAAACGCAAATTTAAAAAACTATAAAGCTTTTAGAAGACAATACAAGTGAATATTTTCATTACTTTGTGGCAGGGAAAGAACTCTTAAGACCCAAAATGCTAAATTTACCACTTTAAAAGTAAAAATTTCTGTTCATCAAAAAACACTATCCAGAGAAATAAGAGAAACTGCTAAACTGTGGAGAATATATTTGCATGCTATTTAACTGAAAATGGACTGGTATCTAAGATACACATAATGTCTAGAATCAATAGACATGCTGTCTAGGGAACCAATAAAAATGTGCAAAATATCTTAATAGATACTTCAAAAAGAGGAAATTTATTTTAAAAAAAGATGCTTTATCTCACAAGTTATTCAGGAAAAAATGGGAATGACACCAATTTCACATTTCATCTGATTGAATAAATCCAGAAGTCTAACAATTGCAACTCTTTTTTTCCCGATCTTATACCAGTGTACATTTTTTTAAATTTTTTTTAATAATATTCAGTTAGCCAACATATAGTACATCACTAGTTTTTGTTGTAGTGTTCAACGATTCCAACTCTTATGAGCTGTACGTATGAGTGTCATTTGGAAAAATCCCTTTGGAAAATCATTTGATATCACCCAGGAAAGCTGAAAATGTGCATAGCCTAGGATCCTGCAGTTCTCACAGTACGTACAATCACAGAGAAACTCAAGCACTTGTGCGCCAGAAGACATGGAGAAGTATTCACTGCTGCATTCTTTGTTAAGTTTCACACTAGAGACAACCCAAATATCCATGAAAAGGAGAGTAAGAAAATAAAGAACGGCATAGAATAGAATGCTATACAACACCAAAAATGAATACACTACTGCTAAGTACAGTGAATAGTGTGTGTTGAATGAATGAAACAAGTCATGGGAGTATATAGACAGTATGATTTCATGGTCTATGATTTCATGGATGGTCTATTTCAAAAATAGACAAAACCAAATTATCTTGTTCAGGTATGCAAACGTGGGTGGTGAAACTATAAGAAAAAGCAAGGAACTAATTATGAATAAAGGTGATTTTCCCCCAAAGGGAAGGAGATGTGTTTAAGAAGAAATAAATGTGGTATGGCTGATATGTTCCATGTCTTAAGGTATTTTTGTGCTAATTCGTCTACCAGGTAATTGCGAAGCTTTGTTTAATTTTATTTTCCCAAAAAATAAAAGTTGAGAATTTACTATATGCATGGCACTAAAAATTTTGACATCAGTTTATATATTTAAGCCAATCTCTTTATTTGTTGCCATGCATAATACTACGTGTATTATTCTAGGTTAACTTTCTTCTTTCTTTGAAGGATCTCTTGAGGCATGTTTTCAAATGAAAGACTCAAACTGTCAAAATTGAGGAGATAAAAAAGAGGTCCGTTTCAGCTGGGATAATTGTTTTCTAGAACAGGTGGCACTGGAAGTACACTTGGAAAGGTACAAAGCAAGTCAGCATGAGGGAAAGAGCTACGCAGCAGGCACAAACAGAGATATATATGTTCAATGACTGACAAATAGACTAGTTTGACTGAATCAGGAATTTCAAGTATGGGAAAAATTGGAGTCAAATCCAGAGAGATCAAAAGGTCAATTCTGGCAATTTCTCTGTCTCTTCCCTGCCCAGCCACCCATACCCCTAACACCAATTAAGACAACTCTTACTCATTCTTCAAATCTCTGTTTCCTGTTTTGCCTTAGGGAATCCTCCCTTTAATCTCTAAATTAGGGTGAGCTCACTGCTGCAACGTATAGACATCATAAATACAATAAAAGTTTATTTCTTGATCGTGTAATACCACAGGATGGGTGAAGATTTTGTCAGCCTTCCTCCACAATTATTCAGGAAGTCGTGACTATCCACGCCCTGTGATCTCCATCATGTGGCTTGCGTGGTAGTTCTCGGTTCAGTTCTATCCCAACAGTCACAAGAAAAAAAGATCGTGGAGATGCTGTGTGGTGGAACAATTTTATGGGCCTGAAAACAGATCACGTCTACTTACAAGCTTATGGCCAGAGCTTACTCACATGTGTACATATATCTATAAGAGAATTGAGAAATGCAGTCTATCTGTATATATAGTACATAGCTTATTCACACGCATAGAGGAAAAAGGAATACTTAGGTTTTGGTGAACAGCTAGCCATTTCTTCCACATACCTTTAAATAGTGACAGAAAATTTGAAAAGAAAGGAGGAAATTTGCCAGACTAGTCCTAAAGAAAAGATAGACGGTGTCAAAATGTTATTTAAAAAAAAAAAAAAAAGATTTTGTTTATTGATTTGACAGAGCATACAAGCAGGGCCAGCCCCAGGCAAAGGGAGAGGGAGAAGCAGTCTCTCCGGTGAGCAGGGAGCCCAATGCGGGACTCGATGATGATCTGAGCTGAAGACAGACGCTTCACGGACTGAGCCACGCAGGCATCCCTGGATTGTGTTTTCTGCCCCTGGTATCAAAATGTTATTATGAGAAAAAACAGACTTGAAACCCAGATTCATTATTAGAGATGAACTGGATCACCAAGTAATAATGATATTCAATTAACAAAGAAAAATTAATTAAATCTAAACACATCTATTAACATCAAAAATATATATAAAACCAATATTAACGGAACTGAAAGAATTTCAGAAAGAAACTGACAAATCATTATGGGAGCTTCGAAGATGCTTCTCTATATAATCAAAATTTTAAAAACCACTGGGGAAAAAAGATGAGATCATAGAAGATTGGGACAGAAACTTAATCAATTTTGATCTAATAACCACATACAGAACTCTGCACTTAATAATTAGATTACAAATTTTATAAAAATGAAACACGTTGGTTACACAGAAATACATATGCCAAAAATCATTAGTCTGCATCACCAAGGCTTATATACTTATGGCATTAAGTTGTGGCTTACTAAGAAACATAGACCATATAAAGGGCCATAAATTGAGCCTAACCAAACTCAAAAAACAGAATCATGCCTTTTATTTTATATGGCATCCTATAATCGCACTGTATTTACACGAAAATAGGCAACAATCTGATTTTAAAAATAAAACACCCTAAGACCCAATAATTGCACGACTGGGTATTCACCCAATGAATACAAAAATACTAATCCGGAGGAATACACGCACCCCTATGTTTATTTCAACTTTATTTACAATAGACAACTATGGAAGCAACCCAGTGCCCATCAATAGATGAATGGATAAAGAAGATGTGGCATATATACATATATATATATAAAATATTATTCAGCCATAAAAAAGAATGAAATCTTGCTATTTGCAACAACATGGATGAATCTAGAGAGTATAATGGTAAGTGAAATTAAGTCAGTCAAAGACAAATATCACACGATTCCACTCTTACGTGGAAGAAATAAAACAAATGAATGAAGGAAAAAAGAGAGAGAGAGAAACCAAGAAACAAACCCTTAACAAGAGCAGAGAAAAAACTGGTGGTTACTGGAGGGCAGGTGGATGGGGGGATGGGTGAAATGGGTGAAGGGGATTAAGGAGGGCACTTATCTTAATGAGCGCTGAGTAACCTATAGAATTGTTGGATCACTCTATTGTACACTTGAAACTAATATAACACTACGTTAACTATACTAAATTAAAAAAAATAAAACAAAACAAAACGAACATGGAATAAAACACTACATTCTAAACAAATTATGTTCCACTTCCTTCTTTGTACCTATTAGTTATTTCAGTCTGAAGAAACATGTCAGAATTTGTACTTACTCTATACTCATTTCCTTATTATTCACAGACCCTCATGGCTAATCTGAGTAATATTGTCATGTAGCATAAAGTGGATTCAGACATACTGGCAGCAAGTTTTCTTCATATCCAGGTTCTCACGAATTCCTCCTCCCTTTGCTTTTGTTCTCTTCTTCTCCCTGAATACACTTTTGTAAATGAAGCCATTTATTTTGGAGAGAGGGTGACAGGCAAATCAGTACATGTCATTCGCATGCTCACTGACAGATTCGGGCCGCATGGCTCTCCGCCTTGTCTTGATGTGCCTAGCACTTTATTTATTGAACATCCTTGGCCTTAAACATGCATTTACTGAAAACTCCTTGGCCGTGAGTTGGTATTTTGCACTCCGGGATAGTACACGGTACTAGAAGTCCATGTGACCCCTAGTATCCTATTCTGGCACTACTTGCCAGAGCTCTGGGATAACTGAGGGTCCTACAGAAATGCAGTATCTTAACAGACTCTTTCAGAAACCTGAAAACTAGAAAAATGCTGAATGATACAAATTTTTAAAATTCTACTTGAAGGCTTTAAAACTTCCTGGGCCAATGATCCAGAAATTAATCTGCAATCTACGTTATTTAGCATCGACTCAAACATTTACTTGGTAAGGTTTGCCTCTATGTAAGGTGGTTCTACTATGTATCGATCTAATAAATCCCATCCTCCTCACCAGCTACAGTGTCGGGTACCTACTGACAAAAGAGCCCTATACGAGTCCTGGGTAGTACCTGTCCAAACCCAGAGGTGTGAGGGGTTCGTGTGTAGTTCTCTACGTTCAAAACCACAAAAATAATTAATAATTTATTTTAGGCCAGTTAGTTATCAGTTCTGTAATAGATTAAAAGGCAAAATACCAAATTTGATTGTAAATCAATGGAATGCATTCATATTTGAACAGAACCTCCCCAAACAGTAAGATATCCTAAACCTAAATATTACCAAACATGTTTTATTCTATAAATGAGAATATATTTATAATACAATATTGTATTTTTTTAGTGTTAACTATAAGATCAGGGGACATAACCAAATTGAATACAGGAGACAACTACAGAAGAATTCTTTTTCCACCACATCTCCTCCTTGGGGCGTGACATAGAAACAGCTTTCCTCTGAAGCAACTCAAAGCAGAAAAAAAGAGGCAGGACTCCTTATAGCGTAACTGGAGATTGACTTAGAGGTGATAATACTCATGCTCAATTTTTGTAAATGTTTGATCCTGATACCTGTCCAGTGGTGTGCATTCTCATCTCTCTACCTGCACAAAGCCAAACTCTCTCTAGTTCAATTAGAAAAAAAAAAAAAGTTCTATGTTACAATAAGAATAAAACACTAAGTCCAGAGATTTTAAACCCTTGAGGTGGATAAGGAGATCAGAAGAGTCCCAGGGTAGAGGTGTCCCGAGGGACCTGAGGAGACAACCCCAGCAGCACCTCTAAAAGCTGTGTCCACCATGCCTGATAAAGAATTAGAAGGAGTCCAGCAGATGAATAACCCTAGATTGGGATCGGTGGCTTGTGCACAAATATAAACAGCGTCTCTTAATTCCATGGGTGCATCTTTTTTAACGGACAGCATTCTTCTGCCTTTGCAATAGTGGGAAATTATACAACTCCAACCTCTTCCTCTGTCCCTAACTTGGGCAGAACTTTTTCTATGTATTTCACAACGCCCTTTGTTTCATCTCAGCTATTGTTAAAATGTGATCGAATTTATGAATACGGCCATGTTCTCTTTCTAAGAAAAGGAGGCAGTTAACTTTAATTACTTCTAACCTATTCTGAGTTTCAAGCAGAATGATCAGTGTAAACTATGTGCTTGTAAATATGTTCTATGGTGACACAATTATTAGATGAAAAGTCATAAGACAGCTTCATTCTAGGTGCTCACAGTTACTTGGTCAAGTGACTTTTTTTTTTTAAGATTTTATTTATTTATTCGACAGAGATAGAGACAGCCAGCGAGAGAGGGAACACAAGCAGGGGGAGTGGGAGAGGAAGAAGCAGGCTTCCAGCGGAGGAGCCTGATGCGGGGCTCGATCCCAGAAGCCGGGATCACGCCCTGAGCCGAAGACAGACGCTTAACCGCTGTGCCACCCAGGCGCCCCCTGGTCAAGTGACTTTTAGCTTTACTTTCTTCTTCTGAAAACTGGAGAACTGTAAAGTAGCACCTGCACTGTCTAGAACTTTATGTTAATGTGAGACCAAATGAGGTAACATGTGCTGAATGGATTTTAGAGTATAAAATCATACACTATAGGAAAGGATTAAAGGGTAATGTAGAGACTGCTCCACATGGCATTTTTTTAAACCTAATTTCTCATTTAATGAATATTTAGAGTGTCTCCCACATGTATGGCTATTATGAGCCCTGAAAAGGGTGAATGTGTGTGAGGGAAGGGAAAGGATAAATCATATAAAAAGCACCATGGTCCTTAGCTCAAAGAGCTTATAATATTTTGGGAATCAAGACACATAAAAAAATTGAAAGCAAAACAACAATTTAAAGAAGCAGAGGATTAGATGGTGAGAAACAGGGAGAGATAATTAGTGCTAAAAATGGTCTTTGGAGAGAGGCCATTAAGTGAGTGCTGGAAACCCTAAGCCCCTCCAGGACTTTAATTCCTTAATTAGCATTCCCTAGTACATTAAAATATTTTCAACTTTTAAAGTCTGTATTTTTTACACAAGAAGTACTTGAATACATTTTCATGATTCAACAATCTACAAAGTACAAAATTAAAATCCTACATTGTGTCTCTACCTGCCCCCAACCCTGGCAAACTCTAATCCTAATCCCATTTCTTTCCCCATCAAATACCACTGTTAATAGTTTGGTGGTGTGTGCCCTAGAAATTTTTGTGCATTCACACACACACACACACACACACACACACACACACACAACTTTGTAATACCAAGGGAATCATAACATACAGACTCTTCTCAAACTGGCTGATTTTTACCTAACAGTATGCCTTAGCGACACCGCTATGAAAATATCGTATTTATCGTATTCTTTGTATCAACAAATCATACACTATTTATTCTCCTATTATAGTCATTTCTATGTTTCTACTTTTCCAGTCTTGCAAACCATGAAGTACCACTATCTGAGGGCCCATAGGCTATTTGATCCATCTGCATGGGATGCCATGTGACATCCCATCAGACCAGGGAACCCACTATACAAAAAGGAAGTATAAGAATGTACAAGGGGGTTTGGGACGCCTGGGTGGCTCAGTCGTTAAGTGTCTGCCTTTGGCTCAGGGCGTGATCCCAGAGTCCTGGGATCGAGCCCCGCATCGGGCTCCCTGCTCCACTGGGAGCCTGCTTCTTCCTCTCCCACTCCCCCTGCTTGTGTTCCCTCTCTCACTGGCTGTCTCTGTCTCTGTCAAATAAATAGATAAAATCCTAAAAAAAAAAAAAAAAAAAAAAAATTTACCAGGGGGTATACTGGGTGTATTACATACTGTACTACCCAGAACCTGCTGGCCTGAGAGAGATTTGAAACAGCTTCTTAAACCCCTCTGTGAGGATAGAGAATGTTTTTTTCTGTATGCAGGATACACACTGAGTCAAAGACATTTATATATACTGTACCTTGAGTAGCAAGAATTCATGGTTCTGGGAGCCAGGTGATTAGCACTAGGGGAATTTTGCTTCCTGTCCCTTCAACAACGTTGGGTTTTGCAGAATTAGATATCCTCATCCCCCAAAGAGGCATACCTCTGCTAAAGGACATAACGGAAGTCACACTGATCAATAACATAGTGCTGCCCTCCGGGTCCATTAAACTCTTTATGTTTGGGGCCAGCAAGTAAGGAAAGGAGTCACCACCATGGCAGGAGTTATGACTTTGATTATCAGGAGGCGATGGGGCTGCTATTATGCAATGGGCTTAGGGAGGAATATGTGTGACATACAGGGAATCCACTGCGGTACCACTTGTATCTCTCTTGCTCAGCTGTGGTGGTAAATAAAAAAGTGCAGATGCCCCTGGCAACAACCAATCTACTCTCCGTTTCTATAAATTCAATTTTTTTAGATTCCATATATAGCATACAGTGGAGTACACTATGTAAGTACAAATCATGTAGTATTTGTCTTTCTGTCTGACTTATTTCACTTCACTTAGAATAATGCCCTCAAGTTTTTTCCACTTTGTCACCAATGGCAGGATTTCCTTCTTTGTCACAGCTAAATAATGTTCCATTGTTTGTATGGATGGATGGGTGGAAGTGTATGTATATGCATATATACATTTTTTCTTTATCCATTGATCCATCAATGGATACTTAGGTGTTTCCATGTCTTGGCTATTATAAATAATGCTACAATGAACATGAGGGTGCAGATATCTCTTCAAGTTAGTGTTTTCATTTCCTTCAGAGATAAAACAGTCTCCCCTGATCTGCAGGGGATACATTCTAAGACCTCCAGTGGATGCCTGAAGCAAACCCTAGATGCTTTCTTCCTACACATGCATACCTATTATAAAGTTTAATTTGTAAATTAGGCACAGTAAAAGAGAAGAAGAATCATCTGCTTCTGGATTGTGTTTGACCCTGGGTAACCAAAACCATGGAAAGCAAAAAAGTCATAAGGGTGGATTACTCTGCACCCAGAAGTGGGGTTGCTGGAACATAGGGTAGCTTTATTTTTAATTTTTTGAAGAACCTGCATATTGTTTTCCAGAGTGCCTGCACCAATTTCCTTTCTCACCAACAGTGCACAAGGGTTCTCTTTTCTCCACATCCTTGCCACACTTGTTATCTCTTGTCTTTCTGATAACCATTCTAACAGGTGTGAGGTGATAGCTCACTGTGGTTTTGATTTGCATTTCCCTGACGATGAGTGATGCTGAGAGCTCTTTAATGTACCTATTGGCCCTTTGGGTATTTTCCTTGAAAAAAAAAAAGTGTTCAGGTCCTTTGCATTTTTAATTAGATTATGTGGCATTGGCTACTGAGTTTTTTCAGTCACTTATGTATTTTGGAATATTAACCTCTTATCAGAAAAGTGGTTTGCAAATATTTTCTCCCATTCCATAGATTGCCCTTTCATTTTGTGGACTGTTTATTTTGCTGTGCATAATCATTTTACTTTGACGCGGTCACACTTGTTTTGTTTCGTTTGTTTGCTTTTGTTGCTTGTGGTCTCGGTGTCATATCCAAAAAATCACTGCAAAAATCAGTATCGAAAAGCTTTCTCCCTATGTTTTTTTTTTTCTAGGAATTTTATGGTTTCTTTTCTTACATTTAAGTATTTAATAGATTTCAAGTTAATTTTTGTAAGTAAATGTGAGATAGACGTGTAGTTTCATTCTTTTGAATGTGAATATCCAGTTTTCCCAGCACCACTTATTGAAAGATTATCCTCTCTACATTCTGTATTCTTGGCTCTTTTGTGGAAAATTAATTGACCATAAGTTCATGGATTTATTTCTGGGCTCACAATTCAGTTCCATTGCTCTATGTGTCTGTTTTTATGCCAGTACCATATTTTTTTGATTACTATAGCTTTGTAATATAGTTTGAAATCAGAAAGTGTGTAGACTCAAGCTTTTTTAAAATTCTTTCTCAAGATTACTTTAGCTATTCAGGGCCTTTATGGTTTCATACAAATTTCAGCGTGTTTTTTCTATTTCTATAAAAAATGCCATTGGGATTTTGGTAGGTACTGCATTGAATCTGAATCTACAGGTAGCTTTGGGAGGTACAGATATTTTAACAATTTTAATTCTTCCAATTCATGAATATGAGATATCTTTCCTTTAATTTGTGTCTTCTTCAATTTATTTCATCAGTGACTCATAGTTTTCAGTGTATCGATCTTTTACCTCCTTAATTAAATTTACTCCTAAGTATTTTATTGCTTTTAATGCTATTGCAAATGGAATTTTCTTTTTCAGATAGTTTGTTGTCAGTATATAGAAATGCAACTGATCTTTGTGGGTTGATTTTGTATCCTGCAACTTTACCGAATTCATTAATTAGTTCGAACAGTTTCTTGGTGCAGATCTTCAGGGTTTTTAAATATAAGATCAGGTCACGTGTAAACAGAGACAATTTTACTTCTTCTTTTTCAGTTTGGCAAATTTCCGTTTATTTCTTCTTCTTGCCTGATTACTCTGGGAAAGACTTCCAGTAGTACTATGTTGAATAGGAGGGCTGAGATGGGCAACTTTGTCTTATTTCTGATCTTAGAGGAAAAGCTTTCAACATTTCACCGTTGAGTATGATGCTAGCTGTGCATTTGTCATATATAGCCATTATCATGCTGAAGTACATTCCTTCTTTGCCAGATTTATTTGAGTTTTTATTATGAAGGGATGTTGAATTTTGTCAAATGCTTTTATTGCATCTACTGAGATAATCATATAATTTTTTATCTTTCACTCTATTAAGTATGAGATATCCCATTTATTGACTGGCATATAATGAACCATCCTTACTTTTCAGGGGTGAATCCCACTAAATCATGGCATATGACCCTTTTAATGTGCCACTGAATTTAGTTTGCTAGTATTTGGCTGAGAATTTTTGTATCTATATTCATCAGGAATATCAGCCTGAAGTTTTCCTCTAGTGTCTTTTTCTGCCTTTGGTGACAGGGGAATGCTGGCCTCATGAAGTGAGTTTGAGAGTATTCACTCCTCTTCAATTTTGAGAAGATTTTGAGAAGAACTGACATTAAGTCTTCAAATGTTTGGTAGAATTCACCTACAAAACCATCTAATCTTGGGCTTTTCTTTGTTGATTACTGATTCAACCTCCCTAGTAGTTATTGGTCTTTCCAGGTTTTCTATTTCTTCATAATTCTGCCTTGTTAGGTTGTATGTTTCTAGGAATTTATTCATTTCTTCTAGATTGTCAACTTCGTTGGCATATAATTGTTCATAACTATCTCATAATCCTTTGGACATTCATTTTCTTAATGGTGTCTTTCAATGACCAAAGGTTTTTATGAAGTAAAATTTATTATACTTTATTTCTTTCTGTGTCCTAAGAAGTCTTTGCTTACCCCCAGGAAGCAAAGATATTTTCCTAAACTTTCTTCTAGAAGATTTATAGTTGGGGATTTTACACTTGACCTATGGTCTACTTTGAATTAATTCTTCTATATTCATATAGATATCCAGTTGTTCCCATATTAGTTATTGGAAATAGTTTTCTCTCTTTCAAAATTATTTTGTCACCTTTATCTAAATCAGTGGCCACATAAGTGTGGATCTGTTTCTGTACACTCTGTCCAATTCTCTTATTCTATTATTGTCTCTATGGAACATTACACTATTTTTAATATTATAGCTATGCAATTTCTTAAAATCAGTGTAAATCTTCCAGCATTGTTGTTTTAAAAGATTTTTTTGGACTTTGTAGTCAGTTTGTTTTTTCATGTAAATTTTAGTATTATATTGTCAATTTATAAATACAAAGAAAAGTTTGTTGAAAATTGTATTGCATTGAATCCAGAGTAGTGAGGATATGTGGCAGAGGAGTTGGCCTAGGAATTAAAATATGCACTTTAACTTCTCACAATCTACTTAGTTTTTTGCATTATATTACATTTTACCATTTCATATTACAATATATCCATTAGGCAGCCCACCATCCTTTATGCTGTTACAGTCACATATATTATGTTCACATATATCGTAAACTCCGTAACATAGTGTTAGAATTTCTGGCTTAAATAGCTACATATTTTTAGAAAAATTAGGACCAGAAAAAAAATATATATATATATACATGGATTTTTGCATTTGTTTATGTATTTTAAAACTTCTAGTCCTTTTCTCTTCTTTCTGTAGAATCCAAGTTTCCATCTGGAGGCATTTTACTTTAGCCTGAACTACTTTCTTGAACATTTCTTATACTGCAGTCAGCTGGCAACAAAATGTCTGGTTTATTTTTCTGCTAATGTTTACCTTTCACCATCAGTTTCAGAGGACATTTTTGCTAGATATGGAATTCTAGGTTGATAGGTTTTTTAATTTTCTTTCATCCTTTTAAAATTGGCATTCTGGTGTCTTCTGGCTCATTCTTCCTAATGAAAGAAACCACTTGTCACTTCTATTACTGTTCCTCTGTAGGTACTACGTTGTTTCCTCTGGCTGCTTTTGAGAATTTTTTCTTTCTCTTTGTTGCTCAGCAGTTTGCTGATTGATGTGCGTGGGTGCAGTTTTCTTTGTACTTTTTTTTTTCTGCTTCGCATATACTTAGTTATTTTGCTCTGTGGGTTCATCATTTCCTCAAATTTGGCAAATTTGTGAACATTACTTCTATAAATATTTGTCTTCCCTATTTTATATCTCGTTTCCTTCCTCACTATCCAGCTGCTCTGGCCTTGCTGATTTTTGTCCTATGACTCTAGTACGATTGTGCTCTTTTGCCTCAATTGTAGCTGCCCCAATACCATACATCCTGGGGAGGGCCCTCGAGTGCAAATTTTCCCCAGTGCAGTTCTCTTGATTCTAAGGACAACTCTGCTCCAGTTTCCGCCTCTTTTTAGTTCTTTGTAATCCCTTCAAGTTATTATGTGGGGTTTATCTCTCTAGAGTTTATAACAGTTGTCTATGGGAGAAATTGGGACAAGATCTTCCACCATTATCTGAAGGGGATCTCTCCACCTAAACTTGCAGGAATCTCTTCATTTTCCCCTGCACTCAACCAAAAAGAAGCTGCTTTTAGTTTTTCAAGTATGCTAACTGCCCCTTCCTGCCTCAGACCTCTTGAAATTATCCATCTCCTCAGAGCGCTTGCTTTCCATACCAACACATGTGCACACATGTGCACGCACCTGGTTTAGACTCATTTGTTCTTCAGAACTCAAGTTAATGACTGTATATATTGTAATGAAGCTTTCCCTTATCTCTTAGGCTAGATAAGTTCTTCCTGGTGTCCCTAATGCTTCTTATAATTTTCTCTCATAACCCTTATCACAGTTTATAACCTTAGGCTTTTATCTGTGATTACTTGATTAATATTTGTCTTTATCATTAGAACTTAAATTCCAATGATTTGTGCTCACCAATTTGTACATAGATGAACCTTGTACATTTTGCTAAACATTTTATGAGAAGTGCTGAGCAAGTATCTCGTACATAGTATGTGTTCTCAAAATATTAATTTAACTAATTAATTAATTCACTAATCGATGGCTCCTCACCTGTATTGCATCTTGACTGTTTCTAATTAAATAACTCATGGGTACCTTAAAATCACATGCCTCAAACAGAATACATTTCTTTCTACCAATCTTTACCTATCCTCTTTTATTTCTAGTAAAAATTAATTATTATATCTAATAAAAATTAATTATAACTCTATAGATCCAGGTGCCCAAAGTAGAAACTTCAAATCATTTTTAGAGCTTTCCCCCCTCTCATAAACACCTCCCATAAATGTACTCCTTTGGTATATTTCATTTGTTGAAAATTCTATCATCTTCCCATTATCTAACTGCCCTAGTTAAGGGCCTTACTTTTTCTACCTAGTTCTACTGGTTTTAATCTTTCCCCTAGCCATTCTGCCTTTACTATTCACCCCTACTCTCTCAACAGATGTATATTTCTAAAACAAAAATTTGCCAGGTCCTGCATTAAAATCCTAAATATCTCATTTTTAACTGGAGAAAGTTCAAGAACTTTGACATAGCCTACATATTTTTCACCAGGTCCCAGAGTTACATGGTAAATTCACAAATTTAGGCACTACAACAGAAGGAATACCTCAGCTACTTTATCTCATATAAGTTATCAGATCTTCCCTACACAGTCCCAGCCTGTTATATAAACTGAGCCATTTGCTCAGTGTTCCATCCATTCACAGGTATTCTTAGACTCTCCATTCCCTGTTACTGGGGCGCTAGAAACTTACAGACTCTTCCACACTATGTACAGAACATGAGGAGCCTAGATAGGTCCCTCAGGGCTATCTGTCTTGCCATCTCTTGCTGCCAAAGGTTCTCGACTGCTCTGACAAGATGGTAGAAATGGTCCCAAGCCAAATACTGGACTTCACCCAGGGTCAGAAGGCTGAAGGCTATGTCTTCCAAGTAGGCCATGAACCTGATGTTCCCAGGAGACTCCATACATACCGGCATGTTTTATTGCTCCCTGACGCTATAGACCAATTTTGAACTTGTTGTGGATTGAATCTGGTACCTGATCTCTTTGACTCCCTTTCCCTTCTTGGCCTGCTCCCCTGGAAGGGGGTAGGAGCAGGCTTTCCACTTCCTTTTACTTCTGTTCAAGCCAACATTCATTTTGTCCACTTAGCTGACAGAGTGAAGGTGGATAAAATGTCTTAGCTATAACTGAAGATCTAAAAGTAGTAACCCTGTTACCCTAAATTTATAGAGTTTTCCATTTTATTCCTAGTCATGTCCTCTTCTCACCACCTCTAGGCAGAATTAATTGCTATCACTTCTCCCACAGCACCTTATTCATATTTTTATTTTATCATTTAGCACATTATAATTATAATTAGCTTCATGTTTGCCTTTCCTACTAGACTGTGACATCCTCAAGGACAGGGACTAAATCTTACTCATCTCTTTATTTCCCCAAAACATACAACAGTACCTGATACAGAGTAGGTGTCCAGTGAGTGTCTGTTCAAAAAATGAGCAAACCTGCTAGGAGGTGAGGCTTCATATGAAGGAATAATGAAGGGAATGCAGAGTTGGAAAGGAAAATTGTAAGCACCTTACGTAGTGCTCTGATTTTGGACCATAATCCTGCAACAGGTATCAATTTTATCACTGAGAACGAATATTTGTGAAGATTTTCAGTGAGTGATGAATGTATTTTTAATAATAAAAATAGCATTAGAGATCTGCTGTATACAATGTATCTATAGCTAACAATATTGTATTGTTCACCTAAAAATTAAGGGGATAGTTCTCATGTTAAGTGAGATGTCCATTATTCCAAACTGATGTTTTAGATGATTTTCTTAATTCAATTAGATTTTATTTTGGTCTTACTATAAATTATTTTGGTCTTCTACAGAGTATTTTTTAGATCAGTGAGTATACCAATTTATCATGATAAAAACTAGGTAGGACATAGCTCAACACTACCATATATATAATAACATTACAAATGTATTTATCATACAACTATGGCATGCTTTCTATATTAGAGATAATTCCACAAAAATATATAAGAAATATTCTAGCCCACATTGGTATTACTGGCCTAAAGCTTATGTGAAAAATGGATGCTCATAGGAGTATTATTTAAATGTGAACTTTTATTAATTTAAAACTTTTTGTTACAGTATTAACCTGTTTTAGAAAACAAATATACCAAAGAGATCGAAGCAGAAAGTAAAACAAAAATATTATTCATCAAACAGAAGCCACTGTTGTTAACATAATTCTTTACATCTCTTGAGTATGTATGTGTGTGTATATGTGTGTAGACTAAATGAAAGGAAGATTTAAAATGTAGAAAAGATGATTTATGTCACAAGTGCCATTTTAAAGAAAAATATTAAATATAATTTTCTTGAATTTTAAAGATAAAAATATATAAAAATAGAATTTAATTGATTCTTCAGATAAATGTTACTTTACCATACAAGATAATAAATTCTTAAAACTCTTTCTAAAACAAAAACATAATTATGAAAACCATTAGGAATCTGAAGTTATATTTTCTTTTTAACTATAGTATCAATTGATTCCCTGACTTTAAACCTAGAAAATGTATACATTTAAATCTCTTCCATTTTCCATTTCTCATGCTCTCTGAAAGTGACTTTATTATTGTTAACATTTGGAGTCCATCATCAATCCCTACAATGCTGCTTTCTATTCCTGCGTACTTTATTCTGATTTGTCATTTGTAGAGCTGTAGTACATTGCCAATTAGTTTAGTTTAGTTTAGTTTAGTTTTATTTCAAGTAAAGTTTTTCCATGTTTAAGACTGTGGTCTTTCATGGGGTGCCTGGGTGGCTCAGTTTGTTGAGTGTCCCACTCTTATTTGAGCTCAAGCCATGATCTCAGGGTTGTGAGATCAAGCCCCATGTTGGGCTCAGTGCTGACTCTACTTGAGGAGTTCTCTTCCTCTGCCCCACCCTCCCTCTAAAATAAATAAATCTTAAAAAAAAAAAAAAAGCATGCGGTCTTTCATTTGAAAGGAATAGGCTCTTATAATGTAGATCTGAATTATGTTTTCTGTCCCATTTGCTCTGTTCTTTCCTTAGGGAAGTTCAATTAAGTCTATGAAATATAATTTTACTTTCTCCTATATCTACCTTTCTCTCTAAATCTAATTTATATCTTCCTTATTTTCCACTTGCACTTTTCGGTGCTTTCCTCAAGCCTGTTCACCAAGTCCCTAAGCATCCTTTTCATCCTATTTACTCTTTTGTTGTAGTTGTTGTTTCTAATTTGACTTTCATTTTACTAATGTATTTAACTGTCCCTTTCCATTTCTTTAATTTCCATTCTTTCCTGGCACCAATTAATGTCCCTTTTAATCTTTGAATCTCTTCTTTAAACTCTCACGTTGACTATAATTTTGTTGAGAATATGGGAAACCATTTAACTGAATTATATCCTGATTTTTTTGAATACTTTCCCTTATCATGTACATTCCACATACTGTTAACGGGGTTGGCCTCTTTTCCTTTGCTTGTCTGTGTATTTATTTACCGTATTAGCGTGTTAGACAAGTGCTGGTTCTTTTTTTATTATTATTTGTCTCTGAATGAACTAAACTATTTTGTGAAGAATATGGAGAAAGACACTGGGGAGAACTGTAATATTTGAAATCTCTGTTTCAGTTTTTTGCACGAGAATTTTCTCCCCAGTCCTTTCCCCTTTGAAACAACTCTCCCCTTGGTTTATGTATGGTAGGAATCAATCTAACAAAACCCTTTAACGGTTTGTCTGTGTTGTTGTCTGGTGATCACACTTTTCACCATCCCACCCCAGCCTTTAGAACCTCACTTCTCCCATTTTCCTGAATTAGGATATGGCCCTTTAGAAAATTATAAATGACATGTCAGTGGGATTTCTCTTAACCTCCATTCCCCTAACATACTACAGTATCAAAATTGATTACTACATGGGGCACCTGGGTGGCTCAGTCAGTTCAGCATCCAACTTTTGGTTTCAACTCAGATCATGATCTCAGGGTTGTGAGATGGAGCCCACTGGGTGTGGAGCCTGCTTAAGATTCTCTCTCTCCCTCTTCCTGTCCCTCCCCCCAACCTTCTCTCTCTCTCTCAAAAAAAAAAAAAAAAAAAATGGTTACTACAGCAATATTCTTCATTTTTCCCACTACTTATCTTACTCCTAATTTATGTGTTTTTATCCATTACTTCATTTGTTTATTCAAAATCATTTAATTGTTTGTCTATGTGTCAGGCAATCATCTAAGACTGAGGGGATACTGAAGTTCCTAATTGCTTCAGACTTACATTCTGGTAGAAAACAAGGAACAAATTCACAGATAAATATACAAGATACTTTCTGAAATGACAAATGCTCAGAGCACCTGGGTGGCTCAGTCAGTTAAGCATCTGCCTCTGGCTCAGGTCATGATCCTAGGGTCCTGGGATAGGGTCCTGGGATTGAGCCCCACATCAGGCTCCTGGCAGAGAGGCTGCTTCTCCCTCTCTCTCTGCTGCTCCCCCTGCTTGTGCTCTCTCTGTCAAATAAATAAATAAGATCTTAAAAAAAAAAAAAAAAAGAAATGACAAATGCCAAGAAGAAAGTAGAATTTGGGGCTCGCGATTAGTGGAGGTTAGCTGATGTGCTGCTGAAGCAAGGATGGCAAGTGGAGGCCTCTTACAGGAAGTGATGTCCAGGTGGAAAGATAGAGAAGATGCCAACCCTACCTGGTCTGGGGAATCAGACTTCCAGACATGATGGACAAGTCATGCCAAAGCCCCAGTGGGCAGAAGTCCAGTGTTTTGGATACAACTTTCAGCCTGGCCCACCAGCTTTCAGGGACAGCTACTCTGACCTTGAGGTCTGTTTCAGCTCTCAGATTTCTGTTTATTTTCACTGCAAATGTTCATAATTGAAGGTCAGTTTATTGGATTGTGCTCCCGACTTGTATCTGCTTGCTTATTTCCTTGAATGTATAATCTCTTTCTTGTATTTTGCTATTTGCTTTTCAGGTGGTTTTGTACTTCTTTTGGTGGATTTTTGAGGATGGGAACTGACTAAAATTGTCTATATTATGGAATCTTTATATTCCGGTTCTAAAGAGCTTTAATTTAAAGGTATGTAATTAAAGGTATGACTACACAGACCCATATTGATGATAAGCCACTTGACATTTTGATGAAAATTAATAATGGAAACACTGTTTTTTCAAAAAGCGTTATCAAATGTGAATCCTTCAAACCCCTCTGAAATAATGGGACATGTGCAGTATTCCTTATGGTAGCTAGTTGACCAAGTACATACGTCAAACATATGTCACACTAAACTTCTCATTTATTTTATGTTTGCTTAACACAAATTACCTTAGAAATACAGAAAAAAAATCTAATATCCTCGTACTACATACTGTAAATAAATTACCCTTCAACTCATCAAGTACATATGTAAATCCTTAAGTGCTAAAAGTTCACTTGATAAAAACAAAGTTTATAGTATCAATAAATTCTAAAGATACAGTTTGTCTAGAATTTCAACCAGAATAAATTGCATTTGCTTTTAGGTGGCTTCTCTATTTTCTCCTTAAGAGGAAATAGAATAAAATATGCCACTTGTTTGAAGAAACCGTGGATCTTGAAATAGTTTAGCTTCCCAAGTTGCATATCATTTTGTATTTTTTTATCTGGAAGCATAAATTTGGTAATCTTAGCACACACTGAGATAGCACTGTGTACTATCAAATCTTATCAAGGCCCCTTTAAACACAGAAGTTTAACTCTCTACGGCATCAACTTTATCAAAAATATTCTGCCTTTTCCCCACTGTGCTGCCACACCTTTGGAGGACTGACTCTGGAAGTAAGTTATCTAAGCTGGATAAGCTGCCTACATTTTTCTTCCTCCCAAACAAACAATACCGAACGGACAACAACAGAAAAGTATCAGTAAGCACTCTAAGCCCAAGGCTCAGAATTCAAATCAGAAGGTAACAATGACTGCATTTTTTATCAAAGACAAAGGTCAGGCTAAATTAATCCCATGGTTTAATCTTCTCCCTTTCTCATACTCAGGTATTTTTCTTTACATAAAACAAAAAAGATAGTGCATTACAGCTAACAGTGAAGTCAACTCTGAAACCTATCTATTCACCTCCCTCCTCTCCAAAGAAGAGAATCATGAATTTAGTGAGTGTATTTCTCTTGTCATGTGTATATAAAAAATGTACAATATATCCATTTATAATTAATAGAATATGTAACAAAGAGTATAGCTTGGTGTTGTTTTAAAAGTACATACAGCTACCATACATAAGTATCTATTTGCAACTGGCTGTTTTTATTCATCGTTAAGTTTTGAGATTAAACCACATTGGTACTCATTTATTTCTTTCATTTTAATGGCTGCACAGTATTAATTACATAAATATACAATTTTTAACCTATTCCTTAATGAAAAATTGTGTCTGTTTTTTTAACTATTATGAATAGAGATTCAACAAATTTATTCTTTATCTACATTGAAAACAATTACAGGAATTTAAGATGATTTCACTTTAATCTCTCTTAAGTCATTTCTCAATCTATTGCAGTTTGGTTTTCTGATTTCTCTTTAATTTTCCCCAAATTAGCTTTTTAAAAAATGTTCATTATGTATTGAACCTTAACAACACATTTACCAATTTATTTGTCAGCACTGTTTTTTTCATCCTACTCATTTTTCTGAGTTAGTTTTCTTCTGGTTCAATGCACCTTTAAGTAGCTTTTTCTTGGAATATATGTGAGTTGTAAACTCTTTCTCTTTGTGTCTCTATGAAAGTCTTTATTCTCTCCTTGTTCTTTATAATCATTGTATGAATATAAAAATGGGGGGCCAAGTGTTTTGTTTTCAGATTTTTGGAGGTATCATTCAATTGTCTTCTAATAGAAATAGACATAGAGAAGAGTCTGTAAAAAGCCTGATTGCTATTCCTTTGTAGATAATCTGTGCATATACATATGTAATATAGAGCCTCCCAATAGAAAGCTTTTAAAAATCTGGATTGGTCTATGGTGTACTGCAATTTCACTCTATGTTTTTAGGAATAAATTTGTTTTTACTAATCCTGTTCAGGAATTAACATTTTTTAAAATTTTTGATAATTCTTTCTCTATTTTAACTTCATATAAAGTTCCCTCCCACTTCTATCTTCTCCTGAAATTCCATTACAGTTATGTTGGCTCTTCCTCTTTTCACTGTTCACACCTCAAACTTCTGTTTTTTATTTTCTATCTTTAACTCTTTATACTGCACTTGAGTGATGCTTGTAGATCTGGATACTACTAATTCATTAACTCTTCAGCTAAATCTAATCTTACATTTAACCTTCACACTGAAATTTTTATGTCAAGGACTGCATTTTTCATTTCTTTAAACTTCTATGTGGTTCTTTTGCAGTCCCTCCCTTTCATCCTCAAATAATTTAGTCTATCCTTCTCATTTCTATTTTGTGTTACCTCTTTGGTGTACTTTAAATTCTCTTGAATGTGCTCTGTATTCTATCTGATGCCTCTTCTAATGGTGGTTTGTTTTCTCACAACATTAGTTGTTTATCATAAACTTATCTTTGTCAGGAGTTACTCTCATGGGACTCCTGCATGTCTTAGAGGATGGCAGTAACCCTGTGGCATGGTTTCAGCACTACCTCTGCTTTGGGACCCACACGTGTCAAGTGTTCCAACTTGGATATCCTCATGCAACTACCCGCATGAATCCAGACCCAACCCTGCTCCGGGCTCGTGGGCTTCTGTTCCCTCAGAGGTAGCTCTTCTTTCCACCCTTGACTTCTGCAGTTGGCAAGCTTCCTTGCTGCTTTCCTGGTCTAAATGAAAGTCAAGCTTTCCTATCTTTATTTCACATATAACCTGATCACTCATGACTGTTTTAGAAACGAAGTTCAGCTCCAGAGCTACCATTTTCACAGTGCCTAAAACCGAAAATTTTCTTAACACTTCAACAAAATAGCCGTCTCTCTCTCTCTCTCTCTCTCTCTCTCTCTCTCACACACACACACACACACCCCAGAAAGTAATGCAATGATTAAATCCATGAAAAGAATCCATAAACACTGAATTCCACTGATTTTGAATTCTCTCTCCAATTCTCTGAGGATCTTCTCCTGCTTCTTTTTTTTTTCTTTTCTTCCTCTTCTCCCTCTTGCTCTTCTTTTTAATTTCAAGCCCAGTTTTCTATTTAACATTTCTGTATGTGTTTATATTTTATCCAAAACGCACTTGATGAGGGAAGGTGATTTCCTATACCAGGTTAGTCTAATATAGTAACTGAAAGAATATTTTCAGTTTCTCTTTGGATTCATGAGTACAGAAAGCCACTGATTTCCACAGTTGACTGTCCGGGTTAGAAAATAATCGTTTTTTTCACTTGAAAGTACATTCTACTCCTTTAGCAATTTTAACATTTAGGGCTCTGGTTACTAAAGACCAACCTTTTTGACTCTAGGAAAAATTGTAACTCCTTAAATAAATCTAGGATAGTTTTATTTCATAATGTTATATTCAGCATCAAAAGGTTTTACTGAATGAATAAACTGATATATGAATGAACACTTATTTCCTTCCTAAACACCAAGGCCTAAGATTGTTTTTCTTAGAAGTTTAGCTTCTCATTTAAGAGAGGATATGTTTTGGACTGTGTTTTCTTAGTCAGTTTCCTGTTTTCCTCTCTTCCACTAAAATGCCTTGCTATTTTTTCTTGAAATGGATATTTTCCAATTTTTATAAATTCATTATAGAACTTGGTTTGCACATTATAATGCTTAGTGTTCAAATTCTTTTGTCAAAGGACTCTCAACCTTATTCATTTGGCTATGTATAAGGTTATAACCTTTGTTTCCCTATTCCGTAGTATTTAGAGAAAGAAGAAAGAATCTCCTGATTTTTACTGACTGGATCCATCAATGAACTGGGTGCAATAAAAAAAAAAAAAGACATTTCAGAACTTTTTATTTGTTTTCATTTTAAACCAGTGGTACAAGAAGAACAAGTTGCTCAGAGCCACATATTTTATTTCTAGGAATATTTTTTTATTCTGCCTTCCACATAAGCAATTCCATTTATTTATTTAACTAATCAAAATAAGAATGATAATCCCCAGTATTTCCTCTTTTATAAGGCTAATCAAATTGAAATCTACTCCTTCTTTTTACCAAAAAACTTTACAATCTACAACTAAGCCTCATAAACCTTTTCAGGCATTTTCTAATGGCAGATCGCAGAGCCAGATGCTCTAAGGCCTCAAAGAGTACAGAATGCATGAGAACATTAACTGATGACTAATTGATGAGAACTGTCATCTTTTAAACAATGGCCAATTAGCAAATCCTAAGAAAGCTTTCAGAGGACTCATGAAAGTTAATCACGCTTAAATGCCATAAAGTCACCTCACTTTAGTCAATATATGTTCCTAAAAACTGCATGTCAACTGAACATCTACATGTTAAAGCATATGTTTTCATGGACCTGAATTATCAATGCAGATAGGCTTTGTCTTCATCTTTAATCGAACTGGTATAGGCTATGGCTCAAATGCAGTTTGGCCCTTTCAGCTTCCTGCTTCTTTGTCAAATAACAAATATTCCCATGCCCCAAGGGAAATTATAACTTAGAGTATGTTTTGTAAAGTGAATAATTGTTCTCCTATTGATTAGGAAAGAGAGGTATACTCACAATATGGACACAGTTGTTGCTAAAATATTGTAAGAAATTCTTCTGGGAACTGTGAGGAGAAGGTAATGGAAAAACTCTGCAAGGGCAAATTCTTTCACAGTTATCTCATTTAAACTCACAACACTCCTAAGGGGGAGGAATTCTTGTTCCCATTTAGCAAATTTAGGATCAGTAATTTTAAGGAAGCTAAGTGGCAGAGGCAGGATTTGCATCCTCTCTGACTCTCAAGTCCATCCACTTCCTACATGACCACGGGTCTTAGCTGGGACTGTCTCTGGAAGGTCATTTTCAAATTTCAGGAAGAGCTTTCTCTCTCTCTCTCTCTCTCTCTCTCTATATATATATATATATATATACATATATATGTGTGTGTGTGTGTGTGTAATTATTTATTATTTTAAGTTTTTATCTTAATCACCCAGTGCTCATCACAAGTGCACTCTTTAATCCCCATCACCTATTTCACCCATCCCTCCACCCACCTCCCCTTTGGTAACCATTAGTTTGCTTCTATAGTTGAGAGTCTTGTCTCTTGGTTTGTCTCTCTCTCTCTTTTTTATCTCTTTGCTATTTTGTTTTGTTTCTTAAATTCCATATATGAGTGAAATCATATGGTATTTGTCTTTCTCTGACTGACTTATTTCACTTAGCATTATACTCTCTAGCTCCATCCATGGCATTGCAGAATACATCATGTAAGGAACTGAATATTGCAGAAGCCTTAAAAATGTTTTCTAGGAGACTGTCTTTGAACAATTTAAATTTTAAATCTAAAGATTTGTTTACAGTTACAAGTGCCATGATTCCAAATAATCATACAAATCAGTAGATAGTAGAAAGTTTTCTCAAAATCCACAAATTCAACATTCTGAAAATGGGAGAGTGGATAGAACATACATTTTATTAAGACAGCCTTAGAGAAACATGAAAACTTTAGCTAATGAAAAATATGCAAATGCACCTCATTACATTTTACTATTAAGTGAATACATGGAGTAATGTCGCATAAATGCACCCTGCAAATTTGGAAAAGGTTTACAATTTGTCCCTAATGGTAATGTAGAAAAATTAATTCTTAATTGTAATACCTAAGGCTCTAAGGACAAGGATCGGCTGCCCCATACAGTTTTTATTGAGGCAAAAATAATCTTAATTTTGTGCACTTCTAACTTTACATAAACGGAATTCATTTATGTAAATAATCTATGTAATTTTTAAACGTCCTTCCCAGTAATATGGGCAGCATACATGGATATTACTTTAGATAGAATGATCTGTTATCCTATCTCAACCCAATATTAAACGTAAAATAAAATCAAAATTACCAATAACATCTAGTTGAAGACAAGGCTCAGGGACCCCATCACAGAAAATCTTCCCTAAGCCCCAAACTGATTCAAGCAAGTCTGCTTTGCTTCTCTTCTTTCTCTCTCCCTCTACTCCCTTAGCCTTCATCCCAAAGAATGAGAAACATTTTGCCCACACAGCAACAGAAACTGTAATTTTATATTACTATGAAAATTAAGCAGCATTGAGCTTGTGATCACAGGAGGCCATTCACATTGAAAAACTGAATATAGCTGAGATATTATATAAACTCCCTAATAAAATACAAGCGAACTGGGAGGACTGAGAGATTCAGTCAGCTTGATTCACCACAGATTGCTCACCTAGACTAGGAGCAGTCGGGAATACCTGTCCACAATATTTATAAGGTAATCTTAATGAAGTAGAATCGATCTGACACAAAACTCACGACTACATCATGTTTGGCCATTATTGCATCTAAACATGATCTCCATCAAAATATTTAAGACAGTAGAACTATTTTCATATTTGAAAAAGATGTCTAGTAAAATCTATTTTAGCTAGATTTATAACAACCACAAACTGAGTTTCTAACATCCCACTGTAAATGAGTAGTTGCCATATATTCTCCTTTGATTGGATGCACTTAAAAGTTCTTTGCTGAATTTTATACTTCAACAGGGAATTTTAAGTTTCCATTTATATGCTACATACAAAAGGTAGTTGTAATGTCTGACTTGTCATAAAGGACAGAGCTAAACCATTTTTAAAGTGAAAAATCAAGATGTCCCCAAAAGGCAACTAGAATTAATAAATGCAGTTTCTAAAACATGATTCTATTTTTCACACCAAATGGGTGGAAGGGAATATTTAAGGGAAAAAATGTTATCTAAATATTTTTTTCCTCAAATCTATGAGGTACACCTTGCGTTTACTCTTAAATTTTTAGGAAGTTGGAGTCAGTAACATAAAGATTATGTATTATTTAATTACCCAAGAAAACACAATTCATAAAATATTCTGCCTCTTCGAAAATACTCCAGGTATTTTACAAGGAACAATATAGTTAGAGTACCAAAAATATACACAACCGCACAAGCAATTAAAATCAGTAATAAAAATCAAACATAAAATCAGTGTACCGTGCCAAAGGCCTTTTGAAATAAAAGAGCTTTAAACCTACAGAACATAAAAAGAGGCTAATTCAGTGGTTGTCCTCAATTGAAAAGAGAGGACGTTCCGTAGCCCTAGGCTAGAAGACAGAAGTTCTTGTGTCTGTGCCTGTAAGTTTCAGGATGAAAATTATCTTGCCATGAAAGTTCACAAGTTCTTTAATATTACTCTTCTTTTCAAGATATTCTGCTTCGAGAATAGTGTCACCAAAGGGACCTTAACTATGAGGTTCAATTATAAATATATAAAGACACATTTTTTTCTATCACCATGTTAGCCTTCTGACTTTATGGAAAATAAAATAAAATTTAAAAATAAAATTATTCACTGTTTGTACTTCTAACATCAGTCAAGCTCCTTGAGAATGTAAAAATCTGGACACTTGTGGATGAAATGGAAAATAGAAGACAGCTTCAAAGCAAACCAAAACTACCTCTTTCTAGGAAAAACAAAACCAAATGAAAAACTTTCCCATATGTGTGACTTTCTGATAGGGTGGGAAATGCATTCATTCATCTAGAATAAACCAAAAGAAGATCCAAATACACGTGTTGCCAAATGTTAAAATGCTGCTTTAAAACAAGGGAGACAGAGCTCCTACTTCTTAAACTTTATAAAAATCAAACTGCTAGCTTCTTTCTATGAATGGCCAAATGTTACTCGAAGGCTCTGATCTTAGCATGGACTCGTTGGAAAAAGTATACAAATTCTTATTCCTCTCCAAGAATGAACTCCAAGCCATTGTAATCTAATATGGCCTGGCATGTGGTTGGGATATGAAAAATGGAAGAGAGATACCTTTGTCACCAAGAGCATACATTCACGTGAATTTCAAACGCATATATTTTGCTGAGTATATTTTTAGTTTTTCTAGCATCAAAGTGTTTGAAGAAAAAAACTTCACACTTCTTTTCCACCTAATCAGGGGAAGCTTTGTGAAATTCACAAGGATGGAAGAGGGAGAAAAGAACATTCACAGATATGAAAAAAAGTTTTATTTTTCTTTTCCTTTTGCATTAGGAGAGAAGTTGAAAAAGAGAAAAAGTGAGAAGCTAAAAAGGATAAAGGAGTCAAACCAGTTTACCTGAAAAAGAAACTTCAGGTCAGAAAACAACTCTCGCCTGCTAACTTCTCCTGATCTGGCTTTAAGTGCACACCAGACTTTTGGACAATAGCCTAAAACTGACAGCTTCTGTTCACCACTGTCGGTTTCATGTACTAGGCCTGAACAAAAAACAGAGAATATTCTGTGCCAGCACCATAGGCGATGTATCAACAAAGGAAAGCATTATTCAATATAAGTTTTATTTGAAAAGAATTATATATAGAATATTTGTTTTATCTGAACCATTTTCTATCTTTGTCTTGGTCCAAGAGGTAGAATAAACATTTGATATCAATATCATCTTTAAAATCCAATATTGTCAATGTGGCGTGTACCAGGTGACAGTCATTTTGGTCTGACAGATTTTCCTCGTATCTTAGTCACTTTCATATTTTAATGAGGAAAAAAAAACTATAATAAAATGCTTATGTAATTTTTTTTATCATCCCAGCATTAACTTCAATATGCTCAAATTTTATCCCATAAATGATAAGTTGATTTTATATCCCAAAAAGCCCTTCAGTTCATTCTGGAATCTTTTAGTACGTCAATATTTTGAGAGAGCTAATTCATATTCTTTAACTCTTTATACCTTTAAAATATCACAAAGGGTGTTTATAATTTTGCAAATTAGGCCTTGAAAGCCCAAAAAATCATAAACCCACATTCAAGTACGCAAACATGCATTTCACTGTATACTAGTGTCATGACGAAATGGGAGCACTGGGATAAAGGTGGTGACACCTAGCTTCTGCCGTTGACCCTTGACTGCCGAGAAAATCGATATGGTGTTGAACAAGGCCATGGGTGCTATTTTGGTAGCCTACAGATGAGAGAGACATCTCCTAGAATTTTCTGTGCATACCTGCAAAACTACATTCAGTAATTCTACCTAATTAGTCCTGTATCTTTGGCTCAAATATTTCAAACTTCTCTGTGATTCAATTTCTTCAGTAAAGGAGCTACAGAATCCCAAATCCTATGACTTTAATGATACTAAACAGTCTCCTCTAAAGGTTTAAAAGCCATTAAAAATGCTTCTTAGTCCCTTCCACTTCTATGATGAGTTGGGAGTAATCAGTGTTAAGCTTAGATATGGCTTCAGCAATAGTATTTCTACAGTAGGACTTTGCCAACTGAAAAAATCTAAGCTGAGAAAGAGTGAGCATCAAGAAATAGTCGAGCAACAGACTTTTAACCATAGAGAACAAACTGATGGTTATCAGAGCGGAGGTGGGTGTCAGACAGGCAAAACAGGTGGTAGGGACTAAGGAGTGCACTTGTCCTGCGAGCACCGAGTGATGCATGGAAGTGTTGAATCACTGTATTATACACCTGAAACTAATACTATACTGTATGTTGACTAACTAGAACTTAAATAAAAAACAAACTAAAGAAACTGTCTTAGCTAGGGAAATTCTCAAACGGTGAAACAAAATTGCAAGAAAATGGTATTTTAAAAAAGAGAACAGATCATTTTAAGGGCAAAATAAGACATTAATTGACTTTTTTGGTGCTTGCTTACTAACTAGTTCAGGCTTATATGCCTTTTGATTAGGGTAATTTTATTCTTATGGAGTGTTTCTCAACCCTGAAGAAGTTTCGTTATCAGAATCAGCTTCAGAATTAGCTAACATTAGCCAACTCAAAGTGATCCCACAGGAGACATCTCGTGATAAAGTATCATGTTTAAAATAAGGAAATGCTTTGAGTTTTTCAGCAGCATTGGGTGTATAACTGTATTTCTTAAACACATTGGTAATTTTTCCATATTATGCAACACACAACTATGAGATCTCAAGACAGGCTTTTGGAATTTGCTTGATTATAACTTAAACTGTTTTCTGAGAAAAAGAAAAGGTTAATTTTGATTGACCTTCCCTTTAAGAGAGAATACAAATCTGATTTTTAAAGTTCTACGGATGTGTTTGTTCCCTCTCATCAGTATCGAAAATATACGCTATAATTTAAGGAACATCTAAAGCAAAAGTCAGCATTGGAGAATTCAGTCTTAATTGGCAGAGCTCACTGAACACTAGATGACAATTGAGGCAATTAACTACTACTTTCAATATTTTGAGCCAAAATTATTTAAAACCTAGATTTTCAAACATAGCTCGAACAACCAAATTAAGACTTAGTAGACAAGTAAGAGACATAACATTATTGGCCAGGCACAATTCCAAAAAAGAAGGGGAAGGAGAATGCCAACAATTCATAAAGAGTGCCATGAAAGGGGGATCCATATATTGGGAATGAAAATAAGGACCCAGAATACATGAAAAAGAAATCCCAGTGTAACAATGGAGCATGTGTCCTAAAAAGCAATTTTCTTTGTTAGAACAGGAAATCAGAGCAATCACAGAAGATGGTCTTCAAGAAAAAAGTGGCTCTGATTGGGATCACCTAAACTGTATGATTAAGAAAAAAGATCTTAATGATAACAGGAAGGTATGTACTCTCTTTGACAAGGAAAAAGAAAGACAACTAGAATTTCAAAGGAAAACAAACAAATTATACATTAAATTCACAGTTCGACTAGGAACCAAAGCAAAATACGGCATAATTTTGGCAACTGGTAGAATGTGAGGAAAAAGAATGAATTTTATCGTGACACTTTAAATAATGTCTTCCAGCAACACTGAGTTAGTGGCAGAGGAAAATATTTTGTTGGCAATGTACAAGTAATGCCATATCAGTAGAAACAGGGTTTAGGGCAAAGTTGGACTGACGAGTAGAAACTCCAAATTTCTCATTTCATAATGTGGAGGTTCAAGAGACACTCCAATATGTGTTGATTTTAAACACTGAGTTAATTATTCTAGTTATGGAGCAGAAATAAAAATCAGTAATTAAGAAACACTGGGAAAGAGGTGCCTGGGTGGCTCAGTCAGAAGTGCATGTGGCTCTTGATCTCAGGGTTGTGAGTTCAAGCCTCACATTGGGTGTAGAGATTACTTTAAATAAAACTTTAAAAAAAATTGGGGAGAAGAAAGGAATAGAGGGGTAGTATATCTTCTCCATGATAATGAGAAGATACTAAATTTTATCCAACTTGTTGAGTGAAGAAATAGCTATATGAAAATAGTATTTAGGTGTTTTGAGGGTAACCTTCAGAAATATGCACAGAAAGGGGTCAAAGAAATTACTTATGTGGTGTACAACTGGGAATTGAGAAGGGATGGGAGAATTTCACTTTAATTTCATGTTGTTTTTAAATTGATTTCAAATACATGTAACATCTAAGCTATAAAAAAATTTAAAAATTGAAATTAAAATGTAAAAAAATATGTCTCTGTGTAGTATTATTTCAAGTCCTCATATAAACCTTTCCTTTAGTTCCAGCAATGCCCTTAGTCTCACAGATGGCCATAACCTAGAATCATTGCTGTAGACTTACAGTTCCTGTTGTTTGTAAAACTGTAGTTGATTTTATTAGCCAATATGATATTCACTGTACTGAGACCTTTGAGATATATTCCTGTTTGAGTGCAGTGTCACAAAAATATATTTGTCTCTGCAGATAAATTGTGTCTTTTCTTTTGTCAGAAAATAAAAATTGTGAGGCCTTTGGCTGTCAGGAAACTTAAAAATCAAGGCATTGCTCATCAATTCACCTAGGTGAATTAGGTAGCTAGCAGTTCACCTAGGTGTCTAAACTTTTAAATCATCTTTATTCTGCTCTTAATCCTTTTATTTCCAGTGACAAAATAGGCATTCTGAAAGCTTCCTCAAATACTTGAATTACTAAAACTTGTACTGATGCTAAATATATGAAACGAGATTAGCGCTACTACTATCACCAACGTTTGCTCCAGTCATAGCTGTGCCCACACTGTTCCCTAAAACATTTTAAAGGCCCTGATCATACCAATTGTATGTCATGTATTTATATCCCCACAACTCTAGCGAGTGCTAAGTATATAGCAGGTGCCCATGAAATGTTTCCATGTTGGACTAACTTAATCATGGTTACCACAGTTTCTCAATTTATGGTCAGCAGTAAAAATATTTCCCAAGTTACATATAAACAAAAAGAGTTTTACCTCTTAGCTATTTTTATATGTGCTAATAAAATTCAGCTAAAAGAAACAAAGCAAGTATAAAACACTAACTTGTGATTCATAAACACAGTACTATTGTAGTTACCTTTCACTGAATCATTTTAAATGCAATTTTACTTCAAGAAGTGAATATGTACAATGAGCAACAACAACAAAAATCCTTCTGATAATAATCCATCATGAATGATATATAGTAGTGAGCAGTCTTTTTCTCTACAAACTCCTGCATTTAACAAATATCTGAACTTAAATAGGGATGGAAGAAAAAAACCCAGAACTCTGATATTATTATGAGAAAAATCAATTCCTACACCTTTAATTGAGAGCCCAATCTGTTAAAACAGTCAGTAGTCTCACATATGGAAGTTTGCTTTCAAGGGTCACTGAGCAGTGATGTTTTCCTGCTGCACCACAGTCATAGAAGTACTTTGAAAAATAACACTGCACCATTAATTCATAGTGAAGTATCAATGTTTCATCACTCAGATGCTTCCTTTTTCTCAGAGGTAGGCAAACCAATGTCACTTAACAAGCTGAAAAGGTGATATCACCAAAAGAGCTATTCCTTTGCAGAAGTACAAGGGAACACCGGTCCATGGTGTCACATGGAGACCATAGACTGGCTTACCTGTCCTCAAATGTTACCCCCACCAGCTTGAAACAGAAACAGAAATTTCCCACTATCCTTAGTCCTTTAGGTCATGGAATCATCAGTAAAAGGCTAAAGTTAACAGGATAGTAGCTTACCAGAGACGCCCCATTCAAATATTGACAGCATTGCCATAAATACCTCTATTACAAAAGATATCCAGCAACCAGTAGACATTAAAAATAAGAAAGAGGACAGGGGTATTTCCCTGGAGGGTAAGACTGAGAGCAGAGGGAAGACCCAGGGATGGTGCAGAATGGAGAACCCATGAGCCACACGGAGAAGCAGCAGACACTGAAACGAAAAGAGAGAGCAAGGCCAAAAAGGAATGGGAATGTCGGTCAGAACATAACATCATAGATTTTTCTGTGGTCTCTCATGCATACTGAAATTTTTTAAAAATGGTAAATGAAAGCTAAAATTAATAACAAAACAGTAGATTTTTATTACAGTATGTCAATTATTGCAGGGCAGGAAGATAAATCAAAAATCATTGACCATTTGCTTTTCTTGAAGAAGTACTTTTGACCAGGGCAGGACAACCTCTTAAGACAAGAGGAGTAATACAGAATGACCAGTTCTGGGTGAAATCCTTAAGAAAATTAAACCTGAAAGTGGTTTCACAAAAGGGACACTTAATTATGAATAAAGTGTCAGCAATGATTCTCAACTCTCACTGCATATTAGAATAACCTGGGAAATTTTAACTAAGAATGAATCCGGACACTCGACCCTTACCAGATATTCTGATTTAACTAATCTGAGATGGGACCCATAATATAGATCCGAGTATTAACAGTCGTGCTCTAGAATAGGTTTCCTGTTGTGTGGTGGACCTAGATTTACCCAATTTGTCAAGGCACAAGTAACTGAATTCTAAATGCTACATTGTGGTTGGGAGGCTCATGAATTTAAGTGTGTTGATCGTAAAGACAGTGTGGTGTTAAGAAGTCAGCCTTTCGGGCACCTGGGTGGCTCAGTCAGTTAAACATCTGCCTTCAGCTCAGGACATGATTTCAGGGTCCTGGGATCTAGCCCCACGTTGGGCTCCTTGCTTGGTGGGGAGTCTGCTTCTCCCTCTCCCTCTGCCCTTCCCTGCTGCTCCTGTTCTCTCTCTCTCTCTTAAATAAAACCTTAATAAAGAAAAGAAGTCTTGGCTTTTCAAACTGGTGACTGTCAGGGAAGCATAAGAGAATTACTTACAAAGGGGCATGAGAAAATGTTTGAGGGTAGTGGATAGGTCCACTATCTTGATGGTGATGTTCGTTTCACAGGTGTATATAGATATGTTGGAACCTACCAAATTGTACACTTCAAATATGTGTCCTTTATTGAATGTAAATTACAACTTAATAAAGTTTAAAATACAAAAACTCTTAGCTTTTTATTTTATTTATATTTATTTTTAAGATTTTATTTACTTATTTGACAGAGAGAGAGACAGCAAGCGAGAGAGGGAATACATGCAGGTGAGTGGGAGAGAAAGAAGCAGGCTCCCAGTGGAGCAGGGAGCCCGATGTGGGGCTTGATCCCAGGACCCTGGGATCAGGCCCTGGGCGGAAGGCAGACGCTTAACGACTGAGCTACACAGGTGCCCCAAAAAACTCTTAGCTTTTTATATCTTTCAAGTTTGTTATGTCTTATATAAAAACTATAAAAGAAACATTAATTTCATTGCTTCAAATCAGTTACCCTGTCTTCAAAGATCAAGAAATTTGAAATCAAAAGTGATAAGAAAGATCCCAACCCAACAGCATCCCTCCTACTAACCCATGATGGTACATGAACTCCCTTCCGGTAGTTGAAGCTAATGCCATAAATGTCAGATGAGAATTGTAATGTCATCCTATCAGTCGCCATATAAGCACCACAAATTCATTCCCGTCTCCCAAAGAGAGAAGGACTTATACATAAAAACAGCAAATCTGAGCTAGAAAGAAAGTGAGAAAATGAGCAAGGAAGCCACCGAGTTTGCACTCGGAAATTCTGGACACCTGAATAGTTGGCAGGGTGAAGGTGCTATGATGGAAGGGGTCTACAAATGAGAGCTATGGTCATCCGAGAACAATATAGGCCATGAAGAGCATCAGATGCAAGCTAATCCTTACTGGTTTTGCTGGCATTGCAAAAATAACCATTCTTTAAGAATACTTATATAAATAGTCCTTAAATAATCGATGTCCCTGGGATTGTTCAGGAAGACTCTTTACTTATTGATGTTCTCCAAATGCATTATTCTCATTAAATATAGAAAGCAGAAGATAAGATTGTTGTCACTTTGATAAAGATCGACTAAGTCCTACTAAACTTATACGCATACAGTTAAGGAGGCAGATACTAGGATGTGTCGTCTCAAAACCCCCACATTTATATCAGAGTAAGAACCCCGCATAAAGAAGAATTTCTAACTTAGTAAAACCCCACTGGGTGAATCTATGATAAAAACAGTATGAACAGACAGTGAGCTTAAAATGAAGAAAACATGGAAACTGGTAGCTTCCAATTAATACCATAAAATACAGAGTTTCTGTTACCGTCACCCTTTAATTTCTTTTAAGATTCATAAATTAAAAAACTATATCTTCCAAGACCATGAAATTCCAGGCCACACTGTGAAAATAGTAATATTTTACTAGAAATGCCAGGAGGCTAAATTTATAACATTTTTCATCAATAGGCAAAAATGAGCTTCCGTATTATGATAGCGAATTATCTACCATTACAAAGTAGTTTATGGTCCACTCCAGAGACATTCAGTAGGACTACCTGGTATCAAAGAATATTCATTTCTAGTCATTGCACTAGAGTAAAAGGAAACACTTGAACTTGGAAGAAAAACTGCTGTCACTCTAGTAGTTTCCTAATGGCTTTCCCAGAGTAAAAGCCTTAAGGGAGATTTTTATTATTGTTCTTAATTAGACTAAACACCTCTAGGGAGATGATCTCTTGTGATTCAGATTAATTTACTGGGAACCATGAGAGTATTCTGAAAATAAAGAAAAAAAAAAAAAAAAAAAAAGAAAGAAACCAGCAGAGGGAATACATACTCTGAAAAGAACTCTCATTTTCAAAATGCTGTGCTTATTCAGTCACAGAAATTTATTTACAATATTTACTTTGTGTCTTTTTAAAAAATTTAGGCATTTCCAAGGCCAGCCCTTGGCAACATTTTGCTTAGGGAACCCACAGGAACAAATCGTTTTTGTTTTTTGGGTTTTTTTCCCTTTCAAGGGAATGCCTCCTATTACTTAATATTCTCTCACCCGCCCCTTCTCCCTCACCTCGTTAACATGTATCTGTCCTGTATTTCACACCACTGGATCTGTGCCCTGTTGGATAATTTGAGTATTTTTTCGGGTTTGACTTAAGGTATAGCTAACAATGTATGAAGCCTATTGGAAAACATTTTTTGCATTTCAACAGGGTTCATAAATTCCTCTGCCAAAAGCAGTAAAGAACGATGGAAATTTCACACATAATGAAAGGTTCTAGAGGTCTCAAAATATCTCTTTGAACAAAATGGCTTTTTCCATTGTTCTCCAACAGAACCTCAGAAGCACTCTGAGACAGACCTAATAATGCAACTGAAATGAGTTACAGGTACTAAGTGCTCAATAAGCATTCATTTAACTAAATGAAGCATTGTTTACCTAAATGAAAGAGAGAAGAGAAGAGCCAAAGAACTGATCCCACTGAAAATATGTATGAGACTGGAGGACAGTCTGAGTCAGGATCAGAGAAGTAGGAAGAGAGCCGAGGTAGAATCGATTTGCAGAATCCAGTGGGGAGACACTTTCGGAGAGAATTGGGATTATCAATATTGTAAAATCCTACAGCTCTAGAAAGCAAGGAAATGAGGACTAAAAAGTGATACTGACTGGTTTTTAGGAGCTCATTATAATCCCCAAGAGAGATTTTTTTTCCCCCTAATGTGATGGGAGCAGATAAGACTGTAAACAACTGAATTACAGCAAAGTAGGAACATGGTAACATTGGAGATAAACTACTCTTATAAGCAGTTTGGCTTAAAAGAAGAGAAAGAGAAATGAATCAACATGCAAAGTGTTGACAGGATCAAAAGAAAGAAGATTTCCACAGATGGGAGAGAACTGAGAATGTTTATACTCCAGGATAAAGAAGCAAGCTGAGTGGGAGAGATGGTATCTGTGAAAATAAGGAAATCAAAGCAGATCTAAAGAAGGTTAGAAATAGGGCATTTGGTTTAGAAACAAGAGAGTGAACTACATAATTTAGAGAAATAAATATGGAAAAAAATCATGAATTTAAACTTAAATGTGAGAAAAGGAAGAAGTGAACCTCTACTCCATCAAGCAAAAGTTGAGCTCATGCTCATGGTTTGCAATGGAGCTGGAAGATTCGGCAGACATTAAAATCTTTGGGAAGAGATATTAATGTCCACAAAGAAAACACATTTCCTTTAAAGAAGAGCTATAAAGTCTAACAAAAATGCAAACACAAATCTTAAAACTTGAAGAAATGAAATGTGAAAGTAAAGAAATGAAGTGTGAAGGTGAATAAAGCAATGAATCTACATGCCAGATTTTTGCATACTGAAGTTTTATTTATTCTAGTCAACACTTTAAATTTTAAAACTTAAATATAGTGGCCCAATGCCATGTATTTCATAGATAAGATCAATAAAGGAAATGTGTTCTAAGCTCTTCCTTCAGTGAGTGGACAGGGGACATGGTACCACTACTTTTCTCCATAGTTTCTATACAATAACATTTGTAAGTCTAGCCATTTCAGTGGGAATTCGTGTGTGTGTGTGTGTGTGTGTGTGTGTGTGTGTGTGTGTGATGCCATACTTAATAGCAAAAGACTGAGAGGGAAATGCAAATTTTCAGCTAAACATACTAATGAAACATTGGGAAGTTTGGCTGGCTGGAAGCAAGGGTGAAAGTAGGTTTTCAGTAGGGTTTTGGATTGGAGCATTTAGGAAGAGCTCTGTACTGACCTCTCATTGCTGAAAAGGGGAGAGGAAAAGAAGGAAGATGTAACTTCTTTGCTCTCAGATCTACTCAGGACAATGTCAAAGAAAAAAATTGCTAAGGACTCCCTTTAAAAGGAATAAGGGAATTCAATCATCCCTGCACCTCAAAAACAACAAAGCCACCAGCCACTGAAACATCAGTGGAAACATTGCATTGTGAAGTCTTCAGACAGTAGCAAGTTAAGACAAGCGTTCCATCATGGCGCATGGACTATTCAGTGCAGGCTTGGCATGCTTACTGCCCAACACTGCTTACCAAGGATGCTGGTGAGTCAGGAGGAATTTAGAAGCCCATGGAGATCTGTAAACTAGCAATCAGATGAGAATGGTACAGAAAGAGTCGTTCCTAAGGCACGTATTGGGAAGAGGAATTTATTATACCCACTCAGGATTGTGGACTGGTAAAATATTTTGGTTTCACTTAGAATGCTGTGACTATGGATATTCTTCAGGGTTTCCTCAGAAGCAATTTAATCTCTTTCATTCATACTCCCTGACTTGGATCCCAGCCAAGAAGTGTCATCCTTTGGTTGATGACTCCCATTTCTCCCTCCTTATTTCTGGTCTTTTCACTAGAGCTTAAGCCTTTTATTTCCAGCTGCACTACAGGACATATTTTCTTGGTTACCATCTCACACATAACATGATTAGGCTGATTCTCACCTTCTCTCCCTTCCTAAATTTCCCACTTGTCTTTTTTTTTTCCTGGTCCAAATTTCCCCAGCGTAAGAAGCCTCTCAGTACAAATTTAAATGATTATTAACATTCAAATTTCACTTTATACTTGCAAAAATAGAACTTCATATTGGTTGAGAGTTTCTCCAATTCCTCTAAACATTTCTAGGTATCTCCAGAAAAAAAAGTATCTCATGTCTCTGATCTTTCACAGTGCCAGAGTGATGTGCATAGACAGGATGGATGCCCCTTCCCTGCTCTATACCATACCCTTCCTCCAGAAGAAATAAACAACATGTTTCATGGGTCTCTTAAATGAAAGTGAGTCCTCCCAAATCAGTCTTTAGCTCTCTATTTTCATGCCTCAGACTTAATCCTTGAAATGGCCCAAAGATCCTGTGCCATGCCATCCTACATTGCCTCAAAATCATGTGCCTCCCCCCAGCGCCGCGGGTAGAAAACTTTCTCCTCCAAGCAAGTAAAATCATGCAAACACTGGCCTGAGAGACAAACCAGAATCAAGTCTTTCTGGGACTGACATTCAGTTCAGGCACAGCTGAATCTGTGTTGTTCTATGGAAGTGACACCCAGGCTCTCATTTCCTCAAGCTATAAAACTGGATGTCCCTTTCGAGATAGTCTCTTCTTCTATTTCACATGGTGAACCCATCAAAAATTCATTCATTCTTCAGCTTCTCTATGTCTGAAGTTAACTGGGTGACATGCTGGAGCTAGCTCATACTGGCTTGCCGAAGCCAATTGTTTTCAGGAATTTGGTGAATCAGTTGACCTTACATTGCTAGCTTGAATTCAGTCATCGTGAAAGTATTTACACCACAGAAAGTGGCAAATTTCAAATTAGGGCATTTCCCCCTAGAGTCAACTGTTAAATATCTACCAGCACACCACTAGATAAATCCACTATTTTCATGCAGAATGGTACAATTCATTAAGACCCAGATTTTCAGAGTAATCTCTTAGCTGCTTTCCGTGCCTACTTTCCATCTCATAAACTCATCCAAATCACTGATTTGGGTGCCTGGGTGCCTCAGTCAGTTAAGCGTCCAACTCTTGATTTTGGCTCAGGTCATGATTTCAAGATCGTGAGACTGAGCCCCACGTCAGGTTCCATGCTCAGCGGGGAGTCTGCTTGAGATTCTCTTCCTCTCCCTCTATCCCTCCCCCCAACTTGCACCTTCTCTCTCCCTCTCAAAAATAAAGAAATACATCTTTAAAATAAAATCACTGAATACTTAAAGATTTACATTAGTTCTACTGCTAAGGGATCAAATGTAATTGTGAATGAAGTCTTACAATATGTTCCTGCCAATCTTCAAAAATGGGTTACATGAGATAATCAATGTAATGCACATAGCACGATGCTCTGGGCCATACAAACCATTCAGTAAGTATTAGTTGTTAGTATTATTTTTATTGGCACTAATCTGCTATGCATTATATGTTTATCCTCACTTGTGTTAAGAGAACTTCCATATTATTCTTCAATACACCAAAGTCATTCTTATCTCTACAAGTTTATTCCCCACCTGACATGTTCTCCTATTTTCCTTTCCCTTAACAAATATTTTCAGATCCAGAACAAACTTTATCTTTCTCAACAGCATATTCTGAATAACCCCAGACCACAACTATCTCTTTTGAATTCCTTAAATACTCTATTCTTACCAATACTTTAGCACTTATGAATACAATGCCACTAATATTGCTCTGAATTTTTATTTTTGGGCATGTATATTTGCTTTCCATGATAAAGTATGAGTTCCTCAAGAGCAAGAAGCATAATTTCAACTTCTGGGGACCAATTCACATATACGCTTTCTTACGAGTGGCCTTCATCTGTTCTCACCCACTCTCAACAGAATAGTGTTCATGAGTGTAGATGTTGTGTATAGGAAGCCCTCTCAGCAAAAACAATATTAATCAAACATAATCCCATGACTGCTGAACTTCCAATGATCCATTCTAGTTTTCACTTGGGAAAAAATAGCATTCTAAGGCAGAAAATACACCTCCTTCCAAGCTGTGACCCCTGTGGTACATCCTTATTTTCTTTCAACTCTAGGAACAAATTAAAAATGATTAAAATATGAAGCAGTTTTCATTTATTTTTATTACTTCATAATTCTAACCGTTTATAACTCATTTAAGCATTGCCCATAAATTTCAAAATTATGTGGTAATAAAAGTAATTAAAAAACAGAAGTTAAAACAATGCCAATGGCAAATCCTTTCCAAACTTAATACGAACAGTGTCAGCAGAAAGGATGTTCAAACTCAGAAGGGGTGAGATGCATCTTACACTGGGATTTCGATGTCATCAATATTCAGCTAGAGTCCATCCCCAATACGACAGTAAGGGAATTTGCTTTCCAAGGCTAAAAATCCCACGTGACCAAAAAGGCCCTGATCCATCACAGGAGGAAAGCTAAGCACACTGATTAGCTACATGTCTATGCTGAGTGCATTCGTTCCCCTGGGGTCTTTTCAGGATTGAATATTGAATCCATCAATATGTTCTCTATTCAAACCCAGATGAGAAGAGGTTTATGGAAATTGCAAGGTCCAAGATGGAGGTGATGGCACAACTCATTTAACACTCCTAAAAATAAAAGATACAATTTAGCCCCTTGTTAGCTAAGAGGTGGGAGGAAAAGAAAAAGTTTTTCCCCAAAAGATACATCATTTTCACTGTGTTTATATGTAAGTGTGAGCAGGGGTCTGAGTGTACGTGTATGTGTGTGCATGCATTTATTTCATTAATGGACTCTGATGTGCCGTTAATGCAGTTTTCGAGCTACACGGAACTAGACATAAATATCAAATAAGTTAGCAGCACAGTTCAAAAAATACAATGACTTCATCAGCTTCAAATCATTCTCCTTGGACCAGAATTATTCTCTGGGGTTAAAGATGATTTCCAAAAATCATCTGCTAAAATTCATATCCAAATTCATATCTAAACCAAGATGAGGCTGGGCATTGGAAAAGATAACCTTCGCACCCCATGTATTAATCACAAACAATAACTGCAACAATGGTTTTTATCACACCAGGGAAATCAAAATGTATTTTTGCAGAGTCTTGGCATTTTCATGATTTCAATAAATGCCTACAATCTTGGCGAATAACAATAGATATATGGAATCTATGGAAATAATATTCCCATAGATTATTTTCCATAATCATTATCAAGGGAGAGAACCCTCCTTTTAATGACAAAGTAGTTAATAATCACCAGTACACACATTGGTTTCAATCATGCTGATACCACTAACACTATCTGAAGCAAGGCCCACGTAAGATGAAATCAGCAGTTAATTGCAGAAACTTAAATGTAACAAAAACGGCTGATCCTAAAAACGTTAGTGGAAAGTGAAAGATATCATTTGACTTGTATTTGTGTCTGGTGATGTAGCAGGAGAACATCCACAAACACAATTCTTCAGTTAATTAAATTGAATTCTACTGTGTGAATTCCTAGGACAGGATTCTTCTTAGTAAGAAGTCAAAAGTGTTCTTTCAGGCAATCTCCATTGCGAAGTTTGCTTTCACCACAAACTTTGCAGACTAAGAGTGACAGGGCAATTGAATTTTCA
Organism: Ursus arctos; assembly: GCF_023065955.2. NCBI lineage: Eukaryota > Metazoa > Chordata > Mammalia > Carnivora > Ursidae > Ursus > Ursus arctos. The sequence goes on along the minus strand of NW_026622985.1, from coordinate 63,829,181 downwards.
TGGATTGGATTAGTGCTGATTCCAAAGAAGGGAGAGTTTACTCCCAGTGTTGCAATCTATGATAATGAAATGAAATATTTAAATTGAATTTCAGGTGGAGCACCGTTTCCCTGCAAGATGGCCCTGGCAGCTGTCTCTGAATTTCTCAATACAGTACATCACCCCCTACATCAATTGCACACTTATGCAAATGAAGCTGCAAAAAGCAAGAAGTCTGAGTACAAATTACTTCTTTTCCAATCTGAAGCATTGATTCAAACCACCCTAAGAAGAAAAGTACTAGGCAGTATTTACTTCAAGGCATCAACTTCTAGAAAAGAATGCCTATATTTATTTTTTTCAGAAGGAAGTAATGAAGAAGAAGAAGAAGAAAGACAGAAAGAAACAATCACAATGAAGGCTTTTCTTAAAAGTAGCTCATTCTTCCGTGTACCTCATTCAAATAAGAAACGGAAGGCAGAAGACTGTTATCAGAGAAAAAGCCAAAATTGCATTTTAACATCCTTAGATTCAATCTATAGCTTTTTCTTCTTTTCTGCTCTTTTTATTCATGGACTCTTTACAACTTCACTCAAAATATGTTACCCAATCACCAGCTCCACAAACAGAACTTTTGAAAGCCTTACAACTGCACCGAGGAAGTAATTCTAAAAATTCAATACAGTGATGAGGAGATAGATCCTTTGCGTAAAACTCTATTAGCTGGGATGGTGCTGGAGGGTGAGGCGGAATTAGGGTTTTACTTCTTCTACTGATAGCTAGAGTTTTCAGCGGAAAAAAAACCTCCTGCCGAAAAGAATAAAAGGCAAAACAATTTAAATTTGCGTACGCATAGAAGTGCTACAAGTCAACAGCAATTTCTCAAAAGCAAAACGTGAGGAGCTTGGAGTTTGTCTGAATCAGCACGCAATGTTTGGGTCCGTAATAGTGCTCCTGTCACTGCAGTTGCCCTATCTTTGCATTTCTGTACCAGTTTCCCACTTAACCCAGACAATCAAGAGTTCATTCAATGAGCATTTATTAAGTGCCTAACCTATGCTGGCATCAGGCTCCATGACCTAGAGGGGAGCTAGGCTTTAACACAAACATATATAAACCCAAATAGTATGCAATCTTTCTTTATGCCTAGGGCACCTTGGACAAAGAGTGGAGAACAAATAAATGAATTTATACATTTGTATCACAGCTGACTTCAGGAACAGCTAACTTTTTACAATGACTGAATATTCTGAACACTAAGCAAAATCAAAAATGTTTAAATAGAAAATACAGTTCTAATTGTTATTCAAATCACTTCAACAAAACAATGTTAACATTTTCCCACTATATCCACTTTAGGCATTAGTCAAGCAACGGGACTGATGTTAACACTACCCACAAGACAATGTTATACCTATACCAAACAGGCTGTAATCTCTTGGTTTGGAGAAAAAAAAATCCGATAATCTGTTCAACGCCATTTATATATTTTTTGTAATTCTTACAAGCACAGAAGTGAGAGTATTTGTTTTCTTTTATGCCATAAGTTCCAATAACTTCTACCACTGGTGTGGCTCAATTACAATACTCGAGTTTAATGAGAAGTACACACACATATTGTTTATATACATATATATATATAACTGTATCAGATTTATCGACAACGACTTCAGGAACTTAAGTTAGGAACATAGACTATAGGTAAGTGTTTACATGCAGAATTTGAACATACTACTCTGAAATTTATTTTGTTATTTAAAGGAGTAAAATGGAGAGTCAGATGGATGCTACGCAATTAATAGTATTTCTTTCCAATTTAAGCTTCAGAGGCCATAGAGAAATTATACTAATTACGTTTCTTGCAAAACTTCTTCTAAATTGTAAATCCAAAAGCCACTTATAAAGAAGTTTTTTTCCTAGATTTAAACTGCTCAAGACAAGTTCATTACAAAAAAAAAGCCAATGTGCAGAAAAATTTTTCTTTCAAAATCATTAAAAAACGATTCTTACGACTAGAATTTAATTTTAAATATATACATTCAAAATTAGCAAAGAATATGCTAATAACTTCAAATATTTCTAAGAAAATATATAATTTTTCCCTTAAAGTTTTTGAATGTCAGAGATATTTTTGCTCTTAAATTATTAATTAACTCAAAACAATACATCCTGTTTAAAATATGACCCTGATTATGAAGGACAAGGAAAGACTGAGGAACTTTCACACAAAGGAGGAAATTAAATAGATTTGACAACTGAATGCAATGTGGGATTCTTGATGGAGTTCTACAACAGAAGAAAAGGACATTAATGGGAAATTGTTGGGATTCAAATATCATTTGTAGTTTAGTCAAAGCATTATGCCAATATTGATTTCCTGGTTTTGATTACTGGACTATGTCTATGTAACACGTTAACATTAGGGGAAGCTGGGTAAAGGGTACGTAGGAATTCTTTACACTGTTTTTGCAAATTTTCTGTAAGTCTAAAATTATTTCAAATTAAAAATGTGAAACAAATCCCTGAGTAGAAATGTTCTTTGTTTCCTTATGCAATTGGGTAGTTTGGGGCTATAAATAAAATATATCTTGCAACATGCCTCAGGGAAGATCTTCTGATAATAAGAAAAACAATTCCTCACCACCTTCAGAACACTTACTTGATGGCATCATTTGCATGAGTAAAAATATAGTTTTTATCTTGTTAAGGAAAATGCTTAAAAATTCAGCAATTAATGACTTCCAAAAACTGTGATAATAATGACAATGATTGAAACTACCTCATTGCAAGCTGTAGCCTCTGCATTATTATGTTAAGCTATAATTATCATGTTTTTTCTCCAGAGACATTTTTGATTCTAAAATTCTAGGTAAAAAGTGCTTTTTCAAACTGCATTCCACAGTGTTCTTTGGGACCTTGTCATAACACCATAAAGTACAGCAGAAATCAGGAAATGTAGGCTAAAGGGGTCCTCCCCAAGAGGGTTTGCTAAAGAAATGACTAATGGATTTCAGTATGAAGCAGTTTCATTTCAAGTTTATCCCAAGACCATTAGCCCTGAGGGCTGTGTTATTGGGAACTTTAAGTTCAATCTACTTTCCTTGTGAACGGGCTGCAAAGGCCATAATTATGGCCTGTCTTCAGATCCCTAAATTTTAACTTCTCCAAATTATTCTTGGTCGGCCAGCATACTTATCCTCAAAGGAATGAGATATAATATCTAAGAAATAGGATTTCCTTTACTTTAGAAAGTAAGCAACTTTGCTATTTTAAGGTCACGATCTAGCACGCCTTCCCAAAGTCAACTCTCCTCTGGCCTTTCCCATGACATAAATTCTACCTTTCAGACACACATTGGGTTTAAATTTTCTGATGGCAGCAGGCTCACAGGAAAAGCAAACCCATTACTTATGAGGGCACCCATGGGTCCAGTCATCCACTAATAGACAAACTAATAACAGGCAGATTGGCTTGTTTTTTAACTCAAGAGAGAAAGAGGACTAGCATAGGATATGGAGAACCTGAAAGTCCAAAACGAGAAGCTTCTGTCCAGGGAGGAGGGTAAGGAGTCGGAGACTCAGGACCTGGGGAAGAGGGAGAAGTGGCAGAGGCACTAATGCAAACTTCACCTGCTTGTAACTGGCTGGAGGAAAGTCTATCAGACACCATCTCAGAGGCGATGACGGTGTCTCTCTGAGGCAGTCAGGGTGCCCCAAGCTGCGCAGTCAGAGAGCAGAAAACACACTCACAGCTGTGAAACGGTACTGTTTCAGATCTCAACCAATGCAAAACCCAAGACGCCACTTAAAATATTTACTTGGAAGTCTGGGCTCAAACAAAAGGAATGCCAAGAACACTGTCATAAAGTCAATCACTGCAGAATAACGACTATTGTGGAAGGGAAAAAATAGTTTCGAAGTTGTTTTGAAACCACAAAACACTACATTGAAGGTTACAATACAGTGTATTTATTGCCAAGGGAACTTTCCCCCACTGGAATAATAGGATTGGGCAAAATACAATGTTAAAACACACACACACAGAAATTACACAGTTGAACTACCACATACACTTTAATTATTTTAGCTGTGGGCCATTGCAGGTAAGCTAAATGCCTCCAGCCTTTTGAAAGCACCTCTTCCCTATGCTTTGCCAGCCCCTCCAAGAGATTTCTTGTCAGTCTTTGTGCCCCGTGTGTATCTCCAGCTGGCTTTCCAATTTCTTGAAACTATTTGGAAGAAACCATTACATCTTTTCATATTGAAAATTTTAATTGGCATAAACAAAATTATCATATGATTTCAACACCTCCTCTTTCCATGGTGCTCCTTCCAAAACTATTTAACTAATTATCCGTTTAAGGACTTGGCCCAAATGCAAACACAGCTTCTTTGTTGAAACAATTTCTCACCTTTTAAAAAGATACTCTGGCAGGAGGGGCTTAGTTTTTATTTTATTTGTATTAGTTATCTTTTCCCTGTGGGTAATACTTTTGGAGTCAAATCCAGTCCTGTGTATCTATCAGATTGAATCCAGGGTCCCCATCATTCCAGGCAGGACTGGCTTCATGGGACATGGGACCTGTGCAGTCACACATGGCCCCATGCTCAGAACTGCCCTGCGCTTGGTTTAATGCTCTGCTGTCACTATCTGAAAATTCCTAATTTTTGAGCAGGGGCCCTGCATTTTTCATTCTTTATTGGAACCTGAAAATTATATACCTGGCCTCAGGTAACACCATAACTAATCCCAGCCATAACTCCCTGCTCCATGGTCTATCTCAGTAGGCCACAATGGAATTCCTACCAGGAATCTGGCCAGATCCTGAAGATATTCAACTTCCTAGAGAGACATTTTTCAGAACGTTACTACAGATTTGCTTCTTAGCTGGAGCCAACGTTCAAAAGACCAGGTAAGTAACAGGATGAGGATAAAGAAGTATGCATAGGGAGGAATCTCAGAAAATGCTTTGTGAGGTGGTTTTTTTTTTAAGTGGGACACAGCATCTTGACAGTTTCTGAACAACAGGCCTGAATTAAGCTAGTACTATATCATCGTTGGATATCCCAAAGGAAACATGACCCTCCTATCCCTGAGCACTTGGATAAAAAAGGGAAACCTCCATTGGTTATACACACACACACACACACACACACACACACACACACACATTAAATAAATAGTAGGCCTGAATTCTAAATACCACTCTCTATGAATGTATACTATAGTCACTACTGAAAGAGCAAATAAACAATTTCAACTTAATGAACATAGCTTAAAAAGTACAAGAGATTTTCGAAATCACATAGATCAACCTTTTCGATTTTCTATTTTACCAGCAACATCAAGATAAAGAAGTCCAAAGGCTCACATACGGTTAGGAGTTCAACAGTGAAGGAAGTCCAGACATTCTGGTCCCCAGCCCAGGGTGCTGTCAAGGACACCACTCACCCTCTGAAAAACTAAGTGCCCTGCACATACCTGACAGAAGCACAGTTGTGATGTTGCCAAGGATGGGCCAGGACATCATCCACACCTATGTACAAAGTCTCCCCCTACAGAGAGCACCCAAGAAGAGCTGGTCATACTACGTGAACACCAATGCCAGATTCCGCCGCCCTGGCCTGGAGAATGGTGTTTGCTGTGGGTCTACATTGCTGTAAGGGGGAGCAGGGGTTGACAGTTATAAAGCATATTTGTCAAAGTATTTTTTTCATAGGAAGTGTATATTGTGGCTCTCACTGTATATAATCCTATATTTTAGACTTGTTTAAATATCGCTGGTTCTGAATAATGGTCCTGTCTTTATTTGTAAGTAAATGTGGCATATGATGCCCCCCAAACACATTTTTCTTTTCCAGACCCTTTTCATTTTATTATTGATTTTTAAGGGGAGGGGGTATCCTTTGGCTATAGGTAAAATTTAAGACAGTAGAAAGAGTTCAGTTCTGGTTTTGTTGTGAAGTTAGAGCTCCCTCCAGTGATCTCTCTGGCTGACTGAACTTAAAAAAAAACAAAAAACAAAAAACAAAAAAAAAACCTTTCCTTTGCAACTGTTCTTCGATGCACACAAACAAATCTAAGCTTTAGCCTTTTCAGTGCAGATTTTTTTCCCTTCTAAAAATTAAACTCAGCCAGTAAATACATGCATATTGATTTCTCCTAAAATCTTAACTATCCATAGTCATTTATCCTCCAATATGGAACATTTGGAGGGTAGAATCAATCAAATAAGACGTGGTCAAGGAACTTTCATTTCGGCAGAGACAGTGTCCATGCATTGTCATTACATATAAACTTTTCTGACTCTGCAGGTGAGAGATCACTTTCACAGTTATTAGCAAACAGAAACTGGATAGGATAAGTGCCTACCATTCACCCTGGAATTGTTATTTATATTTCGGAGGCTTTTCAAATGAACTGAAATAACTTTTTAGATTTATCACAGCCACCTCTAGCATTCCTCCTATACACCACCTTCAATTTACCGGCTCCTACAAGCCAAGCATGACACCGTATCAGTGATGCCACATAACTCGATCAACCACAGGGAGCACCTAAAGGGAGACATGAATAATTCATGAAAATAACTGAGGGCCAAGCAGATATTAAATCACTTTTGACTGTGAGAAAACTAGTTATGATTTTTGTGATTTATTTAGTTACTTATTTATTTAATTCCTCTGAATACCACATTAGGTACTCCTTTGCTCCATATCACAGAATCATAGCCAAGGTAATTGGTAAGATGCTCTCTCAACCACACATTTGCTTATTTTCTCCCCTCCCTCCTCTCGTTCCTTCCTCCTCTTATCACTCCTATTTTATATTTCTCTTCCTTTCCTTTCCCCCTCCTAAAGGTTTCATTGAGGCTCATAGCTTTAGAGCTGGTAACTTACATTAAAGATAATCTGATACAATCCCTTCTGATTGTATGGAAGGGAAATTGAAGAAGGTCGAGAAGCTTGGCCAGTCACACCAGTTTCCTCTTCCTTCCTCCTTTCTTTGCAGCAAGGTCTTAAGCCCCCAATAGGTTCAGCGAAAACCCTGGGCGTTTCTGATACAGCTGGCCCATGGCTCACCCCAGTCCATGTCTATGGTTTGGGAAAACAGTCAAGAATACGCATGCAACAATGAAACTAGAGATCGTAGAAATAGTTTTTTGTATAAAGAGATTTTAGAAAATTAAGAATCTAGGGAAATTACATGAGCATGCAATATTTCAGAACTATCGAGGGCGCCTGGGTGGCTCAGTCAGTTAAGTGTCTGCCTTCAGCTCAGGTCATGATCTCAGGGTCCTGGGATCAAGTTCTACCCACATCGGGCTCCTTGCTCAGAGGGGAGCCTGCTTCTCCCTCTCCCTCACCCTCTGCTGCTCACCTAGCTTGTGCTCTCTTGCTGTCAATTAAGTAAATAAAACCTTAAAAAAAAAAAGAACTATAGAATCTGTTATTTTAAGTTTTCTTCTCCTGAAAAATGCCTCGCTTTTGCCCCTTCAAACAAACCTAAACAAAATAACTTGATTTGACATCCCTTTTCTTGACAATGATGGTAATACCGTTGCATTTTATTTCTCTTTATACATTTTACCTTACTAAGTCTTCTCACCTAGTGTTCCACTCCAGGTAACTAGAACACGATCTCCTTGAACTCACGGACTCGTGCAACAAAGGGCAGAATGTAAGGAAGCAATGGAGACCTCAGAGTGACCCTTGACATTTCATGCCACCATCAGCTCAGGGTCATTGCACAGCTGAGTTCTATATGCATAACGATGTTTATGCAGTTTAAAGGAGATATCAAATTTAGCGCTTGGGGAAAAAAGCTTATCAAGGTATAGACAGTTAAAGCAAATTGCCTAGCCAAGAACAACTGTTGCAGGCTCTACAGCAAGCACAGGTGTCCTTGTCACTGTTGCCCACTGCCTGCAAGTCCAGCAGGAGAAATAAATCTAAGGACAGCGCCTGCTGTTTAACCTGAGCTGCAAAGTTTCCTTTAGAGAAATCCACCTACGTGGGTCAAGATGTTCGGTGAGAGAAGGTGTCGGGAACATCCAGGCATCTTGCTAACTTGGATAGGTTTGCCGGATGTAAGCTATTCTAGTGAGAAAGTAATTGAAACTTACAGCGAGCAGAAAGTTCACTGTGTAGAGAAACAAAGCAATGCCAGTTACCCATACATTGCAAACAATCTCCTCAGCAACAGAATAGCTTCTATGACAAAGGCAAATCAAACCTCTTACCCTGATGCGGGGATCTCAGATTCTAGGAAGCATGCACATTGCTTGAAAAGCTTGCTAGAGTGCAGATTCCGAGATGGCCTCCTCCAACCCTCTTTCAGTAGCTACAGTTATCTTTCTTTTAATCTGGAATTTGAGGTGATTCTGATGGGTACCATGCTTTGAGAAACAATATGTAAACTACGTCAGTAAAATATAAAATATGCATTCAGTCCAGGAGAAGGGTTGACGACTACTGTGTTACTTTCAGTGACTTCCTTTGCCACAGTAAGAGGATTGACGCAGCTCTCTTCCTGCCTCTGCACTAGGGAATCACCTAGGCTTTCTGAGCAGCATCAGCGACCTCATCATTTAAGATGTGCTTTGCAGGGGCGCCTGGGTAGCGCAGTCGTTAAAGCGTCTGCCTTCGGCTCAGGGTGTGATCCCGGCGTATGGGGATCGAGTCCCACATTGGGCTCCTCCGCTATGAGCCTGCTTCTTCCTCTCCCACTCCCCCTGCTGTGTTCCCTCTCTCGCTGGCTGTCTCTCTGTCACATAAATAAATAAAATCTTTAAAAAAAAAAAAAAAAAGATGTGCTTTGCAGAGTACACAAGGTTACAGGGAAGATTTTTTTTTTTTTTTAAAGATTTTATTTATTTATTTGACAGAGATAGAGACAGCCAGCGAGAGAGAGAACACAAGCAGGGGGAGTAGGAGAGGAAGAAGCAGGCTCATAGCGGAGGAGCCTGATGTGGGGCTCGATCCCATAACGCCGGGATCACGCCCTGAGCCGAAGGCAGACGCTTAACCGCTGTGCCACCCAGGTGCCCCAGATTTTTTTTTTTTAATAATGATTTTTTATTATATTATGTTAGTCACCATACAGTACATCCCCGGTTTTCGATGTAAGGCTCGATGATCCATTAGTTGTGTATAACACCCAGTGCACCATGCAATACACGCCCTCCTTACTACCCATCACCGGTCTATCCCATTCCCCCACCCCCCTCCCCTCTGAGGCCCTCAGTTTGTTTCTCATAGTCCATAGTCTATCATGTTTCATTCCCCCTTCTGATTACACCCCCTTTCTTTATCCCTTTCTTCCCCTACTGATCATTCTAGTTCTTATGTTCCATAGATGAGAGAAATCATATGATAGTTGTCTTTCTCTGCTTGACTTATTTCACTAAGCATTATCTCCTCCAGTGCCGTCCATGTTGTAGCAAATGTTGAGAACTCATTCTTTCTGATTGCTGAGTAATATTCCATTGTATATATGGACCACAACTTCTTAATCCAGTCATCTGTTGCAGGGCATCTCGGCTCCTTCCACGATTTAGCTATTGTGGACATTGCTGCTATGAACATTGGGGTGCATATGGCCCTTCTCTTCACTACGTCTGTATCTTTGGGGTAAACACCCAGTAGTGCAATGGCTGGATCATAGGGTAGCTCAATTTTTAACTTTTTAAGGGACCTCCACACTGTTTTCCAGAGTGGCTGTACCAACTTGCATTCCCACCAACAATGTAGGAGGGATCCCCTTTCTCCACATCCTCTCCAACAGTTGTTGTTTCTTGCCTTGTCTATTTTTGCCATTCTAACTGGCGTAAGGTGGTATCTCAGTGTGGTTTTGATTTGAATTTCCTTGATGGCTAATGATTTTGAACATTTTTTCATGTGTCTGTTAGCCATTTGTATGTCTTCATTGGAAAAGTGTCTGTTCATATCTTCTGCCCATTTTTTGATTTGTTTATTTGTTTCTCGTGTATTGAGTTTGAGAAGTTCTTTGTAGATCTTGGATGCCAGTCCTTTATCTGTAGTGTCATTTGCAAATATCTTCTCCCATTCCGTGGGCTGCCTCTTAGTTTTTCTGACTGTTTCCTTGGCTGTGCAGAAACTTTTAATCTTGATGAAGTCCCATAAATTCATTTTATCTTTTGTTTCTCTTGCCTTTGGGGATGTATCATGAAAAAGGTTGCTTTGGCCGATGTCGTAGAGGTTGCTGCCTATGTTCTCCTCTAGAATTTTGATGAAGCCACTCCCAAACTATTAGAAGTTATAGAGCAATTCAGTAACGTGGCGGGATACAAAATCAATGCTCAGAAATCAGTTGCATTTTTGTACATGAATAACGAGAACGAAGAAAGAGAAATTAGGGAATCCATCCCATTTACAATAGCACCAAAAACCATACGTTACCTTGGAATTAACTTAACCAGAGACGTAAAGGACCTTTATTCTAGAAACTATAAATCACTCTTAAAAGACATTGAGGAAGGCATAAAAAGATGGAAAGATATTCCATGCTCATGGATCGGAAGAATTAACATAGTTAAAATGTCCATGCTACCCAGAGCAATCTACACTTTCAATGCTATCCCGATCAAAATACCGAGAACGTTTTTCAAAGAACTGGAACAAATAGTCCTTAAATTTGTATGGAACCAGAAAAGACCCCGAATCTCCAAGGAACTGTTGAAAAGGAAAAACAAAGCTGGGGGCATCACAATGCCGGATTTCGAGCTGTACTACAAAGCTGTGATCACAAAGACAGCATGGTACTGGCACAAAAACAGACACATAGACCAATGGAACAGAATAGAGAGCCCAGAAATGGACCCTCAGCTCTTTGGGCAACTAATATTTGATAAAGCAGGAAAAAACATCCGGTGGGAAAAAGACAGTCTCTTCAATAAATGGTGCTGGGAAAATTGGACAGCTACATGCAAAAGAATGAAACTTGACCACTGTCTCACACCATACACAAAAATAAACTCCAAATGGATGAAAGACCTCGATGTGAGACAGGGAAGATTTTTTAAATACCTGTAACACCGAAGTGAAGTGTTTACTTTGCTAGGGCATGAAATGTTAAGCAAATTTTCCAGCATCGCTTACCATGTCCAGATACATACCTGAACTCAGAATTACCATGTCTCCTGATTGACAAGGACTCCCACATACGCATTCCTTGGAAATCGGAACAAAATGAGCAAAAACAAAAAGAATTACAATGTCTTTTCTCCTTTACTTGATTATTGAAAATGACTGAAGTCAACGCCTCGAAAAGGGTATGAACCCCTGGTATGAACACCTCGAGGAAGATGTACAAAAGTTACAAACAGCATCAATAATAATAAAAAAATAGCCTTGCAAAACTGAACTTAGTCCCTCAGTGCGAGAAAGCACTACTGCTAAATTTGCCCTACTTTTTCTAAGTGGTTTAAGTTAACTTGAAAATGGAGTCCACGTTCTTCATCAAGATAAGCCAAAATCATAAGAGCGGGCATGCTGACCTAGTAACGATGAGAGGGCCTTAGACTGGGACAAAGAAATGCCAAGTGCACCAAATCAAAGCTCTGAGTCATCTTAATACCTCAATCCCCTCATCCCATAAAATGGGGATTAACAATGTTTTCCTCCCCTCGAGGGTTGTTTAAAAGGGATAACTAACAAAGTAAATGGCTGCAAATTATTTTGCAGGCCTGCTGTGTTCCTGCCAAATAGGAAAATTTCGATTTAAAAGCTCGGATCTTTAGAAGCTCCAAAATATTACAAAGCAAGTCACATTTCATGGCTAATTTAAAACATCAGGGGTTCACACAAGTTGCTTATAATGATATTTTCCAATTCCCATGTTATTTGATGATTTATACAGCTTCAACTTTTACAGTTGAATCCAGCCATTCCTATCTGGCCATGATTCTCTTTTATCAATACTACCGGCTCACATAACTGTCTATATCTTTGGGGGATTAAGCACTATTTTTTATCTGGACCTGGAAAGAGTAAATTCAGAGACGATAAGAAATTTCTGGTTGCAAGTCCAATGTGTTATTTATTTATATCAGGAAAAGAGCTGTTATATACAGGTTTAGGAAGACTTTTTAAAGCACTGATAAAATCTTTGTGGGTCAAATGCAATGGCACTGAAAATATTTTAATACCTTAAAGCTCTTATGAGTTGAACTAAACTTTCAGTAAAAGAGTCTGATTTTCCTTCTGGATTTTTGGCCTTCAAAGACAAAAAACAAGCCAAGCAAACTAAAATGACCCAAAAAAACCTAATTGCACCAAATCTTTAAATCACAAATATTAAGGTAAACAATATTCATACACTTAAAGGGAACCAGAAGAATCAGAAACTGCATGGAGGTAGTATAAAGGATAATCAGGGTTTGCCAAAAGTAACTTATACTAAGAATTGGCTAGGGCATTAAAAATACAATTTCCCAGACTCCACTCTAGTCTTCCTGAATGAGAATCTTGAGGAAAAAAAAAAAAAAAAACACAAACCCTGGAAATCTGAATTTTCAGCAAGTACCTAAGATTCTTTTACATAAGTTGTTGGTGGACCAGCAACATCAGCATCACCTAAAACTTGCTAGAAATGCAGAATATCAGCTTCCACTCCAGACCTACTGAATCAAGCCCTGTAATTTAACAAGCTCCCCAAGGTATGTGTATATACATAGAAGTGTGAGAAGCACTGCCCCAGATGATTCCTACATTCTAACGAGCTTGGGAAACAAGCGTAATGGAATGAGTTAGATGATTTAGGTTTGGGTCAAGCCCTGGCTCTGCCACTAAACTCTGAGCTTCCCCCTTACAAATGCCTGGGAGTAAAAAAGAGATTATTTTAACTACGATGAGCCATCAAAGAAGTTCTTCTTTCAAGAAAAGAGAGAGGAAAGACTAGCTAGACAAGAACTGTTACCAAACAGTTGTTGAGGACCTACCATGGGGTAGGTAGGTGCCAGGTGCCAGCCTGCACAGAATAAAGTGTGCACACACACTCAGGTGTGCCTGTAAGCCTGGTGCAATCTCAACGAGGTCAGTGCACTGGACCAATGGCAATTTCCTGGTTGTGAGATGGTGCCAGTTATGCAAGGTGTGGATTAGAGACAGTGAGTGCAAGGTATACAGGGCCACTCTGCATTATTTCCTACAAGTGCACGGGAGCCTACAGCTCTATTAAAAAGTTAGCGGAAAACAAAAGAAAACTCCAAGCCCAACGAGGATCCTCAATTTGTGTTTGAGAAATCTAAGGCCTGGAAGTGTAAGTAACGTTTCCAAATGTCCTTACTAATAAAATGGGTGATTTTTTTTCAAAACAGTAGCCTATGGTGGATGGTGCATCAGAGAAGAAATTTGCAGACTGGACTGCATCTCTGTGACTTCTATATTATGCTATGGAGTATAAATGTCATTGCTTGTATCCTATTCATTAATGCAGGCACTACTGAATCTAGGTACTATATTAATTCAACATAAAACAGAGAGAAAAGAAAGGGGAAAATAAACCTCTACATTATAAAAACTATTAGATCTACTATCAGGGAACAGGAAACAAAGTGTTTTCTTTTGTTTTAAGATTTTATTTATTTGAGAGAGAGAGCAAGAGAGAGAGCATGAGCAGGAGAAGGGGCAGAGGGAGAGGGAGAAGCAGGCTCCCCGCTGAGCAGGGAGTCTGACACAGGGCTTGATCCCAGGTCCCTGAGATCATGAGCTGAGTTGAAGGCAGACGCTTAACCGACTGGGCCACCCAGGCACCCCAGGAAACCATGTGTTTAAAAAAAAATAAATAACTCATTTTTAAATTTCAACCTCTTTCTTTCTTTCACACCTTAAAGTGGAACTATTTTGCTTCTTAAGAGGAACAAGTACTATATACCTACTCCAAAGTGTAAATCAAAGTCAACAGAAAATCTTCTCATCTTGGAAGCACTTTTTCTTAAATGTTATTTTTAAAAATATTTCCGATGAAATTTGTTTAGTATAAAGAAAGAGAAAGAGAGAAAGGAAAGAAGGAAGGAAGGATAAAAGGAAAGAAAGACAAGAGGAAAGAAGGAAGAAAAAAGGCTAATAAAAGAAGTGAACCATTACTAAACCATTGTTTAGTAAGGGCTAAATAATACACAGGACTCCATCATTTTTTTTTAAAAAAATGAGCACAGAACAAAAATAAGAAATTCATAAACAACAAGTCAATAGAGTTTTCTTTTAAATGTCCCTCCCCACCCACCTCAGAGCCGAAGTCTGTCTTCGGCTCAGGGCGTGATCCCGCCGTTATGGGATCGAGCCCCACATCAGGCTCCTCCGCTGGGAGCCTGCTTCTTCCTCTCCCACTCCCCCTGCCTGTGTTCCCTCTCTCACTGGCTGTCTCTCTCTGTCAAATAAATAAACAAAATCTTTAAAATAAATAAATAAATAAATAAATAAATAATGTCACCCCCCCCAATATGTGGATACACATTCTTTACCTATCAAATTGGAAAATATATAGTTAAAAATTGTAAGTTCTGCTAAAGATGTGGCAAGATAAAGCTATCCTGTACTTACTAGTGGAAATGGAATGGGCATAGCCTTTCTGGAATACCCTGGATAGTATGCCTCCAAAAGTACAAAGACTTCTATGAGAGGACATTCATCATGTCATCTACTAGCCAAAAATTAGAAATAATATTAATGTCCAACAAGTATCCATTAAGTTATAAAACATCATAATAGGATGAAAAGTCATTCAAAAAATATATTTGAGTAATATTTATTGACCTGGAAAGTGATGATTATGTTAGAAATAAATATTTTAAAATACTAAGAATGGTGATTTCTGGAAGGTGAATTATTTTCATAAACAATGGATTTTCTAGATTTTTCTCAATAAAAATGCTTTAATTTAAAGATTAAGAATGGATGGCTGGAGGTCCACATTGGAAAAGAAAGGGGAGGGGCCTGCCTCTCTCTGTGATTTCCATTTTCCCCACTAAGTTAGGTAACCATGGGCAGAAAAGGAAATAAAGAAGGTCAAGAAAAGTTCAAAGGTTGGAAAAAGGGCTAGAGGTGTGTGTCTGGCCAGGATTTCTCGAGGACAATGAGGTATGGCCAGTACGGAAACCAGGACTGTCAGTCATGTGAGCTCTGCCTGCCCAGCCCCTTTGTGATCACCTTTGGTTAAGAGTAAAAAATGAGGTATTTCCCATTCATCAGTGGACTCATCCATGTCCATGCTTTTCTGTGTTTTTCCCCCCTAAGTTTCTTATTAAAAGTTTGTATGTAAAAGTTCCACCTTGTTTTGCCTTGTTTTCCTCATCTTGGTCAGGCTAGACGAAGAGCAGTTACACCTGTAGGAGGCCAATGAGACAGTGGTTTCAGTTGACATCTGCTTGGGACCAGGAAGGGCACTTGGAGACGGGGAATACTGAAGAGGTTAGCTAGCTGCAGCTGCAGAAGTTGCTCCCTACTCCTTTTGGACTTGGCTTCTAGTTTATACCCAAAATAAGCTAGACTCTCGCAGCAACTTACAATGTCACAATAATACTGAAATGAGGGTGTCTTTAAATATGATATCAAAGGAGTTCTTGAACAAAAATAGACATTTAAGCACCAAAATTCTGTTTACTTCTTACATTTTTACAAGACAAATGTCTGGAGTCTGTGTACATACAAGCATGTATGTGTGCAGGGTATCTGTGTGTGCTCAATGGTGAGACTTCTTCCCTCCAAAGGAGCATAAAACAGAACGGACTCCAACTCTAATAAAAATTTGAACCTCTTCTTGTACATAAAAATTCCTTTGTAGCAAACAGACCAGTCAGCTCAGGGAGAAGAAAAGGACAAATATAGGCAGGTGGTTAAAATGTAGCCCAACCCACGGTAACAATCAGGACAGGCACCTTCCTCCTCCTTGTGAAATGGCAATGTCGGACGCTGCTCTTGCTCGGAGTCCTTCAGGGAATTGGCAACACACATGAATTTCCATATACTATACATGAACACAGGAAATGACTAACAGCTGTTGAATAAAACCACAAAGCTGAATACTTTAGGGTAGTAAAGAATATGGGGTGGGGAGGATAAAAACAGGGAGGGGAAGCATCTCATAGTCATAACTGCTCTTATTTCTGTACAAATCGTTTATAGAAGGTGCTCTATTTTGATTTCTGATGAAAAAAATCAAGATGTAAATAAAGCCAAGTCATGCAACGGTAGTCAAATTTTGTCTGAGAACGTTCAATACTTTTGAAAAGTCAGCCCACGGAGGTGAAACTCAAATCATTTACTGGATCAAACAAGTTAACAGAGAGGTAGTAAGTGGGGTTTCATAAATTAACAAAATAATACTGGACTTCTGAAAGTCTCTTCTTCCAGCTCACCATTTGATTTTCATAGATTTCCTCTCTTTACACTCGAAAATATCCATCATCATAGAAAGCTTACATAGACTTGATATACAAGTGGCTTCCCTTTGCTGAGTGCCAACAGCTGCAAATTTCTATATGTATATAGTCTTAGAGTTTATGTGAAAGAACATGCTTACATGCATCTCTTACTTCAGTAAAAAGCCTCTACATTTTACTGTTAAGACAAGCTGACTGTTACTTCTTAGGAAAGGATTTCTTCAGCATTAAAATATAGCTTCTTTCCTCCTTGATTTAGCAACACAATCACCCATCGAGTCCTGAAGTCCTCATTCAAAATCAATAATGTTGATCTAGGGTGAGTGTTCATCTCGGGTGACCATATAATGTATTGGACAAACTGCAACACTTTTGATAGTAAATGGAACCACTCAATAGACAGGTAAACCTGGACGCCTGGTCACCCTAGTCCCGTCCCAAACTCAATAGCTGCTTTTGGGTGCATTTACCATATTGCAATCACTCTAGAACAGAATAAGATACAATTTATTTTTCCTACAATGTAAAAAAAAATTTTTAAGGCCAAAAATACAGAAAGGCAGAATGACAATAATGTAAATGATTATAAGGTGATAGCAGGAAAAATATTCATTACCACCCACTCTCTCTGGGTTTGCTCCTTTCTGGCTCAGAGACCCTTTCTGCTGGTATTTTCTGCCCCTGTCATGCTCCTGCCAGGCTGCAGGCTACACACAATAGAGCATTAAGCAAGTTACAATACCAGCAGCAAACAATCACCTCATAAGGTGATTATTTCAAATACAAATGGGATGCAAAATCCGTCACAGAGCCACTGTGGAGAACATGATTCCCCTAGAAAAAATGAAAATTTGCCTTTACATCTGTTTGCAGTTTCAGTACTGGAGAAACCAAATCTCAGAATATTTTATCGTTCTTCCCTTCTTTTCCCTTGATATCTGCTCCTGCTACTCACACATACTCTTGCATATCTTGAAGCACTGGCATTCCCACTCTGATTCGTCTTCCCCTTTGCCACTCTTAGAAGATTCAACCTCTAAAACTCGCTGATTCACATTTACATTCTTAAAAGGTACTAAGTTGAAAAGAAACTAGCTCATTTTCTGCCTTTTTTCATTCTGATACCTGATTTTCCCATGGACATTCAGTATACATCCAGAGACATCAATCTGGGTGATTTTTCAGAAAGATAAGTTAATCCTGAGAAAAGAAGCCACCATCTATTCTGAATTTGCCATATTTCTGGTAATGGAGAGGGAAAATAAATAAGTTTCTACTTCCAGAGCAAAAGAAAGGAATAAGATGAGAAAGGGAATTAGAATCCCACTCTATATATGTGGCCCTCTGTCACCAAGTAGCTCTTAAAAGGATGTTGCTCTAAGCCAAAGCATTATTTTTTTTAATGTACAACTTCATCTAGGTATGACATACACAAGTTCACTGCTCAATGCATTTTCACAAACGGAACACACCTGTAGAGCCAAACCACAGATCAAGAAATAGGACAGTAATAGCACCCTACCCTATCTCCATGACCCACCTAATCAGTACACTTCCTTCCCCAAAGGTAACAATTACTTTAACTTCCATCACCATTGATTAGTACTACTTACTTCAGGACTTCATTATATGATAATGAAAACTCTTTTTGCATCTGGATGTGTTTAGTTAATGTCAGGTTTTCAAGGTTTATTCCTGTTGTTTCATTAAGCAGTAGTCGTTCATTCTCCCTGATGATTGGTATTTCCTTGTATGATTATATCACAATT
Organism: Ursus arctos; assembly: GCF_023065955.2. Lineage (NCBI taxonomy): Eukaryota > Metazoa > Chordata > Mammalia > Carnivora > Ursidae > Ursus > Ursus arctos. The sequence goes on along the minus strand of NW_026622985.1, from coordinate 63,811,031 downwards.
TATTTATCCATTCTACTGTTGATGGACATTTAGGTTGTTTTCAATTTGGGGCCATGACCAAGAATTGTACTACAAATCTTCCTAAATAAGTCTTTTGGTGTTTATATATTGGATGCAAGAATAGAATTGCTACGCAAATGGTATTTACATTCTGCCAAGCAATTTTTCAAAGGACTTGTATTACTTTAGTGCATAAGAGTTCCCATTGCTCTACATTCTCATCAACATTAGTACTGCCTGTCTTTTAAATTTCAACCATTCATTGATTACTAATGAGATTGAAGTACCTTTTCATATGTTTATAACAACTGGAGTATTCTCTTTGTGAAATGTTTGTTCAAATTTTTTTTTCCTTTTTTCTACTTGGTTGTCTTTCATTTTCTTATTTATTTGTAAGAATTCTTTGTATATTCTAACTCATACGTGATTTGTGCTTTGTGTTTTTGAGATGCTATTAATGTTATAAAATATTCTCTAAAATTTTCCTCTAGATGTCTTACGGTTTTTATTTTACATTTAACTGGAATTTGGCTGTATCCATTACGTGAGATAGAAAGTAAATATTCATTTCCTTCATATGGATGTCCAATTTATTGAATTTACGATTTCTAGAAAAACTCATACTTTTCTCCCTACATTCAGTGTCACCGCTGTCATAAAATAAATGACTACATGTATGTGGCTCTATCTTTAGTATATGAATATAAGGCTCTCTGGTTTTGATATTTATGCATCCCAAAGTTTGTGTATGTCTTATAAGTTAATACAAAATATCTTCTCATTCTCTTGTAGTTTTGTTTTGCTTTTACAAATAGTTTTTTTTTTACTCATAGTTTTGGGTTTTTTTTACTCATAGTTTTATTCTTCTTAAAAAGTGTGTTGCTTGCTCCAAACATTTGGAAATAGTCTAATTATTTTGTAATTGAGTCTCAGCTTTAATGCTAATATCAAAGGAAACAGTCTCTATGATTTTAACTAGTTTAAAATGTATTAATGTACTGAAACTTTCTTAATATCCCGGCATTAATCTGATACCAATTTAGTTATAAATTGTTCCTTTTTGTGTGTCTACATGTTATAATTTTTCCTAACACTTGGTTTTCAATATTTGTTTCAACATTTCCTTTTATTTAAGGTGTATTTCTTTCAAATAGCTTATAAATGTGTTTTATCTTTCATCCAGTCTAACAATTTTCTTTTAACGGGAAAATTTATATTTTTACATTTAATGCAATAACTTCTATACTTAAGTTTAAATCTATCATCTTGCTTTTTATTTCTAGTTTTCCCCACATATTCTATCTTCCCTTCTTTCTTCTTGAAGCAATGGATAACAGGTTATACATTCTTTCACTTGCAGTGATAATATTAGAGATCCGTAATTTATTAGAATTGAACATAAATGAGAATTTTACCACTCCGCAGCTAGTGGTATGTCCTTAGAACACTTAAACTTTATTTTCTATCTCTTACCTTTTGTGTTATCACTGTATAAATTTTTATTATAGATATAGTTAAATACCTTGAGACATTATTTCTATTATTATTTTCACTTAGGTTTACTCACATAGCCACATTTTGCATTTTTTTAAATTTTTTTCCTACTTTTTGTCTGCTATTATTTTTCTTCTGCCTAAAGAGATTTCTTCCACATTTATTTTAATTCAGGTCTGCTGGCAACAAATTCTTTCAGTTTTTGTTTGTATACAAATATCTTTATCTGCCTTTTAAAGGATATTTTTACTTAGTTCATAAATCTAAATTGGCAGGTATTTTTTTTCTCCACACTTTAAAAATGGCATTTCATTTTCTTTTTACTTCTATTGTTTCTATTAAAAATTCAGTTCCACTTAGCCTTTTAGTGCTTATCTTCCTGGCTTCTAAGCCTCTTGTTCTGTGCAGTTTAGGACTCAGCAAATGCCCCAAAGGAAAAACTGTTGTAGACTCTGGGCTTTCTTCTTTGCATCTCCCTTCTGTCTATAACCTTGGGCTCTCAAATCTTAGGTGTTTTGGCACTTTCAAGCTCCGACTTTTGTCTCCTTAGTCTCCTAAGATTGTTTTAAACTCTACTGGCTTCTCAGCCTCCTCAGCTGACCTATCCTTGGCTTCTGAGTCTCTCACTGTGTGCTTGTGAGAGTCAATAAATGCTCTCCAGTGGAAAGCAATGTGTAGAATGTTTGCCCAAGTCAATAAGTCTCTTCTTTCCAAGATAACACCCTGTCAGGACCTCACTGCTTGGCAGGCCCTCTGATATTCTTAAACATATATATATATACATAGATATTTATATACATACATTTTTAAACATATGTTTACAACATACATATACATACATATACAGCTGAATTTTAAATATATATTTAAAATTCAATAAATATATATTGGAATTTATTTTTAGATATTTATAGATATTATATATTATATTATATATTATAATATATACTATATATGTTATATATAATATATATTATATATATATATGTATTTAAAATTCAGCTGTTCTGGTTGTTCTCACTAGAAGCACTGTTCTATGACAAGGCATTCCACAGATCTGGAAGCAGAAGTCAAAATGTTGTTTCTTGAAACTTTCCTATTTCATAATGGTCTTTTCAAGAAGGTTATGGTAGATTTTAATAATAACAATCATTAGCTTTCCCTTCTAGCAGTAGCATAACTTATCCCTATATTCATTGGCATTAGCCTGGCTATCTGACTTCAACTGGAACTTTGAAGAGGCAGTTTGTGGATTACCAAGCCTCTTTTCCTTCTGCCTGAGGCCAACAGTGATCCAGATACAGGCTGTTTTATTCTTGTTTTTGTTTTTGTTTAGATTTAATTAATTTGAGAGACAGCACGTGCCTGCACACAAGCAAGGGTAGGGGCTGAAGAAGAGGGAGAGAATCCCAAGCAGACTCCATGCTGAGCGCAGAGCCCAAAGCAGGGCTCCATCTCAGGACCCATGAGATCATGACCTGAGTTGAAACCAAGAGTCAGATCCTTAACTGCCTGAGCCACCCAGGAGCCCCCAGATACACACTGTTCTATTAGCATGGATCACCACAGCTGACTGGACATGGACATAGAGCATTTATTATTATTAGGGCCTAAAATTTGGGATTGCTTTTATTGCAGAGTAACCTAGCCTATCCTGACTGATACAAGGTACACAAAGGACACTGGTGCATATAACTCATGTGTCTCCATCATGATGTATCTCTACAGTAAGAACAGTTTCCCTTTGGTCCAAAGATTGCTGTAATAGAAGAGACTTGATCACTAAGAGCCAACTTGTCATTTCTATACCTGGAAGAGTCTTTTGTTAAGATTTCCGAAGAAGATTTCCGTATGGTCCATATATACAATGGAATATTACTCAGCTATCAAAAAGAACGATTTCTCAACATTTGCTGCAACATGGACGGGACTGGAGGAGATATGCTAAGTGAAATAAGTCAAGCAGAGAAAGACAATTATCATATGGTTTCTCTCATCTATGGAACATAAGAACTAGGAAGATCAGTAGGAGAAAAAAGGGATAAAGAAAGGGGGGGTAATCAGAAGGGGGAATGAAGCATGAGAGACTATGGACTCTGAGAAACAAACTGAGGGCTACAGAGGGGAGGGGGGTGGGGGAATGGGATAGGCTGGTGATGGGTAGTAAGGAGGGCACGTATTGCATGGTGCACTGGGTGTTATACGCAACTAATGAATCATCGAACTTTACATCAAAAACCAGGGATGTACTGTATGGTGAATAACATAATATAATAAAAATATTATTATGGAAAAAAAAAGATTTCCGAAGGCAAAGAAGATGGAATAGATCCCAATGTGGTTTTGACTTTGACCTTTTCCTAAAATATCCCATTATTAGAATTCAAACCATTATGTAAATTCAGTCATCAAAGAACTAGGTTCTTTTACCAGAAAGTCATTCAAAAGATTTCTAAGCTTTCTTTCATATCCAATGGTAATGAAAACTTTTCCCCGACCTATTTATTTTCATACAGTTGCTAGAAGGCTTATATGAGGAAAATACTTTGAAGAAGAAGAAAGCTTCATACAAATGGAAGGTAGTAAAAAAAATACATATACATAGGTATCCTTTTATTTACAATAAGATTAACCTCAATCAAATATTTCATTTTCTTTTTGTAAAATTTTTGAAAGATTTACTTATTTATTTGGGGGGAGAGGGGCAAAAGGAGAGAGAGAGAATCTTAAGAAGGCTCCCCTGACCCCCAAGATCAAAACCTGAGGTGAAACCAAGAGTTGTATGCTAACTGGCCGAGCCACCCAGGCGCCCCCAGACTGACTTTTTTTATTATTATTTTTTAAAGTAAGCTCTATGCCTAATGTGGGGCTTGAACTCATGACCCTGAGATCAAGAGTTGCATGCTCTGCTGACTGCCTGAGCCAGCCACGTGCCCCAAGCAGACTTTTAAGAGGTGTTATTACGCATTTTACTCTTTTTTTTTTTTTAAGATTTTATTTATTCATTTGACAGAGAGAGAGAGACAGCCAGCGAGAGAGGGAACACAAGCAGCGGGAGTGGGAGAGGAAGAAGCAGGCTCCCAGCGGAGGAGCCTGATGTGGGGCTCGATCCCAGAACGCTGGGATCACGCCCTGAGCCAAAGGCAGACGCTTAACGACTGCACCACCCAGGCGCCCTGACGCATTTTACTTTTCTACAGAAAAAACACCCACTTATTACTTGCACCTAGAAGGTACGCTTCTCATCACCCTCTCTTGACAAACTGTTGTAAGGGAAGAATATTATACTGGAGTATAGTGGGAAAAATGGGAGGAAGTTTCCATGAGACTAGTAAAGAAGATATGTAATATTTCCCTGAAGGCAGCTGAAGTCACTAAAGGATTTAACTTTGTTTCATTTTTATTTTTAATGTTTGTTAATTTTCACTATTATAAATGAATACATATTTGTCAAAACTATAAAAATTAAGAGTACAATGTAAATGGAAAAATTGGGTATTCATGCTCCATCTGTGTAGTGAACATTGTTAATATTTTAGTTAATATTTTATTAATATTTAATTTAGTTAATATTTTATTTCTGCCTAGTATTTTTTCATGCACGTACATTATATATGTTCATAGTTTACATTTATGTGCACGATTTAAATGCAGTTTGATATCCTGCTTTTCACTTAACTGTCTATCATGAACATTTCCCCATACAAGTAAAATTTATTTAAAGCCAGTATTTATTAATTTTTCTTAATATTCCATTATTGGATTCATACAATTTTTTTAAGATTTATTTATTTATTTGAGAAAGAGAGTGAGAGAGAGAGAGAGTGGGGGGGGGGGCAGAGGGAGAATCCCAAGCAGGCTCCATGTCAGGGTGGAGCCCAACTCAGGGCTGGATCACACGACCTTGAGATCACAACCTGAGCCAAAAGCAGCAGGCGGCCACTCAACTGACTGGGCCACCCAGGCACCCCAAGTTATACTTCTTTATTGACACAAGCTTCTTATTTATTTTTTCAACATTTGGAGAAAAAAATATATTGAGGAAAGTTAAAGAACTCAATATAAGAAATAAGTTAAAGATACGTTAAAATGCTTTCTTTGGTTTCATAGCTTCATAAAACTGATAAGAATACCATATATATGTCAGTAGCAGGGCATGCCCATAAAATGAGAAACTATCATTGTGCCCTTGTCTAACGCTTGTAATACTGGGCTCACACTGAAGCCCTACGTGTTTGCTTTCGATCCACGGATTTACATGTTTCTTTTTAACTCATGAATCAGTTGTTGACTCTGCCTGCTCTTCACCTGGTCCAGATCTGACTGCACAGAGGATCTGAATATAAGTAAAGATATGCATGATTCAGCCTAATTTGATGAATGGGGTGCTTGATGCTGAAGTGGCTCAGAAGGGATCACTTTGGATTAGAAGGGAACAGTTATGGGGCATTGCCACCTGCAAATTTGTTCATGGCTTTGCCTGAGTTTACAGCTGAGCTTTGGGCTGAAAAGCTCTTAAACATGATTTATCAACAACTTCAGAAGTCTCCATGGGGTCTGCACTAATTCAACCAGGACTTTCTGCTACTGAGAAGAATTTAAGCACTGCTTTCCAAGGGCATCCGTGACCTTCACAGATCGATTTAACAGGTCATTTCAAAGTTAGAAAACAAAAAAAGTATTTCCAAAGACACTTAGTATTTTTAATTTAATCTACAGTCTCATTCACACTGTACCACATCATACATGTTAGAATTTGCTTCCTTCCTACTTTCTGTGATACGACTTCTGTCACAGTTTTATTGCAATGAGAAGACACTCTCTCAGGGTTATAAAATCTACCCATCATATCAGAACTTCACTTGGGGGCAAATTCTGGGTTCCACATGAGACAGCAGAGGACCACAACTAAGATGCTGCCAGCTATGGGATCAAATAATTTTTAGATTTTTAACTTTGTGACTTCCATTAATTATCAAGGAGGGAAAACTGCTCTCTTGGGTAAGCATAGGATGAAGCTGTTTGGTTAACAAGTTTGAATTCTAATAGTTTGAATTCATTTAGTAAATGTTCAAATATTACTTGGACGAATACATTTTAGAAAATGAAATATTCAGGACTCCTGGGTGGCGCAGTCAGTCAAGCATCCTATTCTTGGTTTCTGCTCAGGTCGTGATCTCAGGGTTGTGAGACAGCCCTGCACAGGGCTCTGCACTCGGCAGGAGTCTGCTTGTCCCTCTCCACTGCTCCTCCCTCTGCCCTCTCTCTGACTCAAATAATAAAAAGACAAAATATTTTTTAAGAAGTTAATCTTCTTAACATTATCACCATTATGATTTTAAAAGTTAGTGGTAAAATACTCTTCTCTACAGACAAATAAACAACTCCTGAGGCAAAACACTCCCAACCGTCTAGCCGTTGGTATATCACTATCTCCTCATTCCATTAATTCCTGTCTAGGTCTGCATATATTAATTCATCAGAGATTCTCTTCTCCCTCTTTCTCTCCTGCAGAAATTTCTCATAACCTTTAGACTAAGTTAATAGGTCTTCCATGAAAACTTTGCCAATAACCCCAAAGTTCTTCAGGTGTTTTTATGTATTACCTTTAGTCCTTCCACATGTTTCTATTAAAGCTCTCAATACATCATGTTATATTTACTGACCACATGGCATTTTCTTTTACCATGCCCTCTCTCCATCTTCACCGCATTACCACCCTGCATCTTTCTCAGATTTAAGCTCTAGTATGCGACAAGCGCAATATTGGCACAAAAAGCGAGGCAACGTGCTGGGTTGTACAACTCTTGAAGACATGTGAATGGAACAGAATCTAAAAGACCCAGGGAGGGCATGTCTTCTTCTCCAAGAGTGGATGAACTCAATTCTAGGAAGCAATTTCTGAAGTTTTGACCTCAAAAGTAAACCACGAAAGGTGAACCTAAAGGGAATCATTTTGAGAATTGCTTTGCCTTAGCTCTGTTTCCCAACTGCCCATCTCCATGCCTTTAGAGAACAGGGAGCAAAACACGCCTATGAGGAACGAAGATAGCTCCATATCTGGTACAGAATCTCCAGCCAGGAGCAAAAAGTATCTATTTCAAGAGATTATTCCCTGTCGTTGGGATTAAGCCCAGCTATAGGCAACTGTGGTTAAGGAAGATAAAGGATGCATTCCGGGTCATAGACCACAAAAATGTGATATATTCAGCAGAATGAAAAAAAATAACATCAATGTCATAATTCTGCTGGTGTCCCCTGCTCCCAGAGTGGGATCTCCTGACTTTCATTGAATGTTCAATATATGATTATTGAATTAATTTTAAAAATTGCCTTACGTGCTTTTTGGTGATATAAATACATGTGTAAAAATCAAATTCCCATTTTGAAATAACATTTCAACTTCCTAACTTCTCCACTAATTTATAGAAAACATGAATTCAGTAAGAAAGGAAAAACAAGCATACACAACCGGACTGTGCAGTTAAATCTGGTTCTATTTCCGACCCAAGTGGAACTTGCTTGTGACGAGAAGCCTCTACCTTAAAGCTGCAGCCTTTGTTACTCACTTGTTAAGAAGAAATACTGGCATGGATGTTTGCTAAGATTCAAGCCAGTAATCTGAGCTAACACCGGCTCTCCAAGGAAGAGATGGTAGGTATTCTTCCTGAGCCTGGCAATGAGAAAAACAGGACAGAGGCTAAAACACAGCTTCATTTCCTCAGCCCTTGGGTTCTAGGATGCCTGGGTTGAAAACGGCTCATCATCTTGCTTACAGAGCTTTTGACCTTGCCCTGCCTTGTCTGCAGGGAGAAGCCATGAGACTTCTGTGTGAGATTACAGTACACTGCCATTGAAATTGGATAGACCACGACTTTAGACAAGCCTTTCAATTTCTCATGCTCTTATTTATATGAAAAGGGTAACAGTAATATCTGCCAGACAGTGTTACTATGAGGACTGTACTATAATGTAATATATTCAAGAGCTCACTGTAACCCTTGGCACATAGTAAGAGCTCATCAAAAAGTAATTATTAGAATTATTACTGGATCTCTTAGATTCCTGGGGCTGCAATAACAACGTAATACAAACTGGATGGCTTAAAATAATAGAAACTTATTGTCTCACAGTTCTCGAGCCTAGAAGTCTGAAATTAAGGTTTTGACAGGGCCATTCTCCCTCTGAAACCTGAGAGAGAATCCTTCTTACCTCTTCTGACTTCCAGCGTTTGCTAGCAATCCTTGGGATTCCCTGGTTCGTAAATGCTCACTACAATCTCTGTTCCTATTGTCACGTATCCATTTTCTTCCTGTGTGTTTCTATCTCTGTGGCCCTTCTCCTCTTTTTATAAGGACACCAGCTTAGGGTACATAGTAATGACCTCATGTTTACACGAGTACCTCTGCAAAGAGCCTATTTCCAAATAATGCCCCATTTATAGATACCAGGAGTTAGGATTTCAAAGTATCTTTTTAGGGAGGGACACAATTCAGCCCTTAACAATGGGACTAGACCTAAGAATTGTCACCTATCTAAATGTATACAATGTGTTTCAAGGGACCATCCCTCTAGAGGAACTTTCTAAAGAGAGCCAATGCACTCACAATACCCCAAGGTTAAGTAAGAAGTATGAGTACAAATGCAATAATTTGTTGAGAGTCTCTGTTGATGACAAATGGGACAATAATGAGGGTCTGTGTTTTCATCGGATCAGAGACTCTTCTTGGTCTACTGTCTGGGGTACCTTCTCTCTCCACCTTGATGTCTTGGATTAGCTGTTTTCTAAGTCACAAAGAACATATCTGGACTAGGGAAAACCTTACTTATTTTTCCTCTCCGGAATCTTCCTCATCCAATATAATCTTCTCGTTGCAGACAGACCTCAAAGCAAGTTGTTCTCCTTCTACAAAAGATTAGCGGCTCTTTGACCCCTTTCTTGCCTGGCACTCAAGGTCTGTTTACTGGTCAGCACTGGGGCTCACTCTCAGAATCCTTCTCGGGTCTTGTCCATTTGGCCTCTGCTTTGTCAACTGGACTGAACTTTTGCTCACTTTCAGGCCCATTCCCTCTTGTGTTTTTACACATGTATTCATATGATTTCTCTGTGCCAAACAACCATCCATCAACCTAAATCCTTTCATCCTTCACATTTTATATCCATTTCCACTTCATTGGAGAAGAAATCACTACAAATGCAAATTCTTTGTCCTTCCTCTGTATTTCTGTAGTTCTTACGTCAATTCCACTGACTTAGTACCTTAGTACCATTTGTGGCCCAGTGATGGCAAATACTGGGCATGCTTTATTCCCAAAATTACAAAATGAAGTTCTCAAAGAGGGTAAAAATGTCTTATCTTTTTACCTCGTACAATGTTTTGTATATGTTAGATGCTTACTGATTCCAGTTTTGTTAGGCAGAATATATACTCTGAGAATTAGGGCCTTAGAGAAGGGACACCACAATTGGAATCACCTGGAAGGAATGTTTATTGGCCCGAACTTCCACAACAGAGCCAGCCAAGCTAAGTCTGAACTTGGGGTTTGACTCAACACACATTATGTGCACTATAAACTCCTTCAAGTCTTAGTAAAATTTGAGCTACAGTGGTCATTTCTAGAGAAAATTAATTTTTTATAGAAAAAGAGAAAAGTGTGTCCAAAGTGTTCCCTAGGCCTCATTTTGGGGTTCTGGCCATGATGTTTATTTAAGGACTGACGTAAAAGAAGAGGGGTCTGTCTGAGGAATCTCTCAGTCGCTCCCATACGCAGACCACAGACCTGATTACTCTGCGCAGTAACTGAGGTTTTCCTCCAGTAAAAGTGCACCTGGAATGATTGACTAATTTGGGGACTTTTTCCAGTGTTCTCCATGTGGTGTATTTTAATCAGCAGTACAATTTAGCAGCTGCATTAATTAATTAGCACATTAATCAGGAGAACATTTTAGCAGCTAATCCCTAGCAAACTAGCAGTTTGTGATAAAATTTTAGCAGCAGGAGAACAAGCAGCATACCAAGTTATTTTTCAATGTTATCATCACTGTGGGCCTAGCAAGGGCTGAAATTATGCAACCAAATTGAAACCTTTCCTAAAATATACCCATGCAGGGCACACTTGAGAAATTGTATGCTTCACGTAGAAAGGTTTAACAATTACTACTTTTCTCTACAAAGCAGCAGTTCTGAAGAAAACTGTCAGGCTCTCCAGGAAACAAACTCTCCAAGTGTTCTTTAAATAGTCCTTGTGTAACTTCAGAATTCAAGGATCCTCTTCCAGGAGCAAGATTATTTATGCAATAATGAGAAGTTTCAAGATATTATTTTACAGTTACTTATGTTACAGCGATTAAAAAGAAGGTAATACTCGCCTTAGCAATGAAACTGTTGCAAGTCTGATTTTTAGCTCTTTAAAACCTTTACAGTGAACCTCATACTTGAGAAGGGCACAGAAAACATATTTCTTCCAATACAATGTGTAGAGATAAATGCACGTAGCACCACAGCCAAATGTAATATACTTCTGATGAAATATAAATTGGAAGATTTCACATGGAAACATCACTCCTTTTTTGCTTCGTTATATCCAAAATGCAGTGACATGTGCTTTTATTGAATCCATGCATATTGAATTCCACATGTTCCAAAATTTAAAATTTGACTGAAAAGTCCCACAGGCTGATATGAAAACTTCCCTTCATTTATGCAACCTGGGGATATTGAATTCTTATATACTGCAATCTATTAGCCCGAACTGTTAGGCAGTTCTTTATCTTCACAACATTTCCTAGGAGAAACCAGCTTTCTTTCATGACTCCACATCACTTTCTCAGCCTCAGAATGAAGAGGGTCAGGGTAACTGAGGGAGCATGTGCTGGCTAAGCATTTCCTTACATTTCAGACTCTTGTTATATTGATTTTTTCCTCTGGTTCATGGAAATTGCACTCTATTTAAATCATATAATACAACTTGGAAGAATTTTAATTTCCACTCTGCCTTTTGTCTCCATTTATAAATCACATTTATATCTCTCCATCTTATACTCTCTCTTTTCAAAAATTTCGACTCCTCACAACATATTTATCAGCAGTTCTATTCCAAGCCCAGAGAAATTCCAAAATCTTCCAGGGAAAGACAAAGGAGAATGAGATATTTCTTTACCAAAAAAAAAAAAAAAAGTATAAATTACGGCATTTAGTAAGGATGTGAATGAGCTATTTTCCTATAAATGCCTTATAAATAAAAGGCCTACTGGTTAAGGGCTACCCATGCAACTCCAACTACAGTTCTTTGGAGACAATGTCATGTCTTGTAGATTCTTACATGCGTAGGTTGAAATTTATGCACACCTTTCGTCACAGCTAAGATCATTGTAATTATGTTGTTAGTGCATTACTTGGCTTCATTTGTGAGCACAGTATTTGTTACCAATAAATGCCTTATGGATGAAAAACCTCTTTTAACTATGAGTCACCCTCTATTGATGTAATCCTTCTTTATGAACTTTTATAATTAATATAAAGTTTGCCTGGGCTCACATTCTTTCTCACTGACTGTATTTCCTATTCCCTTCTGCATTCCCAGTCAGCTTGGATGCAAGTACACACACACACACACACACACACACACACACACACACTGATGTAAACACTCACACAAGCACACACATGAACACAAGTACCAGCGTTTCCCTGTACGCTCCATTCGAGGGGACCCTGGTGCAGTACTGATGAAGGTTGCTCTTTATGAAAGCACTGAGTGTTGCAATACTCACTTGTTCTCTCCCTCATGGCAGATTTTTATATTAAAATCTGGATTAAGTCTAAACTAGGCATCCTCCACTGATTGGATCAGTGTACCTCGAAGAGATGTGATTAAATTAATTCATTTATTTGACCAATATTTATTGAAAACCTATTACATGCATGGCTTTTGCTCTTTCGTTCCTCATAATTTGCTTCCATGTCTAATACAATACATCTAACCCGTCTTGCCAACAGGTCTCCCTCCACCAGTGAACTATCATCTTTCACACTGTTGCTGGAGTGATCTTCATAAAACATAAATCTGATTGTATTACTCCCCTACATCAAATCACTAAATGTTTTTTTATCACATGTAGGATAAAAGTTAACCCCTATAGGATGGCCTACCACATCCTCTAGATCTGGTCCTTTTTCACTTCTACCATACCATCTTGTTGTGATGGTTAATTTCACCCGTCAACCTTACTGGTCTTAGGGATGCCACAGAACATTATTTTGTAAATAAACATTATTTACAAATGCTGGTAAAACATTATTTCTGGGTGTGTCTGTGAGGGTGTCTCTAGAGGAGATCAGCGTTTAAATCAGTAGACTGAGTAAGGATAGTTCTCACTGATGTAGGTGGGCCTCATCCAACCAGTTGAGAGCCTGAAGAGAACAAAAAGGTGGTGGAAGGGTGAATTTGCTCTCTTTGCTTAAGCTGAGACATCCATCTTCCCTACCGTTGGACATGCCACTTCTGGTTCTCAGGTTTTTGGACTCAGACCCAGGTCTGACACCATGGGCCCACCAGTTCTCAGGGCTTTGGACTCATGTTGAATTACACCACTGACTTTTCTGGTTCTCCAACTTGCAGACAGTAAATTATGGGGCTTTTAGATCTCCATAACCATGTGAGCCAATGCCTATAATAAATCTCCCCTTCTATCTATCTATCTATCTATCTATCTATCTATCTATCTACCTACCTACCTACCTATCTCTACATCCATCCATCCATCCATCCATCCATCCATCCATTCATCCATCCTATAGGTTCTGTTTCTCTGAAGAACCTTGAGTAATAGACACCTCTAGTCACCTCTCTACACAAATCCCCCATTCCAGTTTATTCCATATGTTGTTTCCCAACAGACTATGCTCACCTGCTTCTGTGACTTTGTGGATGCTTCTCCCTAAATATGGAGTGCTTCTTCTCTCCTTGCCCTGCATAACACATGTTCCTTTATACAGTGATTCAACAGTTTCATATATTACTCACTACTCATCAAGATAAGTGTACTCTTAATCCTCTTCACCTATTTCTCCTATCCTCCCACCCACCTCCCCTCTGATCACCATCTGTTCTCTATAGTTAAGAGTCTGTTTTTTAGTTTGTTTCCCTCTTTTTTCTTTGTTCATTTGTTTTGTTTCTTAAATTCCGCATGAGTAAAATCATGTGGTATATGTCATATGGCATTTGGCTTACTTCGCTTAACATTATACTCTCTAGCTCCATCCACATTGTTGCAATTGGCAATATTTCATGCCTTTTTTTGGCTGAATAATGTCACATGTTTATTTTTTAAGACTCATTTCTGATATCAGCTATTCCTCCCCAACACATTCTGTCCTGAAGTAGACCTATGTCAATTGCCATCTATGTGGCAAACCTGTCTTAGTCGCTTCCTTGCACTAATAGAATTCTATCTCTCTTATAGAAGTTACTACCTTTAACTTGAATGATTATCTTGTCAGTTTTACCCACTATACTGTGAGCCCCTTGATGTCAGGGAATGCCTTTCATTCCCTTTTCCCCAAGACTTTGCAAAAAGCCAAGTATATTAATTCCTAATGATGTTGGTTGAATAAGAGTAATTTGTGATGAGAAGTAGAGGGTGGTATCAACCTGGAGCAGAAGCTGCTGTTAAAGGTTTAGGGTACCACGATGGAAATAAATGGTGCTAGAAACAAGGAGAGGTGCTTTAAAAACGTGACTCACAAACCTCAAAGTGATGCTGGCGACTTTGACAAAACTTGGACTTTTGCAAATCTCATGAAGTCCATAACTAGAATTAGTAATAGAGTAAAATCCTCAGGCTACTATGGATTTGTCTTATAGCTTCAAGACAAATCAACTTACTTTTGAACTCGTTAAGGGATAACACACCTTCATTGTGCCTAAGCAATGGCAATTTGGGAACAATGAAATTTGCATCACCTCAGTGGCCAAATCTCTCAGAATAAGTTATGTAACTCATGAGATGCTAGCAAGAAAAGTCTCATCTAGAGAAGGACAGTCCTACAACATGGATAAAACACCCATGACCCCTATTTTAGATGAGGAAATGGAAGCTCAGAATCACTTAACGATTTGCCCCAAGTTGCACTGCTAATCAGTAGTAGATGTAGGTGTCATACTTAATTTCTGAAACTAAATCCACTATGCTCTTTATGCTACAAACCATGTACCAACATCTTAAAAGTCTCAAAAGTAACCAGGAATTTGGACTAATGAAACTCATAACTGCTACTGGGTGTGTATGTGTTTCTGTCTGGGGGAGCGAGAGGTAGTGAGGAGGTGGGGCACAATTAATGAATACCATTCTGACATTGAATCATCTTATTATTTTTATACATTAAGTAAGGTAAACCATTTTGGGAACAAATTTCCAATTACTCATTATTAGGAATAAGTGTATCTTTTCACCCAGAAGTAAAGTGTCAACCAAGCTAAGTCTACTGCTCTTATGTCTTCTGAAATTAATCTTTTCTGAAAATGAAGGCTGCTGGTTGGGCCAAGAGGAGAAATGATGGAGACGTTACACTGGCTAAATACATTGATTAGCTAATAAAATAAAGTTACACCCAGCAATAAAAGTTCATTTTATATGGCTTCCAACTATACCTATCACCAAATACTTTAGAGAAAATGTCTCATCAGATAAGAGCAACGAGAAAACATGGAGAGGTCCAGTAACTCAGGAGGAAAGAGAGGAAGTTCTAAGAGGTACTACAAAACAACAAAAGGCCACAAACAAATCGAAGTTCTATCAACACAGAAAGAAATGTTAGAAATTAGGTAGAAATGGTGAGAAAGAGGAAGCCACCTTGCACAATTATACTTACCAGCGGCTTTGAAGAGCTAGACCATCTCCCAACAAAGGAGAAACGTGCACCCCAGCTTTATTGCCTTTATGCCAGTGATGAAAGAGCCCTGAGAAGCTGACACAGATCAAACATCTGGAGGACTGAAATTACTTGCAAACTTAGTTGACTGACTGATGAGGAGAAATTTCTTTTGAGAAACAGGTATTGTTAGGGTTAGAGATTTATAAATTGGAGGAGTTATTTGGGGCACCAACATCAGATTAAAAAATCATTCTTCAACATTGAGCCCACATTCTTAAGAGCCTGCTGTACACATGCTAATGGAGGCATGGTGAGAATAACCATCAGCAGCACAACTGTCTTTAGTTGAATTTCCAAACCATAGCCTAAAATAGTCATCTGGGGCAGGGTTTTGGGAGTGAGAAGGAGAATGACAGTTCTGTCAGTTGTCATTGATGCATGTAGTGGACCCTCCGCCAGGTCTGATCTTCATGACCAGCCACTGTGCCTCAAAAGTGGAAGTGAGAAAGGTTCCTGGGTGGCTCAGTTGGTTAAGCATCCAACTCTTAGTTTCAGCTCAGGTCATGATCTCAGGGTCGTGAGATCAAGCCCTGTGTCAGGCCCTGCTTGAGATTCTCTCTCTCCCTCTCCCTCCGCCCCTTCCTCCCTAAAATAAATAAATAAATCAGAAGGAGAAGGAGGAGGAGGAGGTGAAGGAGGAGGAGGAGAAGAAGAAGAATAGTAGTAAGTGAGAATGACCCCAACCCTCATTGTAGAGGGAGAACTCCCACAAGCAACAGCATCTCTCTTCTGGTAGAAGACAGAGCAGTAACATGCAGCTCTGAGTTATCATGGAATCAATAAACTTTTCCTGTGCTTTCCTCTTATTAGGACTGCCTGGCAGTTATTATCCTAATGAATCTAAGTTTGATAGCAACAGTATTCTAAAGGGTGTTGGTACTCTCTTCTAGGCATAAACTTATATAATTTCTGATCAACCATCTGTCACTAAAAAGCAAGATTAGCATGAAATCCTCAGCAAGAATTGTATAGGCAAATCACAGTGAAATAGTTGAGCAGTTAATCTACTTGGGAAACACTTTTCCTACCAAGCAAATTTTATAAGTCAATCAACTGTATTAAATTGAGGATAAACAGCAAATAAGAAGGCATCGACTTCAACAGGCTCACTCAGTTGTACAGTACACTTATTATCATCAACTATCACTCTTTAATAAGAGGCAGGGCAAGGATCACTATAAATTAGCTTCAAAGTCCTTAGGAGATTTCAGTGGACAGAGGAAGGAGACTGTAATTTAAAGAACTGAAAGGATGAAGCACAAAGGCAAACCTTGCCAGCAATTCCACTGCTAAGACAAAAGTACGAAGAACTTTGAAGGGGAAAGACAGGAGGAGATTGCTAAAGCCAGAGAAGAAAATTCTGATAAAGCAAATCATTGGCAGGTAAATAAAAGATGAGTTGAAGATGCGTAATTAGTAACAATCATAACTTTCAATTAATAACATAGCATTTAACCTCAAAATAATGTAGTTTTATTGATTCCAACAATAATTTCTCTTCTACACAACTGGGCTCAAAATACATTATTAATGCTCTTTCTTTCTTTCTTTCTTTCTTTCTTTCTTTCTTTCTTTCTTTCTTTCTTTTTCTTTTCCTCTTTTGTAGGCACTACCCCATTATTCCAACTACCAGTTGTATTTGTCTTTCCATTTTCTTGACCCACATTAAAATTAGGCAAGTATGAAATTAAAACTCCAAACATTTGCAAAAGCTATTTCAAATTCAGAGATTTATATCCCTTGCAAAATGGGATTTTGACTTTGACGCAGGTCTGGGACGCATTAGATCCCTAAGCACATTTCAATACAGATATGGAACAGTTAGGGTAGTGTGAGGGGTGAGTAATTTTTTTAAGTATCTGAAAGTCCTTTGTGACTAACTTTTCCAGGTTATTTATGTAGGAGCTTTTGACAAATTCTAAATAGGTTCTTTCCAAGTAAAGGAAAATGGACTCTATTTTCTTGGTAGCATTTAACTTATATAATGACATAGAGGTGTTGGAAAAAAGATACCTCTATGATTCTGTCCATACTCAGAATCAAATATAAGAAATGCCACTGAAGGTCATAAAATGCCCTCTAAACCCAATGACAACATGAAAGGCATAGAAAAAGGCAGTCAATATACAGGTGCAGTTATCTCCAGCTTGCTCTGAAATCCATGGTGCAGAGAATGTTTCATTATCACTTAGAATATAAAATGCCACCTTGATTAATATTTAGTGAAAATAAATGCCTAGAAAGACCTTTCGTAAAGAGCAAAAATTTAGAAAGAGCTTGCAGTTTAGCAATAAAAATGTTCCACTTAATACAAATGAGGGCAGGGTCCCTATATACAAAGAGCTTTTAATTAAGCTGAGAAGAAAACTCACACGTGATAAATCAAAGAATCCCTTTTTCATACACACATACAAACACACACAAATCGAATTAAGTCAGAAAAAGTGTTTGCTTAAATCCTGCAGAGTACATTTGAAAGCGGGAATTCTAGGCAGGTGTACCTGGACAAAATCCCAGCTGACATTCACTGGCAGCAGAACTGCCATCCACTTACTTAACCTTCCTGAGCCTTGGTTTGCTCAACCAAACACAGGAGAATATTAGTACCTCCTGCAAAGGAAGGCTGTGAAATTGAGCTGGGAAAATGCAGAGTGCCTGATACACAGAAAACAGTCAATACATATTAGTAAGAAGGAGTCTGTTTTTAGTGCTATAAATGGAAGACCAAATTCTGGAGCTCCAGATACTTTCATTCCTCACTTCCTTCTTAATTCCTTTAAGAACTCAATCTATAAGCAAAACTGTGAGTTAAAATTCATCTTCTCTACTGACACTCATTACCACTGTCACCATCTCATATATTCCCTTCTCCTGTTCAGACAGATGGTGGCCTATCATTTATCAAAATATGCTCAGGAAAGATGAAATCTCGATAGCACTCCCAACTTTCTCCAAAACTTGCCCTTCTAGTTTGTCTTCTTAACACTCATTCTCTCCACTACATACTCCTCTCAATCCACCATGATATCCATGAACTCCCCACCTATAAACAAACCAAAATCGTTGCCCCAATCTGCAACCCACTAGTTCTTACTATCTCTTCCTTTTCCCATCACCAATCTCTCGTGGAATATGTCTCACATCAATCCTCTTCGTCTATAATGAATTCCAGTCCCAATCATCCAACCATATCCTGTAGGCTAATGATGAGCTCCGTACCAGGTCCTGCTAAAGGGATTTGCACCTTCACCTTGTTCTTTTCCTTCCAACAACCATGTGAGTGACCACATCATCATCAACCAATCGCTCTTCCCGTGCCTATGAAGACAACATCCAAACAGGATATCGGATAGAGACTATAGAGAATTTTGTTTGTATTCAGCCCGTCGTGCCAGTTCTCGCAGCCCCTGGCATGCTGTCTTCTTGATCTCTGCGATGACGTTTGCTTCTGTTGCTTCATCCTTGGTACCTTGTAAGCATTTCCATGGGTGGTGTTTCTGCTCCGTTCACTCAGTGAGGGTGAGGAAAGGGCCTCTGATCCATTTGTCATCACCAGGAGACTTTCTTCAGGCTACAGGAGTTACTGCTCGACCCGATATTCTTTATATTTTCAAATGAACTACAATCCTGTCTGGATTTTCTTGTCATGTTTATCAAGTTTCAGTGATATCATGAGAGCTATGAAAAAAATATGTGCATATAATCCAACTCTGTGAATTTTCAAAGTTATTGAAAATGTTGATCAGATGTGATATTACCTGCAGCTGAGTATGAGTTAACTATGCCTTGGTTTACAATGTTTCCAAACCGGTAACATCACAGAACATTTTCATG
Organism: Ursus arctos; assembly: GCF_023065955.2. Lineage (NCBI taxonomy): Eukaryota > Metazoa > Chordata > Mammalia > Carnivora > Ursidae > Ursus > Ursus arctos. The sequence goes on along the minus strand of NW_026622985.1, from coordinate 63,791,766 downwards.
CAAAAATTTAAGAAAAGGCAATACAGGCACACTGGTAAATGCTTCAATTCTTCCAATTCTGTTAGTAAAAGCTGCCTGTGTTCTTCTCTGCACAGACATAGCTGAGTAATCTAGGAGTTGATCTCCTTTAATAAGTATCTTTATTTAAAAAAAAAAAAAAGCAATTGAAGTCCAACTAGAGATACGGTGCTTTGGTCTATATCACAAATTAGAAAGAGTACTGGCCCTCTTGTAAATTCACTAAATGATGTCTTCATAAATGTCTATCTAGATGATATTACCCACAAATGATTTTACTGAGTTTTCCTTAAAATTAATACATTGGGATCTTTTGGTTTGGTTTGGTTTTTGGGTTTCGGTGGGTTTTGAGTTTTATTTGTTTTGTTTTGTTTTTGTTTTTTGTAGAGCATGTATGTCCTGGTTCTCTTAGTTAGATGTCACAGAGGAATATAAATATCAATGGCTTATTTTCAGATCTCACCATTTATTGTTAAAAAGAAATATAAAGTCTAATTTTTATATCTCAATTTATATTTTTATTATGAAGAGATTTTTTATATTAAAAGGAAAATCCTATTTTATTTTATTTTAAAGGTTTTATTTATTTATTTGTCAGAGAGAGAGAGAGAACAAGCAGGGGGAGCAGCAGGCAGAGGGAGAAGTAGACTCCCTGCTGAGCAGGGAGCCCGACATGGGGCTCGATCCCAGGACCCTGGGACCATGACCTGAGCCAAAGACAGTCGCTTAATCAACTGAGCCACCCTGGCATCCTAAGGAAAATCTTATTTTATTAGTATCAATAAAGTTCAGTGTAGAGGCATTTTTAGTGGAACAAATTATGCAAAAGTCATTTTTGATAGGGTTACACTTTATATACTGAATGACCCATTTACACAAAACTTTATTACTGTAATCTTACACTTTCTTAGCATCCTATATTAAGATATCTAGAAATATAGTTTAATATAAACATAATCATTTTAAAAATAACTTCTTCAAATTGGGATGAAAGTAGCCATCCGCCCAGTATTACACCTGACATAGCTGTCAAACTTCATTTTATGTGATTTGTTAGACATTTAGTATTTTGTTAGTATTTTGAGGTTTTTCTTTCAACTCTAACTATTTTGGCCTACCGATCAAAAATACTGTGTGATTCCACTTATATGAGGTATGTTAAGCAGTCAAACTCATAGAAACATAAAATAGAATGAGAGTTACCAGGTCTGGGGGAGGGGGAAACAGGGAGCTGCTGGTGAAGGGGTTCAGAGTTTCAGTTTTGAAAGATGAAAAAATTCTGGCGAGCTGCTGAAAAGCACTGTGAGCATACTTACCACTACTGAACTGTACACCTGAAAATGGTTAAGATGGTCAGTTTCTGGTATGTGGGAGTCTTTTGTTTAAGTTTTTATTTTAATTCCAGTTAGTTAACATACAGTATAATGGTTTCAGGTGTACAATATAGTGATTCGACACTTCCATCCATCCCCAGCACTCACCACAACATGTGCCCTCCTTCATCCCCATCACCTATTTCACCCATCTGCCCTCTGGTAATATAGTATGTGTTACTGAAAATAAACTTCTAAAAGATAAAAGGAAAACAACAAAACTAATAATAACCCACAACTAAAAATATATATTTGGGCCTAAATGCCCTAATTCCACACTACGATTGTATTTAATTTTCCACCTATATTTAAAGTCATGTTACTTAAGATACATAAGCTAGAGTGTGCTAAAATAAACTATGAATCAGGATAAATTCTGGTCAATTCAAATAAGGAGATTTTGGTTTTTCCTCATTATGAAGTAGATCGCTAGTTGTACTGAAATGAGAGGTCACCTTATTTGACTCTCTCTACAAGAGGAAAGAAATTAGGTGTCTTCAACAAGATGGAAAATTTAGCTTTTAAAATAAGAAGTATGAACCTAGTAAATAGTAAAAACACTTAGCCCTTGGTGTAATCGGCAGAAAGATGGCCCAAAAAAACATATTAGCTTTACAGACATCAACCACATCATCAAAAGCACTGTTAAACTCTTTCTTTCACCTATTTATAATTAATAGTACAAGGTGAGCAAAAAAATTAATTTGCAAAATTAAAGCAATGTATTAGTAATGCCTTTAGAAACAGCTGACATCTACCAATTCTATTTCTGTATTTTCGTAATAATGACTTTTGAAAACAGGTTTCTGCACTGGGAGAAAAGTATTCTCTGGTCAACTTCATCTGTACCACCTTGCCACTGGATCGTTCCAGATGGCATTTTCCAATGGATCAGAAAAATTATATGACCCGGCTAAGCCACGGAGCTATCTGTACACTTGAAACTATACACTTGAAAAATCCACTTCGGAGAAACAAGGCATTCCATACTTATGAAGGCAATATAGGTAGATCTGCCATTTACTGCACATTTTTACATGCTTCAAGATACTTTACATGTGTTATATGTCATTCAATACTAAAAATTCCATGAATTAAGTAATAACATTCATTTTATAAGAGTAAACCAAGTTTCAGTGAGGGGGAGTGACAATGAGAGCATGAACACAAAGACACAGTTCCTAAATAATGCACGTGCTAGCCACAGCACACAGGTTGCTCGGGCTTTTCTTTTTTCCTCCCCCACTTTAATTTCTTTTTTTTTTTTTTAAGATTTTATTTATTTATTTGACAGAGACAGAGGCAGTGAGAGAGGGAACACAAATAGGGGGAGTGGGAGAGGGAGAAGCAGGCTTCCCGCTGAGCAGAGAGCCCAATGTGGGGCTGGATCCCAGGACCTTGGGATCATGACCTGAGCTGAAGGCAGACCCTTAACGACTGAGCCACCCAGGCACCCCCTCCCCCACTTTAATTTCTTTTTCTCCCAATCCTATTCTTTCATTTGCTTAATCTCTCCCCAAACATACCCCCATGGATGCATACATTATCTATATACAGACTTAGTAATGCTTTAAAAATATACAGCTTATTAAAAACACTATAAAATATAATTTATAAAATAAATTAAATTATATTTAAAATAAAAGATAATTCATGAAAAAACACTGTTAAAAATATCTAGATTTAGGGTGCCTGGGTGGCTCCATCAATTGAGCGTCGGATTCTTGGTTTCAGCTCAGGTCATGATCTCGTGGGTAGTGAGATGGCGCCCGCCTGGTCAGGCTCTGCACCCAAAGGGGAGTCTGCTTGAGGATTCTCTCCCTCTGCCCCTCCCCCTACTCACATGAGCACTTTATCTCTCTAAAATAAATAAGTATTTTAAAAATATACCTAGATTTAATAAATCCATAAGTTGACTTTTTTCCCCTTCTGGAGGTTAGCTATTTGTCAACGTTAATCATGAGACAAGGCTCTGAATGAACCACTCACAAAAATGAAACAGAAAGCCTTTCACTGCTATCATGTCCTCACCTTCACAGCCCGCTGTGTTCCTTTACGCTGTATCAGTTTTCACATTGACTGTACATGTCCTTAGTTCTGACCCTTTATAACTAGAGGTAGGACAATTCTATTGTATTTGCCAAAAGTTTAGGGAAATTGTACTTACGTGCTCAAAAAACATGTGACTATGCATTAAGTCTATCTCCACAATTAAGAGTGACAAATCTGATTTCTAATGATAAGTAGCACGGGTGTTTCTACCATTTTTGAAAACTACTGCACAGCAATTTCACCCAATTGTCTATTAATGTCAGCTTCTATGTTGCTACTTCTTTTTATTTGATATTCCCAAGACTTGATTTGACATTTACCCATTATTCTATATTAAATGCTGGCAATTCAAACACATTTTCTATCTTACTGCCAAACTAGTATTCATGGTCCCCCATTGCTAAGTGGTTCTTATTAGTGACATGAGATACAGAATTACATAAAACCATCTAGTTACTCCTTGTGGTATTAGGCAGCTCAACAGGGTTTCCAGAGGAGAATGGGCATTGTTTTCTGTTTTTAAATTTTCCTTCGTTCTTTTATTTTTTATTATTTTTTTTATTTTTTGCTTCTCATCAATCTAAATGACATAAAAGTTTAGACTAGTTCTCATATGAAAAGATTAATACCAATCCTCAAAGACAGGACAGGCCAGCCTCTAGATTGGATTCGCAGAAATGTCTGATTTGTTTCTGTTCATAATGGGATACATTGTTATACAAACATGTTTAATATATTATCCCTCTCTATTTATCTATATATCTGTACATAATTTAAACCCTTTCCAGTTAGAAGAAACCACCCTCTTCAATACAATATGCAAAAATCTCTATACATTGTTATATACTTCCTGTTTTTCATTATTTTTTCTCTCTCCAACATCTGTCATATTCATTGTGACCTTCAAGAGCCACAGCTTCACATTGACATAGCAATTATTCCACCAATGAAGAATGGTAAAGTCACCCCAGATCATGTGCCTGTCCTTGTCAGGGGAGAAAGTGGGCCACATGTTGTTGAAATAGGCTTTGCCAAGGCAACTAAATAAATGTTTCTCTCAGACTCCACTTTTCCACAATCTATTACCTTTAGTCCAACCTGTGCATTAGCAAGGCCACTTAAAACATTAAGGAAACAAAGTTTGCAAGTGCCCTATCTAAACAGACCCATAATTTCCTAGAAATCTGGAATGTTAAAGTGACAGCATAATTATGAGTGTGGGATGTGAGCTGTATCTTATAAAGTTAGCACATCTTTTTGTCTAATTTTTAGCAGACCTTGTCCCCTATTTTCAGACAACTCTCAATTGACTTCTGACTATTGCTGTGTGTGGGAAAATGCTTCCTTCCCACATTCATGGCTAGCTCAAATCTCCCCCACTTGAAGAAAAATAAAACCAGCTGTGTAAAAACATAACCTAATTTTCTTACTGCCACAATTTCCCCCAGACCAATATTCTGGGGAATCTGTAACACAGTTAACTGGGCACTGGCTTAGGGAGTTGACCAGTGTGGTAAGAAGGTACAGAAGAAGTAAACTTTCCAAGGCTTTTAAAATTATAAACAGTGATCCATAATCTAAAACAATGTGGACAGAATGACTTCTCAACTTCCACATATGTACCCAACAAGCTATCAAAGATGGCATTTCTCCTTTTCGAGATGCCTTTGCTTTTCATTTTAAAATGATTCACCTGTTGAATCATGTTGGGGTGGAGAAAGAAGGATCAATAAGAGAGCTCTGGGCAGTGAAACTAAATATTTCTGCCCACTATTTACAATGACCCTTAATAACAATTTATCTTCTCCTCCTACTCAGAAACAGGTTAAATGACCAGTGAGACCAGACAGAGGACCAAAGCTGACTTCAGGAGGGATTGAAGCATAAGACAATTCATCAAACCAAGAAATGCAATTAGTTGTTTTTCAGTCAGTCAACCTCTTAGCCAAATTCAAACAAGCATGGTTGGACTCTCTGCAAAGTGGCATTGACCAAAATGACAGAAACATGCATAGAAATATTAGAAGATGGGGCGCCTGGGTGGCACAGCGGTTAAGCGTCTGCCTTCGGCTCAGGGCATGATCCTGGCGTTATGGGATCGAGCCCCACATCGGGCTCCTCCGCTATGAGCCTGCTTCTTCCTCTCCCACTCCCCCTGCTTGTGTTCCCTCTCTCGCTGGCTGTCTCTCTGTCAAATAAATAAATAAAATATTTAAAAAAATTTTAAAAAAAAAGAAATATTAGAAGATAATTGGTCCAAAGAAGACAAATATGGGTGGTTAGAAATGGAGTTCATAGTTATTGAATACCTCATTTAATCCTTACAACTTTTTTTAATAAATTATGCTTACTATTCTTGTTTATAACTTATATAATTGATTCCTGAAATATCAGATAATGCTTGAGATGAAATGGGAAAATACACCTCTTTATTGTCAAATTAACATTTCTCCTTTCCAGTAACTTATTTAAAATTTTCATTAAAAAGATGGCTATAAAACAATAGTTGGTTCTGAACATTTTTTACATAGATCATTTTGAGAATTTGAATGAGAATTATGGGTCTTCTTTCCCAGAAAGTTGTGCCTACAGAATGTGTACATATACCCAAAATTACTGACACAGTTTCAGGCGACACCACTGACTGAATTTCACAATTTCATGGCCCCCTAAGCATCCTGCTCCTTACTTCAATACCCGTACACTGCACACACACACACACACACACCCCCCAAATTCCCAAAGACTGCAGCCTTGTTCTTTCTCTGAGTCCTTACACCATCCCCTATTCCTTGATATCTAATTTTAAATTTTCCCCATTAATTCCTTGAACAAAATCCTTTTCAACCACAAAATAATCTGTTCAGAGAAATGTGCCCTTTATATTCCAGCCACACACAGAAGATGCTTAAGAATCACGTGGGGCTTGATAGAAAGGAAAATGCAAGGACAGGTAAGCCACGATTACATGAGATCCTACGTATTGCCTTTGGACCGTGGAATGTTTCCACTTAGAAAATGCTGAGACTGTCTCTAGTCATTGCTTCTTCTGCATCTTTTATCCACTAAATCAAGGATTACAGCATGACCCTGTGATGTTTTACACAATCAATGTCGAGCTCTGTCCTATAGTTAACTGAATTTCAGCTTCAGTGAGCCAAATCCACACACTTACAGGACACAAAGTTTGAGCCCAAGTTTTGGAGCTTTAGAAGAAAGATATCCTTACTTCTTCCTCTATCTCTGTTCAGCATGATACTCCCTCATTTGATGTCTTTGCACTGTGGGGTCAAATCTCTTTGCCTTTGTGTCTGACCTAAGGCCATCTGAAACTACCAGGCAAGGACTAGGACTGCCATGGGGCTTCTTTTCATGTGGCAACGTCACAGAGCAAATATGCTCATCCTGGAGAGGAGTCGTGTCCCGCTTTGGTTACAGCTAGGTAGGTCAGTTATCTCAGCTGGCCACCTTATGAAGTCCCCTGAGAACAGAGTAGAAAATTGTTATCTGATGCTGAGAATTGCAGAAATCTCAGAAAACGTTTTGATACTTGATCAGAGCTTCAAACCTACTTCTCCTTTACTAAGAAGACAAAAACAAAAACACGTGCTAATGTGATGACAGGTATCACATGCAATGCCATGTTATTTTCAGCTTCCTTGACTGAACCTAGTTATCATCTGAAATGAAAATACATGAAAAAGGCTTTTTAAAAAGAAGTCTGTACTAAAGATCGCTTCCTAGGAAGTGGATTTAAGACAAAGAATGTATGATGCACATAGCTAGATTTTTGCTTCCCTTCCCTGGTTTTATCACAGTTACACTATGCGAATAATCAGAGAAAGAGAAAACAAGTGTTTCTCCAATTTTTACTGGCCATTTGTTTCTTTTATAGACTCTACTCCTCCTCGTCTTGTTTTCTCAATGAAATGATCAGTTTTTCGTGTAGACAGTGCTGAATCTACAACTAAGAAGTTAATTACAGAATTTGCCATTAAGGAAACAGGATGGATGAGTGTGAGAGGTTTGTGTGAACCTCAGAAATACCAAAGTGAGCTTGAGTTGTGACTTAACGAAGGCCAGCTAGTGAACAGTGGCTGGGAAGAACGGGTAGTCCCAGGGACATAAACTGTCTGAACAAGGCCTCCCGCTAAAGGATCATTCAGCAGCTATCCTATAATGAATGACCTGCTGAATCTTGAAGTTGTTAACTTTGGAGGAACTCACAATCCTAGATTTGGAAGCAATTTCTGAGTAAACCTGGGGCAGGTGCTCTAGTCACTGACCTGCCACAGGCCACAGAAAACCCATCAAGTGGAAACCAAAAGCAAAGAACAAAAAGGGGTGGGGGTGGGCCGAAATGAGAAGGACATTGTGAGTCCAAACATTCTCAGCCCGTAAGGGACAGGCAGAAACCAGGATACTATTCCGTTAATACAACATGAGAGCCAACTTCGAGGAGTTCTCAGAGAACAAATGCCACCTCAAAGACCTTCTTTGGTGCTTGCTAAGACCCAAATGATTAATCATCAGAGGAAACTTGGCCTTTTTCCAAAGCTTGGTGATGATTTGAAGTGCCCTTTCATCTACACAGTTGGAAGCAGCCAGAAGTTTGAGTAGCGGCCCTGTTCCACCAGGTAGAGGGTTAGACACTGCTAAGTAATCTATTATTATTTAATTTCTTTATTGTCCATATATCTGAGTGGAATCCTACACTCAGAAGGGGAAAAAATGAGATAGGAAAATCTCAAAAGGGATATTTCCTACCCGGGGAAAAATGACACAAGATGCTCTTTCCACTTCCTATTACCAGCCCCCTTTGCAGACTGGGTATAACCCTCATCTACATCACGTGAAATCTGACTCCTGAGTTGTTTTTTTCTTTTTTAAAGATTTTATTTATTTGTTTGACACAGATAGAGACAGCCAGCGAGAGAGGGAACACAAGCAGGGGGAGTGGGAGAGGAAGAAGCAGGCTCATAGTGGAGGAGGCTGATGTGGGGCTCGATCCCGTAACACCGGGATCACGCCCTGAAGGCAGATGCTTAACCGCTGTGCCACCCAGTCGCCCCTGACTCCTGAGTTTTGACGAAGGCGCTTAGGGTTGCATCTGGTAAATCTGTTTCACCAGTTTTTCAAATGATGTCTCTTACGGACATATGAAGCAAGTAAGTGAAAAAAAAGATAGTTCTGACCTGAGCCTAAATATGGTTTCGCTAAAAATGAACCATTTATTTAGGAGGAAACCGGCTTTAATAATCATACCACATTTTAATTCAGTCTCCAAAACCTATTCTCTGCATTAGACACTATTAGTGCCTTGGCAAACTGTGTCCAACAGTTTTTCTGAGACTTTTGTTTTCTTTTCTTTTTATATTCTGAGATTTCTTCAAAGTAAAAACAACAATGATGAATCATGAAAAAATTACTTTTGCCTTCCAAAATACTCACATCTGGTCTTTGTTTAAATAACTCTAGCTGTCATTTTTCCCTACAGAAATCAACCACAAACCATGAAAACAGACATCAAGTTTGGTATCATTGTAGTTCCCAAAGGCCTGCCACCTTTATATTGGTTTCCCCAAAAGGCAAAACCACCTAAATACCACAGGAATCACTACCAGCCTATATTTCTTCCTGACGTGATCCCTCAGTGAAATAGTAAATGTTTCATTCCTGCGACTACTGTTTCTCGCTGTCTCCTTTCATTTGCTTTCAGCATGAGTGAGACATTTATTTTTGACAGTTTATTATTCTATGAGGAACTACTCATGTTGGACTGTAAAACACTAGAATCTTTTTCAGAATAGTTACTGAGCACTTCCTCTTCCATCGAAATACAGGCTACACCTTTACAGAATTCCTATTAAATATCAATTATTGCAGTAGCATCATCGAATGATTTTGAAATGTGATAAAAGCAGGTGGTCCAAACTGCCATGTATTTGCCAGCTTCATATCCAAAGGAACGAGGATTTAGACCCTCATTTTTGTTGAGAAGAAAACAAGTGATTTTTTTAAAAGATTTTATTTATTTATTTGAGACAGAGATAGCACGAGAGAGCACAAGCAGGGAAGACAGCGAGAAGCAGGCCTCCTGTGAGCAGGGAGCCAGATGCGGGGCTCGATCCCAGGACCCTGAGATCACGCCCTGAGCCAAAGACAGATGCCACCCAGGCGCCCCAACAAGTGATTTTAGAACTCCCTTGACTGTTCCCAATCTTACTCAGTTAAGAGGCCCTAACCTTCCCCTTAGCTTGACTAAACTTCAGACATTCTTTTTCCAGACTATAGGCCCTGACCTCCCTATTTTTTTTAGAGCATTTACTTTATAAAACTTGTAAATTCTTTCTTTGTCCTTTTGAGATGTAAATTAAAAAAAAAAAAAAAGGTTCTTGCCAGTCTTACAATTCAAGAATATCTTTCTCAAGGACAAGCGAGCCCTCTCTTTGAAATGTAAACACCCAGAAAGCCAGTGCCCCTACGTCCTGGTCTCTTTGAGAGAGTAGGAAACTAACTTGGTGGGCACCTTGCTCCAAGTTGTAAAATTGTCTTCTGTCATGAAGATGACTTTTCCTTTGGGTAAAGCCGATTAACAAACCCAGATGACCTAGGACCCCACCTCCTCACCCACGTCTTAAAAGGACTTTCCCACTCTTTGTTCTAGTGAAGCTGAAACTCACACTCAGTTCTTATGTCTCCTACCGTACTGGCCTTGAAGAAAGTCTTACTTGCCAGGTAACTTTGTCCAGCACAATTTCTGCTTTGACCAATGCTTATAACATTCCATTCTATAGTATCAGTATAATCAAGGTTTCGCCATGCCAGTCTCCTGACATATTTTTAAGTATAAAAAAAAAGAAGATATCAAAAACAGACTTAAGGCTATTACGAGATATCAGAACTGATATAAAATCAAACCAGCTGCTAATAGAGCTATTAAAATGGTCATAGAAAAAAAAAAAGTTCAGGAAAAAGACCAGGACCAAAAAAAAGAAAAGGTGATTTATTCACTTCCTGTATCTTTCTTCAAAGGACTCAAGCCAGTTTGGAATCAATAAAATAATAAACACAAGTAAAAAATAAAAAGGAAGAATAATACAAATACTCCTCCCAGAAGCAATAACCATAGGTGTTGTGATTAAGCCTCATATTTGGTTCTGAAGTTTCTGACAGCCGAGGAAAGAAGGAAAGAGTCAATTCCTCAAGGCAACTTTTCTGAAGTAACTTCTAAACAATGTGTTCATGTAGAATTTCACGTACAGGATACTAAGAAATGTAATAGAGAATGTTTTCATGTTAAATGTGAACTGGGTAGGTTAAATGTCGGACTCTTGGTTTCCAGTCAGGTCATGATTTCACAGTCACGAGATCGAGCCCCACATCAGGCTCTATGCTCAGCACAGGTCAGCTTGGGATTTTCTCTCCCTCTGTTCCACTCCTTCCCTCAAATAAATAAATAAATCTTTTTTTAAAAAATGTGAAAATACTTTAGCGTTTACAACAAATGCTAGAACATATTTGCTATGGTTATTTGTATTAATTTGTCTCTTTTTTATGAAGAAACTTTATTGTTTAGAATAGCTTGAGATTTATAGAAAATTTGCAAAGATAACACAAAGTGTTCCCTATAACCCAAACTCAATGTTTCCTATTATTAACATTCTATATTTGTAAGGTGCATTTGCGGCAATTGGTGAGCAAATACTGATATGTTATCATAACTAAACTCCATACTTTATCCAGAGGTCCTTAGTTTTTATCCACTATCCTTTTTCTCTTAGGAACCTCTCCAGGATACTATATTACATTTAGTCATCAAGTCTCCTTAAGTTCCTCTTGGTGTGACAGTTTCTCAGGCATTTCTTTCTTTCTTCCTTCCTTTCTTTCTTTCTTTCTTTCTTTCTTTCTTTCTTTCTAATTCCAGTTAGTTAACATACAGCATTATATTAATTTCAGGTGTACAATATAGTGATTCAACAATTCTATACATCACCCACTGCTCATCAAGAAAAGAGTACTCCTAATCCCTTATGGTTATTTGTTATAGTGACCACTGATAGAAGCAAAGGGCTTAACCCAGTAATATGAGAAGGTGCAGGAAAGGTGATTCTAGAAGGAGAATAATGGGGTGTGATTGTATCAGGCTTTGCTTGTAAGACTGGAATTGAGAATAAAGTTTGAAGTGCCTTAAGAGATGTAATATTCTCTTTTTCTCATTTATGCTTTGGAAACAAGTAACCCAGTGGCAGAGTTGGTTTTCTATTGTGAATTTAAGAAAGCTAAGAAATGTTCAGAACTGGATGGAGGTCCACCCACCTTTGTCCAGAAATAGACCCTAGAGGCATCACTGGTGTTTTGCACAACTCCAGGAGGCACATTTGCATAAAAAACAATGTGATTCGAGTTTTCTGGCACTATGTGACTTATGGCAGTGCCAGAATATGGGGAACCAAAGTTAGGATTTAGAGGCTGCTTTAGACAACCTCTAACTCCAAGGCCACAAGAACACATGGAATAAATATATTTTAGCAAGAAAATTTTTGTGGCCGGTGGTAGTAGTCACCTACTACCATCTAGAAAGAGTTTAATAATAATTTCAAAGTGGTCTGATTCTGGGAAACATAGCATATGGTGGTAAGGAAAAGAAACTGTAGAATTTTCTATTGATAGTTATTTTTTCTCTCTCAACTATCATCTGAATTGTGAGCATTCTCCTGACAGTTTATTCCTCTGCTCACTATAATAATAATAGTAACAACAACAACAACAACATTACTGGTATTTGTTATGTGCCACACACTGTTCTAAGAATATATATATATACTCATTCAAATTTCATAAGGCCTCAATAACAAAAGTACTATTGTTTCCCCCATTTCACAGAGAAAACTAAGGCACAGTCTGGTTAAGCAACTAGTCTAATGTGATGTAGAAAATGCATAATGAGGAGCACCTGGGTAGCACAGTTGTTAAGTGTCTGCCTTCGGCTCAGGGCGTGATCCCGGCGTTCCGGGATTGAGTCCCACATCGGGCTCCTCCGCTGGGAGCCTGCTTCTTCCTCTCCCACTCCCCTGCTGTGTTCCCTCTCTCGCTGGCTGTCTCTCTGTCACATAAATAAATAAAATCTTTAAAAAAAAAAGAAAGAAAAAAAAGAAAATGCATAATGGAAGCAAGATTTACACTCTGACACTCTGAATTCAGAACTCATTCTTTGGACAGAGACAGAGAGTGCCCTTCAATTATTAGAAGCGCTCCCTTGTAATCTTCAAATGATTTTGCTGGAAAAATGAGAATGGGGTCATGTGAATCCTTACCAATTAGTTATCGGTATAAAGAACATGGGTCATTTCCAGGATGAGACAGTTAGGATCTAATGTATCTCCTCCATTCTTATCTTCCTCTTTATAGTGAGTTGGAAGCCACCTATGAGACAACAGTGTCACAAGATGGAGAAGGGCCAGATCCCAGAGTCATCAGATAGAGGAAAGCACCCATCAACCTACAAAAGACTTTGTATTAAGTGAGAGCTAAACTTGAAATTTTAACTGGAAAGGAAATTTATTATCTCACATAGTCTTTTCTACTTTTACTAATACGGACCTCTTAAATACTACCCTATGGTTCTCATTCACAGCTCTATATCCATTCCCTAGATGATTAGATCCACAAACTTGATTCTAAAAATTATCTATTTGCTAACGGTTTCCAAGAGTAAATCCAAATTTGATATTCCCATATCTAACTACTGTTTAGAGGATGTAGATTCAATATCTTGAAAGCTTATATCCATAATGAAAACTCTCAGTAAACTAAGAATAGAGGGGAATTTTCTCAACTTGATAAAGAATATCTTCAAATAATCTATGGCTAACACCATACTTAATGGTGAGAAACTAGAAGCTTTCCTCTAAGATCAAGAACAAGGCAAGGATGTTCCATCTCACCACTCCTTTTCAACATCATGCTGGAAGTCGTAGCTAATGCAATGAGATAAGAAGGAAATAAATGCTACAGATATTGCAAAGGGAAAAAAAATAAAACTGTCTTTGTTCATAGAGGACATGATCACCTACGTAGAAAATCTGAAAGAACTGACAAAATTTCTTGGAACTCATAAGTGTTTTTCTGACAAGGTTGTAGAATACAAGGTTAACATACAAAGCCAATTCTACACATCGGCAATGAACAAGTGGAATCTGAAATTAAAAACCAATACCATTTATATTAGCACCCCAAAAATGGAATACTTAGACATAAATATAACAAAATGTGTATAAGATCTATATGAAAAAAGTTACAAAACTCTGATAAGTGAAATTTTAAAAAGAACTAAATAAGTGGAGAGATACTCCATGTTCATGGATAGCAACACTTAAATATTGTCATGATGTCAGTTCTTTCCACCTTGATCTATATATTCAATACAATCCTAATCAAAATCCCAAAAAGTTATTTATGTGATATTGACAAACTGATTCTAAAGTTTATGTGGAGGGGCCAAAGACCCAGAATATCCAACACAGTACTGGAAAGAACAAAGTTGTACCTCAAGATGTAAAACAAACCTATGGTAATCAAGATTCTTGAAGAATCAAATCGATCAATAGAACAAAATAACGAGTCCCAAAACAGACCCCCATAAATACAGCTAACTGAGAGGCTGAGACAAAAATAATTGCTGGCATAGAATTCTACACCTAGCAGAACACTCTTTTAAGAATGAAGATGAAATGAAAACATTTTCAGACAAACAAAAACCGAAATTGTTTACCACCCTCACTAAAAGAAGTTCTAAAGACTATATTTAGGATGGAGGAATATCTGCCAAAAGCTGAAGATACAAAAAGAGCAAGTAATGAATAAAAATAATGGTAACTAATGTTGATAAGTAGTAAGCAAACAATACCTCCTAAACATTTAGAAACATGTCTATAGGGATGGTGGGGTGAGGCAAGGGTAGGACATCTATGATTTCCAATTGGTTTTACCCAAAGGAAAAGTAAACTTTCTCATGTCTTCATGATAAGAGGTAATTTTACAACTTGGAGCAAGGTACCCACTGAAGTTAGGCTCCTACTTTCCCACAGAAATTGGGAGATAAAGAACTGTCTTCTTTGATTATTGCATTTCAAAGGATGGCTCCCAGGTCCTTGAAAAAGATATTCCTGGTTCCATAAAACTGGCAAAAGGCTTTTTAAGAGATGTACATCTGAAAGGGCTAGAGAAATATTTATAAAATTGCAAGTTTCTAAAGTAAATGCTCTAAGAAAAGGGAGTTCAGGGCCTAAAGAAAAGAAGTCTGTCTTAAGTCAAACTGAAAAACACAATTAAGGTTTTCTTGATCAGCAGGTGTATGGACTGAATTTTCTCTCCCCAGATTCATAAGTTGACTCCATAACTCCCAATATTTGGAGATAGGGCCTTTAAGGAGGTAATTAAGGTTAAATAAGGCCATAAAAGTAAGGCCCTAATCCAATAGGACTGGTATCTTTATAAAAAGAGGAAGAGACACAAGAGCTCAAGCACAAAGAAAAGGCCATGTGAGGACACAGTAGGAAGGCAGCCAGGAAGAGAGGACCCACCAGACGCCAACCTTACTAACATCTTAATCTTGCACTTTTAGCCTCCAGAACCATGAGAAAATAAATTTCTGTTGTTTAAGCCACACAGCCCATGGTATTTTATTATGGTAACCTATGAGGACTAACACAGTAGGTATGAATAAATGAAAGAATGAATGAACATTACCTCCCATTATTCGGTATTCATTTTAAGGCAAGTCCAGTGAGATTTAATTAAAAAATGAGAATTAGGTTGGCAAATGTGGCATTCTTCTGGCACACTGATATAATTTTTGGTGATTCTATTAGTATAACTTAGACCAGTGAATTCATGAAGAAATGGTGCTACCTTCTTATAATTTAATACTGCAAATTAAATATGACAAGTCTGGGGAGGTGGTTAGTAAAAATCCAAGGCTTATAAATCAGAACACTCAGAAGTTCATCATTAAGCTCAGTAATTGGAGAAATGTACTAAGAGCCAGGACTACCAGAACAATAAGTTTTACTGTCTAATTTCTAAAAGAGAACTATGAAGGAAGCAGTGGTCTAGAGATAGGCACTTTTGATCTGACAGAATGTAGGTTTTAAATACATCCTTACTTCAGTTCTTCTTTGCTTTAAATCTTACCATGCTTCACTTATGCTGCCACTTAATATGCTTTAATCATAATCTGTTTCCATGTTATTCAGAGTTGCCTTTAAGATTCTAATTATTAATTCATAGCCCTGAACTTAGAGGGAACAACATACCTCAGTAAGCCATATACAAAAAGCCCACAGTGAATATCATTTTCAATGGGGAAAAACTGAGAGCTTTTACCCAAAGGTGAGGAACACAACAGGGACGCCCACTCTCACAACTGTTGTTCAACATAGTACTAGAGGTCCTAGCCTCAGCAATCAGACAGCAAAAAGAAATAAAAGGCATTCAAATTGGCAAAAAAGAAGTCCAACTCTCACTCTTCACAGATGGCATGATACTTATGTGGAAAACCCAAAAGGCTTCACCTCAAAATTGCTAGAACTCACACAGGAATTCAGCAACATGGCAGGATATAAAATCAATGCACAGAAATCAGCTGCATTTCTATACGCTAACAATGAGAGAGAAGAAAGAGAAATTAAGGAACCGATTCCATTTATATTTGTACCAAAAGCTATAAGATACCTAGGAATAAACCTTACGAAAGAGGTAAAGGATCTATACTCTAGAAACTACAGAACACTTATGAAACAAATTGAGGAAGACACAAAGAAATGTAAAAACATCCCATGCCCACGGATTGGAAGAATAAATATTGTTAAAATGTCTATGTGACCCAGAGCAATTTAAACACTCAGTGCAATCCCTATCAAAATACCATCAACATTTTTCACAGAGCTGGAACAAGTAATCCTAAAATTTGTATGGAATCAGAAAAGATCCCAAATAGCCAGAGGAATGATGAAAAAAAAAAAACCAAAGCTGGTGGCATCACAATCCTAACTTCAAACTATATTACAAAGCTGTAATCATCAAAACAGTATGGTACTGGCACAAAAACAGACACATAGATCAACGGAACAGAACAGGGAACCCAGAAGTGGACCCTCAACTCTATGGTCAACTAATCTTCGACAAAGCAGGAAAGAATATCCAATGGGAAAAAGACAGTCTCTTCAACAAATGGTGCTGGGGAAACTGGATAGCCTTGTGTAGAAGAATGAAACTGGACCATTCTCTTACACCATACACAAAGATAAACTCAAAATGGATGAAAGACCTAAATGCGAGACAGGAATCCATCAAAATTCTAGAGGAGAACATAGGCAGCAACTTCTATGACCTCAGCCACAGAAACTTCTTGCTAGACACATTTCCAAGGACAAGGAAAACAAAAGGAAAAATGAACTACTGGGACTTCATCAAGATAAAAAGCTTTTACACAGCAAAGGAAACGGTCAACAAAACTAAAAGGCAACCTAAGGAATGGGAGAAGATATTTGCAAAGGACATATAAAGGGCTAGCATCCAAGATCTATAAAGAACTTATCAACCTCAACACCCAAAAAAAACAAATAATCAAGTCAAGAAATGGGTAGAAGACATAAACAGACATTTCTCCAAAGAAGACACAGAAATGGCCAACAGAAACCTGAAAAAATGCTCAACATCACTTGGCATCAGGGAAATACAAATCAAAACCACAATGAGATACCACCTCACACCAATCAGAATGGCTAAAATCAACAAGTCAGGAAACGACAAATGTTAGCAAGGATGCGGAGAAAGGGAAACCCTCTTACACTGCTGGTAGGAATGCAAACTGGTGCAGCCACTCTGGAAAACAGTATGGAGGTTCCTCAAGAGGGTAAAAATAGAGCTACCCAACAACCCAGCAATTGTACTACTAGGTACTTACCCCAAAGATACAAATGTAATGATTCAAAGGGGCACCTGCACCCCCATATTTAAAGCAGCAATGTCCACAATAGCCAAACTATGGAAAGAGCTGAGATGTCCATCAACAGATAAATGGATAAAGATGTGGTATTTATATATAAAACAGAATATTACTCAGCCACCAGAAAGGATGAATACTTACTAATTACATCACCATGGATGGAACTGGAGGGTATTATGCTGAGCGAAATAAGTCAGAGAAAGAAAATTATCATATTGTTTCACTCATATGTGGAATATAAGAAACAGCACAGAGGATAACAGGGGAAGGGACGGAAAACTCAATGAGAAGTCATCAAAAGGGGAGACAAACCATGAGAGACTCTTAACTATCAGAAAAAAACTGAGGATTGATGGAGGGGAGGTGGTGGGGGGATGGGGTAACTGGGTGATGGGCAGTAAGGAGAGCACGTGACGTGATGAGCACTGGGTGTTATACACAACTGATGAATTACTGAACTCTACATCTGAAACTAATGATGTACTATATGTTGGCTAATTGAATTTAAATAAAAAATTATAAAGCATATCAAATGAACCTCATTAACTATCTGAGTTCAGAGTCTATTAATACATTAATAGAAAAATAAAAACAATTACTTTTTCCTTTTTAATAAACTGATTTTGAAGCAGTTAAGAAGGTTCCATTAACTGGTGAAAATGATACTGCACATGAGAGGGGCTTGCCAAGAAGTAGCTTACCTAAGTATGTTCAATTAGTCAATCTAATGATAATTCATTAATTGTAAGCAATTAATAAATAACATATCTTGGACATTCAAATGGTAGCATATAATGCTGCAGCCTCTTAAAAATGTTACCGAATTTATTAATCTTGCACTGTAAAATCATGCGAGTATTTGGATAATGAACAAATGAACTTAGTATGCAGCTCTAACTTCATCTTGGGACTTTTTTTTTTTTTCATCACATTTATGTTGTTAAATAACTTACATTTTAGACATATTAGATTTTCTAAATAACTCATAAGATATGAATTAATGAGACTGTCATATCTAAAATGTAGTGACTTCTTCCTGATCTTAGTGATGTGAGGAGTAGTGGGTCTCAAGATTGTCACTACAAATATTTTCCAAAGAGCTTACTAGAGAATCATCTATGCACAAAACCACCTATGGACAGAATGCTCCATTATCTACGGTTTCAAAGCTCCTTGCCTAAAAATAACCAAAGGGCAAGATGTTCTGCTCTAAGAAGGAAATATAATAACAGTAGCTTCCTCTCTTTATTTTTTTTATTAGTTAGTTGCAGGGATTCATCCCATTTTCAGGGAGGTAAACACCTCCTTTATTAAAGTCTTCTCTAGTAGAAACCAGTAATAAAAGGAGATAATCTCTTTCTCATATACCATGTCTTTCTCTGAGTAGTATATTTTTCACATCATTCTTTTAGTTTTATTAAAAAAAACCATCCTCATAGCAGAGCCAACTTTCAAACTTTTAATACAATACCTTTCTCCAGTTTTACTTCAGAAATTGGGCTTGTCTTATGAAATGGGATGTACATAAGTTTTAAAAATGTAATAGTTTTAGTTTCTATCCCATGTGTTCCAATTATTTGAATTGTGTATTTAAATAGAGAGAGCTCCCTATCAGGTGTGCAGCCATTTTAGATATGGGCAAACTTGGCCGATTTTTAGACAAGTTTTTAGTGGGAAATCATGCTAGTGCTAGATATTATCTATCCTACCAAAAAACTAAATTCTTCAAGAAAAAAAATCATCATGCAAAATAAATTGATTTCCTAAAATACAAAAACCAAATTCTTTGTCTAGCATAACAAAGTTTTTAAAAAAGTAAGCAGGTAAAAACCTAACCCAGGTTTTCAATTTTCAGAAAGCAAACAAGAATGTAGCTATCACTATACCAGGAAAGGGATCTAGGAAAGCCCTGGAGATCCAATTAGTTTACTACCTCCAACTAGGTTTTTTCCCTACTGGGAGATCCATAAAAACAACAGGTGACATGTTTCTATAAGGACAAATGTACGTATGTGTGTGTGTGTCTATGTCATTGCATACAAGGCCAGAAGAGGCCCTGCTCTTGTTGTTTGTGATAATTTGAAAGTTGAAATGTGCAAACCCAAGCTGTCAAATTCTGTCACTTACCTTTTTATTGGTCTGTTTCAGCTTCAAGACTGAAAGAAAATGAAAGCTAACTTACTGTTTTCTCTAAAAACACTATTATTGGAATGATTATAAAACAGAACAATCAAATTCAACCATTATGTAGATCGATACACACATTTTCATTGATTCTCAGTGAGGATGAAAATGTAATTTACTTAAAAATGACAAATGTTTGTAAGAGTTAAAGAGAAGTCGAGAAGACATCATTCATAAGTGTGATCTTGTCGCTGCATGTCAGGTTTGATGTAAATAGCTTCAATGCAGAATTACTCCTCTCCTCAGCCTCCTCAGCCTTTGACCTTTTGTCTAAAAAATCACTTTCCTTTTGGTAAAAGGTCATTTGATTTCTTATGTTCCAGAGACCCTTCAGAAAAAATTCTTTTGAAAGCTGCTATTGTATTCTGTTAGGTCCATCAGTTGCAATTCTAAAAAGCCCGAAGTTCTATTTAAGTAGAAAATTAGGTTTATAACTTGTTGGTTGCTCAATTGCCCTTATTTCCAATACAAAGGAGAACATTTTATGTGAGATTTCAATCAGGAGAAGAAAAGAGGAGGTACAGGTAACTACCTGTACCCTTCTATGGCGCTGGGAGAAGCAAGGACGACAGCATAAGAATATGACAAAATTATTCACTGGAAATGAAATACTGATACACAAATAAAGGACCCTATGACATCTACCACTTAGGGGACACATTTCCCTCCTTATAACTAATGACAATCAAGAAACTAAGTATTTTTTAAAAAGAAGTTAAATACTTAAGTCAGTGTGCTTCATGATTAGAAATAATTCTAAAAAAAAAAAAGAGAGAGAGAGAGAAAGAAATTCGTGTGTCTGTGTGCGTGTGCACACACATGTGGGTATATTACATTTAGTCCTAAGTGTTTTTGTTTTGTTTTGTTTTTTAAGACAAAGTAGACATTCAAAGGTTTGCCTTTGCTTAATTGGGCTGTAAATCAGAAAACACCCTAAGTGCTGTGAAAAGTATTTAATCCACTCCAAAGTCCCAGGCTATTATACTTGCCAAATAGCCAGGGTTCTCTAGAAAGTGGAGCCCAATGCAAGAATTTAAGTCCTGATGCTTTACTTGAGAGGTACAAAATAAGGCAGTGATGACAGTGAAAAGAAAAGTGGGGCAAGAAAGGCTACAAACCAATGGGAGGCGAGGCTTTCCATGTTGTTATCACTTGCCCACAAAGCAAAGAGAGGGCAGCAAGATCAACAGGTCCAGCCACTTAGGCCATGAGTCTTCTCTGGACCAAATGTAAAGAGACACTGTGCCCTGAAGTAGTTGACAGTAATTGAAGGTAAGGAAGTGAAGAAATTTATTTGCCTGTTCCCTCCTGATTCGCTCCCCAATGGTCACCTCTTAGGGCATTAACTCCTATGCACTCTGGACCTATTATCCGGCAGCCCCTTCCACAGCCGCTCAGAATTCCAGATCCTACCCTGGTAACTTGGTGTTTCACCAAGCTCTGAAATGATAGGAGGAGCCAGAAACTCTGCTCGTGTGTCTGGCTGGCTTGGCGGGCCATCCTGTTTGTGCAGTGTGACCATATAGAAGGGCCTACTTCTCCCAGGGTAAGTGACTAACCAACAGACTGACCCTCCTGTCTTAGTGGACAGAACTGAGCGGACTGTATCTTCTGTCCAAAGAGGAAGTGACTGAGGTGGAAGAGAAGCTGGAGGTTTGTGTAGGAGGCAGTGCCTCCGAAATGCAAGGAAGAGCATAATGCATCCGTGTGTGGTAGATAAAGTCACAGGTTAGACTAGAATACAAAAGCAGGAAACACACAAGGGAAGATGCCCAAACAAAGGAATCATTTTGTGGCAATAGGATGGGTTTCTTAGACTGACTTGATACCAGATTATACGAAGTCACTCCAATTCTCAGCAGTTTCTGTTTGATATCATAGAGCTGAAGGCTGCCACACAGTCCATGGCAGACTGTATGAGTGATGGAAAATAAGTCAAAGCTACTGGCGTCTATGTTCCAGAAGATAAAGACATTGTGGGATTCACATACCACTGATGCCACTTCAGACTGAAGGCAAATGGGTAACGGCTGATGTATCCGGTCTTTTTTCCCATGATACTATGGACATCAACACAGGCTCTATGCACATTATATCTGCAAAAGTTACCTGTCATGGCTCATATTAAACAAGACAGAAACATCAATGAAATCTGAGAGTAAAGTCAGAAGAGATGAGAAACGATTTTCTAAGACATATCTTCCTTTTCCAATTGCCCAGAGAGAATAACTTAAAGTGGTGTTTTCTGCAGGGGCACTTGGAGAATCACTGCTTTGGGGCTGACTTCTGCTCCATGCCTCTAACACTGAAAACAGAAAAGAGTGGCTTCAGAGGCAAATTACCGTCTGGATACGGTTATATTGATGAGGTAGAGGATATTTTTCAGTCAATCTCATGTACTTGCGACCAGCAGAATGGGAGGTGGTTTGTCTAAACTCTTGAGGTTGATGGACTGTCCGTGAGAGAAGAATTCCAGGTCTAAGTGTGGTTTTTTTAGACCTGCTGCAATCCTTATTTAAAATGCTGACACCTGGGGCCCATCAGCATTCTGAATCATATTCATGTGGGGTGAGGACTAAAAATCTTCATTTTAATAAAAATAACCAGAGTGATTCTGAAATAAAGGTTATTAAACACTGACTTAATGTGATCTTCAAGGAAAAAAATCTACTTGGTGCCCATAAATGCTTTTGAATATTGAAAAAAAATCACCTGATACCTCAGGGTTCCTTTCTAATAGTAAAGGTGCTAAGGCTTCAAGCCGAGATTTCCATTACAGACCTAAGGAGACAAGAGCACTCCCGTGCTGTTAATTAACAACCAAGACCTATGATCTCCCCACCAATGAAAGGCTCTTAAGTAGCTCTGACTTGATCTCCCAGCACTAATAACTTAATTGGAAACATAAAAGACCATGCTAATGGAACATTAGGCAAAAGTCTTATTCAAGCACTGCTCACTAAGTAGACTGTTAAATTGCTTGATGTTCCCTCATCTTAACTGTAGTTCTCATTTCCGATATCTACCCCATTTATGTGGCTATTGACAGATGTTTGTGGTAGCCAAAGCGTCCTTTAACTCAGATCTTTACAAGTGTTCTAAGAGTCTCTAAAGAAGAGAAGATTATATGCAGGTAGAACACTCACCAAATTTGTACTTTATATAAATTACTACATATTAAAACCGAGGTTTGGCAGAAGCCAAATAACATAATGGGTTTTGTACCCCATAGGAGGCACTAGACCATATACAGAATTCAAAAGGGAAGTTTCTGGAAACTATTCGTGTGTGGTTTAACCATGAGTTCACTAGAAGGATTTAAACAGAGTAAGATTTACATATTTGAAGAGAATTTGGAGGGAGATTTCTCTGGGGAGAGCTGTGCTGCAAAACCCATCCATCATTTGGCAGGGGTATTGAGAATCTAATGGGTGAAGACTACTGGGAGACCTTTCCAGGTGTCATGCCCAGTTTAGAGACACAATGGGCAAGCATCTGACTCACACTTAGGAAATCTAAAGGGTGAGAGAGAAGGTAGCTTGCTGTTTTGACAATGGACTAAAACAGTTGGCACTGGCTTATACATCTGGATTCAGTGCAAAGAATTCATGCTTACTTTCCATGGACCAGATATGGGGGACACACACAAGAGACCTAGTGTGGGGTCATCTCAAGTCCCACCCAAAAGAATCACATAGTAGTTGACAGTGACAGAGAATTTGAAGGCATCAAGAAATTTTAAACGGCTGAGAAAGCAGTGAACAACTATCCAAAATAGAGATGCACTTGGCACAACTTAGGTAAGATTTCCTGAGTGAACATAATTGGGATAGGGAACAGTTTCTAAAGTAAAGGGAAGGAGCCCATTTTAATTTTCTAATAGTCCCAGAGAGTATGGTACCGGCTAATAATAGTACCAGGCAGTTAAGAACTCTTCTCCCTTCGTTCTCCTCCTCCCTTCCTACACCCTGACTATAAAGTGGTCACAAATA
Organism: Ursus arctos; assembly: GCF_023065955.2. Lineage (NCBI taxonomy): Eukaryota > Metazoa > Chordata > Mammalia > Carnivora > Ursidae > Ursus > Ursus arctos. The sequence continues at coordinate 63,768,136 of NW_026622985.1, read as the reverse complement.
CAGTAAGCTAGATCAGGGGAAGGAGGTGAGATGAAAAATGGAAGTGCTAGAGAGCCAAACAACCACATCTTTTCCCAGTTGTAGGATTCCAGCCCACAACTGGCTCAAGTTAGGAATAGGTAGAAATCTCAAGTTTAAGGTTAGAATTTTGATTAGTACATGGGAATGGACATTTTAATTATTAACTAGACATTGTGTTTGAACTTAAGGCAACCACAAGTTGAAGAACCACAGACTTGGCCCGTTTTCAACAGAGACAAAAGAAGAGCTGGCCCTATAAAAGAGATTTTTAAAAAACAGCAAAAGACAAATATAAAATTGTTTTATAATTACATCTCAGGAGTCATTTTGGTTCAATGTAATGATTCCTTTTACTCAATGCTTAATTCATTAAATTCACATAACTAAAAAGCAAAACTTGGAAGATTGATTTCTGTGGACATTTAGTTATTAACTGTAAAGTTGATTAATTAAATTCCTTTAAACAATTTAAATGGCAATTAGCAATTCATTGTGACTGATTTTTCTGAATACTTTAAATACCCTAAATAGCAAATAAAACATACACAAACACAATGAGTCAACGATTCCATAACTGTTCAATACCTTAGAATCATACTGGTAGCAAAAGTGCTAATAGCATGAATGAAACTTTGCTTTACTTCTTACTTTTACATCTTCATAAGGTTCTAATTTTTATACCTTCCTAAGCTTTCTGTACCAATGTTTACAACCTTTTCAGAGAATTAAAAAAATTTTTTCCAGATCTATATGAAAAACAATGCTAACTTAGAATACCAGAATCCAGGTTGTTGGCTGGTTCATTGATGTTTGTGGCATGGCACTTGGTAGTACGGTCCAAGGTAAAGCAAACTTCTGTCTCTGTAATAGATCAATTGCCTTTTCATATAAAACTTTCACTCATGGGGCACCTGGGTGGCTCACTCAGTTAAGCGTCCAACTGGGCTCAGGTCATGATCTCAGGGTTGTAAGATTGAGCCCCACGTCGGGCTCTGTGCTAGGTGTGGAGCCTGCTTAAGATTCTCTCTCTGCCCTTATATCTGAGAGACTGCTCTTGCTCTCTCGCTCTCTCTCAAAAACAAAAAAAAAACAAAAAACAAAAAACTTTCCCTCATTATATCCTGAGATCCACGTATCCCTGTCTTTAATATAAATTTTAATTTTTGAAAACTTATCTTTCCATTCCTATGGAAGTCCTTATGCCAATGCCTTGACATTATGATACATTGACCTGGTTTGTTTCAATTATGAAAATATGTGTATTCCTTATCAGTATTTTATTAAAATTCATAGGGGTTTATTCATAATGAGTACAGGCTTCATCTCCTAGGAGATGAGGGATTGAATCTCTACGCTTTTCTCCTCAGAACAGTTGGATCGTTTATAATTTCAGAACATCCTGTTTTGTAATGGTCATTGTGTATGCCTGTATGCCATAGTTGTAATCAACTTTAATAACCTTGTGAGTCATTATTATATAAGGCCATTAATTCTGATAAGTCCTTTAGCATTTAGTATGTTCCCATCTTCTGGTCATTTCTATATTAAGAAAGAAGTTTACCTCATTTTGTGGCAATCCTGTGTCATGTTGGTTCATTCATATATTTTAATTCCTCTTTCTTACACAAGAGTATACGTGCTACACATACAGAAGTATATGCTAAACAAAGAACAGAATGTCATGTGTCAACACCCTCCTACTTATTTAAATCAATAAAGATATAAAGATCCTATTGGAAATTCTTTTGTTGTACTAGAAGTACCTCTTTGCACACGTTGTGTTTTCTCTTCTGAATATGACTGTGAACGCATGGCTTTTTGCAGGCTTCCCAATTGAACCATTGGCATTATTACTCTTATTATTATTTGCTGGTTCTTTTGTCATTGAAGCGCTTCCCCTGATGTTTCAAGAGGCAGCTTTGGTTTCTGGTTAACAGATTGCTGTGGACCCATCTCATTTTGTCTTTGTACTAAACTTAGAGGCAACTACCCTCCAGGGAACAGAATTTGTGTGCTAAGGGTGAACATGAGGGTTGGTAATGAATTAGAGTAGTGCCCCTGCTGTTACGCCATTTATGATAATGATAGAGCTGGAAAAGAAGTCTTTTAAGGACATGAATTCACACTGATTTTTCCAATGTAACATATACTGAACCCAACTTTTCTTGTAGACTTGCTTTTATGCTTATAATAAATATGTAATAAATGGAGAAAATGCGTTACTTTCACAGTTGGTACCAGAATTCTTCCTCAGGAGAAATAGACCTCTCTTTCATGTTTTGATTCTTTAGAGTAAAAGGTGAGCGCTTCTCTCTTCCCAACTCCCACCATCCAGGTCTAAGAAAAAGCTGCCCCCAAAGTTTTAGTGAAGCATGTGGCTACTCGAGGGCTGCTCAGAAGCGATTTGAGTACAGCAGATAAAAGAAGGGGAGGAAAGCAAGGCTTAATGTTGTTACTGCCTCTCACAATGATGCATCGAATCACTACAGATCACAAACCACTAAATTCTCGGTCTGCATACGTGGCAGTGTGTGCAGGCGCTGTTCATGAGAGCCGAAGTGAGGGCTGAGCGCCATCACAGTTTGAGGAGCTGTGAGACAGAGTATGCAAGAGCGCAGGAACACAAAGACTTCGAGAGACCTGCAAATGCAAGTCCTCTATAAATTTGCCAAAAATTTGGCCTTGAAGCTTCCATAGACTAGAATTGGTGAGTTGGACACCAGTTTCATTTACGTACTGAAAAGTAGGAAAGTCCTCTGTCTTTAAAATGAACACTATTTGCCAGATTTAACAAATAAAAACATAGGACACTCAGTTTGGTGTGAGATTCAGATAAACTTAAAAAAAAATTTTTTTTTTAGTGTAAGTATGTCCTGTGCAATGTTGGGGGCATATTTATGCTATCAGGAAATCTACCAAGAGACACTGAATCCACCTAATGGAATGGAATGAAAATTGTAAACAGTTTACCAAATGTGATATATATCTCTAAAACTACAGCTGATACTCAGGTAATTATATGATCTGTATCCCTTATCATTATAAATACACAAAACCCTTACTGATAGATAGAAAAAGCTCCACCCCATTCATTTTTGTGTTTATTTCTGTTTTGGTCATCCAGATTTTGCATTGTCTCTTCATCCTTTGCTTTCCATGGGCCCCATGACAATATGTAACCACTCATGTTTTTTCTAAACCTACTTTCCAAAAATTTCACAATATCTGTGTGTGAGTGCTGAAGAGTCAAGTAGAAGGTCTATAAACTGCTTCTTCAGCTCCAGTTAACTCTTCTTCAATGCACAAAACATATCGTGATCTCAAACACTCAAAGACACCCATGTAAGTTTTACAAAATGATGGTAATGACGTCATCCAGAAAATGGTCCTTCTCACATTTCCACACCTCATCTAGCTCATCAGAGCCTTCTCAGCCTCAACTGCCTTGCAGTGATGCTCTGGGGAAGGTGGGAAGTTCCTTTTCATAGAAATAAACATGGAATTTGGTAGGAATAAAAAACATGGGTTAAAGAAAATGTCTGCCTCATTCTGCAGGAATCCTACAGCGTACTGGGAGACATGGAGCCTTACCTGCATTTTCTCAGCATTTTTGCCCTCTTTCCTGATTTCACACTAGCTGTACTCCTTCTGCACCACCACTCCCCCACCCCGCCCCAGTCTCCTGCCTTCCCAAGCATTTTTATATCCTGGGACTTTATACATGCAGTGATGTGAAGGGAATTCTCAATTTAGTTTTGTCATATGATGAATCAGAGACACAAAATTAAGAATCCATGAGGGATACATATTTCAAGTGAAAGATGCATAACTAAAGATCTTCAGCAAGAAACCAGTGGTTTATGCAAAATCCTTTCCAAATGAAACAGAAAAAATTTGTAAAAGTTACCAAAAACTTTACAAAAGTGATTGTGTAGCAGTGAAATGGATTTGGGAAAAGTTTAAAAACATGGCACTCTCGAAGTCCTGCAGAGAGAAGAGCTGACTAAACTCTGCCCAGCTGTGATAAAGCACCCCCAGTGACCCCAGCCTTCACAGGGATAAGATAAGAAAGGGAGACAGGCTTGCTTGGCTTGCCAAGAAGTGGGAAACACTCTTCAAGCCTCTTTTTATCTGTACAGAAGGGACTGGACTAAATTGGTGATCTGCAAGCTGGGCTCCAAACCTACCTGGTATTTCTGTGGCGACGCAGAGACAGAGGAGGTGGGGCCGAGCATCACATTCCTAAACCAGAACAGATCTAATTTTTTTACATATTGGAATTTGCAGAAAATTTCCATCGAAACAAAGGTTTAGCATCTGTGTGTTTCCCAGGGCTGCCATAATAAACACAAACCTAATGGCTTAAAACGACAGAAAATTATTTTCGGTTCTAGAGGCCTAAAGCGTGAAGTCAAGGTGTGGGTAGATCTCTACTTCCTCCAACAGCTCTTGGGAGATTCTGTCCCTTGCCTCTTTCAGCTTCTGGTGGCTCTTGGCATTTCTTGGCTTGTGGCTTCTCAATCCAGTCTCTGCGTCAGCTTTCACACAGCCTTCTCATCTTCATGCATCTTCTGCCCTTCTTTTCCCTTATAATATCACTCATCATGGATTTTGGGTCCCCGCTAGTCCAGGATGATCCCATCTGGAGATCTTAAATTAATTTCATCTGCAATGATGGTTTTTCCAAATAAGGTCACGTTCACATGTTCTGAATGAACACGTCTTTTGGGAGGCAGATATTCCACTCAATGTTGGTTCTTTTCATCTATGTTTTCAAATATGGACTAACACATGCTTGTTGCAATAAATAAAACATACAAAGACGTATAGATAAAAAGCTAATTATCTGCTTCCCTCCAAAGTCACCTTTCCAACATTTCTCTCCAACTCATTCATATCTACTGCCCCTTCTCCCAATCAATCTGATAACCTATGTTAATAACCCTGCGTTTGTAGTTCTGGGCTTTACTTCAGTCTCATGTAATTTTACACGTGCACGTACATGCATGCATTTACATGTACCTCTGCATTGATAGGGAGTCTGGGATTGATTATAAAAATTGTATCATATTATGCACACTCCTCTGTATCTTATTTTTCTCACTTAAAAATGCCTTCAGTATAACTGGTATAGTTCTAATTTTTAGTATGTTTACTGGAGGCATAGTAGCAAAATATTTCACAGTGTGGACAAACCAGTATTTATTTAAAGCCTTCCCCTATTTATGGATATTTAGTCTATTTCCAACTTTCAGTATTTTTGCCCATCTGAGAAATTCTGTAATACATAATTCTGTACATACAATTTTATAAGCTGATGATTTTATTACTACAGTTGACCCTTGAACAACACAGGTTTGAGCTGCATGGGTCTACTTATATGCAGATTTTTGAGGGCATAGTACTGTAAATGTATTTTCTCTTCCATATGATTTTAACATTTTCTTCTCTCTAGCTTACTTTATTGTAAGAATATAGTATATAGTACACAGAACATACAAAATATATGTTAATCAACTGTTATTGGTAAGGCTTCCAGTCAACAGTAGGTTATTAGTAATACTTTGGAGGAGTCAAAGCTACAAGTGAATTTTTTTTTTTTTTTTTTGAGAGCGAGAGAGAGAGAGAGAGAGAGAGAGCTGAGTGAGAAGCCTGAAGCAGGCCTCCATCTCAGGACCCCGAGATCTTGACCTGAGCTGAAACCAAGAGTTGGACACCTAACCCACTAAGCCACCCAGGTGCCCCGATTTTAAGGTTTTAAAAGTAATTTCATCCAATTCATATTTTACTTAGGATATCCTCTGAAATTTTGTCTAACATGCATTCAATTTCTCCTGAAATTATAAGCTTTTTTTTTTCTCCTTTAGTTTGTTAATTAAGCCAATCATAATGAGATTTTGCTATTGAACCACCTTCGAATTTCTGTATAAATTCTAGGGGCCTAATAAATCTTTTGATACCATGCCAGATTGAAATACCTTTACCAGGTTTGGGAATTAAGGTTGTACTGGCTTCAAAAACAATTTGAGGAACTTTTCATCTTTTTCTATTGTGTAAATTGATTAACATGAGACAGACCTGTTCTTTTGAGATTATTTAGAATTCAGGAAAATATCTGGTCACAATGTCTCTTTTAAGTGTGATAAAATATACATATACAATATAACACAAAATTTACAATTTTAACCATTTTTAAGTGTGCAATTTAGTGGCACTAAGTACACCGACAATAGTGTGCAACCGTCTCCACTATCCATTTCCAGAAATTTGTCATCATCCCAAACAGAAACTCTGAACCCACCCTACATTCCACTTTTTCTCCAGCCCCAGGTAACTTCTATTCTATTTTCTGTCTCTTTGTCTATTCTAGGAACCTCATGTAAGAGGAATCCCAATATTTATCTTTTACAGCTGGCTTATTTAACTTAGCATAATGTTTTCAAGGTTCATTCACACTGTAGCAAGTATCAGAACTTATTCCCTTTAGCTGATCCATTGATCTGTTGATGACACTTGGGTTGTTTCCACTTTTTGGCTCTTTTGAAGAATGCTGCTATGAACACTGGTGTACAAGTATCCGTTTGAGTCCTTGCTTCCAGTTCTTTGGGGTATAGACCTGGGAGTGGGATTGCTGGATCATACGGTTTATGTTTAATTAATATATAAAACACCAAGCTGTTTTCCACAGTGCCTGCATCATTCTACATTCCCACTAGCAAAGTACAGTCTTCATTCACAATGGTTTTTTTAATGAGATCACCTTTCTCTCTTCTTTGGTCACAAACGTTCTGTTCTAGTTCTATACTTTGTTATCAATTTTGGTAATGTTGACTTTGTTGAGAAATCAGTTTTGGGGGGGATTTTCAAGTATGTCTCATTCTCTTTCCCTTTTACTGTACCACTTATCAGAGGGATTTAAGACTAAAATTTCTTTTTCCTATGTGCCATGGGTTTTGATAGTCATCCTTTTTTACCGTTCTCAGATAGTCTAATTTTAGTTTTCATGTGGTTTTGATCCATGAGTTAACCAGGAATGCATTCATATTTTTCAAGTAGTTATTATCCGGGCATTAAAGAGAAAAAAAGGGATCATCATTTCCTTATTTATAATTTTTAAAAATATGGTCAGAGAGAGTTGTCTGTAAATATTATGCTTTTTTCTTTTTAATATTTGCTTATTTATTTTAGAGACAGAGCAGGGGGACGGGCAGGAGGAGAGGGTGAGAGAGAATCTTAAGCAGACTCCCCGCTGAGCACATATAGATCTCACAAGCCCGGGGTCATGACCTGAGCCAAAATCAAGAGTCACATGCTCAAATGACTGAGCCACCCAGGTTCCCCAACATTTTGCTTTTAAAATTTTATCAAGATTTGCTTTGTGGTCAATTACATGATCCATTTTCTTAAATATTCCATGGACAGAGAAAATAATTTATATTCTATATTCAAGGGATATATGTTTCTGAATTTTTCTTTTTGTTTTGATCTCTCTCCATAAGAAAATGTGTTGACATCATTGATCAATTCCCCTATATATTATTCTAAAATGGGTATTAAGGTCTCCCATTATAATTGTAGTTTTGTAATTTACCCTTGTGTATCGAATAGATACTGCTTTCTATAGTTAGTTGTTACGTAATCTTGGGTACTTTGGTGTTTTAGAACCTTCATAAATTGTTCATTTATTCACTTTATTACTACAAAATGACCCTCTGCTTAGCTTAATTAATACTTTTAATTCTATGTACCTCTTTTCCTACTATTAACATTGTTCCTGATACTGCCATACCAGCTTTTTTTTTTTCTTTTTTTGCAATTTCTTAGTATCTCTTTACCCATCCCTATATTACAATCCTTCCTCCAAGTCCTGTGACCTTGGTTCTCAGGTGCTCTGCTCACCCAGAGGGGAGAAGGTCCCCACCAGCACTGTCCATCAGAATTAAACCTTCGCCCGTGGTCTTATTTTGAAACCCCAGGGCAGGCACACCTTTCTTCCTCTAACAGATGATACAACCTTGTTAGATAAGAAAACAAGTGACTGAAAATCGTGCTTCCTTCAGGCCACAGTATTTCCAGAATCCTCTCATCCTCCATTGCTTTACTCCTTGATAATTTTTCTTGTTGCTCTCTGCTCTTAAATTCCCTTACTTAAATGAGGGGGAAGGAATGTTTTTACAGAGAGTTAGGAGACTTGTGTTTTTAATAAAACTCTGCCAGTAGTTGTGTGACCTTAATCAAGTCAGTAATGTCCCCGGAATTATGTTTTCAGTTGTAAATTGTCCAAATTGACAAGATGACCTCTAGGGTCCTTTCTAGCCCCACGATTCAATTTCTACCATTCTAGAGAGGAAAAATCAAGAAGGGAGGGGGAGGATGTGAAGTTAGCACAGGTGAAGTACCTAAGGGCAACTGCAAATTTGCAGGGCTAAGGACAAAGAATCCTTTTTTCTGGTCTTAATTATATAAGAAAATATTATAAGCAAAGCTACTATATGGCATCACTAACTTTTAAAATAATAGGTGTGAATTGGGCTATATGCTTTAAAGCTAATTCTATGGTTCATTTAGACACCTATTAATGTAAATTGAATACCTTAAAATTACATATCGGCCTCCATAATTTTCTAATTCAACCCCGAAGTGACGAACAATTGTGTATTTGATAGGCACCTACGTATGAGAGAGGGAATTATTTTGTGTGTATTTATTTCAAGTCACGGTACACTTATCAACCATTGCAGCTAAAATCAGAATCAAATGCCATAGTATGATAATCCACCTCTCCGAAGTTTAATGGCGAGAGCAGGTTAAATTGTGCAGTGTAAGTTTCCACATCCACTCACAAAAATTGCAGCATTTCTCTTCTTTATCTGAAGGAAGGAGAGTGTGGCAGAAATAATCCCTTAGATTTCTGGTAAATCTTAACACTTAATTGACTGTCCCAAAGCCTCTCTACAGTCCAACAGTGAGAATTCTGGGAAACAAGTCACATTCTAATGCTTCACTCCAAGTACATTGTTTCTTACGTGGTCTGAATATTTGTAGACTCCAGAGTCAAAGCTGAGATTTTGCTTCTCCTGAACACAAGTAAACCAGACACAGGCCTCCATTCTCAACACTCTATTCTTTAAAGTGTTTAAACCAATAGATTTACTGAGTGCCTATTATGAGCATTAGTTTGCATTAACATGTGAGATAATAAAGCAGAATAAATATAAAAACATGGAAGATCTGATATCTACTCTTAAGGAATTCACCTGATTCTGGATATATTTTTTAAAATGCTGTACAAAATAACATGAAAAATAGCTACAAGACAAACTCAGACAACTAAAATGTCATTTGGTCAGCTGAAGAATGGCTACCCAAAGATATCCACATCCTCATCCCTTAGATCTGTGACTCTGTTACCTTACCCAGTAATATGGATTTCACAAATGTGATGAAGAATCTTGAGACAAGAGATTTTCCTGGATTGTATGAGTGGGCAGAATAGAATCCCAAGGGTCCTTATAAGAGGGAGATAAAATGGTCAGAGACAGTAGCAGGAGATGTATGAAGAAAGCAAGCAGTTGGAATGATGTACAGAAAGGACCACAAGAACGCGCTACAAGCTGAGAGAGGCAAAGAAACGATTCTTCCCTCACACCCTTCAGAGGGAATCGGCCTTCTGGATACCTTGACTTTAGCCCATCAAAACTGAGTATGGACTTCTGACTTCCAGAACTGTAAGAGAATAAATCTGTATTGCTTCAGCCACTAAGTGTGTGGTAATTTGTCACAGCAGCAATAGTCATGGTATGACTGGAAGAGATAAAGGTGGAAGATAATACCAAATTAAACAATGAAATAAAGCCTAAGAGAAAGGAATTATTGATAACACAATGATGACATTGTGTTAGATGGGAACATCTTCTCCTGGTCTTTATTTCCATGAGGAAGACTTTTATCTAACACCCCTTCTCTCTCCTGACCCTTTATTCACTCAGACCCTGATAATATAAAATCACGTCTCTGGTGAATTTGGAAAGACTATCTGTGCATGCTCAGCCCAGTTCTGCTTGTAAAAAAGCTTCTTCCGGGGATGAGCATGTCTGCTCTTCTTCCTTTTCCCATGGGTGGGTTGGCCCCCGTGGTGCTGCTATAACAAGTTAGGTGAGTCCGCCTAATTTGGGGCATTACTTACACTCAGCAGACGAATCTGTCTGTCAAACAAAACTGCATTGCCTAATCTGTCTTTATCATTAATAAGGAGCTATTTTGCCGGTGTCTTTTTTTCCCCAAAATTCTCAAGTTATTCAGAACCCCGGGTGGGAAAGAGAAGTGCAATTTTGTTTTAATTTTAAAAGATTTTATTTACCCATTTGAGAGAGAGAGAGAACATGATGGGGGGGAGGGGCAGAGTGAGAAGGAGAAGCAGAGCTCAATTCCAGGATCATGACCCAAGCCAAAGGCAGACACTTAACTGACTGAGCCAACCAGGTGCCCTGAGAAGTGCAATTTTTTTAGGGAGGAGGAGTGGGTCTCAAATTCTCGAATGTTAATGTTTATAGAGTGCATACCATGCAGCGGGTACTATAGAAAGCATTTTGTATATGTCATTTCACTCTCACAAAGACGTTACGAGATTAAGTACTAACGTTACTTTTATAGCTAATAACACTAAGGCACAGAGAGGTTAAGTCACTTGTCCAGGGTGTCACAACTTAGAAATGAGAGTTATGATTCACATCCAGGTCTTTCTCACTTCAAAGCCAAGGCTTCTGAACACTCCGCATATTGCCCTTCCTCCTGCAGGCCATGAGGTTGAAACTGGGTACTAACAATAACTCCTAAACAAAGTTCTGTCTTCTTGGCATAAATCTTGGTTTGACTCCTTTCTAAGAAAGTTGCTAGATATAAAGCGAAAAGAAAAGAAAAGAAAAGAAAAAAGAAGAAAGAAAGAAAGAAAGAAAGAAAGAAAGAAAGAAAGAAAGAAAGAAAGGAAGGAAGGAAGGAAGGAAGGAAGGAAGGAAGGAAGGAAGGAAGGAAGAAAGAAAGAAAAGAGAGAGAGAGGGGCACCATAGATCACAGCAGTCTTGCTCTGTATACTCATTTGAATGCTATTAATTGTCTGGGTGGCTTAGAATTTGGACACAGCTTAGATTTGATTACAAAACAAAACCTCTTTGAAAAGATTTCACCGTTTAAAATACAACCACCCAGAGAGCCTTTAATCTTCCCTGACATGGAACTATCCCCAGTCAATCAGAAGCTGCCTAAGGGGTAATCTCAAAAACGGATGCCTATGGCTGAAAATTAAGATATCAGACTTTCACCTCATTTGACCAGTTTTATTTCACTTTTGATTCCACTTCCTTCCCCTTCTCTTATCCTGCAGGCAGTGGACCATGTATTTCTCACTTCACGGAGGATTTAATAGGTAGTCACAATTCTACAGCTGGACATCCCACAAAGCAATATTCTCGTGATAAATTTTAGCCATTTCTGACCCTCAGCTTTCCTTTGAGAGCCATATCAACCATATTGATAAGACCTCATATTACCATCTCAGGAGTATAACAAGGTTAAGACGATTGCTGTCTCAGCAAGATGCTGAGCTTTTGATTCATGCTTTTATAACAAGAAGGCTGGATTACTACAATTTGTTGTTGGCATCCCTCCCAGAATGCTCACTGCTTTGACTTGACTTTGCAAAGGATTCAGCAGTCTGGATGTTCAACAACGAATACACCAATGCCTCCACATACCGTATCAGTACTGCAAACATCAGGCTGAAATATAGAATTGGTTTGAAAAATTGTAGGTACAAGTCCTTGCTTTTAACCCTATGAAACACAGTGAACCTTTTCGTTCTAGAAACAAGGCTTTCATAAATAACCCTGGTGTAGAACCGACTATGGCTCAAGAGGTCTAAGTTACTTTGTAAGAATGTGACACTTCACTTGACTTAAGGCTCTGATCGGAAATCTGGGGAAAATTTCTCTTTTGCAGCCAATTCCCACTGGCCAGCACACTTAGCTATATTTTATCAGAAAGAAAAGAAAGAGTAATACTTACAATACAATAATATTCTCTAATCTGCATTAACACCTTAGAGAAACTCAAAGCACACAACGCCCCAGTGTCTCAAGGCTCAATGACATGTATTTCTTATTGACTCTTGTAATATCTGGATGAAGTCTCTTTCATCCACCAGACCAGAACTTATCAAAGAATGCTCCTAGAGCCACCCACCTCAAGATCACCCAGAGTTTTCATTAAAAACACAGATTTCAGGGTTCTACTCCTAGAATCATAATCTCTGGGGTCAGGGCTAAGGATCCGCATTTTTTAAACAAGCTTCCCAGGTGATCCTAATGTACACTAAAATTTGAGGACCTCTATCTACTAGCCACTGTAAGCTCTAGGAGGGAACATTCACAAAGCCTCCTCAGAACCCAACATGCTGGCTCTGGTAGCTAGCCACTGTTTCTACCAGTGATGTGTGAATAAACGAGCCATTCACGAATCCACGTGGGAATTCACAAAGGCCAAAGTAATGCCCTTCTCTGCTCTTGTGATCTGCTCAGCATTTCTGTCAGAGGTGGACACGCCATGAATAGAGTTGTGAGACTGAACAAAACAAACAAACAGACAAAAAAATGAAAACAGAACACCCAGTGAAATCTGAATTTCAAATAAATAATTTTTAACGTAAGTATGTCTCGGAAATATTTGGCAATGTGAGCCCCAGACTACATAGCCCTACACTGACCCAGTGTCTTTCTTGGCTGGTGTCCCCTCCCAGCCACAGAAGGATTAAAGGTCAGAGGACCCCTGCAGGGAAGCCAGAGGTTGTCCCTGTGCCTCCAGGAGAGCTGTGGGCTTTACCCTTGAGGAGCAAGGTGAGATTTTCCTCCCAGTCTCATTGCCACTGCCTGGACAGGGCCTTGTCCAAGGGAGGGGCTTTTGCTTCTCTGATCCTCTGATATCTTGTCTATTTTAAAAAAGGCAAAAACGTTCCCTCATAAGGGCTGCTATGCTGATTAAGTGAAGTAACATGTATAAAGCTTAACAATAGTATTTACTTCCTCACTTTTGCTCTCTTCAGAGCTATATCACTTCACTTTCGATATTAATAGTCTCATCATCCGCACCAACTCACTTACACACATGCACACACGCGCACAAGTAAGTGTGCATGGGCTCACCCTCGCACAGACACAGCCACGTGAGCACGCACACACCCTTTTGGACTTCCACTTGTGCTCCAGGCAAGAGCTTGGCATGTTAGCAGAGAGGTCAAGAGAGAAGAGGGTTCTGAAGCCACGCATTCAAATCCCATCTCTGCCATTTATGACTTTTGTGTGACTTTGGCTATTTATTCAACCTCTTCATATCAGAAATTCCTCATTTGTAAAATGGTAATAATGATGCCGACTTTATAAGGTTGTTGCCAAGATTAAGTACGTTTCTACAAGCAACCACTGAGAAGAGTGCCTGCACACGGAGAGCCTCAGGAAGCTACAGCTATTAGCTCTTGTGATTTTTATCACTATCACCATCATCATCATCATCTCCATCCAAACCACATATGTCCCTGATGCTCAGGAACCTCACAGGACCAAGAATGACTTCCCCCAAGTAGTCCCTCTCACTTAGGACAGGAATGACCTCCAAATGCCCATATTTTATTCTCACTAGGACCTAGAAAAATAGTTGAATCATACCTCACTAAACTGATTTCCATCCTCTCAAATTTCTAAAACCTATTTGTTATTGAGATGCTCTTTTAATTGACCTAAATAACAACAAATAGAGGAATGGCTTAGAATTCTTGTGATTCTGCATTTATTTTGGCAGCTAGCTGTTTGGTTGAAAAGGCTTGTCCTTAGAAATTGTCAAAACATCAAAATATGTAAGCCATTATATTTTCAATGTTTCTATAAACACACAGGATCAAAACGTGTCCATTCTTGGGAAAAATGTGATTCCCGCTGTCACTACTGATTTAAACTTTTGTAAAGAATATGCCTGGTTCTTCCTCATTGACCATCACTATCTCACCTAATGCCTTTTACCCAGCAGATAACACTCACATACATGGAATATTAACATGAAAGACATTTATATATTGATCCATCTATTTCATAAATATTCACTGACTGCCTCTATGTGCGAAGTGCTGTAGACATAGCAGTGAACAAAGCATACAAATAAACCTGTTCTCATAGAGCCTACATTCTACAGGGGGAATGGGCACCAACAAAAGGGAAAACACAGAGGATATCATTTGGTAATAAATTCTGTGATACAAAATAAAGCAAGGATTTGGCTCGGAAAGGGTAATGAACACTGTACTTTTGCTTACAGTTGTCTGGGAAGACCCCACTGATATTTGCACAGACACCCAGGAGAGGTGAAGATATGAGTCCTGCAGATACCTCGGCAGTTAGGGCAGCAATGCAACAACTCAGACAGGACAGTGCCTGACACACTTGGTTAAGAGAAAAGAGATCCGTGTGGCTGGAGTGAAGAGAACAGATGGAGTAGTAATGGCGTCAGAGAGGAGCTGGTGGATAAAGGGCACTGTAAGCAATCATACGGACTTTTGCATTTCCCAGGCCGAAATGAAACAATATTGCAGGGTTTTGAGCAAAGGAGTAACAGGATCTGGCTTATCTTTTAGAAGGCTCATACTTGTTGCTATGCAGGGAAGAACAGTTGTGGAGAAAGTATAATAAAAGGAGACCTATTTGGTGTCATTGCAATAATCCAGGTGAGAGATGATGGGGGCTTGGACTAAGATGATAGCGTGAGGGGGTGAAGAGTGGATGGATTCTGGATATATTTTGAAGGTACAAAATAACATGGTTTATGCCATCTAAAATCTAAGCACACAGTTAGAGTCATAACCTAAAACAAGTGGAAGTGTAGTAGAATATTTCTTAAAATATTAAATTTTGAATCAGCAATGATGTCCCAAGGTGTGAAGTTGAGAAGCTACCCTGGGAGTAATGCAAGGAGAGATCAGAAAGATAGGAAAGATGGGGAAACATCCATCATGCACTTCTGAGGAGTTAGATGAAGGCTGTAGATAAGGAAGAGTGTTAAATTTGTTGTTAAACACATCAACCACTTCTACTTTTCTAAAATGAAGCCTGAAAAATAGCAGTATAGCTTTAAGTACCTTGTGAGAAAAAAATACTGGTGGATGCATACTATCTCAAGCTATATTTACACAAGTAAAACGGTGCCTTTTCCCTCAGTAAAGGTCAAGTGCTTTCTAGAATGGAGTACCCCGTTCTGGATGAGTATTGTAAGTCAGCAGACCAAGTAGGCTTCCTGACCAACATTATCGGTGAAAAACCACCATTCCACTACGTGCTTTCTGCATTCCCCTCAACTGTAAGAAATCTGAATTCTCTAAAAATTGAGTTTTACCTGCTAATACTTTGATTCAAATATAATGTATTTCCCAAGAATCAAAGATGGATAAACATGGACAGGAAATGGATCTACAAGTGAAAGGAAATGGATCAGAAGAACCCAAACGAGCCTTGAGAACACAGATGAGTAGACAGCAAAGATTAAATTCAGAGACTTTTAAGTTTCCTCAAAAGAGATTTTCTCTAGGTCAAGCATCATAAAAGGTTCAGAGAAAAATAAAAATATTAAAGGCTTGGAAACTGAATTTTTAAATATTGTAAGAATACTAGAAAATGCAACCTGAAGAAAAGGTAACAAATATTGGACATAAATTGGCTTTTAAAATAAACATATCAAAATTAGGATTTACTACTAAACCTTGTCCGCTGAGAACGTATCAGACAAAAGCTGCAACCCAATTAAAGCTGACATTCCCTTTGCCTGAGGTAAACTCTCTGTGACCAGAATGATGATTCCAAAAGTCTCTACCAGCAATATCAGTAATTATGGACAAATTCATTAATCTTTATGAATTACTATTCATAAATAATAGAAATTTTACATGGTAGCCTAATGGTGGCTATCCTATTGATTTCTGAAGCAGAACTGCTCTCTAAATAGTCTGATGTGGGTTTTTTATCTTTTTTTTTTTTCCTGGACGGGAATTCACTGACAGCCAATCGGAACTCATATGACCAAATTAAATTCAAAACTGGAAAGTTTTTTGCCCAAAATAGGTACTAAAAGCAATCAGTTCAAATCACAAAAAAAAAACAAAAACAAACAAACAAAAAAAAACCCCAATGATTTGTCTTAAATATTTATTTATATTAAATAAATAAAAAGGTGTCCTAGAGGGAAGGCCCCACCTGCCAGGGGACCTACCTATAGAAATAGATTGTTTCTCTATAAAAATTCACTTGTGACAAAGACTGAAATATCTCTTGAAAATGTGTGTAGTTAATCATATTTTGCTATCTTCTTCTGCTAAGTATATCCCTATTATGGTGTCTGGGGCTGGGAAATGCTACAGTACACACTTAACTTATAACACTATTATAATCTCATATGCCCTTATAAATCTTCATTCTATTAATGTTTCCATTCTTTTTGTACCTTAAACTTATTTATGGGCAAAGGTGTTTTGAATTCCTTTGATGATGTATACAACATGGTCACTTAACACAATTTCAGTGACAAGGCAAAAACCGGAGAGTATTTAAAGTCATGGTAATAATAATAATTACATTTATTGAGTCCCTAGATGTGTCATGCATTTTACATATATTATTCTTCACCTCACAATGACCCTGCTGATACACATCATTATCCTCATTTTTTATATATGATAAATTTATTCATATAAATTTAATTTCTTGAAGGAAACAGAGCCAGGAAGTGATAATGTTGATATTTGAAACCACATAAATCTGAATTCAAAACTGCTGGACCTTCTACTATACCACATCATGGTTTTAGTAGCATTTATTCAGTTTATTTGTTTAAATTTGCATTTAAATCATTCTTGTTTGGTTGATATTTCAGAATACTGAAGACTGAAAAATTAGTTTTGTTAAAAATGCTATTTTGATTTATTCTTGCAAAATAGTGTGTATGGGCAACATTTTAAAATGATACTTGGGGGACATTTGGGTGGCTCAGTCAGTTGAGCGTCTACCTTTGGCTAAGGTCATGCTCCCAGAGTCCTGGGATCGAGTCCCACATCAGGCTCCTTGCTCAGCACAGAGCCTGCTTCTCCCTCTGACTGCCACTCCCCCTACTTGTGATGTCTCTCTCTCTGACAAATAAATAGGTAAAATCTTAAATAAAATAAAATGATACCTGGGACTTTTACTTTTTTAGTGTTCTATTATAAATACCATTTTTAGAAGCTGAAAAGATTTTAATATTTGGGCTCTATCAGTGGTGAATTCTGTTCTACGAAATAGATGAACTCATTTAGCAGTGAGACTTGAAAAGCTGAAAATTAACATCGGCTCCAACCAAAAACCATGGTTTGGTAGGCTTTCAGAGAAGACTGCTCAGGTAGCCAAAGCAGAATGATCGCTTACACAAGAGAGACCCTGGAGCACAATGGTCTCTCAAAACTCTGACCTCCCAGTGTCACATAAGGACATTTCTAGGGTCACTGTAAGCCTATGACAGCACCAGAATGAACTTAAAATCAAAACAAAAAACAAAATAAACCATGTTTATTCCCTGTTTCAGAGGGGAAAACATTTTTCAGACAAAAATATTTCTGAGGATTAGAACGTAAATTTCCCTCCCTCTGAAAACAAATAAAACAAACAATAAAATTCAAAGAGGCTTGGGACACCTGGGTGGCTCAGCCGGTTAAGCATCTGCCTTCGGCTCAGGTCATGATCCCAGGGTCCGGGGATAGAGTCCCACATCGGGCTCCTTGCTCACTGGGAAGCCTGCTTTTCCCTCTCCTACTGCTGCTCCCCTCACTCATGCTCTTTCTCTCACTCTCTGACAAATAAATAAATAAAAATCTTTTTTAAAAAATTCAAAGAGGCTAGATTACTTCTAAATTACTTAGATTAAGTCAAGCCACATAGACTCCACGCTGGGGATAATCTGTGGCCCAAACCCAAGGGTTACCTACCAGACTACCACCGTATTGACTCAGCACCTTTTCTGTAATGAATGGAGTAAGAAATTCAGTGAGTGAGCTAAACTGTTGAGGAATCAAAATACTCTCCTTACGCATGTTACCACCATTTTGCTGATGCACTCACCCATACCCTCTCCGACTGCTCAGGGACACATAACTGGGCCACTAGGAATAGTATCAGTTGGTCTGAGAAAGAAAAAGGCAGGGCTTGTCTTGGCGTGGTTGTTTCTGAGAACTCTAATTTCAGTGCTGATCAGGATGTGATTTAAAAAAATGAGTATTTTTCATCATTTCCTGAGCTATTATATTTATATTCAACATCTTAAGTTGATTTTAAACAAAACAAAAAAACATCACTGAAGAAAAATATGAATGCAGAGACACTTCTATTGAAAAAGAACACTTTCATTTCATGGTTGATTTTTTTCTGCCACAGAGTAGACAATGAAATGCATGACAATGCTTCTGTATTTTTCTCTCCTGCAACAAACACAGAACATATATATTTAGATGCTTTATAAATCACACTTGTGACTATTCACCAACCACAAAATCAAAACCCATAAAGGCTACATCTGATCAGAATATTTTGGTTGCAATGATATATTCTACAGACAGAAAACTTGACTTTAAACTAGCTCCTGAAAAAATACTGGCTCTTATAACTGAAGTATTTCTATGTAATTTTAGTTTAGATACTACTTTTCCAGGGTTCAAATGATGTCTTCAGGACCCAGTTTCTGAGTGAAGAAGTACATAAAATTTTAAATCAAACCAGATTCTAAGCCCAGCTCTACCACGTTCTTTCTGGGGAATATTACAGAAAGCATAAGTTCTGTGAATTTCAGCTATTTGAAAAATGGGGATAATAATAACCCTCTGAAGTAGGAGCAAATGAGAATGTAAAGAAAGGTGTTGGTAAAACTCTAAGGTATCATACAAACATTAGAGATGAAAGTATATGACTTTCCTACACATAGAGTATATTACGGAAATTTTCGCTTTGAGAGTAAGGGAGCTGGTGGGGGAGATGAAAGTGAAGAAGTCGGAAGAAATGTGTAGAGAAGTAGGTAAGGAGCATGACAACACTGGATGGCTGATCAGCAAAGGAGAGAGAACACCAGGAATCTGGAGTGTAGCATGGCAAGGGAAGTGGGAAGCCTTATAATATGCCTGTCCCTGTCTGTACAGCTACATGTCATGAAGTAAACTATTCAGTGATGGTATGGTTAATGTGAATATCTCAACAAGGAACTGCCAGAGACTCTTTCCTAGAGTCTAAGCCTTGGCCCACAGCTTTCTCCTTGGTCAAAAAAGGAAATCAAAGTTGAAGTGAAGATAATTTAGATAATGCATTTATGTATGAAATAGAAGATACCCTGACACTAGCATCTAGCTGGCAAGCCAAGACATAAGATGCTTGCAAGTTTGTATTTCTTCATTCTTTGAGCAAATGTGCATTGAAAATCAGCTACTGTGTGCTCGGCAATGAGTATACAAAGATAAATAAAGGACTGTCACTATTTTCTTGGAAATCAGTCTGGTCAAGGAAATTTCTATAAATGAACAATGAAATCATACTGTAAAAAACTGTCTAATAGGTATTTGCATGTTAAGGAGGCATACAGAAGTAACTACCTCTGCAGGGTTTGGGGAAGGAGTCACAGAGGAGAAAATATTTGAGATGGTCACAAAGAAAGAGTGGGAGTTGATGGAAAATAAGGGGAGAGTCATCCATGAACAGGGAAGGACATGTGCAAAGTCACATGAACCTGAAGACTGGCATCTTGCTCAGGGTGACTGCACCATGTTGGACCATACTGTTGACAAGATAAAGATCAAATCTTATAGTGTGTGGTATGTTTGGGCCTTATCCTAGGGACAATATATGCTGAGAATACTTTAAATAAGAAGGGAATATGATCTGACTTATGTTTTAGTGTGCCAACTCTGGAAGACTATAGAAAGTAGATTGGAGTTTAATGGAGATAGGGTGTATAGAAGCAGAGACACTGAAAACAAAGTGTGGTGAATTATTTGAGGGATCTTCAGAATATATGTTCTACGGACTGGGTATCTAATTGGATTTAGAAGATAGCAGGAAGTTTCACAGAATGAATCCCAGGCCTCTAAACTTGACGATAGTGATGGTGTCATTAATAATGTTTGAACTTGAAGGAGGAAGAAAATATTTAGGTATCATTTGAAGTGTGTCTGGACTCTTGCATGTGGCAGCAGAATAAACAAGTCTGGAGCTCAGAAGAGAGTCCTGAGCTGCAGACACAGATATTTAAAGAATATCAGCATACAGTAAAAGTTGAAACTATCCAAATAATGTAATTTCCCCAGCAAGACAACATGCAGTGTAAAAAAATCTGTAAATCAGTGAAATGGGTTGGGGTGTAAAATTCAGATAAGGAACTGGAAGGAGTGACTGTCAAGAAGTCAAATAGTGTCTTTTTCTGGGTGCTGCCAAAATACCTTTCCCTCCTTAGGACCTAGCAAGGTAAATGACACATAGCAGAACTTTCCAGTCTGTGAACTTCTGGAGAAATGAACTATAAATTATTTATCATCTTATCCTTAAGATACAGACAGTGTCTGGTTTTCAATGAATGTTGAATAAATGAAAGAATGAAGGAGAGAATGATGTTGGGGAGAATGCTATCGCTTGAAGGGAAAAATAGAGCAGAGACAGAAGAGATTTTATTTGGAATGGGAAATGGAACATAAAAAGCTACAAGTTCATTGGGTATTGGTCATGAATCTGTGCTGATAGGACTAAATGACTGACTACACAAATGAATGAGGGAGAACAGATGAATCCTCCTTACAGAAATATTCCAAATAATACACATACATAGTCCTCTTCCCTTGAGTGTAGGCTGGAATTAATTACTCATGTCCAAACAATAGAAGATGAAAAGGGAAAAATAACTTGACAACAAGAAATCTGGCAAGCATGACCTTAACCAAGCTATCAAGGTTAACATCACTCATGATGTGCATTGATCTCCTGTACCTCCTAATATGATTTGATGAGAAAGGCCCTTCATCTGTGTGGCATTCCTCCCCAAAATCTATGACTCTAGTTTAATCAGGAGAAAAACATCAGACAAATCCAAACTGAGAGACATACTAGGAAATAATTAACCAGTACTCCTCAAAACTGTCAAGGAAAGTCATTTAAAAAAAAAAAAAAAAGGAAAGGAAAGAAAGAGAAACTGTCCTCTATCAGGGATAACTAAATGTAATGTGTTACGCTAGGTTGGATCCTGGAACAGATACAGGATGTTAGTGTAAAAACTAGGGAAGTCTTGGGAGGCCTGAGTGGTTCAGTGGGTTGAGCAGCTGACTCTTGGTTTCCGCTCAGGTCATGATCTCAGGCTCCTGGGATCGATCCCCACATCAGGTTCTTTGCTCAGCAGTGAGTCTGCTTGAGATTCTCTCTCTCCCTCTGCCCCTTCACCCTGCTCACACACACACATGCTCTCTCTCTCTCTCTCTAAAATAAATGAATAAATCTTAAAACAAAACAAAACAAAAAGTAGGGAAGTCTAAACTGAGACTAGACTTTAGTTAATAGTATTATACCAGCATCAGTTTCTTAGCTTTGACAAATGGAAGATGGGAAAGTAAAATGGAACATTACAGGAAACCACATGGGGAGTGGTCCTGGCTTCCTAGGCTGCCATGACAAATTAGTACAAACTTAAAGCAACTGAAGTATATTCTCTCATGGGTCTAAAAGCCAGCAGTCTGAAATCAAAGTGTCAATAGGACTGGTTCCTTTTGGAGGCTCTGAGGGAGAATCCATTGTGTGCCTCTGTCCTAATTTCAGGAGGCTTCTGGCAATCTTTGGTGTTTCCTTGTTTGTAGAGTCCAATCTCACATGGCTTCCTCCCTCTTTCTCTGTTCCTTATAAGGATACTTGTCATTGGATGTAGGGCCCACCTACATCCACGAGGATCACCTCTCATGATAATTATATCTGCAAAGACCCCATTTCCAAATAAGGTCCCATTCACAGGTATGAGTCATGAGGCTATGATTTGGCAATACTGTTGGGTTACTCTCCAATCCACTACACAGGTGTACGAGAAATCTCAGCACAATCTTGCAACTTTTCTGTAAAACTATTCCAGAACAAAATGTTTATTCACAAAGGGGAGGGGGCAATGGTTAATTGGATCGGTATGATGGAGGTGAAACCTTAGATATTTAAAAAAAAAAAAAATGTCCTCAGGAATGAATACAGATGTTTGTAGGCATGTAGGTAAGATGTCAGGATTGTTCATGGGGGAGAAGAATCCCATTCACTCTGAATATGAAGTAAGAGTTTTATAAGCAAAGTGGGATTGGGAGAGGGAGAGGGAGGGAGGAAGAGAGGGAGAAACAGAGGAGTTTGGAGAGAAGAGCTATGAGTTTCAGAGAGTGGGAGAATGATGCTCAGGAACGGCGCACTAAGCAGTCTGGGATCCAGCAGAGGTCACAAACTGTGAGTAAGCATTGGCCCCAGTCCACTCAGGTCACTTCCTCTGGCAGCCTCAGGACAGTGCGGGTGTAGCAGCAGGAAAAGATGCTGGTTTGACTGATCCAAGGAGGAGATGGGTCAATGGGTACAATGACAGATAAGCACGCCGGTGAGGAACAAACTGCAATGTGTGACCTAGACATGCAGGCAAGGCAGGAAACGAGGTGAGTAAAAACTGTTAGGGGGGACGCTTCAGTGGCTCACTTAGTTAAGTAAGTATCTGACTTTGGCAGGTCATGATCTCAGAGTCCTGGGATCCAGCCCCGTGTCGGCTGTTCACTCAGCAACCAGTCTTCTTGTTCCTCTCCCTCTACCCCCCTCCCCTGCTCACGCTCTCTCTTTCTCTCTCAAATAAATAAATAAAACCTTTAAAAAAAAAACTTCATTAAAAAAAACTGTTAGGAAAATCTGAAAGTATTAGAGCAGTCCTTTTCAAATTTGTGTGTGCATATGAAGCCCTTGAGGACCTCGTTAAATTGCAGATTAGCTTTAGGGAGGGGCCAGGGCACTTCCAACCAGCTCCCAAGTGAGGCCAGGGCCAGGGCTGCTGGTCCATGGAACTCATTTTGAGCAGCAAAAGAGAATCTAGAGGTCTCAAAGATGTCAAAACGCTATATAGAAAAGGCCCAGAAGCTGTAGGAAGAAATGAAGCTGTGGGGATTCAAGGATTCTGTTTTCTGAAATGGGTTCATGTTAGAGAACGACAGGTGCCCAGGGAGTAGCTCTGGGCATGACCTGCTGAGTCCAGTGGCAGTGAACATCATTTGAAGAGTGCTTGGAGTGTTTAACGGGTCCTCCCTGTACACACGGAAGCCACACAGGAAGAGGACAGTTTAAGTCCAGAGGAAAACTGTCAGCCAAGTATCAAATTCTTCAATGCATCTGAAGAAGAAAGACCTAGTGGCTACTGAAGGGTGTTGAACAGAGATTGTCTGAAGGGGTAGATTTCTATCCATATTTTGGAATAAAAACTGTCTGGAAAATACTGAGCCCTGTTTCTGAGACATAGGGAGGTGAGAGAATGCACAATCCCCAATTGAAGCTTTTCAAACGAGCTTCACTAACAACCTGAATTTACTAATAAATTCCAATTAAATAAGAAGGCAGAAAACAAAAATCAATGAAAAAGATTAAAGTGTGAGGAAAACAGAATACAGGGCAAAAAGTGGAGGGAGGTCAACGGAGGAAGGCTGGAGAAAGGTGGTGCAATCAGAAGAAAGAACGTCCAGGGGAGGCACTTGCCCCGCCCACAGGGACCAAGAGAGCCAGGATGAGAGCAGGGAAGGGCGGGCTGCCAGCGAGGAGGGGCCGAAATAAGGTCAATAGAGTGTCAAGACGCCGTAGAAATCACAACAAAAAACTACTTCTCTCCAAAAAAAACCCAAACTTCCTAGTTCTGCACATGTATATAAACGAGAAACAGCAAGACTGCTTCTTTGACAAGCTTCCGATTCTAAGGAAGATGGTTATCTGTGCAACAGCAGTGGGTTGAAGACGTTTCAGTGGTATGATTATCAAGTTTATTTTAAATTCTGATACACAAAACGGTGGCTTTTTTATTTTATTTATTTTTTACCTCCTACCGTTGATTCTCATGGAGACCATGCTTATCATAGGCTGCGAGAAGCGTAGCTCGGGGCCCCGCAGTGACTGACGGGAGTGCCAACAGTGGATGTAATCCAGAACGGCGGATTAGAGATGAGAACTTTAAAGCTGTCCTGCATTCTAATTAGCCGACAGTCATGAAAGATGTAAGCTTCAGACATTGACACTGTCACTTCAGGCAAGGACAAAAGTCATCTAATTTATATTAATATGAGAGAAGTTTAAATATGCCCATTAAATATGGGAGAGTTTAGGCAAATTTTCATTAGCTTCTTTGGCTGATAAATGAAATGGCTGCAAAACTCTAAAAGCCACATCATTTATTCTATAAATTAATAGAGACATAAAATCATCTTATGGTAAATCACCCCTTTTATCAGCAAAAATATCTCTGAACTGAAGCATACATGAGAGTATTTAATTATTGTCTTAAAAATCTTACTCTTGTTATTTTTAGAGCCATTTACATTACTGTCTATCCCATGAATTAACGTGAGGAGAAAATACTTTGGTAGTGAGTTGTGAAATCTGGAGATAATACGGAAGATACTTGTATCCTTAAAAATACACATTTGCTTTTAGTGTTTTATTCCTCCTAATTATTTAGGGAAATGTGGTATGTTTATAGTTTTAAATGCCTCAATCTAATCCCCTTTAACTTTAGTATACTATTGCCTACAGTGATTTAAAGACATAAAATCAAGACTCAGATTTTAATTATTAAGGTAACGCTTACAGTCTTTTTTTCTTTTTAAACTGCAGCGCTTTTGCCCTTACTCCTCAGGTGCAATACAGTGTTACAAGCCAACTGCAGAATAAAGGAAACATTTTCATTTCCTAGAATTCCACTAATGGATGTGGGTAAAAGGCAAACCAACAACCGTTATATTTTTGAAAAGGATTGTCACAACTTGTTTCCTAACCAACAATGCATCCTGAACTTGGACTTGTTCATTTAACAAACAATTTGTTGACCTTCAGTGTGTCCCTGAAAGCATACTAAGTATTTGATTTCCAGGGAGGTTTAAAACATGATTCCTATTCCCAAGGAGTCTAAAGCTTAACTTAAGGACAGAACGTATAAAAATTATAAAGATAACTAACCATCAAGGCAGCATATGATTAAATGAAGGACACTAATCTTATTTCCTTCATTATACAGACTAGGTTTTCCCAAAACAGCTTACCTCTAGAATCATTACCCAGTACTTGGCCTTTAGAAAATCCCGATTCATTCTAGAACATATTCTTGAGGCTTACTATTCTTTTGTCAAGGTCTTCGTCTTGAGCCATTTCTTTTAGTGTGTGGCACAGAGTAGGGACTGAACAGATGACTAAACAACTGACTGAGTGAGTGAATCAAGGAATGTTGAGAGAAAATGCAAAATATACAATATTCCTCAGACATTTCTTCCTCATCTGAAAACACGAGACAATTTAGTTAACTGAACCTAAGTTTTCATCACTGTTTCTTAAAACAGAGCTAGATATTAGGTCCAAGTAGCATAGCCTAGTAAACAGTACTATTCTCTCCGACTTGTTGACCCATGTTCACTTGTTCATCCATACAAATATCTATTCAGTGAGAACTACTTTCTCAGTAATGTTGTCTTGGATGTTTTCCTTCCTCACACTTTTCATTTATTATCTAATTTTTTATAGTAGCTGTTTTCAAGAAATATAAAGCACACTTGAAGGGTCCTCCATCAACTGATGAGTCATAGGAGCCCCCAATATTTCCCCCTCTAGTCCAAACTTGCCCTTCGATTTCTTCCTGTTCTAAGAAGATGCTGTTCTCTTCCTTGACAATCTCCTTCAAATAATATTTCCATGTTCTGAGTCAATCTTCGCCGTAAAGATGCATTTTTTAATGTTATTTCTGCTAATTTAGGATGATTATCTTTAAGTCTTTTTTTCCATTTTAACATGGCTGTGAATCATCTTGATACTCTAGAGCAATA
The DNA here is from genome assembly GCF_023065955.2 of Ursus arctos. Classification (NCBI taxonomy): domain Eukaryota; kingdom Metazoa; phylum Chordata; class Mammalia; order Carnivora; family Ursidae; genus Ursus; species Ursus arctos. The sequence goes on along the minus strand of NW_026622985.1, from coordinate 63,741,966 downwards.
GGAGTAAATTGTGAAAAAAAATTTAATGGTCCAATTTAGAAATATTTTTATTGCTGTTTTCCTCCCATCCACTTGTTCTCATTTTAAAGCCTGGGTAACTATGCTGTCTCTTTCTATGCCTGCCAGAAGGCAGCTACAAAAATAAATTTCAAGGAACAACAGAAAAAAAAAAAGGTAACAAAAGGCATAATACATATTAATAAACCTGAAAAATATTCAACCAACAGCCTATTATTATTCTTTACATCAAAAGAAAACACAGGAACTGAGCCTCAGAAGCGAAAATGAAGGGAAAAAAATGATAACAACAGAACTTGGAAATTAGATGAAACATCAGAAGGCTGAAGGGGGTTCAAGGAGAGAAGTCAAAATATCCAGAAGGAAGTAGAAGAAATGAGTATGGCAAGAGTTATAAATATGCTACTGCATGAGGCAACTGGTAACAATACTCACTCAGAATTAACATTATCTTATAATATGTTCTTTTTACTTTAAAAAAGTAATGCCTTCAGGCTTCACCTCTCCAATTAAATGCATGAGGTACTTCTAATGTGAACTAACTTAATAACTAGTTATTCATGCAGTCACTCGTCAGAAATGAAACATCCTTACTGCTCAAAGAATGCACCCAACTTCCAGAAAATTTCATCGCTTGCTGACCCCAGGGGATGATGTGCTTCAAGAGGACTCCAAAAGACCAAGGTTCTTTCTCACTATAAGTTCCAACTATTTCATATTTTTATCATGACTGCAGATTTCTGACGAGATTTTAAAAATGAGTCAGACACAAAATGTCACCAGAGAGAATGAGCAAGATCCTACACAACTTGTTACTAGCGGGTTGTCTACTCCAACCCTAAAGATGCATAGAGAGTAAGCGCCACTAAGGCAAACGCCTTATTTACTCATGTATCCTCACCACCTATTACTAATGAAAATTAGGATTAGAAATGACTTCACAGAGCCATTCACAAAACTAGCTCAACAATTAGGTGTGTCTTCAGCTACATCTTCCACACTTTCCACTATTCATTATTCAGTTATTTAAGGAATAACGTAGTCATAAAATGAATATTAAATTCATACAAGGGATATCATTTTGATCGTATATTCATATAATATGATATTAACACTGAGAAAACAACTTCTCTGAAGAGTGAGTGTTAGTGACAAAAATTAATCCAACAGATGATAGGATAGGTCTTTAAAGGGCATTTAAAAATGTGGCGAGTTTGCCAATTCATAACTCATATTACAGAGTCCAAAACGTGAAAGCGTGGGGAAATGCAAGGAGTTTCTTACCTAATAAGCAATGGAGAAATAGTACAGAATTGGGCAAAAATAAATAATGAAGGAAACTGGTATTCTACAAAAAAGAAATTAAAAGGACAACTTCAAACAGACAAGGTAAACGGAATATACAGGATTTAACTGGGCCTAATCTGAAAGCATTCTTAGTTCTGGGGAACCTGAGTAAAAAGGAAAGGGCTGCCCAAAAACAGAGTGCCAGATACACAAGGGAAGGCAGCAAAGCTGCAGAACTGTAAGACAACCAGGGCATTCACAGCTCCATTAGGACAAGAGATATTTGAGAACAAGAAATGAAGAATGCTGGGATGAAAACCAAGTTATAGAAGAAGGCATGAGAAGCAGACAAAAAACAGAAGACGGTCAGTACCTATCTAATGAGTGGATGAGTGAGGGGGCAAATAAGTAAGTGGCTACATGCACATTTTAGCTGTTCTAAATAATTCTCTTTAAGAAAAATAAAATGTTCACCCCACAGAAATGATTCTCAAAGTGAGGCAGTGTAAGAACTCTGAGGCTCTTAAACCCAATCCATAAGTCTTGGCGATTTTCTCTGGGAAGATAATTTTGTAACATGACCACATCTACAAAGTGTGCCCATGGAAAGGAGTAGCTATTTTCTTAAAACATGACATGAAATTTATTTATTGAGGGGTGCCTAGGTGGCTCAGTTGGTTAAGGGTCTGACTCTCAGTTTCGGCTCGTCATGATCTCAGGGTCATAAGATGGAGCCCTGCTTTGGGCTCCAAGCTGAGCATGGAACCTGCTTAAGATTCTCTACCTCTCCCTCTGTCCCTCCTCCCTCCTGCTCTTGCTGAAGGTCGCGCGCTCTCTCTCTCTCTCTCAAAAATAAATAAATAAATAAATAAATAAATAAATAAATAAATAAATAAATAAAAAATATTTATTGCGATGAACAAGCAGGCTGGAGATATATAGGATATTTTAACTACTACTTTTGCACTGTTAAGTAGTCCACAAACAACTTTGAAATATCAAAAGATAATGATAGGAGAAAGTTAAAAAAATAAATCTAGTATAAAATGTTAAATAAATACCCTGGGGATAAGAAGAAGGTAAAAGACAAGGGCTAAGAACAGAAAAGGAAAAAAAGAAAGACACAGAGAATAGTGAGTGGATGGGAGGGCAGGGGTGGGGAGTGGGGAAGCCACCAAGACTGACTTAACTTTAGACAAGTTTCCTCCTGGCTTTCCTTTTCTTTGGGCATTTACTGTAGAAAACTCTTCATTGTAAATTCCTTCCCTGCCCCTTTCATATGTATGTAAATCTTTCCAAAAGCCTCTTGGTGGTTTTAAACCCAGGAAAGAACCATTTATGTACAATGTGAGGGTCAGGGATGATAGCGCCCCTATGTACCTGTTTCTGGGGGAGGATAGGAGACTTCTTACAGTGGGCCTGTTTTGCTCCATGTTTTTAAACTACCTCCCATCACAAAGATACAAGAACGTTTACTTTTTCTTTAGGTAAAACCAACTAACAGATGGTCTGTGTTCTCCCTCTCATCTCAATGTTTAAAAATCTCACACCCTCTGTTTCTGGGGAGTTGAGTTCAGACCGAGTCCTGATTTCTCTCCCCTATTGCAATAGCTTTCAACAAAGTCTTCCTTACCTGTTTAACTCTTGTCTGGCGCAATTTTTGTTTTGACAAAGCAAAATTTTTTGACAAAAGAGAAGGGAAAAGAAGAGAAATCAATAATTATTAGTTTTAAAATGTGATAAATGACAGTGGCTGGTGAGCTCAGTTGGTTAGAGCATGGTGCTGATAAAAATATGATAAATGAGAGCTCTTTCATAATCACTGGTTTTAACTGAGCATTCAGCAGATCTTGAAACTACTAGTCCATCACACATGCTAAACCACCACAAAATGGACGTGTCACCAGGCATGAATCATTCATCAAGAACTCACTGAGCCTGTCATAGAACAGGCTCAACTAACAGGCATTTGGGAACCAAAGGAATACAGGTTGGTTGTGAGGAGGAAGAAACTAGGACAGAAACATATAGGTATTGGAGCCAGCAGCTGCCAACCTGGGTATAGGGCTATCTACTGAAGATGACCTTGACCTGATGTTCACCCGCTTAGCACTGGGCCGTTGAACCCTTGGTTCGGGCAGGCACCGCAGACCAGGCTAACAAAAGGAGTACCACAGCAGAAAACCATAGTACAGGTTGATCGAAGTCGAGCAGATTTCCAGAGTACCTTCAGTAGTCAGGAGACAGGGAACCCAGTGGATTCTTCCTGTAGAAAGGACTTGGCAAGGACTCGGGGAAAAACTAGCCAGAGAAACATAAGCCAAAGACCAATCGGGTGGCCTGAACATTCACAATGCCCTGGGGGGAGGAGGAGGAGACTGCAATTTAGTGGACATACATTTGCTCATGTCTTCAGGTATCCTTGGTATTTTCCTTCTGCCAGCAAGACAAATTCCTGATTCCAAAGGCCAAGTGGGCAGACTGTAAAAATGCATCCCAAACACAGGACTGTCTTAGATGCTCAGAGACAGGAACGGGAAATGATGATGGGGCAATGACATGGACTGAACCTTTATAAGGTAGAGACAGTCAGGGCTCAAATCTGAAAGGGCTGGTCAAGAGTGGGTGCCTCAACTGCCTTCATTCTTGCTCCAAGGCACTGGGCCTTGTTCTATCAAGCCTTTTAAGAACTTCTGAAAACTCTTGCTACTTTTCTCCCTGGGGGCAAGCATAGATATTTATTTAAGGGTGTGATACACTAAACTTTTTCATCAACTCACAAAATGTAAACCCTTCCCAGAGAGCAAAACAGCACACTCCTATTGTCTTTCATTTCCAAGTGCCAGAGGGGAATAGCTTTTAATAAATACTTTTACACCGCACTTCAGTCGAATTGCTATCGTGCGAAAACAGGCCTGAGGAGAATAACACATTGCCAAATTCCCTCCAGCGAGTGCAAAATAATGCTGTAGGTTCTGGCAGAGAAATAAAATGGAAATCTGATTACTTTGTTTTATTCTATGTGGAGATAATGTGTGAGCACATTTAAATACATAATTCAACGTATTTCAGCTATGGCCCTAGATGATGATTTAATGTCAGCCTTACACTAACCTTGTAACATGAGAGTTGCATTTAGAGCTGACAACTAAAGAGAGAGTTGATGAAATTACACTTTATTTTATTTTCTGCAGAGCTAAGCAGACCTGTTTATTCCATTCCTAATGCCAGCTACTGCCATAAATTTGAGGAAACTAAACCTACCCAGAGAAGGCCATACATATTAATAAAGCTGAAAGAAGTGTCTGCTTCCCATATTGGAATAGATTCAACCAAGAAATAAAAAATAAATAAAATGTGGAGATCATTTTCATGGGTCAAATTATAGTAAGTCATTTAAAGTCCAAATAGATATACAATGACTTAACTTTAAATTATATAAAATCCACAATTGTATTAGAGATAAATAAACAGCTACTTTTGAAGAAATACAGAACGGTTTTGGGAAATGCAGTACAGAAGATAATTTGCATAAATAGTTAAGAGTTTAGGAGGCCACTAGTAAGATATTAAGGAGAGAATATTAATATTCTTTGGTGATATTCTAGAAGAGTTGAAATAGCTCACATTGGGAAATAGTTTTAATGGTAATAATTTTAGGATGACCATTGTAAATTTGGGTTACTTCCATTTCACATATTTTATTTACTTCTTTGGCAACAAGCATTGGGTAGCCCAGAAAACGGAAACTTCGAATAGTTTCAATCCTAATATTAATTTTCAAGCCACGGACATAGTGGATGATACACTATTAGGAGATTTCCAGAATCCTATGAACCTGTTATGATGATGAAATGCTTCATAATGTCCACGTCAAATTTAGGTTACATGGCAATATTCACATCTGCAAAACAGTCTCTTTTCAAAGGTCAGTTTTACAATTGCTACTTTTGTGGGCCTAGAAGGTAATTGTATCTCCTCCCACAACACAAGCAGGAAATAAAAAAAAAATGAAATTTTAGAGGGTCCACTTAACCCAATTGTTTTTACTTCTTTACCTGTATGATTTTTTGGCATGGAAAAGGAGTTATGAACTAATACAATGACATGGGAGAACCACCCCCAATTTTACTAGATCTTAATGGATTACGTATGACAAGGGTATATTCGCATTTAATGCCAAATTTCTGATATCTTCTAACCACAAGTAAAATAGAGGCTCAGTATTAATGAAATTATCTTTGGTATTATCAACTTTTGAGTGCTAAAACACTTTTCTTTTGCTGATTACTTCATTTGTTTTACAATGTAGATTTGGGCAGCATTTGTCTGTTTACATTTTAATTAATAAATTATAGCTGTTTTTGGTAAAAATAAAAAAAAAGATTTCGTTAAGCATCTGCCTTCTGCTCAGGGCATGATCCCAGAGTCCTGGGATCGAGCCCGGCATCGGGCTCCCTGCTCCGCTGGTAGCCTGCTTCTTCCTCTTCCACTCCCCCTGCTTGTATTCTCTCTCTCTCGCTGGCGTCTCTCTCTGTCAAATAAATAAAATCTAAAAAAAATAATAAAAAATAAAATAAAATAAAATAAAATAAAATAAAATAAAATAAAAGGAGGGGGAGATCTGAAGCAACCATCTCCAGCTTTGTCCTGGCTGTAGGTTTCTTTTGAATTCACTAAATTCCAATTAGGAATATATAAACCTGTCTGCCTTAATTGCTACTGTTGATACCTCTGTTTCTACTCTTTCGCTACCACTACTTTTCATGTGGCTTCTACCTGTCTTTTTATAATTAACAAATCGCACTGAATTGCACAAGAGGCTTGGAAATGCCCATGTCTGCTTGGGAAATTCTATGACTATTTAATGTGCTGCATTTGCACAAAATGTTTTGGCCCCAGACTGAGAGCAGGGCACTGCAGGGAGCCCACATGGTGAGGCTCCACTCCCTTCCTACCCCACTGTGGGTTCTCTCTTCAAGGCCAACGCCTCAATCCCTTCAGACAGATGGGTATGTCCATTACAGTCCTTACCAATGACCTTTTATAAGTGTAATTGTTTGCACTAGTCACTTCCGCCCTTCTGCAAAGGACTCTGGATTTTTTATTAGCCATCTCAGCTGTCACATTTGCTAATGGCCACTTGGGCTATGCTGAGAATTTCCACACCAAACACTCTGGACCCGACTCTGGTCTCATCCTATCCACCGGTCTCATTATGCTCTCTTTAGATTTTCATGTCTCACAACGAACAAGACATTCTGGAGTTTGGACCTTAAAAATGCCGAATATACAAAAACTGCCATTCACTTGCAAACGGCAGCCATATTGTTCCATGGCTCTTCTCCGTATTTTCAACGTGTTCTAAGGATTATGCTTTCAGCGTTGAGTCTAGATGATACCAAAGAAAATCCCTAACCCAGTGCTTTCATTTGCCACAACTCCTGAAGACTGCCGTTATATCTTTATACACAGCATCTCCACATTGCCAGCCACTCCCTGGAATCTGTGCATTAGCCATGGCAGAACTGACCCAGCGGCCTATTTAATACTGCTGGAGTCCTTCTGGACTCGCAGGGATCCAACATCTCCAAGCACCTCGGATCTGAATGAAAAAGCTAAAAATCAGACCAATTACAATTCACAGGGGAAAAAAAAGTATAGCTAGACAATAAACATTGACTCAATGCCTGTCATAACAGAAAATGTAAATTAAAATGCATTAACTGGGGCACCTGGGAGGCGCAGCCAGCTGAGCGTCCAACTCTTGGTTTCGGCTCAGGTTATGATCTCATAGTCGTGGGAACCAGCTCCACGTTGGGCTCCAGGCTCCGTGCTCAGCGCAGTCTGCTTGAGTTTTTCTCTCCCTCTGGCCTTCCCTGCCCCCACCCTCTCTCTCTCTGAAATAGATAAATAAATCTTTAAAAAATGCATTAACCATCATATTTCTTAAAAAATTAAAATATTCAATAATATACAGTCACGTTCATTTAAACATGTTAGAAGAATTGGTGAAATCTTCAAGGAGGCAATGTGGAAATATGTGTCTTTATAAATCGTGACAATGCTGTGTCTCAGTTTCTTCAATTGAAAATGGAAATAGTAATACGTATAGTATGTTGTAAGAAATAAACTAGTTAGTTTATACAAAGTAATTAGAACTGTGTCTGATATACACACACACAAACTCTACGTAGGTGTTGGTCATTATGATCATTATTATTATCAAGATTTAAAAGAGGCAGTCTTCTGACTTAGCAACCTCACTTACAGGAACTTATCCCAGAAACAGAGGCAGATCTAGACTTTGTGAGGCCAGAAGCTTATGCAATCTGGGAGGCCCTCTTTAAGAAAAAGAATACAGCAGTGTGAATTCAAAATTAGTTACAAAAGTGAATATTTATAATGAGAAAAGAAATTAAAACAAATTATAGACATCTTGGAAACCAGGTCTTTTCTTTTTTTATAAGTCGTCTTTAGGATAATTACCAGAAATGCTCACTTAGAAATGCTTTCTGTTTGCATCCTGATTTCCCTCCCACCAAAAATACTCCACAACTCTTGGCATTTAAAGAGCCATGCAAGTGAGGGGTCCTGAAGCTTCGGCTTCATTAAATTCAGAGGAAATCCACCTCTGCTAGGAAGAACGCTCACATGTGTGAACAAGGATATCATTAAAGGTTGTACTTTTTAGACATTATGTATATTTATATATGCAGTAAATTTCTAGAGACATTAAAAAAAAAAAAAAAAGAAGGCTGTCCATTGCAGCATGGCTTCTAGCTAACACAGGGAGAAGAAAATTAATATCTACCAACAGGCAGCAAAGCATGATGATTAAAAGTAAATTCTGAAGTCAGATGGACTCAGGTGAAGTCAGGGCCCCACTCCTCATTGCTGTTTGACTTTAGGCAAGTTCCTTAACCTCTGTGTTTATATGTTTCATTATCTGTAAAATAGCGATAACAATAGTTTCCATGTCATTAGGTTATTACAGAAACTCAAGGAGTGGCTATTTATAAAGTGCTCAAAATAGTGCTTGGCACATGGTAAGTGCTATTTAAATATAAAATAAATACAGGGGCGCCTGGGTAGCGCAGTCGTTAAAGCATCTGCCTTCGGCTCGGGGCATGATCCCGGCGTTCCGGGATCGAGTCCCACATCGGGCTCCTCCGCTGGGAGCCAGCTTCTTCCTCTCTCACTCCCCTGCTGTGTTCCCTCTCTCGCTGGCTGTCTCTCTGTCACATAAATAAATAAAATCTTTAAAAAATAAATAAATAAATAAATAAATAAATAAATATAAAATAAATACAAATCTACTTGGAGATTAAGTTAAGTCCATACATCCATACAATAGAATGCTATATAGGCAAGAGAAAAGGAAAGAGAAATTTATATTAAAATTGAATATTGATACTGAGAGCTGTTATATAAAAAAAAGAAATTACAAAAGAGCAAAATTCAATAGGATACCAAGTATGGGGTTGAGGGGAGGAACAGAAGCTTGCTTTTATATTACTTACAGGCAGGGTGGCTAGATATAATACTATTGAGAGATATTATTTCTAATGTCGGGGAAAATATATAAACAACTCATTATAGTACACCGTTCACACTTACGGAATTTTAAAAACAGTCCCACAAATTTTTTACTTTCCTGACATAAAGAAATGAGGTCTATTTCCCTATCTTAGAATCTGGGCTGTGTCTCTGTTCCACAACAGATAGGGTGAAAAAATGACACTGCCCAGTGTCTAGGCTCAGGCCACTGAGAAACTGGCAGTTCCCACTTCCTGCCTCTTGGAATGCTTACTCTTGAACCCAGCTTCTGCTCTGAGGAAGCCTAGGCCACAGATCTTCCTTCAGCCTAGGCCATCTGTAGATGTTCTGGCTGACAGCCTTCTCAACAACCAGCTGAGGCCCAGTCAACAACCAGCATCAACTACCACACATATCAGCTAATGTACCCCTTGCAGACATTAGTCCTAGCCTTCCAGTCTTTCCAGCAGAGATCCTAGCCCACAAGGAGCAGAGACAAGCCATCCACACTCCGCTTTGTCCAGTTCCTGACCCCAGCGGCTTGAAGTATTAGAAATTGGCTTTCTGGTGTCATTAAAATGTGTGTGGGTTGTTACACAATAGATAGGTAACAGGTAATAGATAACCGGAATAACACATTTATATTTCTTCCCGTGATCTGAGTATTTTCTGTGCTCTCAGCCAATAATGGTATCTCTTTAGCAGACTATGCTATATACTTCCAACCAGTGGGTTCCCAATAGTGCGTACAGAATCAATGAGGTCCATGGCTATAAACTGAGTGAGGTCCACAGCTTTCATTATTTGCTGAACGATGATCTATCTTCCTGCCATTTATCTATGTACTAGCAAACACATTAAATCCATAACGGTTGTTAAAGGTTTGTTAGTGTCAGTGCTAGTCCTGCTGCAAAGGGAAAAGTTCACACTGCTGCTTAACACGCAAGCTTTGAGATGCACAAAGGGCTTCTGAGAGAACAGTAAAAGAAATCAAGGAAAGCCTCACCCAGCAACTGAGAACTAATAGAAGTGCTTTGATGTGAAGGACATGCTAAACATCATCATAATCTGAAAGGAGTGGGCAACAGTTGCATGAAATCAGCAGAAAGCTGGGAAAAATCTTAGCCAGAGGCAAGAGAGGGAGATTTAATCTCCGGGAGATTAAATAAACAGGGGAAAGTAATTGCTCCACATGGCGCATGAAATGTGCCTCCGTGTGGATGATGCCCTCCGCTGTGTTTGCGTCAATTCACTCACTAAGAGTTCCCCAGGAACGCTACCTCGTCCGCTGTCAAACGGTGTGTGGTTGGGAAAGCACCAGCCCATATGTGTGTGGACGGGGGGTGTGGTGTGTGTTTTCCTACACGTACTTTTATATGAATCAAAAATGCCTGGAAGCGTGTGCAAGAAATTCATAATAATAGTTAATAATGGATCCTTAGGGAGAGTCTGGGGATAGGATTTGGGGAAGCAGATGGTCTGTGGGAAGGGTGGGGAAACTTTACTTTTTAATTTCATTTTTTTTACAAGAAGAAGGCATTCCTTATATAATTTAAATGAAAAATCAATTTTAAATAAATGAGTCCAATTAGAAACATGGAGTTTATAACTTCACTTCTTGGCTCTCTCACAGATAACATGGCAGAATGTTTTTGTCCTGGCAGGTTTCCCTCCACTCCCTCTCTGAAAATGACAGGACTGGATAGTGGGTTGTAAGTAGTCATTTTTAGCATGGGATGGTTATAAAATGTCAAACCCTTACGCTTTTCCTTTATATTATTTAGCTCCAAAGATTTCCAGGTTCTAAAAAGAAGATAAATTCTCCTGAGTTTATGTACCTTGGGCATGTTTTAAGTACACAGTAGTCATTTATGAAGTGTGTATCTAAAGGTGGACATCAAACCGTGTTTGCAATAATCATTTTTCTTTTCAAGCTATTTCAGAGCAATCCCAGGAAATGTTCTTTCATGATCAAAGCAAATCATCTCCTGGAAAAATGCACTATTTTCAGTTAACTCGGCTACTAGCAAGTGCCAAACGCATTTGAAGACAGAATGTTTCACACTAGAAAAAGTTAAGTACAGCACTAAAAAGCAGCCATGAGATCACCAAGAGAATCTACACAAAAAACATGTGGGCAGACTGTACATGTTTATTCAGGGCAAAACCACCATCAGTGTGCAAAATTTAGTTTTATATATCTCACAACATGCCCCAGAGAAAATATGCATGGCTCTCAACTGTCAAAACAGGCAGTTGGGCAACTATATTAATCGTGATTGAAAAGCCTTATAACATTCTATTTCGATGGTATTCCATCTTTTCCCGTGCGGAAAAGAATATAGTCCCTATCAGAAAACGGGCAACCAGCAGTTGAACTAACTTAAAAGCCCTTGCTAAGGGCAGAGATCATAGAGTTTCGGTCCCAGTGGAGGGTATTTCCGGATTAAGAAGACCACAAAACCTACAGGTAAGGGAAAGTCACAACTGCAAACTCACAGAGCGGCTTCTGATTAGGGAAAGCTGGTCACAACAGACACATTCTCCCTTTTGTGCTCTTCCCACCTAAATTAATATCAACGTAATGATTACGGAGAAGATGCACACCTGACTACGGGGAGCATGACAGTGGGAAGGGAACATACTCGATCTACTTTAAAGTAGTTAAACAGCCTTGCTACTAACAATGACTCAAAAAGTCACCTCTCGTTTGCCACACAGCTTGTCCCTGTTACTATGTCGCCAGAGCAGTCATTTTTGAAGTGAGATGTGGGAAGAAAATATTGAACTTCCATTTATACTCATCTATAGATAAAAAAAGAAATTAAACTTCACTAATAGTTACTGTTGGATAAACCTGGGTTTGCACTCAGTCCATTTGTCAGAGTCACGTGTCACATACACTCTGCGTAGGAGACCAAGGGAAGGGCAGGACTTTCCCAGCTCACCATTTTCATTGGTTCTTTGGCTTCCAACGTATTGCAATGAATTACAGATGGTGCGTGCCTAATTAGATAGATTTAAAGACTATCTTTATTAAGTTTCCAACTAAATCTCAAGGCGGTCAAAGAGCTTTCAAAAAACCTTTGTAACATAGACCAATGAAACAGAATAGAGAACCCAGAAATGGACCCACGGCTCCTTGGGCAACTAATCTTTGACAAAGCAGGAAAAAACATCCAGCGGAAAAAAGACAGTCTCTTCAATAAATGGTGCTGGGAAAATTGGACAGCTATATGCAAAAGAATGAAACTTGACCACTCTCTCACACCATACACAAAGATAAACTCCAAATGGTTGAAAGACCTCGATGTGAGACAGGAATCCATCAAAATCCTAGAGAACATAGGCTGCAACCTCTTTGACATCGGCCACAGCAACTTTTTTCATGACACATTTCCAAAGGCAAGAGAAACAAAAGAAAAAATGAACTTGTGGGACTTCATCAAGATAAAAAGCTTCTGGGGCGCCTGGGTGGCACAGCGGTTAAGCGTCTGCCTTCGGCTCAGGGCGTGATCCCGGCGTTATGGGATCGAGCCCCACATCAGACTCTTCTATGAGCCCGCTTCTTCCTCTCCCACTCCCCCTGCTTGTGTTCCCTCTCTCGCTGGCTGTCTCTATCTCTGTCGAATAAATAAATAAAATCTTTAAAAAAAAAAAAAAAGATAAAAAGCTTCTGCACAGCCAAGGAAAACAGTCAAAAAAACTAAGAGGCAGCCCATGGAATGGGAGAAGATATTTGCAAATGACACTACAGATAAAAGACTGGTATCCAAGATCTACAAAGGACTTCTCAAACTCAATACACAGGAAACAAATAATCAAATCAAAAAATGGGCAGAAGATATGAACAGACACTTTTCCAATGATGACATACAAATGGCTAACAGACACATGAAAAAATGTTCAAAATCATTAGCCATCAGGGAAATTCAAATCAAAACCACACTGAGATACCACCTTACGCCAGTTAGAATGGCAAAAATTGACAAGGCAAGAAATAACGAATGTTGGAGAGGATGTGGAGAAAGGGGATCCCTCTTACACTGTTGGTGGGAATGCAAGTTGGTACAGCCACTTTAGAAAACAGTGTGGAGGTCCCTTAAAAAGTTAAACATTGAGCTACCCTGTGATCCAGCAATTGCACTACTGGGTACTTACCCCAAAGATACAGATGTAGTGAAGAGAAGGGCCATATGCACCCCAATGTTCATAGCAGCATTGTCCACAATAGCGAAATTGTGGAAGGAACCGAGATGCCCTTCAACAGATGACTGGATTAAGAAGATGTGGTCCATATATACAATAGAGTATTACTCAGCCATCAGAAAGAACGATTACACAACATTTGCAGCAACATGGACGGGACTGGAGGAGATTATGCTAAGTGAAATAAGTAAAGCAGAGAAAGACAATTATCATATGGTTTCACTCATTTATGGAACATAAGAAATAGCAGGAAGATTGGTAGGAGAAGGAAGGGAAGAATGAAGGGGGGTAAACAGAAGGGGGAATGAACCATGAGAGACTGTGGACTCTGGGAAACAAACTGAGGGCTTCAGAGGGGAGGGGTAGAGGATTGGGATAGGCCGGTGATGGGTATTAAGGAGGGCACATATTGCATGGAGCTGGGTGTTATAGGCAAATAATGAATCATGGAACATCGCATCAAAAACTGGAGATGTACTTTATGGTGACTAATATAACAAAATAAAATAATAAAAAAAAAAAAACCTTTGTAAAGAAATGCAGATTGAAGGTAAACTAATGAGGTGAGTTCAAGCAGATATAAAAAAATAAAATGGCAGAGTTAAATGTCTACTCTTAATAGGAGTTCTTTGCCACGCTGTAAATAAAAATTACAACGATCTAATCATATGAGAACTTATGTCAGCCTTCAAATTTAAAATTATCAAGAGGTTTCTATCTACATTCTCTAATGATGAACTTCTTGTAATTGTATATTATTCCCTGAGATATTAACTAGATGTGGTATATACAGCATATAAATCTATAAATACATTTTGGGGCATGAACGCTCATTTTCTTTTAATGATAGGTGTGCATATTCAAAAATATTGAGGCCACTCTTCTAGAACAGAACAAGGGGTAGGAAGAGATCAGTAAAGAATAAAAAGCATGCCAATTCTTAATTTCCAGTGGATTTGCTCTGAAACGCTGACTAAGCCTATTTCCTAAGGAAACACTAATTCAAGCACATACACATTAATGGGATTGTTGTTTTCTTTAAAACCACCTTGTTTTGCTAATGTTGGCCCACCCACCTCCAGAGCCATTTTCCTGATGTGATTAACTTAAGAAATGTACGATGACACCCTAGATTCCATGTGGAAATGCTGATTCACTTAAATAAGTGAGTAATTTCCATCTTACTTAAGTAGTTTAAATGCAAATGATCCATTTTATGTTTTGTTTCTATGTCTTCTCTTAGGATAAATATGCATATTATTTCACAGTGAAAGTAGAAAAGCTTCCTTTGAATATTAACAGCTCCTAACAGGGAAAACACCTGCCAGGACGGCCTCTTCATCTCTCCCCATGGTACAGCTGGAAGGGACATCAGAAATGAGCCCTCCCAGCCTCCTCATTTTACAGACGGCAAACTGGGGGCATGGCAAGATGAAGCTACATTAGCAAGACTGCACAGCTCAACAAGCCACAAAGCCAGGACCAAACTCTTCCTGACTCACGGACCAGTCATTCTGCAATGTAAGGAGACAGAAGCAGAAACCCCGTGGTATCCTTAGCATGGTATCCTTACTCAAAAAATTAATTCAGATACAATTGCTTTTCCTGAAAGGACGACCTTCCATGGAAATAAAACCTAGGAAAGGAGGTGAAGAGCATGAAAAGAGGGAAAAAAATACCTTAGGATATAATGCAACCTTTAAATGGGGCTTTAAAGTAATGGCACAGCCGACTGTTTGACAGCTGGGAACAGTGAACATTTTCAGTCTTTGTACAAAATCTCAGCTATTCCCTGGGAAATGCTAGAAGATAAAGAAACACATTTATGATAGTTTTACCTAGCATAGAGAGTCTCCACTTGTATTTAAAATATACCAGAAAACTGTGTAGATCCTCTTTAATATGGGTAATCCAGTGACCCGGTGACCTTTCTTGGTACTCTATCTCTCTAGTGTGAAATCGCTTTGTCTTCGAATACACTTGGCACTTGTGAGCAGCAGAATTAACTGAAAACACTGCATTTTTCCAGTAAGTGATTTGCTTTGATTACGAAAGATTTCTTGGGGCACCTGGGTGCCTCAGTTGGTTAAGCGTCTGCTTTCAGCTCAGGTTATGATCCCAGAGTCCTGGGATTGAGCCCCACGTTGGGCTCCCTGCTCAGGAGGGGAGTCTGCTTCTTCCACTCCCTCTTCCTCTGCCCCTGCTCTTGCGTTCTCTCTCTCTCTCTCAAAGAAATACATAAAATCTTTAAGAAAAAAAAAAAAAGATTTCCCATGAGCTCCTTACCAATCTAAGGTAACAGTTTTAAAAAAATACAGAATCTTAGAGATTCCGATTCACTGGGTCTGGAAACTAGCATTTTTAAAAAGCACCTCTGTGATTCTGATGCAGTAGCACACTTTCAAAAATAGTGCTTTGTAAGAACTCTTCCATACACCAATGTTAGAGACAATTCCCTTAGGAGGGAGCAAGTAGAATACCCCTACATGTGCTCCGTGCTGTACCTGCTTGATACTGCATAGGCAAATAATCTAATATAAATGAATTTTACGGGGCGCCTGGGTGGCACAGCGGTTGAGCGTCTGCCTTCAGCTCAGGGCGTGCTCCCGGCGTTGTGGGATCGAGCCCCACATCAGGCTCTTCCACTGTGAGCCTGCTTCTTCCTCTCCCACTCCCCCTGCTTGTGTTCCCTCTCTCGCTGGCTGTCTCTATCTCTGTCAAATAAATAAATAAAATCTTTTAAAAAAATTAATAAATGAATGAATTTTACACAGTCAATGAAATAGACTTCTTCAGGGCTTTCCTAACCAAATCTAAATTTTGAGGCCCTTTTTGTATGTTTCAAATAGTCCCCACTTGTTAAAGAATAAATCACATAAATGAGCATCTAATAAAGAAAGCCTTTATATTGCCCTTCAGAGAAGTCTATCACAGAACTTGTCTTGAGATGGAAATGAGGAACTCCTAATTGGGAACTTTCCCCTTTTTCTCTTCTATCATATCCAAAATTCCTCACAATACCTGTTGTCTTCTAAATGCTACCTAGAAGAATCACATTAATCCATCAATGGCTATTAATGTGTAAATGGTAATGGACTTACCAGAACATGGGAGAAGGAACTAATGCCTTAATAAGAATTCAACCCAGCAAAGATCGCAATGAGATTCTAGGTTTGGTGCTCTGGCCTCGGAAGGCCTGCCTCGGAAGCAGCCAATTCAGATAGCCAAGAGAAGCACGAGGGAACTGAGGCCAAGGGAAAAAATGACAAGAAGAGAGGAAGGAGCTGCTAAGGATAAACGAAAGCTACTTCACAACCTTGGCATTGTCCTGACCTTGTCCCTTAGCCCTTTCATCTTGAACATTTATAACAACCCACCCTCCTGAAGGTGGCAAGCTGGAAGCTGCTTGCAAATCCAGTAGACCAGAATTTGCAAATCCAATAGACCAGAACTAAAATCCAAGCTCCAACAGTAACAGTGTGACCTTCTGTGTTACCTCTGTTCCTCGAAGTTCCCCATCTGGGGATAATCCTCAATGGGGATAATAATTGCTACCTGCGGAACTGTGAGAATTAAAGCAATGGGTACATAAAGCTCCTGATACGGTGCTTTATCTCTTCCTCTGCTCCCCTGATCCTTATCTGCTCACTCTTCAGTGCAGGAAAGAAGAGAAGGGGAGGTGTTTCTCCCCAATAACATATCTGAGGCATCTCTGAACTGGTTTCTGAGTTTCCTTGCAAGGATTTGTATCTTTTTACAAATTTTGCAGCATTTCCAGGGAAAAATAAACATCACTTCATGAATGTGAACTGATTATAGCTCATTTTCTGTCATTTCAGTACTCTTGTAGAAAAGGTGAATATACATTTGGAATATTATGCATCTTATGAAATAAAACAAAACCAACATTAATTCGTTGAGGCTTCACTAGGTCTGGCACTAGAAGAAATGCAAAGACATATAAGACACAGTTTCTGCACTAAAGAAGTTAACAATTGATTAGAGGCTCAAGGCAAGTGAAAAGTTTCAGAGACATAAAAAATTAAACAACAGCTCAAGACATAAAAGGAAAGATGTCATGAGGCAGTTCATGATTAATTTCAAAATGAATAGCACAGACAATAATTGTTATATGAATTTCGTGTATATATATATTGAGGAAAAATTTGAAGCAGAAATTGCTGGAAATTGGTGGCCTATAGGCTGAAATCAACCAGCAGGCCTGTTTAATTTGACGCTCTTCCTGTTTGTTTTTGTTTTTGTGTCATTTTTTTAAGAAGTTGACAACATCAAAAATGAAGAGAATAATGCCTATAGTCCAGGGAAGCCTTTCCAGAATAAATTGGTTATTGTGGGAATTTAAAGGAAGAGGAACAAGAGAGAACATCCAATTACAGTCTTCCCCTCCATTAGTTCATTCACTTATGAACAGCATCTCTTTTCTATCTGGGCATTTCTAGCACTGAAATATATCCCCTGTCTTCCGTACTGTCAAAAATTCTTGTTAACAACTACCTTAAAGAGACTTACTATTTCTTGAGCTACCAAAGATAATTAAAATCATCAGGGTAAAAACCAGCCGTTCTTCCTCCCAGGTGATTATCAGCTTAGAGCTGGCTGCACAGGCTGACCACTTCATAAAGTGAACAAGTGGGTAATTAAATCCTCAGATCTGTAGGAATCCACAGGGACTAAATGGCAACAAGCAATTTTCCATTTGAGACATTTTGGGAATCGGGCCAATGAATAAACAGATATCTCAGATTTGATTCCAGCAAATACCCTGACGGCAAAGCAGGAAAATAAAAACGAAGAGCTTTATTCCCAGTCACTGTCTTTTTATTTAGCACCAATGTATTAGTAGAACATTGAAATGTTCCCATTTAAATATTCAGAAGCCCAGGATGGTTTGTTCTCCAAAAACTTTTCTTTATCATATAACATATGTCTATCCTTGTGGGCTTAATTGATATTTACTGCCTCAAGTTGCTTTCAAAACTTATTTTATTCATTGCAAAACATTCTGTGAACCAATATGTATATCCAAAAGATTTTTTTCATACGATGTGTTTCAAAGATGGTTCTACTCATACCCTGACTTCGACTGAGTAGTGCAGCATACTTTAATATCTTAATAACACTTTGGTCTCTGAATTTACCTTCTGAATTTTAATTGACAACCAGGAGAATCACTCCTATCCATATGCAATGTTAGAAGCAACGATTTGGAATAGGAGGAGGAAAGATAAATATTTTCTAACAGAGTAGAGCCACTTAACCATACACATCTTCCTCATACCCACCTAAAACAACTCAGCAGATAAAAAAATTAGCTTTCCAAAAATAAGACATTTTTTTTTTTACTTTATAAAACGTTCTGAGCGTGTCACATGGTACCCATGGACATTGCCTCTGTGTCTTGCACATAGTAGATATTTGATTCATTCACCAAATATGAATAAAATGACGAAATGAAACGATCATCAAAATCCGCATTTTATTTTCAACTTAATTTTCTTAGAAATGTGTATATTTTTATTATTTGAATATACTCTGTGTTGTTTAAGATCTTTTTTACCCACTTTTTTACCCTCTTTAAGAAAAAACAAAAACAATTCATTTTGGTCAAGCCTGGGGAATCTACAACCTAGTCACGTTTAAAGTTAGCCCTGAGGATATCCAGGAATCCGCTGTAAATTCTTTCAATTTATAGAGTTTCAGAGGATAAATGGCACTAGACCACTAACCTGGCAGCTCAGCCACTTGGGGTTATAATTAAACAGATTGCAACCTTTCATTAAAATGTTCATTCTTGTAGATACAGAGAAAAAAATTATGGAGATTAAAGTGACCTTTGTCATTGCATAACACTAATATATTTTCCACCTAACCTGCTATGGGGAAATGGACAAATAATAATAATAATGCGGTTGCTTTAAATGTGAAGTGGATGAGGCTCGGCCGCAAGCTGTCCTAGAGAGGACCAACTACGTCTCCTAAGGCGCGTACAGTCCTGAAACTTGGACAGTGTTTAAATTAGATCCCTCCACTGGGCAAATCCGACCCTTTCAAAGAAACAACACTTCTTGCCCGACCCTCGTGTGAGTATAAAACAATATACAGCCACAGGCTCACAAAGCTGGCCAACAGTCCAATTGCTCTAGAGGATACGCGCTCATTTGGACAGCAGGGGGATAACCCAGGCCTCTAAAGCTCAAGCTTCTGCTTTGTTCCAGTCTCTGCGGCAACGTGCTCTACATCATAGAGCTGAAAACAGGGCAAATATTAGCTGGGTGTTCAAGGCGTGAGCTTAGAAAAGGGGGGATTTCACGGTTTGGCTTTTTCTCTTGCTGTGAAACCTCCTATTCAATTACTGTTCCCTCTTCAGCTCTGGCTTCCAAGCTTATTGCACTGAAACTCATCTTACCGACATCACCCATGACTTCCCAATTACAAAGTACTGTTGACATTTTTAGGCCTTTCTCGAATACACCTTTCTGCGGCATGAGCATTAATCCATCCCCCAGAGCCTCTCCCTCATGGGCCTCATGAACTTGCATGCCGGCTCTCCTTCTGCCTCTGCTCCACCTTTTTCCATCTCCTTTGTAGACC
Organism: Ursus arctos; assembly: GCF_023065955.2. Taxonomy (NCBI): domain Eukaryota; kingdom Metazoa; phylum Chordata; class Mammalia; order Carnivora; family Ursidae; genus Ursus; species Ursus arctos. Next base: position 63,722,301 of record NW_026622985.1, on the reverse strand, counting down.
TCTCTTTCTCTACCTCCTCCTAACAGACCAGTCTTTCCAGTTTTATGTTCTCTCTGGCCAAGGTTTTGTTCTGTCTCGTGGCTTTACTTACAACTTATTCATTCAGAAAATCCACACTGGTGGCCAGGGGCTGTGGGGTGGGGGGATGAAGTGAGGGAGAGTTGTTGTTTAAGGAGTATAAAGTTTCATATTTGCAAGATGAAAAGTTCTGGAGATGTGTTTCACAGCAGTGTGGTTACACTTAACACTGCTGGACTGTACACTTAAGCATGGTCAAGATGGCAAGTTTTACGTTGTGCTATTTTTTTCCATGATAGATAAATAGATGGACAGATAGATAGCTCAATCCCGATCCCAAGTTTAGGATAATTCTGGTTACGAATAGCAGAAAGGTCATCCTCAGCATAACGGCTAGCTCATTCCACAGGTTAAAGATAGTTGCACCTGCTCCAGGCTGCACATTCTCACACATCAATGGCCTTATGAGCATTAAGGAACTCTCCCAGCAGGTCCCAAAAGACATCCCTTTATTTCTCATTGACCAGAATTGAATCACCAGCCGCTTCCTAAGCAAATCACTGGCAACGGAAATGGTTTCACTAGGATCAAGCTGAGAGGCAATCCTTGTTGAGAATGAGGTTAGTCTTACCTTCCCAAACTGTACAGAAGAGGCTGAAGACACACAGTCAGAGCTTGACCAGCAAGAAAGAGGTGAAATGCTACAGATTTAGTTGGACAACAACTACATCTGCTACACTGACCTCAACTTTGAGCAAGAGACTCATGGATACAACTGTTTCTAAAACATCAGCTCTCATATCAAACTTAACATGTGCAAAACCAAAGTCATTATCTGCATTCCTTCTTCCATGAGAACTCTTCTCGTATTTCCTATTACATTAGATAACACTTCCGCAAAACCAAAAGCCTAGTCAGAAACCTGGGAGAAATCTTCAGCTTCTTTTCTCCTTAGGAACAATCCCCAATTCTGGTATTTTTGATTCCCTACTTCATTTCTATTGCCATTGGCTCCAAACTCACCTCCCTGCCTTCTCACACCCAGTCCAACCGCTGAACTGATAGTAACCAGAACAATTAATCTGAAGCACAAAGACTTGGGACTCTCTTTAAGCATCATCTACAACAGGGGTTCTTTGGACTATGACTCCCCTGAAACTAGATGTAAAATTTTTTGCATATGTAAATATGTGAACTTTCTGGTAGATTATCCCAGAGGAATCCATGACCCACAAGGGCAAAACAAAACAAAACAAAAACAAAAAACTCTTTGGGCATAATGGACAGAAATGTAAAATATTCTTAAAAAATGAAAATATTTATTAGCATGGAATAGAAGACCTTTTATACTCTGTTCCCTACCTACCTCTGCAGACTCATCCTTTACATCTCTTTCCCTTACATCTTCTGTTCCACTTAAACTACTTGCAGATACTCAAGTATACCCCTGTGCCTATGTATAGACCATTACTTCTTTCTAGATCATTTCTTCTGCCCTAATCCATTTAGCACACACCAACATATCCTTCAAACTCCAGTTTGTATATCACCTCCACTGTAAAGCCATTATTTATAGCCCCAGAACATACCACTTCCCTCTATGCACTTTTAGTCTATATTTTTTCATTTATGATATATTTGACATGTAATGTATGTTTACCTCTTCCCTCCATCAAATTGTGAGCTGCCTAAGGAAAAGATGGTGTCTCATTCTTTTTTGTATCCCTCTGTCCTAGAATAAATCCCAATACAACATAAGTGTGTATGAAGTATTTCTTGAAAGTAACAGTTTGAAAACACATATGCCTATAATTAATAGTGGGATTGTGGATAAACCTAATATTGAGCATTATCCTTATAACTGCTTCATTTCTTTTACCTCTGTCTGATAGCAATCGTCCTCAAATTTTAGTGTTCACCAGACTTAACCAGTGAAGTTTCTTAATGATAAAGAAGCTTTGAACCCTATCCCAGACTTACTAGGGCCAGAAACTCTAGAGCTGGAGCCCTGATACCTGCTTTTTAAATAAAAACATTGAGTAATGTATGGAATTGTCAATTCACTATTTTGCTGTATACCTGAAACTAATATAACATCGTATGTCAACTACACTTCAATCAATCGATCGATCGATCAGCAAGTTACCTACATGAGCATCATGCACACCAACTCCTAATGACTCCACCAAAGCCAAATGTTCTCAAGAATCGAAAGAAATCAGTTTCCATTCCGGGACAAGGATCAGAAAATATTCTTATTGTCTTCCCATTGTGACCTTAGGTAGAAGGTTCTGTCACTACTTACCACATCAGAGGTTAATCTATCTTAGTCATTGCCGACCTGCTTCCCTTGAAGTTCCAGAAGACATGTAAAAGGAGTTTCAGTCCTGGAAGTCATTTAGACAGTTCCAGTTGAAGAGCCATAGCAGAAAATTAATATTCCAGCTCCCAGAAACTTTATTTCCACATTTCTTCTGGGCATAAATAATTTGTAAATCAAATAGAATTGTTCTGGCTCTAGTGATTTTGCGTAATGACTCAAAGCATAGCTCACAGTCAGTATTATTTTCCTTCCATGTCCACAGAAGACTGACCACACTATTCCCCAAGCAACCCAACAGAGCCTCCAACTCACACTCAACCCCCACGCTCGGGCCCATCGGCCACTGAAAGACAAAAAGGTAAGACTGTTATACCATAAATCAGAAATGGCCCAGAAGATAAACCTGGCCAAAGACTTGAGTGCCTGCAGCGACCACAGCTATTTTCTTTTTGGTTGAGGGAGCAAGCACAACTCAGACTCTCTCAAAGTCTGCTAATCAAGATGGTGGTTCTTCTCTGATCATTTACTCTTTAGGAGATGGATCAGACATTGGTGTTTACTTATGCTTATAAGCCTAATTACTTCTTACCATATCTCATCTTCCCAGCTTTATTTATGGAATACTTACCTGGGTAAATAAATATGGCAGCCATGGATGTGTCTTACATTGCCATTCAACAGAACCTACTGTAGGAAGCATAACTGATTCCTAACTCTAGCTATTGTCCTTTGGATCCACCAGGCAATTATTTTTTCTCAGTATACTTCTAGCCAATGACTTAGCACAATGCGGTATTAGATACCACTCATTTTTGCCTGCCATGGACTCCTCCAAAGGGCAACTTTTGCTCAGGGCTGAGACTCTGCCAAGGTTCCATTAAAGTTTGAGTCTTTTACTACCCAATCCTCCTTTCTCTCTTTCCTTTCATAGATGTCAGACCTTCATTGCAGTGTAAAGGCTCTGACTATTCTGCTCTCTCTCTCTTTATGCTTCACAGATGTTTACCCTCAATAAATCTCCTGCCTATCTAATCTCATCTTGGCTTCTAGAAAGACCCAAAACTAAACAGTGTTTGCTGTGTTAAAATCTGTCGCAATTTTTTTTTTTTTTTTACAACTACTTCCATTAAAAGGTGGAGACTCAGGGAGCCCAGTCTTCCAACCATCCACACCAGGATGTCAAGTGAAAATACCTGGGAAACTGCTGACTAGTTCACCTGCCGGCTAAGTACCACTAAGTTATCCCCATCAAGACAATGGAGGAGCAGAAAAATCATGCAGCCAAGTTCTTGGCTGAATTCCAAACCCATAAAATTTTGAGATGAAGTCAAATAGTTGTTGTTTTAGACATTAAGTTTTGGGGTAGTTCTCAGCAGATTTTTCTCTCTTGTTTAGTTGAGTTAAAAATCAATACCCTATGTACATAATTCCTCATAAAAGAAAAAGTTTTAAGACTTTATAAGAAAGAGTATTTTCCATAGTCTCTCAGGCTATACTTTTTAATGTAAGATTAGGTTTTATTCAAATCTAACCTGTTGGGTTCAATAGAAACTTCTTGTAATTTCAGGTGCTAAGAAAGCACCTTTCAAAAGCTCTCCTACCTATAGGTTTTTAATTCATTGGCTTATTTTTACCTTAACTTTAAAGGGAACAACTTATTAATCTTCCAGTTAGTATGCAATTCTGTAAGACTTTTTTATGCTGAAAAGAGGTAGGTGGGGGGTGGAGAGTTTAGTGGGAAGCTTTTCAAAAAAACTGGGGCTGCTGAAAAGAGCATGCTGCTGAAGGCAGATTTGAAATGGAACACTGATTTTATTTTTATCAATAAATCCAGATAACACAAGGCATTACCATTCTCAAACACTGCAGATTTTGCTTCATTTTAACTGAATGTGTCTTGTGGAGTCTTGTTTTATTCTATAAAACAGAATGACAATTTTCTTTCCCCAGCCAGAGAAGTTAGACCTATCTGAAATCAATCTTTCAGCACAGCAAATACACTGTAAATTATAAGGCAATGTGTATACTAAAGCAAGTGTCGTAGTTAATTTTAACAATTTTTTAAAAGCATGTCAGGATTTTGATAATACCAGGGAGATGAAAATTTCTTACACAGCATGCCAGATCAGCACAGTTTTCAATTTGAGATTATAGGCCACTGACTAACGTGTCGTAAGGTTCACATAATATTTATGGTCTATATGCTCAAGAAATTAAAAGCATTCAATCTTGGGCAAGCTATACATGTGAATGACTAAAACAGAAGACCTGAAAATATTACGGTTGTGATAAATACATACCTTTACTAGATGTTTTGATTTATCTTCCAAGGAACCCAACACCTGCTTTAAAATCACAAAGCCATGGAAATTTTCTAATACCCTGGTGTCGCCATGTCCCTTAGAGGCACCTACAGTTCAGGCCATTTCAATACCCTTGTCCGTAAATTAACTGATTCCCAGAGCATAGGGCTGCATAATCTTAGCTTTTTACTTTATCTTTAAATGCCATTTTTTCTTTAACGTTGCTCAAAAATCCTTACTTTTTTGAAGCGTAAGTAATTCATTCGTACATACATATATCCATATATATCCTCTACTGGAAAAGGTAAAAAAAAGCAAAAAGAAGAAGAAGAAGAGGAGGAGGAGGAGGAGGAAGAAAATTGTTTGGCACAACATAACTTGTTTGATTTTTCAGGGAAGGGTGTTTGTTTGTTTTGCCTGTTAGTAGTTTGGCTGGTGATCAAGTTCTGGGACTGATAAAGACAGCTAGCTGGAAATGCACAGATGTCCGGATCTGCATTCCTATCACTTTCGGGCCCCCTCTTCTGTCTTTTCACTGTCTTTTTTGCTGATCCCATGCACCCTTTTAGCTACAGCCGCCACCTCCTGGCAGCTGAGCCACCATCTAGCTTACGACTCTAACCCGGACTTCTCTCCTAAGCTCCGCTCTGAATTTCTGCCTGCCTTTATCACATCTCCACAGAGTTGTTCCCTTTACAACTCAAAAACCAATATTTTACTAAAGTTCAATAAGTACTCATGTAATCTAAAACCTGCATTTTCTGGATGTGAAAACTGAATCCGAGCATGGTTTACCAGGTTAATCTATAGCCGCCTCTTGCAAACAAAGCCATTTCTCTAGAAAGAACCAATAAAGCCTAAAGTTCGTTCTTTGAGACGCCTAATAAAATCGAAAAAACTCTGATTTATCAAAACAAAAATAAAGAAGGCATTTAAAAAATTACCACCATCAGAAAACAATGATTTTCAGTTCTTGATTTTCCACTTATTCTTTATTATAGATTTCAGCTTTCCAGCAAAGTTTTCCATTTGTCATTAATTTTTCCTGAACACAATTTTTTTTTAAGATTTTATTTACTTAGGGGCGCCTGGGTGGCACAGTGGTTAAGCGTCTGCCTTCGGCTCAGGGCGTGATCCCGGCGTTCTGGGATCGAGCCCCACATCAGGCTCCTCTGCTGTGTTCCCTCTCTCGCTGGCTGTCTCTCTCTTTAAGAAAAAAAAGAAAAAAAAAAAAAGATTTCATTTACTTAGAGAGAGAGCATGAGCAAGGGTGAGAGGGGCAGAGGGAGAGAGAGAAGTAGGCTCCCTGCTCAGTAAGGAGCCCGATGCGGGGCTCGATCCCAGGACCCTGAGATCATGACCTGAGCCGAAGGCAGATGCTTAGCCGACTGAGCCACCCAGGTGCCCCTCCTGAACAGAATTTTTAAAGTTATTTTAAATTCCAATATCTGAATCACCTGTGGGTATTTTTTATTATCTACTCTTTCCCAAGGTGATACATTTATATATAATAAATCAGGAGAGTTTATAGAAAAATTGTAGAAGACCAAAAGGGTGATGTCATCTTTTTCCAAAGGGCTTTTCTTAAGCTTCTAGAAGGCAGTGTTGAGCAGGAGCAGGACCATTAACCCACTCAGGGCTTAAGCTTTGTCAGGCCTGATCTGTTTGTTTTGCCCTTACTCCTCGCATGTTGACATTTAGGGCTTTCAATTGAGAATCCGGGCCCATCCACCTGGCAGACCCTACAGTCCAGTTTTATCTCCCCCGTACCACCAGACTTCCCATAACTGCTTTTTGCTCAGCTTCTCTGACTCCTGGCCTGCACTGCCTCGGGGGCAAAAGTGGCTTAGAAGGTAAATCTCACTTCCCTGCAAGTCTCTTTATTCTGGGATTATGACTCCTCAAATCCTGGCTGCCTTGGAAACCATACAATACCTTCAAGCAGATGTTTTCCTATATTTTATCCAGATTTTCTAGTTGCTCTCGGCAGGAGGATTAGTTAGCTCCAAGCCAGTCCATCATAGCTGGAAGCCAGGATATATTCTGAAGATACTGTGAATGGGATTCGCTGACAAATTAGACGTGAGAGGTGAGTGAAAGGAACTAGTCAGTAATGACTCCAAGGATTTTTGTTTGTGTTTGTTTTTGTCCTGAGAAACCATAAGAACGGAATTGCAAGTAACTCAGATGAGCAAGGCTGTGTGGAAGAGACAGGTTTTTGGAGAACGCTGATAAATTCAGCTTTGAGTATGTTACAAGCGAGACACTTACTACACATACAAGAGGCCATGCTGAGCAGGCAGTCGGATATGCACATCTGGAGGTCAAGTCCAAGATGCAGACGTGAATCTGCAAACCTTCAGCCTGTACATTTTGGAGTTTACAAGGTAGAGGCTGAGATGTGCATACTCAGAGTGCAAAACAGTGAGCGTCAATCTTTAAAAGATGAAATAAGCCCCTTCATGAATCTTCTACACTTTTTAGCAAGACTTTCAGATTAGAATGACTCAAGTGCAGCAGGACAATGAGAGACACAGGGGCAGAGTCTGTGCTTACAAACAAATGCGACCGCGCTCCAGTTTCTCTAAAGGCAAACAAGCATGACTACTTGTCTTCGCGCTCAGGTAGGAGGTTTGGCAGCATTAGTTTCCCTTTCCACTCCCCGTCCCAACGGGCCCCATCCGGAGAGACGAGCCCAGCACAGAGAGAGAGGTGTGTATTAAAAGGGAAATCAGAGAGTACCAAAGGACTTGGGAAAGAGAAGGAAAAATGACGAGAAGGAAAAAAGGTGAATTAAAAACACCAGACACTTGAAAGCAAATAATTCTTGTGTTTTTAACATGTACTCATTTCTACCTACTTACATTAGGAAGTCTAGGGGTGTTGTGCTTGAGTCTAACCTCAGTTACCTATAAGGAATACACAGCTTTATCATTAAGTAGCAGTGACCTATTATTTAACTTGTTAAACAGCTTTTCAAGGAAGAAGAATAAATGCTTTTGTAAACTTAAGAATCCCTACGTCTTGTTTTTGAAAAGTCATTTTTTCCTGTTGGCTCCCAAAACACTCTTACTTATCACTGCATAGACACTATCACCTTTGAGTAAGAATCCACCCAGGACAAAATCAGAATCACAAAGGTTGAGGCTTGGGTGGCTGCATGTTCTAATTTCCACAGATTTCAAAGCCTTGGTTAGGAACCGTGACAAATAATTTTTCACTTTTCCCCATTACTGACATTATCCAGTCACTAACTGCTATAGACTGAATGTTTGTGTCAAAATCCATTTGTTGACACCTAATCTCCTATGTGATGGTATGGGGAGGTGGAGCCTTTGGGAGGTGATTAGGTCATGAGGGCCTGACCTCATGAATGAGATTAGTGCCTTTATAAAAGAGACCCCAGAGAGCTCCCTCGCCCCTTCTGCCATATGAGCACACAGTGAGAAGATGCCGATGGCGAACCAGGTGGCTGGCTCTCGGATACAGAATCTGCTGAGGCCTTGATCTTGGACTTCCCAGCCTCCAGAACTGGGAGAAATAAACTTGTGTTGTTTAAGCCACCCAGTCTAGGGTCTTTTGTTATAGCAGCCTGAACAGACGCAGACACTGAATGAAGCGTGGTCCACAGCTGTCACCCATCACTGGAAGCTACACTATCTCATGTCAATTTTGGATCACCTCAGAAGCCTCTGGTATCATTTTCTTTCTCTTGGTTTCTCCCTGACTTTTTGCCAGTATCCATATAAGTGATAAAATAATCTTCCTAGAACATCATAAAAGCACATCACTCCCTGATGAAGAATCTACCTCGGTTTACTGCTGTATCAAGTTCCTTTTTTGTTGTTTTAATTCAAGTCTCCCTGAAATAGCACCATAATTCTCTATCCTTGTCTCTAATGTCAATCTCTCTAATGTGTCATATAACAAAAATTCAATCCTGTTTATATTTTATTTAGTTTCATAAAGCCTTCTTATGATTTATAATGTGCCGCACTGTTTGTGGATAATGTATGATGTAATTAGTAGCAGACTCTTAAGGGGTTGACTCTCCAAGTATTGCCATAAGGGCCACCTCAGAGAGTATTAGGAATATAGGCGCTTCATGACCTAAGTGTCAGAAGACCAGAATTCTAGCTTCGGCTCTGATGGTAACCAGTTATGTGACCTTAGGAAGATCATTTTATCTCTTTGAGCCTCTGTTTTGTCATCTGCAAAACAGAAGTCTTATATTTAATTATCTCTCAGGTCCTTGTAACTCTAAGGCTTTATAAGGCTCTTACTTCTCATAAAGAAGGGTGAATTAATGACTAAAAATAAATAGCATTAGCTTATAAGTTAGTCATTTTATAGGAAATATGCATTTGTAACAACTTAATGAACTTTATGATACTATATTTAATAGATATATAAATTAGCAATGTATTCTCATAGAGATTTTTATTTGTTGTTTTTGTCATTTGTGCAAAGCATTTTGGCTTGTGTTTATAATCTACAGCAGTCTACCTCTGACTGATGTGTCTGCTTTACACAAACTCTAACATTTCCAGACAATTCCAATTGCTTTGAATCTGCTCACATCTGGTCACAATAAAGATAAAGCTGCGATAACATTTCTAAAAATAAGTTAAAATTATCTGAGAAGCCAAAAAACAATAAACGTAATAATAGAGATTGCTACATCTGGTGAAAAATGAAGGGAACTGCTGCAGATTTCTGGCATCTCGGTCATTTTTGCCTCCAAACTTTGCTCAGACTCTCATCCACACAGATTACGTTGTAGGATGCTATCAGTACAAACCCATTATTTCTTTCAAGCTCGGGCTCAAAACTCACTTCACTAGCCCTTCCCTCTCAGCGGTCCTCATGAGACAGCAGTCAGGCTTAGCTCCACTTCACTCCCTATCCAGTTACGAACCCTCTCTCCCATCTTAAACATCCACACCAAAGCAGCACCACCACCGCCATCATCATCATCACCACTCTCCTAGCTGCTCAAGAAACACATCCTGACGGGCCCACTCCTCATCCTCCACCCCAAAATTCTACACCACATTTTGGATATATCCTGGCCTGTTCTTCTGGATTACAGATAGATTAAAGCAAAATACATTGATGACCAAACAGTAGCACATAGGTTAAAATGAAAATATATTTATTACAAGGTGCAGGTTATGGGGCATTTGATAGTGTAAAAAAAGGAAAAAAAAAATCAACAACCAACCAACCAGACTTCTGCATAGTAGAGTTAGCTTTATCATGTATCAGTCTGATTAGAAGTCAAACCTTCCATCAAATGGAGGATGACCCATGGGATTCTTCTGATTGCTACATAGAAGAGAGAGAAACCATTTCAATAATGCTAATAGCCAAGTTACGTAGGCAAAAGAATGAAGTTTTTGAGAGATGGTAAATGGCAGTGGTTAAGGGCACCAGCTCTGGATTCAAGCTGTCCAGGCTCAAGCCCCTTTGCTAATTACCAGCACAGAGACCTTGAGCAAGTCACTCTACATCTCTGTGCCTAAATGTCCCAGGAATACGGTAGGGATGGCACTACCTCCTACCTCATGGAGTTTCTGTGACAATGAAGTTGTTCACACATATGTTAAGTGTGTAGAACAGAGAAGCATTCCCAATTGTTGCTGTTATTACAAGGTCCCTCAATTAAACACATAAAGCAGCCAATTAAGAACCAATAGAGGGCTGGTAACAAAACCTGCACTTAAAGTGTGAGTTTTACCAATTGCAAATGAAACAATTGAGAATTTTCAGCAATGAGTCAATCAATCCTGATTCAAGGAGGGAAAACACATGAAAAAGAATCTGGTGACACAGAAGAGGATCGTCACACACACACAGTTTTCAAAGAAAGACCCAGAACAGATCCAGCATAGAACATTCCTGTAGCATCTGATTCTTTAGTTGCCATCAATAGCAGAATACTGGGAGTCCTAGTGGAGTTTTTCATACATATATGTAAAGAATAATGTTTATGGTTATTCAGTAGTATTATATTAATTAAATACGATTCATATATTTGGGCTCAGCTCCTCTCCTAGTCATTCTTAATGTTGTTGTTTGTAAAACCCGGGCTCCTAAGCAGTGAATATCTGTACCTTGTGATCCAAGTGCCTGGCACGGCTACAATGCTGGACCCGGGACGGACAGGCTGGGTGAGCAGCACTTCCTTCCGAATGGCGCCTTCAGAGGGCTATTCCTTGTTGTGCTGCCAGTTCAATTACATGATGCCTCTGACGCGTCCTATGAATTATTACAAAGGCATTTGAAAGCTTCACTTAAAGGAACAGGTTCAATCATTTCACACAGCCTACCCCCCTCCTTTCCAGACTCCTGCCCATGTACGACTCCAGCACATGCAGAGACAGCCAGCTTCTTGCCTTCTTCCTCCCACTCCTCCCCAAGGCTGCTCCGTCCACACCTCTCCACTCGTGAACTAATACCGTGTCTTCTTCCCAAGACCGCTTTTCTTTCATCTAGGGAACATGGTGTGTGACCCCTCACTTTCTGCCTTTCTTACCCAAAAAACAGTAATTCTCTGTGATTTTCACTCTCTAATCTTTTTGCACATAATTTTCCTCCTTCTGTATCTTTCATTTAACAAATGATGTGCCAGACCACTAGTCACTAACTCAGGAAGATGTGTTCCCTCTCTTCATTCTATTTATGAGTTCAAAAGCTAGCCTAATCTTGATGATTTAATAATAGTGGTGACAACATATGTGTATTAAATAAAAGGAAAAAATTAAGTTTTATCAGATATGGAGTATAACATTCTTATCTCAACTTCTTTATGGCAAGGACCCTGGAGCCTGATACTGGGAGAGCCCATCCTCACCAAACCTCATTCCTCCAACTTACTCAGAAAAGTATGGTGGTGATGTATCTTGCCAACAATACCCTTGGAAACTTGACTATTCTTGTCACTATTCTTGACAATGAGAATGATATGACATTTGTCCATGAGAAAGAGATTTTTCCTTTACTATGGCTGGTCCAGGCTATCAACTACTCTATTTGAACATAGTATCAGGGCTTCATGGCCTTCAGTAGTCAAGAAATATTTAATCCTCAAAGAAGACAGTAGGTGCCTACTTCGTGAAAAGTAACAAAGGCATAACTCGGGGTGAGTATCTGGGAAAGGAGACATGTTTATCCCATAAACAGAGAGGACACGACTCAAGAGGAAAGCTCAGTACTATTATAAGAGCTATGCACATATTTTAAAAAATATTGGCAAAGCTATATTTGGAGAACTCTCAGGCTATCCATAACCCTACCTGCCTCAAGAGCCAGAAAACAGGAAAAGTTGTGATTGACGTTGGTGAAGATATCTGGCTGACCAAGAAAAACAGCACAACTGAAACGATGCCAGAAGTGGGCAGCAAACCCAACAAGCCACTGGACCCAATAAGTAAAAAAGCAACAGTCTGATTAGGCCAACGGGCAGAACACAGGGGTGATATGTATGAAGGACGACCACTATGGTCAACTTCTAAACTGGAAGCCATTCACTATGTTTGCATTTCTTCCTGATAATGCCAAGAGTTGGACCATATGGTTACCATTTCAGATAAGAGAAAACTGAGATTCAGAGAAATTGACTCACTTCCCTACGGTCATAGAAGCCATGAGGGAAACCAGTCTCCTGAAAGCCTGTGTTACTCTACCTTCCCACTGTTATTACCCAGGACCCTGCGAAGAAGGGCAGCTTGGGGAGGGAAAAAGTATAAAAGAAGAATCACAGCAGGGAATTCACACCTGAATAAGAGGATGGTGAAGAAAATTCCTGAGAAAATAACTTGTTGTAAATGGCTGAAGCCACATCTTAAAAGCATTTATAGACACCTTAATATATAGTTAATTTAAGGATAACTATTGAACAACTGTAGATAAGGTATTCTTGGAGTATGGATAAAAATGTCCAACACCTTTTAGTTAAGAAACTTTTGAAGAAAGCACAAAGGCAGGGCTACTTGGCCACATTAGTGCTCCAAAATTACGACAGGGAAGGCTTCATAGAGGGGTGACTCAACCTGAGTTTCATAAACTAGCAGGCATTTACCAAGTGGAGAGGTGTCAGGGAGAAAGAAGAATATAGGGATTCCCAGCAGAGGACATGAACAAAGGTACTGAGACCTGACGCAGCATAATCTGATTTATAAAAAGCAAACCACAGAAGTCTTCTTTGGTAAAATTTACATGCCTGAAATGCAGTTCAATGAATTTTGACACACATAATCAACTGTGTAACTCACACCCCAATCAAGATACAGAGAATCATCGCCCCCTAAAAAGCCCCCTTTGTGACCCTTCAATTCAATTGCTATCAACCACAGTCAATATCAGTTCTAACTTTTATCACTATGGATTGGTTTTACCTGTTCTTGAATTTCTTCCTAATGGAATTTTTGGTATGTATTCTTGTGTCTGGGTATCAACATAGAGTTTCTGAGCCGGGTGCATCAGTTACATTGCTTTTTGTTGCTGAGTAGCATTCCAGCGCATGGATATACTATAATTTGTTTACCTATTCAAGGAGCAGGTTGTTTGATGGCTAATGCACAGAATTTATATGGTGATGGGCTGGGAGTAATGGGAAGTGTATCTCAAAGTGAACTTGAAAAAAAAGGACAAAAATCCTGGCATACGGCTCACTGAGGAATTTGGACTTTATCCCAAGGGCAACATGTAGGCATTAAGGAGTTTTAAAGGAGTGGGGTGTATAAATAATCAGATACCAATACCCAGCCTATCACTGAGGCCAAATCTCAATCTCTAATCAGTAATTACTTACATTTCACCTCAAGGTCTGAGTGTTTGTAACTGCCATCCAGAGTGGATACATTCCCTCAAATATCCCTCATTTTCACGTTCAGTTAACATATTTTGAGCATCTATATGTGTCAGGCCCATTATTCATAAATGCCACACACATCATGGTTCTTAAGGTTCCTGACATCTTCATTGCTCATGAGGGTACCTTACATCCGTGAGATCCACCGCTACGACACAGGCTGGCCATGTGATTCTGTTCTGCATTCTCCAGGTGCCTTGTAATAATGGGAGGATTTGATTCTGCCCATTCTTTTTGGAAGAAAACATAACTCTGTGATTGGAATTGCAGCTGAAAACAGGTCTCCCCACAGTACAAACACAGTGTTTCAGTGGCTCAGAGGTATTAGTGTTTAAACATTTCATGTTCCGTCTCATATAAGCTACTGGTGCCAGTTGGACAACCAGTTGGCAATTGTCAGTTGGAATGGCAGTTTTCTGGACTATCCAATGGAAAGATTTTTCTGACCCTTTTGATGGGACTAGAGCCAAAAATGCATTCACACAAAATACCCTAGACTCCATTTGTCACAGGTAGTTCCAATGTAGGAAGTATAAAAAGAACAAGGGCCATCAATTTCTAAAGCTTTTGCGAAGATTCAAAATCATTTGCTTGTTTTATCCTCCTCCATTTAAAACTGCTTTTATTGAGTACAACTATTTCAGAAAAAATCAGATTTTAGCAAGTATAATTGATTTAATACAGAAAAATACTGCTCACTTATAGAGCACTACATGCTTCATAAAATGCTTTGTGACTCGAGTTTTATGTCAGGGAATTTTGGAAAACAGGTTAGCAGGTGATGCCAGACATTGTGGGGAGAAAAGAAAGAGAAATAGTAATGCCAGAGGAAAACAACTGAACAGACATTCCTGCCCCCTGGTCCAAGATGAAAGGTGAGTGATTTGCCAGCAGTGGGCCTCCCAGAATTCAGGGAACAAAGACTACAATAAGGACGGACTAAGCTCAGGGATCCCAGAGGAAACTGAATGCAGATTTCCTGGCAAGCAGGAGAAGCTGGGACCATGAATGCCTACAAACTGGAAGTGACCCACATGGCAAAGGCCTCTGATGGGCAACTGAGGGCAGAAAGACTCACATTTTGAAGACTGACTGTTTTGCTGGATTCTCTTCTCCCCATTCTCAGTCTATAGATAAAATGGTGTGTGTGTGATATGTGTGATATGTGTGAAACAGGATAATTTTAGTATATATTGTTTGGCCTGCATTCTCATTCCCTTCCTTTGCTTTGAAGCAGACAGTAGGCTCCATGTTTGTTTGTTTCAGGAGAAGTTCATGCCAGAGCAACCTGGTCTTTCTTTTCAGAAGCTTAGCACTTTGGGAAGGATAAGGTTTGAAATGCAAAGAATGTCCCGAGGTTGAATTATGAGCCTTTGGACTGGGAATGGTACTATAATCTGTGGTCACACAAAACTTGAAGGAAACTGAATCCTACCTGGGTCTTCTGGATTGACCAGGACCCCATAATCCAAGAATGGCACGGGGAAAGCAGAGCAAGCTGACTGAAAGAGTGAGGCAGGTTGGGAGGGTAGGTATATCAGTGGTTCTAATTCCCTAAGATCTCCAAGCAATCCCAAACCTTCAGAGCAATAATTAGGGACAGAAAGAACATCTGCACAACAGAGCCCTATAGTCTCCAGCCAAGGTGATGGGTGGAGGAGGTAGGACTGCTTTTTCAGTACAAAGTCCCTTTCAGACCACAGGTAGATGGGAAATACAGGCAGGACCACATGGATTTGCAATGGCTTGGTTGATTGTCACTGAACATCATTCATGCTCTTTTGCCCAGCAGTTCTTAAACCTCCAGGCTAAATTTAGTCTCTTTATAGTTAAAAAATTACTTTCCTCATCATTTTATCTTTTATCTGCAATATGGAACCATCAAAGACTTTTCCCTGAACTCCTACCCCCCAAATGAAGTTGTAAAACCATATAAACTTCTAATTGTGTTCCCTGATCTACGGTCTTCTCTCTGCTCCTGATTCAGTCTCTGACTCTTTAACTTGAAAGAAATCCCTCTTGCCTTAATCCCACTGGAGTTCAGCTTTGAAAACAAAACCCATGAAGCCCTCCCACAAATTGTTCAAGACAAAGGATCAGGAGACCTCACTATTTCCTTGAATAGAGAGGAAAAGGAGTTTTTCTCATTATAATATCATTATAAAATTAAGATTCATCGGGAAACTGGGAGCAGAATAGGTACAGTTTCCTCATTTCTGTAATGTTAATTCTACTGCATCTAACATCTGTATTCTAGGCTTCTCTCCTTCCTTGGGCTAAAAGTACAAAGAGCCTTTTATGCTCCAGTCAACACATTTCTCAATCTACCCTCCTCACAATGGACATTTCAGTCATGCCTATGGTAGAAAGACAACCAGTGGACCACCAAGGCCAACCCGAGAACTTGGTAATATATGTGGAACCTTGCTACTGTAGATGAAAGGGAAGTCACAGGGCTGACCACACTCACATCCCAGCCAGGAAAGAGGCAGCCGGGAAAGAGGCAGAACAAAACTTCCATTGCCCTCCCAGGAGAAGCAGTAATTTCATGCACAGTCTCACCAGCCAGACTTCCTGAGTGGGGAATCCCAGCTCCATCAGGATTGTGTGCCTTTGATAAGGTACCTGGCCCCTCTGTGCCTCAAACTCCTCACTGGCAGAGTGAGAATATGAACAGTATGTTTCAAGTGTTGTGGGGATGAGGAAGTCAAAATTTACAGATACCCATATTACAGCAAGAAGAGAAAGCTGAGGGGAGAGGACACTCCTCCCCTGAATGTTCACACACTGCTTGTGCTTATGTCCCATTGGCAGGAATGTATTCACAGGGACACATCCTGTAGTCAAGGGAATGTGATCTTTATTCTGAGAAGTCACGAGCTAAGACTTGGGGCATTCTGTTTCTGAGAGAAAGGGAGAAGAAGTATCAGAGAACAATTATCACTTTGTACCAGAGATATCTCTTAAAAGACTGAGTTTATGAGTGCAGATTCATTCCTGCTACATAAGCTTATTTCGTCTCCTTTAACACCCTGTATGATGTATGAGGAAAAGATGTTGTTTTTCTCCAAAATGATAAGAACTTCCACAAGATTGGGAGAAGATATGCTAACGAAGGGGGTATTCCTAAATTTAGAAATCTTACCTCCTACAAAAGAGTATGAGCAAACTAAGAGTTACTCAAGATTAATTTCATTTGATGCCAAACCTAGCTTATATGGTGGACAGGACAAGCACTATAATCCTGACTTTATAGATTAAGAAAATTGAGGTTTCTTATTCATACAAAACTTGGTCTCTTATCCATGACTCCCGACCACAAAACCAAGTATTCTTTTCATTAAACTAAGTTTAGTTTGTAGCCTATCTAAATAACTAATCACTATTTACAGCACTTTTTTACAGGAAGAAATGGCTCCGAGCAAACAGTATTATGATAAAGTTGTATTTTAGAAGAAGGGCATCTGAATTCTCTTCTCAACCGACTGCTACTTAGCTTGTGTCTTGGACAAGTGAGTAATATTTATGTGCTTGACTTACCAGATTGAAAAATGTGAAAGCTTTGTAGCTTTACTCTTAGTTCTATATAATGTGTCACCAACTACAGTATGAGCTATTCCCAGGCAAGAATCTAGCCCTTGTATAACAGACGGAAAACCACCTGTCACTGAGCATACAAAAATAACTCTATACTATGTGATCTGTTGGACTAGATGACCTTGAAGGTTATATGGAAAAATGTTTGGATACCCACAAAGCGTCAAGAAGCATTGAGTAAATGACTGGTGAATAAGTAAAAGCACCTCCGATTTATACTGTTTAGTGAATAAATCATTTGATACTTGTGGCAAGTGAACCAAAAGGAAATTGAGATATTCTAGGAAGCAAGGTGAATCAGACAAGAGTCTGGAAAAAAAATTATTTTTTAATGAATTTAACCGCTGGTAATTAGGATTGGCAGTAGAAATTAGCATAAACACACCATCCAAATGATAATGCAACTAGAACATTGTTATAAATTCTTAATGCCTCTTTTAAGAATAGAAAATGACAACTCATCAAAGAACAATTCATCGGGGTTCACCCAGCACTGACCTGAGCGCTTCATTGCTCTGAACTGTGGAACCCTTTCCAATTTACCAGGCAAAATGCTTAGAGTGGAGAAAAGAGAATTTTCATACATTAATAGTCTAGATTGGTAGGTTTCAAAATTTCTTGGCTGAAGAAAATTGTTCCATTTTTCAAAGGAATTAGCAGGCAGAAATCCAATGTAATAACAATAATACTAGCAATAACTAATATTTATTATAACTATGTGCCAGGTACTATTCTAAATATATGTATTAATATATTTAAGCCTCAGAGCATTACACAGAGATTGGTAGTATTATTACCCCCAGTTTACACCAGATGAAGAAAATTGGTAATACTGAGATTAAGTAAATTGTGGAGATCACCCAAGTTGTAATGGAAGGAGCCAGGTTTCAAACAAGTCTACCCCGGAGCTCAGTTATATACTCTTTGCTTCCATATATAGCAGAGCTGTCTGGTTGGAAGTGAATGGATCTGAAGGACCACTCCCCAAGGGCTGCCTACTGGTCTAAATGAAATCAGCCTTCAGAGCATCTCATATGTAGATATCGGGGAAAGTACTCCTGAGGTTGTCCTTGAATTTACTAAACAGAAGTATCTCCTTTACAATTTACTATTTTTTAATATTATCTGACCCCTTTCCATTTAATTTTCCAGAGTCAGCTCTAAGATATAGTCATGTCTGAGTGAGACACAATTTTTTCAAGTCTCTTTTCTGGAACAGAAGTGCAGAAGAAACAGGAGATTGTCGGTAAGGAAAATAAGTTTCAGAGCAGCCACATGTAACTACAGTGGATATCAGCTGATTGTGGTCAAGCAATGACCCATGGAACTCCATCCTTTACATATTCAAGAGATGACCAACAACAATAGTGGTCAGAAGGATGTATAGAGAGGGAAAAGGTATGGTTTCCATTTCCATGTAGTGAGTGTTTCACCTCAGTCTGTTTCTAGGCCAGGACTTGCAGCTTTAATCATGGTGTACTCTCATACGAATGCCAGGCCCTTCTCTCATTCTGACGCCCTATTTTTTTTTCTTTCTCTGTTGGATGAAGTAGAATATATCCCCAAGTCACAGACCCCTGGTCTGCAATACATGCAAGTGACCAAGATCGACTGAGGCAAGAGAGTATGACCAGCAAACCATTATCAAAATTCAACTACCCTAGGAGACACTCAAGCATATCACCCTGACTGCACATCAGTATGATACTGTCTTGTTCAAAAGGCGGCATAATTTTGTATCCACAGGAACACAGACCTCAGATAATAGCAAAGAAACTTCCACATGCTTTAAAAAATCCTTCTTGGGGTGCCTGGGTGGCTCAGTCGTTAAGTGTCTGCCTTTGGCTTGGGGCGTGATCCCAGGGTCCTGGGATCGAGCCCCACATTGGGCTCCATGCTCCACTGGGAGCCTGCTTCTTCCTCTCCCACTCCCCCTGCTTGTGTTCCCTCTCTCACTGGCTGTCTCTTTCTCTGTTAAACAAATAAATAAAATCTTTTAAAAAATTAAAAAATAAAAAATCCTTCTTATAACTCGATTCAGTAAAAGGGTATCCAGCCCCCAATCTGTTCCTGGCACCAGTCATACCAAGATGACAGCGACACAGCATCAGCCTGTCAGTGTACTACAGTAATCATGATCATCTTTGCTCATTTGTAAACTTAATTTGTCAACCACTCCTCTCCTACCGTGGGTGAAAGTTCTCATCCTTAAATACTTTTCCCTCAACAGTGAAAAACTCCACGGCCTCTCCTGACCCAGCCACAGTAGGAAGGAAGTACTCATTTCAGCATCACAGAAACAGCCTCAGAGAGCAAGGAGTTCCCAGAACAGGCCCAGGCTCGGGTTCACTCCCTGGAAATTTAATCAACTTTGTTAGCGCGTGTGAAGAATCCTAGGGCACTGACCACACATCACAATCGTTGTCTTGCTTTGGTACTTGTATTATGAAGGTTTTACCGGCTGGATAAATTGGCTGTTCCAGAAGAAAAATCCTCTATATGAGGGAACAGTGTGTAAGTGGAAAAGATGTGACAGATGATGGTATTGAAGGAAGATCTTTTTTATGTCCAAATCTGAAAATTCTAGTTTATACCAGAGAAATGGACAGAAAGATAGAATACATGCACCAGAGAGAAAATGAGATTTCCAGCTCTAGGCATCAGTTCTTTACAAAAAGTTTTAATTATTAAAAATCTTTTCAAAAAAGATAAACAAAGAACATACATAGTTCCAAATAACACTAAATTTAGCTTAGAATTTTGAAAGCCTATTATTTAGATAAGCAACTAGATTACTATTCCTGCTGTGATCATAGATCATAAAATATGCAAGTGTGAGACTTCTATGCTTCACTGATTACCTTTTCTTACATTTATTTTTAATCTATTTTATTTTTTTGAAGAAAAACAGATGCATGTACAGCCCTTTGGTGAAGTATGACTACCACCGTATCAGGAGTTCATTGGAAAGTTTATAACTGATCACAATAATTTAGTAGTACTTTTTTTAAAAAATTTGATAAAATTGCTGCACGACTCTAGAATGCACAGAAGTTGTGCAATTTAGTAGTCATTACAAAGGAACATAAAAAATAAAGTACCCATTTTTCCCAAGAGAAATGGAAATGCAATTTCCTAAACAAAATCTATTCATGTTGGAATTTTTATTAGCTTTCTGTAATGGAAAGGCTATTAAATATATATTGTTTTGTGCTTCTGAATAGTTTTCACATCTTCTGAAGTGAAGACAAGATCAGTACTGCATCATGAAAAGTACCATCCACGCATTGTAAGCTCCAGTTCACAATGCAATGGGCTGGATAAGGCAAAATAAATTCCAAAATCTAAATAGGGCAAATGTGTTAAGACGAATGATAGCTTTATTACTTACTCCATAGATGCCACAGAAAGGAACACAAAAACCTAAGATTTGAAACTAGCTTTTACTGAAATGGTCCTTAGAGCCATTTATTTGAAAATGTAATGACATCTAGTGGCAGATTCAGCTCATCACTACTGTGTACTCGGAGAGACCTTTGGCCAGCCACCACTCAAGAACATTCCAAAAATAGGAAAATAAATCTGGCATTTGGGGTCAACATGAAAGACGGAAAGGTAGTTTTCAACCAAAGGTACTATTTCAACTAAAGAGCAAGTTTTCATTTAATAGTCAAGGCTGACAAAATGAGCATAAGATAGCTATTTGAGAGAGGGAGGATATTGTTCTCTCTCCATATTCCCACGTGTTAGTGCTCCACATGAACCTGAACAGAATTTTCTAGAGTCCATTCCATCACTTCAATGAGGGCAATTAAATTAACTAAACCTTATTAACGTCTATTCTGGTAACATATGAAAATGTCTACTTGTTCAAAATGATGGGCAAAAGTATGGTCTTGATCCAGCCCCACTTCAAGTGAACCACAGAGCTTCACCTATAGTATCCTATCAACTTTCCCTCTCGTCTCGAAGGAACTAAATCCAGTTAGATCCCCTGAAAGCATTTACTGAGAACTTACAGGCAGGTTAAGGATCCTTTCTTCATACGTGCCTGCTTAGACACCACAGGCTTACATGGACAATTTTTCTCTTCAGAAGGATATGCTCCATTACGTGAAATATTTAGGCCAACTTTAACACCTAAAGAATCCTCCACCGGGTGTGATATAAATTAGAAAGTATTGGGTTATTTGTGGAAATGGTTTGAGAAAGTTTGAGATTTCAATAAAAGCTCCATTCCCACGGAGTTATACTTGGTTCTTAATTTTAATCAAAGACATACTCAGCACCGGCTAAGCCCCAGGCACTGCATTAGACCTAGAAGAGTAAAGTCACATAAGTCCGAAACTCTTGTCCTTGGGACTTCTCAGTCTGGTGGATTATGAAATCAGGAAGCACACCAATGCTAAAGCAAAGGTTAGCACTAGATCCTTTTATGAGACAGGAAAGAAGTTACCTAGCCCATTTTGTACAGGAAAGGGGAGGAAGCAATGACAATGAGAAAAGTCTTCCCTGACCAGATGGCACTGGTGCTGACTTTTAATTGGTGATGAAGAAACGCATGGCAGCGGGGAGAGGGTGGAGCTTCAGGAGAAGGAAAGGATAAAATGCCAGTGGGGTGCTGGGGAGAGTATAGGACGTAAGTGAAAAGCAAACTATTCAACACACATTTTACACTAAAGGTAATCAGCTACCTTTGAAGGATTTTAAGAAGAAACACTTTTCTTGAGGCGCCTGCACGGCATACTTGGTTGAATGACCAACTCTTGGTTTCCGCTCAGGTCATGATCTCAGGGTCACGATCGCAGGGTCCTGAGATCAAGCCCCATATCAGGCTCTGAGTTTGGCAAGGATTCTGCTTGGGATTCTCTCTGTCCCCCTCCCTCTGCCCCTCCTCTCTCTCTCTCTGAAATAAATAAATCTAAAAGAAAAAGTAGAAAAGTGATAGTGCTGAATTGAAATTTTAGAATGATCACTCCCCCCGGAGTGAGGTCTCTATGAGGCCTGTTAAAGTCACAGAAGACTATGTAGGAGACCACTTACTGGATTCTGTGAGGGAAAAAAACCAAGCCCACCTAGTTTAATTCCAAGTTAGCTATAGTTAGACTCAGGATCTATGGAGTTTGGGCAGAGAATCTCACAAATTGGCAAACTAGTCATTTTTAGCAATCCAGCAAATTTCAGTCATTTCACTAATCTAGAAAACTTTCAATCTTACTCCTCTTACCTAACAACAACAAAATTTTAAGAAAGAAAAGGAGAAGATGATAAAACTGACAGTGGTGAGAGTCCTTATGAGAGTTTTCCTGATGCTTTGACTGCTCCCAGACAGGCTGGCCATCAGTCAATGCTAGAACTAATGTCTCCAAGGGGTACAAGCAGAGAAGCAAAATGCAGATCAAGAGAGAAAGTGCACAGCTTGGGGAGAACTGTTGAGTCTAATTCTTCTATGGTTGGGCTGGTGGTTTTTATTGCTTTAGGAAAATGGCAGAATAACCTCTCGGACTGTTACTCTTCCAGATATCATTAGGAGCCAGACTGCCCTAACCTTCCCCTGAAGCACAGTCTGAAGATATGACTATTTCTCCAGAAAACCTCACAGAACAAAATCAAAGCAATGAGCACAGAGTTAATACAACTATTGAAAGCATTTCAGAAGAACTTGGATTTTGTTCCTGATGTGTTCTGTACACATAGGAGGAAAGGAAGGAAGAAGGGACCACTGTGCAATATGCAGGCAAGAAAATAAACACCACGAAAACCAATGACCAAGGCAGCTGCAGTAGTCAAGCCAAGAAACGATGTGGGTCTAAACAAAGGCGGTGAGAATAGAGGGGAAAATGTAACCTGTTTTGAAAATACTAAGGAGTTTGAATAAAACTTGCTGACCAGTAAGTAGGATGTAGAATATAGAGGAATGGAAAAATCTGAGATAATGCCCACATTTCTGGCTCAGAAGGCTAAGCAGTGATGCCACCAAGCTTAAAAATGTAGGATGAGCTAAGATTAGGGGAGAGAAGGAATTAAGTTTTGTTCAAGTAAGGCCGAATTTTCCGTGGGACATCAGTGAGCTATCTTTCAGGGCATTGAGCTGAGTAGGGAGTCTGATACCGGGCTCAATCCCAGGACCCTGGGATCACGACATGAGCCGAAGGCAGACATTTAACCAACCAAACCACCCAGGTAACCCTATATATTTTTATATTAACCCCTTATCACAGACATGATTCATAAATATTTCCTCCCATTCTGTAGGTTGCCTTTTAATGTTGTTGATGGTTTCCTTTGCTGTGCAGAAGCTTTTTAGTTTGAGGTGGTCCCATTTGTTTAGTTTTTCTCTTTTGTCTTTGCTTTTGTTGTCACAAAAAGACTTTTTTATTTTAATAATAAACTACCCAAGCTACGCCCTTATTTTATTCCCTCTTTCCAATTTTCTTTCCTTTACTGCCTGCTTACTTCTGAATGAGGACTTGACTTTTCAGGATGATGTCTCCTTAGCATCCTCCTATATATACCCACTCAGACATGCACACAGCTCCTCTTTGAAATGCCCCATAAAGGAGAGGTTCTATTTTGTTCTACTGCGGGGTGGGGTGGATACAAAGCAATCTCTAAGAAGCAGAATCAGGGACAATGAGGTATATCCATCTACTCCAACATCCCTTCCCTTTATGGACAAAAGAGAGCATCCAAACCCTTCTTGGCACATTTGGGTCACTATGAAACAGACTTGGAGGACAGAACCATCTCTCTAAGGGGACCTCAAGGTTCTCAATTCTGACCATGTTTTGTATCTTCTGAGTTAACTAAAACTCCCAGGGAACAGGTCTAGTAGGCCATTCTGAGTTCTTATTAGATATTGGCCATTTGAATATCGAATTCAAGTTATGATGGCAAATGTCAATACTTACCATGTGGCCCTTCTGAAATCACAAAACCAAAATTAAACAATAAGAAAAATCTCATCTAACCTCAAATAATTTTGTTTCCCTGACTTTTTTTCTTACTAGAAACCCATCCACTACTAATTTCATTCGCTCTATCCTCCAGCAAAATAACCTTATTTAAAAAAAGAAGCATGTGTCAACAAGAAGATAAAAGCATCAATTTTAAATTATTTAAACAACCCTATTACAATGAGATTTAGTATATTTATTCTAATACAGAAGTCAGCCTTTTATTTTTTCAATATTTTATTTTTAAGTAATCTCTACACCCAACATGGGGCTCAAACTCACAACCCTGAGATCCAAGAGTTGCACACTCCACTGACTGAGCCAGCCAGGAGCCCCACAAAAATTAGCACTTTAAAATGCTAAGGCCTTTATATGTAATCATGGCTAGAATATTCCTATGTATGAATATGGAAACCCATTTACCCAAATAACAAGTTGCATGTAATCCAATATTAGTTCAATGGTCAACTCTGCTTTGCCATAATTTCAAAAATGCAGCGATTATTTAGCACTTGTTATATGCTAATGCTGTGCCACATAAAGGTGACTGATGAAGGAGTTAGTTCTTACCTCCAGAAAGCACAGGGTCTAGTGGTGCAAGAGCGCTTCATAGCCCAGGAGCATTGATGTAGTAAGTGTCTTGCTGCTGGCACATAGTTATGATGTGACAGGCTCTTTAAATCTACTCCTTAATTAGATGAGTTAATTCATGTCAAAAGCTTAAAGAGTGACTGGCACACTATAAACTCTCAATAAATATGAGCATCTTTGGGAGGAACATATCAGTGATCCATTTTAGACATGATTGAAACAACATACCAAGAGAGATTAATAACTTAGCAAATTAGCTAGAATGTGGAGAAGCTGTGTTTGGCACTGATGTTGGTCTGACATCAAAACTCACAACCTCCCCCACATTGCCCCACAACTTCTCAAAGTGTGCAGAGAAGAGACGCGAATAGGGCTTCATTCCGCCTCTGGACGGGGAGTTAAGGAGTTCTTCACGGAGGCAGCAGCCCAAGAGCTGGGACTTGAAGAAAAAATTCATTAAGAAGCAAAGAGCAGCAGAAGTAAATTCCAAACAGGGGAAAGCATGTGCAAAATAAGCAAGGCTCAGATGGGCATGACATATGTGGGGTGACAACAGTAGTCCAGTGTGACTGGAGACTCAGAAGTTCAGGAGAAGATGCAAGAGGGGGTGGAAAAGACAAGGCTGAAACACAGATGAGGAAAAGCCACAAAGCCTAATTAACACAATGCTCTTGATAATGAGCAATCATTTGTTGTTTTAAGAAGGAAAGAGACATGGGGGGCTTGAGTGGCTCAGTTGGTTAAGCGTCGGACTCTTGATTTCAGCTCAGGTCACGATCTCAGGATTGTGAGATCGAGCCCTGGGTTGGGCTCTGGGTTGGGGATGGGGTGGGGAGAGTCTGCTTGAGATTCTCTCTCTCACGTTCCCTCTGCCCCTTGCCCCATCTCTCTCTCTCTCTCTCTCTCTCTCAGAAGAAGAAGAAGAAGAAGAAGAAGAAGAAGAAGAAGAAGACGACGACGACGAAGAAGAAGAAGAAGAAGAAGAAGAAGAAGAAGAAGAAAGAGGAGGAGGGGGAGGAGGAAAAAACATGATAAGGGAAAGATATCAGAGGTAATTTGGGAGAAGTATGGAGAGGCATGAAGAGAAATGAAGACAAATAAAGACAAAACCACTATTAGGAGGCTATCTGACTAGACGATTGAAACTCACTCAGAAATGAGAAAAGCCAAATGAGGAGAAAAGCAGAAAAAATAAAGGAAGGAGAAAGGAACCCCAAAGTTAGTTTTGACGGGCCATCAGCAAGACTTACTGACTTACTGACTGGTTCCTGGGGATGTGAGAAAGACAAGTCACAGATGTCCAAGTTTCCTGGGAAGATGACTGCAAAGTAATTCTGAGAAGAGGGAAGAGGGCAGATGTGCAGAGGAGGAAGAGCAAGTTTACCAGGAAACAGAGTAAGCTCTGTGATCTTTGAGGGGCCTTCAGTCCCACCAGATGAAGCTGATAACTGGCAGCTCTGACATGAGGTCTGGACTGGATACAGAGTTTTGTGGAAATCAAGCATGGCTGAGGTGATGGTAAGGGATAGGAGCAGGAGCACAGCAAAGAACCAAAAACTCATCCTTTGGTAATACCCAATATTCACAAGCTCCTGGAAGGAAAAGAAACCTAGAAAAAGACTGGTGAAGAGTGGTCAAAAAATTAAGAGGAAATTGCGGGACAGTAGTGATTCCCAAGACAAAGGACACTTTGTCATGGCAAATGCCATAGAGGTTGAGGAGGAGAACTGCTGAAAAGAAGCCATTAGGTGAGGCAGGCTGGAGGCTATCAGTGAGTGACCTCCAGAAACCGGCTTCTGTAGAGTGATGGGTGTGAGAATTTTGGAGGAAAGACTGAGGCAATGAGTAGAGAATTTTCTTTCAAATGCAGCTGCAAAGAATGGTGATGATATTGAGCGACAGGAGGACTCGAGATCAAGAGAAGCGGAAATAATTCCATGTGGACACTTTTATATATTGACAAGCTGATAAAGGGCCAGTGAAGAGGAAAATTGTGGAGACATGAGAGAGTTGGGATATAAGACTAACTCCTAAGAAGAGTCAGAATGGAGTCTTTAAGGATGAACAAAGCTCTCATCTTATATATAGGTTTTCCTTTAGTCCCTTGCCATGTCCCAGTGTTTTCAGAGGAACAAACTCAGCTCACAGGTGCTAGGAGCCCAGGATAAATTCTTTTAAAAAAACAATAATTGGCGTTTCTCAGGCAGTCATTTTTTATCATCTCTTCAGACACGCAACCCACTATTTTTGCAACGTTCAGCAATCTCGGTCCTCAAATCAAGGTGTTTAGTGGCAGACACCTGCAGTTTCAGAGCAGGACACCTCGTCAGTGCCTTCCTCCCTCTCTTTCTTGACAGGCCTTTTATTTACAGCTAGCTCACTTGCACGTTCCCTCTCTCTTATATCCATCTTATATATCTATCATACGTATATATCTTATATATATCTTGTAAAATGCTTTAGGTATAGAGCACTCTCTCATTAATTCCCTCCTCACTTTCCAGGATTTATCCCACCTGCTACTAATAAATGGGCATGATTTATAACATGCAGTTTACTTGCACCCATTATAGGCATCTCAGCCTAGCTCTGAAAGCTCTCCAAACACTATTCCAAACCTTACTGAAGCTGAGCCTCAATCTATTCTCAGTTATTGCACAGAATACCTTAGAAAGAAATGCTGAAGGCAGCCTAAGTGTCCCTTCACCTAGTGCACGGGCTCCCCTCTAAGAGACAGTTACACTGCGCCAGACCTGGAATAGGCTTCCACTATTTTGTCTTTTTTTAATATATATAGACATACGTCAAATTCATATTGAGGCTTCTATGCATCTTTTCACAGACATGTCATAATAACTACTTCAGAATATGTTTTCTAAATGCCTTAAGGGGATTAGTTCTCCTATCAGTGAGAGTTTAGGTAAAGTCACAACCTCAAGGCAAGTGGATGGACTGGTTTGTATATTCTGGTTTGTATTTTCCTATGTGGCATAATTAACCACATACTGAAGAGACCACAGGATGACATTCTAGATGTTTAGTTCAGGTGTCCGTATTTCATCTTCAATTACCCAAATTGGGGCCATATCTTCATTGTTACTGAGGTGGGGGAGACTGATGGAGGAGCCATTATGGGGAGGAAGAGACAAGTGGAGATCGAGAAGCTTTTGAGGAAAATCCAGATGGAGGCAGATGTCTTACTCTAAAACGTATGCTAAAGTTCAGGCCCAGAAAGTGGACCCCTTACTTATTTTAGGAAAGATCCCTGATATTTGCCGGGTGGGGAAAGTGGCTCAGATAACATTATATTTTATTTTCTTCAAATTGGCACTCAGCAGTCCCAGTGTAGGAACTGTCATAAATGACGAAGATTAGTACCAGTTTTCCAAGGATAAACATCAAAAAATAGCTCTAAGCCTTAAAGATTCTCATTCAGCAACCAAAACATAGAGTAGGTGGAAACAAATGGTGATGAGATTTCAGATGATTGGTTTTCATCCTTGGTATGAGAATAAACGGGTTCCATTTAATCAAGTAGATAGTTGTTTCTTAGCTCATTTTCCCTTTATCCAGCTTTCAAGCCCATACAAATGACTACAGAGGAGGCTGGGAACGGGGCGAAAAATTAATAGTAAATCTGAGTTACAGAAACATGAAGGAGGTTAAGATTTGATGTGCTTCAGCAAAAGGGAAGATGTGGAATTCCTATAAGAAGTTACCATTACAGGGACGCCTGGGTGGCTCAGTCAGTTAAACATCTGCCTTCAGCTCAGGTCACGATCCCAAGGTCCTGGGATTGAGTCCCGCATCGGGCTCCTTGCTCAGCAGGGAGGCTGCTGCTCCCCCTGCTTGTGCTCTCTCTCTTTCTCTGACAAGTAAATAAAATCTTTTTTAAAAAAAGTTACCATTACAAAAAAATACTCTAGAAAAAGATTTTCTCCTTGTTTACAAAAACAGAGAGAAAATAAGCAAAACTATTTTCCTGAAAACAACATAGGCACCACTTCTGCTTTCCTTTGATAAGCCATTATGAAGGGAAATAATTAATCATGGCATCTTGTTACCATTCATCCACAAAACTTCCTTAGCAGAGACATGTTCTGTTCTACAGTTTATAAATGGATCTAGGCTTCCATATTCCATATGAAAGCTCTTATTAAATGAATCACTGTATTCTGTAACAAGGTCCTGGGCTCTCTCCAGAAATCACAGCCGCACACCAAATTCCATGGGGATAGGCTGTCTAATTTTACATGATGTCTTATTCCCTTAGTGCATAGCATTAGGGAGACAGCATGATGTAGTATCAGGAATTTAGGCTTGAGAATCCATAAACAGGTTCTGTCACTGTTACCCACTAAAAAGTGATTTCTACGAGTTACAACCTCTTTGAAGATCAGTTTCCTCATCTGTTAAAAAAAAAAGGAGGAGGGTATGTCTTCTTCAAACTCTTAAAAACTTGATTTTCTTGTTACAACAGAATTTGGTTGATCATAATTTCACAATAAGCTAACATCACTTTTTTTTAATGAGAATGCTTCATTAAAAAACCCAGAGACAGAATTACATTCTTAACTCTTTATATTCTTTTCGGAGTTATCTGTAATTGTAATCGTAGCCGTACTGCTTAATATAAAGGGTAGATCATGTAATTTATATTTTATATTTAGACCAGTTAATGTGTTCAAACGGACTTTGTTCTTTCTGAAGTCCTAATTTCCATATGAATCATAAACACCTTTGTTAGCAGCTGTTCTACGATAACGTCTTTCCTGGAGCACGTAGGTGTGAGAGTATTAAGACCCACCAAATGCACAGAGAGATAAATATCCTCTTAGCCTATTCCAGTCATACAGTATTTCTTCCTGTGGTGAACATTTTCTGAAGAGTCATTAAAACACTA
Organism: Ursus arctos; assembly: GCF_023065955.2. Classification (NCBI taxonomy): domain Eukaryota; kingdom Metazoa; phylum Chordata; class Mammalia; order Carnivora; family Ursidae; genus Ursus; species Ursus arctos. The sequence goes on along the minus strand of NW_026622985.1, from coordinate 63,692,735 downwards.
TTTTCCCTGCATAACTAATAGCAGCATGGGGTTAAGTCAAGTGAATAAATGACTGAACGGAGATCATTTTCTTAGAGAAATTGTTTTCCCATACATCTAAAGCTTGTGAATTGTCTGGTATTTGTCTGACCCATCATCATTTTTAAACATTATGAAGTAAACAACACATGTGCATATTTACACTCATTTACATATCACACAATAGAGAAACAGACATCACGTCCTAACATAAAAGCCTGAATGGCAACACACATCTAGAGTTCTAGAAGGTGGATTAGATAACTAGCTTCAAACAGTACTGATGCCCATGTTTTATAGGGCACAGACCTCACCCTCATATGCCATTCATTCATTTGTTCGTTTGTTCATTCACTTAAGTACATGGTAATGGACTGGGTCCCAGGCTAAATGCTGAGAAAATATAAAAATAGTCCCTATGATCAAACACTTCTCAACTGATGACAAAAACGGACATGTACTCAATACTATATATATATATATATATATATATACACACCTTATAATTATACCAATATACCTTGTAATAAAGGTATATTCTGGAGACTAGGTCCTGCAAAAGAGAGCACCTTTGTTGTTGTTCAATTATCCTTCCAGATTCCCCTTCTACCCTTCTCTGTGGTGCTCTCAGGAGGCAGAATTTCTGGCGATTTCAGCAGCCTTACCTTCTGGCTTCACACTGAGTCCAGATAATGGAAGACACTGAAAACGGGACAGAAGGTGCAAGAATTCTGAGGACAGGGTATTTATTTCCCCATTCCTCCTTGAGAGACAGCTACAGGTTATACGACAGACTTCATCTCTAGTGAGGTGGTCCTCCCCAGGGTAAACGATAAGGCATTAGCTCCTCTTGCCCCATCGGGCACAGCTGCTGGCAGTTCTAAGACCCTGAACTATCCGCTATGGGTTTTTCTTAATCATATCTACACCTTTGTAAATCAGCCCTATATTAAGCCCTCCTCAAATTACTCATTTTGAATTTCTGTTATCTGTTTCCTGCTGTTTTCTTGATACATCATCCAAACCAAAATGGGCTGGGAAGGAACACTTTTAGGAAACCAAAGTGTATCACCTGGTCAAAAGCAGAAGTAAAAGTTGGCTAGGAAAAGAAAAGGATTGAGGAATGGACTGTGAAAGTGGAAGGAGCTGCATCTGCAAAAATGGAAGGCAGAGGAAGATCCGGCAAATCTAAAGCATCTGGAGTCATTGGGAAAGCGGTGTAACAGACCACCAAGGAGGCTGACAGGGGTCAGATCACGTAGGGCCTGATGGGCTGCTATTCAAGGGAATTTGAGTCTCATTATGAATGCAACTCATTTTCCTTGAAGCATTTTGTTCAATGCAGTTTCAAAAGGTCACGATGGTGGCATTTTTGAAATTAGAGGGTAGAGAAGTGAAATTGGAGACAGGGAGAGCATTTATCAGTTTATTACAATTATCAAAACAATGCAGTTGAGAAGTAATGCAAATCTGGACTAAGGTCATGACAGCAGGGACTGAGAGAAGGAAACAGAGAAGCATACATTTGATAGTACTTTGTGACCGACCAATTCAATATTGGGAGAAAGGTAATGAAACATACTGGCTTAATGGCTAAAAAATGATATTTCGGGGGGATTTATTATGTGCTAAGCACTGTTCTTATAGTTTTACATATTTTGACTTGTTTTTATCCTCCCAGAAGCTCCTAAAAATAACAATAATTTTATCCCTATTTTTTCAAATGTAGCAAGCAAGGTATAAAGAGCTTGAATAACTTACTCAACATCACATGAGTAATAAGTTCAAAAGACAAAAGTGCAGGAAAAGGAGAAAGAGTTTAGAGAGGGGGTTGAGCAAGATTATCATATCAGACTGGAATACCAATAGGCTCTCTAAAGTTGGAAGATAGTCAAGTAAAGAAATCTGATGAACAGATATACTAGCTTGAGATTCAGAAATATAGAAATATCACAGCTAGAGATAAAAACTTGACAATTTTCAACATATATTCTTCCTACCTGAAGTCTTGGGAGAGGATGTGAGGTCCCTAGGGAGATTATGCAAAGTGAAAATGGGTTTGAGGTTGGAGACCAAGGCAACATTACATTTAAGGAATAGAGTAAGAGGGGCTTGAGCGGTAGACTCCACAATCTAATCCTGTCCTAAAACTCCTCACTAATCTTCCACCTTGCCCCACCGAGACACACTCCAGACAAATTTATCTCCTCTTGTATTTTGCTTCTTCTAATTAACTCCCTTGGAGTTACCACTTCTGTATTCCACTCTTCCAAACCTTTCTCAGTCTTCAGAGACCATTTAAAATCCTACTTCCTCATTGGAATTTGGTCCCAATTACCTCAATCTAGGAATTGTAAATAGCACCTGGCTGTAAAACTCAAAGGATGTTCTCAGTTCCTTCTGCAGATATTGATCTTTACTACTGCCCATCTCTGCTTTTTTCTGTAATGATACATTCCCAAATAGATCATAGACTCACTAAAGGAAAAAACATTCTTATTTCTATATCCCATTGCTCCCAAAATAATGTCTCACACATGGTGGATATTTGATAAATAGTGTACGCTTTTTGATTTGGAGTTCACAAGGACTAGACAGCATCCCTGCTAGCAAGTATGTTCTTTACTAAGTCTCTGGGGACAACCATCAGAGTTGAAATCTTTTACTCCACTACCATTCGCTTCTCTCATATGCCCAGCGTATTCACGTTTATCGAGATCACTCTCTCTGAGGAAATGTCATAAGCTCCACACCCTTTCTGATCTATCTCCTATATGAATCATCTGACCACAACTCCATTCTCTCAGTGCCATTCTTTTTACAAATGAGAACTGGTTAACATGGATTTTTTTTTTCCCTCCTCCAAAAAAAAGGTGAAATTTCCAGGCTCCATGTAGAAGAAATGCACTAGGCCTATAAACGTAATTCAATGGCAGTAATCTAGGCACTACAGAATATATTTTGAGACAGGCTGGATTTGTGATGTTCTTTAAATCTTTCTACAGTACTTCTCATTTCTAATTAATTCTAGCATCTTGACTTGAAACCTACTAAAATACAAAGGCCCTTGGGGTAGAATTTTCCCACCTTATAAACTAAAAACTTTACCATTTCTTTTCATGTGGCTTTGGAAGAATTTTTAGGACTAGAACACACTTCACTGAAAACATATAGTAGGAAGAATATCCTAGTCACATTTACATCATCTCAGACATTTGGCATGAGCACACTGTCCACTTCCCTCAACTTCACACTGTATAAATCTTAATATCTAAAATATCTGTAAGTTTACAACTAATGTTTGCTTTGCCTTTAAGATGAATTTGGTATGTCTTTTTAATTTTTCAGTATAATTGTACATGGATTACTAAAAATGGCATGTGTAAGTGATAATATTAATAAAATACTAATTTGTGCTCTAATAACAGTCTCCCACTGATAGATAAATGCTAGGAAAGTTATGTTGACATTATTTCTGAAGCAGTTTTAGCTCATTACAAGAACAGCAAACCCGTCTATCTTTTGTTTTCTACAATAACAGCACAGTTTCAAAGAGCGTCATCCATTTTACTTTCATCTAAAGAAAGGAAGGATATTGATGGCTAAAAGTAGCTCTAGAATTAATAAACTGGATTAAGTGCTATTTCTCACTCATTAGTTTTCCTTTTTGAGAACTAAACTTCTCACTAATTTTTTTATCTTTTAGGAAATAAACTCAACATTTAAAGAATCTATATGGCTACATCCATACTAAATATCTACAGTGACCTGGAATTGGGGAAGTTCTGTGTGCTTGGAAGCAGGTTTGAGTTTTATCTTTATTATTTACCACCTCAAGTTATTAAATAGTGATTTTTCTCACCTATAAGGACCTTAATAATGGGCAAATCACGCAACTACAAAGATTCAATTAGCTACTAAATGTAAAACTTAAGTGTCCTTAACTGGAAAAACCCTATATAAATATAACTTAACATTACCCTGGGTCTTTACAGAGCTTATGGTTCAATGGGGTATCATGGAGGAAAAGTGAGTTTTGGAGTTCAACACCACTTCCTAGTTATGGAAACTTGGATCATTTACTTAATATCTAAATACCAAAAAATCTCGGTCATTGAAATTCCACTTTAACTAAAGATGCAGAGAGCTACATTGTTTCTAACAACAACAAAGAAGCTGGACAATTTACACAATCATAATACATCATGACCCTGTCAGAGAACCGAAGCCACCAGGCGTCCAAACGAACTAAATTCCAGGGAATGATAAGCATCTTGGCAGGGAAATAGGACACACACACCCCTTCATCTTTGGCAGAGCACGGAGGAAGAAGTGGCTGCAGAAAAGGCAGAAAAGAAGAGACCTGAGAAGCAGATACAAAGTGAAAGGCTAGCCTGATATGTTAGCATAACTGGGGTAACTTAACAGTTTAGAATTAGACAGAAATGACTGAGGAAGAATAGGAAAGGAGGAGAGCCTCCCTTGGTGGCATACACGTGCACGTGGTGATCAGCAGCCGCTGTAAACAGGATGAAATTCTGACTACTTCCCCATACCCTTCTCTCATAGAAACAGAGAGCATTAAGCTGTGAACTACTGAAGCTAAACACCAGTAACAGAAAGCTCTCTGGAAAACCACTGAAGATTTAGAAATTAACCACACAATTTTCAATGCGTCTATGGATCAAAGAAAAATACCACAAAGGAAATTAGAAAATTCCTTACTGACTGAAAAATGAAAACACAACATATCAAAACTTGTGGCACAGAGCTAACACAGTGATTACAGGGACATTTTACCATCAATTGCTTTTATTAGAAAGAAAAATAGAATTTTTTTTTTTACAGAAAATGAGAGCAAATTAAAACCAAAGCTGACAGAAAGTAGAAAATAATAGACTGGTAAACAATGAAATTAAAAATAGAAAAATAACAGATAAAATCAACACACACAAAAGCTAGTTTTTTTAAAAGAGCAACAATATTGATAAATTTCTAGAGAAACTGGTCAAAAAAGAAGAAACAGAAGACAACATTTGGATAAGAAAGTTTGATATTTTGATAAGAAAAGGGGGGCATCACTGCCTATCACATAGTTAAAGGGACATTCAGAGGATATAATGAACAGCATAATACTGGTAATTTTGATGACTTAGATGAAATAAAAAAATTTCCTGAGACACTATCAAAATTCACTCAAGAAGGAAAAGATGAATTAAATAGCTAAATGTCTATACAATAAATTTAATTTGGAGTTAAAAAAATCTTCCCACAAAGAAAACTTGGGGCCTAAAGAGCTTCGCTAGTAAACTCTACTAAATACCAAAGAAATAAATACGTCTACCCAAAATCTTCCAAAAAACAGAGGAGACACTTCTCAATTCATTTTATGGGTCTGACATTCCCCTAATACCAAAGCAAGACAATGTTTTAGAAGAAAAAAACAAAGGGGCACATGGATAGCTCAGTCGGTTAAGCATCCCACTCTTGATTTCAGCTCAGGTCATGATCTCAAGAGTTGTGAGATTGATCCAAGGGTGGGGCTCCACGCCCTGCTTAAGATTGGTCCCCTCCCTCTGCTCACACACCCTCTTTCTCTCTCTCTCTAAAAAAAACTTTTAAATAAATTTTAAAAAATAAAAACTTAAACATAGATATAAAAGCTCTTACAAAAAATGTTAGCAAATAAAATCCTGTAAAATCAGACTAAGCGGGCCTGAACTTAGGAATGCAAATTCAACATCCCCAAATCAGTCAATTTAATTTGCCTTGTCAACAGACTAAAAAAAAAGAAATGACATGATGATCTCAATAGATGTCCCCTCAAAAGGCATTTGGCATAATTTAGTATCGATTCATGAATTTCAGCAAAATAGAAGATACTTACTTAGGAATAAGTATAATAAAATATGGGTATTAAGTACATGCTGTAAGCTAGAAACTATTAATGAGAAAAAATAAAGGAAAGTAAAATTAAATCCTGTTCATGGACTGAAAGACTTATTATTGTTAAGATGTCAGATCTGCCCAAATTGCTGTCTACATTCAATGCAATCCAAACAACATCCTAGATGGGGTTTTTGTTTTTGTTTTTGTTTGCAGACATTAACAAGCTAATTATAAATTTTATTACATGGAAATGCAAAGAACTTAGAATAACCAAAATAATTTTTATTTTTTATTTTGATTTTTTTAAGATTTATTTATTAATTTAAGAGAGAGAAAAAGAGAGTACGGGAAGAGACAGAGGGAGGAGGAGACAAGCAGACTCCCCACTGAGTGGGAGCCCTATGTGGGGCTCAAGCCCAGGACCTTGAGATCATGACCAGAGCCGAAATCAAAAGTCAGACGCTTACCCAAGTGAGCCATCCAAGTGCCCCAAAATAATTTTTAAAATAATAATGCTGGACGACTCACTATCATTGATTTCAAGATTACTATAAAGCTAAAGCAATCAACTAGTAGTCTAAGGACATGTGCAGATCCATGGAACATAATGGAGAATTCAGAAATAGGTCCACATGTCTAGGATCAATTGATTTTTTTTAAAAGATTTCATTTATTTATTTTTCAGAGAGACAGAGAGAGCACAAGCAGGGGCAGTGTCAGGCAGAGGGAGAAGGTGGCTCCCTACAGAGCAAAGAGCCCAATGTGGGACTTGATCGATCCCAGGACCTTAGGATCATGACCTGAGCCAAAGGCAGCCGCTTAACTGACTGAGCTACCCAGGCGTCCCTAGGGTTGATTGATTTTTGACAAAAGTGTTAAAGACAGAGATAAATGAAGACAAGATAGTTTTTTAGGCAAGAGTGTTGGGATATCTACATGCAATTAAATAGAAAGAGACAGAGACAGAAGAGAGAAATGAAAAAAGGAAACAAAAAAATATCCTTGACTCTTACCATGTACCATATGTAAAAATTAACTCAAAATCAATCATATACCTAAATGTAAAAGCTAAAACTATAAATCTTTTAAAAGAAAACATTGGTGAAGATCTTTGTGACTTTATGTTAGGCAAAGATTTCTTAGCTGTAACTCCAAAAGCACAAACCATTAAAAAAAAAAAAAAAAGATAATTGAGACAAGCAAAATTTTAAAACTTCTATTCTTTGAAAGATATAGCAAGACTAAAGGGCAAGTCACAGGGCACCTGGATGGTTCAGTCGGGTAAGCAACCAATTCTTGGTTTCTTTGGCACCAGGTCCTGATCTCAGGGTCCTGAGATTGAGCCCCAGGTTGGGCTCTGTGCTCAGTGCAGAGTCTACTTGGGATTCTTTCCCTCTTCCTCTCCCTCTCCATCTGTCCTTCGCTGTGCTCTCTTTCTCTCTCTCTCTTTCTCTCAAATAAGTAAATAAATAAAATCTCTGAAGGGCAAGCCACAGACTGACTATTGTAAAATTCGTATCTGGTGAACAGCTGTTATCTAGAATACATAAAGAATTCTCACAGCTCATTAATAGAAAAGAAACAACCCAATTAAAAAAATGGGCAAAATATTTTAACATACATTTCATAAAAAAAAATACTGGTGACAAATAAACACATACAAATACATCATTAATTATTAGTGAAATGCAAATTAAAGCCATAATTTGATACCATTCTATACCCAGCAAAATGGATAAAACTAAACAAACTGACAATAGCAATTGCTGGAGAAAATGCGGAGCAACTGGAAGTCTCGAACACTGCCGGAAATGTAAAAGCGGAATAATTACTTTGGAAAACAGTTTGTTAAATTCTTGTAAAATTAAACAGATACTTGCCATATGACACAGAAATGGCACCATAGGACCCAAGAGAAATGAAAATATCTGTTCACACAAAGACAAATACACAGTAACACGCATTGAGTTATGAGAATATTGTATTTGCTTCTCATTTTTGTGGACGTGAGCTCAATGATGTGATTTTCAAACATATTGTTAGACTCCTGGATCTTTGATGTCAGGGGACCCATGCAAGACTTGGTGCTGGATTGTTCCCTCTCTAGAGGTACTGAAGGAAAGTTCTATGAGAAAAAGTAACTCAAACCCCAACTCCGTGCCAGCGTGAAACCACTCCCAATTTAATGGAACAGAAAAAGAAAATTAAGAAAGAGCAATCTGTAGACTTGAAGGATTAATTTTATCATGGTATGTGGAAGGAAAACTAATTTTGAAAGTTTACTTTCTCTTTAGTACCAGGGGCTTTATCTCTCCTCGGCAACAAGGAGACTGAGGTGAACAGATGCCTATTATATTGTATGACCTTGAAATTAATAGTCTTTATCCATCTCTTTAGACCATTAGACATTATTAGAAAAGCAGAAACACTTAAGGGATAGCAGAACTTCCCTGACACTCCTCTACTTTTTCCTCCAGGAGAAATGACCTAATTAATTGAAACATTTAATTTTAAGTCCAGGGGCTTAAAGAAAGAACCAAAGGAGGTGGAACGTAAATGTATGAGAGGGAAGCCTCTCAAGACTTTTTCCTTGCACCATCCTTCTTTGGACCCTCCTCAAAGAAGAAAAAAATGTTAATCTGATTCCAGGACTGAGGTTAGCCATGTTTATTAGTAAACAGGGTAACTATATTTAAATGAATGAAAAAATTAAGTGGCCTATAAATACAGCTATCCCCTCACTCTGGTACATTCTTTTTTCTTTCTTTTTTAAAATATTTTATCTTTCCATGAAATAGTGCAGTAAACCCTCAAGCTTGGACCGAGAGGCAAGGAAAAGGTCAGGTAATAAGAACTCTCTGTTGGAACTTAAGGCACAAATAATTAAGGGATTTCTTTGCTTCCATGGTTATATTCCTTGTGCATATATCTTTCTTAGGAACACAGGGGAGGGTCGTCTGTAATTTGGTGAAGGATTTAATTATCCTTGAGTATCTCTGGCATAATAATGCCATATACCCACCATCAAAACCTCACTAAGGCTTCTAATATATATCATAATAAAATTGAGAGAATGTCTTTATTGCTGATAAAGCATATTTGCCACCAGAACTAGGCACATAACTAGCTATGGAATGATTAAAAGCTTTAGAAAAACTAGTATTTATTGGAAACCTACCAAGTGCCACAAGATGTCTACCAATAGCAACAATTTATTGAGGTCCCACAGTGTGCCAGGGACTACAGTAGGTGCTTAATGTGCTGTATTGACTTTAAATCTCACAAAAGCTCTATAAAGTAAAGTTTATTACTCCCATTTTACAAAATGAGCTGAGGGTTAAGGAAAGCAAGGTCAAAATTACTCTATCAGTAAATTGTATCTGCAACTGGAGGTTTAATTTTCCTACTATATCACATTGCTTGGTTAAACCATTTGAAGTTCTTATGTTATAGTAACTTAATAAGTTACAATTGTGTAATACTTTATACTTTAAAAATGTCATAATTTCCAAGAATAGTAGCCCTTGATATGACCCAGTCTCGCAAAGTGTAGCTTCTAATTCTTCACCATCTAGCTCTACATAGCTCTCTATTTATATTTTGAGGTCCCCATCTTAGCTGCATCTCCCATCTCCTGATATGGAAACTCTGTCTTGTTATGAAGCACATTGTTTCCAAATGCAAGTCTCCATTCATATGTCCCCACTCAATCAAAGAAAACCACACCAGGTATTAGAAAAGATGCAATATCTGTTTCCCCATCACTCCTAGACCCAAGTATGGGATCTTATCACTGCAGTACTCTGAAAGCCATATTCAACACACATTCCAAAATGCGGGAGTAGATGGAACAAGAGGAATTCTCTCTCAAGGCTAATGTCAAGTTCATCTAGAAAGAATACGGTCAAAGTCTGAAGCCTAGACCTGGCTGGAAAACCAGAGATGGAGAAGCAACAGGCATATGGAGCTGCTCATACGGAGTTGGACAAAACTCTGGAAAAAAAACAAAAAGGGAGCATATGATAAAACATAGTCAGGATTTCTCTGAGAACACAGCCTCAATCAGTTCATTGCTTCAACTACATTGGGCAAGAAGGAGGAAACTCTGTACGTGATATATCAATGTGCAGTGTCCTTGCCTACTAGCAAATACTGCCCAATCGATGCTTTGAAATTTAACCAATTAAATTAGCATCCCTTCACTTTGGGGAGGACTAAAGAGGGAGGGTAGATGCGAGGAGCCTACAGAGTTGCCACATCAAGACATCAACATTATATATTTAGTAAATGATTTATAAGGAATAACAATCACCAAATCTTTAGAAAGGGGTATATTTTCTTCTATGCCCTCTTTCCATCATTGTAATGACCTTCAGGTCATTCTTATTCTCAAAGATCTCATTTATCATATTCCTCTTTATTTAATATAATTTGTTTTCAGGTTTTATCTCTCCCCTAAAATGGGAAATTTATCTAGTAAAGATACTAAGCTTCATTCCCCTTTTGTGTTCCCTATGGTGCCTTCCATATATTATTAGTTCTACCAATATCACTTAATGGAATTAATCTCCCTACTGCTCTTTTCAAACAAGAAGCCAAGCCAAAAGGAAAGAACTCAGAAGTTTTATTTTGCTTCACACTCTGACTCAGCGAACATAGTATTGACTCTGAGTTGGAAGGTAAATTTTAGCCAAGATTTTATTACTTCTTAGCAAGGTACTTCATTATGACTTTATTTGTACTTTCAAAGTTTTCACTGGAGAATAATGGTCAGTCTCAGATCTACTGGACTGGATGACAGAAATTCCATTTGGCGTCATTTATTATATCCAAACATTATTATGCACTGTCATTAATTTTGTCATTTCAGCTGTGAGAGATCTAATCTTACAAAATGACTTAGAGGAAAAAGCTGAAATATAATTGGCAGCCCTTGTGGTTTCCCTGTGGAAAGACCCATCAGCTGAAAATCTAGAATAAGTCATCATCACCAGTCAGATCACTCATCGCATTAAAAAATACCAGAGCTAGTACTTTCCTTCCCCTGTTGTGTATTTGGAAGGTCAGGAAGATCAGTTTTATAGCTGATTTTAAAGCCACCAGCTATTATAAATCTTGTATAATGTAAAAGCAACTTTTTAAAAGGTTGAACAATCAATGTTTGCAGTGTTCTACAATATTAAAGGAGTTTGGGCCAAACCAGTTCTCAGGACTGAAGCAGGGAACTGTACAGGTGTAGATGATAGTTGAAAGTGTTTTTCATGTCCTGTTCTATGAAGTGGTGTTACTTAATGTTTTGTTTGTTTGTTTGTAACTGTTCCCTTGAATTTCCTTCCAAGAGAGTATAATGCGGTTTTGAAACCCACTTAAAATAAACTCTACAGTCCTGGAATATTGAGGTTTGTTTGCATGTTTGTTGGGGAAATACCTGCTAAATGCAGCAACAATGTGGCATGGAGTTGGAGATCCCAATCGTTTACTCTAAGACATCCAGCACTACAAAATATTTCTAAATTAACGCACTCTCTGACCCACCAACCCAAGACTCCCTGCTGCCCTAACCACTAGTTCTTTACCAGTTTTGACTATTACCTCTCCTTTCCTCAGTCACTGTCAAGCAGGTGCTAATCTAGACTCTCTATCAGTCTTACAGATACCTTCTTGAGAAAGCCCTCGTTAGCTCTGCTACCGTCAAACTTCAGCCACAGCCAATATAGGTTATTAGAACAAACTTCGCTGCCATGAAGCCCAGATCCTGGCCTTACCCAGGCGTGGTTTAAAAACTGACCCAGTCCCTGAGTGTGTCTCAGATTAACCAAACACCTCCAAATCTAGGTTTTCAGTTCTTTATAGAGTAAACCAATGTTGATCAAAGTAAGAGATTCAGATCAGTAGTTAACTATTAAAAGAGTGGGGGGAAAAATCAGGCAACAAATAAATTTATATTTAAAGGAATTTCTTTCTCCCCATAAAAATTACATACACATTATATTTTAATCCTTTTCAAATTAATCATTGGAAATCTCTGGCAGTCTGCAGTCCCTCAGGTACCTCATATCCTATCCCATCATTCACATATTCTTTGCTGAAGATGTTTTCTTTTGCAGCTACTCTAGAAGTGAACGTATTTGCTTTATTTAATTTTATTTTATAAAATTGGATTATATTTCCCATGAAAATGTATAATTAAATCTCTTCTGCTGCTGGAGAGGTTAATTGTTTCAAGTAACAATTGTTATTAGATTTTGCTATGACAACATAAAAACGAAGTTTCTTTTGACACACAACTTTTCATAGAAATTATGGAGAAATCGATCAATAGAGAAAGGACTGTGATCTGAGTCTTCTTGCGTTCAAGAAATCATTCTTTTTTCTGCCAGAATTGATTCATTTTACCTAAGAGTACTAAGAATTCATTTAACAAACTAAACTCAGGAGCTTCTTTAGAACTATAATTTGAATTCTCTAGTAAACTTACTTGCATGATCCATAATTCATATTTTTGCCAAAAAGTATGACCTTTCATTTAATGAGCATTATTGACAAATAGCCCAATTAATTTTTTAAATAAAAAATATTGCATTAGGATCAAAAGGTCTAATGTCTCTGAAGGGATCATAAAAACTTGAAACTAGATGCCAAAAAAACAGTAAACACCTCTGGAGTTTCAAGTATCACTGCCATACTACCTACTTCATCTTAAATGTCAGGTTCACGTGGGTTAAATGTTAGAAGTCCATAAAGTTGTAGGATAAAGGTCTTGGATGCATAAATATGTTAAGCAACTACTAAGGAAAAAAATCCTTATAGTTTTAATAACTTAAGACAAAAAAAGATCATTTCAAAAAAAAAAAAAAATCATGCCCAGCTCTCTTTTTTATTGACATGGAAATAAAATTATTTAGTAAATCTTTTTATTATTATCATTCAATGCTTATGACCAAAACAGATCTGATGGGGAAAAAAATTGGTATTATCTTAATTGAGTATCTCTTATATGGCAGAGAATCTTTCAATGTGAACATGAAAATACGGTATCACTGCTTATGGAATATTCACCCTGTACTTGGCACATTACCAGGGAAGGCAGAGGTATGGTTTCTGCCCAAGGGAGTTACCATCTAAGAAATACAGACAAAGCCATTTGCATGTAACAAGAAAGTCAATACTTGAGTTAAATGTCAGAGTTACAGAAGTACAGACTCTCAGGCAACTCTTCAATTGTTTGCCCTTTCTTCCTCCTATATCTTCATTTTTTTTTTCTTTTCTTCTTTCAGTTTCTTTGCACAAAGAATTTTCATAGAAAGGGTAAAGAACTTTCACGTTAAGCACAAAAGACTAAAGGAAGGGACAGTTCCAAGCACAAAGGGCTGCTGAGAACACAACAGAGAAGAGGGGAAAATCGAACCAGGACACAAGAGACTAAGAAAGGTATAAGGCAGAGAGACAGAACCAATTCCTCCAACTGCTCCTGCGCTCCTGACTAGTGGAGACTGAAGTAAATATTCAGCGCTACCTGGTTTTCTTTGAAGCCACTGGGATTGCGGAGGAAGAGGCAGAGGCTGAAGGCTCACTTTATAACCGTCTGCCTAGGTTCCACTTGGGGTTACACTAACTAATCTTGCAGACAGTGGCTCAAACACGTAGGAAAAAATAACCTGAAGGTCAACTTGACATCCCATGTGGGTCTGAAATATTACTATTTTAGGGACTCAGAAAAGTTAAGTTTAAATGACTCTATTTACTTGTCTTATATTAGAATAATCAAAAAAGCATGTCCTGAATTGGTTCCACTTTCCTTTTGTTTTCACCAATTTCATAATGAGATAACTTGGAATGAATTTACAGATGCAAACACTGATCATCTTTTAATGATATGGGGAGAAAAGGAGAGTTAGAACACTTTGATAATCTTGACTTCTGCAAGCATTACCCTAATAACGCCTCACAAGAAGTCTCCAGGTAAAAACTATCATTATCCCCTTTTTACAAAAGAGGAAACTGGAGCTCACAGAGGTTAAATCACATGTTCAAGGTGACACAATTTGTGAGCAGTAGGTCAGGATTTGGACCCACTCCTCTAACTCCAGGGCCAACACCATGATTCACTACACTACTTACCTAAGGGGCTGGAGCTGATCAGATAGACAGGGAAGATAGGCTCACCGTTTTTCACAAAATGTGGTACATACAGCACTGGTGGTGTTCAAGATGAATTTCTGTGCTATATGGACAGACTTTTCAAAATGATAATACTAATGTATTTAATTATGTGAAGAATTAACATGATCAGCTTATTAAACCCATTATGTCATGGATTTTTTTGTTTGGCATGAGACTAAATTTTTAAAAGTGAGCTGTTCAATATGAATGCAAGGGAAAAACTCAAAGAAAAGTAACAGGACAGATGGGAACTCAATGAGGGAAAGGTACAAAGATAAGAAACAAAATTTGGAAACAAAGTACTCCAAGCTGAAGAAATCACAAGCATAAAGTCATAGGGACGTGAAACAAACAGCGAATGTAAAGAAGAGCAAATATGTCATTATGGCTACAGCATAGGGTGGACAGAAAAGAGACCGGAGGAGTTAGCATATTAAGAAGTTCAAAATTTCAAACAAGAGACATCGAGAGTCATTAATAGATTTGACATGGTCAGGTTTACAGGTAAGAAACAATGCTGTGGCTGTAGAAGAGGATGGATCAGAAGAGAGAGATCCTGGCAACAAAGAAGCCAAGTTAGACAGCATTACGTCACACTCATTATGACGGATACTACCAAAAAAGCCAGCAAATGGCAATTACTGGCGAGCATGGGGAGAAATCAGAATGCTTATGCACTATTGGTAGGAATGTAAAATGATGCAGCTGTTATGGAAAACAGTATGGTGATTCCTCAAAATATTACAAATACAATGACCATATAATCCAGCAATTCCACTTCGGAGGATATAGGGTATATACCTAAATATATAGGGCATGTTATTCAGCCTTAAAAAAGAAGGGAGTTCAGACACATGCTACAACAGGGTTGAACCTTAAGGACATTACGCTAAGTGAAATATGTCAGTCACAAAGGACAGACGTTATATGATTCCACTTATGTAAAGTCCCTAGAAGAGTCAAATTCACAAAGACGAAAAGTGGAAATGATGGTCACCAGACATGGAGGAAGAGGGAATAAGAAGCAATTGTTTAATGGGTATAGCCCCAATTTTCGCTTTGCAAGATGAAAAGAGTACTGTGGCTGGATGGTGGCGATAGCAGCACAACAGTGTAAATGCACTGAATGCCCTTGAATTGTGTCATTAAAAATGGCAAAGGTGGGGGCGCCTGGGTGGCGCAGTCATTGAGCGTCTGCCTTCGGCTCAGGGCGAGATCCCGGCGTTCTGGGATCGAGCCCCGCATCAAGCTCCTCGGCTGGGAGCCTGCTTCTTCCTCTCCCACTCCCCCTGCCTGTGTTCCCTCTCTCGCTGGCTGTCTCTGTCAAATAAATAAATAAAATCTTTAAAAAAAAAAAAATGGCAAAGGTGGTAAATCTTATGTGCATTTTGCAGCAATGTTTAAAAAATTTTAAAGACAAAAAAGAGACCATTACAATAATACACACACACACACAAATGGAAGCCTTTGCTAAAACTTTAATTGGGTGAAGGGCAAGAAGCAATAACTGCAGGAGTCACTGGTCCCGACTCCCAGTGAGAGCTGCATAACCAACAAGGCACAACGAAGTCAACTTCTTGCCAAGTTGGGTCACTTCAGATGTTATCAGTAGAGTAATGCAGTCATGGAGCCCATGAATTTGTCTCTATAACAAATAATTATTGAATAATTACTGTGTACAAGGCTGTGTAAGACCCAGGGATAAAGCAGTGAACAAAATAGATACTATCCCTCTGATTTTTTAGAAGAGGACAGGAAGGGTGACAGGTCTTCCTACATTGACAGGTTTGTGCCCTTCAATTATTTTTACCTTGTGAGTTCAGATAGCACCTTCCATCCCCAGCCCATTTCCTTAGCCAAGGTTTGGACTAGGGAGTTGCCAACTTCTTATTTTGATAAGGAAAGATAAAGATCTTTTCAATTACCATCAATTCAGAAAAGGAAGAAAATCCTAACATACAAACAATAGTCTAACACTAGACATAATCTTAAAATAAAGAACAATCCAATAAATATATTTAGTTTTAACTTACAACCTGGACATTATTTTTTTCTTTTTTTGCCATGAAACAATAAAGGCATCTTCAAGGGCATTCCCTTTCCTTTGGATATTCCTCTGGATTAGCAGTAAGATACCACTGGATTTAGGTACAGCCCATTCCTCAAAAGTCTGGGCCAGGTTCTCTCTACCCTCTTTGGAGTAACTAATGGCTTCATGAGCTCCCACTTCGGCTGTCTTTGAACATTAATACCTATAAATAATAGGTATAAATAATAATACCTGTAAAATACCAAAGGCTTCCAACAGACCTCTAACAGTTCTTATAGCCATTAAATGATAAATTCAAGTCATACTCAGATAACAGGCTAAGTACTAGAAATAAAAAGCCCCTTCACTATAGGGTGGAGATATTATCTATTATCCAAACTGGGACACTTCTAATGAAACAGGGCTCTGTTAATACTTATGCCAGAAAAGCTGACCCAAGCAAAATAAGACCGATGGTCACCCTACTTATGGAACTCACAAGTTGATAAGTATCGTGATCAAATTGTTATGAAAACTCAGAGGAAGAGGCAATTCATTTGGAGGAATAGGAAGGCTGAGGGTGGTGATCAGGGTATGCTTCCAGAGAAAGTAAGGCTTCAATTAAACTCCAAAGAACGGGTAGGATTTCACCCCTAGGAAGAAAATGAGAAGTACATTTGAAGCAAAGGAAACAAAGAAGAGCTCATTAAAATACTGGTTGCAATGCTAATATTGTCAATTACAACGGAAAATATTGAGGGTTTGTAAAATAAACATTTGTCAGCATTCTTTACTTTAATGGAGCTTGTCATTTTTAAAAAATGTAAACACAATTTTTAAAGGCAAAATAGTGGACAAGGCTTTTCCCTGGACTAGAGAACACATACACAAGGTCCAGACATGAACAAACTACCAGATTAAAAAAGGAGGTGGGGGGAGGAAGAGTGAAAGACAATTTACCAGTATAGTTCAGCATGGTTCTTGACCTCCACTAACTTCCAACATAACAGCTTTCAAAGTTTAAGGGAGAGTCCAAGGATGGATGGATGGTAGATTATGTTACAGATTCAAGGACCATATTTTCAGGAGCTGTTGCTTTGTTGTTCCAGAGTCACTAACAGAAGACAAAGCTGGTCTGGTTTATAAAATATCTGAGTTGGGTTTTTTTTTTTGTTTTTTGGGTTTTTTTTATAACATGAGGTGTTACTTCCAGAAGTGAATGTGTGAGTGTCTCCAAACCCACTCCAAGAGTTGCACATTTGAATGAAATTTAGGTAAGACACCCTCTCTAATTACAATATTTTATAACCTTCTCCCAGGTTCAGCTTCTTCCCATCATCATGACAACCCCAAAAATTATCAGGTTAGAGTCAGCCTGCCCCATAGTCCTTTACTTTCTATTCCCTTTGCTAATTTTCATCATCTTTTGATTTTTAGCTAAGCTTCATGGCACCTGGCCCTCATGTCCAGTGTCATTAAATCACGCATATGTAAAACTACATAAATTCTACATATTAACTAGGGCCAGGTTCCAAAGTGTGTTTTATTGGCCACCCACCTCAGATTTACCTGAGCAGTACTTACTAAAATGCAGATTTTTTTTTTTTAAGATTTTATTTATTTATTCGACAGAGATAGAGACAGCCAGCGAGAGAGGGAACACAAGCAGGGGGAGTGGGAGAGGAAGAAGCAGGCTCCCAGCAGAGGAGCCCGATGTGGGGCTCGATCCCATAACGCCGGGATCACGCCCTGAGCCGAAGGCAGACGCTTAACTGCTGTGCCACCCAGGCGCCCCTAAAAATGCAGATTTCTAAGCCTAGTTTCAAACCATTATTTCAGAAGCTTAAAAGATGGGTCCTGGAAATTTGCATTTTTAACAAGTTCTGTGGAAATTTCGCCTCCACCCTCCTGCCATTAAGATATGAGGTTTGAAATAACTCCCATTTCTATTTGAGCTACCTTAACAACTTGAAGTAAAAAGGAAAAATCATTTCAAAAGGAACGAAGGAAAGGCTATCTCAGAGGCAACAACCAGAGATGTTGTAAAAATAGTATATTTCATCATCTAATAACTTACTTGGCTACAAATGGCTCACATGCTAAAACTACTTCGAGAGATCGTAAAATTTTGTAATTGAAGGGTGTATAGGTGAAACCTTAACTCAACCTCCATACTAAAGCTGAGAAAATCAAGGATTATGGAATCCAACTATTATCTATTATTTTACTTATTTTGAAATAGAGGATTTTTTCCTTGCTTTTTCAAGAATCATACATAATAATGACACATATAAAATAAATGCACTTTTCCAGAATAGCCAGTCTCCCCATCCACTGAGGGAGTATAATCATAGCAGGCCTAACTTATTTTGCTATAATTTAATCCAATTATCTAAACTCCAAATGTGAAAAAAAAAAGAATTTATGTGAATCACTGGTTCAGTCTCACAGTTATAAATAGGTTACGATTGTGTCAATCATCCTATGCCCTCAGAAGGCAATGAAGATACAATTTCAAATGTCATGCTTTTGCCTGCTAGGAGCCACATGAAGGTTACTGAATTTTAAACATATTTGTTGCTTAGTAAGTACAGATTCTTCTACACACATGCCATATGAGCACAAGAACATTTTGCTTATTTCTGTGTTATGTTTACAGAATCATCTAACATGACTCAAATCACAAAACACCATAGAAATGAGATTTTTTTTCATGCCCCATAGAAAGAAGCATTTGACCAAAAGCTAAACAGATTTAACCGACTGTCCAGCAGAAATCCACAAAATGCAATCCTCAGCAAGAGAGGGAAAGTGGTTTCTTTTTTCAGGGCATGTAACTAATAAAATGTGTTTTCATTGGGAAAATAAAGTTGTTAATCACACATTGTTATAATCACTCCAACACCTGCTTCTGTCTCCTTGCTCGCATT
Source organism: Ursus arctos (assembly GCF_023065955.2). Taxonomy (NCBI): domain Eukaryota; kingdom Metazoa; phylum Chordata; class Mammalia; order Carnivora; family Ursidae; genus Ursus; species Ursus arctos. The sequence continues at coordinate 63,673,706 of NW_026622985.1, read as the reverse complement.
GCAAGTTTCCATTTCACTGAGAAATCAGATGCAATCCTAAGAGAATGTCCACCAGTTCTGACCATAGCATGAGCACATCTGTGCTTATAAATCCTGCCTTCTCTCCTTCAACAGGAATGAGCTATCCATTCTCCTCAAAAAGGCCAAGCTTTCTACTCATACTAAATCTTAATCCTCTTATCCTCTCAACGGAAATCACTCCAGTGACTATTTCTCCCACATTCTCAATGGTTTTTCCTTTCTAGTAGATTATTCCTATGGGCATATAAAAATCTGCAATATTGCACATCAAAGGAAAGGAACCAAAGAAGGGAGGGAAGGGAGGGAGGGCATGGGAGGGGAGAGGAGAGGGAAAGAAGTTAAGGAAAACCCCTCCCATACCCCTGTACTGCCTCTGGTTACCTAAGAGATAAGGCTCACCTTGTCAAGACTAATCTCCTTTAGTATGGGCTCCCAGAAAAGAATTCATTGTCCTACAGAGCTCCCATGGAAACTGGGGAGTTAGTACTTATTGTAAGCAATCCTGGTCAACCAGAATCTTGAGCCCCAGCCCTGTGAGCTGTTAAGGCAGGGACTGAAGGAATCAGGCTGGAATCAAAAGTAACACTACAGTCCCAGATCACATCAGGAGAGGAGGTGGTGCAGCTTTAAAGCCCCACAGCCTCATGTCAAAGTAGCTCTTCTAGAATCTGACACTCAGCCCTGCTAGCTCTCCATGAATTGCCCTAAATGCGTCAGGCAGTGGGGGCTCAAGCACCCCCCCCCCCATACTGGTCCTGTCCATCTGAGTTTTCCCCAAACACACACTGCTGCAGTAGGCATGGCCTGTGTGCTGTCTGGCCATTCACCCAACAACCCAATTCCGTTTACAGCAAAATTCAATAATTATTTATACTACTCTTTATTTTTTATCTTCTTTTTCTCACTCCAGAAAGACTCTGTCTCTATCATTCCTCTGAGCAACTCACAAGATGGTCAATAACTCCCAGCTACCAACTCAGTCCTTATTTTACTAGCCCTATCCATAGCTTCTGACTCAGGCATTCCTCCCTCCTTCCAGAAGCGGTTACTTCATTCAGCCTTAGAAACACCACTCTGTTTTGTTTCTGCTTGTATGTCACTATCTGACCCCTCAGTCTTCACGGCTGATCCTCCAACCCCTAACCCTCAGCTCCCAGAACTTCTCTATCTAAACTTTGTCCTGAAATGGTCTCTTCCGGCTTCCTGTCCTTAATGGAATTAAATGGCAATTTTATGCTGATGATTCCTAAATTTTATGTGCAGCCACGACCTCTCTCTTGGAACTAAAAACTAAATACTAAACTCTCCAACATCTTTGCTTGCTTTACTTCACACTCAACATCAAATCCATCAGGAAACTGTCACCTCTATCTTCGAACTATGTCAAAAATCTAATCACTTTTCACATCCTCTATTTTTATCATCCAGACCCAAACCACTATCTCCTATTGCTTGGATTTGAACTGGCCCACCCTAGTGTTTCTCCAGTCAGCCACCCTTGCAGTTACTCTTGCAGCATCCAGACTTATCCCTCTCAATGAAAATAAGATCAGGTCACTTTTGTCTTATGACTCTCTCCTGGCTCCCCATCTCACTCAGAGTAAGAGTCAAAGCCACACAACGGCTTCCAAGGCTTTGTAAGATCTAAATCTGTCTCCCTCCTTAGTGATATCTGCTATTCTCGCAGCCACACAGGCTTCCTTGCAGTCTCTTTAATATACTCCTGCCTCAGGACATTTGCCCTTGCTCTTCCTTCTGCCTGGAAAACTCTTTCATCAAACACCTACATGGCTGACTTGCAGCTTCTGTAGGTCTCCAGAACGGCTTTCCCTAACCACCATATGTAAAATGCCTACCATCAATCCACATGCACTGGTATCTTCTATTGCCTCTATCACCTTCTACCAACCTGCTCTATTTTTCTCTCTATAGTACTTACTGCCACTCGATATATTATATAACATTTTTTAATTGCGAATATTTATTCTCCAGAATGGGAACACCATTAAGACAAGGATTTTCTTTGCTTTGCTCTCTAGTGTACCCCCAGAAATTAGGACAACACCAGCCTATTGCAGGCGATTATTATTTGTTGAATAAACAAATAAATATATAAATATTAAAATAATGAACAAACTAAACTGTTTTTTTTTATACTTCAATCACGGTTTGACTAAAAATATAATTATTTCATATTCCAATGAAAGGTTTTTAATAGTCATGCAAGAAATTACTTTGAGATGGCTGATTAAATATTTCACTTCCCAAACTAAATCTCTACCCTTGGGTCACACTTTCAAACAACCTTTCAGCCCTTTTAAAAGAACCCCTCAAAGATTATTATTTACTCTTTTTATTTTTTCCTAACATTCTCAAAGATCAAGTAAAAAACACATGTCAAAGCAATTTTTCCCTGTTTCTTCTGATTAAAATCAATATTCTCCCTGCTCTTACCAGCAGTAAAAATCAACACAACAGTTTCTGTTAACTCAATAGAATGTCAAGTGATATCTTAGTGTATTGTTACCAGCAGGGATATCAACAGAAGACTACCAACAGCCTATAATCATTGCTGTTTTTATTATCTACAAAATGTCATGTGTGCATATGGCATTTTACAAAACAACACAGTGAAAACAAGGCTCCTATCACAAGCAGCTTAGAGCTTATTTAGACAAAGAACTAAAGAATGGGGAGCCATAACTTAAAAGGAGGGCCTGCTGTTGCGAGAAAAGAATATGATTGATCCAAGTGTTTAGGGCAGGGGGGTAAGTCTCATTCCTTACGTGACTGTACTGCTTGATTCTGCTCTTTGGATCACAAACAACAGCCATAACCCTAATTGCCTTTCTCCAAACACTGAGCCTGTTAGTCATAAAGAAGAGAGCTCAGAATACGTCCATCAGCAAATACATTGTTAGAAATGTCCAACAACAATATAAAGCCACATACCACCAACAGTTGCTAGCAACATCTTGTAATATTTAGTATTTTAAGAAAACTGATCTTTCCCAAGAAGTCTCATAAAAACTACCTTGAGCATAGCTTAATAGTGAATATCTAAGTTTACATAATTTAGAACACCTGATTAAGGATATGTACAATAAGGGTTATTAGTAATAGTTAGTAGCAATTTATTTCAATTACTAAGAAATGATTGTACAAATACATAAAAATGTGCAATAAAAGGACTAAATACAGTAACCAAAAAAAGAAACAACCTAAATGTCCAAGAAAAGTTGTTTAAAAAGATTAGGTAAATAAATTAAATCTATACCACACCATACTACAGAATACCACTAAGTCATTAAAAATGGCACTTTGGATCTATATGGATCACTATAGAAAGGTGCTTTTTTTTTTTTAATTACAAGGCAGCATGTGTCTAATGGTCCTATTTTGATATAACTATATGTATATATACACACTTACACATATATATGTTCATATACTCCATACATATGAATATGAATACAGAGAATGTAAAAAACAGCAAGAGTGTGACAGAAAGAAGATCAAAGGCAGAGAAGCCAAAATAAAAGATAAATAGGGAAGCCCTTATAGATACAGTGGAGAAAAGCATGTTTAAAGAGAAAGCTCAACAGAGAGAGAAACAGGACAACCCAAGCAGGGCCACCAAAGACACCCACAGAATGAGGCATACAGATTGCATTACACCCACACAGGTTCATACAGACAGGAGAAAGTCTGAAAGGACATATACCAAAAGGTTAATAGTGATTAAATCTGAGTGGAGAGGTTATAAGAAAGTGTCACTATACCTTTCTCTATCACTTGATTTCTTTACCATGAAAATGTGCAGCTTTAGTAATCAGAAACGATAAAACAGAAAACTACTTACAAAAGAAATTGGAAGTCAAGAATATAATGGACACGCTTCAAACATAGAAATAAACAAATAAAATCTTTGAATTCTTAAGTGCTAAAATTTAATGAAAATTTCAATCACCCCTTAAAATCTTGGAAGGTTTGGTCTTTATTTACTCAAAAGTGTATCTTAGTGTAGTTGAAGAAAAAGCCCAAGCCTGTCTTCCAAGTGCCTCTTAACTTATTCTATAAGACCCAGTGCATGCCAACAAAAAAGTTATTTCTCATTCAGAATATCATTTCCATATGAAAACACCACATACGTATTTGTATTTCATCTTTTCTTTACATCTCAGAACTTCAAAGCCTGGAGGCAATCTCAACATATCTAAGTAGGAACAAAGGTAATCACCATCATGTCATCCAAAATCAGATACAGAAGGGAGTTTTTCAGAGAAAAACAGAATTCTTGATCAGAATTATATAGTTCTTAAAAGTCACTTCAGAGACAGACGCAAACGTAAGGAAAAGTTTGCAAAGGTGGCACACAATTTTTGCTTTAGAGAAGATCAGAAAAGATACACAACTTCAGCAAATCATAAAATAAGTCACTCTGTATGCCCAAGAGTAATGAAAAATAGACTGTTTTTAACTCACCAAATTAGGATTTTTAACTCTTCCACCAGATAATTCATTAGTCTGAAGAACAAAGCTAAAGATGACCATTGCTTTAGTAAATTAAAAGGACTGGTATGTAAGTTTTATTTCTGAGCTTAAAAATCAGTAACTTTTAAATTAGAGAAACTGAAAATCAACAGTACAGTAAAAACTGATGATTTTCCACTTAAACAAATTTCTTATCATATAAATACAGCTGTGTGCATTAAAATAATAGTAACAATGTATGTTAGATTTTCAACATCAGAGAAACATAATGCTTTGAGGATTACAGATTAGTTTTCATTTCTACCAAAATTTTGAATAAACTTCATTTAAAATCATTTTATTCTAAAGATATTAACTCCAAATACTGAGTAGAATAACTCTGAGTCACTGGAAGTTTATTGGTGAATATTATTTACAGAAACCATAATAATTCCCTTAAAACACATCACTCACAGAATCATCACTTAAGTTTATTTCACTGCCTCCAAAATAAAATTCTAGAATTAAGCACTTTCCATGATTTTCTAACCATCTACTATTCCTTAACCTTAATCATGAGATTTATTCATTGTAAGCTTTCTTTTTTGCCATTCACATACACGTTTATTGCCATCTAAGTTGAACTATAATATCAATAATCAATTAGATATGTAATATTAAAATATATATTATATATTGTGTATAATTGCATATTATTATAGATTATATATTTTGTAGATACTATAAAATATATTTTAGAAAGAGAGCTATAAAGAAAAATCAGAGGTCCCCAGGGCTTACTATCAGAGAGCCTGATTTAGTAAACTGAGAGTAGGGGCCCAGGCAACAAAAATTTAAAAAAAAAAAAAAATACTGAGGTAGCAAGTTTGTTAAAGGACTTTGGAAACCTTTAGATCTCAGCCCTGGCTACACCACCTCATGGTATCACATTACACTTTGCACTTTTCAGCACTTCATATAAATTAACCTAATTGATAGAGGTCCCATTTCATCCCAAGAACTTTTCATTTTCACTTCTCAGCATATTCTATGTCTCCTTTGAACTCTATTTATTTCATATAGAAAATATTTTGGCACAATTCATATAGGGTCTTGAATGACAGTGTGAATGTCTTTAGGCACATGTGTATTCTCTCCTTAACTCATGAGTTAGAGATTTTATCTTAACACCTCCGTGGTCATCTTTCCTCTCCTGTTCTCTCATCTCTATGTGGTTCTGCACCTATTTCCACATCCCAGACCACTCCTTCCCTTGTCCATCTCTCCCTCATTATCTCATAGCTGACCTTCCTCTTAATTATTTCCAATTCTGGAGTTCCCAATTCCATGACAAATACTCCTCTATCTCCTTGGTTGCTTTACAGGGTGTTCTCATCCTTGTGCTTACATAAAAACGGAAGTCTTCTCTTAGGAGAAGGCTTGTCTTACAACTGCTCTGAATGGAGGCTGCCCTTGTGCTCATGACTCACATACACCAAGGCTTTAAAGGAGATGGCATTTGTATCTTCTTGGCTTCCCACGGGCACTTTCAAATCAATTAATTCAATCCACCCAAGTGTGAAAAGAAGACATTTCTCCTTTGATTCCCATACCATCAGACACTCTAACTTCTCCCCTTTCCAATGGGGTCACTTAAAAATCAGTGCTCATTCACTGCAGATGTTAGTATTTAGATCTCTCAGATTACTTCCAGTTTTTATCCAGAGGGACACTAATACCAACGGAGAGCCTCCTAATCTCTTGACCTGCTCAACTGTTATTCCCTTCACTCCTCTTCAATATTTCTCTTTTAAGACTATATAATGAACCTTATCATCTAGTCAGAAGTCTTCTGTCTCTGAAAGAAAGGAATTCAACAGCCAATTCTGGTCATATTATCTCAAACGGCAGTGGTCCCAGGTCTTGGCTCCACCCCAGACTTCCTGATTTGTTTTCTCGTTGGGAAATCTTAGTCCTGCCAGTAGATTCAACTTCCCCTTATTTCCTGTTAACCACCATATCTATCTTTCTAATTCAGATTGCTCCCCTAAACTACAGGTCTCTATGGCTAGCTCTGCTGTAAATTTCTACTGTGCTGTTTTATAAACACTTTAAACTAATAATCAAAGCTCTAATTTCCTCGTCCATCCTCTCATACCTACTACTTTACTCTAGGTTCCAGTTTATCAGAATAATGATGCAGTCAACTACCAGCTAACCAAATAACTGAAAGAATCATCCTGGATGCACCTGTCACCCTGCCACACAACTATCAACTGTTCATTTTACCAAGAAAATCATCTTTCTCTCTCTCTCTCTCTCATCTCTACTACCTCTACCCCAAATCTAGGACCTCAACCCTCACCTTCATAATTACAATAACTTCCAAACTCAGCAATTCTATAACATTGTTTACAAAAGGATCACTTGATGTACATCTTTGAAAATGCAGATTTTTGTGTCCCTTGCTCAGAAATACTGTTCAGTTGCTAGAATCTTCATTATTAACAAAGTACTTTATCCGTTGCAGGTGATTCCAATCCCAGTGACCCATTTGGTCACACTCTGGGAAGCACTGAATTATCTGGTCTCCCTGCCCCTTCTATTTCTTTTTCATTCCATTCTCCCACTGATGACAAAATTACCTCTTGTTATATTCAACGATCATGTCTCTGATTGTTCTAGGTACTTGTATTGACCAAAATTCTTCAGTTGCAAATGGCAAAAACCCACCTCAAATTAACTTAAATTTAAAAACATACACATGCAAATTGGTTCGTGTAAAAAAAAAAAAAAAAGCCATAGGAAAGGAAGAAAGAATTTGTTGACACCAAAAAGAAAGCTCTCAAGCACCGTAAAGAAATTCTTTTTCTCTCTTATTTCCACTTCTCACTGTAGTTTACTTCACTCTCCCAGACTAGCTTCTCCAGAGCAATGAATTAGTGGCTAAGAATTCATACCCTAATGATCTTTTGACATAGAAAAGAAACGCCCATCCTCAAACTATAATTAGAAAAATCCACAGAAGTATTCTGACCACCTCAGTGTGGATCATGAGCCCATCCTTGGAAAAGTCTTTCTAATGGAGGGGCTGGGACAATGATTTCTCCAGCTGTAATAGAGGCCCACCCCCCTACCATTCAAAGCCCATGGCTAAATCTGCAAAAGGAGCAATTCCTCCAGAGAAGGTGAATACTGATTTCTGAAGAAGAGAGAGTACTGAGTAAGCAAAACATTAGTTTCTTATTAGGTTAAAATCTTAACTCCTCTATGGGCCTTGTAAGATCCTTCAAAATCCAGTCCTCACCTTTGTCCTTAGTGCAATTCTATGCTCCAGTCAGGCTGGTTTAAGAGCTCTTGCTACCGGGGCGCCTGGGTGGCACAGCGGTTAAGCGTCTGCCTTCGGCTCAGGGCGTGATCCCGGCGTTATGGGATCGAGCCCCACATCAGGCTCCTCTGCTATGAGCCTGCTTCTTCCTCTCCCACTCCCCCTGCTTGTGTTCCCTCTCTCACTGGCTGTCTCTATATCTGTCAAATAAATAAATAAAATCTTTAAAAAAAAAACAAAAGCTCTTGCTACCATACCTCCATTGTATCTTACCTATATCTCCTTTGTGGTACTTACCACACTGAATCCTATTTCTTTGAGAGACGGACGGTGTTATGTCTGAATCCCTGGAATATCTCAAGATATCTTCATAACTTTAGTGTCTTGCAAAGTGTTTGGCATAAAATATGGGCCCTGTAATTAATCAGTATTTGTGTACTGATTATGTAAATAAATTTTAAATATAGAAGCAAAAGGCTGAGGTCTCTGACCCAGACTCCAACATTAGTGACTTGAACTGGGAAAATTCTTTCTTTCTTTGCCTGCTAGGTCAGTCAAGACATTAATTCCCAGATCCTGCCACCAAAGCTGCAGTTAGAAAAGACATGTTCCAGGCATTCCAAAGTAGAACATTGAGTTTCCCCATTACAAATATAATTACACGGAAAGTTTAATTTCTAAAACAGCATTCACACAGTAATATTTTGGGCATGTTACATAATAAATTTTTATGTTTGTGCCCAGAAGCTAACATTATTTCTGTGATGGTAAAAGAGTATGCTTGAAGTCACAACTAAACATCAAATCTCTGACCATAATATTCCACAAATTGAGAATTTTCTTCTGAATATACTTTATTTGGCTATACTTACTGAATTCTCTTAGCATATCAAAATTGCATTTATAATATATATTACTCTTAAGAGGAGTATAATCTACTTCAAAATAGTTCCTCCTTATTTAGACTTTATCAGCTATTATGGAACGCCAGCAGGTAACCACGATGACAGTCACCACCTATTTGAACAACACAGGTACTATCTACTTTCCTTCTAGTCATTTATAGATACAGTCAGTTGATGTCTATGAAATACCAAGTAAAGCATCATCAAAGTGACTTGTTTATGGAGATTCCAGGAATCATTGTTTTTATCAGTTATTACTGTAATAAGTGTTCTTATTATTATCAGTTGATTCTTCAGAGAAACTGAATGAATAGTATATAGAAAGAGATTTATTTTAAGGACTTGGCTCACGTAATTATAGGTCCTGACAAGTCCAAATTCGTAGTGCAGGACAGCAACCCAGAAAGTCAGACAGGAGCTGATGTTGTGGTCTTGAGGCAGAATTTCCTCCTCTTTGGGAAAACTCAGTTTTTGCTCTTGTGTGTGTGTGTGTGTGTGTGTGTGTGTGTGTGTGTGTTGATTCAGGGATCAGACTGAGTTAGCTTCTTTCTTTCTTTCTTTCTTTCTTTCTTTCTTTCTTTCTTTCCTCCTTTCTTTTTTTAAGATTTATTCATTTTAGAGAGAGAGAGAATGGGGGAGCGGCAGAGGGAGAGAACCCCCAAGCAGACTCCCTGCTGAGAGCAAAGCCCAATGTGGGGCTCAATCCCACAAGCCAGGAGATCATGACCTGAGCCAAAACCAAGAGTCGGACACCTAGCTCCCAGGCGCCTCCCTCCCCCGCAGTTTCTGCTCTTAAGGCCTTCAATTGATTGAATGAAGCCCACACACATCCTTGAGGGTAATTACCTTTACCTAAAGTTTGTAGATGTTAACCACATCTATAAGACACCTTTCAAAAATACCCACGTGAGTTGGATTAAATAACTGGGTTCTATACCCTAGTCACATTAACACATAAAAATAACCATCACACTATCGACAGGACAACTATCTGGCAACTTTTTGGTATTTAGCATTCAGGCCTCAGGGTTACTTATTTTGAAGTACTGAGGTACCAAGGTATATTTCTTCTGTCTTAATTCTCTACAGGTTAACCTGCCTTTTTCTCTAAAGAACTTATGTGTTTAGTTGCTTGGGACCTTGCAACTTCAGGGAAAAGGACAAAATAACCTACACCAAGTTGTCCGATTGCTCAATAATGAGGAGGAGGAGGAGGAGAGAAAGAAGAGACAAAGATGAAGACAGAGACTAGGAAGATGACAAAGACAAGAGCAGCGCTGAGGAAGAACAAGGAGGAAGGGGAGGAGTATTCTGAGGAACAGGAGGGAGAAGGAGGAGAAACTGGATCCTTTAGGAAAGAACAAAGGATTTCAAAACGTGTGATTACAGAAAATCTCTCACTCACTCATATATGAATTTAAAAAGTATAACACAGCATTACAAAGAGCACAGGAGTTATTAAATTTGGACTCTGATCCAGACACCTCAGTCAATCAGAGTCCAAAACCAGAAACTGTCTTCGTTCACCGCACCCTATTTATTTGATGACGGTGATGGGAGCGTGTGTGCCTGTGTTTGTGTTTGAGTGGGAGGGTCCCTGAGTCACAAAAGTAAACAGATTGGGGGGGTTCTTTAAAATCACCTCACATCTGGTAGGATGGCTATTCAAAATAATAATAATAATGTGTTGGTGAAGATGTGAAGAAAGGAGAACCCTCCCGCATGGCTGGTGAGAATGTAAATTGGTGCAGCTGCTGTGGAAACAGCATTGAGGTTCCTTAAAATATTAAAAATTTCTTATGATCCAGCAACCCCACTCCTGGGTATATAGAATTGAAATCAGGATCTCAAGGGGATATCTGCACTCCCATGTCCACTACAACATTATTCACAATGGCCAAGATAGGGAACAACCGAAATGTGCACTGATGGATGAATGGGAAAAGGAAATGTACATATGATGAAATATTACTCAGCCTTTAAAGGGAAAGAAACCCTGCCCTATGTCACAAGGTGAACTCAACCTGGAGGATGGTATGCTAAGTAGAAAGAGCTGAACCAAATAAAAGAACAAATACTGCATGAGATCCCATACCCATTAGATATCCAGAACTGTCAAACTCATAAAAACAGGGAGTACAATGGTGGTTACCAGGGATGAAGGGAAAGGGAACTGGAGAACTCTTCTCCGGTGGGGATAACATGTCAGTTATGCAAGACAATTAAGTTCTAGAGATCTGCTGCACATTAGAACTCATAGTTAACACTACTGAGTCATTTAAAAATGTGTTAAGAGGGTAGACCTCAGGTTAAGTGTTCTTATCACACACATGCACGCTCGCGCGCGCGCACACACACACACACACAAACCCACATAGAAACAAAGCCAAACCACGTATTTTTAAATGTGCTAAATTAGAAAAGATACATGCACTGAAAATATCAAAATGTTATTTGGATCAAAATAAGACTAGTTAAAAAAAAAAGACTAGTTTCACTACTTCATCTGGTTCCCATCTTTCACTCAAGATACATAAAATTGGAAAAGATACAGCCTCTGTGCTTCATTCAGGCTTTTTCACTGATAAATCCGAAGGAAAAACTGATCCATCACATTCATTCATTCAGCAAACATGTATTGAGTGGGCCAATACAGGGAGTCACTGTATTAGGTGTCACACAGTAAAGAAATATAAGATAATGTACCCGTAATCAAGAAGCCTATAATCTACAAGTGCAGACATGCACATAAACAGCTAAACATTACACAAGGGAAAATGAAACAAGGGCTGCGAGTAGAGGCAGAAGCAAATTGCTGCCAGAGCACAAAGGAAATAGCACTTCAAACGGAAAAGGACAGACTTCAAGGAGGAGTTTTCACAAAGCCCTTAAAGAAAGTCATTGTCAACTGCTAGAGACTGTGGAGTAGTTGACAGATGTCATGGGGCAGGAGTGAGCATATGCACAGAGGGTGAAACTGCACAGCAGGTTCTGGGAATAGTAAATACTCCAATGGGATAAGGATACCCAGTCCGGAGTAGCCCTGAAGCACCTCGTCCCGTCTCTCCAATGTAGTTAGATGTTCATTTTCTAGAGTGATCCAGTCACACACCTGTACTTTCCCTGGAGCCTGATCACCCTGAAGGGCAGATAATTTTATTTTCTTCTAAAATGTTCTCCCACATAGTAGAGTGAGACACTATCTTATCGGCAATATTCCCCATAAACACATGTTCACATGGAAACAGAAAACTATCCATAAGGTACAAGGACAAATGGTGAAAACTGTCTCAGACTTCCCCTTTTGTCTCTCTCTAAGTCTCTCTCTTCACCTAGAAGTAAAGCAAGTTTGTACAAGCCCTATGAAGCACACAACAGTAGGTCCACACTGCAAGGACAGCAAGCAGGTGGAAACGTGGAAAGAAGTAATCTAGAAAGAGATTTAAACTGACTAAGAAATATGGATTTTAAGGAAAGAAAAAAAAAAAGGAATCAAGGTCCCAGACACTGAAAAGACTGCTCCACCTCTCTTACTATCCTATCCTGGTTTGGAAAGCAAGCCAGGTCTGTAGACAAGCTTCGGTTCAATCTTAAAGGAGCCCTCAGAGAATTTCTTTGCCCTCCCTCTACCCCACGGTAGGGAATAGGTAGGGAATAGCCGTTGTTTTCCTCTCACCATCAATTTTCACCTTGTTCTAGGAACAGCCCGCAGATTTCCTTTTGGACAGCTACCTCTCACAGCTTGGAAATATCTGAGAAAATGAAATTGGTGCTTGACTAGTGACTAAAAAGAAGGCACGTAGGAACTGCTTTAAGGCATGACAAGAGTTTAAGGGTCAGTATCCCAATGGAGGAACACATTGTTACACACTCTTATCCCCCTTGCATTAACTGATTGCTAATCTTGCTTTTATTCCTTAAAGTTTTATTGACTGTTATTAATGGGATGGTCTTTAAAAAACAATTCCAAGTAGCTAAAAGAAGGATTTGCTCTCCAACAAGAAACAATAGCTTTCTCCTCTCTTCAGTACGCCTGTTGTTCGGGTTAAGATGGAGTTACAGCCACCTCTAAGGACACCGCTCAGCCGCCCCTCATGTTGTCACTCCAAAGATAATCTCACAAGCCACATTTTTCACATGATGGCTTTGACAGAGTCACTGCTGTATTCTGACAACATTTCTTGTTAAAGTATTCACTATTCAACCACAGATAATGGCTTTTTTTAATGTATACCTTCTTTTTTTAAAAAAGATTTTATTTATTTATTTGACAGAGAGAGAGACAGCCAGTGAGAGAGGGAACACAAGCAGGGGGAGTGGGAGAGGAAGAAGCAGGCTCCCAGCGGAGCAGGGAACCCGATGTGGGACTCCATCCCAGGACTCTGGGATCACGCCCTGAGCCAAAGGCAGACACTTAACGACTGAGCCACCCAGACATCCCTTCCTTCTTGTCTCTAATAATGGTTAAGAAAAAAGGAAGGAAGGAAGGAAGGAAGGAAGGAAGGAAGGAAGGAAGGAAGGAAGGAAGGAAGGAAGGAAGGGAGGGAGGGAGGGAGGGAGGGAGGGAGGGAGGAAGGAAGGAAAGAAGGAAGGAAGGAAGGATGGATGAAGGGGGGAGGCAAGGAGGGAGGAAGGGGAGGGAGGGAGAAAGGAAGGGAGGGAGTGATGAAAGGGAGGGAGGAAAGGAGAGAAGAGAGAGGGATAGAGGGAGGAAGGGAGGGAGGGAGGAGGGAGGAATAGAGGGAGGAAGGGAGGGATGGAGGGAGGGAAGAAGTAGGGGAAGGAGGGAAGTAGAGGAGGGAGGGAGGAAAGGAAGGAAAAAGCTTTCTACTTTGGTATTCTCATCTCATTTTCCACATCTATAAGAAGAGGGAACAGACAAGATGATTTCTAAAGGTCCTTTGGCTCTAATAACCTGTGATTTGAAAACACACTAACCATTTCGGTTGGCAGCACCGTCAGGTGGAGTGACCCTCACCCTGTGTTACTATTCGGAGCAAAAGCTATCATTCAATATGTAGATGAATTGGCTCAAGACAAGTTGACATTGTTGCACCAGGACTTGCAGATACAGACCTGAAGTCTGAGACCCCAGTGCATTATAGAAATGAGTTTCTGTAGAGCAAAAGCACCGGGATTCATAGGCCTGGAGCTGGGAGGTAAGTTTTGGCTGGGAGGGGGCTGTTGCCTCCTCTATAAATGTTAAGCAGTTCTTATAAATCCCATTTAACAAAAAGACATAATCATAATGACATTTCCAAGGAATCCTATAAAAGACATAAAGCACAACCAGCCCCTTTGTCAATGTCTTCTATTATACTATGAGTGATTTAATGAAATTTGAAGTTGACAGTAATGGTCTCATAAAATAACATACTTTAGCTCAATAAAACAAAGGTGAAACAAAATATAATCTAGACCATATGCCTGGTATTTTAAAGATACATACTTGCAACCTATCACAGGAGTCAATTATCCTGACACGTTGTATTCATGTATATGAGTGCATGTAAAATACGCACTCAATTAAAGGTTTCAACTTGAGTCATGCAGTCAGTACTAAATACGGGCCACCCACCTGAGACAAGACAGCAAGGACAGACTCTTCATGCCTTTACTTACTTATATTTTCCAGAGTATGTAAAATGAGGAGTGGGTTTTCCTTCCCATTGTACCTAGAATTCAACGACTTTTTCTCCACTTCTACAATAGATTGCTACCACTCTGTACAGCGCTACCATCTTCTCTTACATGATGACTGCAGTAGCCACATTTTTGGACACCCTGCTTTCACCGTGGTCTCCTCCATCTATTTGTTACACAGAGCCAGATCATGCTTTTAAAATGTCACTCCTCTACTCTTCCCCGTCCATCGGTTCTCATATCATTCAATAAAAGCCCAAGTGTTTACCATGACCTACAATGCCCTACAACATAGCAACTGCATCATCTGAAAGTTTGTTAGAAATGTAAATTCTCAGGTCCCACCCCAGACCCGTTGAAACATAAAAATTCTGGGAGTAGGGCCCAGAAATCTGTCTTAACAAGTTCTTCAGACGATGGGGACAAAGACTAATGTTTGAGAACCACAAACTTATAGGACTATACTTCCCACGCCCTCTCACTACTTCTTTGACCATCTCCTATTCTTCCCTTTGCACACCATGTTCAGCTCCAACTACAATAGCCTTGAACTTGCCAAGCATGTCCCAAGCTCAAGTGCTTTGCACATTTTGCTACTTGCACACATAAAACTCTTTCCCTGATAACTGTGAAACTTGTTCCTTCACATCCTTTAGATTTCTATACAAATGCCATTTTATATAACAGCCTTCCCCGACTACTCTATATAAAATAGTAAGGCCTGGCTCCAGAACTCCCTCTCCTCCTTACCTTCCCTTATTTTTGTCCATTGCATGTATTATCCCTTGACATACAACATGTATCCGTTAATAGTCTGTCTCATCCACCAGAATGTAAACTCCATGAGGATGGGATCTTTGTTATTTACAAATAACCAGTGTCAAGAACATTTCCTAATATGGAGCAGGCACTTATATATTTATCGAATATCGTATAAATTCAGCTCCCAAGTCTGAGAAAAAAGACAGAGAGACCCAGGACCAGACCAATGTGTGACTGTAACTTAAACATCTACCAAAGTTCCCTTCTTTTTCAAAGTCAGCCTTCCCACATCATAGATTATGAGAGCATTAATAATTGAGTCCCCTTAAAAACTTTATTAAGAGAAAATGCATTTTAACTAGCTACAACCATATCAGAGACATGTTTACCTAATTAACTACCACATATACACATAGAACATAGACTATGTAGCCTATGGCACACAGGCTCTTTTGGGGGGTGGGAGGGTACAGGAAGGTGATGGAGGGCTGCAGAAGAAGTCGGAAGCTTATTGAATAGATTCTTCATTGGCAGCCTCAACAAGCAAAAGACCCATTAAAACAGAGTAGGGAGCTACCAAATAGCTGCGAAAACAATTCTGTCACGGGCATTACTGCAGACATCAGGAACCTGGGAGCTGGAGTTCATGTGGTGGGTGCCAGAATCAGAATCACCAATGAGCAGAACAACAGACCAAACATAATAATTTGAAATCAAGAAACCAGAGGTGCAAAAAAGAAGGGGTTGTGGTTTAATGGTACCATAATGGAAAAGAAAATGAGGATTTCAGTTGACTGCAAGTACAGTCATGTTGTTCAAGTACTAGAAAAGTTCTTGGGAACATCAGTTATTATTTGTAAAATATAATAATTAGGAAAATGGAAGAAATAATTGCCCCCATTACTATGCAAGTAGAATTGGTATGGCATGCTCTGACAGGTCACAGACCAAAGAGAATTGGTCAAGATAAAAATAAACAGAATATTGAGAGGGAACAAAGCTATGTCATGCAGGAACACCCAGCTCACAGGAGTTAACAAAATCTGGGACATTTACCCACAAAAATAGAAATATGAGAAAAGGAGACATTAATGGTTGCCTGTAACTATATAAAGGACTGCCATACAGAAACAGAATTAAGTTTGTCCTATGTAACAAGAGGAGAAACTAAGAAAAATTGGTGGAAATTCCAAGATGGTGGATTGACTCTGTATAAGAAAAACTTAATCAATAATCAGAGCTATCCAAAATTAGTAGAGGATGGCCCCAAGAGGTATTCAGACATATTCTGATCATAATCCAGGTCATCATCCCTCTGCCTGGCTTACTGCCACGCCATCCTTGGTCTTCCACCTCCAGCAGCTCCTTCTCCGACAGCCTGAACAAACCATTCAAAATATAGAACTGCTCTGATTCCCCCACCTAAAATCCTCCCAAACACCTATTGTCTTCAGGATAAAATCCAAACTTCTCCTTCACAACTCTACATTTCCAGCTTTCTGGTTTGCAGTCCTAACCCTGTACTCTGGGCTTCAGCCCCAAAAAACATTTTCTAGATCTTTGTACAGGACATGCCTCTCTCACTTCCAGACTTCAACCCTCACTTGTGTCTCCACATACAATACGATGGCTTCTCGATGCCTGGGCAAGCTCCTTTTGTTCACAGATTGAAACTTTGGTACCCAGCTCAGATCTCCTTCTCTGTCCAACAAGCTAAAGTCACCCCCAAGGTCATATAAACTAACACAAAATCGCACTGATTGTTTTAAATATAAATCAGACCACCTCACTCCCATACTCAATCCTGAATGGCTTCTATTCACATTTAAAACAAAACCCTCCTCACCATGGTCTGCAAAGCATCCTGTTCTGACCTCTGTCCATTTCCATCCTCACTCGCTACCTGTCAGTCCTTCCCTCTGCTCTAGCCATGCTGGTCTCCTTGCTGTTCTTCAAACACATGATGCCTCCTTCTGACCTCATGGTCCTTTCACTTGCAGGCTCCTCTACCTGGAGCAAACATTTCCTAGATATTTGCAGAGTTGGTCTCTCACTTCATTGAGAATTCTGCTCAATCATCACAGCCTCGGGATGTCTTCCTCACCACCGCCCCAGCAAAATAGACCTCCCCACTCTTTCCCTTTCTCTTTCATTACTTCATCTTAAAACCTGTATCACTATGTGACTTCCTACCACACAGTTTTTGTGTCTTGTTTCTCTTCCTTAATAGAAATAAATGAAAGCTCCATGAAAAAAGTGACTGTGTCTTACTCTCTGTATGCCCAGCTCTTAGACCAGTGCTAAGAAAATACCTGGCACTCGTTAAATCTTAACATAATGAAGAAATAAATCATCCTGTTTTTCTACACGGCACTCATCACTGCCTGAAACTTACACCATTCATTTTCTCAGGTGTCTGTTCACTGTGTCTCTACCTTCCAGATAGAATGTAAGTCCTATGAGTTTATCTGTTGAGCCTTGCCAGAACAGTGCCTGGGAAGAAAGCACAAAGTGACAGATTAATGAGTGAATTTAGACGACACATTTTTAGAAATATTTACTGAAGCCCTCATCCCTACTTCACCTAGATAAGGTACGTGTTTCTTATACATTCTCAACGTAATACCCTGTGCTTCCCCAGTCATGGCCCTTGTACTTCACAATAATGCTTGTTTTGTTGGCTGTATTTCCTGCCAAACTGTAGGCTCAGAGAGGTCAAGAATGTGGTCATTTTTTTTGCCAGTCATATCCTCAATACTTACCCCCAATCTTTCATATAAAAGTTCATTTCCTAAGTGTATCCATGTTTGTGCAAAGAAGGGACAGGGGTAGAGGGAAGGACAGATGAAGAGATAGAAGGAAGAATGAACTAACTTTTCTGGGATTTTAAGAGATTATTCAGTTTCTAATACTGGTTGAACAAGATGACCATTGAGGTCCTTGAGTTTTCCCCAAGGTAAGCCACAATGGGATAATTTCTAACTTGGGGCTCTAAATTAGATTCTAAGAAGCCAACTGGAGTCTCAGGATCCAAACACTTGCTTTGGTCAGACAAAGGGGCAGTGCTCCCATTAATGCCAAAGACATATCAATCACTTGCATAAACAGTGTTCAAAAAGTTCAAATATTTTTGTTTGCAGGACCTGAGGAAAATTCTGTTTTTCTCCTTGAATCTGTATTTCTCTCCCTTGTTTCTACAGCATGCTATCTTTATAGACATATTTACACTTGAAAGTCATTCATTATCACCTTATCAACTTATCTCTGCCACAAATGTAGAAATTTATTTTTAATTTCTTTTAAACACAAGGCTATACATTTTCTGTGAATTAAGAATTCATTAAAATTATTATTGGTATAAACTTGATAAAATAATCTACATCAATTAGCATACATAAACTTAAAAGATAAACACAAACATAAAAGTGTTAATATATAAGGTAAAAATTCTAAATACAAAAAGCAAAACTTTATTGAGACCATCTCTTCATGAGAAGGGGAAATTTATAGTCCCTTAATTAGAAGAATAATTGGACTGTCCCTCTGTTGTTATCCTAAAGGTTTTGAAGTCCCAAGGTCATGCCCAAGAGCTAGACTACTGATGGGAAAAGTAGGCTTTTCTTTTGTAACACAGGTAAAGACATATTGTGGATGAAGAGGTAGCAAAGAGAATGTCTACCTCAGATAATTGCTCAAGTAAATCAGTTTTAGAAAATATCATGTATGACGGCAATTATCTGGTAAACAGTTTTCCTTAAAATGACCCACCAGTGTAACACTTAGAAAGTCCTTTGTACCTGGTCTGAGGATCGCTAGTGGACACCATCCTGTGGGAAAACTTGTGATGCTCTCCTCTCCTAGGCATGTCTCCCTCACTCTCCTCACTGCAATTCAGAGCTCTGCTTCTGAATTCCAGACCATCATTTCCAGCCCCTTGCGTGGCAGTCCCATAGGCACACCTATCTGTTAACTCATACTCCACATGCGCCACAGTAGAACTAACCCTGTCTCGCTCCCAAACAAACTACCCTGTCTTATATTTTCTGTTTCACGTAATGGTATCCACCAGAAACTTGGGAAAACTACGAGACATACTATTACAGAGTCTGGAGATATGAAGAGATTTAAGTGCTCTGAACTAATATTTTGCCACCCTCCATAAAGACTCACCCGAGGGAAGTGTATTGGACAATAATTACTAATATGAGACTATTCCCACAAACGCTGCTAAAAGTGAGCATTATACAGGACTCCTTCCATTTCAAAAGGCAGAAAATCAACCTAAATGGCTGAAGGGGGAAAAAATGGGATTTCTTAGTTTACGTAACCGAAA
Source organism: Ursus arctos (assembly GCF_023065955.2). NCBI lineage: Eukaryota > Metazoa > Chordata > Mammalia > Carnivora > Ursidae > Ursus > Ursus arctos. The sequence continues at coordinate 63,654,241 of NW_026622985.1, read as the reverse complement.
AACTCAAGGGGGTATCCGCCTCAAACACAGCTGGACCAAGATGTTCTTAATGCTAGTTTTTCTCCCCATTTTCCAGTTCTGTTCTCTTCTTCAGTCAAATTCACTGCATCCAACTAGGGAAATGAAGGGGAATAGATGCTGGCATTTCTACACTGTGATCCGCATAGCTTGTGATACACAAAGGAAGGAAGTCCATACACCCAGTCTTCTGGGGGTGAGGAGGCTCTGACTGACCCAGCTTTGGCCATGTGCATGTCCTTGAACTAATCATTTTGGCCAGTGGAACTAGGGAGTCTTGTAGTAAGTCCTCCAGGGGAGGGGCTGAGGTAGGGCAACTTCCTTGATGTGATTTGGGGCAACTTTGAAAAGAGAAAGGTAGTGTTGTGTTTGTGTGAAGAAAATGGGTGAGAGATAAAGGAAGAATTTCAAGTATTGCTTTAGATTGTGTAATGCCTTTCATGTGGTTTGAGCAAACAGGGAAAGAGAGAGCTATTCAGAATTACTGTTGGGTTTCTAAATTATTCCTTTGACCACTTCAATAGGACTAGATCCTTTACTATACAAATATATTCTATTTGTGTTTGCATATCTATCTCCCCCACTAGATCCAAGTCTCCTTGAACATAGTAGTTGTATCTTATACTTATTTCCATAGTGCTTTGCACACAGAAAGGAGGACTCATATGTGTATTTGATGAATGAATGACAACTTCATGATAAATGATTTTTCTACTCTCAAGGTACTCCAATAAAGTGTGTCCTTCAAATTTTTAAAAATCCTAAAGAAGGTGTTTCCATGGCCTCCAATTATAACACTGACTGTAAGTAAACAAGAATTTCTTTGTACCTTTCATAAATTCATTCTGAGGCATGTTCTCTGTTCATCTAAATCAAAACAGTTAAGGCAATAATAATCCTTCAACATTACAGAATCAAAGGAATTCAGGCATGGAAGAGAACCTGAAATACTTAAACCAATTTCATGTTTTATGGAGATGGAAATGAGATCTCTTTTTAGTTAAAATTATTTGTTCACCCAAATATTATTTAGTGCCTAAAACCAGTACCTAAGTTCCTAAACTTTAGTTTCAGGATGATATCCACATATCACCTTGCCCCCTGAACGTTATACTTCTTAAAGACACATTCAAACCTCCTCTCTTCTCATCATACTAAATAAGCATAATTGTCTGCGCCTTTCCCATAGTTCCTTCTATACAAAATGTACGCGAATAATACGGGTAGTATAAAAACATAGCTTTAGAGTCTGACAAGTCCTGAGTCTGCCTCTTTAATGCTGTATGATCTGATGAAAGTTTGCTTAAAATGAGTGTAGTAACACCTATAGCTAGGGAGTATCTATATGGTAATGAATTGTGAGCACATAACAAGATAAAACACCGAATATATCATAGACCCTGAACAAGTCTTGGGTTTTTCCCCCGCCAAATTCAAACTCCCATCCATAACCAAATAGCATCTATGAAAAACACTGAAACATACAGATTTCTATGCTGGAAGTCTATTTTAGGTCAATGAAGAAAGTGTGGTCGGAAGTTGGAATAAGAAGAGATTTCAGTACTCTGTTAAATTAAGCATTCTCCAAGTTAATAATATTTCTTGACCAATTCAATGTCCCATAATACTAATGAAATGAAATATTCCTTTAAATTTATTTTTATCATAAGAATGTGTTAGCAGCAAACAAGTGCTGTAGCCCAGACCACAAAGTACTCAATGGGGTCTTATGGGATTTACTTAAAAGACAAAATTATTTTGTCAGTAAGAGAAGCAGAAATTAGAAACTAAGTAACAACTCCCTTTTTCAAACATTACCACCTAATTTACAATACCATGGCAACAAAGAGGGCAGTGGTGAAGATAAAAAGTAATTTGATAAAATAATGGCTGCCATTTTTCTACTGCAATTGCTCTGCGACATAATTTATAGGGACCATACTTCTCCTCTTCTTGATGACAGGTAATGGGAAAAGTTCAGCAGCAAACCTTGGTAGCAGGCTACAACCATTGGATCAGTACAACTAAGTCATTTTTAACTGTTTCCTCAATTATTTTTTTCAACTTCTACTCCATCAAAAAGAAGGACAAAGATTGATGATAAAAAAAAATCTCTGTTCAAAACTGAGATTTGTAGACTAAAAAACAGCTCTAAAATGATTTTTACTCTATATTGTAAGGATAACGGTTCATTTTTTACATTGAGATGATCATGAATTAGTGTATAACTTGTCACTATGAATATTAAAGTATGCAATAAAGAGTTACATATACAACTCTTATGAAAATGAAGCTCATAGCTTTTTGTTTAATTGACTCTGGGTCCTATGCATTTCAAATAAATCCTGAAGTAATTTAAAGATTATCACAGATTGCAAAATCTGATATTTAAGAATAAAAATGAAACAGATCACCTGAAGGATGCAGGTGGAATATTCCTTTTAAGCACCTGAGTTGAGTTGATTAAGTTCCTTAAATCCTAAATTTAGCTGTTGAGTTTCTGGAATTAAAACATATAAATAATGGACAACTGCAGTAACTTTCATTTTCAGCCACTCACGTCATACTTTTCCTCATATTTTATATGGATTCTAATTTCTCCTTTACTATTTCAATTACTCTTTGTATGGATCTTCTCTTCATCTTAAAATTATGTGGAATAAAATAATGAGTAGATAATTTAGATCTTTGATCTTTAATAACTTGTACTAGTAATCGCTCAGGTTGCCACATCTCTATGCAAGATAGTAGGAAAAAGATGATTCAAAAACTGAAAGTTTAGTGGGGTGGCTTGGTAGCTCAGTTGGTTAAGCATCTGCCCTCAGCTCAGGTCATGATCCCAAGGTCTTGGGTTCAAGTCTTGCATCAGGCTCCTGAGCAGGGAGCCTGTTTCTCCCCCTGCTTGTGCACACCTTCTCTCTGACAAATAAATAAATAAAATCTTAAAAAAAAAAAAACTGAAAGTTTAAACAAGAAAGTTAAGACATGACCAATTATATTTTATAAATATGTGGTAAATATGACAACTCAGATTATGCTATTGATGTTTAGCTACTCCTTCTGGTAATTGCTAAGTATGAAGCTTAACTTCATAGAAACCACTCCTAGAACAAGGCAGTATATTCTATTTAATATAGTCAAAGAAGCTGCCATCGGTTTTTACACAAGACAACTATACAATCCATCTAAAGAAACCATTCCAAAATATTCAGATGAAGGTCTGTATATTCATTTTTTCAGTAGGTACTCAATGGGAAGCTTCAGTGTTCTAGATACCATTCTAGAAGCAAGAGATTCAATACCAAAGCTGCCTTTGTAGAGTTTCCTTCCATTCTAATGAAGAATACAGACAAAAATAGTAGATAGGGAATAAAAGGGGTAAATGCTCTGAAGAAAAAGGAGCATTAAGAGAAAAATGTAGGTAATACTTTACATATTATTAAATATTAGTTGATCTAGATTGATATTTTCCAAGGTGACCAGAGAAAACATCTTTAGGAGGAAGACTTTGGAGCAACCTCATGAATGTAAATATCTTAGGAAAGAGTATTCCAGACAGAACAGCATCTTTCAAGGTCTGGAAGCAGGATATTAGAAAGGAATCCTCAAGTATAAACCAGGCTACTGCTAATTAAAAAAAGAATTCCATATAGTCTTATATTCTTCCTCCCTCTAACTGGGTTTTGACAACAATGTTTTAAAAGATTGGAGAAATAATCAAAAAATTAAAAAAAAAAAAAAAGACTGGTGAAATAATGATTGACCAGGATCAACTTCCTGTGCATTATTAGGCCAATATATGGTTCCTGAATGTTGAAGAAAAGGATTCTGATAGTTTAATTAATCACTAAATAGCCTTTAATCATCCTTGGCAATTTTTCCTAATACTATGAAATTGCTTTGTGTAGTAACCAATAATAGAACACATGTCTTAAATTATGCTTCTTATATAAAATACAGTTTGACGAAATGATAGCTCAACTGTTTCTAAGCTAAAGGAATTTGAAATGTGTCTCAAAAACTTTATTCATAATTTCGAGGTTATAAAGTAATCCCCATCCTGAGATAAGCAAAAAAAAAAAAAGTACTAATTGAATTTAATAGTTTGGCAAAGATCAGGGCTCATCACTGAGGAAGGATTCTGCAGCATTGTTCAACTTGACCTGTGAGAAATTCTGAGGGAAATGATGCTGAACTAGCCTAACTGTGGTGGGGGTACTGACGGATGCTCTGTGGAGAGACAAAGTCTGTCACGTGTATACCACGATGGAAACCGCAAGGTTTTATGAGGAACTTGGCAACAACTAAAACTGTTTTCTTTGATACCCTAGTTGGCCAGCTCAAATAAAAAATCTCCAGCCTGAGGGGCACCTGGATGGCTCAGTCGTTAAGCATCTGCCTTGGCTCAGGGCGTGATCCCGGTGTTATGGGATCGAGCCCCACATCAGGCTCCTCTGCTGGAAGCCTGCTTCTTCCTCTCCCACTCCCCCTGCTTGTGTTCCCTCTCTCGCTGGCTGTCTCTATCCCTGTCAATAAAAAAATAAATAAAATCTTTAAAAAAATAAATAAATCTCCAGCCTGGCCTCTCTGCTAGTTGCCAAATAAGTAGTTTACCCTCAAAATGTACAAACAAGATTTTTTGTTCTCAGGTCAACTATAGTTGTTGTTTTTCTTTTTTTTAATTACCCTCACCTCTCTCTCTTTTAATCCTGATTTTTCCTTTGTCCCTTGACTCAGTCTCTCTCTAACATTTGAATGTACAATTTTTATTCAAAATAATGTTTAAAGTGCACAACACCCAGCTAAATGTCTCCAAGTTATACTTTGGTTAATTTGGTCTTTTGAAACACTGTACTTAATCTAGATTGATCCTTCAAGAACCTGATGAAGGTTACTGAATCTCTTCCCCCCAAATGCAATGCATCCATACACATCAAATTTTACACAGATTCGCAGGCTTCCTGAAGCATCCCCTTGTTCTAAGGACATAAAGGGAAGAGCCCCTGGCTGATACAGAGTTATAGACTTCTCCCATCCCATCCCCAAAAAGCTTTAGATCCACTTACAGTTCAGATAAATAGAAACTTACCCTTGAAGTCATTTACAAACACTAGCCCTTCCCAGTTCTGCTCTAACATGAAGCCATACCAAAGGCACAATATCTCCGTATCTGTCAAGAGCCTATCTTAAATACCTGATAAAACCTGCCTCCTTAGAGAATGTGATATGTTTAAATTGTTATGTGAGCCAACTAATCCTTTGAGTGGATTTTATTGACTTGCTTATAACATTGTCAAGATAGTTTTACCTAATAGTTCTGGCATCCTATGGGATTTTGCCAAATAATAAAGTCAATATTATCGCTCTATTTCTTTAATCGAGACTGATTGTGGCACATCTACTCTCTGTTTCACATAATTAGAATTGCTCTTAGTGACAAGAATGAAAAAAAAATCTCCCTTTGGAATAAATTTTGGCAGACTGGCTAGCATCTTCTTTATAAGAACGAGGCTCAAGGATTCCTCAGCTGTGACACAGACCCACTATGTGCACACCATTTAATTAGGCCAGTCTACATCACTCCACAGGACTTGGGGGATAAGAGGAACCATTGAGAATATGGAGCTCAAGCTTCTTTGCTGGGTCAGGAGTAATAAATCCTTTGTCTCTGATCCAGGAATCTCATGTCTTCTGCCAGCATCCTAAAACTGTGGCAAACTAACTGGTTAGTTTGCAAGCAGGGTAAAAATCTCAGGCCCTTCACAGGACTAAATAAGCAAAAGTTTATTTAAGCTAAATAAGCAAAAACAATTGAGATAGAAAATAATATCCAGAGATTTCTGCATCTGGCCTAGATCGGGTAATGAGTCAAATTTGGCCTCATGCTTAAAACAACTAGAACACTGAAAATAATAAATGAAAACAATGCTTTTAAGACATTTGGACATCAGGCAATGAGGCACAGGGCAAGGAATAGTTTGTGTTCCCAACAGCCAGAATGTAAACTCATAACTGATAGAGAGTAGAAGAGTATTGCCTCCGTAGTGGGATAAAATTATCCCAAGACCAAATATTATTCTGGACCCACCAATGCCTCAAAAGGATCAAACTATTCCCAAGTTAACTTAGCTGCATCCTAGAACAAAGCTGAAGAATACTTACAAGAATACAAAAATATACAGCATCCAACAAGGTAACATTCATTATGTCTGGCATCCAATCAAAAGTTACCATACTTGGGAGGGTGCCCGCAGGGGGGGAAAAAAGTCACTGTACATTCAAAGAAGCAGAAAAATGGAGATATCCAGGGGTATTCTTTCTGTTCAAAATGTGGTTCCCAGACCAGCAGAATCAGTGTCACCTGGGAGCTTGTTAGAAATGCAGAAAGACTGAAGCCCAACCTCAGCTCTACTGAATCAGAATCTGCATTTTAATAAGATCCCCTAGGAGTTTAAATGCACATTAAAATTTGAGACACAGAACTAAAACTCACAGTCAGGGGAGTCTCTCCGAGTGACTTAGAGGAACTACTTGTTCAGAGACGCCTATGACGAATATGTGGAAAAGGAATATTTATTCCAGATTTCAGGTATTTTCTTTCCTAAAAATACTATAAGGTAATACATGCACTTGTTTTAGCAAATCAAATGCTCTAATAAGTGTTTTAAATGAAAAGTAATGGTCCCCAAGCCATTTTTCCAATCTGAAGTCTGGCTTCCAAAAGGTGACAGCTTCTAAGTTTTTTGCTGTACCTCTTCTAGTAGTTAGTTCTTTAAGCTTAAAAACATACACTAAAATCTCCTGATCTGTCAAATTTGACTCTGGTATGAAATATAAAGATTAGCTTCACATTATTTCTACTTCCTCTCTCTAGGCTCTCCTATTTTTTGATGGGCTTTATAAATTTTTACTATAAATTGACTATTCATTTCTACTGGACACTATATAATTTTAAATAACAAACATATAGAAATATAATAGTCTTTTTCCATGAATTTGTGGCAATATTTCTGTACTCTCCACTCTGTAGCACAAGGCCACTGGCACCTTCTCTTATCTGTCAGCTCTCTCTTCACCTTTATATTGTTAAGGTTGCTAACATTTACATCCTATTCTGTTTATCAAAGTGTATTAAGCTTTGTCGATAAACTGATTATTGAAAATGAAAATGCACTAACAGCACTTCCATGATTATGGCTACACACATATCATTTACCCAAAGCTAAGAAGTGTATTAGGATTCTGTATTTGTTATCCTAGTATCCAGGTCATATGGCTTCTCTTACACCCCACTAATTTCTCAAAAGCTGCCAGTTTGTTTACTTGCTTCATATTTGGATTATGGCTTTGCTACAGAGGTCTCTTTGTGCATGTGTGTGCTTGCTGGCATGTTTTCTTGAGTTCAAATTTGCCTTTATTTTCTCGTGTTGAGAAAATTAACTGTCTTCTCTACTATATCACTAATGTCTTCCAGTTACTTATTTTACTCTTGAAATTCTTAATCTACTGCTTGGATTCTATTCCATTCTTCTTTAGCAAATTATTCCTGATACTTGATTGTAGGCCTGTTGTATATCTGATATCCTGAATGTCTCCAATGGACTTGGGAGTTAATTCTACATTTTTTGAGTCTCTCATCTTCCCTTCTATTGGTTTTCAAATTTGTAGCCCTTGAAAAAAAATCCTCAAGTAACTAACTTCCTTATATATACATAGTGAGGGTTAATTTTCTGCACCTCTGCATATCAGAAGTGGAACATCATATCTGAGTGGGTATGGAAGTCTAGATTCAAAATAATTTGAAACCATCAGAGGTTTAAAGATATTGTTCCATGCTTTTCTAGTGTAGAGGATTGTCAAAGAAAATTTTGATGCCAACCATTCCAAAGGGAATGAGAATTGTTGTTGTTGTTGTTGTTGTTGTTGTTGTTGTTTTCCTTTTCTGTTTGTAGGATGTGTACTTTTATCTTTGGTGTTCTAAAATGAAATGATAGAATAATCACTAGAGAGGTGCGTGTGCATGTGCACACGTGCATATATGTGTATATTTTCATTCACTATATTTTATACTTGGTGGCTCTTTTCAATCTAAAAACATTCATTTTTCCTACTATTGGTCTGATAATGTCCTCATTTCTTTAAAGATTTATTTATTCATTTTAAAGAGAGAGAGAGCAACAGTGAGCGTGAGCAGGGGAATAAAAACATTCATTTTTCCTACTATTGGTTTGATAATGTCCTCATTTCTTTAAAGATTTATTTATTCATTTTAAAGAGAGAGAGAGAGAGCAAGAGTGAGCGTGAGCAGGGGAAGGGGCAAAGGGAGAGGGAGAGAGAGAATCTCCAGCAGACTCCCCGCTGAGCGGGGAGCCTGATGCGGGGCTCTATGCAGGCTCGATCTCACAAGCCCTGAGATCATGACTGAGCTGAGGTCAAGAGTCTGATGCTTAACCGACTGAGCCACCCAGGCACCCCATATAATTTCCTCATTTTATCTTCTTTTCTCTATTTGAAATTCTTATTAGATGGATGTTATGCTGACCTTGATACAGATACTTCCCTCTCTCTCTGATACATTCTATATCTTTCTCTTTCTACTCTGGAAGATTTTCTACTTTACTCCCTGACTAATTTCTGACCAATTTACCATGTTCTTGTTCATTTCACATGAATATTTCTAATTTTTAAGAGCTCTTGGTTTTGTTTGCATGAGATGTTGACCTGGCTTTATCAGTCCTTGTATCTTATTCTTCCTAAGTATAGAAATTAGATGTTTGGAATTTATTGTTTATATTTCTTTTAAGCTATATTTTGTCCTCTGAATTAGCTCTTTTTTCTTTGAGATGTTTCTTCTGCTGTTAAACACATGCATCTTTTTTCCTACTAGGTCTCTTCTAAATAGGAAGTTTGACCAGGAGCTGTATATGTGGACAGGACTTATGACCTGACAGACTTCAGTTTATTTTTTTTCTTAATATTTTTTTCACTTATGTTTTGAGAGAGAAAGAGAGAGTGTGAGTGAGAGAGAGCACGAGCAGAGGCAGAGGGAGAAGCAGACTCCCCACTGAGCAAGGAGCCCGACATGGGGCTCGATCTCAGGACCCTGAGATCATGATCTCAGCCAAAGACAGACACTTAACCAACTGAGCCACTCAGGCATCCCCAGACTTCACTTTAAAGTAAAGGGTAAGGAAGCAGCTTGTAGGTAGGAAGAGAACCCCAAATGTCAGAATAGCAGCCCTAACTGTTCCCAGGCAGTTTATTTAATTTCTGTGTAGAAGAATCTTCTGGATTTTCTTGTCAAAGTTTAAATATTGAGTTGTCCACATTCTGCCTGCCAGAGAACAGGAAAAGGCAAAAGGAAGGGAGGTGTGGAAACCAAAGTATTTTTGTTCCAGCAGGCACACTTTTAATTCCCTCATGCCTGTTAACACACTTTCCCATTCTCACCCTCCTATACTGGCCCACGACAAGTCTGGTGCCTTCTGAGGGGTTCTGCCAGACTTATTCTGGCCTCTGGTCCCAACCGGGCTGCATATACCAGCATGTTCCTATCTGTTTCATCTTCCAGATAAGAACTGAAATACCCTGTCAGCTGTTGCTCCACTCTCTTCACCACTATGAATATTCCATTTCTTAGTCTTTCATATTTTACTTGGATCTTGAGAGGGAAAGGAGGCTAATACGTGTGCTCAATTAGCCATCTTGAATGAGAAGCCAAAACAAGCGCGTTGCATACATTATTTCACTTAGTCCCAATGTAGCCTCTGACCACAAAATAAAGCCTATCTTTTTATCAGCTTCTGACCACAAAACAAGGTCATATTTCCTCTGTGTGTGCAAAGTATGATGGCATGATTTTTACCCCACACAATGGCTTGACTACTCTGCTCATTCTGGGGGGACCCAAAGAGGAGGTTCTAGCTGCTTTCAAGAGCAGTCTGCCTCCACAGCCATCTTCTGGTACCTGGATAGTCTTCCCGACCTGGGCGACCTACGTGGTCATGTGCAGCCAGAAGCTACCGCGAGAAGCCTCAGCAGTGTTTAACAGCAGCAGCACATATATGCCAATGCCCGGCCCACGTGCCGCCCGCAAGCGTTCCAAGACGCCGACGGTGCTGCCTGCAGACATTCCAGAGCTTTAGCTCCTCAAAGCATCAGAATACTGAGGATCTTCTTCACTCGGTACCATGCCACTCTTTAATAATCTGTCCCCAAAACAGTTCTGCCTGCACCCAGAAACTTAGAAAATTGAACCTGTTCTCACAGCGTCTTCAACCCCTCTCTGGGAGCTCAAAATTTTAGCCCCTGGAACCAGGTGAGAAATTGATAGCAATCTCTCCTCTTCATCATCATTCTCATCCTTCCTGCCCTGCCTCCCCATAATCCCCCCTCATGTCTCCTTGACACGTATGCAAGAGTCCTCATACCGATCAGCAATACACACTGTTAGTTCCTATGGGACTGAAATGGGAGTCCTATGGGAGCTAACTCTTAACTCCTATGGCAATTAAATGGTACTGTTGTCACATTGATATAGAGAAGGTTTAAGATACAGCTGTGAATAACATATAAAGTTTCTCAGATTATTTTTAGGTCAACCTGAAAATCAGAATTCATTATGTTCTTTCCATTTCCCCTATAATGGTATATGGTTCCTCAATGTAGATTTGGTATTTGCTTCAAATTGCTGGTAAATACTTACTTTATTTTTATATTTAGAGAGAACTTTGGTAGGGTGGATTTCTTAAAGTGTTTTAGTTCATGACTTAAATTTCCATCCTGAGACCCAAATTCCACTGCTCAGCAGAACCCTGAGAAGCATGTCAAGCTCACCACTGAAAGCAGTATAATAGGGGAAGCGTGTCATGCCAAGACAGTCCAACAAGGTCTTTTAAAATCTGCCACAATTCTAAAAGGGAGAATAATACATCATATGACAAAATGGAAATGTTACCTGACTCCTTTTTAAGTCTGGATGGGCTCAGGCTTTAAACAGACTTCAAAAACCATCCATTCTTTTTCTACAATGAAAGAGCAGCTGTGTTGTTGATAGTATATATAATATTACTACAAACAGAGAGAAATGTGTAGTGAAGGATCACCCTGAATTTGGCAGATGAGAAAATGGTAGCTCCCCTTTCTCCAGAAAATAACCACCTAAACTCTTTTTTATGTTAGAAGAAAAATTCCTGGGTCTTTTCATGTTCAGATTTCTATACTAGCTTGACTCGCAAGGGTGAACTAGTTTCATTGCTTAAACTAGTTCTCATCCCCAGTATTAAATCTCTGCTTACGAAAGGGTTTTTCTGTGTTAGGCTATAATTGTAACCATCTCTGAACTATCAGATTATCAGCATTGATATGAAATTTGTGTTAGATAGAGATAACGCTCCTCATTTTTGCCACTTAGACGGTTCAGCTCCTTCCCTAAAGAGAAGGATAATTAAAGGAAGGTAAACATGAAAGAAACATGTCCAGGGCAAGCACCAACTCCCGAAAGAGATTAGACCATATTAAGAACACATCAGCTAACTGATTAATTTAGGATCACATTCTAAGCAGACACAGTTCACCAACGCAAACCCTAAACCTCTCTTCCAATGGCTACAGACAGCATGTAGACTCTGCCCAGACAATTTAAAAAATGCAAGTAATTTTTGTAAAAGGAGAGTTAATGGCTCAGCACAATCTAGCACCACTCCTGGAAAATGTAGACAAGTTTGTGCCATCATTTGTGAAAAAAAAAAAAGTAATGCACTTGAGGGCATTCTAACCTCATATACAGAATCAGACCACAAATATCTGCACACCCAGAACACTACCCCCAAAGAGTAAGTATTCACCTTGCCTAGATGACAATGTTATTTATGGTAGTCAAGTGACTCACTCACTCACTCTCCATCCACATTTGCAGGCCTAAGAAGAACGATCATTTTCCTTATCATTTGAATAGAAAAGCAAATTCCTAGCTCAGTAGCCAAAACGCTGGTCCCCTTTGGGTCTCAAGAGCCATCATTAAAACTGACACTAATTGGTATCATTGCTGACAGCACAGAGTGACAGGGAAGGCTCTGCAGAAGAAGCACCATGCATCCCTAGGAGTGTGTGCCAGCTTATGCATGGATGGGGAAATTCAGGTAACCCCACACTGAGCCTGCCCTTGTCATTCATGCTCTGTGAAGACAAAGGACGACAGGACTTTTGATCCACCACTTCCTCCAAACACTGTTTACAGTCTTTGCCTCTGCACATCACCTCCCTTCCCAAGCTGAACTGATGAGTAGGAATTCAAAGGCAATGAAAGCGTGGCTGTGATCAGTGATCCACGCATGGCAGGTGCTGAGAGGCCCACGGCAGTACTCACAGCGCGTTTGGGTGTTATGACAAGAGCTCAAGACTGGGATGCTAATGAAGCCGTGCAGCAGAATGCATTTTCCAGCCCAAAGAAGCACTACACACCTGAGTAATAGGAAACTTCTTGGGTTCCACTGAGGTTCACTAATGGTGTGCACAGCAAAACTCATCCCATTGCTAATTCCATTTTATTCACATCCTTCCTGTCTGCTCTTAAACACGCTCAGCTTCTTCCTACCACAGTCCTCATGTTCCATACCTACATATCTGTTGTTGAACTCTAAGAGTGTATCAAAAAGTTTGCATTATAAATCGAAAAGAACGTAGACTTTCATCGTACCTACTCACAAAAAGAGTTTGTTCCTGTTAGGGTGTGATCCAGAATATTCATCTCGAGACAATTTATATACAGATTTAATCACTAAGTTAAACAAAGAAAGAACAAAAACAGCCTTAAGAAAAAAAACACCCATGTACAAAATGGAAATTTTTCAAGTAGGGAAAGGAAAGGTGAATAATTTCAAAATCAAATATTGAGCAGCCACTGAAAAAAGAGATGCATGATGGGGTTCATAATAAATGCATAAATATAGTGTAGTATCTTGAAGAGACAAATTTTAATAAATCTGTATACATACTTTCTCTGCCTTCTCTTGAGCTTACAGAATAGCATAAGTTTCACATGTCATTTCAAAAGTCATTCTATTCATCCCAGTACCTCCATGAAGGGAATGAGATGCCATTAATAATTCTGGGGTTTATGTTTCCAGTGCCCTGCACAATCTTTGGGAGGGTATGTCCTTATTAGCAAAATCATCTTATGCATTGGAGTGGGCAGAGATAAAAAGAATGAGTTCTATTTATCCAAAAATAACAGCTAGCTAATCAAATTTGGAAAAGCATTGCACTTTGAGATTAATTGTTGGGTTTAAGACCATGCTAAATCCAGAGGTGGAGAGAAGGTCATATTGAATCTGTGTGTCTTGGACTCACCCACTCAGAGCCCATTCAGAGGAATAAGTTATATCAACACATAAGACCACCAAATAATATAAAGTAACTACAACAGTTAGGAATGCCTTAAAGCAACAAACTCATAAGAAAAAGACACAAAGTGGAACTTTATATTGGAAATAAACATTCAGTCTAAGGCCATACCACTCTCGTCTGAAAATAAGTATTCCTAAGAAAAAACTGTTGAAGAGACGTTATCTGACACTGAAGAACAAAAGTGATTTTTTTCAAATATGGTTATATCATAGATGTCAGAAACTTCCCATTATTCAGTGGTAGATGAAATTAATATTATTATGCTACTTTAGCATAGTAGCACCCAAAACAAAGAGTACCACCATTCCCCATGAACCCCTCAGGCAAAACTGAGGAAGATGTAGGAAGTGAGATGTTAAATGTCTTTTTCTAAATTCTTCTTTGGTATCCCACACAGCACCTTACACATTATTTAGTAGATCCTTGTTGATTAATGATAAAGTCCTTAGAAGAGCATAAGGAGCTCTACCAAGCAAGCTAAAATGATTTCCCTCAGGCAAGGAAAATTATACATTACAAGGTTCAGATCAAATTTTAGAGATCTGAATTCAATCTTTCATTTTTCTGAAGGGAAACTTTAGGCCTTGAATGGTAAAGGATTTTCCCCAAGGTTATTCAGTTCATCTGCTAGAAATGTCCAGTCCCTTCAGGAATTCAAGGTTTCCTTTGCTCTTCCTGTATGCCAGGATTCTGCAAGATAGAGCCAATGGTAGTACCCTCGCCTTCATGAGATGACAATCTTTGCAGAAGATCAACATTGAAAATAGCTGCTGTGGGGAAGGAATTGTGTTCCCCCAACTTCTACATGTTGAAGCCCTAATTCCCAATATTACTCTATCTGGAGACATGGTCCTCAAAAAGCAATTAGGGTTAAATGAGGAGCTAAGGGTGGGACTGTGGCCTTATTTAAAAAAAAAAAAAAAAAAAAAGAAAGGACTCTCTGTATGTGTGTGTGTGTGTGTCATGTGAGGACACAGCAGGAACGTGGCTGTCCGTTAGCCAGGAAGAGAACACTCACCAGAAACTGAACCCTGCTAGAAACTTAATGTTGGACTTTCCAGCCTGTAAGGAAGAACTGTAAGGAAGTAAATTTCTGTTGTTTAAGCCACCTAATCTATGGTATGTTATGGCAGCCCGAGCTGATGAAGACAACAGCTACGATAATGTGTAGAGAAAGAGAACAAACAGCATTCCTCGCAGACTTCAGTCCAGACCTCTAAGAGAGCAAGCACCACAGCCACAGTGATCCAAACTGAGAACCTCTCCCTGATGACGCACAGAGCTGACTAGAAAGGGCAGAACTTTAAGAGAGTAAGAAGGAGGAACAGCTGAGACAAACCACCCAATTGCAAAAGCAGGCCCAACCAAATGAAACATGAATGAAGAGGCATCCCACTGAAATCTGTAGGTCAGACATCCACCATTGGCAGCATGAATATTTACAGAGTGACTTCTTTAACAGACACTCTTCAGAGTGACGGGCACACAGCAGTGATACCCCAGACATTGGCCCTGCCCACAGGATCTCACATTTATGGGGGAAGACCATCTAACGGGGCTGCCATCGGCCCTCGTGTTCCCTGAGAACCCAATGAATTCTACAGATTGTCCATAAAATCTGTCTCCATCCATCTTATTCTGCACTTTAGCTTCTAATGGCAGGAACTTCTGATGGTTTTACAAACTTCTGCTACAAGCTTCCTGATGTCATCTCTGGAGAAAAAGCACTAATCGGACCATAGTCTATAAGGATTCATCCCTGTGGATGACTCCGGGGTCATGAACAAAAGTCTTTGTGTGCAAATACAGCCAACCAGGCTACTAACGTTGCTTGTGGCCAGGGAATCAATTTGTGCACCCCAAGAGTTGGTGGCTAATCTACATCTCAGCCAAATAAGTCCAAGAGACTATTGTCCTCTGGATCTCCAAAGCAGAGCCCTCAGAAAGTTACCATTAAGTGGATTATTTGCTAGATGCAGGACATAAATCACCATTAAATGCATGCAGCAAAGGCTGCCATTGTTGACTGGCATCTACAAAGCCCACTCTTATTGGATCCTGGTGTCTGGGAGATAGGGTCTAGATATGATCTCTGACAACTAGGACCAGTGAATACTGCCACCCAGGAAGGGCAGGTTTTAATGCTGCAACAGGCAGCCATGGCATTTTCAATGCTCGAAGTCCAGACTGAATGTTAAGCCCTTAATCACCCATAAGTTTCCTCTAGAGAGGGCCCTGGAGATTTTTAAGAAGTCCATGAAGGATTTCAGATTGAAATCCATGCTCAACTGCAAACCCCAATAGCCAGAAATCCCCGGTTCTCTGTCCCCATTCCCACACTCTCAGCATTTCGGAGATTAAATGTCTGAATAGGATAACCTCTGATGAAGAAATTTCTAATCAGTGGTAAAAAAAAATAACTTGAGGGGCGCCTGGGTGGCACAGCGGTTAAGCGTCTGCCTTCGGCTCAGGGCGTGATCCCGGCGTTATGGGATCGAGCCCCACATCAGGCTCCTCCGCTATGAGCCTGCTTCTTCCTCTCCAACTCTCCCTGCTTGTGTTCCTTCTCTCGCTGGCTGTCTATCTCTGTCAAATAAATAAATAAAATCTTAAAAAAAATAACTTGATATAATGCATTATAACAAGAAAGTCTTAAGCAGAAGAGGGGGTGTGCCTTAAAAAAATGCAATTAGGGACTGATTTCAGAACTTGTAGCTGGAATATTTTCATGCCCAGCCAAGCTCAGCAAAGGAAAGCAGAGCAGGCAGGTGCTAGAAGTTCCCCTTCTTCCTAGGATTCCTTAGATGTGCAAGAAGAGAAATCTTCAATTAGGGTTCCTGGTTCTACTATGTGTATGGCCAGGAGGAGGGATTGGTGAGTTGTAAAGAGACAAGTTCATTAAGTTTTATCTGACCTAGAAGCCAATTTTAGTGGAAACCCATACTCCAAGGTCTCAGATAGGGGGTTGGCAGTAGTTTTAAGTGCTTTTGGATCTGATGATAAAAGGAGACTAAAAGAAGGGATGGGGCTCTATGGAATAATCAAACGGAATTTTATGCTAATTTAAAACCACACTTTTCTTTCCCTTAATGTTGATATAAGTTGCCAGAGACCTGTCAAAACACAAATTGAATGAGGATTATGATAATCAAACCATAGTGATCTCTGAAAATATGTCACAAGGGGTCTTCCAGGATAGAGTCCTTCCTGAGAAGCTAACATTTAAACTTGGTCCTGATGCATGATTAGGAGTTGGCCCTTTGAAAGGAGAATGGGAAGTGGTAAGAATGTCTTAGTCAGAGGAAACACCATGTGCAAAAATCCTAAGGCAAAACATGCGTTCGAGGCACAAAAAAAGCTGAGTGATACACCTGAAGGGGGGGGGGGGGAAGAGATGAGGCCAACAATCTAGAACCAGTCCAGGTCGCAGATCTTACAAACTGGATTAAGGGATCTTAACTATGTCTTCAGGACAATGGGAAGCCATGAAAGCATTTGAGTATGAAACTTAAACTGTAAACTTTCACGATGCTGCTTTAATTAAATAATGTAAAAAGGATTTAAGAGAAACATGATTATGACCAGGCAGGTAAGTCAAGGGCTGTTGGAGAACTCCACGTGAGAGAGAATAGCCAAGATAGAAGAGGTGGCAGTGAAGATGTGAAGAAGACACTCTCCGTACTTGACATTTCCTGCTTGTGCAGGCAGATCTTGGAGTCTTCTGAAGCAAAGCATATTCAACACCCTACTAACGATCTTCAGTCTTTTCAAGTTCAGTCAAAGGTATAATCATTCTGGAAGTGGAAGTCACAAACCTTGGAGACATAATAGATCTTTCTATTCTCTTTATTCCCCCCCCCTCCATATCCACTCTACTCTGTTCAAAAATCCCATCAATTCTACCTTCAAAATTAATCTTTGATTGTCTTGGTTCATGTTGGAAACAGACTCAGAGAGATTTGCACACATGAAGTCTACTGGGGATGACACAGGACAATATTTCTAAGGGAACAGGGAAGCAGGATGGGCAGAGGCAGAGGTTGAACTGCCATGTCAGTGTATTTCTTCCCCTCACACTCTCTGCTTTGGACCACATTTCTGCCAATTGCATTCTTCTAGGACTACAATTAATATTAGTTGATCCCTTCTCCAAAGATCCAACTTTCACTACGTTCAAGTAATGCTATTTCCCCTCAACCCCAGGGGCTCAAATGGCTTCCTCTGATGCTAGTTTCTAGGTGTCTTAACATCCCTTACTGGTTTCCTGAATGCTGTTCACCCTCCGTGAGTGGCCCTGGAACCAAATGATTTATACTTTTTTTTCTTCTGAAACTCGACTGGCACATGCATATAGAAACTGAATATTAATGTTAAGGTGACTGAATTAAATATACACCCTCGAGGCTGCAATGCTGTATACAGAACTGTAATTAGCTGAATCCTTAGTAGAAACAGCAAGTGGAAATAGTTTTCAGTTTGCCTGGGGTATTGCTTGTGCTTTTTATCATAAGGAATAGCAGTCGTAGGTCTACAAAGACCAGCTCAAAAAGGGGGGAGAATCAGAGAAAATCGGATTCAGATACTTTGGAAAGTGTCACCTCTCTCCCCAATCCTGGACTTATGAAGTAGTTGAAGTTCATGCCTCAGAAACACCAGTCAAATAGAAGTAGTATTAATTACATCTGAAACAGCGATGTTATCAGAAAATGCCAGAACCCTGTCTGAAAAATTGCTACATTACCTGCAAATCCCTGACAGCTCAATTCGATGTTAAGGTGTTTTCACCAAAACAATGGCTTAATCACTCCATTACGGGCAAAACTGCTGTATTAACTGATAAGGCTTATGGAGCACCAACCCTTATCCCTGGCGGCAGCGTACAGGTCAGCCCGTGAGAGCGTCGCTCGCGAGAACATATATCATAAACCCATGCTTAGAAAAACTTCAAGCTTCAGCAGTTCCTGTGTCTCCCAGTGACTGCACTCACTTGGAGATTGGGAGAAACGACACAGATATCTTCTGTAAGAGTTTAAATACATGTACAAGCCAGTACCGCCAACACCGTACCATCTGCCAGGATGCACGACTTAAGGAACTGCCTGTACCTAGAACTTTTTTTTTTCGAATGCCAACAAATGACCACACGAAGGCAAAGAAATATAAACCTGACCCATGTGGACTATTGGTATTTTATATTCATTTCTTTCACATTTAATCGTCTGGAAATTATGTGACTTTGGTCATTCCCTTACCCATTATTTATTCAATCATTCATTCATCTGTTTGTTTGTTTACTGGAATTATGGACACTAAGGTTCAGAATAGTTAGGTTGCACTGGGTCAAACATGTCCTAAGAAGCAAAGCCCAAATAAAGAAAAATCTTCTGACTCCAAGTCCCATGGTCTTCCCTCCAACATATCGTGCATTTGTTCAGACTGTTCAAAAGCATGCTATGTCTTCTAAGAGAAAAGTTAATAAATACTACTCCAATTATACTTCCAAATATGTCCCATATTAGATTTCTCCCCTTTTCCTTCCCATTTCCCTATTTCCAGCTGCCATCATCTCTCCTCTGGGCTTCCCCCATCTTCCCGCTTCCACCCTTACCTGCTCTCACTCCCATAGTCCTTAATCCACAGAACAAGAGAAACTGTTTTAAACATAGATCATATGATGTCACTGCTTTGCCTTGAACCAAGAATGAAACCCAAACTCCTTACCTGGCCTGTATGATCTTACTTCTGTCTGCCATGTTGAGTTCCTCTCCAATCACCATTATTCACCAGGCCTCAACTACCTTGGCCATCTTTCACCTTTTGAGCAAGCCAGGCTCATTTCCACCACAGGGCCTTTGCACCTATTATTACCTACATCAGGACTGCCTTTTCTCCAACTCTACCCATGACTTTCTCTGCTTATTGTACAGCTTTCATCTAAAGTCACCTCTTGTCTGACCACTTTATCTAAAGGAACTTCTTGTTCTAGCTCCAGATAATATATCCTATTATCTGATTGTCTTTTTTTTTTTTTTAGGATTTTATTTATTTATTTGAGAGAGAGACAGAAAGACAAGAGTGAGCACAAGCAGGGGGAGGGGCAGAAGGAAAGGGAGAAGAGCCCTCTGCTGAGCACAGAGCCCGACACGGGGCTCGATCCCAGGACCGGGAGATCATGACCTGAACCAAAGTCAGATGCTTAACTGACTGAGACACCCAGGTACCCCAATTTTACTTTCTTTATGATAAACATTATTTTCAAAAAATTAGTCACTTTATTTTTTGAGGCAGACTCAGTTATTTTCAGCAAAGAGTCACTCTTTGCCACAGTATCCCCTATGAAATATATGTATTTCCCCCGTCCATTGACCTGACACTTGGCCATATGACTTCCTTTGGCCACTGATATGCAGTTGGAAGTGACAATGAGCTTTAGGGAGCCTAAGTCTCTTCAGCCCTCTTGTGCTCCTAATCCCCACTGCCCCCGCCCCCTCATGAGAAAAGCTTGTCAGAGGCAGCCACTGCCCCTTCAACTTGGTCCTGGAATGACAGATACCTGGAACAAACCAGAACCCACCCGTAGCCTGGAACAAAGTCACAACAACAACCCCCTATCTAAGAGCGTGAAATAAATGTTCTTTCTTTAAGGCACTGTGAATTTATCATTCTCTGTTGCCGTAACAAAAATGCAGAGCACTTATCACTCTGCAAGTTATGTGTTTACTTGTTTAATGTCTATCTCCCCGGCTAGAAGGCAAGCTCCATGAAGACAGAGACTCTGTCTCAGTCCCAGCACCAAAAATGGCTCTGGTGTGCAGCTGGAACTCAATAATTAGACCTGTTACAACTATTAGCAGCGTCTGATACAATCTACAACTGCAGAAAATTTAAAACTCCTTGGACAATATGAGGCTTTAAGATGCAACATTTAAATATCAACATGTGGAACACTTCCCTAAGTTCTTCTGTTGAGAGCAAAAGGAGTTTTTATTATTCCCCAAAATCAAACCAATTGAAAATGAAAACAACTGAACAGTAAATATGTTAGGCAGCAAAAAGGAGCAAGCCTGAGTTGCTTCTCCGAGAATAACAAAGAGCTGTGTGCTGCGAGTATGTCTCAGTCAGAACCTGAAGTAGGAGACGAGGTCTCTAACCTCTCTCCCACTCAGACTCTCCAGCTCCACCCAGGCCTCCTCTGCCTTCCTGACTTTGCATTTTGGCCCACGCTCCTCGCTTCATCGGGAGCACCCTATCCCATATCTCTACATGTTAGGATTATAGCTATTCTTCAGGTGCCAGCCCCTTGCAAAATCTTTTCAGTCTTTGCCATACGGAATTAATCCTCTCCTGGGAACTTACGGAGGCTATCTGTACTCCCTATATAATATTTGTCACATCTGGCTTCTATCTATATTTTCCTATCCTCTAATAAGCTATGAGAGGACAAGAGTCATGTCTTATTCACTGCACACTGCCCTGCAAACAGTGTATTTCCAAAAAATATTTGTCACTTTGAAAAATATACTAAAGTTTCCAACATCCCCTACCATCATGGTATGCATGAGGACTAGAGAAAAGAGACAAGACCACATTACTAACCAGGCTTTCTCACAGTATGGGATTTTTTTGGAAGTAGAAAGAGAAGTCAATAACTAAACCCACTTCTTGTAAATTCAAAGACGCATAAAGAGGCTGAGATTTTTCTCTTATGGCTGACATCCGCAGATAATAATTACCCAAGTTGATTCTGAAATGCTTTGTATATATGTTTGACTTTACCACTAAATAATACTTATGAAGCTTATCACTTCCTTCATGAAAGGGTCAATCTTCATATCCAAGCAAAGCTCATTTGTGGGGAAAAGAATAGATATGTGCATTATTTGGTATGATTTGAAAAATATCAAAACATACCACCCACTAAACACAACACATCATTCAAGCTTCATTTCTGTGGGGTAAAATTAAAATTTAGATACACTTGAGATGGTCCACAAATCAAGCTAAATAACAGTTATTCATATCCTAATTGAATTAATTTAATGAGCTTGCTTCCCTCCTGATGTCCAGTAAAAATTGCTGGCCCTGGAAAAAGGTTTAAAAATCAGAGAGTGTGGACAGGAAACTATAACAAATGAAACTGCTCTGGGAACTCGATGCCAACGGGAGCCTCAGCTGACCCTGAACAGCAACTGTGGGTTATTAGGAATTGCGGGGAGGGAGATGCCAGAGATGAAAAGGGAGGGCAAAAGAGAAGATACATGGCTGCTAATGAAACTTCTAAAACCTCATCCAACAGCGCCTGGGAAAACATTTACATAAGCTGAGTTTATACAATGCCAAGTAAGTCCTTTGGGTTCAGTCGCTTAATTACATTGGAGTGGGGGGGGGAAAAATCAACATTATCATCTCACTGTTTTAACTGTCAAATTCCCTGATTCACATTAAGAAATTTCCCCAAGGTAACTCAGAGGCTGTATTTATATGATGGCAATAAATAAATAAATAAATAAATAAATAAATAAATAAATAAATAAATAAAATGTACATTGAAAGACATCCGGAACAAATGTCTATACGACCAGTTGATCTAAGACAAAATTTTAGAATGAAGATTTGGCATCACCCACAAAGATATTAAGATGAACTACTTTTTTCACCATTTTGATTCAGACATTTGAAACCCTGCTATGATCCAGAAATTGGAAATTGGACTAGAAACAAAAATAAATAAGACAGATTGGCTGTCTTCAAAGAGCTAGTAGTCTAACAAGGGAGACAGACATAAAGAGGTCACTGCAGTACAACGTGAAAGGGCTGACCCAGCGCGGCAGGGCAGGGCTCATGCAGAGCGAGCGGTGCAGTGAGCTGTCTGAGGAACCGCCATTAGTTCTGCCTACACTGTGAACTGGCAAAGATGGAGCTTTTGCCTCATGGGAGACAGAACTCGTACAGCCTCCTCGGCCATGCTGAGCAACTTCGAGGCTCTTCTCTGAGGAATGGAAACCCAGAGAAGAGTTTCAAGCAGGGGAGTGAAATGATTAATGTGGTGATGTGGCTTGATGTGTGCAACACTTTAAGTGATACATACCAGGAGCATGAACAGGGCAAAGCCAGTCAGGATCAAAAAGGACAGGGCAAAACTGCCGTTAATGTTCTGGCTCTTGGGAAGGCGTTACGTTCACTGGTGTTCTATTATTAGAGGAAGCACACATACTTTAACATACATACTTTTTTCTGTATTAACTATTTGATTTAAAAGAACCAAGAAAAAGGAGTTGCAGATTACAGGATATTTGAGTGTTCACAATTGATCTGATATGTGGGTAAGAAAGTAGAAGGATCTAGAATGAGGACTGTCCCACAGAGTTATGCATGGCATGCCCTGAAATGAGGGGGAAAGCAGGGACTGAAATCTAACCTGATCTTTGCTCATCAAGTAAGATTTGTGTGTGCATGGAGAAAAGTCAACTTCTTCTAATTTTCATGAAAGTGCTGCATGGGCAGGTGGCAGCCCTGTCTAGAGTAACCCCCACTTTTCTGTCTTCAGCAACAGGATGAATGTTGATAGTACCAGTGACTGAACTACTAGAAGAGGTATTCTTGGCTAACGCTGGGGGAAGGTCAGCGGGGGAGAAGATCATAATATTAATTTCAGGTCATGTATGATACCCAAATGAAGATATCTACCAGAAATGTGTATATATGATTGTCACGGTTAGGGGAAAGGTCAAAGCTGGATACAGAGAGCTCAGCGGCACATATAGGAGTTAAAGCATAAAAGTAGGAGAGAGCAGTGAGTACGTACAAAACAGTACCACTTAATCTGGAGAGACAGGCAAAGATGAGCCCAGGAAAGTGATCATTGAGCCTATTGCTCTAACCAAAGATTTAACATTCCCTAAAATGTTGTTTCAGTGACATCGTACCACACTTACAATTTTCCTAAGAACTTAAAACTTGTTTCCTACAAACAATGCGTTCAGTCCCCTAAGCACCAGCAAGCCCATTTCTCATCAACATTAAGGCTTTTAACTATGCCCTTATCTCATCTTGAAAAACAACTGATTGCCTGTCGTTGGCTTATACTTTTCAAGATGGATTCTATAAAAGGTATTTCATCTTACACATTGCGTTAGTCAACCAAGGATATATTGCCTCATGTTTCAAGACACATTCAATTCAAAACTGAAATTTAAGCTTCTGTCTTTAGCACTATGTCCTTTTGCCCTGTGGAAAATGGAATTTTTATATAATATTTTTGGTGACATTCTTACCATTCAAATGGCCCAAACATTTTTTAAAGCAACATTGTACTGTAACATCTTATTAATAAAAAGGAAGAAGTCTGAGGTGAATTTCTGAAAAAGTAAAGTACTTTCACCCACAAACGGTTCACAAAGGTCTTAATGGGTGACTTCTCAGCCAAATACGGTGGGGTTATCTAATTAACAGAGAATTTACTATTATTAGTTACACTTCCCTTTCAAGGGAGAGGCCAGACTTTATGTTAGACCTAAGGAATTCAAAAAGGACATTATCCCCATACTTTAGAGATTCAGCTTAGCAGATTATCAAGAGTAAAACAGCACAAACTGTCAGTTAACATTTTCTCCAGTTCTAATTATATGAGAAAATATGGAGAGGTCTCCATCTTTATTAAAATTTTATTTTAAGTTTACTAAAAAATGTTACTTCATAGCCCAATTCACTCCATTATTGCATCCCTTCTCCCCTAAGTTTTTTAATATTAAGACTCCAAAATAGGACAGCCTTATATGACTTATTATTTACGACATTTTTAATATACTCATCACTATTCAAGGTAAATGCTATACAGAAAGAGATAAATTATGTGTCCAGGAAGGCTGCAGTTCATAATTCTTGCTCTCTTTAATGTCAGTGAGCCCCAGACAAGTTTTCAGGGACAAACTAGCAGTTAATGTAGATTATGTAGATTCAACCTTAACCATCATTTTATGATCCAGAAACTCCTAGATTTCCAAGCCTGAATTACAAATCAATTTGATATCACATTTATTTTTATTTTATTCACCTGGTTATACCCTGCAAAATAAAATGAAAAGCCCAAGACAGTGTATCATGCCATTTACTCTCTTTGGAACCAATAGAACGTGTACCTCGTCCACTCATCCAACAAATAATAATTGGGTCTATACACTGTAACAGACCCTGTATTAGTCAAGAATGGTGTCTGTGTTAATGACACTACAGTCCCTACTACACTACTACAGTCCCTGACTTCTTAGAAACTTAGTACATTTCTATCACTTTTTTTTAAGTTTTTATTCAATTCCAGTTAGTTAACATACAGTGTTATTACATGAAAAAATACTCAACATCACTCAGTATCAGGGAAATACACATCAAAACCACAATGAGATCCTACCTCACACTGGTCAGAATGGCTAAAATTAATAACTTAGGAAACAACAGATGTTGGCAAGGATGCGGAGAAAGGGGAAGCCTCTTACACTATTAGTGGGAATGCAAACTGGTGCAGCCACTCTGGAAAACAGTATGGAGGTTCCTCAAAGAGTTAAAAATTGAGCTACCCTACAATCCAGCAATTGCACTACTAGGTATTTATTCAAAGAATACAAACATAATGATTCAAAGGGGCACATGCATCCCAATGTTTATAGCAGCAATATCCACAATAGCCAAACTATGGAAAGAGCCCAGATGTCCATCAACAGATGAATGGATAAAGAATATGTGGTATGTGTATGTATATATATGTATGCATATATATATTCCATTCTAAACACATAGAATGGAATATTACTCAGCCACCAAAAAGAATGAAATCTTGTCATTTGCAAGACATGGATGAAACTAGAGGGTATTATGCTAAGTGAAATAAGTCAGTAGTAAGAGAAAAATAAATAATCTATGACTTCCTTCATATGTGGAATTTAAAAAAACAGATGAGCACAGGGGAAGGGAAGGAAAAATAAAATAAGATGAACATTGAGAGGGAGACAAACCATAAGAGATACTGAACTCTAGGAAACAAACTGAGGGTTGCTGGATGGGGGTGGAGCAGGGAGGGGATGGGATAATTGAGTGATGGGCATTAAGGACAGCACTTGCTGTAATGGGTGTTATATGCAACTGATGAATCACTAAATTCTACCTCTGAAACTAATTAAAAAAAATACAGTGTTATGTTTGTTTTAGGCATACAAAATAGTGATTTAACAATTCTATTTATCACCTGGTGCTCATCACGATATCGCATTTCTTTGTAAGAGTTTGTAAATTCTCAGGGCACCTGGGTGGCTCAGACAGTTAAGCATCTGCCTTCGGCTCAGGTCATGATCTCAGGGTCCTGGGATCGAGCCCTGCGTTGGACTTCCTGTTTGGTGGGAAGCCTGCTTCTCCCTCTCTCTCTATCTCCCCCCCCTACATCTATCTCTCATGAATAAATAAATAAAATCTTTAAAAAAAGAGAGCTTATAAATGCTCAAAAAGATACTCATTAATTATCTCCTAAAACTATATTTGGGGGAAAAAGCAAAATAAGTCTCTCAGGATGAAAATTATCGTGAGCTTATTTTAGTGGAGTCATATTACATAATATCACAGAACAACCAAAAAAGGTTATAGGGAAGAACCTCATCCGTAGCTCAATTCAAATAAGTTTACTGTGTATTTTGATGGTTATCACAATGTAGTGCAAGGGCTAGAGAATCCACAACTGAGCTGCTCAACAAATACAAAACTGTAAGTACTGGCAGCCCGGGCATTATTAAAGGGGTAGACAGAATATCTTCTCAACAAAAACTGCAATATATTTACATTGTTCCATTTACTTCTTTTCTGATCCCCTACGCTGGTCTTACCATTCCCTTTGAAGACAGAAAAGAGAATGATTCATCCTAATTTTTCTTCTCCCTTCTGAAACCATGTTTAGATTTATTATTGCCCTTAGATTTTCAATAACTCCCATAGCGCTTCTCTAGGAATCATTCTGGATCTCTAAAGAGCTTCCAAATAGGCAATTATTTTTGTGTTCTTTAAAAAATCAATGTTTGGGGCACCTGAGTGGCTTAGTCGGTTGGGCATCTGCCTTCGGCTCAGGTCATGATTCTGGGGTCCTGGGATTAAGCCCTGCATCAGGCTCCCTGCTCCTCGGGGAGACTGCTTCTCCCTTTCCCTCTGCCTGCCACTCCCCCTGCTTGTGCTCTCTCTCGTTCTGCCAAACAAATAAGTAAAATCTTAAAATAATAATAATAATAATAATAATGTTTAAGAGGTACCTGGGTGGCTCAGTCCATTAAGCATCCGAGTCTCAATTTCGGGTCAGGTCATGATCTCAGGGTTGTGAAACTGAGCCCTGCATCAGGCTGTGTGCTAAGCACAGTCTGTTTGGGATTCTCTCTCTCATTCTCCCTCCGCCCCTCCCCCCAATCGTGTGTTCTCTCTCTCTCTCTCTTAAATAAATAAAATCTTTAAAAAATAAAAAAAATCAGTGTTTAAAAAAATGTAAAAAATATAAGCTCAAATCACCTCCTGTAAATGTAGTTCTCTAATCCTTAGAAGATATTTCCCTTGATTGTGCAAAATAACTACCCCTCCTACACACACACACACACACACACACACATACACACACACACACATACAACTGCATTTATCTCCTTTTCCTCTACCCAGGATTCAAAAGGACCTGAATTTCAGATATGATGATCGCAAGAAATAAACCAAGGAAAGAACAGATCTATAGACTCTTAGTTGAATAGAACATCTGTAACAGGCTTATAATCAGTAGCAATTCCAAGTAGGTCTTGTCCTGTTCATGATGGATCATTCCATTCATTAAATCTACCTATAGGCTGCATTCTTTCTGGTGACTACCCTCTACAGGAGTCAGGCTCAAAAAGGTTTTTTTTGTTTTTGTTTTTGTTTTTTTTTGCAACTTATATTTGGCATTCACTGCTTGGAACAACGCATTAAATCACATTTAGTGGCTCTTTCAAAATGACCTTGAAAAGGAATAAATGTCATTCTTCCAAGCATATTACATGAGCAAAGGTTAATACAAAGGCAAAGATTTTTTTGTCTTACTTTTGATTAACGAAAGGTACAAGAAGCCATCGCATTATTTTAAGTGCCCAAGTTGTTGGTGTGCCCCAATATTCCACCGTAATTCATGGTCTAGTTAAGATATATATATATATAAAGAGAGAGAGAGAGAGATACATATAACATATATTATATAATTATATTTATATTATATAAGTATTATATGTTATATATATATATGTATACCACATATATATACCATATATACCACACATACACCATAGATATAGATATATATCTATATAGATATATATTTTCATAAAGTCTGCTGTCGTATCCCAAGGTGTCACTCTGGCCAAAGCTGACGGGAAGAAAAAGCCTAAGCCAAGCCAATTACATGTCTCACAATGATCATTTTATTGGAGTTTGAACTAAGAGACCCCAGTCAGTCCCTGTTGAATATTTTAGCTAGGAGATAAATTTTAAAATACTGGAATGGTCATTTTTTCACCTAATTCAAAATGATATAAAGAGAGTCAGTTAAGAAAGAAAGAAAGAAAGAAAGAAAGAAAGAAAGAAAGAAAGAAAGAGAAAGAAAGAAAGAAAGAAAGAAAGAAAGAAAGAAAGAAAGAAAGAAAGAAAGAAAGAGAAAGAAAGAAAAAGAGAGGGAGGGAGGGAGGGAAGGAGGGAGGGAGGGAGAAAAGAAAAAGAAAAAGAAAAAGAAAAGAAAAGAAAAGAAAAGAAAAGAAAAGAGACACAAGAGAACTGGAGAGCTGGAGACCCTGAGGACAGGAGAGCCGGGGAGAGTAACTGCCTTGCACTTGTATGATTTTTCACATCCAGTGCCAACCCTTCCCAAGGTCAGACTGCATATCCACCTTTGAGTTCTGTAAGATCTACCAAATCCGTCTTCTGTCATGGCATATTTTTAATAGGTTCTATTTCATATAGTCAAATTACATTTGATTCAAACATTGATCTCTTTTAAGAACAGAGGTAAAGGCAAGGTACCAGGAGTTGTCAGAAAAGCTGACTTTGGCCTTGTCTTACACTTAGTTTCCCACAGAGGATATCTGGTTGTCAAAGGGCTGTGTGATCTTAGGCAAGTCATGGTAACTTTGAGTCTGTGTTTCCTTACCTTTGAAATAAAGGCGTAAGGACGTCTCCATTTGACAGTGTGACAGATATCCCAAACAACCTTTACAATAAAATAAAATATCAGGTAAAATTTTTTAACTATATTTTTTTAAATGTATCACTGAACTAACACAAAAGTAATAAAGGTATATCAAGCCTCAAAAATAAAGTAACCTGGAAACTCTAGGAGATAAAAGAACACCAAGGCCTAATTTTGACTTGAAGATTTTTATTGAAGTTGCAAGACCTTGAGCTTCCATTTTGACACCTACTTACGAGGTAGGGGATGTGAGATAAAGCCCAGGACTCCTAAAGGCTGACTAATCTAATAAGTGGTTCCTGCCACCCCAGTTGTGTAAGGATAAGTGAGACATAAACCCCACTGCATACAATGGAACAGAAAAGAAACTCACCTATGTCAACCAAGCTCTCTTAAAGGGAAAAAATACACATATTTACCCTAGTAATTCCTAACCATAAGCCATCCTTACACCACATTTGCAATCTGAGTTCACACTATCTATGTGATCTGAAAAAATTCTCAAGAGGAAATTTTAATTTATGGTGGTTCAGGTTGGTAGCAGCCCCAGGGAACCGGGAAAATTACTGCAAATCTTATTTTGAGTTGTATTGATCATCAACTAATTAAGGAATAATTCAGACAATAAATTAAATGCAGCCCTATTTTCTAAATACAAAGTTGATCATATCACTCCTGTGCTTAAAAAATGTCACTGCCTTCTAAAAGTCAGTTTAGCTTCCTCCCAGTCACATATAACGATCCACCACCAAGTGTTTTGTCTCCTAGCCCCAAATACTGGAGTTGTATAGAGGTTTTTACCACACAAAGATGCAAATTCCTATACAAGGGAAGACTTTCTACCACAGAGCACCAAGAACAATGCACTGAAACAAAGCTCTTGACAAGCTGGGATCCTCATGCCATTGGGAAAATAGGCAAAACATCTCAACCAAGATCCTAAAGTAGTTACTACTATAAAATGGGTTCAGGGAGAATGGCTGGAACCCAGGTACTTCCCTGGAACACATTCTTTTGCAATACTGCTTAGTGATAAAAATTAATAACTTGATTTTTAAAGTGGGCAATGGACTTGGATAAACATTTCTCCCAGGAAAGCATATAAATGGCTACCAGATATAGACAAGGTGCTCACCATCACTGAGGATTGGGGAAATGCAAGTGAAAACCACAATATCACCTCACATCTATTAGGATGGCTATTATCAACAACAAAAAGATAAGTACTGTCAAGGATGTGGAGAAATTGAAACTCTTTTCACTATTGGTGGGAATGTAACGTGGTGCAGTTGTTATGGAAAACAGTATGGATGGTTTCTCAAAAATAGAAAAACAGAACCACCATGTGATCCAGCAATCCCACTTCTGGGTACACTGAAACCAAGATCTTGAAGAGATATCTTCACCCCCACGCTCACTGCAGTATTACGCACAATAACCAGGATATGGAAAAAAATCAAATGTTCATTGACAGATGAATGGATAAAAAAAATGTGCCACAGGTTTCCCTCATTATAAGTGGAACATTCCTATGAAACCTTTCATAAATCAAGGAAGCAATTACCATTAATTCATATGAGAAAAATTTTAGCATTTCCCAACCCCCAAAATAACTTCTCCTAGGCTTTTCTGATACTTGAGGACATATTTTGCTAATGGATACAAAAAATAAATCGAGATAAAGCATAGATGCTCACAGACACTGTTCAGAGCTATGGCAGCTTGATGCTGAGTTGCTGAGTGTAGTTCTTGGTGAAGAAACTTGGTGGGGCCACTCCTGAGGCTCAGGATGGCTCACTTCAAAACAAACACTGAACACTCTTTTCACCTTTTTTCCTAAAAGTGAAAATCCTTTTGGGTTTCTTTCCATTGGTGGAAGTAGGTAGTAATGTAAGTCTTTCATAAAAGCAAAATGTTGTAAAGCAAACATTCAAACAGTGGGGGATACCTGTATAGACCTAAATGGAATATTACTCAACCGTTGAAAAGAAGTCAATGGGGGCACCTGGGTAGCTCAGTAGGTTAAGCATCTGCCTTCAGCTCAGATCATGATCTCAGGGTCCTGGGACTGAGCCCCGCATCAGGCTCCTTGGTCAGTGGGGAGTCAAGCCTGCTTCTCCCTCTCCCTCTGCCTGCCACTCCCCCGCTTGTGCTCTCTATGTGTCAACTAAATAAATAAAATCTTTAAATTAAAAAAAAACAAAAGAGGAAAAAAGATGGCGGAGGAGGAGGGAACCCCTTTTTCAGCTGGTCCCCTGAATCGAGCTGGAGATCTACCAGACCATCCTGAACACCCACGGAACCAGCCTGAGATGCAGGAAGATACATCTGGATCTCTACAAATGAAATCTCCAGTGCTGAGTATTGAGGTACGAAGCGGGGAGTCATGAATCCCCGCACAGATATTGGAAGATAAACGGAAGGGGGAGGGAGCCGAGGCGCTCAGGTACCAGGAAGCAGTAGCCACCTGCACTGGGGAGTGGGCCAGACTCGAGGACCACACCCACTAGAAAGCCGACTGAGACCGTGAGCCGGGAAACGCGCGCACGACCAGACTGAAAACCGGAGCTCCGGAGTGCTCACTGGCACCGGACTGATACGGGAGCTCGGGAGCATGTGCGCAACCAAACAGAAAACAACACTGAAACAGGGAGCTCGGGGCCACATGCGGAAACTAGGGGCAGCTGGCGGTGTTAGAAGCACAAAGGACAGAGACTTGCCGGCCCTGGGAGCAAGGACTGGGAGAGCAGAAGTGGGGCACACATCCCGGGACACTGCGGGGTCTTTAGCAGCACTGACGGAAACAGAGTTAAAGTGGCCAGGAGAGCTCAGTGGAGAGCAGACTGCGATCTCTCTGTTCTGAGACAGAGGCTAGGATACGGCCACTGTTGCTCTGACTCTCAGAAGAGTCACAGAAAACCGCCAGGGAAAGCCGCCAGAGAACAAAAGCCTGAAAATACCAGTTCACATTGTGCCCATCCCCATCCCCCCTCGCAGGGGACAGGGCGACTCTACCCAAACAGGATTGCCTGAGTATCAGTACAGCAGGCCCCTCCCCCAGAAGGCAGGCTGAAAAATCAAGAAGCCCACATCCCTCAGGTCCCTATAAAACAAGTGCACACTGCCTGGGTCCCGGTCAATAATTTGGGCTCTGGGCATTCCCGCAACCTCTCCCCATCAGAAGGACGAGGAGGAGAAATCCCCCCAAAAAGAAAAGATAATGAGTCTGTGGCAGAGGCCACAGAATTGATGGATACGGATACAACCAAATTGTCAGAAATGGACGTCAGAGTAACAATGGTCAAGATGATGTGTGGGCTGGAAAAAAATATTAACAAAATATTAAAGAGAATATAGAATCTCTAAGGGCGGAAATGAGAGTGAATCTGGCAAAAATCAAAATTGTTATGAATCAAATGTAGTCTAAACTAGATGCTCTGACGGCCAGGGTAAATGAGGCAGAAGAACGAATTAGTGAATTGGAGAATGGGTTGGTAGAAGAGAAATTTAAAACAGAAACCTGGCTTAAAAAAATCCAATCTCAAGAATGCAGATTATGGGAGATTACTGACTCAATGAAACATTCCAATGTCAGAATCATCGGCATCCCCGAGGGGGTGGAGAAAGAGAGAGGTCTAGCAGAGATATTTGAACAAATTGTAGCTGAGAGCTTCCCTAATATGGCAAAGGAAACAAGCATTCGTATCCAAGAGGCAGAGGACCCCTCCCAAGGTCAATGACAACAGACCTACACCACGTCCTGTCATAGTGCAATTTGCAAATATTAGATCCAAGGATACAGTATTGAAAGTGGCCAGGGGGAAGAAAATCCTTACATATAGAGAGAAAAAATATCAGAATAACGACAGACCTGTCTACAGAGACCTGGCAGGCCAGGAAGGATTGGCAGGGTATTTTCAAAGTCTATCTGAGAAGAACATGCAGCCAAGGATCCTTTATCCAGCAAGGCTGTCATTCAGAATTGATGGAGAGATAAGGACCTTCCAGTATCGGCAGAAACTAAAGGAAATCATAACGATCAAACTAGCCCTACATGAGATATTAAGAGGGGGGGGTTCTTTTTTTTTGTTTTTTAAAGATTTTATTTATTTATTTATTTATTTATTTATTTATTTGACAGAGAGAGAGAGACAGCCAGTGAGAGAGGGAACACAGGCAGGGTGACTGGGAGAGGAAGAAGCAGGCTCCCAACGGATGAGTCTGATATGGGGCTCAATCCCGGACTCTGGGATCACGCCCTGAGCCAAAGGCAGAAGCTTAACGACTGAGCCACCCAGGTGCCCCTATGGGGTTTTTTTATAAAAGTAAAAAGGCCCCAAGAGTGATACAGAACAGAAATTTACAATCTATAGAAACAAAGATTTCACAGGCAACATGACATCATTAAAATCATCTCTCTCAATAATCACTCTCAATGAGAATGGCCTAAATGCTCCCATAATACGCCACAGGGTTGCAGATTGGATAAAAAGACATGACCCATTCATTTGCTGTCTACAAGAGACTCATTTTGAACCTAAAGATACATCCAGACTGAAAGTGAAGGGATGGAAAACCATTTTTCATGCCAGTGGACCTCAAAAGAAAGCTGGGGTAGCAATTCTCATATCAGACAGATTAGATTTTAAACTAAACACTGTAGTCAGAGATACAGAAGGACACTATATTATTCTTAAAGGATGTATCCAACAAGTGGATGCGACAATTATAAATATCTATGCCCCCAACAGGGGAGCAGCTAGATACACAAGCCAACGCTTAACCAGAATAAACAGACATATAGATAATAATACGTTAACAGTAGGGGACCTCAACACTCCGCTCTTAGCAATAGACAGATCACCTAAGCAGAAAATCAACAAAGAAACAAGAGCTTTGAATGACATACTGGACCGGATGGACCTCATAGATATATACAGAACACCACACCCCAGAACAACAGAATACTCATTCTTTTCGAATGCACATGGAACTTTCACCAGAATAGACCATATACTGGGCAAAAAAACAGGTCTCAACCGATACCAAAAGACTGAGATTATTCCCTGCATTCTCAGACCACAGTGCTTTGAAACTGGAACTCAATCACAAGGAAATATTTGGAAGAAACTCAAACACTTGGAAACTAAGAACCATCCTGCTCAAGAATGATTGGGTATATCAGGAAATCAAAAATCGGATTAAACAATTTTTGGAGACAAATGAGAATGAAAACACAACGGTCCAAAACCTATGGGACACTGCAAAGGCAGTCCTAAGGGGAAAATACATAGCCATCCAAGCCTCACACAAAAGAACAGAAAAATCTAAAATGCAGTTTTTATATTCTCACCTCAAGAAGCTGGAGCTGGAACAGAAGAACAGGCATAACCCACACATGAGAAGGCAGTTGATCAAGATTAGAGCAGAGATCAATGAATTAGAGACCAGGAGCACAGTAGAGCAAATCAACAGAACTAGAAGCTGGTTCTTTGAAAGAATAAATAAGATCGATAAGCCACTGGCCAGACTTATTCAAAAGAATAGAGAAAGGACCCAAATTAAAAAAGTATGAATGAAAGGGGAGCGATCACAACCAACACCAATGAAATAGGAAGGATCATCAGAAACTTTTATCATCAGCTTTATGCCAATAAATTAAACAACCTGGAAGAAATGGATACCTTCCTGGAAACCTATAAACTACCAAGACTGAAACAGGAAGAAATTGATTATTTAAACAGGCCAATTAATTATGAAGAGATTGAAGCAGTGATCAAAAACCTCCCCAAAAACAAGAGTCCAGGAGCTGACGGATTCCCTGGGGAATCCTACCAAACATTCAAAGAAGAAATAATACCTATTCTCCTAAAGCTATTTCAAAAAATAGAAACAGAAGGAAAACTACCAAACTCATTCTATGAGGCCAGTATTACCTTGATCCCCAAACCAGGCAAAGACCCCATCTAAAAGGAGAATTACAGACCGATATCCCTGATGAATATGGACGCCAAAATTCTCAACAAGATCCTACCTAATAGGATCCAACAGTACATTAAAAAGATTATCCATCACGACCAAGTGGGATTCATCCCTGGGATGCAAGGGTGGTTCAACATTTGCAAATCGATCAGTGCGATAGATCATATCAACAAGAGTCGAGAACCATATGAACCTCTCAACTGATGCAGAAAAAGCATTTGACAAAATACAGCATCCTTTCCTGATTAAAACCCTTCAGAGTGTAGGGATAGAGGGTACATTCCTCAATATCATAAAAACCATCTATGAAAAGCCTACAGCGAATATCATTCCCAAGGGGGAAAACCTGAAAGCCTTCCCCTTAAGATCAGGAACACGGCAAGGATGCCCACTCTCGCCATTATTATTCAACATAGTGCTAGAAGTCCTTGCAACAGCAATCAGACAACAAAAAGGGATAAAAGGTATCCAAATCGGCAAAGAAGAAGTCAAACTGTCTCTCTTCGCAAATGACATGATACTGTATATGGAAAACCCGAAAGACTCCACCCCCAATTACTAGAACTTATAGAGCAATTCATTAATGTGGCAGGATACAAAATCAATGCTCAGAAATCAGTTGCATTTCTACACACGAACAATGAGACTGAAGAAAGAGAAATCAGGGGGGCGCCTGGGTAGCGCAGTCGTTAAAGCGTCTGCCTTCGGCTCAGGGCGTGATCCCGGCGTACCGGGATCGAGTCCCACATCGGGCTCCTCCGCTATGAGCCTGCTTCTTCCTCTCCCACTCCCCCTGCTGTGTTCCCTCTCTCGCTGGCTGTCTCTCTGTTAAATAAATAAATAAAATCTTTAAAAAAAAAAAAAAGAAAACAAAGCTTATTTAAAAAAAAAAAAAAAAGAAAGAGAAATCAGGGAATCCATTCCATTTACAATAGCACCAAAAATCATACATTATCTCGGAATTAACTTAACTAGAGAGGTAAAGGATCTTTATTCTAGAAACTACAAATCACTCTTGAAAGGCATTGAAGAAGACACAAAAAGATGGAAAAATATTCCAGGCTCATGGATCAGAAGAATAAACATAGTTAAAATGTCTATGCTACCCAGAGCAATCTACACTTTCAATGCCATCCCAATCAAAATACCAATGACATTTTTCAAACAACTGGAACAAACAGCCCTTAAATTTGTGTGGAACCAGAAAAGGCCCCGAATCGCCAAGGAATTGTTGAAAAGGAAAAACAAAGCTGGAGGCATCAAGTTGCAGGATTGCAAGCTATACTACAAACCTGTGATCACAAAGACAGCATGGTACTGGCAAAAAAACAGACACATAGACCAATGGAACAGAATAGAGAACCCAGAAACGGACCCTTGGCTCTTTGGGCAACTAATCTTTGACAAAGCAGGAAAAAACATCCAGTGGAAAAAAGACAGTCTCTTCAATAAATGGTGCTGGGAAAATTGGACAGCTACATGCAAAAGAATGAAACTTGACCACTCTCTCACACCATACACAAAGATAAACTCCAAATGGACGAAAGACCTTGATGTGACACAGGAATCCATCAAAATCATAGAGAACATAGGCTGCAACCTCTTTGACATCGGCCACAGCAACTTTTTTCATGATACATCTCCAAAGGCAAGAGAAACAAAAGATAAAATGAACTTGTGGGACTTCATCGAGACAAAAAGCTTCTGCACAGCCAAGGAAACAGTCAGAAAAACTAAGAGGCAGCCCACGGAATGGGAGAAGATATTTGCAAATGACACTACAGATAAAAGACTGGTATCCAAGATCTACAAAGAACTTCTCAAACTCAATACACAAGAAACAAATAAACAAATCATAAAATGGGCAGAAGATATGAACAGACACTTTTCCAATGAAGACATACAAATGGCTAACAGACACATGAAAAAATGTTCAAAATCATTAGCCATCAGGGAAATTCAAATCAAAACCACACTGAGATACCACCTAACGCCAGTTAGAATGGCAAAAATTGACAAGGCAGGAAACAACAATTGTTGGAGAGGATGTGGAGAAAGGGGATCCCTCTTACACTGTTGGTGGGAATGCAAGTTGGTATAGCCACTTTGGAAAACAGTATGGAGGTCCCTTAAAAAGTTAAACATTGAGCTACCCTATGATCCAGCCATTGCACTACTGGGTATTTACCCCAAAGTTACAGACATAGTGAAGACAAGAGCCATACACACCCCAATGTTCATAGCAGCATTGTCCACAATAGCTAAATTGTGGAAGGAGCCGAGATGTCCTTCAACAGATGACTGGATAAAGAAGATGTGGTCCATATATACAATGGAATATTACTCATCCATCAGAAAGAACGATTACACAACATTTGCAGCAACATGGACGGGACTGGAGGAGATTATGCTAAGTGAAATAAGTCAAGCAGAGAAAGATAATTATCATATGGTTTCACTCATTTATGGAACATAAGAAATAGGAAGATAGGTAGGAGAAGGAAGGGAAGAAGAAAGGGGGGGTAAACAGAAGGGGGAATGAACCATGAGAGACTGTGGACTCGGAAAAAAACTGAGGCTTCAGAGGGGAGAGGGGTGGGGGATTGGGACAGGCTGGTGATGGGTATTAAGGA
This sequence comes from Ursus arctos, assembly GCF_023065955.2. Classification (NCBI taxonomy): domain Eukaryota; kingdom Metazoa; phylum Chordata; class Mammalia; order Carnivora; family Ursidae; genus Ursus; species Ursus arctos. The sequence goes on along the minus strand of NW_026622985.1, from coordinate 63,616,975 downwards.
GGGCACATATTGCATGGTGCACTGGGTGTTATATGCAAATAATGAATCATGGAACATTACATCAAAAACTAAGGATATACTGTATGGTGACTAACATAACATAATAAAAAATTACTATTAAAAATAATAATAATCAAAAAATTAAAAATAAATAAATAAATAAATAAGAAAATAAGGAATTCCTATCATCTGCAAAAATACAGATGAACTTGAAGGATATTATACTACATGAAATAAGCCAGTTTCAGAAAGACAAATCCTGTGTGATTCCACTTCTAAGAGTTAACTAAAATAGGCAAATTCCTGAAAACAGAGGACAGAATGGTGGTTGCCAGGATATGGGGGAGGAGGAAAGGGGACACTACTGTTCAACAGGCATAGCATTTCAGTTATGCAAGATGAATAAGTTCTAGAGATCTGTACAACACTGTGCCTATAGTCAACACCGAGGTATGGTGCACTCACAAATTTATTAAGAGGGCAGATCTCACGTTAAACCTCCTTACCACTAAAAAAAAAAAAAAAAGGCGAGGAAGGGCACACACAAGGTAACTTTTGAAGTCATGATGGATGTTTATTACCTCGATTGTGATGATGGTTTCAAGGTGTATATGCATATGTCTGAACTCACACACATCAAGCAGGTGCCTTTTTTTTTTTTTTTTTTTGGTGGTTTTTTTTTGGTTATACCTGTTTTTGTTTATACCTTGATAAAGCTGGTAACAGAAAGAATCAATGGCCATGATGAATCAATGGCCAGGGTTTCAGACATTTAAAGAAGGCATATTTGGGACATATCACCAGGCAAACAACCCCCACCACAGGCAAAGGGAGCTATAAATGTGTACTGCAGAAGAAATCCTAAGTGCAAGAACTAAAAACTCTAACCCTTACTCATACTCCCTTCACTGCTGAGTCATTTTTCTTTTAGTAATTGCCCTTCTCTTTGCCGGTGCCCTCCACCAATACCATAGAATGGTGTTTAGTGATGGTGATTAACCTTGTCATTTAGTCCGTAATGTGGGTAGTATCAGGATGGACGGATCACAGGGAAACCGCAAGGAACGAAACACCACCTATGTATCTCACACACCGAATGAAATGCAGGAACTGGCCACAAGTTCAAGCTTTCTCCCTCAGGGAAACGAGTGAATACAGTTTAGGTCGTAAATAACATTAAGAGGTAAGAGCATTTTTGAAACTCTATTATTAGTGTTTCTCAACCTTTTATTAGTATCACCCCCAAGGAGAAAGATTAAATTTAATTTAAATTCTCCCTAAATAGAGAAATTAAAGAGTAAGAAATAAGATTTTGGGATGTAGGGTTGAGCTTTGGAGAACCACAAACCATTGAAATATTGTATTTGGCTCTTATTCGTGCAAAAACTATTACAATGTAGCAGCATAAAGTACAATTGTTTTCTCTTACAGTTCTGGAGCTCAAGGTCCAAAATCAGTTCTACTGGGTTAACCATCAAGGTGTTGGCAGGTCTCTGTTCTTTCTGAAAGCTCTGGGGAAGAATCTATTTCCTTGTCATTTCCAGATTCTAGAGGCTCCCTGCATTCCTTGGCTTCTGGCTCCTTCCTCCACCTTCAAATCCAGCAGCATAACTTCCTCCAATCTCTTGCTTGTGTCATCACATTACAGACTCTGAGCCACCTGCTTCCCTCTGAGAAGGACGTTGTGATTACACCAGACCCACTCAGATAATGCAGGATCCTCTCCCCATCTCAAAATCCTTAACTTAATCATATCTGCAAAGTCCCTTCTTACCAGGTCAGGTAACACAGTCACATATTCTGGGGATCAGGACATGCACATCTTGGAGGGGCCAAAAGCCTACCACAAATATCTAATATCCCTTCCCCCTAAGAACCAATTTTGCCCCCTTGAGAGTAACATCACCCCCATTTAGAATGCATGCTATATATACAGGAAGGATACACATGGATGCTAGGTAGCCAAACAATGAACTATACTGAACAGCTTTGGGGGGTGGGAGCACCTCCATCCATTCCCCCCTCTTCTTGGTACTAGCAAACCAGATTTCCTTTGGAGAATGGCCCTTTCTTCATTGTGTGCAGCCTTAATGGACCCATAGATCAAGGTGCCCACTTTCTGGCAGTCAAGGCGCAAGCCTCTGGTGGTCAACTAGACCCTTTCTGTGAGCAATAAAAAAAGAAGCAGCTGGGGTTTCATTCAGCATGTAAGGAGACGGTCTCAGAGCCCTGAGGTCTTTAATTACTGGTTTTTCTGCTTTCCTGGCTCTTCAGCCTCCCCTCACTTCCCACTCCACTTCTAAGGTTCCACCAGATCCTTCCAATATATTCCGTTTTTGATTGAGTTGGCCAGAGCTGATTTTTTTTTTTTTGCATGCACCCAAATGACTCCAACTCATTCACAATAAGATGCTATAATTTCTGATACTTATATAACATTTTTGTGGTCTAGAATGTCAGGAAAAATGAATGAATAATCACCAAAGTCATTTTACTTTCATTTTAAGTCAAAGTGAAATTGGGCAATTTAACAATGAAATAACTAGAGGAATGCTAGCCAACAAAACGTTCTGTGATGGTAGTAACATCCTGCATCTGTGGTATCCAATCCAATAGTCCCTAGCTACGAAGAAGCTAACTAGTACTTGAAACGTGGCTAGCGGAACTGAGGAACTGAATTTATAATTTTATTTAATTTCAACTAAGCTTAATTTAAGTAGCCACGTGTGACTGTTTGCTATCATACTGGACAAAGAAGAACTGGAGCTATTATATTTCTATAATTAAGAATGGTCTTACATACGATACAGCATCTTTAAATAAACGATCAGATCTTCAACCATGAGAACTAATTACTCTAAGTTTTATAAATACTCTGAAATTTCATAACAAAGACCCATGGCCCCTGGGCTGGATACTTTGTTTGTCCTTCCCAATCAAGCCTCTATTATCCTTCTCTTCAACACTTTTGGCCCCTGAGGCTGATGCCTATGGATTCTGTAAATGGACTCCTTTGCCCTCTGGCTTCCATTGGTGGTTGTTAACTGGGAATTTCCTGCTGATGGAAGGGAAGGAGCAGAGCAAAATTGACTTATCCCTGTTCCCTTCCTGCAAGGTAGCTGTGGGCTAACAATACCCCTCAAACACCAGCCACAGCTCCTTTCAGGCACCTGTCTGCCTTTCTGTCTCTAGGTTCTGGTAATAAGCCTTCCTTCTGCCTCTTCTGGCCTATGGTTAGTGACAGCACCCCACAGTTACTAGCTCCCAGGTATTTATTGTGCTCTGCCTTGCTCCAAAAACCCCACCCTTATTTATTACTCCGTTTAAGTACCCTATCTGTTTTCTGGGACACTGACTGATCGAATCAGTCAACATTTTCGTTTAATAGTATTTTAGAATAAGGTTTAAAACCATAAGCTAACAAATGGATATATCTCACCATAGAGCTAAAAGAGGACCCTAATCAAAGATGTCATTGATCATTGCTATAAATATTAATCATTAAACACATACACACAGTACAAATGCATATACTCAGAGGTAGGAATAAAATTCAACTCAAAGCTCAAAGGGATAGTAACAATATTTCTATCATTAACAGCAGATACCAAAGATTCTTCTACAAAAGCAATTACAAATGTGTTGACACAGTTCCTAAATTGCAATTTGGTCAGACCCTTGGGAACTTGTTTTCAAATGCAGGTCCCTTGGAAAAGAAGATAAAATATCAGTGGATTCCCACCAGTTCAGCCTAGTTAGGTTACTATTAATCAAAAACGAAAGTGGAAGCAGAACGGAGTGTTATTTGTCAACTAAACACAGCTGGAAACAAAAAATGGAGAAACTTGTTTTTCCAGGAGGATGAGAATATGTTATATCCATAAGAAACTCTAGAGCTCACGCAACTGAAGATATTCCAGAATATCTGTGAGTGGTCCTTTGGGAAGCTTCAACAGAGCCATCCTTAATCTAATCTGATGGAAGTCAGCCCTCCACCCTCCTTTCAAAAGAAGCAATTGTAAAGTTAATCCCCCTAAATTTTAATTTGAACAAACAGCTAAAAAACGAAAAATATGAAAGCCACTTCTGCTTCAAAGCCATCCCTACTTCCCATTAAAAATGGGGTCCTATCTAAGATAAGTTAAGGGATTTCCCCCAATAACCATCTTGCCTTCTACATCAAGTCTCTAGAGTATATACTGATTGGTCTTACTATTATATTCCAGGCATTCCAATTAAAATATCATCAATGTTTTCCTTTCACATATGTGTTTGTGCATAAGTGTATGTGTATTGTATCTGTGTAAATATCTTATATATAAAATTTATATCCATTACATATACATACATATAGGTATTTTATATTTATTTATGTATAAATTTTTTAAGAATCTTTAGGAGAAGTGTATGGTCCAAAGTTTAGTTACTGGTTATATTGGTTAGAGTAATACTAGCTGCCACTATGAATATTGCTTCAAGCTCAACAGATTTTATTTCTTGCTGGGCAGGTGACCAGATCAGTGGGGTTGTCCTCCTCACAGTCATTCAGGGACCTAAACTGACAAGAGGCTTTGCCATCCTCAATATGTAGCCTCCAAGGCTCTCATGGCCATCTTCCCCCCCCTCCAGCCAGCCAAAAAAGGAAAAAACAGCATGGAAGATCACACTTGGAAGATTTTTCAAGACCGAGAAAATGTGGCATGTATCACTTCCAGTCACATTCTATGAGCTAAAGAACCCAGTCACATAGCTATCCTGAACCGCATAGGAGGCTGGGAAACGTGCCTTGCTGTTTGCTCATGAAGAAAAGGAGAACAGGAATTTGGTGAACATCTAGAAGTCTCTGCCACAGGGGCATTAAGCCTTTCTTTCAACCCCTAAAACATACCTAGGAAACAAGAAGAAAGAGAATGGCCCGTTTTCCAAATGGCAAAGCTAAAGCATAGACAGTGTGCTGATTACAGAAGCAAAAAGGGACCTCCCCCACCCACGCCATTAGGAACACAGTGAGCTGAAAGCACAGCTTACACGAGAGGAGAGGACTCAGAGGAAGAAGTAACTGACCTCGCTCCACCACTGGCTTCATTCACTGCTTACTTCATCTATGAAATTCACTGCCCACAAGAGGGGAAATTGACCCTATTGACCCATGCCAGAAAACGGTACGCCCGCTACTTATTCATCAAGTAGTGGTCTAGGGCCAAACCCTCTACAGTAGTTCCAAAGCCTCACCGTGGTTAGTGAAGATAACACTAGCGACTCTACGAACCAGAAACGCTGACATCTCCGCCGCTGAACACACAAATTTCTCTCTCCTGCATATAAAAACAGAATGCGTGTTCCTGGTCAGCTGCCGGCATTCCTGTGAGTGGTGTTTGAAGACCCAACCTCCGTCCAATTTACTGCTCTCCTATTTTCAACGTGATTTCCAAGGTTATCCCAGGGGTGTTCATCCGGCTGGCAGGTGAGAAGAAGAGGGGATGGAGAAGGTGTGTCTCATTCTTGACCTTCTCTTCCTGCAAGTGACCCATGCCAGCTCTGCTCCTAATTCATGGCCACACCTAGATGTAAGGGAGGCTGGGACAAATGAAGTTGTTTCCCAGCAACGGATTTACACTATAATAGCAAGGACACACGTTTTTGATGAAGAGCTATCGCTCGCTGTCACAACCCACTAGGATCCAGTGGAAAGAATCCTTTTATTTTACTAGTTGTTACCTGTGCCACAAAGAGTTCTGTTTCCATAAATAATTACTTACAGTGGGTTTTCTTTAGCCCGATGTGGCTGAGCTTCAGAGGTAAATGAATACTTATTCAAATTTTCATGAGTGGGTACAGACAAAATTTTTTAAAGGGTCTATAGCCTTTATTTCAAATTTTCAGAGAGCTTCAAGACCACCCTCCCCCCCAGATGTTTTTAAATCATCGCCACATACAGATTCTCTAAACTAGCTTTGTCCTTCTAGGCCTCATTCCCTAACCCAGTGGTTTGTGAACTAAGGAATCACACCCACTGAGAATCACATTGAATGTACAGATTGCAGGACCCTACCCCAGCCCTCATTCAATGATATTTAAGCTGGGGGGGGGGGAGTTAGGCAGTTGGGGAATATGTGTATTTTTTTAAACTTTCCATGTAGCCATTGTTCTTACTCCCTGAGCTAAACTGAACAGGTGCACCGCTTGTTAAAGAGAGGTGAGCCTGCTTGCTCCTCGCTAACGCTGCCAGTGATTAGCTTCCCCCTTCTCAGAGCACAGCCGCATTCCCTGCAGTCCATCCACAGCTCTCAGCCTGGTTCCAACATACACAATTTTCGGTCTATTCAGCAGACCCACTTTCAATTTCATGTAGCCCTTAAGGATCTCGTTTTAATTACAATGACTGATTAAGCATCTCCCATGGGCCAAGCACTATGCTTATCGCTTCACATTTCATTGAAAACTCACAGCCACCCACTTGCAGATGGGTAGACTGGGGCTTCTAGCCTTGTACCATTTGTCCATTGTCCCAGAGCTAGCAAGTGCCTAAACCTAGAGTCAAACCTCACTGCCTGATTCCAATCTCTTTGTCTGATACGAGAACCTATTTTTAATCCCTCCTTCTCTTCACAACACTGCAGAATACTTTCAAGGCTTTATTATTTGCTTCTCCTCTCTTGGCAGTTTTGCTCCGCTCAAATACTACTTGAGGTTTTTATCTTTCCCCAGTTTAAAATTTTAATTCTGAGGGGCGCCTGGGTGGCACAGCGGTTAAGCGTCTGCCTTCAGCTCAGGGCGAGATCCCGGCGTTATGGGATTGAGCCCCACATCAGGCTCCTCTGCTATGAGCCTGCTTCTTCCTCTCCCACTCCCCCTGCTTGTGTTCCCTCTCTCAATGGCTGTCTCTATCTCTGTCAAATAAATAAATAAAATCTTTAAAAAAAAAATTTTTAATTCTGAGTCGTCCGTGTATAAAAAAGAGGAACTCTGTAACTGCTTCCCAGTGGAAACAATGCATATATTATTTGTCATCAATTTTTCAATTCAGAAGCACCAAATGAAGTAGATGTGAAACATTCAGGATGTCGGGTTGAGCTACAGAGTTCTTTTTCTCTGCCCGAACAAAAAAAGAGAGATGTTGGCTGCTACGAGTCTACAGATATCCTTAGAGCTTTGATCACAACATGCATACCTGACTGAGGCTGTTAATGACAAACACTTCAAAAAATAATTAATTGTTCTATCTGACTTCACGTCTCAAGGAATCCAAGGTGCAGTATCAGGAATTTGTGTTGAGACTGTAAATTATTTTGTGGCCAGATGGCACATGGTTACATTTCCTAAATTGCTCTGTATAAATGTCCCATGCTATGTCTTCCCGAGTCCCATCTCTGCTCACACTCTGCTAACATGGTGTGATTAAGCTCCACTGGGAAGGCCAGTCTGGAATCTCCAACACCAGAAGGAAGTGGTTACAACTTTTTAAGTTGCAAAAAGGTCCTGATCATAAAAATTTTAGTTTTCCTACTGTTTAGGCCACTTCAATCACTTGGTTGGATTTGGGGTGGTGGAGAGTATTCTGTTAAATCTTTTTGCTGGAGGAAATGTTGGAAATTTTTTTTCTCATTAGTATTTTTTCCTGGGGGTAAGCTCTAAAGGAAAGAGAGATAAAACGTAAGTCAATCAATGACACTGTATTTTGAATCCCACTAAAATATTAGGCAGATCCAAATGGTTCAAAGTAGTTTAAAAATAGTTTATAATGAACTATTTGGGGATTTCAATTTGTTCCTGCCATCATTATACCAACAGCATTGTTGTTTGAAAAACACTATAGGTAAGAAAAAAGGAAAAGGAGAGGAAATGCCAACACAATAGTAGATCAGAGACACAGTCTTGGGGCAGAGATCAATGACCTAATAAACTGATTTAAAAGTTAATTAGACAATACAGCTTACCTATATATACTTCATAATTACTTACTGGTATCCAACTCAGTCCCCTAACACCCTCTCACTCGGAACTGTCAAGGTGTGTGCTGGGCAGGAGCGAAGCAGCCAGGGATGGGGCACAGCCCGTGCCCCTTCTGGGGAGTTGCTTTCTTCCCCCACCTTGTCAGGAGCCCTCTTGTTGGGGAGCTTGTTCTCTGAAGGGGCTCAAAGCGGCTGCAGTCAAGTGCTCCCACTCTACTGGCCTACATCCAGGAGCCTCACTTGGAGAAGGGGAGCCTTGCCCCGTCTCCTTTCCCATCTCTCTGGACGTGTTTTGTTTTTGCACTTTTCACATCTGCCAAAACAAACTGCCTACACTGAAAAACACAATAACTTGGAATCTTGGTCCACATTACTCTTCTCTTAGCTTCATTAGTACCATAATTTTTTTTCAACCCTTCAGTTCCCTTGCATCCTCCAGTTGCCTGCCCCTGGTTAATAAACATACCCAGATTTCTTCTATCCTAAAACCGTATCCTTGCTTGGTCCCTACCTCTAACCCTGTGCTTGCTTTCTGTTCAGCTATGTCTGAAAAATATTCTGTTCTAACTATCTCCACATCCTTGCTTCCCATTCCCATTTTCTCCCAACCACGAAAAGCTGGTTTTCACCTCCTACCCACCCCACACTTGCCTCCACTCTGCAAAAACTGCTCTGGAAATGGCAACCAACAATCCTCATAGTGCCCAAACTGTCAATTGTCTATTCTTATACTACTGGTCCCTTCTGTCCCATTTGAGAATGATAGAGACCCAACCCTTTCTAAAATTGTATGTCTTTGGTTTCCATGGTATTCTTCTCTCCTAGGTCTCCCCCCTCTCTGACTATTCTATGACTATCTCCTACACGGGTATTTTTGCTTTCCCTATGCCCGTTCCTTAGAAGTCGGTGTTCCACATGGTTTTACTCTCTTCTCACTTTTTCTGCACACTGCCTCTCTCACCATATGCTCTTCTTAGGAAGTCTCCTTTGAGCTAATGATTTGAACTCTTACTTATGTGCTAAGGACAACAAAAGCTAGTTCTACAGCCCTGCTCCCTGTCCTGAGCTCAGACTCAACCAACCAAATGCCTTTTTACGTTTACCCCCTTGGATACCTAGTCACCTGTTCAACACCAACAAACCTCAGTGTGACACCTTCTTCCCCACAATACCTTGTCTCCAGATTCATTCCCCCCTTGTTCCCAGTAACATTATTGATAATACTGTGTTCTGGAATAATACCTCAGCCATATACTCATGGAATCATTTACTACCCACTGCCCCTGCTTAATGGACAACAGGCCATTGATTCTCCTGACCCACAGCTGGTTGGCCCAGAAGACAGAAAGACACAGACATTTCAAATGCAGCTCAATCCCAGGAGTGGTTAAGCACAAAGGAAAAATGCATAAGCTCCTGCCACTAAGGTTCACGGGCAACCTTGAATCTAAAACCACCACCCTAGCAAAACCCAGACCTCTTATGACTCCTGGTCTTAGGAGAGAGTCTACTTGTGTTCAGCACACTTGAGAAGTGTCTCTGCTTCTTGCTACCAATATAACCCTGACCAATACTAAATAACAACTTGCAGCTTTAAATCAAACTGACCTCAACACTTGAACAGGATTACCATGCAATCCCTATTAGCATGAAGTGTCTCTACTGCTCAGAGTTCCTCATTGCCATGAAACCCCCAGAATTTACTTTAATTATAACATGGCGACCTAGATGCATCGAGCTAAGTAAGATCTTAGACAACGTGCTGTCTCTGTTCCAATTCTCTCCTCACTCAGGAACCGCTCAGAATCAAAATGTCAAACATAAATTATTAAAGAATACATTTAAGAAGTCATTTCTGTAGGTTTTCAGAATTTCTGGTGCTGCATTTTTTGCTAGCTGTTTTAATAACCCTCTTTTAAATTCCATTTGTCAAATTACCTTTAATCAACAAGAGTGCTGTCGCATGAGGTATAAAAATGGGAAAGAACAAAATGTTCCTCAAGGTGCCTCTTTTTGGAATGAGCCCGGAAAGTGACACCTGGGCAGACTTGATTTTAGGGAAACGTACACTCTGAGTTCTAGCATGAAATGTCACACTTGATGGTAAAGGAAATCCAGATGTACCAGGCACTGCCTGACATCCGATGCTAATATTCATAACTGTTAAGTTTAAAAGCATTTCACATATAGTTGCTTCTTTCAGGAATAAAATGAAGTGCTTTCTTCAGCCTTGGCTTGCGATTCCTTAGTGAGTCAGAAGTAATACAGAGTAGCTAAAGGTTAAAGCAATTTGTCACCTCCCATGCGAGCAATTCGAAGTTCTTCAACCCCTCCATTTTGAAAGGAGGTTTTCCTTAAAAGCAGACTCGGACATTATTTTATAGCTACTAAGTAGCTCATAGTACACAGGAGAACAAGAATCAGTAACCAGCTTCCCCGACAAAACTCTACAAGGAAAAATTTTAACATAGAATCTTCCAGTCGAATTAATTTTAGCTAATTGGATGTTTCATTAAGGTTCCCATCTTAGAAAAATGATAAATACCTCCAGCTTATATCATGCTACTCATAAATAGTTAATCCTGTAGTTTTTCAAACAACTATGATTCACCATGAATCATGGTGAAAAGAAAAAAAAAGGAAATCAAAGGGGGAAAAAAAACCCACCAGGTTGAGCTGCATTTACTCCCTCAACACCTTGGTTATTTGTTAAGCTTTTTAAAGTCACCCTTTAGTCATACCCCTAAAAGCTTGATGCTGTATTCAGAGCAAAACATGAAAGGAGGAAAGAGTTCCAAAAGAGTTTGTTAAACTTTTCCTTTTACACGAACCAAGAAAGATGTGGGCCAAGTCACCATGTGAATTCATCTGAGCTCCGCTGAAATTTGGAGATAGATATTTTTATTAAAAGGCTACAGTCTTGGGGCGCCTGGGTGGCACAGCGGGTTAAGCGTCTGCCTTCAGCTCAGGGCGTGATCCCGGCGTTATGGGATCGAGCCCCACATCAGGCTCCTCTGCTATGAGCCTGCTTCTTCCTCTCCCACTCCCCCTGCTTGTGTTCCCTCTCTCGCTGGCTGTCTCTATCTCTGTCAAATAAATAAATAAAATCTTAAAAAAAATAAAAAAAGGCTACAGTCTTACTTGGTCTACTCATGAACTCAGAATGTCATAATCTTGGTTTTCATATATGGGATATAAGAGCATATTATCATATAGTTAAATTGCCAGCCTAGCTTGTCTAGGCTATCATTCTGTGACTTAAGCGACATGCTGATGAAGCACATTAATACATTTTAATAAAAAATAAGTTTCTGATTACACCGAGTGGGGAAAAATAGGATCATGAAAAATGGCTGTCAGTAAGACAAGATAATAAAATCAAATTTTCCCTCTACTATTTAATATGCCGCTTTGGAATTTCAACAGAATTCAATTTATATACACACATACACACATACACACATACACACATTCACACATTCTCCCATACAACTTGTGCCAAAAATGACAGATTGGGATTACCAAATTAGAAGGAATGTGGATTGTATTCTATCAACTTTGAAATATGCTTAAGCAACCTAGAAGAATGGTTTATTATAAGTAGATAGACTACAAGTCAAGTATTTATTCAAAGTATTTATGTATATGAGAGGTAACATGACAAATTATACAGAAGAAAATGCACCATGAAGAGGGGAATGGGAAGCAGAAAGTCAGGCTCTGTAATTTGATAGGAGAGGTGAGCTAAGCAAAAAGTACTACTGGCAAAAACCCGAGCCACCTGGCACCCCAGACAGAGCTTCCTGTGATGGCATTCACTTAGTGAGAGCCCCACAGCTCAGAGCACGACCTTCCATTTTACACATTAGAGAATATCAATTATCAGCTGCTCAATTCTCAGAAACCTGTCTCAATAACTGAACTCACAAAATATCGAAGTATGGGCCAGAATGCTGAAGAATGCCTTTTCCATATGAGACATATCTGACATATGTCAGCTATCATACTGACATTGGGGCCAAGCTATAGGGGAAGCCAGATTGCAGTCAAGCGTTGAGTGTAAAGAATCAGAACAAGGATAACTAATTGTACAATTTCCATGGCCAATACAGCAAGTATGGAAAGCTGGATGCTTCCATCTCGTCTATATATGCATACGTGATTCATGGGCCAGATCCCCAGGCAATTTCAAAGCCATTTTTCTCCAAGATGATGCTCTTGTCATTTTTCTTTGGTTTCACGCTCTTGCCTGCTTCTGTTGGTAAATTCTTCCTTTAGCAATGTTAACATCGTTGATTATATTACATTTAAGCTTGGTTTATTCTTTTAGATTTGAATCTGGGAAGCATATTATCTCTTATAATTACATATTGATTGTATTTTTAATTCTCAGAGATCTAGAGAAACCTTAATTTTTTTTTACCTACAGAACAGAATTGGGATAAAAGTCAGAGAACTGAAGCAGAGGAGACAGTTTCAGAGGAAATGAGAAATCTGTTTGTACAGCTCTGATGAGGACAAGAATCCTGAAATGTAGTGTACTTATTTATTTATACCCCCCAAGGCCGCTACCAAAATTCTGAACATAAATTAGGCTATTTATTTGAATGTTACATATGGATATGTTTACACATGTATTATATATACATATAATACATATATATTTATAATTCAATTATGTATTATATAATTCAGCTCCCTGAGCACTTATTTATTTGTATTTGCTTATTCTTAGAGAGTAATTTAGCTGGTAATAGGGCTTCCCTCTTTCTTTCTTGCAACTGTTATTTCTAGAGAAACTCTTCTCACTATAGTGCTATCCTCGAACTCTAGATCAGGTTGGCTTCTGAATCATAGTACTTACGCTATTTCATGAGATTAATCCCTTTTTCATTTCAACAAGATATTAGTGTTACAAGATGAAATCAATACCTTGATTTTGAAAAATTCAAATAAGAAAAAAATATCATGATAACCTGCCCAGAAAGCATCTATGGGTGTTGCTGCTGAATTATAAAAAGAAAGGAAATATCACTTTTAATCACTGGATTTAAAAGTAAGTTAGTCATTTTAGTTCTTCCTTTGAGTGGAACTGAAGTCTTGGTTCATTGGGGAAAAAAAAAAAAAGAAAACAGAGATTAAGACACCAAATACACTTATGTTTTATTAGGATTGGTTAGCTTTTAGGTGATATTGACACATTGTCATTCTACATTTAAGCACAGATACATCTCAAAGCACTTCTGGAAGGTCGGTGTGATTCACCCAAACTTCAGTTACCAAGAAATTGATTCAGAGGAGCTATGCTCGTGAATTCATGCTCTGGATTCTTAGTCCATTGGCTGAATTAAAGTCATGCTTAGAGGCTGAATTTACCCTTATGTAATGACCCGACTGATCAACTCTCTCGCCGGGCACTCTTTTTCCCAGTTATCTCTAATGCTCACCGAAGAGTTTCCATGCCCCCGATCATCTATCTCACTTAGCATTTTTTTTCCACTGAGGAACTCATTTTAACAGACTCAATACCCATACACCTGAAGTTCTGCTTGTTTTCTTCCCATGCTCCAAATACTTCAGTTTACCAAACATTCCATAAATTAGTAATAGCACCCTTCCAACATTTTCTCTAACTGATCCTCAAATCAAAAACAGAATCTTAAAACTTACCCCCCTCTTTTTCTAAAACCTACGATTTCTCTCTCCTCAGAATATATGGATTCATTGCTTTTAAACAGTTGTGGCAGGTGAATTTCAAGGAAGAGATCAATATCTATTTTTTCTCTAAACTTGTAACTATACTAAATGCTAATGGTTCCAGAAACTCTCCAGAATCCTTCAACATTTTTAAAAGAATTCAGTTGCGTGAGGTAGGATTAGATGTATCTATTGAGACACTTTCTCAAGTTATCCCTTCAAGAAAAACAGATGGTTAAATTTCTATCAAATATTTAGGAAGTTTGGGAGGTTACGGATATCTTCTGTGTTATAGAAACAATCTTTCTTCTCAATGGTCATTTTCAAACCCTGTAAGAATTTTCATCTGAATGAATACAAATTACTATTAGAACATTAACAGCAACTAATAACATTCAAAATAGTGTAGTCTTTTTTTTTCTGAGTGTTTTGTTGTTGCTGTTGTTGTTGTTGTTGTTGTTACTAATCTAATCATTTTAACATAGTCGTGCCTGGAGAATTTCAGCCAAACAGCTCACAGTCAGAAAACAAAGTCATTAAAAATATATTTTAAAAAAAACAGGAGAGAGCATGTGAGAGAGGGAGAGGTTAAAATGAAGTACAAACATGTGTCTGAGGCCAGAACAACACAGTAAATTCACACTTCTTAGTCAACTTCTTTCATACCCAAATTTTCCATAGACTTTCCCAACACATCAGGAACACCACCACCACCAAGTCCACCAACGACAAGTCAGTGTTCTTGCATCTTTCCATTCCTACAAAACCCTAGGCTAACAGTTCTTGCTCATACTTCTACAGATGCGTCATTGTTTTAGCTCCCTTCTCACTGGGAAAATTGGTGAAGTCAAAAGGGCTTTCTATTTGAAGTAAGAGGTACAACCATTATTCAAAAAGCAAGACTTACTTTATGAAGCTTTAGCCACATTTATAAGAGGTCGGTTGCTCTGTCCATTTCCCCATCTGTCAAACACGTATGATAGCACCTACCAGGGTCGTTGTAAGCACAAGGATAAAGCCTGGCGCAGAGAAGGAAGCGTTTTGGAGTCATACTGCTGGGTGACGCTTCCCCATATAAGAACTGAGGGAGACTTAATGTCTCTACTGCTGCCTTAAGCAAACAACAGTTTTGCCAACTAATAAATCCAACCAGAATTCATACCGTCTCTGGCAGAGTTGAGAGAAGCCCATAAATATTCTACTCTAAGAGCGGGATGACTTTTCTGCATAGTTTCTTTATTTTAGGGCACAAGTGTGATATGGTTATCTTATTCCTTTAAGTTAATTTTTTTGAATCATCAGTATCCATTATTTATTATTTTGTAACATAATCACCTCTAGTATACATATTAGGGTTCAGTGAGTTCAGATTTCTGTGTACTGGGTTTCCTTAAGGGACATCTCTGTGTAGTGCCTCAAACAAGTATGTCCTTTAGATGGCAGGCCAAGATGTGCTCTCATAAGCAAGCAATGTTTGGTCAAAAAGATTAAGTGCATCTGGAAACTGAGTCCAAGGCTCACTTCTGAAAATGTGATTATGAAACAACACATTTCTCTGTTGTTCCAAGGACAGAAAAGTTGGAGAATACTTTAGAGAAAATATACAGGTACTACTGTGAAAAACAGTAGAACAATTCTCCTCAGCAAGGAAGATGCAGAGTGAACATGAAAAACCCATCTGAGGCGGGTCCCAAAGGGAGGCCGAAACTCCACAGAAAGCTTTTTGCATCACAATTCCTTAAACAAACCTAAATTAGCAACATTAAACACAAGTTCTGCTTCCCCAAGGAATGGCCTCGGGAATCCATACTCCCTCTCTGGAATTCATCCAGGCCACCCCCACTGGGACTCCTCACAACACTGCCTACTTCCTCTCAGGTTCGCACCCCCCAAATTCCCAACGCGCAATTTTGCTTCATGCTTCAGCTATGTTTTCCTGACTGACCCAATTGATTTTCACAGCTCAATCTTCTTTGACACCAACACTCTTCAAAACCAGACTGTCACTATTTGCAAGAACTGTGGACAGGAGGCACGCAGGCTGGAATCCTAACTCAGATCCTGAAGGAATAAGTGGCCAGACCTACTCCTCAACAACAGCTTCTCTCCAGAGGAGGGCGATGGGATGTTCTGCAGAGGCCAGAGAGATAAATCAGGGAGCAAAACATCTAAGCCATTGGAAGTGGTCTGAAGGGGGAGAAGCAGTCTCTGGATATATATCTGTTGATTCATTTAATGAATAAATATTTATTGAGGCATGTGCTAGGCAATGTTCTAGACACTGAGAAGACGAAGGGATGAACAAGAGAATGTCCCTATTCTCCTGGAGCTCACTTACTAGTTGCGGGGGAAAGACATCAAACAAATAAAAAGTAAATACATACATAAATGCATAACTACAGCACTGATAGTGCGATAAAGCAGAGTAAGGGAGTGGAGGCACCTCGTTCGACTGGGCAGTCAGGAAAGGCTTCTCTTAAGACACTAGAGCTTAATCTAAATAAAGAAACAAAGACAGTTATGAGAGGATACAGAGTAAGAGAATGCTAGGCAAAGGAAATGGCGCATGTAAAAATCCTGAGCTGTCCACACGCTTGGCAAGGTGAAAGGACAGGAAGATGTTCCGTGGGACTAGAGCACAGCAAATGAAAGTCACGGATGCTGGCAGAGATTAGTGGGGCCAGGATACACAGGACTGCATAAAAGCATGATAAAGTGTTCAGATTTTATGCTAACAGCAGTGGGAAGCAATTAGAGGGTTTTAGGTAGGATAATGCATGGTGTGATTTATGTTTTAAGATCTCGCTGGCTACAAAATGCAGTATACATTATAGGGTTCAAAAGTGGTTGCAGAAACAGCAGTAAAGAGACTCATGGCCAGGAGAGACGTGACGTTGGCATGAATCGGGCCTTGCAGTAGCAGCAAAGGGGCCGCATAAAGTGAGCTGGAGTGTATTCTGAATGGGGCACCAGGACACTGGCTGAAAATGCACTGGATGTCAGCTGCAGACTGAAGTGCCATTTACTGACATGAGAAGTAGAAGAAGAACCAGTCTGGGGCGGGGGGTGGGGGAATTCAGGATTCTTCCGGGGATATACTACTCTAGATGCCTCTAGATACAGAAGGAGAGGCATCCTAGTCAGTCCGGACTGCTGTAACCAAGTACCACAGACTGGCTGGCTTATAGATAACAGGTCTTTATTCCTCACAGTTACAAAGACTAGAAGTCCAAGACCAAGTATTAGCATGGTCAGGTTCTGGTAAGAACCGTTTTCTGGGTTAGAATGCTGATTTCTTGTCTCCTCAGATGGTGAAAAGCAGTTGAGAGAGCTCTCTCTGAAGTCCCTTTCATAAAGACATTAATCCCATTCATGAGGGTTCCACTCCCAGGAGCTGATCACCTCTCAAAGGCCTCACTTCCTAATACCATCACATTGCAGGTTAGAATTTCAACGTATGAATCTGAGGGAGACACACACATTTAGTTCATTGTAAGAGTGGACAAACAAAAGTTAGATTTATGACTCTTAAGCATGGTAGCTTGGAATTATGGTTAAAATCTTGGACTCACCAGCACATAAAGACATGAGACTAGATGAGAGAAACTAGATGTAAGGTCATCTAGGACTGGGCCCTGGGGCACACACCACCATGTGTAGATCAGAGAGCAAAGAAGGAGCCAGCAAAAGAGCCTGAGAAGAGAAACCATGGAAGCCAAGAGAAGAAAGTATTTAAAGAAGGAGAGTTCAACTGTGTCAACTGCCACCAAGTCAGACGACAGAGAAGGGACAGGGGTCAGAGTGGGGTGGGGCAGATGTCGGGCCCACACTGCCAGACCCTGAGCGTGTGTGCCTCCTAAAAGTTTGAACCTTGCCACAGCCACCTCACCCTGGTTCTAACTCTGTCTGCAACTGACTGTTGAATTTGGCAACAGGGAAGGTATAATGAGCTTGAGGAGAAAATTATCAGTGGAGAGGAAGGAACAGAGCCGAAGCAGTCAGTGATGGAAAGACCAGCAAGGAGGAAGACAAAACAGTGAGGGTTGATAATGATACTTGCTCTCAGTTGTTTCCAGGAAGGGAACAGAGACATGGAGCACAAGCTGGAGGAAGATGTTAAGCGAGGGTAGCTGCGTAATCACAGTAAATACTGTTTTATGCTGATAGGAATGATCCCTGGGTGACACAATTAATGGAAAACAGGAAATCGCAAACCCAGGGCAGGGAGGGAAAAAAAAATGTCCCTGCTCCAGGGGGAAAAGAGGGAGAGGTGAGAACTACAGCAAGAGGCCCACATTGGAAAGAAGCCTGGGTTTCCCCGATGTAAAGCAGCCACTCAAAACTCCACATTGCAGATCCGTAACTCAGGCCGCAGAAGAGGTGCCCTGCTCCCAGATTGTGCTCTAAAAGCCTTAGCTCTTACAATGTTAGCCACGTTTGAGCCTGGGCTACACTGAAGTGAAAGGCATTGCTAGTCCTGGTGGGTACAGCCCCATCTGTAGGGTCACAGGGAGACGGCAGAGATGGTGGCCATAACAGCTAGCCAGAGAGGACAGGGCATTTGTGGCAATGACAGTGGCTCAGCCCCAGAGCACAGAGGTGCTCATCAAAACATCTGCAGCATTGATGTCATCTGTTACATGGTAAAGGGGAGAAGGAAGAAGAAAGAAGAGGAACAGGGGGAACAGAGGAAGAAAGAGAAGACCCAGCCCTACTCTTGCCGCAACTAGCTTGCTTTTTGGTTTGGTTTGGTTTGCTTCTGTTTTGTTTCAGCTGCAATTCATAGTATGTGCTCGGTACATTATTTTCTAGGCTGAGAAGTGGGATGAGCATCTGGGTCCTGTGCTGAGCACTTTCTACTGTGTCTAAGCCACACAGCAATCCTGAAAGTTGTGTGTTATTACCCCATGTTTACAGATCAGGAAACTGAGGCCCAACGAGGGCACATCATTGTCTGTGGTCAGAGAGGCATCAGCAAAGACAGGATTCAAACCAAGCCTGTTGGAGTCCAAGGCTTGTAGGTGCTGTGGACAGAGAGCAGAGAGCCTGGAAGACAGCACTCGGTGTGGACATCTGCCAGCCCTGGACAGAGCCACAGCACGGACAATGCGAACAGCACCCATAACGCTGTCCCGATGGGGAGGACCGTGGGGAGAGCAGAAGACAGGGCATCTTCCTGGTGGGCAGAGATTATGAGGATTCTTGTTGATGTTGCTACTGTTACTGTGACCATGACACCTGCCCCTTTAGGTTGGTGGGCAGGGGAAATAGTGTTCCCGCACGGAGTAATTCTGCAGCTAAACACACAGTGTAACTTCCCACTCCGCTCTCAAGTTGCTGCAGCTAGGAAAGAAAAAAAGAGGCTTATCTCCATGTGTACAATTAAATCTCTACAGAGAGCAGTGTTAGTCCTACTCAAATACATCTGCGTTCCCCTCGTTTTATGAAAGAATTATGAAAGTGTTCCTTGCTGAGTTGAGTTATGTCCTGGAATCTTTGAAGAAAACTTAAGTCTCTCTGGACTCGCCTAACTCTCTTGAAGTCTGTAAAACCTGAAGGAAAGATAAGGTTGCATAAGCTTCAATTAAAGTTTCTTTTCAAATATCCACAACTTCATACACGTAAAGAGTAAGCTCTCGTTATGACTCGCTTGCACTATAAACATTGATAATGTTTTCAAATGTATATTCCACAGAAGAAACACAGTTTCATACTTAAAAAGTTTTACATTTTCATATTTGGAAAGTTGGAAAATGGGTCCTCTGGCCTCTAACTGACTCTCTACTTTATCAAACTCTAGAAAGCACCGGTTTTTCACCACTGATACTCCCTTTCCCTCCACGACTCACCCAGATATCAACTCAAAAGGGATCACAGGCCTACATGGAAGAGCTAACACTATACACGTTCTAGAAGAAAACCTAGAAGAAATTTGTCATGACCTTGGGTGGAGCAAGAGCTCTTAGAAACAAGAGCAAAAACATGATAAAAGAAAAATGATAAACTGGAGTTAATCAAAATTAAAGTCTTGCCTTACAAAGGACACCATTAAGAAAATGAAAGGACAAACCACAGACTAGGGGAAAGTAGTTGCAAATCATATATCTAATAAAGGACTTGCGCCCAGAATATACATAAAGAATTCTTCTAACTAATTTTAAGGAAACACAACCTAATCTGAAGAGATGTTTCATAAATATGTGAAACTTGCTCCACAGCATGAGTAATGAGTGAAATGATAGTGAAATTACGAGACACCACTGTATACCCACCCAAACGGCTGTAATCAGAAAGACAGACAGCACCAAGTGTTGCTGAGGACATGGGGAAACTGGAGCTCTCACACACTGCTGGTGGGAATGTAAAATGGTACAGCTGCTTTGGAGAACAGTTGGGAAGTTTCTTTAAAAAGAGAAACGTAAACTTACCATTTTACGTAGCAATTCCATCCCCAGAAATTTACCCAAGAGAAATGAAAACATATGTCTATGTAAAGGCGTGTACCCAAATGCTTATGGCAGTATTATTCATATAGCCAAAAAGTACACACAAATCAAATTTCCATCAGCTTGTGAATGGATAAATAAAATGTGGAATTTCCATATCATGGACTACTAGTCAGCAATAAAAAGGACCAAACTACTGACTGGTGCTGAAACATGGATGAATCTCAGAAACATGCTAAATGAAAAGAGAAAAATGCAAAAGATTGCATAATTCAATTCAGATTTGCATTCTTCAAAAAGTATGATTCTAATCAGAGGAAATATCCAGGAATGGAAAATGGGTACAGACAGGTGGAAAGCAGATCACTGGTTGTCTGGGGCAGGGGTAGGAGTAGGGATTGACTGCAAATGGGCACAAGAAAACTCTGGAGGATAATGAAATTGCTCTAAAACTGGATACTAATGACTGCAACAACTTTATAAATTTACTAAAAACTATGGCATTTTATGAATGAATTTTATTGTATATAATTATACTTCAATAAACTTGTTTTTAAAAAAAAAAACTTTAAAAAGAAAGAGCCATTAGGTACTTGTTGGTCAGCAAGTTATATCTATGGCTTTCAAAAAGAATTCTTTAATTCCCTGAAAAGAAATATTTTAAGATACCCATTAAGTTGGGCAACAAGCTTATAGTCATTTAATACTCCACGCTGGTGAACACATCAGTCAGGATGTGCTATGCTATAGAGCAGTAAGAAACCAGCTCAGAATCTCTGCTCTAAAACGGAGGTCAGCAAACTTTTTCTGCAAAGGGCCAAGTAGTAAATATTTTCAACTTTGTAGGCCACATGGTTTCTGTTTCAACTACTCAAATCTGCCTAGATAATATACAACAAATGGGCATGGCTATGTTCTGATAAAACTTTACAAAAACAGGCAGTGGGCCAGATTTGGCCAATGGTACATGGTTCTCCAACCTGTGATGTAATTTATTTACATCACTGATTTATTTACAACTTACACTTTATTGCAAGTCAACAGGAGACATTACTCCATGTCATCTTCACTGAGACCCAATATGATGAAGAAGTCACCACATGGATCATTAAATTTTGCTGAGGCAGAGTCCAGAGAATGTGACAAATTTCTCACTGGCCCTTAAGATCCTGCTCACATTTTTCACCCAGAACAAATCTCATGACTATGCCTAATTTCAAAAGGGGTGGGAGAGTGCAAGCCACCAAATGCCTACAAGGCAGAGAGCCAGAAGTCACGGGTGAACCATGCTTTATTACCACGACAGAGAGAATGGAGGGAAATGTGAACTCTCATCCACTGCTGAGGAGAATGTAAGTTGGAAAACCACTTCGGAGAATCATCTAGCATGTTTAGCAATGTTAAACATGCTCTACAAACCAAAATTTCCACTTTCCGGTGGGTGCCCTGCAGAATCTTCCACATAAGTCCACTAAAAAAATACATACAATGATATTCACGGCAGCATAGTCCACAATAGAAAAAACAGAATGCACCTTCAATGTCTATTAATAGTAGACTAGGTAAAATTATTATTTTTTAATAAAATGACATCTTACATAGCAGGCCAAATGAATAATACATGGATCAATGAAAAAAATTACTTTATCAGTATGCATATATCTAAAGAAAGTAATTTTGAGTGAAAAAGTTGCAAAAGAGTACATGCACAATGATTTGGTTTATTTCAATTAATTTTTTTAAAGATTTATTTATTTATTTGAGAGACGAAGGGGAGTGACAGAGGAAGAGGGAGAAAGAGAATCTCAAGCACACTCCCTGCACAGTGCAGAGCTGGACTTGGGGCTCGATCTCATGACCCTGAGACCATGACCTGAGCCAAAATCAAGAGTCGGATGCTTAATCAACTGAGCCACCCAGGCACCCGTTTACTTCAATTATTAAAAACACACAGCTTGTAGAGACATAATATAAAGAAACACACACACATTAACTTTATGACAATGCTTATCCCTGAGGACATTTGGAAGTTAAGGGACTTTCCTATCTGCCATGTTGTATTTCATTAAAAGCATCCGAAGAAGTTATGTCAAAATATTAATATGTGTTAAGTCTGGATAGTGAAAAATGTGGGCTTCTGTTATATTTCTTTTGTTCTTGAAATATCTTTTAAATTAAAATGAAAAATAATGACTGCAGCTAGTGTATGACCGTCAGCAGAGAGAAGTGCCATGGTGATATTAAATGACACAAAAGAACTGGCTGAGCTAAGAGCAAGACAATGAGCTGCCCTTACAAGCTAGAAAAAAATGAGCCATGAAAGGGAACAAACCAACCTCACTGGCTGAGCAGTCTGAAAGCAAAAATGTCGGGACTAACTCTCTGATTTAGGAAAAGTTAATAGTGAATAAAACCTTCAAAATAGAAAGTCCATCTTTTCATAGCTTTGAATAATACCTTGTGGTCATTTAAGAGACTGTTGTCAGGACTTTCATGATATAACAATTATTGTGTCTTCCACATTGTGGAACAGAATATAAAATGGAACAGAAATAAAATGGAAGGGAGGAAGGGAAGAAGGAATAGAGAGAGAGAATGAGAGACACGTGGAATGGAGAGAGGGAGGGATGGGGGGTCTGTGGGGAAGTCAGGTAACTGAGCTCTATCCTTTAGCTCTGTCACTACACCTGTCTTGAGCAAGTAACTTCAGCTCTCTGAGTCTCAGTTTCTTCCTCCCTAATAAGAGGACAACGACCTAGATTCCAACTTTATATTCTATGATCCTTGAAATATCCATTCAGGTTCACATTTGGAGAAGAGGTATTACCCCGGGATAAAAACCCTCATCCTCTGTCTGATCCAGTGAACAAAGTACTAGAATAAAAAGTTAGGGTCACAATTCAGCATGAAGGTCAAAGCCACACATCATTCATCAGGGCAGTTGCTATGCAAGGGTAGGTGGGGTGGGAAGTGAGTGAAGGTAACCCAGGGAAACTGCTGGGCTTCAGACCTCCATTCATGATGAGCAGGATGCAATGGCCACAATCTCAGTCAGGAACACCTAAAAGACAACTGTGAGGAGAAGCAAAGATTTATGCCCACCTCCCATTTTTCAGGATCCCAGAGCAACGTAAGAAAACAGGAAGCTCTAGTACAATCAAACCTTTAACTTACCCCAAAGTTTGTGTGGAAAGGTTTAGATTATAGGATGTAGGACAGTCTCACCAGAGTGGTTTCTAGAATACCAATTATGTGCCAGCCACTACCCTAACACCAAGGAAGAACTATAGAAAGATAGGAAGGAAGGAAGAGAGCAAAGAAGGGAGGGAGGGAGGGAGGGAGGGAGGAAGAAAGGAAGGGCAAGTCTCAATTGTTCTCTTCCCATGACCCATTCCATGTCACCCACCCCACAGTGTGCCAGCCCCTCCCTACAGAAGCCATAACAACTTCTAACATTTCCCTCCAGCCTCAGCTCTTTGCCTTTTAAGTGGGATTGGGCCACATCAAGAAGCCATTTTCCCTACAGCTATCCACAAGAAGTCATAGACAAAATACAATCTGGAGGGGTGAAGTTAGCACGTGGGACCTGTGATCTGGAGAAAGTCCCTTGAGAAGCAGAATGTCACAGGTTTAAAATAATTTTTCTTCAGAATTACAGATAGACGCTCTCAGGTGAAAGTTTTCCAAACAATCCAACCATCTCTACATTTGATATGATGTCATCACAAACCAGGATCTTTCCATTAAAGTGTCAAGACTCAGATTTATACAACAGACATAAAAATAAAAGCTAAACATGGAGGCAAAGAATGTTAATGGAAGTTCTGTACATGCATTAAAGGGAAAATGCACCTCTGAGTGTTGTTTATGGAAAAGGCTATTTGTAAGTTTGAGCTTGCACTTCCTTAGACATTATTTGAAAGTGTCTCTATTACTGATGTGCTAGAAACATTTCTCACATTTTAATTATGCTGTGGAACATGCTGATTCCAATCAGCACAATGAGGACAGTTTTAAAGTCCATAAGCAAGAAAGAATTCTCATTCATACAGAGTCCATGCTTTATATATAAAGATATTAACATGCATTTAGTACCTACCATGTGCTTTACTAAACACAGGTATTTTTTTTAAGACTTTATTTTTTTATTTGAGAGAGAGAGGGAGAGAGCACAAGCAGGGGGAGCAGCAGGGGAGAGGGAGAAGCAGGCTCCCCACCGAGCAGGACCAGAACCCTGGGATCATGACAGAGCCCAAGGCAGAGGCTTAACCAACTGAGCCACCCAGGCGCCCTAAACACAGGTCTTTGTTAAACACAAGTATTTAGATATTAATCCCTCTCTGCTGCATGGATAATGAGGTTTCTCCTTTGTGCCCCCAAGGTGACACGAGGATGACATTTTCTATGTGGCAGAGAGCAGCCAGACATCAGCACAGGGAGGCAAGCAGAGGCCAGACTGCAAAAGATCTTGTGTCAGACCATACATAATCTCGAAAGCTATAAAAACTACAGAAATTTTTCATTTCAGGAGGTAGGGGTTGGATTTTCATTTGTAAAAGATCATCCCGGCCGAGGTGGAAAGAGCAAGGCATGTGCAAGGGCAAGGAGATGGGTTCGGGGTCCACACGGTCTGATAAAGGGCTGGAGTGCACATGAGCGTTGAACAGGTGCATTGTCATAATGCGGTGACCAAGTGAAGTGGAAGTGACCGACTGAAGGCAAGGACAACTCACTGTTCCCTGGCTTCAGACACAGACAGAAATGGTACCACTGGCTGAAAAGAGAGAACAGAAGAAGCAGGCTTGCAAGGAGAGGAGAGTGATAGACGATGAATTCCGTTTTGAACATGCTGAGTGTGACGTAGCTGTGGGCAGTCCCTGTGGGAATGTGCAGGGAGCCCGATGAGATCTGCTTTGAGCTCAGGAAAGATATACGGGGACTACTTGAGACTTTGGGTGTAGATGAGCCCCTGCAAGGAAAGTCTCTCTGATGGAAGAGATGGACAATGACAATACCCAATACTTAAAGAGTGCTTCCTAGGGGCCAGGCCCTGGTCTAAATCCTTTACATATATTAACTGGTATGTCCACAGAAACCCACTGAGGCAGGCATTATCATTCCCCCCTATTGTGGCTTGTGAGACTATGGCGCAGTTAACATAAGCAACTTGCCCAAGGTCACATGGAGCTAATCAGTACCAGCTGGGATATGGACCCAGACAGACCGTCTCCACCCTGGACTCTTAAATCCCTACCTGATACAGTCTCCCTAAGACAGGATGCGGACAGAGGCACCCTGGACAGCAATGATGTGAAAGGAAGGAAAGGATCATTTGAAGAATATTGAGAATGAGAAGCTTAAAAAGGGAGTGGAAAGGCCAAGGGAAGAAATAGTTTTAAGAATTCTGGAGGGGGGCGCCTGGGTGGCCCAGCGGTTGAGCGTCTGCCTTCAGCTCAGGGCATGATCCCGACGTTATGGGATCGAGCCCCACATCAGGCTCTTCCGCTGTGAGCCTGCTTCTTCCTCTCCCACTCCCCCTGCTTGTGTTCCCTCTCTCGCAGGCTGTCTCTATCTCTGTCGAATAAAGAAATAAAATCTTTTAAAAAAAAAGAATTCTGGAGGGGTCAGGGACGCCTGGGTCAGTTGAACAGCCAACTCCTGCAGCTCAGGTAGTGATCTCAGGGTCGTGAGATCAAGCCCTGGGTGGGGCTCCGAGCTCAGTGTGGCATCTTGCTTGCATTTCTCTGTTTCCCTCTGCCCCTCCGCCCATGCTTGCACTCACACGCTCTCTCTCTCTCTCTCTTTCACTCTCTCAAATGAACAAATAAATCTTAAAAAACGAAATAATTTAGGGAGGGGTCGGGAATGTCAAACACTGAAAATATCATTATCCTATCATTTGTAAACACACAGGAGGAGAAAAGAAAATTCTCTAAAAAGAAACCAAATAAAAGTTAGAAGCCATCTAGTAATAATATTACAAACATTTATGTTGAAGTTATAAAGGGTTTCTGTCCCCAGTGACCACAGAAACATGAGGCGGTTGGGCAATAGGCATGAATTTCAAAGTACAGTTATATGTTATTTAAAATAAAGTTTTCTTCTGCCCCACTTCTGTATAGTTACCTGGACTTCAGCCTTGCCTTTGGTAGGTAAGGGCCACTGAAAACCAAAATGATTCATCCCGCTGGGACATCGTGCCCGAGGGAGACAGATCAGTGAGGGCATTGCCCAGCAAGGGTATTAAACCCAATTTGGCCAGCACTAACTCCCCACTGCCACAGCCAAAGAAATGAAAAGAGGAGGCAGAGAGAAGGCAGCTTTGCAGTTCATCCTTGAAAGAACCACAATCAGATCAAAAGCAAACAAAAATCAGTAAAGCCTTTAGATACGCTCATTGAAGCTGCTGATGTGTCATAAACCTTGACATATCATGCATATTCTAAGAGTCTGAAAATGACTGAGCATCCGGAAATCCAATCCCTCATCCCCAAAAGAAAACAGTAAAGCCAAACTTTAGAAAGACTATCCTTTTCTCATTTTCAATTGGGGAAATACACTAAAATATCCTGCTCTGAAGAGTTTGAAGTTGGTATCTCACTAGCACCATTCTCTCCTTCAGTGGCAATATATCTCCCTCTTGTGGATTTCTGGGATATTTCCACCCAGAAGAGTCCTTTCTAACTTACACCTCTGACTTAACCACTAGGTTGTGTTGCGTAAGCATAAATAAAAGATGAGATATCTACTGTACCTTCCTATTAACTGAAGTACTAGATAGAATACACACCCTAGCAACTCACATTCATTCTTCTTCTGGAAATGAAGTAGCTGTTAAAAACAAACTGTGATCATGTATCAAATATTTATTGAGCTATTATGAAGAGCATGGACACAGGGCACTTGAAAATACAGAGCTTGTTTCAGCAAAAATTTACAACCTAAAAGAGAAGACCAAACAGCTCGCTGAAAACTGTGACAGCTGCTCTGATGGTTAAAACACGCGCGCGCACACACGCGCACACACACACACACACACACACACACCTTGGACAAGGACCGCTGCCCAGGTGGAAATCCCCACTTGTGACCAGTAGTGCCAAACACCTAGATTCTAAAAGATGAGAAGCCTGGGGTGAAGTATGCTGAAGTCCTAGGACTATGAAACTGATATTTTCCCTTATATGCATAAAAAGTCAGTCAATATAGAAATTAAATTTCATCATTCTGTACGGAGATAATGCCTCCAGACAGAAACACCGAGTTCTTGTACTTCTACCTTAAATTTTTTCAATATCTAGACCTACCTCTTTCTTTTCTCCCATTTCTGGGAAGTATCATTCCCTTCCAAGGTTAACCGTTCACACTTTTCTTAGCTTCAAACTCCTCTGCTGTCTGTTTTTCCTCTACCTACAATTTCACTTAGGTCTCTTTCATACTCTCCGCTGACACTTCTTTGAACTATGACGTCCGCTAGAATTATTCCCATCCAAGTTAAGCTCTATTGTGTTTCATTCATTCACTAATGAATCCCCAGCACTAACAACAGTGCCTGTCACATAGCAGATATCAATATGGGTTTTTTTAGTTATTGTCTATGAATGTCTTAACTGAAATATAACTCATACCATAAAACCCAGCGTACATCCACTAAGCTGAATGACAGTGGTAGAGTCATCACCATTAGCAATACATTTTTTTCTTTTTCAGCTTTACTGAGGTATAACTGACACACAAAGTTATATTATACTTAAGTGTATAATGTGATAATTTGATATACATACATATTATGAAAGGATTCCCATCTCAGCTGCATAAATGCATGAGCCAATTTCTCATAATAAATAAATAAATGCAAACATATATATTCTGCTTCCCTGGAAACCCTAATACACATAGCTTTAGGAAAAACTAGATAATCTCAGTGATAACCTTCCTATCATTGTTAACTCTTCTATCTCATTCAACTAGGTATCTTTGGCTGGAATCACAATATGCATAGTTAATTAGAAAATCCTATAGATTTTGTGGGGCACTTGGGTGGCTCAGGCAGTGAAGCGTCCGACTTTTGGTTTTGGCTCAGGTCATGATCTCATGGGTCATCAGATGGAGACCTGCATTGGGCTCCAGGCTCAGTAGAGAGTCTGCTTGAACATTCTCTCCCTCTGCCCCTTTCCCCACTTGCGCATGCTCACTCACTCGCTGTAAATAAATAAATAAATCTTTAAAAAAAAAAAATCCTATAGATTTTGTGATGTTAAACTTCATTCACTTAAGCATATAAACTATGTAAAGTACTAGAGAAAGTACATTTTAATTTGCTACAAAATTCTAAAAATA
This sequence comes from Ursus arctos, assembly GCF_023065955.2. Taxonomy (NCBI): domain Eukaryota; kingdom Metazoa; phylum Chordata; class Mammalia; order Carnivora; family Ursidae; genus Ursus; species Ursus arctos. The sequence continues at coordinate 63,588,540 of NW_026622985.1, read as the reverse complement.
TGTGTGAGCTTAGTGATAATTTGAAAACAACTGAGATGTGTGAACGGATTTATATCAAATAAAGCTATGACATAATTTTACTCTCTAATAGAAACTATGTTATGCACTATAATCAACTAATATTTTCTCCTGAAAAATAAAATTCCACAAAATAACCTATACCCCTTTCAACATAGAATTTGTTATTGCTATGGTCTGAATTTGAGGGCCCCTCAAAATTCATGTATTGGAATTCTAATGCCCAAGGTGATGGCTTTAGGAAGTAGGGCCTTTGAGAGGTAATTAGGTTATGGGGGTGGAACCCTCATGAATGAAATTAATCATCTTATAAAAAAAGATCCCAGAGAGCTCCCTTGCCCCCTTCCACCATGTGAGGACACACCAAGAATTTTGCAACCTGAAAAAGGGCCCTCTAATGCTGGCATCCCACTGCGGGACTTCCAGCTTCCAGAACCTTGAGCAGTCAATTTCTGTTGTCTATAAGCTACTCAGTCTGTGATGTTTTGTTATAGAAACTTAAATGGACTAAGACAGCTGTGTTCGATTCTCTTTCTAGTGGTCATTTTGTCTCCATTTGATGTCTAGAAGAAATAAAAATCTGATGTGGTTTTCCTCAGGAAACACAAAGGAAGAAATGAATGAGGTATTTCCAACCTCTACCTCGAGACTCCAAAATAAAGGCTGCTGTTGATGAACTGAAATGTAGTTCATTTTTTTTTTTAAATTACATTTCTATTTTTTTTTTAAGATTTTATTTATTTATTTTGACAGAGAGAGACAGCCAGCGAGAGAGGGAACACAAGCAGGGGGAGTGGGAGAGGAAGAAGCAGGCTCCCAGCGGAGAAGCCTGATGTGGGGCTCGATCCCACAACGCCGGGATCACACCCTGAGCCGAAGGCAGCCGCCTAACGACTGCGCTACGCAGGCGCCCCTGAAATGTAGTTCATTTTTAAATACAATAGAGTGGTGCTTCTCAGCCTACGAAGGTATAATTATTCAAGAATCCCATCCTGGAGGAGCACAAGCAGAAAAAGGACACAGTTTATTATCTTTTCATGCCTTAGCTTCTCTAGAATGTGGGATTCCCAAAGGAATTTATACTATTTCCTGACAACCCCTAAGCATAAAATTAATAAAGAAGGTAAAAGAAAATTTGCTCTAGAGATTCAGAGCTGATTAACTTAAGCCAAGCCCGTCCGTCCCTCTCTGGAAGCCAATTAAGTAAAGTACTCAAATGCAACACTTTAACACCATAAATTAAAGTTGGCAAAAAGTTTAAATTCTATCATAAAATTAACCATTGTAAGTGAAGTAGTTGTGAAAATGTACCTTTTAAAAATAAAGTATATTTATGTCCTAATTGCTAAGCAAAATAAAGGAAATTTTTATTGTGAAACAGCCAAAATGACCTCATCAATCTTTTCTAGCTTTCCATTGGGGGAAAGAGGATCTTTAGGTATGAGGTATGTGAAAATAATCTTCTCCAAGGGTATTATTCTTCAGGATCTTATGAAAAAACCCATGTACAGTACCTTAAAAATAAAGATGGACAATTTACCAGATTACATTCCTTGTGAACTATTAAAGTCCACTCAGGGCTGCAAGATGGTCAGAAACACAAGGAACGGGATTCATGGGCCTGATTTACTGTTTCCTCTCAGTAATTTATTTGTAGACACTGTTACCCCCAACCATATCTCCACACAACAAATAAAGAAATGGACAGACTGATAGTTAGATAAGATAAACTAGTCCTGTAAGGCTGTCTTGTATGCCTGCTCTCTATACATGTTGCTTTGGTTTTTTTACCTCAATTGTCAAACACCTGGCTACTGAACCATGGCTTTTATGACATAATCAGGAAAAAAGTCATTCCGATGAGGAAGAAGAGTCCTGTGTGCTAAACCTAAAAGGCCCTGAAAATAAAGAGCCTTGGTTAACTGATGATACTAGGTGAATCTAGCATTACGTATTACCTCCACCACTCACACAATTCCACCCTTATTCCATGCCCTGGAGCTCTACGAGCACCAAATAAAACTGCTCTTTCCCCATTTCCACATTATCCTTTACATGAAGAGGAAGGTCTCCAAACTTTCCATGCTACAGATAAAACCCTCCTACATCAACTCTCACCACCTACGTGCCTTGAGACTCAGATAGACTTACCCGTTTATTCCTGATTCATTGATCACCTCAAGAAGCCCATACTCCCCTCCTCTACATATGCCCTCATGCCCGGGCTCTCTTTACCAGATGGCTGTGTCTTTACCTTTTTATGAATTCATCTCCTGCCCAACCTTAAGTCCTAAAACCCTTCCAACATGTCCTCTAAAACCCACCATCAAGCATCAGCAAAATCCCTTATATCTTAATCTCAGCAACTTGACCTGACTTTCCCGCCCCCATCCGCCCCAGCCCCAGAATATGGCTTCCATTCATCTCATCAAACTATCAACCCCTTTCCCCTCCTTGTCCCAATTATCTACAGACCTGGGGCCTTCTCTACCCCTCTAAGAATTGATTTCCTAACTCACTGTTCTCTTCCAGCACTTTGCTTGTCATTATTCTAGGTGATTTCAAGATCCACTTCATGATCTTTCCAAGCCATTTGAACTCACCTCCTCCAATGATCTTGTCTTCCACCTAACCCAGCCACCTTCTCATTACCAAACGGCAACTCGCTCATAAGCTCAATACCGAGCATTCCACCCTCCCCACCACCACCACCTCTGGTTCTCTATTATTCCAATCCCAACCAGGACCTATCACTTTTTCCTACATCCTCTTCATATGTTTAATATTCTCTTTATGTGGTTTAGAATCCACAGACCATCATCTCTCTTTTGCATAAAACCTCAACTTTTTTTTGCCTCCTTTTGCCCCATGCTTATGACCTGACAAAACTCTAATCACAGTTAAATCTGACACTCCACCTGCTCTGTCCTGACACCCATGAATCTAAATGTGGCTGAAGAAAAACCATCTCACTGGATCTTTAAATCATGATCACTAATCTCAGATACTTTCAGTGCTGCCTACTGAATAAACTGCATTTCTCTACTCTACTCATTTTTTCACTCTCCTAAATGACTTCTTCATACCTCTTCTTTCACCTAAAAACTCCAGAACTTCCTCTTCATCTCAGTTTTGCTTCCTACATGTCTAAGGAAAGAACAGTTCTAGAAACTACTGCTGCCACCTTACCCACCCCAGCTACACATACTCCACTTTCTTTTCTGTAACTATAGGTGAATTTTCTGTGCTTTCATCCAGAGCCAACTCCTCTATTTGAGCACTGCACCCCAGAATTTCCCAACTAAATGCTATTGCTCCAGAAATTCTTGCTCTTTTTCATGATTTTTTTCACCTCTACTAGATCATTCTGTTAAGCATAAAATCACCAATTCACCAATACTTCTATTGTCAAGTTCACCTCCATTTTGCTAAATTAGGTCTCAGTCTTCAAACTAAATAACATGTCTGCAATATCTGACTTAGCTGATCACATCCTCCTCCTTGAAAGACTTTATTCGCTTGGGTTCCAGGACACCACACTCTCCTGGTTTCTCGCCTACGTTTCCTTTGCTGGCTCCTCCTCCCCTTTTTGACAACAGCACTGGAGGGCTCTAAAGCTCCATCTCTGGGTCTTTCCTCTATCTGTACTTATTTTCTTGATGATCTATCAATCTATAGGCTGATGACTCCCAGATTTATATTTTCAGCCTGCCCTCTCTCATAAACTCCCTATTTAACTGCATTATCTAACTGCATTTGTCATCTCTGCTTTAATAACGCTATGTAACAGATACCTCAAAAATTTCAGTGACTTATGATGATGCATTTCTTGCCCATATATCTGCAGGTCTGCAAGGCACCTCTGCTTCACGCTACAGGATCAGTTCCAGTCTATTCCACATAGTTCTCATTCTCAGAATAGCAGCTCCTCAAGGGCATGCTCTTTGCATGGCAGAGAATTCTTCAAAGGGATTGTCACATTTTTGCCATACCACCTATAGCCTCAGCTCAATTGGCACACTATTATTTCTACCCACATTTAACTGGTGAAAGAAAGTCACATAGCCAAGTCCAGCATCGATGAGTCAGAGAAGTACACTCCACCCCAGGGAAGCCATGATAAAGCCTGAGAGGTAAGGAAGAAATTTGAGCAAATAATTTAATCTACTGCACCAACTCCCTATTCAACATCTTCCAATAAACATCTCAAATAAAAATATCCAAACTTGTGATGGACAAAACTGATTTTACCTCCTAAACCTGCTTCTCTCACAATCTTCCCCATATCTACAAAGGACAGCGTCATCGTTTCAGTTGCTTCAAGAGTCTTGAAGTCATCACTGACTTTCTTTCACACACCATATCCAATCCTATTGCCTTTACCTCCAAATATGTCCAAAATCTGACTTCACCAACTCTATTGCAGTCACCTTGGGTCAAGTTACCATCATCTCTTACAAGGAGTACAATAATAGTCCTCTAAGCACTCTCCAAATTTCCACCCTCATCTTCCTATAGGGGATTCTCAATGTGACAACGAGAATGAGGCTTTAAAATTAAAGTAAGTTATATTGAGGCATCTGAGTGGCTCAGTCAGTTAAGCATCTGACTCTTGATTTCGAATCAGGTCATGATCTCATGGTTCTGGGATCCAGCCCTGCATCAAGACCTCAGCTGAAGGCAGACATTTAACCGAGGCACCCAGGCACCCCTGGGGGGTTGTCTGTTATACAGCATTACTGCAACAAAAACCTGAAGGTATTTTCATACACAGCATCAGCACTATCTAGAAAGGTAGCTACACTTTCTCCACTGATTTTTTTGCCCACTACATCTCACAAAGTGTTTTATCCTCTCTCTGGTACCCAACTACCACTATCACTCTTTCTTCTTCAGTGCTAACTTCTTGAATCAATAGTCTATACATACTTGTCTCCTTCTACTCATTTCCCAACATGGTATAACCCCTCCAATCAGGTTTACATCTTGCCATCATAAAGATCATTTTCTCAGATTTTACTCATTCCTTTACCAAAGGGGCAGATATGACACAGAGCTGGGGCAGTGGGAGTCATGACAACTAAGTCGATCAATAAGTGACAAGTAAAGTGTTGGGTTGAACTGGGGAAGAAAATGTAAAGCAATTCGAAAAGCACTAAATTTTCAATCTGCTGAGTATTTAATCCTATCCCCTCCCTTTCAATTTGTATATTAAAAATTAAAATAGTTTATCTGCTAGATGAGGAATTGATCTGTTTTCTCAAAAATTGATTTGGTAACTTTATGCAATGACACTTCAGTTCTCTGGATACTGGTATTTTCATTCATAAATTTAGAAAGCTAAAGTGCATGGTTTTTAAGCAGAAATTTCTGGGAATTTTTCAGAATTCATAACCTACTCCTCCATCCAACTCTGATAGAACCCCTTAGGGTAGAGAGAGATTTGGGCAATCTGAAATGCTCAGCAATTGATTTCTTATCTTCTCAAGTCCTGTTACACATCCCTGACACACATGCACACTGGACATTCAGGACCGCTGAGGCAGATATTCTCCAACATCCCTTTAAAAACTTAGGAGGTATATTTACCTCCTATAGATTTTGATCTGAACATATTAATTGAAATAATGTTTTGCATCTCTAAAGCAATCCGTCTATGCAGTCTAATGAACATAAAACTTTTTTCCTTTTAGAATATCCATCAAAGCACGAGATATTAATACTCTTCATATTAATTTACCCTCCCACACCCTCAAAATACCATATATGCAAGGCTCTTATGTCAGGCCAACAATTTTGCAGTGACATATACTAATTTCTTCATATAACCGATAGCATGGAGGCTAAGAAGAATTTGAAAAGTAGTGTGAGTTTGGTAGCTGTGTACTGCAGATATAAATTTCTCCCATGACATACACATTTGAAAGCATTATAATAATTGGATGTTTTCTTCTTCTCATTATCTCTCTATTCTGAAAAATAACGAGTATATAATTTTAATTTAATTTAAGATTTTAGGATATGAAGCATTTCTTTTTTTCATACTTTTCATCACTCATTTCAATATAAATTCACATACATACACATGTACCCACCTTCTAAAGTCTAACACCCCTGCTGCACAGACAGACATCAAGCAGTTTCCAAGGGAACATTGCTTCAAGGCAGTGATCCTATTACAAAGATCCCTCTGAGAACAAATATCTCTTCCCTTCAATATCATTCAGAAGCATTAAATTAGAGCCACTCCTCTTGAAATGAAGAGAACAATCCTGCACTTAACCATCACAGGGTAACAGAGAATGTTCCCCTTAAAAGCATAATTATTCTACAGGGCGGCAGTACTGGTATGGACCATTAGCTCTGACAGTGAAAAGCTTCTAATTTCTCTACAATTGAAAAGTTGCTCGAGATGACAAGAGATCTACAAATCATGATTATCTTAAAATCAGAGAATTAGGCCATGTAGCTGAAAAGACTCTCCAGAGATCTGATGCCCAAGTCCTCTGGCTTGGGCAAGGAGCATAGCCAGCAACTAGCCTTGTCGAGGGGTCTTTCGGGGGTGCTGCTTGCCTAGTACTAGCCATCAGAGCACCAGAATGCCTCTTTAGAAGTTATTGTTGGTCTTTTTCTCATTACAAAACAATAAAATTTAGAACACATAGAAAAGCACAGGGAAGAAATAAAAAGCAACCACACACCTAGCACCTAGAGAGCCACTGTTAACATTTCGGGACAGTTCTAAACTTATTCTCTGACTCCATGCCGACTTTTTTAAAGACTCAAATGAGCTCATGAGCATACACATAATGTACTTTTCCACAGAATACTTTATTGTAAATATTTTCCCATATTACTAGATATACTAATAAAGATTTTAAACTCCTGCAGTAAATTCCAATTCACTATACTGGAATTTATTTAATACATACCCATTTTGGCTCACTTAGATTGTGAGTTTTCACTCTTACAACTAATACATAAAAATACATCCTTATGTACAAGATACATAATTTCCACAGAACAAATTCCTAGAAGGACAACTGCTGGATCACAGATATAAGTGTATTAAGACTTTTGATATACTTTGTCAAAGTACTCCTCAGAAAGGTAGTAATAACTGAAAGTCCACCAGGAGGGTATTGGGTATGAACACCAGAAATGGCATTGGAATCCTCGAATGAGGTCCACCCAGGACAGTTCTATTTGCACACAGCAATAGCCAGGGGAATTCTGCCATCTCTTAAAGGCCAGAAACTGGATCACTGAGAAATATTACGTTTACCTTAAAAGTTAAGAACTAAGTTAGGTTTGCTAATAATGTTTATTTGTAAATATTTTTAAGCATCTGTAGATAACTCCACAGAAAAATTATAGCAGCAAGCTCCAGCTCCTCCTCAAAATGAGAATAAGAAAGAAAGAAAGAAAGAAAGAAAGAAAGAAAGAAAGAAAGAAAGAAAGAAAGAAAGAAAGGGAGGGAGGGAGGGAGGAAGGAAGGAAGGAAGGAAGGAAGGAAGAGAAAGAAAGAAAGAAAAGAAAAGAGAAGAGAAGAGAAGAGAAGAGAAGAGAAGAGAAGAGAGAATACTGAGCCAGAGCTAAAGGAGTTTTCTCTCTTTGGTTTGTTCTGGAAACTTCTTACTGGTTTAAAAGAGCCTCCTATTGGGGCATCTGGCTGCCTCAGTTGGTGAAGCAAGCCTCATGCTGGGTGTAGAGATTACTTAAAAACAAGAATCTTTAAGAAAATAAAATAAGATAGACTCCTATTAGTGCTTAACATCAGTCTTTTCTTATACATCCTTGTGATACGATAAAAGGACCCTTACTACAAATGCCTGATTATCAGAGAGCATAAGCTCAATCAGCTATAAAGCCCAGACAGGGATATAGAGATAGAAACTTTGCCAATATGGAAACACTGGAAGTAGTGGAGTTTGTAGCAAACTGGAATAAAGTACTTTTAATTCAAGTGTGTTTTTTTTTAATCATGAAAGACAAATTATATTATGGAGGCACTTTTTTTTTAACTATTTTTTAGAGTAGTTTTAGGTTTACAATAAAATTAAAAGGAAGGTACAGAGGTTTCCCATGTACCCCTGTCCAAACACATGTATGGCCTCTCTCATTATTAACATCACTCACCAGAATAGTACTTTTTCTTTTTTAACCAAGGATGAACCGACATTGACACATTATAATCTCTAAAGTTCATAGTTTACTTTACGATTCACTTCTGGTGAGGAACATTCTATGGCTTTGGGAAAATGTATAATGACATATATCCACCATTATAATGTTATATAGACTATTTTCACTGTCCTAAAAATCCTCTGTGCTCTGCCTATTCATATCCCCCGCCCTTTCTCTAACAATCACTGATTGTTTTACTGTGTCCATAGTTTTGCCTTTTCCAGTATGTCATATAGCTGGAATCAGACCAGTGTATTGCCTTTTCAGGTTGACGTCTGTCACTTAGTAGGACATCCTGGTTGCTTCCAACTTTTGGCCATTATGAATAAGGCTCCTATAAATATCCCAGTGCCAATTTTTGTGTAGACGTAAGTTTTCAACTCCTCTGGGTAGACACTAGGAGCACAATTGTTGGATTATATGGTAAGAGTATGTCTGGTTTGATAAGACACCACCACACTATCCTCCAAATTGGAGGTACTATTTTAAATTCCCACAAGCAATGTATAAGAGTTCCTGTTGCTCCACACCCTCACCAGCATTTGGTGGTGTCAGGGTTCCAGATTTGGCCATTTTAATAGGTGCGTAATAAAACAACACTGTTGTTTTAACTTACATTTCCCTGATGATGTACTACGTGGAGCAACTTTTCATATGCTTGTCATCTATATGTCTCCTTTGGCTTGCTGTCTAAGGTCTTTGGCCCATTTTTTAATCAGGTTTTTTTTCTTTATTGTTGAGTTTTAAGAGTTCTTTCTATATTTCATGTAACAGTACTTTATCAGATGTGTTTTTTGCAAATATTTCCTGCCAGTCTGTGGCTTGTCTTTTACTTCTCTTGACACTGTCTTTCACAGAGCAGAAGTTTTTAATTTTAATGAAGCCCAGCTTAACAACTGTTTCTTTCATGGATCATGCCTTTGGTGCTGTATTTAAAAAGGTATCACCATACCCAAGGTCATCTAGGTTTCCTATGGTATCTTCTAGGAGTTTTAAGGTTTTACACTTTACATTTAGGTCTATGATACATTTTAATTTTTGTGAACAGTGTAAATCTGTGTCTAGACTCACTTTTACGCACATGGATATTAGTTGCATGTGACATTCCAGCACCATATGTTGAAGAGACTATCTTTGTTCCACAGTATTACCTTTGCTCCTTTGTCAAAGATCAGTTCACTATGTTTATGTGGTCTATTTCTGGGCTCTCTATTCTCTTGCATTGATTTATTTTTCTATTCTTTCACTAATGCTATGCTATCTAGGTTACTGTGTTTATAATAAGTCTTGACATTAGACAGCATCAGTCTTCCACCTTTTGTCTTTTCCTTCAATATCGTGTCGGTTATTTGGCTCTTTTGTCTCTCCCTATGAACTTTAGAAGCAGTCTGTCAATATCCATAAAACACCTTGCTGGGACATTTACTGCATGAGAAGAACGGACATTTTGACAATATGCAATTTTTTATTCATGAACATAAATATCTTTCTATTTATTTAGTTATTTAGTTCTTTGATTTTATCTGCATCTCATAGTTCCTCTCACATAGATAACATACATATTTTGTTAGATTTATACCACAGTATTTCAATTTTTGGAGTGGAATGTAAATGGTATTATGCTTTAAATTTCAAATTCCATTTGTTCATTGTTGTTGTATAAGAAAGCAATTGACTTTTATCTATTAACCTTGTATCCCGCAACCTTGCTAAAATTGCTTATTAGCTTTTGGAGTTTCCTAACTCAATTTTTTTTTTTTTTTTGGATTTTCCGCACGGACAATCATGTCATCTGTGAACAAAGACAGTTTTATGTCTTCCTTCCCAAACTGTACACTTTTCATTCCCTTTTCATTCCCTTTCTATAAGCAAGGGCTTATAGTACAATGTTGAAAAGAAGTAATGACGGGACATTCTTGCCTTGTGCCTGATCTTAGTGGGAAAGCTTTGCATTTGTCACCATTAAGTATGATGTTACCTGTAAGATTTTTGTAGATAGTTTTTATCAAGTGGAGAATATTTCCCTCTATTTCTAGTTTAATGAGAATTTCTATCATGAATGGGTTTCAGATTTTGTCAAATGCTTTTTTTTATCTATTGATATCATATGATTTTTTTTTTTAGGCTATTGAGGTAACGGATTACATTCGTTGATTCTTGAATGTTGAACCAGCCTTGCATAAATGGGATAAATCCAACTTGGTCATGACGTATAAAACTTTTTATGAATTGTTGGATTCAATTTGCTAATATTTTATTGAGGATTTCTGCATCTATATTCATGAGAGATATTGCTGTATAGTTTTCTCTTTTTGTAATGTTTTTGTCTGGTTGGTGTTAGGGTAATAACTCATAGAATAAGTTAGGAAGTATTCCCTCTGCTTCTTGTCCTCTGAAAAAGATTGTAGAGAATTAGTATAATTTCTTCCTTAAATATTTGGTAGAATTCACCAGGGAACCCATCTGGGCCTGATGCTTTCTGTTATTAAACTTTGATTCAATTTATTTAATATATATAGGCCTATTCAGATCATCTTATTTCTTCTTGTGTGAATTTAGCAGATGGGGTCTTCCAAGGAAATGGTCCATTTCATCTAGATTATCAAATTTGTAGACATAGAGATGTTCATAGTATTCCTTTATTATCTTTCTAACATCCCTGGGATCTGTAGTGATGTCCCCTCCTTCATTTCTGATATTAGTAATCTGTGTCCTCTTTTTTTTCAAGGTTAGACTGGCTATAGGCTTATCAATTTTATTGATCTTTTCTAAGAACCAGCCTTTGGTTTCACTGATTTTCTCTAACGATTTCCTTGTTTTTTGTTTTTTGTTTCACTGATATCTGCTATAATTTTTATTATTTCTCTTTTTCTCCTTACTTTGGATTTAATTTGCTCTTCTTTTTCTAATTTTCTAAAGCGGAAACTTAGATTATTAATTTTATATCTTTTTTTCTTTTCTAACATATGCATTCAATGCTATAAATTTCCCTCTAAGCACTGCTTTGCAGCTGCCTGCAGATCTGGAGAAGTTGTGTTTTCACTTTAATTTCAAATTCATTTTTAAAATCATCTTGACAGGCGAAACACATTAAGGGGAAAGTTTCACTCATGGACCTCCAGACTACAATTGCTTTTGTTGTTTTGTTTTTTGTTTTTTACTACTGTGGATTGTTCTCAGACTCTGACTAATGTTTGGTCAAAGTATGCTTTGAGCAACAAACATTTACTGAAAGATTTTTATGGATGTTTGCTTCAATGTACTCTTCAAAAAGAAGACCCAACCTGTGACATCTTATTTACTAATACTGAAATGGGGTTTCTTTCTAATGAGCCTCTATCCTATGTTGTCTGTGTTCTCCCTTGCTGCAGCAATTTGTGGTCTCCAGACCCATGCAGTAGAAAGTCGTTGCAAATTTATTTTGTTAACAATAATAATAACAACACTAGCTAATATTTATTGGATTCAGGTCAACTGACTGCCTTAGCTAAAAAAAAAAAAAAAAAAAAAAAAAAAAAAAAAAAAAACATTTTTCCATTACCCACCTCCTCATGGCAGCTCTGGAAATATTCCTTTTAACCATTTTACCCACAAAAACATATGAGTCCTTCCCTTATGGTAAGGATAAGGTCATTCAGGTTCCAAAAGACTGAGTTGCTCAAAGTTAAATGGTGCTTTTGCCTTTGGATACAGCAGCATACTCTAGTCACTAATTATAGAGTTAAAATTGTTACAGATCTAAACCCATACAACTGAGTCTCCTTTGCTGCAAGGTCTCCCAAAACAAGTGAGAACACAGGCAAGGAAGGAAAGGAAACATGGGCAAGGAAATGCAATGGGTGGCCCCTGCAAAGTTTGATTTTGAGTTGGTGAGGCTGATGTCCCAAGGGACTAGAACTCTCTTTAAGCCTAATGCTTTTTGGGGATGGTAAATTTATTGAACTCACAAGCTGAAACAACCTCAAGAGGGCTGTTCATTCAGAAGAGACATATTAATCCATTAAGCTAATGCTTTAACCTAAAAGGCTAGACTTACTACATTAGCTTCAGTGACCCAAGTGATTTTACCCATTTGAATAAAATAACCTTTGGTGTGAACAATATAAAAAAACAAATGAGCATCAAATTCCACTGTGTGTGTGTGTGTGTGTGTGTGTGTGTGTGTGTGTGTGTGTTTTCCATCTGTTGGGTTAAATTCCTAGCCTAGGCCTTTGTATTACTCTGAAAATCACAAAATCTCCCATATCCTGAAACATGCATCTAATCTAAAAAGAAATTGCAACCAAAGGCCTATACTTATCTGGATAAAATGAAAGTTTTCTGAATGTGTTTAAGGGGAAAATGCTGCATAAAAGGAAAGATAAGTTGCGACAACTTGGGGCTCCAAAATGATAATAAAATAAAATGATATCTTAATTGTAATTAGAAAGGTTTGGAGAGTACTGAAATATGGGTAAATCATTTATGTTTTCAGGGAAGTTTAATCCTTAAATATGTTGAAAAAATTTTTCACTAAATCTTAATAAATCATTTATGGCAGATGTTAAGTGTCTCGGTATAACAGGATCATGCAAAGAAGTTAGTCAATTCCAACCTAGTAAAAGCATAAAGCAAAACAAATGCGCATGATTAACAGTGACAGTTTGAGAGAATAGTTCTAAGCAATTTAAAGAGCCAGGGACCAAAAGATCAAAAGAAACAAGTTACCTTCATTGGGTGAATAGAAGTAACTTTAAAATTGGGATTGTTATAAAATGCTACTTAAAATGAGCTACAGGAAAGGAATGAAAGAGGACCACTTTATGCTTGAAAACCCTGTTCTGTCAAGGTTGTTGGAGAACCAATTATTCTTAGGAGTTCGTCAAATAAATGCCTCTGAGCCTGTCTCAAGCTAAAAAATTACATACAAGCATTTAGCATGTATTAGTTTGACCCCATAAGCTGACCTAATTCATGAGATTTCAACAGAGTTGTTGAAAAATACTTCAACATGCTAGCATACCTTAATTGAACATGGCATGTTTTATAGCAAAGGGTATAATGTGGGGAATTGCACGAAAATGAGAGTAAAAAAAGAAATTAATTTAATGCTGTTCTATATCTCAATACCACTCAGAATTTAACAAGAAACACAAACTAGATAACCACTAAATTCTGGTTTCATCAATCCAAATCCTCTCCAACTTACCCAACCAAACCACTCACTTGCCTTGTTTTAAATATTTATGAATGCAGCTTTTATCTGGAATAATTATCAATTGCTAATTGTTATATTAATAATAGAAAATCACATTCAACACTGAAACAGATGGTCTCCTTTCATTCCACTTCAGTCTCTTTATCTTATTGAAAACTCTCCTAAAAGCCAAAAACTATCAATCAGTTGAATGGGTTTTACAATATGTTTATTACTCAAGACGGGGTGTCAGTGAAAGCTTTTCTTAGTGAGAGGCAATTATTTTGATATGGAAAAAGTTCACAATATGTTTGATAATCAACATTTGCCTAAACATAAATATTTTCTCTTTTCCCATTAAAAAAATGTAATCTTGTACCTTCCAATCTCTTACTCTTTGACATTTTATTAACTATTAATCTGATGAATATTTATTTGATAGTCGGTAAAAATATAGATAATATATTTACATACATTTGAGAGCATTTCTTTAGTGTGGCTTCTCTGGGATTTCGATCTTCATGAATATTGCCTTCTCTCTCCATTCTGTGATCCCCTTTTGTGGCCTCCCGCGCCTCTCCAACAAAAATAGACCTTATGACCCGTTTGAACTCCAGATACTTTCCCAACTAAGTCATCCTCCTTCATTCATACACGGTATGACTAAAAGCCAAGAAAACCTTTCTAACATAAAAGTATTATATATATGATAATTTTTAAAAAATATAACAAAGATATAAATACAAGTTTGATTTTTAAAGGTCTAGTACACATTTTACAGCACTGCTTTATTTCAATATATGTATTTATTTTCTATGAACATAAGAAAATTTAATGGCCATAATTTTCATGGAAAAGCTAATCAAAAATAAGATCTTGTAAAGGAATTGACAGCAAAACACTTCAGACCAAACAGGTGAATTATAAACATTTTAGTCATATTATTAAGGTAAATAACACTAATGTCAATTCTTTATTTGCCTAAAATGCATTTATTCTGAGTATTTTTCTTTAACCGTAACCATTAAAAAGTATTTCAATAAGATGAGTTAATTTTATTTATCATAAGCAATGTTCTTGTTTCCTTTCATTAATCAATTGCATTTCAGCATGAAAAACAATAAAATCAGGATAGCTAGTTTACTTCAGCTGTTGTCTGATTATTTATTAATAGGCTAAGATATCAGTCAGGAAATTGTGCTTTCCTGCTTTTTCAAATCCTAAACTATTTCTCCACTGCAAATAATTTAGTAAATAGAAACCATTCTTTCTAAATCCACAGAAGGAATTCTGTTCCTAAAAGTTTAATGGCCTCTACAGCACTACTATGATAGCTTTCTTGGGGGGGGGAAAAAACTGCAAATAAGACAAAACTCTGAGATGGAACTTTGCCCCTAATAGTCATGGTTGGCCTTGGTTGTGGCGCTAGAGACCCTCAATCCCGATGCTTGGGCAATTGAACCCCTGAACCCCTTCTGGAAAGTTTTGCCCCTCCCCTCCCCTCGGAACAGAGTTTCACTCAGAACTGACGCACTGATTCTAGTAGAACTCTTGTTATCTTTCTCCACAGCAACTGAGAGCGACAAGGACAAAGGGAGATTCTCAAGAATAGGCAGGGTAGGGTGTGAGAAGTCAAGGGAGGTGAAAGCGAGGCTGTGCTTAGGAAGATAAATCATACATTAAAAACGGGAGGGATAAGACCCATGTCAGGATATGATACCTCAAAGGGGATCTGGCAAGCACTTCAGGATGAGAACTGACCAGTGCACGCGTGTTCTGTGATACTGGCTATGCGGCATGGCAAAGGGCTTTATAGCTAATAGGACCACGTAAGCGTTAGCTTCTATTCTGTGGGCAGTAGTATTCAGAATCCTGAGCAGGAACATGGCACAACCTGATACGCACTTTAGAGATTTCAGTCTAGTGTCCGTGTAATAAACTGGAGAAGAGGTCATATTAGCTGAAGGTAGCAAGGACATTAGGAAACAAGAAATGACGAAGGTGTAAATGAGGGCACTAGAATTGGGGACATTTGAACGATATTTAAGGAATACAACTGATAGGAATTGGTAAAAATTGGCTGCTGGGTCTGTGTGGGGGCCTAAAGTAGTATTTTTGTATAATTCCCCGGTGTGGGTTGGCCAAATGTGAGAACAGTAGTTCTATTCGCAAAGATGGGAAAAGAGAAAGAAGGGCAGACTTTTGGGTAAAATAACGAGGTCAGTTTTGACACTTCCCTTAAGCAAGGTAGAAGTATGCTGACCACACCAAAGAGAGGCCTTCAGCCACTCAGCCTTGGTATTCCCATTCTTTGGGAGGAAGTACAACTTGCAGCCAGAATTTCACTGTATTCACAGATGCTCAGAAGTGACTATAAATGATTATCATTAAACCTTACTTATTGTTTGCTTTTTAGTGTAAATCTAGTATTTCTCAGTGAATCAATTTCTGGCCTTTTAAGAGGTGGCAGAATCCTTGCTATGTACAGACATAACTGTCCTGTGGGGGGACTTGCCCAAGGACTCCAGGATTCGAACACTAATGGTGGACTGAAGGAAAACTTTTACAAAGTGCATCAAAAGTCTTAACACACTTATACTCGACGATACAGCAATTTTCCATCTAGGAATTTGTCCTAAGGAAATTACTGAAGACGTACACAAAGATTTATGTACAAGGATGTCTTGCACACTATTAAGTGGTGACTGAAGAATTTAAGGACCACCCAATGGGATTGTTTAGCCAACAACTGGAAGTAGCTGATCCCTAGGAGCCCATCTTCACCATTCAAATGAGCACAGTCATCTGCAGATCCAGTCCTTCTTTATCTCTTGCATCTTCCCCTGACCTCATTCTTGCCTTCACGTTGCCTCATGCCTGTTCCATGTCTGACCCAATCCTGCCCTCCCCAGGACTATCCTGCACTCTGAATTTTACCTATCTGTTCTTCACCCAAACCCCACAACTCTGGTCTTCTCAAGCTAACGGACGATTAATCCGATATTCAGTGCATGAAGCAATACCGGCAGAAGGCCAGATCCACTGTGTGCTCTCTATTCTTCTCCAAGATGAGATGCTTACTTTAGCACTAATCTCCTGAACCCCAGGCACTCTGTTTCTTGTGTTCACAAAGGTGTAATTCCAAGCACAAGAATTCCAAACAAAGCAGAACACACGAATGCCGTCGCAGTGAGTCAGGTAAATGCTTTAGAAAGTGGGTTTTTCTGGTATCACCCTTCCATCTGGTCATTTACTCCAGTCTCCAACTGGGTCCATCCTGGTCTGAATCCATTTGAGGGCTGCTTATCTACTGGTTTTCTGGAAAGTTACAGACAGCCTTTCTGAAAATATTTACAGAGAGGAGGGGGGTAGGGGGATGGGGTAGCCGGGTGATGGGTATTAAGGAGGGCACGTGTTGTGATGAGCGCTGGGTGTTATATGCAACTAATGAATCGTTGAACACTACATCAAAAACTAATGATGTACTGTATGCTGGCTAACTAAACATAATAAAAAAAAAGAAAATATTTATTTTGCAAAACATTACCATTATTCCTGCAATATATTAAAGTAATTATGGTAGAAGGATGCTTAGCGAGTATATGAGATATATATATAGCCAATACCTTCTTTGGCAGTTAATAACTAATATCAGTGCAAGAACTGAGAACACTACAAGAAATGTAGCTTTAGATAGTTCAATTATATTAAGACATATCATAAAACTTTTAAAAATACATTGTCCTAAATTCTGCCCTTCTCAAACTGCACAGAGCCAGCCAGGGGAGCCAAAGCAAATCCATAAGGGTGCCACAGCACATTTTAATTGTCAGAGGAAACACAGGGACAACTGTCAGACACCACACAAATTGCAGCTCTGAGATAATCCAGTTTCTACGTCAGATCTACTTACGTTCCTTTTGACGAGGTTGTATCTTTTTCCCAGTCTTATTAAGATACAATTGACGTATAAAACTGTATTCGTTTTAGGTGTACATCATGAAGATATACACGTACGTATTACGACAGCATCGTGAAACACTTTCAGATGTGTCTGTGATACGAAGCAAGAACTAAACAAGAATCAACATAAAACAAGAAATGAGGGTGGTAGTTCCATCTGACTAGAGTTGGAGTGGGCATGCAGGGCCCAACAGTCAGACACATACTCTTAGTAAATAATTGTAGGTATGTAAGAATAAAAGTGTTATTTTTCTTTTCACTCCATGTGTATTATTTTTCCAAATGGATTCCATGACGTTAAGGCATAAATACTTATTAAGTTCCTTGGGCCTAAATACTTAATAAATAGGTATACTATGTATTTTTTTGGCCTAAGGACACAGTAAAAAAATTACCAGACACTACGGTACTTGCTGTTTACAGAGACAGTTTGGGGACTTCTGCCTAAATGCTATGAAACTCTAGACATAAACTATACATTATTAGTGCATCTTGGCTCTTTGACAAAATTGAACAAAACAATTTTCATAAAATTTTATTTGACTATCACAAAAAGTATTTAACTTCCAAATATAATGAAATTCTTAATATTTACCCATTTTTTATGAAACTAAATACTGTTAGCCATTGTATAGGACTTCATAAAGATAAATTAAATCTTTAGGTCCGGAAGAATTAGTTTTTCCTTCTATCTTCGGTTTCATATTTTTGTAATTTACGAAAGTACAGACTTGTAGGCAAAGTGCCTCCTAACTAGTTGCCACAGAATTTATTCGTACGGAAATTTTTCTGCAGCCCTCTCTCCTGATGCATAAATATCATATGTAAAGTTTAACCTCGTTCATATAGGAAGAAACACCTGAGGCATGCCAATCAAGCCAAAATCTTTTATAAAATTGCAGGTGTGTGTTTTGTTTCCAATATCCAAGCTAGTACCAATTATTCAAATCAGCTTACTCTATGTAAATTAGTCTTTTCAGAAAACATCCTTAATCCAAGCATTTATTAAGTGAAATGGGATTTACTTCAACTAATGTCAGCACAGAGAGGGAAAACACATACAAGGGTAACCCTATTATAGCTTGAAGAACTGGGCTCTCCTTCGGCAAGAACAATGAGCTGGGTGTATGCATTTATTTATTTGAGAGGTGGGAGGGGGAGGGGAGAGGAAGAGAGAATCTTAAGCAGATTCACACCAAGCTCGGAGTGCAGAGCCCGAAAAGGGGTTCCATCTCACAATCCTGAGATCACGAGCTGAGCCAAAATCAAGAGTCAGACGCTTAACCGACTGAGCCACCCAGGCACCCCATGTAATTATTTTCTTGACTGTCCTTTTACAATTTTAATTTGATCCTACATCTTAAGGAAAAGAGAAGAGGCATACAATGAAGAAGCCTTTTTTTTCTATACCAGTCTGGCTTAATGATTAAGAAAGGGAGACATCAATTTCGCCACTAATTTCAAAAGGGACATATTTAAGGAAACCCGTACCTTTGTTTTTGGAAAGTAAGATAGTCTGATTTTCCAACTGGTGTGACTATTTCACTGCTCAAAATCAGAAAGAATTTTCGCTAGAAAATAGATAACCAACTTGGATTTTTTTTTTTCCCCATTAAATAGCAATGCATTTTTTTTTAAAGTAAGAGCCCTCAAGATTTACAATCTTGGGACATGAATCAAGCACAGGTTTTATAGTATTAAACTAAAGAAGTTTAACCAGGAGGTAAAGGTGAGGGCTTTGATGTCTGTTTGAAAAAAGTCTCAATTGCTCTATGTCATAATTAAAGAATAGCCTGAGAGAAAACCACTAATGTTTGGAACAAGTCCACAGTCACTGGTGACAGACTTACATTCTTTTATCTATGTTCAGACCTCGCATGTGCTAATTGAAAGCTGACAAACAAAAGCCTTATCACCCGGAAGCCTGAGAAAATGAGTTCTCACAATGTTCCTTTGAAGGTAGTGGCTCACATCCCATCCTCAATGGAAAGTGACACTAAATTTGGCAGATCCTGGTTTTTGGAACCCAGGAGAATAATACAGTCCTGGTAACACAAGGTACACAACCGAGGTTGGGTCAGGATGGAACCCACATTGTCAAAATGTCATACGCAGCCTAAGTCCGAAGCCAGGGTGAAGCTGGTGGAGGGGGATTTTGAGGAAAATGATGGAATTGATTATTCTATTTCTCGCTATTTTAATTTTTCTAAGACTTGTATTTTGCCAAGTGATTTTTCTTGTATGACTTTAATATATGAGACATTCATTCCAGACTCTAAATAAACATAAATAAACCTGAAACACATACTAGTTGTTACACATATATGCCACGTTATCACTAGCCTCCCAGTCTCAGATGAACCCTGCTAAAGGAATGACAAGATGATATTTTTGGTCCCCCTGACTTTTTGAATAATCAGTGCATAAGAAACTGCGAGACCTAAGTAAAAGTCACCCATAAAAAATGGGAACAAAATTAGAAAAGCCATCCTCTGCAACTGAAATTTATATTAATTAATGTGGAATGAATGTGATTAGCCTTCTGCAGGAGTGACCATCGAGAGGCATTTTGAAATGAGTTGTGCAAAAGATCGGGGCGTCTCTAAATCTCCTTAGGTCCCCAGTCCAAATATAAATCACTATAGCCTGGGCTTTGACTTTGGATAATCTGGATGACTACACGCTTATAATAAATGAAGACACAGTGACGTGCACTGAACTGTGCACAAAGTTTAGAAAATGTAAAGTCAAAGAAGAATCATTTGTTGGGGTTTATTTAGAGAGACCTGGAAGATGTGTCATTAGAAACACATACTCAGCGGTAAATAAAGCAGGAGTGACTCTCCCGTTTTTGCCACAACCCCAAGAAATACTCTCTTCAAGGCTACTCAATTAATTGTACCATCATCTCATAGGTTCATGTTTGCCTGACAACGCCTTGTCAATGAGGGTTTTCTAGGGACAAGAAAGGCAAATCCCCACTGAATATTAAGTTAGCGCTTGTTTATAAATAAATCCATGAGACTTGTTAGCCTAAAGTCAGTCCCCAGGAGCTCAGCTTTCCTAAGTGAACTGAGAGCATCAAGTTTCTTGAAACTGGATTTGGGACCCACCAGGCTTTCCTATCAGTCCACAAAAGAACCCTGCTTGAGCAAATGTGCAAAACGGTTCAAAAGTGATGCATGGAGTATGTCATTAAACATTTGTCAAAACCCATAGAATGAACCCTAATGTAAACTACGGTCTTTGGGTGATACTGATGTGCCAACGTAGGTTCATTGATGGCAACAATCATACCCTTCTAGGGCAGACTGTTAACAGCAGGGAAAGATGTGCTTGTGGGGGCAGGGGGTATGTGCTACTTTCCATTCAGTTTTGCTGTGAACCTAAAACTACTCTAAACAGTAGTGTACTTGAAAAAGGAAAAAGTAATGCCTATAACCAGGAGTTAAGACTCACACTTCGGAGGCAAAGAGACCTGGAAGAAAATCCTGAGACTGGCCCTGGTTGGGTGACATTTGTCCTCGCTAAGCTTCAGCCTTTTTATCTGTAAAATGGAGGAAATAAATATGCATCTTTGGTGTTATGACAGTTACATGAAATCATACACGTAAAGCATGTAGAAGGGCGCCTGGCACAGAGTAAGATTTCATCATTTCCAAGCTCTGCCCAAAATAAATCCTATTGGGCCTGAGTTAGAAGTTATTCTTCACACCAAAACGTATATAGTTCACTCTAACCATCTGAGAGCCTGCGCCCCACAGAGTAAAAAGCAAGAGATGGCAGGCTAGGGGCGCCTGGGTGGCACAGTGGTTAAGCGTTTGCCTTCGGCTCAGGGCGTGATCCCAGCGTTGTGGGATCGAGCCCCACATCAGGCTCCTCTGCTATGAGCCTGCTTCTTCCTCTCCCACTTCCCCTGCTTGTGTTCCCTCTCTCGCTGGCTGTCTCTATCTCTGTCAAATAAATAAATAAAAAATCTTAAAAAAAAAAAAAAAAAAGAGATGGCAGGCTACAACAGCAGGCCCCTGGAGAAAGAAAGCATCCCCAGGTAATAAGCTGTTAGGGTTAAAAATATTGCAAAGCATATTGGCTGCATCAAACTTTCTTATTAAAGCATCTGATATAGGGGCACCTGGCGGGCTCAGTCGGTGGAGCATGGGACTCTGGATCTTGGGGCTGTGTGTTCAAGCCCCATGTTAGGTGTAGATATTACTTCAAAATGAAATCTTTAAGAGCGCCTGGGTGGCTCAGTTGATTAAACATCTGCCTTCGGCTCAGGTCATGATCTTAGGGTCCTGGGATTGAGCTCCCACCCCATGAATATAAATATAAATATATAAATATGTAAAATCTTTTAAAAAATAAAGTAAAATAAAATCTTTTTTAAAAAGCACATCTGATGTAAACTTTATTATACTGAACCTAAACTACGTGCCAGTCTTAAATGATGGAAATCCGGAAATTCATAAGGTTATGCATTCTATCCTCTAGGGACTCAAAGAACAGTGAAGAAAACCAATAATCATAAAAAAAACAGATCATAAAAGGTGCAGCAGAGCGCTACCCCACACCAACAAAAATTCTTCCCTGATCAGCATAAAAGTCTCTAAAGAGGAAGTAACAGGTGAGTCTTGAGAAATACTGCGCTCAGAAAATGCTCAAGGAAAAGAAATGCACTGAACAAAGCCCCGATCGTGAAGAGCTTGCAACTTTCATGTGAGGAACTGGAGCAATAGAAGTCAAAGAGGCAAAGCACTACTTTTAGAGGATGCTAATAAGAATTAGTGTTTAAAAGAAAAGTATTCCATAATCTCATAGGTACAGCACATGCTGGGCTTACAAACACAAACAGTGACAAATAGATTTCTTTACCGCAGGATTTCTTAGCACTTTTAACATGCAATTGTATATTGTGCATCTCCAAGAGGAGAATTTGATGTGGCACATTTTCCAAACTTATCTGACTCAGAACATCTTTTTCTCATGCTCCTCACAGGATATGTCATTCAATCCATTCTAGGAGATGAGGCTGTTGTCTAAGAAGAGTCAATAAGGAGTCTCAGCAGAAGAAGGTGAACAAACTCCACGTGCATATCCCAACAATCTGCAGGATAAAGTTTGAACTCCTCGTCCTGCCCTCCCAGCCCCTCCCGGCTTGGCCACGTACCACCTCTTCATCCACACGTTTCAACTCCCTCCGTGTTCTCCAACCTGGACAAACTGGACATTTCCTTTTTTCCTAAGCTTGTTTTAAATCCCCTTGCTTCTAAGCTCTTGAATGGTCTCCTTTTAAATTCTACTTGTCTTTCAGGATACATCTCGAAGACTACTTCTATTAAGTCTTTCATGATCCCCCGAAATCACATTAATAACACACCCTGTGTGTGTTGCTTTTATTTCTGGCCAGCCCATATTCCATTCTATTTTGTCTAACAGATGGCAGTGCTCTTGTGCAATGGAAGAAAGTTGGGGGTGGGGAACAATGGTAACCACTTGCCAGAAGCACCCAAGTACCAGTTCCAAATTTTTCCTTCTATATCACTGCTTCCTCTTCCTTCGCCCAGTGACTGCCCTACCTCACCCACACACACACACACACACAGCAAAGGGGACCAAAATATCACTCACTTCACACAAATGTGCAGAGAAATGTCAGCTTCTTTATTTTGTCTGTAACCAATCTAATCTTTCTCATTAGCACCCACCTGCTGAGTATTGATAAATCTGAGTTTATTCCAATCTTGTAAATCAGTCTACTTTTTTCTAGAGAACCCAGTCTTTTCTGGATAAATGTCCAGGTCCTCTCTCTTCCTTCTCTCCTGCAAGAGGGCATCTGGGCAAATAAGGTGTGTTTCCTGTGTCCTCCTGACAGTAGGGGGAGGTCTGGGATTTATATTCCCCATCCTCATGCTTTTCTCTGAACTGGCAATCATAGACACACCACTGAGCCTGCCCCTGGGTGTTCTGCTGTTAAATTTGGCAGCGGTTAAATTCAACAGGTGGTAGGATTCATGCTCTGCCCTCTGTTTCCTTAAGCCCTCGTGACTGATTTAAGCCCATCTTCTCTCATTGAAGCAGTCAGTCCAGGCCCAGGCGGTTTATCCGTGACTCTCAGCTACAAGGACACCTCCACTCTGCACAGCAATCCTTGGCCTGCCAGAGTCTCACTTCATTCACTCTTCCCCCTCCCCTCTGGGGCCTGCAAGATAACCTGGGACTCCACCCAAATAGGACAGCTTGGGAGGGCTCAAGTCAGTAGGTGCTCAATAAAAATCTGAATTCTAAGAAGAAAAGTTTTACACATTTTCATGTGACCAGTGCCCGTGATATTATTTTCAAGAAGATCTTGCTAAATGAAAATATAAATTTTATCCGAAGATGTCAATGTTTCTTATAACCATTTTAACATATACAAATTTATTTCTTACTTGTTTTATCATCATCACCATCCATTTTACAGGACCATTGTTTTACAGTAACAAGACCCTACCCTCAGATACTTTAGATTTTAAGAACAATAATCATGATATAGATATATGAATGAGGAATAAGCAAGAGCACCATGTTAGCAGGAGCAAGGCTCCTGCCCACAGTTATTTTAAATTTTAAGAAAAACAGTTATGGTATAGATTAAAATGAGGAATAAGCAGATAAGAATACTTGAACAAAATATAACCTTTAAGTCAGCAGGAAGGTCAAGACACAAACAGTCTGAGAATGAGATGAGGGAAGCAAAGGCATGAGACAAGTGAACTATGGAATGTAGGCAAAGTAGGATCAGGGAGTCTCTGTCATTGGTTATTCTCCATAAAAGTAACAGTACAACATTATTCAAAGGATGTAAAGCATCTCTAAGAGTGACCTTAAGCTCTTCTCCAAATATGAGACTATTTGAATGAAATCCAAACTGACAGAATCTTTCAAATAGTTCTCTAAAACATAGGTTCAGAAAAAAGAAAATTAAAGAGAAAAGAAAATTAAACCCTTTCTAATACGCTAATCAGATCTTCTCTTACTCTTCTGTATTAGTTCACAGGTCAGAGATTGGCTTCCAGCTTCCTGCTAATTGTGACATTAGCAGAATGTAACGCTTGCTTTTGAAGGAAAGGGAAATCCAGACAGCTTTTAGCATCTGAGTAATTAATCGTTTAGTAGGTAGTAGTGGATGTTGAGTCAGGGGAGGAGGATTAGAAATCATTTTAATAGTGGATCAAAGGAAGTCAGGAGCTTTAGATATCATTTTCCTTCCTGGGTATATCCCAGACGTTGTCATTAAGAAAAAATTATATCTGATACAGAGTCAGTTCATTGGTTTATTTCTTTTTATTTTTCATTTTAAGTCAAGTCTTCCCAGAAGATTGCTGTACCACGTAAGTATGAAGCCAAGCATAAACTATTTCATCACACCAAACACCATCTCTTTTCCTCTGAAAGGTGTTGAAAGGTTCATTTAATCCAATGACTCAAATACAAACTTTAACAATGCATTTTATATGACACACAATTTATCTAGGTTTTAAAAAATGCATTGGAAGAATACCTTTGTACATTTCACCGACCCTGAGAGAACCCCAGTTACTTTAGATTATATGGATATTGTGCTACAACCTAACTGTAAACTTTTATCTCCAATTAACTTCTGCCTATGATCAATTTAAACCCTCAGAGAAGGTGAGAGAGGTAGTAAGTCAGGCAAAGGGTTCCTCCTGGAATAAGGCAGCTCTCAATCAGCTTACAAGTATCAAAGGACGAGAAAAGCTGCAGAAAGCAAGGGATCTTGACTTCATTCAGCCTACACTCAGCCTGGTGGGCATGAAGTGGCAAGTTGGGCTGAAACATACAACATTCCAAGCAGGCAAAGGCACAAAGAGAAGGTCCTGGCCAGTCCTCCCCAAGCTCACCAAGCATGGACTCCATGTAGCCACCGGGGTTCAGGATCAGAAAAGCCAAACAGTAGAGGGCATTCATTAGCACAATGAGAACAGAGCAGAAATAAAACCCCACAGCCTGTACAAGTGTATGCATGTCAGCCGGAAGAAGGCGGTATATCACAGATGACCAATAGCTGATCCAATAATAAGAGAGCCGAGGTCCACTACAAGTGAAGCCAAAGGAAAGATGAGAGACAAGACGTCCCCTCCCAAAGTGAGCTGTGTCCACAGTGCTTGCAGATCAGCACAACTCTTTGGGAAAGGCAGAGAACTTCCTTCCACATGCCTATCATCCTTTCTCACAGAGAACATCTCCTCTTGATGGTGCGCACGTTTGTAACATGCTAAGTTCTACAAGCATTTAATTGGCACCTGTAGCACTAACTCTTCCAGAAAGATAATATTAGACCCCACTGAGTGCTTGTTCTGGGTTAGCTAATACCACTAACAAGTCTGCTGCTCTCCACTAAGCCACATCAACTACTCCTAGTCACAATGTCCCATGGCCCTCTGTGTCCTGGGCTCCTGCTTACAACAGACAGAAGGAGGATATCCAGCAATTCCAGGTCATAGTCCCTCATTAAGGTAATGATCTGGTTCAGGGTCAAACGCTGGGCTTCACATTTAAATCAGCTGGGGGAACGCCTGCAAAACAACCAGAGTCTGGGAAAGGCCTGGATGTGGATATTTCTTAGAGCTTCCCAGAAGAATGTCACGTGCCCCCAGGGTTATATGTATGATTGTCCAAACGAAGGAATGACACACAGACAGCAGTAAAGGAGAGAGCTTACAGTTTTTCAAATCAAGGAGCGCTCTGAAACCTGCTAACTCCTGTGTAACAAAGGATAGTTCATACCCTCCAGAAAAAATGATTGTAAACTGGTTTGTCTGTTTGTTGCTTTTGGGGGGTTGTTGTTAACATATCAGCAGCCCATCATGGATATGTCTAAGAATCTCCTAGCCAGGAAACCTCAGTGGTATGTATTCATTTAACCCAGACTTCAATGGACCACACAGAGTGCAGACCAACCCTACCATAGCCTTGCAGACAATCACCAGGTGATTGATTCTATCCCAAATCCCCCATCCTGTCCTCTGCTGCCCTGGAGGTCCTGAGCGGTTCATATTCCTCCTTTGCAACACTTTCCGCTTTTCTGCGCCACTGTCATCGGTATCCCTTCTCCTACAGCTCCCACTGTCGGAGGCTTATTGACCAGCCACGGTGTCAAACAGGAGACAGGGTCCTCGAGATAGTATCTCATGCCTTCCCTGGCCACGCAGGTTGGGTTAATTAAACTTCCCACATGCTGAAACTCTCTCAGACTCCATGCTTGCCTGTTTTCTTGCCAATATACCCAACATAACGCACCATGAGAATAGCACTAGATTTTTAGCCATTATTCTATCCCCAACAATTTCTCTTTCTCTCTCTATTACAAAGCAGAACACGCTTAGAGGGAGTCCACCTAGAGGCAGCCTGACACTGAACAATACCGCCTGATTTCAAATCCTGCCTGTCACTTCCTGGCTATTGGACCCTGGGCAAGTTTCTTAGCCTCTCCATGCAAGCATTTCCTCCTCTGTAAAATAAGGATAATTAATAAATGACAATAAGAAATAATAAATGTGTTACTCATTATCAAGTGTTTAGAACAGAACGTGACATTGATGACCAGTGGTCCTGGTTTGCCAAGGACTGCGGGGGCTCCCAGGATGCAGAACTTTCAGTGCTAAACCTGAGTAGGTCTCAAACAAACCAGGATGAGTTGGTTACCTTACTTGGCACGTAGTAAGCACTACATGCATGTTAGCTTTCTTTGATTGATGTACTTGATGATACATGGAAAGATGGTTCTTTTGGACCATAACTAGATTGTCACAGATCTCTAATATCTGCTACTTTTCCAAAAGTCAAGTCATTTGAGCAAGATGCATGCTGAGACCAGGACTATCAGTGTGCTTATGGATTCCTTTGTCTTCAAACTTATCCAAAGTAGACGCCTGAATCATTTCTGTTCCATCCTCCCCAAGGTTTTTACTTAAAATCACCAACTCATTTCTCATTGGTTTATTTACTTCAGGCCTGCTTGTTAGAAATGGGCTTACCTCATGTTGGCTCATTTGTTTGATCTTGTTTAATGAAGCAAATTTTTGTAACACTAGGAGGTAAAATATTATTACTGTCAACAGCACCCAATGTTATTTGGCTTTGCATCACAGCGCTTGCTATGCATAAACAAATGGCATTTCTTCACCTTTCCTCCTCTCTCAAAGCTACATAATCACAAACAATATTAAAAATAGCTCTTATGTACTGGCCTAAGCTCACAGTGATAGGTTTACATGTACTATAATTAAAAAGTAATGTGAATTTTCACAAACACAACAGAACTTAGCCTTGCAAAATGATGTTGTCACCCTGGAAGGAAACAACAGGGAGTGTAAAAAGCAGCAGAACTTCAGTGCCAGATAAATCCCAACTCCACACTCGTTCCAAGGGATCTTAGATCACCTAACCATTTTGATTCTGTTTCCTTATCTGGGTGACAGGGATCATACTTGCATCATAGGATTCTGTGAAGATTAAATGGGAACAATGTATATTCATCACTGAGCTGCCTTCTTCTTTCTTTTAAATCGAAGTTATCCTGGGGTAGAAGAGGCACCAAGCCATTCCAGAGAGGATGCTGCTACACAAAATATTTTGGAATTGCTTATACCTCAGCCTGGTAAGTTTCTAAACAAACAAAAATTCACGCTGACTCCAGTTTGAGGACTAAAGTGGAGGCCCCAAGTATGGCAACACGCTCTGTAGTAAAAATGTGGCTCCCAAGTAATAAGGGCCGCTCCTAATCACGTCTAATCTGGCACTGCCCAAATGGAATCAATTTGTGTGCAAATAAACTCTTAAAATGTTTAATATGTCTCAATTTATCTTTTAACAGTTCTAGTGTCAGAAAAGGGAACCAAAGGAGACCCGCAACAGCCCCCAGGAGCAAAAAGCAACAAGATGTACCTTGAACTCTCCCGCTTTCTTGCTGCCTCTGGAAATGGCGGAAAAGCCGTTCCTGGGGTTTGGATCCTTGCTCCAAAGCTTTTGCATTACCAGTGTTCGGACTTATTTGGGCCTCCCCTGCCCCTGCCCCTTCTGGTTCCAGGAACTGGCCGCAGTCAGACTGGGTCGGGGGTTGGAGTGGGTCCGACTTAGAAACCGAACCGATATCAGGCTGGGTGCGACTTCAAAACCACACCGGGTCGAGCGTTAGCCTGGGTCCATGCTTAGGAACCAGACTGGGACCTGGACGGACTGGGTCCAGGGACCGACAGGGTCTGACTTAAAAACTGGACTGGATCTAGGGTTAGGCTGGGCCCAATTTAGAAACCGGATTGGGTCCAGGAAAGACTGGGTCTGGGAACGGCCAAGGTCCGACTGAAAAACTGGACTGGATCAAGGTCAAACTGGGCCAGATTGGGTCCAGGGAGGACTGGGTCCAGGGATACACCGGGTCTGACTTAGAAACTGGGCTGGATCCAACTTAGAAACTGGACTGGGTCTAGGACGAACTGGGTGTGACTTAAAAACCGGACGGGGTCTGAGGACAGACTAGGTCTGACTTAAACTGGATTGAGGCTAGTGTGAGGCCTCAGGTGAAAAAAATTTTGTTTTAATGCTGAGCAAGTAGACAGAACAACCCATGGGATTGTTCATACTGCCAGGAATATTTACATTTCTCCCAGATAAAACCTGACAACGATTTTTTTTTTAAGTACCCCTGTGGTCAGAAGTTGGCCACATTGGGAACTAATATTTAGAGCCTGATAGGAACTTTTTTTTTTTAAGGCCTTCTCCCCTAAGCTAAAATGAAACTATGTACCCAGAAGGAAAGAAAAACATTCTGAAGCCATTGTCGAAGAATTTACTAAAACTTTCCAAAGAAACACAGCTTTCAATCTAGAACACAGGAATCTTTTGATTTCTGTCTTAGTCGAAGATCTTCTCCCTGATATAAAGAAGCAAAGTGAGGATAATGTAGTAGGATGACTAGGTCAGTATCTTGATATAATTCAAGTTGCAACCCAATTCTTTGAAGAATTTAAAATAATTGTACTTGCCTTCTAATTGAGTCTCTATGAGAACAAAAATGCAGCTCTAGAAAGAATCCAAACCCCACCTGTCCTTTTTTTACTGATCCTCAAAACTCCTCTATTTACCTTAAAAGGCTTGCAGGTATTGTAAAAGATCTAAATTGAAGAAACAAAAGCCCTTCTTGGAGAAAACTTACACTTTTTTCTCTGTGCCTTTGAGCTGTAAATGTTCCACTTTTTAAAAAATCTTATATAGAAACTCAAAGCCATTTCTTGAAACGCAAACTTGTAAGAGGTCATTCTTATAAGAAAAATAAAAAAGCTATTTTGAAATTAAGCAAATGAAAAATCTTAAAGTCTTTCCCACA
Organism: Ursus arctos; assembly: GCF_023065955.2. Taxonomy (NCBI): domain Eukaryota; kingdom Metazoa; phylum Chordata; class Mammalia; order Carnivora; family Ursidae; genus Ursus; species Ursus arctos. The sequence goes on along the minus strand of NW_026622985.1, from coordinate 63,558,811 downwards.
AATATTAGTAAAATTTTTAGCCATCTGTCTTAGCAACATTTTTCTAGATGTGTCTCTTCAGGCAAGGGAAATAATAGCTAAAATAAACTATTGGGACTACACCAAAATAAAAAGCTTTTGCATAGTGAAGGAAACCGTCAACAAAATGAAAAAGCAACCTACTGAATGGGCAAAGATATTTGTAAATAGCATAACTGACAAGGGGTTAACTTCCAAAATAAAGAACTTATAAAACTCAACACCAAAAACCCCCAAGTAATTGATTACAAATGGGCAGAGGATCGGAACAGACATTTTCCAAAGAAGAAATACAGATGGCCAACAGATACATGAAAAGATGCTAAACATCAGGAAAATTGGGGTCATCAGGGAAATGCAAAGAAATACCACAATGAGATATCACCTACACCTGTCAGAATGGTTAGACCAAAAAAAGGGAAAGAGAGAAAGAAATAAGAAATAAGTGTTGGCAAGGCTGTGGAAAAAGAACCCTTGTGCACTGTTGGTGGGAATGCAAATTGGTACAGCCACTATGGAAAGTGGTATGGAGTTTCCTCAAAAAATTAAAAATAGAAACACCATACAATCCAATAATTATGTTACTAGGTATACCCCCAAAAAAACCCCACGAAAACACTAATCCACAAAAATTTATACACCTCTATGTTTATTGTGGCATTATTTTCAATAGCCAAGATATGAAGTAAACCAAGTGCCCATAGATAGATGAATGGATAAAGAAGATGTGGTATATAATAATAGATTATTATATATATGTATATAGAATAGAATATATATAATAAAATATATATATATTTATGTGTGTATATATATATATATATATAGAATAGAATATTACTCAGCCATAAAAAGGAGTTCTTGCTATTTGTGACAACATGAATGGACTTAGAAAGTATTGTGCTAAGTGAAATAAGTCAGAGAAAGATACCATATGATTTCACTTACATATGGAATCTAAAAAACAAAACAAACAAACAAAAAGCAGAAACAGACCCATAAATACAGAGAACAAACTGGTGGTTGCCAGAGGAGAAGGAGTAGGGAGATGGGCAAACTTGGTGAAGAGTTGTAAGAGGTAAAGGATTTCAGTTTGGAACAAATGAGTCACAGGGATGAAAGGTACAGCATAGGGGATAGAGTAATGGTATTGTAATAGTGCTGTGTGGTGATAGGTGGCAGCTATGCTTGTGGTAAGCACAACATAAGTAGAGAGTTGTAGAATCACTATTTGTACACCTGAAACTAATATAACATCATGTCAACTACCATTTTAAAAAAATGAGTAACTCTAAAAAAAATGTTCAGCTGTTTGAGCAGTTAACTTTAACTTACTCTGTCTGCCAGAAAAACAATTTGTATCCAACCATTATTTTATAAACTAGGGAGTTTTGCATCATCATCATACCTGTCTCATGGCTAAAATTTCTTTTTCAAAAGATTTTATTTATTTGAGTGAGAGTGAGCGAGAGAGAGAGTATGAGTGAGTGCACAAGCGGCGGGGGGGGGGGGGGGCAAAGGGAGCTGGAGAAGCAGACTCCCCACGGAGCAGGGAGCCCAATGCAGGACTCAACCCCAGGACTTAGGGATCATGACCTGAGCCAAAGGAAGATGCTTAACCAACTGAGCCACCCATGTGCCCATCATGGCCAAAATTTTTAAATGAAAGCTATGAGATCTCTATGTGTCTATGTTATAGATGTGTGATATTTTTCTACCTCTGGGTGGTATTGCCAGAGTTAATCTGTAAAGAGCTCTATTTAATTGACTTAAAGACAAACAAGCATTTAAATAAATCAAGTATACTCTCAGAAATATAGAATCTAACCCCAATGTTTTTCAAGTTTACATGATGTAGGCTAATCTTCAGTAAATAAACGCTACTTTAAGTTTATTGGCTTAATTAAAACAGGCATGTCATTGGAGTTATCAGCACTAAGTATAACACTTTTATTCTACTTAGGTTTACTAAAAGTCCCATAAGCTCATGTTATCTCTGTTACAGAATTTGTATTAGAAAGAAAATAACTTAAGATGATGGCTAGCAGTTTAATTCTCATGAAATTTTCATAAGTTCCCTAAATACGATTGTTAAGAACAAGTAAAGTAAATAGGTATAAATAAAATAAAAGTTTATAAATAAACTTTTCAATAATAATTATGCTTTATGGTATGTCTACTTAATAATAATTTCCAAAATCTTCTTGGTAACTTGAAATCTTGAAGTTATACTGAGATAAGTTGAATGATAGCTATTCACTGAGTATCCAGAGCATTTCCAAATAAGATAAAAACCTATAAAACTTACAAAATGTTGCTGAAACATTAATTACTGAACATAGGTTATCCACTGTTGGCTTCCTTTCTTACAGAGGAACTAGAAATATTTGGGTCTATTAGTAAATTAGTCTACTAGTCTATTAGAATGCTAGTATAGCAGACAGTCCACAATTGCTTGCTTCCTAGTTTTCACTAGGAATAAAGGATTCTAAGGGTTAAGAATTCTAATCAATATATGGGATTAAAAGTACTTAGAAATAATAAGGGTGAAAGGAAACAACTGTGTAGGAAAAGTAGGTAAGGAAAATAGAACGAACAACTGGTTTTCCAGCATGAGAAAGAGAAAAAACATAAGACAAAATCTGATTGGATATTTTTAAAAATTATAGAAGATACATGGACAAGGAATCTTTGAAAAGTAATTTTATGTGTGGTTAAGGTAACTAAAATTGGAATGGATTTATTTAAGTTTTGAAAGAATGAGTTTTAATATCGAAAGTACTTTGGTGCAAAATTAGAATTTGGTTTTCTCTCTGTTAAAGGGTGACAACAATTTCTTGGTCTGCTCTTGATAAGAGATGTGTGTAATCTCCCTGGAAAGCAAGATTCGTGTCTTACCAAAATAATTTACTATGTTTTATGTTGTGTTTATCAGGTCTTCGATTACTTAAGAAAAGCCAGTCTTCTCAATATTAAGAGCTAAGTTTTATTCACAGCTATGTGTAACCTTGCGTATTTGCCTTCAAAATCTTCTGCTGTCACTCAAGTTAAATAGGTATTATTTCATAATGAGCTGAGATCCTATGTAGTCCAATGTTCAAACTTTCCGACATTTTGACAACTTCTTAAACTAGTTTTCTAAATGGAGTCTTTCTGACCCAAAGTCACTCTGAGATTTCCTAAAAGATGTCTGAAAAATCTCAAAGGATTTGTCTCACCTTGTAAAATAGAGATGTTAAACTACTTAGGTTTATTTGGTGGTTTATTTGGCATGTTAAATTATGTGAGAAGCATTGTCAGATAAGAAGGAATGATAAACCTTCTTAGGTTATCTGTGTATGGATATATGTTACTAACATAGGCATCCCAGAAATTATCTGAAGTTTACAGAAACTTGTCGATACTCTCATTGTCCAATTATTATCCTAAGTTATTGTCTGTCACAGAAATAACTACATTTCCTTGTCAAATGAATTCTCATCTGGTCTTTAACCATGGACATTTTTAAGGTCTTTTTGTCATTTACAGTTATTGTGTTACTCTAATGCTTTTGCAAAGGTGCTTTATGTTCAGAGAGATTCATGAAAAGGACTCTGACAAGTACTCTAGAATATAGGTTTCTGATAACTTTAAGATCATAAAATTGAACTAGATAAGAATTTCTAGAGCCAATGAAAAAACTGGATTCAAGCAGAACAAGAATTAACAATATGGTATTAAATGAACTAATGAGGATAATTATATTTTGTATAAATTTTTCTTTGAAATATTACTGGTTCCTTAATATTTTATTTTGCAGATTTAAGAAAAACTTTTTTTCTTTTCTCATAAGCTATCTGTGACTTACAGTAATTGTATAAAGTGTATCTATGTAAACAGAATTGAAACATTTACGAGGTGTCTGTCAGTCCGGAGAGCATGCTACTCTTTATCTCGGGGTTGTAAGTTCGAGACCCATGATGGATGTGGAGATCACTAAAAAATAAAATTTAATTTTTCTCCCTTCCTGATTTCTCTAGAATTCAGAAACTCATTGAGTATTCTTATTTTCATGGCAACATAGTTACTTGTGGAAGTTCAATGAGAATCTGTTGTCCTTGTAACAGGACATAACTGGAAACTAAGGCTTTGACTAGAATGTCATATTTGAGAATATGCATGAAATCAGATATAACCGGACAGTTTTAAGGAACTAAGGTTGACATTATAGAGCCAATAAAAGCCCCTTGGAAAAACCGGTCTTGTACTTGCTTACAGGGTTCCCAGCAATCTTACCACCTGACTATGAAAAGTCACTTCCTGGCAGGCCCAGGAACCTCAGGCTATCTAGGCAACCTCTCAAAGACAGGAATTCACCCAAATCTTTAGGTATTACAGGCAAAGTCTGATGGTGGGTTCTTGGCTTGGCTTCTAAGTCTGGAGAGGCTTTTAAAAGTCCAATCTAAGGTTCCTTATGAAAAGTTCCAGCAGGGACGCCTGGGTGGCTCAGTCGGTTAAATGTCTGCCTTTAGCTCAGGTCATGATCCCAGAGTCCTGGGATCGAGTCCCGCATCGGGCTCCTTGCTCAGTGAGGAGCCTGCTTCTCCCTCTGCCTGAATCTCTCTCCCACTCTCTCTGACAAATAAACAAAAAAAGTCTTTAAAAAAAAAGAAAGAAAGAAAGAAAAAGAAAAGTTCCAGTAAAGCAGATTTAAAAAGAGCCTCTCTGGATGATCATAACTCTTGCTGCACTTATGTAAATAATCAGGCCAATAGACTTATTTTATAAACAAATTAGCCTTGCTGTGATTATCTTTGATAGAAATGACAGAAATTTTAGAGGAAAGAATTATGTTTCAGTATAAAATTATAGCACAACTTTGCAGGTACCAGATCCTAGTCCTGGTCGTTGTCTTTGAGGTTTTGTTATATAACTATAAACCAAACCGGATCAGTAATTTTTCTATTTTCCTCTAATATCCTACAACTCTCCAGACTAATATTTTCAATTTCCTCCCCCTCTCTGATTTCGAATCAGTAAGAACAAAGACTGCCCTTGAACACTTTAGAAGGGGCCATACCCGGTCCTCCTCACTCTCCAAATAGCAGCCAAACTGTAGGTACTTGACCCCTGGGTCCACATCCCCCAATCAAAAAGGGACCCTTCAGTTACACACTAGCTGGAGATCTTAAATTTAAATTGATGAGGAAGGTTTCTGCCCAGAAGCAGACAGTATCTTGAAGTAGACAGCTCTCCCGAGATCACAGATCAAGATCTTTATTTCCAATATAAAACCTTTATTCCTTCTGCCATTTTGCTACTTGCTTTTTCTCTCTGTTCACACATGGGAAGACAATGCTCCTTAACTTTGGCAACGATCATTGAATCTACTGGTGAGACTGTAGCTGCACAACAGTCCCTAGATTTTCTTCCTAAGGTGGGTTTAGATAATAGAATTGCTTTAGAATACCTGTTGGCTGAACAAGAAGTCCGCGCTGTGGCAAATATCTTCTGCTGCAGCTGGATCAACACCTCTGGTATTGTAGTAAATGCAGGAATTTAACAAACAAGCCACTTGGCTGAAACAAGCTGATGCTCCTTTAGGTACATATTTTGATTTATTTCATATCAGATGGTTTGGTTGATGGGGGCCCTGGCTAAGGAGCAGGCATCAATCTCTGTATGATCTTCCTAATAGTTATCTTTGTAGTCTCCCTGACGCACTCTGTTCTAATAGGTCTTAAATGCATGTTCATAAGCATCAGCAGTACATTGGATGGTCTCACTGTACGTGAAGAAACAGAAACAAGATGAACAACGAGATGAACTGCAAAAGCAATTCTTCCCCAGATCTGACATCACAACCTGTGAGTTTCACAATGAGACAAGAGCAACTTGACTCTGACGGTGACTGAGAGTGGCATTAATACCAAATTTTTGGTCACTCTCTCAAGTATGAGAGGATGACCAAAAGGTGGGAATTATCAAATTAACTAAACAAGGAAACCATTAGACTGATGTGGCTCTAATGCCATGGCAGCCTATGCAAGCAAACCCAAATCCAAGCCTGAAATGCTTCAAGGCTGCAAAATCAAAGCCTAAGAATGAGTAATCACAAACAGCCAATGAGGCTCTATGCAATAGCCAATCAATAACTTCCTCCCTTCTGCCTTTTCTCTATAAAAGTCTCTCCCGGAGCTCCTGACAGTAGAGCCCTCCTAATCACTTTGGGTTTGGTGCTGCTGGTTCCAATTGATTTTTGCTCAAAAAAAATCTTAAAACAAACAAATAAAGTCATAAAGTAATAAATAAAGTAGAAAGGAGAAGTAGATCAAAAACTAACTCTGAGGCAATTCTGATAGACGGTTTCCTAACCCCAATGATTGCTTCTATGTTCGTTTTTTAAAAAAACATATTTACTCTCATCTCTTTTATATAATTAAAATTAATTCTGATTTCAGACATTGACTTAGATACTCTATTCACCACTGATGCTTGATATGTCCTAAACCAAAGTTGAAAATTTTTTCTTATGTACATTCTTCAAAGTTTGCATAACAATGAATAAGGTTGCATGTATTACACATTACTCTTGCTGATGGCTACCTGACGGCAGATTTCCACAGCCAGAATGAAGAATAGATTGGTGTTTCTCATCTTGACATTTAGGATAAAATATCCACATAAAGCAGTTAAAAATCTTTTGGTTTCTGTGTGACTAAATAATATGCTTGCATCAATATCTGTTCACTTTGCTGTGAACTCTTGCCCTCAATATGCATTATCAGAAACAGTGAAACATGTTCCCACTTCTCTTATTTCTCCAAGGAAGAAGCTTTTCTACTAGTACCAGCTGCCATGACTGTCTCAAAGAAAAAAATATGCTCTTGGCCACAAAGATAAATTATAGAAGAATTAAAAAAAGTTAGGTTTACTGATTTAAGAGCCACTTGGTGAGCTTTCAGACCTCAATTAGGCTGTGATTTGAGAAAAAGAAAATGAATTTTCCAAGCAATTAGGTGGTAATAGATCTAATGGCTTTGGGGGGAAAGAAATGGGTATTTTTAACTTTGACAACTGGCTGCCATTCATTTGTTATATAACCTCTTTTGATAAGTATTTTTGCTCCAAATACCTTTTATAATTATCTGAAAATGCCTTTTGCAGGGAATTATAAAGAGTAACAACCACAAAGGAGACAGGCATTCTGCCCTACAGAGTCAATGGCATTCACTTTTCTAAAAACATCTCACGTTAATTTCATAATACTCATTTTAAAAGGTCCAAAAATATGTGCTTACCGATAAACCATATGGTCTCAGAAGGATATTTTACAAGATAATGTGTCAGCTTTCATAAACTTCCACAGGGGACCCTTTTCCTTTTGAAAGGAAAAAACCTGACATTGAAAACACAGTGGAATTTGAACATGAAAAGATTTTTTAGCAGCATGAGAATGTAATAGAATCCAACAAAATCAGTGTATTTCATATTAAAGTAAAGCCCTGTCTTCAGCTCATTCATGGGACAAAAGAACAAACCATTGGTTACAATGATGTAGCTGGGGTATTCAAAGTTAATGGAGATTTAAGTTCCTCATTTACTTATTGTTAAAGGAAAGGCTAAGATTGATTCACCTGAAAATAGAGCTGTTTTTCTATACCTTATGCTATGGGCAAAATATTTTTTTTAAGCTTTTTTGTTCACGGTGTGCAATTTTCTTCATTACTTAACCCCACTTTTTCCCAACCAAGTCTATAGAATGTCGAAATGTGCCCTACGAAGCCTCACAAAGATGGAAATCCTCCATCCACCACTTTCGTATGGGCAGGGACTAAATTATTTGAGCTTTATTGCCTTACTTCTCTAGGCCCCAGAAGCTTGGCCTCTCTAACCCTCAAATAGCACTAATACTTGGCTTTAGGGGAGCAGAAAATATTTCAACCTAATAACTGAATGAGATTTCTCTAAAAGAGGACATAAAAAATTAAAACACATAATGGTCGAACCTAAAACTTGGCTCGAGACAAAAGAAGTTTAATGTCCTCTTTGCTGGCCTCAGAGTAATTGTTCATGAAATGGGGATTTTCTGAGATCATACCATCAATCAATCAATGACTAATGAGTGGAACAATAGCCAACTGATTCAGTCACTTTAGCCACACTGATAACGAATATTGAATTCTAAATCCAAATCATTCAGGTGGTGATTTGGTAGTGTTTACTCAAACCACAAAACCAACAAGTCGGTCCCACTGCCCACTGGGCCCCTTGGTGGTGGATCCAAAGAGTGCTTGCTCTTGTTTGAGATCAAATCATAATGATATGGGTGCTAACCCTAACCCTAAACCCTAAACCCTAATCCTAACCCTAACCTTAAACCCTAAACCCTAACCTTCTCCTAAGCTCAGGAGCTCTGTCTCCAAGGGAAGAAGCAAGGGGATCTAGAAGAAGCAGAGGGTGTACCCAGCTCAAGAAAAGCTGGGACAGGACCTCAGTGCCACAGAATTAAGCAGAAAAAACCATCACAGGTCACAGAACTACAGTGACACAGGATCCAGCTAAAAGCAAAAACACCTAATCGTAATAACAACAACAGCTGGCGCATACTGAGCATAAATATTTGTTAGGAGTTGTAACTAATCTCAGCAATTTTGACAATAAACTTTGAGGTAAATTCTATCCCTGTTTTAGAAAGAAGGAAACTGAGACTCAGAAATCCAGTCTTGGAATCAAAGTTAAATCCAGGCAATCGGACATCAGAGTTCTTACTTCTGCTAGAACGTCTTGGGAGCACTGGGCAGAAGTGAGGAAATACGCAAAATGAACATGAACCTGAATTAATCAGCCAGACATGGAGGGAGGGGTAAAAGGAGACAGTGGGCAAACATTCAAGCAGCTGAGCCCTAGAGCCAGGACCAGCGGGTAGGTGTGTGATGCTGCTTTGGAAGGCTGTTCTCAGCCGCATCCAACAGCCATGGCTTGTCTCCCTCTAATCACCTGAGATTATGAGCTACCGTCAGGCAGGGATAACTAGAAATAGCCATATTGGCAAGTATGGGTAATTCAAGAGCAAATTCTGCAGGTCAAATGGAATTCTTTCATGTCTCCTCACATTTTAGGAAAGCGATTATTTTAAAATCCATTTGTAAACCTTGCTTGAGAGGAGGGTACTGACGTGGAATAGCAGGTCTTCATCTGAGAAGCTCAAAACATTTCATAAACACTCTCACGTGGCCCTAGTAAAAGAATCAGTATTCAGTGCCCTGAAGCTAGGGTTGGAGGATTAGAGAAGAATCCACTGTATTCCTAGGGCCCTGAGGGGCATTCTGCACTTCTATCTGGGGTAGAGAGAAAACAACGGTGATTTAGAAATTGGAATCTCACAGCCTTTTTTTTTTTTTTTTTTTTTTTTTGCAGAAATTACACACATTTTGGGAACCTCCGAAGGTTGAGTGTGTTGCTTACCGTGAATCAGGGCGTCGGTGGCAGCGTCTACAGGGTCTACCAGATTAACTGCTTTGCCTGCGTTGATTTGTTAAGCAATTGGAACATGTGCCGTTTAAAGTCTTCCACCCATTACGCCATGCTGGTAAATAGCCAGCTTTAATTTTCAGTACCTTTAAATGGTTACCATTATATTATATGGTCCCCAGTGGATCCACGCATCTGCTTATAATCCTTCTGTTTCTGGAAGTGTGGTTTGTAAAGAAATAGATCTGACCAGTGAAACCCACAGTATGAAATTGATTACTAAATATACATGTGACACGACATTTACAAAAACATTTTGTTGTTGCTGCTGTTGGTTGTCTTTTTCAATGGATCTGGGTAGGAAAGTATGGCTATTTTTATCCTACTCCTGAAAGCGGAGGAAGATCACATTGCTACAATTTACCCACTGAACTGGCCACTAAAACAGAAATCATATGCCGACGCCCAGCATAGTGTTTGGCCTTTTTTTCCCTTCACTTAGGCAAAAGGTAAGAAATATGGACAATTAGCCAATTTCCATTTAACTAATCATTATAGATACATAGGTTGAATGATTCAGACCAAATTCTCTCCTCATCCTCATTTTACATCAGTTCCAGTATTTCTGTCAAGAACTACTCAATAAACAGCATATGTACTGGTATTTTTTTTTAAGATTTTATTTTTTAAGTAATCTCTACACCCAATCTGGGACTCAAACACACAACCCAGAGATCAAGAATCGCATGTTCCACTGACTCCGCCAGCGAGGCGCCCCAGTACTGGTATTTTGATTTGTTTTGGTTAAGATTTGAGTGCACACATATTATAGACCAAGCACCGGACCAGCTCTATAAGGCTGTAAGGGCAAGCACAGAGACAAAAGGCCCAGGCCCACTTCAAGGGACAGTGCGCTCAAAAGCCACAATATATAAAACGTCCTAAAAAACCGGTGTACCCAAAAGTGCGTGACAATATTCAGGTCAAATTCCAATGAATAAAATCCATCTGCAGAAAGCTTTCTGAGCCACTGTCAACAGCTGCCTGGCTTCGAACAACATTTAGCCAAACCAAATTCCAGCATACCAAACAAATAAGGAATGTTCTTTAGACTTTGGTATGATGGTATTTGATAGTGTAAAGTGAGTGGATACATCCTAAAAGTACGGTCCCAAACCCGAAGCATCAGCAGCTCCTGGAACTTGTTAGAAGTACATGTCCTCGGGCCTCTCCCCAGACTCACCAAATCAGAAACTCTGGAAGAGGAGCCCAACAATTTGTTTTCGCAACTTTCCCAAGGGATTCTGATGCCCACTAAAGAAGAGGCAGCTGCTTAAGGTGGAATGAGATCAGGAGTGTTTCTTGAAGGAAGAGAATATTGAGTCAGACTTGACAAGAAATAGAAGGCTTGCCTGATTTTCTCTCTTGATAGAAGGCTGTACAAGCAGGCCAAAATAAACCAGATTAAATATTTACCTTTTCGAATAAGTTTAGGCTCTGTTTAAAGATGAAACCATATCATGCAACTACTTTGGCTGATCTGTTTTCCACAGATGTCTCAGCCTCAAAAATATATACTCCCAGGCAGCCAGTCAGCTATCTTAAGAAGACTGATAATCACTCCCAAATACTTGAGATTTCACATGTTATCATTCAAGATGAAATGTGAAGTATTTCCCTCACTGACAATTGTTACTGCTTTTCTTGGTCCATTTTGTAAACCATATGTTTTGTTCAAAGGTGACATTTGTAGGACATTTACAAGGTATAAAGAGGGTGAAATTAACATGAACACGAGGCGACAAAGATTGCTAAATTCTAGTCAACATTTTTTAAAGTTCTTATTTCTTGCTAGAGTACAGTTTTTAACAGGAATCATACCACACCTTTTCATTAGGCTCCCTTTGAAAACACTTTTAGTGTTCTACTTCCCCCTTGTGGTGAAAATTAGGATCTTTTCTATTTCTGAAATACAAAGGTTGACAGAGAATAGCAAAGACGTTTATGCCCAGCATCAAGTTTAAATATAAATTGACATTTTCAGCCAATCATTTCATTGATTTCCCTATAACATCCAAATTCAGATCTTTTTAAAATACCTGATGGCCAAATTTGTTTCTTTTCATCTCAATATGTGGAATTATCTAGATGCAGACAAAAACAACTGATGGGAGTGGCCAATCAATATTTTTTTCAAACAACATTAAATTGTTAATTCTTTAGTGTGCCTGAGCATAGAAATTCAATACATCGGAATAATGCAATCATTACTGTTAAATACAAAGTCACTATTGACTATAGAGAGAATTTGTGGTAGGCTTCTCAACGTTTATTTTGTAAATACTGTACTAGTTAATGGATAGCTACCACTGGAATAAAAAAAGCCCAGTGTAGTCAAAATTTCACTATAAAATCTGAAATTTACAGCTGTAGAGTTGACTTCTCAATGGTGCCAAATTAAATGCCATCACAGCAATAAATTTTAGTCATTCATCAGAATGTATTTTGCATTGAATTACTGCAGTTGAGTGTGGGGTCAAGTCTGACAACTTAAAATATAAAACCCTCAAAATTCAACAATTATGTTTGCATTCACGTTGCATTCAAGTTGTCAACTCCTATATGGTGTCTGCATGACAATCTCAGAAGCATTGATTATACGGGCCAAATGATGAACCACACAGGATTCTGATTAATGAAGATGAACTAGTTAGGATATTCAACCTCAATCTCCTAGCAAAACTAGGAGAAACAATGGACTCAACCTTCAAAGAATTCTAGTTTCCTTCATCTCTAAGATTGTTAAGCAATGACGTTTATTAAACATTTGCTATATTCAGGATGCTGAGCTAATGAGATAGAAACCATCTTGTCCTTCAAGGACCAGCTCAAATGCCAGTGTATCTCTAAAGCCAGACAAAATTAATTCCTCCCCTTCACTGATAGTGCTTTATTCCTACAACTAGGAATGCACTTCACACATTATAACTATTGTGTGCCCATTTGTCTTCCTCACTCAGGATCTGAACTCTTTGAGGAGAGGAACCATATCTTAGTTATGTAGAATTATTAACATCTAGCATAGTGCCTAGCGCATAGTAGGTGCTCAATAAATTTTTCCTAAACGAATTGAATAAATAAGGGTGAAATGTATGATACAAAGGAGTTGAAAGTATAATCATTGTCCTCAATTAGTTTATGGTTTATCTGCATAGGTTCCCTAAGTGTATAGTGACCTGTGAAGTCTTTGTATGATTGTAAGAAGTATAAGAAAGTGTGCGTGATCTCTTCTGCGGTTAAAGAGAACTGAGAGGGTGTTTTATTTGCTAAATGCCCTTTAACTCAGCTTTTCCATTAGGCCTTTCTTGAAGACACAGAACTTGCAGTGTAGCCAAATGAAACTGGGCCTCTTTTCTTGATGAGTGTTATTTTTTTTCTCCACAATATCTGTAGGACCCCCCAGCTAAGGCTGCCCTTTGGCAGAATTGGAAAGTGGTCAGTAACATGTGTTTTTAAGCATAAGAAGAAGACCCCAATGGTCTATGTTAACTACAAATCCCCCAAAGTAAAATTGATTCCATTGTGTTATACATTTCCCTAACCATTTTAAAATGCAATATCCCCTTGGAGGGGCAGCCCACCCAGTTCCTGGCCCCTCGGTGTGTGTTGATGTTGATCAGACTACCTACCATCTGCTCTAACAAGAACTGAGAAAGAGCATGAGGATTCTGGGAACTTAATAAGGGAAGGAAAGTGCTGAGGGGTGAAAATGAACATAAATGCTCTGACAGTGAATCAAGGAAGCCCTACCATTCTAGACCCCTGCGTTCTTGGGCTGCCTGAGGACCCATGCAGCTGGTCTTCCTGTACATTTTCTGCTATCACCTATCCACCCACAGTTTATTACTATGACGCCTTCCCTTCAAAGTGACAGCTAATTAGAGAGAAATCATTCCTTATACTATGAACCCTCAGAATGTTCTTCCTTCCCAAGTAACATATGCTAGCTTATGGGATGGGGCAGGCTGTGATTAAACCAAAACCAGCCTCAGCTTAGCTTCCAATCAGTAAATACCATTCCTACCAAGGTTTGAAAGCTTTCATCACACAGCGTTGGGGCAGAGTAGCCTGGTTATGCAGCGAGAAAGCCGTCAGCTAAAATGCACAGACCCAGGGCGAGATGCTGTGGGGCAGCTCCACACGGTCCTGCTTCCTCCATAAACTAGCAAAGCCAGCATCCAGCATTTCCCAGAAGACACTGACAAGACACTGTGACCTGAACATCAGTACATGGTAATTTAGTCCTTCAAAACTATGCTCTGGGCCAGAGCTCAACTGAAGACTAACAACTCCCTATGATCTGCAATATGAATCCTAAAGCAAGAGGGAGACATGCTCTTGCAGACAGGGTGCCAAGCGCAGCGTGAAACCCCCGGGAGAGGAGTCACCCTGGACAGATCCCTAGATCTGAAGCAAGGAGTTAGAGTCAAGGGGACAACTGTCATTATTGTTGTCATTGTTATTATTACTGGTGGACCAAACAAGATTTCTTCCTTCCTTCTGATGTTATCCTAATTCCCTTTAGGGGAATTGCTTCTCCAGCCCTCTGTGAAGTCTTAGTGGAACTGTACTTTACCCTAACCAGAGACTGGGCACCAAGTCATGGCCTGGGACTCTCTCCTTGTACACTGAATGTATTGAGAGGGCTGCTACAAATACTGGATTTGGAGAGGAGTAATTTTTGTTGAAAAAATAAAATCTGGGGTACATTCATTCTGGGGCAGAGATGGTAAAATATGGTCAGATACTTTCCACTGCTCAGAGCCTGGCCAGACTGCCACGGGTTTTGTTCTTATCCTGGGATTGTATGGAAGTCATCACATTTCTGAGCCTATGCATTCTGTGATGAATCCCTCCAATAAATTTGTTTTCTGCTGGAGTTAGCAAGAACCAGTTTAGGTTACTTATAACTAAGGAGCCATGACGAACATACATCATAACACATATACATATACATGTATAACTATATAATGAATCTAGTTATTATTCTTGAATACCTATGCCAGGTATCTTACCTGACTGATTGAAGATGCCCATAGAAGGCAAAATCAGGGCACACAATTCTATCTTAGAACTTATTTTTCTGGGGCACCTGAGTGGCTCAGTCGTTAAGCATCTGCCTTCGGCCCAGGGTGTGATCCCAGGGTCCTGGGATCGAGCCTGGCATTGGGCTCCCTGCTCTGCTGGGAGCCTGCTTCTTCCTCTCCCGCTTCCCCTGCTTGTGTTCCTCCTCTCGCTGGCTGTCTCTCTCTCTGTCAAATAAATAAACACAATCTTTAAAAAAAAAAAAAAAAACGTATTTTTCTGTGGATATGTCATGTGCTACATTTTATCAACTCATTTCCGGCCTCTTACTCTGGATGATCTCTGAGCGAGTCAGGAGAACAGAAGCAAGGATAGGCTGTTGAGCATAATCCTCTTGACCTCATTGCATGGACCTATTGAATGGAGAATTCAATCTCAGTCTCTTGAAAGAGGGAAAGAAGTTATTTCTTATACGAAGTAAAGGAATCAATAAGTGGTATCAAACCTCTAGTCCATATACTCTTGGATTCTCTCACTCCCAAGCAAGATTACTCTCGTGATTAGGGCATTTTGTCTCAGGGTGGATGTGGCTGGCAGCAGATTCACATTAAAATGAACCTTTCTGGACCATCACTGGGCTGGGTCACCACTGAGGCTCCCCTGAGAGAGCTGAAGAGGCCAAGTCCAGTTGGTTCCTGTGCGTCTTTGTCCTTTGGCTGTATAACAAAGTACATAGACTGAGTGGCTTATACACAACAGAAATCTACTTCTCAAAGTTCTGGAGGTTGGAAGACCCAGATCAGGGTGCCAGCATGGTTGGGTTCTGGTGAGAGCCCTCTTCCAGGATGCAGACTGCCGACTTCTCATTGGATCCTCACGTGGTAGAACAAGAGCAAGGGAACTCTTTGACATCTATTTCATAAGGACACTAATCCCGTTTATAAGGGCTAGTGACCTAATTACTTCCCAAAGACCCCACCTCCTAATAGCACTGCATGGAGGGTTAGGATTTCAAAGCTGAATATGGGGGCACACAAATATTCAGTCCATTGCACTGAACGACAAAAATGTCCCTGTGCCCCAGTAGTGTCAGTTGGACCTCAGACCATTTTCTGATCCATCTGCTCCGTGTAACCCACTCCTTCTCAAGGGCAGAGCTTCATTGCCATTGGTTTGTTTGCCCTGAGGCACCACTCAGAGAAATAGGGGTTTAATAATTATAAGAAGAAAATGATTTTCTCACAGTTCTTGTGGCTAGAAGTCCAAGATCAAGGTGCTGTCAGGGGCGGTTTCTGGTAAGACCTATCTTTCTGGCTCTGGGAGTGGGGGGCAGATATACAATTCACCCATCACTGGCTGCTGTAACAAGTACTACAGATTGGGAGGCCTGAACAATGTAATTTATTTTCTCACAATTCAGACACGTTTCTTCTGAGGCCTCTCTACCTGGCTTACCAATGGCCATCTTCTCTCTGTGACTTCACATGGTCTTCCTTCTGTACAGGTTTGTGCTCAAATTTCCTCTTCTTAGAGGGACACCAATCATACTGGATGAGGGCTTACCCTAATGACCTCTTTTTACTTAATTACTTCTTTAAAGATCCAGTCTCCATTACATTCTGAAGTACCGGGAGTTAGGTCTTCCACATATGAATTTTAGGGCCCTGGACACAATTCAGCCCATACAGTAAAATAATAAGTCAAGAAACTGGGCAAATGATAATAGGAAAGATGATGAGAATAAAGAATGAGACATACATCAAGGCTGGGTCCCAGCTCTGCCTCTGAGGCTCATAGCTGCCAACACAGAGAAAGGACCTTGATCAGTTACAAGACACTCATCATGCTTTGCACATGGATTTAAAGGATGCTGTTCCACAGGCAGTGTGGTTTTGTTAAAAAGTCATGACTCTAATGGTAAGAGACTCAAGCCAAGAAGGAAAAAAGAACAGCACCGTGACAGCCCAGTGAGAAATGCATTCTTCAGTAGTCACAATTTTAGGAATGCCTTCAAAATATGGTCACGGGGCAACTATCTGTATTTCAAGATTCTAGGAGCAGAAAGAGTGCCCCCAAAGAAGCCAATGTTTCATAAATAATATATACTTGTATGTGTTTGCCTGGGGTAATTTTCAAAAATATCTACTGCAGTTGTTTTAAACAACCACCTAAAATTAACTACAGTTTTTTTGGTTTCTTTTTTTGGAAAGAGAGAGGTGGGGGAGAGGCAGAGGGAGAGGGAGAGAGAGAATCTCAAGCAGGCTCCATGCCCAGCAAGCACAGAACCAGACATAGGGCCTGATCTCACAACCCTGAGATCATGACCTAAGCCAAAATTGAGAGTCGGACGCTCAACCAACTGAGCCACCCAGTCACCCCACTACAGTTCTAATTTCTCAACTCAATAACAAAAGTCATGAGGGATCCTTTGATCTAAATAGGCTCTTCAGAGTCTCCACCATGTCTGTGTCTCTTACAGACCATTACATCTCAGTGGGTTAGAGATGAGGCATGTCCAGGTCCTGGAATCATAAAATTTAACCTCTGGCACCATGTCCCTTTGGAGAACTAAATATTTGGGAGTAAGAAGACAAGAAGGCAGGGGTGCCTGGGTGGCGCAGTCGTTAAGTGTCTGCCTTCGGCTCAGGCTGTAATCCTGGCATTCTGGGATCGAGCCCCACATCAGGCTCCTCTG
Source organism: Ursus arctos (assembly GCF_023065955.2). Classification (NCBI taxonomy): domain Eukaryota; kingdom Metazoa; phylum Chordata; class Mammalia; order Carnivora; family Ursidae; genus Ursus; species Ursus arctos. The sequence continues at coordinate 63,541,560 of NW_026622985.1, read as the reverse complement.
CTGGGAGCCTGCTTTTTCCTCTCCCACTCCCCCTGCTTGTCTCTCTCTCTCACTGGCTGTCTCTGTGTCAAATAAATAAATAAAAATCTTTAAAAAAAAAAAAAAAAGAAGACAAGAAGGCATACTTCAGGATGAACGGCTGAAGATACGTGGTCAGCCCTTCCAGTCCCATTCAGAGATAAAGTCTATCTACAAAATGAAGGGAATCATCAAGTAAGCCACCTTTTCTGCCACAGATAGGAAGTCTTATGTAGTGCTGAAGGGTCACAAACCAGGGGGACAGTCTGTCTGAGTTTGAATTCCAGAATCACCATTTATTTATTTATTATTATTTATTATTATTTTTGAGTATACTTGACACACTATGTTACATTAGTTTCAGGTATACAATTCAGCATCTGTGTTATGCTGTGCTCACCACAAATGTAGCTCCTGTCACCATACATGACTATTACAACACCACTGACTATATTCCCTGTGCTCTGCCTTTTACTCCCAAGACTTAGTCATTCCATAACTGGAAGCTTCTATCTCCCACTCCCTGCACCCATCTTGCCCATCCCTCCACACCCCTTCCCTCTGGCAACCATCAGTTTGTTTTCTGTATTTATAGGTCTGATTCTGTTTTTTGTTTATTCATTTGTTTTTGATTCCACATATGAGTGAGATCATATGGTATTTACCTTTCTCAGTCTGACTTATTTCACTTAGCATAATAACCTCTAGGTCTATCCATGTTGTTGCAAATGGCAAGCTCTCATCCTTTTTATGACTGTATAATATTCCATATATATATCTCCTATATCTTGGCTGTTATATATAATACTGCAATAAATACAGGGGTACATACATCTTCAAATTAGTGTTTTTGTTTTCTTTTGGTAAATAAATACCCAGGAGTGGAATTATCTGGTCATGTGGCATTTCTATTTTTAAGTTTTTGAGGAACCTCTATACTGTTTTCCACAATGGCTGCACCAATTTGCATTCCCACCAACAGTGCATGAGGGTTCCCTTTCCTCTACATCCTCACCAACACTTGTCATTTCTTGTCTTTTTTATGCTAACCATTTTGACAGGCGTAAGGTAATACCTCACTGTGGTTTTGATTTGCACTTCTCTGATGATGGGTGATGTTGAGCATCTTGTCAAGTGTCTGTTGGCCGTCTTTGGAAAAAGTTCTATTCAGGTCCTCTGCCTGTCTTTTCAATGGGATTGTTTGTTTCTTGGTGGTCTCAGAATCACCATTTATTAAATGTATGGCCTTGGAAAGTTTCATTAAGCTTTCTACATCCTGGTTCCTCATCTGTTGAGGAAAACAACAACTGCACCTATTTTGGGGTTTGTTATAAGGATTTAGTTAAATATGTAAAGTGCTTACAACAGTGGCTACAACAGTAGTAAGTGCTATTATTATTAAATATTTCCTTAAGCTCCGAAAATTACAGGTTGGTATAGTCAAATTTTTATTGTTTAACTAGAAATGAGAGAACAGTTTCAACCATATGTGCATATTGACACGGCCCAAACTGTAGTTTGTATTGTGAACAAGGTTCACGTATTCCGATATGTAATGAGGGACACGAGTTCTTTCATCAATGCCTCCTAATGAGACACTTCTGCATTTAAAATCCCAAAGGGAATTCTCTTTCCGAGCTGTTGTAATACCTTGCAATTCAGATAGAATTAGCTATCTGCTATCACTCCAGGTCCAGGCTTTACACCTTTTCTTCTCCAACTGGGGATCTTGATTTAAGATTATTTTCCCCAGATGTGTTTGTGTTCACTCTTCTCGGTTGAATCTTGTTATGTTTTTGCTCAAATCTCTGAGCTCCCTTACGTCTTTGTAAACTCTCTCGGTCTGTGGTGTCAGCACCATCATTTTCTGCTGTATTGCAAGCTTCACTGCACGTCTTCTCTCTGCCAGATCACTAATGACGCTTTTAAAATTTACATCCAAGACTTTTTTCAGTCTTTTTCTTGCATCCACATGCCTTTCTCTAGAAAATGTCACTGGCTGGTTGGTTCTCTCCCTTTGTTCTCTGTCATTCATTTTCTCTTCTTTGTCCTTTTAAGAATGAAGGGAAACTTTGTTACCCAAATAGGCTCTGTTGTTCCAAGACGGCTTTTCTCCTTTCATGTACTCAGTGCAGATACATAATTAGTATAGAACATATATGAATGGGATAATTTGTTTTATAAATCACAGCCACAGGCTCATCTGTTTTTGTGTACTTTCTCTTCTTTTCCCTAGTATCTAAAGTAATAGGATTTACGCTGCTACTTACGTTGACTCCCTGTTGTTCTTGTGATATGTGACATCTGTTATTTCACAGTGCTTAGCTCATGTGCACTGGCAGCCAGACGCCTACTAGAAATAACAATTAAGGGCATAAATAACACACATCTGCATGAGTTTTGGCATTCACTCAGGTATTAACTCTGCTCGCCATCTTCCAGATTTATTCTCTTCTGCCCTATAACAACCATTTGAATTTGGAGAGTTTAACTTTCCGTCCTGTGGAGATTTGGGCATAGATTTACGTGATGGTCTGTTTTTGTAGGTTGGGACAAGTGTGTGGCTGTGTGTGTTGTGTGCTCTTTGATAATCGCACATTCAGGAGAGAGAGACACTCCCCATCGTATTCTTTTACTGCAGCGCTAGCCTTCCCACCGGAATAGTTTTTACAACAGCATCGAGCATGACTCATTGGTAATCCCTGCTGATATAAAATTCATATGCCTGTGTGCTTCCTTCTGAAGGCAGTGATTTGCATTTCTGTAGAGGTTTGAAGAATAGGAGAGGGTTATTATCTGTTATTATTTGCTGGCCACCCACAGCATTCACAATGGGGTACAAGAGACAGAAAGGAGAGAGGTCAGCTCTTTCAAATGTACGTGTAACTAGCTCAGAGCCAATGAAAGCATCTTGGTGGCACTTTAATTAGCAGCTTCCAGGGTCAGAGGACTCTAAAAAGCTTCCTAACATCTACTTCGAGCCCATGGAAACTGTCACTTCACAGCCTCAGGAGATGAGAGGGCTGGCAGAGAACAGCTGTGAATTCTCTCTGCTTCACTGTGGAACAAGATGGCTAGTGCCACCTCACTCCTACTTTTTAGAGCTTGGGGCTGGGATGCTCCACAGATGTCACTGGCATCTGCTGGGTGCAACACAAAAGCCTTAAATGTTGATTTCCCTTCAAGAAAACAGGAACAAAGGAGGAAGGAATCATCTGAACTCAGTGACTGAAGGGTGCCTCTGTGGACGGGATTATAATGGCAGGACAAGCAAGATCCACTGGGAGAGAATGGAGCTGGAACAGAACCTGGAGAGGGAGGATTCCGATGGTTAAGTCAGACTGGAATCCTAAACCCATGCTTCCCAGAACTAGCCATCAGAAAGAGAGTGAGGAGGCTTTTTCTTTTTCTTTTTTTCAAAACAAAAGCATAGCTTGTAATGCTAACAATTTTCTTACAGCCATCTTTTTCTTTTTTTTCTAAAAACCTTTCAAATGTTTCTAAATGACAGAGCATGAGGTCAGAGAGTTTTCTGTTTGTTTTCGGAGGATGACAGATGAATGAGAAGGTTGAAATGGGTTATTTATAAACTATGTTTTCCAAACAATATGCAGGATTCTAGCATCAGAGATGAGAGCAAAGCTTTAAGTACTAAAATATGTCAAAATATAATACTAAAACAAAAAATCCAGATATGCAAATGTCCAATGACAGGGAAATGGTTTAATTATGTTATATCTATATGGTGGAATTATTAGATAACCATAGAATTAGGCTTTCAAGTCATTTTAATGATCAGGGAAATGCTCACTGTATAATGCCAAGCAAAAGAAGCATAATACAAAACTATACCTTTAGTATTATTTATTTATGAGAGCGTATGTACAGATGTCTACACACACACACATAAACTCACAACACAAAGGAAACACATCCAAGAGTCAATAACACTGTTGTATCCAAATGGGAGGATTAGGAATGATTTTATTTCCTTCTTGATTTTTTCTCAATCTTTCCGTGATTAATGTATCTTGCTATGAAGATCAAAAATAAATAAATAAATGTTTATAAATGCCTAGCCGGCTCTAGAGAGATAACTCATCTCACCAGTAGGACATTCATTCATGTGATATAAATTTAAGATTTTTAGAAGTCTGTCTTGGGGTGCCTGGGTGGCTCAGTCAGTTAAGCGTCCGATTCTTGGTTTCAGCACAGGGCATGATCTCAGCGTCCTGAGACTGAGCCCTGTGTTGGGCTCCAAGCTCAGTGTGGAGTCTACTTGAGATTCTCTCTCTCCATGTCCCTCCCCCTCCGCCCACTCCACCCCTCACTCGCACTCGAGTGCTCCCTCTTTCTCTCCCTCTCTCAAATAAATAGAATCTTAAACAAAAATAAGAAAAAAAAATAAGTCTGTCTTAACCCAAATCTTTTCTGCCAGTCTCCTGCAGGTACCCCCAAATTCCTATAATTAGAAATTTACTCTACAACATATTTTGGACAAACAATATATATTGTATGATCCTATTTCTTTTTGTCTTTTTAAATAAGTATATATTCTAATATCTATTTATTTTTACTTATTTGTATTATTATATGAGTGTTCAGAACTGACCCAACCCAATTGGTTCACAAACATTAGGTTCTTTTTGATAGACAGCTGCAGGCTCTAAAGGTTAGAAGTAGGTGATAGGAATGGTCTCTTCCCCCACAGCTGCCCCATCAGGGGCTATCTGATACAATGAACACAGGTCTCAGAAGGACTTTGGCACAGGAGACGAAGATTTATTAGCAGGCGGGTACAAACACAAACATGCTCACTTCTCTTAGCTCCACGTGCACACGGGACAGAATGGAATCCTCAGCCTAGTGTGCCAGGCTAGGGTATAGGACTGGACTTAATAAATTCTTACTCCCCATTCATCATGCGCAGGTATGCCTACATAACATTTTTAGCCAATTCACACATATTAAATACTAATGATTTTACAAAGGAAAAATTATTTCTAATATCCATTATATGCTAAAAAATAAATGATTGGGGGCGCCTGGGTAGCGTAGTCGTTAAGTGTCTGCCTTCGGCTCAGGGCGTGATCCCAGCGTTATGGGATGGAGCCCCGCATCAGGCTCCTCCGCTGGGAGCCTGCTTCTTCCTCTCCCACTCCCCCTGCTTGTGTTCCCTCTCTCGCTGGCTGTCTCTGTCAAATAAATAAATAAAATCTTTAAAAAAATAAAAAAATAAAAATAAATAAAAAATAAATGATTGGAGAGCTTCTAGTAGCTCTTCCAGAGTGTGGTCTCCTGATCAGTTTTTCAACGGTAGCTGGCCATCCCTTGAATGTTTACCTTGACTAATGCATGTCAAAGATTAATCAGTTCTAAGGTACTGATTAAAGCTAACATACACACTTAAGTAATTTATAATAAGTTATAGAGCATATAATTATATGCATTTACCAAAAAAAACCCTGAAGAATAACTAGCAAATTATTATTAGTGGTATTCTCTAAAAAGAATGGAATTAGGAAGAAGGGACATTTTTTTTCCCCACACTCTTCTGTATTATTTGAAGAGTTTACAAAAGCAAATATTACTTTTGTAATATATATTTATACTAGTGAAATTTTTTAAAGGATGGGATACATGATAATCAGGATTTATTCAGAAATAGGGATCGACCTCTGCGTGCCTTCAGAAGTACACAGCAGTGTGCTGGGGATTTGGAAAAGCACAGAATGAACAAGCCATATAAAGAGTGAATTTTGCTGGGAATTTCAGATGGGTTATAGCATTAAGCAAACTAAACGGTAAGCAATTTAAAATAAAATTTTTTTAAAAGATTTTATTTATTTATTTATTTGACAGAGAGAGACAGTGAGAGAGGGAACACAAGCAGGGGGAGTGGGAGAGGAAGAAGCAGGCTCCCCGCAGAGCAGAGAGCCCGATGTGGGGCTCGATCCCAGGACTCTGGGATCATGCCCTGAGCCAAAGGCAGATGCTTAACGACTGAGCCACCCAGGCACCCCTAAAATAAATTTTTAAGCAGTTTCCCCCTGACCTTCCTTTCCCCAACCCCATAACCCTACTTCCCAGCCCCTTGATTATAATGGGAACATTTGAGAAGTTACACCCTTTGTTATTACTATGCATTGGTAATTGTTGTGAATTAGTTTATCAGATTATAAGAGATCCTGACAAACAATTACCTACAAGAGCCAAGGAATAAGTGAGAAGAGGATGTAATTGGTGGCAGTTAGTGGTTGGGAGAGTTGAGGAGGAAATGCAGGAAGGAGAGAAAGAACAGTCTAGAACTAAAAGGTAAACTGCGAAGGGATACCCCGAACCCCGGGGGGCAGCCAAGCCATCAGCTCTCTGGCGACTAGAGCTGAAGTGGTGTATGTTGGGGGCAAAATAGGAGGAGTGGAGCAGAGAGGTCAGGGAGCATTCACACCAAATAATTTTATTTCACAATTTTATCCCTTCCCAGAAAAAGTACAGATATAAATTCAGCAGCCACAGCGCTCTGTCAGTCATGAGATTTGCTGCTGCTGATATACATCTGTCAGCTGATTTGCATCAAGCAAAAGAGCTGAAACTACAATGTGTTCACGATAAACGGAGATTTGGAAGACATTTGCTTTATCCGGCCTTTTGCTTACTTAGGCATCATGCAGATACAAAAGACACCGCCAGCATTTGCTTAGACAACACTGAACCTGGGGTAAGAGCGAGAAGAAAGGGAGAAAAATCACAATGAAATACTGCCACTTCCATTGCAATTCTGGAACCATCATTCTAAATCGTGAAATGCTTGCTTCTGCAGACAGGAGTGGGAGCCTTTCCTGATTCAGCGTCACTGGCAGGGGGCTTCATGTGTCAGGGCAGGAAAATGCATAATTCAGAAGGAAAGTCACCTGGCCCTGATAACTTGAAACAAATGAAGCAAAACTTCATTCTCTGGTTCAGTGCCAGGGAACCACTCCTGTTCCTCTAGAGAGGGACAGTCACCCCCCCAACCCCCACCATTTCTCACTTGCTAGGAGACCTTATAAGCCTAGTGCAGGAAGTGAGAGGACATTGGGAACATCATCAGGCTAATAAAAATTAACTGCTTGTGTATTTGACTTCAGTAGCCTTAGGAAAGTAGCACTGATCTCTCACTCACTCATTGTTCTCCCACTGCAGGACAGCTTTGATTCTGCCTTCCTGTGTCTGAGTGATTACAGACCACTCCAGAACGTCTGCTCACATCTTTCTCCTGACATTCCCCCTTTCTCCCTTCCCTTTCTTCCCAACCTCCTCCCCCATAAACCCAAAGTCTAACTCAGGCAGCTGGTGTAGGATAACGAGTCCTCCATTCGTCCATCCCCCATCTTTCTGACAAATATTTATTTACAGCCTGTTATGGATGAGATGTTTGAGAAGGGAGAAAAGGCAACCCCCCCACACCCCTTCCACGGTTTATGTTCTTGAAAGATTCCGAAAACTCTGCCCCTAAAGTGACTGTAAACAGTTTGCTGCTGTTATCTGTATAGATCTATAAAGAGAAGGTGTTACATAAAAATTACAAATCTATTCTAACAATGCTCAGTGATTTCTAGCTGAATGCTACCCTCCTCTTTCAGCAGCTAAGTAAAATGAACCAGCAGAGCAAAGAGAATCTGGTGCCCATGGCAACATACATCCCTGCTTTGAACTTGTCAATCCACCACAAGGAAATCACATTAATGGGATGTTTTTTTGCTACAAATAGCTTTTGCTTTCACATTTTAATTACAGGAATAGATTTTTCTTAATTTCTAAATTCTTCAAAGACCTGGGCAAAAAGGGAAAAAAGTAAAATAAATGTAATGTTGTTTCAAAACGTCCTTGAAATTCCAAGCAGCCTTTTTAGTTGAGGGAAGGAAGGTGGAGGAAGAGAATTTATTTGTCCCCATTTTTCCCCACTTATAGGACTGTGAGAAGTCAAAGGCTTAGGCAGACACTCTTTCAGCAATTTGTTTCCTAGCCTTTTTAAGATAGTTTCCTCATCTGTAAAAACAGAGATAACAATATCTGCCTCACACAGAGTGTTGTGAGGTTTAATTAAGGTTCACAAAGTGCTGAGGATAACTGTTGAGGATTATCAGTTAATATTGCTGGTTAATCCTGGGTGGGGGAGCCTCAGTTTCACCTCAGGCCCTGAGCTGCTTCATTCAGTCATTATCAGCCCGAAAATGCTCATTTTATCTATCTTTAATTGCATAACTGTGGACCATGACTGTACAAGGTTATGAATACATTTTATGAAGAAATTAGTAAGTTCATAAAAAGGATGAAATTAGAACGAATCTCCACCACTGAAGGAGCTGGGGGCATAGGAGATGGCACCTGGATACCCCCATGTGTTCTACAGGGAACTCCAAGGACAGATTTGGACAAGAAGGAAAGACACCATGATTATTTAAGTTGCAGATTTTAGTAGTCTTTGGTCTGACCTCAAAACGAGCCATATGATGAAAGGGGAGGGGGTGGAGATAGACACTGTCACTGAAAAAGAGGGTTGAGAATTTCTGATTTGCGAGAAGTCTATCTCTGCAGCTCTAAATCTTTTAATCTCAATTTTTGAGAAGAAGGGAAAGGACAAATCTATACAAAATTAAGAACATATTTGCAGGCCTTGGCTCTACTCACTTAGTCTACCTGTAGGCATGGAAGATAAAAGAGGTAGAACATGACCCAGAGCTCTGGGCCCACCTTGCTCTTAGTTCTTAAGAAGGAAGACCTGCTACTTTAGGATCTGGTTGACTGAGGAAATCCAACCAGCCTCAGCCACTTCCTAACAGTCACCGCCATCTGACTGCTTCGGGTTTGTTGGACAAACTGGACTCCACAGCACCCCACCCCGCATAGAGTGCAGGCAGAGAGTGACTATCGGTTCTCCCCTCAACTCTCCTCACTGGCTCTCACAGCTTGCTCTTCTGCGCCCTTGAAGGAAATCCTGGGCAGGTTTGTAGATATTCAGATCTGTACAGGTAATAAAAGTCCTCCAGAGTGTTGGTGAGGATGTGGAGAAAGTGGAACTCTTTTGCTTTGCTGGTGGGAATGTAAAATGGTGCAGCTCTCTGAAAAAGTTTGGCAGTTACACAAAAAAGTTAAACAGAATCAACATAATCCAGCAATTCCACCCCTAGGTATATACCCGAAAGAATTAAATACAGGAACTTAAATACTTGTAGGCCAATGTTCATAGTGGCATTATTCACAACAGCCGAAAGGTGGAAGCAACCCAATTGTCCAGCAGCAGTTAAAGGGATAAGCAAAATGTGGTACTTAAATGCAATGGAATATTATTCAGCCTGAGCAAGGAAGAAAATTCCAACACATGCTACAATATGGATGATCCTTGACTATGATGCTAAGTGAAATGAGTCAATTACAAATGGACAAATGTAGCGTGATTCCGCTTATATGAAGTATACCTAGAATAGTCAAATTTGCAGTGACAGAAAGTAGAACCCTGGTTACGATGGGCTGGGGGAAAGAGAGAATGGGGAGCTATTGTCTAGTGGGTACTGAGTTTCAGTTTAGGTGAAGAAAAAGTTCTGGGAATGGACAGTGGTGACGGATGCATGACAATGTGAATGTACTTAATGCCACTGAACTATACACTTAAAAAATGGTTAAAATGGTAAACTTTCTATTATGTATATTTTATCATACTTAAAAACTTAAGTCCTCAAAGCATTTTAGGTAACAGAATACCTGACCAAGGTTAAACTTTAGTCTCCCCTCCTCCTTTCTCCATCTGCAGGACCCGCCCTTGAGGCCAGAAAACTTGTAGTGGGGAAGTCCAATGCACAAAAGGCCATTCCAGGAGCACAGTATGAGATGAACCAAATATGCATACGAATCCAAATGAGGAAACGGGACACTGAAAAGGTATGTCTTAATATACATCAGGAATGCCAATCACGCATCCTATGTGTCCAAGAGCAGGGGACAGGTGGGGGTGGTGATGTGATGGGGAAAATGGAGGGACTGAAGGAAAACCCCTGCCTTCCTCACAGTGGAGCTTGTGCTAGTAACAGTTCTACCCTCTGATTTTTCCTACTGTCCCCGCTTCCGACTTGATCCTCTCTTTTATGGCCCTCTCCAAAGGACAAAAGCATGCACAATGTACAATTGATGGCTAACAATAGAAAGAGCAAAGGAACACAGAAGAAAAAGGAAAAACCCAGTAGAATGCTATGCATTTTACAGCACACTGCAGCGGCCAGGCTGTCCACAGTGTTAAAGCAAAGCAAGGCCTCCATCTAGTGGGGAAGCGGAGCTGTCCAATGTTAGTTGCAAATTTATGAAACCCTCCTCCACCCTCCATATTAAATTTGGCAGCTGTTCTAAAGCTATATGCCAACTAAATCATGCTTGACAATCATATTTGTTTCTGGCTACTTAATTCATTCATTTAGTCCAGTAATAGATATTAACAACATTATATTCCCTACAGCAATGCAAACAATTACAGACATTTGTAATGTTCCAGCTTCTGCTGTGTCACAGATGCTAATGCATCAGTGAAACCCAATGAAAAAATCTGTCCCTCAGGGAGTAGGCTAAATAGAATAAAGGTAATTTTTTCTTCTTTACCAGTAATAACGGAGAAAGTGAACAATCTGGCCATTTTGAAAAAAGTCTTTTCATCTTTGGGCAATATGTATTTTAATCCATCTAATTAAAACAAACAATACATCTGAAACTACAAATCAACCAATACATACCAAGTGATTTTTATAAGAAATAATGGCAAAAGTCACTCTTTATGTTGTAGTTTAATGTGGAAAATTCTTCAAGATGTATGAAAATTGGCATCTGACTACCCAAGACACAATCAACAAATAAAATTAAAGGTCTGAGAGTGTAGTCTACACTTTCCTATCACTACTCAGAGTAGCTAGGGGGAAAAAAGGGGGCTGGCTACAATGTGACCAAGTACCACCAATATAAGAACTTACTTGTTCAATGAGTGGTATGCTTCCATGTGAAATGACATTGAACTGAATTTTTCGTGTTTTTATTATACAGCAGAAGCTGAGGAAACTGTTACAAGTCAACTTCTAATTAAAAGCTTTGGGCAGTTGATAGACAAATGATGATTTTTAAAAACGTGTTTAGAATTCAGTGGAAAGGTGACCAGAAGAAAATAAAATCAGAGAATGGAATAAAAAGAAAGCTTCCAACAAACTGCAACCAGGAGAGTTAAAAAAAACACAACTATTTAGAACCCCAACAGAGGGTAAAGTCATGCTCATTCATGACAATCAGTGCCTACAGATGTCTTCAGAAATGAGAAGGGCCTAATGACTTTCACCGAGGTGGGAGATGTTGTCAAGAATAGGAGAGATGAGACTGTAGTTAGCTGGGTATTGCTGAAAGTAGATGCAAGGTGAAGAAGGGATCAGGGAAGTTTAGTGGTGATTATCAACAAAGAGGGAGTAGTGCTATTGCTGGTGAGGAGATGCGCATAAACTTCAAACAATAGAAATCCTCCAGGAAAAGGACGATGGAGGGTTTTATAGACAAGGTTGTGAAGACTTGAAAAAGTAGCTTCAAAAGAATATAAGTGAGCAAAATTCAAAACCGGTATTATGTAATTGGTAAGGACTTTTATTGGGTACAAATATGTTTCATGATACTCTGATGTAAGTACCTAATTTTGCAGATAAAATTAAATCTGGTTTGGATCCCTTACCAACCTGCTGATGGAGTGGTCAATATCATCATTATCGATGTACTCTGCCACCCTCTGAGAAATGTACAGGAATCCTGGGCTAACCAGTGACAGCAAAATGGGGCAGGCCTGGCCTTTAGTTCACATCTGTCATCATCCTCCACCTGTGCTGCCTGACATTGTCGTTAAGCACTGAACCTCTGTCCTCTATGAGACGCCGTGTTCGTTTCCTACTGCAGGTGTAACAAACTACCACAAACGCTGTGGCTTAAAAACAACACACATGTATTATAGTTCTAAAGGTCAGAAGTCTGAAATGGGTCTCACTGGGCTAAAATCAAGGTCTGGCAGACCTGTATTCCTTTCTGGAAGTTTTGAAGGGAGAACCTATTTTCTTGCCCCATTCTGGCTCCTAGAGGCTTGGTGAATAGGTCCTCCTGCCATCTTCAAAGCCAGCAAAAGTAACTCAAGTCTTTCTCCAGATACCATTTCTCAGATTTGACTCTTCTGCACTCTCTTTCCCATTTAAAGACCCTTGCGAGTACACCAAGCTCACCTGGACAGCCCAAGACAATCTTGTTATGTTAAAGTCAGCTGATTAGTGATCTTAATTCCATTTGCAAATTTAATTCCCCCTTGCCCTGCACCTGAACAGATGCACAGATTCTAGGATTAACATGGACATCTTTGGGGGGTCATTATTCTATCTACTACAGACACTATGATAGAAGCTCCACATGGCAATCCCCTTCTAGTGCTTCCCAACCTCTTTTTACATCAGAGAACACAGTGGATATGAAATATTTTGTAGCATATTGAGGCTATTTTACAGCAACTGGATAACCCTGTCATGCCCCAGCACAATATTTGGGCAGCCCTGCGGTCTACACTGATCACAGGATTGATCACAGGGGCTCACACTACTGCTATTAAGGCTGAGGCACTCATCCACCTGCATGTACTGTCTCCATGGAGTCTTCCAGGGCAGCTGAGTGGGAGGGGAAGATCTGTCATTTAATTTGCCACTCCTACTTCCTCCCATTCTCAGGGGATCACTCTCTCCACCAGGCCAGCACATATTCATCTTCTTACTTGAGCATTACCTTCCCTTGTGTTCCTGTCTCCCCCCTTCCTTCTGTGGGGCAACTCAGTGTGATTCCTTGCTGCTCCTGACACTTGATGAAGGGTTTACTTGAGTGTTGAGTGCTAGAATTCAGCTCAGACTGTCTTCAGCAAAAAGAAGTCATCTTTGGTCTTCCATAACTAAAGACTTCAAGGGGAGTGCTGGCTTCAGGCATAGCTGGATCCAGAGCTAAAAGCCCCTGAAATCCTCTGTGGAAGCTCTTTTTCAGCTCCCACGAAGTAGCTCTTGGCAGAATTAGGTTCACGTCAGTCTTTCTGTTAGCAGTCCCAGGAGAAAAGAAACTTTATAATCTAAACATGAATTCACTGAGATTTCTTTTGGCCTACTTTATGATCAATTTGAGAATATTCAAGAAGTGTTGGGAAAGATAAAATTCTTTTGTTTATAATTACCAAATTGGGGAAATTATCAGTACACCATTTATTTTGGCTTTAAAATGAAATATAAAGTATATGTTTAGGTTCCTATGCCAAGACACACAGCTCAAAGGGGTTGGGAGAAGAAAGATTCTTTTAACAGTTTTTAAAAGATAAGTTCCCACAGCCCCATTCAGGAAAGAATGTCTATCTAAGAAGAGCTAACACGTGACTTTAACTTCTTAACTCAATGAAAGTTTTTCTAAAGTTCCCCTTTGATCTTATAACTGAGGGGCAGTATCTTAGTTTTCTGAGTATCTAGGATCCATCAGTATCCATATATAAACTGATTTTTATCTCCTTTCAAGAAAAATTTCTCATGAGACAGTATCTCTGACAGTTTGGACATGGTATATGAACAGAAAATTATTTCCTAACACTAAAATGCCTGACAAAAAATGAGAAAAAATTAATAACAAAAGAGATGTTACTTGGGATAAAAAAAAATTGCCAGATGATTGTCAGATTCTCAATATCTTCATAAACAGATGTCACTCTTATTTAGTATAGTCAAATAGCTCTATTCAGATTAATCTTTTATGAGATGAAGGATTCTGTAATGTTTCAGACAATCAAATTGCTGATATGTGCACTAAGATGTCAAATTCATTCATTCATCATTTATCGAGTATTCACTCTATAGCAGTCATAGATCTAGGCACTTAACACATACCAGTGAACAAAACAGAGATTCCTATCCTAATGGAACTTCTATTCTATCAAGAGGAAACAGATGATAACATACTAAGTAATCAAATAAGTGCTATGAAAAAAAATGGAGACGAAGGAGATAAGGAGTGTAGAGGAGGATGGACATGGTGTGGTATTAAATAGGATGGCCCAGGAAGTCCATTGAAAAAGTAACATTTGAGCTAAGGCTGGAAGAAGGTGAAAGGGTTGGCCCTAGGGTAGAAGAGTGGCCCAAACTAGAAGAAACGATTAGTGCAAAAGCCCTAAAGAAGAAGCATGCCTGGCATGTTCCTGGAGGAGTAAGGAGTCCAATCTGGCAGGAACAGAGTGAATAAGGGGATAAAATTAGTGAGTTAAGGGGGAGGGGTGGGATGATTACATAGGACTTTATAGACTATTATAAAGGATTTAGCTTTTAGTGTGAATGAGAAGGGAGTAAATAATAAGCTCTGATTCACCTTAAGAGAAGAATACTAATTGCTGGTTTGATAACAGACTGTAAGGGGTAAAGGATGGAAATTTACCTTTACTCAAAAATCCATATGAGATGATAATGATATTTGCATTGGGGGTGATAGGAAGTTGTGAGATTCTGGAAATAGTTAGAAGGCATAGCCAGTAGGACTGGCTATGGGGTGGAAGTGCAAGAGCATGAAAGGAATTAAGTCACTCCAAGGTTTCAACCTAAACTGGAAGGATGGATTTGCAATCAGCTGAGATGGAATGGATTTCACGTGGAATATCACAAATTGTATTTTGGACATGTTGACAGGAGCTGTACTTTAGATAGTTGAATATATGAACATGGAGTTTAGAAGAGATCTGGGTTGGAGGTAGAAATTTGGAAATGGCAGGTATATTGACAGTTTTAAAACCAATAAAAGAGAACACATAAGTAAGAAGTATAAGCAGAAGAGAATAGAAGAAAGGAAACAGGAAGGAAAAGGAAGAAGAGGAAGGAGAAAAGAAAAAGAAAGAAGTGGAAAGGAGGGAAGAACCAGGACTAAGAAGATGCAAAGGACAAGAAGAATCAACAAAAGAGACTGCAAAGGAGCAACCAATGAGGGACAAGAAAGACAGTTTGTGCTCTGAGAGCTAAGCAAGGAAAGAATATTCACGAGGATAGTGTTGAAGTGTGTAAGATGAGGCCTGAGAAATGATCAATTTATTTGATATTTGACATCAATTTTGCAAAGTGGAGCTCATCGACAAGAGAACACTGACAAGAAAGTGTGGGTGGAGTGTTGTAGCAAAACTTCTCCAAAGAAGTAGACATATGAAACAGCAAAGTGGAGTCAAGAGAAGAATTTGTTTTTAATGTGGGAGAAATAACAGTAAGTTTGCTCATGGGAATAACTGAATGGAAAGCAAATCTTGATAAGAAGGGAAGAATTTCTGGAGCAATGTATTGAATGCCCTGAGTGACATGATCCTGGGCACAGTGGAAGGGTTGGCTTTCAGCAGGAACATGAAGGGTTTCTTGATGGTAATGGGCTCATGCAAAAGCACAGAAAGTAGATCTTATGCTTTAGAAGGATGGTGGGAAACTTGGGAAGTTCTTTTCAGATTGCTTTAGTGTTCTCAATGAAGAAAGATCACCAGCTATGAATGAATACAGATACATTTGCCTTCGCATTTTTTTCCCATCCGTGTGAAGTTTCTAATTTCCCCAACACTGGCTTTCTATATTCATAATTTTTTTTTAAAGATTTTATTTATTTATTTGACAGAGATAGAGACAGCCAGCGAGAGAGGGAACACAAGCAGGGGGAGTGGGAGAGGAAGAAGCAGGCTCATATTGGAGGAGCCTGATGTGGGGCTCGATCCCATAATGCCGGGATCACGCCCTGAGCCGAAGGCAGATGCTTAACCGCTGTGCCACCCAGGCGCCCCTATATTCATAATTTTTATGTCACTTTCCAGGTGGCAAACAAACACAGAGAAGTCAAAGAGCACTCTGGGAATAAGAAAAAGAGGACTTTTGGGCTCTTACTCCTTTTGAGATGCATTGCCATAATACAGGTATTCTATCTTTATGACCAACATCCAACTTTAATCTGGAGCTTCCTAATATTTGTAACAAAGAAAAGCAAGGTAACACCATACACATGTATGTTGCACTTTTAATATAACTCTGCTCAAATCACTCTTCTAATAAATTCCCTCTACTACCCAAAGTGGCTCTCTGAGGACATTAGTTCTAACGCTTCTTCATGGAAAGCTTTTAAAGGTTTATTTTTTATTTTTATATTTTTTAAAGATTTTATTCACTTATTTGACAGAGAGACAGCGAGAGAGGGAACACAAGCAGGGGGAGTGGGAGAGGGAGAAGCAGGCCTCCCGCTGAGCAGGGTGACCGTCGCGGGACTCGATCCCCCGACCCTGGGATCATGACCTGAGCTGAAGGCAGATGCTTAGCTGACTGAGCCACCCAGGTGCCCTAAAGTAAAGTTTTTAGAAGTTTACCTTTTCTATAAATGTTTGTTCTTTAATTAGATTTAAAGATATGTCTAGTCCACAGTTTCCAAAGAGTATCACACAGAATTCTTTTACTTAACTGGTCCAGAAAGCTGCTGCTTGAAAAAGGGTTTCTTGTCATAGATTTTAGAAATGCCTCAAACTGTATCTGCTTCTTGGAGATATACAACATAAATTAGCATATTAATGACTTTGAGAAGTCTTAAGATAAGTCTTAAGGAAACTTTCATAATCCAGTGTTTTCCATACTTGACTATAGAATTCTTACTTTCATTAAACACACATACAATGCACTTTGCAAAAAAACTAGCAGTATTCCTTTTATGGATATATAGTATTCCTAATAAAATCACTAGACATATTTTATTTTTCTAACATTTAAGAAAATGAATGTAACTAATACATTATTGCAGCACAGATTAACCCATGACAACTAACATATACCTCTACCTACACAGGAAAAGAAACAGAGATGAATGGATCATAACCTTCCCTGAAAAGCAAAGAAAAAGTTTTTCTCCCTGTCTTCTATCCCAGATCTATCTAGGCCTCTATTCCTGATCTATGTGTCAGAAAATAAGAATCAGTATTATCTAAATGACAGGAATGAATACAAATAACCAAATAATGTGCATTAGCAAACACCAGCTCATTCTATTCTTAATTATGAAATATGTAATATAGAACAGGCTAAGGTAAAACAAGAAAATGTAGTACTTTTAATTACCTATATATTAATACATTTAGTTGTAACTAAAAGTCAATTGTTAACTATCAAAGAGTTTTAATGACTTTTCCCTAATATATGTAATGAATCATGTAGTGCTTCAAGTGATTATTATTATGCAACATTATATTTAAATAATAGAAATTACATTTAAAATATTGAGTAGTTGAAAGTTCTTGCAATACTGATTTAAACTGCTAATTTAGTGAGTGATAATTACATAATATGTCACACCCCAGAAAAGATTCTACCATGAGGCATCCTTGGGGCCTTAGCCGCACAGGTTGGTCGGGGAAGAGATGAAAGCAATGAGTTGGTAGGGCCACGATTAAGAGAAATAATCTAGATGTCGATTTGATTCCTTACAGGCCAGTAGATAAAAATTCAAAGCCAGTATTCTAATAAATGAGGAAAAATGAGGTTTCACTGAGGCACGATGGGGCAGAACAGAGAGGTGGGTGGCAGAAGATTTGATCAGGTAAATGGGCCATAAAGAAAAAAAAGGAAGAAAAAAAAATGGAATATAATAGCCTTAACTTTGATGAAAGGGACTTGGATCTCTAATTTAGTGAACACCATGTAGCAAATAATTTCACTCTTAAAATGCCTACATAATTAACAAATAGAAACTATCCAAGGATATTTTGATACATAGATGTTGAATAGGTGGCTAGGCCTGCTTTCTACCTAAACGAATAGTAGACTAGTAAGGCACAGAATTCAATTTTGTACTTTAGAAAAATCACAAATTACTTTTTTATGGAACTCTGGGGTCTGTTCCAAAGAGTTGAAAGTATAAATGTTAAAACTACAAACCCAAGATTCTACAGTATTTAGAGTGCGGTTGGTTCCTAACTCAAACAAAACCTCAGCCACTATTTGGGGATACAGAGAGAAGATTCTATTAAAGATTCTATCTAAAGTAAAGAATAAATCATAAAGGAAGTAAAAATGTTCAAGACCACTGAAGTCATTTTTTTTTCTTTCAGTATTCAACTATTCATGGTATACACATCCTTCCCCTCTATCCTTCCAATTCCTCTCTAATAGAGCACCAGATTTTTCTCCAGGTGTCAGTACTTTTCCAGGAGACCATGAGTTGTAGGGGAGAAGAGGCCCAGCGCATGGTCTTGACTGGCCAAAACCAATCATGGTGGTCATATTCCCCTTGTTAGTGATTGGTCTAGCTGTGGACATGTAGCCACATGAAACATTTCTGGCCAATAAGATGGGAGGGAAAGTTCTTTGAAAGCCTTCCAAAGAAGGTTTCATTGCTCATAACAGCCATGAGAATGAAGCCAACAAGGAGATCAGAGGACAGCTACAAAGAAGCTAAGCCAGATTCCTGGCAAACTCCTAGAGCTGCCTGACCTCCGGACTCTTTGTTAGAGAAGAGAAGAAGCATTTTATTGCTTGTGTAAATTTAGGGGTTTTCTATTAGCTGTAGGCATCCTAGCAGATAGACCAGATTTTTGGTTTTTTGTTTGTTTTTCTCTAAGTATATACTAATGTAGAAAAAAATGCATTCACAAACAGAAATTCAAACATCACAGGTTCATGTAAAATACAAGTAAGTTTTCCCTGGCCTCTCAGTGCTACACCTCAGAAATGATGATGTTAGCAGCTCTTCTCATGTTGGTCCTTAAAACTGCAAGTGATATATGCTTAAATTACTGGTCTTTGATTTATCAACTTTCAACAGAATCAACTGATTACCTACCATGAAAGATGGTAGAACTAATACACTAATCTTTTCTTCCACCTTGCCTTCTCTCCTTTTTCCTTCCATTTCCCAATATGTGAGGTACATTTTACATAATTCCTATAAAAATAATTAAATCTTTTGGGTATTATTTAGAGATTGAAAAATATTTATAATTATGTAAACAACTTAGTTGTAAATTAAGTAATTAGATCCATGAAAGAAACAAAATTCTTATTTTTCAAATTTCCCAAGTGTCAAATTCTAATGTATGTTCTTGATTTCTTTCTAGCTTTCTTTATTCCTTCATGAAGATAAATACTCAGCTGCCACCCTCTTTTCCTCGTACCCTTTCTTGCACATTGTAATTTGAAGTAAAATTCAGCATTTCTTTCATAAGGGATACGTGGGTAATAATCTTTGAATTCTTGCATTTTTAAAATGGCTTCATTTTTGTCTTACCTTCTGTTAATAATTTATCTGGTTACAAAGTTCTAAGTTCAAAGCATTTTTTCCTAAGATCTTTGACGACATTGCTCCATTCCGCTTCAGCACCTGGTATTATTTTTCAGATGTTAAATTAATTCTTGCTACTCTGTAGGGAAACTTCTTTTAACCCCACTTAGCCAAACAATTTCTTGGCAGCTCTTCCCAACGAAACTCTATACACTGCTTTTCTAGGCTTGGTATCTTCCATCCTCTCTCCCCTTTCTCTCTCACCATTTTGTAATGATTTTTTTTTTGGTGTGGTTGGGGTTGGAAGAGACACTAATCCTTATATTCTCTCACAAGATGAGACCATCTTGCCAGCACTTGCCAGAAACTTTATTACGAAAGTTGGTACTAGGAATAAGGTAATTTTTACTTATGCATATACAAAGAGAAAAAGGAATTAATTCTCAAAAGACAGTGATAAATTATTCACTATATTAGCATTTCGATCTGTTTCCATTTACCTCATTATTTTGCAGACACAGTCAAAGGATATTTCACCAAGAAAATGTATGTATACATATAGGAGCGGGTGTGATTATTCTATTCCTCACTGACTAGAAATAACCTCAGTTCATTACTCAAGTGTCAGAACCTGTTTGATACCACTAGCTGCTAATACTGGTCCAATTA
This sequence comes from Ursus arctos, assembly GCF_023065955.2. NCBI lineage: Eukaryota > Metazoa > Chordata > Mammalia > Carnivora > Ursidae > Ursus > Ursus arctos. The sequence goes on along the minus strand of NW_026622985.1, from coordinate 63,521,553 downwards.
GAAAAGGGTGACACCAAGAATCATTTGCTCTTTATCCTAATAGTCACATTTTAATTTTTGTTCTCAAATACTATCTTTTTTAAAAATACAATTTAGTAACAATGACTAGTTTTTATTTTCTTGGGAGAATAAAGCTTTTCATTTAATTAAATTGTACTGTCCCATTTTGCTTGGTGATGACTTTTATAGGTGTATAGTCCTGAAAAAACAATGTTATTTAAATAACTACAGCAGTGATCAAAAGAAAAGCATGGTGATGAAATGTAGGCAAGACTAAATAAACTCATAATGGGTCTGTAGGATCTTTTTCAGGTCATAGTTAATTCAAACAGATAGTTAATTCAAACAGAATGGAAACACAAGCACATCATTTTTGCTCTAAACTATTACTATTTAATGTGTTCATGCACACGTTCCAAAGATTCATTATGATTTTTTACTCAGTATTATTTAGGTCAGTATTTACCAAAATTTGTCGGTGGCGCACTTGGATATAATTAAATGGTTCCATGGTCCAGTAACTATGGCAAACAATAACTGGTGTATCTGCTAGAAATTCATAATATCGACTAGCATACTGAAAGCTCTGAGAAGCCAGTAACGGTATGTTCTAGAAGTCAAATTTCCAATACATGGGGGCATGTTTTCTCCCCACACCACAAAGCAATGCTCTGGAGACCAGCTGGGCGTCCTATAATTCAACTCACTTCTGACACTAGCTACCTGGAGACATCATCAGATCCCACAGGTTAAGGGCTCAGTTAGTCCTACTAGACTGCCCCACTTCAGATGCCAAATGCAAGCCCAGCACATTACTTGTGTATCTGACCAACTGGCTACATGATTGCAGGTTCGCATCATTTCCTCCTCGGGTTTGATTTGTTTGCTAGAGCAGCTCACAGAACTCAGAGAAACATTTTACTTACCAGATTACAAGTTTTATAAAGGATGTAACTCAGAAACAGCCAGATGGAAGAGATACGGGACAAAGTATGGGGACAGAGCACGGAGGTTCCACCCCCTCTCTAGGCACACCACTCTCCCCAAACCTCCACGCGTTCACCAACTGGGAAGGAAGGTTTCTGAGCATTCTCCTTTTGGGTTTTTAAGGAGGCTTTATCACGTAGGCACAATTGATTAAATCATTGTCATTGGCTATTGATTCAACCTCCTGCCCCTGTGCCCTACTTGGAGGACCAGGGATGGGACTGAAAATTCCAACCCTCTAACACTTGGTTGGTTCTCCTGGCAGCCAGCCCCCTCACTGGGTGTGGTCCCAAGGTCACCTCATTAACAAAACAAAAGACACAGTTATCACTCTTCTCACAGGAAATTCCCAGAGGCTTGTGAACTCTGAGCTATGAACTGGGGACAAAAACCAAATATATATGAGAAATATATTATGATCATCTAAATGACCAAATACGTATTTTATATAATTCACAATATTGTACCCACCTATTAAGAAACATATCTGACAAGGTTTGAATCTTAATCCATATTTCATAAAATTATTTAAACATGATTTTTTTGGTAACATATTTATTAACATACTATAGAACACCACTCTGAAGAACACACTATTTGCTACACAGATGGAGTAATAATTGAAACTGCTAAAACCTCCATGTTAAAAATTCTGTCCAGAAATATATCCACTATTAATTATTTTCCAAATAATTTCTTTAAAAGCACTTAGTTGGGCTGCCATTCTCTTAAACCTGCTTCAAACAGGTGGAGGAAGCCCTACCGATAGAAACTGGTCCTGTCAAAGTCATTTCTGACGTTTATATTGCTAAGGAAACCCACAATGGTCAGTTCTTAGGGATTATCTTACTGGACCTAGTGGCAGCATTTCACAAAGCTGATCACTTTCTACCTCTTGATAAACTTTTTTTCACTTTCTTCCAAGACAGGAAACTCTTAACGCATTAGCTATTTCTTCTCATATACCTTTGTAGGTTTTTCATTTTCTCCTTGTACTTTTAGAGTACCTGAGGGCTCAGTTCTTAGATTTTTATATATACTCCCTTGGTGCTTTCATTTAGTCTCAAGGGTTAAAATATCATCTGTAAGTTGACAATTCCAAAATATACATTTCCAACTCAGCTCTCTCCCCAAATTTCAGACATATCTCCACCCTCTCGGCATTGTCTCAAAGTTTGTATGCCCAAGTTGGAACTTCTGATGTTCCTTCTTAAATGTCTTTATCCTGTAGCCTTCCCCATCTTAGTTAATGGCAACTATCTTTCTGGTTCTCTATAAACACAAAGCTTGGAATCATCCTTTTCTCCTCTTTCATGCCTATATCCAAACCATAAGTAAATCTTGCTGGCTCTACTTGAAGATTATGTGTGGAGTCCAAACACTTTCCACCACCTCCACTGCTATCATCCTGGTGCCTTGTGTGAGCTGCACCAATTTCTCGTTGTGGAATACTGACATAGCTCGACTGGTGTCCCTATTCCACTGTTGTCTTCTCTATAGTCCATTATCAACACAGCTGCTAGAATGATTTTTTTTAACGTGCGGAAGGTGAAGTCATTATTTGCATACTTCAGCTATCACATCATATTGCAAGGCCAAATTATTTACAGAAGCCAAAAAGCCCTACATAATCTGTCCTGCTCTCTACCCTTACTACCTTTATGGACTCATTTCCAACTACTCTTCCTTGTTCACAGGCCTCTACCTACACTGGCTTTTTTGCTGTTCCTAGAACTTGTCATACATGCTTCTATTTTCCATGCAAACAACTCAAACCTATGCAAATTCACATTCTCAGTGAGGCCTATACTGACCATCCTGTTGATAACTGCAACACATGCGTGGCCTCCCCGCCCTCCCAATATCCCATATCCCTCCCCTGTGCGACATTTTTTCTGTAAAGTTTATCATCTAACATAGTAATTTACTTATTTACTATGGTTATTGCCTGTCCTCTTGCACTGGAATGTAAGCACTGGCACCCTATGACATTATTACAATATTCAATAAATAGGCCTGCACAACAAATTATCTACTATAAAGAAGTAAAAATAATTTTCCCTCTTCCTTTCCAGGTTCTTGACTGAGGCACCTCTTTCCTCACCCCCTCCCTCCGTAAAAAAAGACAGAATAAAGGAAGAAAAACAAACAGATGCTCAATAATATGTATACCTCCTGTTATCTGTGGGAGATACCCAGAAACACTGAGTAACTCTCCACAATGGCCCAAGCTATCACCTTAAATACCGTCTCCAGAGAAAGACAAAAGATGTTGGGGTTGAGGGAGCCAGTTATGGAAGGTTTTCAGGTAAAGCACAGAAAACCAGAGTGAGGTTGTTAAACAGGGTTTAAATCCATGCCTTCTCCATTGATCAGTTTCTAGAGATTAGTCATCCTCCTCTTCCTAGTGCAGAGGGAGACACCCTAACAAATGGAGATTTTCCTTACAAATGTAAATGTATTTTACAAAGGGCAACATATTCTTGGTTTTCAGAGCTTCTATGGTGTCTACATTTTTTTTTTAAAGTAATCAGCCTAAAATAATTCTTATGCCTAAAAGGCATATTTTGAGGTGGCAAATTCTGGTTTTCTTCACTAGTTTCACCATAGAATAACATCTGAAGAAAAGTTTGGAAGGAATTTGAGTAGCAAAGTTGAGGTAAGAGGAAGAATATGAATTTGTAGAAGGGTCAAAGGCCTGCAAGGGTAGGGAACATATGTAACACGTATCTACTGTTATCTTCCAGTGACTGGTTGTAGTTGATGTACATGTAAATTGCTTCGTCTATCCTTTCGGACACCATCATCAGATAGAAATCTTGAAGCAGGTTAGGTAAGACAACGACCTATGCCTGATTCACTGACGTAATATTTTATCAAAAGTCTGTAATACTACAATTTTATTTTATTTATTTATTTTTTTTTAAGATTTTATTTATTTATTTGACAGAGATAGAGACAGCCAGCGAGAGAGGGAACACAAGCAGGGGGAGTGGGAGAGGAAGAAGCAGGCTCATAGCAGAGGAGCCTGATGTGGGACTCGATCCCAGAACGCCGGGATCACGCCCTGAGCCGAAGGCAGACGCTTAACCGCTGTGCCACCCAGGCGCCCCTGTAATACTACAATTTTAAATAATCTCCTAGTATTGCAATTATCTCCTGAATTATATTTCTTCATCAGGGTTGGATGTTGGGGTTTGTCTTCCCTGCTATTGATTTTCTTTAAATGTCTGATATTCCTTGGACATCTTTTATGAAGGACTACATCAAAACGCAGATAGGTGTGAAAAGCAAGTTTCCTCAGCAATTATTATCTATGCCTGCATCAGACATCCATTTTGAACAGAAGCTATGGTTCTGTGTTAAGTTGGCAGGACATTTCAACCAGCAGGCACCTACAAGTGAGTATGTGGGCAGCATGCAGAAATTATCCTTCCCTACATTTGCCCAAGTAAGGAGGCTTTACTCTGGCAGTGGAATGCTGCCATTACTCACCCTCCCCATCCCTAAGTGAAAATTCACTTTGCCTCTACTCTACTTTCTATGGCACCTTAATACCCTCACGAGGAGCCTCCCTATGAATAGGATCATCTGTATCTTTGAAGAGTTATTCTTTAAGGCTTTAGGGTAAAGCCTAAAAACTATCTCAGTAACAGTTTAGCTGGAAGAAAGAAAGGGTGGGGGTTCCCAGGACAATTCTTCAATGAATTAGCACGACTGAATATTGGTCCATTCCTTCTCTTTGTTTCCTCCCATCCCCAACCACCCAAATCTGAGCCTTAAAACTTCTCCAGGATACCTTGGCCGTGGTTCTTTTATTTTTCTCTCCATCCAATTACTTCTGCTTTATAACTCCCTGCCTGTAACATCTCAAAACTCTTGTTTTCCAAGCACTTTTATGAGTTCATTCTTATACTTAGTCATTGGGACCAAGAGAGAGGGGAACAATCATGGCTGGATGATTATATTCAACCTGTCATCTGGAACGGAAGGTACCAGCATTGACATGAATATAAAAACTTTTAGAAACCTACTGGTTGTACCAATATCTTCTTTATTCTGCTTGACAGTGGTCTCTTCTTCCCCCAGTGTGTTCTTTTAATTGCTGAACAAACTTCCATTTCAGAAAATTAAGTAGGAATGTACAAATTTCTAGTTGTCTTTGGGCAACCTCAATTTTCATAGAACTCCGTTTGAAACTGAAATTCACAGCACAAAAATTGCCTAAAATCAACCATAAGATCAGGAGTTAATTATGCCAATTCTGGAGCACCAAAAAAATCTTATGTCTACTATATCTATGGCATCCAATTCAAGACATATTCAAACCAGAAAACTTGAATTACAGAAATTTGTTCAAGACAAGATCTTTTGAAATTTTCATAGGTACAGAGCCTTTGTCAAATAAAGGACAGTAATATTTGGTTTATCCAACATTATTGTAGAATTAGTTTTCTAGGCAGTTCTCGCTTACCCTTGACCAATAAAACCTTGCTTTTTAAACCTAAAATCTACATCAAGCTCTAATCTAGTAATGTCCCCAAAAGACTAAAATTCATGTTATATTTATTACTACTTTGCCTAGAAGGAAAAAAAAGACTGACAGATTTCATGTGTTGATTTGCATAGGGAGTATAGAGCTACTGTATTGGTGATTTTTTAAGAAGTTTTCCATTTTCTATCTGTACACCTACCTGTACAGACTAAAAAGAAAGAGCTATTGAGGAAACTTCTATATTGATTACTGGTCTAACTTCCAGTTGCTTATCTATCAAACCACACACACACACACACACACCCCCCACACCCCCGCAGATTACCTAAGTATCTTTTTGATACTCATAAGATTCAGGGTCCATTTTTTCCTTGCAAAAATTATGCCAAAAAGTCAAAAGGGAGATTTAAAAAAAAAGAAAAAGAAAAAGAGGGGGTTCAAATAAATGTTCAGAATGGGAAAAACAAGGGATAATCAGGCCCTGAAGAAAAAGGGGACAGATGCTAATAATATAAAGTTAATTCTGATTTGAAAATAGCTTTTTTTTTCCTTGCCTCATTTGTTCTGTTTGATAGGCTACAGATGATCCTTAGAACAAAATTCAGGGTATGGCTATTTTCTTATTATCAAACAAAAGCAGTAGGTATACCTTTCAGAAAATACTTAAGATACACAAATTTAATAGAATTTCATTTTCTTCACAGTTTTCAAATTAAAGATTGTAATTAACAAATATAGCTTTATGCAGTGTCTCTCCTTTTTCCCAATGAGGCCTAAAGAGGGAAGAATACTTGCTCCTAACAAGCAAAAACACCAAATTTATAATTAACAAAATATTTAAGCTACCAAAATTTGTGAAGGAAGGAGGATGATAAGAAAGTAAGAGAAATTACCAAATGGCAACCAAACAAGGCCATATCAGGGTTTTCAGGTTAGCCGAAAGTAACTTCTGGAAAATGGTCTACGGTCAGCATAAGCAGCTGCCTTGTTTATATACCCTCCATAGCTCTAGAATTACAGAATAAACTTTTAACAATAAAATGAGAACCAAGAACATCGTATTGTAAATATTATATTTCTTTCACTCACATACAATGTTGTATGAGACATTTACTAGTTTTAATATGTATCCATAGGATTAATACTCATATGGAGTATAATGCAAAAAGTGCCGAACTAAAGAAATAAGTCTATGTGAAAACAAAAGCACACATTTCTTAGGATTTAAAAATATTGCACATAATAAGGTTGCACAGAAATTACTGGCTGTTTTTACAAACAGAATGAGGTATTAGTCAATCTCTAGATAAAGATGAGTGCAAAGAAGAGGAACCACACACACAAAAAAATACATGAATCCAAATAAGACCTAGAGTGCCAACAACTAAGAAAGAAATGTGAAAAGATGTATAAATTAGCTATGATTTCAACACTACAAAATCATTAGCCAGGGACCAAACATGTAACAATCTCTTGGTAATATTTCAAAAGTTTTTAACTTTCTTTCAGCCTAAATGGCTAAGAGCATTACAATCATTTCCTTTACTCCAATTTTACTGCAGAAAGGTATGGTTCTGTGGTAAATATTAAATCATGCCTTTCTGAAGCTTTCAGTGGAAAGATACTGCTATCCTTTGCTGAATGACTCAATTATAGTTTCATATACATTTAGCAACCCAAGTCAGAGATGCTGCAGAGCATGCAATTTTAAATTAGCAAAGGTTTCACTGCAAAAACCATTCAACTTCACACAATTTAAATCTACAATAAGTTTCAAAGTTTAACCTTTAAATATGTATCAGGCGAACTCAATCTTTTCTTGGTAATAAAACTGGCCACGCAAGTAAGCCCAAGGGCAGGTAGAGAAAAAAGACCAGGCAGAATTATAATATCTTTTTCTTAAAGAATCTTTCCTAATCGGGGAAATTAATAATTAGCTATTTCTCTACTGAGTGTTGCTGAATCTGTCAAAAACCATTTAAATACATTTAATATCTATATCAAGTTAAGTGAAGTCATGCACTTGTCAAAATAGTTCACAGAAAATTGTTTTGCATCAAAGATATTGAAGAAAAGTCAACTAGTTGGGTTTAGTGAGAACAGAAAAATAGTGAACTACTGTCCTGAACAGTCAGTGTATGTGGTAACCATATTTCCTCTTCGTTGAGTGACAGTCCTGCAGTGCTTGCTAGATCCGTGGAATCTATTTTCAGTCTGTATTGTATGCCGATTGGTGGTGTCAAAACCACTAAAAGAAAACATTTTCTCCATATCTTCAAACATGTCATCAAAAAGTCCACCTCCAAAAGAAAACTCCTGGAAATGATGTCTTTGTCTACTGGAACCATCCTGGCGTGTCTGGAAGTGATTCTCAAAATGCTTCTTGGACCGAGTGTTTTGGTTTTGACCAAAAAACCCAAAGTCTTTAAATAAGTCATCAAAATTGAAGTTAAATGATTGCTCAAAAGGACTTCCGCTACCTCTTTGTCCTTTACCGTTAGTAAAAGCACTGTGTCCAAGTGTATCATACTCTTTTCGCCTATTAGCATCTGAGAGTGTTTCATATGCTGAGGGAAATAAAAATACTTTAGTAACTGAAGATAATGAAAATTACATATACCCAAATCTCTTCAAATAAGTGAATTCAACTCTCTATTTTAGGGAAGGATTTCACACCACCAATAAAGCCAAAACATTACAAACATAGGAAAAAAGTTAAAATGAAAGTTACAAAAGGTAGGGCCTTTGTCCTATTTACTGTGTAGTATTATCAGCTGTTAGAATAATGTCTGCCCCTAGTAAATATCCAATAAATATTTGTTAAATGAGTGTTACCATTACTTACGAATAAGCATGTGGGCAAAAATTAGAGTTATTTTTCATATTATTTGGATAAAACCATGACTTGTATTCAATAATTTAACGGCCCAATATAACCAATTAAGAAGAATTCAGATTTTTTACTTCCTTACTATTTGAAGTGTTTAACTCCAACTCTCTACTCAATTACCTCCACCCACCATTAATTACTGAATGCTCAGGAGGTGCAATTTGTTTTAGAACTAGTCTTAAATAAAAATTCTTTCATATTTTTCCTTCAAAAGACAAAAGTGGCTTTTAAATACAGACGAAGAAAAAACCCAAAACATTTCAAAGTCTATTTAAATGTTTTATACTTAGTATTTTTATATTTAATCTCCATACTTAGTAAATAACTGTTCCATCTCAGCGTAGAAGTTTTGAGTACCTAAAATTCCTTTTAACATGGAAACAATAAGCAATTTCATAAACAATAGAAGAATGAAGTGATACATTTTCAACATTTTAAGATCTGACAATAAAAATTTATACTACCATTCATTCATCCATCCCAGAATCCAAGTAATTGTGATAATAAAAAGACAGTCTCAACAATCTCACTTTATTTAAATGTAGACTCCATTCTGCCACCCATCATCACAGTATCTCCAAATACATACACTTCTTAGCTATCATTCTCCTTTACTAGTTAGTATCTGTGAGACCTCAGACATAACCATTTAACTTACCTTCTGCAATCTCTCTGAATTTTGCTTCAGCATCAGGGCTCTTATTTTTGTCAGGATGGTACTTCATGGCCAACTTGTGAAAAGCTTTCTTGATTTGGCGCTCTGATGCTGATTTTGGCACACCTAATATATCATAGTAACTTTTTGACGCCAAAATTAATTCCGTTATCATTAAAATGCAGATTGCAAAGACGAAAACTGATTGGGGAGTAGCCATGTCTAATATCCTAAAAAAGAAAAAGAAATTATCCATGCAGCTAATTTCAAGACTTTTTCTTTTAAAAGAAACCCACTGAACTTTTAGGATACAAGGTATACTTAATGCAGAATCAAAATGTTAAGCATATAAGATCTTGTACTTATTCCCATGTTATTTCATTTTTACAGGCTTTATTATCTCTATGTTGGTTGTAACCTTGTCAAAAAGCAAATGTAATTCAACCAAATTGAGATAAAAATCTTTCTTCGATTTACCTTTTCACTAATACTCTGGTCATAAACACAAAAATATTCAATAACTATTTTTTACCAGTAAATACTGAAGACTCATCATTTGTAAAAATTGTAAAAAGGGTGGAAAATCCAAATAATTTTTAAAGGATGTCAATTTTCCTTTCAAGAATTCAAAGAGGATTAAAAATAAAAGTATTTAATGTCACAGAAAAAAAGTACATTACCAAGGTAAACAGCCCAGATTGTCTGAATTGGTAATCCTCCCTCCCAAAGAAAGCACCAACCTCAGTTTTTATTTCAGCAAGGATTGCAAACAGAGAATCTCAGTCTCATATTAATATTGACAATACAATAGAATGTAATGATTTTTTAATTCTAAGATCCCAAATATTTAAACAAAAAAATGTACAGATGGGTTTTGTTAAAAACTCATAATAGAATTTAAGATTTCTCCTAAGGCTACCAGAAAAATAAACTTTCATAGTCTGTACTTTAGATAAGTTACTTATGTTCAAACTTCTCCGTAATCATTAAAATATTTCTCTAACGTTAAAGAAGCTTTACCTAAGAATTCAACTTAGAATTCTGGATAGTATAGATTTAATGACTTGGGATGCGAAACGAATGTGATCCTGTTGTTTGAACTCTGTATTAGTTCTTAATAACCTATGATGACATAACGAGGCTGACGAAAGACACTATGGTTTGTGGAAATTGCCTGCCTTCCTCTCCTGTGGCCTCTCCTGAGCGTAATTAGCAGATGGATTCCTCCTTTCCAAAGAGTTACTCATAGTCACGGGTACTAAAGATCAAGTACAACCTCCTCATTTAAAGAAAGCAAACCAAGCGAGTGCTGTGGACGCCACAAAGACTGCAGGTACTTCCCTAGTCAAAGGGCGAGTCTAAAACTGATAGGGAGGCACATTACTGGTTTAATAAAGGCTATTCCACAGCCCAAGTTTATTATCTGACACTTTTTTTGTAGGCCCACTTTTGTATCATACTGACTTCTTCCCAAGAGCGACCCACGGGACGGCTGCCTGGGCCTTACTCCCCAAAGCCGATGGCCGGTTGGGTTGCACCTCCCAGCCTTCACCCCAAGACGACCGGTACTCGTCCAGTCCGTCCTGGCGCCGCCCTCACGGCTGTTCTCGGCCCGGAGGCCAGCCCTGGGAGGAGCTGTCCGACGCCCGAAAAAGCCAGCGGCCAACCCAAAACACAAAACGCCCTATTCTGTGGTTCGGTCATGTCCTTTTTCCTAATCCCTCAACAACACCAGACAGCCTGAGAGCCTTGAGACGACCGTGGCGGATCCCGAGGCCAGGTCAGTCCACAAAGACCGGCCGAGGCCCAGAGGACGCTCTAAACACCCCTCCCCGCGACCCCGGCCTCTTCCCTCATCCGCACCCTCCGACCGCTGCTGCCCCGCCGCAGAGCAGAAGCGCCGGGAGACCGACGACTGGCTCCACACAGCTGCTCGGCCCTGCCCCTCGCCCGGGTCTCCGAGGCCTCCCGTAGCTGGCGCGCGCCCCACTCCCGCTTGCACACAGACCTAGCGCTCCTCCAGCCGCCGCCGCGTCCCCTCTCAGCCCGCTCCCCACAGGCCGGCGGCCGCTGCTGCCGCCACCTCAGAAGACCTACACGAAACGCTTCCTTATTGGCTCCTGCTTCCCCACCTGACCCTGGCGCCCTACGCGCACGTGGAAAACTGTTGTTGCCGCTCAGCCTGTGCGTCACTTCCGACCCCAACCTCCTGAAAGGGCGGTGCTGAAGCCCGCAGAAGCGGAAGTGAGTCGGCGATTGCGGCGCCTTTCCTCTCGGCCGATTTCAGCGCAGGCGCAGTGGCTCGGGAGGCCTGGATTTGCGCTCTACCTTGGCTAGGAGGTTACGCTGCCCCCGTAGCGGGCCGGCCTTTTTGGGGCCGCACGCGAGCGATGCCTCGCTATTGCGCAGCGATTTGCTGTAAGAACCGTCGGGGACGAAGCAGTAAAGACCGGAAGCTGAGTTTTTATCCGTAAGTCGTCCCTGGAGCAGAAGCGTCAGCCTTACCTTTGGGCCACGGTCCTGTGGCGTCTGGGGCTAGGGTTTGAGGTATCTGGAAATTCGTCCTCGGCTCTCCCGGTGTGGTCCTTCACTGCGCGGGAGAAGGACGTGAAGGCTCGAATTCAGTTTATCTAAAAATGTCCTAACTGAGCAAGGTCACGGGGCTGGTGACGAGGCATAGGGGCCTTTTGGGGTGTAAAATAACCCACTTAAAAAAGTACAGTTTGGGCGGTGCTCCGTGGTTTTCGGAGCGTTTCCCCACCGCAGCTGATCTTATGTCATTGACGTTAACCACCATTTAAGGTACACATCAAACCTGCCAAGCGGGAAGGTGCACCCAACAGTTAGCTTACACCTTCTCTGAGTTAGGTTACATAGATGTTCCTTAATTCCATTTTTCTCCCGAGGAAACTAAGGCCTTTCAGAAAGGTTACCTTGAAAGTTTTGTGAGAGAGCCAGAATTACTACCTATCTCCTGCTCAGGGCTCTGTATATACTCTTCTTTCTTCATTCGTACAGAGAACGGGCTAAGTGTTGTGCCGAATTACTACTGCCAGGAAATATTTCCCTGAAACCACGGGAAAAATAATAATGTCAGAGAAAGTCAGTTATAGATTTTTTTCCTCAAAATGTGAATTTACCAAAAGTAGATTTTTTATTAGTTTTTTGTTTCCGTATATAATCCTCGGAGTAAAAATTGTATTAATTTTATTCCCCTAGTAGCACTAGACTTGAAGAAGTGAATTCGTTAAATGCTAACACTGTAGCAAGCTGTACTGTATATTAATTTGAGAATTCACCCTTTGTATGCATATAGTGTTAAGTTTGTACTGTGATTATTTTATGCTTTTTGGGTAATTAATAAGACAGTGAAACAAAATTACCAAACAAAATGAACCATTGTAAAAGTACTAAGTTGTTTAGGAAACCTATTCCAGAGATTGCTTAGAGATTGACCTGCTGAGAAAGCATTGCAGTCCAGTTACCAACAAGTATATTCATAGAGTGATTTTTTAAAATTATTTGGTAACGTAGTGTATAGGAACTATAGAAATAATTTGCAAACAGCATCCTTATACATGAGATTACATGTGAAAATACTGTAAAAGGCATATTCTCATTTTAGATGTAGCAGAAAAGGTGTGAACTTTTCTATGGCTAACAGAATTCAGGTCCTCTGAAAAAATTCTCTTTGTCTTTAAATGCCTTTTCTGGCTACGTCTATATAATTATAACCTGAATTCTTGATGTGTGCAAGGTTAAGGAATTTTCAAACCATGTATGAACATCCTGTCTGTGGTAAGAACTTCCAGAGATAGATCATCTGATTTTCCCACGTGAGGGTATCTGGGTTAAAAATTATTTCCGATAAAGTACCCATACTCCTTTTCCTTAGCATCTTATAATGTTATCAATATTTGCTGGGAAGGAGGGTGAGGGATGCTATTATAAAGCATGAACTAAATGGTTGGGATTGAGAGGGAATGTACAATTGCTGCTTTTTGGATGAGAAACCTTATGTTACTATTTTTTGAAAAAAGGGTATTAGACTGTTGTCATAAAATCATTGAAAGAAACAGAAATACTATTAATACAGTTTAACTGAAACCTATTTAGACTGGTAAGAAAGTTTTCTCTCCAATTCTGTCATTAGCTCAATTTTGCCTATAAAACACATTTCAGTGTGTTAGCACCATCTCTAAATAAAGGTTATTGTCAACACAGGAACAACACCTATAAAGACCTGTCTTACCTTTCTCTGTATTTTGTTTGATCTATTTCATGTTATAAAATATTTGAGTGTTCTTATAACATGTTTAGTTCTTGTGTCAGTTTTGTTTCAGAGCTTGAATTTTAAGGTTTCCAGTTAGAAATATTAGACTAAATTACATATGGGTAGAATTGAGGTTGATTGTGGTAAAGGGAATGGAATATTAGTAGTTTTACAGGATTTAGTATTCATTGTCCATTAAATCACTTGTTTGAACTAACTTCTTATTTTTAAAACGTTAATATAAATAAGAGCCTAAAGCTTAATACTTCCTTGAATTACAGACAAGACACCGTTTGACTTGTAGTATTAGTATAGAATACATTTGAATGGGACTTTGTGGTTTATGTAGTTCTAGGCAAAATACATAACAAAATAAAAATAAAACGTAATCCACAGAAAATATGAGATTTTATCCTTTGTTGGAACACACATATTTTACTTAAAGGGACTCAAGTTATGTTTTACTAGCCTTTCTTCTTCTTCTTCTTCTTCATCTTCTTCTTCTTCTTTTTATTTTAAAGATTTTATTTATTTAGAGAGCAAGTGCGTGTGCATGCGAATGCAGGAGCAGGGGGAGGGGCAGAGGGAGAGAGAATCTCAAGCAGGCTCCGCACTCAGCGCAGAGCCTAACGTGGGGCTTGATCCAGGATTCTGAGATCATGACCTGAGCCTAAATCAAGAGTTGGATGTTCAATCGACTGAGTCACCCAAGTGCCCTTACCAGCCATTCTTCTGAAAAGCTTTGTCTACACATCTTAGAGCTTAGTCATCTTTACTGTGGAGATGATGTAGTAATGCCATGAAGGTGCTCTTATATGGTGTGAATGGTTGCTTTGCTTTTTTGCAGAACTCAATGCATAGGTTACCTATATATGCAGTCCCGGAATTTGCAAAAAATATAGCAAAGTTTTCCTTTTTTAATTTCAGGTTTCCTCTGCATGACAAAGAAAGACTTGAAAAATGGTTAAAGAATATGAAACGAGATTCATGGGTACCCAGTAAATACCAGTTCCTGTGTAGTGACCATTTTACTCCTGACTCTCTTGACATCAGATGGGGTATTCGATATTTGAAACAAACTGCAATTCCAACAATATTTTCTTTGCCTGAAGACAATCAGGTATTGAAGGCAGAGCATAGGGGAGGAGGGATAATACTGAGCAGGGTGGTAGGTTGCAGGGTGGCAGGTAATGAGGTTAAGGGAGGGAGAGGGAAAGGTGACTGCTGGGAAAACATGTTTAAGAAAAAGGAAGACTAATTTATGCTTTTACTAAAAGTTTGATAATTAAACAAATTTAAACCATTAAAAAAATTTAAACTGAAGAACAAAAGGTAACATATACATAAATCATTAAGTTATTAATGTAAGTTAATGATCTAAGATTTTGTTACCGGTCTTTGAGTTATCAGAAATATTTCCATCATGTATTGAATATGCTTAATATTTTTTAAGAAACACTTTAAAGTGTATTTGAGTTGTTACGTGCTTAGAACATTTTTTAACTGTGTAAATTTACTTGGCCAATATACTGCTCATAGTTAAATATTCAGCACTGACTAATAAGAGAATAAGGTTAGTGAGGACATCTTTAGATTTGAAAATATTATTTTCTAGGAAAAAGACCCCTCCAAAAAAAAATCTCAGAAGAAAAAGTTAGATGATGAGAAAGAAGTGTGCCTAAAAGCCAAGTCACAAGAATCATTTGCATCAAATGAGCTAAAGAAAATTACAGTTAATACAGATATCCTCCCTGAACACACAGAATTACTTAATTCATCTACCTTGGTGAAGCTACCACCTCCAAAACCAGAAAGTATACAAAATAACAAATTAACTCTTAATCTGGTTAAACAAGATATTGGAAAACCAGTATCTACTTTGGAAACATCAGTTACCCAAGACATAGGTGGTTTTCATACATCTTTTCAGAATGTAAATTCTACAACTATTACTTTGACAACTTCAAATTCAGAAGATATTCAGCCATCTTTGGAAACCCAAGAAGTGTTTGAAATAACTACAAATCATCTTGCTAACCCAAACTTTACAAATAATTCCATGGAAATTAAGTCAGCAGAGGAAAGTCCGTTCTTATTCAGCACAATCACTCAGACAGTTGAAGAATTAAATGCAAATAAACAATCTGTTATTGCCATTTTTGTACCCACAGAAAATTCCAAACCAATTAATTCTTTTGTGTCTTCTGAAAAAGAAACCGTGGAAAATGAAGATCTAGACACTGAAGACTCCTTACATAAGGATATAGACTATGAGACAGAAGTTCTACAAATTGAACATTCTTACTGCAGACAAGATGTAAATAAGGAACATCTCTGGCAGAAAGTTTCTAAACTACATTCAAAAATAACTCTTCTTGAGCTACAAGAACAACAAACTCTTGGAAGATTGAAGTCTTTGGAAGCTCTCATAAGGCAGTTAAAACAGGAACACTGGCTATCTGAAGAAAATGTCAAGATTATAGAAAACCATTTCACAACATACGAAGTTACAATGATGTAGTGTAGAGGTTTTAACGCTATGACTTTTATATAAGCTTTTTGCAGCCAAACCAAATTATATGTAAAGTGAACTTTTTCTTGTATAAAGTTCTCATCTTTAGCTAAGAAAGTGTTCTAACATCAAAAACTGCCTCCTGTTCTTGTAATGTTCATTTTTAAGAAAAACTAGAGAGTTGTTGGGCTGTAGAGAAAAAGTTTCCCTACTTGGTAACCTTCCAAATTAAAGTAGAGTGAATAAATAAGATGATTCATAAAATGAGAACATGGATATGGTGGAAGGAGCCCAGAAGAGAAATCAGGCTCAGGTATCAGTCCTGGTTCTACCATTGGCCTCAGTCTGTAATCTGTAAAATAAGGGCACTTATTAAATCTAGTCTGTTTGTTTATAGTTTCTCTCCTTTCTATTAAGATACTTTTTTAATAGAATGACTTTTTTATAAGGTAATATATCCTTATATAATACTGTATGTTGGCTAGTATTTGATGTTATTTACTATTGGATTATCCTCAAAATTGAATTCTGTGGTGTTTGACTTGTTGATTACAATTATTTGTAATAATAAAGGAAAGTACTCCTTTTATAATTTTATTCCAGTTGAACTAAAATAACCTTCCATTAGCCCAGTTTGTAGGAGAGGTACTTTAAACTTGAAAGAATATGTATTTCAGTACCTTCTATGTAGCTGACCATTATAATACATAGTCACTTAATCTTAACATTCTGTATTATAATTTATAAACCAAAAATTTTAATGAGGTTAATTTTTAAAATGTATCTATTACTATATTTTAGAAATCATAGCTTGCATATGTTTAATGTATAGCTTTTTAAAATGTGTGCTTTTGTCATCTTTAAATTCCAGAATGATAGAGTAGTACTTGATATTATACATGCCCACGTACATATATTTTATTAAAATTTATAAGCAAGAAACTATAGACATATGGTAATGTTCTTAGACAAGTAGGAAAGGAAATGGTGATATAAATAAAAATACTGCTTATATCTGTATGAATTTTTAAAAATGTGAAAGCAAAGATTTAGTGGGAACAACAGAAATGTGAAAAATAATGATCTTCTAAAATTGGCAGTTAATATAATTAATGTTGCTGGTTATATTATTGAGCAAGTTCCTATTGGTCCAATTCATACTTTTCTCATCTTTTTTTATAAAAAATACTATTACCTATCTCAGAGGGTTTTGAGAATTCTGTGAGGCAACGTGTTTTTGGTTCTTGAAAATAGGAGGTGCTCAATAAACATTAGTTGACTGCACAGCAAATAGTACTAATTATTTTCATGGTGATTATTTTTGGCCACACTTCAGTTTTTTTTAGTTTTTTAGTTGTTTTTTTTTTTTTTTTTTAGTTTTTTTCAAGCTAATAAAATTAATTTATATTATATAAATATGCGCTAAATACAAAAAGTTGATATAGAGATATCTTTATTATATGACCATGGGAGGAAAAAAAACTTAAATTTTTGCATAAATTATATGCAGATAATTGGTAGAATTAATATGTTATTTTTAGGTAGTCCCATGTTGCATTTTACAGTACTTCTTTAAAACAAATAGTGTAGATGAAAATAACTTTGATAAGTCATTATAAAATAATGTTTCAACTCTGTTTTTAATTGTGTACATTGTAATTTCTCTTTGTTTAAAGCTGTAGCTTACTCAGGAATAATTTAAACTAGTTGTATGTCTTCAAACTTAGTAAATTATAAATATGTAAGATATTTTCTTGGCTTGCCTGTATTCAGTTCAGGATGTTTTCAGCCTGTTAACTTCTAAATATATTTGGGGGTTCTGCCCAACTTTATTTCTTACTTGGATTATTATAGGGTCTCTTAGCTAATCTTGCCAATATTTTCAGTCCCTTCCATATCATTCTATATTCTTCTGTCAGCTTTTTACTTCAGCTGTAGATCTAACTGCATCATCCACTCACTACTTAACTTTCCCAGCTCAGAAATCTGAAATTACTCTTGAAAACCTACAGAATAAAGCCAAGCTTGTTACCATATATGATCCTCTGTGATTTTCTTCATCCTGCCACACTTGGACTACTTAGCATTTTCCACACATGCCATATAGGTGACTTTCTTCATGCTTATTTTATTCCCTAAATTCAACCAGTCAAAATTGCAGCTTTGGTTGAATTTTGTTTCCCTTTTTCCAGTCAAAATTGTTTTCTCTCTGATCCTACAGGGCTTTGTTTTATAACATTGTAACAATGTTTGCCTTACGCTTTTCTATATCATGATATCTATGGCTGTTCTTTTGACTAGATTGTAAGCTTTTTAAAGCAGGGTTTTCATTAATCACTGGTTTCTTTGACAATGTAATTCACTCAATAAATGTTTGGACGAATATTTTGAATTTTGCCTACTTGATTCTTGTCACTTAAAGTCAAGAACCTTCTTACAGAATTGGTCCTTGATACCTTTAGAATGTTGAAGGATAGACGTAAATCTTCACAATCTTTGAAACATTCCATGTCTTCAATGTACAGTACAATTCACCAGTTACCTGCTATGCTATCTGAAATTATTTTCTTGTGGAAGGCTATTCCCACCCCAAAATATTTGCTGTTTTCTATCCTATATAATTAAAAAGTAAGTTCAAATATGGCTACAGAATATATCTCATTCTATATTCTCTTCTGTAATGTGACCTTGTCACTCCCTTACAAAGAGGTGGAATTTATTTCTGTATCTTTTGGGCTATGTGAGTGCTTTGACCAATAGAATACAGTGAAAGTGATAACAGCCAACCAAACTTAGACCTTAATTGACCTGGCACCCTTCACTTCCTCTTTGGAACAGTATCTCTTAGAATGCCCAATGCCCTATAAAATGTGTGTTTTGAGACCAAGCTGGAAAAGCCAAAGCCACATGGAGAGGCTCTAGAAAATGAGACATCAGACATATTAGTGAAGAAGCCAACAAGCGACTCAGTTTCTATCACAGAATCATGAAAGACGGTAATTGAAGTCAACAGATACCTGGAATTGGAGGAAAGAGTGTGAAGAGATGTTAAAAAAAAAATACAATTGTTATTAACAAGCAGCAGTCATCCCACACAGCTTGGCCAGTGTCCCTTTTCTAAACTGTCAAAAGATTGGAAGTTCATTCTCTAGAGAGGATGAAACAAGTTCTTCAGAAAAGATAATGGGCAGGGATACTATACTGAAAAGGGGTATTAAGTGAAAGTTTATAAGCCAAATAGCTCCAACTCTACCTCTATCACATATATGGTTTCCAGAACTATGGCAACCAAGCTTATACCCTCTAGTTTTCTCTTGGGAATTTGACCACCTCATGAAAAAAGAACAAGAAGATTTTACATTGGAGGTTCCAACTGAGTCCAGCTAAGTCACTGTACAGCAGTGATTCTTAAAACTTCACTGCATCAGAATCACTTGAGAAGTTGTAAATTTTTTCATTACCCAAACTGATTCAATTGGTCTGGTATAAAATCTGAGTATCTGTGGTTTAAAAATTTTCTCCAATGAGTCTCATACACAGCAAAAGGTGAGAATTATTGCTTTGTAGTAGAGCTTATGGAAATGACTCATTCCTGAGTACAGAGATTTTCATCAGTGTCCTGCCAAATGACAGTCAACAGTCAACTGAAAGTTAGTATTAAAGATAGCAAAATGAGTAGAAAGCAGCAATTTAGAGAAAACACTACGTAAGTAGAAGAAATGTTAGGGAAAAGAACCCAACTATACTTAACATTTACTGAGAAATATGTTGCATCCTTGAAAACAAACAGTATGTTTTTTTTAATAAAGGAGTATTAATGAAAATAAAAAGAGCTCTAGTAATTTAAAGTGTGGTATTAGGGACACACCAAGGCACATTATTTTTAAAAATCAGTACTTTAGACACAAAAAGAGGATCTTACAGACTTTCAGCAAGAAAAAAACCACAAAGAGCTAAGAATAGAACAGCTTCAAATTTCTGAATGGTTACACTGGAAGCAAGAAGACAAGAGAGCAATAATCTGAAAATTCTGAGGAGAAAAGATTTCCAAAATAGAATTCTATATCCAAAGTCTCAAAATATTGCCTCCTCTGTATCCTTTAAGGCAGCTATTGGGAAATGCATCCTATGGAAATAAGGCCATAAAATAAAATGGAGAGAATGGCTTCTAAAGTTATTTCCTAGATGATAATTTATCATTCAGTTGATCTAGAGATTAGAAATAGGAAAAAGGAAATGACCACAGGCCTAGAAAGCCACCAGTCCAAATTGGAGTAGGTCAGAAGGCTCGAGGATAGAGTTCTTCAAGAAGATGAAGATTGATAGAATAACTAACGTGTTAACACCTTCAGAGGAATCTCACATATCTGGGGTAGAATTGATGGTTGAATTAATAATAAATACAAAGAAAACTGTACAAACAAATCAGAACAAATGTTAACACAAAATATGTAGAAAGGTCAAGCCATTATATCTTAGTACATGCTGCATTTACATAGTCGAAATAGCGTAAATGCAATAACAACACCAATATATTAGGAAGATGGGGTATGTGTGTGTGCGTGCATATGTCTATGCTGGGGCCAGGAGCAAGGAGTGGGATGACGTAATTAAAGAAAGCAAAGTTCTCATCAACCATAGTGGAATACCAAAAGATAATGCCTAATTGCAAAAACTTTAAAAATAGCAAATTAAACATGTTGAGATAAATAGGTAAATACATAAAGAACCCAAATATATCATTGGAAAGGGTTGACTTAGGAGCAAGAAATGAAGGAGGACTGCAATTTTTTTGTAGCAAGGCTTATAGAATGCTGACTTTAAGCATATGTTTAAGACTAATGGGTTTATTTCTTTTTTTAAAATAATTTTTTATTATATTATGTTAGTCATCATACAGTACATCCCTAGTTTTTTATGTAAAGTTCCATGGGTCATTACTTGCATATAACACCGAGTGCACCATGCAATACGTGCCCTCCTTAATACCCATCACCAGCCTATCCCATTCCCCCACCCCCCTCCCCTCTGAAGCCCTCAGTTTGTTTCCCAGAGTCCATAGTCTCTCATGGTTCATTCCCCCTTCTCTTTACCCCCCCGCTTTCTTCCCTTTCTTCTCCTACCGATCTTCCTACTTCTTATGTTCCATAAATGAGTGAAACCATATGATAATTGTCTTTCTCTGCTTGACTTATTTCGCTTAGCATTATCCAGTCCCATCCATGTTGCAGCAAATGTTGAGAAATCGTTCTTTTTGATGGCTGAGTAATATTCCATTGTATATATGGACCACATCTTCTTAATCCAGTCATCCGTTGAAGGGCATCTCGGCTCCTTCCACGATTTAGCTATTGTGGACAATGCTGCTATGAACATTGGGGTGCATATGGCCCTTCTCTTCACTATGTCAGACACTTTTCCAATGAAGACATTTACCCTAATAGGTTTATTTCTATTCATCATTTAGGACTGATCTATTCATTATTTTGTCTGGAAAGCCTTTATTTGCCTTTCCAAATGCCCATTTTATTTAATCTATTGGTTACCTCTACTTAACGCTATCATAATACCTATCTTCCAGTATTATTATTGCTTCTTTTCTTGTTCTTATACCCCCAATATAAATTTTCATGCCTTCAAAGTGTAAGCTTTTTACAAACTTTTAAGCTTCATTGTGTAGCACAATTTCTTTTAAGATTTTATTTATTAGCATGAGCAGGGAGAGGCAGAGGGAGAGGGAGAAGCAGATTCCCTGCTGAGTAGGGGGCCTGTTGCAGGGCTCGATTCCAGGACCTGGGATCATGACCTGAGCTGTAGTCAGATGCTTAACCAGCTGAGCCACCCAGGTACCCCTAGCACAATTTCTAATACAAACTAGGAGCTCCATAAATATTTGTCCAGTGAACAACTTGTCATGTACTAAATCATACTTCAGGAACTGCTTTGTTGGGTCTAATTCTGTCTCCACATTGAGACAGTCACCAGATAACCAATTTGCAGCTCCTTGGTGCATTATGGCCCCATTATTCAGGCAGGCTCTGCTAAATTCATTATAATATAAATAATGCTACTTTTATTTTTCAATTTTTTTATGTTTGGAGATGTTACAGCATCCAGTGCCTGCAGTTTGCGATCTATACAGACATTTTCTGATCTTTTACAAAGCTTGAGAACTAAGCTTTGACATGTGTAATGCTACTTTAAATTTTTCGTTGGCATGCTATAAATAGTGCCTAGTAAAGGTGAAGTAGCCTTCCTTTCAGACTTGAGTTTTGTAACTTGCAGTGTGAACTATCCAGGAGGGTCACTAGATGCTCTAAAATTTAATGCAAAATATTATATGTATAGACATTTTTCTGGAAAGAGAACCCATAATTTCTATTATGTTAGGAAAGGGATAAATGACTCCAAAAAATTTAAACAGTGCAATAATACCTTACATTTTACATCGTGCCATAAATCATAAATCAAAAGCTCTTTACATACTTTATTGCCTAAGCACTCTGAAACAAAAAAAAATGGGAAAGCTTCTATTCTAGATTTGAATACATAAAAAACCCACCAATTTAGCTACGTGGAGTAGAACTGAAATTAAAAGGAAAATTGGCCCATATCCAAAAGTGGGCTGGGTAAATTCTACACAGAATTCTTAAGAATTTCAGACTAGTGTTATTACATATTTTCTGAAAAATAAATTTTAATGTTCAAATTACTGTATAGACTATTAGAAAAATAAATCCAGAGATTATGTAAGTACTATTTTGATTATTGGAAAATACTATTATAAGTTCAGTTGACTTGTTTCTTGGTTACTGAAATATAATTCAAAATGAGAAGCAATGGTTCAGGAGCCAATTTCAGAGGGATCCTAATCTTTATTTCTTTCAGTGCATGGTTCAGGTTTTCCATTAATAAAAATGTGTGGTGTTTTAATATGTACAACAGACTAGAATATCATAAATGTGAAATGAGGTTAATTTTATTAAACTTGCTAACTTGCTTAGTCTAGATGAAAATGAATTTCCTGACATAAGACTAGAACATATCTGAACCATGGATGAAAAAGAAGTCAATCAGTTCAATGAAGGAGTATTAAAGTATGGGAAGGAGTTTTTGAGGGAATGAGGTGGAGGAGCAAAGGGCCTCATTCAGATTTTCCAAATAATCCCGTCACTAAATAAGAAAGCATTCATCTATTCCTCTTTGGAATATTAAGTAATATGTTAAAGACGTTTGGTTTGCTTTGATAAATTTGGTGCTTTGGAGCTCTGAAACATCTTTTGGCATATCAGCTTGCAGTCCACCTGCAAGTTTAGTTTTATTAACTTGGGGAATGAGAAAATATGGAGGGAAAATATGTGGTAGAATATAGGAGGGGGACAGAGCTGAGACTCAGAAGCCTGAAAAATCTGTCTTGCTTCAGTAATATAACCTAGTCTCCTTTGTCAGTAGGCAGAAGCACATTACTGGGTATCATCACAGAAATGAATTTCTGAAGAAAAGTACTGTAATCAAAGCCTTTTAATGAGAAAAAAGCCAGCCAAACCAGTCCAAGTCACCCCGAGGTAAGCTGCTCCTTCCTTAGCAAGAGCAAAATACTGAGGAGGAAGAGACAGTACTACTAAGAATAGAGAGTGGAGCATCTAGTTTTAAACAAGTAATATTTGGTATGGGAGAAATTGCTTCCAAACTTAGATAATGTGGTCCCACAAATCTCTCTTGTCTTCTTTCGTTAATCTGGGCAGAACTGAAATAAGAACTTCGTGGGGGGTGGGTTCTGTGTATCACTGAAGAACCAGTTCAGATGTCACCTTTTCGATGTGGTCACACACACACAACAGTTTTTCACTCCTCTGTCTTCACAAATTCTATTTATATCATTATAACTAGATCATTCTTTGCCGTAATTACCACTTATTTATCAGTCTCTGATTAAACTGCAAGTTAATGAGAGGTGGAGATTAACACTTACTCATCTTTGGCACTATAGAGGAAGAAAAAATTTCTCTGCTGCCTTAGATTCACTGTCTGGGCCTGCAAAACAAATTTGATAAAAGCTAGATTAACCAGAGAAAAACAAACAGTTTATTAGCACATACATGTACATATATGTGGGATAACTCAGTGATGAGTAACTCAAAGGTGTGGTCAGGATTTGGGGCTTATATAGCATCTTTTTTTTTTTTTTTTGAGAGAGAGAGGGAGAGGAAGAGTGTGTTTGCACATGTGAGCAGGGCAGGGGCAGGAGTGGAGTCGGGTGGGCATAGGGAGAGGGAGAGAATCCTAAGCAGACTTCGTGCTGAGTGTGGAGCCCGACACCAGGCTCAGTCTCATAATCCTGAGATCTTGACCCCAGCCGAAATCGAAGAGTCGGATGCTCAACCAACTGAGCCACCCAGGCGCCCCACTTATATAGCATCTTAACAAAGAAAAGTGATAAGACAAAGGAAGAGGGTTTGAGGTCCCTAGGGATGGCAAGCTGTGAGAAGGTAAAAATATGGAAGATAAGGGTTGTTTTAGTAAGGTTTTGTATGTAGCTACTCTGACGTTAAGAGTCTAGAACTGTCTTTGGTGATTAAGAATTATCCTGCTCTTCCTAGTGTAAGGGAGAGCAGGGAGGTTTTTTTGTGTCTGCTGCTTCTCAGTTGTCTTCATCTGAAAACAGTCCTTATGTCAAAGTGGTATGTTTTAGCATGACATACTCTGAACCCCTTTAGCATCTAGTAGGTCCTCAGTTAGTTTTGGAAAAGCATGATAATAATATGCTAACTCCTGTGGCTGTATTTGAATGATGGATGGTGGATAAATTATACTGGATTATGCTTAGATCTAGTCACTTTTAAATGCTATAGAATGCTAACTTAAAAAGAATTTTAAATTGTTCGGTCTCAAAGCCTACTCTAATTTTGTGCTGGTTCTTTTGCCATAATGTGTGGCATCTCAAATTTACCTCTTAACAGCAAATAGAAGAAGCTTAAGATAGTTAAATAAGGATGTCACTCTTTTCAATTTGAGGCCCCACCCAGAAAGTCACAGAATATTTAATCCATGGATTCTCTTCTCAAATGCAAAATGTAGAATGATTTAAAAATAAATAAAACTCAAAAATCTAAAAATACAGTGGTACTAAAGGTAACTTATTGGCCATTACTAAGTCTTCCTTATGTTGGCTTTACCTTAATTCTAAACTGAAACTTTTTAAGTCAAGCCTTTAATTCTATACTAGATAATTATCTTCATCTTGAGTTATTTATCTCTTGATTTGGATTTTATTTTAAGAAGTTTAAACTCTACCTACATTTATTCTATAAGTTCAAAGACCTTCAAAGACATATTTCTAGGTGTTTGTTTCAGTCAGTCATGATTCTCACAATTGAACTGAGAGCATATTAAGTATACTTGGAGCTTTATAGAGAACCTGCCATTTGACTTTATTGCCATGGAATGTTTGCTGCTAACTCCCTTAGAGTGAAACGTTATTTACTGTTCATGATTGTTCTGGGAACTACACTTAGCCATTCAGACTTGAGAAGTCACTTTCCCTGCACTTTAACACAATGTGGCTTTTCTGAATGCTGCATCTTAACGTCAACAATGCTATGCTTCATTTACTGAGCTCCTTGAACCTTACATCTTACATTTTATGAAGCAATTCAACTGTTTTGTCATTCTTAGAAATGTGTCTATTTTTTAAAATATAGCATCAAATTCCACATGAACTATGGCAAGTTACATTTCTCTGAGTAAGACAAAATGAAACAAAATATAATTTGGAATTATCTTTCCTAAGACATGTGTCTGGCAAGTTTGATTATTTCTTCCTCCTAAACTTGTTTTACTGCATTTCCTCTGTGGAATTTAAAGAGAACCTGTAGAAAATTTGTTTCACACTCATTTTTACAACTCTTTTGGGTTTTTTTGTCTTTTGTTTTTGTTTTTTTAGCTTATGTCAATGTCCTTTTTTATTTAGAAGATTGAAAGTTTTGACCATGATTATCTCATTTTCTTCCTTAAATGTTTGGTAGCAAAATCACCTGGGCCTAGAGTTTTTTTGTGTGTGTAGAGGTTTCTGAGAACAAATTCAATTTTTAAAATAGAAACAAGGCTATTCAGATTTTGTTTTTGATCTTGTGTTTGTATTGGAAAGTTGTGTTTTTCAAAGACTTTGTTCATTTCATCTAAGTTATCAGATTTATTGGCATATAGCTGTTCATGATACCCTTTTATTATCTTTTTGATGTCTGTAGGACCTGTAATGATATCTATCCCTTCTTTTATTCCTATTATTGATGGACCTCTGAGTTAAGTATCATCTTTAACCTCCTTTACATGTGGGAAAATAAGGCATCAGTGGTAACTTGTATAACTTGCTGGCTCAAGATGGCATGATTTGCTATTAACCTCTGATTTGCAGGGGACTACGTTTTTCCGTGTGTATGTTTACCTGAAATACCTCACAAAATTTTATTTGGCAAGCAGTCAAAACTGTAACTGGGATGAAAAATAATACGAGGGAAAAATCAGATCATGTAGGTCTTGGATACCCTTGGCTAGAATAATTCAGTATAGCTATCAAAAATACTTAGAAATATTTCAGACCTAGAATAAATTAAAGATCATAGTTGCTACAAATTGCAGCATTTTATTTATTTTTTAAAATATTTTATTAATTTATTTGTCAGAGCACGAGCATGCACAAGTAGGGGGAGCGGCAGGCTGAGGGAGAAGCAGGCTCCTTGCTGAGCCAGGAGCCCAACATGGGACTCGATTCCAGGACCCTGGGATCGTGACCTAAGCTGAAGGCAGATGCTTAAGCTACTGAGCCACCCAGGCATTCCAGATTGCAGCATTTTAAAGATAACTTTTCTTTTGGAAAGTAATCATTTGGTGATGCAATGCTTAACATTGGTCCCTAGTCATCATGATTCTAGTACTATCATGATGGTAGATGGCTGTCATTGATTTTTTTCCCTCCATGTACAAGCATGTCATACTTCCATCAAGAAGTAGCAGATAGACCTATTCTTCCCCTTGAATCCGGGCTGGCCTTAGTGACTTGCTTAATGAATAAAATGTGACAGAAGCGATATTCTGGGACTTTCAAAGCTAGATCATAAAAAGCCTTGCAGCTTCTGCTTGGGCGTCTTGCTCTGTCTTGGAGAAAACAGTTATAATATAGGAAGCTCACCATGTTCTAGAAGCCATGTGAAGGTGCTTCAGTCGATAGTAGCATTCTAGCCATATCCACCAAAGCACCAGACATGCAAGTAAAGCTATCTTGACCACTCCAGAGCAGCCAGTCTGCTAGCTGAAGGCCACTAAGTGACGTTAGTCACTGCCATATGGAACAGAAGCAGCCATGCCCAAATACCTGACCAATGAAATTTTGAAATATAATAAAATGTTCATTGTTTTAAACTTCTAAATTTTAGGATTGTTACACAGAAGATAACCAGGACAATGACTGTTATGTAAATGGTGGCAAATATCCCTACTATCTAGCTTAATAAAGACATAATGTGATATTCCTGATTAGTTGAGAAAGAACCTGGAAAAATGCCACCATCAAATCTGCCATGCTAAGTGGTATATCCTAAGCAACTTTGTTCTCCCCCACAGTGCTAAGATGGGAATATAGCTTCTAAAATTTATAAAAGTGCTAAGAAGGCATTAAAAAGTTTTGAGCAGAGAAATAAAAGATTCCTTTAACTGCTGCGTAAGCGACAATACAGGGGCAAAAAGGAAGCCCTGAGAGTAATTAGGAGCATTTAGGAGGCTATGGCAAGAAAAGATAGTGCCTTGGAGGAGAGTATGTTCTAGATGTTTTCTGTTTGCTTCTCCAGATGAACTTTCCATCCTTCTCTATGGTGTTTTGTGTCCCAGGAGGCTGGTTTGATTCAGCCAATGGGGGACTCTGGCAGAAACTGGAGGGCAGGAAGAGAGTAAGGAGAGTGTCTGTTGTCCTGGCTCACTTTCTGCAGAATCACAGGAATTGGTGTGTTCCTTTACCCCTAGCTCCTCCCAGGCAGCCCTCTTCAGATGTTTATTCTTTCCAGGTTCTGTGACATCTAGTATTCACCCCTTCAAACCTATGCTAATAAGGGCTCTGAACTGTTGCTAACCCTGAGATTTCATACCATCTCTTGTTGAATTTCCTAACTCTACTTACACCTTTAAATAGTCCCTTCAATACACCCTCAAATTACCGAGCTTTAATGAGCCACCTGTTTCTTGCTGGGCCTTGATGGTACAGAGTGATGATGGTGGTAAGAAGTGGTTGGATTTGGGAGATATTTTGACAGGATCTGCTTAAAGACTGGTTGTGTGCATACAACATGAGATATGGAGAAGGGATACAACTTGCTTTTTCCCCTTAACAATAGGGAGGTTTTCTTCCAAGTCAAAATAAATACCTCTATTTTCAATTAATTCATAGAATTCCAAAACATGGATACACCGTAGCTTATTAATTAATCACCCCACTTGACGACATTAAGTTCCTTTATGACTTTTTGTTAATATAAATAATGGTATAGTGTGCCCCCAGTGTATATACCTTGCAGTACACATCCTGTATATTTGTGCATGTGTGGATTTCTTAAGGACAGGTATATGAAAGTAGAATTGTTATACCCAAGAGATAGGTACCTTTAAAACTCCTATAGGTATTTCCAAATTGCTCTCCAGAAAGCAATATTAATATACCCTCCCAATAACAGTGACTTTTACTCTCACAATCAAGAGGTGTTATCAAACTTTAAAAAATCTTATGATAAAAATGTTTTGTTATCTTATTTGCTTTTCTTTGAATGCTAGTGTTGTTGAACATATTTCCATGATAGTTGGCCAATGTTTGATGAGGAATATGATTACACAGATTCAAAATAGCTCCCACAAAATACTTATTTACAAAGAGAAAAAAAGAACTTCACAGTGGAGAAATCTAGCAAATATTACCTTAATCAGGTGACCAGGGCACCTGGGTGGCTTAGTTGGTTAAGCATTGGACTCTGGATTCAGTTCAGGTCATGATCTCAGTGTTGTGAGATAGACCCCTGCTTCGGCTCTATACTCAGTGGGGAGTCTGCTTCTCTCCTTTGTATCTCTGTTTCCCCCTCCTCCTGCTTGCACACTCTCATGCTCTTCCTTTCTCAAAGAAATAAGTAAAATTAAAAAAAAAAAAATCAAGTGACCAAAGTGAATGTCATCAGTAATGGGACAAGTCAAAATTGTGGTCCACCTAGTGGTAATGAGATATAATAAGAAAACAGCATCACTTCTGCGGTCTTACTACCAAAGATACATAATATGAATCTAATCGTGAGGCAAACCCAAACTAAGAGATAAACCACAAAAAACTAGTTTGTGTCAAGGTCACAGAAAATAAGGAATGACCAAAGAACTATTCCAGAGTGAAGGAGACAGAAGAAACATGACAGTTAAATGGGGTCTGTGAATTAGATGATAGTCTTGAATCAATATTAACTTCCTGATTTTTAAGTTTATGTAATAATTTGTAGGAGAAAGTCCTTGCTTGTGGGAAAATCTCACTAAAATATTAGGAAGTGATGGGGCAACAGGTCAGCAACTTATCCTGAAATGGTTCAAGAAAAACAAGTCATTTATATTCTGTTTGTAATTATTCTGAAAGCTTGAGATTATTAAAATAACAACAACCAACTTTTTAATATTAGAAATCATAATACATATTCCTCATGGGTACTTCTTTACTTGGCACCCAGTGGACACCATTTATTCTTGTGGCAGACAGGATAAATCTTAACTTGCTTTCTCTTCCCTGGATTTTTTTTTCTTGCTAATAAAGGTTTCAACAGTCATAAATTACATCCTAGTGGTTAGAGAAATATGTCATCACACTATCTACAAGTCAGAAGAATAAAGCTTTCTGAGAGCTAGTCAAAGGCTGTCATTGGAGAGAAAGACTTAAGTAAGGTCCAGATTTGCTCCTCATAAACTCCAGGCTTTTCAGGATTTCAAATGTAGTGAAGTTTCCTGAAACCCTGTCTTAAGAGCATTCAAACTATGGGAAGAGCACAGATGTCCATTGACAGATGAATGGGTAAAGAAGATATGGTATTTATACCCAATGTAATATTACTCAGCCATCAAAAATGAAATCTTGCCATTTGCAACGATGTGGATAGAACTAGAGGGTACAATGCTAAGTGAAATAAGTCAATCAGAGAAAGGCAATTATCATCTGATCTCACTCTTGTGTGGAATTTAAGAAATAAAACAGGATCATAGGGGAAGGGAGGGAAAAATAAAACAAGATGAAATCAGAGAGGGAAACAAACTGAGGGTTGCTGGGGGGGGGGGAGGGATAGGGAATGGGGCACCTGGGTGATGGACATTAAGGATGGCATGTGATGTAATGAGCACTGGGTGTTGTATAAGACTGATGAATCACTGAACTTTACCTCTGAAACTAATAATACACTATATGTTAATTAATTGAATTTAAATTAAAAAAATAAAAATAAAAGGAAGAAAAGAATTCAAATGTTACGCTAATTGGCAGGCATTCAAAACAAAACAAAACAAAACAAAAACAGGTCACCAAAATCCCAATCCTCTACAAAAACAATTGTGTAGTCTACACATTTTTTGTAAGAATCAATTTAATTTGGGATAAAAAAATTAGTTGCAACAAACCATTATTAAAATAAAGTACAACAGTCTCTAAATATGAGCTAAGTCAAAAAATATTTGCTTTCAGAATTATTTTTGCTCTTATAGCTAGAGGTATATTATAACAGTATCTTCTCAGCCAACTAATCACAAGAAAACGAAGTTGCTATGAAATTTTTTTTTTAAGAAAAAAACCACCAAACCTGAGAATCTAGTGCAGAGTTCTGAAAATGCTGAAAAATTTTTATCTTTACTTCATTTTCTCTTCTCTCCCACCTCCTGTTTTTAAGTATATTAAACTTAAAATTCAGGTAAAAGCTTTGAAAAGTAGATACAATTTGTTACTTTGGGCTGCCACCTAGTGTTAAAATAAAAACATTTGCCTTTCCTTTTTTGCCTTTGTAAACTTTTGTATTGATAGTATTTTCAATATGACAGAAGGCAAAGTTAATGCTATCATTAAAAGATTTTTTTATTTTTTAATTTTTTAAAGATTTTTAAAAAAGATTAATTTATTTTAGAGAGAGAGAGTGGGGGGATGGGCAGAGGGTGAGAGAATCCTGAAGCGGACTCCTTACTGAGTGGGGGAGCCCAACTCAGGGCTCAATCTCATGACCCTGACTGAGATGATGACCTGAGACAAAACCAAGAGTTGACCACTTCTAACTGAGTCACCCAGGTGCCCCAAAGATTTTAAGTGGTCACTACACCCAACATGGGTCTCGAACTCACAAAACTGAGATCAAGAGTGGCATGCTCCACTTCCTCATTAAAGGATTTTTAAAATAAAAATTAAATACATTTAAAGTGTATAACATGCTGATTTTATACATATATTCATAGTGGAATGATTACTATAGTAGAACTATTTAACATATCTCCTCACATAGTTACCATATTTGTGAGGAATATACTTGAAATCTACTCTTTTAGCATATTTCCTGTGTTCAGAATTAAATATAGTCATCATGCATGTGCATTAGATTTCTAAACTTATTCATCCTACAAAGCTACGCATTTGAACCTTTTAACCCAACTTCTCCCCATTTCCCCACCATCCCAGCCTCTGGTAACCACCATTCTACTCTCTGCTTCTATGACTTTGACTTTTTTTTTTTTTACCATTCTACTCTCTGCTTCTTTGACTTTTTTTTTTTTTTTAGATTCTACATACTATGTATGGTATCTTACATACACACGTAAACACACATATGCACACACACAGTAGACCCTTGAACAATGCAGGGGTTGGGGTGCTAACCCCTTACGCAGTTGAAAATGCATGTATAACTTTTGACTCTCCCAAAACTTAATACTAATAACTTACTTGGAAGCCTTACCAATAACATGAAAAGTTGATTAATACATATTTTGTATGTTGTATGTTTTATATATATATATATATATATATATTCTTAGAGAAAAAATGTTAAGAAAATCATAAGGAAGAAAAAATACACTTACAGAACTGTACTGTGTTTATTGAATAAATCCGTGTATAAGTGGACCTACCCAATTCAAACCCATGTTGTTCAAGGGTCAACTGTATATATCTTCTTTATCCATATATCCATTGATGGACACTTATGTCGTTTCAATATCTTGGCTATTGTGAATAATGCTGCAATCAACATGTGGGTACAGATACCTCTTCAAGATCTTGTTTTCAATTTCTTTGGATATACCCAGAAATTGGATTGCTGGATCATATGATAGTTCTATTTTTAATTATTTGAGGAACCTTCTTACTGTTTTCCATAGTGGCTGTACTAATTTACATTCCACCAGAAGTGCACATGGGTTTTCTTTTTTCCACATCCTTACCAACATTTGTTATCTCTTGTCTTTTTGGTGATAGTCATTCTAACAGTGTGAAATAATACCTCATTTTGTGGTTTTGGTTTACATTTCCCTGATGATTAGTGACTTTGAGCATCTTTTCATGTACCTTTTGGCCATTTGTAAGTCCTAACTGGAAAAATGTCTACTCAGTTCCTTTGCCCATTTTTAATCAGATTGCTCTGGGTTTTTTTGCTATTGAGTTGTATGTTCTTTATTTTGGATATTAACCCCTATCGGCTATATGATTGCAAATATTTTCTTTCATTTGGTAGGTTGTCATTTCATTTTGTTGATGGTTGTCTTCACTGTACAGATGCCTTTTAATTTGATGTAGTCCACTTTTTTATTGCGTTTGTTACCTTTACTTTGGATGTCAAATCCAAAATTTCATTGCCAAGACCAGTGTCAAGGAGCTTACCCCCTATGTTTTCTTCTAGGGTTTTTATAGTTTCAGATCTTAAATTTAAGTCTTTAATCCATTTTAAGCTGATTTTTGCACATGGCCTAAGATGAGGGCCCCATTTCATTCTTTTGTACGTGGCGGTCCAGTTTTCCCAACCTTTTATTGAGGAGACTATTCTTTCCCTATTGTATATTCTTGGCTCCTTTGTCATAAAGTAATTCACTGTATATGCATTGGTTTATTTCTGGGCTCTTTATTCTTTCCATTGATCTATGGGTCTGTTTTTATGTCAGTATTACACTGTTTTGATTACTATAGCTTTGTAATATAGTTTGAAATCAGGAAGTGTCATGCCTCCAGCTTGGTTCTTCTTTCTCAAGATTGCTTTGGCTCTTTGGAATATCTTATAGTTCCATACAAATTTTAGGGTTTTTTTTTCTATTTCTGTGAGAAATGCCATTGGAATTTTGGTTTTGCAATGAATCAGTAGATTGCTTTTAGTGGTATGGACATTTTAACAATAATAATTCTTCCAATCCATCTTCCCATGCATCTTCTTCAGTTTCTTTCATCAAGGTCTTAGAATTTTCATTGTACAGCTCTTTTACCTCTTGGTTAAATTTATTCTAAAGTATTTTATTCTTTTTCAGTTGTAAATGGGATTGTTTTCTTAATTTCTTTTTCTGATAGCTTGTTCATAGTAGATAGAAATGGCTAGAAAGTAGATAGTACATAGATATCTAGATAGTATACAGAAAACTGTCTTTTGAATATTGATTTTGTATCTTGTAACTTTATTAAATTTCTTTATTATAATAGTGTTTTGCTGGTCTTTAGGGTTTTCTATATATAATATGTCATCTGCAAATAGAGACAATTTTACTTCTTTCTTTTTACTTTGGATGCCTTTATCTATTTTTTTTTTTTCCATACCTAATTGTTCTGGCTAGGACTTCTAACACTATGTTGAATAAAAGTCATTAGAGTGGACATCTTTGTCTTGTTCTTGATCTTCAAGGGAAAGCTTTCAGCTTTTCAAGAAACCACTTATTGTTAATGATGTAAAATACTAGGACAAAATTCAAATAAAGCAGTGGTATCCAGCATCTTCTCATCTGCTGTTCAAAACTGTCTTTCTTAAGGGTTGTCTTATTTGCCCTGTTTTCCAAGGGCTCAACATCTTCCTGCTGTTCCTTGCTTGCTCAGAACTCCTAGCCAAGGCTTACTCAGGCCCCTCTGCTCTCAGCTACTTGTCATCAGACGCAGTCTTCTGTCCCTGATAGCTTCTGCTGGTTGTCCAGATTCCTCTCCATCTGAAGGCTGAGTTGGGCCTAAAGCATAAGGCTTTTAGCAGTTTCAGCATCCGTCCTCACCTTTTCCATCCTGACCAGCACTGCTAATCCTACCCAAAATGCGGTGCCTGCTGATGCTCACTGTGCTTTTACAATGTGTCCCATGTTGAAGCCTCCATCTGGTATATTTTGATATTAGGGCCCAGCTCCTAATCTCTGGAAGTTTCAGACAATACATTTCCTCCTTCGGGTAATAGAACTTGCTCATTTTTCTGAGTTCTGTCTTGTCAAATACCTGGCATGCCCATTCTTTCACAGAAATAGGCTCAGCCAAGCAATGGCCAACGTTCTTCTCAGGGTGCCTAGTTTCCGGTATCTGTGGATGCCTTTTTATATCCTGAGCTTTCTCAGCATTATCTAAGCAACTCCACCATCACTGTGTCCCTTTACCATAGGGTTTTCATTACTAACTATTTCCAACTCGCTGTAATCAGCCCCTATCACAAAGAGAGTTTCCTTGTTCTTCCCACTCCCAGTAAGTGTGAGAGTCCTTGGTCTGTGCCTCGTTTTATTAGAGATTAAGTGGGCAAAATCTGCATAATCTAAGAAATGGCAGCTTCACAGTTTCACCTCACTGACTTCTCAAGAGTTGATGACTGAGAACATCTTGGCTTGGTGCCCTCCTTCACAACTGCTTTATTAGCCTAGGAATGCAGTTTTACAGCCCCATTGAGGAGGATTAGAGGAGGATTTGGAGATTTTCACCACTTCTTGAATCATTCCACACAAAGCTCATTTCACCTACAGGTAAAATAGTTTCTTTCTCCCTAATTTATGTCAGGTTAAGGAGGAAAGGAACTCAAAGACCCTTTCAGAGGAAAATTAAGAGACAAACAAAGGCTGAGTAGAAAGCTATTTAATGGGTGCCAGAAGCAATCTTTCTTTCTATGCCTTAAAAATTGTCATTATCACCTGAGTTTAAAATCTGGTAGATATTGGGGCGCCTGGGTGGCACAGCAGTTAAGCGTCTGCCTTCGGCTTAGGGCGTGATCCCAGCGTTATGGGATCAAGCCCCACATCAGGCTCCTCCGCTATGAGCCTGCTTCTTCCTCTCCCACTCCCCCTGCTTGTGTTCCCTCTCTCGCTGGCTGTCTCTCTGTCAAATAAATAAATAAAATCTTTAAAAAATAAAATAAAATAAAATAAAATAAAATAAAATAAAATAAAATAAAATAAAATAAAATAAAATAAAATCTGGTAGATATTGACCATGAGCCAGTTTGAGAGTTGTGAGGGTTAGGGAAATGCCTTTGTCTTATCAAAAAACAAAAACAAACAAAAAAACCAACCCACATGTATATATTTTTTTAAATTGTACTTACTCTTTTAATCACTACAAAAAAAAAAAAAAAGAATTTAGAATTGAATCAAGCTGAGGTTAAATATTCCCAAAATAGGGGTGCCTGGGTGGCACAGT
Source organism: Ursus arctos (assembly GCF_023065955.2). NCBI lineage: Eukaryota > Metazoa > Chordata > Mammalia > Carnivora > Ursidae > Ursus > Ursus arctos. The sequence continues at coordinate 63,486,075 of NW_026622985.1, read as the reverse complement.
CAGTTAAGCATTCGGTTCAGGTTGTGATCTCAGGGTCATGAGCTTGAGCCCCACAAGGGGCTCCATGCTCAGTGTGGAGCTTACTTGAGATTCTTTTCCTCCCTCTGCCCCTTCTTCCCCCACCCCAGCTCACACACATGCACATGTGTGCATGCACTCTCTGTCTCTCTCTAAAAAAAAGTATTTCCAAAATACAGGAATATTTTTTCTGTTCGTAATGTTATAATTGGTAAATCTCCCTTTTAAACTGACTGTGCTAGCTCAGTTGGTCTCAATGCTTGCAGACCCAAAACCTTACTTTTTATCCCAAATATTTGGTAACGCTTTTACCGTTCTAAAACAAAATTTACAGGTACTATAACCCTCCTACAGTCTTATATATATAGTGTTCTAACTAACATAAATAATGAAGGAGAAAGTTATTTATAATAAAGTAATATATATTTTAATGTGTAAATGCTCAGACATGATCACAAAAGGAGACAATATCAGGCAGTCTGATGTTGGCACCTATATCTAGTATCTACCTGAATACAACAGCTACAAATATTGTTTACAGGTGTGTTGTGTTGTATTTTAATGGCACAGATGGTATTGATATTGAAAATGTGCTTTTCCAAAGGAATGAACAACTCTTGGTAAAGTTCTGAGGAAAACAGAATAAAATCTTTCCTCCATATCCATGGTACCTACATTTTGGGAAATTTCAGAAAATTAAAACCACACCAAAAAATACTATGTGTTTATGAAAGCTGAATAAAACCTGTCTAATTATTATAAGTAGATGTTTCATTTCATAAGTCTGGAAGAACATTCAAATACACAGCAAGACGTGATAATTATTTACTATGGAGAGAGTTGTATGCAAGGCAAGAGGTCTAGTCTCTGGCTCCAGCAACAAAATGCCAGTAACACACTCTTATAATTTTGATATCCAAAAATGGCCTGAGAGGCCAGTGATGCCCCCACTCCTGCATGAGATTCATTTTCTTAGCAATTAGAGACAATGAACAGACAAATTGAAAATTTCCAATTATATTCTAAATATTGATAAGTTATTTTATATTATGGAATACTGCATCTCTATATTTTGGGTAGTATTGCTTATCGGTCCAAAGAAATAAGCCCTTTATTATAAGATATAATAATACAGGGAAAAGCATAATCTCTTGAGCTCAACATATTTAAAATCTGGAAGAGATTATAATATAACTTATAAGCTAACAGATAGTATGATAGTAAGACACAGATATATAAGAAGAGAAATTTGGTGTAATTTCCATAAATAATTGTTTAGAAATTTTAATATTTTACTATTTATATCATTCTATACTATTTTTACTATATTTTACTGTTTTCTTATTTATGGGTGTAACAAATTTCCTTAAAACTTCTATGAGTCTTAGAAATTTTCTTACAAATGTTTTAAGTCAGAATGAGAAGGAAAAAACTAAGAAAAAATGGAAAAAGAAGACAAATAAGAAATAAAGGAAATATAACTTAGAAAAAAGGATGTAAATTTTAAAACAGGAAAATTTGGGGAACAAGTCTATGTAGCATGTTGCTGCTTTTTCTTCCTCAGAATTAATTTCTATAACCCAGTAACTTTAGTGATTATAAAAACTCATAGGGATATTTCTTATTCATCTGGTAAATTTGTGGATCCATAGAGTATAACAAATAAAGGAAAAAGTCTTTAAATTCTGATCCTTTAATTTGCTGGGAAAAATTTTTTACCTTAATTCATTCTATTCTTCTATTTCTGTTATAAATTACTGTCATTCTGAAGCATGAAACTGGATCAGTTCCTTCAAAATTATGAAACTTTGGGAAATAGTAGAAATATGGGCAAGAAGGGAAAAAAGCCCACAAGCCTATATAGGTTTCAATTTAGCAGCCTGATCTCATAGTCTAAATTACTTTTTCTATATATTTCTCAAAAGTTCTTTTCTTAAGAATATTGTTTTTGTTTATTTAAAGACTCATAACCCTAAGGGTAGAAGGAAACTCTAAAAGAGTGTAACTTTCTGTTTCCAAGGTAAATCTAAATTAACTGTGGCCTAAAACATCTAGAGATTTTTCAAATAACAGAAAGGGAAAAACGTAATCACTTCCCTCAGGAACTCATTTTAATGCTTAGCAGCATATTGGTCAGAGATATTCTTTAACTTATATTTTCACCCCTATTCATATATGCTTAGTAAGCTTTTAAATGATTTTTGGAGTTATTGAGGATGTTGAGTCTGTGTCCTTAAACTTGACCTTTCAAAGAACAAATCTAGATAACCTTGTTATAGCAGAAGGTCACAAGGACTTCTGTTTCTCTTGATTTCTAGATAAGTGACTTCCCACCAAAGTTATGATAATCTAGAAAAGTTTCTTACTCTTCTCCCCCTTTATCCGCTGTTCGTCAGGGTGGGAGTTGAATGGGCATCTTATCTGGTTAGCCAAGTAGAGTTTGTGTCTTTGGGGCTGATTCATTGCCAGGGTTAATTTACCTAAGGTTAAGTAGAATGAAAAGAACTAGAGGGCTGAATTCAATCCAAAGCCTAAAGATAAAATCATGTTTCAAACCGACGAAACTAAAATAAACTGGTGAAACTCAGAAACCATTAGACCCAGAGTGCCCGAATGGGCCAAGTACACCTTTTATATTGGAAAATAATGCAGTATTGCAACTCCAGGTGGACTGAACATCACTAGTCTTTCTATAGGGCTGACATTTTATAGTCCTTTTGTTTGGCCACATTAAGGCATTGTTTTAATCAAGTAATGAAATAACCCTTCCTACCTCTCTATGCCCATTTTTACTCCCAATATAAAGGAATTCTGAATACTGTAGTTTGTGGCTAATGGCACAAGAGGCAATTCCATAGGTCGATTATCTTTTGCTTACAATGGCTTCCTCCAAGAACAAAGAGCAACAAGTCAAAGCAGCTAATTGCTGTTACACTCAAGAAGATTTCATTATAAAATGCAGCAGTGTCGTTACAGTCACGTGATTGTGCCACCGTGTACAGGTAGTAGATCCTAAAGAACTGGTAGGGAAGGAAGCAAACAAAGATGACTCCTATAAAAAATAGGTTTTTCAGCTGGGCCCAGAACTCCTGGTGGGATAGTAAGGAGTGCCGAAGCTTCCGCACCATTGACAGAATGATGAAGATCTGGAAGACTAAGAGAACCACTGTGGTGGCTATGACGATAGTAACTATCATATAGTTGATGACTTGCACATATACACGATCAAGTTCTTTGTGGAATTTAAAACAGTGCTGCTCATCATACACCTGGTGAGTTCCATACTGAGAAGCAAGAACGGGTACCACAATGACAATCACCAGCAGCCACATGCCAGTACTGGCAGCCACAGCATGCAGCTTTCTGTAGAATTCCACTTTGTCCTTGCGCTTGAAGAAGATGAGATACCTAATGACCAGGATCACCACGTAGAACAGGAATGTGAGGTACATGTGGATGTGCAGCATGGCACTCACAAATCTGCAGAAGGGTAACCCGAATATCCAGGTGTGCTTGATGAGATACGTCAGGCGAAAAGGCACTGTCAGCAGAAAAACACTGTGGACCACCACCAGGTTAACAACTGCTGTGGTAGTTACAGATCGGGTGTTCATTTTCACCAGCAGGAAGAGAATGGAGATGATGCCAGCCAGCCCTCCAATGAGTACCAGGAAGTAGAGCCTGGTTAAATGGGGTGTCAATATCGGACTGCAGGATGAAATGTTGTGGTGAGCCATACTTCAGAAGTCACCTGGAAGAGACAAAACACCAGTGTACCTGACAAACTTCCAGAGCTTTGTTCTTCTCTCCTTCTTAGCACTGGCAATGTGATTTTGTCATTTATCTGTTTCTTTGAGGTAAACTTTATGTACCTTAAGAATAAAGACTATGTCATATGCATATCTGTGTACTCGAGACTGAGAACATAGTAAGTCATTGATTCTCAAGCATTAATAGGTTAAAGACCTCAGCGACAGGCCCCCGGAAGTGTGTGTGTGTGTGTGTGTGTGTGTGTGTGTGTGTGTATACATAGTCAAAACAGTTTGCAGAAGGATACCTGGGTGGCTCAGTGGGTCTGTCTTCGGCTCAGGTCATGGTCCCAGGGTACTCTCTCTCAAATAAATAAATAAATAAAATCTTTAAAAAAAAAAAACAATTTGCTTAAAACTAGATTGCAGACCATCTGAAGCTGATACATGGATACTAGTACTGCAGCAGCCAGTGGGGGAAAAATTACAACAGGAAAGGAAAGTTGAGTGTGTATGTTAAGTACACAAAATATTCTTTTTAAGTATGATTCTAATTCTCTAATTCCTTTCAACTCATCAGCAAATGATTCAAGAATATACATAATTCATTTAGGATACTGATTAGCTTGAACAAAGAAAATTGGCTGAGTCAAAGCAACAACAATCAGTGGGAGTGTATGTGTGAATTTCTTGTCATAGTTTTGTTACCATCTAGCAGTGAGACCTTGGCTAAGTTTTCATGGGTCCCACTGAAAATGCAGCATATCTCCCAATTCTCCCATTCCCACACCCTCAAATGCTTAAAGAAACATTATCATTTTTCCTCTGGAAAGATCCTTTCTCTAAATAGTCTTGGTCCCTTCTAACTCATTATACACATTCTAATTTATTATTTATTAAGTGAAAAATTAATGCTCTGTTAATTACACTGATCAAGTCTTTTCATTTTCTTATTTAAATCCCTTCAGTGGCTTCCTATTTCTTTTAAGATTAAAAAATCCTTCCGTGTCTAGAATGTTCTGAGTCATGGCAAAATCTGATCCCTTGAGACCAGATTCAAGAAATAATCTAGAGGGGGGGCACCTAGGTGGCTCAGTTGGTTGAGTGTCTTACTTTGTTCGGCTGGGGTCGTGATCTCAGGGTCCTGCGATAGAGCCCCACATCTAGCCCCACATCGAACCCCGAATCAGGCTCCATGCTCAGTGTGGGGAGTCTGCTTGTCCCTCTGCCCCACACCACCCCCCGCTCATGCTCCCTCTCTCTCTCTAATAAAATCTTTTTTTAAAAAATGGAATGTATATGGGGAAATGAAGGGAAAGAAGATACTTCAGTCACTCCTAGATTTCTTTTTTTTTTTTTAAGATTTTATTTATTTATTTGACAGAGATAGAGACAGCCAGCGAGAGAAGGAACACAAGCAGGGGGAGTGGGAGAGGAAGAAGCAGGCTCATAGCAGAGGAGCCTGATGTGGGGCTCGATCTCATAACGCCGGGATCACGCCCTGAGCCGAAGGCAGACGCTTAACCGCTGTGCCAGCCAGTGGTGTGGCACAATTGTGTGATTAGAAATCTGTTTACCGACAACAGGGAGACAGGATCAAATTTGAGGAAGAACTATACTTGAATTATACTCTTAGTACTTTTGTAACATATTTGCAGTTAGTTTTACTTGCTTCATGAATGTCTCTTGATATAATCAAAATTACCCAGCAACAAAAATGAACCACTGATGAATCAGAAAAGCATTGTACTTGCATACATGTAAATCATATATTCTCAAAAGTGTGTTCTGGAGGTGTGAAAAAAACCTTACTTTCTATGTATAAAACATAAACATACCTAAGTACATAAACAGACATAGAGTATAACTGTGGTATTAAAATTTCATAAGGAGGGGAGAAACAATCAGGGAACAAATGGTTAAAAAGGCTCTTTACAAGGTTGATGATTTTTAAAGTTTAAAAACATGGTACTAAATAAAAGATGCCAGCCACAAAAGGCTACATATTATATAATTTCCTTTCTAGAAAATCAAAATTAATGAGACAGAAAATCAATATAACCCAGGGCCTACATTTCAGGGAAAGGGGTTGACTTCAAAGGGGTATAGGAGAATTTATGGAAGGAGGGACTCTTTTATATCGCGTTGGTTACAATTCTAGTTATTTGTCAAAGCTTACCAAATTGTACATTTAAAATTGGTGAATTTTCTTGCATATAACATATTTCTCAATAAAACTAATTTAAGAAAAAACAATAATAATAACCTGACCACAGGGAAGCTCTGCTTTTGCGGGCATGGAATAGAATTTCCATGTGATGCACTTAAAAGATTGCTTCGTGTTATACCTGTTCTATGTGATGTGTAATCTCTTCATTTGTCTTTTATTTTTCCCTTTGAAAAGTAGTTCCTTCAAGTAAACATGTAATTGTATTGTGTTTATATCTGAATCAAGGGTGAATGTGCCATCATTAAGTTCTGTCCATCCTTTTCTTCAGCTATTGAACTAGAATCTGGACTGACTTCTGAAAGAAGAAAGTATAATCAGTCGTCTGTCATCTGTCTCAAATCCTCTTCCTTTCTTATAAACTGCCATGATCTCTCTGTAACAACCAAGCCTGGTTCCAGACATTCCAAGATACTTTGTAAGGTATTACAGATTATAGACACCTTCTGCTTAAATCAGCTAAAGCAGGTTTTGTTATCTGCAATTAACAACCCTAACATACTTGGTTAATTCCTATCTCTCCTTCAAGAATCTACTGAGGCATCATTTCCTTCAGGAAGCCTTTCGTAATCTCCACTCTCAATTTAGGTTGTGGATCATTCCTCTCTTGCCCCATGCTTACTCCCTTTATGACATTTATCACATAGACCATAATTCTCAGTTACCCTTCCACCTTCCAAACAAGACTGACCAGGGAAGATTTGTGTCTTTCTTTTATCCACAGAAACTAATGAATTTTTTAAATTAATGTAAATATTGTTACTGAAAACTAACATACATATGTAGTAGAGTGCTCAGCTGTAAGTATATAGCTTAATGAATTTTAACAAAATAAACATATCCTCACCAAAGGTAATCTCTATCCTGACAAATAACACTATAGAGTAGGTTTGTCAACTTTGAATTTTACATGAGTTTAATGTCCTTTCTTTGTGTGTATCTAGCTTCATTCACTTAACATTATGCTTTGCGATTGATTCATGTGTGTGGTTTTAATTAGTTCATTCTTATTGTGGTATATTGTATGAATATATCACAATTTATCCATTCTATTTGATAATAGTATTATTTTCAGTTCTAAGGCCATTATAAATAATGCTACTCTGAATATTCTTATAAATCTTTTGTAAAAATAAGTATGCATTCTGTTGGGAATTTACCTAGGTATGGGTTTGATGGATCATAGGGTATATATATTTTCCTGGTTTCAAAGTCTATATACCTGGAAATGGTACAAATGTCTTTATTTACCCAGTCAATTATTTATTATAAGATGAACTGTTTGCAAATAGTATAGCTGATCTCTTTGAGACCTGAAAGAAGGTAAGGGATAGTTTCACTTCCATGGAGATGATCCATTACTAGTATAAGGAGCCAAGAAAGTTCTCTAAACAACATCTGCAACATTTATTTGCTGATGCTATTTAGATGTCTCATCCATATACCTTCATTGTTTTTCCTCTTCCCAAAATATTCTATCCTATTCAATCCCCTTTGTGTATCCTTGAGATCTAAACTCAAATTCCATCTCCTTCAGGAGTCCTCCCTGGTTCCTTTAGACATTCTCAGCTGCTTTCTCAAAATGCTTTTCTACTTAAGTGCCTCATTCCTTCCTTCACTGCTCTATTAATTCCCATTTTAATTCTTTATTTGTCATTTGTGTACCAGTTTTTGACATTGGATTTCTTTCAGAAATAACATAGGTTTTTTTGAGAGAAAGAGAGTGAGCGTGCATATGCGTACATGTGCGTGGGGAAGAGGGGAGGGGCAGAGGGAGATGAAGAGAGAGAGACTCTTAAGCAGGCTCCATGCCAATGCGGGGCTCGATATCACAACCCTGAGATCATGACCTGAGCTGAAATCAAGAGTCAGATGCTTAACTGACCAAGCTAACCAGGTGCCCCAAATATTTTTTAATAGTAGGCACAAGTTGATAATTGAATGGGTGAAGTAATAGTGAAAAACTGCCTTGACTTTATTAAACATATTCTTGTTAGAGCCCCATTTGGATCTAATCCAGTAACTGATGTCAAGATCCCAGAAATAAACTACAGACCCAGAGCAAACTCTCCTAAGGGAGCGCAGCTATCTCCCTGTTTCTCCATGAACCTCCTTGCCTTGGCAGGGATTTCTTCTTCATCTGTGACTGACCCCTGAAACTCAGCAAGAAGCCTGGCCTCAAATTCAGTTTCCCTCTGCCCTCATTCACTCCCCTGCTTAAAATCCTTCTTTGATTCCTTTGGCACCTACCATGTCTTATAAGCCCTTTTCAATCTGACCCCAACTTATGTTTCAAGGCATACCTTCTGTTATGCCCACCTTCCCCCTCCCATTTCTTCACCCTCATCCTATGCCCTAGACTTACAGACCTTCATGCCTTTCCTACAATGTTATCTTTCAAACCTCCAGTTTCTTCTCTCTGTAGACCCTTTGTAGACCCCAAATGCACAGCTAGACACTGAGGCTGAAGTCCAAATTCTATGATAAATGATTTTATATTTCTTCTTAAAAAACTTCCCCTGACCTCCCATTGTCTCTTGGAGATGTGTGAACTTCTTAGCAGGCCATGCTAGATCCTTTCCACTGGCTTTCGTAATTCTATATTTAGCCTCTCTGTCACTAGAGCACCAGGATTCCCCTGTCCTGTCTGAATGATTTCTTCATCATTCTGTTCTGACCTCAGCCTACGTACTGTAGAGCTCCTCAGCTTAGCCTGTGGTTTGGCTGGGGGCTATTTCTTGGAAGTTCCTTTGCCAGTGCTTTTTTTTTTTATAATACTTTTTTACTATGTTAGTCACCATCCCTAGTTTTTGATGTAAAGTTCCATGATTCATTACTTGCGTATAACACCCAGTGCACCATGCAATACATGCCCTCCTTAATACCCATCACCGGCCTATCCCATTCCCCCACACCCCTCCCCTCTGAACCCCTCAGTTTGTTTCCCGGAGTCCATAGTCTCTCATGGTTCATTCCCCCTTCTCTTTACCCCCCCTTTCTTCTTCCCTTTCTTCTCCTACCGATCTTCCTACTTCTTATGTTCCACAAATGAGTGAAACCATATTATAATTGTCTTTCTCTGCTTGACTTATTTTGCTTAGCATTATCTCCTCCAGTCCCGACCATGTTGCAGCAAATGTTGAGAAATTGTTCTTTTTGATGGCTGAGTAATATTCCATTGTATATATGGACCACATCTTCTTAATCCAGTCATCTGTTGAAGGGCATCTTGGCTCCTTCCACAATTTAGCTATTGTGGACAATGCTGCTATGAACATTGGGGTGCATATGGCCCTTCACTTCACTACGTCTGTATCTTTGGGGTAAATATCCAGTAGTCCTTTGCCAGTGCTTTGCCCACAAACTTGCGTGGGCCTCGGTGGTCATTGCCCATGACCCAAGGACTGCCTTAATATCAGAAGTGAGACATGGAAGTGGCTTCTATAGTTGTTTTATAAGGAATCCATGATAGAACCAACATCAGAGACCAGTCTACAAAGTGCAAATCCTAAAAAATTTGTAAAGTCCTACAAAATGGCAGTAAGTAGTCCATGTCCTCATTAGATCTTAGGTCCCAGACCCCCTTCTTTCTAAACAGAAAAGCAGCTACAATCAACTTGGGATTTTTCGTTTCATTTAATAAAGAAGTCATGTCATTGTGTCTTTTGTATACTGCATAGTGAAGATTCTGAGATGAACAAAACATGTCCCTGCATTTAAATCTCTTTCTGTCTGATAGGGGAGGAAGAGGTACATAAATTATTTACAACACCTACCGGTACATAAAAAAATGCCACAAGAATTCAGAAAGGAGGGTAAGTAACTTAACAGACAGTGGAGAGTGAAAGCATCAGAATGTAGTGGCAATAGAGTAATTCTTGGGTACAGATACATGACAGGTTCTGGATCTTAAAGGATGCTCTGAAGTTCCAGATGCAGAGAGGAAGAGATAGAGTACTCCAGCTATAGACAAGAGTCTGAGAAAAAGCATGGATGCATGTTCAGAGAATTACCTATAGTTTGATGTACCTGGAACATTAGGTAAGTGAGTAGAACACAGGTGAATATCTGTAGATGTAGATGAAGCTTGCCAAATACATAGCATGTTGCCACTCTGAGGGTTTCTTATTTTATCCTGAAAATTATGAGAGATGCAAATTTTAAAATATAAAATGCCATTTAGCATTTCAATTCCAAAAGCTGTTTTTTTGTTTTATTAGAGAAAAGATTAGAGGAGGGCAAGACAAAAAGAGTGATACCATTAGAAGGCTATTATACTGATCAAGTTTAAATATCATAAGGATCAGTGCAAGTTGGTACCACTTAGGGAAATTTGCCCCCAGACTAAACAAAATTGAAGACTCTGGGGTTGGAAGGGATTTTTTTGTGTTTCAAGTATGTCCATTAACAAATGATGACATCCTCATATCAAATCAATGATAAAAGAACAGGAATAATCACTGAATATTTTAAGAGAATAAATGCCACATTAAAAAGACATCAAATCCCTCAGGCAAAAGAACTAAGAGACTAGTTAGTTTTCTAAAAGAGAAAAGAGGTAAAAGTAACTTTAAATGTAATTGATACTGTCAAAGAGAAGTGAATGATGAGAAATTTAACTATAGTTGTTATTGAATAAGAGATGTACAGAACCAACACAATTAGTGAGCTTGAAAGAATGTTCAGAAGGATTCTCACAGATGGAACAACAACAACAAAAAAAAACCCCAAGAAATAGAAGATTTAAAAGAAACTCTAAGAAACACCTAGGACATATCTAGAAGTTCCAGCAACGTCTGGAAACCACAGAATGGAATGAAATACTCAAATAAATAATCAAAGAACATTCCTTACACATAAAAAAAATAAAATTTTTATGTGAAGGATCTCACCCAGTGCTGAGCTGAATTAATAGAAAAGACTCACATTTGGACACATCAGGATGGGATTTCAGATCACAAAAGATGAACTCATACCCACTTGGATGTCTAACAAACATCTCAAATTTAGTACATCTAAAGCTGAACTCCTGTTCTTTTTCTCGCCAGCTCCCAAACATACACATAAATTGTTCCTCCCAATATCCTCCCAGGCTCAGGTAATAGAAACTCCATTCTCCAGGTGCATGATTGAAAAACCTTAGAGTCATCCTTGATTCCTCTTTTTCTCCCCAAATTCACCCCAACTTCTTAGCCAATTCCTATCCTTTCTCCTCCAAAATAATCCACTGAGCCAGAGTTTTTTCTATAAAGGACATAACTGAGACAATTGGCAGAACGTGAACAAATTCTATAGATTAAGTAATAGAATTGCATTAGTGTTATTTTCCTGACTTTGAGCATTGTCTGTCTTTATATTAAAAAATGTCATGTTCTTAGGAAGTATACACTGTATACCCTAAAGGCATCATGTCTTCAGTGTACTCTCAGATGGATCAAAAACTCATAATATATATTCACACACACGCAGCACATATTCATACATCCATATATATAAAGTGAAAAGCAAATGTGATAAGTATTAAAATGGGGAATCCCGATGAAGAGTATATTTGAGTCCTTTGTACCATTCTTATGATTTCGTAAGTATAAATAAACATTTTTAAGTTAGAGGCACCTAGCTGGCTCATTCAAGTCTTGATCTTGGGGGTTGTGAGTTCAAGCCCCATGTTGGGTGTACAGATTACTTAAAAATAAAATCTTAAAAAAATTATTTCTAAGTTAAAAAATTATGAAAAATCAGAATATGTCTACTCTTTGCTTACACTGCTACAACTGTGATTCAAGTCACATAATCTTTCCCTGGGAATATCAGACAAACCCATGAATTTTCCCTTCTTTGACTCTTGTCTCCCCTACTGTCTATTATCAATTCAGCAACCAGAGTGCTCTTTCAGTGTCATTCCTCTTATCACAGTTTTCTAATGTCTTCTTATTTTACTCAGAGTCAAATCAAAATTTGGAAAGTGGTCTATTAGGTCCCACAGAATTTAAGCCTGACTCCCCCACATCCTCTCTCTTTGATCTTATCTCCTACAACCATCACTTTCATTGGTATATTTTAACTAAACATAGTTTAACTACTTGTTTTTCTTCAAACATCCATGGCATGTTCCCACCTCAGGGCCTTTGCACATGACGTTTTCTCTTCAGGGGTGTTCTTCTCTGAGATATCTGCATTGCTTGATCTCTCCTTTACCCCCTTCATGTCTCTGGCCAAAGACAGTAGAGAATCCCTTCCTGTAAGGGATTCTCTCAGTAATTCATTTCCTGGCTTTCATATTTAAAATGTCAGCGCTCCACTTCCACCCAGCACACCTCATCTCCTTTTCCGACTTTATTATTCCCATGTAAATCCTACCGCATTTACCACTGATGCATCATATATTTTGTCTCTTTGTTTGAATTCTCATTCCCTCCACTAGAATTCAAGCTCCTTGAGGACAAGAAATTCTGTTTTATTTAGTTTTTGACCTCTAGCATCTGGAACAGTGCTTTGCACATATTAGCTTCTTAATAAATAGTTGTTGAATGAATGAAACAAACACTTTAAATGTTCCCATAGAGTAAAAACAACTCGAGCACAATCTGTAAAAGAATTAGAAACAAACCAGCATTAGGCATTTGACATATTAAATGCTAGGGAAAAAATCTGAATGGTTTTGAAAGATGATTTCAAATTTAGAGTTCTGCTTTCAACCAAACCTCCATTCAAGAGAAAGAGAAGAAGAAAAGCATTTTCTGATACCCGAACACTCAAAGTTTACCTCTCTCAGATCCTTCCTGACTTATTAATGTATATTCCAGCAAAATTGAAAAGGATGTACCAGATCCCAAAAATACAGTAGTGAACCAAAATATAAGTGAAACACAATTAAATCTACATTACTGACCATACGAAACTAACTAAAATGGTTTCAGCATGGTGGGGGTGGTGAAAACAAAAGGGAGAAGTCGTATGTTAAGATTCTTGTTTTATTGGGGAGGAGATTAAAGGTAGTATTTAACTGTAGAGAAACCAAAAAATGTGAGTTCAACTCTTGCTGAAAATTAAGAATGGTCACTTGCTGAATAGCAGTTGGTATGGCTTACAAATTATAAGAAGAGAAAATGAAATACAGTAAAGCCAATAAATCTAAGCAAAGGAAGGGAGGAAAAAATAAAAACAAACCAGGTAAATAGATAAATTTAAAAAGAAAACAGTAAGTCCAGACACATCTAAAATCATAATCAATATACACTATAGTGTTTCTCCGATTAATACAAAGAGGAATTGTATGTGTCTCTGAACATACTAAAACCCACTGAACTGTACACTTTAAGATAGTGAATTTTATGGTATAGGGATCATAGCTCAATAAACCCGTTATTTAGAAAGAGATGCTATCTGAACTGAGCCTTTGGTAGTGAGGAGGAAAGAGAGAATCATTATTGACAAGGCAAAGAATTAAGAATCAATGGTACTAAGCAACAGACTGCTTTCCTGTTGGGAGCAGAGGAAAGAATTGTAACTCACAGGTCCCGGTTTAGACAGATAGCTCAGTGGCCACGGTGCCAGTGGGTGACCTGGCCAAGCCCATGATAAAAGGCCTGGTCCCTTTGACCTTACACTTCATTCTTCTTTGCTTCCCACTCCATCCCTGGATTCATTTCCTCCTACTGCATTCTGAACAGTTGGGACTGTGGGCAGATTCATTCAATATGAGAAAACAAGTTCTATCCCAGTCATTGTCTTCATAGTGCTTATCACTCAGTTTTTCCTTATGTTTCATACCCATCCTTGCCCCCAGAAATGAAGGATCCATAAATGATGTGTAATTCACCACTGTGTCACCAGGACCAGAGGAACACCTGTGCCAGGGATCAGACGACAACATCACAAAATCTTAGCATTAGAATGAAACCTAGAGATCATGGTATCCAGCACACCATTTAAACCGAGGAATACACTGCAGCCCACACAGGCACCTTTGTTTCCTAACAAGTAGTCACCATCTAAGCCTCCAGTCTCCTGTTCCAGTGCAGAATTGTTTTCATAACATGTGACCACTAAGAAAGACTCTAGAGACCCAGAGAGATGAAAGACAGCTTCTGAGTGGCAGTTCCTTGCTTTAGGCACCCCCAAGAATCCCTCTTCAGGGATATCAGTTAGGAGCCAGGATGAATATCCAGCCCAACTAGAAGAGGCAAAACAATGAGAAAAGGTTGTTGGTGGACAAACGGCTTTCCCTGCCTGTGAGACATCCTTAGAACAGATTATATTTTGTTACGTTTACTGAAAAAAAAATAGGAACATTCACTTTAATCACTCTGGGAAAATCAAGCAGCATTTTATCCAAAATATTTTGAGAAAAGACTCTGGAATGACAGCTCCACATTAAGGATCACCTCAGGGTAGCTTAAAAAAAACAAATCTGTCTAAAATACCAGAAGCAATATGGAAAACAACAAAACATAAATGTCAACTCTACAGAAATCCATTTGACAGAATGATATGCCTAAGTAAATATTAAAAAATCGCCCTGCATTTTTTGTGTGTGTTTGCAGTCTCTCACAGTCCTCATCCTTTGCTCTCCTATTTCTGAAGTTTGAAAGGAATCTCCTGGGTCTTCAACTAAAATTGTAAAAAATGCTTGCTTAGGCAATGTCAAATAAAGTTAGGTCTACAGCCTCACTGATCAAAAATATAAATCCCAACCAACAATAATGTTCTGGGTTTGAGCTATGATTTCTCCAGTTAATTGAGTTGTTAAACACTGTTGACTTTACAACTTCTGCTTACCCATAAGGGAAGTGAGAGCTGATGTCAGAGCCCCATGAGGTTGAAACTCAGAGGCTTTGTGTTTGTACAGAGTGAAAGTTACACTGCTTCATAAGCTACCTTAGCGCACTGTTTACCACATGTTTTCTCCCCAAATAAGGAGCACTCTGTGAGGTCTTTCCATTCCTAGAGAGAGCTTTGCACACATCTATAAGTCTGTAGGTATTAAAATGTGCTATGAAGTCTGAACCAACAGTATACTCTCAGCCCTCAGTGAGCAAAGCCAACAATGAAAGAAAACTGCCAGAACTTTCAAAGGTTCTAAAAGTTCTCCTGTTCAAATTGTGATTTCCCTTCCCATCTAAATACAGCTCTGGAAAAATCATTGACCTCTGCCTTGGAGCCCAATATAATCTGCCAGTGAGTCAAGGTGCTAATGGCCAATAGAACACCTGAGGAGGACTGGAAAATTACTTTAGAGAATGTTGAGCCTCTTTATTAAGGGAAAGATGGCATTTCATTTGAGAATTAACCACCATCTGTGGTAGGAGGGCACCATAGCTTCAAGGTAAATAGGAAATACAAGTTCACTCAGAGCAGAAAGACTTCCCTAAAGGAAAAAAAAAAAAGACTTTCCTCAAGTCAAAGCTGCTGAGAAATTAGCCAGACAATAGCCAAAAATTAGCCAAGGCTCACCCTCCTCCCTTCTTCAGTCCCAGGTACCTCTGAATTTATGCTTTCTTATCAACAGTGGGCATGTCTATTGAACACAATTTGTTGGTAGTGATAGCTGCCTTGCCTCTGTTCTT
The DNA here is from genome assembly GCF_023065955.2 of Ursus arctos. Lineage (NCBI taxonomy): Eukaryota > Metazoa > Chordata > Mammalia > Carnivora > Ursidae > Ursus > Ursus arctos. The sequence continues at coordinate 63,470,512 of NW_026622985.1, read as the reverse complement.
GGCACTATGATGGAAATTTCACATACATTGCTTATAATCCTCCCAAGAAGTCTAGGGCATGGGTATTTTTTATCCCGAATATCAGGTGAAGAGATTGAGGCTCAGGGGGTGACTCAGTCGGCTAAGCAGCCGATTCTTGATTTCAGCTCAGGTCATTATCTCAGGGTCTTGGGATCAAGCCCTGCCTAGGGCTTTGCGCTCAGCAGGAAGTTGGCCTGGGCATTCTCTCCCTCTCCCTCTGTCCTTCCCCCTGTGCGTGCACTGTCTATCTCTCAAATAAATAAATCTTAAAAAAAAAAGAAAGAAAAGAAGGAAATTGAGACTCAGGAGAGTTAAGTAACTTTCCCATGGTCACTCAGCTAAAACAGTGGCTAGCACAGAAGCCCAGATGTAGAGTGTCACTTCACTGGGTTGCAGCAGTACAGAAGTCCTCCTGGACAAAAAGTGGACATTCCATCTCTGCTTGTTTCTCCAGTGTACTTGTTTATGTCTCGTGACCAGGGTATTTAAAGATAATTAATTTGAATACTAGCAGGAGACTTAGAGAAGTAATTAAAATAGGTCCACTCAATATTCTCTAATGTCAATAGATATTTGACAAGCAGTTCATCAGATTGCAATGTAATAGAAAAAAAGCTGCATTAAAATTTAACTACCAAAATTTAATTTGTCCTAAAGATAGATTCCTGAGCCCCTTGTTTAATTCCTTTTCACTTTTTGAACTATTGCGTCCTTAACACCCCCCCTTTTTGAGATTGAAAATCATAGAGAGAGATTGTTATGATAGGCCTTGACCAGCTGCTCATCCCCAGAGAGATCTAGCCCAGTAAAGGCCATCTGTACCCATTGATAGGCACAAGGGGATGGTATCTGCAAGTGCCTGCTGGCCTGTACCCAGGAATCCCTGGTTAAAGAGCTGAACAGCTGGGGCACAGCTCTCTCCTAGGAGTGCCAGGCTCGAGTCATGCCAGTTTTGCCTCTGACTGCTCTTTTGCCTGGTTCCTAGTTCACTTCCCAGCCTCCCTAGATCTTGAGCCTCCCCGAACCCCATCTACTTCTCCTTGTTTGGGCACTCCTTTCTTTCCCTCCATGCCCTCCCATTTATTTAGTTGTAGCTTTCTGATCAGTGACCCTCCTAGGACCAGTCAGCTCCTCAGATATTGGTTCCAGCCTGACTCTAAAGTTCTCTAGGGTCTGCTTCCCCAATTATTCCTGCTGGCCCCTGTTTCTAAGGGCTGCTCCTAGTTCTCTTCATCCTTGACTTATTTCTAATGGAATCCCTGGAAGGATTCAAGATTTGCCTTATGCTCTTATGCTCTCACCTCTTCCTTTCAGAGGCTGAAATAGAACCCTACTGAAATCCCCAGAGAACAAAATGCCACTAATTTCCTCAGTTTCTCATCTAATTCTCAGCTTCTTTGTTCTTGGTTTGCTATCCAGCTGCTCCTGAACTGCACATTCTAACCATGGCCAAGGTGAGCTCAAGGATTAGACAGTTTAGGCCCTTCTTACAATAGTGACTCATGACTCTCAGATATATGTGGCAAAGGGTAAGTTTCAGTATTTTTGAAGAGAGGAACTAAGCCATTAGGAGCATTTTGGTCCTTTATACAGGAAGACAAGGACTAGTTTGTCTATTAAGCAGAGGGTAAAACCCATGTTAAAATAGAAGATGCTACTAACAATGCTGGATGAAGGAAGAGGCACCGGATATCCAAATATGGATCAGAAAACTTCTTGGCAGGTTGTTGTACAGATAATTCATCACTTAATCTGATGGTCAAATAAGATGACCAATCATGAGATTCTGTGATTGAACAAAGTCATGGGTTTTGAAGGTATCTCTTACTCCCTCTCTTAGCTCCACCTTAGGCTCAAACAACAGAACTACCTACAATAATGCTGGTTATTAACTTCAGTCTTGAAGGGCCTTAAAATAGAATATTCAAAAAGGACTTAGACCTTAAAGTTCCAAGACTGTCCTGGGGGAAAGGTGGCATTCACTAGAGATCTCAAACTTGTATCATTGACTTGGCTTAAATATCTTCCCCTGGATAATGTTTTTTCATCTCAGATGACATGTATTGCTATTAATGTTCTCTATTTTTTTATTATAGCTACAACTGCTATGTACAATGAGAGCAGAAATGCCTTGTCTTTCCCATATTTTCTGAATGGGATGGTGTAGTGAAGTTGAATGGTGGCCAGGCCCCAAAGATATATATCCAAGTCTTAATCCTCCAAACCTATGAGTGTGATTTGATTTGGTAAAAGAATCTTTGTAGATGTAATTGGGGATCTCAAGAAGAGATTTTCCTGGATTATCCATGTGGGCCCTAAATCCAATGACTATTGTCCTTACAAAAGACATGCAGTGGAGAGGCAGGAGAAGAGGAGAAGGCCATGTGAACACAGAGGCAGAGATTGACAATATGCAATCATAAGCCAAGGAGTGCCTGGAGTCACTAAGAAGCTGAAAGAGGCAAGGAAGGATTCTCCTTTAGAGCCCTCAGAGGAAGTGTAACCCTACTGGCACCTTGATTTCAGATGTCTCATCTCCAAAGCTGTGAGGGAATAAACTTCTGTTGTATTAAGCCACCAAGTTTATGGTAGTTTGTTATGACAGCCCTAGGAAACTAATACAGGTGGCCATAATTTTGGCGTTTGCATTATCACCAGAAGGAAATCTGAATTGTGGCAGAACCTCTGGGTCTGTAATGTCAGAACCACCCACATCTGTGTGGACATGTTCAAGTACAAATTGTGCTGCAAACCACAGCCTTCCCAGATTATAGGAGAAAGTTAAGATCATCTGATAAAACTCCCCATTTACAAATAGTAAAGTTTACTCTTCATGCCCCTTATAATGTCCCCCACAAAACCTATCAGGAAACCCTAAAATAGAAGAGTTTTGTGAATCTGAGCTCTGCTTGAGATACTGTATCTTCAGATTCCACACTGTTGGTGGGCATGTGAAACTTAAAATCCTTGAAGTATTTTTATATTCTCCATCACCCTTGTTATCTCAGAAGAACCCACACTTACGTGAGGTTCTCATCTCAGTTCTTCTCTCATTCCTGTTTAGGGCAAATATCATGTTTCCTTTGCCTATAAGAAGCTTTTTCAAGAAGTTCCATGAATGCCTGTCATCATTCCATTTATTTCAAGTCAAGGCTGATCAGCAGAAATGACTTTCTAACCCTCATGTTCTCTAAAGCTTCTATTTTATCCTGAATCACCATTCCCTTTCTTCATAACATTTAATACAATGTCTAACTATAAATGTGCCTGTTATTTTGTACATTGATTGACCATTTCCCTCACTAGACAATAATCTCCCATGAGGGCTGTGACCATGACTATTAGTCCATTACCAGTATGATGGTAGGTTTATAGTAAACATGAAATATTATGTTGAATATTTATTGAATTTAAGGCTTCTCATCTCCCTTATTAGGTATAAAGCTTTTAATGATGGCAACTTTCAATGTAATTGATCGATTTCATCCCAAAGAGAGGAAGCAATACATTGCAAAGCTATGAGAGCAGAGACCTATTTCCTGTATTACCTTTAAACAATTTTATTTAAGATGTAAATGTTTTCCCGAGAGATGTGTAAAGATTATATAGTAATGAATGAGGGGCACAAATAAGAGAAGACATTGTCCTGCCCCCAAGCAGCTTATCATCTACTCAAAGAGGCAGATAGATGTAGTAGAAATACATGAAGGTAGAATGCAAGAGTGCCTTGAGAGCAGACTAGTGGGAGAACAAGCAGAACTGGGAGAAAGAGAAACCCAGAAAGGCTTCACGGGAGAGGCTGCATTTGAAATAGAATTGAAGGATAGAAAGGATTTGGTAGACAGAGTATGGAAGAAAAGGAGAAAACAGGAAATGTCCGGGGATAGAATAACACGAGCCAGGAAAGACAGACACCAAACTTGGGAAGGTTTGTTTAATGAACAGTGCGGTCTTCTTCGTTACAGCCTGAATACATCGATCAGCAAATAGATGACCTCTGTGTAGACTTTAATTATCTCGGCCTGGTTGTTCAGAGATGTCCTCAATCTACTAATGTGGGGGGAAGGAAGGTGACAGAGGTATATTTGTATTTCTCTTTTTATTGGTTCTATTTTAGACCATGTGCTCTAGACTAGAGGAAAGAAGCATAGCTTTTCTTGTCGTAGATTTGAAAGCAGCTTCTCATCCTCACAAGGCCTCAATCTATATTTTCTGGCCACATTTCCTGCTGAGGGTTATTATGTGTTTAAGAAATGACGTAATTGTTAACCATAGTCAGACACATAATTAGGAAGGCCCCTCTATAATCAGACACCCCTATGGTTTCGACATGTCCTTGTTCCCTGTTAATCACACCCATCATGGAAAATTGAGGCTCACTGGCTAGGGAACCTTCCACATATCTTCCGGGGCACCTTATATAGAGCTAGGTTCTAATAAATGTTTATAACACCCTTGGCCCCGTGGGAAGCACTTTATCGATCTCCAGTCTATAAGGGAAGACCTTCACTTTAATGTTTGGATACAAAGCTGAAGTTCAGCAACTTTATGTCCTCTTTTATAACACATGAGATAAAAGCAAATAAGTAAAGTTGAAACTTCATTCAGAAATAGAAATTCTTAGGGCGCCTGGGTGGTTCAGTCAGTCAAGCGTCCAACTCTTGATTTTGGCTCAGGTCATGATCTCAGGATTGTGAGATTGAGCCCTGCTTTGGGCTCCACATTGGACATGGAGTCTGCTTAAGATTCTTTTTCTCCCTCTCCCTCTGCCCCTCTCCACCCCCTGCTCATGCTCACTCGCTCGCTCGCTCTCTAAACAAAAAAAAAAAAAAAAAGGAAAAAATATTCTTAAGAAGGGATCCTTTAAACAAAGAAATATAATTTGCAGTACACTGGCTTCCTGAGCAACAGAACTAACTCACTAAAGAATACAGAATTTACCACTTTCAGCCAACAAGAAATCATACTTTCATCCACATGTTTATTTTTTTGACCATCCCCTTAAGAAACTAATCCCAAATAAAACAGTGAAATAGGGTAATATTTTTTCTTCAGGGTGCTACGTTTTTACTAAAGCCCTGGCTATTACTTATTCTTATCTTTCTGTCCATCCTAGTCCCTAACAAAACTTATTTTTTCCTGTGTCCTGATTTCTCTCAGCAACATATCACACATGGCCAAGAAAATTCCTAACTAGTCCTTTACGTTCTAAGTCATCTTTCAACTCTTTTGAGAATTTTCTATTATTCCTCCAGAAATGTAATTATCTTTCCCACCTCAATAGTTGTACCACTTTTGTTTCACATCATTTCAAGTTTTATCATAGTTGTCAATTTAGCTCCTCCCCTTCCATAATAAATATATAGACACCTAGGGAAGGAACTATGTTTAATTTTTTTTTTTAAGTTTTCCCTCACAGTTCTTAGGAAGACAGTTTGTTGTCTACATGGTTCACTGAAAGAATGAATAATGTGGATGGTTGTGTTTGCCTGCTTCCTCAGATTCCATTTCTGCCTTCCTCAAAACCCATCATTTCCATTTCAGGATCTATGTCATTCTGAAGAAGTTGACTCCATGTCTCAACTCCAAAGATGGGACTCTAATCTTAGGCTAAGGTAAACTGAGCAGAACATTTCATTCCCTAATTCACACCTAATCACAATTATTGGTTCAAGATGGATATATGATTCAGGATGGTCCAGCTGCAAAGAATTTCAGGACTCTTTCTCTTCTTTTTTTATTTACTTTTTTTGTTTGTTTAAAGGTTTAATTTTTTTTTTTACATTATTTGGGTTTTTTTAAGATCTATTTATTTGAGAGAGAGAGAGAGAGAGCGTGGAGGGGCAAAGGGAGAGAGAGAGAAGCAGACTCCTAGCTGAGCACAGAGCTGGACACGGGGCTTGATCCCACAACCCTGAGATCATGACCTGAGCCAAAATTAAGAGTTGGTTGCTTAATCACCTGAGCCACACAGGCACCCCAAGAATTTCTGGACTCTTTCTGGGAATGCTGGGCAAAGGCACGTTCTCTTGCTTTAGAGAGTGGAGTGTGTATATTTGAGACTTAAAAGTGCTGCAGTTAACATACAGTAAGTTCATGATGTTGATACTGATACTGATACAACAGACAAGTTTAGGTATCTAGTATAGGAAATATGTTCTCATATAGGAGGAAATATCCCAGATTTTGAACCCATCAATGTCTGATAACAACAACACAAAAGTTAGAGTTTTCTTCAGTTTGCATTAATAAAAATGCCATTATTTCCTCATCTGTAATATGGGACCAATAAAGAGATAAATTATGTAGGGCACCCAGCATGGAGCTAGACAGTGTGCAGCTACTGCATAAATCTCAGTTTCTCATTCTTTTCCTCGCCATCTAGAAGTCTTTTTAAAAAACAAACCCCAAAACCAGAAATATATCAATAATGAAAAATTCTTGTAATAACATGTTTTGAAGAACTTGGGATGAGATAAATAATGCTCAGGAAAGAAACTTCATCTTCCAGCTTTCATGAGGGTAAAACTAACCCAAATCAGGACTCACTGAGTTTTGCGAAACTCCTAAGGAAGGCTTGAGACAGAGATCAATGGCAAGCCATTGCAAATAAGGTAACAGCTTACATCCTGTTTCTACACATCAGAGTAACAAACCATGGTGCAACAGTGCTTGCTACAAAAATGGCAGATCAAAACACAAAGGAAAGTAAATTCTTGATTCCTTAGACCAGATCTGTACATTAAAAGATGTTCATTGGAAATTGATTTATTTCAGTTTATTTGGATAAATTCAAGGTTGTTTGGTTTCTTTTTGGATTATTCCAGAAATTGAATTGTTTAAGAAGTTATGTAACCAGCAATTAGTTACCAAGACTTCCAAGTTATTGAAGAATCCTGTTATAAACCTAACACTCTAGAACCTAGTCGACTATAAGACTGAATAGTAACTCTCTTCTAACAAGATATTTTAAATTATTTTATTGTAATGCAAGGAATACTCTATTATTCCCAAATTCTTCTAGAGCCTTATAGGAAAATACAGTCCTTTGGAGTCAAGTTAACTGGCTAGTTCTATTACCAAAAATGCACACAGTCATTCTTTCAATTACTGGGATTAAATGTAGTAATTTAAGTGATGTAAGAGAAAAATAGCCTGAGCCTAGGTCCTAGCTCTGCCACTTATTAACTGTGTAAATCTCTTTAGTTCAAAGTATTAGCCCTCTCAGCTTTATAGAGGACAATAATACATGCCCTGCCATACCCATGGGCTCTCAAGAGAATAGAAAGGGTCCCGACCAACATTTGCCAACAAAACACCTGGCATAAAACCTATCCCTCAGTGTATCTCAGAGGAAAATCTAGAAGCCCAGGTTTGGGGGTAGGTGGTAGGTCGTGGGGAGGGGGGATGAAACAAAAGTCATGCAGAAAACAATAGGAAAACCATTGGCTTTGCTGAATACAACCATATTTGAATTCTGATACTATTACCAATTTGATCTTTAAGCAATTTATTTAATCTCCCTGGGTTCAGTTCCCCCATTTGTATAATGGAAATTATACTATCGATATATATATCACTATTGCAGAATTGTTAAGTGAGACAACAAAGAGATATAAAGGGCCCAGTATAGAGTCTTGCATTAAGAACTTGTTAATGAAGGGTCGCTGAAATTACACAGGATATTCAAGTACAGAAATAAAGTTTCAGTCATGTAAATATATAACTAATGGGTACTTTGAGCCATGAATTGGAGGTTATTTAGCAGCAAGACAGCATGTATTGAAGATGGCATGTACTTAGAGTGATGGAGCAGTTGAAGCTATAGAGTTGGGAACTTCTATTAACTAAGAAGGCTCTACACAGACAAATGTAACATTGGCACCATGTGGAATACAGAAAAAGAATTTAAAGAATCTAAACAGCTAAAGAGGAGGAGAAATCTAAACAAGAGATACGCCTTGGATACATTGGCTGACGTATTTTTTGACAGCTTACCATAAGAAAGCATTATAGATTAGCATCAGAATCTAATGGTATTTTATCTGAATTTCTTATATGTAATAATATTTAATTTAATTGATAACACACTATATATATATTTGTGGCAGGGGCATTATTTGGGAGAGGAAGAAATCAAACCGGAGCAGCCGTAAGTCAAGTGGTAGCTGAGTGTAGCTGGGTAATGGGTACATGGGGGTTCATTGCTCCTGCTGTGCTGTGTATTTCAATTTTTCTATAATGGCATTTTTAGTTGCTAATCTGAAAAGAAAATAATAAAGACAGAAAACATCCCCCCCCCAAGACAAACAATGAAAGATAGATATACTTGCATTTTCTATTATGAAGGGTGAATGTGGTTAAATTCAGTGCCTCCAAAGGACACATTGCCAGTGGGGGTCCCTCCAGATCACCAAGTGCTCTCACTTTCTGTACTTAGAACCCATCCTTGTTTTATCCTCTGCAGAGAGGGCTTTGTGAACAGAGAATCCATGCTGTGAAACAAGTGTTGAGCAAATGTTCTTGCGCACAGCAGGCACTCAACATGTTCACTCAATAAGAAATACCTCAAGTAGAAGAAAGAGAGGCCAGTTGACAAACAACAGACACATTTGAGTCCCTGCTGCTGTGCTCCCTGCTCTCACATTCAATCCCCAGGCCTCCCTCACCCTTAGCCCTTAGGTATTTACCACACCCACTGGGAGTTACTTGGGGTGATCTGATCTTTACCATTGGTGTTGGCAGAAACATCTAGTTGGTTTTCTTTAAGATTTTATTTATTGATTTGAGAGAAAGAGAGAGAGAGTGAGTGAGAGAGAGCACAAGCAGGGTGAAGGGCAGCGGGAGAAGCAGACTCCCCGCTGAGCAGGGAGCCCGATGTGGGGCTTAATCCCGGGATTCCAAGGATCATGACCTGAGCCAAAGGTAGACACTTAACCGACTGAGCCACCCAGGCGCCCAGAAATATTTAGTTTAAGACTGCTCTTTACAGATACTTCTTTTATCTCTGCCCTTAAAAAATTGTGTTCACAAAGTAAAGTGACCTGCCGTCAATGGTTTTCAAATAAATGAAAATTAAAATGGTAAGATCTTCTTCATCTATAAAATTAGTGAAGTAAAATATCATGACAGTCATCAGTACTGGCAAAGATGAGGTGCCACTGTTCATTAGAGTTGAAATCAGCCCCACATTTCCAGAAGTCAATTTGGCAATCAATGGCTAGGTCACAAATGGTAACCATGCTCTTTGAGGCAGTAATCCCTCTTCTAGGAATTATTAAGGTATTATTAATAATACCAGCAATATGTCCAAAGTGTACAGAGTAGATGCAAAGAGACTGTTAATGGTAAGTTAATTATGCTACATGCATATAATGTATTAAGCCTCTGAAATGATGCTTAAATAAAATAAAAAATTCATGTGATAAAGAAGAGAGGACTGTTTATACACTGATCTCTCCATAATCTGAATATATGTACTTACTGAAAATGACTATATCAAATATTTAAGAGTAGTTGGTTTGGGCAGTTAGATTATGGATGATTTTCTTCCTGTATACTTTTTCAGTGGTTTTTATAAAAAATTTTTATAGTAATAAGAAAACTTCATAATTGTAAAAATTTTTAAACATTAGTTTTAATATTTCTTCATCATGCCGAATTTCTCTATACTTAATTGCCTGATGTTAATGACTTTTATGACAGAAACAAAAGAAAGCCATAGATACACTCAGGTTCGGTGCTATCGCTTGTGCATTTAATGTAGTTTTCCTTGGCTCAGTTAAAAATCTAGTTTAGAAGAACTCCAACTCAAGGTCATTTGGATGATAAATGAGATACTATATCAAAAGAATCTTTAGGGGCGCCTGGGTGGCACAGCGGTTAAGCGTCTGCCTTCGGCTCAGGGCGTGATCCCAGCGTTATGGGATCGAGCCCCACATCAGGCTCTTCCACTATGAGCCTGCTTCTTCCTCTCCCACTCCCCCTGTTTGTGTTCCCTCTCGCTGGCTGTCTCTATCTCTGTCGAATAAATAAATAAATAAAATCTTTAAAAAAAAAAAATCTTTATAAGCCTTTAAGTTCTGACAGGATCAGAGACTAGATTCAGATTCAATCATTTTTCCTCATCATGCTTCACTATGGCCACTTACAAAATTACATCCTTAAATCTGGTGGACTGCTATGGTGGTTTAAATAAGCTACCTCCCAGATCCAAACCCTCTTAGAGGTTACATACTATCTAAGAGGTCATACACACTCCAATGTTCTTTTTCACTTTAGGACATTTCTTTCACATCCAGACACTTCCATCACCATAGAATTCATACTCTGCTTTGCAAGGCAGTCTGTAGCATTGTAAGACAAAAATAATTGCTGGGAAGTTCTTTATTATATTGTACAAAAGTTTACCTCCCTATAACAACCCCATCATAGTTATAGTTCAGTTCTTGGGAGCTTTACAATGTCACTGTTTTTTTCCCTTCTAAATGATATTTCTTCATCAACTGAATATTCCTGTCTTTTCTCTTTTCTGTCAACTTCTGTCTATACCCTTCTGTACTTACTTCAGGCAAGTCAGTAAGATTACCAGCATATTGTAAAATTATAAGCTTTGGCACTGGAGTCCTGCCTTTATCATTTACTAGCTGGGCCGTCTTGGGCAAGTACTTCATTTTCCTCATCTGTAAATTGAATTATTATAATGTTGCATATTTCATAAAGTTGTACTGTTTCACTTGCATGCAGATAATCTACATAGAACCCATCAACAGGACTTGGTATAGAGATGGCACTCTATAAATGTTCATCATGAATGAGGGTGATAAAGATGGTATGGTTTATTTTCTCATATGGCCAGACTGTCTGGACACTCTGGTTAATCAATATCCTTCTTCAGTTATAATGCCGCAACTGGAGAAATAAGCTTGTATAGTCAGGAAAACTCAGATTTGGTGGGATGTGTACCACTTGATCTGGATATTAGCTATTTGAAACTGAACAAGTTACTTTATTCCTCTAAGCTTTTATCTCCTCATCTATCAAATAGGAATGATAAGATTATCTGCCTTGCAAGTTTGTTGTGAAAATTTAGGAATGATACTACACCAAGGTACTAAATATGTGCAAATCATGGTTCTAAGGACTATATTTAAACACACTTAGTGTGATCATCTTGGCAAGCAGTAAACATTCAATATTATGATGACAGGAGAAGATCTGGGAGGTTCAGAGTGTAGCTGTCTGCCTCTAGGGTGATATTTTTGCCCTGGGCTCAGAGTCTGAGGTTACTCCGCCCCTGAGAAACCCCACACATATCTAACCACAGTTCTGCCTGGCTCCACTGCCAGATACTTTAACAGGAAGGAGATAAAGGGAAGAAAAAGAGAAGAAGCTTGGGGAAGCACAGGGGAGAAAGAGGAAGAGGGAGAGACTGTGGGAGTGAGAGAGAAGTAGGGAACACAGCAGGTGGGTGGTTGCTCTCAGAAAGAGGGAACAGGAGAAGTGCCACTAACACGAGAAGGGGCATCTCTTATTTTCCTTCATCCATGCCCAGTTTTTTTGCAAGAGTTTATGGTCAATCATTATGATTCACGTGAAAAATTTAAAAAAGAACCCTACACAATCCAAACCGTCACTTGCTTTTAAAAAGGTAATGGCATGAAGAACAAAGAATATGAGCTTTGGTATCAGACACACTTTCCTTTTTTTTTTTTTTTAATAGTTGCATTTTCATGGTACTCATCATTAAACCTTCTATTTGAATATCAGATTCAAAGTGTTCCCTTTAATTCATTGACTTAGATTCTTCTTTTGCCCTTTGTTCGTGAATTCTTTAGCCCTGCCAGAAACGTTAGGGCCCTGTAGGGGAGCGAAGATATTCCCACTTCCTCTTGGTACTTACAGGAGTCTGGAGGATCAAGAAAAATTGTCTCCACTGGGAGAGTTGAACCTCGAGCCTTCTTGAATCTGGATAAATGTTTTAAGAAATATTTTGATGTTCAGAGTCACTGATAGGCCTGAGCCCCCCTCTGCTCTGAGTTTTGGAAGTTTACCCTTCCTAGTCCGTGACTCTCAGCACCATTTCCCCCCTTCTCTGCATCCCCTAGACTTCCTGGCCAGAGTTTAGAGTTAGATGCTACTAATAATAAGGGGTGTCCCTGTGGCAGTTTGCAGGTGAAACTAAAGAGAAGCCATCACCTTTCCTTTGTAAACAGGATGCAGGCCCAAGGGCTTCTGGAGAGAGCAGATAAGCCATTCTGGAGGAGGGCCTCAGGCTTCCACTGAATCACCCTCCTTGGAGCATAAGCAGCTGTAGTTTTCAATGGCAATTTTCTGAGATGCCAATTCCTATGCTATTTATTTTCTGAAGTTTCCAGAAAAAAAAAAAAAAATACAGCACCTGCCCCTAATCTTTCCTCTCTCAGCCCTCCCAATGGTGTTGCAGCGTCTGATACTCTACATCCAGTCCTTCCCTGTTTGGAACAATGGGAGTGGTTTCAGGTTTTGTTTCATGGTACTCTTGTTAATGCCAGCTACACAATAGAATTGCCTGGAAAGCTTTTGGAAAACATTGATGCATGGCTCCCACTCTGGAGAGGGGCCTAGGCATCCATATTTTTAAAATGCTCTCCAAATATTTCCGGTGGGCATGCAAAGATTAAAAGCCATTGTCTCAATCTCAAATTGATTTCTCAATCTCAGGCTTTGGTTTCTTTTTTGTCAGACTCTCATTTCTTAATAATTTCAAATCAACTTTATCAAGTCATAGAACTTGCTCTATCCCTTCCCTCAACATGTTTTCCCAACACATTGATGAGAAGCAATTTTCAAAGTGGCCTAGGGTTAGTTGGTGTTTTACAGAAGGTACCTGGCAGAAGCAACTCTCAATGCAAATTTAAAAATATAAAGAAATAAAAGAATATATTAAAAGTAAATGATTAAAAAGATTGACCAGGCAGTTTGAAAAATAACCAAAAATGTACTTTTGAAAATGAAAAATACGCCGCATCTCAAAGGACATATTAGACAAAGAAAATAAAAACTGGTGAACCATATAATAGATACAAAAAAATTCCTCAGAATGCAGCACAGAAAGAGAAATATTAAGAGCAAACACACTGTCTACCTTTCTTAGCACTTTACCTATCATTTCTCTTGTAATCTTTACAATAATCCCATAAAGCAGATACGGTCGCCTCCGTGTTTTAGAGATGAGGAAACTGAGGAATAGGAAGGTTAATTAACTTGCACAAATTTACATACCTAACAAGAGAGCCGTTATATTCAAACCAGAGATCCTGGCCTCAGTTTTGTTACTCAGCAACTATGTTATGTTCTTATCAAGAACATTGAAATCACAAAAAACAAGTGACGTGGAGGCTAAATTTGTTCTAGAACAGAAGATAAAGCAAAGTAAAGGCAGTTTTTTGAGAGATAATGGCTGAGAATTTTCCAGAACTGATGAAAATAAGCAATCATCAGGTTCAATAAGTTCAAAAAATCTTAAGCAGGATGAAGAAAAAAAAAATCCATATTTAGACACAACAAAGTGAAATGCAGAATACTAAGGAAAAGGAGCTGCTGATGTTAAAGGCAGCCCATTAGAGAAGGCAGAGCACCTAAAAAGAAAATACTTTAGAGAGACAAGTGGCTTCTTATAAGCAGCAGCGGTGGCCAGAATACAGTGGGATATTATCTTAAAAACAATGAGTAAAAATAACTATTGATGTACGAAGTATACCCAGCAAAATTATCTTCCAAGAATACGGGCAAAATGAAGACTTTTGTACAAATAAAAATCGAAAGAGTGTAACACCAACTTATCTTTACTAAGAGAACATGTAGAAGATATATTTAAGGAAGAAAGAAAGTTACACAAGAAGGACAATCTAAGTTACAAAGGAAAAAAAAATGCTAATCAAAGAAACTGTAAATATGTGGGTAAATTTAATAGATTTTGTATAAAACAACAATATTAATATCTAATTTATTGGGTTAAAATACAAGACAAAACTAAAATACTGGGCAAAAATACCATATAACTTGGGAGGGGGTTTTCTGTCACTGTGTTCTAGAATCTGTGTATTGTTTGAGAGGAAAGTAAGACACTGTTTAACTTTAGGGCTCTTGAACTAATATGGAAGTTCATATTTCTTTGAAAGTTCTAAAAGAAAAAAAATAGAATGTATATTTTCCCTCTATCAAATAAATAAATAAAATCTTTTAAAAGGGGAGGGGCGTGCCTGGGTGGCTCAGTCAGTTAAGCGTCTGCCTTTGGCTCCGGTCATGATACCAGGGTCCAGAGATTGAGCCGCTCATCTGGCTCTCCGCTCAGCAGGGAGCTTGCTTCTCCCTCTCCCTCTGCCTGCTGCTCTGCCTACTTGTGCTCTTGCTCTCTCTCTCTTTATCAAATAAATAAATAAAATCTTAAAAAAAAAAAAAAAAAAAGAACGTACATCTTCCAAACTAGTAAAGAGGAAAATTAAATGAAGAAAAAGCAAGTTCATTTGATTAAAAAGAAAAGAGAACAAGGAAGGAAATAAAGAGGGAAGGAAGGGAAAAATGAGACCTACAAAAGGTACACAAATAGCAACAAATTGAAGGGTAGGAATAGATGCACATTTCAGTAATAATTTTTTTAAGTGGACCTAACTCTCTAGTTAAAAAAGATTATCAGACTTTCTGTCTAAAAATCCATTAGAAGCCCATTATTTAGGACACACATTAAATAAAAGAACCTAGAAAGTTTGAAAGGAAAAAGTGATAAAAAGCTACTCCCCGGCAAACACAAACCAAAAAAAATAAATAAAAAGGGAGAAAAGAAAGGAAGGAATTGATATGTCTATACCTCCATGATTACAAAACAGGCCTGAAGTTCTATATAATGAATGCTATAATAGAAATAGGTGCAGTTTAGGGGTGCCTAGGTGCCTCAGTTGGTTAAGCATCTGACTCTTGATCTCAGTTCAGGTCTTGATCTTGGGGTGGTGAGTTCAAGCCCCACTGGCTGTGGAGCCTACTTAAAAAAAAAAAAAAAAGAATAAGAAGAGAAATAGGTACAGTCTATTGTGAGGGAAAAGGGAGCAGCACCTAAGTCTTCTCAGGGAAGTTAGGGGAAGAATTGAAAGAATTTTTTTTTTTAAGATTTTATTTGTTTATCTGGGGGGGGAGAGAATTTAAAGGAAGAAAAGGAAATAAACATTTGGCCAATGTTTGTTGAGCAGCTGCCTATTCGTGGCCCTAACCTAGGGGATTTATTTGCATTCTCTCCTTGTAATCCTTTGACAGCTCTCTACAATAAGAATTATTACCTCCTGGTCAAGTAGGTTGCCTAGGCAAGGCTCATGCGTGGCTAAGCAGGGAACTGAATTCAATTCTATCAAACCAGTGAAGTCACCATGTGAAAACTGAGGTGTAAGTATTCGTACGTAGAATTGACAGAAAAAATGGAAGATACCCAGTTGATTTGAAATCCAGATAAACAACAAATAATTATTTTTGTACAAGTATCCCATGCAATATTTGGGACATACTTATACTAAAAAAAAGTATTTACCACTTATCCAAAATTCAAATTTAACTGGGAGTCCTCTATTTTTGTTTTCTAAATCTGGCAACTCTAGGCAGAGGTGAAATGAAAGGGAAGACAGAAGTGTGCTGAGAAATAATGGTGCTTAGCAAAGTCCCCCTCGTGTCATGAAGCGAGATTCCCCTTCTTTCCTCCTGTGACAACCCACTTAAATGTATGAAAAAATATTTATGGACTACTATTTTCTTAATTGTTATTTAAGGGGGGGGTTTAACCTGAGCTTATGGATGAGGAAGAACATAGGCTGGATTCTTCTAAATAAAAGAATATTATCTAGTGGGCTATATCCATAGAAATATGTAGGAGCTGGGTATAACTTAATATATAAATATTATGTATTAATTTGCATGAAAATATCATTGTGTGATATTCAATTTTAAATTCAGTCATATAAATACTCATGTGCCAGTTACCCATACACACTTGTTTAACATTTCTGCACATTTGGGGAATGGGAGATTCTAATTGAAAATTCCTTTTAACCAAGAGCAGCGGCATAGCGTGTAGTTGGAGAGGTTCAGAGTTGAACATCTCTCTCAATGTGCCCCACCCCGTCCTTCTACCCTCGAGCCACAGATGGCCACAGTCCAATACAGTGGTGATAGGTGATCTTTGCTCTCAGCTGGCACACGATGTTATGCATTGCTAAAAGAGGAATCTATAAAAAGGGAATTGGGTGCTGAGGCTGGATAATACAATGTTCTTCTGATGCTTTGGTACTGAATTCCAGTTTCCACATTTACTCCCAAATCCTAACTTTTCAAAAATCAAACTGTAACAAAATGCCCTTTGCCCTAAGTTTATTCTGATCATATACTCTTTCTTTGAAGATTCAGAGGTTAATGCAAGGGTCTTTTTATGCTCTCGAGCCACCAATTCAATAATTTATTAAAATTGAGACATAGGGCCCCTTCTGGAAAAAAAAAATGAGGCATAGGGTATAATGAAACAAATCTAAGGCTTAACACCAGCCCTACCGTAGTGTAGATAACTGAGGACAAGTATTCAACCTCTGAGCTTTAGTTTAGCTAGCAAGAGTTTTCCAGTAAGGGACAAGGAAAGGAAGCACAGAATAATTGTTAGGTAGGCCCTTTGGCCTCTTGAGAGGCAGTTCCCACTATACAGGATCACAGAAGCAGATCATGTGAGGCACCATCCTGATTCTGTCATGCTCAGAAATTGGTAGTTTGTTTAAAATATTTTTGGCAGTTTTTCTAGGCTCCAGACTGTGAGAAATAAATTTCAATGGTTTATTTAAAAAATGAAATAAAAGATAGTATAATTTTTTGGAAGTTTTATTAAAATAAACCACCACAAATTTATATTTACACATATTTAACTATTATATATATTTACAGTTTTTTAATTAACAATTTACAAGTATTTTTTAAAGATTTATTTGAGAGAGAGAGAGCAAGCTGCACACGTGCACGAGTAGGGAAAGGGGCAAAGGGAGAGGGAGAGAATCTCAAGCAGACTCCCCACCCAGTGCGGAGCCCAAAGTGGGGCTTGATCCCACGACTCATGAAATCATGACCCGAGCCAAAATCTCAAGTGGGATACTTCACCCAGTGAGCCACCCAGGTGCCCCCTACAATTTTACATACTTAATTTGATTATTCAAACTATAAAATAGATTTTTTAAAAATCCAAGTTGATTTGGGATTTCTGGCTGCTCATAATCTAGGTCAAGGGTTTACAAACTACAGTTTAACTCCAAATTCTTCCTACCAGCTCATTTTATAAGTAAAGTTTTATTAAAACACAGCTACATGCATATGTTCATGTATGATCTATGGCTGCTTTACCACTACAAGGACAGCCGAGTGATCATGGAAGGGACCATATGACCTGCAAAACAAAAATATTGACTATGATTTTTTTACAAAGAATTTTTTTTTGCCGGTCTCTGATTATAAATCAAAGGATTTTTTTTCTTTTATAAGTAAAGTTAAAAGCAATTTATTTATTTATTTAGATTTTATTTTTTTAAGTAAACTCTACACCCAGTGTGGGGCTCAAACCCACAACCCCAAGATCAAGAGTCACACACTCCACCAACTGACCCAGCCAGGCAGCCCAAAAGCAATTTATTTAGAGTGATGGGCAAGAATTTATTCATGGGTTCCAATGATGCCAACAAGGCAACAGATTACCAGACTGGATGGAAGCTTTTGTGGTTAGAGGTCAGCTAGATCTGGCTTCTAGCCCCACCTTATATAGATGATACACTGTGAGATTGAGAGGATTAAAGCTTAGCGTAATGTTGGACATAGTAAGTGTCAATAAATGTTCAATCTCTTTAAACAAATATTAAAATAAGTATCAGCTTTTCCCCTATACTCTCTTTCATTTCAGAAGTGAGAGAGAGTAAAGGGGAGCAGTCAGGTGTGGTCACCCTGATAAACTGAGACAATAAAAGTCCCCTTTGTAATTTTGTCTAAGCACAGACAAAAACAAGGTCACTGAGCCACACATGAAGCACCAAACATCCCCTTTTTTAGTTGAAATTAATGACTGCTATTTCTTCACTAAAATATAAAATTGCCTCTGCTTTCTGACAGTGTCCAGTATGGAACAACCCCCTACTTTCTTAGATGCCCCTTCCCCCACCAAAAGACTACACCAAAGCCCAAATCCTATAATAGATTGTTTCTAACACCATCTTACTGAGTTACCCCATGGTTCCCCATAGTGTGTGTTCTCCCTCCCTGCAATGAGTAATAAACCAGAGTTATTCAACTACAGGCATCCCTGTGGTCTTTGACTGAATGCCATTGACAGATGGGACAGTGAGATGGGAATAGTTTTAGTTTGTTTTATTATAAGAATGATAAATTCTACAGTGGCAGTAGGAGGGAAGAAGGGTGATAATTATTGAATAATACTGTGTCCTGGGCATTTTTCACTTGTTAATACTTTTGACCCTTATTATTCTCATTTGAGTTAGATGTGATCTCTTTTATTGACACAAAAGCTGAGGCTTATTAGAGTTGACCAAGGAGTGGGGCATGGCAGATGTGTTTGTCACTTAGAAGCATGCAGGGGCTGAGAGGCTCATGACTTTTTATTTTTATTTTTATTTTATTTTATTTTATTTTATTTTTTAAAGATTTTATTTATTTATTTGACAGAGAGAGGCAGCGAGAGAGGGAACACAAGCAGGGGGAGTGGGAGAGGGAGAAGCAGGCTTCCTGCGGAGCAGGGAGCCCCATGCAGGGCTGGATTCCAGAATGCCAGGATAATGACCTGAGCCTAAGGCAGACACTTAACGACTGAGCCACCCAGGCGCCCCAGGCTCATTACTTTTTATAAAGAAAGCCTAGCTAAAAGGAATTAAGTTACGTCTCCCCCTGCCATAGCTTCTCTTGTATGTATAGAACAGTGCTGGGCACCCGGGCCAGGATGCAGAGATCGTCTCTCTGAATATTTTAGAAACTTCTCTATTCCTCCTTCTCGGGAGGCACAAGCTCTTGGAGCAGCTGTTAGTTATGTCCTTGCTATTAGCACTTAAAATAGAAGATTACGGGGCGCCAGGGTGTTTCCATGGGTTAAGCGTCCCACTTATGATTTCAGCTCAGGTCATAATCTCATTTGTTGTGAGATCGAGCCCCATTGGACTCCGTGCTCAGCAGAGAGTCTGCTTGAG
The DNA here is from genome assembly GCF_023065955.2 of Ursus arctos. NCBI lineage: Eukaryota > Metazoa > Chordata > Mammalia > Carnivora > Ursidae > Ursus > Ursus arctos. The sequence continues at coordinate 63,451,253 of NW_026622985.1, read as the reverse complement.
ATTCTCTCCCTCTGCCCCTCCCCCTACTCTGCACGCGTGCTCCCTCTCACTTCAATCAATCAATCAATCAATCATCAATCAATCAATCTTTTTTAAAAATAGAAGGTTAGGAACCCTAACCCTAACCACACAAGGAACTCATTCAAACTACTGCTTCCCCATCTCAGACCACTGGATCAGAATTTATGGGGAGACTTTGAAATTGGTGTTCTTAACAAGTTGATCAGGTAATTCTGACACAGACCACTTTTAGAATCACCGCCTTAATGTAACTGACTGTCACATTCCTTGTTAGTCCTCCAAATTTCACACATCAAGTCTCAGTTGAGAGTCCCAACCTTCTGACCTCTCCATCTTCCCTGACCTTCCTACTCACTAAATTACCCCAGCGCTCAGAGTCCACACCATCCAAGTCATGCCTGAGTATGGAGGCTGCTGGGGAAAACTCAGAACTGGAAAACAAAATGCACTTTCCTGACCAGCAACAGTGTCCGGGTGACCTTGATCTTTGATTCTGTCATTAGCAGTGTAAAGGAAAAATGATCTAAACCGAGCCTGGAATAGAATTTTTTGTGTAATCCACTTCAGTCTGTTCTTCTGGGAAGCAATTAGGATTCTTGATAAAAGGCTTTCCGTTTTTTCTAATAAGCCTTAATAGTATTAAGACCTGGTATAGAAAACTAGCTACCTACACATCATTCGGCTAATGATTTTTACTCAACATTATTTTTCTTTTTATGCAATTAATCTAACCATCTTTTTTTCTGTAAATGTCTGCCAAGAGCAACATCTTAGTATTGGCCTGTTTCAGATCTTTTTCTGTGAAGATAATTTGGCATTAAACTTTCAAGTTCTTTTAATTAAATTTTCTGAAAAAATTTAATAGTAAAGATTATTGTACCTACCTCCCACTTATAAGCCATTAAGAAATTTGACAAATATAGATTCTCATAATGACATGAACTTTGCATTTGTTTTACATGGATAAATTGTATCTTTCCAAATGTATTAATGTCTCCTAGATAGAAGGGGTCATAAACACCTTTGAGTATTTCTACATGTCTCTCTACCTGTAATATTATAAAGAGTGAAATAGGTATAATAATGCCTATTTTACTCTTAACATTTTTCCCCCTAAAAACAATTAAGAGAACCTAAAAAGTTTTGTGTGATATTTATTTCATGAGAAGAGATTTGAAACAGGCCAATTTAACAATTTTGCCTCAGGCTCTAGAACATGTTTTTAGGATATATTGTGTATAAAATGGTGTATGGAGAGAGAGACTGGGGGGCCATTGATGAATGAGGAATTTTTCATTCATCAATCTGCCGAATTTTAAAAATTCTTGCATATCTTATCCAAATCCCATCTAAAGCTTCTCTAAGTTAGGCCCCTGCATAGAGTAAAGTCTATGCTAGATACAGTCACTGCTCTGCAAAGAGATTACAACCTAAGGAAAAGATAAGACCTGCATTAAAATAATCTTAGGCAGTGTGTGATAAATTATAAGAGTGCCATTGTACAGATGTGAAATAATAAGAAATACATACATTTGTCTCTGCCCCCAGTCCCTGACACAGGACTCCCTGACCCCATCTAAATTCCTAAGTGATAGGAGCACTAGGAGCGTCTTCTGTTTCATGGTGGTGATTCTGGGTGGGCTCCCAGATAGCCTCTGGGTGGGGACTGGTCACGAGAAAGACCAAATCCCAGTTAGAAGCTTGGAATTATCAGCCGCGTGCGCCATCTTTGAGAACGGGGAGAGGGGCTGGAAATGGAGTTAGTAATTGTTCATGCCAAATGAGGCAGTCTCCATAATATCCCAAGAGAAGGGGAGTAGGGGCTTTAGAGAGCTTTCAGGTTGGTGAACATATCCACACTGGGGGAGGGGAGGGATGAGAGCTCCAGTGCTCAGGGCCCCCACTCAGACCTTGCTTTATGTATCTCTTCATCTGGCTATTCATTTGTTCCTTTATCATATCCTTTCATAAACTGGTAAACCTTGAGGAAGTGTTTCTGTGAGGTGCTCTAGGAAACTTTGAAGCTTTCATTTCCCTCTGCAACATTGTAATTTTTTCAGTTGTCATCAAGCCTTCAACATAGTTCGCAGGCCAGCAAGCTACAGCCTCTGGACCAGGCACTTGTTTTTGTAAATAAAGTTTTTGACTGATCACAGATATTCGTTTACGTATTACCCGTGGCTGCTTTTGCATGACACCTGTAGAGTTGAGTAGTCGTGACAGAGATTGTACGGCCTCTGAAGCCCAAGATATTTATTATCCAGCCCTTCAAGAAAAAGTTTGCCAAAAAAATTTGTTATGGATTCAAGTTAGTTGTGTTTGAGACGGAACCAGAGGCAGCTTGTCCACTTTCAGGAGTGAAGCCAACCAGAAAGGGTCAGAGGTGATCTGTAGATAGATCCCAGGGCAGCAATCAGATGAAGCACACACACTGCCTTGGGCTTATAAAACATGGAAGCACTGCCCCAAGTGTCCCAGAAATCCTTCGGGAGGGGACTGAGCATCCTGTCATAACTTAAGAAAGACCTTGGATGTTAAACACAATCGCGTTATTTTTTTGAGATCCCATTTATTAAGGTCTTGGGTTTTGGACTATATGTGGACTAACCTCAAACCCTAAGGAGATCCAGGGCTATGACTTTAGCACAACCTCTAAACAGTTGAACAAATGGTGCTATTTAATGCAGCGTGACACTGCACAGGCATGCTCTATAATTACAACCCAAAGTGAAAAGTATGTTGCTATTTTCTTAACAGCATTTTTTTTAAAGATTTTATTTATTTATTTGACAGAGATAGAGACAGCCAGCGAGAGAGGGAACACAAGCAGGGGAAGTGGGAGAGGAAGAAGTAGGCTCACAGCAGAGGAGCCTGACGTGGGGCTCGATCTCATAACGCTGGGATCACGCCCTGAGCCGAAGACAGACGCTTAACCACTGTGCCACCCAGGAGTCCCTCCCTAACAGCTTTTTGAGGGGGAGAGGGAGTGAAGGCAGGGACGGAGGTGGGGTGCACTTTTTTGAATAAGGACATTTCAGGCATAACTCCAGACATGTACAGGACTATGCAGGCTTTTCATTAACACTTCTTAAATTTTTTTAAGTCTTAAGATTTAAATTTCCCCAGAGAAGTGAATGAATCACAAACCAGCTATCATAGCCTGAATTTCTCTTTCAGAAAATGAAATGATTCCTGGATAGAGAAGAGAGGTACATTTGGGTCACAAGTCATTCTCTACCCCATGTAGCTGTGGGGAATCACCAGTGAATGGTACTCAGATTTTGGCACCATCAATTGGCCAGGCAATGGAATTTAGGCTGAACTTCTTTATTAGGAAGCATAGTGATACCCTTAATTCTATTAGATCTGACTTTTGGATTGCCCAAGAAAGCCTACCATTTATGCATAGTATTCCGGGTGGTACAACCTCTTACCTGGCCTCAGCAGGAAGGGCTGAGATGCTGAGCATGCTGCTGTTCCTTGAACAAAACATCACTCTCCCGTCACCCCATCCCATAGACTAGGTTATTGGAACATCTGTAACATGTGAATTAAATTAAACAAACTTCACTCTTTTTTAAAAAGATGACTTAATCCCCAGGAACTGCAATCTTTAGTTGACCAAGTATTTTGAAATCACAGTTGTGTCTAAAGTTGAAAAGAGAAGCAATTTTTGGCCTTGGCAACTGTTCTTAGAGCATTTTGGGTTCTAAGCCTTCAGTATCTATGACACATAATCTGCATGATGGTGTCTTCATCTTTTCGTTCATTCATTCATTCATTCATTCATTCATATATCCATTCCAGAGATGTTGAGCACTTAGTATGTGACAAACATTGTCTCCAAATACAAAGATGAAAAAAAGGAAATCATATTTTTAAGAAAGAGATTTCTGCTTGGGTTAAGTTTGATTATGATTGTCATGACTAATACTATTGTAATCAAAAACAAGATGAGACAATAAGAATATTTGACTAATATTTTGACATAATTCATACTATATTTGAAGACACTTTGCAAAGTAATATCTCAGAAATTTCTGACTAATTACAGATTTTTTTTCTCAAAGTTATTACTTTGAAGGATATCAGCAATTTGTACATATTATAATCTTCTTTAATATATTTTTGACATGTTATTTTGGTCATAATGTGTTAACATCTATTATAGTGTTAGCACAGTGGCTTAGACAGAGTAGACATCCAATAAACATTTCATTGAATTTTAGATTTGGGAAGCGTCTTTAGGAATCAGCCCTGTGGTCCTTGACCTTAATTGGGTTTTGGACCCTTTGAAAATCTGATGAAATATGTGGACCTTTTTTCCCATTAAAAAATAACATAATTACATACATCAGATTTTTGCATACAGTTTTAGGGGATTGGTGGATTACCCTATGTATCATCCATCAACTCCTGCATATTCCATTTTATAATTGATGAAAATCATTCCTAGAATGGGGCTGGAAAATTATGGCCTTGAGGCCAAATATAGCTCATCTCCCATTTTTATTCTGCCTGTGAGCTAAGAATGGCTTTTACATTTTTAAATGGTTTTTTATTACCGTCATATTATCTTCAATTTTGCTTGTTGGCCCGGGAGACCTAAACTATTTACTATCCAGTTCTTTATAGGAAAAATTTGCCAACCCCTGGCCTAGAATGGTTAGAAAATATTTTCTAAATCACACAGCCAATTACTAGAAAAATAGAAGACTAGGATTCATACCATCTGATTCTTCATCTATTGGTCTTCTCATTACTCCTGTTAATCAGTTAAAATATTGAGTAATTGATTAATTTAAGCCCAATAAAAAAGAAAACAAGGAGTTGTAATTCTGGTTCTTAATAAAATTCCTTAGATAAATAATTATGCAGTTATGCAGGAAATTGAAATCCAGGAGTTAAGTGACCCATCCAAAATTATATTATAAATTTATTAAAGGAGCAATATTAAACTCTCAAACTCAAGTTGTACATTACTGACTTTTTAAAAGTTTATATTATATTCTATTTCACATATTTGAAGTGTAATACTTCTTGTAAAAAGGAAATAAAGGTATAAAAGGAGCTTAATATAAATTATTTGAACAGATGTTGTTCTTAACTTTTAATTGTGTGATTTTAAAGTTATTTTCAGATTCCTCCTGTTATGTAGTACTGCAAAAATAGGATGAAAAGAATTACATAACCATTATTACACGTCATTTTGAATGTATTTCTTTTAGACATTTCTAAGTACCTGATTACTGTTGATTGTTTTCTTCTATTGATTAGGGCTGCCAGAACAGTTTTAAATCATATGTGAGGATATTACTGGTAATAGAGTTTAAAGATTTTCATAATGAAAAAAAACACTTAAAATAGAAACATTTCAATAATGTGTAAATGCAATATCAAATGCCCTAGAGATCTCTATGATGGTTCTAGCCAAACTTCCTTTTTCCTTTGTCCGATTCTGAAACCACTTTTGTTCATATTTAACCACTTAGAAAAACTAGGTGTCACCTTCAGAGCAGTGTGTACTACTCAGGAAGATGTAGACAATTCTTTCTATAAAGGAAGAATTGTGGTCAGAGTAAATAAGCTAGCTTTTTACAGCAAGACTGAAAATTCTGAATTACAGCTTCATTGGCAAGTTTAGCATGCTCTTTTTACGCATACCTTCATTCCTGAGCCCCCCACCCCAGGTCTTCTGTACTTACCTGAAAAAGCTAGACTTCTCAAGGAGTTGCAGAGATGGGCCACCTGTCTGAATTCCATATAGGATTCTTTTCTAACAGTAAGCCCGCTTGGGTACTCCCATGGTCTGCGCGCACTTAAAAGGCCTGGCCAGTTCACTAAAGCAAAAGGAAACCAAAGTGTTCTAAGTTCCGCAGAGTGTTAACAGCAACCACAAAACCTCAAGACTATTTCAAACACACTAGCACTGAAAAACCAACCTCTTAAAATGAAAAGTCCAGGTTGCAAAATGGCAGCAAGGCCAATTGCCAAGAAATACTAAGGTTTACTACTGTAAGAATCCATTTTTTAAAAAATTCAAACTGAATTTTGTAGATAATAGGGGAAAAAGTGATATTATCAAAAACGAAAAGGAGAGATAAACTATGTGTTGTGTTTGGGATGAAAGATTATACATATATAATATTTCCTTTAGAAAATGTGTGGAGTTGTTCTGTAGCTCCTTGGGGACCTAGCACTACTATTCTTATAATGCATTTTGGTGATTATATACATATGTGTGTGTGTATATATATATATCTGTCATTGATATATAATATTGACTATGAGAAGAGATGAGTATGTTTGTCCACAGCCTCACTTTTTAGACTCTTAACGTTATCTCCAAAAGAAGATATGCACACAGTCACAGAGATAAACAGGAAGTATTAAAAGAAAAATAAGTTCCTTGGGGCCCCTGGGTGGCTGTCAGTTGAGCATCCGACTCTTGATTTTGGCTCAAGTCATGATCTCAGGGTCATGGGATCTGGCCCTGTGTCAGGCTCTGGCTTCAGCAAGGAGCTGGCTTGAGATTCTCTCTCTCCCTTGGCCCCTCCCCCCACTTGCTCTCTCTCTTTAAAATAAATAAATAAATCTTAAAATAAAAGTTCCTCAGACTGCTCTAATTTGCCTATCATACAACACTATAGTATTCTATAAATATTATAATTATTGTGTAAATCACATGGTAATGTTGGATAGAAATCTGTGGGGTAAAATTGCTGATTTATTAAATATCAGCATTTTAAATATACTCCAATTTTTAGCTCTAATTTGACATTTCTGCATTAAAAAAATATGCAAGTATCAAACACACTGTCCCTGGGTTCTCTCTACTTTAAAGGCCCTAATCAGAATGATAATTTTGATAATTTGTGATGATTTCTGGTCTCCTATACAATGCTGTAGAATATGCTTAGTAAACATTCTGCAGTTTCTGTTTCCTATTGTTCCCATTTCTCATTTTGAGCATAATGTTATTAGTGCACCTGACTTTTGTTTTTTTAGTTTCAAGGGAAGGCCTCTTTGTCTGGGAAGTCTTCAGTTTCTGCAGGTGTGCACTCTTTGTGTTATAGGAGTAGAAATGTTATATGTGTCAAAATAACTCATGCTGGAGAAATTTTAGTTTTTAGTTGTGAGGGAAGACTGTTCCAGACAAACCCACCTGAGAACAACGAAAAAAATTGGATAGAATATGAAATCTATTGGTTTGAAGGCTATAGACAGCTGTCCAGGCAGTGAGAACCTGAAAAAACAAAATCCCCAGGGAACGGGAAGTACAAATGGTGGACCTGATTCTTTTTTTTTTTTTTTAAGATTTTAATCATTTGCTTGAGAGACAGCGAGGGGAGGGAGTGGGGGGGGAGGAGGGAAGCAGATTTCCTGCTGAGCAGGGAACCTAACACCGGGCTCAATCCCAGGACCATGAGGTCATAACTTGAGCCAAAGGCAGATGCTTAACTGACTGAGCCACTCAGGCACCCCAGTGAACCTGATTTTCAACTCTAGTTTTCACTCAAGGTATTTCTGATTTGTAACTGGTCACTGAAAGGCGGAGAAATTGAGCAGAAAGGGGTAGCTAGGAAGCCCAGAAGTGAATGACACCTGGTTTTTGGGCAAAATTAGAGTTCAGGGACCACTAAGAAGGTGGTGCCCTTATGGCCAAGCTTTCAAGTGGGCCGATTGTAGGACTACATCTTTGGAGAAGACGTGAACTAGAAATGCTGTGCCATCACAAGGTTAAAGGCCAGTTTCTAAGCAACTAAATTAGTTAGGTAAATAGATAATCACCAAATAGATTAGGGGATTCACCATCATCATAACAGCCTCCCTCCTACCCCAAGCAAAAGTAATATCTGGAGAATGATAACACTATCTAGTAAATTAGCTATCAAAATTTTTACATATAATGTTCAAGTTTCAGCAAATATATATATATATATTTTTTGAAGATATAATTGGCTTTATGAAGTGACCCATGGATCAATCAGCATCCCATCTAACAAGTAGGGGGGAGTTCCTCAAGTTTCAATTAACATTAACAGGCGTGTCAGAAGATAAATCATGAAAAGAAACACAAAATAGAAACAAATGCATATAGAGATCCAAACTGAGGGACTTTAAAATAACTGTGATTAATAGTTTGAAGAAATAAGGTGAAATATAGAGAATTGTATATTTTATTCTGGGATCTATCTTTTAAAATTCAAATGGAAATACTGAAACAGAAAAATAAAATAATTAAATTATTGATGGGGGCTAATACACAATGAGACATAGAAGATGGAACTAGAATAAGTCAGAAGAAAATATCAGATTGAAGAATAGAGGAGGGAAGAGAGGGTAAAAATTACATGAAATCACAAAGAAGACACAGGAAAAAGTTCTTAATATGTTCATAATTGAAGTCCTAGAAAGAGAGAAGAGAAAGAACTAGGCAGAAGCAATATTTATTTATTTATTTACTTATTAATTTTTCTATACATTACTCAGTGCTCATTGCTGTAAGAGTACTCTTTAATCCCTATCACCTATTTTACCTATCCCCTTACCCACTTCCCCTCTGGTAAGCAGTTTGTTCTTTTTTTTTTTTTTTAATTTAAATTCAATTAATTAACATAGTGTATTACTAGTTTCAGAGATGGAGTTCAGTGATTCATCAGTCTTATATAATACCCAGTGCTTGTTACATCATGTGCCCTCCTTAATGTTCATCACCCAATTACCCCATCCCCCACCCCCCTCCCCTCCAGCAACCTTCAGTTTGCTTCCCATGATTAAGAGTCTCTTTTGGTTTGTCTCCCTCTCTGATTTCATCTTGTTTTATTTTTCCCTCCCTTCCCCTATGCTCCGCTGTTTTGTTTCTTAAATTCCACATGTGAGTGAAGTCATGTGATAATTGTGTTTCTCTGACTTATTTCGAGAAGCAGTATTTAAAGAGGAAATAAAAGAAAGAATTATATAACCCCCTAATGTAATAATATATAAATGGGTGAGCAGTCAAAGACAGTTTTTTAGACTAGATGAAAAAAGTACACATGACTCAGTGTTGATTAAGAGATAAACCTAAAATACAACAACACAAAAACCCTGAAATAAATGAATGAAAAAAAATTTTGAGGCCAGTATAGCTGTGTTTTATATATTTATCAGATAAATTAGACTGTAAGGCAAGACACTTTATTGGCAATGAACAAAGGACATTTTATTATGATATAAGAGTTAATCTTTCCAAAACATTAAAGTTGTAAATTTGTTGCACTTAATAATGAGTTTCCAACTATATAAAGCAAAATAATGATGCAACTAAAAGGAAAATGGACAAATCCATTATCATAGGAAGGTTTTAACAGATGTCTGTTAGAGGGGCACCTGGGTGGCTCAGTCATTAAGTGTCTGCCTTCGGCTCAGGGCGTGATCCCAGAGTCCTGGGATCGAGCCCCACATCAGGCTCTTCCGCTGGGAGCCTGCTTCTTCTCCCACTCCCCCTGCTTGTGTTCCCTCTCTCTCTAGTTGTCTCTCTCTCGCTGTCAAATAAATAAATAAAATCTTAAAAAAAAAACAAAAAACAAAACAGATGTCTCTTAGAAACTAATATCCCAAGCAGACAAAAATTCAATATAGGTATAGTAGATTTAAACAATGCAATCAATAAACTTAACCTAATTTACAAACCTTATACTCAGCAAATGCAAAATTCACATCAAATGCCAAGCCAATTAACCAAATAATGAATCTGAAAAATATCTTAAAAAATATCAAAAAAGTAAAATTTTACAATGTACGTCTTCTGACAACAGTACAGTTAGGCTAGAAATCAATAATGAAACAAGGTAATAATAAAAACTTCATGTTTGAAAAGCACTCAAACATACTTCTAAATAATTCAAACACTAGGGACACCTGGGTGGCTCAGTTGGTTAAGCGTCTGACTTCAGCACATGTCATGATCTCAGGGTCCTCGGATCCAGTCCCAAGTAAGGAAAGTCTGCTTCTCCCTCTGCCCCTCCCCCCATTCGTGCTCTCGTGCTCTCTCTCTCTGTCTCTCAAATAAATAACAATCTTTAAAAAATTATAATAATTCAAATACGAAAAAAAATGAATACAAATGAAAATCAGGAAATATTTTTCTTTGAATTATAATGAAAATTCAACTTATCAAAACTTTTGGAACACAACTAAAGTCAAACTTAAATGCTTTTATTAGGAGTAAAAAGCTGAAAATAACCTCTTCTTCACTGCATCGCTGAAGATCCTGGTGTCAACATGGGCTAACACCTCGCCCGGTGTTACCAGTATCATAAGAACACGCGGTTCTTACAGAAGTCTCACTTTTGCAGAAGTGTCCTGGACGCCAAGATCTGCATCTTGGACCTGGGGCAGAAGAAAGCGAAAGTCAGTGAGTTCTCACTGTGTGGCTACATGGTGTCAGATGAATATGAGCAGCTCTTCTTTGAAGACCTGGAGGCTGCACACATTTGTGCCAAAATGTATGTGGTGAAAAGCTGTGGCAAAGATGGTTTTCACATCAGAGTGGAGTTCCACCCCTTCCACAGCATCCTTATCCACAAGATGTTGTCCTGTGCTGGAGCTCACAGGCTCTAAACAGGTATGTGGGGTGCCTTTGGAAAGCCCCAGGGCACAGTGGCCAGGGTCCACATTGGCCAAGTCATCATGTCCATCTGTACCAAGGTGCAAAACAAGGAGTATGTGATTGCGGCTCTATGCAGGGCCAAGTTCAAGTTCCCTGGCTGCCAGAAAGTCCACATTTCCAAGAAGTGGGGCTTTACTAAGTTTAATGCAGACAAATTTGAAGACATGGTGGCTGAAAAGCGCCTCATCCCAGATGGCTGTGGGGTCAAATACATCCCTAATTGTGGCCCCATGGACAAATGGCAGGCTCTGCACTCATGAGAACCTCAGCACTGCCCCCTTCTTATTCATGCCCACCAATAAATCCTACTCTTGTCAAAAAAAAGCTGAAATCAATCATCCAAGCATCCATTTCCACTAGTTAAAAAAATTAACCCAAGGAAGAACAAAAAGAAACAGATAATAAAAATAAAAACAGATCTCAGTAAAACATAAAACAAATATGTGCTAGAGAAAATAAATCTAAAAGAGGATTTTAAAAGACTAATGAATTTCGTAAGTCCCTGGAAAGACAGATCAAGAAAAAAAAATGCACAAAATACCAATATCAAGAATGATTTTTATAAAGAAGGGGCTTAATTATAGATCCCATAGTTAAGAAAATGAAAACAAAAGGATATCATAACAATTTTGGGGTGATAATTTCAATGAAATGGTGAAATAATTTAAAAAGCCATAATTTACCAAAACTGCCAAAATGCCACAAGAAGAAATATAAAATGTAAATAGTTTATTTAATATCTAGTAAATAAATTGAGTCTGTAACTAAAATCCTTTGAGAGAAATTTCCATGCCTGTCAATTTTATTACTCAATTCCTCTAAACATTTAGAAATAAAATCAACCTTACATATACTATTCCAGAGCTCGGAAAAAGAGGAAAAATTTTCCAAGTTATTTTTTGAGGTCACCATAACTTTGACAGTAAATACTAGTAAGAACATTACAATAAAGGACCTAAGAGAGGCCAACTCTCATTTATATAGACAAAAAAACTTCTACCTAAAATATTAGCACAGAAAATCCAGTGATTAAAAAAAATGGTAATAGGGCTGCATGGGTGGCTCAGTCAGTTAAGCATCTGACTTTTGATTTCGGCTCACCTCAATACCTCAGGGTGGTGAGATGGAGCCCTGCCTCAGACTGTGCTCAGCAGGGAGTCCACTTGACATTCTCTCTCCCTCTCTATCTGTCCCTCCCGCCACTCATGATCTCTCTCTCTCAAATAAATAAATAAAATCTTAAAAAAAAATGATAATATATTATGGCCAGGTGAGAATTGTTCCAGGAAGGCAAGATAGCATAACGTGTGCAAACCTAATGCAGTTCACCAACATAAACAGAATAAAGGAGAACACTCATATGATCATCTCAAATAGAGACAAAAAAATCTGTCAATAAAATTCAACATCAATTCATGCTTTTATTTATTTATTTATATTTTTTTAAAGAGAGAGAGAGTGTACACCCACGAGCAGGTGGGGGAGGGGCTGAGAAAGAGAGAATCTTAAGCAGACTCCATGCTCAGCCCGATGGGGGCGCTCCATCTCACAACCCTGACATCATGACCTAAGCCGAAATCGAAAGTTGGATGCTTAACTAAGTCGCCCAGGCACCCTCATTCGTGATTTTAAAAAAGAAAGCTGACTAACTAAGAATAGAAGGATATTTACAAAATCCTACAGCAAACATCATGTTTCATTTGGAAATATTGAAGGCTGTCCTCTTGATATCAGGGGTAAGTAAAGGATGCCTTCTGTCACTACTTCAATTCAACGTGGTATTCTAATCTAGCATCTATTCTAACCCAGTATGATGAGGCAAGACAATCAATAAAAGGTATAAATATTGTAGGGGTGGCTGGCTGGCTGGCTGAGTGGGTAGGTAGAGCATGTGACTCTTGATCTTGAGGTTGTAAGTTCAAGTCCCATGTTGGGTGTAGAGAGTACTTACAAAAAGAAAACCCTCAAAAAGTTATAAGTATTAGAAAGATATAAAACTGTCTCTATTTGCAAGTGACATGATTTTATACATAAAAATTCCAAAGAGTACAGACATACTAATAGAATAAATTTATTAATTTGACAAAGCAAATAGTTACGTGTTAATTTGCAAAAATCAATTGCATGTCACACTTGCAACACATAAGCAGAAAATACAATTTTTAAAATATCATTTAAATTAGCATTAAAGAACATCAAAATAATCAGAAGATCAGCAAATCTTCTATGTAGGACACTGTATAACACTGAGAGAATTTAAAAAGACCTCAATGAATGAAAGACTATACATTACTTTCAAATAAAAAGATTCAGTATTGTAGGATGTCAGTTCTCCCCCAAACTACCTGTATTCAATGCATCTCTTTTTTAAATTTTAATTCCAGTGTAGTTGACATAGTGTTATATTCGTTTCAGGTGTACAATTTAGTGATTCAGTAGTTCCATAGGTAACTCAGTGCTCATCAAAGTAAGTGTACTCTTAATCCCCTTCACCAGTTTCACCCATCCCCCCACCCTCCTCTCCTCTGAACCATCTGTTCTCTACAGTGAAGCATATGTTTTTTGTCTCTATTCAATGCACTTCTAATCAAAACTTGAACAATTTTGTTTCTGTGGAAGTTGACAGGCTGATTTAAATACTTGTATGATAATGTAAAGGAAAAATGTCAAAAACAATGACATATTTGAAAGATTTAAAATACCAGGTATTGGGGTGCCTGGATGGCTCTGTCGGACGAGCATGTAACTCTTGATCTTGGGGTTGTAAGTTTGAGCCCCACATTGGGTGTAGATATTACTTAATAAAATCTTTAGAGAAATAAATAAAATTAATTAATTAAAAAATAAAATACCAGGTATCAAGATTTGTTTTAAATCTAAAATAATTCAGACAATATGGTATTAGCACAATAATACACAAAGAGACCAATAAGTAGTATAGAGTCCACAAACTAATCCACACATATATGGACACTTAATTTACAAAAAAAGGTGGCAATACAGAATAGAGGGAAATAATGATCTTTTCAACAAATGGGGCTGGGTCAATTGGATATTTAAATGAAAGAAAAACAAATCTTGACTCATTACCTCACACTATACATAAAAATCAGTTCCAGATAGAAAGTTGATCTAAACGAGAAAGGTAAGATAAGTAAGACTTCTGTAAATAACAAAGAGGAGTATCTTTTTGACCCTGAGATATAGAAGGAAATTTTTTTTTTCCCTTAGGATACAAAAACCACTAATCATTAAAGAGATACTAGATAAGCTGAACTGCATTGAAATAAGATTTTTATGCCCAGCAAGGACATCATCAAGAGAGTAAAAGGGCAAATCATGGGGTAGGAACAGATTTTTATAGTTCATAAATTGACAAAGGACTCATATCAAATATGGATCAGTAAGAAAAAGATGATACAGTAAAGTTAGTATATACAAATACACAAATAGGCAGCTTGCAAAATATTTCCCAATATTATCCCAATAATAGAGACAAAAAACATATTAGTAATTTGGGAACTGCAAATAAAAACTGCAATGGAACACTACTAACTATACACCAGATAGCTGAAATTTAAATAAAATTTAATACCTCACAATTAAAATTTAAAATTTAAATACAGTTTAATGACTCCAAATATCAAGTGTTGCAGAGGATATGGAGTAAATAGAATTTTCATACATTGCTAGAGGGAGTTGAAAAGTGGCACACTAAAGCTGTGTTTTTACGGCTGAACATACAAATGTCTCATGAACCAGCAGTTGCATTAAAGATACATACCCAACAGAAAATGCATATGTGGGTGTACCAAAAAGTCACAGGAATGTTCCTAACAGCAGTATGTAGAGCAGTCCAAATCTGTAACATCCCAGAGGTCAATCAAAAATAACATATTACAGAAACAAAAGTGTGGAATGTGTAAGATTGCTCTTGCCATGAAAATGAAGTAATGCTACATGCAAAAACATGGATGAATTTTGTAAACATTGTATTACTGTATCATTCCAATTTTTGTATATGTGCTGCCAAAGAGAGCCCAACGTTGTATTAATATAAAGAAGCCAGCCACAAAAGAAGTCATTGAGGGATTACATTTATGCAAAATTTAAATACTGACAAAACTGATACAGGATAAGTAACAAGTAGGAGCGGTGACTGAAAGAAGGAGGGCTTCTATGCTATCTCTTGATCTGGGCGGTGGTTCCTCAAATGTGCTTGCTTTGTGGTCATTCGTCTGGTGTTAACCTTACAATTTTTGCACTTTTCTGTCTATAGATTTTACTGAAAGAATAAAAGTTTATTTTTAAAAGTGACCCATACTGGAAATGCAGTGCTAGAAGTTATTTAACGCTAATTATTTTCACAGTTCTATTTTTTCCAAATAAGACTTCCGCCAACATTCTCTTTTCTTCCTTGAGGCTTCAGATGGAATGTTCTCCTTTTCCAAATTACTTGCATGCTACTGATCCTTTTCCTAGGTTTGATGCTAACACATCCTCTTCCTCCCTTTGAAATATGTTTGGCCAGTGCTTCATCCCCAATGAAGTAAGTGCCAAAACAATTAGCTCCCAAATCCAGTTTAGGAGCTCATTTAGAACAAATTTGCATATGGCATTTATGAGCTTCCTTCTCTTACCTATTGAATCAATATGCAAAGTAAACTCTATTTGAACCCTGCTGCAGATATTCAAAATCATCTTAAGCACATAAAAGGAGTGATTTCCAATATTGGGACCCTGTGTAAAAGTGAGGCTGGTGATGATATCATGTCAAGTATTTAAAGAGCAGGGGAGGGATCTGTGAAGCTCAGAATCTCAGTGTTTGAAGATACACACTATTACTGGAAACACCCTTCCAAGTAATCAATCATCCAGTCTGCCTTCTCATCTTGTGACAGTACTGACATTTAAAGTGACTCATTGCTTACTAGCTGAAATGTCATATCCTACTACCTACCCATATCCTCAATTCCCCCCCTTATAGCCACAGAGAAAACGCTTCATCCCTTTTCTGCACAATAGCCCTGCAAGTACCTGGTGACATTTGCCTTGACCAGTCTTGAGTCTTCTCTTCTCCAAGCCTGGGGCTGTGATCTGTTAAAAGAATACTCATGTGGTGCGGCTCTGAGTTCCTTCACACTCTTGGCCTCTCTGCTTTCAATACCCTTCAGTTTATTAAATTCTTTCTTCTTAGGGGTTCATCCAGATCTGCAGCAAATGCCTTTAGTGTGCTCAGACCTGTGAAATGATATCTCTTTATGTGCTGCTTTTTTTTTATTTAAAGAACTGCCTCCGTATCTCCTCCCATCCTGTGTTTTGGAACCAAGAGAAGACCTGTGCATTGATCTTTAGTAAGTTTTATTTTGCTGCAGGGTTTTTCAGAACTTCTTAGATCCTAAATCTGACCACTACATCTTTATTCAAGATGTCCAATAGAACAGAACTGAAGTTCAAGGTCTCAACCCATCCAAAAGTTTCCATTTGAGCACCAGTCTATTCATGAGTGTCCTGCGGGAAAGTTATTCTCCAAATATCATACAGCCTGTGTTTCCAGAATGTCGACGTTGTCAACAGAGACCTTGCAAATGCCTGGATGAAAACCACGTGTCTGTGTCAATGAATATTGTTCATCTTCATTCTGGTAACCTATACAAGATATCCCTGTCATAACTTAACTTTCCAGCCACAGGAATTAGGATGTGGACTCTGCAGTCACAGTAGAATGCAAATTGGAAATTCAGCTGCATTCAAGTTTCTCACTTTAACTAGTAAACTAGGTGTCCTTAGACCACATAGACTCAACTGAGCCTCATTTTACTAATTAAGACAATGGGATAATGGCTGTGCCTCCACCGCAGAATTTTTAAAAATTTGCTTGTTTTATGATTTGTGTGACCTTTGTCTAAAGCAGTACTTTCCCTTTAAGGTATTCCATAAATTTCAAACTCCACATATAGAATGTTCTGAAACAGAGACCGTCAAACATCCTCATCAGTGCAGAGGCCCAAGATTTTCACCATTTAATGCATCCACACACTATATTTACTTAAAAAAAAAAATTGTCACCCGTAAAGAAATACTGTTGCAAGGGATGGTGACGATGATGACAACAATAATGATGATGATGATGATGTCCTGATCTACAAACTGGGGCTCCACCCTGAAGTGAAGTGTTGCTAGAATAACTGATGTCACTCACTAGGCTTCCTCCAGAGTATGAAGTGTTCTATTTATATGCATGTTAGGATATTATAAAGTATTTTACGGTAGTTGCTAGGGTTGACAAATGAATTTTATGGAGGAACCTCGAATCTATACTTCCCCTCAGCAAAGGACTAGATTCAAGGCTAATGTAATTTTCAGGAAACAAGTTTTATGGTACTATTTTTAAAGCACAGCTTGTTTTCCTAGAAGCAGAGCAGGAGCCCCTGCACTTTGGGAGACCACCTCCTATTGAGAAGAAATCTAATGATATAAATTACGAAGTCTTACCACATGGGGGAAGAATTCCAATCTTCCATGTGTTTATTTACCAGTAATTTACATGCATATAGATCTAGTAACTGAAATCACCAGGCAAAAACCTTTATTCCAGGTTAAGCCAGTCCAGCGCCTAATTATAAGCTTCAAGCATCCTGGTCCTGTTTACAGAAATAGTCTTAGACATTTTCTCTTGACCTTCACCTTAATTTCTTTGCTTACCTTCCATTTCTACATCCACCTAGCTCTTGACTCTTTTGCTTTGTCTCCCATTAAGGACCCACTGCTTGCTTTTTGTAGTTAAGGGTGGATTTGACTTCTTTTGTTCCAGGTAGCCTCCCCACCTGATTGAGCCCTAGCTTGGAACTCATCATCCCTGATGGCTTCCTTGGTTTCTTAACACTCACTCCTCAAGTGAGAGGTTCACCGTTCTGAGAATGGCCAGTTCTTGCCAGAGAAACTTAAGAGACAGTTATAGTGGGTCTTTACTTTAGCTGCCCCTAAAGTTTCATTTTAATTACAAAACAAAAAAAAATCATCCCATATTTTCCTGTTTACTCAACACGTATGTATGTCTCAGTCCTTATTTGGTTACTGCACCTTTACAGTCATTTTTTTCTAGAGGATTAATTAATTAACTAATTAACTGAAAGTTTTATTTATTTGAGAAAGAGAGAGAGCACGCATGCAAGCGGGTAGAGGGGCAAAGGCAGAGAGACCGAGAATGTCCAGCAGACTCCTTGCTGAGCGCAGAGCCTGACATGGGGCTCGATCCCACTACCCTGAGATCATGACCTGAGCCGAAATCAAGTGGGATGCTTAACCGACTGAGCCACCCAGGCGCCCCTTAGAGAATGAATTTATTGATATACTCAGCAAATGCCTATTGTGCCATTGTACTTACGTACCTAATAGCATAGCTCCAGAAGCTGCCTATTAGTTTGATTCTACCTTTCTGGGGAACTTGTCTCTGCTTATACAACACCATAGGCCTCATCATACTGGTCAGCACTCTGCTGGATGATATCGCTTTATTTTTGAGTTCCCTTTGCCTTGGTACACAAGTCTTCCCATTCACACACAATCTCTCATTTGCTATCGTTCCCAACTTGTGAATAAAAACCTTGATTTATCTACCATAATAAAGTCATATGTTTAAGTCAATATCCATATTTTGCTTATAATTTAACAGAAAATGAAGTCTATGAAATTAGGGACTATGATTTATCTACAATGAGTGTTCTTAGCACAATAGCACAAAACACTGCATATGCTCAATAAATGTTTGCTTAGACGGTAGATGGATGGATGGATGGATGCTTAGAATGTGCCAGGCTGATATTAAGAATTTCATTTAAATAAATAAGCCCTGGAGATGTGATGTACAGCATGGTGAAAACAGTTAATATTATATATTTGAAAGTTGCTAGAAGAGTAAATCTTCAAAGTTATTACAAGAAAAAAAAACTTGTAACTCTGTTTGATGGATGTTAACTAGAATTATTGTGGTGATAATTTCACTATATATGCAAATGTTAAGTCATTATATTTTACACCTGAAACCAACATAGGGTTATATGTCAGTTGTATCTCAATTAAGTAAATAAATAAGAATTTCATAATTTTTAAAATATTATCCCCTCAGCAATTCTTGTAGAAGTCATTAGTCTCATTTTATAGATGGGAAAGAAAACTCAGAAATATTGTGGTAACTTTCCTAAGACTGTTGTTAACAAATACTGTGATAACTTGGTATTATGTTAGAGGTGCATTAATGATTATGATTAATAATCCTATTAGCTAGCATCTGTTGAATACTTATGCCTCCAATAAGTATTTTCCTCACATTATCTTATATATTCCTCAGGGAACCCTGTAAGATAGGGCCATTATTATGTCCATTATGTGTGTAGTCTTCAGTGTCACATCCAAACGTGTCCTATCTGTGCATGACCATTGAATTGAGAGGTGTGGAACACTATATTTTCACTCACTCACACTTCTCTCTCCATGGCCAATACAGAAAGTGGAGCTTACAAAGAACCTCTGCTTCTGCTTTCCTGGAAACGAAGTAAAATCAGTAAATGCCTACAGTTGCTCCTCCAGTTCCCCATTACTAGAAAGATCCAGACTGCTAAACTGTCATCACTAAATTAATTTGAATCTATCTCCCATTAATGATAGGGATTAGGATAGGACTGCAAGGTTTTGACATGCTGTGGTAATATTAAATATATAACTATATATTTGTTTTCTCTTACATGTCATCTCAGGCAATTAAATAGTTAGCTAAATGGGGTGTTTTTATAAGAAAACTCAGCTATGAATTGGGTTCATCTAATATCATTCCTCATTTTATTTATTTTTTATTTTTAAATTTTTTATCAAAGTATAATTGACATATAACATTCTATTAGTTTCGGGTATACAACATAATGATTTGATATTTGTACATATTGTGAAATGATCACCATAAAAAGTCTAGTTAACATCCTTCCCCATACATAGTTACAAAAGTGTTTTTTTCTTGTGATGAGGACTTTGCAGATTTACTCTCTTAGCATCTTTCAAACATGCAATACAGTATTATTAACAATGGTCACCCTTTATTCTTAGATTGACTCTCTTAATTGAGTCTGATGGTTCTCATAGGGTTTCTTCACTTTTTATTAAACTGATAAGAACAGATACTACACTTGATCTTAGCCAAAAGGCCGAGAAGCAATTCTTCACTTTTTAAAAATTTAATTCTCTCTCCTTTTCCACCTGAATAACTTTGAAATTCCTATCCTCCAGGTTGTTTATTCTCTTTTTTCTTCTGATCTGTCCTATTCCCAGAGCTTTCTAATGCATTCTTCATCTTATCTATTGACTCCTTCAGTTCCAGAATTTCTGTTTTGTGGGGTTTTTTTAAATTTCAGTCTCTTTGGTACAGTAGTCCTTCTGTTCATTGATTTTATTCTTAGGTTTATTGAATTAATTGCCTTTCTGCATTTTCTGTAGTTTATTGAATTTCTTCGTAACAGCTATTTGAGGATTTTTGGTTTTGTTTTTTGTTTTAAATTTTTTTATTTGAGTATAGTTGACACACAATGTTACATTAGTGTCAAATGTACAACATAGTGATTCAGCATCTCTGTGAGATATGCTATGTTCACAAAGTACAGCCACCATCGTTACCATAACGCTATTACAATCTCATTGACTCTGTTCCCTCTGCTGTGCCTTTTATTCCTGTGACCTATTCATTCCATAACTGGAAGCCTGTATCTTGTACTCCTCTTTCCCTATTTTGCCCACCCCTACCTCCCTTTCCTCTGGCAACCATCAGGTTCTTCTCCATAACAGCTATTTTGAGTTCTTTATCAGTTAGACTGCAGTACTCCATGTCCTGAATAATCGTCATCTTCTTTTTGTGATACCATATTACTATGACTTTTCATAGTGTTTCATGAAATGTGCCTCTGCTGTCACATTTAAAGTAGCAAATTCCTTTCTTATTTATGGAAGGCTTCATTTACTTTGATTCTAACAGTTCAGGAGGCGGGCAATCAGAAGCCTTTCTTTTCATTTCCAGAAGGTGGTGCTATAGCACAAGTTTTTGGTTCTCTTACAGCCCTGACTGTGCTCTGCACACTTCCACTTGCCACTTCTTCTGCCAGAGGTAGCCGCTGCCAGCTGCCACGCCGCCACCAGCACAATCCCAGCATGTTGCAGTGTTGGCTCTCAGGAGTGGGGCTGCCTCACCCGTTCCTTCCTTTCCTCTGACTCCAGAACTGTCTGTGTCTCACTCCAAAGACTTGTCAGGTTCTCCCATCAGGAGGGCTGGTCCTCCACAAATTCTCTATTTCCCATGAGTGCCCAGTGGTATACTCTCCAGATTACCTTTCTCCTGATAGCAGCAAGTGGGGGTGGGCCATGCTCAGACTCCCTTGGGTACATGGTGTCCTCTGAGGTCCTCCTGACCCACTTTTGGATGCACACGTGGGTGAATCTCCCAGTTGTCCTGGTGTACTGTGTAGAGGCACTTTTGTTCATTTCTGATGCCCAGTTAGTTGTAAATCAAAGGGGAGGGGGAGAAAAGGAACAACCCACACTGCCCTGATGCTGACCTCACTCTCATCCAAAACTTTCCTTTGAAGAGCGATGGCCCTAGGGTAACTATTTTCTTGGTTTGCTCAGAACTTGCCTAGTTTTAGCATGGACATCCCACATTCCAGAAAACTCCTCAGTACTCAGCAAGCGGGGATGTTGAGGCACCCTGCATGTCCGTTCAAACAAGCCTCTAAGATCTGATCCCAGCTCCACACAAAACTGGAGCTCCATGAAAACCTATCAGTCTACAACTCTGTTCTCAGATAAGTCACATTTCTATTTATTAAATATTCCACCTTCTTTGAAAATACAAATCTAAATGATATTTCTCGGTCCTGGTCAGCCTTTATCCTGATGGTGATGGTGCGGAAAGGGTAGTCGCTCACCAGCTTGGGTGGGACTTGTGAAAAATGACGCTCATTATGTCAGGGTTCCGGCTGCAGGCCAGGGTGCATCTCCTCAGGGGTGCACACTGGTCTCTGACCAGCGGACGCTGCGTTACAACCATGTACACGTACAGAAGATTAAACCCCCTGGAGCTGTGGTGCCGACGGACGGGGATACCTATGGGCACACCCCATAACATGGCCCGTGTCTCTGGCGGTTACACAGTAGTGACCCCAGCAGGCTTTAGGATCTTTCCTGGATGGGCTCACAACAAAGGTTACTTGAGTTTGAATTTTGTCCGCACTGATGCGTTCATTCATATTTTGTAGCACATTATTATTCACCACTCTTGTGCCCTCATTTGAATGAGCATCTTCCAGAAGCTTGTGTCATGTTATGGGATGCTCTAGGTAGGGGTCAGAAAACGTTTGCTGTAAATGGCCACATTGTACATATTTTAGGCTTTGAGGGCCCTATGAGCTCTGCCACAACTACTCAAATCGGCCGTTTTAAGTCAAAAGCAATCATAGACAATATACAAATGGCTGTCTTCTAATAATACATTATTTATAAAAACAGGGAGCAGGCCAGATTTGGCCTGTGGGCTGTACTTTGTGAACTTCTGCTATTAACAGAAACAAATTATAATTAGTCACGGGGTTCTAGAGCAACAAATGTTGAAGCAAATCTGGAGAGTGTCATATAAGATCCAGTTTTATCCTTCTTCAGACCGCTAAAGATCTCAAATCATTGGAATCTTGATCCAGTTGTTAAACATTTTTTTTAAGATTTTATTTATTTTTGCATGCACACAAGAGAGAGCAAGAGAGACCACGAGCGCACAAGTGGGGGTGGGGAGGGGCAGATGGAGAAGCAGAATCTCTGCTGAGCAGGGAGCCTGATGCAGGGCTCGATCCCAGGACCCTGAGATCATGACCTGAGATTAAGGCAGACGCTTAACTGACTGAGCCACCCAGGCCCCCATCCATTTGTTAAACTCTTTGGGCCACTTCAGACATTTCAGTAAAGCACTGCCATTCTTACTTGTTGCCCAGGAACTTTGTGGGAGAATAGGTATAGATATTTTGAAATTCATCTGATTGAAAAAAAAAAAGTTTTTCTCTGGACTGTCTTTGAGTATATAAACTGGACAGGACCTCTAGTTTAAAATGTTTTCCAGAATAAATATCTCATCTGAATGCTGGTCTTAATATTTTTCAAATTTCTCTTTTAACTTAAAGACGCTTGTCTGTTCACCAAGTACATAGCGGGCTTCATAATTGTTCTTGCTAGCCACAGTGCAAAAATCTCCCAGCTCCTCAGAAATTTGCCTGAGTGATTACAGATTGCTTGGAAGTATGAGTGCCCATAGCCCATTATAATCTTGAAGGACACTTTGTTCTGAAATGAATTTTAAGCTGTATGCTCACTCATTTTAAATTTTAGGGTCTCATTAAGCCAGTCAACAATTCTTACCTTAACTGAATCATTACATACAAAATGATCTCATTAAATATAGGCTTTTAAAAACTTACACTTTCAAAGATTTTGAAACCTATCCCCTAATCAATTTCCCATCCCTTTCCTCAAGATGTACCAAAATAAAGTGACCCCTATTTTGGCTACCCACAGGTCCCCAGAATAGTAAATCTATTTTCATACTGTCTGTGCCGTAGTCATTTTAGAGAACTTTGCCATAAGAAAAAAAAAATTACCTTTATTCACATAAGCCAAGTCTAGGGAGAAATCTCATATTTATCACATCAGAGAAAGTTCTTGCAGATAAGACCTATCTTGGGGACATAGTTCAGACAAGTCTCTAAGTTGGCAGGTAGCTCACTGGGGACACACGCATTCGAACCAACTCTGCTTTAATGATCTTACATAATACTCCCATAACATCTGCAGAGGCATCACCAGGGTATGAAATTGTGGCAAACTTTTCTATGAGTTTTTCATGGTATAAACAGTCTAGAGTTGCTATCATAAAATTAACAGTTTCTCTAATAAAACACAACATCTGCATTTTATATCCCACTGTGAGTTATCAGCCCCAGCCAAGATTTTGAGTTTGCCTCCCCTTCCTCAATAGGTACCAGGTACAGGAAAGCTATTCTAAGTTCCAGATTATATAGATTATACATACAGCCATCCACCAGAAGATATTTAGAAATAACCCATATCCAGGAGGCCTTTCACATCCATCTCACACATCGCTTCACTGGTCTAAGAAAAGAATTTTGAACAGTAGATGGTGGAGGCTGATGGTCCCTTCACATTGGCAAACAGATTCATACCCTTATTCTCTTAGACATAAAACCTAACATAGAGAAGGAAATAACATGAAATAAAATGAATTTCTATGAAATACAAAGCCAACCCTAGTAATACTAAAACCCACCCCGACTGGAGTCTCAAACCCCTACTTGGCCTTCAGCTCCCCAAATGCAAAGCGAATACTAGCTTTGCTGGTGGTAGCAATGCCCCAGATAACAATTTTTTTCCGTAAGGTCAGAGCCAACCTCTGCCAACATGTCGGCCTACTGTTTTCTCTGTCGTGAATTCTGGGAGATTTCTCTTTCAATCTCTTAGACCACTAATTCGTGTTTTAATCATGTCTACTTTGCAATCTACTGTTTTCTTTTAAATTTCCAAGAACTCTGTCTTGATTTATAACAGCTACAAATCCTCTTTTGTTAATTTTGTTGTTGTTTCCCCCCATTAACTCTGCATCCTTGTGTATTTCTTGTGTTTTCATGATATCAGTGCCTCTGTTTCATGTTATTAGTTTTCTTGAAATATTTGAAAATTTAAAACTCTATGTCCCTATTTTTAGTTGAGGGTTTAGACTTAAAGCTCTGTTGGTTACAAGTCTATTTTCATTCCCAAAGAAGAATTCTTATTTCCCTGCTCTGACTAGAAGTCCTGGCTATGGACTAGTAGTGTTTATTGAGAGGGGGGTGTGGGGATGAGGCGGGGCCGAGTGCAGAAGCCTAAGGGAATAGAGTAAGGGTCCCCATTTCTATTACCCAGATGCTTCTCTGAGAGTCTCTGTATCAGAAATGTCTCTGCAGAAACTCATTCTTGGCTTTAATCCAGGGATAAAGACTGGTGTCTACTGTTCCTTTTCCATTTTTAATTCCCGGCTGTCCCCCAAAGCTGCAGCCTTATCTCTACTTTGCTTTGCCTTTTGGTCCATTCCAGAGTCTCCCCAGGGCTCTTCCTGGTGGGCAGTGTGAGCAGAGAAGAAGCAGGCTCAACTAGCCTAGCTATTTTGAAGGAAGACCTTTAATGAACTACCTTGATGGTTGTCTTATTTGCATTTGTTGAATCTGACTTTAAAATTTGTCTTTGGAGGGGCATCTGGGTAGCTCAGTTGGCTAAGAGACTGCCTTTGGCTCAGGTCATGATCCCAGGGTCCGGGGATACAGTCCTGTGTCAGGCTCCCTGCTCAGCAGGGAGTCTGCTTCTTCTCCCTCTGCCTCTGCCCCTCCCTCTGCTCGTGTGCATTCTCTCTCTCTCTCTCTCCCTCTCAAATAAATAAATAAAATCTTTAAAAAATAAAAAAATAAAATAAAATTTCTCTTTGGGGAGGAAGATCCCATCTGAGATACTTGTCTCTAACCTGTATTTTGGGTTGTATTCTTTTAGCTCTGATTCCTTCATAATTGCAATGCCTTATGACTTATGCTTCACTGATAGCAGACTTTCATATTTTTCCATCACTGTTAGGAATTATTTCTTGTAAATTACATTTTTCAGATCTGTCAATGAAACTTGGAACAGAAGAGAATAGAGGCAAGTGCTGCATCCTTCAACTTAAAGCAGAAGTTCCAAGAGGTTATTTAACCTTGTTAACAAAAGGCAAATCTTCGTAAAAATATATGGATTTACTTACCATTTTTTCCTCTCTCTCTCTCCCTCCCTCTTTTTCTCTCTCTCTGTTTCTGTGAGCTTTTGCATGCATGTGTATACACACATATATATGCGTACATTTTTTCCAAATCTTAAAATAATCTTTTAAAGTACTGGGTCATCAATTTTATGGATGAAGAAATTCAATTAAGGCTTAAGAACTTTCAGTTACCTTGATCTAATTTCAAATAAGTAGGAAGCTTTGTATTATACTTGACCTAGTACCTCCTTTTTTCTATTTTTACCTATTTTAAAGTGATTTGTCTCAACTAGACTTTGAACTCTATCATTTTGGGAAAATGGTTTATTTACCTCTGTCACTGCCTAGCAGTGGCTGATATGTACAGTAGGTACTCAAAGCTTGTTTGCTGAATTCAACTGAAGTGAAAAAACCAGGATTCTAAACCCACTATGTCTGATTTCAGAGCTTACATTGTTTTTTTTACCTCACTCTATCATCCGAGCTAACAATTGCTTTAATTCTTCAGAGTTAAGACACCACTGTCTCCCAATGCAAATGTAAGGAAACTGCATTTTCAAGCAATCCCTTCCTCTAGCCTGAGGCATTTTCCCAAGTGATCATTCGCATAGTCAGAGACTGTTCTGGACAGGAAGCTCCAGAAGTGAGTTTTAGAGACTAGAACCCTAGAGAGGACAAGCAGCATGTGTCCTGTTTGCTTTTCTAGTTGGTTCCCTCATGCCACAAAGTTAATATACAAGTTGGAAATATTAACAAGATGTGAAAAATAGAATAATGTCAGGAGAAACAGCTTTGGAGACAATGGGGGCAACCAGTTTAAGCTGAGGCTGCACCAGTGCTGACATTCAACCCTGATCATGACTAGCAACCAGCACTTAAAGAACATCTGTTCCCATAGATCCACCTATGCTAGTGCTTTTGCTTTGATTTAAGAGGAAAACGGAGGCCATACATGCAGGCTTATATGGATATATAAAGGCTGAAAATGGGCCAATGGCATGCAACTTCAAGCATCTTCCCAAGATTGAATCCATGGGCCTCATTCTAAATCCTATGGAGAGTAAAAGATCTCTTTCCAAGGAACATTCTCAGACTTGGGCACGAGTAGCATTGCTTGGCTTCCCAGACTGTAGATAAAATGCAACAGAGTGAGTACCATGAGCACGGTCTTCATTTCTGTTCCAGACTCATTAACCATTGTGATTCTAGCCCTGTGAACTAGTGCATTGATGATGGAGGCTAGAGTAGTCACAGGACACCCACGAGGACCAGGATGTTCAGCAGGAGGTGATGCAAACCCAGTGGATACCTGTGCAGAAAAGTAGTAGTACCTAGACCACACTTGTAGTTATTGTAGACAAATGACGTATCTCGTGGGGGATCCCTCAGAACTTGTGTGGGGAGCCATTTTCTTCATTCCTAATATCATGTCTGTTTAGGCATAGTAGTCTAGCTTACTTAATAAAATAGTTCTGAATTCTAACTGCCCAGTCTGGACAAAAAATGTTGCCATTTGCCAGTTGTGCGCTGTATTTACTCCTTAACCTTTCTGTGTTCACAGTACACATCTACAAAACAGTACTTCCCTCAAAGCATCATTGTGAATATTAAATAAAATAAAGGACCCAAACACAGTATAGGGTTTTGTCCAATATAGGCATTAGTTTGTGTTAGCTGTGTTGTTACTGTAATTAGTATTATCATCATCATTTTTTTAAAAAATTTTATTTATTTATTTGACAGAGATAGAGACAGCCAGTGAGAGAGGGAACACAGGCAGGGGGAGTGGGAGAGGAAGAAGAAGGCTCCCAGTGGATGAACCTGATGTGGGGCTCGATCCCAGGACTCTGGGATCACGTCCTGAGCCGAAGGCAGACGCTAAATGACTGAGCCACCCAGGTGCCCCTATCATCATTATTTTTGAGTTCATCTTCATTTGGAGGATTAGACCGGCTCATCCCACTCTACTTTTCATTTTCTCAACACTGTTGGGTTATCATAGACTTCAGAGGTTTTCTTAATAGTCATCTGGATGCAAATGCTAGATTCTCACTATAAATTTTCTCTTTTCCTTATGATAGTGGTATTTGTTGACATTTATTCCTTCACTATTCCCTGCATCACTTATTTACCTATTATTTATCATGTCTACTATATGCTAAGGATTCTTCTAAGAACTAGGTATACAGCATTAGGCTACCCTCAAGGAGCTTACATTCTAATGGTAGAGATAGACAATAAAATAAACCCATATATAATGTAATGCCAGGTCAATGTAAGAGCTATGAAGAAAAATGAAGCAAGGTAAATGAAGAGAGAGTGACAGGTGATATCAACTTAAATAAAGAAATCAGGAAAAGCAGTCCTTTATTTGTAACAGAGCATAGGGAAGTTCAAGCCCAGGGGCATTAATGAAAGCAGTAGAGTTCTCTGAGGTGAGCAATTAGGAGTCTCATTTTTTTTTAAGATTTTATTTATTTATTTGACAGAGAGAGAGACAGCCAGCGAGAGAGGGAACACAAACAGGGGGAGTGGGAGAGGAAGAAGCAGCCTTCCAGTGGAGGAGCCTGATGTGGGGCTCGATCCCATAACGCTGGGATCACGCCCTGAGCCGAAGGCAGACGCTTAACTGCTGTGCCACCCAGGAGTCTCATTAATAACAACCAGACAAATTGTTGAGCACCTAGAAGAATGACAGAGGAAACCAAAAAACAAGATAGCTAAGAAGAGGTCTCCTGAGGTAAATCAAGCCTCAAAGACTACCCCGCAAAGGAGGCCAGCTTTAACTGGATCAGACTGTGGGACAATTTATGACCCAAAGTGTTGTCAAAAACGACAGAGAATTTGGGGCACCTGGGTGGCTCAGCCGGTTAAGCGTCTGCTTTCAGCTCAGGTCATGATCTCAGGGTCCTGGGATAGAGCCCCGCATCGGGCTCCCTGCTCAGTGGGGAGCCTGCTTCTCACTCTCCCTCTGCCACTCCCTCTGCTTTTGCTCACTTGCTCCCTCTCTCTCTCTCTCTCTCTCTGTCAAATACATAAATAAAATCTTAAAAAAAAAAAAGAGAGAAATCAGCTATTAATCAGTGGAGACTAACAGCTAGGTGTGATAACCAGCCTGAAGCTTAACGTGGGGCTCAGTCAAAGAGAAGTGGCTAGAACTGTACTGTCCCTGTGAAGGAGGCCAGAGAAACTGTGCATATGCCTAAGACAGATCAATAGAGATTATATAATCTGAAGAATGGAGAGGGAAAATGACAAGAACCACATGACAATCTTAATAGACACAGAAAAAGCATTTGACAATATTCAACAGCCTTTCATGAAGAAAAATTCAACAAACTAGAAATAAAAGGGAATTTCCTCTGTCGGATCAAAGGCATCTATAAAACTTCTGCAGTGAATATCATAACTTAATGGTGAAAAGCTGAAGGCTTTACTCCTTAAGATAAAGAACAAGACAAGAATGACTGCTCTCACCATCTCTATTCAACATTGCACTGGAGGTTCTAGACAGAATAATTAGACAAGAAAAAGAAACAAAAGACATCCAGATTACAAAGAAGTTGAACTATCTCTAGTTTCAAATGACATCATCTTTTATATAGAAAACCCTAAGGAATATCTTTTCTATGGACAATCCTAAGGAATCCACTATTAAATGAGTTAAGCAAGTTTGCAGGATGATCAACCTACAAAAACTGATTGTATTTCTAGATAGCAGCAACAAACAATCTGCAATAGCATCAAGAAGATTAACATACCTAGGAGTAAAATTAATAAATGAACTGCAAAACTTGTAGTGTTAAAACTATAAGATATTGTTGAAAGAAATTTAAAAATACCTAAATAAATGCAAAGACGTTCACATTCATGGATCAGAGACTTAATATTTTTAGGGTAACCATACTCCCCAAATTGATCTACTGATTCAATGTAATCTTTATCAAAATCCCAACTGACCTCTTTGCAGAAAAGACGTCATGAGGACTGTGGAGTAGAGAACAGGTGGAGGAGGAGGTGAAAGTGGAGGTGGAAAGCCCACTCTACAGGAAATTCTATTCATCTAAGTGAATAGGCTGGGCTAGGCTTGTGGTGGTGGGGATGGAGAGATGTGACTAGATTCAAGACATATTTACTGGGTAAGATCTGCAAAAATGTGAAAATAAACCTGGGGGTAAATAACATGAGTCTGTAAATGAACATGATATTGGAATAATTTACTCTAATGAGCTCTTCAGAGAATAACTGCCAGATGAATCTAAATAAATAATGAGAATTTGCTCATTGACTAAGCTGCAAAGCTATTCTTCAGTGAGTGTTCTGCATAAAGAGCAACATCTTTCTTAATTGTTCTTGGCAACTTCTCAGAAGTTCTCATGTAATTGTTTTATTATGGAGCAGTAAGTCTTGCTGTATCTTCCGAAAACTTCTTCCCAAAGTAAAGTCTTTAGCAGAGAATAGGGGGATAAAACAGCACAGGTGCTCAGGATTCCTAATAAAAAATAGAAAGTCACTTACTCAGAATGAATATTTAACACTATTATATTATTGACTTAAAGGATTCAATAAATGGGGGGTCTGAACTTTGTTTGATTTCAGTTTTATTGAGTTATAATTGACATGTACAATCATAAGCTATTTTTTTTTAAAGTAGACTCCATGCCCAGCATGGAGCCCAATGGGGGGCTTGAACTCGTGACCATGAGATCAAGAACTGAGTTGAGATCAAGATTTGTACGTTCAATTTACTGAGCCACCTAGGTGCCCCAAATGTAAGCTATTTAAAGTGTGCATCATGGTGATTTGATATATGTTTACATTGTGAAAGGATTCTCTCCATCTAGTTAACTAGCACATCCATCACTTCATATATTTGTCTTATTGGGGGGAGGGTAAAACATTTAACTTCTACTCCCTTAGCAAATTTCAATTACACAATATAGTATTATCAACTATCATCTGAACTTTTAAGCCATTTTTTTTCTGTCTCTCTTTAAGATCCTTTCGCAGATAGCAAGAAAGACGAATAGGTTAAGTAGTGGTTTTCTTGTAAATATGAGTTCATTCTCAGGTTGCTAAATCAAACAGATTAAACCTACTGCTGTCAATTTAATCATTTAACTGAGTAATGGCATATTTTAGCCTCATATTTTATACCTCGGGTTTGAGGTTTTTCCATCAGCAAAATTCATCCTTTTAATTTGTGACTTTCATTCTGACTATTGATTTTTATACAATTTATTTAGCCCTGTTTCTGTACTTGTGATGATCTCATTTGAAGCTCATCTTATCAAATATTATTTTAACACCTGATTTTTTGTGTGTGCTTTCAGAATTAGATAGCCTAGAGAGAAAATGCTTTGCTGAACCAATAATAAAAATACCATTTAAACAATTCTATATCATCAGATACAGTTGACATGGATTATTAGAATTTTTAGTTGACTATGGTTATTCTAGGATTTTATATTCACTGAAACCAAAGCTCATGTTTTTGCGTTATCAGAAGGAACTACATTATTTTCTACAAATAGTTCCACCAAATTGAATTCAATACTAATATCAAAACTAATGTATTTTTATATTTAACCTTTCTGCTGTAACAGTATTAAAATGTAAAAGTTTTTAATGTGACATGGTTATAGAAATTTCAGGATCTGAAAATTAGGTATCTTTTATGACAGATAACGTTTTTGTTCTAAGAGTTAATTTAGTTTAATTTAATTCTAGGTAAGTAAAAATCAGGAAAAGTTTTGATTAATAAAGTTAAGGAAAGAAAAGAGTAGGTCCTTAAAGGAAACCCTGTGTGGAAATGTTTTTAAATCAAGTAATTTTATAGATATAATATATAAATTATATATGTATGTGTGTATATATACACATACACACACACACATACCGCCATATATATCCATTTACACAGGCTCCAGATATAACCAAGCAAGTGTGACAGACCCTTATGCAGGCTGCAATGAGGCTCCACCTATTTGGATAATCATCCTTTGGCTTAACTCACACTACATATCTTTCCTTGACAACCAAATTAAGTTAGAGGGGAAAGAGAACATTAGCAGTTACTATGTGCTGATCATGGGGCTTGGTCCCAGCTTCATAAATTGATTTCAGACATTTAGGACACCAGGAACTCCAACGTGTTTTTTTCTCAGTGAAACTATCTACAATTAGTAATAGCAGCACAGTTAACTCCAAAGATACCAGGCCAAATTATTACCACAAATAAAAAATAATGCATCCAGAATTATAGCAAAAAACTGAGATAGTAGTGTCAAGAAGCAGTTATGATAAATGTTAATAATTACTCACAAATATTACAAATATTTCTCTTGGTGTGTTCCATAGCACAGTGTAAGCACAGGGCACTCACTTTTCCAATCTGGTAGTATTTCAAGGGGAGAGGAGGTATTTTTGTTGCGTGTTCTCATCTTACTAGTCCTCTTTGGAAAAGGGTTAAACTTTAGATGCAGCTCTATGAATTCAGTGGGTCACTATCTCTAACGTGATTTGGTCTCAGAGAAGCAGGTGTTTCAGACCTTGATAAGCTACCCTGTAGGTTATAGATACATGATGGATGGGTGCATGGGTATCTAGACAGAAGTGTCTACTTCCTGAGTACTTGTATGCATCAGATATGGTACCAAATGGTTTGCATAATTACTCCTCACAACAGAACTATTCTCTCCATGTAAAAAGTGTGCAAACAGCAAGGTTTATTATTGTACCAATGTTAAATGGGGGCAGACTAGGAATCCAACTCAGGCTTGTCTGTTTCCAAATCATGTACTTTTAAAAAATCATTACATTGTGCTCTGTCTTATTATATTAACAATTGTATAGGAGATGTTTACTGGGTACCAGTGTGTTTACTCTTTGATCATATGTTGTATGTTTCAAATACATAATCTCATCTGAGCTAGGTATTATTTTACATATGAGGCTCAGAAAAACCAAATATTAGTTTTATGACCACCAAATCCTTGGGCTTCTGTGTTGATTTTCCAAATTCAATCACTTGGAAAATATGATGTCTTTACTCTTAAGAATTTTAATAATCAATGCATAGGAAGCAAGGGGCAGTATCTTTTCCCCCCTTTTATTTTATTTTTATTTTTTTAAAAGATTTTATTTATTTATTTATTTATTTATTTATTTATTTATTTAAAAGAGAGAGAGTGAGTGAGAGAGAGAGAGGAGAGCATAAGCATGGTGAGGGGAAGAAGCAGACTCCCCTGCTGAGCCTGATGTGGGGCTGAATCCCAGGACCCTGGGACCATGACCTGAGCCAAAGGCAGTCTCTTAACCGACTGAGCCACCCATGTGCCCCCTTTCCCCCCCTTTTAGATGAGGTAACTGAACCAAAAGGATTCAGTGACTTGCAAATTCTCCTTATCCAGTCAGTGGTAAAGTCAAAATTACAGCTCCTGGATCTGAATCATGCTGTTTCTCTGGAATGCTCCTCACCTGAAGAGACTGTAAGTCAGCTTTCGTTACTCCACCGCCCATCAAGCTTCCTGATTTTCACATTGCTTGTCTCCTGTTGGTGGTCTCCAGGGAGACCGGGAGAATACTACCTGTTAGAAATAGTGTCTGTCTTCTAATATACGGCAAGACCATGAGGGTCTCTCAGCAGCGTGGGGTTTTTCCCCATGTACAGAGTGTGTATGTGTATGTTTTGTTTTTAATAAAAGACACTTTTGGGGGGATAATGTGCTGGCTTAACTTCAGCTTTAAAAAAATCAGTTTTTCTGCTTATAATCAAAACACTCTCCAAAGATGTGTAAACCTGATAACAATCCATAATAAAGGGCGCGGAAACAGAACCTGTCCTGCACATACATTTCCCAAGGCGAGAACCAAAATGATTTGCAAAGCAGGATCTACAGAAAATACAGTCTCTTCCACAGGCAGGAGAAGTGTGTCTACTGTGAGAATGCAAAGATCTGCTTCCCAAGTGGTCTTGGCAGAGGAGAACACTCCCTCTTATTACCATGACACTGGGTAACCTGGACTGTTAGCTGTAACGGGGGCAAAGTGGGGCCGGCTCCTCGTACTGAGCCAAGTGGCCACTGTTGGCAAGAAAGACCTGAGGAAGCTCACACCATCCTTGTTCCTATGAGGTTTAGTGAAAATAGCAAGTACTTAATCAGGTAACCTGAACTAGTTACCTTTCGTGGTCAGAAAAATGATGATAAGAGTAATGACAACTACAGTGGTGACCTTACAAGGAAGATTGTTGAGAAATTTTAAAGCCACTCTGGGTGTGTGTGTGGGTGTGTGTGCTGTGTGTGTATGAATGTGTATTGTGTACTCGGGCATCAAGCTCACAGCACCGTGTTCATGCACCGATTCACGTGTCCACTCAAACACATGGTAAGGGCTGGCTTCCTACGTTCTTTTTGTTCTGCCCCCTTTCCCTACCTAAACCTCATTTTTGTCCCAATGCTTGGGAGAGCTCTGAAATCCCTTTTTCTATTTTGATTTGAATTTAAAACTCATTTTGGTGGTTTAAAGAAAACATCATCTCTTCTCTTCTACTATGAGAATTATCACTTAGATGTTTCTGTCAGCTCTAAGCAACTGACTTTTCCTCAGTAAACCACTGAAATCAGAGGGTTTCAGGGCTTGGTTATCTTGCTTTTTGAGTCACAGACACAAAAGGCAAAAAAAGAGATAAGAGAACCAGCATTCCCCTGAATGTGTGCTGCTCTCTTAAAACTCGATCTTTTCCTCCTGCAACCTCATCTGCTCATCAGTCCACAGCATTCCCTCATCCCCATGGATATTCAAGAGCTGAGCTGAATTGGTTATCCTTGATGTTAGGGTCAGAGTATGTTTCCCAGTTAGAATGCTTGAAATAGCATCTCTAGGTAATGTCCTCCTTGTTCTCTGCCTCAGTGTCTTTACACAGACTATCCCTTCTGGCTCAGGCTCTTCAGTATCAGCCCTGCAACACTGTCAGCAAGCCCCAGGGACCCCTCAGCCCCTGTCCAATCCCCTCTTACTTAAGTCCTATGAAGCCTTCACATCCTAGCCAGCTGCTTAGGTAAATTGGATCCTCTTATTATACATTCTAACAAAAACCACATTTTTTCAATGCACTTGCCACAGGTTGCAATTATATGCGTGTGTGTATGTGGTTATTTGACAAACATCTGTCTTCTGCACAGCACCATAAACTACAGAACAGTGGAGTTTGTGTCTGTTTTCTTCTCTGTTATATCACTGTACTGAGTACAGTGGTGGGCACATGTGTGTTTGTTGAGTGAATACAGTATTGGTAATGACCCAGTAGGAAGACTCATTCCCATAAATATTCCAAAGCCTCAACTCCACCTAGGATAATACTGAAATGTCCCCTTAGAAGGGGTATTTGCTGGAACAATGAGTAGAACAGTCAGAGTCTTGGGAAAAATCAAGGATGTTTTTCAGGTCCATCATGGTTTTGTTTAAAACCTATTTCACATACTATGTGTGATGGCAGCTTGTATACAACACCCAGGAAATGGGAGCTGGTCTCTCTGTTCCACGACTGTGTCACCTGCCCTTCTTCTTCTTCTTTTTTTTTTTTTTTTTAAAGATTTTGCTTATTTATTTGACAGAGAGAGAGGCAACAAGAGAGGGAACACAAGCAGGGGGAGTGGGAGAGGGAGAAGCAGGCTTCCCGCTGAGCAGGGAGCCCTACGCAGAGCTCGATCCCAGAATGCTGGGATTGTGACCTGAGCCGAAGGCAGACGCTTAACGACTGAGCCACCCATGCGCCCCCATCACCTGCCCTTCTGAGCAACAACAAGCACATGGAAGAAGAAGGGCATCAACCTCTGTAGCTCTTCTGTGAGGTGCCCAGCACTTTGCCTGCACCATTTCCTTAAAGGGAAGGACTGTAATGCTGCTTATTCCACGTTCCCTAAGACACCCCTGTGAGTCTTGGACACATAGCAAGCACTGTATTAACCATTCATTAATGCTTGTCAAAGACATTTCATTTATGAAAATAGGGACTCTATGACATGTGGGCAACTGTGGACAAACAAAAACAATGGGGGCTTATGAGGACATGTTTTACACGTCTGTCACTTAGAAAAGAGGACTGTAGCACAGATGAATTGTGAGAATGGAAAAAAAATGTGTTTTCTTAGTGCTGTAGGAGAAAGTGTTGAAGTAAAGGCAATTAAGGATGTGTGCTAATCACGGAGATAAGTTCTTGGCTAACTGTGAAAAACTAAGATAACCAAACTTTAATAGGTGTGGATAAGGGGTGCTGATTACATGGCGCCTTGCTCCAAAGACATCCCCTAAGGTGTCTGTTTGGCCTCAACATAGGCAAGCCCTGAAGACTTTTTTGTTCAATCTTCAGTCATTTTGAACACCTGGAAAATCTTCTTTCATCTATACCTCCACCATTTCTCCCCCAAATACTAGATTACTTTGAAACAAATCACTGGTATTATAACATTTCATCCACGAATATGTCAATATCTTTTAGGATTATTATACCTTAAAAAAAAAAAAGAATTCCTTAGTGTCTTATTCAATCAGTGAGATCTCCCAGTACATCATATAAATGCTTTTATTGTTTGTTGGTTGGTTATTTTTTGTTTTGTTTATTCTCACAGTTGTCTTCTTAGAATCAAATCCAAACAGGATCCCCCTTATGCATTGGTTGATATATCACCTGTGTCTCTTGTAATCAATAGTTTCGTCCTCCTTTGTATTTTTATTTGCAATTTATATTTTGAAGAAAGTGGGTCATTTGTCCTGTAGAGTCTTCCACACACCGCCTCTCATTACTTTGTCAACAGGATATTGTTTTTTTGTTTTTTGTTTTTTGTTTTTAAAGATTTTATTCATTTATTTGACAGAGAGAGAGACAGCCAGCGAGAGAGGGAACACAAGCAGGGGGAGTGGGAGAGGAAGAAGCAGGCTCACAGCGGAGGAGCCTGATGTGGGACTCGATCCCAGAACGCTGGGATCACACCCTGAGCCGAAGGCAGACGCTTAACCGCTGTGCCACCCAGGCGCCCCAGGATATTGTTTAATATGCTTTTCTGTCCCTTGTGTTTCCTATACAGTTGTAGTTAGAGCCTTGGTAGGTTCAGGTTCAATGTTTGGCAAGAATATGTTATAGCTGGCATTTTGTACTTTCTTTTGCATCACATCAGGAGGCACATAGTTTCTTATTGTCTTTCTTTATTGTTATGTTAAAATTGATCAGTAGATTCAAGTGTTGTCAACCTGAGCTTTTCATGGTAAACTTTTTTATTAGCTTTTCACCAAATGATTTTAATAATCTTTGTTGCTTTTTGCCTGGATCCAGTTTTCATTAAGGGTTCTGAAACGTTGATACTCCTAATTCTATCATTCTTTCTGTATTTATCACCTAGAAATCTTTTATAAAGAACATTCTCTTATCAATGGAATATGAATTTGTGTGTGTATGTAAATATTCTTCATTATAATTTGTACACAAAATGCAGGATCAATGCCTTTTCTTTACCAGTTTTCAGATTGAGTGGGTTCAGTTGCATCTTCTAATAGGTGATCACAAGTTTGGTTTTCTTTTCAAAATATCTATGATGTCATGGATTTAAACATGTTTGATATGATTCAACTCGTTGTGGTTATTATCCTTATTGATGGTTCAATTCTCCCATTTTTGAGACAAGCGGAAACCAATTAAAGTCAGCTCTAGAGTTCTTTTTTTTTTTTTTTAAAGATTTTATTTATTTATTTGACAGAGAGAGAGACAGCCAGCGTGAGAGGGAACACAAGCAGGGGGAGTGGGAGAGGAAGAAGCAGGCTCCTAACGGAGGAGCCTGATGTGGGGCTCGATCCCAGAACGCCGGGATCACGCCCTGAGCCGAAGGCAGACGCTTAACGACTGCGCCACCCAGGCGCCCCGCTCTAGAGTTCTTTTAAACGACCCAATGA
Source organism: Ursus arctos (assembly GCF_023065955.2). Lineage (NCBI taxonomy): Eukaryota > Metazoa > Chordata > Mammalia > Carnivora > Ursidae > Ursus > Ursus arctos. The sequence continues at coordinate 63,413,772 of NW_026622985.1, read as the reverse complement.
TTTTCAATAACTTCCTTACTTTCAAGATTGAGGTGTCAGGGTTTATGTTGTACATTTGCTGCCGCAGACCTGGAATCAGCCATTTCTCCAGAGTTTTATTGGTAGTTTTCTTCTCTATTTCTAGAAGCTCTTTATACATGAGGTGATATAAGCAGCAGTATTTTTTCCCAGTTGGCCTTCTGTCTTTTTACTTTATATATGTGAACATTGCTTCAGAACATTGAGTCCTAAGTAGGAAAGTTCTCTACACTCTATAAAGGAATGCATCCATGTTTTCGTCTAGAGTATATGTAATTCACTTTTTAAACTTAAATTTCTAATTAACTTGGAATTTATGCTAGGACACAGTTGAGGGATAGATCAATGTCCTTTTCCAAACGGCTATCTAATTATCCTGATAGATACTTAGATTTATTAAAAGGTCCATCTTGTTCTTTTCTTCTCTTCCTTTTCCTCCATTTCTAAAACAATTACCTATTAAAGCCATTTAGTGGAGTATCCCCATGTAGAACAGAGTGGTGTGGGCTGAGGCTCAGTAGGGTGAGAAAGCTCAAAGGGGAAAGGACTTATACAGGATATCAGAGTCCAGATAGGGTCTGGAGGGCGTGTGTGTGTGTGTGTGTGTGTGTGTGTGTGTGTTGGGTAATGATGACCCAGTGTTAGGAATCAGAACCCAACAATGGGAGGTAGACATTTACATGTGTGGGAATCAAGGTGTGAAATGTCAGGGCCCAAGCAGAGTGAGGAGGGCATATATATATATATATATATATATATATATATATATATATATATGGCTGGCCAGGCATGGGGTTGAAGCCCAAGCAGGGAGTGGAGGATGTCTGCGAGAGAGAAACCCAACACGGATTGTCAGCACCCATAGCATGATGAAGTCATCTCTGGCAGGGAGGAGTGTGGCAGCAGTGATGGGGGATTGATTATACCCAGAAGAATTGATCAAACAGGTAAATATGTAAAGGATTTCAAGAGTTGATTATCTCATTGTTGGAGAAGGGAGTCATTAATATAGAATGAAAGAAAACTAAAATTGTCACCCTTCACTGAAAACTAGAGAACAATGCAGAGAGAAATTAAAAATACCTAAACAATTGAAAAAATATACATTAGTGTATTGCAAAACTCATTATTTTTTAAATGTGAATCCTTCCCAAAGTGACTAGTAGATTCAATATCATCCCATTCCAAATTCCAGCATTTTGGTAAGAATTAACAAATGGATTTTAATATTTATAAGAAAACACAAAGGACCTATAACAGCCAAAACAATCTTGAAAAAAAACATTAGAAGAAGAAAAAAGTTAGAAATCTTTAACTAGGGGTGCCTGACTGGCTCAGTTGGTTAAGTGTCTACCTTTGGCTCAGGTCATGATCCCAGGGTCCTGGGGTGGAGCCCCGCCTCGGACTCCCGATTCAGTGGAAAGTCTGCTTCTCCCTCTCCCTCTGCCCCTCCCCCCCATTTGTTCATGCTCTTTCTCTCAAATAAATAGATCAAATCTTTAAAAAAGAAATCTTTAACTATATGATCTTAAATCTTATAAAATTATAATAATTAATAAAGTATTTTTATTAGGGATAGAAATATATCTATGGTACAGATTATCTTTAATTTCTCCTTTGCGACAGTTTGCTGTTTTCAGTATAGAGATCTTACATGTTGTTTGTAAGTATATTAGATTTTTTATTCTATTGCAAATGGTATTGGTTTTTAAATTTGATTTTTCAATTGTTTGTTGTTAATACATGGAAATATAATGAATTTTGGGGCACTTGGGTGGTGCAATCAGTTGAATGTCCACTCTGGGTTTTGCTTTGAGTCATGGTCTCAGAGTCCTGGGATCAAGCCCAGCGACCGACTCTGCACTCAGCGCAGAGTCTGCTTGAGACTCTCTCTCCCTCTGCCCCCTCTACAACCTCCCCCCCACTCTCTCGCTCTCTCTTAAATAAACATTTTTTTAAAAAAAGGAATACAATTAATTTTGTATATTGACTTGTATCCTGTGTGCTTGCTATATTTCCTTGTTAGTTCCAGCGGTTCTTACAGATTAATTTAGAATTTCCTACATATATAATCATATCATCTATGAATAAAAATAATTTTAATTACTCCTTTCCTATGTATACCTTTTGTTTCATCTTAATGTCTTATTGCACTAGCTAGGACTCCCTGTACAATATTAAATAGAGTGGTAAGAATGGGCAACTTTGCCTTATTTCTGGACTTAGGGAAAAAAGCATTCAGTCTCTCACCACCAGGTAGGTTAGGTGTAGATTTTTTTGTGGATATCCTTGATCAGTTAAAAAGCTCCCTTCTATTACTAATTTGCTGAGAGGTATTGTCGTAAATGAATGTTTAATGTTTTTTCTGTTATGTATTAGGATGATCATATGGTTATTCTTCATTCTATTAAGACGATGAATTACTTTGATTGATTTCCAAATATTAAATTTTGCATTCTTGGGATAGAGCTCACTTGGTCATAATGTGTTATTCTTTTTATATATTTCTTGATTTGATTTCCTACTATTTTGTTAAGAATTTTTCCATCAAGGGGCGCCTGGGTGGCACAGCGGTTAAGCGTCTGCCTTCGGCTCAGGGCGTGATCCCAGCGTTCTGGGTTCGAGCCCCACATCAGGCTCCTCTGCTATGAGCCTGCTTCTTCCTCTCCCACTCCCCCTGTTTGTGTTCCCTCTCTCGCTGGCTGTCTCCATCTCTGTTAAATAAATAAATAAAATCTTTAAAAAAAAAAAAAAGAATTTTTCCATCTATGTGCTGATAGATATTGGTCTATAATTTAGCTTTCTTTTAATGTCTGCTGTTTTATTATCAGGGTTATGTTGACCTCATAAAGCTGGTTTGGTATGTTTCCTCATCCTATGTTTTCCAAAAGCACTTGGGTAATATTAGTTTTATTTCTTTTTAAAATGTTTATAGCTAAACCCATTAGGGCCTGGAGATTTCTCAGAAAAAAAGCTTTTAATTATAGATTCAATTTCTGTAAGAGAGATGGAACTATTCACCTTTTCTATTTAATTTTATGTTATTTTAGATAAATCTGTTGGTTTTTTTCCCAAGGAATTTTTCCATTTTATCTAAATGGTCAAAGTTATTAGCATAAAGTTGTTCATTATTTTTTATTATCACCTTGTCAGTACCTTTGAGTCTTATATTGATGTTCTTTTGTCCTTCTCAATGTTAGGAATGTGTGCCTTCTCTCTTTATTGTCTTGATCAGTCTGGTTTTTTAAAGTTTTTATTATTTATTTGAGAGAGTAAGAGAGAGCACAAGTGGGGGGGGGGGCAGAGGGAGAGGGAGCAACAGACGGCCTGCTAAGCAGGGAGCCCGATGTGGGCTCAATCCCAGGACCCTGGGATCATGACCTGAGCCAAAGGCAGCCACTTAACCAACTGAGCCACCCAGATGTCCCTATTGTCTTTATCTGTCTTGACAAAGGTTTGTCAATATTGGTATTCTTTCAAAAACTGTTTTGGATTTATGATATTGTTTATTAATTAATTTGTGCTTTTGTCTTCATTTTGGTCATTATGTATCCCCAAATATATCAGATGCATTTCAATACTCAAATGTGTTAGAGTGACCTGTTCATGCACAGAGGCCAATCACTCAGGAAATGAACTTCTATTTGTCAAAAGTTACAGATTGACTTTCAATAGAAGCTGTTTAACTAACTGCTAAACACTATTCAATTAAGGGAAAAAAACAAAACGAACCCTTTAATAAACAAGAAAATGGATAGAAACATTAATATTATTTGATATTACTTAAATTTTACTGTAAAACCTAAATGGGATAAATTATTCAAATTCAAGCTCTAGGGCTGTAAAAAACATTTTATCTTCACGGTATATAATTTTTCAGAACCTTTTGACTCTTAATGAGAAAAAAGAATCACAGACTTAAACTTTGAGACACTGAAGAAAGTGGTTCGCAATTGTACATTTAAATGTATGCCATTGTTAATTAGTAAATTAGTTTTTAGTTAATTTAATAGGATTTTTTTCCTGAGAAGCTGATATAAAGCTGGTGATGCTTGTAATTGATTATATCTCTGAATTCAAGAAATAAGTATTTTGCAGAGAAACTGAAATTTTCATTAATATTGATGACCTTTTAGGAAAAAGAAGAAACCAAATTAAAGCAAGATGAGGAAAAAATTCTGAGCTGAACAATAATCATGGAAGAAAAAGATGTAGTTGTCAAAACATAAAAGCTGCTGGCCCCAAGGGAGCCACTTCTCAGGCATGTTTGTTCAGATATTAAAGAAAAGATTATTTCTTTGCTATTTAAATTCCTTTTGATCTTATAAACAGATATAAAGCTTCCTTATTAATATTAGAAAGCTAGCATAATCCCGATACCTAATTCTAATAGAAATAACACACAGAAGAAAAAAACCAAAACACACTGTATGCTCATTTGTAAATGTTAATTCACAAATCCCAATAGAAAATTTAATTCTGAAATATAAATTTCAGAAATTCAATGGTTAATATTAGAATTTCTAGCTATATCATTAATTAGTTGAACATATCTTAAATGTCTTGATGGAATAAGAAGAAGGCAGAAAGCTGAGTTAAACAAAGTCAAAGAAATTTGCTGACTGTAAGTCTCCTCACAACTTTAATTTGTTCAAATACAAGGAAAAATTGTCTTCACTCTTTCCGAACTTAGTTAACCATAAACCTTTTTTTTTTTTAGATTTTAATTTTTTTTAAGTAATCTCTACACCCAGCGTGGGGCTTGAACTCACAACCCCAAGATCAAGAGTCGCTTGCTCCACCGACTGAGCCAGCAAGGCTCCCCCATAAAACCTTTTTAATGCTAGACATAGTGTACTTTACAACTCAGTTTGAGAAATGTTGAAAACATCAGTGTATGAAAGGGGGATGGATAGCAAGGTGATCATTTTGATAGATGTTAAAACAGCAAATGACAAAAAAGAAAAAGAGGAGTAAACACATTTACATATTTAAGAACGCTTGGAAATTCTAACTGGAGTACTGGTGCAAGAAAAGAAACAACAGAAGCAAATGCAAAAAAAGAAAAGAATATATAGTATTACTTTATAATGACTGGTTATCAGGAAAATAACTCAAAAATGTCAACCAGTAAATGTTAAAATCATAAAAATGTTTGATAAGATAATCAGCAGAGAGAAAATAAAAAGTATATTAACAAAAAATTAACTATTAGGAAATAGGTGGGAAAAATATCCCATTTTCAATAACCACAAAATACAGAAATTAAATAGTAAAAGAATAAAATTATCATGGACTTACATGAATAAACGATTTAACTCCAATGAATGACATAAATGAAGACTTGGATAGTTAGACAACATGAATCTGACAAAAAGAATATCAAATTATCTAAAGAAATGCAATATAAGAAAAGCAAGTAGAGTTGAGGCATCTGGCTAAGTGTTTGGGGGGAAAAGAAACAATTAGAGCTCCACTTCAAATATTACATAAATATAAATACCATGTGGATTTAAAATGTGATTACCAGGATAAATCATGTAATATTCATATAATCATGCAGTGGGGGATCCCTTTCTAAGCCCAATGCCAGAAGCAGAACCCATAAAGGGAAAGATTGATAGATTCAGTTATCAAAATGTTGGAAAACTTTTTTTTTTTTAAGATGTATTTGTTTTAGAGAGAGAGAAAGCGCAGGAGTAGGTTTAGGGAAAGGGGGAGGGACAGAGGGAAAGAATCTCAAGCAGACTCCCCTCTGGGTGTGGAACCCAACACTGGGCTTGAACTCATGACCTTAAGATCATGACCTGAACGAAAAGCAAAAGTTGGATGCATAACTGACTGAGCCACCCAGACACCCCAGAAAACTTTTTTCCTATAGCTTCTATGCAACAAAATACCCATGAACGTAATTTACCAAAAAACAAAAATATTTTCAATATATAATACAAAGAGTAAATATCCTTAATATAAGATCTGATAAGAAAAGAATTAATACAATAAATGACAAAGGTTTTTAACAGACAATTTGGAAGAGAAGAGAAAATTAACCAACCGATATGTGAAAGTAGGCTTTACTTCATTATCAGAGGAACACGATTGACAATGAATTACTATGCTTTACCTATGACACTCTCAATTAAAAAACCTGATTGGTACTAAGTGGTTGAGGTGACGTAGGGCAGGAGAAAGGCTGGAACTGTGTTTCAGTGGGCAGTTTAGCAGCATATATACCAACATCTTTAAATACCTTAAATGCCACTGCGAATGTTTATTCCATGGGAATTTTTAGAGATCCAAAATCTAAACCTTTTAGTGAAAGGTTTAGCTATGGAAGTTTACCACGGCATTGTCATCTGAGTGAAATTTGGAGAAACATAAATGTTCATAATAAGAAATTGTTTAAATAAATAAATTGTACAAAAATAATTTATTCTATTATTAATTATGCTGTACATGAAATTTTGTGGTATGGAAATACTCGCCTGATATATTAAAAGGAACATACGGATTAAGAAACATTAAGCAGAGATTGACAAACAGAGATTAAGAACAGGATAGAGGGCGCCTGGGTTGCTCATTCGTTAAATATCTGCCTTCTGCTCAGGTCGTGATCCCAGGGTCCTGGGATAGCCCCCATCGCCCCGCGTCAGGCTCCCTGCTCAGCGGGAAGCCTGCTTCTCCCTTTCCCACTCCCCCTGCTTGTGTTCCCTCTCTTGCTGTGTCTCTCTCTGTCAAAAACATAAAATCTTAAAAAAAAAACAAAAAGAAAGCACAGTCTTTTAAAAAAAAAGAACAGAATAGAATCACGGAGAAGACGACTCAGATGGATATACACTAAGCTGTTAAACGTAACTATGTGAAGGTGTTTGGGGTGTCTTTTATTTGTGTTTTTAATTATCTGTAATTTTTTTTTAACAATCAACGTGCAATGTTTGTAACAATAACAAAAAGAAATAAAATGTGTAATCTCAGTTGTGAATAATAGTACACCAAAATATTAACAATAGTTAGAACAAAAAGACTGTGGGGGCTTTTCATTTATATTTTCATTTATAAGCCTTTCTTTATTTCCCTTTAACAGACAGGTGTAACTTCTGCAATCTGAAAAAAAAATGTAATTTTTTAAAAAACAACCCCGAGATGCTCTCCGTTGCCCTCATGATAAAAGTACAAAATACATTAGAATGTATATAATTTTTTTTCATGATTTGGCTCTTGCTTTTACCACAAGCCAGCTCTCTTACTATATCCTCTACCGCAGTCTGAGGCTGGACAGAACAACTTTCAGTTCTCTACAAACAGCAAAGCTCACTCTCCTCTCTAGGCATTTGCTCCTGCCCATATGTCCTCTCCTCTCTTGTCACAACTCCTTTACTGGAAAACCTCCCTCACCCTTCACATGCTGCTTGGTCAGGAGCCTCGTGCATACCTACATCATTTCATTAATCACATATCATTTTCTTTTCTTGTCTTTCTCACTCACCAGGTTCTCAGCTCCTATGAGGAAGTACTTTAATGAGTGATCAACTATTGTTGTCAAAAGAGGTAATGAAATAAGAAAATGAAGGAAACCAGCCTCCACGTATCAGATGCTGCCGTGGGCATCTCATTTATTTTATCTCATTATATGAAGTAGGTATTATTTTGCCCCTTTCCAGATAAGGAGACAAAGGCCCAAAGAATTTAGGAATTTGGATCACCCTGAGCAGCCCCCAGCACATAGTAAATGCTAATAATTACAGAATACAATAACACACATAGTCTATGGTAATTTCTCTAACGGCGAAATGAAATGAAGAATTGAGCTTATTATTTGGATAACTAAAACAAAAAACACCTTGTTATGAGGATGAGATTGAGAGTAGCAATGGGAATAGGTTGTTTATTTTACTTTTTCCTTTTTGTCCTGAATTATTTTAGATGGCTACAGAGAGGGCCTGGATTCATCTGCATTAAAACCCCTGGAGAATTTTTATAGGTTGAACCAAAACAGAATAATGAAATGAACCCTCCTAGGCAGAAAAGCAAAAGCAGACATGAAAGATGATTTCTCTGGATTTCCCTTTATAGGAAGAACCATGATGAGCTTCTAGAAAATACATTATTGATGTGATGTAATAAGGTGAGCTTTCTTTTTTCTTTTTTTCTTTTCAAATAATGACTTATTTTATATTAACTGTGGTATGAAACATTGCCACTAAAGGTTGTTCTCAGCACAAGTGAATTGTATTTGATTTCATACCCTGCCTTTTCCATCTATTTCAATAGCTCTCATGTTTTGTCAATGAGTTTTTATTCATGTCATTATTCGATTTCCAGTTCAGCATAGATTCAATGGGTTCAAGAGATTTTTCTTCCCCAAATCACACCCTCTCTTCCCTACACTCTTCCTTTGATTTCTGAGTAATGCCTAGTCAGTTCATGCTTATCTCCATATTTCATTTCCTTCTGCATAAAAATAACACTCTTTAATTGTGTTACAGTTGAAAAATAGATGTTTCCAAATAATTAAATATTTTTTTATTTTAAAAGGGCAGCCACTACTTAATATCTTGAAAATTATTAAAATCCACAGCCCTGTTCTCTTATTTTATATACAAATCCCACTTGCATTCAAGATTGTTACTGGAGCACCAGGACAAACAAACTCAAAATCCAATCGATAGAGGGAGAATGGTTCATTAGGGCTTACAAATATTAATGTTCTTCCCATTTGATTCTTCTCATTATCATTCAGTAATGATTTATTTGTTGTCTATTTAGCATTCAGTTGGCACAAACATAAATACATACTGAGCAAATGTCCATTTTCTTCCTTTCTACAACAGGAAGTCTCATGTGCCAGGCACTGTGCTAGACACAATCTCTATTCTCTTGGAGCTTACAGTACAAAAGGAAGACAGATGAAGTCACACTAATGAATGTTCAATTACATATCAAGATGAGTGCCCTAAAGAAAGGGAATTTGGTTGGAGGAACTTCTCTGGGGTGGGTCAGTCAAGTGGCACACTTGCCAGACCTTTAAACTGTGGTCTCTGGCAAATCCGTAGCCTGCCTAGGCTGCCTGTGATCACACTGAAACACTTTCCCTGCTAAACACTTGAGATAAAAAAACTTGCTAGACCTGACCTGGCCTGAATTTTAAAATTCAGTTGGAAAATCTTCTGCTTCTACTGTTAGCACCGTGACACATTATATTTTCAGGTTTAAAATAAGAAGTTTCATCTTGGAGGTGGCTGCCCACCTACCAAGGCATCATTTAGAACATGTAGTCCCGAGTGTTTGAGTACCCATGGCAAAGAAGGGTGTAGGACAAGCACCAGAGAAAAATCTTTGAGTGTGTGGCAATGGCTAGGCAACATGGCAGCGTACAGGGGCTTTGGCAGCAATGCATGTGTTCCCTCGACGACTCTGTCCTGTTTCACCATTGCTCACAAAGAAACTCCCTTTGCACGCACGTGTGCACACATGCACACATGCACACACACCCCTTCGCATCAATGCATACACTTAATTAGAAACATTAGGGAAAAAAGTAATAAAGCAAGGTACTTGAGTCCATTAGGAAAACTTAAACCCAGGGAAGGAACTAAATAAGCAAAATGAAAAATTGGCCTTTTGGCAAATATTCATGGTCAAGGTAGACATTGTACTTGGGAATGATTGACTGGGTCTAAGGTTTAGTGAGTTCATGTCAGGTACTTGATGACTTCACATGGGACAAGTATCATCTTACCAAATTGCAAAAAAATACAACTCAGAAAGTTAAATCACTTATCCAAGGTCACTTCACTTCTAAGTGGCAGACTAAATTTAAACTTGCTTGTTCAGAGTTCTTTTCCCATCATCATTTTAGGAAAAAGATGTTGAAATTAAAAACATGATGAAAAACCCAGAGTTCATCTTGTGATTGCTGGAAAGGCTTATAGAAAGGATCCTGGGTGAGGAATGAAAGGTCTTATGTCCTGGCTGCCAACATAATAGGTCACCACATAAAGGACAAGCCATCCTTCTTTAGAGAGAACCGGTTATTTCTAGGGTAAAAAACAAGGCCCTTACAAGACCAAAGGCATGGCCCATGAAAGAAATAATTGATAACCTGGACTTCATTAAAATTAAAAACTTCTGCTCTGTGAAAGACACTGTCAAGAAAAAGAGAGAACAAGTCGCAGACTGGGAAAAAAATATTTGCAAAAGACACATCTGATAAAGGACTGCTATCCAAAAATTCTTAAAATATAACAATAAGAAAACAACTCAGTTAAAAAATGGGTCAAAGACTTTAACAGACACCTCACCGAAGAAGATACAAGGATGGCAAATAAGTATATGAAAAGATGTTCTACATCATATATCATCAGGGAAATGTAAGTTAAAATAACAATGAGATACTTATTATACACCTATTAGAATGGCCAAAATCAGAACACAGCCAAAACCAAACACTGATGAGAATGTGGAGCAACAGAGACTCTCATTCGTTGCTGGTGAAAATGCAAAATGGTATGGCCCTTTTGGAAGACAGTTCAGTGGTTATTTACAAAACTACATATACTCCTACCATACAGTCCAGCAATTGCACTCCTTGGTATTTACTCAAAGGAGCTGAACACTATGTCCACACAAAAATCTGCACACAGATGTTTATAACGGCTTTACTCATAATTGCCAAAACTTGGAATCAACAAAGATTTACTTTGCTAGATGAACAGATAAATAAACTGGTACATCCAGACAATGGAATATTCAGTGCTAAAAAGAAAGGAGCTATCAAGCCATGAAAAGACGTGAAGAAATCTTAAATGCTTATTACTGAGAGAAACCAATCTGAAGTCTTCATACTATATGGTTCCAACGGTATGACACTCTGGAAAAGGCAGAACTATGGAGACAGTGCAAAGATCAGTGTTTGCTGGGGACTTGGGAGAGACAGAGATGAATGGGCAGGGCACAGAGGATATTTAGGGCAGTGTAACTCTTCTGAATGATACTATAGTGATGGATATATGTCATTATACATTTGTCCAAACTCATAGAATATACAACACCAAGTGGGAACCCTAAATTAATCTCTGGACTTTGGGTGATTATGTTGTATCATTGTAGGTTGATTGATTGTAACAAATGCACCACTACAGTGGGAGATGTTGACGGGGCGGGGGGGCGTGCAGGTGGATGGGTGGGGCATACCTACCTTCTTCTCCATTTTTCCATGAACCTAAAACTGCTCTGAAAAAGATAATAAGGTCTTCTTAAAATAAAATAAAAAACATGGTCTGTATAATATTTTACTTTATCCAGTTCTCCAGTTGATAATCTCTGATCTAGAATCCAGTTGGATGAGTGATGATTTCATTTTTTTTCTCCAAGATATCCTTATGATGTACTCCTTTGCTCTCTCATCTCTTTTCTAGTTTTTATCCTGATTTCTATAATAATGTGAGTTCCTTGTTTGACAAATATTAGTTTATTATCTTGATTCTTCTATTCCTAAATGCATATTGTGATCAATACTGTAATAGCAACTTAGCATTTGTGGAAAGGGAAATTTGTAGGAACTTGTAGGAAAGAAACGTGTACATACTTACTAGTTTCCAAGCAGTTTACTTAATATAGAGAGCATTTAATCCTTATTACAGCACCATAAGTCAATATTATGACCATTTTACGTATGGATAAACAAAGACTGGAAATGAAGGTCGTATAGCTCATGTTCCCATATGCTATTTGGCATGTAGTTATTGCACTGTAACATCTAAATCCACTGCAGTAGGGAGAGGGTGGTATTTAATGATGGTAGCGGTGCCATAATATGACACAATTCAGGGCTCGGTTTTAGGTTGGAAGTTAATCTTCCCACTTCTGTCACCAGAGCATGCAGAACAGTAACCCTGCAAGAGGACACAGCTGGCAGTGCCACGACGCACAGCAGGGGCAGGGGCAGGGGCTGCAGCACCACCAGCCAATTGTAAGCCAAAAAGCAATAGCCAGACAAGAACAACAACAACAACAACAACAACAACAAGCAATAGCTAAGGACTGTGGAAAGGCCAGAAGGGGCTATTCCTCCATAATGAGGTACAGAAGGAAATGGATCAGATTCCCCCAGAACCAGGCCATTAGGCTTGTTGTTTAAGAGTTATTACCAGTTACACAGTGAGTGGGGTCTGGACCCTCTTGCATACCCTTTAGAACTAATCGAATATAACCATAGTTATTCCATCAACTTGTACATGGTTCTCATCACAGAGTACGAGCTAACTCTATAAATTTGATTGTCATCTTCATGAGGGCCTAATTTAGACACCTCTGTGCAGGTGTTTTTGGTTGTTTGTTTTTTGTTTTTTTACCCTTCAGGGGTGCTCAAGTAGCACCAGATGCCACTAGATGGCCGCTGGGAACAGATCCTTGATTTGTTCACCATGATGATCGGGTACAAATGGCTGTTAAGAATTGGGGCCAGGTTGAATTGCTCTGCCTAATTGGGAAGGAAATTATTTTAATGAGACGAGAAGAGGAGGGAAGAAGAGAGCCAGTGGATGCTGTCACGGGAGAAGAAGAAGAGGCTGGTGTCCAGAGGCCATACTGCCAGGAGGTAACTTTAAAGAACAGAAATCTCTAATGGGAGGTTTTAAAGTGATTTGCTGTGGAACATCTGATGTAAACACCCTCCTCTGCCCCCAAGGACTCTTCAGTAAAGTCTGCATCATTCCCCAATGCTTCTATCCGTGGCTTCTTAGCAGAGAATTAGCCAAGTGCTGAGCATCTGTGCGGGTGCAGGGTGCAGACAGATGCAAGAGGCTGGGGGAGATGGCACAGCTGGCATAGACCTCGCCTATGGAGGCCATCTCCGTCATCACTCAGAGTTGAGATTCTGATGTCTTACAGGAGGAAGAGGGGCAAGATACAGAAGAAGAAAAACAGAGGAAGAAAGAAGGAAAGAAATGTTGGGGGCAGCCCTGGCCTCAGAGTTGTTTAATTTCTCTTTGGTTGTGCAGAATTTGGGATTTGAACCCAACTCTCTCTGACCTCCAAGCCCTGTATGGTCTACTAAAGTGTAAGCATACAACCTAATCCGCATTTCTAAAAGTCAGCCCGCCACGTAAACTCAGTCCCTGCTGATGGCAAGAAGCAGAGCAAACTGTAATGGTTCCCAGGACACAGTGAAAACACCCAAAGTGCCAGAAAGGCTTTCCCAGCCTCCCCTCAAACAGCTCCAGACTACTGTCTAATCTTACTTTCCATTTCCAGGAACAGCTGTAGTCTGCAGCATTTCATGCTGTCGCTTGTCTCCCTCTGGGCTTCCCTTTTGCTTCTCTTTTCCACCCACCTGAGTCCTTTGTGTTCTTCACGTCCCTGCTTCCATCATCCCACCCCCTTTAGGAGGGCTTCCCAATTCCCTTCCTGATTCTGCTCACTCTCCCATACTTCTGTCGCCTGTCTCAGGTCTGAGGTCGACTTTAGCCATCTGTGCCTTCCCCCATAGACCCAGCACAATACAGAGCATATAATGGGTTCCCAATAAATAATGTTTACATTGAACTTCAAGACGATGGGTCTCTAACTTTATTTGCAGCTAACCTTAATAGCCCCTAAAGGTTTCTCCTAAACAATAGGAAAATCAGATTTCAGTGGTCTAATGCAGAATTCAAATGCAGCAAACCCAGCATAGCTGTCTTGTAATTGGCACCTGTAACTCCTGGTGCTTGATTTAGAAGTTGCCCGCCGGGCCAGATTATATGTTTATATGAGAGACAATTAGGAGGATGAAATGATGCTGGAGAGAAAAAGTTCTATTGATTCTGTTTCCAGCACCTCAGCCTATCAGCAGGGTCTGTGTGCCCGCCAGATCCAGTGCATCAATCACCAGAGGCTTGAGGTTTTTTGAGGTGAGCCACAAGCTCGAGTGGGCACAGTACAGGGGGCCCAATGGTTGCTCGGGTTGCTCGGGGAGATGCACCTGCTTAGATGCCATTGGAATTTCCAATTTTTTTGGCAAAGGTCCTTATACTAGCTGGAACCACAATTCCAGAAGATTCTAGGAGGGGCTGTCTACACTGCCCTCAGGCTCATAGCTACCAGACCTGTTCTGCAGGAATCTAGAAAAGCAGTGCCTGTCTCTTCCTTAAAGCCTTAATTGGCACAGAGGAGATTTCATCCTCCCAAAAAGGCCACGGAGACCGACAGCAGTGTGGTAAATAAAGCATCCTGACCATTGAAATGGTAACTATTTATCCCATGAGCACTTACACCCAAATGGAAACAAACAAAATCATGAAGTGGTTTATGTCCTTATTTGTTATTGCCAACATCATTCTTTTACAACTACATACTGTTTTCCTTTACAAAGGCCCCAAAATGCTTCTCAGATGTATGGACACTAATATTCCTAAAAATGAGCAGATACTGTTGAGTGCCATATCTTATCCCTGCTTCGACAGGCTTCTTCTCTAAGTTTAGCATCATTTGAAGATGAGGTAGAAAAAGTGGTAAAGGGAGGAGCTAGACAGACAGACAGACAGGGATAAAAGAGAGGAGCCAGAAAGAAAGACAGAGAATGAGACAGACACCAGGAGGGAAAGAAATAGTGTCAGAGTCAAAAATAGAGACAAAGTGATGGATGCACAGATGGAAACACAGAACCTGGCAGAGCAGACTGACAGACCACTACGGCTGGTCCAACATAGCCTTCCCCCTAACCAGTGCCAGGGGTGCCTGGGGCTAAATCATGCCTAAGACTTTTTTCCCTCACAAGCAGCAATCTCTCTGTTTCCAGCCACATCTCCCCCTCTCTTCTCTCCCTCAAAACACATCAGCCCTCTAAGGCTCCTGTGTCCCTCCCTAACTGTGACCCAGTCTGGGGTTGGCAGTGACAAGGAGATGCTTCACTGAGTAATAGAGTAAGAAAGAGAGTCAAGAAAAGAGAACACAAGAAAACAGCTGTGGGGAATAAAAAAGGAAGGGAGAGAAGATGGGTGATATGTAATACGGATTTTCACATTACAAAGTATGCCTGCTGGGAGTCGAGTGGGCAGGGGGTGGGAGGGTTATCTCCTTGCTTCACCAGACTTCCTGGAAGGTGAGAGTGGGGCCTTTTCTGTGCTCCCTGCTTTATGACTCAGGTGCCAGCCATCTGGTGACCTCCAAGTTCCCTAACTTTTAGGGCTGACCCTTCCTTTTAATAGTTAAGTGATAGTGGCTTATATTTAGGAAATACACGCTTAAGTTCATAGAGCTCAAATGTCATGATGTCCTGCAACTTATATGCCAATGGCTCCACAAAGAAAGAATAATACAAATAATAAAAATTAAAATCATACATAGAAAAGGAGAAATAAATCAAACATAGCCAAATGTTAACAAATCTTGACTCTGTGGTGAGCATACAGGAAGTCAGAGTGATATTCATTCAACATTTCAGGATGTTTAAATTTTTCATTTATAAGAGGTTGGAATTTTTTTAAAAAATAATAAAAAGGAAGAAATAAGTAAGTAGAAGGCCTTGCCCAGTGGGGAGGAAATCAATGCACTCCCTACATTTCCTCAGGGCTCACTTGCTCTGATTTCCTGTGCCTATTACATTATCTTCCTGTTTGATGGTGCCCCTTTCTCTTCCCCCCACATAGACCCAAACATGGACTACAGCCCCTTCTTCCTTGATTTCCACAAAACTCACCTGCAAGGCAGGTGCGTACCATCACTTTGACCATGGGGTAATGTGATGATCCTGGAGCAATGGGGGCAGGCTTACATTGCACACATCATAGGATATACATGAAAATGGATGATTCTTAAGTCAAAGCCACAAACACTGTTTGCCTTTATGGATTCTAAATAAGTATACGCTTTAACATCTTATTCTTGTAGTAATATTTTCAATAAAGTGAGACAACTAAAGGGTGATGTTTCTAGAACTTCCCTGGCTAGTCCTTCCACTAGGAGAGCCAGCTTTAGTTTTTCTGCTGGTCATCTCTTCTCACGACCCAGCCTCCTCAAGAATCATCCTCCTCCCAGCCAGCAGATTCTCTTTCCTCCTCCATTCCCTCCCTCTCTCTGTCTGCACAAACTCTGAATTCAACTCAATTTTTCATGCAGAACCACTTACTTCTCTCTATATTCTGTCCCCTGCTTCCAAACCTTAGATCTGTCTCGGTGGTAGGAGGGGGAGCTGCATTCTACAGAACCACAGATCTATTAATTCATTTGGTTAAGCGAAAGATCATTTGCCCCCTGAGAGCAATTATGCTAGCAGAGGGCAGAAACATCCATGCCGTGTTTATTTTAAACATCAGTTTAAAAAATTCTTGCTACCCTGAACTGTGGCTTCACCAAAGAACCCTGTTTAAAATGTGGCAAACACTCAGTAGCAATTTGTATGGGGACTTTGTCTGCAAAGCCAGCCACAGAAAAGCAGTCCTGTTTAAAATGAGCTATAAGAATGCTGCTGTCATTGTATTTTCCTGGGTCACTAGCCTGGGAGAGGACAATTGAAACAAAGTAAAGAAGTCTTGCCTCCGCCCCATTTTCCCAGCCTGGTGATCTGCCCAACTATCATTGGGATTTGACTCAACACCCTGGCCGACAGCTCTCTTCTGTCTGCTTCTCTTTGGGGCCTTACTTTGTTCTTTTTATGCCAGGGTCCCATGCCTGTCCTGGATCTCATCTGTTTCTGGAAAATCTGCTTTACCTGAATTGTCCCCACGTTGTCCAAGCTGTTTGGCTTCATGTGAGCTGGACTCAGTGACCTCTGTCCCGCATATGATTTTGCCAGACCCAACTTTCACAGCAACATGAAAACCTTGAGGAACATCATCCCTGCCCTGTTATTTCTTCCTCTGCTATCCCGACTCCTACAAGATGTTGCTTACCAGAGAGGCTTATTTCCATTCTCCACTTTGAAGGAAGCCAGTGCACTCCTGCACTCTCTGCCTTGCTTCTGGAACTTCATACCATCAGAAAGAACTTTAGAAACATTACTGGTCTATGACTAGCCAGAAACACCCTCGTTCTGGACAAGACCACCTTGGAGTCTTTTACTTGCGATAAAATGGAAGCTTCAGGACAGTAAGAAGTAGAAACGTGTTCAAAGGTCTCACTCTCCCATCCCCTATCAAATGAAGTACCAGAGAATATTTAAACAGCACCTGCAGTCTGGATAAAGGGGGGCTTCTGCAGATGCAGATCCTTCAGGCCCCAGATCTGCATGGAACCCCACTGAGTGCATGATGGTCCTTGCAGCAGCCACACTCTGTGAGTAACCAGCACAACCCTTTTCAGGGCAGGGTAGTCTTTTCCAACCTCTTGCTATTGCCATTCAGGCCAAAAGTTATGATCATCATCTTACCAGATTTGGGGCACTATGGGGTAAATGTTATTCTAGTTTCAGTAGAAACGTAAAAGCAAGATTTCCAGACAAATGGGTTTTAGTTTAGGGTTTGCAAAAGTTACATGTTCTCATTCATTGTCATTGCAGTTGCCCTGCAGAGGAGCATTTAGACATTCTTGTGCTTTTCCTACAAATCTGCAATTAATAGCCACGGCCTGTTAATCCCGTTTCCCATAACTGACAGGGTCAGGAGTCTACTGAAACACCCACATGCCAGCAAGTGGCACCATTTTGAAAATATCCGCTTTTCTTGAGAACCCCATCCCCATCCTTTTATAGGTATATGACTACACTCTGCCTCAGTGACTGGTCTGGGGTTGGCAACCTCTTCATCCTGGAAATCAAAGTCCTTCCCATGGAATGAAGCTCAGGAGAGACAGCCCTTTCCTCTCCAGAGGGAAGATTTGGAAAATGTTGAGTCCAGAGCCACTGCCTGCCCCTGTGCCGATTCTATGTCCCAAGCCACCCTATAGAAAGAGAGAAGGAACCCAACACGAACAAGAAAAGCAGAGGTGAATGGTACCAAGGGGGCCCACGTTTCTAGGGTCAGAAGTCCTGAGAAGAACCTTGGGTACGGCCTTCCAAAGGTTCTGCTTTTAAGTTGTGTTTTTCTTTTCTGATGTTGGTTTTGACTTTCTCAAGTACCCTAGCCCTTCCAATAAATATTTTTATGCTTAGGTGAATCTAAGTTTGGTTTTCTAATTCCTGGACTTCAAAGAAACTGACCTGACAAATGGGCCATAATTGATTAATCTTATCTTGACAATTGATATAATTACTATATGCCAGGAATTGTGTCAGGCCTTGAGCAAATGAAAAGAAGTAGGATGGCTTCCATCCTTCCTGTGCTCACAATGTGGAGGTGGGTAGCAGTGCAGGGAACATACCTGCATAGCACTCCTTTCTCTCAGTGCCTGGATTTACCACCCTATATGCCCATGACCCATTCTCAGGATGCTCCAGGACACTCACCCCACAGAAGTAGCAACTGCCCCTCGGCCCCTTTATATTCCTAGTGTTTAGTGCAGTCATAAAGACCTTCTGAATATTTGTTATGGGAATAAGTGAAATGCAGCCATGATAACAACAATGCCACCTTATGATTTTCAGAGCCCTTTCAGATAAATTATCTCAAATGTCAAGAATATCCAGTCCATGGAATCTTTATAGCAGAAAGTTGATGTTTATCAGGCATCACAGACACATAAAAACATCCTGTAAGACCTTCCACTTCCTTCCCTTGTCTTATCTAATCTTAATTTTGCTAAGTAGGCTTCCTTACTGGGAAAAGAATGAGCTAATGGCTGGGAGCAGGAAAGGAACAGTGATAAAAGTATCTGATTAACTTGGTTACGTTTCCTGAAAATAAAATTATTTGGTTTCTATTGAAGATGAATCTCAGGGGCTCAGGTACCTAAGAGCGTGATCCTCCAAAAGTGACCTGAGAGCCAAAGTTCAGGGTCTGCAAAGTTGCAACCCCAACGTCCCATTCACTCACTCATTCATTAAGCTCTGTTGGGTGCCCTTATGTACCAAGCATCATGGTAATTGTAATTGTCGGCACTCTCATGAGTTCACAACCTATTACAGTGGTTCTCAAGTTGACGTATACCCTGAAATCACTGGGAGAGCTTTAAAAAATACTGATACCTGAATCCCACCCCCCAGAAATTGTGATTTCATTAGTGTGGGGTATGATCTGGATATTTGGAGTTTTAAAATGTCCCCACGTGATCCTAAACATTCAACCAAGGCTGAGAACCACTGGTCTAGGAGAGAAAGATGAGTAAGCCTGGGATTATTGGAAAGGGTTTAAACCCATCATGCACTGGGACCCCGTGAGGCCCTCTCCACTCAGGCTTATAAGACCCTGTGCAGCTTCACAGAGGAGGCAGCTGAGACCCAAGGGATCAGGATCAATCAGGTGATAATGTTTGGAAAATGGGAGAAGAATATTCTGAGCAAAAAGAACAGTAAATGTCACAGGAAAGTGCACTGAAGAGAGGTGTTGAACAGAAATGACAGCAAAAGGGAGATAGGAAGTGATAAAAATCACGCTTGATGAGGTGAGCAAAGATCAAAACACAAGAATTGAAGTTTTGAGATGTAATTCTGAAGGCAGCGGGGGCTCGCTACAAAGCATGCTGCGGGAGAACGAAGGCTGGGCTGCGTTAGAGACTGCCCCGCCTGAAGCCGTCACTCATCAGAATGGCTCCGATGGCCACGCCTATAAATAGGGCAGCCCCATAGCAGCAAGGTTAATGTGGAATGGTGATTGTGTTCGTGATTTATTTTTCTTTTTAAAATCTCCTCTATACCTAGTCATAGTGTTTGATATATTTATAGGCTTCCTTTCCTCCCCAGGAGATCAAACTCACTGCACCATCCCGTTAACCTTCACTTGGCATCCCTAAAGGAGATGGCAAGGTAAGTAATATTAGGGAAAATTTTAAAACACTTAAAGTTTGAAAGACTTGCCAGAAATACAGTACAATAACCTAAGAAAACACCAAATTCTGGGGCTGCTTTTTCCTCCAGTTCTTAGGGTCCTATTTACCCGCAAGATGACGTTGTGGAGAACAGGTCAGCTTGGAGCATTTTTGCAGAGCAGGGTAGTGCTGAGTTTCAAGCTAACCTGCACTTAGAAAAAAATCAGAGGGGAATGAAATTGCTTTTTGCTCAGGGAAGCTCGTCCAATTTCAGTTCTAGGGGAAATAGTTAATTCATGAGGCGAGCTGTGAGAGAAATGAATGCACTGGTTCCCAGAGGAAAAGGGATCTGGCCAACTCTCTAACTGCTAATACAAATTTTAGGCTATTTTACATTTGCCCTCATGGGGGAGAAACTAGATATCGCTTATCTAAAACTAAAACATTTTGAGTTGGATCCGACCTGGTAGATTTTTGCTAACTCAGCCACCACACGTTGAGGTTGGCCCATTTATTCGGTTTTGAGTCAGTCAACTGTGTTCCCCAGCAAACTGCTAGCTCTGTCAGGGAGGCCCAGATCTGATTTTTGGCTGCTCTTGCCTGTATAAAGTTCCCTCTCACTTGAGCACCTGGACAAGGTAGTTTCAATTCACTTTCCGTTCCAGCCTGAGTTCAGACAAAGAAGTCAGAGTATGGGTTAGACCAGTGCTTCCCACGCTGTAAGATACCCCCAAGTTACCTGGGGACCTTATGAGGGTGCAGACCCCACAGTCTGCCCTTCTGCCAACTTTTTGGTGGTGATGCTGCTGCAGGTGCAGGAACCATGCATTTTCTCTACCTGTTCTGAAGCTTTGAGGTGACCTCTCCTCTCAAAACCATCTTCCCCATCAACCTGCTTCAATTTCTATCATTAGAGAATCTCTGAGTCTCAAAGGCCTTTTGCCCTTCCAGAGTCTCCTTTTTAAAACACTTTCCCTGGAGGATTAACATTTGATGCTCTCTCAGCTAACAGTATCAGGGATTAGGTTTCAATTGGTTGAAATCCAGACCAAAATAGAATGAGTTAGCACTGTGGATACTAAAAGGACAAAGGCAGCAGGGAATAGAGAAAGGGACTCATTAATGACACAATCTTCCCCAGTGAAAGGGAAACTAACAAACAAATAAAAACAAAGCCACTCTTTCTGTCCTCAGAGGAGTTTCAAACCAGAGGGCGTTACCTAGAACACACTGGAGAGTCATAGCCTTGGAGCTAAAATCCCACTGTGCCCTAGGATTCGGACTGGAGGCAAATTATGTAACCTTCTTAATTAGCTCCCTAATTTGTGGAATGGCTATGACAATACCTATCATCCACCTGGTGTTGACGTGAGGGTTAAATGAGATTTTCCATCTTAAATATTGCCAAGCAGCTAGTATGGTAGCCCCAATAGTCATTCAAAATATAATCCAAATGTAACTAACACAACTGGTGAAGTTTGCAAAGTTCAGATTAGTAGAAGGACTCAAGAAGGACTTTAGGGATCCAGTGATCTCCAGTCTGGGGATGAAGGGGATATCGTTGATCACACAATTTGTCCTGTCAGATCTTGTGTTCTATCTCAGCTCTCAGCCTGGAATGATGTCCTTTCTTCAATGACTGTCCCTGTTGAATATACTTGTAGAGTTTTCCTCTAGAGAAATGTCGTATTCAAGAAGAAAAACTGCCCTAGCAGTTACTATGGATCCCTGTTGGTATACCTTGCTTAATTAGAAGGCAACACTGGAAATCGATTACTTCACTTTCCAGTTACTAGTTGACCTTGTGCAAATAACTAACTTTCTCAACCTTGGTTTCCTGTTCTGTGAAGTGGGAGGGACAGCAGCTGTCTCAGAGGGCCAAGGTGTGGCTTAAATGAAGGATTGTATATGGCCCCTCAGTCACTGCAGATGGCAGGCCCCCTCTTCCTCAAAATCCCCCGTCAAGATCACTTCAGCCCATGCGACACATGGACAAGTCCCTTGGGAGCAAACAGACCATGCTAAAGATTGATTCTGGCCTGATTTCTTCATTTTCCCCCTAAACTTGAAATGTTCACTCCTGTCCTCTCAACCCTTGCCCACGCTGATGCTGCCAGTTTCCCCCCAAATTGCAGCAGCCCAAAGAACTGTTGGAGAAGCTGAGTTGAATGTGATGTTTTAGGGCTGTTCTTTTTGAACAATAGATCCAAACAGGAAAAATTCACATGTCTAAGGAGGTCAGCATCCCAGCCACTCAACCTCAGGGTGGGAACCACTCCCAGGAAATGCACAATACTGATGGGGGCACAGTGAGGCCTGGAGAGGGGCTCTCCTTCTTCCCCCTGGAACTCAGCTGGCCCCAAGCCAAGAATTGGGAATCAAAATTGCCAACATATGGTTTGTTTCCCAACAAGTGATGTTCAATTAGGCCATGACAATTTTTCTAAAACCCCATTTAATATAAATTTTGTTTTATATGAGCTAGCAGATGGGGTCAGAGGCTGTAGAGCAGAATGTCTGTATGGTACGTGGGAAGTCATGTTGGTAGGGTGATAGGCCCCATGTGTCTATGGGGGGGTAGGGAGCTGTTAAAACAAATAGGAAGACAATCAGGACCACCTAGGTATTTTGAAGGTGAAAAACAATCCTAATCTGGAAACCTAGGGGTTGTTAATCTGATTTTTCTCTTTTTTTTTTTTTTTTTTTTGAGCTGGGAAATGCAGTGTGAAGATACAGTGGAATAGAGCACCACCTTTATCAATGCTCTTATTCTCTTGGGGCCTCAGTTTTCTCATTCAGAAAATGAGTTGTGTTTTGGGTCGGAGATGGTGAAGAGATGTCTCCCCATGTGCTAACTCTAACCTGGGGCACTGGCTGCCATGGGGTCTGGCCTGAGAAGTCTGAAGCTCCAGCTGGACTGGTGTCACAACAGATACTTAATATCTGTCATGAGTCTGGGGTAGAGTCGGCCATAGCTGTGCGAAACACTTGCAACACATGGACATTAGATGGTCTCGGAAGTCCCTTGCATTCTTAGTAATTCTTGGGTCTAATTCACCCACCATAGGCTGAAGGGCACAGGCAGAGGAGGAGCCAGAGAAGACTAGACTGGGAGGCCCAAGAGAGAGGAGTCACCTAGAGATCGCTAGGAGCATAGCTTTGGCTAAAAGACATCTTGAAGTTTGACTTGCCTTGTCACTAAACACCACTCACAAATTCAAGCTCAGGCAATAGGTGTGACACAGAGACCAAAAAACATTTTTTTAAACAACAAAGATACAGGTCCTCACGGTTCCCGGACTCTTGGCACCTATGATGAGTTGAATGGTGGTCCCCCAAAAGATTTTTCCGTTTCCTAATGCCCAGAACCTGTGATTTTGAAAAAGGGTCTTTGCAGAAGTAATTAAGTTAAAGATCTTGAGATGTGATCACCCTGGATTACTCAGGTGGACCCTAAATCCAATATCAAGTGTCCTTATAAGAGACAGGAGAGAAGGCACAGGAAGAGGAGGAGGCACTGTGACTACAGAGCAGAGATCGCAGCGACACAGTCAAGGAGGCCAAGGAGTGCTGACAGCCACCAGCAGCTGGAAAAGGCAAGGAAGGATTCTCCCCTGGCCTCCAGAACTGTGAAAGAATTAATTTCTGTTGTAAGGCAACAAGTTTGAGGTGATTTTTACAGCAGCTACGGGAAATTAGTACAGCAGCCTGAGGAGTAATAGTGGCCACAGAGTGGCTTAGGTGGGCCAGAGGAAGAGGCAGGGCAGTGGCTTTGTGGAGAAGACATCAGCCCAGATCCTCACCATTCGTTTTATAGTCAAACTCATCTACCAGCTTAATCATTAATCATAACTCTCTTTGTACAGAATGCTCCTGGCCATGTTGGAAAACACACTCTCAAGCTAGATGCCCTCCCCTTTATTACCCAATGACAGCTTACAACTGCATGCAAAATTACTGCCAAGACTACCAGCATTTGGCAGCTGAGGAATGGAGCAAAGGAGGAACTCAAAAGCAAGCGAACTCCCTTTTACCATGTTTGATAAGCATACATCCCTCTCTAATTTGCAGTAAATAATGGGCAAAGGGGTCATTTCTGAAATTTCATCGTTATGGCCTCAGAATTACAATCTATAAGGACAGCGATTCACAGTAGGAACAAGTGGACCAAACCATGAATTTCTTTTGATGCTGTTGTCATTGCCCTACCTTTTCCAATGCTGTGTATTGCTTGACCATGCTGAGAAAATCTGGATTTCACCATATAGCAGCCCTCTCCACCAACCCAGGAACTTGCATAGTCTCACTTCCACTTTTCGTTTCATGCCCAGCCCCTTGTTTATACTGAGACTTCTCTAGGACAAACTGTCCTGTGAGCTCTGCGTCCCCACCACTCTCACGGCAAGGGGCTAATCTGGTTCGCATCTCTTACTTTGTGAGAGTTGTGGTAAGGAAAGCCCAGGCCGCAGATTCTAGTTACCATATGTTACCATGTGATATCATGTATTACTGTAGTCTACTATTTACCATCTGGGTGATGTGGAGCGTTTACTTAAAATCTGGTTGGCACTGGCTTCTCATCTATGAGAAATGAGTAACAACAGCTTCCTTACATGATTACAATGAGAATCGACAGGGGTGCCTGGGCGGCTCAGTCAGAGGAGCATCGGCCTACGGCTCCGGTCATGATCCTGGAGTCCCGGGACATTGGGCTCCCCACTCAGCAGGCAGTCTGCTTCTCCCTCTGACCCTTCCCCCTCTCACGCGCTCTCTCTTTCTCAAATAAATGAACACAATCTTTAAAATATGAGAATCAACGTATCTGATCCAGGGCGTGACACTTCTAAAGTCCTCAGGAAATATTAGCTACCATGACTCCCATTGCTATTATTGTGATCATTGTCATTACTGCCCTCCCCCAACGATACATAATCCCTTACGTTCCCCTCCACCATTTCTGCTTGCTTCCATGTGTGCTCATATAATGACTGAGGGAGGGATGAAGACAGGAGAAGAAATGTAAGGGAAAACTTGGTGCCTGCTGGATCAAAAGAGGTCTGAGCCATTCAAGGAGTAGGAGATGCATTTGAATCTCAACCTCTTTGATTATCTGTTTCATATTCTGTCCACAGAGTCCTTGTTAGATAGTTTTACTTCAGAAATCACAGCAGCCCAACTGGCACTGGACTTTGTTTCCAAAACCACCAACTGGCATATGAAATAGACACCAACTCAAGAAACCCTTTTGTTTTGTGAACGATGAGACATGTGACTCCAGAATCACCCATCATGGATAGCCTCAATCCCTCCCTTCTAACTGACACCACCACTGGTGTCCTTTGGCCAAGGGCAGAGGGAAGGACTTCTGCTTCTGTCTCCACCAGCCTAATATTTGTCCACTGAAAGCCCCAGCCTTGTCCTCCTTGGCGTGCTGGCTCAGTGCAGCACTTTAAACCATGATACCTCACACTGTACCCCTCCACCGCCTCAGCTCAGACTCCTCCCCTCAACCCGCCCACCTCTGCCCTTACCTCTCCATTCAGCCATGCTCTTCTGTAACTCTACACACCTGGTTCTTGACAAAAATGCAGGTTATTAATATTGCCTCTGAGCTCCTTAGGCCAACTTCATTCAGCCTTCCTGGTTGTTCCCACCAACTTAACCCCAGCTCTATTCTAAGTGGGAGCAAGACTCTGGGAAGTATGCCTGGCCATCCAGGTGGTGCCCCGAGTTCCTCCTGCAATCTCATCATCACCCTAGTCAAAAACTGACTTTCCACCATAATGTCAACCAATCTCGTAGAAGTGCGTCTGATGAACTTGTCACATGGCCCCATAAATGACAGATGAGAAAGCAAAGGCACTAACCTTGAGACTGGTAACCCCCTAGGCATTCCCTCCCCCAAGAGGCATTCTTCACAGTCCTCTGTTGGCCAAAACATTGGGTAGGTTTGTACCTCCCCCAAAGTGGGTTATTTCAATAAAGGTCAGTCAGTCAATCAGTGTATTAGTTTGCTAGGGCCAACCTAACGAAGTATCACAAATGGAGTGGCTTAAACAACAGAAATTTAGTGTCTCACTGTGCTGGAGGCTGGAAGTCTGAAACCAAGGTGTCAGCATGCTTGCTGCCTTCTGGGGGCTATGAGGGACCGAATCCTTCCCATGCTTCCAGCTTCTGGTGGTCTTAGGCAATCCCCAGCTTGTAGATGGCGCTCTCCCTGTGTCTTCATGTCATCTTCTTTCTGTACAGACCTGTCTGTGCGTCCAAATTCCCCCATTTTATAAGGACATTAGTCATATTGGGTTAGGGACCACCCTAATGACCTCCTCTTATTTTGATCATCTGCAAAGACCCTATTTCCAAATAAAATCACATTCACAGGGTCTGGGGGTTAGAACTCCACCATCTTTTGTGGGGACACAATTCAACCCGTAACACTTAGGTACAGCATATCCTATTGATGTCAAGGATGCATTCCCAAAGACCTCTTGGAACTTAAAGCTCTCATAATTAACTTTCCTAAAGGAAAAACAATAGTTGAGGGCACGGTGGAAGGACTTATTATCTCAAAATGTATCTATTCACAAACATGTAACATGTTTGCCCTTCCATATTTCTTTTTTCTTCTCTCAGTATTTTCTCTAATATTTCCCTTTGAGAGTTCACTGAATTTACTGCTTGGCCTGTCTCAGTGGTTGTCCGGCTTCTGTAATGACGTTTTATGTAACTTGCACTGCAAAGTCACTGAAATCAAGACCTGGTTTTCAGCACTCACATGAGCCATATGACTTAATGACATCTTGGATGATATTGTTCTGTGATTCGGAAAGCTTTAAATGCTTAAGTAGCAATGAATATTAAAATAACAGCACAAAAGTGACCAAAATATTTTGCAGAAATTCTGGTGCATGGGAACATGAGGGTGACCCACAGTTCACTGACAAAGGAGGCAGGGTGTTGCCATCAAGCAGCCAAAGTGACACTATCAAACGTGAACACGGCATATAGTTCATGTGCCCCCCTGCTTTTAAATTGTGTGATTTTTTTTTTAGTTTGAGGAATGAATTTTTTTTTTCAATTTAGGTAACCAACTGAGATAATTGAGATAACCAATACTTAATCTATAACGGGGTGCCTAAGAGATTCCTCTTAGGCAATATTTTCAGGTCACACTATCTCAAATTCACATAGTTCAAATTTGCATTAAGTGCCATTGGACTGTGTAATAAGCACCTTTACTTCAGTAAAAAGAATCACAGAGCAAAACTGCCCAGAGGAAGAAAGGCAGAGGGAAGCAACATGTCTAGTTACAGGGGCCAGCCTTGTGTCGATTAGGAATAAATGGGTTTTAGCCATGTCTCTGGCCCTTGGTCTTTAAATTATTTATTCCTTCATCCTCTCTGCCTGGCTCTGAAGTCTACTAACAAAAGAAAAACTACCTTTATTATATGATTTTTTTTTTTTGTCCTCTCCTGCCTCCAGCCACCAAGATAGGCCTTGCTATAAATGTTAAGCTCCTAAAGCAGAATGACACGAAGGTGACATGGGGCCATTGAGTAGTCAGCAGTGCTGTGCTATGGGAGGCCACAGGTCAGGAATCCTGAGACTTGGCTTTCAGTCTTGGCTCTGCCACTAAGTTATGCTTCCTGGAATGATTTAATTTCTCTGGGCTTCCATGTCTCTGTAGTGAATTGTTTTGTACGTTTTTGTTAAAAGGATGAAAAGCCAAAGACTATAGACAAGATGCACAACTATTTTCTTATGGAGAAAAGCAGCATGGGTCATGTGAAGGGAATCTCAGATCATGAGCCCTCTCTTCTCCCTACTAAATCCATGGTCCTCTCAAGTCCTCAGGTGGAGCTGAGGTCTCATGTGCCACAGGAAAACCCCGGGGCTGCTCTCACTGGTTTTGCCAGTGGTCTCATTATGAATGGCCTCACCTGCCCCACCCTACCCCTGCTTTCATCTACACCTTCACCCGGCCCTGGTGGGGAAGGAAGGCTTATCTTTTTAGGACATTGTGCTGACCCTGACTTTGATTGCCTGGCAGGTCCTGGACAGGCCCACCCATTGGCTCCTGAATAGAAGGGCCCTAGGTAGACACGGCGTCCACATTTTCTGAACCAAAACTCGTGATTTGTTTCACGAGAGACTTATGAATTTTCAAAGTAAAATATTAAAAAATATGAAAATCAAATATTTAATTTAGCCTCTAATTAATTGCCTTAATCAAAAAGGAACAAAATTACATTAGATTCATCTACCTAAGGAAACCCAGAATGAGTCACATGGCCACACACTTCCCCTTTCTAGTGAGGAACTAGAATCCTCTCCTCCTACCCAACTGCTCTCTGTTGCTAATTCCTTAGCCAAGCCCCATTTCTCTTTTTCCAAAATTCTTTCCTCTCTACATAAAGGAAGAAATTAATTTTCAGCTCCTGGAAAATAAACAAAAGGCAGAATACATCTTTTTCCGGTTTTTAGAAATTTCAATTTAAAAACATGTTCTGTTTGTAGAGCAAAGGCTTGTTATTTTCACTCCATCTTCAACAGCGGCGCTTTCCAGAAAGCTTTGGAATTGTACCTTTTGGTTTCATCTTTAACATCTGGATGGGTTTGTTTATGTTTGGTTGTTTCTCATCCTATGAGGGTGGGAGTGGAGAAAGAGAGGCATTCAATACTCAGCTCTTGCCTGCCCCACCAGCACTGGCAGCAACTGATATCAGTAAAGGAGAATGACCTGGGGTTCCAACCTCTGTGAACCAGGTTTCCTCTAGAGCTGATGCAAAAGTCGGAGGCGGGAGGGAGGGATTGCAGTCAGGAAGACAGTGCCTTGCCTTTGCAAGGTGCAGTGGGGACAAATGACTTCTTAAGGAAGCAAAAAAGGCCTCAAAGGCGTGAGTATCATCCTATTTTCTTCTGGAAATAGTGCTCAGAAGAGGGCTGATGAAGAGGTCAGAACACACAGTTATTTTAGAGCCATTCGACAATTTTTTTCTGTACTCAACCAAAAGGTCATTAAAATTGCCAGCAGCTGATGTTACATGCCAACTTGTTTGCAGGAGAAACCAATTCTCACAAAGCCCTCTTGTCTCTGATCGGTTTACTGTCGTGACAGCTTTCAGATAAGAGGAAGAAGCAGATGTTTCTCACGCTCTGACTTCAATGGGCTTCCCACTGACCCCTCCAGCAGCAGAGATCTGATTTTTAAGCCCAGTGAGTGCCTCTGAACCAAAGTGCTGCCTCCCCTCTGGCACCTGGTCCCAGACCCCAAGCCTCTCTGGCACAATCAGTGGAACCAGGACACGGTCTCTTCTAAGTTGTGTTTGGTGGGTTTTTTTGTTTTTTGTTTTTTTTTTTTTAACAGAGAAATTATATTTTTCTGGTTTTGAAAATAACTGAGAGCTTGCAGCACTAACTCTCAAGGTGAACTTGGCCAGCCGAAGCCCAGTTGTAGACTCTGTGACCTGCCAACTTGAGTGACAGGCTGTTTACGCTCATTAGGAGACTCTAAGAATTGAAGGCCTCTGGATTTCTTAATTTTGGGGGGATACTTTTAAAAAATAGAGTGTTTTTTTTAAAAAGGGCATCATTTAGGAATCATCCAACTATCTTATGATTCCTAATCTGTGTATTTAAACTAATGTGGAGTTTATCAATACAGTAGAGGCATTGGTGATTAATAGTAGTGAGGAGCCATAAAGGTTCAGAATGTGTAGTCATTTAGAGGGCAGCACAGTACAGTGGTTAAGGCCCAGGATCTGGAGCCAGCCCACATTTGAACCGTGGCTCTGTGACCTTGGACAAGTGACTTGCCCTCTCTGAGCCTACTCCTCCACCTGTAAAAATGGCAGGAGAAAAGTACTTTTGCACAACATTGTTTTGAAGGTCAAGACCCAAGCATCAGTATCTTTCAAAACATCAAGATGATTCTCATGTGCAGCCAAGCTCTCCAGCCAGGGGTACCCCCTGCCTGTGGCCTTTGGCTGCTCCTCAGAGAATGATGAAGTGGAGGAGGCCGGATTCGATGGGACACCTGGTAGGCTGAGAGGATGGCAAGCGAAGTCCTGCACAAGCTTCTCTTCCACAGGCACTGCGCGCAGGGAAGGGGTCCTCTCTGCCCTCGTGTGCCAGGCACAAAAAAAACCAAAGTCCTCCAACAGCACCACCAGCCCAAGGCACAGCCATGGCCTTCCCACACGCTAGGTGGGGTAGCTCTGCTCAAAGTGTACCAACTGCGGAGTGCCTTTTCTGTGCTGGGAGGCTGAGGGCCAGGGAGGTCTGACAGGACTCCCGCCAGGTGTAGCTTTAGCCACAAGTCTCAAAATTGGGTGCTTCCAGCAGTTTGTAGCGGAATGTTCCTTTGATGACTTCCATATAGCTGTAACCATGCCTCCTCAGCAAATAAGAGCCTCCTCATTATTTCATAACCGTTGATATAAGCAATTTCGACTGAATTTGAAATCCAGTTGCATTATCAAGGCATTTTCAACCTAATGTTTGTCAATGAAAGAAAAGTAAGAGCTGTTTTGATTCTTCAAATACCATTTTTAATTATTGTTACATGGTTTTAAGATTTTTATTTGCAACCTTGAGGATAATGGTTTTTGTCAAGAATTTTTAAAGATCATCATTTAAAATCTTGGCCAGAAACTGCATGCATAAAACCTGATTTTTTAGATTCCATGTGGAAGTTTTATACAAATTCATTTTCATAACATAATTATGTAATATAAAAAATTTATTTTTTTCACCAATAATCATGAAGGTACCCCCAAATACCCTCTAGCTTTTCCCAGTGTGCTGAGCAAACACTGTTTTCTGTGTGTGTCATGATGGGTCAGGAATCGTGGCCTTAAAGAGAAACTTTTGTGTGAAACATATGCAAGAATGTTTATAGTGAAACAGAAACCACCCAAAAGTCCATCAGCAATACAGTGGATAAATGATGGTGTGCTCATTCATTGGAATAGGTTGCAGCAGGGGAAATCAATGCATTTCAGCAACATGTCAACATGAATGAATCTCAAAACCTTCCTATTACATGAGGAAAAAAAGCAAGTCACCGAAAACCTACAAAGTTCAAAAATAGGCAAAACCAAACAATATATTTGGGGGAGAGAGGATTCATGATATTTTGAAGGGAAAATAGGGCCATCCATTCATTCATTCAAGTCTGCTCAGACCTCAGAGACTTGAAGTTTGTTTTTTCTACCTGAATCCCCTTTCCCCAGAGTGATTCGGTTTGTCTTTCCCTGCAATTAGGTCTCTGTTCAAACAGTGCTTTATCTGTGTGAGGTCTTCCCAGACCAACTGACATAAAATCCTGCAAAAGAACATGCAACATACACACACCTAGCAATGTACACATGCATACACCACACACAAATACACGTGCACACATCACACACAAATACACATACATCTCTTACCCGCCTTATTTGACTTTTCTTCATAGAATTCAATACATGGCATACAGATTTGTTTCCTTTCTATCTCACCCCAGCCCCCAAGAGGGCAGGAACTTATTCTGTTCACTTCAGTCTCTCCAGCACCCAGAACCATGGCTGGCACATACTAGGAGTTCAGTTAAAATCTATTGGCTCCAAATGAGCATTTATTTAGCACTTACTTCCTCCCAGTCTACCAAGTTCTGCTGCAGGTACAAAATTTAGAGTCCCCAACTTGGGTATATAAAAATGAAACTTCGTTTTGCCATAATTGCATTTTATTTTGTTCTCAAACCCCAATTTTCCCTGGTTGAGAAAAATCTAAAACTTTCCATTCCAAGGCAAATCTTTCCCTTTGGGGTTTTCCCTCAGGCTCTCCTTTCAGTAAATGGCCATTATAATATTTTGCCCCACTCATCACCTGGCCCTTGTTCCCCCCCCCCCCCCCGCCTTGAAGATGAGTTAGTTCCTGGGGCATGGACGCTTACACTGCACTGGGAGGGCCCACCTCCTTGTCCTCCTATGCAGCCTGCCGCATGCTGACATCTATGACAGTGTCACTTGTCCTGCTAGATCTTTGTTCATAGACATCTGTCTCCACCGTACCCACTGATGAAATATTTGAATTCCTCCTCCGCTCTCTGCTCTCAGGAGCCACCCACAGTCCTGATTATTTTTGTTCTGACCACGTGGCAGCTCCACCACCTGTGAGCCCCTCTGAGGGGCAGAGGCAACTTTTAGATAACTTCCTGAAACACCCAAGAATTGCAAGAGACCCAGGAAAAGGGATGCAAAGGCTTTTCTCTCACACCATCTCATGTCTACTGCACCTTTCCCAGGTTGATCTCTGGCTCTGCTGTCTCTTCAGACTTCACACAGAAAGAAGATGCTCTGAGGTGCCCCCAAACTCAAGGGGAGTCTCCCTGGTGTCTGCCTTCAGCATCCTCCTCTTCCTAGGGAATCATGCTTGATCTCAGCTCCCCACGTGACAAAAACAAGATCTTCCATCATCCTGAATCCTTCCCTGTTCTCTAAAAACTCAAGGGACTTTGTCTCTCTCAAAAATCTTTGTTCTGCCTCTATTACCAGAGGTTTTCAAAGTAGTTGACTCTTCAGAAACTCGACTGAGTCTAAACCCATCCTCTTCCCGAGCAGTGGATGACTCAGTGGGTGGAGAGCTGGGGGCAACAAGCGAAGTGAGGAAAAGAGGAACATCTGTTGTTTTCTTGGAGTTTTATCTCACCACAGCAGAACCCGTGGCACCACAAGAGCTTAGTAAATGGGTTTATAAGTTTAGGTAATGCTTTATTTATCTAATCCTTTGGGAAATCTGCAGAAGTTTTTTTTTTTTTCACTCTAACAGATGTTCACTACCTGCAATTCCCATTTTTTTTTGTTGTTTTTAACAATTCTTGATGGAAATATTTGTACCACATATTTCACACCTTACAAATTTATTCAGTGCATAATCCAGAAGAAAATGGCCTGATTTTCAAAAGAAAGTTGTCTTATCAAGAATATTAATTATTACCTCATGCTATTTGATAGTTCCGGGCACTGTCATGGGTTAGGGAAATGGGCAGGGTGGCTTGACTTCTACTACATCCTGGCTCATCTCTTATTCTTTCTTTCACCTCCTTTCTTACCTCAGCTTTTCTCAAGGCTGCTAGCATTTCTGGAGGCCAGGAGGAAGGCCCAGGCACCCTTTCTGCCGATGAAAGATTGTTCTTGCTTTGCCAGGTGTGGTCCTTGGGCCCTGGCATCAGCATCACCTAGGAGCTTTCAGAAATGCAGGATCCTGGACCCCTCCCCAGATCAACTGAATTAGATTCTGCATCTTATCAAGACCCCAAGGTGATTCATGGGCACGTTAAAGTTGAAGAAGCACCACTCCAGATTCAGTGCTTCCCAAACCAGACTGAGTCCTGACCTCACTCCCAAGACATCTCAGTTCAGTCCAGGCTCAGATCTGAGCTAATGTCCTACCCACCCGCCCACCATGTAATTGTGATAGATGACCTGTGGACCAGCACTGAGCTGACATCCCTAGGTATAGAATAATTCCCAGTATAGGCTGAGCTAGGACAATTGTCCCTCACCTAGAGTCTGGACAAACGGTGGGGCAATAAGTCAGGGAGGCAGCTAATAGGAAAAAGAATGATGGAAAAAAGCAGCCTCAGACACTTTTTTGTACATAAACCCCATCAGTTTTATTGCAATGATAAATCATTGCAATTGTGGTTACAAACACACGTATACTTTTCCCCTGCTCATCCCCCAGATTGTATTTTTGTGACTTATTTTTATCCATGAAACATCCCTTGGTATCTACCATGAATTGCTTTGACCTGAATTGCAATTTTCCCTGGGCTAGTAACATGAGTGTGGCCTGGAGGGGGGAGGGGCAGATGGGATGGGATCAGCTGGGCTCTTCTGACTCCTGTCTGGATCTCATAACTGTAGGTCAGGAGAATGTGTTCTGGAGCTAGACTGCCTGGTTTCAAGTCCTGACTCCCATTGTCACCGAATGGTACAGTACCAGTTTGTTCATTCATTCTCTCTCTCGCTGTTTTTTAAAGATTTATTTATTTATTTTAGAGAGAACTTGCGCAAGTGGTGGGGGGTGAGTGGAGGGAGGGCAGAGGGGGAGAGAGAGAAACAGACACCCTGCTGAGCACAGAGCCCAACTCATGACTGAATCCCAGGACCCTGAGATCATGACCTGAGCTGAAACCAAGAGTCAGACACTTAAACAACTGAGCCACCCAGGCGCCCCAGTACCAGCTACTTCAACCTCTGCCTCAGTCTGCTCATTTATAGTACAGAGAGGATCACAACTGCACCCAGCTCTCAGGGTGAGTGTGAGAATTATATGAACTAGTACATGTAAAGTGCTTAGAACCATTGCTAATACATAGAAAGTGCTCATTGTTATTATTATTTTTTTTAATGATTTTTTTATTATATTATGTTAGTCACCATACAGTACATCCCCGGTTTCCGATGTAAAGTTCGATGATTCATTAGTTGCGTATAACACCCAGTGCACCATGCAATACGTGCCCTCCTTACTATCCATCACCCGTCTATGCCATTCCCCCCACCCCCCTCCCCTCTGAGGCCCTCAGTTTGTTTCTCATAGTCCATAGTCTATCATGTTTCATTCCCCCTTCTGATTACCCCCCCTTTCTTTATCCCTTTCTTCCCCTACCCATCATCCTAGTTCTTATGTTCCATAGATGAGAGAAATCATATGATAATTGTCTTTCTCTGCTTGACTTATTTTACTTAGCATTATCTCCTCCAGTGCCATCCATGTTGCAGCAAATGTTGAGAATTCGTTCTCTCTGATAGCTGAGTAATATTCCATTGTATATATGGACCACAACTTCTTAATCCAGTCATCTGTTGAAGGGCATCTCGGCTCCTTCCACGATTTAGCTATTGTGGACAATGCTGCTATGAACATTGGGGTGCATATGGCCCTTCTCTTCACTACGTCTGTATCTTTGGGGTAAACACCCAGTAGTGCAATGGCTGGGTCATAGGGTAGCTCAATTTTTAACTTTTTAAGGGAACTCCACACTGTTTTCCAGAGTGGCTGTACCAACTTGCATTCCCACCAACAATGTAGGAGGGATCCCCTTTCTCCACATCCTCTCCAGCAATTGTTGTTTCTTGCCTTGTCAATTTTTGCCATTCTAACTGGCGTAAGGTGGTATCTCAGTGTGGTTTTGATTTGAATTTCCCTGATGGCTAATGATTTTGAACATTTTTTCATATGTCTGTTAGCCATGTGTATGTCTTCATTGGAAAAGTGTCTGTTCATATCTTCTGCCCATTTTATGATTTGCTTATTTGTTTCTCGTGTATTGAGTTTGAGAAGTTCTTTGTAGATCTTGGATACCAGTCTTTTATCTGTAGTGTCATTTGCAAATATATTCTCCCATTCCATGGGCTGCCTCTTAGTTTTTTTGACTGTTTCCTTGGCTGTGCAGAAGCTTTTTATCTTGACGAAGTCCCATAAGTTCATTTTATCTTTTGTTTCTCTTGCCTTTGGAGATGTGTCATGAAAAAGGTTGCTTTGGCCAATGTCATAGAGGTTGCTGCCTATGTTCTCCTCTAGAATTTTGATGGATTCCTGTCTCACATCGAGGTCTTTCATCCATTTGGAGTTTATCTTTGTGTATGGTGTGAGAGAGTGGTCAAGTGTCATTCTTTTGCATGTAGCTGTCCAATTTTCCCAGCACCATTTATTGAAGAGACTGTCTTATTTCCACCGGATGTTTTTTCCTGCTTTATCAAAGATCAGTTGCCCAAAGAGCCGAGGGTCCATTTCTGGGTTCTCTATTCTGTTCCATTGGTCTATGTGTCTGTTTTTGTGCCAGTACCATGCTGTCTTTGTGATCACAGCTTTGTAATACAGTTCGAAATCCGGCATTGTGATGCCCCCAGCTTTGTTTTTCCTTTTCAACAGTTCCTTGGTGATTTGGGGCCTTTTCTGGTTCCATACAAATTTAAGGACTATTTGTTCCAGTTCTTTGAAAAATGTCCTCGGTATTTTGATCGGGATAGCATTGAAAGTGTAGATTGCTCTGGGTAGCATGGACATTTTAACTATGTTAATTCTTCTGATCCATGAGCATGGAATATCTTTCCATCTTTTTATGTCTTCCTCAATGTCTTTCAAGAGTGATTTATAGTTTCTAGAATATAGGTCCTTTACGTCTCTGGTTAAGTTAATTCCAAGGTAACGTATGGTTTTTGGTGCTATTGTAAATGGGATGGATTCCCTAATTTCTCTTTCTTCAGTCTCATTATTCGTGTATAGAAATGCAACTGATTTCTGAGCATTGATTTTGTATCCCGCCACCTTACTGAATTGCTCTATAACTTCTAATAGTTTGGGAGTGGATTCTTTTGGGTTTTCCATATAGATTATCATGTCGTCTGCGAAGAGAGACATTTTGACTTCTTCTTTGCCGATTTGGATACCTTTAATACCTTTTTGTCGTCTGATTGCTGTTGCAAGGACTTCTAGTACTATGTTGAATAATAGTGGCGAGAGTAGGCATCCTTGTCGTGTTCCTGATCTTCAGGGAAAGGCTTCCAGCTTTTCCCCATTGAGAATAATATTTGCAGTAGGCTTTTCATAGATGGCTTTTATGAGATTGAGAAATGTACCCTCTATTCCTACACTCTGAAGGGTTTTAATCAGGAAAGGATGCTGTATTTTGTCAAATGCTTTTTCTGCATCAATTGAGAGGATCATATGGTTCCTGAGACTTTTCTTGTTGATATGATGTTTCACGCTGATCGATTTGTGAATGTTGAACCACGCTTGCATCCCAGGTATGAATCCCACTTGGTCATGATGGATAATCCTTTTAATGTACTGTTGGATTCTATTAGCCAGGATCTTGTTGAGGATTTTGGCGTCCATATTCATTAGGGAAATCGGTCTGTAATTCTCCTTTTTGATGGGGTCTTTGCCTGGTTTGGGGATCAAGGTAATATTGGCCTCATAGAATGAGTTTGGTAGCTTTCCTTCTGTTTCTATTTTTTGAAATAGCTTTAGGAGAATAGGTATTATTTCTTCTTTGAATGTTTGGTAGAATTCCCCAGGAAAACCATCCGGGCCTGGAGTTTTGTTATTTGGAAGGTTGTTTATCACTGACTCAATCTCTTCATAATTAATTGGCCTGTTTAAGAAATCAATTTCTTCCTGTTTCAGTCTTGGTAGTTTATAGATTTCCAGGAAGGCCTCCATCTCTTCCAGATTGCTTAATTATTGGCATATAGCTGTTGATAAAAGTTTCTAATAATCCTTCCAATTTCATTGGTGTTGGTCATGACCTCTCCTATTTCATTCATAATTTTATTAATTTGGGTCCTTTCTCTTTTCTTTTGGATAAGTCTTGCCAGTGGTCTGTCAATTTTATTTATCTCTCAAAGAACCAGCTTCTAGTCCTGTTGATCAGCTCTACTGTACTTCTGGTTTCTAATTCATTGATTTCTGCTCTAATCTTGGTCAACTGCTTCCTCGTGCGTGGATTAGGCCTGTCCCTCTGTTGCTGTTCCAGCTTCTTGAGGTGAGAATATAAAAACTGCATTTTAGATTTTTCTATTCTTTTGAGTGAAGCTTGAATGGCTATGTATTTCCCCCTTAGGACTGCCTTTGCAGTATCCCATAGGTTTTGGACCGTTGTGTTTTCATTCTCGTTGGTCTCCATAAATTATTTAAATTGATTTTTGATTTCCTGGTTTATCGAGTCATTCCTGAGCAGGATGGTTCTTAGTCTCCAAGTGTTTGAATATTATTATTATTTCTAAACCCAAATAGAAAGGCTTAAGCCACTTTTATTTCCTCCTTGAGCCATTTTCTAGCTGTGAGACCTAGAGTCAATTTTTTTGTCTCTGAGCCTCAGTTTCCTCATCAGTAAAAGAAGATAAGCATGGTGCTTACCTCACAATGGACTAAGAGTAAAATGAGAAGATTTTTAAAGAAGCAGCTAATAGAGTATCTGACACATTTGGGCTCTGAGCAAATTTTAGCTCATTTCTCTCCTTTGCCATGAAAACAAAGAGTCAACACAACTAAATATTATGTTACTTTACATGCAATTCCCATTCAAGATGCCAGTCCCAGGAAAGACCTATTCACCCTTCAGGACCCAACCCAGGGTGAAGCCTCCCCACCCTCCCTCAGGGACCCCATCACTCTCTATTCCAACCTCTCCCAAAGCATTTAGTGCACTGGTTCATGGCATGTCTGCTTGCCTGTACATCCCCTAAACTCGGCTGTGTACTGCTTGGGGGCAGGTATCCTATTTTATTCATATCTATATCTCCAGTACCCCACACAGGCCTTACCCAGAGCAGGCAGTGTTTGTGGCATGGAGAGGTGGATGAATTGGTCAGTGGGTGGGAAGATAGGTGGATCGACGAAAGCCTGGGGAAGTTCCTTAGCCCTCTTGACATGGAAAGATATAGAGGCCTATTTAGCTCCTGTTGTTTCACAGTTGTGTTGGATGACTGGAGCTACACGCTCCAGATAAAGAGTGCAGGACTCGACTATGCTATGAATAAGGAACACTTCATTTTCATCCAGGTGCACATACAGACAGAAATAGAAACAAGTTCTTAGAGTTTAGGTGGCTTCAACTCCATAGCTGAAGAGTATGTATGTATTAGGGTTATTCAGAGTTTATATAAACCCTTTAGGATGGTGTCCTAAGTCCTCTCCACTCTGGCCCCAACCTCTACTCCCAGTCTTCCCTCTTCACTACTTCCTGAGAACTGATCAGTCCAAGAGCATTTTCCAGATGCCCATCTCAGTCAATTGCCCCCTCTCTGCACACTCAGAACACCACTGAATTTTTGTCTTTGCTTTCTATTTTACAGATAAGGAAGTTGAGGATTAGAGAGATTAAGTAATTGGCCCAAGCTCACATAGGTAGTAAGAAGCATAAAGATTTGAATGTGGCTGCATAGCTTTAGAGCAAATGCTCTTGAACACCATGCAGAGAGCAGGGATATTAGGTTCTTTTAGCAGGTATGTCAGTAGTACTCCGGAAAAAAGGTGCTGATGTGTTGCCAGAGTAGAGGCTGAAGTTCAAAGTGGGGTCAAATTAACAGTAACGATTATTCTTTCATTAGCACTTTTTCCTACTTGCTACTGTAGGACTTAAAACCAGTGCCAAGCCTCCCCAGAATCTGCTTATATTGGGGAATCCTTCTTTTTTAAGATTTTATTTTAAGTAATCTCTACACCCAATGTGGGACTCCGACTCACAACCCCAAAATCAAGAGTCACACACTCCACCAACTGAGTCAGCCAGGCCCCCTTCAGGAATCCTTTGAGATGTCATGGACATTAAGGCCATGTTGGTTACTGACACGTGATGGACCTTCTCTTCATCTGTGTTCTGGACACCTTGGATGAGGCTTGTTAATGCTGCTCACTAGTAGGACAGCATCATATTTCCCCCAATTTACCAAAACCATCTTATAGTTGAGGTATAAAGCAAGAGAATGCTTGCCTCCTTTATTATTTCCCTTAGGACTCTGAACTCCAAAGCAGTTTTAGATTATCCCCATGTCCCCAAGATTTTAGCAAGACCAAGTCTTTTTGACGAGACAGTCAATCACTGGGCAACTGACCAGTCCCTAGGATGGACCCTCCACTCCTGTTCTCTAGATCTCTACCTTCTACCGCACTCATTGTCCTCCCTCTGTTTCCAGAACCAGACTCAAGGTCTGCATTTGACTTTGAAGCCTCTCTGGACTCTTGTTCCCTGTAAATTTCTTAGGGTAATGACACCACCTTGTATTTTTTTTATGGTTCTTTTCCAAATAAACAGTGCCTCTTTGAACTTCGCCTTATTAATCTTTGTCACTAACCTTGGAGATAGGCAAGCCTGGTGTTAATAACTGCCTCAATTTGTACGTGAGGGAGCACAGACAGGTATTAAGGAAATACAGAAAATAGCATATGATCCCTGAAGAAAGGCCAGGATGACCTTGTTTAGCATAGGTGGAGGTACCTGAGTCACCACACAAGCTTGCTTTTCAACTTCTATTACATTAAAGTCTCTTACCTAGTAGCTTGATGGGGACCAGATGTCCCTTTTCTAAGTTTAGGACAAAATGAAAAGAAACACTTTTCCTGCAGACTTAGAGTCAGTGTGTAGAAAAAGATGATGATGAATACAATGGAATGGCATTAGGAAGTGAAGTTGCAGACAATGGCTAAAATGAGCATGGACTTCCATTTCTTTGGGATTGCTTAAGGACTCTCTGAGAGTATAAACTGCGTGACCACAGGACTTTATCTTGTGATTTTGGTTCTTTATGTCATCCCATTCCCAACGTGACCAGAAGAAACTGGGAATAATATTTTCCAAAGAAGTTTCTGCTCTTCAGAGAAGAGTAGCTTATCTGTTCACTTAACTTTAGGAAATTCTGGGTTAAGAAAAGCTAAACGGGTTGTTTTTTGTTTTTGCAATATTTCTTGTTTTTGCTCTTGGGGATATGAATCTCTATGAAAAGAAAATATTTTCTATTTTCTCAAGTATTTGTCCACATAACTCCTTCCTCCCAGAATATTTTTTGTAGGGCCCAATTTCACAAAATGCACTTTGAGAAACATTGCCTTTGATCCAGTGTGTGGACGTTTCTGTAGAAATGTGTTTGCTTCCACCCTCTGCCTGCCCCCCAAAAGGCAGATACAGGCCCTTGAAACAAGGGATGAGAATTGTCTCTTGCTTGTGGGTGTTTCAACATTTTCCTTGAGAATGTCATTGTGTAATAAAATACAGTTTCTCCACCTCACAAGGCTAAGGGAAGATGGGGATAAGAATGAGTAAGCCCTGGAATTGTCAGAAGGCCACTTGGAGTTCAATGAGAACATTAGAGACCAGGAAAGAGAGGGGTATGAAAAGTGACATGAGCATAATGGATTTTATCCAAGGTGGCCTCTTTTTTAAAATCCCTAATCTCTCTAGTCTGGCCTTTTTACCCAAGTCTTCTAAGACATACCTTTATCCTAAGCAACCCTTCCTTTTGGCCCTGCCAAGGACTAACTTTTTCCTAGGCAAAACCTTTTGAAGAGGTGGTAGAGTCTGCCCTTGGGTTTGCGACAGCAGAATGCCCAGGAATCCAATTAATTCTGAGGTCCAAGCTCAAATTCCCAGTCCCTGGCCTTCGTGGTTTCCGGGCTCTGTGTTCATTTCCCGGATCAGGCCATGTTATGGATGGAATTTTGTTCTTCCCTCCCCCAAATTCATATGTTGAAGCCCCAGCCTCCACTGTGACTGCATTTGGAGATAGGGCCTTTAGGTAAGTAATTAAGGTTAAATGAAGTCATAAAGGCAGGGCCCTAATCCAATAGGACAGGTGTTCTTATAAAAAGAGGAAGAGACAGGGGCACCTGGGTGGCACAGTCGGTTGGGTGTCTGACTCATTTTCGGCTCAGGTCGTGATGTCAGGGTCGTGAGATAGAGCCCTACGTCGGGCTCCACACTGGGAATGGAGTCTGCTAAAGACACTCTCTCCTTCTCGCTCTGCCCCTCCCCTCCCCCACTCTCTCTCTCTAATAAATAAATCTTAAAAAAAAAAAGGTGAAAGAGACAGATACCAGAGAGCTCCCTCTCTCTATAAATGTACACAGAGGAAAGGCCATGTGAGGACGCAGCAACAAGATGCCATCTGCAAGCTGGGGAGAGAGGCTTTACCACAAATCAACCCCAGCAGTACCTTGAGCTTGGACATCCAGCCTCCATTATGGCAAGAAAATAGATTTCTGTTGTCAAAGCCACCCAGTCTGTGGCATTTTGTTACGGCAGCGCTAGCAGACTCGCACAGGCCATAAACATCCAAACAGGTCTCTTCAACAATTAGGAGAAATATCGGTGCAGTGAAATTCCCCATAGCCTTCTTCAAAGAAATACATTCCTGGGACTCCTTTTGCCCCATTGATTATTCCTTACTCACTGGCGTCTATAATTCAGAGAAATGTTCCGCTGCCTTTGAGCATCCTGTAGAATAAGGATGCTCAACAGGAGAGGCATCACGTAATCTCCACCATAGAAAGACTCCCGCAGGGACCAAAGAACACAGGCAGAGAATTTCATTCTCCTGGCATCTCTGCTCCTGTGCAAACAGGGGTTGCTGGAGAAAAGATTTACCCCACCGCAGAAAATTGCCATGAAGTAATTGCTAATGACTTTCCAACGACTACTGCTTGGTGCAGAGCACCTGCAGCTACCCGACACAGCACAAATCCTGACATTTTGGCAGCATTTCTTTGTCTTAAATCATCTCATTTTCACAAGCAACTGGAGCTGCCAAAAGCCCCAGTGAACAAACACAGCCTGGCAGATGTCACGATGGGACCAAGAATACAAGGTCCTGGAAAGGGGACTGGCAGGCTTACACACCTCCTTAGGTCCCAGGAGACGTAGGGAAGGCAACAGACACAAACTGACCTGCATGTTAATGTCTCCAAAGTCCAGAGACTAGAACACGGGAGACACAGGAGGAGAAATTGATGTGGAAGTGTTTTAAAGGGAAATGGCACACTTCTCACCACTCTAACCACTGAGGAGATTTTCAGATTATTCAAAGGCAAAGGCAGCCTACAAACAAGGTACAAGCACATAAAACATGTTTTTAACTGGAAAGAGCAATCCAGAGCTATTTTAAATGCTTCATATAATAGAAATATTTATATTTAAATAGAAGGAAGAAAAACAGTTAATTGGATTCTTTTGAAAGAAGGACAGTTAAAACATATTTTCACAATAATCGGTAGCATCTTGCCCAGGGACACTTGTGTCTCCAGGAGTCCCTTAGAGAGTATCGGAAATCACCCCGTCTGCAGTGGCAACCTCTTGGATATATCCTTTATACTGCTGCCTGCCACCATGAGTTTTTCAAATGCAGAACCCTTTACATCATCCCCTTACTTAAAACCCAACAGTGGT
This sequence comes from Ursus arctos, assembly GCF_023065955.2. Classification (NCBI taxonomy): domain Eukaryota; kingdom Metazoa; phylum Chordata; class Mammalia; order Carnivora; family Ursidae; genus Ursus; species Ursus arctos. Next base: position 63,371,000 of record NW_026622985.1, on the reverse strand, counting down.
CCTTTTTTGACCTCCAAATGCAATCTAAAATCATCAGCATGGGCCACGAGTTTCTTCATAATGGCTTTCTGCCTATCCCTCTGCAGTCATCTCCTGGCCCCGGACATCACCCTATAGTATCACTATCCCAAACTACTTGCTCTCTTCATCTCCACAACTTTGCATGTACTGTTTCCTCCTGTACTCTGCTGAGTGAATTATGACTCATTGTTCAAGATATGGTTCAAATTTATCCTTCTTTTCAAAGCTTCTCTGATGTCTCTAGGCCATGTTACTTGCTCCCCCCTCTACACCCACAGAATGCTCCATTCTTCCCTCTGATGTAAGGTTAGTATTTGGTACTGTGACGGGATGTATTGATAAATGTTGGGATGGTAGGCCCAGGGGGCAGATACCTTTCTTATTCCTCTTTGAACCTTTTTGATACCCTCTAGGCTGAGCACATCATCTGTTGGCCTAGAAAGATATTTTCATATTAAAATATGTAGAAACAAACAAATGAAAAACACAAGGTGATTCATAAAATATCCCAAAGCATATGGAAAAGGTAATGTTTCCTGAAAACTTAGAACAGCATATATATATAAATGTGTTTCAACAACCAAGGAGAAAAGAAAGAAGGAAGGAAGGAGGAGAAAGGAAAATTTTAGAAGGCATTGGCTTGGTGTCTTTAAAAAGACATGGAGGACATGACCTCCAGAAAATAGGATCAGGGAACTACAAGGACAGGAAGGTTGAGATGCAAGAATAGATATGATAGGAACTTGTGGAACTGGAAGAAAAAAAAATACAAAAAAGCAAGGAATTACAAAATGCAAAAGCAAAACCGAGACTGAATTAGAGCCATAAACAGCTATTTCTCATAGTTCACCTATGCCCACCTGGCACATCAGATCCTGGCTTCTTCCTTCTGCCTGGTCTATGCTGCAGAAGTCCTAACAGATCTTCTGACTTAGCCCTCTCCTGTTGTGACTCTCTACTATCTGAGGAATCTCAATTGAGGTACACGGTGACAGGAGGGGTATGTAACTAGCCTTCTTGAATAGGTAATCAGCTGCAACTTGGTCACTAGATGCCAAAAAGTTAAAGAAAATAAGTCGTCAAAGTGAGAAAAAAGAAAAACAAAAATAGAAATAGTAGTAAAAATAAGAATAGAGATAAGGATTCATTATCTTTACAAAATTGGTATTTTGCTTTTTTAAAGATAGTATATTAGGGATCTGAGTCCAAAAGCAAAGTCAACAAAAGCAAAAAGAAACAAATGGGGCTACATCAAACTAAAAAGCTTCTTTCTGTGCAAAACAAAGGAAATCATAAAGAGAAAGAGAAATCTGCCTGCCAAGTGGAAGAAAATATTTGCAAATCATATATCTGGTAATGGGTTAATATCCAAAATATATAAAGAACTCCTATAACTCAATAGCAAAAGCCCCAATCTGATTAAAAAATGGGCAGAGGATCTGAATAGACATTTTTCCAAAGAAGACCTACAGATGGCAATAGATAAATGAAAAGATGGTCAATATCACTAATCGTCAGGGAATTGCAAATCAAAACCACAGTTAGGTATCACCTCATACCTGTTAGAATGACTATTATCAAAAAGACAAGAAGAAACAAGTGTTGGTGAGGATGTGGAGAAAAGGGAACTCTTGTGCATTGTTAGTGGGAATCCAAACTGGTACAGCCACTACAGAAAACAGTACAGAATTTCCTTAAAAATTAAAAATAGAACTACTATATGATCCAGCAATACCACCTCTGAGTATTTATCTGAAGAAAAAAAAACACTAATTCAAAAAGATATTTTTATTCCCATGTTTATTGTAGCACTGTTTATAATAGCCAAGATAGGGAAACAACGTAAGTGTCCATTGATGGATGCATGGGTAAAGAATATGTGGTATGTATGTATGTATGTATGTATGTATGTCTATATACATATACAACAGAATTAAACTTTGCCATTTGCAATAACATGGATTGCACTTAGCCATTATGCTAAGTGAAATAAGTCAGACCAAAAAAGAGGAATATCATATGATCTCACACATATGTGAAATCTAAAAACAGACAAACAAATAAGCAAAAAAAAAAAAAGCTCCTAGATATAAAAAACAGATTGGTGGTTGCTTGAGGCAGAGGGTGGGAATGGGTGAAATGGGTGAGGGGGGTCAAAGGTACAAACTTCCAGTTATAAAATAATTTATGGGGATGTAATGTACAGCATGGTGATTATAGTTAATAATACCATATTGTATATTTGAAAGTTCCTAAGAGAGTAGACCTTAAAAGTCCCCATCACAAGAGAAAAAAATTATAACTATGAATGAAGACAATTATTAACTAGACTTATTACTGTAATCATTTTGTAAGATATATAAATATTGAATCATTATGTTGTAACCCAAAACTAACATAATGTTATATGTCAATTATACTTCAATAAAAATTTTAATAAAGATAATAAGTTATATTTTTATGACAAACACCAGAAAATTTGGAAAATACCCTAAAAGCAAGTATTAAAAAGAAGTAAAAACTATCCCCAAATTACCACTAACATTGTAGTTTACATTTTCCCAAATTTTTTCCATGATAATATGTAAAAAGTTACATAGTTATCCTATACTCATACTCATATCCTACATCATTTCCTTAAGTCCTTCTTGAAGATATCCTATTAGAGTAAATAAATCTAGCTGCTATAAGAGATAAACACAGAAATCTGCATCTAAAATGATTAAAGTGTTTTACTTCCTCAGATCACAGACCACTGCAGACAACAGAGCCATTCTGCTTGTCACACTAAGGCTCCTTTCAGCTTGTGATGCTAGGAGCTCAGAGGCAACATCTTCATCATGCCTCCAAGGCCACTGTGGCTGGGCTTCTGAGAGTACAGGGCTGGAAGAAGTGTGCATCAATTCTGCGGACATGCATGGACTTGATTTCAGTCACAGAGGTAAGGGTCTGACTCCAAAACCAAAGGTGACAAGAAGGAGTAAGGATATAAAATTTAGCTGCATGCACAACACAAAAGGAGACACACAGAGATTGGTGAGCAATAGCAGTCTTTGAATTGTGGATTTCAAAATATGTCCACCAATTATCTGGTACTCCTCCCTTCAAAAGGTAGAGCCTAATTCCCCTCCCCTTGAGTGTGGGCTTAAGTTCTAATAAAGAAATGCAATGGTGAATAACTTCTGAGACTAGGTCGTAAGAGGCATTGCAGTTTACGCCTTGCTCATTCTCTCTTCTTTCTTGAATCACTTATTCTGAAGGAATGCCAGCTGCCATGTCAGGAAGGCACTCAATTAAACAGCCCTGTAGAGAGGTTGAGGTAATATGGAATTAGGACTCCTGCCAACAGCTACCAGCAACTGAGACAGACTTCTTCTTAAAAGCCATGTGTGAGAGGGCCATCTTGGAATTAATCTTCTAGCCCCAGTCCAGCCTTCAGATGATTGCAGCCCTAACCAACATTATGACTGCAACCTCATGAGAGAGCCAAACTAGAAACACCCAGCTAAGCTGCTTAGATTCTGACACACAAAACCCATGTGACACAATAAATGTTTAATATTTAAGCCACTAAATTTTAGAATAATTTGTTTTGTAGCAATAGATAATTAATGCAGCGTAGATTAACACACACAGCATAAGCCTAGGCAAAGTGTCACCTTATCACCAAGCGGGACTTTGGGCCCAGACCCAATATCAAACCCTAAGGAAGCTCAGTGACTCAATTCTTAAACGTGGCAGCTATGAGAGTAAGGGGCAAAGCTGACAGACACCTGCTCCAAGCATTTCCCTTAGGCCCAGATGCATATTCTGACCCTGGAATTATTGCCATGGAAACGGGCAGGTAAAGCCATTCCAAGGGAAATCACACCAAAGAAAAGCAAAGAAGAGGGAGCTGGAATCTGAATCTGATCATTAGGTTCCTGGAGGTCGAAAGAGGAGGCAGCCTCTCACCCCTTTTTCAGAAGTAGCGCCAGGAGAAAGGAAAGCAAATTTTCAGAGAGGAAAAAGAAAAACAGAAAACTTTCCATTCTGACCTGGAATCAAAACCTCGTTTCTCAAAATTCTCTACATCTAAGTGCCGGGAGTCATTAACTACCCTTATACTCACATCCATTCACTTCAGAATTCTCTGACATGGGATGGGGAGGGTTCATGCAGAGGAGCTTTATGCCTCCCCTGGAGGCCAAATGGTGTTATTTCCTGGCCTCCTTTTCTGCTTTCTGATAATAAAGCCTGGAGTCTGGTTCAATTCTATGATAGAATAACAATTTCTACAAATAGCCTGTCTTCTCAAGTTCATTTTCACTTAACATCATGCTCTAGTACATGGAGTTACTCAAATAATCTACAAAGTGTTTCCAAACGGAGACCCTGCTAAACTGCCTTTAATGGACAGAGTACTTAGTACATTAATTGTTTATATCCAGCAACAAACATTAACTGCGCGAGTTTGTTACCGTCTTAAGTTCTTAAATGATTTTTTCGATAAATTAAAACTGCCCCCTTTCATTAAATTATCACTAATTACTTTCATCTTGACAGATAGCTCATATTATGCTTTGAGTAAATTATCAACAAATTCTGAATGTAGCTCAAATTAAAGAAACGTTTTTCCAGCAATAGCAATTTGGATATTGCCCAGCTGTCAATTTTATCCCATGTTTAAAAGCCTAACTTGCATGGGTCACCTGGATGGCTCAGTTAGTTAAATGTCTGATTCTTGATTTGGGCTAAGGTCATGATCTCAGGGTCATGGGATCTAGCCCCATGTCAGGCTCTGTGCTCAGTGGGGTGTCTGCTTGGGATACTCTCTCTCCCTCTGCCCCCACCCCTGCCACTGCTCACACTTGCTCTCTTACTCTCTCTCTCTCTCTTAAAAAAAAAAAAAAAAGACTAAGCTTTAAAAAAAAAAAAGACTAACTTGCCTGGTAGGCCCTTTTCTACATGGATAGAAATAGGTAGATAGGTAGATAGGTAGGTAGGTAGGTAGGTAGGTAGGTAGAAAGGGAAAAAAAAAAAAAACAAGAGAGAGAGATGGGTGTACAGAAATAAAAGGCAAAACTGAAACACACGGGAGACACGAAGTCCTGATTGCTGGTCAGAAAGCACAACGCCCTGGGGTCTAAGACCTGGTTCTATGTCCTGCTCTGGCACTTACAATTTCTTCACCCACAGCAAGTAACTGAAACCACTCTCAAGTCCGTGTCCTTGTCCCTGATCAGGAACACCACCATCCTGCCCTGCCTGTGGTGTTGCAGTACTTTATGTTGGTGCCAGCGCTCCAAAAGAACCATCCAGAGTGCAAGAGATCATGGGGATGAAGACAAAAAGGCCTCATGTGGCCGCCACCTCCAATTCCTAACTCTCCACTTCCAAAATTGCTTTTGCTGCTCTAGTGGGAGTAAAGGCAGCTTCTCATCAGGATTCCAGAAGGGTTAGTTCCTTTGAAGCCCACCTCTCAGGGACCGTAGGCCCAGTCCCTTGAGGATGAGCCAGAGAATATTTGCATCAACGTTCATGTATATCGTGGTTCTTGCCTACCTCAAACCTTCACTTCCAGAGTGGATCCAAGCTCCTGCTAAAATAAAAATTAACTATAAAGGTCTTTAGTATCTCTAAGCACACAACAGCCAAGACCCAAACTATGAATAAATGCCCTAAACTCAAACCAGCAAGAGCACAAATTTGTTCACGCTTTCTCCTCCCTCCTCACGTCTAGGGTGTTGGAATGACCTTTGATGACATTTTCCTTCCCTCCAGGATTAATTTTCATCATGGTATCCCGGGGCCTTTCCCAAAGCCACCAGATTTGCAGCATTTTACAGACCCTCCCCCGAGCTGCCAAGACCAGCGCACAGTTAAAGTCCCCCGAGGACATCCCCACTCCCACCTCCCCCAACACAGGACTGTGCACAAAGAGCAAGTTCCCTGCCCATTTTTCCCATCACACCCTCTGCTAACCTGTGACATGGCATTTTGGTCCAGGCATCATTGAATGAATCATGAAGAGTGAAAAAGGATCCCCGCTTCACAAGTAGTTTTCAGCATGGGTGGCGCCTTACCTTAGTGGATTTGTCAACTGCGTTTTCAGGTTCAGGAATCCCGGCAACCTTAGCAGCACAGCATAGAGCTCAAGTAAAACCAGCCAAGAAACCATTCGTGAGATAGAAAATGGCAAGTGTGCCCGGGGCTGATGGAGGAGAACGCGTATGTGTCATCTTCACCAAATGATTCACAGCACTTCTTTTTTTTTTTTAAAGATTTTTTTTTACTTTATTTATTCATTCGACAGAGATAGAGACAGCCAGCGAGAGAGGGAACACAAGCAGGGGGAGTGGGAGAGGAAGAAGCAGGCTCATAACGGAAGAGCCTGATGTGGGGCTCGATCCCACAACGCCGGGATCACACCCTGAGCCGAAGGCAGACGCTTAACCGCTGTGCTACCCAGGCGCCCCTGATTCACAGCACTTCTAGGTCCTCTCAGGATGCTCAGGACCCAGGAACACTCGCATCATCATTGCAACTGTTTGTATGGACAAAATAAGTTTTTCATTGGAAAAAAAAATACTCAGGGAGGATCGATTTCTGTTAATCCAGTCTGAATTTTAGGGGAGCAAGGGAATTCCAGGGAACTGTGGGTTTTTATCACCTGTAAGCAACCGACTGAAGCTACTAGTCACTTTAAGATCCTTTTCCACGAGCCAACAGAGTGCCATCCTCTTTGGCTTGGTGTCGTCAGTCCCGCCAGGAAAATCTCCCAAGCATCCACGCCCACTCTAGATCTTCATACCTGTGCCTCCCTCCATGACCACCTCAAAATGAGGCAGCTTGTCATGTTTTGGGGAACCTGGCTTCAGCTCAGTGTTGCCATGACTTTTGTGACTTTTTTTTTAAAGATGTATTTATTTATTAGAGAGAGAGGGCAGGGGAGGAGGGGCAGAGGGAGAGGGAGGGAGAAAAACTCCAAGCAGACTCGCTGCTGTGTGTAGAGCCCGACACGGCTCGATCTCACAACCCTGAGATCATGACCTGAGCCAAAAGCAAGATCAGACACTTAACCGACTGTACCCACCCAAGCACCCCTTGTGACTTTTTAGTTCCATTGCCACTACTGCCACCACAGACAAAGGATTATGAGAAACCAGATCTATTACTGTCACACCAAATGGTGGGACCAAATAAATTTGAAGGTCCTATAGGAGTGACTGTGTCATATTTTAAAATCAGGATGGGAGTAGGGCTTTGGTCATTTTCTTATCCTAAGTAAGAGTAAGCTCCCTGCTGCCGGAATCTGGCTCAGATTCATGGTCAAAGACCTGGGCTTTGTGGCCTTGAGCTTTCTCCACCTTCACTCCTTTGTTCTGAGCAGTGTGACACTCTGCCTGGGGCCTTCTCAACAAGACAGGTTGCACAGGGGTACACCCAGGGGGTGGGAGAGTAGAACTCTGGGGGGAACCTGGGTAAATGCCCAGCCTGGCCATGCGTGGGTGGGACAGTCCTGAGGCGTGCTCCACAGTTTCTCAGAAAGTTCCTAGAAGGACTGAGTCCCCTTGTGTCCCGCAGCCGCCTCATCTGTGTCCCCTTTGTTGGCTTTCTCACTGTCCTCCCTGCTTCTACTTCCTGGGATTATTTCCCGGGAAGCCCCCTGCACCTAAACTCTTGCCTAAGAGTCCGCATCAGGATGATCTGAAGAAAATAAAGACATTCTTATTTCCTTTATTTTGCTAAGCTGTGCTGGAAACTCACCTTCCAGGGGCAAAGCCGAGGGTGCTGGATGGGTGCCCGAGTCATGGGGAGTGTGAGTGTCAGGAGGACCCTGAAGAATGCCGAGGACATAAGCTGGATCAGCCGGTGAGAAGCCTGGCTAATGTCAACAGATTCCATGATGACAGTTATTAAGAGAAGATAGGCATAAATGTTGCCCTTGCTCCATTTTCCTGCATGGGAACTCCTCAGGGTGCTCCAGGGGCTGAATGCCAACCATGGCTGTGGCTTCCTGCACCCTTACCATTGCCTGTACAGGGAGGCACACTGGGCAGGATCTCTCTCAGTCCGGCAGAACTAGAAAATTCCCCCCCAACACTGCCAGCACCAGCAATGAGAAGGTTTGTCTATCTGCTTATTGTTTTTAAAGAGATTTACAGGATGAGAACATTGCTTCTCCAGCTAATGCACACACTTGTCAAGCAAAGAAGAACACCAACAGCCAGGCATTAGAAATGCAGCAGATCATAAAAACTCTGACTTTCAGTGGGACTTGAAGCCCTTGCAAGGGGAGAACTCACCACACAGAATCTAGATGCCAGGAGTCCCGTGTCGAGGGCGTGAGAGCTGAGTGAGGGGCGGCAGCAGCAGAATCCGTGAGCCATGCCCACTGTTCCAACATGCTAGTGACCGGGTGCTAACCCTGGAAAGCACACCGAAATTCGCTTTTCTTTTTGTTGCTCAGTTGTTGGCTATACCTGTGCTTATTAAAAAATAAGCAGACGAAACAGGGTAGTTTGTCCCAATTAATCCTTTCGCCGATTCTACAGATAGACAGTTTAGAAGCTCCTCCTCACTCCTCCCTTCTAGCGTGGGAATAACCTTTGACGAGCTTTGCCTCCATTCAGGCCCTTTTAAAGAATCTTACTGAACCAGGGTAAACCCAAGTGACAATGACTGTCAAGATCCTGGGACCTCAAGGGGTCCAAGCTCCAGGTAAACAGCCACTCTTAAGTTATAGTGTTTTAGACCAATAGAGGATACTTGGGGTTCAAGCTCTCAGAAGTTAAACATATTAAAATTAATCGATAAGTGACCAACCACATGTAGAGAAAACAGGGAGAAAGGGACATGTTCTTTATCGCTGGGAAATTTCTTAATGCTGTAAAAGATGAGTAACTGCACTAGAGGAAATTGGTTAATAAAATAAAAATATCAATGCAGTGAAACTTCAGAGTCAGAGAAACCTAGGCTCAAACCAAGCTCTGCCACATAGCAGCCGTGTTCCTTGTGCAATTTACTTACATGGGGCTTCTTTTGAGCTGAAGAGTTGGAACAGTGAGGCACTTGCCAGGCTTTGCTACACTGCTCCCTTATCCACTTGCCACTTTGTTTATGTTAACTCCCTGCCTCCTTCATATGCTTGCCAAATACTATGATATACTCTTTCAGTTTCCTCTCTCCTCATTATTACCTAGATGTGCTTTTCCTATTTCATTATGAGCTTTAAAAATAAACACCAGATCACTAAAGGATGACTACTATACGAGGTACCTAGAGTAGTCAAATTCACGGAGACAGAAAGTAAAGTGGCGGTTGCCAGGGGCTGGGGGAAGGAGGAGTGGGGGAGTTCGTGTTTAATGGGTATAGGATTTCAGTTTTGCAAGATGAAAAATGCTCTGGTGATGGGTGGTGGTTGCAAAGCAATATGAATGTACTAAATGCCACTGAACTGTACACTTAAATAGTGTTAAAAGGGTAAATTTTATGTGATGTATGTTTTATCATAATTTTATAACTAGTAAAGAAAAGAAATAAACACCGGACTCACTCCCATGATATTTACCTATAAGATTTAGCAGAATGGAATTATTTGTCACATCCAGACCCACCTTAACATTGTTTTCTAGAAGGAATCGAGGTGGCGAAATCCACACCTGCCACACACTGCCCCTGACCCCCAGACAAGGAGGCTATATGCAATACCCAGCAGAGGGCAGAAGAGAGTCACGATGGCAATTCCCCCTGAATTTTGCTTTTATGATCCTTCTTGCATCTTCTCTAATTTGCTGTCTTAATTAAATGCCATCTTTAAAAATGAACGTCTTCCTAAGATGGCCACATTAGAGGACAGAGGATAAACAACTCTCCCACTGCGTATCTTGGTTAAATTATCACATCATTTAAATGATCACATGAAAATATTTGCTCCGTGCTGGGTTTTCTGGTGGTAACAGGGTTTCAACTTGGCTAGTCTTTTTTGTTTTATTTTGGTTGTATATTATTTACCCACATCATTTTGCAAAGTGCTCTATGAATACTCGTATTGATGTTCCCACAAAAGGGCACTCAGGACTGCACTAAGTCTCAGCAGAAACCCTATTGAAACACTATTATAAAACTGACGGGCTTTGGGTTTGTAGGTGTTTTCCTTCCACCAGCTGAGCTACATTGCCGTAACCAAATATCATAAAAGTGCTACATTGCCAAATATCAAAAAGGAAAATACCTTTCCTTCCCTTCATTTCCCACAACATATTTTCCAGTTATCCTTTATGCCCTATAATTACTTGGAGGAGTTTGCTTTTTGGCTTAAAAGCCTGTTGCCGTTTTATTATTTGAGAACACCAAGGGAATCATTTTCAAGCAAGAGAGCAGCGTTTTCATGACAAGGGTTTTCTCTTCTCTCTTGAAGGAAGCCAGACCCTTTGCTGTCACAGTTAAGGCTGCGGATTGTTTTCTGACTTCTGGTTTCAAACAGCCTGGGAGCAGCATGGATGACATATGGATTCACGAGGAAGGTTTTGGTTGATGGCACTGAGCAGCAGCTCTCTTCGCCTTTTCCCTTGGCTGCTGCTCGGCATCATGTTAAAGCAGGGGCGGCAGCAGTATCTGCCCAGGCAGTTCTGGTTCTTCCATTTATCCAAAGAATTTGGATGCAGATAGTCTTTCTCTTGCAAGCATCGAATAGGATGCAGGTTCCAAATAGCCATTATTATTTCACCTGCCTTGAAATGGGAATTGTAAGCACTCTGATAAATGATTTGAAAGACTGTCTAATTTCCGTAACTACCTCTGTCGGCTGTTAACTTGCAATTTTGTAACATCTAAAATATTCTGAAATTCCTCTGTGCATACCCGAGTGAGCTGACAGCCAAGTGTCCCCTGCATCACTTCTGCCAAAAAAAGGAAGGAAGGAAGGAAGGAAGGAAGGAAGGAAGGAAGGAAGGAAGGAAAGAAGGAAAGAAGGAAAAGAAAGGGAAGGGAAGGGAGTAAAAGGAACTATTTTTCTCTTTCTCTGGCGGTGAAAGAATACTGCACTCAATGAGACCAGCATGTGTGAACAATGACTCTTTTTCCATAGAAAAAGAAATAACAGGGGAGTCCATCACAATACACACTAGGTTGGGCTTAATTAATTTAATGTCTATTTCCAGAACGCTTCCTTTTCCTTTCTCAGAATCAAGGTGAGGGAAGAATGGGAGGGAACAAAGATGGGAAGCTGGGAGATTGAAAAAGAACAACAACACGACTCAGGAGCCCAGTGTTGTTTGAGAGGCTGAAAACCCTCTGAGTTGATGAACCATGTGTTGTGTATTATGTGAATAGTTGTTGCAACATAAAGATAGCTTGAGGTCATCTCTAAGCTCACCCTGCTGTACATGGTGATCAGCCGGTTTATTATAAGCTTCAGGAAAGCCAGCTTTCAAGAGGAGTCCGCCACATTCAGGAGCTCTGTAAGAGTTACTTTCATAACCTCAAATCCAGAATTTCCATGAGGACACTCTAAACAAACTGTATAGACTAAATAAACATCGTTGTGGGGAAGGGAGGGCTCCAACGTGGAAATCATGGCGACACATGCATTGGCAGGAGTTGCATGCTACGGTAAATTAAAATGTAAACAGCTCTCCTTGATAGAAAATCCCATATGGGAAATGGAAGCCAGCTGTAGACTATAGATCACATAAAACACCATGTCTCTGCGCTGAGTAGCAAAGCTGAAGAAGGCAGTCCGGGGGCGCTTGTGTTTATCCAGTCTGCACAGGCGAGGGTGAACGTGATGTGTTGAACTTCATTATAAAAGGTGGGTGCACAGTTCCGCAGAGGAACATTCTACTTCGGCTCAGGTTTACAAGCCAGAATTTGTTTCCTTGTGTCCCAGAGTAGAGATGCCAGCTTCTGACAAGGGATGTGAGAAAGCATCTGAATCCATAATGAGTCTTCCCTATATGCCAGACACTAGAAGAGTTTAATTAAACACTTAAAGAGAAAACCAGAAAAAATACAGAAAATAATTTAACAAGCACTGTCTCCAGATGAACAAATGTCAATATTTTTTTTCTCCTTGCTTCAGATCTTTGTGCAGTTGTACAAAAGAGGCAAAATATTCCAGTTAAGATGGAAGCTCCCTTTGCTCTCCTGAGTCCCATTCTCCTCCCTCCCTCCCTGGGGCAGAGAAGCCGCCACACTGCACTTGGTGAGTATCTTCCTCATGTGGATTATGTGACTGCATTACCTCATTCAGTCCTTCCAGCAACTCTTAGAAAAGAATATTATCCCCATGTTACAGATGAGGAAACTGAGACCTAAGGAGATCAGTATTTGCCCACAGTCACACGGCAAGTAGGGAAAAGAGCTGAGTCTCAAATCCAGGTTGCTCTTATTCAGAACTCGTGCCCTTTTTACTGCTTCCCGCATCTGGGGCAGCTGGTCTTCTTTCTCGTGCCACCTGAAGACTGTAGGAATTCTTCCCAGCTGAATCATTTCGCCTCTGTGGATCTTGATTCTTTTTTTTTTTTTTAAAGATTTTATTTATTTATTCGACAGAGATAGAGACAGCCAGCGAGAGAGGGAACACAAGCAGGGGGAGTGGGAGAGGAAGAAGCAGGCTCATAGTGGAGGAGCCTGACGTGGGGCTCGATCCCGTAACGCTGGGATCACGCCCTGAGCCGAAGGCAGACGCTTAACCGCTGTGCCACCCAGGCGCCCCTGGATCTTGATTCTTAAGCTTTACTTTCTGATTTCTTAATGGAATCATTTTTAGATTTTTGCCTTTTTGTAAAGCCTAAACATGAATCCAACCAGAGAGGGATAAAATAGAAGAATTACACTATCTTACGACATGCATTTGGGCATCCTATCTGTTTTTAAATATACCACTGGTTCATGATTACCTTCCTGAGGGCCAACAGTGTATCGCATATTTCACTAGTCCCCTGCCATTAGGGCAGCTATCTGTAAAGCAGTTTTTAAAACCCTCCATGGGTACTTATTATAGCTGTAACACTCAAGAAAAGCTTCCAGAGAAAGGTGGGACAAAAGCAAAGTACAACTTAGATTCAACCTATAGTAGATAGGCTACTATACAAATAGAAAGAAAATGCTTTTGTAAAGCAATTTGATAATATGTATCATGAACCACAAAATTATCCATAATGTTTGACTCTAAGAACTACATTCTGAGAATCTATCCTAAAGAAGTAACCCAAATAGTTGGAAAAGCAACATTCAAAACACTTCTAGTTATGTTATTTATTGAAGTCTGGAAGTGACCCAACGGTCCAACAAATGCTGTTAGATGTACCGTAGAAGGACCCGTTGACTGAATCATGTATTGTCATTAAATTGATAATCTTAAAGAAAAGCAAGGCACCCATCCTCACTTTGCTAATTAGTTGTGTTAAATTTGCCAAGCCGGTTAATCATTCTGATTTTCAAACTTTTCATTTGCAATATACAAAATACTGACATCTACATTAAAGATATGAGAAAATTGGATGGGCTAAACATGAAATAACTTATCCCACTTACTGGCACCGCATAGTACCCAATAAATTGTATCTAATAGAATGATTATCTATGAAAAAGGTGTAGATTTATTGCAATTACTACAAAATAGGTCAGTAAAAGAGACCGGATTCAAATATGTAAGAAGATAAACTAATTTATGTTACACATTTTTTGTTACAATGAAAAATTAGAAGTATCTGATTTGGGATAATGGTATAGGAGAGGCAATATTTTTATTCTACCCTCTTAGGTTCACGTCTTGGACCCTGCAAATTAAATATAAACTTAACACGTTGACAGGGAAACAACCAAAGCTTCTTTATATGCATATGGAAATACACAAAAGAAGTGGCTTTCTGAACAGTGAAGATGGGAGTTTATGCCATACCTAACTTAATGTGGGAGAGGGGGGAGGAGAAGAAAAGGCTTCTATGGGAGGAGCAAATGGATTTCTAGAACAAGTAAGAAAGTTTGTGATAATGTTTAGGCAAGTCAGACTGGCATTGGCCTTTTTCTTCACAGCCGTTAAGAATCCCCTCTCCAGGGGCGCCTGGGTGGCTCAGTCGTTAAGCATCTGCCTTCGGCTCAGGGCGTGATCCCGGCGTTCTGGGATCGAGCCCCACATCAGGCTCCCTGCTCCGCTGGAGCCTGCTTCTTCCTCTCCCACTCCCCCTGCTTGTGTTTCCTCTCTTGCTGGCTGTCTCTCTCTCTGTCAAATAAATAAATAAAAATCTTAACAAAAAAAAGAATCCCCTCTCCAGCCCCACTCCCAGAAATTTCTGTAAAGGAAGGCTTTTTGCTGCATCTATTAAATCTCAAATGTCTTTTGCTTTAAAATAATCTTTATATTAATTCTGGGGGGGCTAAAGGAGTCTCCACGTTGGCATTAAAACACCATCCCCCCTTATATATTAAACAAACTTGCTGTAATATTGTTAGGCAGATTTTATAAAGTTTTAAAATAAAGCGGTATTTTCTAGGCTGTTACTTGTGTAATCTGTGACAAAGGAAACTTTCCAATACAGGAGAAAAAAGTACAATCTATATTCAGAGACCATTGCAATGGTAGAAAGAGCCCTGGACTGGCAGCCAAAGGACCTCTGGTCACATGATAGGAACAGGGTTCACCTCCAGTGTTCTACCATCCAATGGACTGGAACCTGCTGGTCCTCAGTTTCCTCACCTAGAAAGTAAGGATGATAATAATGTCTAATTCACAGATTTCTTAAAAAGAACTGAATAAGATCTGTGTAGTTTGAAAGGTCATTACATTAATAAAGACTCATTTGTATTATATTATAATATTTTAATACATATGATCTTATAAATAAGGTGATATTTTATTCATTTAATGAATAAGAGAAGAGGGATGGTGATTAAACCTGAAACTTAAAGGATATATATGTATTCACCTTCAGGGAATGGCAAGCTGACATTCACCCTTAGGCGTTCTGTGGTTATAGCTTACGTCAATGCTGTTGTTTTAAAGACGAACTTGTTTTTTTAAAACTGGAGTTAAGTAAGGGCTAGAGACCTTACTGAAATAAAACAGTAGCTACTTAAGGATGACCTTGAGCACCATGACCTTGCAAAATGAGACTGTTATTAGAGAACATTGCGCTGGATATTTTGGCCTTGTTATTTTCACAGCTCAAACCAGAAATGCCAGCCTCTTAATCCACTGGAGTCACTGATGTATTTATGAACAGAAACTGGCTGACAGTGGGTTCAGTTTTGCTTGGGCAATCATCAGTTAGACATGGGATTTATCTGCTAATTTAACCAATATTTCCTAATATAGCCCCCTCCCCCAAACTATCTATTATAAAGAATTTTCCCCAAACCTTACAGCCTTACCTGGAAAAAACAGTTGAGCCATCCATCAATGTAACTATTAGTATTAACTTTAGAATTGTCCTAACAAGGTCCAAATGAATATAAACATTGGAATAAAATACACTATGCACAGTGATTCTTTTATAATATGCTTCTAAAAATTAAGCTTTTCATGTGGAAATTATCAAATAAATAGCTGTGCTCATTTCTACAGAGATAAATAGCTCCAAGATTTCATTATTTGTTACAAATTTTCAAAAGAATTGGTTAAAACTCATATCTGGCTAACAGCCTGACACAGCCTCTCCTATTTTCCGCCAAAATACATACAAAGGGTTTTTTTTTTTCTTTTAATGACAGTCATAATATACATTTTTTTTAAAAGGACTATTGCCAGAATCTGGGAGAAATTTTTCTAACTCCAAAGTCAAATGATAGACAAAGGCAAGTGACCAGTTGGTGCTTTACCTCTGATAATAATGGAGGCTTTCATTCTGAAATATGGACAGATATCCCTCATCCTTTCCCAGCTTCATCCTCTGATTCAGACTCTGCCATGCAGCCTCTGTTCTAATGCCTGGGTAGACATTTTTAAGACAACCAGAAGACCAGTCAACCGTTCCCCAGAGCACCTGTCCTTTCTCCACATTGTCAGAAACTGTGCCCCCCCAGAACGACGGGAGTCCATTACATCCTGGGCATCTCCACTTACTGATGTGCTGGAGAAATAAAGACAAAGGACCCGCATTGGTAACAGGACATGCTAGGGACTGTAAGTTTTTAACTTTCTTCATTTGCTCAGAGTATCAGGCCATCTCAAGCCTGTAGAAGTGCGCTAAATGAAAGGTCACTAAAGCCTAAGAAGTCCGTCCTAAACCTATATGAAACGTGGTGAACAACTATATAGATGCAGCATAGGGCCACGGGCAGCCATGTCTACCGTGTTAACAATCTCCAAGCCACTATTTATTTGAGGATGTGTAATACAAGTTGTGTGGAGGTAGCTTATAAAAAAAATGCAGATAAGAGAAAGAAAGTATCTTAAATACTCAAAGAAATCACTAATTCCTGAAACTATTTTACTGCAGGAACCAATAAAAGTCATTTTGGATTCTCTGTCATCTTCACTAGCACTACAATACTTGGGTTCAAATCTGGCTTCTCTATCACCTTGGGCAAATTACTTAATCACTCTGATGTTCATTTATCTGTGAGTGAAATACAGAGGTAAAAAGTCGTAAAATTCTTACAGGGCTGTAGTAAGAATTGCATGGCATCATGTAAGTGAAATGCTTGAATGCTTAGAAAATGGAGACGACAGCCGTGGTTGTAGCAGAGAGGAGGTGGTGGGGGTGATGGTATTTTCAGCGAAACAGGGACCGTCAAACACACAGCTTTATACAAAGCTACCTGTGCTAAAAATAAAGGCTCCAGTAGGTAGATGATGAGTTACTAAATTGCTCTCCAGAGATGAGTGAGAGTCGGCTTCCCAATAACACAACCTCTTAAGTACAGGGTAACGTTATTTTTTTAATTTTATAGACAACAATGGAATTTCTTTGCTGTTTTAATCTATATCACCTCTTAACATTTTTTTTAAAGATGTTGTTTTTAAGTAATCTCTACACCCAACATGGGGCTCAAACTCCCAACCCTGAGATCAAGAATCACATGCCCCTCCAACTGAGCCAGCCAGGAGCCCCCAGTCATTATTACTCCTTAAATCAGTACATGTTTAATGACTGTACTTTCTCCTTCATGAAATCCCTCTTTGTATCCATAGCCGATTCTTCTATTGGGTTCTTGTTCTATTTCATTAGTAACCATTTTAACATATTAAATACAGTATCTATTTTTAATAGATACTGAAAATATTTTTTACCATTTTCTTTTACTTTTGCTTATAGCTTTTTAAAAGTACAAAAGTTTTTAGATTTTTTAAAAAAGATTTTAATTATTTGAGAGAGAGAGAGAGAGAGAGTGCAAGCGCACATGAGCGGGGAGAGGGGCGGAGGGAGAAGGAGAACCAGACTCCAGGCGGAGGAGGGGAGCCTGATATAGGGTTGGATCCCAGGACCCTGAGCTGAAGGCAGCCACTAAACTGACTGAGCCACCCAGGCACCCCAAAAGTTTTTAGATTTTAGATAACATCTGCGGTCCTTCCTTACCTTTACATTTCATCTCGAATTTATGTTTAAATACCTTGTGAGGAAGAATACTTTGTGACAAATAGCCATCTAATTTCAATTCTGTTTACTAACCAATTCATCCCTGATCTTACTGAGCCTCTGTTGTCTCATCCGTAAACTGGGAATAAGAACAGCTCTAGTTCATAGGCCTGTTATGAGTATAAAATGTTCTGATATTCTCACTTCAATGTCTGAAACCCAGTAGACGGTGAGTGTGTTAGCTATTGTCCGTACGTCATTATTATAACTAATTCTTTTCTGTATTATTTCAATCTTTTTAATTAGCATATACTTCTTTTAAAATCATAAAACCACAAAAATATTTATTTATATTTATTATGTACCTACTGTGTTCCAGGTCCTGATTTCACAACAGCATGAATGTACTGAATGTCATTGAATTCTGCACTTTAAAATGGTAATAACGGTAAAACACACGTAAAATAAAATTCGCCACTTCCACAGTTTCTGAAGTGCATAATTCAGTGACATTAAGCACATTCACTCTGGTGTGCAATCATCCCCACTATCGAGGTCCCAAACATTCTCATCAGCCCAAAGGGAAACCTTGTACCCATTAAGCAATCATCCCTCATTCCCCTTTCTTCCAGGGCCTAGAAGTCACTAATCTGCCTTCTGTCCCTATTATCCTGTTCTGGATCTTTCCTATAAGTGGAATCATTCAATATGTGGCCTTTTGTGTCCGGCTTCTTCATTTAATACCATCTTTTTCAAGGTTCATTCAATACTTTATTCTTTTATATGGCTGAATAATATTCTGTCGTATGAACAAACCACATGTTGTTTATTCAATCATCAGTTGATGGGCATTTGGATTATTTCCACCTTTTGGCTATTGTGGCTAGAACTGGTATGAACATGTGTGTACATGCGTTTGTTTGAGTATGTGTTCTCAGTTCTTTGGGGGTATACATAGAAGGGAGATTGCTAGGTCATATGAAATTCTATGTTTAACTTTTTGAAGATCCAAAGTCTATTTTTAAGTAAAGAAATTGATTGCATAATAATATGAAAGCAGTAGAGAATAATGGAGCCAGACAATTGGAGTTTGAATCCTGGACCCACCATTTGCTAGTTTTGTCATGTTAGGAAACGTACCTCTCTATGGCCCCATTTCCTCATCTGTCATTTGGCATAATAATAATCCCTATCCCCTTGAGTTGTGAAAATTTAGGGAATTAATATATGTAGTATAATTAGAACAGTGCTATAGGCACGTGTTGTTACCTATTATTATTTTGATCTGATCCCATTTATGTGTGTGTATGTAAGACTACATGCATAATTCTTTGCATCAAACAATTAAGACTGGTTACCTGTCAGAAGTAGATCTGAAGGATAAATGATAGGATCATGTCTTCTTTTATTTTGTTTGTGTATTTTCTTTCTGTAATGAGCATGTATTTGTTTTCACATATTTTTTTAGCTAATGAGGTTTTCTGTTTAAGATGCATTGTGACCCACTCAGTCACTCGCTCAAAACCCTCCAATGATCCTATAGCAAGAGTTCCCAAAGGCCTTCGTGCTGACTGGCCACATCAAGTCATCTGAAGAGCTTATCAGAAACACAATTCCCCCATCTAACCTGGCCCTACTGGATGACAATTTCTGGTTAGTTCTGACGTGCCGAGATGTTTGAGAACCGCTGTGTCCAAACTCCTTCCAGGACCTGGCCTCTTCCTACCTGCAGGTTCAGCTTCCCCTTTTCCTTCCTAATAAACAGGAACTCCCACCTGTTATAGGGCAGGCCCTTCTATGCCCAGAGCTGTCCTTTGCTTAGAGCACATGCCCCACCTCACTCCAATTCTCTGAATTACTTATCCCTATTTATGCTTCAGTATTCCACCCAAGCATTGTCTCCTTCAAGACCTATTGTCTATCAAATGAAATAAGTCCAGCAAATGAACAATTTCCACTTCCGTGATCTCCCAGACCATTCTGTAACTGTAGCTCAATCACATCTTCTCTGCATTATGCTCAAACTATCTCCTCCATGTCTGCTTCTGCTCCCACCCAGCTGAGATCTTGAGAACAGAGCCCATATTCTGTGTAGCAATTCTCCACTCTAGATTCACCATGAAATGATGATTTCTGTTTTATGGTGGCTAGTTTAAAATATGTTTTTTAAACACTATTCTCACATTAACAGTAACTATGTAATAAATTACAGAGCACTGAACAATGGTCCAGTTTTTCCAAATTTGCATTTACTATACGCATGCACAATATTTACATGTATGTGTGTAAAATACTTCTGTGTTAAAATAACTTATGAAGCCAACATTTCCCAACAGTTAGTTCCTAGAAACACTTGTTTCATGAGCTACTCAGTGAAAAAAGGGTAAATGAATTTAAATATGCTGAAATATCCTACTCTATGAATGTTGCTGACATTGTTGCATACGATGGTTCTAAGAGTTATTTGATTGTGATGCCACTTTGTCAAGTACACTTACAAACCTTCAGAGTAAGTAGAGGTCTGTGGACACACATTTTGAAAAATGCTGAGTGACTTATTCCAACCAGTCCTTCTGTGAAGGTGGCAGTCAGGACAGACACAGATGTCATGGCACAGAGAGACGATTTTTGTTGGCATGGCTATACTCTTACTATAGCACAGCCAGAAGCAACAGACACATTCCAAGTATATTCTGTTGGGTGACTGTTCACTTCACCCTTTCCACTCCTAAGGATTCTACTCTGCTTTCACAGGCAGTCCTTTTAATTCAGTGAATAATGTTTTCCCCTTTTGGGGCATGTGTAAATGGATTGCCAACTGTTTTAAAAACCACCAATTTACAGCCACTCTGGAAAACAGTGTGGAGGTCCCTTAAAAAGTTAAAAATAGAGCTACCCTGTGACCCAGCCATTGTACTACTGGGTGTTTACCGCAAAGATACAGACGTAGTGAAGAGAAGGGCCACATGCACCCCAATGTTCATAGCAGCATTGTCCACAATAGCTAAATCGTGGAAGGAGCCGAGATGCCCTTCAACAGATGACTGGATTAAGAAGTTGTGGTACATATATACAATGGAATGTTGCTCAGCCATCAGAAAGAACGATTTCTCAACATTTGCTGCAACATGGACGGCACTGGAGGAGATAATGCTAAGTGAAATAAGTCAAGCAGAGAAAGACAACTATCATATGATTTCTCTCATCTATGGAACATAAGAACTAGGATGATGGGTAGGGGAAGAAAGGGATAAAGAAAGGGGGGGTAATCAGAAGGGGGAATGAAACATGAGAGACTATGGACTATGAGAAACAAACTGAGGGCCTCATAGGGGAAGGGGGTGGGGGAATGGGATAGGCTGGTGATGGGTAGTAACGAGGGCACGTATTGCATGGTGCTCTAGGTGTTATACGCAACTAATGAGTCATCGAACTTTATATCAGAAACCGGGGATGTACTGTATAGTGACTAACATAATATAATAAAAAATCATTAAAAAAAAAAAAACCACCAATCTGTGACGAGAGTCAGGCTCTGGGCAACAGTTAACTGAGACAACTTGTGAAATGATTATACCTTACAAATAGGAGGGAAGAAAGGAGGGGGGTTCTAATTTCTTTATAATATATTTACTTTTAATATCATGTGTATGATATATATTTGTTTACAGTATCATATTTATCATATTTTCCCATTTAGGTTTTTTTTTAAATTAAGGCATAGTTTGGGGAAGTATGTACCAATATGTACTCCTAATTTACAATTTTGGGTGAAACAAGGACAGAACTTAGCTTCTCCTATTTTATTCATGAAATCTTAGCACAGGAAATGCTATACTATCCATTTATGTTTGTGGCTTCGTATTCAGCACAAAATTAAGTTTTCTGCCTGGTGTCATTTGTCAAGTAAGCTTTTTAAGGCAGTAATTTTCCTGTATCCCTTATAAAGGCAGACTGTTTTTAAAACCAAAATGTGCCACGTTATTCAACAAATTATCGTTAAGGAGAAGGAACAACACGAGAGCTGGGAATTATAATGCTGACCAAGTGCAGAGCAAATAATTTTTTTTGACCAGCATCTTATCTCAAATGCAAAGACTCAAATATCAACTTTGGTAATAATTCAGAAGGTTAACTAACGTTCTGGCCTAAATCTGAAATAAGCATAACTACATTATACACAAAATTGTACATGTGTTGTGTACATGTACTTTTGTGTACAAAGGTGCCCAATGTACCATAAAATATACGTGTATCATATACAAAATGATGAAATGCCAGTCTAAATATTTAAGAAATTTTGACTCTGAACAAAATATTTGTTCCAACAATAAATAATTTTAAATATTTGATATCATATATAATTGCTAAATGCTTAAGATTTAATGGTGCCTTCAAGAAATTATAGGGAGTCCATCTGTCATTGAAATGCTGGATGGAAAAGTCTGGTTGCTAAATCTCTACCTAAAGTCATAGAAGCATTCAAATCATTTTGCGTTTTCAAAGGAACGTGCAATTACCTCTCTTCACACTAGGTGGTGTAGTCAAGACCAAAAAAAGCTATCAAATGGATGAATACATTTGATTTAGCAAGGTCAAAACTAAAAAGCTTCTGCACAGCCAAGGAAACAGTCAAAAAAACTAAGAGGCAGCCCACGGAATGGGAAAAGATATTTGCAAATGACACTACAGATAAAAGACTGGTATCCAAGATCTACAAAGAACTTCTCAAACTCAATACACGAGAAACAAATAAACAAATCATAAAATGGGCAGAAGATATGAGCAGACACTTTTCCAATGAAGATATACAGATGGCTAACAGACATATGAAAAAATGTTCAAAATCATTAGCCATCAGGGAAATTCAAATCAAAACCACACTGAGATACCACCTTACGCCAGTTAGAATGGCAAAAATTGACAAGGCAGGAAACAATTGCTGGAGAGGATGTGGAGAAAGGGGATCCCTCCTACATTGTTGGTGGGAATGCAAGTTGGTACAGCCACTCTGGAAAACAGTGTGGAGGTCCCTTAAAAAGTTAAAAATTGAGCTACCCTATGATCCAGCCATTGCACTACTGGGTATTTACCCCAAAGATACAGACGTAGTGAAGAGAAGGGCCGTATGCACCCCAATGTTCATAGCAGCATTGTCCACAATAGCTAAATTGTGGAAGGAGCCAAGATGCCCTTCAATAGATGACTGGATTAAGAAGATGTGGTCCATATATACAATGGAATGTTGCTCAGCCATCAAAAAGAACGATTTCTCAACATTTGTTGCAACATGGATGGGACTGGAGGAGCTTATGCTAAGTGAAATAAGTCAAGCAGAGAAAGACAATTATCAAATGGTTTCACTCATTTATGGAACTTTGGAATTTATAATAAGAAGTAGGAAGATCGGTAGGAGAAGAAAGGGAAGAAGAAAGGGGGGGTAAACAGAAGGGGGAATGAACCACGAGAGACTATGGACTCTGGGAAACAAACTGAGGGCTTCGGCAGGGGGTGGGGGGGCGGGGAATGGGATAGGATGGTGATGGGTAGCAAGGAGGGCACGTATTGCATGGTGCACTGGGTGTTACATGCAAGTAATGAATCATGGAACTTTACATCAAAACTTTACAGTTAGTCACTGTATGGTGACTAACATAATAAAAAATATTATTAAAAAATAAAAATAAGAAATAAAAATAAAGAGAAGACAATTTTAAACTCGAAAACAGGTGTGTATTTGATTAGAATTCCAGTGTATTTGAGAAAAAACGAAAACAAAAACAAAACAAAACAAAACCACAGACCAAGAAACAGTAAATGAGGAATGGAAATCCTGTTCAAATGGCTCTGGGAATAACAGGACTTCTCAAGGAGTAAGTCACCCACTACCAGGAGTGGCAGTTAAAATGCACATTCCTAGGTCATGCTGCCACACTTCAGAATTACTGCATCAGAATGGTGAGGATGAAGCAGGAACCCGAGTCTGTTTTCCGAACATATACTGGAGTTGATTTTTATGCAAAACTCTGAGAACTGGATTTCGAGTGCACTAAATCTGTCTGGTAGCAAGAAACCCCAGTTGACAAGTTTCTGATGTTCAGAAACTTTTTTTTTTCTGCTTCCTATAGCTCTATCTTGAAGATCAGGGGTTATACCTTTCACTATGAAATCTCCAGGTGAATTTTTGCTAAGTTACTATCACTGCAAGAAAAATCAGAGTGGCAGATTCAGCCCTGTGTGTAATAGAATATTTGGAAAGCAGTTTGAGCTTCATAGAATGGGGAAAATGTATTTTATGGAATGCAATGAAACTGAATCTCTTCTGGGAGGAATGCGTGGTAGTTACATTAGATATTCAAAAGTCGAACCACATTGATCTGCCTTTTGAAGTAATTACATTGATATCTAGAGTTTAAAGAAATGTATTGCTTGTTCCCTGTGGATATTTTCAAAAACCTTTTTTTCTTAAACCAAAGCAGTTTTTTTTTTCTCTAGTTTTAGTGACAAAGGAAAGCATTTTCCTGAAGTGCAGCTAATTATTGTATAGGAATATGCATATGGGTGTGCGTGTGTGTGTGTGTGTGCTTTCCAGAACCTCCTGAAATGAGTTTTCTGTTTTTTATTTTAAATGAGATTTTTTTTTTTTTAGTCAAAATCTTGCTCCTTTAAACTCACTCGTTTTAAGATATTTGTAAATGGACAATATACTAAGAAGAACTTCCCACCATTCTAACTCAAATTGAGTATATTGAATAAAATTTAACCATTTCTTTAAGACTTAGCACAACCCATGGGGTGCCCATCTGGCTCGGTTGATAGAGCATGCAGCTCTTGATCTTGGGGTCATGAGTTTGAGCCCTGTGTTGGGTGTAGAGTTTACTTAAACGGGAAAAAAACCCACTTGGCACAATCTGTGTGAAAATGTGTTCTATACAGTGTTGAGAAGCAGCTGTTTCTTCAGGGCTCATGAGGACTATTCCCCTACAGTACATGAAACCAGGCAACTTTGTTCCTTGAATTTCCACACCTACGTTTTATGGTTTTCTTATTTTTTCACCTTACTTTCAATTGTTATTTCATGTTGCCATCAATACGCCAAAGCAGTAGGAAGGACTCCTTTCTATTTATTTATTTATTTATTTATTTATTCGTTCGTTCGTTCGTTCATTCATTCATTCATTTTGGGGGGGGAGCAGAGGGAGAGAGAGTCTCAAGCCCTCTGTGCTGAACCCAGAGCCCAATGTGGGGCTCCATCTCACGACTCTGAGATCATGACGCGGGCCAAAATCAAGAGTTGAATGCTTAACAGACTGCAGCACCCAGGTGCCCGGGAAGAGTCCTCCTGTGTCTAATCTGCAGAGGTCTTGGAAGGCTGATAGCCACATTTAGTTTTTAGAAATGTGTACAGAGTGAGGAAGACTAGGGGCCCAGCAGAGTGAGGGGAGGCTGCATTTGTAAAGCGGCAGATCTACTCTGGCTATATTTTCTCGTTCTTGATTGTTATCCCAAAAGGTGAAGTTGTAAATGGTTGAATTGTGGATAGTTGAACTCTCTTACTAGTCTTACTAGTCTGTTTTTACTTGTGGTTATAATCATAACATTTAAAGAAAAGCTTTGTGGTTATATAAATCCCCTCAAGTTATATAAATCCCCTTGTTTTATTTTTCATATACTAATAGCATAGTGTATTTTCTTTCTTAACAAAAATGTCTGCATGTGCTTCAGAGTTTTCATTTCTAAACAAGCATATCTGCATTATTCTATGCGCATGGATGTGTATGTGCATATACACAAATATAAATGCAGATATGTGAATTTCAGTTTAATACAGGGCAGAAAAAGGAGCTCATTCTTCCACAGTGGGAAACAATTTCATATGAATCCGTTTTCTTTTGAGTCATTTTCATTGCTTGCTTAATTATCTTTATCAAGGTCACTAAATGGTAGAAATGCCAACAGGAGAAGGAATAAGGGTGCTTTACAAAGGAACAGTAAGGCCAGGACTGTGACTGTTTGTCTGCTCCCTCTGGGGCAGGGTGGGGGAGTTGGTGAACAAAAGCAACAGTTTCCAAGAACAAACAATGGCATTCTCTGTGACCTGGAGCACAGCTGGCAACACTGTATCCTGAAACATCAGCTTCCTCCCTAAGATGCAAGCTAACTTTTCCTGCAGCCGCTTCTACCAGGCCAGCCAGCATCTCAGACACTTTGGACATCCTGCTTTTTCTTTTTGGTTTTAAAAACCATTCCTTATAATGATCATAAAAAATAGCACTTTATTTTTTTTAATTAAAGAACAACTCCAGCAAATTTCTAAACCTCTAAACACATGAGGGCCTAAGGTTCTTTTGTTGAGACCTTTATCTGGAATTGCTATATACTTCCCTGACCCTGAGCTCAATGAAGGTGAAGACAGGTTCTGCTTTGTTCAACAGGGTCTTCCTGAGTGGCCAGGGCCAGGCATACAGGAGGCCCACAACATTGTTGATCAACTAATTGACTGTAGTTACAGAAAGAAACTTGCCTGTGGGACGAGATTAAATTTAGCCCATACAAGGATAAGTCAGATCAAAACATTAATGTGTTTATGTTTGTGTCTCTTACAGATTTATTTCCTCTTGTTTCTCCTCATAGAGCTTTGAAAACATATTTAAATTTTATGAGGAGCAAACGACATGTCCCACTATGCCATCTCAAATCTTCTTTTCTGAATTCTGGTTTCATCTTAATTGTAGAAAAAGTAAACACAGGAAAGTATATTTTTAAAAATACCCATAATCGCACTGCCCAGGAACAATAGTCACTCACATCGTTGTTGTTTCCTTCATATTTTTCTGTATTTATGTCTTTAATTTATATCTGTGTTCACGTAATTGAGGTGGCGTAAATATAATTTCGTTTCTGCTTGTTTCATGTTCTTTCACAAGCATATGCCAGTCATTAAAACCTCTTTAAAAAAAATAAGTTTAATAGTCATGTTGTGTTCCGCCACAGACAGATGCCGTGTAATCAAGTTAGATTCATTTCTCTATTGTTGAACACTTAGACCATTTGGAATATTTTATCTTTATGACCATCTAAAAAGAGTGTTTGTGCATATCACGTGCACATAATGTTTGCGCGTAACAGATTACTTTCTTGGAACAGTTTCCTAAAAATAGACTTGACTATTTTTAAGGCCTTTGATTAAGTATTACCATATTGCTTTTGGGTTTATTATAATTTGTGGATTAAACTTCTACCAGCAGTGACTAGGACTGTCATAGTAGCTCATAGCAGCTACCTCTTTTTTTTTTTTTTTTTTTTTGGCTTGTGTGCCAGACACTGTGCTAAATGCTTTATGTGTGTTATCTCATTTAACTGTAACCATAGCGATATGAAGTAGGTATTATTTTATGCCTATTTATAGATGAGAGACTTTTCCAACGTCATATAACCAGATTTGGGAACCAGATGATCCAACTTCAGAGCTCTGGCCCTCACTCTACTGAAGGAATCTGTACCAACGTTGAAAGGTAATGCTGTAGATCCAGTATTTTAATTCCTTGCTAATTTCATGAAAGAAAAGACAACATGTTGTTGTTGTTTCTAAGGTTCATTATTTTAATATTAGCAACTTTATGTGCTCTCTTATTACAGTAACTAGCAGTTAAATTTCTTCCTGTGTGAATTGTCTCTATCATTCGCTACTCAGTGACTCTTCTCCCTTTTTAAAAATATAAACTTTTTGAATATTAAAAATATTCTGGTTTTTCTGTGCCTGTTGATGGCTAAATATTGCTCCTGTGTGGCATACGATTGTATTCGATGTTTGAACTTGTGAAAATTCTTTGTTTTTAAGAAGTCAAATATATTATTTCTCGTTGTGATTCCTTTCATGGCTGATTTTATGCTCTGAAAGTATTCCATATCCACATATCAGATATTAACTTAATTTTTCTTTAAAAACTCTACACTTTCCTTATGTGGATCAACTGCTCTGTTTACCTAGAAAGTCTTGCTGGTAGCCGCAGGTTTCTTCTATTTGTCTGAGACTGGCACTGTTAGAATCCAAGTGGAAACAAATATTTTCTAATATTTCCAGTACTCTAAAAACACAATTCACAGAAATTTGAAGGCAGCAAATTTGTCTGTTCCCTCTCCCCAGAAGAGAAAAACCAACAGAGCATAGATACACATTGCTAGTGATGATGATTTAATACAGAGGATTGGGTTTTGGTCCTGGGCATTCTGCTTTGGTGGCACCAACACAAGTTTCCTTTTCTAGCACTGTAATTCACGTGCACTGGCTCTCGGTATAAGGAGTCAGAAGACTAGAATGACTCGAGAAGTGTCGGTTTTTGAGACATAAGCCCTAAAAGGACATCTTTCCAATCACAGATATCTGCCTTTTGTGCTAAATCACTGTGGAGCAGTCTTTGTTTACAAAGCATCACACTCTCTGGCGACAACACCTCATAACGCCACAATTAAGACGCCTTTCATTTTCCCAACACTATTTGCAGATAGTGCTTCACCCAAAAACTTCGAGATTTTTTTCATTCTACTAATTTATGCTGACATAAATGGGAGTATAATACTCTGTTTAAAAAGAACCATAAACATATTTTGGGAATACACTGTAAAATCTGAAGCCTAAAATGATTTACATGCAATTGCCAGTGATGTATTAATTAACAATCAACTAAAGTAGTGCTGATGTTGAAAGGGTAGATTTGCTATTGGTTCCTAAACTCCTTGAACTGCCAGGAAAAGAAAACCTACAATTAGAAGCAAGACGTAGGCAACCATGGTAACAGATCTACTTTTCACAACAAATAAATATTTTTCAAAACCAATTAATGTCCCTTAATGTTTGACTAATTGTTACAAGCACTTCCATGATATCTGTTACATTTTTGAAGAAATGATGTCCACATAACCATGGATCTAGATTCATTAACTTTAAATTAGTTATATGGACCTAGGTTATATTAACATTAGACTTGAAAGCCCTGTGACTGTGTTTTGATCCAATTTCAGACTATTTTATTACGCACATACCTTATCAACAATTAATAATCTGGAAGTTATACAGTGACTTATAATGCACGATGGGATATTGAGCAGTTACTATTTGAAAGGAATAACTGCAATGGAAATCCAAATGGTTTTCCAAATATGAGGAGCAGTCAATCTCCTCCAGCTACTTCTCATACCATAAGACTAGAAGATATTTCACAAATTATCTGGACCGGCTTTAAAGAAACTGAATGCAATAAAAATTATTTCCCAGAATACCCTAATCAGAAATGATTATTCAGAAAAACGGCTAAAATTTATTGATCACCTACTCCACGCCTGAGATTTCCAATCAATTGGCATGGATTTCTCAAGTACTATGTCATCTTCATTTTATGCTTAAGAAAACCAAAGCTTGTAAGAGTCAAGTAACTTGTTCAAAGTCAACCTTCTGATAAAGGGCAAGGCTGGAACTTAAACCCGACCTGAGTTCGGGAGCTGAGCTCTTGTCCCCTAAGTAAAAAATAAATGTCATCCGCATTTTGCCAACCCATCCTAGGTACATGAGTATTAAAAAGGCTGGCTTTTCTATTCTTCCTAAGCTTCATTCAGCCAACAAAGTGGTCAAGCTATCTGGGGAATTGGATTCCATAAAAAGATGCCAGACGTGATCCAATTAGCTAAGAACACCTATTTTTAACGGTAACTAAGATTGTTTTTGAAGGTTCCTTATTTTTGAAAGCCCCTCATTGTGAATAATGTACCACCTTTTGCATAGAATCTTTTCTGTGGCAACAGAGATCAAAAAAGCCTGGAATGGCTTTTAATAGGATCCTTCTTTTTTGGGACACACGGAATGTCCCTGTGTGACTAATTTATAGCCATTCTTTAAGTAAATAAGTAAGTTTGGACCAAAACTCTGAATACTAAGTACACATTTGAGGCTTTTTAATGCTTGTTCTCCCTTGCCATGAAAATATTGCCAATTTCCTGATTGTGTTAATGTGCTTTATTATGTAAGATGGTATCATTGGCGAAAGCCGAGTAGTGGGAACATGGGACCTCTCTGTACTATTTTTGCAGCTCCTCATGTGTCTATACTTTCAAAATAAAAAAAGTTTTAAACTATTGCCAAATTTCCATCTTGCTAGGGAAATGAACTGCTGGGTTTTGCAGCTGGTAACTTTCATCCAATTAAAGTTCCTCTTGGGGTCTTGGTCATCGATATGAAGAAGCACTGATGTGTGAAATGGGCACAATTTGTTATCATACGAGAACCAACAGAGCACATCCATAAGCCTGCATCAGAGGGTCAGCCACATGCCCTTCTCCTGGTATCTAGCTGAGGGCCAGGCTGTTTTCTGAAAAGCCTCATTAGAAATGAACGTCAGCCTATTGAGGAAGAATCTCAACTGCCTCTACTGGCACTAATCTCCCTGCAAAAAGACAGACTCACCAGGTACAGGATGAGTCCCAGACACAGGTCTTCAGTGAGTTGGAAGGAGTTAGCTATGTTCCTTCGCCTGGCTGCTGCCTCTGGATATTTACTTATACATATCAGTGCCAAATCCTGACAAGGACAGATCACAGGAATGCTGGGTTCTGGGAAGGGAACGTGTAAGAGAGAGAAAAGCAGAGCAATCTTGCGCAGGCGAGCAAGGCCAGTCCTGAGCAGAGCTCCGAAATCTTACAGGGCCCCCCTCATTTGGGGGGAACTGCTCGCATGGTCCTCCAGGAGATCTACTCTTTGTAGGCTGCCTTGAGCAACTAGGAACAGTTCCCAAAATAAGACATTGATTTGAAGGATTGGTGGAGGGTAAAAGAAAAAAAGTGAAGATCTGTTCTGAAGGCACCTGCCTGAAAAGCAGTCCCTGCTTTTTCTTTGTTTATGTAGAAAGAGAGGAGGGAGAAGAACCCTGATAGTTAATGAGGCTGATTCTAGAAGTTCATGGAACTCACTTTGGCCCATCCTGCCCAGAAACACTGCCAAAAAAGGAGGTTTGCCCCAGTTGGTATTCAGAAGAACCTGTTCAAGGTGGCATCCGGAATAAGGTTGCAACTTTGAAAAGATGGAGCCCTCCACGCAGCATGAATTCGGAGGTGGAAGAAGATCTGTTAACAGAATTTGGGAAGACAAATGAGGGGGCAGGGAATACAAGGAACTCTCGCACGAGCCATTTCATAGGCTGCCCCGAAACTGCCCATTCGTCTTCTGCCGTCAACCTACCAAAAGCCCTATTGGCGTCCCTGGAAATAGATTGCTAAATAAGCCTAAGCTTTTTTGGTTCATAGAATTGGTGAATCAAAGGGGCAGAAGATTTATCTTATGCCTCCAAAGATCATTTATAACTTGGCTAAGTGGCCCAGGATAAAACCACAATAAAGGTGATTCATGCAGGAAATCCATTCTGTTGAGGCAGAAATGAAAATCCACATTAAATCACAGTCTATTCTGTGCACGGGAGAATTGAAGTGAGCCAAGCTCAGTGGATTCCCAGGCACACTGAAGGCTGAAAACCATTGTTCTTGCAAAATGGGGGAAATGAGACTCCTTTAAAGTGAGAATGCAGCCTCTAGCTCTGAGAGCAGGGAGGTACTCTTGACCGGGGTGAGCAGTTCAGTGGCCCTGCCAAGCGGGTGTCTGGGACTATATTCCCGGATGGCAGCCAGCCTGGGGATCTATTCAATTACTGCAAGTTCCTTGCCAGGAGGTTTTTATCAGCTGCACTATTTATCAAGACAATTGGACCTAGTACAAAACCCACCTTTGCAAATTGCCATGAAAGGACTGTCTATGTGGCTGAATCAAGGATGTCTGCTGCCTCTTGGCTTTTGAGCTCAACTGTAAAGTTACTGCATTTTCTCCTGGCTGGGATCACCTGAAAAATTTGCTTTCCCCTTTCCTTCACCTTTCCTTCTTGGTCTAGAGGTCTCGTGCATTGAGGGATGATGTAAGTGCCAAGAACAAGCTCACGGAATGATCACAGTGGACCCATTATTTTGCATGTGACTTATTATTCTTTGTGTGACATGTAAGTCTTCTCAGCTTCTTTCCCTTCCTACAGCTGCAACCACATTTCTTCCCTTTTTCCTTCTCATATCTATCTGTTCTCACTCTTGGGCATTGGTTATGACCAAGTGAGATGATTTCCAAGCCCACATCCTCACTTTTCAGTGAGAAGTTGACTGATGCTGCATCAGAAGGCCTCAGTTTTATTGTAAATTAACAAAAAATATAGAGTCTTTTTAGTATATTTAATTTGGGATTTTCCTTCTCCACTGGTTCTTTCCTTTACATTAGCCTTTATTCATACAGTAACATTGCATGTGACTTAAAATATAGTTATTCAGTCATTATGGACAATCTCTAATTTAGCAAGTCGATTGACAGCAAGGGAGTCCGAAATGGAGATAATCTACAAGTGCATACAGATCAGGGTGGCACTTGCCATAAATCATTGGTACTCATCTGTTGTCTTTACTGAAAGCTGACAGTGGCCACTGTGACACATTCTAAAGGGTGGTCTAATTTGCATGTTCCGAGCTGTGATACAGGTAGGAATTGCATCCACTATGTATTTAGCAAAGACAAAACCATCAAAGTAAAGCCCCTTCCCTGAAAATAAGTAAAATCTATAACTTGTTACACTCTTATCAAAAGTGCTGGTGTCCGCATAGGTGATAATAAGCTATCTTGTCTATTGACAAAACACTTGAAAACTGGATTTATATGAGAATCATTGGCTTTCTTAGAAAATAATTCATGTCTCTTCTTATGCCTAGAAGGGATGCACTGCAAACATCAGCAATAAAGAAGGCTTATTTTATGGTGAAAGCAATCTGGTAGATTGTAGATAGAACACTAAATTTGTCTGGTCATACAAATCTTATGAGCACGAATTAAAACATACTGAATGCATCAGTTAACCAGGGTTCCTATTGGATTTTTTTTTTTTTTTTTTGTACAAAAACTGTTTCTCTGGGATGCCTGGGTGGCTCAGTTGGTTAACCGTCTGCCTTTGGCTCAGGTCATGTTCCCAGGGTCCTGGGATTGAGCCCCACCTTGGACTCCCTACTCAGTGGGGAGTCTACTTCTCCCTCTCCCTTTCCCTCTGCCCCTCCCCCAGCCATGCTCTCTCTCTCTTTCTCCCTCTCTCTCAAATAAATACAATCTTTCAAAAAAAGTTGTTTCTCATCTCAATACAGGCAGTACTTTGATTCTTTCCCCTTTCAAAGACTAAGGTAACAGGCTGCTGCCCATCAAACTAGATGGAGAGAATTAATTTAATGAAGAGTTTCTATTTAGGAAGAAGCAGTAGGAGGAAAGGGCGACGGTTGGAGCTTCTACCAGGTTGGCTGGTGTTTTACATGCTGGAGAAGCAGCTGGAAATTTGGATGACAGTTTTGAAAGCCCGATGATAAGGAAAAGGTCACTGAAATTGAAATGGTGGGCGGGAAAGTGGAGCAGACCAGGATAATGTGGCAAACCTGAATCATCTCATGCGTGTTAAAGCTTTTAAGGAACTCTTTTCTTTTTGCTTCAAACAGTTTGCTATTCTCTCTAGTGACTACTGTCCCATGAATGGCATAGATTATTTGCCTTTTTTTCCTTCCACCTAAATCAATTCTAAAAGCAATTTTTAAAAGTTCAGTTTATACGATAAAGAATGTTCCCATCAGACCTGAGTCACATTGTGAATGTGTGTCTTTTGCTTTAGTATGTAGTTTTTTTTTTAAGCCAAAGTTGTTCCCAAACTACCTTAGAAACAATGTGTGTATTTACAAAAATAACAAACATTGTAGCTTGGAAAATTCCTTTGGCACAGACAAGAGCCTTCAGCCACAAACGCTCCTGACTTAAAAGCTGAACCAAATAAAACTTGACAGCAAGGCAAAATATTTTATAGGCAAAGTGACATTTTATAATAATGGAATAATAAATGCAGAAAGGAAAATGAACCAAAGTTGAAATATCATCTGAGATCCATTGGATACTAAAGGGATGTGAATCTCATTTAGACTTTTCCTGTTTTTATTACACTAATAATTATGTCTATGACTGACGCACTCTTCAACTTGGAGAACTCTAGTATTTCTAATCACATTGTCACATATCACCAATCACTTGTCTGTATGAGATCTGGACGATGCAATGCAGAAGCCTTGGTAGCATGCTAAAGTGGATGGATACAGAAAGAAAGTGATGGAAAAATCACAGGACCACTTCATCAAACACTTCAATTTGCAACCAAATCAAGCAATGTTTAAATCAACCTGATGAACACAATCCAACCCAAAACGTATCTACAACTTGACATTAAATCAGATTACCAATGGGATTAATAAAGACCAAGGAAGCTTCCTTGCCAATGTCTCATCTTCCACCCTACTACAAAGCTCAGTGCCATCAGTTTAGGAGAATCAGCAAGGGTCTATCAACCACCTTTCTAGTCCATAGGACAATGGTAAAGAGGGTACAAATCATTGATGTTTTAGTCTAGGAAAGGAGAAATAGTCAAGGCTGGTTTTAACACTTGGGGTTAGATTAGGATGAAGAGAGAGCTAGGATTGCAAGGAAAGTTGGCGTGTGGGTCCTCCCCCAGGCCAGGAGATATGCGTCTGCCTTTCTGAAGTGCTGGTCAAATAAATGCACTTTGGGCTCATTCCAAATGGATGGACTCCAGGCTGGGAAAAGCTCATCAGTCCTCGTGTTCATCACACAGAAACAGATATTTCCCGAAAAGAATGACCATGGTGTAATGCTGAAGAAACAAATGAAGGCAATGGGAAACTCACAGTCATCGAATCAGTGGATAAAACAATGATTTTAGCGAATGTATTAATTATTCATTTGACAGACTTATCATTTAACAGTAGTATTAGACATCATTTGACCTACTTTTCCACAGTAATACAAGAAGTGCTAGAGGACGGTTGGAAATGCTGTAAGCATCGTATCTCTGGATATTGCTTTCATTAGGTCTGGAGTGGGTCTAGAAACAGGTTGGTTGGTTTGTTTGTTTGTTTGTTTGTTTGTTTGTTTGTTTTAAACTCCTGAGATGATTCTAAGGATTAGCCAGTTGGGAACCCACTGATCTGAAACAGAGAGTCTCAGTCTCTGTGTTGCCTGGTAGGTCAGAGAGGGAGCAGTGGGGAGAAACCAGAGCTGATGCAGAAAGCATTGGTCATAGCTCCAGTCTCTGTGCCTGTACAGCACAGCTGCTATAGGGTGTGTTGCTGGGGAAGACTCACAACTTTTGCTCCAAACACTATGTTACTGCTTAGAAGCTGTGAGACCAGGAGCAAGTGATTAAACTCCTCCAAGGGATACTTATTACACCTCCTTTCAGAATTGTTAAATGTTCTAAGTGCGATTGTAACAAGGCCTTGTCTGGCGCCCGGTCCATCAACAGGCTTAGTTTCTGTCCTCCTCCCTCGCATATGGTGTAGCCTTTCTTCCCCACCTCCTTTAATGCTAAAAATTGTTTTCATTCTCCACAACCCAATCCCAACCTACACACTGCATGAAAGTTTCTTGACACTTCCCCCACCCCCGCCACCAAGTTCACTGACTTCCCTCCTCTTTGTACTTCCTTGGCCCTTATATTCAGGATCACACAATCTGATACTTAATTTTCCTCCAATTTCTTCACGAGGGCTGCTTTAGTTTTCCTGTCGTAGGTCTCCCTGAGCATTCGGACAATGTTTTCTTCATAGAGGTGCAAAAGAATTATTTGTTGGCTGATCATAAGTACCTGTTGGGCTGCTGCCATAAAAGACCTCTAAAGAGGAGGGGGAAACCTTCAATTTTCTGTCGACATAATGCAGTGGAGACCAGCCAACACTGCTATTGCTTCTTGCAGGCATTAGTATTCTGAAATAATCATCAGAATGCCAGTCTCCTTCCACCCCCACTCACTTATTTTGTTGGAAAAATGCAAAACCTGCATTTTCCATGAACCAGATCTCACTGTATGCACAGAGTGAATGCAGTGTCTGTGTTTAGCATCCCAATGTGATAATTATGCATTATGCTTACTCCATGGCTAAATCGTACATTTCTATACTAAAACACAAAGGAATGACTAAATACCCTAGTGTGTTATCTTGCCCTTCCTTACCATCGTGTTTTTTTTCTTATCATCTAGATTGCCCCCTTGCTGAAGTATGCCTGTAAAAATAACAGAGAAACTTCAGATGTATATATGACTTAAAAGGTGAGTGATGAGAAGAGGTGAACTGCAGGGACATCTGTGCCAGCAAACACATGAGCATATTGGGAAGAGGTAGCACTGTGTGTGTGTGTGTGTGTGTGTATGCCTGTGGAGAAAGCAGATTTTTTTTTTTAATGAGGAACAAAAGCTGGGTTATGTAAGCAGCACTGTTCAAAACAGCTTGTATAGCAAGAATGGAAACAAGGTATGAATATTCATAAGTAAAATGGAGGAAGCATTCATTTGCAAGGAGGAAGTGGAGATGAAATTTTGGATATTGTTTGACCACAATTTTATCCAGGAAAGTTTAGATGTGTAGATCACATAACATAACATACAAACACAAAACCAACTATCCCCATTGCCTCAATGTTCCCCTTCTTCAACATACTAATAACCAGTTTATTAATATTTCTACACATTATTCAGTCAGGTTGTCTTAAATTTGAGTCTTCTCTGGACACGTCCACTAAAAGTGGAAGAAGACAGAGATAACAAAAATAAGAATCATATACAAAAATTAGCTCCAAATGAATCAAAGGCTTAAATGTAAGAGCCGAATCTATAAAACTCATACAAGAAAACATAGAAATAAATCCTTGTGCCATTGGATTGGGCACAATGGATTCTCACATATGACATCAAAAACATAAGCAAGATAAGAAAAAATAGATAAGTTGGATTTTATCAAAATGAAAAACTTCTGTGCTTCCAAAAGACATTACCAAAACAGTGAAAAGGTGACCCACCGAATGGGAGAAAATATTTGCAAATCATATATCTGATAAAAGCTTTGCATCTAGAGTATATAAGGACCCTTATAACTCAGTAGTAAAAAGTCGATAGCCAAGTAAAAACAGGCAAAGTATCTGAATAGACATTTCTCCAGAGAAGATATACAAATGACCAATAAGTACATGAAAAGATGCTTAACATCATTAGTCATCAGGGAAATGCAAATCAAAAGCATGAGATGCTACACTCACTACAACGGCAGTCATCAAGAAGTCAGATAGCAAGTGTTGGTGAGGAGATGGAGAAATGCACCCTTTGTACACCGCTGGTAGCAATTCCTCAAATGGTTGAACATAGAATTAGCATTTGACCCAGCAATTTCACTCCTACATATATACCAGGAGAAGTGAAAACATGTGTCTATGCAAAAACTTGTATACAAATATTAATAGCAGCATTATTTATAATAGCCAAAAACATATAGAAACAATCCAGACATCCATCATGTAATGAATGGATAAACAAAATGTGGTTATCCATACAATGGAGTATTATTCAGCCATAAAAAGGGAAGTACTGATTACGTGCTATACCACGGATAAGCATGCTGTGCTAAGTAAAAGAAGCCAGTCACAAAAGAGCACATATCACGGGATTGCATTTAAGTGAAATGTCCAGAATAGGCAAACCTCTAGAGATGAATAGTAGATTAGCGGCTACTGAAGGTGTTGGAGGGCATAAAAGGGTGAGAGCTGAAAGGATATGGGGCTTCCTTTTATTTTTATTTTTTGTTTTTATTTTTTAGGGATTTATTTATTTCTTTGAGAGAGAGAGTGAGAGTGGTAGGAGGAGGGGCAGAAGGAGAGGGAGAGAGAGAATCTTCAGTATATTCCTCGAGGAGTGAGGAGCCCAATATGGGGCTCAATCTCACGACCCTGAGATCCCTATGACTGAACTGAAATCAAGAGTCAAACGCCTCGCCGACTGCGCCACCCAGGCTCCCTGGGGCTTCCTTTTAAAGTGATGGAAAATGTTCTAAAATTGACCGTGATAATGCTTCACAGCTCTGTGATTGTACTAAAAACCAATGAATTGCATACTTCAAATGGGTGAATCATATGGTATGTGAATTATTATTTCAATAAAACGGTTGCAAAAGAAAAAAAGAAAGAGAAGAAAAAGGAATAAAGAAACATTCACCATGATCTTGGACTCTGTTAGAAAACCCAAACTTTTTATCAAGCACATCTCTATCAATGAAATTACCAACGAATTGAATGATACATGAAAAGAAAACGATCAGATGAAATCTATGTCAACCTCTAATGCATTCTCAAGTCTTATGTACCATGATGTGCCTTTTTAATGATGGGGTCTTACATAAGTGAGATTTTTTCCCCCTCAAGTAGAACTTTGATCCTTCATAACCTTGCCTTGTAGATTGGAAGCTCAGGGCAAAGTCGATGTAAACTGGCAGACTATATAAGGTAGCAGTAGTCACAATGTTCAATCTCCAGAGCTTAAACTTGGTAGTATTTTTCTTTTCTACATGAAGCCAAGGACAGATGAAATAATCTTCCAGAATTTGATTAGGAAATCAGTGGATCTTGAGAATGAGATGAAAGTTTTAACTTTGGTATCAGTTATGGTAAGGGCAAAAATTAAGTACACTCCAGCCTGTCCACAGTATTTAGATAATCAGCCCAGAATTGATCTGTAGGCCTGTGTTTTCAAACTCTAGTCTATGGAACCGTCTGTGGAGGAAGAGAGTCAAGGAGGGTGTGTTCCAGGTTCTCCATCTGGAGAAGCTCCACTTTTACCTGTTCTGAATATGGAGATTCTGCTTAAGGTAGAGGTTCCATGGCTAAACAAACAAGTGTTGAAACATTCCATTTTAATTCACAGAAGCATCCCGAGCTTTCCCAGCCTCACAAGGTTTTTGGCAAAACATGAGTCAGGTTAAGGTTCCAACTTCACTCACAGAGGAAATCCCACCAGTTCACAGAAGCCCTGCTTCCTGTAAAGGACCTCCCACCCCAAATATGTATCAGAGTCTCCTGGAGGCATTTTGCACACACTCAAGAACAAGTCACCAGGTATTCATTTAACAAGCATCAGTTTTGTGCCTGAAACAATGCAGTTCTCTGCCAGGGGTCAGGTGAGGACTTCCTGCCCTGCCCTCACCCTTGACCGTTGGTCTTTTGGTTAGGCAGGACTACTACTTTCAATGATGAAGGAGCGAGAACTTTCCAGTCATTTTCGACCAGCTACTGATAAAGAGATGACAAAACACCTGGAGGAAACGTGATCCTCCCTAATTCTTTCAACACAAACACATAACAAGATGTTCTGGCTGTTCAAAAAAAAATCTAAGGGGCACCTGGCTGAATCAGGGGAAGAGCACGTGACTCTTGCTGTAGGGGTTGTGAGTTCAAGCCCCACATTGGATTACTAAAAAAAATAAATAAACTTAAAAAAATAAAGTATACAATTTAATGTGGTTTTTTTTTTTTTTTTTAATCTATACTGCCTTGGGTCAGAGATAAAGCTAGGATTTTCAACATGTAAGCTTTAGACTATGGAATTTCAAAGATTAATGGAATTTCATTGTTTGTAGAATAAAAGGGCTTTTGAAAATCTAACTTAAAACGAACCATTGCTGGTTTCATGTGGCATCTAACTAGCAGTTTCTGACTTGGCCTCATCCAGTGTCCCACTGAAACACCCATGGAAACTCAGAGAACAATGAACCCCCAGACAGACAGCTCACCTATTACTAGCACACGTGTGGCACCTGAACTAACTCATTAGTGGAGTTAATATTTGAAGAGCTGAAGCCGCATTTGCTGGAACCAACAAAGTATTTTGTGATTGAAAAAGGCTTATCCCTCTCACCCTGGCTCAGGGAACTGAGTCTTTCCCAGTCATAACTTGGATAAATGTTCTGCTTCCCCCCATCAGGAGGGGAGGAAACCAACCTTTTTAGATCAAACTGGTTAGAAAAGATTAGGTATTTTTTTTTTAAAGATTTTATTTATTTATTTGACAGAGAGAGACAGCCAGCGAGAGAGGGAACACAAGCAGGGGGAGTGGGAGAGGAAGAAGCAGACTCACAGCGGAGGAGCCTGATGTGGGGCTCGATCCCACAACGCCGGGATCACGCCCTGAGCCGAAGGCAGACGCTTAACCGCTGTGCCACCCAGGCGCCCCAAGATTAGGTATTTTGATTTTTGTCTCTATATTTTTGGCAATATTGCTTTTATATGTGTTTGGCCAACACTATGGTGAAATTATCTTAAATTTAAATTATGATACAAGGAATTCAGTTTTGTTCACTGATGCATGTCTAGGACCTAGAACAATGCCCTGCAAAGAGTAAACACTCAATTAATATTCCTTGTTTGAATGTTTGTATGTAATTAGTTTTTAAAAGTCAATAGGACCACAATTAACTTCTAATCACACTTGTACTTTATTTTTTAAAGAGAATTTAGGTACAACATTCTTTAATAATGGTTAAATAACTTTATGAAGAATTTTATCATGAAATTCACCAAGCGCTTAGAGAAATACAGGAGTTGGTTGAAAGAAGGAATACACATTTAACAGCAAGGGAACTAAAATAGCCTTTGTTTATTAGTGACCTTCAAGGAATCAGCCCTGTGTCCTCTCCCCGCCTAACCAAAGCAAGTGTTAACAAGCCTCCTCATTTGCTGGAGCAGAGCTGGGTTCCCTGTCAATGCTGCTGACACGGGAAGGAAAAAGAAATAATTACTTCTTAAAGCCATGCATTAATTTAAGCCCTTGGGAAAACTCAATTTGTGAAAAATAAAGCATTAAATGGGAACAAAAGAAATACTGTGTTTCATGTCAGAATAGAAAGGTTAGAGACGGGAACTCAGTGAACAGAATGAAGTGTGTGGTAACACAGTGCGCTGAAACCGATGGGGAGACCAACCCCACACTGCAGGGTGGCTGGCATGCACCTCTCTGTCTGTGAATGGGGACGTTACACTCTGCACACCACTACCACTGGCTTCCCTCTGTTTAGACAAGGTGCAGAATGCTCACTAACCTCCTGGCAACCTACTTGTTTTAGGAA
This sequence comes from Ursus arctos, assembly GCF_023065955.2. Lineage (NCBI taxonomy): Eukaryota > Metazoa > Chordata > Mammalia > Carnivora > Ursidae > Ursus > Ursus arctos. The sequence continues at coordinate 63,330,423 of NW_026622985.1, read as the reverse complement.
GGACATTCATATCATGAGCACTGATTGGAGGTTTAAGTGTCCATGAAGTGAAAGGTAGCTCTGAGGCTTTCTTTATCCTTCTCTTTCCAACCCTGCACCGAGCTCCTGTGATTTCTATATCTAAATTACTTTCTTATGGTAAGGCCACCAGATCATAAGACAACTGCCCCTGAAAAGATCCCCTTGAAAAGATCCTTTAGATCCCAAGAGGAGGGTCGGGCCATGCCACGCCACAGACGGCTACATGGGGAAGCACCAGGGTTGGTCAGGAGGCAGAGGGAGAGGGGAAAACTGTGAGCCAGAGCCTTTATTGTGATTTCTGTAGGAAGACATGGGCCTGGCATGATAAGCAGGCTTAGGATTGACTAGTTTGGATAAGTTCAGTGGGTTCTGGGCCTTAGGATTTGTCCCTAGTTGTCTAGTACCTAGTCCTGGGTTGATCAGGGCACGTGGATAGTGGCCCAAAGTGTGAAAGCCAGAGGAAGGGGGGGGGGGCGTGAAGGCTCTGGATTGGTTGGTTTGCATTTGAAAGGCACGCTCAGGGGCCGGTTGTTTCCTCTCTCTAAGAATTGGCTAACCCTGGGAATGATAGTCCTTCCAGGTCAGCCAGGTCCCAGATGTCTAAGCATCAGATTACTGAAAATAAAAGACACAGTTAATACAAAAGGCACTTGCATAGATTCAGTTTACCCGAGTTGTAAACCAAGCATTTCTCACTTGGTGACTTCCATTACAATGTGAAACTCCAGTATTGGAAGGTCGGCCTACCTCTAAATTCAAACCCATAAAAAAGGGCTTCAAACTGGATATGAATGAACTGCTTCTATTGCCAGGGTCCATCCTCATCCTTGCCCTGGCCATTTGCCGTATCTGAGTACAAAGAAAAATACTGCAGGAGGACGCTCTGTGCTTTATTATTGACCATTAACTTGTCACACCGTGAAGGAAAAGGATGGTTTAGAACTGCTGATAAGAGCAAGAGGATTTTCTCTCTATCACAAGGTGGGAATCCAACCTTGTGCATCGATAGCAGAAGCTCTCTCTTATCACTCAATAGAAGTGCAGAGCTTTGGAGAAATGGGCCTGCAGGAAATTACTTTCATGAAGGAGAAAAAAAAATGACATCAGGTTATTGGTCCCAAATGGCTCGTCCTAACCTCCAAAAATAAAATACAGATGAAGATGTCAGGAGAAGGGAGACATTCAACCACATTTAAAACCAAGACTTTCTACCAGCCTATTATTGGAGTTTGGAATGAACACTCTCTAGCACTAAGGCTGATGGAATTGGATAGAAAAATACAATCAGTGGCTCATTCAATGAATGCATTTGCCTAAGGTGGGAAGTGCTTGCCTTCATCCTGCCCTGGCTATTAAAATCCAAAAGGGGGTGTATGGATTTTTCGTCCTCTGGGGTGAATAGGCAAGCAAAACAAAAACAGACGCAAAATATGCCCGTGGAAAAAAAAAAGTGTTACCAAGGGATAAAGAATGCCAAAACAAGATGCTGAGAACTCCAGAGGAAAAATAAGCCTCTGAAATGACTTTGTTTCAGAAACCGAAGGAAATTGTTAAAAACTGTCAACCTCAGCAGGATTAAAGAAGACATATCCTTCATGAAAAAGCAGAAAAAAAAAAAAAAAGGAAGAAACAGAAGAATCTGAGGTGCAAAAGGAAATGGATAAGATAAGGAAGGTATTCAAGAAAACGAAAAATGTAGTAACGGCAGAGCCCAGAACCACAACAATTACTGGGACAAAAAACGAAACTGCTAATTCTGAAAAGCAAATCAGTGACAGAGACGGAAAGATTAAGAAACTCTTCAGGAGGACAGAAGAAGAGAATAAAGAAATAAAAAAAAAAAAAAAAAAAAAAGACAAGAAAGAAGATGATAAGTGTCCAGGACAGAAAATAGAGGCAACAGAATAATCAGATGGTGTACCTGAAGAAAAATCAAAGGACAGAACAAGAGCAAGCCCGAATCAGACGTAAATGTATCATACTTTCAAAGACCAGAAAACACTGGAGAATTCAACTCAATTGGGTTTACCACATTTCTAGAAACTTAGATACATACTGACAAAATACTTGCTTTACAAGAACTACAAGAAAATGAAAAACAAGCCTATCAACTGAAAAGTGGGTTATGTGCAAAAGATAAAAATCAGGCTGTCCTTAGCCTTCACTTCTGTGACACTAAATGTTAAAGACAAAATATTGACAGGGTTTTGAGGCAGAAAATTGAGATGTAAGAATTTTATCGTATGTGAGGTTGTCTTCTTGCAGTGTGAAGTCAACATAAAAACATTTCCAGAGTTGTAAAGTTCTGGAAATATTAGCTTTTTACCTTTTTTTTTTTTTTTAAGAGAGAGAAACGGAAAGAACTGAAGGTCGTAGATTTAAAGTCAACCAATAATGATAGGCAGCACTTAGTTCAAATAGCTGTTGAAAATTTAGTTGCAGTACCAAATGCAATTCTAAAATAATTTTTGACGAAGGTTTCTATGACCAAAGAATGATTTAATTCTCAAAATCTAAATCAAAAACTTCAACTTGTTACAAAATCTAAGAATTAGGGTGATTATGGTAGAAGAAAAGGTTTTTAAATTCCGCATTTCATATAAGGAAGACTCAGAGGATTGCTTTTCATTCTTGATTTTGATGTAAGAAGATTACAGTGTTTTCATGTTTATTGAAGAAAACCTTAAAGATAGCCAACAGCAACACAAAATGCACAATATATGACCTTCAAATCAATGAAGATAAGTGCCGACATATTACGATGTGATCCTAGTTTTAGTTTTAAAAATGTCTATGAAAATCTATATGTAACATGGCAGGGTATATTTTTTTTTCAATTTTCACTGTTTTCTAAAATGGACACATATTAATTTTAAACATCAAAAAAATTTTTTAAGAGATGTCTCACATATATAAATGAAATAAATTCATTGGCATTTTCCAGCCAGTTTCCATGAGCAGCATTTGTTTGCTTTGTGCAATTTGCCATCAGAACTGTCTTTATGTGCAGAATCAGTTGAACATCCCGTGAGAAAATGGGCTTAGTGCAAACTTCCAGGTGTACTTTTGGAAAAAAACAGACCTGCATCACTTTAAACAACACTTTGCACATCAAACATCATTTGCACAACATTTGCACTGAGGTTGTAGAGAGGGTTCTTTTCTTTAAATCCTAGAATGGCAACTACTCATGTAATTTCATTAGATAGTGATCTCTTTCAAGCCCAAGATTATTTCTGTTTTCATTCCCACTACCCAGCCCTGGGCCTGGTGATATGTTTGTCACATTCGAGTGAAATGAAATGATGTAAATGAAATTGTTCTGCCAGATGACTGTTGCCGTCACCATGTTCATTCTCCTTATTGATCAAAAGGCACAACCTCAGATTTCTTGAGTTGCATATTGAGCCATTCCAAATGATTCCTTCCTCCGTATTTTTTTTAAAGTTTACTCACACCTGCAAAACCCAGGTGGTATTTGTTACTATATATGCTTTTAATTACCAGTAGCTTAAATGAGCCATACTTGTGCAATTGCATTTTCTGCTTAAAGTTAAAACTCTTTTCCCATCATCTGATATTATTTAGGTCCTGACTTTTCTTCCCCCAAGTTCTATGGAACTGCATTAATTTTATTTTCTTCAGAAAACTTGTTTGAGCTAACAATTTAAACATGGCATGCCTTTTCATACCCCCAGGCCTTTGCTCATGCTGTTTACTTGGCCCACGTATCCTTTTCCCCCTAGCATATTTATACTCATCTGAATTCAGATATCACCTCCTTGATGAAGCTTTCCTCCACCTATGAGTTTCCACTGCACATTGTGTAGTCATAAGGTTTATCAAGTAGCGCGGGGCCTGTACCTCCTTCATAAACCCCATTTATGGAGAGTTGTGTGCAAGGCCCTCTCCCAGACTCCCAGGATATAACATCGAACAGGAAATGGACTATGACACGGTACTGTCTTCATGGAGCTCCAATGCTTATCTAATAAGATAACGATTAGTTTTGACAAAGCCATGATCAAAATAGACAGAATGATATTCATAGAGTGTGTGTGTGGGGGGGTCTACTTTACATAGGTAGTCAAGGTAGACTTTTTGAGGGCAAACTAAGGCCACAGTCCAAAGTCCAAGGAGGAGCTGGACATGTAGAAACCAGGCAACTGCCTTCCCAGCAGAGAAAAGAGCAGATGCAAAGGTCTTGAGGAAGGCACAATCTTGCTCTGTTCAAGGAAAAGAAAAAGTTTAGTATGTCTCAAGCAGAGGGTGACAGTCACCCACAGGGAAGAAGAGTGGCATGAGCTGTCACTTAGGAAGAGGGACCCAGGTCGTGATGGCCCTGCAGTCAGTGGGAAATTTTGATTTAATTCCATTAGTCAAGAGTCACCATTGAAGAGTTTTAAATAGGGAAGTGATATTACCTCGTTTTTATTTTTAAAAGAAATGAAAATTCTTCACTGGGGAAGTAAATTGGCATGAGACATATTTTGGGTGGATAATAGTGCCATTTGCTGAAGTTGGGAAGAAGGTGGTGCAAGCGGTGTTGGAGCGATTGGGTTTTAGACACAGTATGTTTGAAGGTGGAAGAATCAAGTAGGTAGGTGGATTTATGAGCTTGTGGTTCATGGGACATGTCTGGCTCAGAGATTTAGTTTGAAAGATATTCTCATATGCATGGTATTTAAGTCTATGGGATAGGAATGGATTGCTTTGAAAGGAACCAGAATAGGACTCAGGCCAAGTCCTGAGGCAACCAAATGTTTGGAGGTCAGATGGAAGAGGGAAAGCTAGCAAAGGAGCTCAAGAAGGAGGGGCCGGTAATGTTGGGGAGTGTGATTTGAAGGAAAACGAAAGGAAAGTACTTGAGAAGGAGCAAACAGCCCAGTGTGTGGAATGCTGCTGGGAATGGAGTAAATGAGGACGGATTTCCTTCCGAGCCGATACACCCCAGCTGGTTGGTGGCTTGTCCAAAGCAGTGTCGATGGGGTGTCAGGAATAGAAGTTAGATTGGAATGGATTGTCGACGGGACCGGGTGGAGGTGGGGAAGGAGAGATGATAGGGGAGTAGCTTTGAGAGAAACTTTGCTATGAAGGAGAGCAGAGAAATTACTTTCTGCCTATCTCCACAAGACATAGGTTTTTGAACACACTACAATACTTCTTTTCCAAGACTACTCAAAATATAAGAAGAATCATCTGACCAAATAGTAATATTTATAATAAATAGTGTGAGTTGAGAGAAGTCTTCTGTTAATCATAGTACTTGTTTTGTTAGTTTCTGTTCTATCCTACACAGCTAAATAAATAATAGCTGACATCTTAGAAACAATTGAAATTTGCCAAATAAAATAAATGATTTTTTTCAGCACTCGTAACAGCCCTATGAGGCAGGGGCTCTGACTACCCCATCTTATAGATGAGGAGTCCAAGTTTTGGAAAGTTAAGAGATTGCATCAGACCAGAGACCTAGTAAGTGGTACAAGCTGGTTTGGAACCTAAGTTCTGACTGCAGAGTATGCATTCCTAAACTTTGCAAAACAAGAGTTGGAGATAAGAGAGAAGGTATTAATGACATAGGATCAAAACTAGAATCTAAGCCACCCTCATTTACAGAAAAATGGTCTTGTCTGTTCACTCATAATTTTGGTAACAAGATGAATGCCTTTGTTAAATAATCCTCAGCAGTAATGTAGATAATTCTGCTGGTAGCTGAGAATAAATGAATGGAGGCCTTTGATGTGATCCCTCTACCCACCCCCCAACACACACACCTTTTTAATGCAAGCAGGAAAGAGATTTAGGAAATGCCATCAACGTCCCACGAAATCTGGAATTTTTAAGACAATATTCTAAAGTTCTCTAACATTATGCCCCAAACATTCATAAAGGAAGTGTCTGAGTAGAAGTAGTATGTCCTTTATTTATGGGATTTATGAAAATGTGCTTATAGCAATAACTTCTAGGTATGTTTAAAAAAAAAAAAAAAGTTGGTTCCCCAAACATATGACTAACCAGAACCCACATTCCATCAGGGTTTAAGGCAACATCCAGGTAGAAAAGTTGAGTCTCGCCCATTGCCTAAAGAGATCACCACATATGTACATGTAAAGAAGACAGAGCTGGTGTGTGAGCCTGTGCTGGATGAATGCCCCCTTAAGACAGAACCCACTTGGCTCTCCAAACCAATAGCTGTGCTACTCGTTGGGAGAGCAAAGAGACACAACTCAACTCTAATAAATGTTTAAGGCACACATCCATGCATTTAGTTATCTCACAAATGGTTTTGAGTTTTTCAAAGCATGTAGCATTGCAAAAGAGGCAGTTCAATCTTTTGAGGAATTTATGATCATCAGGAGGAAGATGAGTTCCTTGGCTTACCCGCCAAGTGCCACAGGAGTGATAGACACCAAAACAAGGTGGCTGTGAGAACAGAAAAAAAGAGTAGTGAATAGTGTGAGAGACTGCAAGGCACAGGTGTAATATAGGTTGTTTTTGTTTAATTTTTGCAAAATTTTCAAGGAAATATGTTGCCCACTGTTTAAATTGCAAAGAGAAGAAGTAAAACAAACATACAATTCATTCTCAGGGAGCACTGGTATTTCTGGGTATGCATTTATACAATTGAAATATAATGTACATATAAAAGTCTGTCTCTTTTTTTCATTCAACAATATGTTGTGTTTCCTGTCACATTATATAATTTTTGACATCATTACAAATTCTTCATATATACAGGCCATTTTAATGAGTGTTTAATACTCCATTATATGGATAAACTGCAACTTATTTAAGCACTGCCCTTTTTTTTTCAACTTTCGATTGTTGTAGCTTATAAGATGACTTGGGATAAACACTTCAGTGCTGACCATGTTTGTCTTTTTCTCTCATTATTTTAAGTATACAATACTAGAGTGAGTGGGAGTGCCTGGGTGGCTCAGTCAGTGCCTGGCTGACTCTTGATCTTAGCTCAGGTCTTGATCTGAGTGTTGTGAGTTCCAGCCCCACTTTGGACTCCATGCTGGGCTTGGAGCCCACTTCAAAATAAGAAAAATTAAAAACATTGCCAGAGTGAGTGACACTTCTGGATCGAAAGACAGGAACATTTTTAGGGCTCTTGTTAAATTATTTTCCAGAAAGACTGCAGCAATTTCTACTTCTTCAAGGAATTTACAGGTGTGTCTGTCTCACTAAACTCTAGACGACCAGTGTCATCATTTTAAAAATATATATATTTATGAGTTCGATGAATAAAACAGTTACACATAGTTATTTGAATTCTTTGAGTTCTTCACTTAAATTCTGTTAGTATTCCATCGCCACCTGCATTTTCCCTTTTATGAATAATCTTTTAATATCCCTTGCTCATTTGCTTTTTGGAGTGCTAGCATTTTAATGATGTGTTTGAGTCCATTGTATATCAAGAATCATAACCCATGATCATATTTGTAACAAACATTTCCAAATATTTCCCTCACTAATGGTTTGCCTTTCAATTGTCTTTGCTCTCTGTCCGCAGGTGGACAAAAGCAGAGGCAGAGACGCATGAGAGCATCCGATGCCTTTGGAAGAGGAGGATTCAGGTGGGTGTGGAGTTTCTGGACACATGTGTGCCTCTGTCCTGGCAGATGAGTCTGAAAAGTGGCTGTTAAGAGCTATGTATGGTTCGTAGTTTGGATTATTGTTCATATACAGTGAAGAACTATTGGAGGCTTAAGAGAAAGAAAAAAAAAAAGGAAGTGACAAAATCAGCCCCATCTCTTAGAAACAGAGGTCTAGCAGTAGGGAAAAGGATGAGTTGGAGGGGACAGGGACCATCCCAGTCTATTCCTGGACTGTTGACAGAGCCTCCTCCAGTGATCTCCTATGGTTAACTTACAGGACTTTATCTTTATGCTTCAATTTGAATATTTACATTTAAGCTAAAATAAGGAATGGAGTATAAGATGGAAATTTCTCAGAGAAAGAAATAAAATAGGTAAAGATGAGTGAAGATATCAAGGAATTGAAAGTGTTTGTGAGGCTGACATGAAAGGAATACATGACTTTCTTTTCTAAAACGTGCTTGTTTGGTGAATATATTTGTCTAAATCCCAGAAATTATCTAGAAAAGGGGGAGAGATAAAATCGTAAGAGATAGGCTAGCCTGAGAGCAGAAGGCATTGAGTGTTAGAGTTTAGAAGTATCTTTAGGTGATAGGTAACCTTTATGTTTTAGACATAAATAAAGTAGCGTATTGGGAACATTAACCTGGGAATGTGTAGAATGGATTGAAAAGGGAGGGAATAGAAGCAGGAAGATCAGTTATAAGTTTATCGCTTTGATACAACGTTACTGGAGGGCAGTTTGGTGATATGTAGCAACAAATAGAGTACATCCATCTTTTGATCCAACAATTTCATTCCTGGGAATTTATTAAAGAAATAATAGAAAAAGCGTTTAAAGTTGTATGTGCAAAGATGCTAACTGAACTGTCATTTATAATAGAGAAAAAAATTTTAAAACTAAAAATCCAACAATAATTCATAAGATGAAGTACTATAAAATTGATTAAGTGTCATGACACAAATCTGTATTTATTAACCTTGAAATGGTTTCAAAATATATTTAAATGAAAGCAGAGGGATGAAAAACAGTATATTTAGAATGCCTCCACCTTTACTTTAATCATATATATCATGTCATCCTGTTAATGCTTGTAGAATTGTCATCTCAGTGGTGGTTTCTAAAGCAAACCTTATTTAGAGTAAATTTCACCAAATACATTAGTCAAATTCCTCTCTTTCCTTCTTCTAAGGAATGAAATAAAATCAGATAGGGGCTAGGGCTTGTTTATATACAGTCCCTGATCCACACTGGCACCCCGCATGTCTATGCCTGATGTTAAATTAATGCCAGTTCCATGTTCTGTAGGTTTGTAATATACAGTTTAGACCAGTTCTGTTTCATTTCAATAACTGCAAAGCTACTTTTCCCCAAATACAATTGATCATCTGATAGCCTTCAAACTCAAATCTTCAGCAGTCGCCATAAGTCAGCTGTAGAAGTGTGGCATGGATTTCTGTTGTAGCAGAGTGATCACGGTTCTGGTTTGAGAAGTCTGCTTTCAATCCTCATCCACCACTTTATAGTGAATTTGGCAAGTCACTTAACCTCTCTGAGTCTGTGTTTCATCCTTAAAATGAGGATAATAAAATATCTTTCCTTTAGTTGATGTGAATTGAACACAAATGAGAGCCCTTCCTTGACTTAATTTTTGTCTCTCTAGATTAGGAATTTCAGACAAGGAATATAAGTGCTAGACTGTTTTACTTTTTATATTAATTAAAAGTAACACACCCAGGGGTGCCTGGGTTCCTCAGTCAGTTGAGTGTCTTACTTTTGGTTTTGGCGCAGGTCATGATTTTGGGGTTGTGGGATGGAGCCCTGTGACGGACTCCATGCTCAGTGTGAAGTCTGCTTGGGATTTTCTCCCTTTCCCTCTCCCTTCCCCACTACTCCTCCCCCTGCTCAAGCTCTCTCTCCCTCTCTCAAATGAATAAATAAATAAAATATTTTAAAAAAAAGTAAAATACCAACAACCCACTATCTAAAATGCTGAAATATGTTTCCTTTATAATTAGTCTTTTTAGAATAAACCACAGATTATTTTCCTCAAATATTACAAAACTTTCCTATTTTCATAACTGTACATGCAAACTAGAGGATCTCACCTTAATTATGAGTATTTAAGATAAATAATTATGTTATTCATGTAACCTACCTCAGATTTATAATCAAATTCATAGTCTATTTTCCAGAAAAGAAATCCTACCTTCTTTAGGTTCATCAAAAACATTTTGCTCATGGAAACAAAATGCTATTGAAGATTTTTGCCATCAGGCAAATATATAAGGATTCCTACTTGCCTTTACTTTCCCCATTCACGCCCCCAGTACTAGACTCATTAGGGGAACAAATCCACATACTCGGAAGTGAGTAATTACTGTTCTTGGTCATAAACGCTGTTGTGTTAACATGAGATCTAATATTGTTCTTCCTCCTAATTTCACCTGAGTATTTAGCAAAACATTTTCTGTCTTTTTTTTTTAAATGATTTTTTATTATATTATGTTAGTCACCATACAGTACATCCCCGGTTTCCGATGTAAGGCTCTATGATTCATTAGTTGCATATAACACCCAGTGCACCATGCAATACGTGCCCTCCTTACTACCCATTACCGGTCTATCCCATTCCCCCACCCCCCTCCCCTATGAGGCTCTCAGTTTGTTTCTCATAGTCCATAGTCTCTCATGTTTCATTCCCCCTTCTGATTACCCCCCCTTTCTTTATCCCTTTCTTCCCCTACCGATCATCCTAGTTCTTATGTTCCATAGATGAGAGAAACCATTTGATAATTGTCTTTCTCTGCTTGACTTATTTCACTTAGCATTATCTCCTCCAGTGCCGTCCATGTTGCAGCAAATGTTGAGAACTGGTTCTTTCTGATAGCTGAGTAATATTCCATTGTATATATGGACCACATCTTCTTAATCCAGTCATCTGTTGAAGGGCATCTTGGCTCCTTCCACAATTTAGCTATTGTGGACATTGCTGCTATGAACATTGGGGTGCATACGGCCCTTCTCTTCACTACGTCTGTATCTTTGGGGTAAACACCCAGTAGTGCAATGGCTGGATCATAAGGTAGCTCAATTTTTAACTTTTTAAGGGACCTCCACACTGTTTTCCAGAGTGGCTGTACCAACTTGCATTCCCACCAACAATGTAGGAGGGATCCCCTTTCTCCACATCCTCTCCAACAATTGTTGTTTCTTGCCTTGTCTATTTTTGCCATTCTAACTGGCGTAAGGTGGTATCTCATGTGGTTTTGATTGAATTTCCTTGATGGCTAATGATTTTGAACATTTTTTCATATGTCTGTTAGCCATTTGTATGTCTTCATTGGAAAAGTGTCTGTTCATATCTTCTGCCCATTTTTTGATTTGTTTATTTGTTTCTCGTATATTGAGTTTGAGAAGTTCTTTGTAGATCTTGGATGCCAGTCCTTTATCTGTAGTGTCATTTGCAAATATCTTTTCCCATTCCGTGGGCTGCCTCTTAGTTTTTCTGACTGTTTCCTTGGCTGTGCAGAAACTTTTAATCTTGATGAAGTCCCACAAATTCATTTTATCTTTTGTTTCTCTTGCCTTTGGAGATGTGTCATGAAAAAAGTTGCTGTGGCCGATGTCGTAGAGGTTGCTGCCTATGTTCTCCTCTAGGATTTTGATGGATTCCGGTCTCACATCGAGGTCTTTCATCCATTTGGAGTTTATTTTTGTGTATGGTGTGAGATAGTGGTCAAGTTTCATTCTTTTGCATGTAGCTGTCCAATTTTCCCAGCACCATTTATTGAAGAGACTGTCTTTTTCCCATTTTCTGTCTTTTTTATGTAAGTCTTAAGAACCATATCAAATTAAAGCCTTAAAATTGTCAATTAATAGTAAAATTACTACTCTGTCTTTAAATGATCTTTTCACATTTAATCTCTCCACCCCCTTTTTCCTTGGAAATGAAAGAAGAAGAAAAAAAAGAGATAAGGTCATATTTGGGGGCAAGCATTATAGGGTGTTGACAAAGAACTGCAAAAACTGGGACATTGTCTTGAAATAAAATTGATGGTGTGGTGGATTTTTGAGAGTTGAAAGTAACCTTCAATCAATCCGGGTCCTAAATCCCCCCCAAAAAATCAATGCATATAAAACTACAGATGAGCCAAGTTTCTCTAGGTATATATGTCTTTGGAGAGACCAAGCTGGTAGATGAGCTGAGGTGTGCTAACCCCCTGAATTGTATGCGGTGACCCAGGAGGGGAAGCTGGAAGATGCAATTATGATTCTTGGAGATGATGTAAGGAAAAATGTGGAAGAACAAAATGGCTCAGGGTGTCTAATTAGTGTGTCATGTGCCTGGACAAAGAGGGAACGGTGTTTCAGGAGAATTCTGAGTGCTCTCTAGAGGGTACAACTGAGTGTTCTGTAGACCAAAAGGAGAGCTTTTTAAAAATCCATTTAAATGAGGCATAATTTATATACAATAAAGTTCACCTTTTATTTAGTTTAAAGATTTTTATTTTGAGATAGTTGTATATTCACACACAGTTGTAAGAAATATACAGAAATATTCCTTGAACCATTTCTCCAGTTTCCTCCAATGGTGAAACTAATAAAATATCACAATATTGAATATTGTGCAACTGTTCTGCACTGTATTGATGTCAAAGTCCTGATTGTGACATTGTATTCTAGTATTATTGTAAAATGTCATGTATAGTATACGGTACTACTGTACTGTGCGATATCACCACCAGAACATTGATTGACATTGACACACTCCAGATAAAGAGTGCCTCTATCACTGCAAGGATCCCTCTTGTAGCCCTTATACAGCCACACATCCCAGCTTCCCCCACTCTCCCACTCCACCATCTCTGATCCCTGGCAACCACAAATCTGTTCTCCATTTCAACAGTTTGATCATTTCAGGAATGGCATTTAAAGGAATCAGATGGTATGTAACCTTTTAGGGTAGGATTTTTTCCACTCAGCATGATTCCCTGGTAGTTCATCCAAGTTGCTGTAAATACCAATAGTTCATTCCTTTTTTTATTGGTAAGTAGTATTCCACTACATAGATGACCCCAGTTTGCTTACCCAGTGAAGGACAAACGTATTAATTTTAAGTTTATATTTCTGATGAGTTTTGACAAATTGATACACCCATGGATCATTGCCATAATCATAAATGGGACAACAGTAATGAAAATATATGTTCACATACAGACTACATGAATGTTTGTAGCAGTTTCATTCATACTAGCTAGAAACCAGAAGCAATCCAAATGGCCAGCCGCAGGTGAATACATAAATGAATAAATAATCTATAGAGCACAACACCACTCAACAGAAAAAAGGAATTACTGAGGTAAATATCACACATAGTAAAAGGAAAAGACCTAAAAGAATACATGCTCTATGATTCTATGTATGTGGATTTCTAGTAAAGGTAAAGCTTTTTTACTGTCACAGAGCAGATCAGTGATTGCCTGGGGCTGGGTGAGCCAAGGGGAAGGATTGATTGCAGAGGGGCACAAGAAAACTTTTCATGGTTTAAGAGGACATTTTTTAACCTTAAGCTGGGGAGAATCTGTTAGATTCTCTAGAATAGAAGAAAACAAGGAAGTGCTGAAAAATAAATTTGTTTATGGAGGATAGTAAAAAGAGTAAAGTAGGGATAATAGATGCCCAAAGAACCAAGGTATAGAAGAATAATGAACCCCAAAGGTGAAAATAGAGGAAACTTGAAAGAAACTTATCAAAGCTTCAAACTGCAGAAAGCTAATTGGAGCATTGCAACACCAGGGATGTGAGTCTCACCTACTTGACATCAAGTTTGTAATATGCAGATCCCCCCTACTTGGCTTGTGATCTTTACACAGATGTGTGCCTTGTTCTTCTCTGGGTCCCCAAATAAAACTTAGCCCTGTAAATGCAGAAGGAAAGAGTATGTAGCCCGCAGGTATGGAAATTCTGCAGGAAAATTGACAGCAAAATTCTCTTAATTCCACTAATTGTTAAGACATGAAGTTGAAATTACCTCCAAACGCAGAAAGCGAACAAGAAACAATTTCTTTGTTTTTCTTGGTATTCTTTCATGACAAAATACACTGTGATATTTTCTACCAATGCCCTGCTGGGAGCCCTCTCCATTCCTCCAAAAAGTATGTAGTGCTGATATAGCAAACGGCATGCCCAGTTGGAAATAAGATCTTTTAGCCCAATATATATCCCCAGATCCCCCCACCCTTGAAGGAGACAGAACTTTCCTTGTTGTAGGGAGAAAGACTGGGAGGAAAAACAATGAAAGACAATAGGATTGGAGATACGAGTTCAGTCTAAAAGAGAACATAAAAACAGAGGTCCAAAGCCAGGTGAGAGTAGGGGGGAAGGTGGCAATTCCAGGGAGCCTGGAGGTGGGAGAGAAGTAAGATATGGTTACTGGAATTCAGAACTGGGAAAATAAACTAAAGTAAATAGGAAGCAAGCCGGAATTAAACTGTAAGTGGGAAGACTTATTGGGAGGTGCTAAAACCACTGGGTAAAAGATCATTGTGGAATAGGATATTCACATACTGCAAAGTATCCTACCACACATTTCTTTTTTTAAAAGATTTATTTATTTATTTATTTGTTTATTTATTTATTTATTCATTCATTCATTTATTTATTTGAGAGAGAGAGAATGAGAGAGAAAGAGCATGCTCCAGCGGGAGGGTGAGGGGGGAGGGAGAGAGAATCTCAAGCAGACTCTGTGCTGAACATGGAGCCTGATGGGGGTTTCGATCTCATGACCCTGAGGTCACCACCTGAGCTGAAACCAAGAGTCAGAAGCCCAACTGACTGCGCCACCCAGGTGCCCTCCCAGGACAGATTTCTTATTAATTGTAAAGGGCAAATGCACTTTTTTGCTGGAGTGATCTAGTTGTGGTGACACTTTAAGTGGTTAAAGTTAGTACCACGGAGAGTGGCATAGCCTGACAATGCATAACACTGTGATGCAGTGTCGAGTGCCCATGCCACTCTACCAAAAATGATTAACCCGAAGCTCAACTCCTACAGAAAAAGTACAAAGGTTAAAGGGGGCAGTGAAATGACACTGTAAGAAGTGAAATGACACCATAAGAAATGAACAAATCCAGAGTGTGAGCTATTCTCTAAGAGGGTTTGCCAGGGCCCTGCCCCTTATTATTAAGAATGATTAGAAATACAGGTTCTAGGTAGGAAGAAGGGGACATATTATCTCCTAATACTGTAGGCCATAGATAAAGTTAATGGACAAGTTAGAATCTGGATGACTAAAGAAGAAACCTCAGATAGACCCTTAGACCCAGTGCTTAACAGGAAAAAAATTGGAGGTTAAGAACAGGGTCTCGTTATATAGCATTTGTGGAATATAAGTAAGAGGGGGTGAAAGGAAAAGGAAAAAAAAAAAAAGAGGAACTAGTGAACCTGAAAAATCTGATCCTCATCATAGCAGAGGGAGCCCCTTAGTGGGGTGTCATCCAGAACCCTAGTATTCTTACCTAATCTGTGGATGGGGGGAGACACTGGGTGTCTGCATCAAATCTGAAAAGACTTACAGAAGGTGGACCAGGGACTTTGGTCCCAGATATCAACCCCATGAGCACAGACATGGCCTAACAGTAACAGAGCAAAGAATTTCCGGTCTTTGCTTTGTCATTGGATCAGCAGTGAGATAGATGCATTTGAGAAAGAACTGACAAGACCCCAGGCAGTATTAATTGTTTTTAATGGTTACTTAATTTATATGACAGTTAATTTTTTTAAAAGCTGAGACTGGCATCCTTCAAGGGAACGATGGCTAAGATGAGAGAGATTTGAAACCATAGGATGTGAAAAGGAGTTAGAGTAACCGAGAACATCTAATCTTCAGGAGAGAATGTTTAGATAGAATTTGATGTCTGTCTTCAAAGATCTATCTGTAAGGTTATCTCTTGGAGGAAGGATGTGACTTCCTCCATGTTAACTGCAGAGGGCAGAGCTGGGACCAAAGGTTACAAGGAGGTGGCTTTGTCTAATTGCTGTGCAAGGGGAGACACAGAGTTCCCTATTTACTTTTGGAACAATTATGACAGCTAACATTTACCGAGTGCTCACGATGACTGAACTATAATTGAAATCTTTATATGCCTTAGCTAAAAAGTTGTGGATCAAATTCTTAGTTATCAGAGCATAATTTAGTAAAGGCTCCATTTACTAACTGCTTATTAAATTACTTCATTTTGATAGTTACCCTGTTTACTATTATATCATTATCATTTTACAGATGAGGAAATAGAGAAGGTAAATTACTTTTCTGAAATATCCTATTTTAAGTTATTGGCTTATAATAGTCTGGACCCAAGTCTTTCTGCTACTAATATTGTCTCCAGAGGTTATGCATATAATAAGAGGTCAGATCAGGGCTGTTTGTTAGAAATATAAGCCACTGAAGTGAGCCACTAATGAGAGCCATATGTGTAATCTTACTTCTATTAGCCACATTAAAAATGTAAAAAGCCTGGTTGGCTCAGTTGGTGAAGCATTGGACTCTTAATCTGCTGGTTGTGAGTTTGAGCACCATGTTGGGTATAGAGATTACTTGAAGAAATAAAATCTTAAAAAAAAAAAAATTAAAAATGTAAAAAGAAACTAGTGAAAATATTTTAAATTACATATATTTACATTTTAACCCAAGACAATAACCCAATTGACTCATCACATTTTAAACTATTATCATTTGTTGAAATGATGTAATAAACATAAAAATTATTAACAAGCTATTTTACACTCTATTTTTCACACTAAGTCCTGTGTGCATTTTACACTTACAGAACACCCCAGGACTAGCCACATTTAAAGTATTCAATAGTTGCTTGGGGCTCTTGGCTGCTAATGAACAGCCAGCACAGGGTTAAAATTTAAATCTCCTTGGGGGAGGGGGTGGGACTGCAATTTAAAGAGGTGTTTTGCCTTCTACCTTAGATTCCAGTGCCTCCCTGCTCCAGATTTATCTCCTTTGCCAGTTTGAAGGGAATGCATTAGTAACCGCCTTTGTCTTTTCCGGCAGAGCCAATGTAGGTATTTCTGATTTTGGAGAGGGCAGGTGTTTCTCCTGCAACCTTCCAACGACTGTTATTTCCCTCCTGGCAGCTACGCTGGAGGTTAGTTAGTTAATTAATTAATTAATTAATTAATTTATAGATTATTTATTTATTTATTCGACAGAGAGAGAGAGAGAGACAGGCAGCGAGAGAGGGAACACAAGCAGGGGGAGTGGGAGAGGAAGAAGCAGGCTCATAGCGGAGGAGCCTGATGTGGGGCTCGATCCCGTAATGCCGGGATCACGCCCTGAGCCGAAGGCAGACGCTCAACCGCTGTGCCACCCAGGCGCCCCAGTTTTTTAATTTTTGCTTTGAAAATCACTGAAGTAGGTTGCATTAAATAGTGTACCCCAAATACCAAACTGAGGGTAGAAAGTCTTGCTTTATGCAAAGTTATGCCAAGTTAGGGAGTCCCTGGTTTAACTAATTAGAAATAAACCGTGTAAATGCATAGTTGACTATAAGAGGGAGGAAAGGTTCTGTTATTTTCGCCACGCTGCTCAAGAGTAGAGGCAGAGCGTCAGAACAAATACATCAGCCTTTTAAAAGTAGCTTTAAAACAACCCACCGAAGTTTCCCCTCGAAATTCCAAGCCAGTTGACAAAAATGAAAGCATATAAAAAGATGCCACGCGCTCTCGGCCTCCCGGAGGTGGCGCTATGACGGTGACGGAGTTAATTAGTGCCTGCAAAACGCCGCGTGTGAGCTCATCCGAGAAGTCATGCTCTGCACACATATTATTTATAGCCGATCTGAGGCGTGCACGGTGTTTGACATTTTCCTTCTTTTTAAGTAGGGGGACTTCAAAAAGTCGTGGGCCCCCTTCTCCCCCCAACCCCCCACAGGCAAAGTGCAGTAGGCAGGCTCCAGGGTGCGGGCGGGAGGTGGAAGCGCCAACCACGCGAGTCCCGGCGCAGGTGCCGGGGGCGGCGGCGGCCACTCGGCAGCGTCCGCTTGGGAGGAGAGTTCGCGGTTGATCTTGGGATGCCTTGCAGATGCAAAATGTGTCTCTGGCCAGCAGGAGGAAGGAAGAGGAAGTGAGAGCAGCGGCAGCCGGCGGCGCAGCAGCCGGCGGATCCCTAGTGTAAGTGCGTGTGCGCGGGCGAGGATGGGCACGGGATAGAGGCAGAGCCACCCACACCGCCGCGGCCCTGAGCTGGGGGACAGAGCCTCTGGACCCCCTTCAGTGGTCACGGGTAGCCAGAGCTCTGGTCGCGGGGAACGCGCGCCGCCACCGCCGCTGTCCTGCGACCCCGGGCAGGTTCGTAAAGTTTCCTGGGCTGGCGCCGCGCCCCCGACTCGCTGACCTCAGCGCGGCGGGTGAGGGAGCTGGGGCTGGGGCACGGGAGGAGGTGCCCTGCTCTGGGGGTTCTCCGGGCGCCGCGGAGACACTTTTGTTTCCTCCCCGGGGGCTCCGCGGCTGGAGAGGGGGTGGCCGCGGCGCTCTGCGGTGCGAGGGCTGCGGGCGCTCCCGGGCGCTCGGCAGTTAGGGAAGTCTGGGCAGAGCCTGGCGGCTGGTGTGGGAGTGGGAGTGGGCGCGGAGGGAGGGGGCGCGGGAGACCGAGCGCAGGGCCCCGGGCCCGGGAACCCGCCGAGAGGATTTGGCCGGGGCTGGCTGGTGGAGGCTGCCGGGGGACAGTGCTGCTGGCGCGGGGGGACTGGGGACCGGAGAGTGTGGGATTTGGGGGTTGGAGACCCGAGAGGCTGCGCCGGAGGAGGTACTGGCGGCTCGGACTCTGGCTTTTCTCCGGTACTGGCAGATGGGAGGGAATCCCTCGGCTAGCGCGCTCCTGGGAGGGGACAGCGATGGGTTAGAAGGATGGGAGGGCCCGAAGGGGCAGGAGGGGCGGCTGGGGCGGCTGAGACCCTCGGGGGAGACAGTTAATACCCGCCTACTGGGGACATGCCGGGGTCACCCGCTGGGACCGGGAACGACGGCGGGGGAGGGGGGCTTCGATGGGAGATCCCGGCTTGGAAGGGGGGGGCACCCGGCGCGCCTTCCGGGTAGGGGGCAGCCGAGCTCTGGGGGTCCTGGAATCCGGGCTGCGAGCGGCGGCGGAGATCGCAGGAGTAGCTTTGAGGAAGAGGAAATACAGAAGTCAGCCGGCCCGGGGGTGCGCGCGTGTGTTTGGGGTTGGGAAGTCCGTGTTGTGTCGCGGGCGCGCGCGAGGGCGGCGAGCGTGTGAGCGAGTGAACGTGTGTGCGTGTGTGAGAGAGAGAGAGAGAGAGAGAGGGAGAGAGAGAGAGATAGAGACTGCGAGGGGCTCCAGAGCTGGGGACTTCCCGCCAAGTGAACCTCTCCCGCTTGGGGGCCGCTTGAAGTTGGCAGCTCCGGGCAGAGGTTGTTGGCGGTGGGACCTGTGTTGACCTAGAGCTGCAGGGCTTGGCCTCCCCCAGTGACCTGGCCCCGGGGGCCTCTGGACAGCTCCTGGGACTCACTGAGCATATTCTGTGATGCCCTGTGCCTCTCACCATGGGCCTGCTAACATCCCTGGCCATGAATGATGCGGGCTTAAACCCTTGTATTCAAGATTTCGGAGAAGCTAAGACAAGGATTTCTGCCTCGGGAGGCAGAAGCTGCAGGCTCCCGGTTTAGCGCTGCCCCTGACTTGGGTGTGGGTGGAGGAGGTGGGGCAGTGGAAGAATTTAGGAGTTGTTTGTTTGTTTGTTTGTTTATAAAATAAAAGTAATTAATGATCTGTATTTATGCATTCACTCTTTGAGGGTTAACTTTGGAAACTAGAGGAACTTAACCCCACTCAGGTTCACTTTTAGATAAAAAAGGCTGGCAGCAGCTATTATTAAGGGCCTCTCCTGGTCATGGTTTTTCGTATCTCCCCTCCATATCTACTTCCCAAGGTTATTTCAAGGATTATCCTCCCCCCATTTGCAGAACCTCAGAAGCCCAGATCCCCTGCTGTCATGTGGCAGACTTTTTTTTTTACAGTTGCCCTTCTGAACCTCTGCTCTTTACTATGGTACATTTCCTCTCGCTAGAGGGCTGTGGTTAAATGTTGCCTTTTTTCCTACTACATTTATTACTCATTTTTTTTTTTTAATTGGATGGACTGGTTGTCTAATTGGGAAATTGTGAGGGAGTGACCTGGAGTGTTGGAACTCTGCAGGGGGGATGGGCTCAGGAGGGAAGGGAACTGGGGAAGAAGCTTAGTAGATATCAGGGAAGTGGAGGTTGTGAAGCAGGCCCAGGCCTGAGTCTTGTGGAATTCAGGAGCAGGCATTGGGCTACAGGGTGGGTGGTGTTATTAATGGTCATATCTTCACCCCCATCCCCCATTCCCATGTCTTATCTTTCTGCTTATTTTTTTAAGATTTATTTATTTATTTATTTTAGAGTGAGAGTGCAGGAGGGAGGGGCAGAGAGGGAGGGAGAGAGAATCTCAAACAGACTCCCCACTGAGCCACTGAGTGGGGAGCCTGAGGCCCAGGCTCCAACCCACAACCCTGAGATCATGACCTGAGCTGACACCAAGAGTGAGACTGAGTTACCCAGGTGCCTCTCTTGCTTTTCATTGCAGCCATCTGACAAGCTTACATTCTTTTTTTTTTTTCAACAACTTCTCTCCTCAGGGCCTTTGCACGTTTTACTCCTTTTGCACCAAGAACGTTTCCCCACACATCCAGATGGCTCATTGCCTTGCTCACTTCAGGTCTCTGCCCAGTTGTCAGCTTACAGGCAGCCTTTCCTGATTACCTCATGTTAAATAGCAACCAGCCTCTCTCTGGTCCTCTTGTTTTCCCCCTTAGCACTTATTACCCCCTGGCATTATATATTCATTTGTTTATTTGATTATGTCTGTTTCCTCCATTAGGATGGAAGTTCCATGAGGGCAGAGGCCTTGTGTATAGGTCCAGAACCTAGACTGATTCCCAGCAGAATAGGTGCTCAATAAATACTTGCTAATGGACTGAATAAGAGATGCCTATTATGGGAAATATACCAGGAAAATATTGCAGCATCAGTGGCAAGTGAACCCAGGTAACAGGCTTTTGTGGTTTTTTTTTTTTTTTCTTTTGTCCTTCCCACCATGCCCAGCCACTCCTCTTGCAGACCCTTTGTGCTTGAGCCGGACTCAGAATTTTAGCCTGAAGAAAGGAATAGAGAGGTGATTCCTTGGGAGAGTGGAAAACCAGTACAACTTATTGATAATGCATAACCACTTCAGATCTGGTGTTTGTTTTATCATACTCCTTGGAGAAAGTCTTTTCAAAGCATGAGTTGCTTTAGCCAAAGAAATACTCCCCTAGGAAGAAAGGCATTACTGTGTGTGCAGTGAAGTCAGAGATAGCCTCTGTATCCCGCTCTGCCCTCCCAGAAGATGGAGGTGAAGGCAGAGGAGGAGAAGGGGGAGTCAGAAAGAAACTGGGTGGCAGATGCAGGGGAGAAGACAAATGAGAAATGTCTAGAAGGAAAATAAGATAACAGATCAGGGGCTTCTATGGTGCTTCTAAATCATAAGCATTTATGAAATTACAGTATTGAAATAGGACAATACGTAGGTGTTTTAAAGTAATTTACCCCCTTTGGGTATTTGGTGTGAATGCGTGGGGAGAGGTGGAGGAAGGGGGTGCTTAGAAGTCCTTGCAGAGAGGATGTGGCTGGGGCTGTGCCAAGGGGCTCTACTGAGTGCACACTTTGCTTACCTTATCACCTTTCTGAACACTGAAGGTTTAGCTTAGGGCTAATCATTTTTATGGAGGACATTTCCTGTCCTGATCAAAGACAGTGCATACCCTTAAGGTTTGTAACCGAAGCCTGCAACCACTTTTTAATGCCTGAAACTATCCAAGTGGGTAGTTTGGTTTTTTTAGTCATTCATTCTGTTGAGTTGGGAAAAGGTGGGGAATTGCTCAACGCTCTCTGCATCACAAAGCCTCAAGTGTTTGCTGCTAATTACACAACTCAAGTTCTGCTTCCTTCGTGTCTGCTAGCGTTGTTGAAGTTTAGGCTTGCAATCCAGTGGATCAGACTATCAATTTATCAAGTCCGAAACAGCAGTTTAAAACATGAAGTGGAAGAAAGTACAATGGCAAAGTAGAGTGTTTTACAAAACAGACACTGACTCTTAATGTCAAATGTATTGCTTAATGTGGTAAAAAAAAAAAAAAAAAAGTCTGGTTTAGTAATTCTGGAGGCTCTAGGAATCTATCTTTTCAACCAGTTTGCCAGAGATTCCGATGAAAGTGGTTCACAAGGCCATATTTTAAGAAATAATTAACTGCTCCCACCACTTACCAAATGCTATTGGTTTAACCTTCTGCAAGAGCTGCTGTTTACAAATGTTCAGTCAGATGCAGTGAAAGCGTCGGCCACGGACTTAACTTTTAAAATGCTCCGCTGATAGAACTTGATGGTGCAGCAGGTCGTGATTCCGCCATGTTGGCAAACTGGAAATCCAGGTGGTGTGTTTGTCACCTGGCGATTTGGAGAGGCAGCGGATTCATCCGAAAAACTCTTTTATCTTACTAAGAATGAAATGACTGAATGTACTCTTTTCTGGCCAAGTTTTAGTTCAGAGCTTGGGAGGTCTTTAAGCTTTTCAGGTGTTTGGAACTAGACTCTGCTCAACTTTTCCTTGTTTACACCTAGTATTCCCCATATGCCTATTTTAATTACTTTTGGACGTTTGCAAAGACAGTAGTCACGTTTTCTGGTGGCAGCCACACAGGTGCTATGATACATAATTAGATAAAACATTTTAGGTGACTTGGGCTTGGGACGGGCCAACCAAAGAAGAGAAAGGATGAGAACTTGAGCTCTGTCTGAAACAAGGATGTTGAAGACCAAACACCCAGGCGACAGAGTGTGGCTGCCATGAAAACCTTTGACTGGGCCTGGCACCACGTTATCGGGTACAGCGAAGCCACCCCTGTGTGCATCCCACACACGTGTTGCAGTTTGCAGTCCTCCAGGTGATTTCGGTTGTCTGAGTGTTAACAATTAGAACTTACTTATAAGAGCCAGCTCTGAAGCCCAAGACTGCCGTTAGGATGCAGGATGAAGTGAACTGTGTTTTCCACCCTTTCCAGGATAAGGGCAGGTACAGTTTGAGCCGAGTTCTGTCACCCACCTCAGGTGGGTTAACGGTGAAGTATCCAGTAGGAATCTGTGGGAGAAGGAATGCTGGCTCATCAAACAGAATTAACCACAGCGACAACCTGGCGTAGCGCTGACTGGGGAGATGAGTCACATGTATAAATAGAAGGAGATGACGATTCTCAGTCAGTGTTCTAGGCCCCCACAAACACTGATTTCCAGAATCTGAGCGGGATTATTATTGGAACCTCAATTTTAGGAATTGAGGCTACAGTTTTGGCTATTTTAGTTCTCACGGTTAATTCAGGGAACAGAACTTTCCTCAGTTAGAAACGTTTACTACTTGCTGGACTCCAGGACTGCTGTGTGTCTGGTGGGCTGTGAACCATGGTTCTTGAGGGCACCATGTTTCGGTAAGCCCTGACCCAGCATCGTCCCAGAGATCTTGGAGTCACAGGATCCATGTGAGATTTCCCTTCTTGCCTCGACAGCTGACACCCTTCTTCCTGGAATGCTGCTTTGGAAATGGTGGAGAACAGGCAGTAGAGTGTTATTATCCTATTTTATAGATGTGGCTTGGAGGATTGAAATGTCATGGGGATCGTTGGAGAGTATATCTGAGCCCACACCCAGCTTTTCCAGCTCTTCCCCCCCCCCCCCCCACCGCTGTTCTTTTCCCAGGCACCCTGATGCCTGTACTGGTGATTTTCTGCCCTTGTTGATTCTCCTCCCCTGGCCTGGTGTGAGGACAGGACCCCTGTGTCGAGCTATGCTACAGTGCATCCAGGGAGCCCTTCACTCCTGTATGCTGGTAGAAATGCTCTGGGTTCTAATAGATGTGCTGGGTTGCCATGGCTCCCAGGGAGGTATCTTCCACCACTGAGGCTGAGTTGGGCTGAGTTGGTGCCTCTCTTTGGATATCTCATTCCAAAGCTAAACTTCTTAGCCTTGAGAGAGTTAGAGGATCCTTCTCTTGGGGACAGCATGCCCATCACCTAAGCTCATGATATTGAAGCATATAAGCCAGAATGGAATTCATTAATCAAAAATGAGAACAGTGTTTGCCAAGGAGAATAGACACATATTCTTTAGCAAACACTTTTTTCCCCCCTCTGCAGATGAGTCATGGTAAAAGCAAAGGCATGGAACCAATTGGTGGTGGGAAGGGACCAAGTGGGGGTAGGGAATCTTTTGCTATTTCTCCAGCCCTGTAGATTAATACCAACGAAGGGAACCAGAGACTGGAGTCTTTAACCAGGGTGATTTCTCCCTTGGGCGATGCCAAGGCTACTGATTCTGTTTGTTTTCTACTTGCAGGCTATTGTCCCTTCTACGTTGACCCTTGATTTCAGGTAGTCTCAACCTCAGCGCTCTTGACGTTTGGGGCTGGATAATTCTTTGTTGAGGGGGATAGCTGGTGCGTTGTAGGAAATACTAGCTTTTTCTGGCTTTTACCCTCTAGATGCCAGTAGCAACACCCATTGTTGATAACCAGAAGTGCCTTGAGACATTGCCAGTGGTCCCCTCCAGGGCAACCCCTCACCCCCACCCCCCTGGAGAACCATTGTTTTGTTTTCTTGCATAAGTTAAGACTAATGGTGTGCTGTCAGACAGGCTAGACTTGACAGCAATTATAAGTGCCCCAGTTTTCTCTTTCCTTGCTTAATCCTTAGACCCTAATGTGCTATATTCTCATATAGGTGGTCTCACCCTGTATGTTCTTTAATTTCCTCTAGACCTTCGGATTTCCTCTGGAGCTTCCGTCCCTCCTGTATTACCATTGTCTTCCTAACCCAGCTCCGTTTTGTTTAAATTTCACATGTGTTCCTTCCTGGTCTTCTGTGGCTGAAGAGACCGATAGCTAGTGATTTTATGTTTGAGTTCCACACAACGTCTAGAATCCTGGCCACCGGTTGCTGTGTTAACCATAACCTTGGCATAACGGGAATACGGGAAAGAAACGAGGGAGGCGGTTCACGAAGCTCAGTGTGGCTCATTCAGAGGCCTCTATCACCAGATTAAGGGAACGTCTGCGTGGAAATGAGTTAACGGGGTGAAATGCCTCCTGCTCTGATTGTACAATGTACCTTGGCTAGTTGGTAATAGATATTGATATTCCATTAGTGTGACCAGGACACTGTACCGGGCAGGGGAAAAGCTTTTGGGTGTGTCTCTATGTGAAGTCCTTTCCTGCTCCATCCATTAGATTTCTGTCCCAATCTTGCCACATTTATTTTCTTATGTAATTATCTGTCTACCTTTTATTTACCTTCGATGTCAGGCTGCAGTGGTAGCGCAGAGCAGCATCTAGTGGTTTAAGCAACACAGATACCCTGCCGGCTTGTGTACCGGCCCTGTGTCCCCAAGGCGGCAGCCTTCTTATAAGTCACAGCCCTATAAGCAGCCCTCCACCCTTCCTTCCGCCCTTTGTGCCTTTTTTTTTTTTTTTTCTGAGTTTGCAATTGCATTTAGAGAGCCAGCATTTTGTGCTGTGGGGTTCTGTGGCTGAGCAGTACTCGATGAGCTATATTTTCCAGGCTGCTACACACAATTACCCTTAATTTTGAAGCGTAATGCATTTCAAAATAATTTTTTTTTCTGTTTTCAGGCTCTTTAATCCAAATGCAGAGCCACAGCTGGCTTTGCCCAGGGCCCTGAAAAGGCATGTGGCTTGGGAGGTAGAGCTAGTGGAAGGACTTTGGTTAGATTGCATGTTTTTGGCCGAGTGAGGAGTGAATTCCAATAACATTCAGTAAGGCTGGTTTTTTCTTGACTCCTGACCACCTTCCCCCTTTGCCCTGCCTCACCATTTTCATAGCATTTTTGTAGTGGACCCTGTGCCTTAGTCCAACACTGGGCCGCTCTGTGGGAAGTGACTGAGTACTCAAAAATTCAGATTTGGGGGAAGGGGACTGTCTTTCATACACGTACTAGTAAGCATGTGTGTATGTATGTATGAGAGAGAAAGATACACACACACACATCCATGCAGCTCTCCTAATAATGAAAGGTCTTTAAAAGCAAAGAAACTTATTATATCAGCTCCTAAATCCCATTTTCTCCAGTGCTTGTCATATTTATAGCAGGTTTCTACAAATCTCATTAAATCAAAAGCTTTATCAAGAAATGAATATGTTTCTACCATCTTTAGACTTACTCTATTACCAGAAAGTGACTTCAACTCATTAGGACTATTTTCTCAATTACTGTCCATTCTTCAATCAAGAGTTTGGGGAAACATTTGTCTGGGTTTATATGAGAGATGCACAATAAAGATTTATTAATTGAAGTATTTAAAAAAAAATAAATGTGTGGCTTACACTTAAAATGCATATAAATGTTTTCAAGTTGAAATATTGCTAGGCTTACAGCACCCATCATAATACATTATTTACATTATTCATTCATTCATTTATTCAACTATTTTGATTGCATTTTATGCTCTATAGTTAAGGCACTGCCTGCACATTATAAGATCCAATTCATACGAGCAGTATGGAGAGGGGGGCTGTATGGGAGACAGACCCACTAATAGTCATAATGGAGTGTGATAAATGTATGTGAGAGTGTTTGCAGATCAGAGAGGAAAGAGTTCACAATGAAGTGACTTTAAGAAAGATCTGGAAAGCTGAGTATTAAAAGAGAACAACATGATGTGTCCAAGGAATACAGCAATCAGGATAGTCAGGAGAAAGTCTGGAAGAGGACTTGTGTCAACTCTTCTGGGAGCTGGGCATTTGGATTGAGTAGAAAAGTAAAACAAACGATTTTAGGGAAGAAAAAGACACAATTGGACGTCAGTGAGCAATCTAACTCCCAGGGCAACAGGAAAGGTAGGTTAGAGGGTGTGGCAGGAAGGAGGTGCCAAGGAGAGATGGAAGCTGTCAGCTCCTTCCTTCTGGGCCTACCTTCACAAACACTCAATCTTGGTCCATTGAATAAATAAATAAAGCAGGGTGCTTGCTGTGTAAATGCAACTTAAAAACAGGTCTCTTTGCCCCCATCTTCTAGTCTGAGTAGTGGACCATCCTCTTCCTTTAAGGAGACAACTTCTGGAGACCCACTGGCTGGATGTAAGTCAAAGAGAAAGGATGTTGACATTGATGGGGAAAAAAAAAAAGATCTGGTGGCTGATTGGTTTTGGGAAGAAGGGAAAAGCAGGAGTCTTTGAGTTTTAAAGCTAAATGTATCATGCTTGGGTGAGGGTTCAAGTATCTTTTTGACTCTACCTGCTGACCTACTTATTGTAAGTTAATTATTCTCAGCCTCAGTTTTCTTACCATTCAGATACAGATAATCTAAGTCCTTACCTCTTGGAGCTGCTGAGGGCATTAAACAGAATAATGATCGTAAAGTAGGGTACCCCCAAAGCAGTGCATTGGATTTGCTGAGGTTATTATTGCTAATTCAATAGTTCCTATTCAAGTGTTTTATTCAAATATCTTGCTAAAATCCTTTAAAGACATGCATTTATTTATTTATTTTATTTATTTTTTTTAAAGATTTTGTTTATTTATTTGACAGAGATAGAGACAGCCAGCGAGGGAGGGAACACAAGCAGGGGGAGTGGGAGAGGAAGAAGCAGGCTCCCAGCGGAGGAGCCTGATGTGGGGCTCTATCCCATAACGCCGGGATCACGCCCTGAGCCGAAGGCAGACGCTTAACCGCTGTGCCACCCAGGCGCCCCCTAAAGACATGCATTTATTATTTCATCTTCTCTATGAGTTGTAAGTAGCCCAAGAAATTCCTCCGAAGATTTTTGCTAGACTGTTAGTTTGATTTATGTAACTTTTCCTCAAGCACACAGAGAGGTAGACTGCTGAAATACAGGTCAGGGAAAATTACAATCGATTGTGAATTAAAAGAACTGACATAATGAATCCTATTAGCAACCTGAGGTCCTAAAGAAAAGCTCTTGTAAATAGGTCTCTATCTCCCATTCACTTGGAACTAACCTGGGGTTTCGCTGTTTTATTTTATTATCATTTTGCCTTGTGCAGAAAGAATGGAGGTTGCTAATGGGACTCTTTCCTTTTCCTTGAATCCAGCTTTCTGGCGGGGCTGTTTGCACTTGCTCAATGTGGATGGAAGGCCAGTGAGAAACCCCCAGTTAGCAGAGTACTGGTGGAGGAGCCATTGGCAGGAATTTAATTCACTCATCTAATCACGGGGTTTCGTGCAATTGTGCTGCCTACTAAGGAAATTTAGTCGTTTCAATAACACTTGGTAAACGTCTCTTTTTGAATCATTTGGAACATTCCAGTAAATGGGGGACTGTTAATGTTCATTGCCAGGTGGGCGGTAGTAAAGTGTTAATCTTTCTTCTTTGATCTGAGCCTATCAACCTAATTAGAAAATACTCTGGGGGGAAACAGAAAAATAAAGGTAGGATGACTATAGTCCTGAGTGTTAGACCCAGTATAGATCTGTTGGCCCAGCATAATGAAGTGTACCAACTTTCCCTTTCCAACGTGTCTCAGGTTGGACAATTCATTTGATAACCACCTAAGTAGAAGCCACCTGTTTCCATTTCTGCTTATTCTTTCCGGCTATTGCCAGTTTGTTTGGGTGACTTTTCTGCTTTATGTGCCTTCAGGAAGGCAACAACTAGCTTACAGGCTCACCAGCTCATTAAGCAGTAGCTCATGTACCTGTCACTTGGTAATGGCTTTCATGAAGTGGAAGGAAAACAAAAAAATCAACCTCAATACAGACATTAAACTGTGATGAGGTATGGATGTGCAAGAGAACTGTGCCAAACGGAAACTACTTCTCTAAACTTGTGCTTTGAAAGAGTATAGCTTCCCCCGTTCACCGCCCCAACTACTATAGTCGTGAAAAGTCACTCATCTAATCACTATATGCAAATCTTGTTTGGTACTTGACAAATTGCACACTTTTTTCAGTGTAAAATTATTTTCTGGTCACTGTCTCTTCTCCCAAGTAGGGTGTAAGTATGGGTTGTTCAGGTGCTAGATTGTCAACTGTGTGGCCATACCTCTACGCTATGTATCAGGACTGGCGTGTAACTGTACATAGGATCTGAGGTTAAATAAATGTTTGAAGACCCATAAAAAGATTTATATAGTGAAATACAGATATACAGTAATCACTGGAGAATTATATCCAGGCCAGACTACATATCAGTTTCACAGTGATTCAGACATGTTAACTTACCCTGTACCCATTTTACAGATGAGGAAATCTATCTGTCAGAGAGGCAGGTTGCCCAACATCAGGCAGATCCAAACCAATGCTCTTTTTTGCAGCACACCTAATGCGAACTCTCCTGTGGCCGAGTCCCCCTCAGTCTGTCAAATTCATTTTTGCTTCAGTTGAACCTGTTATGTTGGGACGTTGTGTTGAGTGGCCGTGCTACTTGGTGAAGGATGGGGAACAATATGCCATGAGAGCTTTGCTTCGGGAGCAAGTGAGAGAACATCGTCAGGGTCATTACCTGAGCCAGGGCTGACTGCCAGCAAGATGGCAGAAAGAAGAGGGCAGTCATGGTGGATTCACTTATCTTCCCAGGAGACACTGTTCTGCTGTCATAGAAATTGTGTTGCGATCATTGCAGACTTGTGTAGGGCCATTTTCAGTCTTTGAATATGTTGCTAACGATTCTGGCATATGGAAGCGCCATGAAACAGTCTGAGAATTGACCCCTGGAGCTGAGGACGTTGAGGCACATGAAGAGGTTCAAAAATATAAGAAGCCAAATCTCCAGGTTTGTTGTTATTTCAAAATATATCTTTCAGACAACGAACAGGCTTTAGGGTAATTGTTCATAACCAGATCAATGCAAGGCCCAGAGAAATGGCACAGTAGCAGTTTTAATATTGAGTTTCACTCTTCTTTCAGACTCCGGGAATTGCATTATGAAGAGTTGGGCTCATCCATTTGAAGTGATAAGTGCCAAAGAAGGTATCGAGTATCCTATACAGGGGAAGGGAAACTACCGTAGGACTTTAGTCTTCAGGTTACCAGAAAGACATTGGAGCCCTTAACTTTTAAGAGAGGGATCAGGGTATATTTGATGGCTACCATGGGTCTAATTTTGATTCGAGCATTTCCTTTTAAAATACTGTTTAATTCATGTGTTTATCCACAAATATTTATTGAGCACCTGCTAGGTACCATGGAGGGAACTAGAGGACACATGAACCATGGTGAGCCTCCTTCCTACGAAAAATAGCAGACATGCTGCTGCTGCCTTGGGCTGCTTAGATACTCATTAGCAGAGGAGAGGTACATTGATCAAACGATCACACCGAGGAATGTGACATTTAAGCTGGGCCCAGAGCTGGGGAAGCAAGGTGCTGATGTTGAACGAGCCTACTGCAAGGGATCAATGTAGTCAGAGAGGGCTGGGGAGAGGGTGGGCTTCAGTGGGGAAAGAGGAGTCCCTGCAGATGCCTAGTGTATGTAAAGAGCAGGCATGGGCATTGAAGGGACCGAAGATCAGAGCACCCAGGGCTGGGAGCACACCAGGCCGAGGAGGAGGGCTCCTGGGGATCCGTGGTCTGGGTCTTTATCAGAAGAGTAGTGGAAAGTCACCAGAGTGTTTTACCCGAAGGAGTGATGTGATCAGTTGTATGCACTGCGAAGGTCTTTCTGTCTTCAGTGTGTAAATTTTACATTATTTAAAATCATTCACAACGTGACCACACTCTTACTACGTTTAGAATCTAACAGTTTCTAAAAGAATCAATTTAGTCACTAGTGTCTCCTTCAGATTTTAAACAGCAGCTTAACTGAGTGATTTAGCATGGATGTCGCCACTACTTAAGAATGATACAGTACCTAGTTCTGTGGTTCCCAGACTTCCAGATGCCCAAGCATTGCTGGGGGCCCAGAAACTGCATTCTGGTAGGTCCCTCAGGTGACCTGATGCCCGCGGTCCCGTCTCCACTTTGAGAAACATCATACCCAAAAGTGCTAAGGAGTGAAAAAAGAATATAAACCCTAAGGCAAAGCATTGCGCGGCCGCCTAGAGGAGGGAGCCTCTGTTCCTGCCTGGGTTTTAATTTGGACCTGTTCTCTCGGTCCTGCAGGGATTTTCTTCTAGTGCACCTGAAATGGATTCTAAATCCTTTGAGTTTCTTCTAATTTATTTCCTAATCCTTTCATATGCAGCTGTTTTCTCAGATCTGTGGCTTATTCCCTCTGTGTCTCTGATATTTCACTTTACATTTTGTCGCCATTTCAATAAGAATCTTTTTACATAAGTCCCAGATGAGGTTATGAGGCACAGAGGTGGTGGGGAAGGCCAGCCGGACGAGGAGGGGGATGAGAAGCCCCTCCGTGGATTTGCTTACTTTGCCCTGCAGAGCGGGAGGCTGAGTGTGTTCTGGAGTTCCGCCAGCGTGAGACCAGTCCGTCCATAGTTCCCGTAAGAGGGGACTGTTTTTGGCTGTTCCCCAGAGAGTGTAAGAGCCCAGAATTCCTGCTCAGGTGCAGCTGGGTTGAAATGACTATCAAGGGCAGACTTAGAGCAGAGAAGAAGTCATAGAAAAGGCATCAGACTATTTGGTGGGAGAGCCGAGAGTAAAAGTGGCCCAGACCCATATCTCCCTCTGGTCTCCATGACACAACTTTGTAGTCACCTCCTCTGGGAACCTTTCTTGATTTCCTGGTATCCTCCCCTAGGACACATAGAGTCCTTCTCTGTGCTGAGTAGATGGGAGGTTCCGAAGGTGCATATCCCCAGTGCTGAGCCCATAACAGGCGCGCTCAGTGAATGTTTCCAGAAAGAAGCACTATTATCCATGCATGTGAGCACTGTGTCCTACAGTCCGTTTGGGAAGAGCTCTTAAAAATGGCTTCTTTGTCCCTGAGTGAGGAGCCCAAGGACACGTGGTTCAGGGATGTAACTCTCATTGTACCCAGTTTTGCTGAAGACCAGTCCTGCCTGAGGTCCCCGTGACTGAGGCGTGGGCCAGACAGATGTCCGAGGCTGGGGAGGTGAACGGCCGTGGCTTTGCAATGCCTAATCCTGTGGTGGCAACGGTCAACGCCTTCCTGTGCTTCCACTGCACTCGAATCTACCCTGGATGTAATGAACTTTCCAGAGGAGGAAACTAATGTTTTGTCATTTGTATTACTGTCTGCAGAAGTACTTTTTACCTCCTGTAGCTACTTCTCATTCTCTCCTAGTCACTGTAAATCCTGTCGGGCATAGATATTAGAGACCATAACTTGTAAGAATGTAGAAAACATTGCTTGGCTTAAACCCCGAAACTTCTCTCCCTTTGTGCCTTCATCCACGGTTCAGCCAGTGTTGAATCTGGAGAGGATGTTTCTCTCTTCCTTCCTCTCCAGTGCCTGTGGGCGACCAGGCATTCGTGACACACACTGGGGGTTGGGATCCCTACCACATATGTGGTTACCCACATTTCATTTATTACAATCTGAGAGCGCCGTGGCCTTGATAATTTATGTTTCTAGGCTATAATTGCACATTATTTTTCTAGCAGCTATCAAGGGTTTCAGCTAGCAATTGAAACTTGATAGGTGTCACGGCTCTTCATTGCTAGAATGATTAATCCTGATGTTCCAGCGCCGAGCCAAGCCCATTTCTTTTAAGCCAAATAGCACACACACAGTAAACCCCAAACTTCTGTGTTCTGAGTTCACTCCGAAAGTAGAGCTTATTCAGGCCTTTGGAACCACATTCTCAGATCTTCCACAGCCCCTTTCTCCCTTAATAAAATAAACAAACAATGACTTGCTTTCCCAGTGTGGGCATTCTGCCAGTTGCTGAGTATGTCTGTTTCGATGATACATTCTGGAGCTGGAGAATAACCACTGGATGGGCTCCGGGACCTACTGGGTTGACTGTGAGATAGATCTGAGGTAAAAACCTCCACTGATCACCTGAATTCCAGAAGCACCTACTCTGGCTGGTGAGTCACCAGTCACATTTTGGGTCTCCTGGTATTAGTGTCAGTCAGAGCCCGTGTCTAGTCATCCCCAAAAGGTCTGATTCTTTCCTTTTCCCTAATTTACATCCCTCCTAAAGAAAGGCTGGAGGCCCCTTCATAGGAAGACTAGGAGAAGGATTAACAATATACATTTTTGGCATCCTACCAGGGTCTTCCTCAAGGGGACCTGGGCTCCCCTTCATTTAAGGGGTCCGGAGTCTCTAAACTGCTTCAAGCCTGGGGATTGATGGAGAGGTCATGACTGTGCTTATGACTCAGGTCAGACTTTTGTCCACTTGACTTCCAGATTTTCTGCTTCTACAGATTAAGTAAGAATTTGGTAGGTTTCCTGTCTTCCCTTCTAGCAACACTGTGACTGACTAGCCAAGACCAGTATTCTGATTGGTCTTTGACTCTGCTGTCCATATGGTAACCGCACCGCACTGGAAAGTGCTTGGAGCCCCTGATCGGCTGGAGGGCTGACCTGCCTGTTCCCTTGGACACTTGGCGGAACTGCCTTGGGGGAGCACTGAGGCAGAGGGGCTTCACAGCCACACGGATGGAGGTCGAAATTACTCATCGTGTACTTGCTGGGGGCAGATTCATTAAGTTCTCACGACTCCTGTTTCCTCCTATTGGAATGGAAATGGTGCCCATGTGTTGTCGCAACAACATGAAAAATGTCACCAGGGGATGGAGTTCTTTGGCCCCAGCAGGTGTGCAAGAGACGTGAAAGGGTATAATGCTTTCTGAACCTCTTCTCCAGAGCTGCGTGTTCAGGCCCATCAGATGGTTGGAAGGGATGGAATTAGGAGTCACAAACGGACTCCCAGGATGCACGGTTTGTGGCTAGCTTCCGACAGCCTTCAGGTTTGCTGAAGACTCTGAAGTATGTGCTCGATTTTAACTGCTGTAGAAAAAAAAAAATGCCATTTTATTAGAACAGGTTATGCCTACAAAAAAATTTCGCGTTTCCTGCTCTCTGCATTATGATTTAGATTTCAAGTTCACTGTGTTTTCCAGTATCGGAGTTTGATTGCTGGGTCTTCTCTTTCTCTCTTTAGAGAAATAAGTTGAGAAATCAGGTGACCTTCTTAGTACCCACCTGATACTGTGGGGAGTCCTGTTTGTGGGCCCCATTTGTGGACTTCGTTCTTGAACTCATTCTTCAAACACTCAATGCCAGGGACATGGTGATACACGGGGAGTGACTGCTCCCTCCAGGGAAGGGGGGGCAGCAATGGACACACCATAATTCAGTGGGACTAATACCCTCATTTCGGCACCAGTGACTGTCGCTATTGGCCAAAGGCATGCTTTGTGGAAGATGTACATGGTGAGCTCTGTAGGCTCCGGTGGTCCAGGCATGAAATTCAGGATCAAGAGGCCCAGGTCTTAGTCACAGGCTGATACTGAATATAATCCGTGGCCTTCCTTGGTTGCCTCGGTTCTCTTAGCTCTCTAATGTGGAAGGAGGGTGCTCGACAGGATGGAGAGATCCCAAGAAAGAACCATGGACCAGCTGCTTCGGGATCATCTCAGCACTTAACACAATTAGAAGCTGGGCCCTCAACATCAGAAATTCTGAGTCTGGGCAGGTTCTGGAATTTGTATTTACACAAAGACTCCCGGCCCTGGATGACTTCTGGTTGCGCTTCTTTCCTAGAGCTCCATTCTTCATCCTTTAAAACCTAACACCCTTCTTCAATGTCTCCTTCAGAAAGCCTTCTTGACCTCTGACTGATTGGCTCTTGATAGAGAATTCATTCATGCGTCTGTCCAAAAAAATGCAAACAAAACTCATCAATGTGTGCTTGTGTCCGTTTCCGTCTCCCCTGACGGCTCGGGAGCTCCTGAGTGTATTGACGGCAGTGCCTTCGTCATCATGTCCTCTGTGCCCTGCTCACGGGCACAGAGAATGTGCCCAAAGGGGGATTTTCAGATGGCAAGACGGGAGAGCAGTAGACTGCACAGCAGCCCCTCTTTTGCTGCCTGTTAGCACTCCTAGAAGAGATTTCAGGGATGTTTCAAACAAATCACTCCAACATATTTGGGATTGCCCATTGAATTTCTTAATCCGTGCCAGCCCTTGCTCCCAATATCTGCCTGTTCGGGAGATGCCTGCATTCCTCCTGTGGCCTCGAGACCCCGGGGGTGGATGTGGAATGGCTGAGAGAAGCGAGGACGAGAAGATGAGTTGGAAACTGACAGTTTAAACTCAGGTGTTTTGCAAATATAAGTACTCCCAAAATATTATTTGGCATTCGCCTCTCTTTACCTCCTCCCTTCCCCAATTGAAAAAGACAAGCAACAATACGTGGGCCCAAATCCTCCTGCGGACAGAATGGAGTCACACTGAGAAAAGGGAAGTTGATTTCCTGGTTGCCCTCCCACTCACCGAGTTCTGGGTGGCGCCATCCCACACTATTTGCATCACTGAACTCCACACACTGCCAAGACTGCATCTTCAATTTAAACATTTGGAGGAGGATAAAGAAAGCCTGAGGGAAAAAGGTAACACTTCACCATAAGTGGTGCGTAAGCGCTGTACATCGTATGTTTTACTTCTGCTTTTGGATTAAGGACAGAACGTTAATTAAAAAGTAAAAAACACATCTTCTGAGCAGCAATTAATTTGTGTTTGCTCTGCTTTCATCTGTTGAGTCTTTGAATTTTTGAACACATAAAGGCTTGAAAAATCTCTCCTAGGGGTCTTTCCAGCGCGCCTTCCCATTCGATTGTTTTGATCGTTAGGCTGCATATTGACTTGGAAAGCAACCAGTGTTATAAAAGGAAGTGTCGTTGCAAGGTTCTGGCGTCTGATTGTCATCTGGATGACACAGATGTGACAGGGCTCTCAGCATATACTCTCTTGTTCACCGGTCCGGCCCAATCCCTGTTCCAGAGTCCAATGTTCCGTTTAGCCAGGACCGCTAAGAAGTGACGTAACTGGATTCATTAGCCTGAGTTCTGAAAGCTCCTCTGAAGAGTTATTTTTGTATCATACAATTTTAATTTTTGGGGACAGGCTGTACCACTTTCCAGGTGCCAAAAGTGATCACTCAGATTTTTTTATTAGGTACTATTTTAGCTTCAAAAATATTTTATTTTTTATGGACTGCTTTGTGTCTTTGACCCAGTTCTCTTTTCCCTGGGATGTGTGTCCTAAGAGGATGAGGTTTATGATGTTAACAATACCTGGAATATTAATTCCTCTCAAATGAAATCTCTGTCCCCATCCCCCTCCCAACACACACACACACACACACACACACACACACACACCCCACACACACATCTCTTCCCAAACATGCATCCTTCATATTGATATAATGTGTTTGGAGCACGTATGGGGAAAACTGATTTTTCTCCCTTTTTCAGCGGAAGAAAGAGTAGACAGAGGTCTTGGGCGACACAGCTGGAGTAACCAAGGGCTCCTGATTGGCAGACGTGGGCCCTGTGGTCTTCGCTGCTCCTCGTGGCAGGACGTTGGTACTCCTAGTAGCTGTGCTGGGAAGGAGGGACCACAGACCTTGCAGAAATACGAGAACGTGCCATTTGCAGACGTGAGCTGTCAGCAGCCATCTCCTCAACTGTAATTTGCTACAGCCTAGAAATGAATAAGTGACAGCTATTAAAAGGGCTTTAGAATAATTGCAGTTAAAAGTAAAGATATTAATGAAAAGACATTTTAGACTACCACTTATGCTTACTTCTATTCATGAAAGGGCTGAATGTTTGCGGGCCATAAAATGTTTACAAAACAGAATCCTTGGTCATTTTATTTATGACCAGTCTACAGTGTTCTTTATGCTTCCCCTCCCCCCCCCATCTCATAGTGGCTTTGGTTTTGCTGACATCTGAAGGAGGGCGGTATTACATTGGAGTGAGCTGTGACGCATTTTCATCATTGGTCTCTGCCAGCGGGGTGAGGTTGAGGTGACTGGGGGCTATTTCATCTGAGGTGTCAGAGTTCTTCACCATGTGCTTTTCCTAGGGGGAGGGGGTGGAGCAGGTGCTCTTGTTCTTGGCTGGGTGCCATCATCCTGTTATGTGCTTTTTGTGAGTTTTAGCTTTAGAATTTGAAGAAGTCTTCACCCAAAATATAGCTTAAAAAACATCTCCCTACCTCTCAGCTAATGTAGCACATTCTGGAGATGCCCTTCTATTCTGTAAATTGAACTGCAGTGGTTGTCCATTTTCACAAAACATTTTGTTCCAAATAAGTACACACATTAATTTGCTTGATAGAGAAAAAGAGTTGAAATATCTGAACTTGAGTGAGAGTTCTAAATGCCATTTTTGCCTTGGAAAGTCACAGAGTCAGCTCCATGCCCTTTGTCTTCTCTGATTTCCAGCTGCTAAATGATTTGAACCTAGTTTTAAAAAGGCCTAGTTTTGATAATCTGAACCGTGATCCTTCCTTAGGGGGATCAGGTTAGCTTTGGAAAGTTTAGTTTGTGATTTTTCAGGAGAGAAGATATAGAATATTTTATTGAAAGGATCTTGGAGATTCCTTTTTTCCCCAAAGATTTATGTATTTATTTCAGAGAGAGAGAGAGTGTACAAGTAGGAGGGGCAGAGGGAGAGGGAGAGAGAATCAGAAGTAGACTCCACACTGAGCATGGAGATGGTCGTGGGACTTGATCTCATGACCCCGAGATTACGACCTGGGCTGAAACCAAGAGTTAGCCACTCAACCGACTGCCCCAGAATCTTGGAGATTCTAAGTTAATGTTTCCCTGGCTATGATATTGAAGAGGGGTTAGGTACTAATGCTGGATTTTAAAGTATATTTAAATAATTGTTTATTCATTTTAATATGTATTAGAAAAAGTATAAGAGCATCAAACTATGATATCACAGATTTTTTTGCATAGGATGAGACTAGGATGCAATAATCTTTTTTAAAAGATTATTTATCTGAGAGAGAGAGAGAGAAAGAGAGGGGAGAGGGAGAGGGACAAGCAGACTCTGTGCTGAGCATGGAGCCCCACATGGGAGGCTTGATCCCAGGAACCCGAGATCATGACCTGAGCTGAAACCAAGAGTTGGATGCTTAACCAGCTGAGCCATCCAGGCATCCCTAAGATGTGATAATATTAATATTAAATATAATAGGGCTGGAAAATAGTCCTTGAAGGACAAGATTTTGGGAAACGCTGATGTAATCCAAAGGCTGCCTTTTGCCTGTGATGAGGCTAGGCAGGGATCCACTTGCCAAAGCCTGCTTAGTGGTGAAGCCGAGACTAGAATCCAAAGTATGAGACGTTTGTGAAGAGTAACAAGAACAGCTAACATTTATTGAGTGTTTACTGCGTGTGATGCAGAGGGATTTACGTACATTATGTGATTTTATTCTCACTGCAGTCCTTTGCCTGAACTGTTAATATTCTTATTGTATAGATAAGAAAACTCAAAGCTTAGAGAGGGCGAGTCACTTGCCCAAGGTCATAGAGCCAGAAAGGGGCAGAGCCAACCGGAAAGATGGCCTGCACAGCTGCTGATCTTAGGTCAATGAGAAGCGTTAACATCAAAGACGACCCTGGAGAAGGGATCCTTTTGTTAGGAGACTTTAAGGCCTGTGGAGCAAATATTTATTGAGAGCTTAGCATGTGTGAGGAACCGCTAGGTGCCAGGGGCCCAGAGAGCTGCCTGAAGACTCTGGTGAATTAAGGGTTTGGTAGCCTCACTGGAGCGGGGGACTCCCGTAGGACTTTCCTGGGGAGATTCTCTTCATATTTTTGCATGTTAAGTGCTGAGGAGCCTGCAGTCAGAAACCTGTTTTCTTCGTAATATTGTTGGTTGTCAAACACAGTTAACCACAGGTTCCCTTTTTCTCCAATAAAACCTATTACATTTTGCAGAACCAATATTCTGTGGAGCATGCCCTTGGGACCTAACCTAATCCTTTTAAACTCATTTTACACATGAGAAATCTGAGGTCCGTGATGACTTGGCCAAAGTCAAAACTAGTCGTTGGCAGAGTTTGTGTCATTTACCCACTCATTCGACCAGTATCCATCCAGTGTCTCCCAGGGGCCAGGCATTCTAGGAATTGGGGCTTAGCAGTGAACAGATGGACAAGAGAAAGATATATGAAAACAAATCGATAATTTTAGGTAACAGTAAGTCTATGAAAATTGGACATTTTTACTTTTTCGGCATTCTTTTCAAGACAGAAGGCATGCCCTTTTCATCTTTGTTTTCTCAGTTTCTAGCACAGGGCAGGAATGCATTTTCAATAAGTATTTGTTGAATAAATAAATGAGCTGTTGATGATTTGGGGTCTTTCCTATTATGTAACAAAATGGTCCATTGAAAAAAATACCAGTTGCTGTTAGTTGTGGTGTGTATTACTCTTCGGGAAGTTAAAAATAAAATGTTCTGGGAGGTCTGCAGCCTGAAGTAGGTTTCTTGGTCACCCCTGCTAAGAAGCCCACGTCTGAACAGCATCAACTTTAGACAGTCATTAGAAAACAGATACTTTTTTTTTTTTTTAAAGATTTTATTTATTTGACAGACAGCCAATGAGAAAGGGAACACAGCAGGGGGGGTGGGAGAGGAAGAAGCAGGCTCCTAGCGGAGGAGCCTGACGTGGGGCTCGATCCCAGAACGCCAGGATCACGCCCTGAGCCGAAGGCAGACGCTTAACCGCTGTGCCACCCAGGCGCCCCCAGAAGACAGATACTTTATGAGAGAAGCCATGTCTGAAAATCATCTCTATAGGTTTCTCAGCATTGGTAAATTGTTTCATTGCCTAGAATTTTCAGACCACATCTGTTTTTTGATTCCTGGGCTTTTGGCCATGTTGTTAAAGTGCCAGAATCTCTAAGGCTCTCCCCAAATTGCTAATATCAAGATTCCTGAGGAGTATATAGCTTGTTCAGATACAGCGGAGGTGGGACACAGGATCTTATTAGCTGGCTGGTCCTTCATGGCTTGAATTAGGGCGTACCTGTGGGTACCGGGCAATCTGTCTGGTGATTTTTCTGAACTATAGAGCACACTGTGGCCTTCTGAATCTCTGCCCATGAATGCTGGAAAGGACTAAATGGAAGGATGCTTTATACATTCAAGCATTCGAAAAATGGCTGATGTTAGTACAGTATGAAGGTTGTATGAGTCCATTGGACTAGAGGTTCTGAGCTTCTCAGGTGGTCAGCACCAGTAGGAAGGTCTTGTCAAGAAGGTCAATAAAGCAAATGGCTTTCCCACTTGCATAACTCCTTCTCTAAGGAATTCATGACTGAGGAAGACCATTCTGCTATGGGGGAAATGATGGTCTGATACTGGCACATTCATCGCTCTTGCCACTTTGCCTTGTCCCAGGAAGAAGGGAAGTGCCATGCTGGACCTTGCTCTGCATTCCTCAGGGGACTCCCTGCTGCAAGGGACCCCCACCCATGAGGTCCACCAGTAGAGGCCTCAGGAAGCACTCACCCAACACATCATCTCAAGCAGATCATTTCATTTAGGCGGGCATTTCAGAGAAGGGCATTTTAGTGGTTAGAAATGCAGCCTCTCTGGTAGAGGGCACTTATAATTTAAAAGAAGAGAAAGGGAAATGAATCTGACACCGTCTGTCAAATTCATTTCTAGGTTTCTCATGGAAATCTAGGTTTCCCCAAGAGGGTATTTCCCTGAGAAGGGATTATTTCATTCTGCATGGCTCTGTGCATCACAGCAAAATCAGACATCTGTTTCTCGGGAAAAGAGGCAAAGAGAAATTGGGGTATTTGAGAAATAAAATAAAATGGAAAGCTGCAAGTTTTATTTAGCCTCAGAAGTGAAAGCAGGTTAGAGGTTAGGTCAAGAGACACAGGCTTAGTTGTATCTGTAGGAGTTTCCTGTAGGCTGGAAGAGGAATGTCGGACCAACAAAAAATGATGAAATGATGGCATATGTTATTGAAGGGAAATGGTGGATGTTGTACCCCTTCCATATTTTAGGTAAATAATCTGTAATGTAGAAGACATTGGTGCAGGGTAAAGAGTATGGTACTTAGAGCTGGAAGGAGCCAAGCCTGAATCCCACCTTCTCCATTTATAGATATGAGAATTTAAGCAAGTTATGTGATAGTTTTGATTCACAATTTCCTCATCTGTAAAATGAGGATAATACTACAGACTTCTAGAGGATGTTATATGATGCTTAACAGGCTTGGCACATAAAGAGTACCCAATAAATGGTAGCTTTTATTATGACCTATAAATAGAAAAATATCTAAATAGTGTCCACCACACCTGGAGTGGAGCTCTGAAATGCCCTTTGGAGGTGCTTTCAGACCCTGTGACTTGATTCAGTATGGCATCATGCTTATCTGATTTTTTTTTTTAATTTCCCAAGAAATCTTATATTGAATTATTGCACTGTAAGAAAGAAGACATTTTGGAATTTGCACAGTCCATTAACTAATTCTAAAACCCTTTTCCAAAATAGGAAGGCAGGTGTTGCCTGCTGCATCTGCCTATTTGTACACCTGTTTCAGCATTTTGAAATCCAGCAAAACATTTAAAACCACGAAAGCCAATTGCTTCACGACTAAACAAAATTCCCTAAAAGTGTTGTGTGTTCCTGTCAACAGCTGAACGCTCCAAAAGAGGCAGGAAAACCACATGAGCTTCTTTGTTAATGCTGTTGATGTGTGGAGACTTGTATCAGGTCCCTTAGGCGAAAAAGAAGCACAGATTTGGGAGGGGGTGGGGATCTCAGATGAATTAAGCCAATAACACTCGATCTCTTGGCCAGAGAGATGTAAATTCTTTGTCTAAATGCAACAGAAATAAGGCTCTCAGGTCTGAAAAGACTTTGATAAATAATGCCAATTCATTGCCTTATTGAATTTGTTTCTCTGGATGCTATATACGTAAATGGGAATCGATAAGTATTGTTTGCTTGCCTTGTGAAATTGTTTCACATTGGGGTAAGGATGAGTCTGTGGTGTTGAAATAGAGGAAAGCCAATTTTCTTATGCTGGGATTGGCTTTAATCTTATTAGCCAGATGTTCCAACCATTATAGCTAACCAGTCAGACTAGGCCACAAAATCTCAGTTGCACAATATAATTGGATTGTGAACTGCATTCTTTAAAGGTCACCGTTTGTATGGGACAGAGGCACCTCTTGTCTGCATTTTGGGAGCACAGGTTGGCTCCCTGGTCTCATTCAGGTCAGAAACACCACTGCCCGTCACTCTCGGCCCCGGCTCCTTGTGGTTAAATCCCAGTGCATTGGTATGCTCCAAGCACGGGGGCCAGTTTTGGCCAATGCAAGTGGTTCACCCCGCTGCCTGGCCCTCTCCTGCCTCTGTTTATGAGGCACGGCTCTTTCCTCCCTGCCTGCTGGAAGAGCGTGCAGAACAATCCGTTGCAACTCCCGATTTCGATAAAGCCTTTACGTTTCCATCCTTTCCTTTGGCAGCTCCATCCATTTGCTGCGTATTCAACTCTGAAGAAGCTAGGGTTGAATTGAGGCTATACTTTCAGAACGGCCTGGAGTTTAGAAGGTGTGATTATATTAGAGAATCTCCAGCCTCGAGTTGCTTGGCTTTGAAATCTGGAGGATTACACTCTCCTCACAGGGAAAGATTTACGGCCTCTGGGGAGACAGTACCGTGGCCCGAATGAAGTGTGATATTTTGACTAAGTGCTTGGGGAGGTTGCTGGATACAGAGCAGGGTAGGTTTCTGATGGGTGCAGGCAATCTTGAGCCCTCCTGGGTGATAATTACGAAATGTGTGAGCGCGAGCAGATGAGAAATCTGTGGCGGGCAATATAGAAAGAGTTGAGTTGGCTTAAATAAGGAAACAGGGAAAAGGAGCCGTTTGAGAGAGAACTTGGCGTCTCTTTGGTATTTGTGTCTGCTTTTCTCTTGAAATGGGCTGATGTGTTGGCAAGACGCTTCTGGCTGTTGTCAGAGATAGGAATATCTGTGCTCCTTTGCAGAAAACTCGGGGTTCTAAAGTGTTTGGTGGAAACTCCGTAACTGCCACTCACTCTGTCTCCTCATTAAGAAGTTAAGCCTCTACTGCTCAGAGTGTGCTTTTCAAAGGAGAGCTTGGCTTATGGCTCTGGGCTTTACTTTTGCACAGCACATGGCAGAAGAGAGTTTCCAGCTATGAAATCCAAGGCCAAGGC
The DNA here is from genome assembly GCF_023065955.2 of Ursus arctos. NCBI lineage: Eukaryota > Metazoa > Chordata > Mammalia > Carnivora > Ursidae > Ursus > Ursus arctos. Next base: position 63,287,580 of record NW_026622985.1, on the reverse strand, counting down.
CAGCAGATTCAAGTGTGCAGACTTGAGGCAAATCAGCTTTCCTGGCTTGGTGGGAAATAAGAATGAAAAGATGCCAGGTCAGCAAGGTTTTTGTGACACAGGCCAGCAGGCGGAGCCAGCAAGAGGTGTGGTTAATTCTTGGAAGGCTTTGCTTCAGCCACTATTGTTAGGGGTACCTGCTGTTACAGTGATCCCAAAATATCAGTGAAAACACATTAAGAGTGTAGTGATTGGTCACCTCAAAGTCCAGTGGGGTCACCCTAGGCATCAACACCTGGCCAGCACACTCCCTGTCTCCTGTCTTCCTTTCTCCAAAACTCAGTCACAGTGACTGAAGGTAGAGGGTATTGAAAAATGGGGTTTAGTGATGCGCTGGAAATGCAGTGGAAATGCAGTGGATTGATTCAATGCATAGCATTGTCTCTACCACAGCCCTAAATGTTCTTGCCGAACAGTTGTGGATCCAGGTTTTGTGGGGCCTGAAGCTTAAGCAAGTTTGGGGCTCACTTTAGAAAATGATGCAAAGTTAGGTACAAAAGTGAATATTCATTTAGAGTGAGATGGGAAGGGATCCGTGAAGGGAGAGGCCATGCAGGTAAAGAATTCTTAGCGCCACCATAAATGCAGCTCTGTTCCTACATGTCCAAGTATAAACTGTATTTTTCCCCAGCTTGCAATGTAACGAAACTGTCCTTGCTCAATGCCTAACCCCCGCCCCTCCGCCACAGAGCACTTTGTGCTAGACGGGGTGTGCCAGGCCACCTACCTCACACTGCCTTCAGAGTGAGAATTGTGGCAGCCTTTCTGGGGAGCCACTTGGCTCTGTGCACTGAGAGCCCAGGACCCTTCATGTGCTCTGACTCAGTGGTGTTACCTCTCCTCCTCCGTGTGCTGCAAGGGGCTGAGGGCTTGGGTGTGGAGGCGGATCCAGAGTGATTGTAAGCCAGCCACCCACTGTTCACTCCCTGTTCCTTAATTTTTCCAGACTGAACATTCCCTGCATGGGTAAAATTGGCATAAACAGAGCAGGTGTTGCTATCATGATTAGATGGGATCATGCATTAAAGTGCTTAGTGTAATGCCCAGAACTTAGTAAGAGGTTAATGCATTTGGTGTATTTTTATTACCATTCAGACTAGGCAAAGATTTATGTTTGAAGATGTTCAATCTGCATTAGTCACATGTAAAAAAAATGAAAACACTCTGATGACAGGTAAATGCTTGAATTATGTCATGATACGATGGACTAATACAATAATTACAGATGATGATAAAACACTTTATGCAAGGGAAAAATGCATATAATAAGTGAAAACAATGATATGAAATTATGTAAATACTGAGTAAATTAAAAAACACTGAAATAATGAAAATGTTAGCATTGTTCATTTCTGGATGATAGACATATGACCAAACTGTATTCTCATCTTTATAGTTTTCTGCATGTCACAAATTATATATAATTATTTAAATAATGATATTACCGATCTTCCTTTATGAATAGCAATGTTGCAGCCTTAAATTTGCCTAATATTTACTGTTTCTAAAGGGCTGTCACATCTCATTTAATCTGCACAACGGCCCTGAGAGAACAACAAAGAAAAAAAAATTTGTATTTTTAATGGAAAACAGATAAAGCAAAGAAACCCATCCAGCCACTGAAAACTGAATTTATTGAAATTTCCAGATAGCATAGTCACTTCATCACCTTCCTTGAAATTTCCATCTCCTTCCTCATGTTCCCTAATTAATTCTGTTCACCAAGCACTGTAACAAAGGTAAATTACCACTCTCTTCTCAATTAATATGGTTTTCTATTTAGATTTTTAATTACAAATATTTTACAAGTATTGGTTTGCATTATTTTTTCATGGAAGTTCTAGAATAGAACTTGGAACCTTCGCCTTGTTCGATGAGAAAATGCTTTCTGCATTTCAGCCAAGGAGTTGAGGAATCCACACTTCGGGTCTGAGGCTGTCTGCTTCCTGAGCAGCTGCCTGTGCTCCCTGTCGCCAGGCGCCCCTGCAGCTCCAGCCCCTGGGGCTGCAGAGGGGGGTGGTTGCAACAGTCTCTAGGACCATAGGGACCGGCACCTCCCCATCAGCTCATCCTGGATGCTCTTCGGCCCTGGCTGCCTGGTGTTCTGTACCTGGCTTCTGTTTTGTTCCAAGTGCCAGAATCCTTGCCAGAATAATCCATTGAGAGGGGGGCCTTTGGCTCAGACCGGACCCTCCTTCTGGCCGTAAAGGCCTTCTGCACAAGCTGACGTTTGCTTCCCACCAAAGCCTGGTTGACTCACGTCTCCTTATAAGACCTGTGTGAAGACTTCCCTGGTTCCGACTACCTGCTTGTACCTGAGCATATTGTGTTCCTAGATTTGCCCTCTCCACACTTGGCCCTGCCTGATGCTGCCTGCTTCAAGTCTGACCTGTGGGTGCTGACCCGGTTACTTGAGCTAACTCAGATGCATCCTTGGTATCGATATCCAGCAGGTAGAGAATTCCACCGGTGCAGAGTGGACTCCCTCCCAGCTATGGAAGCTGCCTCTCTCCTTGCTTTCGGCCTTGCTCACGCCAGGGACCTGGGCAGATCCAAGTCGAGGTTCTGAACTCTCCCATGGGTCTTACCTCCCTCACTGCAATTCACTGGGCTAGGCCATCAGATACTGCACTTTGAAAATACAATGTGTTTTGAAGTTGCTAAGGGCTTGGAGGACAGCAGAGTTGCAGGCTGCTGGGGGTGCTGGAAATTGGGTAAGCAGGGTGCTGATCTATACCTAAGGGTAGAATCCTCTTATTTTAACTGTAGTTGAAAGTGTCATTCAAAGCAGTTAAAAATATGTTGCATTTTCTACCTGTAACAGTTTCAAGTCCATTAAAATATCCTGGAATAGAAGTTTTCCTGTCTCTTCTTAACAGGCAGGTCAGGTTAAGTGGAAAGTGTGGGCAGGGAAGAGAGTATTCAGGGAGCCTGGGTTGCTATGTTAGATTCCTAGGGCTGCCTTAACAAATTGCAACAAATTGGGTGGCTGGAAACAAATTTGTTCTTTCACAGTTCTGGAACTAGGAGTGCAAAATCAAGGTGTTCGCAGGGCCTTGCTCCCTGGGAAGTCTCTAGGGGAGGATTCTTCTTCGGCTCTTCCAGCTTCTGGTAGTTCCAGGCATTTCTTGGTTTGTGCACATGACTCCTGTCTCTACCCCCATCTTCATATGGCTGTTTTCTTTTTGGGAGTCTCTGTCTTTGCAGGGCGTTTTCCTCTTATAAGGACACCAGTCATATTGGAGTAGAGCTCACCCCAATGATCTCATCTTAACTTGATTCCATCTGCAAAGACCCTGTTTCCAAGTAAGGCTAGATTCATAGATACCAGGGATAGGGCTGCAGTGTAACTTTTTGGGAGTTACAATTCAACCCATAACAGTTGCCTGTGATCCAGTCTTGCTGTACTCACTCCAGTGGTGTGGCCATCTGCAGGACTGCTTGGGGTCTTTGCTTCCTTGGCTTCAAGTGAGGGTAATAATAGTGGAGGTAATAATAGTGGAGGTAATAATAGTGTCCTCTAATAGAATCGTTGAGAGCACTAAATGAGATAATGCTTAGGATCAGATCTGGCTAATAGAAGGTGCTCAGTAGGTGTTAGCTTTACGGCCAGTTACTTCCAGTCTTTTGATTTCATAAGCTGGTCCATAGAGAAATTGAGGAAGTGAATGAGTCACACACATAGTAACGCTATGGTAAAGCAGAAGGTTAATTCTTTTGGAGCTCATCTGCACACAAATTTTGATCCCAAGGTTGTGGTCAGGACTGAGTTTGCCCAAGTATTTGCTTGATCGAAATCTCCTATGCTGCTCTTTAAAGTGAATGCAAAATGACTCTTAGGTAAGTTCTAGAGAATCTAGGCCTTGAGCTGGAACGAGCAAATGTTTCTATCCTTCCAGGGTCTTCCCGTAAAACATGAGGCACCATTCATAGGGTGGCCTGTGTGAATGGCGCTGCTGCTGGCATTCCAGGGGTCATGGCCTGGGCCGTCGTTGTGAGGTGACTCAGAGTTCTTTGTGGGGTTATATGGCATTGGCAGGTCACACAGCCGTAGCGTGAAACTTGAAACATATTCTGCTGGCTTAACTCTTTGATGGAAATGGGATTCCCAAGGTTCTAAACCATAGCCCATAGCTGTGCAGAAAAGATACATATATTATCCACCAAGGTAAAACCTAAGAGTTGATCTCAAGTCAAACTCCTGTTTTCTTCCCCCACGTTGTCTTTGTGAAGTTTGTGTCATCAGTTTTATAATTGGAAGGACATCTGACTTGGAACATAGATGCTACATGTTGAAGGCCTAAATAAAGCTTAGCTTTAGATTGAAGTCCAATAAAGGAATTATCTATAGTTCGTTCACTTATTTCTGTTATAAGTCGTTGCGAAACTGAAAATAGAGGCTTGAGTTTGCATGCTCATTTAGTGGTGTGGATCATCTGAAACGGCGATTATTAAGGAAGATTGTAGATTTCATTATGGAATATACTTTGAATGTAATTTTATGTGGGTTTATTGATGTTCTGGGAATTTTGTTCTGATATTTGTTGAAGATGTGCTGTAGCTATTTGGTTTATGAATTGTTGAGGTGCTGTTTATTTTTAATATACTCTATTCTTTCTTCTTCCCAAAGCAAATAATCAAGAATTAATGTTTAACTTTAAGTGAGATTCATTTACTTTATATTGAGAGTTATTATTACTTTATGTTCCTTTTTCCTTGGAGCTCTGATGTCTTTTGGAAGATAAATCTTTTTGTGTACTTTTTTGTATATTAATTATTTTTCTTTTCAGTATTAATTATTACAACCACAGCAATGAATGTTATCGCACAAATTACCATATGCCAGTCACTGTGCTGACGGCTCTAGATAGATTATCCTTATTATTTAATTTTATATCAATACTAGATTTTTAAGTAGTGTCTGTTAGAATTCACATTTTATAATGAGGATCTGAGGCCTGGGCAGACAAACTTGCCAACATTGTAAGTGGTGGAGCCAGGGTTTGAGCCCTGATACTCTGACTTGGGGTCCCATGCTTCTTAACCCTGTACTTTTCGTATTGCAGATACTGTCAAATCTTTGTATTCAAGAAACTGCAGATGCAATCCAGAATTTTTCAGTGATTCAAAAGGCCCCTGCATTGTCATGTACTGTGAATTTTGGACCAGTAGATCGATTCACTTTGCTTAATTTGTTTTGGTCAGGTTGACATTATGCTAATTTGCACAGGCAGTCACTGAAAGCAGTGGGAATATCCCAGGCAGGCTCTGGGTTGCAGGGGGAAATTAGCATGGATTTAAGAAATTCAGAGGTTTCATACATAGATAAACCTGAGCATTGACTCATTGTTATTGAGTATGTGTTTCCAAACAGAATGTTACTTGCTTTTGTGTAATAAATAATACCAGGTCAAATCAACTTAGATAACTGGTTTAAAAGTTAAATAGGTTTTGTTTTGTTTTTACTTCAGGAATTTCTCAAGGCTTTGAATATATGCTATGTGCATTGCAATCCTCAGGAGAGAAGAAAAGACTGTTAAGTGTTTTGGCAATGTACCTGACAATTGTTTGCTTGTTTATTTGTTCTTATTTTATTGTGGCAGCTAAGGTTTCTCATAATGCACTTAGGAGGTGTTTAGATTTTTGCGGTGTACCAGTTAGGATGAATGTGATTGTAAGTAACAGAAGACCCAGTGCCAAGTGGTTTAAGCAATAAAAGCTTATATATGTGCAAAGGTTAGAGGTATAGTGAGACATAGAATTCGTCTAATTCCACCACTTAGGATTTGGTTTCTTTTTTTATTTCCATCCCTGCCACAGTTGAACTTTAGATCTGGACCTGGGATAGCTTCCCCTGGCAAATGAACAGGGTGGTGACCAAAGAAGGCCAGAAGAAAAATCCGATCATTTTTAGGAAGAGTGAATGGGTGCATGGGTGCTTGAGAGGCGGCCAACAATGGTCCACCATGGCCAGTGACTTGGATGTGCCTAATTTAGATTAAGGAAGATTTGATTCCAGTTTTTCTTTGCCTTGTATGTGTTGATATTCTACATGTGACGTATAGCCCCCCCCCCCCCCCCCGCCAATATCTGTGGTGAACATTTCTGTGGTTACCTCTAAACACAGAAAAAGTTTCCAGCAGGATACTCAGAGGTACGGGTGTGCGTATTTCAGTTTTCCATGTGTTAGTCCCATAGATCTGGTACGACATTAGTGTTGGCTGCTAACATCCATTAAAGTTTGTAAGTTTTCTTAGCAAAATGAGTGCTGTAATGGCATCATACCCATTCAGTGCTATGGGACTCACATTTACACTTAATATGATTTTGATGTGAAAGTGTCCTGGTGAGTGTAGAGTGACTTCTCTCAATTTACCCTTTCACTTTACTGCTTGTGTGTTTTCCCTCAGTTCTCAGAAAAGTGCTGACGAGTGTTTTACTGAATGACAGGTCAGGGACGACGAGAAAAGGAGAACGTGGGCTGTACGTTTGCACGTCACACCGACACTCATGTTTTGGCCAGGGGCATTTCTTCTGAGAAGTGAGAAATGCCTTCAGTTGACTCGGTTCGTTTGCTGCTTGCCCTATTTATTTGCCATACTGCACCAACAGCTATTTCCTTCTATTTTTCCGTTATCGGTTGAATGCCTGCTACACGCAACAACGTATTTTGTGTGGATTCTAGGTTGATCGAGACTTTCTTTAGAAACACAGCTTTCTTGGTCTTGCAGTCTGGTCAGGGAGAGGAGACAAGCACACAGATAACTAACACAAAGGATCAAGTGCGAAGGGAGGCTCAGAAGTTCTAAGAGGTTCGGAGGAGGGAAAGATTCCTTGGGAGCTAAGGAGTCATGTGTGAGTGGGGGAAGGAAGAATGGTGACTTCAGACACAGCAAGTGTTAGCCAAAGGATAAGTAATCTAGTTTGGCTAGAGCCTAGATGTTGTGAGTCAAAAAAGAAAACAACAGCAAAAAAAAAAAACTGGTTGAGTCACGTCTTGTACTAGTGATATATTGCTGTATAACAGTTACCCCAAAACTTAGTGGCTAACCCAAGAGGCTTCTATGACCCCTCCTCGTTTCCATGGGTCATGCGTCCAGGAGCAGCTTGGCTGGGCAGTTGTGGCTCAGGGTCTGTCCTGATGTTGTTCTCAGATGTCAGACTGGGGCTGGAACATTTGCTCCAAGGTCGCTCGTTCACATGGCTGGTAAGTTGGTGCTGGTCTTCTTGACAGGATGGCTGGCCTTCACCAGAGTGAAAGTTTGACATAGAGTCAGTCAAGTGGCAGCTGTATCCGTTTTATGAGCTAGTCTTGTAAATCACACAACATCATTTCTGAAACATTGTAAGTGTTAGAAAAGGCCAGTTTAAGGGAGAGGGGAACTAGGTGTCACCATTTATAGGGAGGAGTGTCAAAAATAGAGGAGTTTCAAGGAACGTGCACAGATATTTTAAAAGCTATACTGTTCTTGAAAAAAATGACAGAAGCAGAAATGACAGTTGTATTGCCGTGATCTTTCTTTAGCTGTTTCTCCATAGTCTTTCCTCATATTAGTTGGCATGCTAGACTATTTTGATTGGTAAACCGTGGTATAAATACTGTCTTAAGTATGTTTTCACCTACTAACCTAGTTATTTAGAATAAAAGTTGGTGATTGATTTAAGAAGGTATCTTGTGGCAGAAACTTACTACAGAAGGTAGTAGATAAAGCAGAAGTGGCTCGGGCTGAGGTGGAGGCAGAGGGGCGCAGCCTCCCCTGAGCACCCAGGAGGGCCCCACAAACACCTTGACCCCTGAGAACAGAGCTCTGTTTGAAACACATGCCATAGATCCTTCCAGTTCCTTTTTGTTTTTCCTTAAGAATTCAGTTTGTTCTTTGGAAGAGCTCTTTCCTATTTGATGATTTAGAACTGCTTTGTAAAATGCATTCTAAGCGTAAGAATTATTTCCAGTATTTTATATAGATGGTTGGGCCGTGGCATTGAACAATAGTATTGTTCCATTCAAAACGTATGTTTTCGGGTGGAGGTGGGAGGTGGTTGAAAGTGAGGAAGACGACTTTAAATGGAATTTTCCCCTCTGTGGAGCACATATTAGTTAAGCATATACTTGGGACTGAAACGAAAGGGTGGTGATTAGCAATGAGAGACATGAGCCACGATTCCCCGTGATATCAAAACTGAAGCCATCCGTGATGACGTAACCTCAAAGTGTCACAATATTACTGCTGGAGTGGGAGGCAGAGTTCTGAGAATAGAGACGATGTGTACTTTTGGCTAAGTGTTTTTCATAATTACCAGAGGTAACAGGAAATTTTTATGACCCAGATAAAGAAAATTGTGCTCATTAGTCGTATGCATATTAGTTTTCTCAACGTAACAATATACTGCTAAGGTCCCTCCCCTGAAAAAAGCCATTTTTTTTTGTACACTGTGTGCAGGAAAAGAGACCCTTTAATAGAGAAATTGGAAAAGTAGATTACATTACCTCTCTTTAACACAGTTAAAGGGAAATCGCCAGCAAAATTAAATTTTATTTGAAGAAATTTGAGGATGAAAAGCATGAAGATATTACTTTTTCTCTACTCTGACCTTCCTTCCTTCCTTCCTTCCTTCCTTCCTTCCTTCCTTCCTTCCTCCCTCCCTCCCTCCCTCCCTCCCTCCCTCCCAAGATTTTATTTATTTATTTCACAGAGAGAGAGGCAGCCAGTGAGAGAGGGAACACAAGCAGGGGGAGTGGTAGAGGAAAAAGCAGGCTCCCAGCAGAGGAGCCCGATGTGGGGCTCGATCCCAGGGCTCTGGGATCATGCCCTGAGCTGAAGGCAGATGCTTAACAACTGAGCCACCCAGGTGCCCTTGACTTCCCCTTTCATTGCTGTTACCATGAACTTTACCCACTTGTTCTTGGAAAAGAAAGAACATGGAGCTTGCTGCAGAGATTTCTTTTTAAAATAAAGAGGTGTTATAGTAAACGTAGAAAGCCTAGAAGACACTAGGAGCTAGTGGTTAACACAAGAAAGATGACTGCATTTGTTTTCTTTTCTCTCTCTCTCTCTCTTTTTTTTTTTTACAAAGATGTGTGTATGGAAGATTATTGTTCTTTGAATTCATCCATTAACAATCACTATTCATACCTGTGGGATTTCCCATTCAGAATATCGGTGAGGTAGAATTAGTAGCTCTATCTCCATAATTATTTCTTAAAATGGTTTTCTAAGAGCCAGTAAAATGCTATGCTACTTCTCCTTCCTCCTTCCTGTTGTGGCCGCTCCAGGTTTTATTATGAAAATGTACGCGTGGGAATAAAAGCCCAAGCTCTTACTTAGCAGAGGGCCTGGCATGGAACAGTATCAGTAAACAGGAATTCTTTTCTTCCTTCCCTTATCCTGATGCCTTCTGTGCTGCCCCCATCATTGAAGTAGGGAGACCATCAAAAAGTGCTAGAGTAGAAGTCTTATGGATAGCATCCTTTTCTTCATTCAGCCAAAAATCTTTCCACTATGTCTTCTTCCCTCTGCAGCTTTATCTGTTTCTCCCCAACATGCAACCCACTGTTTTTTATTTCTTCACCAAAATATAAGTCATGTTGCCATCGTTGAGAGCTGGACCTGCAGGCCCAATGATGGGATCTTGTTTCTCTAATTGTACTAGTTTTCTCTTGTTTGAGTGAAGAAAATTATTAGATATTTGGATTATTGTTCATTCTGTTTTCATTCCTATATGTCATGTATGCATTCATTTCTTTGTTCGGCAAAGCATTTATGGAAGGCCCACTGTGTAGGGTTGCATGTGTGTTGGGGTGGGGCATGGTCACGGAGACTGCTGTGACCTAGACAGCTGGCCCTTGGTCCCTGCCTTTCAGTAGCTCCCATCTGGTGGAGAGGTGGAGAGAGAGACATGTAAATAAGTAAATACATTTTGAATAAGTGTTTATCCAACTCCTGCTATGTGCAAGGAAATGACTCGATTTCATGTAAGTACCAGGTTATGCTAAAATTGACCCTTTCTTTCAAGGGTGTTCATAGTTTAGTACAGAAGAGAAGACACATCTCTAATTTAGCAACAATTTAGAGACCATTCTTTATGTCAGTCACTAAACTACTATAGTTGGGAAGTTCCAGTTTATTTTCATGTGACTTACATAAAATGGCCCTTAGTATGCAAAGAAAGTAAGTATCTTTGGAGCTGGAGTACTTAGAGTGGGAATTGAAGAGGAAGTGGGAAACAGAGTGGTTAAGAATAGTTGAGTAGTTAAGGGCTCTGAACTCTGGGAGTCAGGTATATCTGGATTGGATCTTGGCTCTATAACTTAATAGTTTTGTGACTTTATGGGGGGGCAGTTAATTACCTTTCCAAAGTTCAGTTTCCCCATCTACAAAATGGGGATAATATTGATAATACTGTGGCAAATTGTATTTTCCACAGATGGCCAAACCAACATTTCTCATTCCGCGTGTTCTTACAAATGTCACTTTGACAGTCATCTCACTTAGTAATAGGGTTTCTGTCTCTTCTCTTTGATCTTGAGGGGAAGGTTATGACCATCTTGACCGACAGAGTGTAGCAGAAGTAGTGTTACATGACTTGCAAGGCAAGATCATAAAAATGCTATGCACCTCCATCTTGCTCTTGGAGGTCAGCCACCATGCTGTGAGGAAGCTCAAGCCACTCATGGAGAGGCTCAAGTGGGAGGAATTGAGGACCCTGGCCCACAGGCCTGGCTGAGCTCCCCGCTGACAGCTAGCACAGCTTGCCAGCCACTTAAGAGAGCCATCCTGAGTGGATCCTGCAGCAAGCCCCAGGTGAGTTGCCCTGGCTGACTCCACATGAGACATAGATTAGCCATGCCTGCTCAACCCTGCCAAATTGTACTGTCATGAGCAAAATAAATGATTGTTGCTGTTTGAAGCCACTAATTACTGGGACGGTTTGTTACACCGCAATAAATAACCAGGACATCTGCCATGTAAAGTTGCTACGAGAATTCAGTGAAATGATGCATATAAACCAGCACAAAACTAATGCTTCACTAATGACAACTCTTTTCATTATTGTTACTGGTTGAGACGATAATGGAAATCAGCATTAGTTTGAATCATTTAATGAAAATCAGCATTAGTTCAAAGTGAGGTCACAGTCTGAAGTTCCCCCCATGAACTTCTGGTATCTGGTAGGTTTTAGGGAACTTGATTTGTTCACTTTCTTGTCATTTGCAAAAATTGTTGTGTGTCAGCTCCCCAAAGTTCTTTTCTCCTGGGTTTATGATACTGATTTTGCTACACTCTGTCCTCCTTTGAGTCAGGGTTTCCCTCAGACTTTCAGTGTCATGACCGGATTTGTAATCAATGTTTAAATTTCCAGAATATTCTGTGAATGCTATGCTCTTGATGTTATTAAAAAATATTTTTAAAATTGTGGTGAGAAACATAACATAAAATTTATCATCTTAACCATTTTTATGTGTACAGTTCAGTGGAACTGAATATTGTTGTGCAACAGATCTCTAGAACTTTCTAGAGTGAAACTCCATACCAACTGAGCAGTAACTCCTCATTCTCCATTCTCCGTGCTCCCATCCCCTGGCAACCACCACTCTACTTTCTGGTTCTAAGAGTTTGACGATCTCATGTGAGTGGAATTGTGCAGTATTTGTCCTTTTGTGACTGGCTTATGTCACTTAGCATAAGGCCCGCAAGATTCATCCATGTCGTGGCATGTTCTTCGGGTATAAAGACATTTTGCAGAATGTGCTTCTTTTGAAGGCCGAATAGTATCCCATCGTATGTCTGTCCCACAGTTTATTTACCCGTTCATCTGCCAGGGGACATTTGGGTTACTTCTACTTCTTGGCTACTGTGAGTCATGGTGCAGTGAGCATGGAGATGCAAATATCGCTCTGCTGTTATTTTTCCCACCTCCCCCCAATACCAGGATCTCATTGAGATGCGTTTTAGAGAGGTAGAGGCTTATTTGTGTTCACTACCATTTTTTTCCCAATAGATCTTAGAGAGTCACACATCATTTAGATAGCTGAGGTGCCCAGACTCCTCCTGGGGGCTTCATCAGCATGGCTATCTGTTGTGTAACCTGAGCAAGATTAGAGTTACACTTCTCTTTGCAGGGTTTCTCCATGCTTTCCAAGCAGTTTCACAAGCATGATTTTATTTTACCCTTGCTGAACGATGACTATTTCTTTAATATGGGGAACATGAGGATACAATTATGGATGTAAATTCCGGGCAGCTGTGGGTCATGTAGTATTCATGTTCTCTACCAAAGTAGATTTTATTTACGAATAGATTTGACGTAGGTTTTTACTTTGTTTTTTAAATTAATAGGTGTTATTGTTTTAAGAGAGGTTTTAGGTTTATAGAGAAATCAGGCACTAAGTACAGAGAATTCTCATACGCCCCTCTCCCTGCACAGGTTCCCCTCTTACGTCCTGTATTAGTGATGTACATTTGTGACCGTTGAACAAATAGATGATGCGTTATTTTTAACTGAAGACCATAGCTTACATTAGAGTTCACTCTTTGTTTTGAACAGTTCTGTACATTTTAACAAATGTATAATGTATGGCTGCATTGTTACAGTATCATGCAGAACAGTTTTACTGGCCTAAAACTCTCCTGTGTTCCATTTTTTCATCCCACACTTCTGCCCACCCCCACGCAGAGCCCCTGGCAACTCTTGGTCTTTTTACTCTCTATAGTTTTGCTTTTTCCAGAAAGCCATATAATTGGAATCAAACTGCGTGTAGCCTTTTCAGACTGACTTCCTTCACTTAAAAATATGCATGTAAGACTCATCCTTTTGTGCGTGTGGCTTGATAGCTAATGGCTGAATACTATTTCATTGTGTGGACTGACTGCTGTTTATCTGCTCACCTGACGAAGGATGTCTTGGTTGCTTCTGACTTTTGGCTATTATTAATAAAGTTGCTACAAACATTGGGGTGTAGAATTTTGTATGGACAAAAGTTTTCAACTTATTTGTGTTAATCCCAAGGAATGTGATTGTTAGATCATATGGTGGAAGTATGTATAATTTTGTAAGGAACTGCCAAATTGCCTTCCGAAATGGCTGCACCATTCTGCATTCCCACCAGCATTAAATTAGACATCCTTTTGGTCTACATCCTCACTGCATTTGGTGTTGTCAGTGCTTTGGATTTTAGCTATTCCAATAGATATGTAGTGTTATCTCATTGTTGTTTTAACTTGCAGTTCCCCGATGACATATAATGTTGATCATTTTTTCATATGCAACCCGGTTTTAGCTTTTACTTTAAAAAATTTCATATTGAGCTCATAATAGACATACAAGAAATTTAAAAAAAACAAACAAATGCATATAGAGCCATCCCTTAATCCAGCTTCCCCCAATGGTAACATCTTACTGAATTAGAACATTATCAAAACTGGGAAATTGACAGTGCACAATACAATGAACTAGACTATAGACTTTGCTGGGATTTCCTTAGTGTTTTGTGCACTGATTCTATTTTTGCGTGTGTTTCTAGTTCTGTAGAGTTCTTTTGCTTATGTGGATTCATGTAATCACAACCACAATCAAGATATAGACCGTCTGTCACCACACAGACACGCCCTAGAGCTCTGCCTTCATAGTTGCGTCCCCCCCCCCCCCCCCACCGAACCCTGCCCTGCCCTAGTCTCTGGCAACCACTGTTCAGACACATGTTTTTAAATATCCCTGGAATTATTGATCTAATTTTGTCTCTGCATCAGTATAATAAGAGGGTTCTTGATTGATTGATCTTCCTTTTGACTGTTGATATTTATGGGCCTAGTTTCAGGTTAGTTAGAATGAGTACATACATCTTCACGTACCTTTTGGAACATGAATATTTTCTTCCTAGAATTTAGGTATAAAGAAATTTTGCAGGCTGTGTTACAAAGTTTTGAATGGGTAACAAAAAAGAGGGCAGTTTAGGGATCTTGAGTAAAATGAGAACACTGCAGGAACTTGGGACAGGTTTGACTTTAATATGTGTGTGTCCAGCTACAGATTCTAAAGTATAGTCATTAATCCTAAAAGCAGCAGATGAATTTGGCTGGGATTATTATGTGATAAAAACCTCACCAAAGTTTCATTAGCAAGTTTCTTTAAGTAAAGATTTATCTTGATTCATTTAAAACATGGTTTAAACTTACCAAAACAGGGACGCCTGGGTGGCTCAGTCGGTAAAGCATCTGACTCCTGGTTTCAGCTCACTCAGGTCATGCATGATCTCAGGGTTGTGAGATCAAGCCCCTTGGGGGATTCCGCACTGAGCTGGAGCCTGCTTAAGATTCTCTCTCTTCCTTTCCCTCTGCAACCCCCTCCCCCACCTGCTTACGTGCTCTCTCTCTAAAAAAATTAAATAAATTTACCAAAACATAATTTACAAGTAATTTTTCATAAGAAATTCCAACTGGTAGTTACTAACTAGCAAATGATACCACTATTTGACAGTAGGAGAATCATGGGAAAGACAGGATGAGATGGAAGGAGGGAGGGAGTCAGTGTGTGTGTGAGCCCATTTCAGGCCTTGGGATGTTGTTTGACAATAGTGCTGGAGCCCATAGAAGACATTTATTTAGCATATTAGGGACATTTTAATCTCTCAGGTTTCAAAAGGGAGAAAAATGTACTTGGGAAGCCTCTGGAGATTCTTCTTCTTCTTCTCCTCCTCCTCCTCCCCTCCTCTCCTTTTTCTTCTAGGAAAAGGAAGCATGGCATGTTGTATCTTGGACTTGGTAGCATCCACACTCCAGCCACTGGCTGCTTAGAAGGGTTATACATGCCAGGAAAGTCAAATTTATGCCCGGAGGTTATTAAATAATTAAAATCTACAAGCAACTGTATTTTATAATTCTAGAGCAGTTTCTCAACCTTAGTGCTATTGACATTTTAGGCTAGGTAATTTTTTGTTGGTGGGGAACTGTTCTTTGTATTGTAGGATGGTAGCAGTGTGTCTGGCCAATACCCAGTGGAGTATTGGCCAATACCCCCCACGTCCAAGTTATGTCAAAGAAAAGTGTCTCCAGACATTGCCACATGTCCCCCAGGGAGCAGCAAAAGGGGAGTCACCCCTATCTGAGAACCACCGATTTTATTCATATATTTTCACACGCACATATCCTTGAAAAATATATAGTATTATTTTCTAATTTACATAAATGGTGTGGTATTTATGTATTGTCCTGCATCTTGTTTTGTCCATTTGTTATTATGTTATTATGTTTCAGCCATCAATGTAAATACACTTTATCCCTTAAAGTGCTATATATTGGGTGTATCTGCATGACATTTTATTTATCTATTGATGGACATGTAAGTTTCCAATTTTGCCATAAAAAAATTATTCCTTGATGTGCCTGGGTGGCTCAGTCGGTTGAGTGTCCAAATCTTGATCGCAGCTCAGGTCTTGATCTCAGGGTCGTGAGCTCAAGCCCGGTATTTCACTTCACACTGGGCATGGAGCCTACTTTAAAAAAAAAAAAAATATTCCTCAGTGAATATTTTTGTCTGTGCCACCCTGAGCATATATGTGATTATTAGAGATATTGAAGAAAAGCCCCACTGGATTTATTCAGCTTTACTCTTAAATTACCAAATTGTTCTCCAAGCAATTTTTTGTTTTGTTTATTAATTTATTTACACCCCCAATAAGAAGTATATGTCATCCTATTTACTCCATAATCCTACCGACACTTGATATTGTGAAATTTTTATTCTTTGCCCTGAATATCTTGGTGCCATGGTATCTTATTGCTATTTTAATTTACATTTTCCTGATTACTAGTGAGTCATCAAGTTTTAAACTGGAAGGCCCTTCGGGATCTTCTAGGCAACTACATTTTTTTTTTTTTTTTTTAGTCAACTACATTGTAAGATGAAAAAACAGTACTAAGAATGTATTTTTACTTCTTTTATGTTACTTTTATTTGCTAAGAATTTTTCTGTCTCATTGTTTTATGTCCCTTACTTTGTGGCTGAATTCAGCATCAGATCAAATGGAAACCTTTCACATTTGCAACGAAGGTGGGAAATGTGTATGTAGAGAAAAAAATAAAAATGTTGATAGTATAGATTTACCAGCCACCCCAAGATGATGGCTGTTTACTGAACCGATTGTGTTTGGCACGGGGCCTAGTCCAGGGAGGGCACTCAAGTGTTTGCCTGAATGATGGAATGAACCCTGAGATGTAATGAGCTGAAGTCAAAGTCCTAGGAGCATTTAAAAATACCCTTAAAACCGGGTTCTCTCATCTCTTGCAGCTTGAGTTTTATTTCCTGAGTCTGCCCGTACCCACAGTGGACCTAAGAATTACTGATAAGGGGAGGAAGTGTCGACATTTTCCTTATTAGGATGGGTTTCCCAGTGAATTTTGACCCATGCTCCTGAGGGCAAGTCGTCCTGAGGCCATCCTCCCAGAGGCCAGCTGATAGGCCCAGCAGAGTTGACCCTCTGGGGTAGAGCACTGTCCTCCTAGGGACACGCAGTTTCCTCTGGAAAGGCCTCTGGAGACTGACTGGAAGAGGTCCAGCCAGTCTGCACTGTAACTGCCACGACACTAGTAAGCTTATCTTCCAGACAGCCTCATTCCCATTAACAAGCCCAGCATCCCGAGTCCCAGTAAGTACGCCAAAAATGATTTCAGTGCCCCACGCACACGCAAGTCTAATTGCTTTGTGGTTGCATAAGATGCGAAATGAAGGAACAGTATTGCCTACAAGGAATGCATTTGTGTTTGTGTGCAATTCAGGGCATCACAGATATTTGTGTCAATCAAAGCAACATGGAAATGTATTTGTTTTACTTTGTGATTTGGAAGAATAACTGCACATAATCAAGCTTTCCCTAGAGTTAAACTTTGTGGCTTATTTTTGTGCTAAATGATGCACATAATGCATGTTAATATTTTGTCAAACTGAAAAATATTTCTTGCTGAAAGACACTCTGTTTATAAAGCTTTTTAAATCTACCACATGGAGGATGCTATAAAGTCCTGTTTGTGTTTATTTCTTTTGTGATCCTTGTTTTGGGTAGGCATCTGTTGATGACCTACTATGGGCAGCACACTGTCCCAGCTGCAGTAGCTGGAAAGACAAATAAGAGGGAGGCCCTGTCTTTCCAGCTTTTGGTCAAGTGGAGATAAAGACATGCAAACAGATAGTCACTGTGAAAGGTGATAGGTACCAGGTGATATGGGGCAGAGAGGAGGAACTGGATAACCACTTTAGGAAAGTTGCAAGTTTCTCACTGTATCCTGAGTAACGAATGTGGATGTGACAAAGAAGGAGCCAGGGCTGGGGCTGAGGCTGGGGGTGGGTATTCCAGGCAGAGGGAACAGTATGTGCAAAGGCTAGGAGTTGTGAGAAAGCCTGACATTGTGGGGAGAACTGTTAGTTATTATTCATTCTTGTTGTTTGGTCTGAATGTATTAAAGACACCCATGCCCTACTTGTGGGAATAATTCATTCAGATAAAAATCCCATTATCACCCCAGATCATGCTATCTAACACAAGCGTTTTAGTCCCCAGCTGGTGGCCCCCATTACCAATGCTTCATTGATCTGGCCATAGTGATTTCTCTCCAGGGAATGTTTGCTCAGCAAATGCCTTCTTCCGGCCAATTTCATAGAGTCTACACTTTCAGTGAGGATACTGATCATGTGCCCACTTGCATTTTATTCAGAAGAGATGAACAAGTTAAAAAAGAGGGGAAGAGATTTGAGCCAAGTAATCACTGCTTTTCTTTTACTAGATTTTGTTTTTTTCATCAAGTCACAATTATCCAGCTATAACCTCAGTCTGTTTAGAACTAAAATTTGAAGTCTGCCTTCCAGACCCTAGAGAAAACTGTGGAAGAAAAGATCTGAGAAACATTTGGGACTGGCGTGTGTGGGACTTTCTTTTTAAAATATGTATTGAATTCAGAAACTGCTCCCTTTCCGCAGAGAAGCTAGATCTCCACAGTGGTTGAGTTCTGGGCCCTGCTGTTGGGGAGCGGGTGAACGTGGCTTGGGTAGAAGACAACCCCTATGGAAACCACCTGGAGGGCTTGGGGATTTATTATTGACTAGATTATTACTTCCATTAAAGCAGGGAAGCATCTGAAGACCCCCCCCCCCCCCCGAGATGTCATTATCGAGATGAAAATAACATGGGAGCTGTAGGGATGCCTTGGAAAGCTGAGGGCGTTTGGGGGCGGTGAAGGGTGGAGAGAGGGCCGTGATGCGCAGAGAGCAGCAGCACTGTGGAAATAATGGTGCGCCCTGCTGGAGAGCGCGGGGCATGCGCAGGAGCGCCCTGCAGTACGCGGCGTGAGGGGAAGATGGAGGACAGGAGGCGCCTGAGGTGAAGGTCAGAGATCCTTCTTGGTAGGAGTAGGAGGAGGTGGTTTGTGGAACAGTGAGGACAGAAGGTGCTGGTTCAGACCTTTCCATGCCTTCCTGAAATTGAGTGAGTTTCCAGACTGATTTGAGAAGAAAACTTATAATTTGAGATTCCTTCGCCCGCTTCCTTTCCCTCCTTCCCTCCCTCCCTTCCCGCCTTCCTTTTGTAATAGACTTTATTTTTTTTTTTTATTTTTTAAAGATTTTATTTGAGAGAGAGAGAGAGAGAGAGAACGAGCAGGGGGGAGGGGCAGAGGGAGAGAGAGAGAAGCAAACTCCCCGCTGAGGAAGGAGCTCCATCCCAGGACCCCGAGATCATGACCTGAGCCAAAGGCAGAAGCTTAACTGACTGAGCCACCCAGGTGTCACTAGACTTTATTTTTTAGAACAGTTTTAGATTTACAGAAAAGTTGAGCAGATAGGACAGAGTTTCAATATACATTTCCTTTTCTGCACACAGTTTTTCCTGTTATCAACATGTTGTTTTAGTGTGGCTTCGTGAAGGAATTAATGAATCGATATTGATACATTATTATCATTAACATCCGTAGTTTACCTTAAGATTCACTCTTTGTGTTGTACAGCTCTATGTTTTTATTTTTAAAAAAGATTTTATTTATTTATTAATTTAAAAGAAAGTGAGAGAATGAGCGGGGGAGGAGGGGCAGAGAGAGAGAGAGAGGGAGAAGCAGAGTCCCTGCTGAGCAGGGAGCCCAAGACGGGGCTCCATCCCAGGACCCCGGGATCATGACCTGAGCCAAAGGCAGACGCGTAACTGACTGAGCCACCCAGGCACCCTCTATCGTTTCGACAAGTGTATAATGTCATGTAGCCACCAATATAGTATCATACAAAATGGTTTCACTGCCCCCAAATCCCCTGTGCTCTGCTTGTTCTTCACTCCTCCTCTCCCCTCGCCCGCACCCCTAGCCTCCAAACCCCTGGTAAACACTGATCTGATCTTTTTATTGTTTCTATAGTTTTGTCTTACCCAGAATGTCACATAGTTGTAATGAGACAGTCTATAACCTTTTCAGACTGACATCCTTCACTTAGAAATACTTATTTAAGACTCACCCAGGGGTGCCTGGGTGGCTCAGTTGATTAAGCAACTGCCTTTGGCTCAGATCATCATCCCAGGGTCCTGGGATTGAGCCCCTCGCCTGGCTCCCTGCTCAGGGGGGAGCCTGCTTCTCCCTCTTCCCCCTGCTCGTGCTCTCTCTCTCAAATAAATAAATTAACTAATAAAATCTTTTTTAAAAATAAGACTTATCCATATTATTTCATGCCTTTATAGCTCCAGCACAATTGCTGGATTGTATGTTAAGACTAAATATTTGGCTTTGTAAGAAAGTGCCAAACTTCCTTCCTAGGTGGCTGTACCATTCCTCCTTGCTTTTTAACTCCCACATGACTTCAGTTTGGGAATAGAAGTCAGGGATAATTTATGGAGAAATGCAGGTGCTACTTAGGGTGCAGCACACTGACTCTGAAGTGCCTGGAGGAGTGTTTTCTATTACATAGGATACAGTAGCAGAAGACTTGACCAACAGTGCTTTTACCGTAAGGACATTTATTGTTTACTTAAGCAGAAGTCAGGAGCAAGTACCTTCAGACTCATTAAATAACTAAAGGATGTCATCAAGGACCCAAACTCTTTTCTCCTCTTCTGCTTGCACACTAAGTGTGTTGGCCTTTTGTCTTTTGCTTGCACTTCATAGTCTCAAGATGGCTGCTGGAACACCAGGCATCACACCCTCACATGCTTAACAGGAATAAAGAGGAAAAGGAAACACCAATAGCTCTCCTCTTACTTTTTCTCTGCCATCAGAAAAGTGACTGTTGGCAGATTTCCTCTGACATCTTATTGGCCTCAGATGGGACATATAGTCACTCTGGCTGCATCAAGGCCAGGAAATGGCTGTTTCGGATCCCTCTAATGTTTGACCAGGCCTCACCCACCTATCCATTGGACTGTTGCCACTTGTCACTTTTTTTGGCTTTGGTTGTCATTCATCTGTGATGTGATATTGGCGTGTTCTCTCACTTTCAAAGTGTGTTTCCATGAGCCCTGAGTTTCTGAAGATGAGCTTAAGGGTTCCTGCTGGGAAGGGGAGTGGGGATAGAACAAGCCAGGTTCTGGCGTCCCACTTCTGGACAAGCATATACTTCCAGCTTCCTCAGAGGTTAGGGCTCCTGGAGGGTTTGCTTTGATAAGGCTTTGCAGCTAATATTAAGAGTGAAAGCATCCTGAGTTAGATGACAGTGAATGTCTCTTTCAATTCTAAGAGTCAGATTTTTGGACCAAGGTGAAACAAGGCTATTCTTCTCCTAAGTGCTTTGTAAAATCCTTGGAATTTTTGTCTTGAAACCTTTGCCAGATGCATATGTCGAGCACCGGTTAAAAGAAAATTGGTTTTGTCCTCTGTCCTAAAGGAGGAGAATTTTGGTTTAAATCTTACTTCTTCCTTGACAAGGAAATGGTCTGGAGGTGGTAGATAAGAAGATAGTCAGCAGCTTGAGTGTTACCTCTAAAAAGTAAAAAATTTGATCTTTCTTAGTCTTTTCAAACATAGCTAATCAAATATCCTTGAGTCATTGGGGAAAAGGATGATTTGTGTTCTCTTCTGTCCTTTCCTAACTCCTGTCTGTGTTTATGTGAAATTTGTGGCCTTTCAGATGGGCATTTTATATTTGATGTTAGTTATTTTTTTTGCGTGCTGGAGAATGTTGTGGGCTATTAAAATATATTTGGTTAAAATGCTTTATAATCAGCATTTATGCACTGGAGTGATTTTATGAAATTTTATGGAATATAAAATACATTAAACAAAACAAAGCTAGGTGTGTGCTCCCTGAGGGTGAATGGGTGAATCTGCTGCCGAGTGAAGCTGACATGTTTTGTTTTGTTTTGCTTCCTTCCTTCCTTCCTTCCCCTTTCCCCTTTCCCTTTCCTTTCCTTTCTCTCTTTCTTTCTTTCTTTCTTTCTTTCTTTCTTTCTTTCTTTCTTTCTTTTTCTTTTCTTTTCTTTCTTTCTTTTCTTTCTTTCTTTCTTTCTTTTCTTTCTTTCTTTTCTTTCTTTCTTTTCCTTCTTTCTTCTTTCTTTCCTTCCTTCTTTCTTTTCTTTTCTTTTCTCTTTTCTTTTCTTTTCTTTTCTTTTCTTTCTTTCTTGAAATAACTCCAGTAGCTTCATGATTCACATAGCACACTGTGATATATGGACAGCATGCTGATGCTGATTCTAGCCTGGGTTCCTCCCATGAACCTGGGCAACCTGTGCCTTTCTGGTGTTATTGGTACAGTGTTTAAATAAAGAAACCCTGCTGTGTGCAAGACAAAGGGCCTCAGTTCTAAGTGAGCATATGCTTTCTGATGTTTCATGTCGACATGTGTCATCTCATTTACAACGCATAACTCCCTCCAAAGTAAGTGTTATCTCCTTCTGCAGTGGAACACAGTGAAATACCAGACTTGTGCCATATTGAATAACCAAGAAATGGCAGAACTAGAGATGGAGTCTACCCAGAAACCTGAACAGTTGCCACGAAATCCATTGCCCTGTCCTTCCAAAATAATTGGCATGTCTCACATAAATGCAAGGGAAAGAGAATTATTAATTTTTGGAACACTTTTTTTTGTGCCAAATAATTTGCATATTTTAAAATGTTTACTCCTCATAACAATCCTAGGGAAAAGAGAGTTTATGCTGGCATGTGGTATGAGGGTTACAGTATTATTCCCATTTTATGTCACAGCAAACTGAGGATTGAGAATTGTAGAGGAGATGTGTCCTCCAAGGACACATGAAAATCTGCTAAGGATGTTGGAGAAAGGGTACTCCAGATAATATGGCTTCGGGCTTCTGTGGATTTATAAAATCGCCCCAAAGCAATCACTCAGCTTATTCCTATGACTGATGGCACACTCATGTGTGGTCCAAAAGGGAGGTGAATGTTTGTCTCCTGGAAGAAAAAGATAAAAACTTCAGCCTTTCCTCCTTTCCTACACACTTTCACAGGACTCGGGATGCCCCTTTTTGCCCGTATAGGGCTGGCATTGTGGCCAAAGAGGAGGGCGTGATGTGCTGGTGTGGTGTAACTCTTCACAGGGCCTTCTGAGAGTGGGTTCATGCCCTGGTGAAAAACAAATTGGTGGTCCCTCCAGTGAGGACTCACTGGCTGAAAATCTACATAAAATTGAGATTGACATGCAACAAAATTGCCTGATTACACCCCCCACCTTCCCCAAGTCTTCGGAGAGAATCATTTCCCTCTTGCTCTTCTTTCCCCCAAGAAGTTTGTTGAGTGAGTTGTATAAAGGGCTTGATCCTAGCCCTCATAGTCATGTCCTGGCAGAGTGTGGTGTGCTAATGACATCCAGCAAGACAGATCAAAGAGGAACCAGAACCTGGAATGGATGTATGTGCCTCTTGGATTGAGGCAGGTTCCAGATGGGAGGGCAGAAACCATTGGAGACTGAGGATCTTTGTCCAGCCAAGTGGCAGAACATGGTATATCTACTGGAGGGTCTCAGGGGCAGGTGTTGGATGGTTGCCTTGTTAGGTCAGTGAGGGTACCTATGAGCGGTTGGGTCCTTGTCCCGTTAAACTTTAGCATTAATGAAGCTGGGTCTAGACTGGCTTCGTCTGGTAATTCAGTACATCTGAAATGGAAAGTCAGTTCTGGGTTGGAACATGCCAGCAAGGTGGGGATGATCCTTTTGGGAGGTCAGTCTTAAGCTGAGGGTGGTGGCTCCCAGAGAGGAGCTAGAAATAGAAAGATTTTCTGTGCCTCTGGGGATGGATATGGGGGCCCTGGGAAGTAGTGAGGGAGGGACTTACACACTGGGCACAGACCTGTTTAACAGCTCTATCAGGGGACCGAGTCTAGGAGAAATAGAATCACAGTGCCACGGTGAAGGTCATCCTTTATTTCTAGTTTCTGAGTGGAATTTATGGAGGAAGGCGAGGCTGACAGTAGCAGCAGTACACAAGAGTCTGCCTGTCTTCTCCCTCGCCTTTCTTTGTCATTCCCTGGGGGAGGAAACTTTTGCCCTTTGGTTTCCTTGCTTAGAAAAGGTTTTTTTTTTTGTTTGTCTCAATTGTCCAAGAATCCTATGTCAGGAGGTAAATAAAATAGTGGAAACAAAGCAGGGAGATAAACAACGTTGGTGAAGTCAGTCCCTTTTGGATTCCCTACCTGAGTTTCCTTATCCTGTTTCTTGAATTAAATAGTGAAAAGAGCTTCAGAAGAAAGAACATTTGATGTATTAATTAAATGCTTACATTTAAATGAATATGTGATTGAGTTTTCATGTAAAAGAAACTTTAAAGTACTAAAGGTAGGAAGGGAAAAGAAAAATGAAAAAGATATTGACCTCTTTCCATTCTAGGTGACTGAGAATACAGTTCAAAAGCACTTTCCTGCTTTTCATGTATTTACACATCTTTTAGAAAGGTGACCCTGGGGGCAGAAAAAAGTAGGACATATTTACTAGTATCTGTTGTGTATCAGGGACTGTGCTAAAGTTTGTATGGATGTGAGCTCATTTAATGCTCACAAAAGTCCCAGTGAAATGTGTGTTACTGGCCACGTTAGTGAGAAAATTGAGGCTCAGAGAGGGTATGTGGGCTGCCTAAAGAGAAATCACTGGTAAATTGACCCACGGGATTCCGACCCTGTCTTCACAAACATGCTGTCTGTAACCCTGTTGGTGTGTAGATGCTGCCGAATGGGACTGTCTTCTATAGCCATTACTTTTACTGTACATGTTCTGACATGGATTCAAAGGTGAGCTTGAACTTTCTTTCAGTTTTCTCAACCTTTGATAACTAACCCTTCCATCTTGAGCATGATGTATTTTAAGCATTGCTATTCAAAGGGATAGAAAAGTTAAGAAATGAAATTAAGAAAGTTTATACTGTGAGAGGCCATAAAAAAGTATTGTGAACTTCTGTTGGATCTTATTTTATTTCTTGTCCTAATATATAAGTAAATTGAAATTCAACTGATTATGTATTTTGCAGACATTCCACCTTATTTATTAGAGTTTAAGACTATGCCCAATTTTATATATCCAGCCAGTTTCTTTCTAATGAAAATTCCTATCTTCATTCTGTACTATTCTGTCTTTTTTAGGGTTCAGCTCTCGTATTTGGGTTAATAATCTTCATAACATGATGCAGTCATTTTTTTATTTCTTCCTTTTTCTTGTTCAGTGAAAGCATTTGATGCTATGAATTTTCCTTTTAGTACATTTTGCCTAAGTCTCTTAGGGTTTTGTATATAGCATTCTCAAATAATTAGTCTCTGGCCAA
Source organism: Ursus arctos (assembly GCF_023065955.2). NCBI lineage: Eukaryota > Metazoa > Chordata > Mammalia > Carnivora > Ursidae > Ursus > Ursus arctos. The sequence goes on along the minus strand of NW_026622985.1, from coordinate 63,262,820 downwards.
CATTTGTTGAACACCAATGATATTCTAGTATAAAGGAAAAATAAATATACTTAAAACTTGAAAATAGGCAAATAGGGGAAAGGGTGACTATGTGTCTCTTCAAAGTCATCCTAGATTATTGGCACTGCCCAAGGATTATATAATTCTCTAGATGTGTTGCCTTTCTTTGCTTTTCTTTTTACTGTTTTTTTTAAAGATTTTATTTATTTGAGAAAGAGCACAAGCAGGGGGAAGGACAGAGGGAGAGAGTAGTAGACTCCCCACTGAGCACAGAGCCCCACATGGGGCTTGATGCCAGGACCCTGAGATCATGAGATCATGAGATCATGACCTGAGCAGAAGTCAGATGCTTAACTGACTGAGCCACATAGGCACCCCCACTATTTCCTGTTGGTTAAGGTATTTGACAAGTAGGTAAGTGTAGATGAATACCTATAGGAAATGGTGCAATGCAAATGATTCTTGTCCATTAGAAAAAATAATCCCCCAAGATATAATTTTGCTGCCCTGCAACGCATTACCCAGTTTTGTATCTACTTCAGTGATTTTATTTCAGCAGTCCTTTCAGTGACTATATATAAATATTTCTCTTCTCCTCTAATCCTCGGAAACAACTTTTCTATCCCGTTGGCGTTCTCACTGAATTAAATACATCTTTAATATGTATTCACCTTATATTTGTATGAGGGTCATGTTTTAAATGTTTTGAAAATTGCTTTACACTAGGAAAAATGTAAGAGGCTTTCACCAGTGTCAAAAAGACCCAGAGCTGGGCAGTAGTTAAAATAGTAAGCCTGATGTTACAGGAACTATTGTAATAGGGGAAAAAGAGGACCGGGCTCAATTCCGAATGCAACAAAAGAAAGTGGAGATTTATAGCCATGCATCAGGGAGGGGGTCAGTGGATGGAAAATTACTAAGAGGAAACATCAAGAACAGGGGATTCTTGTGAAACCAACTCAACAGGATTCTTGCTGAAGGCAGACCATGGTGATTACCTATCACCTGGGGATAAGGGAGGATGAGGAATTTGGTCAGATACTGAGGGTGCGAATTCTCTCTTAAACTGATTTAGCAGGATTCTTGCTAAAATTGGACTCCACAGGAACAGAGGTGGAAGGTCATGGCTGGGCTTAGTTGAGCAGAGGACTCAGGAGCTTGACTAAAATTTGGTCAAGTAGAGAATCCTTGTCATATGCATAATGAAACTTAATCTTCATATAAATCTTAGGTGAGCTTATCATTGTCTCTAACTGTACTTAGGAAGAAACAGGCTCAGGAGTGTTCAGGTGGGTGTAATGTAGAGACACCAAGTGAGCCCAGGTTTATATGAATCAAGATCAACTTCACCATGTTACTCTGAGGAGTCACGTGCTTCTCACCGAGAAGAGCAATGACAAAGTGTGACCCAAGACAGTGCACAAAAGTATATGGGTAAATAAAAGGAAGAAATAGGTGAAGGGCAAAGTTTGAGATCACTTACAAAACAATGATATTATTGTGTTTTTCCTCCCCGCAGGTCAAAATTAAAGTGTGCAGAATGTCTATGCAATTGTAGAATTAGATGGGTTGTTCTTGGATAGTCCCTATGTCCTGCCTCAGACTTGACTATTTCTCAGATATATAGAGAGAAGTGGTTTCAAACAAGAAGTAGCAAAGGTGCTTGCTTTACATTAACAAAACAAAATGTTGGGAGAGGAGAAGAACGGTGATTACTTCTAGACCCTGGGCAGACATTGGGTTTTCATCTTTCACTATGGAAACGTACAGTTCCAAAGCTTAGCTTTTTAACACTGTGGGGTGTTTTCAGTTTTTCTTGAGGATCTCATAAAGTTCTCAAAACAAAATTGATTATAATTCACTTTACTTAAAATTTATTTTTAAATTTTAAACATGAGGGGTGTGCTATGAAATTAAGTCAGCAATATGCTGCTTCAAGTCCAAAATCACTGGAAAGGATTAGGGAGACATAAGTGGTAGGTGGTAGCGAGAGAGGCAAGGATGAACAAGTCTGAAAACATCTCTCTCTCTCTCTTCCTGTAAAACTACTCCCAGCTATGCCCACAGAAATCACTGCAGCAGGTAACGTCAGGAATGCAAATATAATTAAAGTCCTAGGGCTGTAACTCAGCTCGCTGTGGTATCCATCTGTAGCTGCAAACTCTGTCCTTGAAATACTCTACTAACCGGGTTGAGTGTAACTTCCCTGGGATTCCAGATTAGAGGTTGGGAAATTGGTTTTGTGTCTGGAAGTGCTGAATCAGCAATACCTACTGTTGTTATATTATGGATCCTGATTACAGATACCCCCCCCCAATCCATTTAATCCAAAAGCCCTCTGGGCACTCCTGATACTTTTCTCTCCTCCACTTCTCACACTCCTGCAAAATCCTGTGGATATTGCATCCCCTGCTTCTGAAGAATCTGCCGCCTGTTGCCTCTGCACCGTTCCTGCCCTGGATGAACCCTCTTCGGCCTCTGGTCTGAAGATGACCTCAAGGGTCTCCTAACGTATGTCCTTCCCTCTGTTCCCTGCTTCTTCCCCTCTGTAAATGGGTTCCTCTCCTTGTTGTAAAAATACCTATATGATCTTGCCAGTTGTCTTCAAACCCTTTAGTGGTTCCCCAGGGCTTATAGACTCTTGCTGAGCATCCAGAGCCTTTCTGACCCAGCCCCCCGTCCACCTCGTTCTCCAATCTCCCCTCTCCTAGTGTTCACCTTTGCGCCAATCTGATCTGGAATCTGTTTACATCTGCTTCCAGGCAGAACATGCAGCTCTGTTGAGCCAGCCATTCCTGTGCTGGACTGCTTCCCTCTCAGCCTGGACTAGGTCAAGCATCTCCTTCTCCACACTGCACTGTAGCTGTTTGTTTACAGCATTTCTATAGGAGACCATGCTGTCCTCTGAGGGCGGGGCAGCATCCTATATGCATTGGTGTCCCTGTGCTTAACCAGGAGAGGCTCCCCAGAAATGTTTGTTGCTCGAATGAATGAATGAGTGAAATGGGGCCTTTCTTGAATGAAAAAACTTAATGCAAATAACCTCTGTTTAGCTCTGGAGAATTTGTGTGAGAAGGATCTAAGGTATTCTGTTATTTGTCCACAAAAGCATGTCATCTCTTCTTTCTTTTCTTCTACTTTATCCTATGTCTTTATATAAATGTATCTGTATAAATCAGTTGTCATTACTATCACTACAGTTCCCTCAAAGGAGGAGACATGTACACTGGAGTAGAGAGCGTACAGACTGAGATATGCCCAAGCCCTCCCTAGGTCAGCCTGACTTTGGAGTGGGCAGGCAGTCTTCATAGACATGTGCGGATTTGACCACCAAAAAAACAAAAAAAACCCCAAATCCAAAAAACCCCAAAACAAACCCAAGCTGGATGAAAAAAGAAAATAAACGTCACCAGCAATGGGACAAATCAGAATCAGGCACCACCTGGTGACATGCAAGGAAAAGGATGCAGCTTCACTTTTCCGTGATTTTCCTGCCAAAAACTCATAACCTGACTCTAATCACAGGAAGCATCAGACAAAGCCAAACTGAAGGACGTTACACAAAATAAACAGCCTGTAATATTAAAAACTGTCAAGGTCAGAAAAATCAAGGAAAGACCTAGGGAGGTGTTTTAGGGTGAAGGAGACCAAAGAGACATGACAACTGAAAGCACCTTGTGATTCTGAATCAGATCCTTTTGCTGTGAAGTACATTTTGGGGACATTTGGTGAAATTTGAATGGGGTCCAAGGAGCAAATGTAGTATGTATTACATGTTAATTTCCTGATGTTGATGGTTATGTTGTGGTTATGGAGAAGAATGTTATTGCTGTAGGAAATGCACACTGAAGTATTAGTGAGTGGTGGATCTTGGGATTGGCGAGTTACTTTCAAGTGGTTAAGAAAGAAAGAAGGATCTTTGTACTATAGTTGCAGATTTTTTTTTTGTAAATTTGAGGTCGCATCAAAATACATTTTTTTAAAGGTTTATTTATTTGAGAGAGAGAGCAAGCATGTGCACAGGTGTGGAGGGGGAGGGGCAGAGGGAGAGAATCTCCAGCAGAATCCCAGCTGAATGAGGAGCCTGAGGCGGGGCTCGATCCCACAACCCTGATATCATGACCTGAGCCAAAATCAAGAGTTGGACACTCAACCGAGTGAGCCACCCAGGTGCCCCCCAATAAAACATTTTTTTTAAAGAAAAAAAGTCATAAACAAACTTGGACTTGTCCCCATAGACAGGTTGTCCTTATGAGATGTGACCCTTGGTGTATTTATGGTGATGGAATTGTGCTGAAGAGGGGCTTGGTTTTCCTTGAGCTGAATTGGAAGTGAAGAGGTGGTGAAGTTGAGGGGCATGGCTGAGGCCCAGTCCACATCCTGTGTCATCGTCTCCCCCACAACCAGCCCTCAGGAGGTCTCCTTACCTGAAAACAGGCTCAAAAGACAGACTGTCAGCTCCAGGAGAGCAGAATTACCTCCCAGGGGTAGGTGCAATTGGCAGGTTTCTAGCGACTGGGGAGCAAGATGCCAATTTGATGATGATTTACTGTGAGAAATGTAACCAAGGCCACTGGCACTCTTTGACGAGCAGATTTCCTTTGTATAGCAGACTTCAGGGGAAGCTTGGTGGTAATCAGGAGAGTGTGTGATAAACGAGGAATCACAATGAGAAGAGCTGGCCAGTGGGATCAGGGTCCAGAGGCATCCTGTGGGGGGAGCCTGATTCCTCCATTCTGCCCGGGAGTGTCACGGTTGGCAATGGGACGTGGAGGCGTGAATCTGTGGCGGGGCTTGTACTCCCTTGGGTAGAGCTGGGGAGGCTTCCCAGACTCCAATTTTTGTCTGCTTTCATGGTTGGCCACCTCTCAGCTTCTGACTGATGTGTTCATGCTTTAGATATGGTAATAGCCTCAGCCGGGATGTAGACTCTTAAATGCCTTTGCCTGTCTATGATTCTGTGTTGGCTCCTGGGTTGATTTTATATGTTCACTCTCAGAGGCATAGACTATTCTATTTGAGTTCCTTTGAGGTCCCCCCCTTGCCACTACTGGCCACGTGGGAACTTGGACTAGGAGAGGCTGCACTCTAGAATAGCAACTTCCCTTTTGCTGTTTGTTTTTTTTTAAAGTCTGGAGCCATGTAAAAGGAAGGAAAGACTTAAAAAAAAAAAAAAAAGGCTTACCTTCTTGGAATATCTTGTTATCTTTAGAGTTCTTTAACTTCCCTAGGTTGCAGACTTTCTTTCAGAGATTTGGCCAAAATAGATACTTCTCCCTTTTGAGAACAATGTGCTGCTCCACTGTGAACCAAAGGTATTCAGCTTTTTGGGGCACAGTCCATGTGGGGCTGGCTGTTCTGTGTGTGTGGTGAAGAAAGCTCGCTTTCTATAGCTGAGTAGTGCTCTGTTAGGCATGAGACTCCCCGGCCTCTTATCCCCACTTCTCTGGAGTGTTTGCAGTTCCTTCTTGAACAGGTGGTCACATCTCTGCCAGGGCATTTTAAGACACCTGGGTACTTAGCCCTGGAACTTAAGGTTCCAAAAGGCTCCATATGTAAAAGCCATATGTCTCTGGGTGGGTGTTGCATGAGGTTGCCCAAACCTTGAGGCTCTTGAGTGCCAGAGCCTGTTTTTGAAGAGTTGCCTGAAATCTGAAATGCAAGTCAGCCTGCAGAAAGCAGCAGTGGTTCTGTATGGCTCATTAGTTAGAGACCAGCCAAAAAGGGTCTGGGTCCTTCTGGGAGTGATGAAGGGCTGGACGCTTTCAGGCATGAGCCCCATATTCTTCAAAGGATGGATGGAAGGTGGTTGTGATTTTTACAGAGGAAGAGCATGTACGTGTATAGATTGGCTCGCACTCGTCTAACGTTAAGGGTCCTCAGTTTAGTGTAATTTTATATTTTGTTTTCTCCTTTGCCCATGCCATGATTAAGGCCCTTCACACAAATGCTTTTAGAAATGATAATCGGGGCACCTGGGTGGCGCAGTCGTTAAGCGTCTGCCTTCGGCTCAGGGCGTGATCCCGGCGTTATGGGATCGAGCCCCACATCAGGCTCCTCCGCTATGAGCCTGCTTCTTCCTCTCCCACTCCCCCTGCTTGTGTTTCCTCTCTCGCTGGCTGTCTCTCTCTATCAAATAAATAAATAAAATCTTTAAAAAAAAAAGAAATGATAATCAGAACATGCCTGATTTGGCGTTTCCACACCGTGGGAAATTGAACCCCAGGTTCAGTTGGGGATGGGGAAGCAGCGTCTACATGGTCACCAGGTCGGCTGCTGAGCTCTGGTGCGGCCATCTGTGATCTGTGGTGGATGTCTGCAACCACATCATCTTTTCATGTGAAAATGCTACCTCATGGAGAGCACTTAGCACCTGGTGGACAAACACAAGAAACTGGAGGGTGGGGTGGTGAGTGTCTGCAAGGCTCAAGGAGAAGACTTGGTTTCCATTTGCAAACAAAGCAAAACCGAAAGCCCTGAATGAATTCTGGCACTAGTCTTTGCCATCTGTTTGATTTTTTTTTTTTTTTAACCGGGTCAGGGGCTGTGATGAGTATTAAACTCTGTGGGCCAGAGAAAGGATTAGAAATAGAATCACCTGAAACATGCTATTCAAAGCAGGTAGGGCCTGTGGTACGCTGAGGGACCTATAACTTTCACTTTCATTCCATCCCTGGGCCTCCTTGCATCTGGGAGTCAGAGAATAATAATAAAATAAAGGCAGGCAGTAACAAGAAATGTGATCCTTGGGGTACCCTCCTAAGCTGTGCCTCTGTCAGTCAGATTTCCTATTTGTTGGAAAGACTTCTGCCCTTTCCAGCTCTGCCAGGCATTCCCCTCAGCGAGGGGGCATGAGCTGGGTGTGAAACTGATCCCTCTTCTTGCAAGTGGTGAGGCTGACAGCTGTATAAGGAAACGCTCTTTGGAATGGGCTTCGGGTCTCTGCTCCATCAAGAGGCAGACTTTTACTCCCAATGACAGCTGCAGAGTACAGATTTATGGTGGGGCACTAGCTCTGAATCCCAATTACCACTTGAGTTTCCCTGCCTATGGTGCATTTTTACAACTTACCACTGTGATGCCCAATATACAGCCGTCCCCAGTTACTAATATTTCTAACCAAATGATTTACAGAATGAGAGCAGAGGTGATATATACTTAAGGCTCATTGTTCCTTGTGAGGTGAAAGTGCTGGGGAGTTTGCTCTGCATTTCAAGAGGTAAGAGAGTCAGCTGAGATGGGGAAGGCTAGGAGATTTTGGAAGCTCGGTGACACCTGCGGGGCTGTGGAAGACATGTTTTTCTGTTTACAATAATTAATTTTTGTTTCAGAGAGCGGCTGAGAGTTAAAGGATTTTGGGGGACGGTTGTATTTCATGCTTTATGCACACCCACGGTGTACGTGGTAGCGTTCGGTTCTGCAACTCTTGACGGTCTATTTCCTCTGCTTGAAGGATGGCTATGTTAGCTGTTGTAAGAGCAGGATATTGAGGGTCCGGAGACCAGCGTGTCCCTGGAGCCCATGCTGTCGTCCTTGCCTGTTAATGCTCCACAGGGCAGGAGGATGAAAAGTGTATCTTCCAGCTTGACAATCTGTGGCTCTTGGAGACTTGCATAGCCGAGATGTTTTAGCAAGGGATTGAAATGTACAGGTTTCAAGTAAGGACTTCTTTGAGTCTGTTAGAGGAAATCCACGTGTCTGTCCACATGCACGTCACAATGGAGGAAAAAATCTCAACGTTTTAAAATAGATCTTTAAAAACATTACCAACACTACTTAGTGCTTTAAAAAAAAAAAATCCTCCTTCTGAACTTTGAAAGTCTTTTTCTCCACACATAAAGGAAAGGTCTTATGTGGCTGTTTTGCTTAATGTGGGCTGGTTTTATTTTGGACTCTTTGAAACCCAGCGTGAAGACTAAAATTCTGTGTGGAGAAGTAAAAAATGAAAGGAATGGCGAAGTTTTGGTTGTGCTAAATTAAAGTGACAAGGTACAGATAACAGGGCACGGCTGTGCCCACAAATTAGCCCTCTCTAATTTGCTGCTGTGGAAAGTACTGCTTTGGTGTGCATTGTAATTTCTTTCTTGAATTAAAAGTTTAGAAAGTCTAGTTTGCTCAAAAGCAAAAACCTGAAAAACGTTAAGCCTTTCAGTTTTGAAATGGCCCATGGTTCCCTATGTTCAAGGAACTGTTTGGGCAAAATCTTGCTTCAAAAATATGTAAATTACATGGTTTTATTTTTGGAAGCCACACTGTGTGTTGCATTATTTTGTCTGTGTCTTAAAGTTAGCCTTTTCCAAAGTTTTTTTCTCAATCCAGGATGTGTTTTGTGTTGAGCAGGTGGCAGCTGTATTTTGTGTGATAACTTCTGTAAATGAGGTACCGTATCATGTTCGGAGTGGGTTTCTGATGGGGAGGAGGTAAAGAAGACCCAAGTTACTTTCTTCAACTTGCATGTAGTTCTAGGCAGCAGCTCAACATCGATGGGGAGCCAGGATGGCATTTGGTTTCTCTGACTACAACATGTCCTACCCTAAATTACAATATTCCTGTACCCCAAGGTCAACTTCCCAGAGGGTTGAAATGTCACTCTGTGAGATGAATTACCATATTGTAAAAAATTGGCCACATAGACTGTGGAATAAGACTCAGGATTGTTTATTACAATACTGTGAAAGGGGGTGCCTGGGTGACTTAGTCAGTTAAGCTTCTGCCTTCAGCTCAGGTCATGATCCCAGACTCCTGGGATCAAGTCCCACATCAGGCTCCCTGCTCAGCGGGGAGTCTGCTTCTCTCTCTGTCCCTGCCCCCTGTTTGTGATCTCTCTCTTTCTCTCTCTCTCTCTCTCTGTCTCACACACACACACTCTCTCTCTCTCAAATAAAATCTTAAAAAAAAAATACTGTAAAAAAAAAAAAGCAGTTCATGATGATTTACCTTTTGTTTCTAGTTTCTGTGGGTGTTTTCTCAAAGAGAGACCCACTGCTTCCAGATCAGATGGTCCATTCCTGGGCACTGGGCACTTTCACCCTCATGTGAGGCTTTAATTCATCACACTTAGACGGTTATGGTGTTTCCTAAATTGTGTTCCATAGGTGGCTAATAGATGCAAGGTGGAAAGTGTTTCATGGTTGAATAGATTCGGATAAACAAAGCTGACATTGCTTTACTGAAAGACTTTTCTGGGCCTTGAACATGTATACATGCATGTTGTAAATTGTCGGGACAGTGAGTGAAGTGGACATCTGGCAGAGGAATATGTTCCTAAGTGCATCCTTGGGGAACACTGCCTCAACTTTTTGTTCTACCTTCCTGTTATGGGTTAAATTAGGTCTCTCCCAGAAAAGATATGCTGGAGTATTCCCCTAGCCCCCAGTACCTCAGAATGTGACATTATTTTGCAATAAAGGTGTGATTAGTTAAGATGAGGTTAGACTGAGTAGGGTTAGCCCTAAGCCATTATGACTGGGACCCTTAATAAAGGAACTACTAGAAGCTAGTAGACAAGCCTGGGATAGGTCTTTCCTGAGCATCTTCAGAGGGAGCATGTCTCTGCCCACACCTTAATCTCAGACTTCTAGCCCCAAAACTGTGAGACAACATATTTTTGTTGGTTAAGTCACTCAGTTTGTGGTGCTTTGTTATGGCCACCCTAGCAAACATTGCCACTCTAGACTTGAGCTTGGTACCTCAGGCTTCTTTTCAGGATGGGCTAGAACCACATCCCTAGTTCTAGAAGCTTCCTAGCCAAGCTACTCTCTGATCTCTTCTGAATTGGGGGTTCCTTCTTTGTACATGCTGTTTGTGGTACTTCCATTAGGGCCTGGCCTTTCTTCCCACTCACCTGGAACAGTGACCTCTAGTTGTACAGAGGAATTATCTAGAAAGCTTAAAAAAATACTAATGCCTAGACCCCACCTAATTAATTAGAATCTCTGGGAGTAGGGCTCAAGTATTTCCTTTGGAAGTTCTCTAGGTGATTCTAATGTGCACGCAGGGTTAGGAATTACTGAAGGAATCAAGGGTTAAGCTGTGAGTGTATGTTGGGGGGTGGAGGGGCCAGGTGATAGAGGCACCAGCTACAATTCAGCAGGGGATGGTGGGTCCTTCGTTGAAGCCAAAGAGCTGGGTTTGAACCCTGGATCTTCCACTTACCTGTGGTGACTGTGTCAGAGTCCTTTAGAGGCTCTATATTGCGGTTTTCTCATTTATACAGTAGGAATTATAATGCTACCCAGTAAGGCTGCTGGGATTTGTCTTAGCTCAAGCTGCTATAAAAGAATATGATAGATTGGAACAACACTAATTTATTTCTCACAGTCTGGAGCCTGGGAAGTCTAAGATCAAGGCATCTGCACATTTGGTGTCTGGTGAGAGCCCATTTCCTGGTACATCTTCTTGCTGTGTCCTCATATGGTGGAGAGGCCAGCTGAGCTCCCGGGGGTCTCTTTTTATAAGGACATTAATCCCATTTATGAGGGCTCCACCCTCATGACCTAATCACCTCCCAAAGACCCCCACCTCCAAATACCATCGCACTGGGAATTAGGTTTCAACATAGGGATTCTGGGAATGTGGACATTTAGTCTGTAACACGAGGGTTCAATGAGATGCATTGAGTCCAGGGTCTGGGTGATAAACATTAAAGACTGTTGGTAAACTAATCAGGAGACCCTGTGATCCTCTTTTCAGTGAGTCTCCCATGGCAAGAACAGTTTGTCCCTGCAACCTTATGTCCTTTATCTAAACCTATCCCTTGGTTACTCTTTCTTATTTCCCCCTCCCTCCCCAACCACCTGCACATTCGGTTGGCTTCCAAAACAAAGGAAACCTGCATGCTCATGCTCACACCCTCTCGTCACAAGTAAAAACCATTGGTTAAGAGAGCATGTTTATTCCTTAAGGAAGTGGGCTCCAGGCTGAGGATGAGGTCACTGTGGCCCATACCACCGTGGGCTGCAGGCATTGCTTTTATAGGTGGTCATTCATAGCCAAGAGTGGGCAGCTAAAGGATGGCATCTGAAACACTGCCCAGGAGTCCTCCAATTGAAGAGGAGCCTTGATCTTCAGTTAATAGGTAGCTTAGCCTCTTGTAAGTGACTTCTGGCTCCTGGCTCTGAATCAGAATCTAGTCTAGGAATGCCTGCTGAATCCAGATCTCCAGGGGTTGGACCTGGCATGTAGAGTTTCAAAGCTCTACAGGCCATTCTGATGCAAGGATGAAGTTGCCACCTTCCATATTCTCTATGTATGTATTATTATGTGTGTGTGTGTATGTGTGTATGTGTGCATGCATTTTGTCACGTGAAAATCTAAGCACTCCTTCAGTGCTTCATTCAACACATGTTTATTAGGTGTCAGTGTGTGCCAGGTTCTCTTCTAGATGGGATATGGTGGTGCACCAAACACTCATGCTCATTTGAAGCTTCTTTTCTAGTGAAGAATCCAGAACATAAACAAGTAAACAAATGCCTGAAATAATATCAGACTTTGAGGAGCACCAATAAGAAAATAATGTATGGGAGGCAGGTGGGGAAGGACAGGACACTGTTTTGCTTAGGGATCAAGGCAGTCTTCCCCAAGGAGGCAACATTAGAACCTGAGTAAAGCGAGGGAACAAGCCACAGGGGAATATGATCAGGTAGTGGTGGTGGAGGGGATGTTCTAGGCGGAGGAACAGCCCTGTGCTTGGTGTGCTGGAGAACAGCAGGGCCAGTGTAGCTGGACTGGAGAGGGGCAGGGAAAGAAGTGCAGAGAGGGGTGGAGGCCAGACCATAGAGGGTGACAGACTATAAATAGGGCTTGGAATGTTTTCTAAGTGTGATGAGATGCAAGGTTTTAGGCATGAGAGTGACTTGATCTGATCTATGTCTTAAATGGATTATTCTGGAGAATGGACTACTGTGGGCCAAAGATCCCAGAGTCCCAATGAAGCCAGCTAAGAGGTAGATTTTCAGTCACTGTCCAAGTAAGTTTATGCATTTGCTGCTGGAAAAATATTAAACCAATTCTTAGGCAGTGTTGGCTATGCTTAGAACTTCAAAACAAAGTATAGAGTGTATGCCTTTTACACTTTGTCAAATAATTCTGTATATTTTTCAATATGATATCTGCAATGCTATTTCAACAACACCATAAGTTCAAACAAATTTGCGTTCATTTGCATTCCTATCTTTTTTCGTGTGTGCAATCCTTGCTAGTTTTATTACGGATTACAGTAAAAGAGGTAATTTGTCGGGGTCAAATTTCTGAGGCAGGCTTTTGACTAGATCTAGAATTTAGTGTTTTTCTGACAAATGGAGAATTTCATTTTCCTGCAATCTAATTATTTTCATCACTGTCGTTTGTAAATATTGTATCTTTTCTAATGACTGGTGCTTTTTATTTGCATCTGTATCACTTTATTAATCTTTTTGAATATAAGTAATTAAATGTATGTTATCGACTAAATGGTTGTGTCTCTCCGAAATTCATATGTTGAAATCTAATCCCCAGTGTGATGGCATTTGGAGGTGTGGGGCCTTTGGGAGGTGGTTATGTGGGAGAGCTCTACCCTCATGAATGGGGTATGTGCTCTTATAAGAGGCCAGAGAGCTAGCTCACTTTTTCTTTCTGCTATGTGTTGTTGAAAAGGAGAAGTAGGCAGTCTGCAGCCAGGAAGAGGGTCTTACCAGAATCCAGCCATGCTGGCAGCATGATCTTGGACTTCCAGTTTCTAGACTGTGAGAAAAAAAGAATTCTGTTGCTTATATAAGCCACCCAGTCTATGGTTCTTTGTTATAACAGCCCAAATGTACTGAGACAGTGTGCATATTGGCATATGATTCATTTGCATTTGTTTTCAGTTTGTATGACCAAAATGGGTATTGACATTCCATGAATTGTCTAAGCAACATATTCTATACAAACCATAAGTAAAATATAGAAGAACCCAAAAAACCCCCACCCCACCTATATGTTTGAAAATTTACCAAAAACTAGCATAATTTTATTTATTTACTTATTTGGAGGGTTATTATTTATTTGTGACAACTATCCCACATCCGTGATCCTCTCCAGTCAGAAGTTCTTTGAAACCATGTCATTGGCCTTGGCCAGTTGGAGGATGGAGTCATCTGACTCACCCATCCTGCAAATGGCCCCACAGGTAGCATAGGTTTTAAATTGGCTGTTGAACCTGCCTGTTCCCTGTCAGGCTCGGTCATATTCACCTGGATGGACATGAGTCCTTGGTGCCAGTGATGTTGCTGGCAGAGTATTTCTGTGATATATGGAGGTCCATGAATTCGCCAGCATCCTTCTGCATGTTGAGGCCATACCTGCTCCCACCTCTGCGAGCGCAGCAAGGAAGAGCTGCATCCCCATGGCCGCCAGAATGAACATTATTTTAAATGTTGCCTAAAATAACCTTTGATTAGACACTTTTCATGTAACACCTTATCAGATAAACAGGGAAAGTACTAGAAACATTATACTTGGTAATAAAAAGAATAAATAGATAAAAAACAAAGATGAGCCCTCAAGTAAAAACTCTGAAAATATAATAAAAAAATAGAAGCCATTGAAACTATGTAAGTAGACTCATTTGTGAAGTGTTTCAAAATTTTTGTGTCAGATGCCTGTAACATAAATGACAAGTAAAAATTCATGAACTCACTGGGCAGATACAATCATAACCAAGTATTTAAAGTGGACACCCTCATCAATGGGACAAACCAACTGCATGAGCCTCCTGATAAGAGGTATGACACCATTCCTGTCATATTTCTGCCAAAAATTCATTACCAGAATCTCATTGTGAGGAGACAATACATGGACCCAAGTAGAGGGATATTCTACAAAATACCTTTTGTAGATTTTACCTTACTTTTCAAAAATGTCAAGGTCAGAAAAGAAAAAGAAAGACTGAAGAACTATCCTAGATTGAAAGGGACGAAAGAAATTCTTAGAGCTCAATGCTGTCAGTGATTGTTGATTAGCTTCTGACCAGGGAAACAAGCTCTGTTCTTTTATGATAAAGGACATCATTGGGATAGTTAGTGAAATTTGAATAAGGCCTGTTGATTTTATAATATTGTTATCAATTTTAATTTCCTGATTTTGATAATTGTGCTGCAATTATATAAGTGAATGTTCTTGATCTCCAGAAATACACATTGAAGCATTTAAGGATACAGGAGCATCACGTTTGCAATTTTCTCATAGATAGTACTGGAGGAGGAAAAGCTCTTTTTCCTCTATTCCTCCAGGTTCTCCAGCTGGGGTCCTGTACATTAGACTGACAAAAAATGGAATAATGAGAGAAAAACAAACAAGCCTATTAGCATGTCCGGCATGCATATACATGGGAGAAACTCAGTAATGGGTAACTCAAAGGGCTGGTTGGAACTTGGGCTTATATAGCATCTTAATAAAAGAAATAATACGTTTTAGAGAAGTGATAAAGACAAAGGAAAAGGGTTTTAGGCTTAAAGGTAGCAAATATAAGAAGGTGAATATGTGGGGCAACTACTGGAAGATAATTTAGTAAGGCTTATTTGTGCAGGTGTATCTCAGTGCCATCTCAGGTGATAAGGATGTCCTCGTCCTGGTTTGGGAAGCAGGGGACACCTTAATGGGGGAATTTATGTTCTGTTTTCAGGCAGGATGGCAGAAGGCAGAAAGCTCATTCTGTGTCTGCTCTTTTAAAAATTGCTTTCAGCTCACAATAATCCTTATGCTAGAGTAGCACATTTTGGGGGTGGCATATTCTGAATTCCTTCACTGTCCAAAAATAATACAAGAAAAAGAGATAAATCTGTGATAAGATGTTAGTATTGGGGGAATCTGGGCAAAGACTATATTTCATATTCCTATTGGAATTTTTTGGTGAATCTTAATTTATTTCAAATTATGAACTCTAAGTTGAGTTTAGGAGTTTATTTTCTGCCAATTTCAACCCCCCACCCCAACTAGTGTTTTCTAAATGGTAGGAAGAAGACTTCTTCTTTTTTTTTTTTTAATGTAAGTCAGGTATTTCTGAGATTGCCTTTAATATTTTATCAACTAGCTAAAAACATTTCAGGCATCATCTTGTATCAATAGAGCAGCGTGAGTCTTGACATGCCAAGAGAGCCAGTTAGAATAAAGTGGACCAGTGGGAAGTATTTTTCTTATGCTTGATTCTTAAATAGACTTAAATAGTCTCAAATTCTTGAATGGAAAACTAATATGTAATTTAAAATATTTTGCTCATACTGATTGTAAACCTGCAGATTGGTCTCCTTGTTTTGAATGTGTTTTAAAAGAGGACATAAAAATTGACTAAGAAGTGAGAAATCCACTGTAGAGGGGACTTCCTGAATAGTGAGAGTGATCAAGTACTGGAAACTTGTCAAAGATTTTGTCCACCCTGTAGACTAGAAATAGGCAAGAATACTTGATTTCTCATGTTCTACACGTAAAATTACCTGGACATTGGTCTGTAGATGGTTCAAGCTTTGACTTCTAAAAACTTTTGTAATCACATAAATTCATATTTTGGTTAATCTTAGAGCCTACGTGGCGTTGAGAAATCACCCACTATTATTATAAGTAACTTGGGATTCCCTTGTGAATTGTCACTTAAGAAGTAGTAGCTAGTTCCTGCCGTTTAAATTTTTAGTGGTACAGAGTTGTAGATTACTGAGTACTTTTATACAGACTTTTGTCCACTTCATGAAGAAGAGTTTTGCAGCTTTCACTCTGCGCTGTCTACTGGAACTTTGATAAAATGGCAGTCCAGGGGTTTTAATCATTATGGCCAGTCTACCTAGAGTAATGGTACTGTTTTTGAAAGAGCAGTTCTTTCCTTGTTAGTACTGATCTAATGAATAGACAAAGGCTGTGAAGTTGGGTGTTATCTGGGGTCTGTCCTCACTCTACAGCAGCTCTGTAGCCTTAAGTAAGCTCTCATCAAACCTTACTCTTCGCGGATTTTGTATTTGTGAATTCACCTACTCGTGAGTATTTATTTATAATTCTACATCAGTGCTTACAGTGCTTTTGCAGTCATTCACAGACATGCAGCAAACTGAAAATTTTACGCTGCTCAGGGAGCACACTGACTGCTGAGGTTGAACAAGACAACACTCTGCCTTCTTGTTTCCACTCTCCTGCTGTAAACAAGTGTCCTTTCATGGTCTGTTCATTGCCATGTTTTTCACATTTTTATGCTTTTTGTTTGTGATTTCACTCTTTAAAATTAGCTCTAAGTGTAGTGACAGAGTGCTGTCTAGTGCTCCTAAGTGCAGAAGGTTGTGCTCTGCTTAAGAGAAAATGTGTGTGTTAGATAAGCTTGTCAGGGGGACGTTACAGTGCTCCTGTCATGGGTTCAATGCTAGTGAATCAATAATATATATTAAATAAGATGTCTTTATTTTTATTTTTTTAAAAGATTTTATTTATTTATGTGACAGAGAGACAGCCAGCGAGAGAGGAAACACAGCAGGGGAGTGGGAGAGGAAGAAGCAGGCTCCCAGCGGAGGAGCCTGATGTGGGACTCGATCCTGGAACGCCAGGATCACACCCTGAGCCGAAGGCAGATGCCCAATGACTGCACTACCCAGGCGCCCCTAAATAAGATGTCTTTAAACAGAAACACACATAAAATCGTTTATTGATTGGCTGACAAAAATGTGGCCAGTGGCTCACGGGAACCTAACTCTGTATTTCCCCTAGGAGTAATAGTTTAGCATTTGCCAATTTAGTGTTCCTGTTGACTTTATAGAGCATAACTACTGCAGATAGAGAGAACGGACTCTTTATTTGATCTCTCTGAATTTTAGCTTCCTTATAGGTAGGGTGACCACATATCTTACTCATCATACAGCCCAGAATGGAAATAGTTTTCTGGATCATTGGGTCTAACAAGGACTGTCAAGCAAACTGGGTCATATAGTTATCTTATCATAGGTAATATGGAACTTAAAATAGCTAATTTCAGTAGCATTCAGCAAATATTTATGGACTATCTCCTACTTTCCAGGTAGAGCATGAGGTAGGATAGAGCCTGACCCTTTCTAGGAAGAACTAGTCGCTGAAAAGTAATGAACAAGGAGAGAATGAGGCAAGATAAGGTCCTGTAAAGGAGTCTAAGAGTAATGGGAATCCACTGAGAGATTTTAAGAAAGAAAGTGATAAGACATTATAAAAGTTCTCTGTAGTTTAGGAATTGCAAGTGGAGGGGGAGGAGCAAGTGAATCCAAGGGACCTTTCAGGAGGCCACTGCAACAGTCCCAGCAGAAGTGATGGTGAAAGTGGAGGTGGAAGAAGACTGGAAGAGTCTGTTTGACCTTTTTAGGTGGTCGGATCTGTTGGTCTTGATGGTATATGAATGTATGGAATGAGAAAAAAAGCTATCGGAATGATTCTCAGATTATGTGAATAGAGGTCCATCTTCTGAAAAGAGAAATGCTGAAGGAGAAACATCATGGTGAGCAGAGTCAAGAATTTAGCAAGTTAGATATAAGTGTATTTACATGAATACATCTATAAATTTTAGTCTCCCCCCTTTTTATTCCTGGCAATAGCAATTTTTAAAATGATGTTTGTTTTTTTCTTCCCTTCTCTTTATCTCTGTGAATTTGTGCATATTGGCGTCCAAATCTGGTTACTATTCTTTAATTTTCCATATCAATTTTCTGAGCATTCTTTTGCACACATTAATTGGAGGTCCATTAATGCCCCATCTCTTCGGTTCTGCCACTCTTCGTAAAGGAGTTCTCCTGGTCCAGGTTTTCGATCTGCTTCAGGCTGCCCAGGAGAGACAGAACTAGGGGCCACATCTGGGATCTGGTCCAGGTGCCCACACAGGCCAGCCCAGGCGCTCCGACATTGGCCTTCTAACGGTGTGCACACACCGAGCTGAACTGCTGCTCCAGGCTCCCTAGGCCAGCATGACTGTGGGAGCTTTTGTGGGATTTTCTCTAGACCCTGTTTTTGAACTTGGGTTCTACTTCTGACTTCTCCTGTCTTTGGGATCTATTGGGAGGAAAACTTTCCTCTACCCTTAGCTTCAGAAGGTCTGGGTCCTACCATTTAACTGACCATAGACAAATTAAGAGGCAAAAGGGAAGGTTTATTTACATGTGCATGCAGGAGTACCCAGTACTGGGTAATTTGCTGAATACTCAAAGGTAAAGGTTATGTACCAACTTAACAAAAAAGAGGTGTTGAGAACTTCAGTGAGAAAGTATGGAAAGTTCTGTTGGGCTTTTTGATGCTAAAGAACAGCTAAATTCATACTTCCTGGTGCTAAGGGTCAGTCTTCTCCCTCAAGTGGGGTTGGGGCGGGGGTGGGGGGGAGTCGGTGCCAGTGGAGGGTGTATTTTCTGGAGTCTCTGCGTAAGTTTAGATAATTTTCTTTCTGTGGCTGCTGATTGTTCTGATGTTTTCAGTTTAAAGTAGTTTTAATACCACTTTGGTGGACTGTTAATTAATCCCTTTAGACTCTAGGTTTCCTTTTCTGTCAGGACAAACCCTACTCATCAGAGTCTAATTAAAGTGGATGCTGTAAGTGAGGGATTCTAGATTCCTTTTTTTCCTGTAGGTAGAGCATAGCTCCTCTATCCCTATGCAAATGTATCCACCTTCTCTTCCTTGATCTACTCTGCCCATCAAGGAGTATTGGAAGGGGTAACCCTGCTCAGGTCACAAAAGGTCACTCCTCCTCCCCTTCAGTGGTACTAGGTCACCCCTCATTTGCATAACTGTGAGGCTGCTGTGTTGACTCATCTCTGAAAGATCTGCTTCTAGTGATTTATCTTTGTCCACCAAAAGACAGACACTTGGTCTGGCAGTTTCCCTTTTTTGAAACTTGTAAGACC
Organism: Ursus arctos; assembly: GCF_023065955.2. NCBI lineage: Eukaryota > Metazoa > Chordata > Mammalia > Carnivora > Ursidae > Ursus > Ursus arctos. Next base: position 63,243,975 of record NW_026622985.1, on the reverse strand, counting down.
TGCCACATCCTGTGGATACAGAGATTTTTAACTAATGTGTAAGTAAGAGATGCTGTGAATTATAAGTTCACAGATTCCTTGCAACATTTTGATCTTGGATAAATGAAAAATGCTTAAAAAACAGTGAACATGAGGTCAGGGCTTTGATCAAAGGTATAATCCTAAACCTTTGCTAACTGGTTCAGCCCTTCCCTTTCGAGCTGCATGAATCAGTGCTTTTTGGCTAGGAAACATTTGGTATCTGTTTACTGGTTCCTAAACACAGAAAGGCTTCTCTATTTCTGTTACCAAGTTTTCAGCAGAGAAAGGAGTAACCTGTTAAGATGTGATTGTGTGTGCTTTTGAGTACTGCTTTGTTTCCAAGGAGGGGAAGTATTAGAGGAATCAGGGAGATAGGAACAAAGAACCAAAAATTACTTTGTAGAAGTTCTAGATTTTTTAAAAAATGACTAATGTTCCCTTTATCTGGCAAGTGGTAAGGATGCCTCAGATACAGTATATTCAGCTTTTAGCAAGACTTCCAAAAACATATTAATAAGTTCTTGGACAACGTGGAGAAATGGGAGCTGGCTGCTGATACAGTCAGACACAAATGGTTGCATAACATCACATCTTCTGCCGCCACCTCCTCTTTCCTTCCTGGACTTCTTGGGTGTCCAAGGCTCTGGCCTTTAGCCAGGACTCACTGGTATACTGGTCATGGCCAGCATCCCTTATGATTGGTCATCGTGGACCCTGTGCTGGTGTTAGATATTTTAAATGTGATCTCAAGATATAATAAACTAGAGCTCTTGGGAAAAGCTGGCCGAAGCTGGACTAGGGCCAGACTGGCTCCTTGGGAACTTCATCCATGGTGCTCACACCCCATATATAATTAAAATGAAAATCATAAAATAAGTGTCAGGAAATCCAACACAGTGCACATTTTCTCATGATGATGACCTTGTATTTTTTAGAACCATTAAGTAACAAATAATGTTGTATTTTCTCATCGATTTGATGCTCTTGCTTTGTTAGTGCCTTAAACACGAGGCTTGGTTGAACTCCGAGTGGGTCTTCTAAAGCAGCAAGGAAAGGAGAGAACTGGGAATCATGGATTGATTCTATTTACACTTTGAGCTTCTATCAGTAGTTGCGTTGGCTTAAAGTGAGTAAAAATTGTTTGCATAGCCATTAAGCGTTTATGATAACGTGTCGAGTTGTTTAAAAGAAAAGCACTGCTTAAATTAAAATAGCACCATGAACAAATAAGCCTTAGACTTCTTGTAATAGAAAGATGAAGCATAATCCTCAACAGAGGGATTTACCACAAAAGTCTAAATTTATTAAACTGCCACTTTTGCATATTGGTTTAGTCAGATTGTTTGCTTTTGGCTTTGGGGTAAGTAAGTGCGCGCTTCCCAGAGCAGACCTCCCCGAGTGCCATCTTCAGTTTTATAGCTGATTCTCTTGCTGTGAGGTGAGGCGCTGACTTGCAAAGCTGGCAGCGTGGAGGGTTTTAGGTGAGGGTCTCTCAGGTGGTCTTTCCCTCGGGTGTCACGGCACACGGGGACTGTTTCTCAGCACTGAGGGTGAGATCAGAAGAGTAGAGGGGAATGTTCCTTTTACAAGCCTCAGCCACCTGGGCTGGCTGTGGCTACATTTGCCATCATTAAGAGCCTGCCTGACTGGGGAGATGATGTCTCATGATTATCGCTCTCTTCTGCTCAATGCCAGGTTGAAAAAGGGAGATAATTATGAAAAAAGACTGCTGAGGAGAGGTGCCAACTGCCAGATCCCTTGATGAGTGAGGGATTTATCTAGAAACACAGCTGAAAATACCCATTAAATATGTAAACTGTACTGAAGGGATTGGCAGAAAGGAGAGTGACCGTTATTTACTGAATTACTGCATTTTTATTAGTTTGGAATATACTTACATATGTTTCAGTTAGCCCTGGGGAGGAGAGAAAAGTTTATTAGTTTGACTCAACGTTATAAAAAGTGTTATTAAGTGGCTATAATTTCAAAAATGAGATGTGTAGGTTAGGGGTGGATAAAAAGGGAAATCTATAGAAAATTCTATTTTGGATCTTCCTGGCTTTGTGATTTCAGGACATAAAAACAATGACGGCATACTGAACATTTATTATGTGCCCATGTGTCATGGAAGCGCTTGGCATCATGTAATCATCACAGCAAACGTGTGAGAGCAGTACTACCCACATGTAACAGAGATACTGAGGATTACGGGATTTGCCCAGAGTCACCCTGCTGCTTAGTGATAGAGTCAGTTAGTGATCGTCATCTCAGACATTATGGTCTTAATCACACGATGCTGTGTTTGTTGCCTCAGTCACTTTTCTTGTAGCTTCCTTATTTTTAAAATGCGGGGACAGGACTAAATTATTTATAATAAATAAGTGAGTTTTAGAACTAGAAGCTCATTGCTTTTTTTTTTTTCAACCAAACAAACTGAACAGACCCAGTGTTCATCCTTTACTCACTGCAAAAGGTCAAGATAATGACTAAGTGGTAATTTCTAGCAAGTATTGTAGCAAATGAAGTCATTTCAGGATTTTCGTTTTGACAGATATTTTTATTATTTTAGTAATGGGGACATGGAAAGAAGGTACTTCTGAGCCTCCATCTCCGTTGCTTTCTCATTTCTCTCTGTATGAACCTCCGCCCCACCAACCCCATCGTCCTCGGGAGTTGCTAAATAATCACGACAAGCCATCAGCTCATCCAGGGAGTGATGAGTAAATGCAAAGGGGTGGGTGAGAGAAGGGAATTTCAGGCAAAGAATAAGAAACATGCCAGTGATGAAGAGAACCAGGAAGAGACTGCATTTATTCTGTGCTTTTCAAATGTGAAGGTTATTTAACTCTACCTCAGTAGAAAACATGCTCTTTCCTTCTTTGGGAAAGAAAAGATTTATTCTCTAGCAGAGCATAGATTGTTCTGCATCATGCAGTTTGTGGAGACGTAGCTACTTTAAATATATACAAGAAAGTTTAAAGGTACTTCCATTTTGTATTAGTATAGGAATGTCTCATTCGTTTCTTACGCTGAAATCTGGTGTTTCACATAAGTGGATTTTCTAGGTAAATAAATACCAACACTTAACATTTTTATTTTAATAAATTATGATAGAATTTTACATTTTTCTTAAGTATACCATATAGGCAAATGAGGATATATAACAGATATGTAGTGTTTAATGAAGAATTATAAAATATTAATACATACCCACCACCCAGCTTGAGAAATAGAACATTACCAGTACCTTTGAAGCCCTGATCCGTTTCCCCTCCCTCACCTTTGTAACCTTTGTCCTGAATATTTCATTCATGATTTTTTTTTTAATTTTTAGGGTTATATAAATATAGACAATGCATTTTAGAACTTTATAAAAATGGAATTATTCTTTTTGAACTTTGCTGTGATTTGCTCAATGCTAATATTGTCTTTCTGATATCCACCCATATTGATACATGTAGCTGTAGTTCCTTTTCACTCTTTATAGAGTATTCCATTTTATGAATATGCCACAGTTTATTTTTCTCAGGATAGACATTTATTTGAGTTGTTTCCAGTTTCTTGCTGTGAGGATGATGCTATGAATATTTTTGTATAGCTCTCCTAGAGTAGATGAATAAGGGTTTCTCTAGGATGTATACCCAGGAAAGGAACAGCTGTGATGTAGGGGGTTTACACACCTACCTCTTTACTAGGCAATGTTATCATGTTCCCAAAGTAGTTGTGCCAAATTAAATTCTCCCCGGGAGCACATGAAATTCTTGTTGCTCCACATACTTTCAACACTTAGTATTGTCAGATTGTATAAATTTTCTAGTCTCAAGGATGTAAAATGGTATTGCATTGGGGTTTCTTTGCATTTTCCTAATTACTAATGAGGCTGACCATCTTTTCATAGGTTTATTGACCTTCATGTTTTCTCTTTCATGAAATGCCAACATGACTTTTGGTTGCTTATCCTTTTCATATTGATTCATTGGAACTCTTTTTATATGCTGTATAATAAGTCTTTGTTGTCCTTATAAATGTTACAAATACCTTTTCAATAAGTGATGTTAAAAAAACAAAACTTAACCAACTAAATTTTTAGATCTCATTGGCCTTATTAAACCATTCATGAATCAGGCAGCATCCCATCTAACAAGTAGAGAGATTCTCTAAAGAGCTGTACAAAATGCAGAGTTTTCATAGGAAGGAGGGTAGAGTAAGAAAGGTATTAGCAAAAGAAAAGAAAGAATTGTTTCAGGTAAGCTGGGTTGTCCTACAGATTACCTAATCTTGTAGCAGATCCATGAGAGAGATTACCTCATTGGTGCCTACTGGAAAATTCCTGACTAACCCTTTACGATTACATTTTGGGGGAGGTTGAATCTGCAATTAGGTTGGGTATTAAGTCCCAGTTTGGAGACTTGATCGAGCGTAACTGACTCCATCTTAGGCCTGTGGTTTTCTTTTTAACGGTGGTTTATGTTTGTTATTACATTTTTTCTTTCGGTACCTTTTGATGAATGGTTCTTAATTATTTTGTAGATGAATTGATCTGTTTCTTTATTTTTTGGGCTATTTGTATCTTTCTTAAGAAATCCTTCTTACCTAATGATAAAATTAAGATATTCTTGTATATATATATTTTCTAAGATTTTCCTTTCTGTTCATTTATACTTAATCTCTGGAATTGTTTCATTTTTTTTTAAATTTTATTTTTTTTAAAGATTTTATTTATTTATTTGACAGAGATAGAGACAGCCAGCGAGAGAGGGAACACAAGCAGGGGGAGTGGGAGAGGAAGAAGCAGGCTCATAGCAGAGGAGCCTGATGTGGGGCTCGATCCCAGAACGCCGGGATCACGCCCTGAGCCGAAGGCAGACGCTTAACCGCTGTGCCACCCAGGCGCCCCTGGAATTGTTTCATTTGATGTAGATTGTGATCTAGGGCTTGAGTTTAATAATTCCCTACATTGTTCCGGTGCTATTTATTAAATGGTCCGTCTACCTCAACACTAGTCTGCAGTGTCCACTTTAGCAGTTATTAAGCTGTCATCCGTGGGTCGGCCCTTCTCCTGCCTCTCCTCTCCTGCCTTACGTATCCTTGTTGATGTCTTTACTGTATTGTTTCCTTTTACTCAGACTTTTATGTCTCTCCATCTATTTTGGGGTATTTAAAATTTTTCAATGAATTTTATTTTATGTAGAAAGCTCTTGTAAAATTTTGTTTGATATATTCCTATCTTTATTATTATTATTATTATTATGAAGTGTATGTTTAAAAGATTGCTCTAATTCTTTATTGCTGGTGTATAGAAATGAAAATAACTTCTATGTATTGATCTTACATTAAGAAACTTTGACAAACTATCTTATTAATACTAATAAAGTTTCTGCTAGATAATTATATCCTCTGAATAACGACAATAATGACAAATTTGCTTTCCCTCCTGAATCCTTTTTTTTAAAATGAAGATTTATTGATTTATTTATTTGACACACACACACAGAGAAAGAGAGAGAGAGAGAGAGAGAGAAAGGGAGTGCAAAAGCAGGGGGAGAGGAAGAGGGAGAAGCAGGCTCCCTGCTGAACAGGGAGCCCGGTGCAGGGCTTGATCCCAACCTGAGCTGAAGGCAGATGCTTAACTGCCCCATCCCTCCCTAATCCTTATAATGTTTGTTTTTTTTGTCTTACTTTGTAGGCTGGGATTTCCAACGCAATATTTAATAGAGAGGTTGTGCTATTTGACGTTTGTTTTCAATTTTAAAAGGAATGCTCAGTGATTCATAAATGAGAATGATGATTGCTGTGGATTTTTTTTAGACATTCTTTAGGAAGGAAGTTTACCTCTATTCCTAATTTGTTTAGTTTTCTAAAAGGCTTTAAGAAATTGTGATTGGCTTGTGTGTTAGTGATTCTGATGTCCTATTTAGCCATGGCAGAAGGGAGTTAGATTTATTATCAGTGATTGATGATGATGCCTGCAGTGGAGGTTAGTGTAGATGAGGAGATAGTGGGAAATAGTATATGGTTGCTGTAGTTTATTTCTGCTTGTTTTATATGCTGTAAAATAATTTCTTGTAAAGTACTGCATTTCAGCTATTATTTCTAGCTTTGTTTTTGTTTTGTTTTGTTTTGTTTTGTTTTGTTTTTGTTGTTCAGAGTATTCTGATTCCATGACTGTGACTGGAACCTGGGTCCAGTGCTCATTTTTTTCTATTACAGTCTGGTGATACTTATTTTACATCATGCTTAAGTAACCAATTCTTTCTTCTGTAGTCTTCCCGAGGCTCTCTAGGTCACACACTTACTGAGTTGAACCTGTTACCTGCTATTTTTCACTGTACTTCTGAGGAATTTCCTTAAAGTGTCTAAGAAATAAATGGCCTACCCCCAATCTAATCAGTATATTGATTTATTAGTTACTCATTCACCAGATATTTATTGAGAGCCTACTGTGTGACTAGAGGTAGAATGGTGAAGAGGACAGCATCCCTGCCTCACAGTTTACACTCTAGAGTGAAATTATGATAATAAACAAATAGGTGAGTTTATAGTATGGTGCAAGGTAGTGATAAGTGGGGAGTAAAGGAGGGTGAGGGACAGAGAGGGGAAGAGGGTAATTGGGAATATATGTGTGCTGGCATGTGTGGCAATTTTACTGGCATTGGGTTATGTAGAGAAGGCTTCTGTGAGGATATGCCATTTGAGTGAGTCCTGAGTAAGGTGAGAAAGCAGCTATGGGAAGTTGTGGGAACAGTGGGTGGAAAGCATAGTATTTCTGAGGAACTTCAAGAAGTCCCATGTGGCCAGAAGAACATGAGCCAGGAAGAGTAGTGTAGGAGATGGGGACAGAAAGAGGAAGAGACCAGAAAATGTTGGGCTTGTAAAAATTCCTTATCAGAGAGATTTTGCTTTCATAGTCTTACTGATGTAATGAAACTTTGTAGGTATAAAGTATTTTAGTAGCATCTGCTGTCTTTTTGTTCTTTTATCCTTTCAATGATTTCTTTAGCCTGTTGTCTGGTTGCTGAGAATAACAATGTAAAGGCCTTGTGAGTAGCAGCCTGGGTTTCCTTCACTCTTGTGTCAGGATCTACAAGCTCCATGATTGCTGGAAGAGAGGCCCTTATAAATATTTGTGAAATGAGCAAAGAATCTCTCTTTCCCCTTGGAGGAGTTTGGAGAATGCTGTTACTTAGTTGGGGCTGGTTCTTTGCATCAGGTTGGGAGATGTTGCTATTCTACAGACTCTAGAGGAATGAACCCTGGAAAGGGCATGTATTAGCAACGTGTCTTTCCAGCCTTGAGTTGCTCTATGGATAAAACTCTTCAGTGTGAGGTGGAGAACTCTCAGTCTGACTTCCGCTCTTCAAAGAGAAACATACAATTTAGATAAGTGCAATTGATTCATACACAATCCCATAACTTTGTCTTATTTCAGCTACTGTTTTGAATATTAGGGGTTAAGATATTGGAATGAGTCTGATTGATTCTGAGCTGGGTCTTAACTTCTGTGCTTCAGTAACCTATTCACACGATCAGATTATGTGACAGTATTTGCTGACCTACCTCAGAGATCCTATGTGTGACGAAATGAGAAAGATGTTGGAAATTTGGTTTGTCTATTTTAATATATGATAAATAGTTAATGCTAAAGTCTGATAGACAATTGTTATTACTAATAATGCTTGTTGTTGTCGTATGCAACACGATTTAACTTTGAAGAAAAAAATACACTGGATTTTCCATTCCTAAAGGATGTGACTATAGTTTCTTCCTTTGTCTTATAGAAGAATGGCACAGGTATGAAAATTCAGGGGCAAAAGTAAGGCAACTCTTCCTAAATTTTCCTTCTCATCTAGTCCCTTTGATTATGATAGGTTTTTCTGCTTAGAATTCAGAAACAATTCCTGGGTCATTTTAATAACCTTGGAAACCTCATTGGTGGAAAGGACCTTGTTAGCGGGGAAGAGAAGTGAAATCTTAGTCTGGCGATTCATTTATTAGATGTTTTCTTATCAATATAATTGTTGTAATCTTTAGTCGGTCATACAATGAATATTAACTATTTTACACTTTTGTACTTATGAAGCTTAAAGTCATTGCACATATTTGGTATGATGACAACATGGGAAGGAAAGTGGTGTTCATGGTGATACTTTCTATGTCTCAATATTCCTAGAAAAGGTAAGTGATGAGTTGGAATAATTGTAAGCAACTGAGACAAGAGTCTACTATTGAGGAAAAGAATTTTCAGACTGTCTGCATTGATTAACTAGTTGGTGAGCTCTTCAGCTCTCCACTTTACCTCGGAAGCCACATTTTCTCCTGTGTCTTCACACTGGGTTTGAACTTTTATAATCACTGAGATCAAAGTTTTGGTCATAAGAAATAATGACTGAGATGAGTAGTTTGTATTTGAGAATTGGCTCTTTGGTGGTTCTGCAATAGATGATAGTTTTCTCTTCTGCTGCTTCTAATGAGGAGAGCTTCTTCTGGGACCAGTATTGAGCAGATCTCCCGCTGCCCTTTATGTCCTGCTGCTGCTTTGGTGTTGGCCAGCGCTAACTAGCAGGAGCTTGGATACCATCTCTTTCCTGTTGAGCTCTGAAGCTCCTGGCTTCACTCCTCCTCGCCACACTTCAACATGATCCCCTGCAGCAAGCTTGCGAATTGATTCACAGAAACAACTTCTTTCATTTCCAGGTGCTCATTTGAAGGACTCTTCACTCTGTGAAGTTTCACAGCCTTTGATTACCGTAAGACTTTAGGACCACATCAGAGAATTTAAAACACAAAGTAAAATGTGGCCTGATATTAGAAGTTATTTTAGTAAAAGTGGATGTGTTTTCCAATCCATGGGAGGAGACAGGAAAACTACTATTGCTTTCCCATTCCATGTAGGCTCAGATAGAAACCTGTGCGGACAAAGAGCTTTTTATGCGGTAAAAGCTAAAAACGTACCCACATTTCTCACCTTTCAAGTTATGACAGTCATTCACAACTGTCAACTATGAAGATGTTTTGGATACCATCCAGAGATCGTCTTTAACAAGACATATAAGAATTTATAGAAACTTTTTGAGCTTTCTCAAGAAACTTTCTGACTGATCTTCAGTAGGATTCACTTTCTGAATTTTTTTTTTTATCAATGGTGATAGAAAAGGGAAATACCCTGAGCTGTCTTGCACCTGAAGGACAGGATGTGTCTACAAAAGCACTCTACTTTGCTCCCCTTTCTCAAATAAAACTTACAGAATTTTAAAATGGTGAAATGACAGAAAGAGCAAAGTTGGTTTGACTTGAATTTTTCTTATTTTAATTACAAGGATTAAGAATTCTGGAAAAAAATACCATAGCAGAAATAAAGACCAGAATTAAAGCATTTAAGCATGCCTTATAGAACTCATGTGTTATTTTTCCTGTTCACTAATGATTTTTAACACAAGCAAACATGAAAAGAAAGTATCTTTCTCCAATTGGATTAACATTTAGTTGAAAGCACAAATGGTCAAGTGTGAGGAAAACTCTTCAGGAGATTCCTAATTTAAGCGTTAAGTATGTTTCAACATTCTAGATTTTTGTCTGAAGCTTGGAACACTTTTAGTCATGGATTTAATACTGTATTTGGCAGAATCAATGTTAGACACAGCCATAAGAAGGTCCCCTGAGTATCTCCAAATTCTCATTTTATATTAATAAAGACACAGACAAAGACTATTTGGAGAATTTGATCCTAATGGAAAAATGTATTGAATGTTCCAGTTTGTCTTGCTGGGAGGATATCATCCTTTGACACCGCAGTGGCCCAGAGATGGGGATGTATGAGAGCATTCTCTGGCCTTCTGTCAGGAGGAGACTCTTTTACATCTGAGAGACTTATGGCCTAGGGCAGAGTCTTAGAGCTGAATTAAGTGAGGGATTCTTGAGGGATCCGGATTAAATACAGAAATACTGATTGGAGTGGGTGGTGGTGGTCATAAGCCATTAGAGTCCTCCCAGGGTATAATTTTCAGAGAACCCTTCCCTGGCCTCTTTGGTTTCCTACTCACTCTGTTTAATTCCTTTCCCCAATTCCCAAGCACTGGAGATAACTTCCTTTCTCTTGCTACTTTTGCCAGTGTTTAGATCTTATGGTATTTTAAATTCTGAGAGCTTAATCTTATCACTTCTCGAGATTTTTCAAGAGTTATTTTTCCCCTTCAAGTAAGAAATGAAAGGGAAGAAGTAAAAGGAGTAGTAAATGTGTTTTAGAGTGACTTCAGGTAGCTGGGGGCAGAAAGGAAAAATGGAGAGGAAGGGAGACTAAGTTCCATGGTAAGCATTTGGCATGCTAGAGCAACCGAAAGAGGGCCTGAGGGACTGAAATGGGATTGGCATGTGCGGAGAGAGAAAGGGAGAGTAAGAGTGAATATGAAAGAAGTCTGGACAGGTGGGCACTGGTTGGATTATATAGGCCTTTGTGGACCTGTTAAAGACTTTGGATTTGAGCCTGAGTACAGTGGGGAGCCATTGAAGACACTTGAAGAGAAGAGCCGTTAGAAAATTTTTGTGGTTTCCACTTTGGTGGCTGTGTGGAGAAGATACTGGAGACTTGTTAGAAGAGTCCAGTTGAGAGAGATTGTTTTGGCTTAGGGAATATCAGTGAAGATGGAGAAAGTGGGATAGATTTGAGAGAGTTTAGTTGGATTAGTGGTGGATGAGAAATGGCAGGTAAGAGAGAAGGAGTGTCAAGAAGGACACCTGGGTTTTTGCATGAGTAGCTGAAGTCCTTGTGTTACTCAGGGAAGACTAGGTCCTGCAGTGGTAACAACAGCCTCAAAATCTCAGGCCAATAGCGCACAAAGATTTCAGTCATGCCAAGTGAGCTACACATCCAGGTGAGCCTCCAGGGCAGCTGTCCTGTAAACTCAGTGATTGGACTGCCCACCATTTTAACACATTTGGGTCCACCAAATTTGCTGTGACAGGGAAAAGAGGACATGAAAGTTCATGCACGGACTCTTCAGTACTTCTGTCACTTCTACTCACATGTCATTGGCCAGAGTAGGTTATGTATATGGGTATACCCTTTTATTTCAAGGACTGGAAGTGTAATCATCTCCAGTGCTCAGAGGAAGAGGAGAAATAGAAAAGCCGGTGGAATGCTCTACCACAATCCCATTTTCTGATATGGAGAACTCTGAAGCAGGAATAGATTTTGGAGGAAAGAGTTTCGTTTCAGATATGCTATTTGAGGTGCTTGTGAGATAATTAAGTATCTGTATCAAGTAGGCAGGTGGCTATTTGAGGAGGAAGGAAGGAAAGAATGAAGGAAAAGAGGAAAGGAGATAGAGAGGAAAGGAAGGGGGAAGGGAGGAAAATTTGGGTTTGTATATATATTTAAAATATATGTATGGGATCGTATGAGATTGCATAAAGACAGTGTCTACAGAAAGACTAGGATGAAGAAACAAGCCCTTTATTAGTTAGTTACACTAAGCTATAATGTGGGTACACTATGGGTCATTGTGAGAGTCTGCCATTTTATACTGCACTGTCTGGGCGGAAGCTTGGTCTGAACATAAAATTCAATGTCACCTTCCCAGCACTTGGAAGGATACCTTGAAAGAGGTAGTACCTGGTAACACCTTGTAGGAGGTAGTAATTGATAAATTATATTATATTACATGTTCTTTCTGGTCAGCTTTGTGGAGATAGAACAAAACCAATCACTTTTCATTCAGCGAGTGTATCTTAACCAGTGTGTCCAGTCATGTAACCATCACCACAATCAAGATACGAACCATTTTCATCACTCTGAAAAGTTCCATTGTGTGCCCTGTGAGAGTCAAACCCCTCTTCGCACACCCTGGTCACCACTGATGTGTTTTCTGTCAATATAGTTTGCCTATTAGAGAATTTCATATAAAGGGAATCATACAGTATGTGTTCTTTTGTATCTGGCTGCTTTTCTTTAGCATAAAGATTGGCAAACTTTTTCTTTAAAGATTCAGACAGTAAGCCTTCTTGTAGGCGATAGGGTCTTTGTTGGAAGTACTCAACTCTGCTGATTACGGCATGAAAGCAGTCTTGGAAAATATATAAACCGAAGGTACGCAGCTCTGTTCCAATGAAACTTTGTTTACAAAAACAGGCAGAGGGCCAGATTTGGCCTGTAGGCTGAAGTGTGCTGACCCTTGATTTAGCACGATACTCTTCAGAGTCATTTCTATTATTGTATATAGTAATTTATCATTTTCTATTGCTAAGTAGTCTTCCATTGTATGGATGATATTCCACAATTTGTTGACCCATTCCTTAGTTGATGGCCATTTAAATTGTTTCTAGTTTTTGGCTTTTATGAAGTTGCTATGAACATTCACTTACAAGTCACTGTGTGAACATAAGCCTTTGTTTCTCTTAGGTAGATACCTAGAGGTGGAATTTCCGGGTCATATGGGAAATGTACATTTAATATTATAAGAAACTGCCCAAACTGTTTCTTAAATGAGACCTACCATTTAAAGATTTTCATTAAATTTATTTATTTGAGAGAGAGAGAGCCAGTACAAGAGACTGAGCAGGGGGAGGAGAGAAAAGCAAACTCGCCCCTGAATAAGGAGCCCAACTCGAGACCAGTCCCAGGATTTTGGGATCATATCCTGAGCCAAAGGCAGACACTTAACCGACTGAGCCACCCAGGTGCCCAGGAGACCAACTATTTAACCAACAATGTATGAGAGTTCTAGTTGCTCTGAGTTCTTGGCATTGTAGTGAGTGTTAAATAATATTAATAAATTAAAAATTAATAACTTAAAGATTAATTAAAATTAATAAATATTTATTAATATTTAAATGTTAATAGATATAAATGAATCAATGAAAATATATTGGGAATATTGTCTAGTGTCAGATGTTTTAGATGTGATTTTTTAATGACTACTTCTTCTTATGGCTTTACCATAAATTATTAAATAGATGTCCTATTATTAAACCTTAAGACTTTTAAAAATTTTCCTGTTGAGAATGAAGCAGTCCCCATCTGTGTTCAATACTGCACTTACTGGGTAAAGGTACAGAGTGCAATTACTCTTTACTCTTCTTGACATGTCGTTACTTGCTACAACATGTACCTTTCCTCGTCGGTTGATCTGGGGATTGGGTTGAAATCCTATGGAAATTTGATGAGCCTAATTTAATTCCACTTTTGTGTGGGCAGCCACCCTACCTCTTCATGGGCATGTCAAGGAGTACCCTCAGGCAGATCCTGGATTTTTTCTTAGAAAGGTATTTTGTGTCTCTTGGTCCCCCAGTAATTTGTGCCTTAGCATGTAGCTAAATGAATTTTTGCCTGGACAGTCTATAAGTTAATGTCTGAAATGTCTATCTACCTCAGGTTTTTGTTTTTTTTTTTTAAATCTCGGTCAAGTTTTGTAAACTTCTACTTTAAGCTGTGTAACTTCCCAGTAAGCTGTCTTATACCTAAGTGAATTGATTTGCTATTTAGGTTTTTGCCAAAATAAGCTCATTAAATGCTGGGGCCTGATACCAAAAAGTCATTATTTCAGTTTTGAGTACTTGTTCTGAGGCTATATACTTAGACAGAGCTAGATGTCAATTAAGATTATTCCTTGTTAGTGGGAATAAAATCATGTTATCGGCTTATAAAAGAGTCCCTCTGTTCTTTGTCTAGGGTTGTAGGAATGTATATTCAACTCTTAAGTGGAAATGTAAAAACATAGAGGCCATCAGGACATTCCAGTTTTACCTGACCAGAAGTTATGCTGAGCCATGGGGTACTTTACCTGCAGAGCTCTCAGAGGTAGGGTCAAATTACAGGTTCTGTCACAGTGTCGAGAATTAAGTCTGTGTTGAGCCTGAAAGGCCATAGATTCCTTCCATGGAGTCAAAGTCAGAAGCAAGGTTACTAAGTCACCGTCAATATTATGTTAGTACCAAGTGGGAAGGCACAAAAGGGTCCATAATGGAAAAGTGCCTAAAGCCTCCTTCTTCCTCATGAACCATATTTGTTGTAAACCCCTGGAATTTCAGAATAATAGAGCTAATATTGGCTGGCTCTCACCTTGTGCCAGGCCCTGTTCTAAGCATTTTGTGTGTATTAAGGTCAAAGGAAGTTCAGTGTAATGGTACAGACACAGGCTTTTGGGCTGGCTAGATCGTTAACCAGCCAACTTAGTGGCTGGTTTCCTCAGTGACTGCATTTCTTCATTTTTAGAATGGGGATTATGACAGCTCGGATGTCCTAGGACTGTTGGGAGGACTGAATGAGTTCATATACCTGTACGGTTCAGGAGGGTGCCTGGCGCTTCGTAAGTCATATAAACACTAGCTGTTACCATCATCATCTTAATACTAATCTCAGGGAAGCTGTGAGATAGGTCTGTGTTTTCCCCCATTTTACAGTTGAGTCAGCTGAGGCATAGAGAGCGGTTATCCCAAGGCCACAAAGCTAAGAGGCAGTGAAAATAGGATTAGAATACATGCAATCTGAGTCTAATCTGTGGCTGTAACTGCTGAACTCTGATGCCTCTCAATTTACTAAGAAGGAAATGGCCATGAATTTTAGGTGTAATCTGCAGTGAAGCAAAGAGGCCCATAAGGAAGAGGTGAGGAAGAGGAGTGTCTCTTGTACTGTTGGCTTGGGCTTCACCACCGGTTCCTCTGGATGAGTGTATACATCTATTGACTTGATGGTGGTCAACAGATAGGCCGAGAGCGTATCTTCTATTTAGAGTAGTCCTACTTCAGCAAATGGTGTCGCCATCTCTTCTGTTAAGTAAGCCAGAATCCTGGGTCACCCTGAACTCCAGCTTTTCCCTCGTTTCTATATCCAGTATCATTAATTCCTGTTGATTCGCATTTTTTAAATGCCTCGTAAATCCTTCACCTTCTCCATTGCCAAGGCACTATATCAGCCCAAGCCACTGTCCTCAATCTCTTTCTTACCAAACCCCACCAGTCTGGCTATTCTTGCTGCATTCCAGTGTGTTCTACCAATAGCCTAAGGCAAAATGCAAATCTTATAATCTTATGCCCTGGCCTAAAACATTACCCATTTTCACATTCAAATCCAGATCTGTCCAATTTCAAAACCTGTCTTCTTTCTTATGCCATCTTGCCTCTATAAAAGTTTGGAGCAGTTAGCTTTGATTTGAAGAGATGAAAAAAGTAAGATTCTTAGGTGTCGAGTAGAATCAGGTTTTCTTTGACCTCATTCATTAAATTCATGCCTCAGATAATTAGGTCCTAGAATCTGACCCCATTACAAGACCTGTCAGCAGAACTCAAGTGTTCCACAAAGATTTATAATATCTGACCTCTTTTCTAGGCAAGGCAGAGTATATTGTAATAGGAAAGTGATAAGATGCATGACAGCCTTTTCTAATTCTTTTTCACAATCTCGTTCACTAATCTAGCTAGCTGGGTTTTAGTGGGTTTTTGTTTGTTTGTTTTGTTTTTTTGGTTTTTGGGGTTTTTTTTGGTATGTGTTTTTTTTTTTTTAAAGATTTTATTTATTTATTTGACACAGAGAGAGACAGCCATCGAGAGAGGGAACACAAGCAGGGGGAGTGGGAGAGAAGAAGCAGACTCCCAGCTGAGGCGCCTGATGTGGGGCTTGATCCCAGAACACCAGGATCACGCCCTGAGCCGAAGGCAGACGCTTAATGACTGAGCCACCCAGGTGCCCCTGTATGTGGTTGTTTTTATTATGATTGGTTTGGTTTTTGCCTGACTGAGTCTTTATCAATGCAGATATTAACAGGTTGAATACCAAGTTTGCTAGAACTGAGTGCAGATAAAAAAGACTTTTTTAAAAAAAGATTTTATTTATTGATTTATTTGACAGAGAGAGAGCACACAAGCACAAGCGGGGGGATTGGCAGAGACAGAAGCAGAAGCAGGGAGAAGGAGCCCAATGTGGGGCTCCATCCCAGGACCTGGGGATCATGACCTGAGCCAAAGGCAGACACTTAACCAACTGAGCCACCCAGGTGCACCTAAAAAAGGCTTTAAATTATCAACATCCTGTTCATTTACCAAAGTAAATTTTAAAAGGTACTCAGCAAACTGCCACACTGAATTAGAAGTCCCTCTGTTTTCTTCTTGTCAGCTTTTAATCTCCCCTCTTCCCAGGGCACACAAACTTAGTGTAAGGAACCTCTCCCCAGGGGAAAGTGAAGAGGAAATGAGCTTGCAACAAAAAAATCCATCCAGAACGTGATCCTCGGGTTGGCAGTAAGCAGACTGGCAACTCCAGGGTATAATCAGTAATATCGGTTTTCAGGACATAACTGCCGGCTATCTTTCCCCCGGTTTGTACTAGTTTTGTTTTCATTTTTTATTTTTTAAATGAACGTGGTAAGGAATTTCTAGATTCACATACATGCCTATGGAAGAGCAATCCTTTTGTTCACCAACAGCAAACCCTGGCCCACTGGATCCACTATGATCTTGGTGTTTGTGTGAAAAACTCTTCAAAGTGTGGCCCCTGTCCATGCTGATAGCATGTGCCCTGACAACATTTTATGTTAAGGCAAATTGCAGCAAACTTGTGAGGGAACCCAGATAAAAACCAGAAGAGGAGATTTCTATCATACAATCCTGGGAGTCTTGACAGAGCCTCCCAAGGTGAAGGAGATGAGAGAGAAAAGTCAGGTTTTGGTTTTTGTTTGTCTTGCTGGGGGTGTGGGCTTATGCCTCATTACCGGAGGGATAAGCTGTCTAAAGCCCTGAAAATGGAGGAAATTCATGTTTTCGAATGGAAACTTTCCTGAGAAACATTTCAAAGTTCTGTCTAGAGGCAGGATGTGATACCCTAGTAGTGGTGCTGTGTCACCATTGGCCACGGTGCCTTGGTTCCTGCTAAAACCCCAGCTTCTGGGGAATGGTGGGGCCCAGGTCGGGCAAGCAAGCTCATCAGGCCCCAGGTATCTCACGCGTCCCCTCTGCCAACTTCCTGGGGGAAGCATTGCCACTGTAGGGCTACTCACTTGGAAAACAGGACAGCGAGGTTGGAAGTCATTCTGCAGGGCTGCAGTGACATGCATCTGGGAAACTGTGCAGTGATAGTGGGGCAGGTCCCTCTCAGTGTAGAGAGCACCCCTTCCATCCTTCTTGAGGGATTTTTAACATCTAGTAGCTGAAGACCACACCCACTTGTCCTTGGAGAGAAAGGATCGAGAAGTCGAGTCCCTGTCACCTCTCTATACTTAGAGAGCTTTCCTGTGAGACATGGGTCTGGGGAGAAAATAGAGTCTGTTTTGTTCCATCAGGTTATCTGGTCAGGCATTTCTGCCTTTGAAAGGCAGGTGGATCCTTCCAGAATCTTAACACTAACCTTCCCCTTCCAATTCTTCCCAACCTAGTCACTCACCTAGAAAATTGTGCTCATCTTTTAGAACCCAGAAAAAAAAAAAAGTGACCATATCTATAAAACCTCCATGGACTTGAAACCAAGTTATCTTTCCTATCTAGTGTCAGAAGAGTTTGTCCAGTTCTGTTATGATGCCAAAGGGAGAAAGAACCACCGTGCGGTGGGACCTCTGTGTGTTTCACTAGGGAGGCTACAGGGGGCTGAACCCAGGCACCCCATGCCTGCTAAATCAACACTCACTAATACTACCCTAGCTGGCCCTGTTATCATTGCTTTCTATGTTTAGTCTTCACAACATCCTATGAGAAAGGTTCCACTGTTGTTCCAGTGTCACAGAGAAGGACATTGACGGCTGGACGTGTTATGTAACTGTCCCAAGTCACAGAGCTGTGGGCATGGTGGGACTCGGCTTGACACCCAGGCGGCCGTCTGACCTCACGCTCACTCCGGCTCGTGCTCCTCTGGAGGATTAAACGTGAAGGACTGAGGAGGGAGAGAAGGGCAGGGGCTCGTGCCATCCTGTGTGTGCGGTGCTGCATCCTGTGTGCGCTGCCGTTCAGAATGACTAATTCTGTGCTGAGCTGTCAGGTGGCAGCCTATGGAGGCACAGCCCAGCACTCCGCCTTCTGCCAAAGGCCCTCACTGCTCATCTGATGCAATCGAATTTCCTAGGGTGGCCTTTAAAGTTCAGCTGTTGCTGGAGAGAGAGGGAGAAAGAAGTTTCACATATTGTTTTTTGATCAGCAGGTTTGGAAACTTTGAGTGTTTGGCTCACAGGATGGTGGAAACGCTCCAGCATTTCCTGTGGCCTCGAGTCTGGGTTCTGAGATAGAGAGCTGGGCCCAAGCTTTGCCTCCTCCACTGGGGAATGTCAGCACACATCATGAGTGACAAGCCTTGCCTGCCGGGAGCAGGGGAGCTGGGGGGGCAAGAGGGGAGCAGTCAATGGCATTACGACAACTGAAAAGGAATTTGAAAAGCAAATATACAAAAAAACCAGAATAAAGGAGGAAGTGTGTGCATTAGTTGGTAAAATAATGAACTTTCCAGTTGAGATGCTGATTCCCAAAGTGCAAGAGAGCTCCTAGAGAAGGGCAAAGAACCAGCTGCTCAGCTCCTGTCTCCCTCTTGTTTCTGACAGAATTTCTTCAGGAGGAAAACAGATCTGGAGTAGGCCCTATTCTCACTTCTGAGAGCCTCTATTTCTATTCCTGTCCAATGAGACAAATGAAAAGCTGCTGCTCAAAGAAGTGCCTGAAGGTTTTCTGAGAAAGGAATTCTGGATTTTAAAAATGCATTGTTGGCTTGAGTAATCCTTCACATTTTTTTTTTTTTAAATCTCTGACTTTGCTTTTAAGGAAAGAGCCATTCATTCATTTATTCATCCAGTTGTCTGAAAACTATTTATTGAGCTGCTATTTGCCACACTGTCTCATCAGGACTGAAGTGCTGAGATGAATAAGACCTATGACCCCCACTCTTGGGGGACTCATAAACTAATAGCATCAGGTATGGAAAGGTGTTCTGACGGTGCATCGCAAGCGCCTAAGACGACGCACGGGGCAGTTGCTTTTTAGCTTGGGTGTCTGTGGGGTCAGGGAAATCTCTCGGAGGACCTGGCACAGGAGATTGGCTTTGAAGCCTAGGTGGGAATGTTTGAAGCCAACCCAAGGGTGGCAGGGAAGGACATTCCAGGGAGAGGGAGTGTTATGAACAAAGGCAGGAGGCACAAGAATTTGCCATGCCCAGGAAACGGCCAGCAGTTTGAGGAGGAAAGAAAGCCGTTACTTGTCTCGGTGCTTTTCCTCTCCACGCCATAGAGCATGGCACACCTGTAGGTAATCCTCACCTGGCTGGTCTGGGACTTGCCTTCTGTATGCAGTGCTCCCCACAGCCCCTGCAAAAGGACTGTCGATGATCTTGAAGAAAAACCTATTTGCCGTGACTGACAGAGTTGTCGCGTGCATACTTGGGAGTGGGGCTCAGGGGTACAGTCGGCAGGGAGGGTGCACTGGTGGTGCTCAGAGGCAGGTGGAAGCCAGGCTGTGATATAGACCCTGTTTATGTGATATAGGCCCTGAATCACCATCCAAAGTTTTTTTTTTTTTTTTTTTAAAGATTTCACTTATTCATTTGAGAGAGAGAGTGAGCGAGAGAGATAAGGAGCAGGGGGAGGGCCTGAAGAAGAGGGAGAAGCAGACTCCCCGCTGAGCAGGGAGCCCGATGTGGGGCTCAATCCCAGGACTCCGGGACCATGACCTGAGTGGAAGGCAGACGCCCAGTTGACTGGGCCACCTAGGCGCCCCACCATCCAAAGTTTTAAAGGAAGAAGGGAGATGTTGAGATTCAAGCTCTCACAAATACAAATATTCCATTTCCTCTGCTGTTTATCTTCTGCTTGTTTGCACAGAAGTTGTAGCTAATTTACTTTTTACTGTCCAATGTGAATTGGAAAGAGTTGCTCAAAAGAATTAGGCTGCTTTCGTGGAGATAATCCCATAGACGCAGGTTATGATAATTCAATATGGGACTAAAGGAAAGAGTTTTCTCTACCACTTTCCACTGTATATCTGGCCAAGACTATTCAGCACTTCTTTTTTTCCTGAGAAACAAAGGAGGTAAATGGTCTCAAAGCTTCATTTCCCAAAGTGTGTCCCATGTGAAATCGGTGCTGCAAGATGTTCTGCGAAAAAAAATTTTTTCTAGAAAGATACATTTGGGGAATATTATGTATTGCATATGAAAATTTCCCAGTACACATATTTTACATTAAAGGCCCAAGAAGCCCTATAGTAAAGGCACCTTTTTAAAAATGTGGTATAGTGATTAAAAGTATGGCTGTGGAATCAGACAGATGGGGCTTGAGTTCTGGCTGGGCTCCGTATTTGGATATGATATCTTGGGCAAGTTACTCAGTGTCTGTGCATCTTAGTTTCCTAGTCTGTAAAATGGTTTAGTAATGGTACCGATTTCATACAGTTGTACAAAAAGTATATGGTACATGAACTAGTTGTTTCCATAATTACCTATTATTTCATTCTGTTTCATAAGAGATTTAACTTTTTCTTTCCTTTCTTTTCCTTTCCTTTTCTTCTTCTTCTTCTTCTTCTTCTTCTTTTTTTTTTTTTTTACATTACATTACTTAATATCCAAAGGAAGTAGTGTTGTGTGGGAAATGCTGGGCTAAGGCTAATTCCTGAAATGCTTGCGTGACTCCTGGATGCAGACCAGGAAAGGAAAAGAAGCTTTAAGGCAGTGAAGGCTCCATCAGAAATGTGGTCATGCAGGTATCTGGGCTCTAGAACTGGTGGATAAAATATCATTACTATTTGGCTCCAAGGTCAGATTGTGTAACTTCAGTGTGTGTTTTGTGTGCCAGTTGTCTCTCAAGGGACTGGCAAGTTTATAACTTGGAGCAGTAAACAGATATGATAGGGTTGATGTATTAGTTAGGAGCTTTTCAATTACAAGTGATGGAAACCTAACTCAAACTCACTTAGCATAACAGGGAATTTATGGGCTCATATATCTAGGAAGAGTATTAGGAGAGCTCAGAGAATGGAAGAAGACGTGTTAAGGAGCCTGGAACTCAATATATTAGGACTTGTCCTCTTTTCCTCTCTCCTGTCTCTCTTCGCTGCTTGTCTTTGCTTCTCCTTGGCCCGTTCCTTCTTATCACCAGTGGCCCTTCCCCACACGGAGGAAAGAAGGCTGCCAAAGAACTCCCGACAGAAAGACAGAATTCTTTCCTTCCACGCCTCATAGAGCGAGCCCCAGAAATTGATTCGCTTGAATCATGTGTCTGTCCCTCGGACCAGTCAGTCGCTGTTGCCAGGGAGATGGGCATTGTCATTGGCCCCACACATGCCCACTCTTGGTTCTGGGACAGAATCTGCCACCTCAAGAGAAGAGATGGGAAAGCTCCCTAGACGGACAAAAACCAAAGCTACACGAGTTCACTAGAGCTGCGAGTGAGGGAAAATGCGCTAGAGTAAAAGGTTACAAAATTGTCCTTAAGTGGTAGCAAAGTTTTCATGTTTTTATATAAATTCCCTTTTCTACTGATTTTAGCAACTTAAAAAAAAAACCCACATTTTTATCTGTTAAGTGATTCTTGTTCTACATCTCATCTGTCCTTTTTTTTTTTTTTTGGCAGTTAAGATATTATATTGATGACTATTACTGCCCGCTTTGCAAAGTTGGTCCATATAATATGTTTTTATAAAAGCAAGATGAGAATCAGTCACCTCAGTGCCCTGCTTTTCAACCAGGGATGATTTTGCCCCTCAAGGGACATCTGGCAATGTCTGGAGACATTTTGATTGTCTCCAATTTATAAGCAATCATTTGATTGTGTAACTGGCGTCTAATACTGGTCAGAGGCCAGGGATGCCCGCTAAACCCCTTGCAGTGCCCAGGATGAGCCCCGCAGGATAGAAGTATCTGATCCAGATGTCATTACTGCTGTGGTTAAGAAACCCTGCTTCAGTGGTTTCAGGGGAACAGACCTAATAACCAAATTATTTCTCTACATCTTATGGATTAAAAAAATGAATTTTATTTATTTTTAAAGGGCTTTTGCTTTTGCTTTTGCTTTTTTTTTCTTGATCGTATCAATGTATGAGAGTGTTATTTTGCCCACATTCTCACCAATCAATAAATGTTTATTTCTTACCAGTGTAGTAGACAAAAAGGTATGATTTGCTCTTTTACTTTGCATTTCTCTTATTACTATTAAGGGCGATCTTTTGGGTACTTATTGATCATACATTTCCTCTTGTGTGGATTACTTTGTGTGTGTGTGTTTTAGGTTCTGCAAGGGTCTTTTTTTTTTTAAAAAAATATATTTATAAGTGATCATTATTAAGGATATTTATACCAGGTTGCAACAGCTATTGCAAATATTTTCTTGATTGTTTATTATTTGTTTTTAAATTTTTATGGCGCCTTTTGGAATGGTCAGATTTTAAGCGTCTTTGTGTCAAATCGTCAGCCTCCTCTTTATGCTGTCTTCAGTGTTATATTGGTTTGCTAGAGCTGCCATTACAAAGCACCAGCATGACCTGGATGAGTTCAACAAGAGAAATGTATTGTCTCACAGTTCTCGGGGCTGGCAGTGTGAGATCAGTGTGGTGGCAGGGTTGGTTCCTTCTGAAGCCTCTCTCCTTGGCTTGTAGATGGTCGTCTTCTTACTGTGTCCTCAGATGGTTGTCCTTCTATACCTGTGTCCAAATTTCCTCCTCTTACAAGGACAGATAGGAATACGGCCCATGCTATTAACCTCATTTTAACTTAATTACCTCTTTAAAGGCCTTATTCCAAATACAGACATATTCTTAGGTACTGGGGATTAGGACCTCAACATTTTCAAGGGAACACAGAAGCCCACAATCATGTGAGAGGGGCCTCCATCACCTTGGGAATATGTAAATATTTGGGGGAAGTTATTCAAACTTGCTAACCCCCCTATTCCCATTATCATTATAACTTATTATTTGTCACCAGTAGATAATGCTGGCCAGTGGGGCAGAGGACAGTTTTCCTGGGGAGGAAGGAAGGGACAGAGGAGTTGAGGCAAATAATTTATCCAGCTGTTTGGTGTTTCTTTCCCATTGATCTGCCTTTTGGCTTCTACTGGCCCATCTGTCAGGCTCTTTCAGTGCAATCGTGGGGGCACACAGTTCACCAGGGCAAGTGTGTTAGTTTTTCCATTACACAGCTCCTATAGGAATGTCCTCTTAGGCTGATTTTTTTTTTCTCTCTCTCTTAATAGAGTTTGCTGGTTTAACAGAAAGACTAGAAATAGGATAAAAGGGTTTAAAGCCATTACAGGGACCCAAAGTGAAAACTGTATGGGAAATTAAGGGGAAAAAAAAAAAGATCAGGTATTTGGGAACTTTAGGCATCCCAAGACCTAATCAGATAGACTAGAAAACATGTAGAGATGTAACAGATCTTTAAGAGACTACAGTGAGGTGAGCTTCAAACTCAGAGACGTGTAGAACTTTGGGCAAAGAACAATGTGTAGAGACAGACAGATTTTTAGATGGAATCAAGACCGGTTTCTCTCCGTTGTCTAGGAAACGTGGCCCAAAGCTAAAAAGAGACATTCAGCAGAATGATAAAGAACATTTCTACTTGCTCAAGGGTCATGGAGTCCCATCTAACTGACACGTAGACTTCAGTAACTAACTCCCAGATAAAAAGCGACTCCTCCATCTCTCATGAAATTCACTCAACTATAAACAAGCCATTTGACATGCATATTAAGGTTGTGGAATCTTCCTGTTAAAATGGAAATAAAGTCAGTCAGTCAGCAGGCAAGCAGGGACATTGTAGAAGTCTCCACCCATTTCCTAGTTGCCTCCAGGGACTTGAGAGTTACCTTACAAGACAGAATGGTTGGAGTGTCTAGCCAGCTGCAGAGACTTCCCTTTAGAGGCTCTTAAATTTTAGTTTGCATAAGAATTATTATATCAGGCTGTTTACACAAATTTACGAGCCTCATATTTACTGGGCAATTTTGACAACATTAGGCTCAGTTTTACTGCTGGTGGCTCTGATGAGCTAGAATTAACTGTTCCTCATGCAAATATAAATTCAAGAGGATAAAGTGTGGACTTCTGAGGATAACGATGTGGACTGGATTATTCATTCTGCAATTGTGCAGCTGACCCTACCCCACGGGAGCCCCATCTGTGCTGTTTGTTAGTGTGGGCAACGCTGATGAGGTCTAATTGGACTTGTCAAGTAAATTCCCAGGGGACTCCCCCTAGCCTGTTGGCTTTCTCAATGGCTCCTTTGTACACCGCTGCTATCTTATTCTCCACAGAGACTCAGGGAGAGCCACATCATTGTATTCTCACCTGTTGAACAGGTTTGGTCTCAACAGTCTTTGGGAAATAAATACCAGTTAAAGGGGAAGAAAAGCACCCTTGGTTGTTGATTCCTGGGTGGTTAGATGACCCCTTTCAGTGTAATTCTAGACTGTTTTGTGTAGAGGAGGGAAGAAGGGGCTCAAAATGCATTTTAATTTTCATTATGTATCCTCTTGACCCTCAAAATTGTGTGTTCTTTGTTTGAATAGTGTTACCTGATATTTATACAATCTGTTTTCACATTAGAACCTGTTTTCTTAATTCTTATTCTAGGGTGTATAACTGATCTGGAGCCTGAATTAAAGTGATGTGGTATAGACATAATACATTGTCTGTAGAGTTCTCAAGTGAATAAAAGAGCATACATACTATGAAGAAGACGACCCCAGTACAGATCGTCTACTTGTATTTGCATACATGAGATTTCATGATTATTTAACAAAGTCCCTGTTGTAGAATATTCAATTGTTTTTAAGTTTTGGGAATCATAACCCAAACAGCAATTGTCATTGTTATAGTTAAGTGAATAATTATTTCTTGAGGAAATATTCTAGAAAAGTAAAGTAACTTAGAGAATATGAAATTGTAAGGCTTTTGATACAGTTTGCCAAAGTACCTCTGGAAAGTTGTACCAATTTATTCTCTGAATAGATGAGTATGGACACGAGCTTTCTTCTTTAGGAGTCATAAACCAAGAATGTCAAGAGTCAAGAGTATGGTGAATGAACCTCCCAAGTTATGATCCAACTGCTATTGGAACTATTTTTGCCCTTATTTGTTTTCAGCTGCTTGCCTATTTCAGGAATATGACAGGCCTGCACCTGCCTCAGGGCCTTTGCACTGGCTGTTTCCTTGGCCTGCAACATAATTTCTCCAGATGTTCTCCTGGCTCACATCCTCATGTCTCCCAAGCCTCTGCTCAAATGCTGCCTTCTCAGTGGAGCTTTCCCAGATTTCCCTATTTACCATTGTACTTCTGCCCCTCTCACACAGATACGTTCACACACTTCAGATGCTCCTTCCCTGCTGCATTTTGCTCCATATCCCATGAGCTGTCTAACATCTAGATTTGCTGCTGTACCCCCAGCACTGAGAACAGGCCTGGCACAGAACAGGTGGGGCTCAGTAATTGTTTGTTGAAGGAGTGACTGAACCACTGCTTTGTAGGTTTGCTTTTGCCGGTTAGCACTGATTAGCCTCACAGCAGGCATCCCTCATCATCCTCTGCCAAAGAAGCAGCAGTTTTGTTTGTGTTCATTTCTGGTACTTGTCAGCTCGGTGAAGTTAGTTATTTCTATAACTGCCGGTGTTGTCCAGGCAGCCATTAGTAAGTCTGCCATCTCCTTCATCTCAGTGATGTCCAGCTGCCACTGAGAGGCAGGTCATAACTGACAAGGCCTACTCTGGTCTGATAAAGAGCTAAAGGCACATGTTTGATCAGAATCTTCATACATAGATCAATTTCTGAGAAGAAAGGACCAAGAACCCAATAGAAAAGGGACAAAAGATTTGGACAGTTCAAAAAAATGTAGACATGGGACTTTGCCTCCTTACATTCAACCTCACATTAAATACACATTAAAAGTACATGTGATATTTTTTTCAATGCATCAGGTGTGTAAATGTTCAGTCTGTCGGTGAGGCTGTGTGTAAATAGGCAGCCTCTTCCATTGCTGGAGGGGGTGTAGATCGGTGCAATGCCTATGGAGGGATGTCTGGAAATGGCTATCAAAATTTAAAACTGCATATGCTCTGGATGCCTGTGTTGCTGAGTCAGTTAAGCAGCAGACTCTTGGTTTCAGCTCAGGTCATGATCTCATGGGTCGTAAGATCAAGCCCAGAGTCGGGCTCTGAGCTCAGTGCAGTCTGCTTAAGATTCTCTGTCTCCCTTTGCCCCTCCCCTTAAATATATCAATCAATCATTCTTTAAAAACATAAAATAAAATAGAACTGCATATGCTCTTTGACCCACCAGTTTCACTTCTGTGCATCTATCTTAAGGATGTATCTGGACATGTGCAAAATGATGCATGCATGGGGCTCTTCACCACAGCCTCATTTATAATAGCCAGAAGTAGGAAATCACCTGAGGGCCCAGGTGATAGAGAACTAGCTCATCATATGGGATACTTCCATATAGAGAACTACTATGCAGCTGTAAAAGGAGCCAGGATCCTTTATTTTACTAATATACAATTATGCAAAATAAAAAAAAAAAGGTATGGAATGCCGCCTCTTTTTTATAAAGAAAGGGGGAAATGTAATATATTTTTGCATTTTCCTTACATACATGAAGCCATGCTGGAGGGACATACAAGAATTGGAGAGCTGGAGAAATAGGGGTAAAAGTGGATATTGGGTGGATGTTAACTTTAAGAGGAGGGAGATTCTACACTGTATTTTCACACACACACGTAAGTTTTGAATCACATGAAATGTCTCACCCGTTCAAAAATATTAAGTTAAAGATCATCCTAGAGACACAGGCTAATCAGGGAGAGGCGGCGGAGGATTATCTTCCTTTGTGAACGCAACACTATTAATTCCAGTGAGAATTCAAGGTCTGTTCTGAATGCTGCACCATCCGCCTCGGTCAATTTGCTTCCTCCCCTGAAGGTGCCGTGTGTGAACTGGCCTTGGGGAGGGAGCGTGTGTGTGCATGTGTGCGAACCTCGGGGCATTTCTCCTTCCTCATGATATCCTGGTTGCTATAGTGCGGAGCTCTATTTGTGACACACAGAAAACACTTTAAAGAAATGCTGCTTCCTGACCATGACTTCCTGGGCAATCTGTTCTTCCGGAGACTGTTGAGCGCGAGAAGTTTACGTGTGTTTCTGGACAGAGTGAGCCCAGCTCATTCAGAGCCTGGGCACCGTGCGGAGCCCACCCCGCTGGTAAGGGACACGCTGTCCCTTGCAGGGGCCGCTTCTCCTGGCGGCTTTGACTCTAGGGCGTCGGCACCTTCCCCTCATCTGTCTTCTCTCCTCAGCAGTGGCTGGTGGTGCCGTTGGTGCCCTGTGTGTTCTGCACCCAGAGCCGTTTCTCATACCTAAAACCACCAGTGAAAACAGGAAGTGATGAAGCAGAATTCGCCCTGCATCGGCACCGAGCAACTTTTCTTTCTTTTTGTCATTCCTCAGTAGGTGTAGACACGTGCGGCCGTCTGCACCGTAGGATTCCAGTTACACCAGCTTTGGACTCTCCGGGCTTACCATGCCGCCGCCCGCGGACATCGTCAAGGTGGCCATAGAATGGCCGGGCGCCTACCCCAAACTCATGGAAATCGATCAGGTCAGTAAGGCCGGCAGCAACGTGGGGTTATTTGCAGTCTTCTGTTTTGGCGTTTTCACAGACTTTGGATGGTTCTTCCCCCCCCCCCCCCCCCCGCCCTTCTCTCCCTGGCTGTGTTGAAAAATCTGTGCAATAATAGTTGCAGTGTAGTTTGATTTCTGTGCCACATACAGTGGCGATGGATGGGGTTTTTATATTCGTTCAACGTCGGCTCAGATTGTGTCAATACAGGGTTTGTGTCTGAGGCTGGGAGAGAGGCGGGAGGGCCTAGTGGACGGGGCTCTGGGAAGTGGACACGGTGGAGGCTGTCCCAGCCCTGCCTGGCAGGGGCTCATGAATATGTGCAGATTGTCTTATTATAGGCAACACAGAACTTAATTTTTTGACTCACTTTCCCCTTCAATCTTTTCAGAACCCAACAAGTGCATTATATTAAGAGCTTAACAATGAGATTATTATTTCTATAGAAGGACTCAGTCTTGCATCCCAGCCAATTATAATTTTGTTATTAGTGTAAAATGCACTGTGTGTTCAGTGTATTGTCTGGCATGTAATAACTACTCCATAAATATTTACTGAATGAAAAAATATCCAGAAGATGTTTTAAATGGCCTTAAAGGGCATCCTTTAGCTTGGATCTTGACAATCTTTTGATGTGGCTTTGATTGGATTTGATTACAGGTTATCTCAGGAAGGTTACTTATGTCATTCCAGAGCAAGTGATTTAAGGGGGGAAAAAGGTTGAGACTTAACGTACACTTTGGGTTTCATAAAGCAAATAACGTAGGATTCTAGATGGCTTTCAACATTTTCAAAATTAGGGTACCATGGCAACTCCACTTTTTATTTATGCTCTCAATACTCTTTTATGATTATGATCTATACTTTTTTGCCCCCAGTCAGATTTTATTATCTGGCTGAAGACTACTGCAAGAGTTGTATGGCATTATGTAGATCCAAAGACTCATTAAAATAAATTATAAAGGTCGAATCAGAATTAGTTGGGCTTGAGTGTGACGTAAGAAAGTGTAAAATTTTAGGATTGTCATCAAAAAAGGTATCATCAGTCCCTCTCATCATTGTCATTTTATTTTATTTTTTTAAAGATTTTATTTATTTATTCGACAGAGATAGAGACAGCCAGCGAGAGAGGGAACACAAACAGGGGGAGTGGGAGAGAAAGAAGCAGGCTCATAGTGGAAGAGCCTGATGTGGGGCTCGATCCCATAACGCCGGGATCACGCCCTGAGCCGAAGGCAGACGCTTAACCGCTGTGCCACCCAGGTGCCCCCATCATTGTCATTTTAACTGCTCTCTGAGGTAGTTTTTGTGAGGCTCTAGAAGCAACCCGTGCAGATATAGAAGCCCGTATCGGTAGTTTTATCTGCGTTTGTGTCAGGTAACAGATGTTTGTCCTTTCTCATGTGCTGTTCGAGAGAGGATATGAGTTGAATTTTAAAATATGTCTGGGACTACTTGGTGCAGACTCAGTATACTTAGGATTAGGTTTGGCTACAACTGAGAGAACCAATGGCTTCAAAGAGAAGTTGGCTTCTCATACCCACATGGGCAGTCCTGGGCTGGCATGATGTTCCAGGTCATGGACTCAGGCCCCTTCTGTGTTGTTGCTTTGCCTTCTCCATCTGTGTGGCTGAGGACAGTTGCTTGGGCTTCACCTGGGAGCTCCCTGGAAATGCAGAGTCTCAGACCCCACCCCAGACCTGACCCAGAATCTGCGTGTTAGCTAGATCCCCAGGGAACTCCTGTGTGTAGTTAAGTTTGAGAAGTGCTGAGCTGGATACCTGGTGCCCAAGTCTGAGTCTTATCAGAATCACCTGGGGCACTTGTTTAAATGTTCTTGGGGACCCTCTGCCAAGAGATGCTAAATCAGTGGTTTAGTAAATTTCTTCCTTTTCGTTCTTCCTTTTCATCTGGGAACTTCTTCTGTAAGACAGCAGCTCCTGATAGACATTCCTAGGGGTTTGTGGAGTCTGTGTCCTGTTCTTGCCTTCTTGTTTTTTGCTGTGTGTGTATCTTGATACTTTTTAAAAATTATCTTTTATATTTTAGAACAATTTTAGATGTACAGAAAAATTGCAAGGATTATATTGAGAGTTTCCATAGACCCTTCACTCAGTTTTCCCTAATGTTAAGATCTTAATGTAACTGGTACATTTCCCCAAACTAAGCAATTAATAATGGCACGTGACCGGTAACTAAATTTCAAACTTTGTTTGGATGTCAGCAGTTTTTCCGCTAATGTCCTTTTTTCTGTTCCAGGATCTAATCCAGGAATGCCCGCCGCACTGTAATATAGTCGTCATGGTTCCTTGGTCTCCTCCAGCCTTTGGTAGTTTCCCAGTCTTTCCTTGTTATTTCATGGCCTGCTAGTTTTGAGGAGTAACTTTATTTCAGTACAATTTCAAACAGAGAAATGGCAAAGAACTTCTGGCTACCTTTTATCCAGATTTTTAAATTATTAGTGTTTTGCTTCATATGCTTTGTCGTTTTCTCTGTTTTCTTTCTTTTTAATACATATCTTTTTTTCTGAACCATCTGAGGGTGATTTAAAGGCATCACCTTTCTTTACCCCTAAAAACTCAGTGTGTCTTTCCTAAGAACAAAATCATTCTCTTACATAACCATTATCTCCTTATAAAAGCCAGGAAATTGAACATTAGTTCAAAACTATCATCTAACTCCAAGTCCACAGTCCGTATTCAAGATTCATCACTTGTCCCAATAAAGTCCTTTATAGGTGTTTCCCCAGTCCGATACCTCTCTGAGATCATTTATCATTACATTTATCGTCCTGTCCCTCTGGTCTTCATTGATCTGGAATGTTTCCTTAGGCTTTCTTTATCTTTTGTGAGCTTGATAATATTGTAGAGTACAGGACAGTTTGTGGAATGTCCTTCGGTTTGGGTTTCTCTGGTGTTTTTCCCCCAGGTTTTGCATTTTGGGGGGAAATGCTGGAGAGATGATGTGTGTCCTTCTTGGGGCCTTGTATCAGGAGGTACGTGATGGTTCCTTGTGTCATTCTTGGTGATGATTCTGGTTTTACAAATGCAGATATTCAGGTTCATGGAAGTTAAGTGATTTGCCAGTCCATGGAGACCAGGACATAAACCCAGGCCTCCCTTACTCTCAAGACTGAACTCTTAAACAGTGGGTTAAATTGTGGGCCTCCTGGCATTGCCTCACACAAAGAGTTAGAATCCCAGCCCTTGATGGCCTTGCAGCTGCTGAAGTTGGAGGGACAGCCTAGCAGCAGTGTTGGTGTCAGGTGGTGTTTCTTGATCACGTCAGACGTTGGCACAAGAATTAGAAACGTACTTGCACATGCAGTAAGGACTTAAGCGATGACTGTCACTTGGGTTTTCTTCTAACCTTCTCCCATGTTCCGTGAGCGTCATATACCCTGCCTCTCTCCCGTGGCACATCACCTTTGTTCAGAAAGCTCTTTGTCCCCTTTTAGCCTGGGTGGCTGCCGTTTCACTAAAAGGTTATTTCTGGAGGTTGGGCTAGGCATCGCTGTCTTGTGTTCTCCTAAAACTTAGAGTGTCCTTCCACTTGTCACCTTGTGTTATCACCGAGGGTTAACTTAAACCAGTGGTCTGACTCTATCTGGAGTGTGCCCAAGAATCACCCAGGGAGCTTGTGAAAAAGGCACAGTCGCAGCCCAGCCGCAGAGATGTTGATGCCGTTGGCCAGGGGTGGGGGCTTTTCACCTGCTTTGTGATGAGCACGCAGTGAGTTTGATGTGGGGACTCCCACACCTCCTGATCCAGGGGCTCGTGAGAAATAGTCAGGAGTCTGTCAGTGGCCTTATCTTTGAGTGCTGTTTCTCTAGTGCCCAGAGACCTGTCCGTCCTTAATACATGGATATTTAATTAATGGATAACTGGGAGAGGGAGCTTCCTGGTGAGTGGGGATCATTTCTGCTCAGCCTTGCTCTAACCATGCCTGTTTGGTTCAAGGGGATGTCTGCACGGACTAGACTGGTTTGTCTTTTTTCTAAATTGTGAGGAGACATTTCTGTGTTTCCACTCAGCAGGAAAAGCCCTGAAGGGCTTTCTACAAGTGGCGCTTGTGCTGCCGAATGAGGTGTCGGAGGAGGTGTAAGCTCTCCCGCTGGCGGCTTCTGCTTTGGCCTTCGCTGTCTGTTGCTGAGTTTTCACCCTCAGGAGCCACTTGAGGCTGCAGTGGGCGGTTGGGGGGGCACACTGAGCCTGAAAGGCTCCCACCCACTCTTCGGGTTATCTCACTGTTTTCTGCACGGCGTATTGCTCATTCAAGAGCGTGGAACCCTCACCACTCTGACAAGAGGCATCTGCTGAGAGCTAGTGTGGCCTAACGGATGCCCTCCAGGCTCCAGGACACTGAAACCTGGATGGGAGCCCTGGAGCCCCCATTTCTGTAAGAGCCTCACTTACCCCCTTTGAGCCTCATTTTCTTCGTTTTGTTAAAGCTGACATCGTAATTTTCCACTTTCATGATTGTTGTGAAGATTAAAGGAAACGTGTGAAAAGAATTGGACATGGCCCGGCTCAGAGTAATAGCTCCGTAAAGGCAGTCCTCATTGCTGCTAGCTTAAGCACGTTCTCATTCAATTAGAAAATGAGACGCGAGGCGCCTGGGTGGCTCAGTTGATTAAGCGTCTGACTTCGGCTTAGGTCGTGGTCTTGGGGTCCTGGGATCGAGCCTCCTGTCTGCTTCCCTGCTCAGTGGGTAGCTGGCTTCTCCCTCTCCCGTTGCTCCTCCCCCTGCTTGTGCTTTCTCTCATACTCTCTAATGAATGAATACAATCTTAAAAAGAAAGAAAGAAAGAAAATGAAATGCCCTGGTTTTCCTTTTTACCCGCCCTTCATCATGAACAGTTCCCTCACTTTCTCCTTCTTTCTCTGCCTAATGTTTTTAATGTTTAGGAAGGAGAGACAACACAAGAGTAAGTAAGAAGCATCGTCAAGCAGTAAGGGAGAAAGGCCAGTTTGTATTGTGGAATATTCACTGGATCCCTAGCACTCCTCTGCGATATCGTCTTCCATTCCTTGGCCACTCACCAGCATTCTGGGCAGCAGCTGTTCTGTTCCTGCACGTGCTCCTCAGGCCTCCAGTTGCTCCTGCCTCTGCCCTGCCCCCGCATGCCTTTCTTTCCGAGGAGTACACGGAGGCCAGAAAGCCTCCACTCCTGCCTGTGCCTCACAGCTCCTCTGCTGATGTGCTCGTACGCCTCCACGGAGCCTGTGACGCCTTTGTCTCCTGACGTCCTCTTTCCCCCCCACTGCCAGCAGAGGCGGGAAGAGGTGGTCCTGCTTTTTTCCCAGGGCGTTCAGTCTGCCCCAACCCCCGTCTCTTTGGCTGTTCACCAGTAAGTTTTTCTCTTCTTACCTTGGAAGACCCTTCTCTCAACCTAGTAATTCTCTTGCTAGTGTGTGATTTATTTTTGCTTTTCCATTCCAAGTTGATTTAAATGTTGTCAGTATATGCCGCCCCTGTGTGGCATCAGTAGCTACTTAATCTCAGGATGAGTAGTAACAACTTTCTCCTCCCCGGAGCTGCCTCTGATGGCCACAGTCTCTTCTGCTTTGATAAATCAAGTGGTCTTCACTCATCACTCTGTTGGTCACACTTGGCAAAGCTGCTCATTCTTATCTTCTAGAAACACCCCCCTCCCTTCATTAAGCTGCGGTTCTGAGATTCTCCCACTTGTCTGATTAGGTGTCGTGCGTTTCCTTCATGATTCCACGTCTCTCCTTTTTTCTAAATCTGTCCCAACCTCAATGCTTAGCCCTCTGGTCTGTGTTTACTATGGATCCTCTTGGTCTGGATTCCATGTTTTCTCTGGGCTTTAGGTATAATTTCTATCGAAGGTAATACCAGCTCTGTCACCAGCCTGCCTGACTCGCGGGCCACCGTTCTTCTCTGTTTGATGGATATGCTATTCTCTCTATAAACCTTCACGTGCCAACAGAACACAAGCAGGTGGTTGGTGAGACTGCCCAGACGTAAACCTGCAGAAAGGCGGTCTTGTAGGTGTTAACCAACTTTTAGAACTTACATCATGTAGAAGATGGATGGATTAGATGTGTTGCTTATAGCCCCAAACAGATCTACTCCATCCTGCCCATATAAGGAGATAGAGCCCACTTCTACTCAGGAAAAGCTAGCACAGGCCATCTGGGTGGGGAAGGGGTCTGGATCATCTCTATTATCTGTGCACCAGAAAGATACTCAGGAAGACTGTTAGGTCTCAGGTTCAGGCCCAGAAAGGATGATGGGGAGAGATACATGGTTTTCAACCTTAGCTGGATCCTTCTCAAGGATCCTTCTCAGATGCTTCAGGGGTGAGGGGCTTATGCAGTGTGCTTCCAGGCTCTCCATGTTCATTCCTGCAACAGCAGCTTGTATTGACCTCTGTCATTTTTGGATGCTTTGGGGAAAGAGTTTGTTTGAAGAGAATATGCCACAATCGGAAAAAAAAAAAAAAAAAGTCATGGAGATGATTCTTGAGTGATCCTGAGACTTGAGTCAGATTGTTTAGCTTGACTTCATGTCCCGTTCCATGATTTCCCTTCATGTTATCCAGGGCTCACGGGATCTGCAGGTGTTATGTGCAATTTTCAAGTACCATCTTGCTTTAGAGAAGCTGCCCCTTTAGAAGTGTGTCCCTGTGCCTTTATGCGCTTGTTCATCTCTTGCTGCTTCTTTCTAAGAGTAAACCTGCTTGGATTCCTCCTGCCCTTGTGTTCAGCTCTTCATTCCTTTAGATCCTGGCTTTGCGACGCACTGCCCAGAGCCTCCTTCCTACTCAAACCGTTTTTTGTGTGTTATCATGCGGTTGTTTCTCCATCCTTCTGATTTCTTATACCATTTCCTTTGCCTGTAGTATTTATTCAGTTAATATATTCTGCACAGAATGTTACTTACATTTTTTTTAATGTACCCATGTCTTTAGAAGTAGATTATATGCTCCTGGTGGTCAGCCTGTGTTTTATGCACATTTGTATGCTATGATCCCTCACATTGATTTCTGTTTCTGTGTGGATCTGCTTTAGGTTTGAACTATGAACGGTAAGGATGAGGGTAAAACATTGATACTGTCCATCCTCCAAACAAAAATTATAGTATTACCTACCCATATATGGTTGGGGATTTTATTTCCCTAAAAGAAACCTAGATGATGTGTTTTCAGGCAAGCATGTACAGAATGACTTCCTGCATTTCCCCCTCAGCTATCCTATTTCTGTAGTCTATTTAAGATGTAATCTAATATGTATAAATTGGATTTACCCAAGACTTTCCTGAAGCTCGTTAATTGCAAAAAGTACGTTTACACTGTTGTGCTTGACTTTGGAGTAATGACAGCAGCAGTAGTGATGATAGCATGGACGACGAGACCAGAACATACGATGTGCCAGGCAGTATGCTAAGTGCCTTGCATGGGGTATTTCATGCCCTTACTATAGCCCAACAAAGCAGACTGTAGACTCCCTAGTTTGTAATTTTTCACAAGTTCATTAACCTGCCTCAGGTCACACAGCTAGGAAGCTCCTGGTTTGAATCTAGCACCACATGATGCTAAAACCCAGGCAATGTCTACTAAACCATAAATCTGTTTGATAGCTCTTTTTTTAAAAATTTCATTTCAGCTTTTTCAAGGTATATTGACATATAAAATTATAAGATATTTAGAGTGTACATCACAATGATTTGATGTACAAATATACCGTGAAAGGCTTCTCCCCCATTGAGTTAATTAACACATCCATCACTTCACATATTTATCTTTTGTGTGTGTGTGTGTGTGTGTGTGTGTGTGCGTGTGTGTGTGAGAATGTTCAAGTTCTACTCTCTTAGCAAATTTCAATTATACAAGACAGTGTCATCAGTTATAGTCACCATGTTATACATTAGGCCTTATTCATCTTGTGGATGATAGTTTGTACCTTTTTACCAGCCTCGCCCTATTTCCTCCAGCCTCTCCCCTCCCAGCCCCTGGCAACAACTTTTCTATTCTCTGTTTCTGTAAGTGTGACTTTTTAAAAAAAATCCACATATAAGTGATACCGTGTGTAGTATTTGTCTTTGTCTGACTTCTTTCACTTGCCGGGTAGTACTTTTTCAGATTCTCCATCTCTTAATGCCCCCTCCCCAGTCGACCCCACCGTTAACAGCAGCCTGATTTGAGCAGACACATACACCATTGCCAGTTTGCTTACTCCATCCACTCATGATGTGATTTCCAGGGACGCATTCTGTTCTGAAAGCAAAGATGGTATTTTTTTTTTAAAAAGTAGGGAAAATGTGGCAAGTGACCTGGGTTACTACAGAAGGAGCCCACCTGAAGCGAGACGTCCTTTTGAGCCGGACACTGCTTAGAGGCAGTTTGGCTTGGTGCTTACGAGCATGGACTGTGGGCAGACTCATAGGGACTCAAAGTCTGGGCTGTCACGTAAGAGCTGTGTGACTGGGGACAGCCTCCTGCTTTGTAAGGAAGAATTGGCAATATTCATACATCCTTCCTAGCATTGTGGGGATTCAGTGAGATAATCACTCAACACTCTGCTTCATAATGGTAACCATTAGGAGTCAATTATGAATTTTTCAGAGTGGTACATAGAAGAGAACAAGGTTTTTGTGTTTTGGGTAAGATTGGAACCAATAATACAAATGTCCCCGTTAAGTGCATTAAAGCCAGTTCTGTAGCCTGAAAACCCATAATTCCCTTGACATTTAAGTATTGACAGCCTGGTGAACTAAAATGACAGCTGAGCTCTAAATAAGAAATTTTGAATTCAGAGCTTTCAAGATTACATAGCACACAGAATACACAATAGGAATGTACTTAATACCACTGAACCATGCATTTAAAAGTGGTTAAAAATGGAAATTTTATGTTGTATGTAGCTTCCCACAATAAACAGTTTCAAAATTCCAGAGTGTCAGGAAAATGAGACTGAATTTCTGGAATGGGAGGTTCCAACCTTGCATGGCAAAAATTAAAAGTCATGTGATTTTCCTAGACTGTTCTTTCCCGAGCAGTTGGATTATATCAGGATTTCTCAGCCTCAGCACCACTGACATTTTGGACTGGATGATTCTTAGTTGTGAGGGCCATCCTGTGCATTGTAGGATTTAAGCAGTATCCCGGCCTTACCCAATAGGTGCCAGTAACATTCCCTCCCCCACTTAAAGCCGCCAAAAATGTCTCTAGACATTGCCAAATGTACCCTGGGCAATAGACAAATTTCTCCCTTGCGGATGGACTAAATCAGCGGTTCCCAAGCTTGGTTCTGCGTTGAAATCGGGTATGAAACCTATTGAACATACGGACAGGATTATTTGTAGGTACAGTTGGAGGCCCAGGGATTCCTGTTTTTATCCAGCTGCCCGGTGATGCTGGTGCTCTAGGACCCAGATTTGCAAATCACCGTCGTGAGGCCTTCTAGATTTCTAATGCTCTGTGCTGGCGACCCCTCTGGTTCCCATAGTAGCCTTCAGCGAGTGCCTCATGCCTTCATCAGTAAAATGGTCCTACTAATTCCTCGCCCTCCTTGCTCTCGGAGAGTACGAACACCACCTGCAGGAGCTGCTTTTGTTCCACGTACCACAGATGCGCCAAAGCCTGTGTGCTGCTGTGCTAGTTTGTGATGTCGTAATAAGGTAGAATGACACTGTGACAGGAAGAGTCATCCCTCATCTGAGTTTTGCACTTGTTGGCTTCGGCATCATAGCAGTTATTTCTTAAACTTCCTTTAAAATAAAGTGACCGGGCTACTTCCCTTTCTGGTTTTAGCTCTTTCTCTCTGCGTGACAGAGTCTATCTAACCTCATAAAATAGAGTTTGCTGTGCTTTGGAAGAGAAAGACAGCAGACATATTTCTCCCCTCAATCAAGAGCTCAGTTTAATTGAGCAAGAATGAAGTCTAGCATTCTGCTTTTCCTTCTGAAAATGAATTGCAGATTTTAGATTGCTTTCTAGGTAGATTTCAGCAGGGAAATCTCTCTACAAGGGGGTGGCTGTGGTGAGAGGAACGTGCTTTCCTTGTTCCCACCGTGCATTCTAAATGTATTATTACATTTTGTTAATCTACTTTATAAAGATTTACTTTTGTCCTTCCATCAAAGCCATCCATAGTCAAAAGACAACCAGATGCCTTTTTAGATAAGATATATCCATTTTCAAAATGATTGTGGGGGTGCCTGGATGGCTTAGGTGCTTAAGTGTCTGACTCCCTTTTTTTTTTTTTTTAGAGATTTTATTTATTTATTTGAAAGAAAGAGCGAGCATGCACAAGGAGGGGGAGGAGCAGAGGGAGAAGCAGACTCTCCACTTAGCAGGGAGCCCGATGGTGGGGGAGCCCTCGATCCCAGGACCCCAGGATCACTACCTGAGCCAGAGACAGACGCTTAACTGACTGAGCCACCCAGGTGCTCCAAGTGTCCGGCTCTTGATTTGGGCTCAGCTAGCGATCTCAGGGTCACCAGATCAAGCCCCACCTCGGTCCCACCACAGGCTGCGCTGGGCATGGAGCCAACTTGATGTTCTCTCTCTCTCTCTCCATTTGCCCCTCCCCCCTCTAAAACAAACGAAGAAAAAACCCCCAAAACCAAAATGGTTGTGGATGGGTCATTACTGTGAGACAAGTTTGTGGTGATCTGTTTGGATTTATCAGCCTCATCACCATAGGGTGCTGGTCATTTCTGGCTCACTTTTTCCCTGACCTCCTGACCCATATAAACAACTGCCTATCCGCCCATTAGCCTTGCTCATCTATATGTCCCTTGCTCCACAAACTCAATATATTCAAACTGTCCTTATTGCCCCTTCTCCAAAACCTGTGTAGTTTTGCTTCAGAATCTTCATGTTTTCCTCGTCCCAGTGATAGATGTGAATATACACCCATTTTGCTGAAGCTGAAACCGTATGTCCTAGGCTCTACTATCTCCCTTAGCTTTTCTGTCTGATCAGTTATCTCCAAGGACTTGCCCGCCTCCGGTCCCTCTTCATCACATTTGCTGCTGCTGCTCTGGTTGGCCCTGTTCTCTCTGGGCTGTGTGGAGGAATGGAGAGAGAAACAAGGGAGGGCTTAAGCATAAGTGTGGCACATATCCCCCAGAGGGCAAAACTTTAAAAGAGAGAGGACAATGTCTACACAAGCAGGAGATTATGAGCACAAAGTAGGCAGATAAAAATTGAGGAATATATGAATATGGGAAAGAACCAATTAGAAATCTTAGAAATGGAAAATATAGGGGCGCCTGGGTGGCACAGAGGTTAAGCGTCTGCCTTCAGCTCAGGGCGTGATCCTGGCATTGTGGGATCGAGCCCCACATCAGGCTCTTCTGCTAGGAGCCTGCTTCTTCCTCTCCCACTCCCCCTGCTTGTGTTCCCTCTCTTGCTGGCTGTCTCTATCTCTGTCGAATGAATAAATAAAATCTTAAAAAAAAAAATGGAAAATATATACACGGTAAGTGAAATACAAAAAAAAAAAAAAAACCCTACAAAAGATAAATAAAAACAATAAAATGCATAGACAAAGTAACCCTAGAGTAGATTTGGCTAAAGAGAGAATTGATAACTTGGAGGATGAAAATGAGGAATTTATCCAGAACATAGCCCAAAAGATGAAAGAATGAAAAATATGAATGCGAAGTTGTCTTAAAAGGGCACATTAAGAGATTTTGGCTTATGTCTAATTGGCAGTCCTACTAATAAAGAATGGAATGAATGGTGGAGAGGCAATATTTGAGGAGATCTTGGCTAATATCTTACCTTTGTGGAATTGAAGAGAAATTACACAGTGGGAGAGAGCTGGGGCTCTGAACTTGTCTGGTTGGATGAGTAGAGGCTCTGCTGTGAGGAGCTGTATGGACTTAGTACTTCGTCCAAGAGCCACAGGAAAAGGAAAGGTTTATAAGCAGAGTATCGCCATGGTATGATTTATACTTTTAGAAGATTTCTCTGCTGAAATCCACTTAGAAAGCAGCCTAAAATCTGCAATTCATTTTCAAAAGGAAAAGCAGAAGAGTTCATTTTTGCTCAGTTAAACTGAAATCTCAGCTGAGGGGAGAAATATGTTTGCTGTCTTTTTCTTTTTGTTTTGTGAGAGAGAAAATGAAATAAGATTAATTAGGCAGTCCTCGCAATAGTCCAGGCAAGAAATGATATGCTGTGGCTTAGGATAGTGATGAGAGACAGAAAGAAGTGAAACGTATGTCTCATCAAGATGTATAAGAAGATTAAATTAACAGGAAATTAATGATTAATATGAGGAGGGGTGGGAGGGAGATGGAAATGTTGATGATTTCAGGATTTCTTGTGAATAGCTGGGCAAATGGTTGTAGCAGCTATCACGACAGAAAACACTAGTGGAGGGGTATTTAGATGGACTCAAAGTCCAGAGCCTTTCAGATGGGTTCAGGAGAATAAGACAGGTATCTATATAGCTGTACCTCCTTTCAGATTTTCTTTGGGTTTCAGTACACTTGGCCAATTTGTCCACCTGTGTGTTCTCTCAGCCTCCAGGGCAATCACCTATCATTAGAAAATGCACATTTGATTATGTCACTTTCCTGCTTAAAAGCTTGTGATGGGTCCAAATCATCAAGAGTTGTTTACAGGACTTAGACATCTTTCGCCTCTCGCTTTCTTCTTTGTTCCCTCTCTCCCATTCGTGCATATTACATTGTCAGCTTCTCCGTTTCCCACACGAACATCCATTTAGCCATGACTTTGCATTCACTATACCCTCAACGAAAAGTGCTCTGAGCATCTATTTTTAATTGCTTCTCTGTTCCCATGGGCAGAATAAAGAAGAAGGTTTAGAGAGTCACCTGTGAGATTGACTTGGTGGGGCTGACAGATAATCGGAAGGGCAGGGAAGCTGTAATGTTGATTGCAAGCTTATTTTCTGGCTAACTGGAAGAAGATGAGTAAAAGTTGAAAACTGAGAAAGAGAGTTTTGGGGTAAGGTTTGAGTTCGAGATTATGGAGAGATAGACACTCAAGTTAAAATGGCTGAGACAGAAAGGGACTATAGGCAAGTGAGGGCTGGAGGTGTGGATTTGAGATTAAGGTGAGAAGGGGACCCAAGCACGGAGAATTCTTCTACTGGATATCAAAAGTCTCAGGGTTGGGGCTCAGTTGATTGGGTGTCTGACTCTTGGTTTCAGCTCAGGTTGTGCTCTTATGGGCTATGAAATCGAGCCCGGCACTGGGCTCTGCCCTCAGCAGAGAGTCTGCTTGAGATTCTCTCCCTCTGCCCTTTTCCCCAGTCGTGCATACATGCATGCATGCTCTCTCTCTCCAATAAATAAGTAAATCCTAAAAAAAAATGGCTTAGTGTTGGGGCATGTGGGTGGTTCAGTTGGTTAACCAACTGCCTTCGGCTCAGGTCATGATCTCAGGGTCCTAGGCTCAAGCTCTGTGGGGAAATTGCTTCCCCCACTCCCTCTGCCCCTCCCCCCTGCTCATGCTCTCTCTCTCTCTCTCTCTCTCTCTC
Organism: Ursus arctos; assembly: GCF_023065955.2. Classification (NCBI taxonomy): domain Eukaryota; kingdom Metazoa; phylum Chordata; class Mammalia; order Carnivora; family Ursidae; genus Ursus; species Ursus arctos. The sequence goes on along the minus strand of NW_026622985.1, from coordinate 63,202,912 downwards.
TCTCTCTCAAACAAATAAATAAAAATTTTTTTAAAAAAAGTTCAGTGTTACCTTAGGATTTCATCATAATTTATGTGGATAATGCCTGATGCAGGGTCATCTACTATTCTCATGGTAGTGCTAAAACATCGTGCCTTTAATTGTATTTATCATGAACTCACTATGTGCCAGTCTGTCCATAATTCCAGCACCCTTCCCCTTGGCTGTTAACTTTGGGCACTTGGGCTTGTTCTCAGTGACCAAGACACCAGATGTGGGCTGGAGTTAAAGAGCAAGGCTTCTGGAATTATATAGGTCTAGGTTCAAATTCTGGCTTTGTTCCATATACTTTGAAGCTTCGAGCAGCTACTTAATATCTCAAGATCCTCATACAGTTTTCTGTTTTGTAAAATAGACTTAGTAATACCATCTTGTAGGAGAAATATGGTAGTCGCCCAATAAGTTGCTACTACTATTATCATTAATATCAGAAAGGCTGGCCAAATGGTAGATAATAAAAGTCTGAGTTGGTGATATGTCAAAGGTAGTAGGGTTTTAGAAAGTGTGTGAGGTCGTGGCCCTTGTTTGCATATTCCAGACAGTTCCAGAAGAGCCTGTTTTACTATTCAAGGCTATAGTTTAGCTTTAGATTGTCATTGTCCCATTCCTGGGACCTATATTTGAGAATTGGAAGCCCATGTCCTTCACTGCTTGCTGGCAGATGTCTTAGCACATCCATTACTATTCAAGAAAGAAGGACGAATTGGCATTAGTGCATCCACTCATGAAGAAGTAAATCCACTACATAGTGAAGAGAGTCAAGAAGTAAAAGGGGGGGGGAACTGGAAAAGTAAACTCACTTCTTAAAACTCCCTTTACCACCAGTTCCTCTCAGTGTGCTTTTGACTGCTGTGTTATATCCAATCTCAGTTTCTTTGCAGTTGATAAGCCTTCATAATCCTGTGTTTAAATTGAACCTGAACCTTACTTTGCCTTCAGAGCTTTATCTGGCTTTCTTGTATCTCACCAGGTCTGATAATACCCTATCCATTGGGGTTGACAGTCATTTCCGTTTATCCTACTAAGCCTGCCTGCCTTTTAAATTTTATTTATTTATTTATTAAGATTTTATTTATTTATTTGGCAGAGAGGGAGAGTGAGAATGAACACAAGCAGGGGGAGTGGCAGAGGGAGAGGGAGAAGCAGGATCCCCTCTGAGTCTGATACAGGACTCAGTTCCAGGAACCCAGGATCAAGGCCTGAGCCAAAGCAGATGCTTAACTGACTGAGCCACCCAGGCACCCTGCCTTTTAGATTTTAAACCATGCACATAAATACTGTTCACTTCCACAAATGAACTTGACACCATTAGTCTATTTCATGTGAGTGAAGATAGGCAGACCATAAGACCTGGCTTGGTTTGCAGTGTGAATCCTTCATTTTCACATAGAGAACACTTGGTTGCAAGTGTGTGGTGGAGTAAAATGGTATGCCAGCCAGTGGAGAGTCATCTGGGCGTACTTCTTGGAGAGGACAGATATTAAGGAAGGTTGAGAAGGATATGGGAATTAAGAAATTGTTGCTCCCTGAGATATTGAAATTTGGGGAAAAATTGTTTCTTGTATCTCCAGCAACATTGGTATCAGGACAATATAAAATAGTCCAGGACTACGAAGGAGAATCACAGAAGATAACCGATATGAGTAGTGCTTCATTTTTGCATTGTTCATTTTTATATTTTTGTCACTTTCTAAAATTTCAGTTTCTCTTACAATCAAAGAGAAATACAGGGTCTGCTGAGAAGTATATCAGAATATCTAAGAGAGAAATGTTTTATCACTTGTCTTTAACCCACTAACACATGAGTGCCAATGATTTATGTCTTTGCTCATCTATGCAGTCCAGTGATTTTTGTGACACAAAGATTGTACTTTATATGCTAAAATGTATTATTTAATTAGTTTCATGAAGCTTGAAACAAATCATTGTAAGGAAACTATTTTTGAAATGAATCCTCATTTGTCAAGGAAAAGGTGGCATAGTCTGTCATCTTCCAGTTTTTAAAATTAACATGATACACAGGGTTTTACTACTCTGGAGATGTCGTTGTGAGCCCCTTTGTCACTTCTGACAATTCCTGCAGTCTTGTGTCAGTGAGTCACATTGGAACTGTTGTCAAAATACCTGCTTTCCAAGAACCAGCTAAATTTTCCCCAGAAATGTGTGGTTTTTGTCATTCTCCTGTAGATTATTTAGGCTGCTATTAGGAAAACAGAGGAAGCACACCCCTCAGAGTGTATCAGATTCCTCCTTGCTAAAGGTATATGGCTCCGAAGCATGGAGAGTTGTTATAGGGCTCTTTGGGGTGGGGGGGGGGAGATAGAGCTGTTCTAAGATGACAGGTGTCATTGACACAATGTCAGGAAGCACCTCCGGGAATGAGGCTGGTTATTGTACATTAAAGTTTCTCCAAATCATATTGTAGGCTAAGTCGTAGTTAACATGCGTTTCCCTTCTCAGAGGTGTCCTGACGTTTAGAAGCTGGGTTTCTTTTCTTCCTGGGCCAACATTACTCATAACTGCCGTGCAGAATATGTTCAATGAATTTCCATTTATAAAAGCAAAGTAGAATCCCAAGTGCTGTGCTGTATCGCCTCAAAGTGTCAGAATAAAGCATCTGTCACATTCTTTTAAAGCATTGGAGAAAAGCGTTTTAATAGTCTAGGCCAAAAAACTTTTAAGTCTTTGTGGAAAACAGTTTTGCAATTAAAGGACTGTAAGGCGATGGCCATATGGAAGGGCCGATGCATGGCAGGGATTGGGGATTGCTTCTGCTTCCCTCTTGCTCCGTTCCGTCTTTAGCTCCTGCCTGAGTTTCAGCGGCAGTCAGAAAGGGACCAGAAGAAAGGGAAAGAAGCTAAAAGTCTGAAAAAAGAAGATGTGTTCTTAATCAAACAGTATGCATTAATTGCATGCCGTGCGGGGATCAAGCAGCCACTTGCCTGGGAGGTGACCGAAGGGGTCTCCAAGGTGGTCTCTGCCTCCAAAGCAAGTATGATCAAGTGGGCAGACGAAATGAAAATGAGCCGAAGGAAGAAGAACAGGAGGCGATGAGAGCCAAAGGCAGCAACGGGGCTGGAGTCACTCAAGGAAGAAAGAGGAATTGGGTATTCATCCATGTATTTATGTAATCAACTTTTTAAAAAAGTACCTGCAGAGTGTCCCAGTGGTATATGAGAATTGAAAGAGCCTACTCATTGGTACGTCATGCAGAGCCGTACTCTGTCCTAGGTGCTGTCTCAGAGGTTTTGTTCATGCCGTCTCAAGTCAGACTCATGACACTGTAGTGTGTGAAGGACTGTTTTTGTTTTCAGAAAAGAAGACGGAAGCACGGAGGGAAGTTGTAAACCTAAGGTTACAAAACCTGGAGCTGCAGAAGTTTGGGGGTTCAAGCCCAGGAAGTCATTTTCTAAAGTTGTTCGAGAGCTCAGAGTTGAGGGAACATTTCCAAAAGCGGGGAGTAGATAAAAATTCAGCATTCTAAGTAGTTTTCTGATGTCCATTAACTTAATGTCATCACAGAAACATCCCCCCCCCCCCCCCCCCGGGTCATTAAAAACATTCTAAACGAATGCTGTTTCAGTGAAGCCAGTTTTTCTTTCTGGGGGTTGTCCATTTTAGGACAAGTGTGTGCCTGAGAAGTGACTGTCAGGGGCAAGAACTGCAGCCCACCATCTGCAAGTGCTCACAGGAACGTGGTCATATCGGCTGGGGGTGCTGCCCACCTCCACAGGCCGGTGTCAAGGCTGCAGCGTGGGCACCAACAGGCTTAAAACCCCCGAGGTGAGCCTTTGGGCTCATCAGTCGCCAGGCCTCGACCAAAGGACAGGAATAGGCGGTTAAATAGGAAGTGTGCTCCTCAGAGGCATGTCAGGGAGGGGAGGCGGCTGCAGCAAACCGGTGGGGCTGTCTCAGGGAAGGAGCCTGGAGGCAGGCTGGACTCTGCACCACCCCCCCGCCCACCGCCCAAAATAAACAAGTAGGGATTCCCAAGGATGTTTCTTCTCGGGGTTCTCTGATGCCTTACAGGAACCATGTGGTTTGGGTGGGAGAACCAATATTTTAAGAGATAAAAGGGAGCCAAGAGGAAGATCTGGTTTAGTAAGGAAGATGAAGTGTTAAGCCTGAAGGGATGACGGGACCCACGTGGACCCGCGAGAGGGGTTATTGGAAATGCTGGAGACAACCTTAGAAGCGGGGTCAGAGTGAGAGGTGTGGATTCAGGAATTTATGATACTGGCATTTCATTAAAAGCAAGGGAGAGATAATAAAAAGGAAAGCAAAGGACCAACACCCACTTTAAGGACCAGAGAGAAGAGAATGTTGCCAGAGACAGAGATTAAAAATGAATTGTTAGGGAATTTGGCCATTCTCAAAAATCTAGCTGACTTTATGAAAAGTAGATCAACAAATCTTTTTGTATGGGAAATTTGCTTTCTGGACTCACTGCCTTGGGCAAATTAAGTTAAATAAAGGAATTATTTTGGAGAATAAGAGTTAAAAGTAAAAGGGAGGAGTAAATCTTAAAAAACAAAAAAAGCTATTCCTTGACTATAACTGTTGGCACATCGTACTTTGCCAATCAGATTCATATGGAAACGCATACTTTGTTTGACAAATAAAAATATTTCTGCCAACATTAAGATTTTCCCGGAATAATATAAAATGAAGAAATACTTTCGTATGCTGCAAGATGACCTCACCATTGCTAGGGAAGGAGGGAAAAAGAACGTGGTGGTCTGAGGCCATCCCTGATTCCCTGCATGTTGAAATCTGATAACTGTCTGACCCTCCAGGTTATCCTTAAAAACATTCCTGCTCTTACCATCTCAGTTCACTGCTGAGGCCAAGAAGATAGTTTTGACCTTCAAAACAGAAAGCTTAAGGAATTTACAGTTTTTTAAAAATAATTTTAAGTAGGCTCCACACCCAGCGTGGGGCTCAAATTCACGACCCTGAGATTGAGAGTCGCATGCCCTACTGACAGAGCCAGGCAGGTGCCCCAGTTATGATTTTTTTTGATTATGAAAACATACTCAGCTAGTTAAAATAATTTTGTCTCAATATTCTAAATCCAGATATATTCAGAGTGTAGAATTTTATTTCTAGTTCTTTTAGGTTTTTGAAATCACAGAGAGAAGAATCAGTTTTCAGCCTTTTAGACCACATTTTCTTTTCTCCTGAGCCTTTTCTCTCAATGAGGTGAAAGACAGATTGTTCATCGGGTCTACTGAAAGCTATCAAGATGTCACCCTACTCTCAAGTCTTAGCCATCTGGGCAGACAGGCAGAAGCCTCTTTTGTCGCCTGAGCAAATGTTAACTAAAACACGGGCAGAGCTGGTGTTTGGCTTGGAATTTAAGTCAGGCAGAGAGCTCGTGTTAGACTGAGGGCTGTATAAAGGAAGTGAGAAAAGCGGTGACATCAGACTAGCATGTTCTGCTTGGGGCATCTTGTTCAGTCCTGTGTATGGTCATGCTGCTCACCTGTGTGACCTTGCTAAGGGATGGTGACAGTCATTTGACTGGTATCTGTTTTATCATCTGTTGAATTGCGCTCGTCAGCAGCTAGCTTGCTCAATGCTCTTCCAAGCCATCAATCACAGAACTCCTTCTAGCGTTGTCTGTGCAGGGAGTAGTGACAGCCTTCACGTGTCTAACCACTTATGGCCAGCAGCTGCTTAGAGCCACCCGGGGTAGTTTACATGGTAGGAAGGAGGATGTGTGCTAATAAATCCAGGCTATTCTTCAGAATAGTTTGCTTTATGTTCAACTTTTTTTTTTTTTTTTTTGGTTTGTTTTTAACAGAAAGTGAATGTGTGGATTTTCCATTAAATAGAAATGTACTGAGTCTCTTTGTAGATTTTATTAGCACCTGTATACTGTGGTAACTAGTACTGAAGGCTGGAGATTAAATAGATGAATTAAGATTTCTTGTTCTCAAGGGACAAGAAGATAAGACAGGCAAATAAAGATAAGACAGATACAAAGTTTTCAGGAGTGATTTATTTAATGTGCTAAGTACATAGAGGGAGTGATCTCTGTGTGGTTGGGGAGATAATGGACATCTGCTTGAAGGAGGTGGCTTTGACATGGATATTAGGGATAGTAAGTGTTCATTGTTAGAGCTGAAACAGAAAGAAGGAGAGGGACATTTCAACAAATGGTGTAAGGTGAAAGTATGGAAGTGGGATTTTTTTGTTTTTTGTTTTTTGGTGAATCAGAATCCAGAAACATGGGCAACATATACAACATTAGTAGAAAGTTTGACTGCTTGAGCCCAGATCATGGAAGGCCTCAGATGACAAGTTAATGAAGGGACTTATACCATATAGGTAATGGTCATTGGGGATCTGTGGAGGAAATTAGAGCGACAAGAGTGACCTGAACAGAATTTGTAGGGAAAGTCTGATTTTGTCTGGTTATGGTCCTTGTAGGGGTTGGAGAGCAAGAAACTGGAGATGTGGAGACTTATTTGGAAGGATCTAGTGATGGGGTCTTGAGAACTCTTAATAATGGTGGTGGTAAGGTCTGGAAAGGATAAAGGGGAAAGAGGTTGTGGAGGAAATAATGATGAAACTCAGTGTAAAGTTGTATATCACAAAATAGGGTAAAGAAAAGGGAAAGGCAAAGATGAATTCTCTAGAAATATATGTGGGAAAAAAAACTGCCCAAAGTAGGCAAGTCTAGTGTCAGAAGTCATGGAAGATAGGAATGAGAGTTTGATGTGCCGGTGAAACATTGACTGAAAATTTGTGGTGAGCGGTTAGTAATAAAGAGCTGGCACTCAGGAATGGTGCTGGGACTCGGGAGGCAGAGTTAGAGGTGACGACACTGGGGGAATGTTTGTCTGATAGCAGTAGTTGGGACGAGGAATGTCTGTATTTTAGAAGAATAGTTAGGAGGTGAGAAGTCATGTGAAAATGCTATAGAGCCTTGTAACTAAGTTGACCTGTAGAGTGAAGGAATGAGGGCTAAAGATGTTCCCAAGCAGGAATGGTGCCCTGAGAGCAAGGCGTCATGGTGGGGGTGGGGGAGCTTTGGGGCCAGGCTATTGTTGGGGCAGATTGGTGGGTGAGCGTGATGGTTTTTGTTTGTGTCTTCAGTAAGATGCCTACAGGAAAGTCAAATGCTATATCTAGCAAGCTGTCAGGGATTTGCAAGAGAGTATTTGGGGCCCGAACTATATATATGCTCAGGGCAGTTGAAGTGAATGAGGAACTGACCGATTAGGTAAAAGCGGAAGAGACAAGCACAGAAATTTGGTGTTAGGTAGCTGGAGGCAAAACAGAAACAATGAAGGCTCTCTTGGATTATATTGAAGGTTTATTGTTTTAAATGCTAGGAAACTGAAGGAAATACTACAGGAGCTCTGGAAATACGGTTTCAAAAAGAAGGTAGTGGTAATAGTGTCCAATAAGGTGGCCTAATTGAGGGAGCTGAGGATTGAAAGGTCATTGCAACTAGCTTCGGGTGTAAGGGCTAATGCTTCGTTGGAACAGCAAGAAGAATGGAGGGGCAGTGTGGGAAGCGGGTCCTGGAGCCAGCCCCCATCCTCACATAACGTTCAATTTAAGTGGCGAAGTCTGCATGATGCGTGCATTATGTTCAGTTAACTGTGATTCCTTTTTTCATTGATAGTTTAGAGCTTTTCTGTAATCTTTGTTAAATTTCTGAGTTCCCCTGTGGTCTGTACTGCTTTCATATATTCAACTGAAGAATATTCTAAATATAATAGTACCCCATAGACTGCTGTCTTTTCAGATTTGTTTCCAAATCTATGAATCAGACCTGAATGAAAAATCTAAGAAATTCCTCTCTGATACCTCAGTGAGGAAGTCTAATTCTGGGAGCTGTTGTTTTAGATGTGTTCTCCTACGTCAGCCGCAATGCTTTCTTGGTCTGATCTCTTGTTGTGGTATAACTTAAGGCGGACACCCAGCCCTGTGATTTAGATTTCAGTTTTGAGGGGGCAAAAAGTAAGAGGAGGGGGCTTCTTGAAATACGATTAGCCTGGAGAAGGCTCTGACAGTTGGAAGTGCAAAGTCATCTTCTGGGCAGAGTTTTGTTCCCAAATTCCTTTGTTATCCGGTTGTGAGAAACCTTTGCCCCTTAACTCACTGCTAAAGCCATCAACAGTGGACAAGTTCTTACGAAGCCCTTGGCTTGTACAACAGGTAAGTTCATTGTAAAACCCAATCTCCATTTCTCATCTCATTCTAAAGGAGACCAGCTCAGGATGTTGGGATACCGAGGTACCTTTCCACTCCTCAGTGATTCTATGTGCCCTTTCTTCCCACTGGGTTTTTAGTCAGCCATTCTTTTGATCACATGGGGGTGGACTCAGTCACAGAGGCCAGACCTCTGGTGGCAGGGAGTTCATTGGAGGAATACTGAGGACCAAGCTTTTAGCTGGGGCTGGAGGCCCTTAGAAAGGACTGTGAACAGTGTTCAGAATTCACCAACAGGGCAGATATAGTAGCATCTTGGCCAAAGGCAAGGACGTGAGGAGAAAATGGAACCTATTCCGTGATATGAGAAGGTAAGAAGCCAGAACCCTCACCCTTTTTTGAATTTTTTTGCTCATTCAATTAATTCTCATTTAATTTAATTCTTATAGCAGCCCTGAGGAGTGGATGGGTCCTGTGCCCATTTTACAAATAAATTGGTTGAGGTTCAGCAAATTAAGGAAATTGTAGATTACACGGCTGACAAGTTAACCGAACTAGGATTTGAATCGGTTCTGCTTGATTCAGAATTTCTTTCCCCATACCATATTGCTCTTCAAAGGGACAGAAGCAGAACATGTTTATATGTAGACAGCTTTTTGTATGTTTGTATCTGAAAATCCAAGACCATGTGTTGTATTTCTTTGATTTTTCTTCCCCCTTTGTTTCTTGTCTGTGATTTGTCCTTTCGTTTGACACACTACCGCCCACCCCAGGGGACAGACAGGGTCTGTTTGCATCCAAAGTAGAGAAGTTTCAACTTCCCTGGGTGAGCTGTGTGTGTGTGTGTCTCTCTGCTGCATTCCTTCTCTGGGGAGGCAGGCGGAGCACAGCTGTGGCTATTGGGCCCAGAGCACAGCTGTAGTCAGCCGGCCAGTCGACACCGCGGCACATGGTGTCACGATCTCATTACTCAAGTGTGTCCAGCTCAAGCTGCTGCATGATTGGCTTTGGTCAGGGCCACGGTTAGGAGAGGAATTCTATGCACTTGGCAGGAACAATTTCGCAATGCTTCATATTGCATTTGCCACACGTTCTCGTAAAAATATCATGAACCCAAGCTTGTTTGCATAAAGCCAAACTGCTGGTTGCCAGCTTCATGTACTAATCCCGAGGAATTCTGGTTATCATTTGACCTTGGGGCTTTTGTTGCCACCATGTTTTCATCTTGATTTTAACACAGCTAAGTTAAATATGATGCATATTTTGTTCAATTAATAATGTTAAGAATAGAAAAGAGGACCACAAGGTCAATAAATCATTAATGTATTTGGTGGTGATGGCAGTAGATTATACTTTGAGAAAAATAACCGACTTATTGACAACAGCCAAGAATAGCAAATGTAAATTCTCCTTACTTAGATATCTTTTTATTAGGCTTCTTTTTCTTCTTCTTTTTATTTGAAATGATGAAATGAAACTAACAGCATTTCCCTTTTTTGCTATTTTGCAGAAAAAACCGCTGTCTGCAATAATAAAGGAAGTCTGTGATGGGTAAGTATTACTTAGGATTCATCTGAGTTGCTTCAGTCCAGAAATTGAGAAGCTAATAAAGTATTCCTGAGCAATTATAAAATGTTATTCCTAACATGAATTACTATGTAAGATTTACATGCCTTCTTACACCAAAAAAATTACTGTTGTTCCTCAAAGAGCAGAACGTGTGAAATGGCTGGTGAATGCACACTGGGATCGGTTTTATTTATTTTGAAAAGTTGTGGTTCATTCGTCCTACTCAGCAGGGAGCCATCTGAAGTTCCTGAGGTTAAATACACACCTCGTCTGATATAAATTGAGAGGACCATTTAGGTTCCCATAGAAGATAAAAGAATTAAAAGACAAGCCCGCGTGTAGTTTGGCTGCAGGAACTTCCTGGTGTTGGAGCTTTCTGCCTTGTCTTTGGCCCTAACAATCCAAAGGAGAAGCACATAGAGAAGTTGCATGAGGTTTTTCTGCTTTCAGAATTAGGAAGCGAGTCTTACTTGGAGTTTATTTAAGACCTGGGATACTTAAGGGGAATGTTTCCATCTGCAGCAAGCGTACTGATTGGGGGGTTGTAGAACATGGAGGGAATGGGAATGAAACAGTTATCAAAAATTTAAATCCCATTCCCTCTTTCTGCTCCACTCCTTCAAAATGGGGAAGAATGTAACTTTGTATTTAAATACCCTGGCTCAAAGACACAAAGACGAAATATTCCAGGCACTAGGCGAATAAGACCAAGAAGATCATGGTGATCCTCAGTAGGAGATGGTTGGTCAGGCTAATGTCCTTTTGTTTTAGGAGCTGCACTGTGGGGGGTGGGGTGTTGGTGTGGGCCCAATTCCAAGGGTAGGGTGCTCCATTCATCTAACTGTGTCATGCTGTAGAAATGAAAATGACCATCCTTTGTTTTTCTGATCAGTTCATGCTTGTGTTTTTAAGGTGGTCCCTTGCCAACCATGAGTACTTTGCACTGCAGCATGCTGATAGCTCAAACTTCTATATCACCGAAAAGGTAGGTCAACCACATTATTTGATCTGGGGCACTCGTATCTAAAAAAATGAAAACATGACTGATATTGCCTCTGTTCAGGACTAGACGAGACATAGTGGTCTAAATTTTAAATCCCTACTGTCCATGAAAATAGAGGGTACAGAGCAAACAACCGGTACTATAGTATTAACAAGGCAACATGCAGCCCGTTGAAGAGTGAAGACCAGACATGTTTCTGTATCCCGTTTTGGGAACTACCCTTGCCTTCTGACAGTGAATTCACAATAATTTTTCTTTCTTATTCCTTGGCATTTATTTGATATTTAATGACTCCTTTCTCAGACTTTTTGTTGTTGTTGTTGTTGAAGAACAGTCTCTAAGTCCGATTTAAAGTGGTTGAAACGTGACAAGAAACCTTTCCAAAGGTGGCATTGTGTAGACACGGAGTGTTCTATGGCTCCTGAGAACTTGCTTTCTTCTTGGGTGATTTTTTTTTCTTTATTCTTTAGGAAGCTTGGAGGAGAGGGAGGGAGTGGTAAAGACTACAGTTGTTCTGGCAGCAAGTAAAAGCAATGTCTTAGGGAGATCCTTGATAGGAGAAGGGAAAGCTAATATGGGCCAGGCCCGTTTATGGATTTATTCCTCAAGTCTAACCTGTCTAACGCAATACTGGCTTTGGATAACAGATAAGAAACTGAATCATAGAAGTCCGATGGCTTGGCCAATATCTCAGTGGTAGTAAATGATAGAATCAAAAAAGGAAGTCCAAACTTGGTACTTCTGTCACTTTGCCTTTTGGAAATTTCTAGAAGAGCTTAGCATTTAGCTCAGTTTTATGGAGAATTCACTGAAATAACATAGAGCCAGTATTGTCCTCGTGGAACTTTATAACCTTGTGGGCTTGGTGGGGAGGGAAGGGTCAGCCCTGTGAACAGTTTTCATTACAACAAGGTGGTCAGTGCTGGGACAGAAGTGAATACAAAGTGCTCCTGGTGGAGGGGGCATTGGATGACCTCAGGCTCCAGGCTTTCTCCTCCCAAAGAGCAGTCCCTAGAGTGACTGTAAGTTTACCCATGAATCAAGTGTGGTGCAAGGTGGAGGCAGTAACAAGGGTCCTGTTGCTCTGTGAGGGCTTGCTTTCCCCAGAGGAGTGTGTGTGTGTTGAGGGGAGGGGGTTTAGGTGGGGGAGGGGCTTCAGTCCAGCCCAGAGGGAGTATAGCCAGAGGCCTGGAAATGCTTCTTAGAAATTGCTTTGTTCTTCCCAGATGGACCCTGGAATTTTCATAACTGATCATGTTTTCCTCTTCATACTAATTGACAGAAAGCTGAGAGTAAACAAGTAGACTAGATTTCCTGGCCTGTGTTGTATTTAATTTTGCTTGTTCCTTTGATTGATTCCACAAACACTTAATTTCCTGTCTTTATTTTCCCTTAGCTTCATTTTCTCAATATTTTCCATTTATTCTATACTGCATTTATATGCTCTGCATACTATTCTTTGTGAGATAAAGAGGATATAAATAAATAAGTTAAATATTTGCAGTTAATGTATTGCTGTGGCTATCTTTCAGCAGAATTCTGCCTCGTTTCAACTTGGTTAGCCTTTTAGAGATATTCAAATATTTCAACTTTTGTGGTATTATCAGAAAGGCGCTTGGATGGTTTTCTGCTATTTGGAGCATAATATAAGAAAGTATAAAAATTATTAAGTGATGCAATTATAGGATAATAGAAGTTATAATAGGGTTTTTTAAATATCACCAATTAGTGGGTGGTGATATCAATGTTATTGGCTGCAATAGCATTAAAAATGAGAATATAATAGAATAAGTCACAGCACATCACCTATGTTGTCCGTAAATCCTTGTGTCGTACACACACATACACAATACATGTATATTGTGCTGGGTTTTTCCCCTGGGTTGTGGTAAAACCACAACCAAAAGTCATGGAATCACAAATATCCCTGCTTTTGATTCATCCGTATTGGCTTGTGTCCCCTGGGATTGTCCTGTCTTCTGTCCTCATTGTCAGGAGACCTCAGTTTACTGGAGATTACTATGATGAGACTGAAGGGAGAACCTTTCAGATATGTACGTTTTCAGATCCCACCCCCAGAGACTCAGACTGAATCGGCTTTGGAAATGGCCTAGGATTTTACATTGTTTTACAGCTTCCCTGAAATTCTAATGTGGAAACCCCGGGACTTGGAGGAGTACAGGACTGGGGCTGCTTTTTAGTACCAGTACCCTGTGTACCAGACTGTGTATCATGAACAGAGGTTATGCATGAAGTTTGACTTAGGAGTGTGTTTGTGTGCAGCCAATTCTTAAAATAATTTAAAAATTCAAATAATATTTATGCTTCTGTTCTAATTAAAATTAATGTATACTCAGAAAATTAAAACTACTCAGAACAGTGGGAAAATTGTTATTTTATCAGGCATTCCAGTAATTTTTTTTTTTTTAAGAAAATCTTGTGTTGCCTGAGGAAACTATTAATGTTGAGTTTGAAAGGGACCGCCATCTAAGTCTGTCACCCAGTCTGGCCATCTTCAGTGGGCGATAGCAGAGATTATTCTTCTATTAAGAGTTTAGGGAGTGAGAAGACTCATCTTCCCAATCATTGCCCTTTGTTTGTAAATAAAATGTCATCACTCTTCCTCCCGCAGCTGTTCCTGGGCACAGCTGTGTGTGCATGTGACACAGAACTCAACTTGACATGCATAGGGCAGGGGAGGGACCTCGGATCCTGGGTCACAGGGGTAAACGTGGGCTGCCTCCAGTCTGCTGTTAGGTCTGTCTAGGTCCTTGCAAGTACTCCTATAAATAGAGCCCGTTTTCCATTTTGAAGTAACGTATTTAGTATCATCTTGGTTACTTACAGCCCAGTGAGTTGTTAGGTAATATTTGCATTACCATAGTAACTGGTGACTAATTTTTGAAACTTATGCATTTTCTTCTTAGTTACTGATTTTCACTTGCATATGAGGTGGTCTCCCTCCTTCTGCCAGAGATAAAATATCACCTGTAATTTTAAAGGAGAAGAAAAATTCTCCAGGCTCGACAAGCTAACACATTTTGCGACTGATGGATGGGTGCTTGGGACTCTCTTCTAAGAGCCTCGGGGAGACACCTCCCCTACTTTTCTCATGTTAGCCAAGCATATTTTCCAAAATAGTCTTCATTTGCTTATTGGGTCATTAACTTTGGTTTTTCAGTGCAGTGGGAGAGATTGTCCTGTTGTTGGGTAGCACTCAGCAAAAGCATTGCATGCAAATGCCTTACAGAAAGTTAAGTCAGCTACTCACAAGTTCAAATTCTGCCCCAGAAACTTTTATGTTTCAGGGTGATGGAGGGGGGGAGGAGATAAAAAATAAAAAGTGAATTGTGTATCTTTTTTTAGCTTTATTGAGGTATAATTGACAAATAAGATTGTAAGATATTTAAGTGTACATCATGGTGATTTGACATATGTATACACCGTGAAAGGATTCCCCCCATATAATCAACACATCTATCACCTCGTCTATTTATTTATTTGGTGGGAACATTTAAGTTCTACTCTCTTAGCAAATTTCAGTTACATAATATAGCATTATCAGCTATAATCATATAGTTTACATTAGGCCCTCGACCTTGTTCATCTTGTAGCTGAAAATTTTTGTTCTTTTACCAGCCTCTCGCTATCCACTCCAGCTCCTGGCAACCACTTTTCTTTTCTTTTCTTTTCTTTTTTTTTCCCCAAGATTTATTTATTTATTTTAGAGAGAGAGAGTGTGTGAGTGGGGGGAAGGGCAGAGGAAGAGAATCTTCAGGCAGACTCCCCACTGAGCGCAGAGCCTGACACAGGGCTCCATCTCATGACCCATGAGATCATGACCTGAGCCGAAACCAAGAGTCAGACATTCAAAAGACTGAGGCACCCAGGCGCCCCAACCACTCTTCTACTCCATTTCTATGAGTTTGACTTAAGTGATACCATGCAGTGTTTGTCTTTCACCGTCCCACTTACCTCACTTAGCATAATGCTTTCAAGGTCCACCCATGTTGTTGCTAATGGCAAGATTTCCTTCTTTCCCATGGCTGAATAATATTCCATCGTATACATACACCGCGTATTTTTTATCCATTCATCTGTGGATAGACACTAAGGGTGTTTCTGTACCATGGCTGTCGTGAATAATGCTGCAGTGAATATGGAAGTGCATGCGGTCTCTTCAGTAGCCTATTTTCATTTCCTTTGGGTAAATATTCAAAAGTGGGGCTGCTGGTTCATATGGTAGTTTTATTTTTGAAATTTCTCCATACTGTTTTCCCTCTTGGCTGCACCAATTTACATTCCCACCAACAGTGTATGAAGTTTCCCTTTTCTCCACATCCTGGTCAACACTTATTGATGTATTTGCTGATGGCCATTCTAACAGGTGTGAAGTGATAGCTCATTGTGGTTTTGGTTTGCATTTCCCTGAAAATGAGTGATGTCGAGCACCTTTTCATGTACTTGTTGGCCATCTGTATGTCTTTGGAAAAATGTCCATTCAGTTTCTCTGCCCATTTTTTAAGGGGATTGTTTGTTTTTTTTGCCATTGAGTTGTGTGAGTTCTTTGTGTATTTTGGATATTAACCCCTTATCAGATATATGATTTGCAGTTGTTTTCTCCCATTCCGTGAGTTGCCTTTTCATTTTGTTGATGGTTTCCTTTACTATCAAGAGGGCCTTTTAGTTTGACATATCCCACTTGTTTATTTTTGTGAATTGTACGTTTAAGTATTCCAGTGGAATTTGTCTTTCCCAAAACAGTTTTATTTATTTGACAGAGATAGATACAGCCAGCGAAAGAGGGAACACAAGCAGGGGGAGTGGGAGAGGAAGAAGCAGGCTCATAGCAGAGGAGCCTGATGTGGGGCTCGATCCCAGAACGCCGGGATCACGCCCTGAGCCGAAGGCAGACGCTTAACCACTGTGCCACCCAGGCGCCCCCCAAAACAGTTTTATATAGAGCGAATGCTAAGCATTTCAGCTCATTATCTCCTTTCCAGCAGGTGATGCATGTGTTATTGTGTCCATTTTACAATGCGGGAGACGAAAACGAGAGAGGCCAAGCAACAGGTTGTTGAGGTCATGCACATGGGCAGTGGTCAAGCTGAGGCTTGGACCCAGGTGATCTTTCTGCAAAGCTTTCTAGGTCATCTCCTGGAAACCCTTAGTCCCCACTGCCTGGGCCCCAATTTGTTCATGATGCCTTATCTCTCTCCACTGACCCCAGGCCAGTGATCCTGATGGTAACCAGCTCAAGAAAATTAATGCAGGAAGTTACAGCCTGTGAGCACAGCTTCAGTCTGTGGCTTCTTTATTCCCTAAGAGGATAACTTGGAGGAAGTTGTAATAGGTAGTCTTCCACTCACGGGGGATTAGCAAAATACAGTTGACCCTTGAACAACATGGGTTTGACCTACACGGGTCCATTTATACATAGATTTTTTTCTTTTTTTATACATACAGTACAGTTACTGTAAATGTATTATCTCTTCCTTATGAATTTCTTGATAACATTTTCGTTTCTCTAGCTTTATGTAAGAATACAGTATATAATACATAATAACATACAAAATATGTGTTCATTGGCTGGTTATGGTATTGGTAAGGCTTACAGTCAACAGTAGGCTATTAGTAGCTCAGTTTGGGGGGAGTTAAAAGTTACATGTGGATTTTTGACTGTGGTGGGGGTCAGTGTCCCTGACTCCTGTGCTGTCACTGGTCAGCTGTACATTTTCATTTGCCTTTGGTATGGATTGTATGATTGTCTAAGGTAGTATTATTGCACTAATACCGTTCTTTTAAGGGAAGTTGCCTGGTCATCCTTAACCCTAAGCATGCAGAGAGCATGGGGCATGATGAAGGCTGCCGTCAGTAGAGTGTATACTCTACTGTTAACCCCTACTACCACCTGTTTCAGAATGTATGAAGTATGGTGATACTCCTTGACAGGATCTTATTTAGATGAATTCTTATTGTGTAGTAACAGAGATGACCATGACTCATTTGGGCTCTCTCGGCAAAGGTGGTGCCAGCAACCTATGGGAAGGAAATGAGGTCATTTGAGGGGCACCCCTTTTTATGCCATTTTCACTTCCCAGGTGCTCTCGGTTCTCAGAGGCCTTGAGCCTCCCAGAACGTGGGCAGATAGGGATTGTGTCCCTGGGATTTGTATCCCTTGCCCAATCAGGAGACCACTTGATTATCATGTGGCATTCATTTCAGTTATCATGCATTGAGTCCTGAGCTCCACAAAGAGCATAGTGAGAAGAATATGTTCCATTCTCTGCATTTGTGACCTCAAGGTCTAGTGGAGGAGATAGTCTTGAAATGGGCACAGGTTTTGAGGAAGGGGAGGAAAGGGCCAAGTAATTATAGAAGAGAAGAGGGAACCAAAAGGGTCCTGGAGCAGGCTAGCTATGTCTGACCTGAATTTGGGAAATCTATTCCTTCAAAGACCGAACTCCCTTTGTGAGTTTTAGCACCCTGGCTGGCCAGTTTAGGAGTTACTTGGCTGGGGGAGCAACTGCCATGAACATTTGTTGGATGATTGTTATGTGGCAGTTTCTCCCTGGCAAGAGCTTCACATGGACTGTTGTCTTACTGCATCTTAAAAAAAAAAAAAAAAAGCCTATGAACCAGGTTTTGTTGTTACACATTGCAATTTCCAGAGGGCACAACTGAGGCTCAGGGTAAGTGAGCTGGGTCTGGGCCCTGGAAGACTGATTCCAGAGCCAGCGTCCCAGGCTATTAGGCTGTTCTGAGACAGGCAGGCATTTCGGCAGTTCTCATCATGCCATACCATGAATGGGAGGTATGCCAGCTCTCGGTGCTGGAGATCAAAGTAGATCTTTCCATCCTCTTCTTTTGCCTCCCCGGTTTCCTCTGCTGAACGTCCTCATTCTACCAGCTCTTGGTCCTCCAGAAAGCGTTTGATACATACACCTTTGACCTAGTAACCCAATTTGATCGGCATTGCTGAATCAAGTATTTCGCCTCAGAAATTTCGCAAAGGTACACACGTCACTAGTAGAGCTTCTTTTCCATTTGGGACAAGGCTAGTGAGCCCAAGGGTACTGGTTTCAAACTCTGTGTGGGACGGCCAGCTTCATACAGAGATGGTGGATGGCACCTCTGAATGGGCTCAGCTAACACAGGGGCACATATCTCTGCTGGTCGCTATACCGAATTAGAGCAGGGCTGGCTCAAGAACACCATAATGAAAACGATACAAATTTGTATGTATGCCTTGGGTAAGTTTTATTTCAAACGTACCCCTTTTTGTGTGATGGACATAGGCTATCTAACAAGAGAGAGAGTAGGGGCATTTGTGTTAGCCACATCTTCCTGTTTCGTGTTGGTGTCCTTAAGCACTAGACATCTCACGCCAACTTGGTTCATCTTTTAAAAGTGGTTAAAATTTTGTGGGGTTGGAGGTACTTCTGAGAAAAGATTGGTGAATTTTCTTCTGTTTTAAGTGTAATGTGAAAGTGTAAAACTTTTTGAATAATAAAACTACAGGACAATAGAATTAATAATATTTTTCAAACTGTAGATCATCACTCATTAGTGGGAATGAAATCATTTTAGTCAGCCAGAAGAGCTTTAAGAATGGACTATAAAAGTGTACAAAAATATCAGTCTATTATATGTGTTGTTCTGTGAAATATTTGCTTCTCATACATTCATAGATAATACGTGGATAGTCTAAGTTTTTCCCTTGCCTTGGGGTCAGAAATGTTTGAAAGTCACTGAAAAATCATTACAAGGGAGGGTTAACTAGGGAGAATAAAATACAAGGCTGTATTTAAGTTTAATAGTTAAAGAAAGCCTCACGTTTGGAGTGTGCTCTTCCCTGAAGAAAGTAACACACATACACAGACCACCACCACCACCACCACCACCACCACCAAACAAAATACAGAGCCAACTGAGGCATGTCTTTTCCTGGGGAGCTGTCCTGCTCCTGGTTCCTGGGAGGAGCAGCTCTATGACCTGGTGCCGTGTGTCCTTTTCCTGTTGCCCACAGCTAATGGCTCCAGGAGCTGACACCTTACCCTAGCTGGGCCCCCATGTGTTCTCTTCTGGGAATCTGAAATTGAGAGGTGAGTGGGGTGATGGTGTTTGCTGGAATGGGTCCTATGGAATCACATTTGATGGCAGATAAATCTTCCTGCAAGCTTGGTGGACCGAGCTGTAAGGGCACAGAGTAAAACCAGCCTGCAGGAAGGATTGAGATTAAGTGGGGATGAAGTCTACTGAGGGAGTCAGAGGAGCTGGAGAGGGAGAAGCTTCTCATCCTGATTTCTCTCTCTGCCTTCTGTTTCCTGTCTTTGCACCCCTGTGAGAGGACCTGCGGGGGCCTTTCAGTCCTGCCCCTTTACTTAAACCACTTTAAGTTGGTTTTAGTTACTCTTGATCAAAGAACTTTCACTAGGATTGGCATCTTAATTTGAGCAAACCAGAACCCAGGAATGTTGTAAATTTCCTGACCCAGCCACATTACACTGGCTTTTCTGCTGCCTGTGGTATAAGATTCTAAATTTGTTCAGCAGAAGCCACTGTTGCTGCCTCTGCAAGCCTACCCCTCAGCCAGGTGTGACCAGCACGGGCCACCACCTGCAGACCTGGGCCAGTGCCCCAGGCCTGGCTCTCAGCAGGCAAGAATGCAAAGAAAAATGTTTCTGCTTTTCACCTTGCCCTGTGCCTTCAGCTCCCCTAGGGCTCCTGACTCCAAGCATTTCTCTCGTGCTGCCCCTTTGCTCTCTCCCTTGTCTTCCCTCACAACCTGGTGCCTGCTGTGGACTTGTTAAAGACTCCACATTCACACGTGCCTTGCTGCTGAGTTCTTTCTTTTTTGACTTGTGATTGAACCTGACTTCTGTTGTGGATGCTCCTTGCCCTAATGGCTGCTGGAATGCCTGTTACCAGCTTTTGGAAAGCACTGGACTCTACTAGACAGGCTACTTGTACTGGATCTGCCAGCTCATAATCCAGGTCTGTCAAACAGAAGCAGCCATGCCAGCAGGAAATAAAAAAACACAACAACAACTATGTATGCATATATTCAATAAAAGAAACTTGTATTGATTTTCCCTATGTGCCAGGCACTGTGCTGAGCTCAAGATAGTTCCAACTTCTTGATTTTCAAAGTCCAGAATGGGAGAGAGACAGATAAGTATTTACCCCAAATTAGCCAGCTACAATTTTAAGTGTCACAAAGGACAGATGAAAGCATCCAGACCTAATTTAGCCTGGAACAGGTGACATTTAAGCAGAGATCTAAGACAAAGGTAAAAGGGGAGGCACTTAAAATGGGCAAGATGTATCTAGACAGTTTTTACAGAAGCCTCAATTGTCAAGGCCTTGTAAGGCCATAAGAGGGATTTTAACTTTTTTTTTTTTTAAAGCGGGCTCCACGCTATGTGCTATGCGTGGAGCCCAACACGGGACTTGAACTGAAAACCCCGAGATCAAGACCTGAGCTGAGATCAAGAGTTGGATGCTTAACCAACGGAGCCACCAGGTGCCCTTAGGATTTAGACTTTATTGTGAGAGCACCAGGGAGCCTTCAGAGGGTTTTAAGCAAAACCATAAATGATTGGACTGCAGGCTCCCCTGGGCTTAGTCTGAATGCACCATATGGGAAGAGTGGTCAGCCTATGCTAGAAATGATCAGAAAACCATTTATTATGGAGAGGAAAGAAATGCAAGGGTAGTTTGAAATGTATCTAGAGACTGACATCAAATGCTGAGTGGCACTCTTGATTCCAAGGTGAAATGGGACCAGATAAGAATCTTCTTGAAATGTCTGCCTTTAAAAAGCTTGCTATCTATTAACCTTCTTGATATCCTGGCTAAGGTTAATAATAACACATTGCAGTTAAATAAAACTGCTCTTTTTATTTATTTCCGTATCTTCTTGATGAATTTGTTAATTTACACAGCCAGATAAAATGTTAAACTTACACTTACCTGACTAACATTCAATTTTAACTTCCCTCTTGGGTACTCCTAATTTAGGATGTAAAAATTTTCAACATATATTCATAGGCAAATAGGTAGAAAAAAATCTGTAATAGATAAGGGCATAGGAATACAAGAGGGAGAAAATGATTTGCTCAGATTTGACAGTTAAACATGTGCTGGGGGAAAGATAATGAAGTGCCTGATTTCACAGTTTTCAGTCTGGAGGTAGACTGGATTGACACCAATTGATTATTGTGGGGGGTCACGTTTGGAAAGATTATTGGGAATATGATTTTTGAGTCAATTAGGTTTACGCTTTGACCCTGTGTTTTTGGACCTATATGATTCAGTACACATTAAAAAAGATCTTTTAAGTAGAATCTGAACTCTTCTGCTTTATTTTTTAAACATCTGACTCATACACCATAAAATCTGCCCAATTAAGATATATGCTGCAATGGTTTTAGTGTATTTATGGTATAACATGTAGTGCTTTACCCGTCCCCCCTGGGGTATTTTCATTGTCCATAACTGCAGCTCTCAGACTTAAATGTAGATCACGTGTTAAATTAGAGATTTAGATTCAGTAGATTAAGGCTGGGGTTCGAGCATTTTTAACAAGCCTGGGTGGTCCTAATGCCATATTTGAACACTACCACTGGAAGTGGGAGCAGCTTCTGGATCTTTCCCCTGATTCCTGCCTATGATGAAAACCCATATTACGAATTCTTACTGCCTTGTAGGCCTGTGTGCTCCCTGAACTGGAGGCATCATTCTGGTTGGTTTCTACTGTTGCTGAGAGAGAATGAGGTCCAACCTCCTCACTTCCTTCACCTGGCCATCAATGTGCATCACAGTCTAACCCCATGCAACATTTTCAATGTTGCTGTCTTTCTCTTGTTCCCTCAGCTTTAGACAAGCTGCCTTAGTGTTCTCCAAATAAACCTTGCTCTTCGAATTTAATCCTGCTCCTCCTGCCCCTCCCTCCCATTGTGTTTCAGGTACAAGGTAGGTGTTGGGGGTAAAGACAGGAAATGACATACTCCTTGCTTCTGGGGAGATGACTCTTAGCAACAAACACACATTGGAAACAGTGTTATTAAAATAACCACCACTTCAGGACAGCTGACCTCCTCTTCAACCAACCCTAAGTTGTTTGAGCTGGAAGAAACCTTGACTACTTGCCTGAAATAATCTTTTTTTTGTTTTTAGATTTTATTTATTTATTTCAGAGAGAGAGAACGTGTGTGAGTGTGTGCACATTGGGGGGGGGGGCGGGGAGTGGGGAAGGGGCAGAGGGAGAAGCAGACTCCCCACTATGTGGGGAGCCCCGCTCTGGGCTCCATTCCAGGACCCTGCGATTGATCATGACCTGAGCCAAAGGCAGATGCTTAACCAACTGAGCCACCCAGGGGCCCCTTGCATGCAATAATCTTAACCAGAGTTTTGGAGATTAGTTTCTTAATTTAGTCCTTTTGTGAATTTCTTCCCTTCTCTACTGCTGTCAGAATCATTGCTTCTTTAGGTTACTGTCTCTTAGGTTCATTTGTTAGCTAATCAGAACCTGCATCTCTTTACTGTTGCCTTGAACTGATATTTAACTATTTGTGTGCTAATTTGTATTTCTTCTCTGTGGGCTTAGAAATGCCTTGCAATCAAAAACTGTGTATTCCACCTCTAGATCCCCATTACAGTGTCTCACCTGGTTCCTTGAACAAAATAAGTAGGTGTTTGAGGACTGTTTGTTGATTTAATGTGATGCAGTTTTCTTTGCAAATAGAAAGTACAATTAGTCTCTTAATAAATTATGTATGATGTTGGTTAATTCAATTACCAGAATATGCACATACACTTTCAGATTATTCGCCGTGGAGGAATTGTAGGGTGAGTAAATGAATCTTACTGCTTCTCTTGGAGTCTTAAATCAGTGTTAAAAAGTTTCGACTGGCTTTTGGTCCCCCACAGCTTATTATCTTTTCCAAAATAAGTACAGTATATACATTCTCTCTCTCTCTCTCTCTCTCTCTCTCTCTCACACACACACACACACACACACACACACCTATACTTAGTTGGATATCAATTAAAAATGTTTGAAGATACATGAGTTTTCATAAAATAATAAACCAGTTGCATGGATTGAAGTACTTCCTGTTTGGAATAAATGATCCATTTCTGAGAATGTGGTCAACCTAAGGAATTTATCTCCAGTTCACAGCAATAGCCATGGGGAGGGAAAGTAAGAGCCCCCCCGCCCCGTACCTTATATTATACAAATAAATCTTTATTGTGTAGATAATCAGCCAGTAATCCAGTTTCAAAGTCAGTATAATCATTTTTTCATTGTGGCAAATAACAAACTCTAAAAAATCAAACTGTATTTGTGAATGATAATTTACCCTTAATTATGTGATAGTTCATTTCTGAGAAAGTGTGTTTTACTTTATCTCACTGTGGGGAACCATTAATATTCATGTGGCTCACCCATCTCAAGTTCTTTATTTCAGGCAATTGGCTCTGAGGAAGCAGTGGTTACAGGAGAGCAGAGAGAATGCTAGGCTTAAATAAATACTTCAGAGTTTCCGTGAAGGAAAATAGGACCCATGACTTAGGAACCTTGTTGGCATTCTCTACCCCACCCCCCACATACTCTTTTTCATTAAATGAAGGAGAAGCTTAGGATAGTCACACTCCACTGTGGTGACCCATTTTCCAATAACCAGTGAACCACTGAATGCAACTCTTTGCAGTTGGCATTACGTGTACATATGGTGGAAACAATTCACCAAGAACAGAGGTTGGAGCAAGAATTTTGACCAATACAAAGAATGCTTTGAAATAGGTCATCTTGTATTTGCTTGTGTCTTAGTCCTTTCAGGCTGCTATAATAAAATACCATAGACCGAGTGGCTTATAAACAACCAAATTCTATTTCTCACAGTTCTGGAAGCACCTTCATCTTGGTGGATTTGGTGTCTGGTGAGGGCCTCGCTTCTTGGTTCGTAGATGGCCATCTTGTCACTGTACCCTCACATGGCAGAAGGGTAGAGAAAGCTCCCTAGGGTCTCTTTTATAAGGGCATTAATCCCATTCATGAAGGTAAAAGCCCACCTTCCCAAAGCCCCACCTTCTAAAACCATCACTTTGGGCATTAGGATTTAACAAACAAATTTTGGGGAGACATAAACATTCAGTCTGTAACATCTGGCCACATGCGAACCAACAGTGTTTTATAATCATCCCCAGACCTTACATTTTGAGTTTCTTCAAGTCAGGAACCAAGAGATTATTAATATGATTAACATTTAGATTTTATTAGACCTATTAGATTTTTCCCAGTTCTGCAGATGAAGACAAAAGGCTGGCGTTGAATGACGGGCAGCATGATAGCCATAGGGTGCACCTGGTATTTGATTGCTGTGATGTTGTTTGGGATAGGAATGATAGGTACTACTATTTCTTCCCTCAGCCCTTCTCAATCCATCAAGCCCAACTTGTGAAAATTTAAACACACACCACTTATGAAAGTTGAAACACACACCCCCGTACACACATACACACACACACACACACACACACACACACACACACACACGCATACATGCCTCGGATTGTCCTGAATTTTGCTCACAAGCTTTCCAGCCCTGGCATTGGGCTTTCACCAGCCGTTGCCTTTTCTGGGAATGTCATCTCACCTCTATCCTGCTGTTTTGCTCTCAGTGACTCAAACTAAATTGGCAGTAGACTTTCTGAAGTTTTCTGTAAAAACATTTTTTTGGGTGGTTTTAGAATTTCCTAATTAGAGTTCGGGAATTGGATGGGAGCTATCATTTTAAATCATTTGGTGCTTTTCCTCTAGGGAAGACTTGGAAGAATATATACTTATTTCAGGATGAAGGGGGAAAAAAAGCCAGTCTAAGTTGAGTCATATAAATGAGAGGGTGCAGGAGAGAGGAGGTACTGACTGCCATCAGTATTACTCAGATGTCAGTGGTTTTATGACATGTTATTTAATGTTTACCACTGACTGTTGGATAGAGGCTATCATGCTGATTACACAGGCAGCTAACTTTTTTTTTTTTTTTTTTTGCTTAGGCTCCCTAGCTTGGGTTTGGTAAGATAGGACTGCTTCTAGAATTGCAGGCAAAGATAAATGCCAGAGGTCATGATAATTCCATGTTCTCTAGTTCAGCTATTAAACCAATGAATAGATTGACTCAAGTACTCAAACATTTAACTGTGTAATGCTCAGATACAGAATGAGTGACACACTCTGAAGGCAGGCACTTGTTTACCAAAAATGGCCCGGAAACACTAGAATACTCCTTCTAAACAAAGCTAACAACAATAAAAAACAAAATCCGATATCAGTAGAGGAGAATAGCTCTGAGACTCACTTACAATGTGTTCCAAAGCCAGCAACTTAATTGCAATTTCCTAAACACAATCTCATTTATGTTTTTTATACTTCAGAAATGAGGTTTATTTTTATCTAGATTTTAGACTATGTTTCTCAAAGTTTTAGGATGGAAACACAATATAGACATCATGTGTTTGTGTCAAAGGATAAAGGATTCATGAAACATTACTCACTATACTACTTGGAAATTCTTTTTTGTTGTTAGTTTTAGTCTGTTATTTTCTGTATTATTTTTATTTTTAAAATGTTTGCTAGGACCCATCAGGATGATTTAGTGATTATTAATGGTGTGATTTTTGAAAACCTTTTTATTACAAGGTCAAGGACAAAGTTAGATTTCCTCACCTTTGTTATCCTAATATCTAGAACAATGCTCAATAAATACTTGTTTCATGAAAAATGAATACCCACTACAACAGTAAATCAGTGACCCAAGGGCAATGTTGAGGGGTGAATATGAACAAAGATCAAAAGAAAAAAGAGAAATAAAAAAAGAAAGTTAGATAGACAGACTGGGGAGAGAGCAGAAGAAAGATATCTTAACCTCCACCTGCTTGCAACTGTTTTCTGGCTGTGACAGTGGGTGACATAGGGGTTCTAGGTTGCCCACTCTTTCCACTGTGATCACAGTTTATTTACAGTACTAGTTACTGTGTGACCATTTCTTTTTAATCTCCATTCCTCCAGTTATCTATTGTTGCATCAAAGAAACACCCCAAACTTAGAAACATAAAACAAAAACCCATTCTCAGTGGAAACGATTAGTTATACTCATTGATGCTCTGGGTCAGGGATTTGGATGCGGCAAAGCAAGGATGATGCCTTGCCATTGCTTGATGATGTCTGGAGTCTCGTTTGGAAAGACATAAATATCTGGGGGATGGAATCATTTAGAAGCTTCATCACTGGTATGTCTAGCCTCTGGACTGGGATGACTCAAAGGCTCAGCTCAGCTGGGACTGTAAACTGGAGTGTCTACATGTGGCCTTTGCATGTGGCTTGGGCTTCCTCATAGCATGTGTCAGTGTTCCGGGAAGCTCCCTGAGAGGGTACTTCCTAAGAGCCAGTGTTTCAAGAGAGCCAAGCAGAGGCTGCATGGCTCTTTGTGACCAAGCCTCATAAGTTCTCCGGAATCTTCTGCTATATTTGATTGCTTGAAGCTGAATAAGCCTGCCCAGATTCAAGGAGAGTGGGCAGGAGACCTTCCTCTCTATGGAAAGAGTGGCAAATAACTTTGGGGCTTTTTAATTAAACCACTGCATGCAACATCTTTTTACCTTTCTCTTTCAGCGAAGAGCTGTCAGATAAGTTTACTACCTCCCAGAAGTTATTCAGAGATTAAACTCTGCCTTTTCACTGTTGCTAGATTTCAACGCCTTAAGCTAAGAGGAAGAAGAAAACATAAAGTAAGAAAAGTAGAAGAAATTTTACATTATTAAAACATAGAGCAGCAATGAGACGATTTTCTACATTGGTGAAAGATATAGGAGGAGGAAAGATCTATTGCTTCTCTTTCTTGAGGGGGGGGGAGAGGGGAATAGTGATTGTGTAAACTGAGGAAGTGTTCACAGGTATTTAGAGGGACTCCATTAGGCACATTGATATTTATACCTTCTTCTTTTGAGTACAATTTTGGGGGATAGATTCACTTCCTCTACCATACATGAAGTTTAAAGTTAAAAAATAAAAACGCTTTGTTACATCAGCTGGTTTTGTAAATTAGTAACTACTCTTCATTTTTCAAAGGTAGTCTTGAACTTGGTGCTGTAGCTAAAGAGAAAGATCTGAAAGAGACCTGGTGGATTAGTAGCAGTCCTATCAAGTCTCAAACTGGTGCAGGTTAAGTTAACCTTGGCGATCAAGCACGCTCTTCATTTCTCACTCCTATGAGGAAAAAAAATAATAAAAACCAAAAAATAGCTTTAAAAATGATTCATTTTGTGATCTTATTTAAGATTTTCCATTTTATTAAGAGATGAATAGGAAGGGATAGCTTCCTCTTGCGTTACGGTTGTTTAAAATGTATTTCTTCTTTTTTGCCATTCTTTCTCTGCTCCCTAATGTTTATTTTTTTTTTCTCCTGTGACCCTGTTTCTTTCCACTGATTTTTTCCTTTCTGTCTGTGACTTCATTTTTCTTTCCCTCCATCTTTCCATAGTAACATCTTTAGGTTATTAGCCATATTTTATTTTATTTTATTTTTTTTAAAAGATTTTATTTATTTGAGAGCAAGTGAGAGAGAGAGAGAGCACATGAGGTGGGGGGAGGAGCAGAGGGAAAAGGAGAAGCAGACTCCCATCTGAGCAGGGAGCTGAATGTGGGACTCAATCCCAGGACCCTGGGATCATGACCTGAGCTGAAGGGAGACGCTGAATCGACTGAGCCACCCAGGCACTCCTGTTAGCCATCTTTAAAAAAAATGTCTCTTCCTGATCTCTGTTCATCTACTTTTTTTTCTCTTCCTCTGTGTTCAGATGTCCTCTCTCTTGCAACTTCAGACTTGCATGCCCTGTAGTTAGGTTTAGATTTTTAGATATAAAAAAAATAACAAGGTGCCGCTTTGCTAATTTAATACAACTTATATAAAATAGTCCTTTTCCATTATTTGCTGCTTCTCAGCAAACCAATATGAAGTATCAAATTTCATTTAAAAAAATTTACGTGGAGTAAGCACTTTTGAGACATATTAGAAGAAGAGTAAAAATTGTTTAAATGATCACAGTCCTGTTATGCAGTGAAAACTGACATTTTAGTGTACATACTTCAAACATAATTTGAATTTGGGTGTGTATTTGTTTTTGTAAAATGAGATCATATCTTACACATTCTTTCATAACTTGCATTTTAACATAATACATAGTGGACATCTTAACATGTTGTTAGTGTATATATTCTGTCCGTTTCATTGTGTAATGACAATTAAAATGCTTAATGCCGGCAAGACAGTATGCAAGGCGCCTAGCCCATGGTCATCCCTCAGTGAGTCATATTTCCTGCTTATTTGTCAAACTTCCTTCATGGCTGAAAGTATTCAACTCAATTTTAAAATCAGTTCTTTTTGTTTGGACTTCTTACTTGCCTTTTTTCCTCTTCCTTTCCCTCTCTTTTTATTTTTTAAAACAATGCTAACATGTCTGTTCTTGAAACTGAGTCTTTTTGTAATTATTTCACTGTTTCCTTACAAAATTAAAGTTTAACGATGAATCAAAGAAACTGGGGCATCCTGCTTATGCAGTCCATTTATTAAGGACCCCAGGCGCTTTAATGGGTGATTTCATTTAAGCATTCAGGGCTCACAGAGGTCTTAGGGGCTTTGGGGCTTTACGTTACACAGCTTCTGAGTATCAGTTTTGGTATTGAAACCAAGATCTTCTATATTATTGTGAAGAAAGTTCCATTTCAAGGGTTTTCAGAGATGGTTCAGGAATTGCAGATGTATTTGATTTATATAGCCTTTTAAAATATTATTTTGAGCATTTTAAGCATGAGTAAAAGAATCAACATAAACTGTAATAATAGCTTCATCATTTTTAACTTAAGGTGCCGGGGTAAATTGACTTTAAACAGACCTCACTAGGAAGCATTTCACTTCCTCTATACCTGTGCATATATTTAAACTTCTTATAAACGTGTCTTTGACTGGGAAGGTTGTACTGTTGTACTTTAAATCAGGCATGAATCCATCCATTCAGGCAAAGTCATGAAGCAAGTGCAGTGCTGCTGCACCTGGGAGCTTGCTCACAGAAGGTCATGGTGGGTCAGGAGTAGGGCCTGTGTCCAGTAACAGGTGAAAATTCAATCTTATTCCATGCCTTTCTGTGAGTTTTGAATATTTTTTGTCTGACTTTGAATATTTATTAGGAATAAATGAGAGTTGAGATTAGATGTGAGGTATATAGATTTGAAAGAAAAAGTGTCACATTGTACCTTCTCCAAGCATCTGGAGAGACTCCTGAGATTTCAAGGTAAAACTCCCATGAAGAGTTACCACTGACAGGTAGATACTTGTGTGTGGTTGGCAGAATCTAAGGTGGCTCCCAAGATACCCACCACTTAGTGTTGCATGCCCAGCATAACTCTGTCTCTTTTGAGCACAGTCTGGACCTGGGAATATGATGGGATGTCACTCTTGTGATTCTGTTACACCGTACGTTACAAGGGATTTGCAGATGTAGTTAAAGTCCTTAATCATTTGACTTTGGCTTCATCAAAAGGGCAATTATCCTTGTGCACCTGACCTAATCAGATGGGCCCTTCAATAGAAGCTAAAGCATTACAAAGACGCTCTCCTGTTGGCCTTGAGAAGGAGCAGATTGTCATGTTGTGAAGTCTCCAGGAGAAGGATGTGAGAGCAAACTCTGGTTGCTGAGCATGGTTCACGGTCAACAGCTAGCTAAAAAATGGGGGGAAGAGGGATCTTAAGTCATACAACCATAAGGAAACAAATTGGCCAACAACTAGAATGAACTTGGAAGAGGCCTTTGAGTTGCAAATTAGGATTCAGCCAGTCAACACCTAGATTTCAGCCCAGTAAGACCCCAAGTAAAGGACCCAGCTAAGATGTACTTGATTCCCACCCCACAGAAACTGTGACATCATACATTTGTGTTGCTTTACGCTCCTGAGGGTGTGGTAGTTTGTTATGCAGCAGTCGAAAACTAGTCCACTGTGGGAGTGTATCCGGATTGTCTCCACATTGAATAAGATAACAAAACACAAAATAAGTTGAATGTGGGACCTTGTTATATTATTGTGATAACATCCACAATACCAGATATTGAATTTTTACGTTAATAAAAAAGCCTCCTTGTTCCTATTGATTACCTTAATAAAATACACATTTATAAACCTAAGCTCATAAAACATGTTAATATTAATACACTACCTCTTTGTCTATTTTAGCTTCCGAGGCATCATCTGAGGGATTTTTTCCCCCCTTTCTAGAACAAAAGGATTTCATTATTTGAAAACCACTGGCTTGACTAATAGGCACTTTTTAAAAAGACTGCATTTTGGTTGTTTTAAGAATGTGACTGTTGGCAGAGAAAAGAAGAGCAGGATTTTGCAAGGCTAATTTATAGTCAGCACATTGTTTTTAAATATATGTTTATCCTTAATTATTCCCTCATTACAAAGTAATGCATAGATGTGAGAAATGCAGCCACTACTTTTGATTCAGACAGATGAGTTTTGCTCTACTGATACTGTTGTTTAGCAGAATTCATTTAAATGATAATTTAAAACTTTATAATCATGCAGTGTTTCAAACATACCAAAAAAGCACAGGAAATGATGTAACTGACACCCATACACCCAACCATCTAGATGTTAATAGATATTAATAACTTGCCTATTGCTTCAGATTATCTTTGAAAAAAAAAAAGTGTTGGTCTGGCTAAAGCCTTACTCTGTCATTTTTCCTGTTTCTCTTTCTATTCCTCCCTCACTGGAGGTAAATACTCACCTGAAATTGATGTACATTATTTTCATGCATGTTTTATAGGTTTTCTACCTATTTATGTTTTCATGAATAATATAGAGAATTGTTTAGCATTTTAAAATTTGAGTTATTGTTATCATACTGTAGGTAACATTTTGCTATTTAAGGTTTTCAAAGTTATATTTTTAAGAAGATTTATGTATAATATCCCATGGCATGAATAAAACCCAGTTGGTAAGCTGTTGTTTCCCCAGTGTGGTTATCACAAATAATACTGTAGTGAATATCCTTGTACACGTATTCATGCGACCTCATTTCAAGGTTTCCCCAGAAAAGAATGTAGAAAGCCCTTGGGTTGGGGCGCCTGGGTGGCACAGTCGTTAAGTGTCTGCCTTTGGCTCAGGGTGTGATCCCGGCGTTCTGGGATCGAGCCCCGCATCAGGCTCCTCCACTGGGCGCCTGCTTCTCCCTCTTGTGTTCCCTCTCTCGCTGGCTGTCTCTCTGTCAAATAAATAAATAAAATCTTAAAAAAAAAAAAAAAGAAAGAAAGCCCTTGGGTTGGAGGGTGTGTCCATCCTTAGCCTTCCCAGGAATTGCCCAACTGCTTTCAATCATCCTACTGCCACCCATAATGTAGAGTTCCTATTTCCTTCGTCCTAACCAGTGCTTGCTGTCCCAGTCTTGCCTGATGTTAGCCACGCGGATGGGGGTGCCATGCGGCTTCTTGTGGCTTCTTGTTAATATTTCCCTAACTGCCGAAAGCTGAACATATTTCCTATGTTATTATCTCTTCAGACCTTACCATTTTCAAACTGCCTGTCCGGTCTCTGTCCAGCAGTGGGAGGGGAGTCTTCTGTTGTTGATGGATCGGTGCTCTTCATAGGATGTGGACACAAGTTGTTTTTTATATATCTCCACTTAGTCCATAGCTGTTTGTTAACTTTTCTATGGTGTCTATTGTCAAAAAGAAGTTTAAAAATCATTTTAATACAATCACATTGATCGTTTTTTCCCTTAATTGCTTGGGTTTCCCAAGTCTTGTTTAAAAGCACTTTCTCTAGCCATCTGTCAGAAACATAGTCTCTTGTGTTTTCTTTTGAAAGCTAGAAAATCTTGATTTTTATTTAAGTAGTGTGTGTGTGTGTGTGTGTGTGGATTAGGTAGGCATCTAATTTTATCTTTTTTGTCCTAGCACCATTTATTGACAATTTGTTGCCTGTCTTCCCACCTCTGCCAGGAGTCAAGTTTTCTCAAATAAAGGCATCTCTGTGGCTCTGTTTTGTTCCTTACCATACAACTTCGTCATTTACAAGTTGGTCACAAAACTGGATACCTAGTAGGATGAACCTGTCTTCTTTTTCTTCATCAAAACCATCCTGCCTAGTCCATACTGTGCCATTTATATGTATTTTAGCATCAGCTTTCAAATCCTGTTAGGATTTTAATTAACATTGAACTAATTTATGGATTAATTTTGGGGAAAAATTGCTTTCTTTCAGATATTTTTTTCCTTAAGATTTTATTTATTTGACAGAGAGGGACAGCCAGTGAGAGAGGGAACACAAGCAGGGGGAGTAGGAGAGGAAGAAGCAGGCTCCCAGAGGAGGAGCTTGATGCAGGACTCAATCCCAGCATGCTGGGATCATGCCCTGAGCCGAAGGCAGACGCTTAATGACTGATCCACCCAGGCATCCCTCTTTAGGATATTTTTCTATCTCATCCATGAATACAATATATCTTCATTTTTTAGAATGTTTTTTCACCTTTTTCAATTACTGTCTTATAATTTCTTCCTTTAATTACATTTAGTAAATATTTTAGTGTACATTTAGCAAAATATGCCTAGGCACCTCATAATTTTGTATCCATCATAAATTATATCTGTTTTTAAGTGTTTCCATTGTTTATAGCTTTTTATGTATTATTTATTGATCATTTGCTGTTTATAAGTTATTCTGTTGAGCTTAATTAATTTCTGCAAACACTTCAAAACCACTGAGATGTATTTACAAGTCAGTGTATTTCCTGTTTTTTTTTTTAAGATTAACAAAATTAAGTATCAGAGAGATTAAGTAACATTGAATATGATTGCATATGACTAATTGTACAGCCTGGATTTTAACTCAGTTTTATTTAAATCTTTACCTTTTGCTAAAAGCCATGTTTTAAATGGCTTTTTAAATCAACCAGTGTTTCTCTGATGTATGTCATCTTGTTTCACAAGATCTTTTTATAGTGAAAAACCCAAAACCTCATTATAGAGTCTCTATGTGAAAAAAGGCATTTAATTCACCAAGTAGTTGTCCCTTCATACCAATTAGTTAATTCATCTGGATTAGACACATTTATGACAGAGAATAAGTCTATAAACGAAATGCTTTCTTTGGCAGTTATTTTTGGATCAACTCTTAAGGAAAACACCCTTCCTAATTGAATTGGCACGATCTTGTTTTTGCTGACGACGTCACTGGTGCTTTCCACGAAGGTAGAGTGAGTTCCCCCACCCACCCTGACAAGACAGACAGCTTCTGGAGACAAGGCCTGGATGTCTGAATGCGGTGTGGGTGCTCCAGTGAAAAAGGCAGAGGAAAGCTAAAATGCAGATGAGTTTTTAATACTATTTAAAGGTTTGACTGTTTACTTACCTCCTCTTACATCTATTATCCCTACTAGCTCCTCTAGAAGACTCAATTTAAACTCTGATTTCACTCCTGGTGCAAGGAGGGAGAGGAGAGGATGGCATGAAGGCAACTCATGTGGATTCAGACCAAAGCCCACTCTTTCTTCGGTGTGCACTGCTGGCTACTTCCCCTCCCACGCCCAGTCTGCAGCCTGCTTTCCTAGGGCAGCCCTTCCACCTCTTTTCATCACAGGGCTCTTCTCTTAGCGCAGGAGCAGGCGAATCTCTGGGAGTGGTTCTGGACAGTCTCCTGAGCCGCAGAGCTCAGTTGTTGCAGAGCTCGGGGGCTGTTTGTGACTTCGCTCCTGGGCCCGGGAGGCCTGAGGCTGTAGCTCAGGTGAACACTGTGGTGGAATAGAGCCCATTTCCATCCAGGACACCCTTGTGGACGCAGGGATTGATATTGGAGCATGAGCAAATATATCTCAATTCTCTCTTTTTTAAAAATAAAGATTTGAGAGAGAGAGAACATGGGGGGCAGAGGGAGAGAGAGAGAGAGTGTGGAGCCCTGTGTGGGGTTCGTTCTCTCCCTGTGTGGGAGCCCTGAGATCCTAACCTGAGCCAAAACCAAGAGTCAGATGCTTAACTGGCTGTGCCACTGAGGCACCCCTCAATTCTCTCCTTTAAAAAAATGCTAAACGAGGGGCACCTGGGTGATGCACTTGGTTAAGCATTCTACCATTAGTTTCAGCTCAGGTTGTGATCTCAGAGTCATGATATCGAGCCCCGTGTCAGGCTTTGCACTCAGCACGGAGTCTGTTTGAGTTTTTCTCTCCATCTCCTTCTGCTCCTCTCCACTGTGCACTCTCTCTCTTTCCCTCTCTCAAATAAATAAATAAATCTTTAAAAAAATGCTTATGCTTAATGATGCATGTGCCTCATAGTAGGCATGAAAAAATATCCACTTGTTGACAGAAGGTTGTAGAATAGGGAAGGGAAGGAAAGATGGTTTGAGATTTATTTGCATTTTGGGAGGAAGAAAGGGACTGTATTTCTGTCTTTGAAGACATAAGTGGCTTTAGTTTACAGATATATTCTGGCTCTCCTTATTATGATTAAAATACCCATTCCATTCATTTAAAAAGTATTTCTTGAACACATTTCACCCACCAGGCACTGATTTAGGCACTAAGGATGACAAAACGTGAAGATGCCCACTCTTCTCTTGCATATGTTCTCGTGTGTGTGGACACAGACAGGAAATTTTTAAAAAATGAGCAAGGCATTTATTTTCAGATTGGGGTAAGTGGTATGAAGGAAGTAAGTGACGTCTTGTGATAAAGCTCTGGGGGTAGAGTGTGGTAGGGGTTGCTATTGAGGTTTAGGCTGCTAGGCCAGCCCTAGGATACAGGCTCAAGAATGGCTCAGAAGTATGACATGGCTTGGTTCAAGTTAACAAATAACCAGATAAAAATGAAATAAAGCTACAAGAGTGTGGACGTGGTTTTCAGCAGCAGGACCTTAGGACCCTTGTTTTTCTAACATTGTGAGCCCCAAGAATAAAACTTATACCTCCTCTCTAAGCAGTGATTCTCCTGTAAGGATTTGTGCTATCCAAGGTTAATGTTTGGGTTCTGAGTCTTCATAATGGTGTAGTGCCAGCTCTAGGGCAATCCGTATCTCTCTGCGAGGCCCTGGATGTCCATCTGTGAGCTTTGGCCAGGGTTGCCATGAGGCATCAGGAATGTCTCCCTAATAAGACTTTTAAGCCAAGATTTGAGGATAATAAGGAGGCAGAACATAACATTTCAGGGAAGGAACAGCCAGGATGAAAGTCTGAAAACATGAAGAACTTGCTGTGATAGGGAACACAAGGGAACAGGATAGTGAGCTGAGGGGTGGGAAGTGGATCCAATGTGATTGGGAAGGTTGGCTGGGGCCACATCAAGCTGAGTCTTGTGAAGCATAGTAAGTATTTGGATTTTCTTCTAAGTGCAGTGGAAAACCATGATTTTCACCTGGGGTCCATGAACTTATCTAGGAGAAAAGTTACAGCTCTGTGAGAATGTGCAATTTTGCATTACTTCAATCGTGAGTGTAGGCAGGAAGCCATAGTAGTATAAGCAGTAACTGTGCCAATGTTACCAGAAAAAATCATAGTATTTCCATTTATTACTGTTATTACAGATACCTCAACATGTCATTTATCATCATTACACTTAATTAGAAATTATGGTAGTTACTAGACCTTATAATATATCTTGTTGTTTCATTCATTAATACAGGAGTCAACAAACTAGCCTGTGGGCTGAATCCAGGCTGCCACCTGATTTTGTAAAGAAAATTTATTGGAACACAGCCAATGGCCATTTATGTATGTGTCATTGTTGCAGACCTTCTGGCCTGCAATGCTTAAAGTATGTACTATCTGGCTCTTTCTGGAGAAAGCTGCTGATAACTGCATTGATAAAGCAGAATGGATGTTACTATGATACAATTTAAAAAGTATGTGTGTAACTATTGTTTTTTTTTTTTTTTTGCAAGCTTATGCATTTTATTTATGTAGTTAAAGACATTATTCAGAGAAGCCATCCCATAGGCTTCACCAGATGGCCAAAACCTCCACGATCATGGGGAAAAACAGAAAAGGCGAAGAATCCCTGCACTGCAGTGTCCTAAAACAGATGAACACAATGGCCTGATCCATGTTTCCTTTGCTTCGGATTCTCTTCCCCCTTCTTTGTCAGGCAAATTTTCCATATTTTCAGTGCCCCTTCTTTATGAATGATGTGTTGTGTGCATATTGTGTGTAAGACAGAGGCTTTATTAGCACTGTCTAATTTAATCCCCATGCCAGTACCATTTAGTTGAGGCAACTGTCTTTATGTGGCAGTGAGGCAGGCCCAGAGATGTTGTCCTGTGCATATGTCATTCATTTAACAAATTTCACTGAGCACCTGCTATGTGCCAGGTGCTGTGCCAAATGCACAGGTGACAAAGCTGTTAATGGCGAAGCCATGCTTTGAATCAGGTCCTTCCGCAGCCAGTGTGTAGGTGGGTCACACCACAGCAGGTTCCACTTGGGGTGCCATGTGACAGCATACTGTCCGCTTGAAGCCAGCCAGCAAGCTTGGTCACTTCTCCCTCCCTGGTGTCTCCAGTCCCCTTTGTTCCACAGCTCTGTGCTACAGAGGTGTATGTCTTGTTCTCTCTCTCTAGTCTGTTGTTTGCACTAGCTCTGCCTAGAATCAGCCATGAAGTCAACATTTTCCCAGCTGTCGCAGCATCCTTGGTGATCCCTGCCAGTGCCCTTGGAATGGCCCTTGAAAAGTGTGTGTTTTGCAAGTGTGCGCTTCTTTCCTGTAAGTGGAAAGAGAGAATCACTTCTCTTCTCCAGAGCGTTGTGGGTTTCTGGGGCCAGAGGCTTGAGCTTGCCAGCAACATTGTAAGCTAGGTTTAAACATCTGCATGGGACATTTGATTGGGGGGTAGATTAACATTGATGGCAGTGGAGAGGGGCTGGGGATCAAGTCTGTCTCAAATGGATGACAAAACAGGACTGCAGGGTAAGGACTGTTGCTGTGCTCACTCCAGCTTGCTGTGGTTCCTTCTGTCAAAACCAGGGAGGTTGCTCTCTCCCCCAGAAACGTAGATCATCTTCATTAGCTGGGTTGGGCAAATACCCACAATAACTGGTATTTTTCCTTCTTTCTTTCCTTTTTGCACCTGTTGTGAGTGAAAAGCATTGTTCTTGTAGTTATCTACATGGGCACCGGTATTTTTTTGGTGTATACACACGTTATATTCCATCAATTTGCACTCATACTACAATAGTATTTTGCAACCTCCATTTTTCACTGCACAATATAATGTGACATGTTCGTGTATTATTAAACATTCTTTTATACCAGCACTTCAGTGGCTGTATTATATATCATCGGCCTGCCTAACCATATTTACTTAAATTTTCTTTCATATTAGGGAAGCTTTGGGAGATTTTGTGTATCAGTCAGGGTCCCATCAGGGTGTAGAAACCATACCATTATTTGAACAGGAAAATTTTATTTTAAAAATTGGTAACTGGTAGGAGCTGGTTAACTGCCAGGAAAGGGGTAAAAGAGAACTCTGATGAGTCCAGAAGAAGCAGTTGTAGCAAATCAGCTGTGGCCTTTAGTCTGAGGAGTAGACAGTTTGAAAACTAAAGACCAAGAGAGGGAACTGCCCTTCTCCCCAAGGCTCTTCAAAGAGAGCCTGGCTGCCACAGGGACATCACCACCATGGTAAAGGATGCAGGCCTGTGTTGGACGATAGAAGTGAGTCTATTGCCGGCAGGTTGAGTAGGCAGAGCTGTAGGGGGAAGTAGGGCAGGAGGCCTGAGGGCTTAACATTAAATAATAATGGTGGATGGAAAGAGAACTGCCCTGTTCTCTGACCAGGCAAGATCATTTCAGTGCCCTCTACTTAACATTCTCCCAGATGGCAAAGGGGAAATGCCTGGGTTCAGCTCTAGTGTCCCTAAGTGGGGCCAAGGAAGCTGGGTTTTGAGATAAGAAACAATAAATAATTGGGATATTTGGATTTGCCGTTAGTGTTTTTCTCCATTATAACCAGTACTGCACTAGACATCCTTTGTAAGATGTCTGCATCTCTGATGTTTCTGTAGGACAAATCCTTAGATTTTAATTTTGAACATTTTTAAGGCTTTTGTTAAACATGACAGAAACACCCACCAAAAATTTGGCCATATTTACTCTTTCAAGTTATGTATGTGAGGAAAGGCATATATTTTTGTCATAGACCTTAAGGCTTACTAGCTTTTCAGATCTTGGGTTCTTGTATTAGCTTGTTACCTTGGAGACTAGAGATGCCCGAGGCCAGTTGTCCTGGGGCTGGAGACTGCAGGCTGACTCGGGAAGTGCCAAGCCCTCCAGTGATGGTGACGGAGGCAGCAGTGTGATGCAGGCATCCTTCATCACCTCAGCCAGCCTCCTCCATTTCACTGCAGCTAACAGATTCATTTCTCTGAAACATCCCCTTCATCATGATCAGTCATTTTGCTCAAAAGCCTGAAATGTTTCCTCTTTGTTTGTTGTGCTGAGAATGAAAGAGAAGAGAGAGAATTGACCTTTGGCGCTGGGCCCCTTGCCCCATTCTGTTGATGAGGAAACTGAAGCCGATTGACTTGCCCAGGGTCACATGGGAAGTTCGCTGGCTCAGGCCCAGGCTGGGCTTCCTTCCTTGTGACCCACTGCTCTCTTCGGACTCCCAGACCCCTATCGGTCCATCGTGTTGACACCCTTACTGTTCTCCCAGGGCAGTGCCTATACTGAGAGGCCTCATCCCCACTGGTGCTCACAAATATGCCCTCGTCGGTGCTGATGCCACTATCTGGGTTGCTAAAATTGTCCCCCTCAGCTTCTGTGCTCAAGGGAACTGCCTCCTTTCACTTCAAGGCTGAATCTAAGGCTCACCTCTAAATAATATCCTCCCATTACTTCTTCACAAATTGGACTCAGTCAGTTCTCATCCTAGGGTGTCAGAGGGACCTGGATATGGATTGGATTCAACCTCAAGCTTTGGTCTCTGGGCCTGGACACCAGGTGAAGATAGGTGTGTGCTCATTTGTGCCACGTGAACTTGGCCAATGAAGCAAGCAACTTCCCTGCCTTACTGAAAGGCTGCGTGGTTTTCAGCAACAGCGAACATCTAATAGTGCATGTTCCTTTAAGATAAGACAAAATGTTCTTCTCCAGAAAAACATATTGTTCTTCATCTCTGTCTTCTACAAGTGGTTGATTAAAATGCTAAGGGGGACAGGCATTCTCCCCATGTTCTTCCCTTGGGGCTCACTACATCCTTGTTGACTCCCTGGGCTCCTGCAAGCTGTCTATCCACTTCTTTCCACTCCTTTTACCTGGGTCTCATTACCGATGGAAAGAGAGCAAACTGGTTCCTGTGCAACAGGCCCTCCACCTCCATGGTCTGTGTTTACACACCACAAATAGGTAGTTAGTGGATATCTTTCTTAACGCCTGCCTTGTTCTTCCTTCTCTCCATTTTGGGAATTGTGTACAGGAAGCCTGGGTGCTGTGAAAAGTAAAGTGATGGAAGAAAAGCAACCGAGAATAGAATCTAGTTAGGTGCCGGGAAATAGAGTAGAAGAGAAATCAAACCCAAATCCTTCAATTAATGGGTAGAGATGACCTGCTCAAGTTGTCTTGGATGGTGGGGACATGGTCCCTGATGGTAAGCGAAACTGGGAAAGGCCAGAATGTTAATTACAGGAAATGTGCATTCAGAACAGGTTGCCACCCCTTCTTTCTTATCCCTCTTCCTCACGCACCGCCTCTCAGTCTTTTTTTCCTGGTTTCGGAGGTTCAGATTTTATTTTAGGGTATTTCTGACATCCCTCCTCGAATGTTAGACCGGTAGTCCTCTGTCTGGAGGCATCGCTCTGTAACCTAGCAACCAGTATATCATGCACTGTCCTCTGCTATTTCCTTCAGCCTGAAGATTTGAAGCTCACTCAAATGGACACACAAAGGACAAAAGGGATCAGGTTTACATGCAAAATCAGTATTTGTGATGATTGAGTAATGGATGTGAAGAACAGTGTTATTTAGTAGTAATACATCCAAGGTGAGGACCCTGTCACATCTGGAGAGAGAGAGAAAAGGAGAGAGACAAAGACAGAGAGGAGGAGAGCTGGAGCCAGCAAGACGACTCTGGAGCTGCCTGCCCTCCAGGAGTCTGGATTTGCAGGGCTGTAAGCACCCTCTCCCCCTCTGACCTTCTCTTTTCCTTGCTAAATAACAGGAACAGGGGTACCACTTGGATTTTTGACCAGGGAATAATTCTTAATTTGTCTGGCTGGAGAGAAAGTTGGCATACCGAGAAAAACAAATTTCAGAGGGAAAAATAGAGAACAGTGACATTTTTCAGCGGGATCTTATTATCCAACCCACACAGAAGCCGAGTCGCTGAGCTAGTTCTGTGAAGAAACACAAAGACATCCTATCGAGACAACTGTGAATGTCAGGGGGCTAGTCCAGTCTGGAACTGCTGGGCGTGAGTCACTACGACAGCGGGGCTTTAGCTGGCTTTCACTTGGTCACTTCTTCTCATACACTGTGTGCAGTTGGGACATTTCCCTACACAAATGTTCTTGCTGCTGCTTTTCTCCTCTTCATTTTTGAGGAGCTGGCATTAGTCTTGTTTGCCTCAGACTTATTTCCTTGGAATTCAGAATACTTATTCTAAATGTGCTCCGTAGTCTTATGAATGAGGCTGGGATGATTCTAAACTTTGTTGTGCATCCGAGTTATTTGGGATCATAGTGGAAATGCAGCATCCCAGGCCCCTGAGTCAGTGGCTCTGGGTGGAGTGAGAGCCCCAGCAACCAGCATTTTCATGTGCACCTGTGATGATCCTAAAGCAGATGAACTGAAGGTCGTGCAAAAAATGTAAGATTGCAGACTGTTTTCTCAGAGAGGGGCGGGGGCAGTTTCTTGGCCTGCGAATTGATGAATGCATTCTTCATTTTTGCAGAATACCCCTTTCCATCGGGGGGAAGGAGTTGGCCCATTCTTTTCTTTTCTTCCCCACATGTTCTTATATGTCATTTAGTGGTGGTGGTCCTTACCTAGCTCAGGAAAGTGACCCTAAGCTGGTTGAACACTTGCTGGATTGGCCCTGTTTACAGCTGCTCCCCAGGGGTCACCAGTACAACCTGTTGATGAGACAAAGCTGGCCAGTGCATTGCTCACTGCAGTAAGGGAAAACACCGCCAGACAAAGCTTTGGCAGTGTCTCGGCAGGTGGAGGTCAGGTATTGGCCAGGGTTCAACTAGAGATGCAAAACCAGTTGGAGATATGTGCTAAGAGGTTGATTGCAAGGAATTGGCTTGTGTGATTGTGGAGGCTGCCTGGGCAAATCTGAAATCCGTAGGGCAGAACTTCAGGAAATGTAGGCTGGAACTCTGGGG
The DNA here is from genome assembly GCF_023065955.2 of Ursus arctos. Lineage (NCBI taxonomy): Eukaryota > Metazoa > Chordata > Mammalia > Carnivora > Ursidae > Ursus > Ursus arctos. The sequence goes on along the minus strand of NW_026622985.1, from coordinate 63,161,699 downwards.
TAAAGGCTGAATCTGCTGTCCCCTGGTAGAATTTAAGGCTTTTCAATCTATGGAATCAGGCCCAGCCAGCTTACCTGGGGTAATCTCCCTTACTTAAAGTTAACTGATCATCAACTTTAATCACACCTGCAAATAACTATACAGTAACACCTAGATGAATATTTGGTTGAATAATTGGGGATGGTAGCCTAGTCAAATTGGTGTATCAGAAGACTATCATAGAAAGTAACATCAGAGTTTATTGAGAATTGGAAGTTTGATTTAGGTTGGTCTTTCAAAGCATGTATGGATCATGGTACACCAGTCCAGGATTCATGTTAACAGCAGAGAATTTCTAATTGAGAGATTCAGAGAATCTTTGGATGAAAAATTGATGTTTTGCACTGAAGAGTTCTTATAAGAAAATTCCTGTACTCCTTTCTAATGAAGGAAGACATACCACTTTTGTTCCCAAAGCATGAGCCTTGTGATTCTCTTCCTTACTTACGGGTAGAAGTGTTAAGCACAATTATGTCTGCCTCAGAGAGAGGATACATTCATGGACAGCAAATCAGAGCTGGAATTTCACGCCACATACACCTGCCCCTCCCTCCTTAAGTGGCTAAAGACCAGTCTACCTCATAAGTGTCATATCTTTCCATTCTTTGTGCATCTTAGGCTCGTAAGTGACCACACAGGACTATTCTCTGTTCTATGAGGATGTCTTGTCCTTTGCACTGTGCTGTTTCTTCTTTCCTGGGAAACCCTTGCTTATAGATTAAAAGGCCCTTTTGAACTTCACCTCCACTAAAGGCCTCCACTGAGTATCCTCTTCCTCTCCTTGTCACACATATGTGCTTGTACAGTGCTGGTCACCCACTGTAGAGGCCATGGCTTTTTCATGGTGCAGATATAACACCTCAGTCTTCCACTTTATTCAATTTCCAGAAGACAGCAGTTAAGTCTTATTTAACTTTGTATAGCATCTCATGTTTGGCCAGGTGAGTAATAGGTTTAGACTTTTATTCAACAAATATTTATTGAGCTCTATCCATGTGCCAGGCCACAGGTATTCTCTGTTTTAGGAAGAGTGACACAGCATCGACTCACGGAGGTGACATTCTGGGGATGGAGGGAGACACGCGCGGGTGCACACACACACATACACACACGTACAGCGCTTACTAAATGCTTGGAGGACTACATCAAGGAATGCCTCTCCAAAATTGAGGTAGAGGCCCAAGAATGATAAAGCAGCGAGTGCCGGCCTCCCAGCCTTTGGGTGAAACACACTGTGGGGCACAACTCCTTTGCCATGTTGGTGTGTTGATAGAAAATGCATACATTTGCGAATATTTGTTACTCTGCTCGATACAGGCTACTGAATTTAGGGTCTTAGACTTAGGATAACTTAGATTATACTATTATTTTTATTATAGAGAAGCTAGCTAAAAACAAAGATGTGCAGCAATGTACTTTTTGGGTGGTATTTTTCTACCTAATAATAAACAGCCAACTTTATTTTTTTTTGAGTGTTTGCCACGTGCCAGGCATTGTTCTGAACACTGTAAATGGATAATTTCAGTTGTATCATGTGATTTCAGCACAACCTCAGGAGACAGGTACTGTCCCCATTGTGTAACTGAAGGAGCTAACACAAGGGACAGCTGTGTCACTTGTACTGGATTCCCCGGGTAAGAAGTAAAATGCGGGTCACATCCAGACTGTCTTGCCTGGAGACCCCGCTCTGACCTGAGGCTCCACTTGGCGTGGACGGAATTTATGGCATCAGGGCAACCACCAGCCTTTTCCTTTGCTGCCCAAGTTAACATCCTTCGGAGGGTGGAAGGCGGCATCAGTCAGGGGGAGAAGAGTGTCATGTGACTGATTCTCCTGGTTGAACACAGCCCCCGAAGGGCCTGGTCGATGCTGTCTTTCCCTTTGGGGCTCATCCACCTTTCTTCTGGGACTTTAACATTTTTCATGCATATTTCATAGTTCTTCTACGTATCTGCTTTTATTCCAAAATGCAAAACACTGTTTTAAGAACAACTCTTTTAGGAAAGAGAGAAGGCGAACGAACTGCTGCCCGAGGAGACACAGGCAGAGGGATGGGAGCGGCTCTCTGTCTGACAGTGGCAATCACTCTCGGTTTGAGCTGGTTCGAGGCCAGGCTTGGCACCTGTGTCACCTGCAGTTCTTACTGTTCTCTAAGCAGCTACTTGTTCTCCCCGCTTTAGGGAAGAGCAGACTCACATCAGAGTGGTTAAGTAGCTTGCACAGAGCACACACATCCGGTGGATGAGGAATTTGAACCCAGCTCTGCCCATCACTGGTTATCATACTGCTTTTGTTTTCAACAAACAATCCTCAAGACCCTTTCTTCAAAGAACTTGTCCCTTGATCCCAGAAAGTTAGGAGCCAATGTTGCAGGAGTCAACATGGGGGCCAGCTGCTTGATTTTACCCCAGTTATGCCCCCACCCAGTGTCCTATCTGTGACCTCACAGGGAGCCTCTGAGACTCCATGCTTAACTTCTTTGCTCTCATGGATATTGACCAGTTGATGAGGATAATGTCCCTCTGAGGATAAAGGCAAGAGCTTGGTCTTCTTCCAAACGGATAGGGTACAGCCTCTGGTGTCGGATCTCCCCCTCCCTCCAGGATGGGTTTACATCTGCCTTCCCCCTCCATGATGTTGGGCAAGTGTCTTTTCTTTAAAATGGGCATGGAGTTGGGGGTACCTGGCTGGCTCAGTCGGTAGAGCATGTAACTCTTGATTTCAGGCCTGTGAGTTTGAGTCCCACGTTGGGTGTAGGGAATCCTTTAAAAAAATCTTTTAAAAAACGGGCATAGGATTATTATGATAGTTAAATAAGCATGACAGCAAAACCCAACAATACTTCAGCTCAGGGCCTTCCAATAAATGTTTATTGCTATTATTAGGAATCCCTTACCCCCACTCCAGATTTCCATGAGGAGACATTATCCTAAATCCTCCTGGCCGCTTTGTATCAGCAGGGCCTCTTTTTCTTCTTGACTGGCTTTTTGGGAAGAATAAACTGGGCCCCTTTTTCCTCTGGGAAGGAAACTGCCTTAGGTCCTACCTCAACAGGTCTGCCAACCTGAGGGCCCAGTTAGCTGTCTGCTGGTTCTCACTCTGAGCCTTGTTCTCCGTAAAAATTAATAAAGGGGCTATTTTAGGTTTTTCATCTTCTGACTCTGTTCTTTCTCAGTTCATTTAGAGCCTGGGCAGGAAAGAGGTATGCTATGTATTCCACTTCCTTAATATGAGTCTTTGCTGTCTTCCTCTCCCATTCTCATAGAGTCACAGAATTTTAGGGTTAAAAGATTTTTTAAATGACTGAAATTAATTTCACCAGTCCTGCCCACTGGTGGTCGTTCAGCCCTTGCTGGACCCTTCCAGTAATGAGGAGCTTGCTTTCTTAGGAGGCAGCCCTGGGTGTCTGGTTGGGGGTGGGGATGCTCTAGATTGGGCTGGAATTGCCCAAGGGGGTTTGGATCTGGCAGAGTGGGGCTTTCCGGCCATCCTGCGCTCGGTATAAAATGTTCAGATTAGGTTTTCTTTGGGAGACAGTACAGGCCTGAAGCCTGCTCCCTTTCAGGTAGTTATTTTAGAAAATTCATTTTCCAATGTGTAGTCAGAATTGGCTGAGGGAGAGAGTGAGTGTTCTATGTGCTCTTGGCATCTTATCCTGAGAAATTTCCCACTGCCTCAGTGTACCTGCTGAGCACATTCTAGCTTGTCGCTCGTCTTGAATGATGCAGGCGAATGAGCCTCATGGCACTTTATTAACTTCCTGGCCTCTGTGCTCCAGAGTGGGGCATGTGCTTGTGCGACTCCCATCAGGTCCCCTCCTGAAAGCTGAGTGTGGTGCGTACTCTGGTGGCAAGAAATAAAACTGCCGGTGAAATTCTACTTCAATGCCAGAGATGCTCAGTGACAGCTTCCGAACGCTCACCTCAAATTTACCTGCCCAGTGCAGGAGAACTGATTTGGGATCTGTTTATTTATGTTGTTTGTTCTTAACATTAGGGCGACACGCAGGGGGCACCGGGGCAGCTCAGTAGGTCAAGCGTCTGCCTTTGGCTCAGGTCATGATCCCAGGGTCCTGGGATCGAGCCCCACATCAGGCTGCCTGCTCAGTGTTTTTTTTAATGTTTTCATAGATTTGTGAAATCCTCACCACAATCAATTTTAGAACATCTGCAACACTTGGAAAAGAAACCCTGTAACCATTAACATTCATTCCCCTTAGCCCCTGGAAACCACTAATCTTTCTGTCTCAATGGATTTGCCTATTCTGGACATTTCATATAAATGGAATGATAACACATGTGGTCTTTGTGTCAGGATTCTTTCACTTAGTGTAATGTTTTCAAGGCTCATTCATGTTGTGGCACGTATCAATACTTCTTTTTATTGCCCAATAATATTCTCTTGAATGGGGATACCACATTTTGTTTATCCATTCATCAATTGATGGACATTTGGGCTGTTTACAACTTTTGGCTATTTTTTTTTAAAGATTTTATTTATTTATTTGACACAGAGAGAGACAGCCAGTGAGAGAGGGAACACAAGCAGGGGGAGTGGGAGAGGAAGAAGCAGGCTCATAGTGGAGGAGCCTGATGTGGGGCTCGATCCCATAACGCCAGGATCACGCCCTGAGCCGAAGGCAGACGCTTAACCGCTGTGCCACCCAGGCGCCCCAACAACTTTTGGCTATTATGAACAATGTTTTTGTGAGCATTCATGTACAAGTTTTTGTGTAAATGTATGCCTTAATTCTAGCAGAATTGCTAGGTCGTATTTTCTAAATAACCTTTCAAACTTGCTTTTTTTGTTTGCTGTTCTTGGGTCCTATATTCCTATTCTTTGGATTTATATTCACTTTTGTGCTGAATGCTGCCTATGACTTGATATAAAGTTAATACATCTGAGACCCAGTTTAAAGTTCTTTGTAGAAATAATTAAAAATTACTCAATAATTTTGAAAATAAAGTGATAATAAACTGAATCATAAGAATTCTTATTATATAGTGTTACTACTAGGTTATTTTTGCCTTTGCTCTCTTTTTTACCAAGCTTCTAAAATTTGAAGATTTACAAAGATTTTATTTTTCTTTTCCAGAATCGCAATGAAATAAAAAATGGCACTATCCTTCGATTAACCACATCTCCAGTAAGTTGATCTTAGTGTATAGCTTTCCAGTAATTACTTTGCTCTCTAGTTCTGCTATATGTGATTATGAGATGTTAATTTTTGAGGGTGACTTGAGCGCAAAACAGAAGGTCTCTGGAATGTCCGCACATGCAGATTCTGGACTAGCAGGAATGCCCTTCCTTGTATTTCCCATTACAGAGGAGGAAGTTTTTATTTCAGGTTATGTGCAAGTAAACTGACTTTAAGGTTTGAGTTTCGTAGTCATTTCAATAATTTTTCTATTACAGGTGGGATAACTCAGCTCTGCTGATTGGTTTTACCCACCTGCCCAACATGTCCACCTAATGCCATCTGAGCAAATTTGGTCAACAAACAAAGCAAACAGAACCAAAGACAGCCCGTTACTTCTCTTCAAAGTCAGGGTGTGTCTACGTGTAAAAGTGAGAGAGAGTGTTTAAGCATTTTCTAGTTTTGGCCAGTTATGATGACGATTCATAATAATGTAGTTTGAGAAATGTTTGCCCCTTAATCTGTTTCATTGACAGCTGATTCTAGATAAAGCACTTTCAAGTCTCCCAAATAAAAGCTGCTAAATGAAATGCTATAGAATACTCGGATTACTGTAGCTGGTTGTGTTGCTCATCTCCATCCTTCTTACTTCCTTGTAGATCCTTTGGATAGTAACATTAACATATTTAAACTAGATTATTTCACAGTGCAGTTTATTGCTTTCCTAAAAAATAATCTGCACAAAATACACCAAGTGTTACTATTTTCACTCTGCATATGTGACAAAAACTGTCTAACTCTTATTTTCAGTTTCCACTGAAGCCATGTGGTAGGCTAAAAATAAATTTAAAAATAGGGAAAAGCATCTGGCTAAAGTTAAATTGTGGGTACTGTAACTACCACACATTCTTCTTGTTGAAAATTACATTAGAGAGGCTTAAAAACTCCTAAACATTTTACCCAATAACATCTTGAACCTAAGCAGGGCGACAAGCGCTACAGAATGCATGGCTGGCGTTGGCCAAACCGTCTTTTGATGCCTTCTTTTCCTCTTACTGGAAATGATCATTCATACTCATTTTTCAGTGGCCACATGATGAGCTGAGACATTTTTGTCTGACTTAGCATTGACCTTACTTTAGTCAGCGTGAATTAATGCTAATTTGACCTTTCAAGACCATGGTTTCCGCTGGTTTTTGTAGTTTCTGTTTATCCTGTTACAATCGCTCATCTGCTGGCTGGGCAGAAAGAGTACACCTTGCCTTTTGTTAGGTCTTAGAGTTGGAAAGGCTCATTTTTTTACACTGAGATCTTGTCTAAGCCAAAGAAGTTAGTTCTTTTTATTTTTTTTTTATTGCCATGGGTTCATGAACAACATTTCCACAATGTAAGCCACTCCTCAGAAGAAGGTTAGGTGTTTGGCAGGGCGAGGTTTTTCAGCATCCCGAAAGTCTGTGCTCTTCAGGTCGTGACCTTCACATTCCCAGCGCGGTGAGTGGTGATACTACAAGGCAGGATCGTAAGATGGGGTCCACCTACAAGAGACTGGTTTACGTGTTCTAAAGAGCACGTAAGCCTGAGTCATTGGTGGAACTCTGAAAATGCTGATGTTTGGGCCTCTACAGAGAAGCCGAATTATGGTATCTAGAAAGGAGGTCCAGGAATCTGCATTTTAAACAAGCATTATATGATTTGGTCTAGAACCGGGCATTATTCTATAAGCAAGATATTTTGGATCTGTAAACTTCACTTGTTGTTAGTAGATTTTTTAAAAAATTATTTTATGTTTAACTGAAAAATATGGGTCAGCATATGCTAACTCTTTCACTTTTTATGTACACATAAAAAATGTTAAAAAATATAACCGTCTCCATCAACTTTGCTAGGAAGTGTTAGTGTACCATAAAGAAATGAGCAAATGGTGTTAGAGCATAAAAATGTTCAGTTCTTTCATCTACCTCGGCTGAACTCTATAGCCAGACAGAGTGCACACACACCTACGTGTGTATGCATGTGTGTGCACATACATGTGCACACTCTTGCTTTAGGTAATGTGCAGCTGCGCTGACTTCCGCCTCTGTGACCTTGGGCAAGTTACATAACTTCTCTGAGCTTCAGTTTGCCGTGTTCAATGAAGATGATGAGGACACCGACCTCATAGGATTACTGTGTAGATTAAATGAATTCCTTCATGAGAGTATTTAGAACGGTGGCTCATAAAAAGCCCCAGGTAACTTTGCTGCTTTTATTACTAGTATTAGCAGCACCAAACACTGTTAGTTAGCATTAATACTGACAGTGAGATAATCTTTGAGTACTCCTTATTATCATCATCTGTACAGTAAATGCCAACATCTTGCTTGGAGAAAAATGTATTTTTTGAGGAATTCACCCTCAAATTCATCCACATGGGTTAAATATATGTTAATGCTGTATGTCCATTTGAAAAGTGTAAGAACAGTATATCTTTGAGTGATTTTAAAAGATGAAGTGATTCTTGCTCAACTCCCCATTCTCCCTCTTAAGAACATGGGCATTAGGGTTGGGTGATTTGTCAGTTATCTAGGGATCTGAATGAGTAGAGAGAGTTCTCATTCTCCTCCTTCCTTCTCCCCCTTCTTATTTCTGATGCAAGGTGTCAGTTGGTGGTTGTAACTATGATCGAGACCACTGTATGTCTCTGACCAATTGGCGGGGGGGCATGGGGTTCATTCCTGTCTTGGTCCCTGGCATTCGTTTCCCTGTTGGGTCCCCTTCTCTCCTAGGGGCTACTTCCAGTGAAGCGAAGGGGGACCTGGACAGGGAGGGAGAGAGGGGTCCTTGGCTGTGGAGCTTGTTGGGGCGGAGAACCTTTGGTCTCAGTACCTGTGTGAATTCCCTTCCTTCCTTCTGCAATCTTTTAAACCCGTTATAGCTCACATGGGGCTCCTTGGATAGTTCTCATGAGTTTCTGTTCAGAAGATACCTCGCTGTTGGGGACAACTACCCCCTCTTCCCCTTTCTCTGAAATATAAGAAGCTTCAAAGGAGAAAGCAAGTGCCTAAGAGGGAGAATAATGAGGATGGCAATGGCACATGGCAGTTTTGAGTTAAATAATAAGTACAACAGATGTTGAGTTATTTCCATTAAGCAGAAATACAGGCAGAAAAATTTAATATTTTATTTTTCTTCCTGTCCACCCCAACTGAAAAGTAGATATGAAAACCGTTACTGGATGAATGAGAAATATAAACTGCAAGTTATTATCCAGAGGGTCAGCTCCTCCAATATATTTCCATTTCTCCCTGCCCTGCCTGTAGTAGCCAAGGGCAGATGCCTTAAAAAGAAGTCTAATTTTAGGCAAAGCGGCTAATTTGGTTTCCAGATTATTTTGTTTTATATTTATGCAGTAATTAGCCAATGCATGTGAAACACATGGTGTTGAAAAGTGAAATTTATAAGCACCACTGTGTTGTGCTGGAAAATTTTCAGTAACTGGGAGAGATTATTTGGGCGTCTAATGAAGCTTTTGAACACGGTGTGTAGGCAGTTATTACTCAGAGTATTGACTGAGCAGGTGAATGTGTTGCATAAATTTGTATAATTGTTTAACTAAGCAAATAGCTTTTTGTCATTTGTAGATAATAATTTTACTTAAAAGGTAAACATTTCCCCCATTTTCCCCTCCTTACTGCCACTCCGGTTCTGTTTCTGGGGCTTTATTGTTTTTGTGCTCTTGCTTTCCCAAGAGATGGAAATATGGGCTCTGTCAGGAAGGCAGTCAATTCCCATCATGAAATTAACAGCCATTGCCTGAAGGTGGAGTCATTAGGGTTGGAAACCTTTCCCTGGTATAGAGTATGCATATGGTCTTGTGCTTTCGGCCTCTGTATCTTCGTTTTTCAACGAAACGGTAGTTTTTTGTCTGTTGTTGTTTCCTCTGTGAACACTCTTCCCTTTGTTTTTGTCCTCGATGAGGCTCAAAACGCCCAGCAGCTCCATGAACGAATCCAGTCATCGAGTATGGATGCCAAGCTGGAGGCCTTGAAGGACTTAGCCAGCCTCTCCCGGGATGTCACGTTTGCCCAGGAATTCATAAATCTTGATGGCATCTCTCTCCTCACGCAGATGGTTGAAAGCGGCACCGAGTAAGCATCTTTCATTCAGACTTCGAATCTGTCCTATTTTTTCTGGTATTCTGAGTATTTGTTACTTTCTTATACTTGCCATTTCTAGTTTCAAAGACCAGAAATTGACCCCCCCCCCAAAAAAATCCTTATGTTTCAAAGTCTTAGACCAGGTCAAAATAGCATCCCTGAAGCAATTTTTCAAAAATCATCATTTGAGGGGCACCTGGGTGGCTCGGTCAGTTGAGCGTCTAACTCCTGATCTTAGCTCAGGTCTTTATCTTGGGGTTGTGCGTTCAAGCCCCATGCTGGGCTCTGCACTGGGCATGGAGCTTACATAAAAAAATTATCATTTAAATGATGAAATGTATATCCTTAATTATTTAAAATTAAATACAATAAATGTTTATTAAGTACTACATACAAAGAGTGAAAGTTGGTAGAGTTTAAGAAGATATGAGCTTTGCCATTAAAAAATGTATGGTGGCAGAATTCAACTGCCATATAATTCCTTCTGAGGGCGGGGAGTCCAGAGGTTGGACCAGTTACAGCTCACATAAGCTGACAGAGGGGGTGTCATTGAATGGGCCTTGAAGGAGTTTGAGTTCTGTCATGATCAAGAAAGGGATGGCTGCCTTCCAGCTCTGCCCTCACATGGTCTTTCCTCTATGTCCACTCATTCTTGGTGTCCCTCTGAGGGTCCACGTTTCCTTTTCTTATAAAGACACCAGTCAGATTGGATTAAGACATACCCTCACAGACTTATTTTAACTTCATCCCCTCTTTAAAGGCTCTGTCTCTAACTACTGTCCCATTCTGAAGAACTGGGGGTCCAGGACTCAACATATGAATTCAGAAGGGACACAGTTTAGCCCATAACACTCATCAAAGGGACACTGCCATTTCTGCTTGAGAAGAGAGTGAACGCTGATGCTATGTATTTGTTTTGTCAACACTATTACTTATTATCTGTGTTATTGCCTTGCTCTGTAATGCATCTTGACGTGTAGAGGGGCCCCAGAAAACCACTACTCCTCAGACTGAGGATTGAGGAGGCATGTCTGAATTCTTTCTCCATGTTGCACGTGGATAACCGGAGAGGAGGTTGACACTGAATGTACTTTATGTGAACCGCAGTCATTGAATTCCTTTTTTTGAAATGGGTATTATAGTTATTAGTATTTTAACAATTTGTAATCCATAAGCCATGTTGATATGTTCCATGCAGCCGGGTTTCAGACAAATAAATGACTCAAGGTCAGATCTTGGCCGAGTTCTGATTTGCATTTATCTCTTATGCTTTCCCATTGCACTCTGTTACGGGAAGGAATGGTGTCTCTCTGGATGACGTTTGCTGTCCTCACTGTCTCACATCAGTTCAAAGTCATGCTACTTTCGGGGATGGAGGAAGAAGGCACTGGTACCATGCGGCCTCCTGCCTTGTTCTGCTGGGTCCTGCTGCTCATCTTAAGAAGCTGCTTATTTGATGCCCAGCTATTTTTCAGGTCTTTTGCTCAGATTAAGAAGATAAGAGGAAGGCATTTTTCTTATAAGGAAACCTGGCTTTTCAGTTAAACTTATAGCAAGACTTTAATTAATTAACAGGAAACTTTGGGAATAGAAACTGTACAAATTAAATAGATCCTGCAATTTGGAATGCATTTAGTCATGACTTCTGGGCAGATTTCCAGCTGGGGAAGGCAGAGGTTGCCTAAGTAAGACCTGTGGAAATTTTTAGGAAACACTGAAGAAGTGTAGCTGGAATTTTTCCCCTTACTTGGAGCCATAATGAGATTCAAAGATTACTCACCTGCTTGTCATTATTCCAGGCTGAGCTTTTAAAGGTCTCTCTCTCCAGTTGGTCCCAGGAGAGGCCATGGGGCAAAACGAGCAACACAGGAGCAGTGGGAGTATCACTTTGGCAGAGCACAACGTTTAAAACTGGAATTGAATTTTTCCATCCTTGTGGAATTTTGAAATTCCATTCCTAGTTTAAGCTTGAAACATATGCGTGGAAGCAGGTGAGGCTGTGGGGAAACATGTCGGCTCAACCTGAGCAAGGCAATGGTGTCAGGTAAGGAAAGTCAAGGAATAGATAGTGTTTTTCAAAGTGGATATTAAGAGACCTCTCAAGGGGTTAATATCCAAAGCATAGAAAGAACTCATACAACTCAATACATACAACTCATACAACTCAATAACAAAAATAGCCCAGTTAAAAAATGGGCAGAGAACTGAATAGACATTTTTCCAGAGAATACGTACAGATGGCCAACTGGTCCTTGAAAGATGCTCAACATCACTCATCATCAGGGAAATGCAAACCAAAACAACAATGAGATGTCAGCGTACACCTGTCAGGATGACTGCTATCAGAAAGACAGGAAATAACGAGCGTCGGAGAGCATGTGGAGAAAAGTGAACCCTTGTGCACAGTTGGTGGGAATGTAAATTGGTGCAGCCACTCTGGAAAGCAGTGTGGAGGTTCCTCAAAACATTAAAATTAAAACGACCATATGGTTCAGCAAATCAACGACTAGTATCTAGCTGAAGAAAATGAAAACATTAATTTGAAAAGATACACACATTCCTGTTTATTGCAGCATTACTTACAATAGCCAAGATATGGAAACAACCTAAATGTCCACTGATCACTGATGGATGAATGGATAAAGAAGATGTGAAATATAGGTATAATGGAATATTACTCAGCCATTTGTGACCACCTGGTTGGACCTAGAGGGTATTCTACTAAAGTAATGTAAGTCGGACAGAGAAAGGCAAACACCACGTGATTTCACTTACATGAGGAATCTAAAAAACAAAACAAAACCAAACCCAGACTTATCGTTACAGGGAACAGATTGGTGGTTGCAAGAAAGGAGAGGGCTTTGGAGGGTCAGCAAAATGGGTAGAGGAGATCAAGAAGCACAAACTTTCAAGTATTAAATAAATAAGTCACTGTGAAGTAATGTACAGTACGGGGAATATAAGCTATAATATTGTATTAACTTTGGTGATGGTAAGTAGACACCATGGTGATCATTTCACCATAAATACAAATGTGGAATCTCTATGTTGTACACCTGAAACTCACATAATATTGTATGTCAGTTACATCTCAATAAACAAAACGGTCTCTCAGAAATGACATATTTTAATTGAAAGAAAAAAATCGTACCTGCCACCCTAAGTCCAAGGTAGTGAATAGCACTGCTTTTCTTGGGCTTTCAGTGAAACACCGTGCCCTTAGTCTATGCCTCTACGCACACAGTCCAGTGGACCGTTTATCCTGTGTCCTTCCAGTGCTAAACAGAAGAACGGGGGAACATTTCCAAGAACGAAAGGGCAGGATTCTTATAGTTTCCTTCCCACTTGGCTATGTGACAGGAAAATTACGCCGTTGGAATATGAGTAAGCTGTAGCACCACCCTGGGCAGAAAAGTCAAGAGAGAAAAAAAGTTAAATTCATGTATTTACAAAAAACTTAAGACAGTCTTTTGAATTAGTTTTCTCTCCTTAATAAAAAAAATATTTAAAAAATATAAGTAAACGGAGGAGGAAAAATAAGAATCATTTGTAATCTGCCTTCCCAGAGACATTTTTAACATTGTGGTGTATGTCCTTTTTGTATTCTTTTATTTTATTTTATTTTATTTTAAGATTTTATTTATTTGAGAGAAAGAAAGTGAGAGAGATCACAGAGGGAGAGGGAGAAGCAGACTTGCCGCTGACTGAGCAGAGAGCCCGATGCAGGGCTCAATCCCAGGACCCTGATATCATGACCTGAGCTGAAGGTAGCCACTTAACTGACTGAGCTCCCAGGCGTCCCCTTTTTGTATTTCTTTTAGATATACACACACATGCACAGGCTTTGCAAAAGGAGAATTAAAATGTTCACGCTCTTTGTTGCCTGCTTTTTGTACCTAATAATATTTCCATGTAATTAGTATTATTTCCACCATCATTTTTGTTGTTTGTATATTATTTCATTTTAAAAACTTTGTTGAGGTACAGTCGAGGTACAGTATGATAATTTGGAGGATGTGCACAGTATGATTAACCATTTCACTGTTGTTGGACATTTCCATTGTCCTGGGGTCTTTTTCACAATCGTGAACATTCTCTAATCAGTTTTTCTTCTGGTCAAACCTTTGTGAATATTTAAAGTATTTTGTTGGAGTACAATTCCTGATTCAGAGGATATACACGTTTTAAAGCTGTTTTAAAAAAAGAACAGCCCCGTAGCTCGCTGCAATATCCTCATTTATACTTTAACGCTCATGGAGGAGTCTCTCCATTTCTAACACCCTGGCCAGTACTGGACTGGTGGTCCCTCAGGGATTTCAGCTTTCCTAAGAAAAATAGCAGTGAGATAGTTGAGGGCTTCTCATTAATCTGGGGAATTTACAAGTGCTTTTTATTTTATTTTATTTTATTTTATTTTTGGTTGAAGTCATTTCTCTAAAATTTGGTGGTATTAGGAACAGTGGAGAGAGTCCCAGAGTTTGAGAGATATGTAAAAAGCTCTCAAGTAATTGTCTTAAAAACAAACAATGTTAATTGTATAATTTATTAGTCCCCTTCCCATTCTGTCATACATATGACACAGATGAGGACCTTTGACTGTGCATCTGTATAGCTATGTGTGTTTATGTTTATAAAAACTATTGTCATCATTCATTAACACACAGACAGTTTCATATGAACCTTTCATTACTCGAACCATTTTCTCCAGGCCAGAATCAGAGCTATAGCCATTCCTTAGGAGACGTGAAAATTGATGTATGACTTGAATTAAGCACCTGAATGATGTCTCGGCTTTGATGTTGCCTAGTACCCACAGTTGACATTGGATTTGCAGATTTTATTCATTTAGTAAAGTGTATATTACTTGAGTGCTGAGTATTTCTGACACTGTGTTAGGCACACGGGAGCAGGTATATGGGGGAAAACATGAAGATGGATATGACAGTTTTGGACTATGTATGACCTTTTTTGAACTTTCGGCTTCCACAAAATGACTCTGTTTTTTCGAAAGTAACTTCATTAACCTCCACGGACATGGATTATCAGCTTTAACTTAATGCTCTTATTTCTAAGAATTTGGTGTCTCTCATAAACCTTGGCTGCTTTGGAAGGTCCAAGCCAGGCCAAGCTGATCAGTGACTTGCTGTCTAGCAGCTAAGTACAGGTCACACAGTGCGTGTCCTGCACTTCACCTTGGACAGAGGCCACAGGGAGGAGCAGGCAGCTCCCTGGACCAAAAAGAAGCTGCTCTGTGTGGTCTGTGGGCCCAGCTGTGAAGGCTGCTGGGTCTCCCCAGATCTGTCTGCCGGATTTCTTGGATTCCTGCACTCAGCAGAGCGCAGGGAGTTCCAATTGGAACAGCCCTCCTGGGGCCCGGCCAGAAATGCGCATCACAAATACCAAGGAGGTCAATCATCTTGGGCTTTGTCAGCGGTTGTGTGGCAGAAGACTCCTTATACTGGACCTTTCCCCTTCCCAACACTCTTTGCTTTGTCTCTGAGTCTTTGCCCATCTGTGCAGCCACATGCCAGCAGACTCTAAGTCAAGGGAGGGTGAGGGTCCAGTGAGGCCAAAGAAAAGACCTGGAGACAGTGGTTGACACACAGGTTGATTGGGGAAACTTACAAACAAGGAGTCCAGAAGCAGTGAACTGGACAAAGCGTCTGCTGCTGGGATCTCCGTGCAGCAAGCTTTTACAGCACAGCAGCTTAGCCTGGCAACTCTCTTCAGCCTCTCCCTTCTTGCATGGCCAGCGTTCCAAGGAGATCAAGGCCTGCCATCTGGACACCCTTCGGTACCAGGGAGACACTCCGGGTTGGGCATCCCCGGGAGCCCCTGACCTTGAAGGCTGGACAACACATCCTTGTATACATTCTGCTTGATGGGAATAGAGAAGGAGGTGGGATCTGTACGTTCTCAAGATAGTGATTAACAGGGACATTCAGGGTGTGCTTGCCCAAATTAAAATGAAATGAAAATGGAAATGAGATGAGGTCACACAGCCTGTTTGGAGAAGAGATTATCTTCTGCTAGGGAACAGAATGCCACACCTTGGGCTCAGGTGAGAGGCTTCTGGCCACCCCGAAACATCAGCCTTTCTAGAATCATTTGTTCCTGCTCACATTTCTTTTAAAAATGGGTATATTGAGAGAGAGAGAGAAAGAGAGAGAGAGAACTTCAGTTAGGAAAAGAGACATCACAACAAAAAGTTCCTCTTTGTTTATGCTTAATCTGAACCCAAAGTGAGGGAGTTGAGAAGAAGCACTGGTCAGGGAGAACCTTCCAAGGCCAGAGTCTGCTACAGCAAGTGGAACACATATAAAAAGCTGAAGGTACTCAGGCACCAGGCCAGAAAGCGATTTGGAAAAGTTGCAGTGATAGCTTTTTATATACTACATGCACGCATCACGCATGCACACACACATGCACACAGATACATCCTTCACATACAGTAATTTTGAACTGGTTCTGTTAAACAATAAACTGAAGCATATTAACATTTTTAAGAATTTATTTGAGCAAAAATCAGTTGGAAGTGGTCAGCGCCATACTGGAAGTGGTTAGGAGCGCTGCACCTGCTGGAGCCAGGGTAAAGACTTTTATAGAGAAGAGGAGCTTAGAGCCTAGCTGGATGTTTGTGATTGGTCATCCATAGATACTGTTTTGGATGTTTTGTTTTGTTTTTGTTTTTTGTTTGTTTGTTTGTTTGTGTTTTTGTAACCTTGTGGCATTTACAGGCTTGTTTTGGGTTTGCTTATATAGGCCTCTGGCCTTAGGGCCACCTCAGTTAATGGCCTCCTTGTTTCATTAACTGAACGCCTCTCTACTTACTGGAAGAGTTACGAGATAAAGTTTCACACTTGCCTCTGTTGTGTCCTTTAATCCAGTCATTCCAGATAGCACCTTTGCACCATTTGTCCTGTCTTCCTGATCTCCTTCCGTGTGGAATTATTCCTTAGGGGTTCCTTTTCTCTCCTGATTTTGGCACTTTTTAAGATGATAGATCAGCCACTTTTAGAATATCCTCCAGTTTGGGTTTGCTAAAAGGTAATTCATTACAGGTGATTTTTAGGAAAAGATAAAAGCATGGCTCATACAGATATAAAAATGAACATGTGTTAAAACAATTTTACTCCGGTGATTTGAGGGAATGAGGCAGATGTTTTAATGGTTTCAAAGGAAGAGTCAAAAGGGCACCAATTTATGTGGAGCAAAGGGATGTTGAAATGAACTGCAAATGGAGGCAGAACTGGATTTTTACCTGCAAGGAGGAAGTCCATTAAATCACTATGAGATGGGACAAAATGTACATATTCACCAGTTACCTACAACTTAGAGAAAACCGGGCTGGCATCTGATAACTC
Organism: Ursus arctos; assembly: GCF_023065955.2. Lineage (NCBI taxonomy): Eukaryota > Metazoa > Chordata > Mammalia > Carnivora > Ursidae > Ursus > Ursus arctos. Next base: position 63,145,023 of record NW_026622985.1, on the reverse strand, counting down.
AGAAGAGTATGCACGGTTTCCCATGGGGACACAGCTTTTTTTCTACAGACTTAGCCTGTGTTGTGTTCTTGTTGTAAACCCATGTTACGCATCTTTGGCTGGCATATCACTGATGCTTGTGGTTTTCTTCATTGCATCCTATGGCTGGCACATGATGTCCGTGTGTCTTATGACTGGTTTCACTTTGACCACTTAAGAGAGTGCCTTCCAGGGGTCTCTACTGTAACACGTTTACCCCACTTTGTAATTAATTAATTAATAAATAATTTTGGAGTAGTTACAGGAAGGAGGACAGAAAACAGTACAAATCAGGTTTGCATGTTTTCCTCCAGAGATTTGGCTCTGCTACAATACCAGCATGCCACTCCTTGAAACAACGTGGACTCATTCGGTCCTGTTTAATTCAGGAAGCTGTGATCTGTCACTGTTATTATTTATTTTGGTGCTCAGTCTGTCCCAGATTTGGCTGTGGAAGTTTCAAGCAGCCTTCTGTGCCCTTCTGACCTGTCTGCCATTATTCTTTGAGCATTTCATTCCTTTCTGGCTCAGTGAGCTGCTCTGGGCTTATCTAGAGCTTTCCTTGCCTCAGTCCTGGCAGGAGTCATTTCTGTAAGGAGCCCAGTTCCTGTTAGTGGACAGTAGTGTTTGGCCCTGGCAAGAGGACCCAACCTCTGCTCAGGTCTGCCTCCCTGTGGTGGGTCACCTATTACTTTCACCCTGCCCAGTGGCTTTTTGAAGGAGGGAGGGATGGAAGCTAATAATGTTTTTTTTTTTCAAAGGTAGGTAAAGGTGGGGGATGGGAGGAGGAAGAAGAAGATGGCTATACACATTTTTACCCCCATCACCCAACACCCCGCCCCTCGATTTACCAGAGACTAGATCTGATCTCCTTGTGGTCAGTTAGGTTTCTGAAGTGGTTACATTTTACGTGGATGAAAATGAAACTTCACTTCATCTGAAAAGCCAAATCATTCATCAGCTACTTATCTACTCTGCATATGCCTGACATTATAGTACTCAGTCACAGTGCTAAGCCCCTGCCTTCAGGAAGCTGGAAGGACAGTGAGATGTCCTACCTAAGTCATACAGCTGATGTTTCTCTCACCAAGTACAGGTGTGAGTGCCACCCTCAGTCTGGTCAAGGAAGGGAAATCAGAGGTCAAGAAGGCTTCCCAGAGGAGCCCAGAATCTGGGGAGTTTGGAGTAGAACTTAGCTAGTTGGACAACCTGGTTAGAGCAGAAGGGTATTCAAAACAGAGGGAAGAACATACTTAATGCCAGAGAAATTTGGCAGACTGGAGGGCTGGGAAGTGGATTGATAGGATGAACATTGCTTGTTTCCTTATCTCCTTGACCTGTTTTTTAAAGAGGCATAGTTGTCCTTTCTTGCAGATGAGATTTGTCCATTTTTTTGCAGGCTACCATCACAGAATTCCATCTGTTGTTCAAGACTATTGTAGTAGCTTGTGATGTCTTCCCTACAAAGAGGCAGTCTTTTCTCAAGAGGGGTCAAAGTAGAATGAGTGGGCATTTTCCCAAAGAAAGATAATCAATTATTTATTCACTGTTGAGCTTATACTTAAGAACTGGTCTAGTACCTTTTGGCTCCATTTTTTTTTTTCATTGAAAATATGCCCAGTCTTATATTGAGGGTTTTTCTCCCCATTGAACATATACTCACTCTGATCCAGATAGAGTGTTCTGTTGCCTTTACTCTTAAGTAAATGCAGTGGGTTCATTACAGTAGCTTAATCCCTGTCTTTTGATTGTTTCTTATCATCGGGGAACACCAGTTTATTACTTTGAATAATGTTTTGAAATGAATAAAGTCCTTTACATCATGGCAGTTAAATCTCCCCTATATCTAGTCCTGAGCTTTCTTCAAGGTAATGTTCTTTGTGTAAAAATTATTGCTTTCAAACATGCTCCTCATATTGTTTTTTTTCAAATTTTGCAGACGATACCAGAAATTGCAGAAGATCATGAAGCCTTGGTAAGAATTTGTGATCAATTAATATAGATGATGTAACACTTCCTTCTTCTCTGTATAATTAAACCCTGTCCTTTGACTGACTGTATAACTATGCATCTAGATATTTTGAGTAAGTGATTTTTTTTTTTTTGCTCATTTGATGTTCTTATTAACAGGTTCTTCAAAAATTTACTCCTCCCTGCCTATTTTTGCTTTGTGGTAGAAAGGATATTTTATGTTTGTAGCCACAAAATGATTACATCAGAATTGCTATCCTTCTCCTGGAGCAAGGCTAGGCATAATTTTATGTATTACTTTAAACAAAAACTTATTTTTTTGTGGCCTATGTGATGTTCAAAGTTAAAAGTCTTTGATTTTCTTCAGTGGCTCAGTATGAAAAAGATCCACGTTAAAAAAAAGCATTCAGGATTGAAGTGCGGTATGAAAATTATTTACTCGGAGTCTCAGAAAGTGTTCAGTCACCTATCAAGTGAATTGCATGATAATTGTGTCTGGAGATCTCAGAACTTTTTCTTAGAGTTTTTCCTCATCAGTGCCTTTCTTATCCACTGAACAAGGTGAGTCCAAATAGGGTCTAACAAACTCTCTATAGTAGGCAGAACAAATTTCCATTTTGCCAAGTTGTTAAGCAGATAATTTCAATTTGAGAAGCAAGACTGAACAGCATCTGAAAATGTGCACCTTATTTTTTCAGTCCTCAGAGGAAATTCTAGTCGCCCTCAGTGTGTAATACTGGTCTCTTTCCCTACCCTTCCCACATAGAAAAAAAGTATATACTCCTTAGTTAGTAAATCCTGATAAAGTAGAAAGCACTATTGAGTTTTTAGGGTAAAATTTTAAAAATATTCTTTATATGCATATATATATTTAATGAAGTAGACACAATGGTAATGGCAGCAGAAGCCCTCTTTTATGAGAGTTTGTTCTGGGCATTGTCTCAGTGTTTACATTCATTTTAATTCACACTTGTATCCACTGCACAAGATCAGTATAATGAGAATTATTTCCTTGATGCAGAAGTTAAAATCAGGTGGTGGAGCTGGGACTCAAACAGAGTTTTTCTCTAACAACCTCATATGACTTGCTAACGTCGAGGAATTTGGGGGCTCTGAAACCAAAATAATTTCTTAAAATTTATCTTCCAATCATTTTAATCTTTTGGTATGTAGGGATGCTGGAAGTGTGGCTACATGTGAACCATGATTTTCATTTATCAAACATAGACAAAATCAGTGTTCAGGGCCTTAATTCTGGTAATGGCAGAATATCTTAATTAGACTAATACCGATAATGATTATAAAATTTGGACAAATTAGTGTAAACAAAAACACCTAAAAACAACAGCTTTAAGGAACTGGATAGCAACCTAAAGTAGACAGAAAGAGAGGGTGGTCAATCCTCGGAAGAATAAATGGGCCTCAGATGAGATTTGTGTGTTTGTAGCTTTTGCCTGAAGATACATGCTCATCCAGTTAGCATGGGGTGGCTGAAAGCCTCAGTTTTGGTAAGTTACTAATAAGATACAGTCTGGGGCTAACAGAGCAGCTACCTTATGAGGGAGAATCCATGAAAGAAGGGTATGAGAGCCCATATGTACATGTCTACATCTATCCACCTATAAAATTGACCCAAATCAGTAGTGTGAATGTACATGTGTGTGAGTGTGTATGTGTGTGGGAACCCCCAAGGCCTGGTAAAAACAGCAACTAGAAAGGGCAAGAATTGAGAAGAGATTTTAAACTGCCACTCACTGCAGAATTTGGAGTTTGATTCTAGCTAGGTTTATTTCTGCTCTAACAAAACACTCTTCAGAAGAACAAAACTGGATTTTGAGACTTGGCAGTCTTTTATTCTCAATGTTCAGAATATAATAAAAAAAATCACTAGATATATGAAGACTAAGAAAAGATGACGCATTCTTAAAAAAAAAAAAATAAAGCAAGTAGTAGAAGCTGAACCTGCAGTGACCCAGGTGTTGGAATTAGCAAATGAAGATTTTAAAGCAACGCTTATAAATATATCAGAAGAAGAAAGTATAATGTGTGCACACACAAGAAGTCTTAGCAGAGAAATGGAAAGCATAAAAAATAACCAATCGGAAATTATAAAACTGAAAAGTATAACATTTAAAATGAAAAATTCACTGTATGGGACTTGAAGATGGCAGAAGAGATAGTAACCTTGAAGATAAATCAGTACAAATTGCTCAATCTGAAGAATGGATTAAATGGATAGTGACTAATTGATCTGTGAGATGGTAACAACTGATATAAAATACATTTAACTGGGGTCTCAAAGAGAGGAAAGAGAGAATAAGGCAGAAAAATACTTGAGGAAATCCTGACAGTTTCCAAAATTTGTTGAAAAACATAAATTTATAGAGCTAAGAAGCTCAGTGATCCTAAGTGGAATAAATAGAAAGAAAACTATTATCTGGAAACATCATAGTCAAACTTCTGAAATTTAAGGATTTATTTATTTATCTATTGAGATTGAGCGTGAGCTGGGGGAGGGGGAGGGGTGGAGAAGGGCAGAGGGAGAGAGAGAATTCCAAACAGACGCTCCGCTGAGTGTGGAGCCAGACACTGGGCTCCATCCCACAACCCTGAGATCATGACCTGAGCCAAAAACAAGATTTGGACACTTAACTGACTGAGCCACACAGGTGCCCCCAATGCAATATGATTTTTTAAAAAGAAATTGCAAACCAATCCTAAAATTTAAGGAAAGGATCTGGAATAGCCCAAATAGTCTTGAAAAAGCAACAAAGATGAACCAAGTTGGAGGATTTCATTAACTGACTTCAGGACTTACTATAAAGTTATTAACACAGCGTGATGTTGGTATAAGGGGGTAGACAGATGAAAGGAATAGAATAGAGTCCAGAACTGATTTGCAGTTCAGTTTTTTAACAAAGGAGCCAGAAGAATGTTTGCACACGTCATGCTATGAATCTGAAGGCCAAGGGAATGTCTAAAGGGTGATTTAGAAATGTATAACCTTTTATGTGTATAATTTTTACCACATACAACAGAAAACATTTGGAAAAATTCAAAGGGCGGGCAGAACTATGTTCATTAACTTTAGGAATTAAGGATATATTGAGTATGATTTATCGATAACTTTAAAAGTGGCCTTTACTTGCATCTTATCTCCACTTTTGCCTTGGACATGGCACCCAATCGAAACATTTGGAAGCACTGTTCTTTTATAAATTTAGCAGCTTAAATTTGAAATGCTTTGAGATTGGCTGAATTTAGTTGGAATGAAGATGGTCTCTACTGAGTTGATGAGAAACATTTATTTGAATCATTCCAGCACACATGGTGTGTTGGCTGTGACATGGCTCTCGACCAGAATGTAAAGTTTGCAGTCGGCTTAATTTGTGGCAGTCAGTACTGCAAAATCTTTAGCTTAGCACTTTATAAAAAAACAAATAAAGCAAACAAATAAAAGTGCTCCCGCATGTGCCATGTGGTTGCTTTATACTTGCAACCCTTTTAGCCTGGATCTTGTGCACGCGGCATTGACTTCAGAAAGGGAGCCTTGGCTCCTGCCTTTGTCTTTGGAGCCTCAGTCTCTCCTCTAGGCATGAGAGTAAACAACTGTGTCGGGGTTTGATAAGGGCTTTTATAGCTGCACCATTTGAAATTAGATGATTGAGTCCCTTGATTTGGAATGTAATAAAAATATAGCATGACCATCTTCTCTTTGCAATTGAGGGTTTGAGGTTGAATTTTTAAAAAATTCTCTCTTGTGGAAACCTGGTATGCCATCTAGCAACCAGTCACAATGAATTGCATTTATGGTATATATGCACTATGTATACATATACACACACACATATATATAGCATATTGTATATGTGTGTGTATATATATTTTTATCATGTAATAGATAATACAACACACATATATTTAATAACACCTTTATGTTATATATAATATAAAATAGAATTATATGATCTAATAACATACATAGAATATATAAAATATATGATGTGTGTAAATAAAATGGTATTAGATGATATTTCTATAAAATAGGAATATAAATAATGCAACATTTATAGACAGAGAGGCCTAACTGCAGTTGTAGAAATGGTGCTCCACCCCCTTCACAACCATGGAGATTGAAATCCTGGCCCCAAAAGCAAAGCTTGGAGATTTGGAAACCAAATGATACTCTTTCTCTCCATCTTTCATCCCAAGTCCTCACAAACTGTCTGAGGAGTCCAAGGGCAGAGTTCTTGAGCATTTGAGGAAGTGGGACAATCCCTAGGGGTTACTAAGGCCACTTGAATTATGGGCCCCTTGAGTGGGGAAGAGAGTCATTTTGCCTTTGAATAATTAGAGAGCATAAATATAACTTATTTTTGGCAGGGGTGGGTGGCGGTGCCTGGGTGGCTCAGTCGGTTTAGCATCTGCCTTTGGCTCAGGTCATGATCCCAGGGTCCTGGTATAGAGTCCTGCATCAGGCTCCCTGCTTGGCGGGGAGTCTGCTTCTCCCTCTGTCCCTCCCTCACCCCCACCTGTGCACTCATGTGCGCCCCCTCTCTCTCTCTCAAAAACAAATAAAATCTTAAAAAAAATAAATACAACTTATTTTTCGTTTCTTAAAGCAGTTAAGGAAGACTAACACCATCTCTGTTCTCAGCCTCAACCAGCTCCAGGGGATGTAAAGAAGAGTTTGACTGCAATAGCGTGTGCTTTCCTTTGTCACTGTCTGTATCAGTGCTTGTGTGTGAGTGACAACACGAGGCTGTGTTTGTGCTGTATGGAGGCTGTGGGTGCCATTCTCCAATGTCATTTACATGGGAGTCTTTTAGCGGGTGAGGTCTTTTAACCTGCCAGGTGTAAGCAAATGGCAACGATTAGTTACCATATGCTTGTTTTCCCCCTTTTTAAGCAAAAAGGAAAATAAATTAGCTAATAATGGTTACTAATAACACTATAATAATACATTAGCTAATATTGTTTACAACAAATACAATACATTATGTAATAACGTTTTCACAGCACTACTAATGCCAACACACTTTATTAATAAATCTTACTAATTGCTTTTATACCTGGCTCTCTTATTTACCTGAGGCAGTTTCCTTTTTTTAAATTTTATTTTCCTTCCACAATCTGATGTTTGGATTTTCTTATGATTCATTGTAGAGAATCATTCCTGGATTTTTTTTTAACCTTTCTTGCTACTCTTTTTAACCCATTTTTCATCTTTCTACTCTTTATGTATTCCTTCAAGGAAGTTTCGGTTTTCTGGCTTGGAATTTATTTTCGGGGGGCATGCCACCTAAGGAGCCCCTGTGAGATTGGTATTGCCAGTCTCTGACCCAGAGAAGCCTTTAAAAAAAAAAGTATTTCTGGCCTGAATGGTTTGGCTTTCCTTGCCTTTTTTTCTCCCTGGCTCCAAGGCCAGAGAATCCTTGACACAACGAAGGCAAACATTTGAAGACCGTGGACGTCGTTTACCTTTCTAGAAGATCACTTTTGCGTAATGATCATAGCTAACACTCACATGTGGCTATGTGCTACACACCGCGGGAGAAGCTTGAAGTAAGGTAGCTTGTTCTGTTCCCCCAGAAATCCTGAGTAAGGTATCACCCCCCACCCCCACCATCACTTTTAATAAGCAAGGAGACTGAGGCACAGCTTACGTCAGTAGCTTGCCCACTGAGCGCTGGAGGGGAAACTGCTGTCTGACTTCAGACCCTACCCACACCACGGTGTCTACCTAAAAGAAGCACATCCCATCCTCTCTGATCTCAGGTCCCTTCTGATCACGGTCTTCTCCTGAGAGCCTCGTGGCCTCTGAAGTGATGCAGGATTCCCAAGGTCATTCCCAAGCCTGGGCTGAGAGCCCTGGCAAGAAGGAAAGTTAGGAAGCTGTTTTCTAAGAAACAGGAGACTATTTTCTATCCTGTTAGCTGAAAATAGATGGGAAGATTCGGTCTAAACATTCCATGAGCCTTTGTAGTATAGCAGTTGTGGTTATGTAGGGGTCGAGAGATTCAAAATCTGAACAACCAACTATATTTTTAAAAAAAATCAGATGAATCTCTGAAGTTGCATACAGTGCAGAAATCCTGCTGGGCCTCATTCAGGGTACTTGGAGAGAGTACTTATCTTGAGAGTTAACATTTATTATGATGATAATTTACAGTGGAGGTGAATTTCCCTAAAAGATTCTGAGTGTTAAGTGTTGTTTTGAGAGCATTAGAAACCAGAATATTGTCTGATCAGGGACATGGGTGGAGCTGTTTTAAAACAACAGTGCTTTTGCTTGAGTGCGTCTGATCTCTGTTTTGATTTCTCACCCACACATTAGACCCTTCCGACAGCCTTCCAAATCATAGCAAGTCTATGGCTAGCAAATAATCATTATTTTCACAGATATTCTATAAGAAAGATAAAATTCTGGCCAGTGTAACATAGAAATGAATATGCTTACTTACATATATATATTTGTATCTATGTTTGTGTGTGTGTAAGCACTCACCCAAACACACACACACACACAAACACACACACCGCTCAAATCCTCTGCAAAGTGCTAACACTCTTACTAGAATTATTTCTAATTATTAGATACCCATGAATAATAAAAAAAGCACATTGCCCTCTCTTGGCTGAGAAGCTTTTCTTTAAGCTATCATTTACCGAATGCCTATATGTTGCACAGGGTATTAAGTGCACTGCAAGCAGCCCTACGTTAAATAGGTATCACTCTTCAGTTTTTCAGCTGAGAAGACAGAGGCTCAGAAAGATTAGGGAATAGCCCAGTGTGACGTAGCTCACCAGAGTGAGAGTCAGCCCAGGTCTGTCCCACTGAGGCCCTGGCTTTCTTTGTAAAGCCCACCTGCCTCCCTCCCGTTGACGCACATTTTTGACGAAGTTTCCTATGGCCCAGCTGCTTATCTCAGTGATCTTTTACAATTCTGTTGTATTCACTCTTCTAAAGCCTTGTCACTTCTGTGCCTGTTCTTGGGCTCAGCTCTTGGGCGCATCTCCATTAATCCCCTTTGTGTTTTCCAGCTTTGGAGACATGCTCTCTTTCACCCTGACGGCCTTTGTTGAGCTGATGGACCATGGAATAGTGTCCTGGGATACATTTTCAGTGGCATTTATTAAGAAGGTAATGTAGATTGTTCTTTTCTAAGGCTTAAATTACTTTCATAGATACATTGCTCTGCTTTGAGGATATTGTGTCATTGTTTCCTTTAGTTCTTTGTGTTAAAGGTAGGTGCGGCTGTTGAAAGTATTATGAATGTGGGGATCTGGATATCTAAATCCTATGTGGAGATGATGTTGTCTCCCCACCAGGATCATAAGGGCTTGCACGTGAGAACCCATAGTCAAAGGAAATCAAAGTGTCATGTTGTTAACACCACAGAAGCAGTCCCTGCATATTCCCTGTCCAGGACTCGGTTATTCTCAGGACCTAAGTAGAGTTCCTTCTGTCCTCCTTAAACCTCCTGCCCTCAATCAGGTATTCAGGGAACGGGAAAGAGACAGAGTATGTTGATTTCCTACATGCCTGGGTTTAAAGCAGGGATATAAGAGAAGGGGGTGTGCTTGGGTTCATCTTCTTAGGTTGAGACCACTTACTTGTAATCACGGTGCAGTAAATGTCTCTGGGATCGGTTCCTCCTTTAGGAGGAAGCTAATAAAGGGATGGGAAAGGTGGACTTGGTGTGGGAACAGAGGGCAGAGGAGCTCCCACCACTTCCTGCAGTTGAGTTGTGTAAAGACACATCTGCAAACTTATAATTCCTTCGAACAATAAATATATAGTCCTGCCTTGATAACTATTAAATGTGGCATTAAATCATGGATTATTATTACTTATTAATTGGTTAATTTGTTTTTCCTCTCTCTGTAATTGTGAAATGGTTTATAAGAGTATTGGCATTTTTCTTCCTATTGTATTGGGAGTGAAGAGATGTTTGGAATTCATAAATTTATTTTAGAAGTATTGATTTCTGGGAAGGGTTGTTTAAAATACATTCAGAGAATCTGTGCAAAAGCTGAAAAGTCAAAGCAAAATCCAGAGGAGTCACTTGAATTTTTTAAACCTTTTATAGTGAAATCGTGGTAGACTTATAAAAAAGTTGCACAAAATAGTACAGAATGTTTCCATATGCCCTTCATCCAGCTTCCCCTAGGTTACATTTTGCATAATGATGGTACAATGAACAGTGGTGCGATACCATTACCGTTATTTGATTTCACCATTTTTTTCTACTAATGTCCTTTGTCTTGTTAAGGACCCGATCTAGGATCCAACATTGCATTTAGTGGTCATGCCTCCTTAGTGTCTTCCAGTCTGACAGTTCCTCGGTTTTTCTGGTCTTTCATGATTTTGACAGTTTTGAAGAGTCCTTTATTTTGTAGAATGTCCCTCGATTTGGATTTGTTTGATATTTGATGGTTAAATCAAGGTGATGCATTTTTGGGAAGAGTACTAGAGAAGGAACATTGTGTCTTTGTCAGCACATTGTATCGGGGTATGTCATGTTGATATGTGTTAGTAATGGTGATGTTGACCTTGCTTGTGTGATTGAGGTGATACCTGCTGGGTCCCCTCACTGTGAAGTTACTCCTTCTCCTTTTGAAGTTAAGCCGTATCTTGAGGGAGGTGCTGCCTTGAATCGAAGGGCAGAGGAGAGCCCCTAGTCTGTTGAGTGAGGGTGTTGGGAAGGGAAGCCCCCCAGATTGAACGCTTGCACGATGCTGCATATGTGTTTCAGACAAGAGCTGATTGGGAACCCAGGGCCTTCTTGACACACCTCTGAATTCTCTTTCCTTGTGTAAGGGCATAAAGCCAAGGGAGATGATTAATGGGAACCACTAGAAAAGGAAGCTTCTTTTTGCCTCTATTAGTCAGTGGTACGAATTGCTGAAGAGAAAGGAAACAATTGTAGATGAGAAAGCCAAGGAAATGGAAGCCGTAAATTATAAATGCAAGGAACAAATGTCACTGTTCTGTCCTTCTAGGCTAAAAGATCTAGAGAAGCAAGTTACATCTGAAGATACTGGGCTTTGTGGATTTTTCATACTTAACAAAAAAGGTTAACTCATTCTGGATTTTTGGCAGGCCTTTCTTTCCTACATCCCAATTACCTAGCTTGTCTGTTGTTAAAGCCTCTTTTGCTCTAAAAACAATGCTGTCCTGAATGCAAATTCCTTGAAGTTGTATTGTGCTTTCATCCATAGTATCTCTCTCTCTCTTTTTTTAAAGATTTTATTTATTTATATGACAGAGAGAGAGAGAGGGAGAGAGGAGAAAGCACAACCAGGGGGAGCAGCAGAGGGAGAGGGAGAAGCAGGCTCTCCACTGAGCAGGCAGCCCGATGTGGGACTTGATCCCAGGACCCTGAGATTATGACCTGAGCTGAAGGCAGATGCTTAACAAACTGAGCCACCCAGAGGTTCCCATCCATAATATCTCTTTTGATCTCACAGCAGTCCTTTCCAGAATAGAGCAGGCTGTCTTGCTACTTCTGGCCAGGAGGCGAGGATGCAGTGGCTTGGGGAGGTTAAGTGATGTCATAGGAAGTGGAGTGTCATCGGTTCGGTTAAGGGCTCCTTCCCCCAGGTCATGCACCTGTGCTTTCGAGTGGTGGAAAAAATAGCTCCTGAAGACTTGTTGAACCAGCATCACCTTTGTTCAGCCCTCCCCGACCTCACTGGTATGGAGTTAAGTGATTTCTTTTGCTCTCCATTCTCCTTGGACCTTGTGTGTGTGCCTGTGCTAACACTTACCACATTCTGTGGATTCTTTGTTCTTTTTACTGGCTCCCACCAGACCATGAGTCCCAGGAGGCTGGAACCACGGCTTTCTGCATGACTTTATCCATGGGGCTTGGCAGAGAGTAAGAAGTTAATACATTTCTGTGAAATGAATGAGTGAAATTTGTTTTGGAAGCATATTTTTAAACCCTAAAACTTGAAAAAGAGAAGGAACATAGTGACATTGTATTTAAATATATTTCAAGTCAAATTTCAGTCATGAATGGAAGGAAATTACAAAACTGTCTTTCGTTAAATGATGTGAGAAGGGGTTAGAGAGAATGACAATAATTTAATATCTGACTACTTAAGAAAATGGTTTTCACTCACTGAAATTAAGTAAAAAAAAAATCTAAGGAAATAAAGTAAAAAAACCAATCTAGCAGTCTTGGCAGTTTAAATAAAAAATTAAATATTTTCTCAAAAGGTAATACATTTAACGAATGTCATGTTCTTATTCCTGGTCATTCTCTTTCCTTTGCATTGCTACTTACATTTCAATCCCTAATGTGAATCTGAAAAATTCTCATCAGAAAATGACTTTATAATTGATAGTTTTTGTAAGGTTAACTTTTTTATTCATTAGCTGGTTCAAATTCAGCACTTAGACAACCCAGGAATTGTATGCAGGCAACTATCTTTTAAATAGAGCTTTATCTCGACAAAACTCAACTAGGAAATGCACTGACAAAAGATGCCTATCTCTGTGGTCCAGACTTGGCTTCCTATTAATGCCAAATTCATACCACTTTGGATAAATATTTTTTCCCTGCCAGCCCCTGTCTTCTTCCTTACTATCTGTTTTCTCATGTGCAGATCTAGATTCTAGTTTACAAACTTTGTCTGCAATAAATAACATCATTTCATAAACGTTTTGAAACATAGAATTCCTTGATGCCAATACGTAATGTTGCATTTTAAAGTCTTGCTGCTTAGGGAGAGGGTAGGAAGGTATGGAGAAGAAAGAAAAGAAAAAAACCAAAACCAAAATAAAACAACACAAAAAAAGCTAGGACTTTCTGTATTACGATTTGGTTTTCCCTTAGCCAAGTATAACACCAGTGCCTTTTCTTGGAAGGAGTGTTTCATACAAATTCTTTTGCAACCTTAGCTCTGCAGGAAGGTCTGGATCACCCTACAGTGTTCTCCGTGCCTGGACAAACATCCAGCCAGTTCAGTGTAGAGACCCAGCAATTTTTACCTTTTAAAAACTTGAGAGATTTATGGACCGCTGCTCAGATAATTTAAAATACGGCAGTGGAGCCGCATGTTCTTTATGGCTCTTTCCAGTTTTGATAGCATGGAAGAATTTTAAGATCTCATTCTAAGTTATTCTACGAAGTGTTTATGTGCTTTTAATAGTCTATGTCATTGATTCATGCACTGTGATGCCCCTTGGCTTCTTAGAAGCCGTGCAAATACTCCTCCGTGTTATTTAGGTAACATTTTTAAATGACTGGAAACATGCGGAGGTCGTATATATAATTATCACTCTTCTTTCTTGTGGTACAGCCTTACTTTCATGCAGCTGTGCTTTGGCTTAGCCTAGCTCACCTGTGTCAGCCAAAAGTGCAGTCATGGATCCAGGAATAATCTAAAGGCAAAGAAAGTCATTACTGATTTTTTGACAGGGGTGGGGGAGGAGACAAGAGAAATTAAAATTTAACCAGAAAATCTTTAATGCTCTGTAACTATTAAGATCCATAGTTTTTTAAATAGACATAGAAAATAACATTTGTATTTTGGTGAATTTGTATGTGCACTAATAAGGAGCCCGTCCACAGTCATTATGTCCACTCAGTCAGCACTGATGTCTTGGTTATTAGTACTCGCTAGATGACAATATTGGGTCATTTAAATGTCTGGCTAAAACAACTGACACATAAAGACAAAAGATAGAAGTTAGTTTAAAAATGCCACTAATGGGGTGCCTGGGTGACTCAGTCAGTTAAGTGTCCGTCTTCTGCTCAGGTCATGATCCCGGGGTCCTGGATCAAGTACTACGTTGGGCTCCCTGCTCAATGGTGAGCCTGCTTCTCCCTCGGCCTGCCGTCCTCCCTGCTTGTGCTTTCTCTCTGTCTCTTTCAAATAAATAAATAAATAAATAAATAAATAAATAAATAAATAAATATCAAATCTGTAACCTGCACTAGATTTACTGAAATGTTAGGTTCTATATATCACCAAAGAGGTGAGGTAATAGGAAAGAATAATTTTAAAGAATATTTTGATGACGGTAAGGGATTAGTTATATGGGAGAGAAATATATAGAAATGGCAAATGGAAATGGAATATGTATGTGGAATTCAAATATGCCTGAAATAAAGCAAAACTACGAACTATTTTATACAACATTGAGCAAGCCCCTTGGGAACATGACTGCCGATAATTTGTAGAGAACTTTAAAACCCATTAGCAGAAGGTGTACTTTGTATCAGAAAACATCGTGAGTTCTGGTTGGATATTTTGAGAAAGGAAATAGTATCAAAAGGTTATTTGTGAAAGTAGAGGATAAAATTGTGTTAGAGGGGAATCTTAGAGAGGAAAGTGAAGAAGATGCTGTCTTAGGGATCCAGGGATGAGTGGGACCCTGGGCCAATGTTGTGCTTGTACACCTGAATGTGTACCAAAGGGGGGACCTCATAAATGTGTTCACAGAGACAGAACATAAGGCACTGAGACTATGAATCATTAATGATGATGGCAAACTTGATAAAAGGTGATCATTGAGAAAGGAGGATTAAGAAGACAAAGAGATTGGTTTTCACACCATTTAATTTTAGGCTTTGTTGGAATATCTAAATGGAATTATATTTTTGGATGCCAAGAATAAGCAATTAACGTACTTCATAGTAAATGCCTTTTTATCTCTCTGTCTTTGCTAGACTATAAGGTCCTTGAAGTTCAGCATCCTGTGGGTTTTGCTCCTTTCTCTATTTCCAGAGCCTAGGACAGTGTAAGCCTGTTTTGTGGCACCCAACCAATACACATTTCTTGGATGAGTGAGAAGAGGGTGTGAAGGCTGCAGGGTGGGGGAGGGAGTTGACAGTAGGCTCTCAGGTGGAAGATTCTCCATGGAGCCTTAAAGGTACATCCACTTTGACTAAGGACAAGAAAAGGAGCATGGAAGATGGCATGAGTGCTGAGAAAATCAGAAGTATTGTCAACAAACTTCTGTGTGAGTTCTTCTAGTTTTTTTTTTTTTTTTTTTTAAGATTTTATTTATTTGAGAGAGAGAGAACACCAAAAGAGAGAGGCAGAGGGAGAAGCAGATTCTCCCCTGAGCAGAGAGCCTGATGCAGGGCTCCATCCCAAGACCCTGAGATCATGACCTGAGCTGAAGGCAGACGCTTAACCAACTGAGCCACCCAGGCGCCCCGAGTTCTTCAGTTTTTTAATAAATGCCAAGAATTGTGCTGGGATAATGGAAAATGGTGGAGGAGGTGTTGGTGAGGAAAGTGCGGAATTGACATTCTGTTTAGCAGAGGTCTAAAGGAAGTGTTAAACCATGAGCTCAGGATGAGGGTAATTGGATTTTTGTCAGAAAAAGATGGTCTTAGCTTGGTAGATTTGACAGAGGGGAGCACACTGTGAGGATTAAGGCAAAGGCTTGCCAGGGACAGTAAACACATTGGAGAAGTTTATTAGCCATGAAAGGCGCTCAAGCAGCCTTTTGAGAATCTTAAAGTTCTCATACTCTTCCTGTACTTTGTTATAAAATAATAGCTTTTTGGAGTTATAAAATCATCATATTACTATACTATACTCCTTTCTGTCATGTATTTCCTACCCCTGAGATCCAGATGTGCCTGGGGGCAGAGAGGGTATTGTTATCTGTACTGGCTACCCCTACTTCCACCAAGGAGTCATTGGCTAGAAACAGTGGAGATGGTACCCGCAGTTGCCATGGGCTCCTTTGCATTTTATCTTGTCCAAGGATGGAGAGAGGGGATGAGGAGAAGGGGTGGATGGGACAGCAGAAAGGAAGAATCACCCCCCCCCCCAAACTGGGCAGGGGGGTAAGCGAGCAAATGTCAGTTTGTCATGAAACCAAATTATTTAGCTTTTAAGAAAGCAGTCATTATGTTGATGTAATAACAGCCTTTTAGTGTGAGTTGTCAACAGACAGTAATAACTTTTAATGAGGCCTCTAAAATAAAACCTTTATGGTACCCATGTGTTTGGGTTACTGTGATCCATTATTCTAACCCTTATTTTACTTCCTTCTTACGTTGTGATTTATTATGTTTGAGGCCTCAGTGATTAATTCCTTAGAGAACGTATTTTAGTGCTTAAGCTATTATTTTAACTTTTAGCACTGCTAATTTAAATGTTTTCCTGTTTGCTAAATTTGAGATGAGAAGAATTTGTTTTAACCATAAGAAATTGGAAGAATGGGGGAAAGAGTGTTTCATTGTGGAATAACAAGGAGAGTAGCCAATGACTGAGAAGTTGCCAGTTGAATTGTGTTGACAAGTGTGATTTGTGGGAGTCCCTTAAGAATGTAACAGGGTCATAATATGAACATAAAAATCATGCATCGTGTGGGTGAAGGAGTAGCCTGGGAATAGAAGGGAATGGCTATTAGTATATGTTGAAATTACTGCCTCAAAGAAACACAGGAGTCCTTGCACTGTATGTGTTGAAATCATCGGCCTCTGAAAGCTAAAACACAGAAGAAAAATCCCAGAGAAACCAGACAATAATTCCTTGAAGCTGTCTCCTTTTTAGAATTGCTTATTATTGAATTATAGAAATAAGATATCAATAGTGCTTTGTAATAATATGAGCAATCATCCCTGACTTGATGTGTTTCTTACTATTCAGCTATAATTCCAGAGACTTTTCATTCTGTGTCTGGTGTTTCTTAAGTGAGCTCCTGATTTCCTTGATTTACCCTTCTGTACTTCTATGCCCTGTTTACTTTGAGTGGTCAATTGTGTCCTCCTTGGATTTCCAGATAGCAAGTTTTGTCAACAAGTCAGGCATGGACATCTCAATCCTTCAGCGGTCCTTGGCCATTTTGGAGTCAATGGTGCTCAATAGCCACGACCTCTACCAAAAGGTGGCTCAGGAGATCACTATCGGCCAACTTATCCCACATCTTCAAGGGTAAGCATGTGGTCACCTCCCATGTGGGAAGGGGAAATGATTCTGGTAGACAGCCGTCATACAGCCCTGGGAAAGGTTTTTGATTGGTTTGATTAAATACACAGAAAAGGAATCTTGATTTGGTGTCTAACCACACCATGTACCAAACCAATCCCCCACCACACTGAAATGGTGCAGTGACTGGTCCCTTGTGGGGTGGGGGGTCCCATGCCTATTCTTGGCACCTTCTGTCCCCAGCGCCTGGCAAAACTGGCCTTAGTTTTGATGAATGTTGGTAGATATCGAAGGAGTTTTACTTTTAACATTATAGGACAATTTGCTGTCTTAAGTTCTCAACAGCATCTTTCCTTTGTCATTAAAAATAGTTTTTTCTGTGATATAATGAGTATTTTCATAGATAATTAAGAATTTTTCAAGATAGTCTTCCTTCTTAGGCTTGAGGTGATTACAGTAACCTTCTTTTGTCTTTTCTAACGTATGTGTTTTATCTCTAGAGGCTTGAACTCTAAGACAAGGCACTTAGCAGCCTGCAGGATTTGGGGTTCTTTCCCCTTCTCTCCACTCAGGTGATCAGTAAGGTTGTCCCTGAGAAGGACACCACTGTACAATGCTACTTTATAAATTAAAGTATGTGGAGTTACAGGTGGCAACAAGCCCCCTGAGGTGGCTTACACAAACAGGGAGTTCATTGAAAGGATCCTGGGGGACTTTCTAGAGCCCAGGAATGACTTCAGTAGCTAAGCCTTGAGAAGGATAGAAACTATGGCCTCCTGGACTGGTCACAACAGGCCTTTTCTCTAGTGTACTGGTTGGCACTAATGTGACCTGACTCCCATTAACTGCCATCCCTGGTCTCTCAGGTCACATTTGTAAATTTCAAGAGGAAATCTGATTGGCCTGTTTGGGTTGAGAATGCAGGCTGGGGCTGTGAGGAAATATTCAGTAGTTCTCAATATACCAAAAATGTTAACTGTTGTGTTTATAATGCAAACCTACCAAAGTGCATTAGATGTTGCCTTCATTTGGGAGAGGGGAAGGTGACCAAAATGTAAAATTTTAAGTCACTCAAGCTGTGGATTGTGGCCTCGGGGAAAATGAGCACATGCTCTAAAATGATGCTTTTGTGTGAAACCGCTCTAGAAATAATACCAGTTTCACATTTCCCTGAATGTGAAATGTATTAATTCTACAGTCTGTGTCTTTTCTCTGAATCTCGAGGGCATACTTGTGCATTCACATACTTGTGCTCTGCCAGAGTGGAGAGTTTATTTGGCAAGTGCCATACTGAGGATTTTGTATACATTAACTCATTTTATCCTAAAAGCAGCATCTTAAAGTAACTGTGTTCTTCCCCAGTGTTACAGAAGAGCAGACTGTTTTGGGAACACCCCCTGACCCCATTCAAGGCCACACAGCCAGCCTGCGGGGTACTGGGCTTTGGATTCCATCCTGCCAAAGTCTGTGTTCTGCCCTTGGCCTCTCCCTGAATTATCTCTGAATGTAGCTTACCGGCTGCTCTTTGTTTCTGGCTTGGGTCCTTATTTACTGTTTACCATGCGGCTTCTTTGAAATTTTTGCTTCCTTTGGAATTTCTGATTTCATTTCAGTGAAAAGCAAATTTGCAAATTTTAAAAATAAAAACTTGTTCTTTTTGTTATTAAAAAGTTTCTATTTGGAAATAGATTTTTAGAATACGTAATAGCATTGCCATGGAGACAAAGCAGTTTCCAGGAGTGTAGGGATACCCACGTCTAGTCCCAGATATACTTCATATATCAGACAGAAAATCACAGTTCCCCGCGTACATACACATGTACAACCCCTGGGTTCATGTATTTAAGACCATTAGAGAAGAAGAGGAGAGCCAGCTGACTACCTTTACTTTCTGGGTGATCTCTGCTGAGCAGTGAATTGTCCAGCTAGTAATAGTAATTGCCGCCGACCCTCCCCCCCCAGCTGTGTTTCCTTCCTCATGATGGTTAAAATACATTCTCACTCAGTTGCCACCTGCATTTTCTAGGTCATCCCTTTCTCATCTTTTTTTTTGGGAAGATCATGATCCTTATCATGGTCTGACTCAGAGATAGCCTATTTTGACTTTCTGTATTGTTCTGTGTCTTTATAGGACAGATCAAGAGATCCAAACCTATACCATTGCAGTGATTAACGCACTTTTCCTGAAGGCCCCTGATGAGAGAAGGCAGGTAAGTTGCATTTCTTTGGTCATAAGACTGTACTCGGGGCTGGCAATTTTCAGGGCATCAAGTGCCCTCTCCTTCCCATCCTGGGGACTCCTTGGGCCTCCCGGCTGCCCTGCAGTTTGGCTGGCCAGCCTGGGGTCATTCACAGATCCAGTGGGAAGTAGGTGGAGGTGCGTAAGCCCTTGTCTGAGGAAGAATGCTAGGAATGTTCCTGAGGCAGAGCCCTTGCATCAAATGAAACCCAACATAGAAGCTTGAAACATAAAAAGATGAAAGCCTTGCTGCTGTGAGGGAAACAGAGGCAGAAGGCCTGAGATCTTCTGTCATGCCCCTGAATGCTCCCTAGGGCAAGGGAGGGATTGTCCCTCTTTTCCTGATGAAGACACTGAGACCCTGAGAGTTGTCCCGCTTCGCCCGTGAAGTTTATTTAGATGGAAAGGACAGGAAGAAGACCACACCGTTCGCTGCCCCTGGTTGAGATAACTGTTTCTAAGTCAGGGTGGCTCTTTGCTCCATGACATTTCTGTGTCCATGTGTGTATGTGGCTGGGGGCGGGGGAAGACTGAGCAACCCATTTCCTTTCCTCTGTGTACACTAGAGAAGGGAACCCTTTAAGTGTACCTATGTGAAACCTATCCTTTGATACTCCCCTTTGTCTATAGATCTTTGGTTATTCTTCAGTGAGGTGTAAAGGATCCTTGTAGAGGGGGGTGGAAGAAGTAGAATCTTGTGTGTCTTGGATTGTAGCTGGCACCTCAAAATCCATTCATGTTTTTTTCCATCAACATAATATATACTGTGTACCTTGGTCACACAGTTTACTTCAGTTAAAAAATGGGTGGAAATATGAGCTCTTTCAACCAATAGAAAGTGTATTGGGAGCTCTGTGACAGTTACCACTAAATTGTTTTAGAAGAATTTAGAAGCTAGCGTGCTACTGAACACTGAACATTCGAGAATTTCATTTTTTTTCATTTTATTTTTTCATTGCCAAGGATTTTAAACCTCAGTGACTAAACGTGAGGGTTTCTGGTTTGTTTTTCATTTAGAATTGCTCATTCCTTGGGGCTATGTTTGCACAAAGAGTGGAGTGACTTTATTGTTTCCTGTGCATTGGGTTTGGTGTCATTGGGAGCCAGGAGTTGCCTGCCCTCCCTAAGCCTTATGCTCCAGGCTGGCTTTTTAAGGGTGGTTTTGCAGGTGGAATCCTCGGTGGGGCTGCTCTTTTTATATCTAAATCTAAATGCAGAGCTCATGATAACTTTTGGCAGCCCAGCAAATTGCCTGACAGAGCTCACACAGGCAGTCCTGACATGGCCCTGGAGAAGCTTGATCCTTCTACTGGCCAGACCAAGGACACCTGGCCAAACTGGTAGCTGAGAGTAGAGTGGGGGGCAAGAAGCCATCTAGTCTGACCTCATGGGCCTTTTCTTTTTCCAATGGAGGAAGAGTTTGAATTAGAGGAAGCAAAAACTCTATGATTTGGATCCCTGGATCTAGACATGCGTAAGATGCATACACTTTGTATCTTCCCGTTACACTAAGAACTACTGTTAATCTACTGAATTGGATTCGCATGAGCACGGAGAAATAGGGAACCAGCTGCCAATCTGTACTGACTCCAGAATAACGATCACCATGAAACATAATGGCAGACCAGTATAACATTAGGTTTGGATTCTGGGAATCAAATTTTATTTTTTGAAAATCAGACAATATTTGAGATGACACAGATTGGCAGTATACTGCTGTCATGATAATAAATCACAAAGGAGAGTCTAATAACATTACATAATTTAAGAAAACAATCCAACTAAGAAAGATAGAGTATATATAATCATACAGCAGCATATCTAGACTCTAATTTAGTTTTCGAATTAAAAATAGCAACACAGAAAATTGGACTTCATAAATTGTGTTGAATTGAAGATGAGTCAGTGACTATTGTTTGGAAAAGGAATATTTTGATTTTTAATTTAAAAAATATTTTTCAGTGAGTTAAGAGAGAGTTGGCTCTAAAAAACTAGTTTCAAGTTCATAATGAAGAAAAGTTTGATGTTATTTTCTGAAGGCTAGTGGAGCCTGTGAAGCAGAAGACCAAGCTAATTGGGCATATCATCTGGGTTATATTATGTATTGTTATGGGCCTTTCTTGTGAAAAATTAAACGTTCTGAATTTTTGGGGTAAATAGAAAAATTTACCAAAGCCTGCCATCGATGATGATATTCTGAGAGTTTGCCTTGTGCCAGGCTCAGCGTTCAGCGCGTTATTCTCCTATCAGTGGAAAGCCTTATTTTGCCTCTTTACAAATGAGGAAATTGAGAGTCAGAGGGAGGAAGGAATTCGATCAGTTGCTGAGCAGATCAGAGCCCCACCTAGGCCTTGCACTTCTCTGCAGAGCATTCCATCGTCCAGGAGGCATCACACGGAGAACTCTCTGGTATTTGCCGAGTGAAGAACTCCCTGGAGCCTGAAAGACACCAAGCCCTGTTTCTCCAATTAGATTAAAACATAATCTAAACATTTATTTATTGGATTTACAGGAACAGCTTTGTTTGTTTTTTTAAAGCCTTAAGACATTGGATAAATTCCACTTCAGTGAAAAGATTTTATTTATTTCAACTTCTCTTCCCGACTTTGGGCCAGACACATTGGTAGGACTCCATTTATCTGGGTTTTTCTTTATTTTTCAAAACGTGTAAAATGAATTCATATAGATTTTAAACACCTATTTCTGCTTTTCCTGAAGAAAAATACCACCACGGTCAGATCATTTTACTTAGCAAGCAGACTGGAGTGAGTGGGCCTTACTGAAAGAGCGCTAGATTGTTGAGGGCTGGGTTTGTTGAGGACTGGGTTTATTGGGAGCCGGGTTTGTAGAGGGCTGGGTTTGTTGAGGGCTGGGGTAGAACTTCCTGCTTTGCCCAGGCCCCCTGGGGGCCTTCTGGTTGGGTGGGAGGAAAGTAGGGAAGAGATGTCCTGCTTCCCCCTGCCTCCTGGATATGGGACATTCTCCCTTTCTCTACACAAATTAAGGGAAGGGGTGCTTGTTTTATGGAGGTGGGGGCAAAAGGATCCTTTTCCTTCAACTCCTTGCCATTATTTTACTCTTCTCATGACAAACATGTTGGTGAGGTCCCTTCCAAATTTCTCTATGAATATTTATGATTTTCATAAACATCATTAAAAAACCTTTTTACAAGTTAGAAGATTTGGTGGGAAAAGCAGAAAATACAGATTCAAAGGAAGAAGTTTAAAAGACTCTTCTAAGTGCGTGCCCCAAACAAGAGAACCCTTGCAACTAGTCACACTGCGTGGCCATGCTTTGTTGTGCAAAGAGTCTTCTACCTACATAATTTTTTCACTGGATGGGCTCATACTACTTGCACTGTTTATTTACTTATTTTTAACTCCTTTTAAAACTAAACAAGATTTTTGTGAACATCTTTCCATGTCAATATCCCTATATCCATATTTATATCTATCTATAGTTTTATATCATCTCGATGGTATAAAATATTCTCTGTGGAGCATCAAGTTTACTCAAACCATTTTCTAATATTGAACAACAGATCCATGATGTGCACAAGGATTTTTCTATTTTCTCTCTGACCAAGCTTTTCTGTTCCTTAGGAGGGTAGTAGAAAATATTCTTTCATTTTCAACCAAAGATTTACTGTCCACTCTTTGCCAAACATGGTGCTGTGGGCCCAGAAATACAAAGATGAAAAGGACAGTCTTTGTGCCCCTGAGGTGACCATGGTCTTATGAAGAAGATAAGCAATGTCAAAGATAATTACGACAATTGCTGTACATATTGGAACTGTATTGTCCCTTTTAACTTATTTTAAGATTTCAAAAATCAATAGGCTAAAATAGACATGGAGAATATTCTTTTTGTTTGTGTGACAGGGTATAATTTCGTTTTTATAAAGAAAATAAATTAAAAGAGCCATAGGGTCCTTTGGGCCCTTTGTTTTTCATCGGGTCTGGGAGAAAAAGTGGACCATTCTATTTGCATTTGGAAGCAAGCCCCACTTCCTGTGGACCATGGAAAGATAGGTTCCTTCTAGATTGCCATTTCCCTTGTTTCCGAATGCATGATTGTTCTTGTTTTCCACAGATTGGAAGGTGTCTTGAAACACCTCACAGTATTTGTGCACTTTTCTCTGCCAGGCAGTGGGTCAGCAGGGGTGTTAACATCAAGTTGTAACCTCTAACAGAGCGCTCTGAATTTCCATCCCTTCTTCTCTCCTGCTTGCTTTCCTTTCTGTGGTGGCGATGACGCCGTTAGGTTGGTGTAGAGAGCAGTGTTGACATCCTTGATTGTCCTCTGACTGTAAGTCCCCACCTTCCGCTCCTGCCCAAGCCTGCCTGCGTGTCCCCCTCGCACTTCCTGCCCGTGTGTCTGGGCTGTCCTTGCTTCCTGCGAGTTTATTTTCGCCATGATTGAATTCACGGTTGTGGTTTTGAATCGTAGACTAGTTTCTTCTCTACTCAGCAAGAGTAGCAACTCTAACTCTAAAACCCAGTCCCTCCCCGCCAAAAAACACTCAAGTGCCTTCCTGAATGAATATGAGCAGTATTTTTGTTTTTGAATGTTTGCACCAAGGTTGTACCCAACTTTATAATTTCAACTTCATATCTCTGTCTCGATATTTAGAAAGAGTGTCCGAATCATTTGTTTTAATAAAGTCACCTGCAAATCCTCTGTGCTAGGCAGGCCAAAGCCCCAGATACGACTTATAGAAAGGAGGCCTAGCAATGCGGAGTGTGGACTCCCGGAGATTATCCCCTGCTCAGATATTTGTCCCTCCCTAAAGTGCCAGAGAGTTGACTTGCCTAGACTGTTTTCAAGCCCAGGGGTATGTACCACTTGCTCTTCGGTTTTGCATAGATTAAGATGAAATGGATCTTAGACTTCGAGGCTTAAAGTGATGGTGCTTGAATATTGGGACTCCTTGGTGCAGGCATGTTTCCTAGCAAAACCTCTCTGCATATGTACAGTTGAAGAAAAGCTGATGAGCCTTTTGAATGGAGAACCACTGCCTTTATCCACAGTATTTGCTTTTTATTCCGTGCTCACCTTTTCCTGGAAGGAGGAAATTCCTAAAAAAGGAGAAGTTTGCGGGTGCCAGATTTCCTTCCTTCGCTTTTGGACAAGGCTCTGTTACCTGAACAGACCATTCAAAAAGCAATGTGAATGAATACTACTGCCTGTTGGAGTCTATTCTTTCATAAGAAATACTGCTGATATCCAGTTAGGATGCACCCCCAGGATAAAGTCATTTGGGGCCATGTTGAAATGTATTTTTCTAACCTAAGGTTTTGTGTGGGTGTGTTTTTCCTCACCAGGAGATGGCGAATATTTTGGCTCAGAAGCAACTGCGGTCCATCATTTTAACCGTGAGTACCTATGCGGTGTGACCTCCTCATTGGGCAGGAACGGTTTGGTGCATTCATTAAGCTCCTCTTTTGGCTTCAGTTTGTGGTTTGTTCTGGGACTTGCTTCCATGATAAAGCAGTAGTAAGAAAGGAGGAAGAAGTGTGCTTTTGGAATTGGAATAAACAAGGCTTTCCCACAGGAATGGTCTGATATGATTGGAAGGATCAGTCTCTGAACTGCCCTAGAAAGACATTCTGGCAGGAAGGGGTGGCAACTTCTCCCAGTGGGGCAGGTTTATTACACTCACCATCACTTTATTTAATTTTTTAAAAAGATTTTACTTATTTATTTGAGAGAGAGCATGAGAGAGAGAGAGGGAGAAAGAGGGCTCTCACAGGTTGGGGGAGGGGCAGAGGGAGAAGCAGACCCGCCCAGCTGAGCAGGGAGCCCAATGTGGGGCTCGATCCCAGGACCCCGGGATCATGACCTGAGCCGAAGGTAGATGCTTAACTGACTGAGCCACCCAGGCTCCCCCTCACCATCACTTCAGCTTTGCATTTAGGAAATCAGGGGCTCCATGACTTAAAAAAATGCACTGGTGTGAACTTACACTGTTTTTAATGAGGAAGCTAACTGGGGACCCGTCAGACTCTGTCAGAAACCCTGAAATTCTGACCAACATTTCCCTGGGCCCCTCTGCAAGAGACGGGCAGGAAAGACGTACATGGAATCCGCTTGTTAACTGCAACGCAAAAATGACCTGAAATGTCAGTGGAAAAGAAGCCCTGCCTGTTACACGGTGAATATTTAGAAATAAATCAAATGGCATGATTTCCTGAGGCCTTACCCGTTACTTGACTTTAACCAAAGACTGAAAGAAGCACACGTGATTGATTCCCAGCTTACCAGAGAAGCAATTTCTGTTTCTGTGATTTCAAAGAGGAGTTCTACAAGCTCACAGTCACACACACACATGCGTGCACACACATTCCAATACAGTGAGGCTATTGAAAATTAAAAACCTTATGAGGGCAAACAATAAATATTCTAGAATCCAAAGCCAATAGCAATGACTATAATTTGTCACCGAGTTTGATTTTGAACTGCCTGGCTGATAAGGATAAAAAGAAACATATGAGTGTAATTTTCATTATTTGATAAAAGAGGTACCCCAGTTCTTCGGGGATGACATACTTCTCCCCCTGGACCTGGAATATGAAATAGGTGTTGGTAGAGCATTTGAATAGATTCTTGGACCAAGAATGGTTGGGTAGAGACTGCAGGAGGATTCATAATATGGTTAATCTTTATCCTGATTCTTAGTAAAAGTGGAAAGTGCAATATTAGAGTGTAGTTCGGAGAAGGTATTTGTGGGAGAGGAGGAAGGTGGGGAGACAAAGGGTGAGAAATGTTAAATTAAGGTCTTAGCCCTGCTGGTTCTTACCTGGGTGTGGCAGTCAGAGTTGGAAGGCCCAGAGATGGGGTGGGTAGAATGGCTGTTGCCCCTGTGTATGAAAGATCAGTTTGCTTCAATGGGATTTCTCCTATGAGACCTTAATGGCTGGAAGTTCAAGGCTGGCATTCTCAGGCAAAAACTTGGGAATGCAGATACTTTGGAATTGGTAATAAAATAGATGGCCTATATACCTCAGATATGAAACATATACTCTGAATTAACATTCTGTTCTGAAAATGGAAGGATGTGCGGTTTCATTCCACCCCCATCTCACTGCCTAGCTTCCCATCCCCACCACCCCCATTATCTTGTTTCAGTGACTTTTTTCTTTTCCTCATTCTTCTTTCCAGCCCTCCCTCTTTAACTGGCTATTTTGACATGGTACTTAGAGCCAGGGTGTGGAGTCCAAGTGCATGCTGGGTTTGGTCTGAACTCAAGAAAGTTCTTTCAGACGGCAAGACCGTAGTTGGTTCTAGCACATTCAAAATACCACATTGACTGATCCTTTGGCATTTTTAAGGCACAACCGTGGTCTCTGCTAAAGAGCACATATGCTAGGCCCAAGTGTTCAATTTCCTTTCTGACCCAGCTCCAGTGGGGGCAAAGGCCCCCATATCTAGTCCCCTGCCACTTTTATATTTGTTCCATTTTGGTTCTGTTTCTAAGGGGAAGGGTCATTTTATTTTTCATTTAGTTGTTAGCAGGCAAATGAAGTTATGCACGGGAATTCACTCATTGGGTTGTGATGGGTGGTCTCTGGATAGTTTCCACGGTGAATTAACTGCAGGCCTGATAGGTACTTTGCTTTTTTATGTTGCTTCTAAAACTTTTTCCCATTTAAAAGTTGGATAACCTGCCAGAGACAGGTGTGGGGTAAGATGATGGCAAAATTGCTTATAACACATAGGCATGATTTGTTTTTCTACTGCATGCAAGGAAGTCTTCCGTTGTAGAAATTCACAGCTCTCTTCAAGATACTCTTAAGTCAGGCACACTTTCTTGATTTATATAGCTGCAATTACCTATGCATTTCCAGTGCCTTCCTTTCTTATGCTCCCTGCTGCACACAATAGATCTTTACCTGGATTCTGGCCTAAACATCAGGAACTTTATTGGGCCCTGTATATAAAGAAAACTCCAAGGTCACCTGCATCCTCACCTTTCTTCTGAAGGGTGGTCCCACCAACCTACTTTCCCCAGGCCTCCAAGTGAAGACTTCTGGGGTTTTACTTGGCATAATGATGGGCGTTAAGTTAATTGTTGCTGGCTTTTTCTTTCTTCCTTTAAAAAAAAAAATTTCTGCACTATCTCCTCAGCATGTCATCCGAGCTCAGAGAGCCATCAACAATGAGATGGCACACCAGCTGTACGTGCTGCAGGTGCTTACCTTTAACCTTCTGGAAGACAGGATGATGACCAAGATGGACCCCCAGGACCAGGTGAGTGCTCACTAGACAGCAGCAAAAGCACATACGGGAGAGAAGGTGGTTATTAAAAATCTTTTCTTGGGCTACTCCCAAACCAGGAATTTGTAGATGATGATATTGTTTTATTATCATCTTAGAACTTGGGGGGAATAAATATATTTTTAAGATTTTATTTATTTATTTGAGAGAGAGAGAGCACAAGCAGGGGGAGGGGCAGAGGGAGAAGCAGACTCCCCGCTGAGCAGGAAGCCTGACTGGAGGCCCCATCCCAGGACCCTGAGATCATGACCTTAGCCGAAGGCAGATGCTTAATGGACATGTCCCAGAACTTGGGGGGAATGTATTTAAAATTTAAGTGAACTTAGGTCAGAGGATAAAGTAAATGGGTTCTTTCATTATACATCAAACACATGCATATTCTTCCTTTATTGGATAAGAAAACCTGGTGTCACATGGCCACAAATCTTGGTCCTTGGTTCCAATACCTTGGATGGTAATAGCTTTGGAGTCAAGTTCCCAGACAGCTCGGGCCATTTGGTGGCCCTGTGTGATACTGGTTCAGGTTGAGGAAGTAATTTCCATTCTCCAGTGATCATTGCGGGGGGTGGGGTGGTGGGGAGTGGGGGATGGGGGCGTGTCCCAGGTTACACCTGATTTCTGGGCTTGCATTTTTGTCAGTTGGCTGTTTCTTATAATTCTCTCTAGGTCTCTGGTGGTTGTGCGTGAAAGGTTATGTGTCCATCCAAGAGGCTTTTGGGGGAACTTTACTGTGTGAGGACAGAGTGAGAGGAAACAGCTGGGAGTCCTGCTGTAGCCCATTTTCAACTTAAGCAGTGCTGCAGCTTTGGAAAGGAAAACACTCATTACTGGCACGTGAGGGCCTGATCTATCGCAGATGTGAGCTGCACATGCGAAGTGTGTAACTGCCGCAGCACTTCGTCCATGGCGTGAGGCCATGCGATTAAGAATGATGGAGAGGCTTGGAGAGGCTGTCCAGCATGCCCCGGACTTTTGGCAAGGCCAAGTGTAATCATCCTGGAGAGAGGAGACTGTCAGCTTACCACTTGTAGTGACGGAAGGCTATGGATCTTCATGTGGAACAGCCCTCCCCACTTGGAAATGCTTCCTTATCTATTTATTGAAAACATATATTTATATATATTTTTTCTTATTGTGGTAAAATAGACATAACCAAAATTTTACCATTTTAACCATTTTTTAAGGGTTTGTTTCCATGTAGTCACTTCTTAGTGAAGTTAGGGATCCCTTGTCACTTGAATGCTGTTCAGAAGTCTGCACGTGCCTCTCACTCTGTTCCGGACAGTGTGGAACTCCCAGGTTCTTGAACTTGGCTTTCCCCAGATCCAATCTTTCCATCATATTTGGGACTCCGTTTAGAACTTCCAGGTAATTGACCTAAGTATTCCAAACGACTTGGCTGTGAGCATAATCGTGGAATGAAGCCAGGGCTGACCAGCAGGGAGAGTGGCAGGGGAACTATGCAGGGCCTTAACTTAGAACATTGGTTGTCTTTTGTCTGTTTTTCTTTGGCCTGAAAGTAGTGATTCATTTAGACCCTGCGGAAAGAGGGAGTATATGTAATGTCACACAGTGAAAGCAGCTCTTCCCTCCCCTTTTTTTTTTCTCCCTAACACCTTCAGGCTCAGAGGGACATCATATTTGAACTTCGAAGAATTGCTTTTGATGCAGAGTCTGAACCTAATAACAGCAGTGGCAGCATGGAGAAACGCAAGTCCATGTACACACGGGATTATAAAAAACTTGGCTTCATTGTAAGTAAGCTATCTGCAGTAAGTGCTCTCCTTCCAACATCAGGGGTCTGACCTCAGCCACAGAAACTGATGTCTCCTCCGAGCGTGTGGTCCTCTTGCGCCTCACAGAATAGTTTCCACATTTTCCAGATGTTTAGCTGGTTTAAACAGGATCACATGAAAATCTCTTCTGGCTGCAGTGCAGCGGAACAACTTGCACAAGTGTGACTAATACTGAGTTTGTTTATTCAGGTCTGATTAAGTGTAGTTAGCCCAGAATGCATGTAGATTTCATTAAATCTACATCACAAGATGCTTTAGGTTCTATCTGAAATAAATGGGTGATGGCAGCTGTGGGATGGATCTTATTATTGGGTTAGTGCTTGGATCACTTATATATGTGGATTTCATATCAAAATCAAATTGAGAGTCTCCTGAAATGTATTCACGATGAGATTTATGCAATTTGTACTTTCCTAAAAGTTTTGTCTTGTTATGGACATTAATAAGACAGCTTCTGGATTTCCTTTTTTTCAGTTTGCAAATCAGAACACCGCTTTTCCTGAATATAATCTGTTGTTTTTGTTTCTACGTTAGTTCCATTCTGGCCTTTATCACCATGGCATTTCTCCCGTGACTTTGAGCTAATTAATCTCAAATTCTGAGGATGTAAAATTAGGTTTCCATTTTGGCCTGCATCATAAATGGCAAAAAATGAGGTTTGGCTTCAGTGATTAGACATCATTAGGCATTACTCTATGATTGCAAAGACACTCTTCTTTAGTACACACACACACACACACACAAATATATTAATCTTTATGTACATCAGTATCACGCTTTGTATGTTATTTGGGAAACCCTGTCTTTCATGGGGATTGTCTTTGGAAATGTTTCCACATTGGTTAACATGTATTGTTTTTCATTACTGAGGAGTTTTTCATTTTTTGGATGGACTACAGTGTATTTAACCAAACCCTTTTGCTGAGTAATTCAATGTTTTGAAATTACCAATAAGTCTAAAATTGACGTCTTTGCCACCCGATGTTTACGTGCATCCATGATCATGTTATTAGGATGAATATGTGGGACTGTCATTTCTATGGCATTTATTTTTTGAGGTTGTTGATATTTACCAAATTGCTTTCCACAGTGAGTCATTTCCACTTTAGCCCAATGGATCAGAGTGACTATTTTTTTTTTTTTAACTTCTCTCATGTTTCCTAAACTGAAAAAAAACCCCAAAACAATCTGGTTAAGTTATTGTTTTTATGGTGATAGTCTTAATATGTCTTTTCTAGTAAGAATACTTGTCAGACGTTGTATTCAGCTTTGCAACTTACTTTACAGAGGTACTGGGACATCATTTTTATATCATCATATCTCATATTTTGATATTCCATTTAAATTTTTTAGTAGAATCTATTTTTTAAAACTTCAGCACAGTTTCTTGGCCAAGGGACCAGGTGAGAGCTCCCTGTACTTGATGTGAATCAATGGTCAAGGCTAACTGGTGGTCCCAGCCCTGCTGTCACCCATCTGTGTGTTAGCAGAGCCCGTGCATCAGGGATATAGCTGAGGAGCGTGGATGCGGCTCATGTCCTACCTCCCCACCCAGTTCTTTCCAGGTTTTACTTTTGTGTGTTGAGCAAGGCCTATCCGAATCACGTGGGAAGCTTCGCAATATCACCCCATCTCTGTTGCCATCCAATCATAGCAAAGTGGCCTGGAAGGAGATCAAGGGATGTGTACTTCAAGATGTTCCCAACTGGTTCTGATACCCTGTCCCAGTGGAGAGCCTGGGTGTAGGGTATGCCCGAGTTACTCCCATTTCATTGGCTTCCTCTGCTACTACCTGGATTTCCAGTGCATTTGAATTGTGTAGAAAATGCAAAACTCTAGTTCTTGATCCGTGGTGTCCCCGGGTCCTCATCGGGGGCAATTGCAGAATGCACAATGTCATTTCTCCTTCGGGCTGTGTGTCTGAAGGACAGAGGAGAAAAGAGACATTGGGGAAAGAACACTTGCTGGGATTCAGATTATTACAGGTTCCTGGGGTTATTACAGATCTCTAGGAAGGGTATATATGTAATGGGGGTGGGAGGTATGAAACATCACTCTTTTTATTTTCATGTTCTGGTCCTGTGTGAAATCATCAGGGTATTTCATGAGCCAAAGTCTGAGTGACTTTTCTCGGTGGTAGCTCCATCTGCGTTAACGTGATGTTCATTCCTTCCACAGTTCAGTATTAGAGCATATCTCTGTCTTAGTTTTCAGAGTCTGCTGAGTGTTCTGCTTCAGGTAGTTTAGGAAGAACAATGTATATTTTAACTGAAAGCTAATTTGATGTGGTTTTAAGACTTAGCTCATATGTAGCCTCCTTTCAAAGGACTTGAAAAGTCATTTTAGATAAAGCAAAGATCTGCAGCCTAGAAAAACCAAAAAGAGAGTGTTGGTTTCCTTTATTTTTCCATGGTTCTTTTTTTAGTTTTCAATTTTAGTCCTTCCCCTGAAACTTCTTCCAGGCCACGATCTTGCATCAGAAGAGTTGAGAAATTGGAAAGACTAGTTAGTAATGATTTCTAATGGTGGAAAATTTCCAACAGCTTTGAGGAGCAGAGATTTTCACTTTTGAATGCCCAGCCCGCCAGAAAGAGACAAGCCTCGGTAAATGAAATCACATGCTCATTGCGCCACCTAGAGACCATCGTGCAAAAACGCTGGAAGCTGGTGGCGTGCAGGCATCTAGCCCTAAAATCTCTAGATGCTGTAAGCTGTCCAGATGCAGAATTCTCTCTGTGCTTCTGAAAGAGGAATAAACTTGCCTATTCCCTTAATGAACTCCTTCCTGTTGCCTCCTTTAGAAGCAGTTGAGGTTAGGATAATCTTTTGGATCTCGTTGAAGAAAAATTCAATTCGTAAGATGAAGATTCTTCTTTCTCATTTTCTGTCTCCCGAGTAGGCAGTGCCCAGGAAGTGTTAAACGACAAGTTTTTGGAGTCGAGTGGGCCTAGATTTTAATTCTATCTTTCCTAATTACCAGCCATTGGACCAGTGGGCCAATTGTTGAACCTGTTTGGGCATTAGGTTCCTCAGTTGTGCCACAACTCATCTATTTCAGGGTCATTGGAAGGTCATGAGAGATCATCCGGTAGTGCCTGGCACAGCATCTGGAATGGAGGATGTACCCAGCAAACAGTACTTCCCTTCCTTGCTTTTTGGAGAGCACATATCGTGGAAATCACCGGCAGCCTTTTCAGTTTTCCACAGTAGAAGGGGCAGTTGCTCCAACAAGGCAGGCAGAACAGTTGTTAAAGGATAAGAAAACACAACACCTTTGAGAAGGCAGATGGCCTTACATTCCTTCTCAGCACAGCCTCCCAACAGAGCAGATTTTCCTGATGAAATAATTCTGAAATCTCAATTTAAAATGGCTAAATGGCGCGTTACGGTTAGTCATAACACAGAAGAGCAGCTGCTTCTAAAACAAAGCTGCTTAATCTTCTAAGGTCTCCCAGTTAATGATTCTCTAGTTCCCAAAGGGACTTGTAGGTGCCCAGGCGGGAGGAAGGGTCAGGATTGTCTGGGATTATACTGTTCTTATTGGAAGTCAGAAGGCAAGGGCACATGTATTTCTCAAGGTGGCGGAAGGCAGATTCCAATACTTAGAATGGCTTTATTTTGAAAACCAGGGAAATGCCAGGATACAAACTGTACCCTGTTGATTATAATGACCAAGAACTGTGCAAAATGTTTTTCATACTCTGTGAAGAGTTGCGTTCCTGGCCAGAAACCCTTCAGAGTTTGTCTTGATGTCAAATTGGTAGCTTCTCTATTTGTGAATTTTACCTTCGTCCAATCTACTGGACAGTATTTACAAAGGACATACCTGTAGTTCATTTTTCTGATCTCTCTTGAACCAAGGCAGGCGTTGAAGAGACATTGAAGTTGGACAAGGCTGGTTTTTTTCCTAAATGCCTTTTCTTTCCCATTCTTTTAGCTTGACTGGGCCCCAAATAAACTCATCTTAAATGAATGAATGAATGAATGAACGAACAAATGAATTTAGTAGGCTTCACACTGGGGTGGAGCCCAACGCAGGGCTTGAACTCCCGACCCTGAGCTCGAGACCAGAGCTAAGAAGCTCGAGACCTGAGCGGTGATCAAAAGTCGGACATTTGACTGACTGAGCCACTCAGACGCTCCAATGAACTCATTTTTAAAACAAATAGTTTCTGAACAATATATTTTAATATGAGAGGTTTTGATAAATATTTCCTCTAACATTTTCAGATTGTCTTAAAAGAGAAAAGTGACTAAAATGTGGAAGTGAAAAAAGGTCATGAGAGAAAGATAACTTAAGAATTAAGATTCTCTTTTAAAGCATAGGTTTGATTGTGTTTTGGTATGGGGAGGCCAGCACCCCACCTGGAGAAAAGATAATATATTTACTCGTAGTTCTCAAGAGAGGGAGCGTGCCACACCACACAGGGCACATGGACAAGCACTGGGGTAGGGTCAGGAGGCAGAGGGAGTGAGGGGGTAATGTGGACAAGAGCCTTTGTTGTGGTTTCCACGCAAAAAGCAAGGCAAGATAGTGTAAGCAGGTTTAGGATTGGCCGGTTTGAATAATCTCAAGGGACTTTGGAGCATAGGGGCTGCCCCTAGCTGTCAGCCTTGTGGTGACAAGGGCTGAGGAGGGCTGGGGGACAGTGGCCCAGAGTGCAAAACCCTGATAAAGGAGATCTGTTGGGGTCTGGGATCTGGATTGGCGAGTTTGCATATGAAACGCATGCTTCCTATCTCTAGGAGTTATGAGTTAGCTAACCCTGGGAAGGGCAGTTCCTCCAATCCTAGCAAGGACCCAAGATATCAAAGGATCAGAGAATACAAAAAAATTTAAAAAATGACTAATACAGATTCATGTTAAAATTTTTAGAGGATTTTCTGCTTCCCAGATGATAGAAGATAATTATGCATCTTTGCACAAGTATAATTATATGTAATTGCATATGCAGTGCTTGGTGTCATTTTAATATATTTTTTCTCAAATACAGATGGCAGGGAATGAAGTGAGATGCATATTTATCTATGTCTTCCTCCATCTCCATCTCCATCCCCATCCCCATCCCTGTTTCCCTAACACAGCAGGAAGCCTCCTGGTCTAAATGTGGCTAGAATTCTACTGTAACTGGGAGTGTGACTTGGGGATTAAACTTGGGCTCCAAATTCAGGCTGCCCAGGGTTGATTCCTGGCTCTCCCGCGCACCTGCCGATGACTTGGGCAGATTAGTTGACATTTTCGTGTCTTAGTTTCCTTATCTTTAATCTGGGGATATAAGAGTTCTCTCCGTCAATAAATTTGTTGCATAAGTTAAATTAGTAAATACTTGTAAATCATACAGAACAGTGCCTGGCACACAGTAAGCAGACTAGGAATTCAGATGCAGTTATGCTGATGTTATAATTACTATTGATATTATTATTGAAGCATCGCACTGTGTCCCATGACCCTGTGACGGGCAGTGTTGGGAGGTGTATGAAAGTTGTAACTGTGCCAGCAGGATCGCGAGAAAATGCGTGGTTGTAAGTATGAGTTACTGATGAAAGAGTGATCTGTGCTTGGGACACTGCAAATGTGTGTTTCCAGCTGACATTTAGGTTGCACGGGGAGAGAAGTAGAGTTGGCTTTTGCAAATGACAGATTATAGAGAATTTTAAATTCAATAGGTTTTGAAATATTCTGTCAATCCTCCATCCTCACGGTGCATGGATTCCATATTTGCAAATCCAGCTATTTGCTAAAATTTATTTGTAAGCCCAAAATTTATTTGAAAGCTCACGGTGGTTTCATGGTCATTTGCCGACATGAGGTCAAAGCAAGGGGCTCTCTGCTTTCTTGTTTCAGCTCTCCTACTGTAAACGGGAGTCCTTTTCATAGTCTAGCCAGGGCCTTGATTTTTGAAATTTGCGCTTTGTGTTGGAGGTGTTGCTGTTTAAAGTGGTCCCCAAGCAGAGTTCTAAAGTGCTGCTTGGTGTTCGTAAGTGCCGTGATGTGCCTTATGGGGGAAATACGCGTGTTAGGTAAACTCAGGTCAGGCATGAGTTACAGCATCGTTGCTGTGAGTTCAATGCTAATGAACCAACAATATATATTAAATAGATAAAAAAATAGATAAAAAAGGTTATGTATCGACTGATTGAGAAAGTCTTGAGACCAGAGACCGGAAGTCACCTCACCCTGTATCTCCCCTCAGAAGCAATGGCTTTGTATTCGTTATCTCAGGATTTGTAATGATGTCATAGAACATAGCTGCCGGGTGTGTGTGTGGGGGGGAAGCAGAATGGACTGTACTTTGAGTGCTTGGGGAGTTTTCAATCAGGGGTAAGCCCTGGAGAGGAGAATCCTAGGCAGTCCTAGGCTCATTCCCTCCTAGCCCCATGGCCTGTATGTGCTAAGCGGGGAAGAGAAAGCCCACCGCTGACTAGCAGACAGATGTGTGAGGTGTAACAGGGCATTTGCCCTGCACTTGGCACACTGCTCAGGACGGTCACAGGGGTGCATGACAACCTACTGGGATTTGATTCATTTGTTTGAAGTCAGAAGCTGGCTTGAAACTGCTGCTATCCGGAAAATACCACGTCCTTGAGATCAGGGGAATTTTCAGTCCACAATCATTGTCCATAGAGGAGGACCCTGCCTCTGGTGGGCTTGGCTTATATTTCTGCATCATTCCCTACAGGACTTCCTCATAAGGTTTTGTTGCTGAGAATGTGTTTCAGTCCCTTGGAGTCCAAGGATGGTGTTAGTAAGAATCCAGAGTACATGTGTGGGAATTGAAGAGAGTAAATTTTGACATTTACTTGATTTTGTGGTGCTCCTCATCTCTCCCCCTCTTTGCAACAAATCACCTCTGATAACCACAAGGTAAAGCAGCTTTTTGAAAAGTAACTCACTTTTTTCCCATGTGAATGATTTAATTATTAGGATAGTATTCCTAACCAAGCACTTTGCTTTCAAATAGTTAAATATGTGACTCATAAACAATAGGTCATAAAAGCAAGAAGACAACGATTGTTTTTTTAAACTGTCATTTATTGAAACTCTCCGAGTTTTAGCCATACAGAATTCAGGAGGTCCCAGTGTGGGCTGGGGTGCTCTTCCAGGAGGCTCTGGCCAATCCTTGCCAGTCTCTCCAGCCCCAGACAATTCCTTCCACCTGAGAGATCCCTGAGGGATGTTGGTGAGGGATTATCAGTGACTGAGACTCCAGCGTGTTGGTGAATTCGCAGGCAGATACTGTGTGTACCTGCTCCTTGGAACCCGGACTTCTCTGTTCTGCTGCATGGACACGGCAGCCTGGTGCGTTCTGATCACACACTCCCCTGGGAGATTTCGTTATTAGTGAAGCTGGAGCAGAATCAGCCACCAGATGGCGCAAAACCACAGCCATGGACTCCCAGCCAGAACCCCCACCCTCACTCTGCCCCCAAACTTGGACAGACAGCCGCTGGGACACCCAGTAACATTGCAGCTCTGCTTATCAGTCTGCAGAACGTGAAGTTGTAGGACTGAAAGAGGGGCCTTAGGATCTTCTTGGGGTGGATGGGGGTCTCTAGCCTTCGTGGGGGCCTTTCAGGGACTAGGAACACTCTAAGATGCCCAGCTGGCCTCCCTGTTAATTGAGATTTGTCTGTTGTTCGTGGCAGGTGAGCTTTTATCTAGTACCTATATATTCAACTTTCATTCTCAGTTCTTTTTCCTTAACGTTGTCAAGGCGGTCTTTTATATGAGGTCCAGTAGTCTGTGCATCTAGTATTATCTTTGGTCTTCACACGGACATGCAGGAAAGAATGTGCCGGAAATGGAAAATACAAATGAATATTGACTGTAGAACAATAAAAATAATGTATTTTGAGTTAAAAATACACATAATTAAAATGTGTGGTGCAATAACATGGAGGGGGTAGGAGTGGTCAGTGGAGTCCTAGTAAACCAGCATTGTTGGGATGGGGGTAAGAAGCTGGTTGGGGAAGTCGGAGCTGAATTCATTTCTCTTGTCTTGTCTTTTCTTGTCTTTCCTCTTCTTCCTCCCCTCCCCTCTCCTCTCCTTTCCTTTTTAAATATTCATTTGAGAGAGTGGGAGAGAGGTCTCTAGTGAGCAGGGGGGAGAAGGGCAAAGGGAGAGGGAGAGAGAGAATCTGAAGCAGATTCCCCAGCAAGCACGGAGCCCAACAGGGGGCTCAGTCTCATGACCCTGAGCTGAGATGACCTGAGCTGAAATGGAGAGTCAGACCCTCAACCACCTGAGCCACCCAGGTACCCCTGAGCTGATTCTTGATACACATTTCTCAGATGAGTAGAATCTTATAGAATCATTTTTCGACTTTCTCTTTTAAGTAGCTACTTTCTGAGTTATATGTTCAAAGATGTCATTGAGACTTCTGCCTTGATGACAGAAAGTACTTGAGCCTCGTGGAGCCTTGTGGACAATTTTTTGCTTTTATCTCTGCCTTTGCCTTCCTCACACCAACAGACAGCAAGGAGGATTTGGAAAGGAACCAGCCAACTGAGGGCATTCTATGAGGCTGCCAACAGTTGAGGCAAAAAGTTGCAAGCAGTTGTGTTGCTCACTTCCTTGACTGGTGAGCGGGAGTTGTGTCTTTCAAGGGACTCCTTCCTTACAGGTGAAGAGAAGATCACCAGTGTCCTGTCCTTACATGTCTAGGGTCGGCTCAGCGGTGTCTTCCCTGGATGTTTTTGGTTAAATGCTATAGAACATGGCACACACTGTCTTCACCTTTGGTTTTAAGTGCAGAGACCATAGCTTTGGTGTTGTTGTATATGTAGAAGAGGAAATGTCAGCTCAGGAAGGATCTCTCTGGCAGAGCCCAGGAAGATCAGGTATTGGTTTGTATTTCCCATCAGTGAACCCAGCAGAGCAGATTACTGGGACAGAGCTCCTGCAAGGTGGGCTCTTCAGGTTGGTGCAGCCTCGTGGGGCCACCTCTCTCTCAGGTGGGCGTTATCACACTTCCTAGTGCTGTAGAGAGATAGTCAAGAAGTTCCATGCAGAATACTTGCAGATCTTTTCTTCCCTGATCTTGCTTTGCTCTCTGGCTTGATTGGGGAAGGAAAGTTGAAACTGGTGCAGGGTGGCTTGCAGGGGCAGCCCCAGCATGAGCTCTCACTATGGGAGGGTGGACCCTCTTTTCCTCTGCCCTTCTCTTGCCGTGGGGCATGTGTCGTCCCCCCCCCCCTTTCCATCAGGTCAGTGATTTACATCTGTGCCATGCTATTCCCCTCATCCCCACACTAGCAGGGGGCAGGAGGGGCAGTGGAGCTGGGGGTATCTCAGATTCATCTCAGAATCAGCCCCCAAACATCCAGCATTTACCTTACCTGCTGTGGATGCCCCCTGAAGATGGTGAAAAGTACATCTGTCCTTACTCCCGGACAAGGGACACATGAATAATTATACTTGGGGAATGCTTTGATATTTTAAAGGAAATATTTTAAAAGAAAACTTTTTAAAACAAATGAACTATGATTCTTTGTCATGATAGTATTTGAGCTTCATCTTCCTCTTGTATTTTTTACTGTAATTTATTTTAACTCTAGGCAAAATTTTATAGGGATGACTACCGAAAACTGTGAGGAGACAGGTTTCCCCTGCTCCCTCTTTTCCCAGCTCCTTTCCTGTTCAGCACTCATTGTATCCTAGGGCCATTTAGAGCTTCTGTTAGAGTTGAATCTGTTTTCTGTCACTAGGGGGCGCTCCTAACAAAGGGATGTGTATTCGTTGCTATCCAGGCTGAAGATGTCTTTATAAGGAACAATTCAGATGTGCTTGAGAAGGTGGAGTATTTAGTGGGGTTATTTTATTTTACTTTAGAGAGAGAGAGAGAACAAACTTGAGCGGGAGAGGGGGAACAGAGGGAGAGGGAGAGAGAGAATCTTAAGCAGGCTCCATGTCCAATGCAGAGCCAGATGTGAGACTCAATCTCACCACTGTGAGATCATGACCTGAGCTGAAATCGAGTCGTACACTTAACCGACTGAGCCACCCAGGTGCCCCTAGTTGGGTAATTTTAAAAAGGTTCAGAAGAATCCTGCCCCAGCCAAAACATTTCACCTTCCATTTTTAGCTTAAAACCCACAAGAACTTTGTCCCTTTTAAAACATGACTGTGGCAGAAGGAGGCAGTTTATTGAACAGTGTTAGCCATTACCCTCTTAGAGTATTGTGCACACCTCTTTGGCATCCTTTCTTTATACATGGAACTTTGGAGCCCAAGGGCATGACCCATAGGTGCAAGGATGGTACATGGGAGATGCAGGCTTAGTGATGTATAAACAAGCCAATGTTATTTGAAACTATGTAGCACAGTGTTTGTGAGCACAGTCTCTGGGAGGCATCCCAGCTCCCTTGCTCATCAGCTGTGAGATCTTGGACAATTGATCTAACTTTTCTATACTTCATATTTTCATTAGTAAGATGGGCAGCATAATAGTTCCTACCCAGGCTTGCTATGGAGAATAATGAGTTAATAGTTGTTGAGTTCTTAGAAACCTGCCTGGCACTGAGAACATGTTAATAAATTCTGATTATTAATATAACCATTTGCATCTGATGGCCCTAATGAGTCCAGGGTCTGCATTTTCTCCTTAGATGACTGGGATAGTTCTCCATTTGACCATAACCAGCTGGGTCAGAGTAGAAATATGTAGCTTCAAAAGCAGAGCTAATCCTAAGGGGTGACATGTCCCAAAGTCCATGAATTCTAGAGGATTTTCCTAAGACTGCTTATCAGGGCATGAATTTTATACCCTTCGAAGAGCCTCTTTAATGAAGAGGTGATTCTTTTTCCTCTGCCTTTGTGCTGCTCAGGAGCTAGCCCACAGGTCCGTGGCTAAGTATGTCCTCATGGATCCAGTCTGTCACAGCAGTCTACTTCTGTGAGAATTTCCAAAGGCAAGGAGGGCTGAAAACCACAATGTAAATAAAAACTTCTGTTCTCCACAGCAGGAAGCACTCTTCAGTTGGCTGACTCCAGCCCAGAGAACCATTTGGAGCTCCTTGAGCTCAGGCTGGACAGTACTAGAACCAGAGCGTTAGATCAGAGTCTAGAATAGAATGAGCAGTTATGGGGTTCTGGCATCTAGGATGAGTTGTTGCAAACATCCAGCACCTCTTCCCCTCGTGCTTTGCTCTCGTTGCCTCTCCTGGTGGTTTTGCCCCTGGTGGGATCCTCTCAGAGCACCCTTGAGAACAGTCCTGGCTTTTCTGGGGTGCAGGCAAGAGGGTGAAGAAATGGTCAGTCCAGAGACCCCTGGTACAGTTGCCTCTTTGCTGTTGACCTTCCTTTGACAGCCATGGATCAGCTCCCCATGGAGTTAGTGTGCTTTCTATTTTTATTCTTTTTTTCCGGAGACTTTATTTTTTTCTTTTCCTTTTTTTCCCAAATGGTCACCAATTGTCATTGTGTCTCATGGCTCTGAATTCGGTGTGATGTGACCTTGGGAGAGGAGGTGTGCGCACACCATCCAGACCTGTTTCACGTCTGGAAGGAAGTAATTTATACACCAAGAACTGGCTTCGTGGCGTGGGATTCTAATTCTGGGGATGGCATTTTGTATGTGTAGGAAGACTGTCAAAACCTTTCCAATGGGAAGGGACAAGAACCAATTTGAGAATAATGTGGTTATATAAAAACTGTCCTGGTGCAGGCATCTTGGCACACTTCCTGTCCTTGTTCATTCTGAAGGGGAGAGAAGCGGGGGCAGGAGGAATTCTCTGGTGGACTCCTGCAAACCTCCAGACTCTCCAGCGAGAAAATACTCCCACTCTTGAGATGGTTCTGGAGATCACATAGTTAAAAGGGTGACAGGTGTTCATTAACTTTTTTGCTTTCTTATTATTCTTGCCCCATCCTTTCAAAATGTTTACCAAACTGATCATCTGCTGAGAATAATACCATTTTTA
The DNA here is from genome assembly GCF_023065955.2 of Ursus arctos. Taxonomy (NCBI): domain Eukaryota; kingdom Metazoa; phylum Chordata; class Mammalia; order Carnivora; family Ursidae; genus Ursus; species Ursus arctos. Next base: position 63,103,892 of record NW_026622985.1, on the reverse strand, counting down.
AGTGGCCTATTGGGGTTTCCACTGGTTTTTTTTTTTTATCAGTAACAAAACAACCACAGCAGCCACCCCCCACCACTGCAGCATTTTGGGGGCACGTCCTGGGGCAGGGTCAGATGGCTCTCATGCAGTATTTCATTGCATCTCTGCAAAGCACAAGGCACAGTGACTCATCTTCCTCTTTTGGAAATGAAGAAAACGAGGCTTTTTAGCTTTAGGAACTTAAAAACCTGCCAAGGGGACTGCATTGTTTTGGCAGGAAAAGGACACTCTTGCAAACGTATTGTAACTCGTTGAGTTGTTTAGCCAAAGAAACAGACCACAGTGGAAGGGAGTTGGAGAAGTGGGTGAATGTATCGTATCTCAGCATGACTCTTTTTCTGGCCTCTAGGAGCACTGAGTGGGTGTGCAAAGCTGAGACATTCTCTACGCCCATCGAGTCCTGCCACGGCTGAGAAACCCACCAAATGCTTGTCTCACTGTGGCCTTTTCATTCTCAGAACATCACCACGAATTAAGACTGCACACCAACTGTCTGCTTGCTTTTCTCTCTCTCTCTCTTTTTTAAGATTTTATTTATTTATTTGAGAGAGAGTAAGAGAGAGTGAGCATAAGCAGGGGTAGCGGCAGAGGGAGAGGGAGAAGCAGACTTCCCGCTGAGCAAGGAGCCCGATTCAGTGCTTGATCCAGGACCCTGGGATCATGACCTGAGCTGAAGGCAGATGCTTAACCGACTGAGCCCCCTGGGCACCCCTCTGCTTGCTTCTCTTTAAGGGAACGTGTACAGACCACTGACTTTGCTGGTTCTGAAATCAAACCCAGCAAGAGCAAGTCCACATCCTTGTCCATGGGTAGAAAGTAGAGGAGTGCTTGCTTGTTCTTGAAAACAGAGGTGCTTCCAAACACTCAGGGCCAGCAAGCGGCAGCACCAGTGTTGAGTATCACTGCTGCCTGACTCCAGTCTCCTCCTCTGCCTCTAGGCTGTGCTGTCTGGCTATTTACGGAAGAAGGAAAATGCCAGATGAAAGGTCTCACTCTCTGGATACAGTTCAGGTTAAACAGAGAGGCCTTACTTGTTTCACTGCTGCCTGCCCCCTCCAAGTTTTTCAGTCATTTGAATTTCATCAATTTTGTTTCTGGGTTTTCTTTGCCCTTCGCCTCTTCTTCCTCCAGATTTGGAGCCTTTTCCACTCGGAGATGCTTTCTCTTTACCACACTGATTTCACCTTGCTCTAGAACTAAGAGCAATGAAGGAAAGCAAGCGCTTTGATGACCAAGGTCTTGAGTGCTCACCTACCTAACTTTTTGGAAATTCAGAAATTGGCTTTAATTCTCTGCCTCCTATTGCTCACAGAACCTGATAGTAGCAATTGTGATTTTGTTTCTCTTGACCATCCAGCCCTTTATATGGCTCTCTGAAATGTCATATATGTTCCTTCTTGGCTCCCAGGAAGGACTCTTCCACACTGCAGCCATTCCTTGTCACTTGTGAGCAGAGGGGGAAAGAGGACAGTCTGGAGAATGGAGAACAGGAGGAAGGAGATCACTGCAGTTTAGCTCTTGTTCTGGGAGCGGAATCTACCACAAACAGCATATTTGGGACCAGGTCTGTTAGGGGAAGAGCCGCGGCAGGCCTCACTGATAGGAAAGCTGCATTAAGAAGCACATTCCTCCCCTACTTGGGGAAAGCATTGAAAAGCCCAGCAATTTTTGTTCATTGAAGGGAGACCCGCCTCCAGCTGGCTGGGCTTGGCTGAGCACCCATACTAGCTATCCAAGGCATGGGAGGAGGCGTGGCCCTGGATTTCAGCTGTCTAGCAGGAGTGGATCACTGAAAGATGGCACCCCATTGGGCACCTGCAGAGTTCTTTGATAGTAATGGATCAGGCAATGGAATAGGGGCATATAGAGTAATAAGGAACTCATGAATTGGCTCATTTTTTTATGCAACCAATATTCACAAGCATTTATTATAATTAAGGCACTCTAGTCACAAAGATGAACCAGGCAGAAGCCAAGACCTTCATGGAACTTGGTGCTTAGTGAATTCCTCGTCCATCTGGACCTTCGTACATGGTATTACCTCCCCTTAAACGCTCTTCTTCTCTCCTCTCCAGTTCTCAGTCCAGTTGTGATTCTGGTGGGATGTGTTACATTCTTAGACTAGAGAAGGTGTGTCTGATGGGAGGTCCAGGACCTTCTCCTGTTTCAGCACCTGTCACCCCCATTATTTTCACCTGTTTTGCCAGTCTGATGTCTCCCTAGAGGGATAAACCCTTTCCTGTTTTGCTCACCATAGCATCCTTTGTACCCAGCACAGTCCCTTACGCTTGATTATTGGATAGGCATATGGCTGAGATTTCCCTTTGGAAGTATAAAGATGGCCTTTTGGTGCATATGCTCTTAGTCTTTTTACTCTGCGTGCCCATGAGGACGCTCTAGGACTTCTTATGGGCATCTTGGACTAGAACTGTGTTGAGTACCCAAGGCAGGTTCTTCTGAGCAGAACAAGGTACTAGACTTATGTGTTTATGCATGCACATTAAGTGTGTGCACACATGTCCCTGTGTGCGCCCATCCACCAGCAGGAACCAGAGTGATGGCTAGAGAAAATCAGGTAGCCTGTAACACCAGAACTCTCCGATTTATTTGTAAGAGCTGGGAAACATAATTAATACTCTTCCTATAGAAGACCATTTGCTAGTCCTATGTTAGTGTTTCCTAGTGATGCAACACTGTATATATAGTACTACCCTATTTTTAGTCCTGGGCATGAATATACTGCATAAGGCTGTTGGTTACCAAGAGTGTTGGTTCTTTAAGCTCCCAGTCCCGCAGGGGCCACCCTGAGTCGTGGCCTGTGGCTCTGCGTCATTCCCTGATATCCCTGAGCCTAGCAGAGCATATCCGTACACCGGTGGTTGATGGCTCTGTCCCCTTTCCCCTCCACTAATGCTTATCTAACAGCCTTTTGTTTCCACTCAGTTTACATCTCAGAAGGAATTACCTCCCTCTTAAAAGAGATTGCTGGGAAAATAACAGCCTGGCCAAACACAGGAAGCCAAGGGGCCTTGGTTGGATGAACATGATCTTTCGATCTTTCGGGTTGTGTGTTGTAACCCCGTCTGGCTCAGGGGCTTTGTGTGCACTTGGCCTCCTGGAGCCATATTTCTCACTTGTGTTCTTTCCCTTCCTTGCCGAGAAACCAAGGGGAAGACGGTCAAAAGCGTCTTCACAAAGTCCTTGGCAGTGTTGACATGGTAGTGCACACGTGTAATAAACCACAAAATAACACTTGTCAGGTTAAATTCTTCAAATCTCTCCTAAAAATCTCCTCCCCAGATCTGAACACTTATCTGCAACATTTGGTTCTGCTTTTGGTACTTTGACCTTATGCACGTTCTCTTTCCACTTTTTAACAAGATTTCTCTCTGCTGCTCCATCTGGTGTGGGCCTTTGATGGAAACTCTAGAGAGCAGAGGCGAAGAAGCCAAGTAACCACACAGGAGACCACAAGAAAGTACCTGCATTCCCAGCCTCCGCAGGCAGACACTGCTACTGGTTAGCCTCTCTCTTTGCTGCTAATTCTGTGAACTCTGTTCTTGACAGTTGAGATGAAACTCTGTGTTCAGTTTCCTATCACTTCCATATGTCATCAGTAATCCTTGATGGATATCGTGTGTAGTGGCTGAATAACATTCCATTAAGTGATTGAACCGTAATTTAGTTAGGCCTTCTCCTGTATAATTAAGGATTTAAAAAATATATTACAAAAAATGATTCGGTAAACATACCATGCATAACTATTGGTCCACATTTAGAATTATTTCCCTAGGAGGGATTATTAGAGTTTTGGGCCAAAATGTAAGGACATTTTTGAAATTTTGTGTATTTGTATTTCTTGTTTTAAAATTCTTCTTCCTGCTTTCCATGAAGCAGATTTTTATTCATATCATTTTTACGACTTTATTCGAATTTTTGTTGTTGTGGTTTAACCTAATTCTAAAAGCAGGATGTGGCTGTTGCAGAGAATTCAGAAATATAGATAACCACAGTGATTTAGGTAAAAATCAGCATACTCCCTCACATGTAAATAAAATACTGTTAGAATTTTGGTGAATATCTTTTCAGATATTTTCTATACCTCTGTTGATAAATATGCTTTTATTAAAATTGTGATCATACAGGTTTTTTAAATTTTCAAAATCGGTTTTATTTATAAGGATTCTAGTGAAACGCTGAAGTGGGAGAGTTTATTATGCCATTTCAGTATCTGCTTAGATATCTGACAGAGCGCTATGAGAGATTTTCTTCTTTCATATGTCAGATATAAATTTTTGATAATAAAAATAATTCCTATAGAAAACATATTGAGACTTCTCTCTGCATTAGTCGTGGGGTTATTAAATGATAATTACTGCTATTACTTAATATCTACCTGAGACTAATCAACACGCTGCCTACAGAAAAAATGAAGGGTGTCACCTTGGAGCAAAGTAATTTTTTTATGATCAATAGTCTGTCCTTAGCATAATGTTTATTTTATGCATTTGCAGACTTCTTATCACCTGAATTGTAGTTTATAAATATTAACCTATTGATCTTTGCTGCTCTTTCATTTGCTATTAGAGTTTCTGATAAATATCATTTTTTTTTGTAGGTGAAGGACAAAACAATAAAGTAAATCTCTAGATATCTGATGATTGGACATGGCTGTTGAAAGATTCAGAATCCAAGGCTGCTAGCGACATAAATCTCTCAAACTTTCCTAGGGGCTTACATTCCAATTTATCCGTACAATCCAAACTGATAATAGGTTCTTTTTTAAATAAAAATGTAGAGTGAGTACAGTAACATCACATACTTATTTTACCCAATGTGGTGATTGTGACTTTCATATGCTTTATCAACGATCAAATCCCAGGCTGAAGATGTACTTGGCTTTATTTCACCAAAATCTTCGGCCATTTATTTTCTTTCTCAAGTTTCAACAGTAATTTATTAAGCATTTTTCCTTGGAAAAGTGTCTTTTCGTTCCTTTAGGAGTTCATTCCTTAGGCTAGATAGGTATCTGATTCCATTAAGGTAGTGAAGATTGGCTCTTTGAACGACCAAAATAACACACCCTTGCATCCCCGAGAGAGTGGCTTCTCTCCTCATAGCTTCTGAGCATCAGTTCCCTAAGGTCTAAATGTTCATTATCTCTGCCCTTGGGTCTCATGAGCCCCCACTGTCTTTCTTGAGTTATAGCAAGTGTTAGGTAGACTCATTTTTCTCAAAGGTTTAGAGTTCAGGTAATTGTCCTTTTTTGGGTAAGCCACTGGGATCTCTTTCGGAATGATTTGTGTCCTTATTTTTTGCCATGCGAAGTGGTGATGATTTTATACACTCTTCCCTTACAAAGGTGTTACACATCAGAAGAGAGGGTACGCGCGTGTGTTTGTAACTTCTGAAGCATCGCGCAAATGATAGCAACAATTGTCATTGGAAACAAGATTTTGATGATTTTATTTTTAAAAACTTTATGGATAGAGTTTCTCGTCACAGAGTGCTAGGAACCAGTAAAGTGAAAAGACTACTCAGCACATATTTACATATGCAATACCACATTTAATTAATTAAAAATTTAAAAGATTTATTTTTTTTATTTGAGAGAGAGAGAGAGCATGAGCAGGAGGGGCAGAGGGAGAGGGAGAGAATCTCAAGCAGACTTCATGCTGAGTGCAGAGCCCGACCTGGGACTTGATCTGTCAACCCTGAGATCAAACCTGAGCCAAAACCAAGAGTTGGGTGCCCAACCAACTGTGCCATCTAGGCGCCCCAATCACATTTAATTTATTATGTGTCAGTTGATGAGCATTGCGGTTGCTTCCTCCTTTTGGTTATTAGGAATGATGTTGCATATGAACGTTTGTGTAAAGGCTTTGTGTAAACATGCTTTTATTTCTCTTGGCTGTATACCTAGGAGTTGAATTATTGGATCACATGGTAACTCCATGTTAAACACTTTGAGAAATGTCAAGATTTTTCAAGGTGTTCACACTCAGTTTTATTCTCACCAGCAGCTTCTGAGGTTTCTAATTTTTCCACATCTTTCTCAACACTTGATATTATTTGTCTTTCTGATGATAGTCGTTCTAGTGGGTGTGAGGTGGACATTGTGGTTTTGATTTGCATTTCCTTGGTGGGTAATGATATTGAGCATCTTCCTGGGCTTATTGGTCATTTGTATATCTTCGTTGGAGAACTAGTCATATCCTCTGCCCAATTTTAGTTAGGTTGTTTCTCTTTTCGTTCTGTATATATTCTGGATTAAGTTCCTTATCAGGTATATGACTTGCACAGTTTTTCTCCCTTTCTGTGAATTGCCTTTTCACTTTCTTGATCATGTCTTTTGAAGCATACAGGTTTTTAATTTTAATGATATCTGTTTTTTCTTTTATTGGGAGTGTGTTTGGTGTCATAAAAGAAATCATCCTCAAGATACAGACCTCTGTTTCTTCAATGAGTTTCGTCATTTTAGATAGGGAATTTCTATCCATCTTTTCCTTTTCTAAGGAGTTCAGCTTGAGGAAATAAAGATGTTCTGGAATATTAGTAGTGCCGTGAGAAAGTTGAGGATTGGAGAGTACCTGGCAGTCTTTGACCCCTCTCTTCTCACTGCTAGAAGTGTACTGTGTTCACACCTCTGCTTCTTTTCAGAGAGCAAATTCCAACTCCTCTCCTAGTTTATCTCTCTTCTCCACTGCGCCCCAAATAACAGGAGGTCAGCTTCCAGGGCTTTCTTATCTCTTTTCCTAATAGGAGTTGAATGAATGGGTACTGAACAAATGAGCAAAGCATTTGGGTCACTCAGCTACTACTGTTACCCCCTGCCTTTTTGTCATAACTGTCATATATTTATTGCAAATGCTTTAGGGTGAGTTACAAGAAATGATATTGGTTACTGAAACAATATTATTTACAGAGTACAGTGGCAGAATGTCTGCCATTTTTCTTTATAATCAGGTTTTATTTTTGTACGACATATTTAATCACTGTGAAAATGAAGGTGTCAGTCTCTGTATATAAACCTGTCCCCCCTCCTCCTGCCCCTCCACTCTCGCCCGTCGTTACCTTCTACGGTATTAGCAGCTTAAATTCCTTCATTAGTCCCCCTGGGCCATTTTTGCAGGGTCCAGTCCTAAAATATTCCCCATTAAGATGGTGCCATAAAAGCGAGTCTACACACTGACTGCTTTCACCACACCCATCTTGGTCATTGCATTTTACGTCTAGCTTCTGTGTTTTGGCCATTTCTGACATTTTTTTGTAAGGCTTTGAAGGAAAAGAGAGAGTAGCAGAGGTTTAAGCCCTCTTTGTGGATTACCAGCCCTATTGGGGGAGGGGGAGGGAGAGAAGAACTAGAAATTTGTCTACCTGTTATCTTGTCTATCACCAGAGCCTCTCCTGGTGTTTGGCATACTTTTCCTTTTTCAGTCTTCACAACTACCTGGTGAAATAGATGGTTGGTCCCTTACTTTCTATCTGAAAATACTGAGGTTAAATAACCTGCCCAGGGTCTCCAGATAGTAAGAAGTGACATCAGGATTCAGTGATGATTTTGTCTCATACCCAAGCCATCTCTGTTTGGTGCTAAACCATGCTGTATGTCTCTGAAATAAAAGGTGGAGAGAACTCAGGAATGCAAATGAGAAAGCAGTTGTAGGCAAGAGTAGGTTGATTTAGTTTCCTGTGTAAGAATTTTTAAAAAAGCCTTTTCCCGCTATGAAAGTACATGACGGATCTCATACATACCCCGTCCTTCTGATTTGAGAGCGGTTATGTTTCCTCTCTTGTTCATTCTCAAGGACACATCAGAGTGCAAGTGAATAGCTCCAGATGGTTACCATGAATCTGCTTGTGGTATTTGCCAGTGTAGAAAGCACACCAGTGTGTAAGATGCATGGCCAATGTTATAAAACTGGGGAGAGGGTGAGAAAGTCTGGTCTTTGTTAGGTTGTTCTCCTCACACTGCCAGGAGGGGGCAGCATCCTCACATAGTTTCCTACTTAGTGGGCATGTGGGAGAGACAGGGCAGTACTGTCATCAAATGACACCCCAAACCTGGTAGCTCTTCAGCTCCTATCCTCCAAGCCTGACCACCCAGCCTTAATTAGGCAAAGTGAATGCAAGCCAGTTTTCAATGTTTTTTTGTTTTGTTTTGTTTTCAGGCGTGCAATGAAAAGGAAATACTCCCTGTATGTTAGCATATACACTAAAATATTTTGTACTTTATATGAACGGATGTGTTCTGTGTATTTAGGGTTCTTTCCTCTACTGAGAGTACCTGTTCCCTTTGCCACAGCTGCTGTGCTTGATGTATGTCTCAACCACAAGTTAAACCTTATTTTCCTAAAGAAACGCTGAAGTCTTACAAGGTGTTGTACAGGGTTCTAGCACTTTCGGTAAAGTCCACTGTCCAAAGTGCTGATTTTAGAGTCAGCCAACCTGCGTTCAAACCCCAGTTTAGCCACTTATTAGCTGTGGGACCATGAGGGTTATAATACATTCCTGTTTTCTTTCATTCAAAGAGAGGTTTTTTTTTTACAGGTAGAACATGGTATTATGCTCTGTGTATAATGGTCTTTGTATATACCTCCCAGTTCAATGTCATAGAAATTGGCCTTTTCTTTCTGTAAATACATTTGTATTTCTGTCAAAAGCCCTGTCTGATGCAAGGAGATTCAAAGGTAATAAAATCTGGGAGTATAAAACCAAGTGACCTCAGGTAATGTCAAATTATTTAAGCTGGAGAGTGAAAGTGGAGTGACCTACCAGGTGCCCTTGTGAAATAGTCCCTGCAAGGGCAGGAAGTAGGGATCCTTTTCTCAGCAGCGTAGCCTTGCTACGAGTACATTCTGAGATGGAGTTCTTAGGGAAAGGATTTGACCCTTGTTTGAGGTGGGCTCTCTGTGGCCACTGGACATGTTTATAGCTTGATGGCTCCATGTTGAGTTTGAGCAACTGTGGCCCCTGGGGACTCTCCTGGAACTCTCACTATTATTTTTATTTTTACTGAGATGAACTTCACATAACAAAATAAACCACTTTAAAGTAAATAATTCATTTAGTACATTACACAGTGGACAGCTGGCCCCTCTATCTAGTTGCAAAAACTCATATTTTTTAACCCTTTATTTTGATAGAATTTTTAATTTAGGGAGAAGTTACAAGAATGGTACAAGGAACTCCTGCATAATCTTCACCCAGATTCAGTTATAATGTCTACATTTTCCCATATTTTCTCATTGCTATGGTGTCTTGTTCTCTCCTCTCTCTAGATGTACACACACACACACTTTTACAATATACACATATATATACGTACATATGTATATGTAATATATGTAGTATAGGCATGATGTATATTTTCTATTAAATTTAGGATACACACTTACATTATATATGTGTGTATATATACATATATATGTGTGTGTGTGTGTATGCACATACCCAAAATGTATACATGTATACATTTTTTCCCCTTGAGCCATCTGAAAACATGTTGGAGACATTTTTTTTCTCACTAATTTTTTTCTCACTAGTATGTATGTTTACATACTAATAAGGGTACATAATACAATTACTATAATCTGAAGATTGAACATTGGTAAATACTGGAATTTCATCAAATAGCTTTCATACCTTCATTTTTTCCCAATCCAGATCCAACCCACAGTCCTACATTGCGTTTAGTTGCCATCCTCTTTGCTGTCCCTTAATCTGAAGCAATTCTTTTTCTTCTGTTCCTTGACCTTGACATTTTTTGAAGAGTACTGGCCAGTTGTTTTGTATATTGTCTCTCAATTTGAATTTAGCTAATACTTTTCGTGATTAGATTCAAGTTCTTAATATATTTTATACCATCTTTATGGAAAAATGAGTCCTGACTTCTGAATGCTAGACTTATGAGGATCATTTATCATATGACTCTTTCAAAAACCCGTTGTGTTTAGTTGGCATTTTTTAAGCCTTACATTGTGAAGATGCCCTAACCCTGTGGGCCATGGTGGTAGAATTAGATTTACCTTCCCTGGGATCACTGGAAATCTGTCGCCATGAGGATTCAGAAGTCATTAAGCTGTAGGTTTATGGCTTTAAGACTGGAAGGCAGTGACTGAGACTCATGTTGTGAGCCCTCTGTGTTAAAATCATTGTTCTTTGATATCTCAGAGCCAAATGGAGTTTACTGGATGTTCATTCACTTGTCAGATGTTGAATGAGAAAATGACAATTTGCAATGTAAATTGTTAAGATAATTAAGTCAGTCTTCTAGGGCATGGCAAAGAATACTTGAGGCTTCCTTGTTGGGCTCCTGCACCCCTATCCAGGGAGGACGGAGCAGTTCATTTCCCTGGCAGTATAATTTCCCTCTGCCGGGCAAAAGCGTGTTACTACTCCAAGAATAAAAAGCAAATCAACAAAGTCAATTTTGATATATGGCTAATTTCTTATGATTATTTTATTATTATTTGTACAGCTACTGTTAGAAGCAGACCCAGGGAAGTGAATTCTGCCCTTCTATTCTTATCTCTTCCTTTTATCCAGCCTCTCCCCAAATTTGCTTTTTCTTTTCCTATCCCAATGTAGTTGATAACTCAGCTTTTCTCAAAAATATTTTGGCTTTTGTTTTAAAGGTTGAAATGAAAAAAACTAATGCAGATTAAATTTAGATTATTTTTGGGACACCTGGGTGGCTCAGTTGGTTAAGCATCTGCCTTCAGCTCAGGTCATAATCCCAGTGTCCTGGGATTGAGTCCTGCATCGGGCTCTTTGCTCAGGGTGGAGCCTGCTTCTCCCTTTGCCCCTCCCCCCCACTCATGCTCTCTCTCTCTCTCTCTTTCTCTCTGACAAATAAATAAAATATTTAAAAAAATGAATTTGGATTATTTTTAAGTCACATGGACAGAATTCCCCTGGCTAGTCTGTTCCCACAAAGGAAAATTCCTGTGTTGTTGCTTTTAGCTTTTAAACTTTAAATTTTGAAATAATTTTAGATAAGCAGAAGTGTGGCAACTCTAGTACAGGGAGTTACTTAACGCTTCACAGGGCTTCTCCCAACATTAATGTCTTATATAATCATTGATATATGTATGTCAAAACTAAAAATTAACATTGGTATATTAGATATTAACTACAGAGTTTATTAGGAATTTGCCAGTTTTTCCACTAATATCCTTTCTCTTTCCCAGGATCCCAGGATCCATTTAGATGTTAGGTCTTCTAGTCTCTCCATCCTATGGTAACTTCTCCGTTTATATACGTGTGTGTGTGTGTGTGTGTGTGTGTGTGTGTGTGTGTGTGTGTGTATACATATATATATGTGTGTGTGTGTATATATATGTATACATATATATATATATAATAAACTTCCTTGTTTCTAATGGCCTTGACACTTTTTTTCAAGCTCTAGTCAGATATCTTATAGAATTTTTTCTCAATTTGGGTTTGAGATTTTCTCATGCTTAGACTGGGATTATGGCTTTCTGGAAAGAATACGACAGAGGTGAAGTGCCATTCTCATCACATCGTATGGGGGATGCATGTTATCTTTGTTGACTTTTGAAATGTTCTGATTTTCTTCCTCTGTTTTGCAGTATTAAATATCCTTTCATGATACTAAAATTATCTTTAAAAATGGAGCACTATGGATCAGTTACTGGGTTGTTTATGCAAAATCCCTAGAACCCTTTAAGTTTTCTGTATAATGTGGGCCATCTCCATGAAAGAAAATCAAATCAGTGTCACTCCCTCTTTCTCAAATACTTTCAACCTTTCAACTCCACCTGAAAAGCAGGGGTATACCACTTTGTAAAGTGTTTAGAGAGTTGTGGACAAACCATACCAAATCTTGAGATTTCTTTTAAGGTGATTTTTAGTGAACTGGATTCATACATGGGAATAGATCGTACATGAGGAATAGAAGTGATTGAATGAGTGAGTTCCATGGCTCTGAACTCCCCACTGAAGCCAAACTTTTACCTTGACTTTCAGAGAGGGAGTTTATTTGGCTAAAAAGATCTGGTTTTTTGTTTCTTTTTTCAGAAAGCTGATTTTAATTGTAATATAAACCTCCCCTTCAAATATAAAGAATCACGTAGATGTGGGTTTATCTCATGTCCCTTCACTCATGAACTTTCTAGGTCCTAGTTTATAGTGAATATTAAACAGTAAGTCCAAGTAAGAAAGGGCCTAAGTAATCCACAAACATTGTCAATGCGTGACCACCACCAAGTGAAATTGTCACTCTCAAGCTTCCTCTAATTAGTGGCACACTTTAAAAATCTTTTATTGTGATGTCCCCTGGAACACAGAATGACAGAAATAAAATAAAACACATAACAAAAGAAAACAAATAGATACATTTTAAAAATAAAGTTAATCTTCAGAAGGAAGGCCATCCTTGTTTACTTCCTAAGATTTAATTCTAATTATGGCTCCCAGAACACATTCTGAATTATTATGGCGAAGCTTGACAATCACTAATTACCTATGTTTCCAATTGGGAAACAAAAAAAAAAAAAAGAAAAGAAATGAAAAAATTTAATTAGCCCTGAAGTTTGAGAACTCTCGAAACAAGCACTGTTTCCATGCCACTTCTCTGCACTTTCTCTCACAGATGATGCATGTAATTGCTAATATTTCTCTCATGATGAGTGAATGTGTTTGGCAGCCATCACCACAGAGTTGAGTTTCATGAGCTTTCATAAGTCATATATGTTCAGAATGTTTTCTGACGGGGCAGAGGTAAAAACAACTCAGATCTCCTGCAGCCCGCAGTCTCCTGCTAGAACATGCCTCGTTTAGAGGACTGATGACTGAAGTTTCTAATTGGAAAGGTGATCTTTTAAAATTCCTTGAAGCTCTTAATTTCAGTTCCACTGAGAACTCTTCCTTCTGCATTCTGTCTAGTTTTTAACATGCGGTGTCTGTTTGCATGAGTGGGTCTGTTTCCCCACTGGAATATACATCTTTGCTCCTTCCTTATCATTTTTAATTGCTGTGCCGTCTCCAAACTTTCTCATTAAGCTGTGTGCTCCTCGTTGGTCTATGTCAGTAATGTATGACATTGATTGTATATTTTTCTAAAAGCTGTGAACTGTTTTTGCCTCTTTCCTTCTTTAATTTTTCTTTCAATTTCTGTTTATTGCATGAACACCAGCCCAACAGTAAGAAGAAAACAAAAGAAAAATAAGTTCTGTGTTCTCATTAAAATGGACCAGTTATTTTTGTTCTGTTTCTTTCTAGTTTTCACTCCATATGTAAATGTTGACTTCATTGTAGTCCCAAAGGACAGATTCTTTTATATTTTACTTGAAGCATTTTATCATAAAGGTTTTTTCATAGTCTTGCCACACCATCATCCTAATGGCCATTTATTTCATTGAGTTGACACATTGCCATATATTTAGATATTTTCAATTGCTGGACATGAATGTTGCAGTGTTTTTCTATTTACAAACAGTATTCTTTTGTGTATCTTTGTTCTTAAAGCATTCATCTTTCCTTTCCAATTACTCACTGTGATAGCTCACTAACCAAAGTGCTTGAAGATTTTCGTGGTTCTTAGGCTCTATCTATGCTGTGTTTTGCTTGTGTTTGTTTTTAGCACAATGTCATTTATAAGAAGGCACTTTGTCAGTGTCTTGGGATGAAGTGATGTTAAGGAAGCCTATTTTGGAAGCAGCCTTCTTCTGTGATATTGTCGTTCGGATTCTGAAAGATGTCTTTTAGTGAAATAGTGAAAGGAAAGCAGCCACTGAGTCTTGGGGAGCTTGTCAAATCATTGGCTTGTGAAAGGCCATTCTGAAACTCATTTGTCTAGCCCACTTTAAAGTACACTGAAATTATTCCTGGTGACTAAAATGATATATTCTTAACAATATTCAAAAGCTATTTTAAAACCTGCTTTGGTCTCCTGTATATCATTCAAAATATCATCTGAAAGTTTTCTTTTATGTCTTGCCCAAATCTCAATCTGCTGTGGCAAATCATTTTCCGGAATTACAGTCTGACTTGCAATTAAATGTAGCTACATTCTTCTGCACGGAGAATAGAGGCACATCCTAAAGTCCTTTGTAGGGTTTTAAGCTGGGCGTGGAGGAGAGTGAAAGCAAAGCATCCCTGTAGGGTTAAGAGATGTGTTTGAAGGTGATCCTGGATACCACTCCAGGGCGGGGTCCTCTTTCTCGGCATCTCTCTGATTTCAGTTGTCCTAAGGGGAGGATTTGCTGTGTATCCTGATGATGCTTTCTGTGGTGGGTGACCATTGTTTTCTCATTCCAATCAGACACTCTGAAAATCTGAAGAAAAAATTTTTTAAAGATTTATTTATTTATTCCAGAGAGAGAGAGAGCGCAAGCATGGGAGGAGGGCCAGAGGGAGAGGAAGAGAGAGAGAGAGAGAGAGAGAGAGAGAGAGCGAATCTCAAGCAGACTCTCTGCTGAGCGAGGAGCCCCACACGGGGCTCAGTCTCACGACCCTGAGATCATGACCTGAGCCGAAATCAAGAGTCAGATGCTCAAATGATTAAGCCATCCAGGTGCCCCTTTGCTGAACAAATTTCAAGAACTGTGGGCGGTTACTCACTTGTATTGGGTGAGGTGATGATCGTGAATGACAGCTTGCTCTAAAGGCCATATTCAGCATTTGGAAGTGGTAAACATTTTATTAATATGCTCATTCTCAAAACCCACTTGACCTTTATTTCTTTTTTACTTTCTTCTCTTTTTCTTCTTATTTTTCTCCCTCTCTGTTTCTTTTCTGATGTTTGAAATGCTGGTTTCCCCCCTTTCCTTTCTTTTTTCCCTTCCACACTTCTTCTATGTCATCCCTGCCCCGCTCTTTCATCTTTAGCACTCCCTTCTTTCTTGGTTTCTGCCATTCTTAATTCCTTTCTTTTCCTGTGGGAAAATAGGCCTTAAATTTTGAGTGTGCTAAGGGAATGCCATTTCATGGTGAAAAACTGCAGGATTCAGGGACTGCATTTGTGGCTTATTGATAAAGAGAGGCTGCAGGAGCTAGTGCTTATGGGGGTGATTTAAGGGTGATGGCTCAGTGTCTCAGGTGGACTTGATTATGTTGTGGGACAGCTGGATTCCATTTCAGCCTGATTTTGACCTCTCCTTGCCATGTAATTAACAGTGGGCCAGCCACAGATCATAAAGTGAGTGCAGTTCAATGAATAATATGTACTGGTGCCTGGAGTCTGTCTTACCCACGGGACCCAGTGGGTATGGGGTATGCCTGGATGTCTAGCCAGGAGTGACATTTAAACTGAATTGCCTGATGCTGGGTGATGAGAGCTCTGACATGCATCCCCAGACAGCTGCTCAATGCAGATGGCTGATGAGCTCTGAAGCTGCAGGCTGATGTGTCCAGGAGCCCAGGGGCAAACTGACCCTTTTCTCTTTAGGCACAGCATCTGTGTTGGCTGTTTAGAAATAATCAGAAGACATTTTAATTTGTTTTTCAGCCAAAGATGGGGGGGGATTGAAATTTTGGTGATTAAACTAGACTTCTAAACAGATTTCCTCTAACCCTGAACACCATGTAGTAAAGTGGGTTGGCCTCCCTTGATGAGTGTTGCAGTGAATTCAATCCTTTTCATGGCTGTTGTGTTGTATATTGATTAACAGAAAATGAGCTGACTGCCAGGTACATTCATAGAAAAAAGAAGTGGGGGGTTATTAATCATGGAGTAGATAACTCATTTACTTGAGACGCATAAAACAGATTGAGATAGAACGGGAAGGGTACAGGGCAGAAGATTCTCTCTCTCTCTCTCTCTTTCTCACACACACACATACACACACCAATCATGGTTTCATATACTACTAATTGAGGAATTTGGCAAGGTAGTTCAGACATATTCAGGCTAAATATGTAAACAGTCTTCCAGTAATCACCAAGGTATTATTCAGAACCCAAGCCAGTTGACTTCGGTTTCACCAGAAGTTGGGCACATATGGCCAAGTGGTCAGTTAGTAATTATAGGAATTCCCAGAGTCTGAGGGAGCCGCCACGATTGTGGTTTATCCTTTTCCATCCTCATGAAAACCAACAGAGCGGGTGCCATCTGGGTGGCACACTGGGGTTTGGGCTGGTGGTCCTGAGAGGAGCCCAAAGGAGAAAGTGGGGACCTTTAAAAGCAAAAGACATCTGCTCTCTAAATACGTTCTGAGTTTAACAAACTGACATAGAGGAAGATATTCACCTTGGGTTATGCATCGTGCCTGCCTGTGGAAAGATGCCACCACAGGGAGGGAGGCGGACTCCTGATGAGAGCAGGATGGCGCCCGGGGCTTGTCCTGCGTTCCTTGCAGATTCATTTATTTCGTCACCCACTCCGAAATAGCACGGGAGGGGAACTATTCGAGCTTTTGCAATTTAGCTTCACTGGTTATTTTAGAAAATTTTTATTTAGGTGTAATTGACCTACAGTATCCTATTCGTTTCAGGTGTACATCATAGTGATTTGATATTTCTGTATATTGCAAAATGATCTCCAGGATAAGTCTAGTAACATCTGTCGCCATATCAAGTTGTTACAATATTATTGACTATATTCCCTATGCTCGACTTTACATCCCAATGACTTCTTTATTTTGTAACTGGAAGTTTGTACTTCTTAATCCTGTTCACCTATGTTGCCTAACCCCTCCCCTACTCTGGTAACCAAAGTTTTGTTTCTGTATCTTATGAGTCTGTTTCTGTTTTGTTTTGTTTGTTCCTTTGTTTTGTTTTTTAGATTCTACATATGAGTGAAATCATATGGCATTTGTCTCTCTCAGTCTGACTTAATTCACTTAGCATATACCCTCTAGGTCCAGCCATGGTGAGGCAAAAGAAAGATCTCATTCTTTTTTATGGCTGAGTAATATTCCTGTGTGTCTGTGTGTGTGTGTGTGTGTCTGTGTGTCTGTGTGTGTCTGTGTGTGCATCACATCTTTTTTATACTTTGTTGATAAACACTTAGGTTGCTTCTGTATCTTGGCTATTGTAAATAATACTGCTTTTTACTTTGGAATGAATTCTAAAGGCAATTTTTTCAATACTCCATTCCATTGCTTCCTTCCATCAAAGAACAGTCATGAATTGGCCCCTAATACCTTAGTGATCCCTTTTTTGGACCCTCAGATGGTGACATGGGGTCCACAGGAGGGACACAGGAAGAAATGGGTGCTGTCCCATACACCCATAGCTGCCAGGTCTGAGAATAAGGGGATATTACTGTGGTCACTAGATCGAAGCTCTAAAAGTGTATCTCTAGAGTTAAATGAGTTTGTCTTAAATTCTGAATGGTTGCAGCTGATGTAATCCTTTGAGACATTTTATTAGGAAGATTAAGTTAAGATACAGGAAATGCTATCTCACATTTCATTGGACTGAAAGACAAGTCTTGTGAAAGTTGTTTACTATAACAGAAGGTTGTTGTGCATCTGTTTTGCTCAGTTTTCTCATTGTTTCAGGATCTGTGTTCTTGCTGCACAGTAGAAAATCCAGTCTGCTGGGAGCTTGTCGAGATGAGTAAGGGCCCTCTGCCAGTTGTGGGAGATTTGGGCTCAATGAAGATAGTCGGTGAAAACCTCTGTCTGCTGTCTGACTTAAATGCATACACAGAACCTGTTTATTTAGCTCCAGAACTATACCTAAGATGTCAGTTTTCCTTCTCGGCATAGCATATACATACACTAATTTGATGGTAATTGAGTAGTTGACTTGGGTTCTATTTCTGGTGGTGTTGGTGATGTGCCCTCCATCTGAGATGAGTTTTTTGGCTGCTGTAGACTCTAAAATCCCAATCAAGGCTGTCAGTACCTCCTGATAGCAGACTAGCTCCTCAATTTACTAAGTGTCACACCAAATCGTACCATTTCTTAACTTAGCTAATGAAGTCTATGAAAGGATAGGGAAAATGAGAGACCGGTTTTGGTGTGTGTGGTATTTTGGACAGGGGGGTGGGGAGGAAGCAAAATGAGGGATGCATTGAAATGTTTCACGTAGCCTTTCTTATGTAAAAAGAAATACTGAGAAAACGTTTCCTAGATATTGAGAGTAAATTTCTTCTCTGAAATATCCTAAGTGGCTCAGAAGAGGATTTCAGTATGAAATGACATCTTTTTTTTTTTTTTTTTTTTTTTGTAATGAAAGCACAGACAATTCTCTCTCCACCCTCAACCCTTTACAGAGTTTCAGAGGAGAGGAGAAATAGAAATGAAGTTGACAAGAGAAGCCATCTAAAATTAAAACTCTCCATATGGAATTGCTTTTTCTTTTCCTCTAGATATTGTACTCACTCTAAGTCCTAGAGACTCCGTTCCATCTTTGAGAATTTTCTTACAAGATGGTCATCAGAGGCTCTGTTAACTCTAGCTTCTATCATCGTGCACAATCTGTATCTTCTAGTGGTGAAAATATGTTCTTCTAAATGACAAGTTTTTATTTTAAGAACATCTTTTCTAACTTTACTTGTGTATTGAATAGACGGTAGTACAACATTCAAATGTTACAGAAGGTAAAAAATAAAATTTGTAAAAACTGTTCCTTTCATCCCTTTCCTTCATCCCCCCTTTTCCCTTCTCCAGAGGCAAATAATATTATGCCCACTTTCTTTGTTTGTTGATTTTTAGTCTTTGGTTTGGAGGCTATTGTATCTAGGACCTAATAGGGTGTAAGTAGCTCTTTATACTAGATGTGCTTTATTGGTTCCCATCAATTTAAATGTAGTTGAAGACAGAGTAAGGCCTGGTTCTGGTAATAAGCTAATGGATCATATTTAGCTACTCACATAAGCTTACCTAGAAATCTCATAGGTAAATCTTCTTGCTGTTCTATCTACATTTATGTGCTTATATTTCACTGTATGAGATGCCATTGATTAGTAGACACACATTTTATGTACAACTAAAAAAGAAAAAAAAAAACCTAAGTAGTTAACTATTACTCAATATTTCCATTGTTTTAGAATTTTAGAAAATATTCTGTTTATTGAAAGAACCCTACTAGACTTGATGATACGCAGGTGATTCAGTTTAAAAAGAATCTGAAAAAAGAATTAAAACTATTGGTGCTAAGCTCTTGAGACACCCTCCTTCTGCAATTTGGTAGAGCTAACATACTTCCGATGATTACTGGGCTGGAAATGTATTGAAGGAGGCCTGGTTCGCCCCAGCTTCCTGGACTCCCCACAGACATTTGGTGCTTGGGGTTAAAAACTGTTCTAGCATTGTCTCAAGGTTTATTCCAGACCTGGAGACCCATTTTGCTCATGTGATGCTGGTGTTTTTAGTATTCACACATGCCCATACAAAGAAAATTCCTTAGTGACTGTAGTCTGCTTGAGAGCAATTCATCGATGCCATTCATGGTGAAATTTTACCCAAATTTAGAACTGTTAAAATATGAAAAAGAAGTACATCTTAGAATTAATGGAAGATGGTAATATTAATTTTAATCCTATTAGTTAAAAATAGAATTTCTCAAATTTTTAATCTTTCACATGAAAAGTATCTCTAAATTGTGGACTTTTGCAGTGCTCATAAATCAAATCCTAAGTCATAAGCACTAAGCTTTGAGATTTTGAAATATCTTAGATTCTTAAGTAGGAACCTGCCCTTCCTTAGTATGCTCACAAATAATGATGACACATTCCTTTTTCAAAATACCTGGGGTTAGTCAATTTGAATATTTAAGTGGCAGGTTAAAAAATCTTTTTTGCCTCCTAACAAGTTAACTATTTGTTTTTGTGAATCCATAAGTCAGATATAAGGATGATCTTCCAATTAAAGAAGGGAACAACAACAAAATCTCTATTTGCAACCCAGCTCGTTGCAAGTCATAGCTATTTTTTCCTTTCTTTGAAATGTGTAGTGTTATATTCAATAGGCTACTAAGAAAAGTTATTCAAAACTTGGCAATATGGCAAAAATGTAGAGCAGCATATCCTTTCAATGTGACATTGCAGCAGTCAAAATAGTAATAATAATAATAGGCCTGACCAAGGACTATTGAATCTTCTAGGAGAACATCCTTATATTTGACTTGCTTATTTACTGTGTTTAGAACCCAGACACTGGGCAGTGTTACACTGATGTGTAGAGTTTTAGCTGGTAGAGCTGTCCAGTAGGAAAGCTTACCCCAAATGTTGAAATGCTCTGTAGGACATTGACCAGTTTTGTAGTTAACATAGCAATTTTACACAAAAATTCTTTTCGAACATGTGGCAAAACCCCTTCCCCCTCAATGCTCTTTGAATCAGCTTTACCATCCTGCTGCTTTCTTCATTATCGAGCTGAAGAAATCTTGACACCTGGTTAGTCTATATTTTTATAGAGTCCTGTTTTTAATTTTCTGAAACTTTTACTCTGTCAAGATTTAAATCTCTGAGGTGAAACAGAGTTATTACCGGTTGCTGTGATATATATATTCGTAGATTGACAAGTGTGCTCTGTAAGTGGTCCACAGTAACCTGACAGCATGCTAATGCATGTTTACCAGGTTCGAAAGTAGGTTGCCAAGGCGGTGCATGAGTTAGCCTTTATCCAGTGGTTCCAATATGAGTAGCAAATGATTCTATTCGTGTGGATGAAAAAGTTTCAGGAGCTGGAGCTGGGCTTGTGTAAGGAATTGTGGGATTCCATCCAGAGCTGGAATTGTAAAGAGAATTGTGAGCGCCTTTCCAGGAGAGCAGCCTAGGAGTACAAGAGTGACCACGGAGACAGATGCTGGTGTTCATTCCTTTAGCACCAGGAGCAGGGGCTTCTAAGCTCTCATCCATGTGTGGAGTGGTTCCCTGAAGTTATCACCCTTGTCCTTCAGGGAATATCAGACACCAAATTCACTTAGTTCTGGTGCCCCTCCCACCCACCCCCCAATTAATCTTTGATTATCTCTCTCCTTCCTCCATTAGTCTCATTTTTCACCCTCTCTCCCTTTCTTCTATCTGCCTCCCTATCCATTAACAGATGTTCTCTGTATTGGAATGGTGTGGAAGATGACATCATGTTTAATCGGATATATATTTATTTGATTACTTCAGGGCTTTCTAGAATGCCTTAGTGGCAGCCTCCACGGTAAATGCCAATCAGTGAAACATGCACAGATCAGTGAAGAGGAATCTCCTATGTATTGTAGAAGTGCATGGATCACCTTATCTGGTAGCCCTAAGTCATTTTGAAGTGACAGGATACTCAAAGTACAATGCTGCGTTACCTTATATAACTTACCACCTGGCAATCAGGTAAAATGCTATTGAACGTACAAATGAGTGAAAAATGAGAAAAGCTATTGAATCATCCTTGCCAGAAGTCCTTATAAATAGAACAAGTCAGCAACCATTCAGTGTGTGACTGAAAATTTCCATGCTTGAATGCAGGAAGATGGAGAAGGTCGAATATCCTCCAGGATCTTTTGGGGACTTTTTATTCTTTAGTTAGTTGATGTCCGATCGTGGGGTGGGGAAATGGTTTAGCAGTCAGGAAGGAGGCCTCTTTAGCACAATGCTGGTGAGATCTAGGAGTAAGTATGGGCTAAGAGTAGCCCAGGGAATCAGAACCATGGGACCAGTGAGAAAGCCAGACTTCAAATTAGTGATGGCTGATGCCTAAGAACTCAAGGTCGGTTGATGTCCTGTGGGCCACCAGGCCTAGAGTATAGACCAGGATTTCCGAACTTAGTGCTCTGACAGAATATGGTGGAAGACAGGGACGCCACTCTTGATGGAAAGTGAATAATTCCCAGCTACCATTTCCCTGGGGCTTACCTGGTGCTAGGCTGTGTTCAAGGTGTTCTCTATATGTTATCTCATTGGAGCTTCTCACCAGGCCAATGAGAGGGGCAATGCCTATACAGTCATAGGTGAAAAAGTGCATTTTAGAAAGGTGACATTTCTTTTCTGAGAACAGCAGCTAATATTGCATGGGAACCGGGTTAACTCTCCAAGCCTGGGCTGCTTATCCCCCATGCTGTGCTGCTCCTGGCATGTGCTTGTTTGGCCTTGTGTGGTTGGTTAGTCAGGCTCTTCCCTGACGAAGTCCTATGAGGCTTTCCCGCCTGTGCAGAGCCAGGTGGGGTGGAGCATCCGGAGGCCACGCCCCATGAGCATGGTGCGCACAAGACCCAAGTAGTCTTTCTCCCAGCACTGTACTCCCAGGGTGGGCTTTTCTGGGATCTTTTGGGGTGAGGGGCAGCTGTCCTTCCTTTGAGCTCTTCCTTGATTTTTTCCCTTCCCACCCCCTACACACAGGGCCTCTGAGGGAGGTACTACCTCTGCCAGCTTTACAGATGAAGAATGAGCACTTTGTGAATGAGCAGACCCATCCTGCCCCCTCTGCATGTTGTCTGCCACGTGAGAAGTTGGCAAAACTCCTTCACATCAGGGTGCTGAAGAAAAAAAATGGTCGTTGACTAGAAAATGGGGAATAGGAGAGGAAATCATGCTCTTTTGGAGACAAGGGAGGATTTTATATAAATATGTTCAGAATGGTTTTACAGAAACTGCCCCTATACACACAGAGTCTGTTCAAGAAAGATTCATTTGTGGAGGATTGAAATGTTCCTATTAATATTCCTTATCTAAGAGAAACAGAGGAGTCTACTGAATTTCACAAAAAGGTAGTGTGAAAACTGATCTCTGAGGGTCTTCTTTAATATTTTGCTTCCTCCTTTGTTGTTGAAAATATATTTCCATCCTTTACATGCCTGTCTACAGCAGAGAAAAAAGATAGCATAATCAGTATGAAAGTAGTAGCAGACGAAAAGTATCCATTTGCATTTCTGGCAATAACTACTTTCGATCTTACATGTATGATTCTGTAATATTTAAGGTGCAAAGTCCTGAAGTTATTAACCTACTTTAGTTTGCTGAGGTTAAATAAGATTAATAAAATGTAGACTTTCTAAATTTCAATTTTAATTATGGAATATTTTAATCGGAGAAAAATAACAGAATCTGAAAGGCATTCACGTACATACGCACCACTCAGATTTAACAGTGACTAACATGTTGCTGTATTTTCTTCAAACATCTTTATTTTGGGAGGGGAACTATTAAGAAAACAAAACATCACAGGTTCACCTGACACCCAACCCTCTTCCCATCTGTCCCCTCTCTATCCCTCCTTGGTCCCGTCATGGCTCAGATGTGTATTGTTTCCCTGTGTATTTTCTGGGCTTCAAAAAACCGGTTGTGGAAATATTGAGTGAAATTTTCTTCACAAACATGTTCTGTGATAACATGATCAGTTTAAAGCCATATGTAAATTTTCAAGTAATTTTTCTGGGAGGTATAATTATCAAAGCACCAGTTATTAGAGGAGGTTGAAGTTTGTAAATAACTACCAAAAAATAAGTTAGACTTTAAGGAGTCCGTTCCAGTTTCTCTTGCCCTCAACACTCTGAGAACCTTATAGATCGTTCCATGTGTGTGTGGAGGGGGAGCTTCTGGACCAGTTTCCTAGAGCACATGAGGTTCACAAGGACAAGGACAAACAAGAGCTTTTTTTTTTTTTTTTAACATAGTAGTTTTTAATTCCATCTAATCTGTTTGCTAAGGTTAGGGGCAACTTGGTATTCACATGCTATTTACCTAACATTTCCAATAGTTCTCATCCTCTTTTAGAGTTTATTGCCTCTCTGGTTGGTAGTGGTCTCAAATTCTGATTTTTCGGATCCTCATTCTCAGGAATGAGAAAGTCACGGCCACTCTGTTTGCAGATGGCAGATTTATATGGGTGAAACTGAACCAAAGGATTGCTCCACAGTTCTACTGGCTGTGATGAGTGGCACCCAGGAGGGGAGCTAATTCCTCCTCGGCATTGGCTGATTTCAAAGTGGAGGGACGTTGTGTCACAAGAACTGCTTATAAAAGTTTATTTAAAAAAGTAATTTCAGTAGTGATTTTCAAACCGATACTGTGGTACACCCTCTGGTGTTTTTATCGTCAGCTTCAGCTGATTCCCTTTGGAGTTGCTTCCAATTTATTCCCTAGAAAGCATCTCCTTTCAATAACTTTCAACATCACTGGGGGTGAATGCATCTATTTAGCTCAGTTGTTATTAGGTTGAACCTTGTGAAATTCCATTTTTGTAGGTCAAAAATGGTTGGATGTCAGCAGTTTCAGTTCTTCAACACAGTAGGTTGGGGGAACCCTAAACATTTACAGAGAGCTTTCGAGCTGATAATTCCCTTTAAGATCATATAGTTGTCCAAGTGCCACCATTTACAAGCCATCACCCTGGTGCTGGCCTGGGATTGCCCAGTTGTCCCCTGACAAACTGTGAGGTGTGGTGCAAACTGTCAGGCTCTAGCAGCTGCTGGCTTAAAAGGGTCAGGATAAATGAGGGGAGCTCCTTTAAGCCCAGAGGACTTTACCCTGGCAGGGCAGGCACATTGAGCAAACACCCTGAAATGGCCCAAGTTCATGAGGCTTCAGGACCTGAGTTTGCCCCGGGGTCTGAGAATTTGTATCAGACAGGATCTTTTCTGGGCTTCCTCCATCTGAATGAAACCCTTCTCATCTCACAGTGTCTGAAATGCTGTTTGTAGGATCCAGGCCATACACCTGCCTACACAGGACTCACTTGGGCAGGTGAAAATGAGCCTTTCTGCCCAGTGTGTCCCTCTGGCATAGCTGGATACCGACTTACAGGGAAGGCTTCAGAGCAGGGTCCTGGATAAGAATTCAAACTGTTTCTCATGTTCTTCTGCATAATGACCTCTGTTCGCTTTTGCTAGAGAACAATGGGCACACTTCTAATCAAATATAAGTAAAAATCAATGCATTTTCATTAGAGAAAATTAGATGTGTGGACAGGTAGAAAAAAAATCTCCCACTTTCCCACCACCATAAATAATTACTATTAATACTTGGTAGATTTTTTCTCACTTTTTAAAAGCGTTTAAAAAATTCCTAATTACATGCTAAGTCTATGTCTTGATATTGCTAATACATATATACTGTATGTGCTAAGAATATATAGAGTACTCTAGATAAAATATGCATTGCCAAGGAATACATACTACTATAGAAATTCTACACAGAGTACAACATACATTTTATATTCCTATCTTTTCCACTTATGGTAACCAAGTACTCTCTGAATACAATTTTTAAAGGCTGTGTAATATTCCACCAAGTGATTTTTTTTTTTTTTTCTATTGTGTAGTACCCATTTCTCTTTTTAGAATACTGCTTAAGAACATGAGTTCTGAACTGTTGGGTTCAGATCTCAGCAAAATGGTTGTGTGAACATGGCGAGATACTTAAGCTCACTATGCTTCTATTTCTTCATCTTTTAAAAGAGGCGTAAGAATTCTACTTATTCTGTTGTGGAAAAGAGACCATAGTCTCCAGGTTTATTTATTTGCTTATTTATTGGTTTAAAAACTTTTTTTTTTCATAGTCTCCAAATTTAAAAGTCAGGTTTTGCCATTTACAAGAGCTGCATTGAAGGGAGGAAGGAGGAGAACACTTACCAGCCACAATCCAGGTTCCTAATTTGGCCCCTGGGCTGTAGGAACCTCTGGCTCAGAATAGCTCTTGGCACCTATTACGTGCGGTGTGTGTCGGCTCCCACAATCAGAGTCGTTATCACGATCACCATCTCTATCCCAGGGCCACTCAGTGCCAGTCCTGGAGGAGGTCAGGGTGGCTGCACGCAGGCCCCTGCATCCCTTTGACCTCCTGGGAATCCGTCTGTAGCAGCTGCGGCTTCATCAGCTGTTGGCTTCATCATGGCAAAGTGCTCCTTCCCAAAGGCTGCTTGGAAAGCTGTGCTGGAATCTGGGGACCGGACTTCCTCACCAGTGAGCTAGGCCTGCTCGAGAGCTATGGTAGTGCCTTCCGCGTCCTCTGGCGGACCTTGACCCTGTGCTCTTGCTGGGCATGGGTGACGAAGGGAGACGGACACACCTGCCGTGCATGGCTGGTGCAAGTTCACATCCTGTTCAAAGTAACAAGGGAGGAGAGAAAAGGGGTTTCTGAGTGAGGTGGTAGAAACCCCAGCTAGAAGTGGAGGGAAGATCTCCCCGGTAGTGCGGAGTCACTAGCATGAGCCACGGCACTTGGATTGGGCAGAACCCTGTGTGTGCTCAGCTCCGTAGAAAAATTGAAGATATGTTTATAAACCTTGACAGCATTTCATTATTCATGGAGGCTTTTTTTTTTTTAAACCATAACAAGCTTCCTTTTAAAGGAAATTTATTCTCAAGGCATTTTTTTAATTGAGTTTTTATGGTAATTCTTTGTGTTGATTGTTGAATCAACATTCCAAATAAACTATTCACGTTTATCCTTTTATTCAGTAAGTCTCAACTCTGCCTGTTCAGGATGAAGGGAGAGGAAACCCAGATTTTTCTGAATTGTATACATGGCAGGGCATGGCCTTTTCGGACCTTCTAAGAGTAATTTTTAAAAGGGACATTATTTTTTTTTAATATTTTATTTATTTATTCAACAGAGATAGAGATAGCCAGCGAGAGAGGGAACACAAGCAGGGGGAGTGGGAGAGGAAGAAGCAGGCTCATAGCAGAAGAGCCTGATGTGGGGCTCGATCCCATAACGCTGGGATCACGCCCTGAGCCGAAGGCAGACGCCCAACCGCTGTGCCACCCAGGCGCCCCAGGGACATTATTTTTTAACTAAGGAAATTTGCCTTGAATCGAGAATTTTTGGTTTGATCTTCCATTGTGTGTGCATGTGGAGTTATTTATGAATGTGTGTGTGTATGTGCGTGTGTGTGCACATGTGTATTTCAAAGCGGTATTGTGAAGACTTTTGATAAATATTGAAACAATTTTTTGAAGGCGATTACTATTTTATTTATTATTTTTTAAATGCCTCTTAAAAATGATTTTATTTTATTTTATTTTATTTTATTTTACTTCCACTATAGTGAACATACAGTGTTATATTAGTTTCAGGTGTATAATATCGTGATTCAAATACTATATCGTGTTAAATTCATCTTTGGATGAAACTGATCATGTCAGGCCCCATGTGCCTTGTGCAGGAATAGAGAGCCAACATTATTTGATGAGAGGAAGAATAAACTACGGGCTATGAGGCATCGAGAGATCATTGGCTCCAATCCTCTGCCCTTGTGTTGTCTCCGTGGCACTCCTTCTGTACATCCAGTCCTTGTCTCAGTATTTCCTCTTTTTTTTTTTTTTTGAAGATTTTATTTATTTGAGAGAGAGAGAGAGAGACAGCAGAAGAGCACGAATGGGGAGGAGGAGCAGCAGAGGGAGAGGGGGAAGCAGGCCTGCTGAGCAGGGAGCCCCAGGCAGGACTTGATCCAAGGACCCTGAGTTCATGACCTGAGCCAAAGGCAGACACTTAACTGACTGAGCCACCCAGGCGCCCCCCGTCTCAGGATGTCTAAGGTCAGGAATTTCTCAGCTAACCCTATTTCCTTTAAGCTGCACAGAATAATATTCGTCCTTCAGATTACTCCAGACAGTAGGCGTAGTTCAACCCACAACGCCCATCCCGCCTCTAACACCACACCACCCAACCCTTTCTTTTCTCCCTGGGCCAAATAACTAAATTAGTTCCCCCCCCCGCAACTTTTCTGTTATGCCTTCTGTTCAGACATTTCTGCTTCTTTCTGGCTACCCTGGTGTGCATGATTTCTTGCGTGTCAGGAGCTGGCTCGATGTGTGTGTGCTGGAACTGTGTACTTTGTCCAGATGGGACCTGACTTGGGACCAGTCCGTGGAACCTCCTTTGTTCTTCTTCTTGTGCTCCTCTTAATGAAACCCAGCATGTCAGAGGCTTCTGACTGCTATGTGAAATGGACTTGTCTTGGACTTTCTGTCAACTCTGATTCCTAGTTCTTGATACTATCAACGGTCTTGAACTCTCCTAGATTTCAGAACAGTTCCAGGGAGGGGGTTCCTTTAGTGACAATAGGTGGTTGCAGATGGTCTTAGAGTTCCTTTAAGCCAGAGGTGTTATCCAAATGTTAAGTGTGAACTTGCCAAACCAGGGGAGGCAGCCAGGTTGAAGGGCGGGAGGTAGCAGGTGGGGAAAATGAATGGCAGAGGCCAGCAGAGGTATTAGGCCAGGCAGGAGAAGAGCAGGTGCCGCTGAAATGTGGGGAACTGAGGTGGTTGAGAATCTGCTGTCCTGAACCCTTACCTTAGCATCTTACTGGGTATTTCTTTCATGCAGATCTTGTGTGTTTTACTAAAAGAATCAAATTTTAATGATGAAGAGCTGGGCTCTGGTGAATTATTCATAAGCCAGATTTCCCTTATTCTCTAGATGTGTGCTTGAATTTTTAAAAATTTTTTTACAGAACTCTACATTTTTCTGATTAAACTTCTTGCTAATGGGACCCATCTTCCTATTCTCCAGACCTTTTGAACTTAAATAGGAAAAAAAAAAGCTATAGAATTGAAGTGGTGACTCTGCCACTTACTAGCCATGATCTTGCACAAGTGAGGGGTTCTGACCCCCATCTGTACGAAGAGATGAATAACATTTATCTCATTCATAATACTCCTTCATTGGGTTGTCAGAAAGATGAAATGAAATCCACATTTGGAGTGCCTGGCATCATGCCCACCAGAGCCAGTCCCAGCTGGTCACAGATTTTTTTTTCTGCTTCTCAGCATATTCGCCATCTTGCCTATTTGTAGGACAGATTTGATAGGGTGCCTTCTCTGTATTTTAATCATCCAAACTGTTGATTTTTATTGAATTTAATGGGGATAGACCAGGGCCAGAATCCAAAGATTTCTAGAAGCTGCTTCTAGGATTCTTTGGAACATTGGTTGATGTTGGGGATCACCTTGGTCGATGTTGGGGAGGCTATTGAAAGCCTCCTTACATAAATGTGTCTTCTCCAAAGAAAACACACAAATGGCTAATAGACACATGGAAAAATGTTCAACATCATTAGCCATCAGGGAAATACAAATCAAAACCACAATGAGATACCACCTTACACTAGTTAGAATGGAAAAAATTGACAACAAACAACAAGTGTTGGCGAGGATGTGGAGAAAGGGGAACCCTCTTCTTTTGGTGGGAATGCAAGCTGGTACAGCCACTCTGGAAAATAGTGGGGAGGTTCCTCAGGACGTTAAAAATAGAGCTACCCTGCGACCCAGCAATTGCACTGCAGGTATTTACCCCAAAGATACCAATGTAGTGAAAAGAAGGGGCATATGCAGCTCAATGTTCATAGCAGCAGTGTCCACAATAGCCAAACTGTAGAAGGAGCCGAGATGCCCTTCCACAGATGAATGGATAAAGAAGATTTGGTTCATGTATACAATGGAATATTACCCAGCCACCAGAAAGGATGATTACCCACCATTTGCACTGACATGGATGGAACTGGAGGACATTATGCTAAGTGAAATAAGTCAGGCAGAGAAAGACAACGATCATATGGGTTCACTCATACGTGGAACATAACGAATAGCGTGAAGGACCACAGGGGAAGGTAGAGAAAACTGAACGAGAAGAAATCAGAGAGGGAGACAAACCGTGAGAGACTCTGGACTCCAGGAATGAAACAGGGTTACAGAAGGGAGGGGGTGGGGAGATGGGGTAACCGGGTGATGGGTATTGAGGAGGGCACATATGGTGATGGGCACTGGGTCTTACATGCAACTAATGAATTGTTGAACACTACATCAAAAACTAATAATGTATTATATGTCAGCTAATTGAACATAATAAAAAAATGTGCAGAGTAGCCAATGACAGAGTGGTGGGGCCTGCACATCCCACCTAGAGCAGCTTCTTTTTTTTTTTTTAGTAACAGCTGATTGATTTTCAACACAGCTTTATGTTTGTACATATTGAGTTAAACATCAATTGCATGCGATTTTGTTGTTTCCTTTTCACACAATTCTTTTCTTTTTCATTTCAAGTCCCAACCTAGACCCAGTAGAAACCTGAACTTAATTCAAACAGTTCTTTTTTTTAAATTTTATTTTATTTAAATTCAATTTATTAACATTTGGTGTATTATTAGTTTCAAAGGTAGAGTTCAGTGATTCATCAGTTGCATTTAACACCCAGTGCCCATTACATCAAGTGCCCTCCTTAATGCCCATCATCCAGTTACCCCATCCCCCCATCTCCCCTCCAGCAGCCCTCAGTTTGTTTCCTATTGTTAAGAGTTTCTTATGGTTTGTCTCCCTCTCTGAATTCACCTTGTTTTATTTTTCCCTCCCTTCCCTATGATCCTCTGTTATGTTTCTTAAATTCTATATGAGTGAACTCATATAATTGTCTTTCTCTTATTTTGCTTAGATAATACCCTCTAGTTCCATCCACGTTGATGCAAATGATAAGATTTCATTTTTTGATGGCTGAGTAATATTCCGTTGTATGTGTATACACACACACACACACACACACACAATATACAATGTGTAAATGTAAAGTCCTGTAAAAAATGTGTATATATACACACACACAAATATATACCACATCTTCTTTATCCATTCATCTGCCAGTGGATATACGATAGAGCAGGCATTTCGATAAAAGTCACTGCCTAACCGAACCCTTGGCACAGGGAATCAAGGTTCCAACTCCATCGGCTGGTGGATTTAAGTCCCTAACACACTCTTGTGTTGGGTTACTGTGGCTTTAGAGCAGTGTTCTCAAAGTATGGCAACCATCAGCAGCACCTGGGAATTTACTTATACGAATGCAAATTCTCGGCCTCACCCCAGACTTACTGAATCAGAACCAGAGTGGGGGAAGGGGCAGCAATGTGTTCGAACAGACCCTCTAGGAGATTCCAATCACTCTCAAATTTGAGACTGATTTAGCAACATGTTCTCAACTGTGGCTGGACATTGGGTCATCTGGGAGCTTTAAAAATCCAGTTGCTTGGTTCCCACCCACAGTTTCTCATTGAACTGATTTGGGGTACAGCCTGGACATCAGTATTTTTCAAAGCTCCCCAGAGAATTTTCAGGTGCATCCAAGGTTGATAACTGCACTTCTAGGGAGCCTGTTGAAATGCCCACCTACTCCTTTCTCCTGGGTGGGAGGTGAGGAGTGGGAGGCATGTGTCGTTTGACAGAGCTCCCAGGTGATCTGTACCAATCAAACCCTGCCTCCCCTTGGAGAACATGACCTTAAACTACCAGCCTCATGAAATATCCTTGAGAGGGCTTTTCGTGGACTGAACATTCACTCGATGTGATTTGTTTTAAAGGTTGCTTTTAATGCCATATTTGTTCAGCAAATGTAGACGCTCATATAGCACAAATATTAACTCCTAAATTCTCAAAGGCTTTCCCCACAATATGCCATCTGGCAAGCATTATTGTAATCATCTCTTTATTATCCACACTAATGAAGGACTAGCATGGCATTGGTAATTGAAAAATACAGATCATTTAAAAATCATTCAGGCTAGTGCTGGCCCTGCTTCCCCAACGAGGAAGCATTCAGGGGTAGAAAATATTGACTGATGACAGTTTCCTGCCTTCCCTGTGGAGGTACTAATACATCTTATTTTAGTCAGAAATTTGAGCGATAGAGGAAGCGAGAGGCTTCTAAATTATAATTACTTTTTTCTGAATAAAGGAGTCTGTTTTCTCAATGAGAAGCCAAAAGCACAAAGCAGATAAACAGTGAATATATTTAAAATGCATTTGTACGTTGGAACCAGTGGATTCACAGTGCGCTTTAGTAATAGTTTGCATTGGATTTGAGGAATCAGTGGGTCTGGATTCTAGATCTTATTCTGCTATTGCTTGTGTTATTTGAAATGAGCCATTTCAGCCACCAGTGGGGCTCCAAATGTCCCCATCTAGCAGCATCAGCATCTGAACCCATTATAATCCTTCTGAATCAGAGACTATGGGCTGAGACCAGGACTTGGTGCTTTAACAAGCTCTCCAGGAGATTTGAATGGCAGTTCAAGTTCGAGCATCACCACTCTCCACCAGGGTGTAGTTTTCGCATCTATAAAATAAGGCTACCAGCCTAGATAGTATCTGAAGGCCATTCCAGCTGTCCAGTGGCCTTGGTGTATGGCCTGGAACAGGCTGAAAGATTCTCAGTCTTGGGCCTTGAACCTTTCCTTGGATGTGTGATTGAAATAACTCAGCTAAAAAGTTAGCAGGTGGGTAGCAGAAGAGAAACAGATCTCTGGGAACTTGATACCCAAACACCCCCTAGAATGTTCACTATAAAATAAATTGTGCTATCTTCAACTGCTTGGTACCATTTTCCCAAAGTGAAAAACCCAGTGCTTTGGAAGGGGAGGCAGACGCTACCCCCTTCTCTGGGGGCCGAGAGCTGTCTGTTGTGATTCACGGAGCGGCGCTTCTACAGGAACTAACAAATGGTGTCTTCGAAACATGTACGGGGTACACAGGCTTTGCAGTAAAACAAGGAAATTTCAAGCTATTTATCAAAGCTCTTGCAGCTTCCATTTCAAGACAGGTGGAAAAAAATAACATGGAACAAGAAAAGAAAATAAATCTGTATCTACAGCATCTCATAAATAAGAAAGGAGTGGGGAAGCTGTTGGCCTTGCTGGAGTCTCAGAGTATTTTTGTCACAGCATAGAAAGCTTTCAAATGTTTTGGCGTGCAATTCATATACTTTTTTCATTATCAAAACCTGCGGTTGTAAAATCATTTCACTGGCTATTAAAATCAAAAGAGAAAAAGGAAACAAGCCTTTCAGAGAGAGGGAGACTGGGAAAATGATACCTGAAGTTAAAAGAGAGCAAGAGAGAGAGCGAGAGAGTGAGAGAGTGCATAGTTCACCCACAAATACAGAATAGTTTTTTTCATCTGAAATGCAGTGATGCTTTATAATTTAGGGCAACTCATAGGAAATCAAAGGCAATTTTCTAATTGGCCTTTGTTTGGTAAGAGCCTATTTGTTTTAGACAATGGGGCATGGTTTATTGAACATGAGAGAGACTTTGTTCTGTTATGTCTGGGAGGGATGGAAAAATTATAGCTTTTATTAAAAAGGATGGGTCACAGGCCCACTTTGCCTGAACGAATGATGTTGATTGAGTGGAACCACAGCCATTGAGGACCTGCATTGGTCGTCTTTGTGAAATTTTCAGCAGTGTCCTGTTGACCAATGACTTGCCACTAAAATCCTGGTTGAAAGCCTGTGCTCCGAGTTCAGATTCGGCCTCTGCCACATACTGGCTCTACAACTTTGGCCAGCTCCCCAGATACTCAGCCTGGTTCCTTGTCTTTCACAGCAAGATAATAACGGAACCTACTTTGTGGGAGTTTTATGAGGATTAAGAGTTAGCATATGCAAGGCACTTTACATCATGCCTGACGTGTAGCAGGCATTATTGTATGGGGGCTATTTGCCAAATAGCTATATGTCTCTTTAAAAGAATCCTAAAAATAAATTACATTATTTCTTGAGAGCAGCACCGCCCTATTTGATACCCTCCATGTGTGCCTAAGGAGGGGTATGATTGATAGGAGGCTCCGTGCGGATCCTGGGAGCACAACCGACACAAGACAGATGACTCTTGAGCCGTGGGGACCTGCTGCCTGGTCAGCTTCCCTGACATAGCTCTGCGGGGTTGTTCGAACTGGATTCGGAGGAACTAATTTTTGTCATTTGATTTCCTTTTTGTGCGTCTATTTTGGGAATGAACTCAGACCAACGCTAGAAATAGGTCTGAAGTAAATGTCATGTTTTTCTCGCTTACATTTGGCACACTCTTCTTTGTTGGCTGGGCCATGTTCATAGCAGCTAATATTGATTAGCCTGTATTTTTCTCAAATACACTTTTCTCAGGCTATGTGAAGTGTAAATGCTAGCAGTACCAAAATAAATGCATTCAACTTATAAGCCTGTGGTAGGGAACAGAGTAGGAACAAAAGCATGCTGAGACATATTGTCCAAACAAGACATTGCCTGTTCTGCCAAATCCAAGCTGTGAGACCCTGGGCGAACTCCTTGTCTCATCTGAGTGGCGGTTTCCCATCCATAAAAGTGGGGGTAATAGTAATGCCCGGCGCCTAGTTATTATTAGAGAATACATGGAAAGCACCAGCTAGTATTGGCCCTCAGGAAGTACTCAGTAAATACCAACTTTTAACATGTTACTTTAAAATGTTGAAATCTAATGTATCAAAGTCAAAATAATAAATTTATGTATAATGCAGGAATTCCACTCTTCTAAAGAACTAAAGCCATCATAAAACCTTTCATTATAAGTTACTTTTTAGATAGAATCTCTGGTCGTTTATTTCCAGCCTTTCGATTCCCTTGTTATTGAATACAAGTCTGACCCTCTTATTCCAGTGAGTATCAGATGAAGGCTGAACCCCACTGCATTTGATCTGCCCAGTGATTTTCATTTTTGTTACAATTATATTTATTTTAGAAGATGTATCTTTCTTACCATAAGTGGTAGTACTTTGGTGTTTTAAAATCTTTCCAACATCTTGTTTTTTTAAGATTTTATTTATTTATTTGAGAGAGAGAGAGAGCACAAGCAAGGGGAGTTGCAGAGGGAGAGGGAGAAGCAGGCTCTCCGCTGAGTAGGGAGCCCAATGTGGGGCTCAATCCCAGGACCCCGAGATCATGACCCAAGCCAAAGGCAGATGCTTGACTGAGCCACCTAGGCACCCCAAATCTTTCTAACATCTTTAATTAGAGTAAAATGCTTAAATAAAATATTGAAGTCACTGCACTGACCTAACTTGCTATAGAGATATGGATAGAGATGCTCTTGAAATGGGCCAGTAGGCAGCATCACTGTCCTATAATTTTAGATGTCCTTTATTAGCGCATATTTTTTTTTCAAATCAGAATGGAAAAGACAGTTTAAATGTACTCTTCAATAATGTAGAAAAGTGTCGGTTGTTTGAAACTTGAACAAGTGAGCAAGAAGGCCTTCTGTACTTGAATTAGAAAAAATTGCAGTGAACCAAAATTTCCCTGGCAAGTCAGAGATTCAAGCTGTTTATTAAGAAATATTCAGGAACAAAACAAAAATAATGTAGTTACATACGAATTACCTGGGTTATGAGGTAAAAGCAGTATTCTTTATTATCTCTTTAACATTTCTTTTTCATCTCTTGAACACCAAAAAAAAAAAAAAATGACTTTCCTTAAATCATTGACCATTTGGATCTGAATTTTCAGGACAGATCTTGGTGATCATTTTTAACAATTCACGGTGGAGAGTGGCTTGCTGCTCCGAGCAGCAGTCTTGTGGTGTTTACTGAGTGATCATGAGCATATGGAGAATTTGCTGGGCGTATTTATAACTATTATTCTTTTTTTTTTTTTTAAAGATTTTATTTATTTATTTGACAGAGATAGAGACAGCCAGTGAGAGAGGGAACACAAGCAGGGGGAGTGGGAGAGGAAGAAGCAGGCTCCCAGCGGAGGAGCCTGATGTGGGGCTCGATCCCACAACACCGGGAACACGCCCTGAGCCGAAGGCAGATGCTTAACCGCTGTGCCACCCAGGCGCCCCTGTAACTATTATTCTGTCTCTGTGGCTCTTGGCACTGTGTGTAGTGACCACAAAACCAGAACGCTGCCCGACAGCAGGCTGATGTTGGGACCGTGTAGACGCCTGAATTTTATCAAGTGTCTGTACTCAGAGGCCTTCAGATGGTGTAAGCCTGGACAGGTCATGAAGTCCATGGGCAGGTGTGGCCATACTTAGCCCTGACGCATGAGGATGAGGAAGTAAAGGCGCAGAAGGGTGAATGCCAGAGATGTAGCCTCATCCCGGGTCTTTCTCCCCAAACGCTGTTAGTTCCACCAACAGCACAGCCCTCGGAAGTGCAGTTTTTACATTATTTTCTTTTCCCCACATAGTCCTATGTCTTAGAATAATCTTATATTTCGCTCTTCAGTGAGTTTCCTAACCCCGGATGGGAAAGTGCACCTGTAGAAGGGAGCGCCCACTGCCACCACAGGAGATTCACATGAAGATAGAAAATGTCATCCTCCTTGATTATTTGGAGCTGGAGAAAGAATTAACCCGATCAAACATTTTGTTTTAATCACAGAATCATGTCAACCCTGCCATGGACTTCACTCAGACGCCTCCTGGGATGTTAGCCCTGGACAATATGCTGTACTTCGCCAAGCACCACCAGGATGCCTACATCCGGGTAAGCACGAAGTCTTTCAGCTGGTGTAGGTTTCCTACTGAATTTGAATTTCTGACTCACAGATACGGAGGAATTACCTTTAGATGAGTGGCTCCAGAGTTTTGGCTTTCCCCATTCAGTAAAATAAATATTAAAATTAAATGAAATCAATAAGGACACTTGAAATCAAGATTTTTAACTTAAATTTTCTCACGTGATGACATTAAAAAAACAGTAGATACAGGAAAAATGTCTTGTATATAGTTCAATAATGGATTATGACAAAAACTCTTAGACTTAAATAGCAAGGAAGAGAGATGAACTATCCACCCCAAACCTGCACAATCCCAACTTTAGGGGAGAGACCCCTGAGGCTTATTCCACTTGTTGGAAAAGAGACCGAGGATTCTCTCTGTTCTGCTTCTGTTCAGTCCAATGCAGGAGGCACAATAAGATAAACAAAAAGAAAGAGAAGAATGGGAGTGATGGGGATGGAAGAGAAATGCCTTCTTTCATATTTCATAGCAAACTAGTGAAACTCCCACAACCGAGAGAGAGACTCCGTTGTGGGCGGGACAGAAGGAAACGGAAGTTGAAGTTGGCCGAGTGGTGTGCTGAGTGGGCCGCGCAGGTTTGGGAAGGACCAAGTGTGAACCAGCAGGAGCCTAGGGACGGTGACCTAGGGCTGCCCCACTGGAGGCCCTAGATTTGTGCTGACCCCTCTTCCCTGTCCTCAGGGAGAGGGGCCCAGATTCAGTGGGATTGAGGTATATCATCCAAGATTGAATTGGAGGAGGATATGAATAAATGGGCAAGGGAATTGGCGAGTGGTTAAAATGATGACTAGATCTCAGCTTAGCAAATACTTGATGAATGAATTGCCTAATGCAGTAAGAGTAAGGCTCAAACTAGAAGATGAGTTTATTATTCTGACATTGTCTATTGGATCCCTCTTGGCGGCACTGGCTTCCTGGACACTGGGGTTCAAGACCTGGCACCGTCGTGGTCTAGTGATGTAAATGTGCGCAATTCCTTTTGTCAAGTTTCTTCTCCAAACAAGGGATCAGTACTCCCCCAGGGGGCATTTAGAAACATGTGGGTAGATTTCGTCATTGCCTTGCCAGTGGGGTACTGCTGGCCAAAGCCTGTAATTCATGGGATACTCTGCATAGTGAAAGATTGTTCTGCCCAGTAGCGGCCCCCTTGAAAAAAATCATGCCAGATTTCTGAGTTCCCTGTCGGCATGATATTTTAACTTTATGTGTTTTTCTATATATGCAGTTTGACAAGCTTTGATTTATACTGAAATATTATTTGTAATTTGATTATGTAAAGGATTTTATGCATTCCTGTGAATGGTCTGGATCAGGTGCTTGGTCAGAAATGCAGTCTTTCATAAGAAAATTATTTTTTCATGAAAGTTTAATTTGGCTTATATATGTGTATATTTATTGCACAGGTTTTTTTTCTAAGAGTATAATCTGCTCTCACAGTAAGTAGATTAAATTTTTGAGACCATATAGTATAGCCTTGGAGGGTTGAGTGTGTGTAAAAACAAGAAGCCAAATAGAAATTGAATTTACCATTAACTGATTAATCTTTGTGGATGAAAGTTTCTAAAATTAGAGCTTATTGATGCTGAATGTATTATTAATTGCATAAGAAGCATATGCCTCATGAAAAATAATTTAACATTTGGAGCCCATTTTCCTCAATGCATTCTCTAAACTGTTATAAGTAAAATCAATATATGGCCACCTGAAAGAACTTTATATCTGATTGGAACTTAAAAGAAAAAAAAAAACTATTTGTGAAGAAAAATGTGGCCCTTTTTGTCCACCTGCCCTTTTTTTAAATTATTATTTTTTTCACATGCTCCTTTCTTTACTGATTAGACAATATCTTTATGTGATCATATTTATATCTCTACATCTTTAACTGAGCTGTCTGTTATTTTCTCAAAAGCGTCACTTTCCTGATGTTTTCTGTGTCCCATCTGACTTTGGGGCATTTACTCCCGGATGGAAAGCCAAAGCTGTTTACATGAACAATTGGAGTTAGGGGTTCACATATTATATCTGAGGTTTCTGCAAGGAAGTTTTGGGGTAACTCTGGAAACAGTTATCTCAGTAAGTGAAATAGTGGTACAGGCGGTGGAAACCGTCAACCTAGACAGCTAATTAAATTTTGATCTATGAGCTGAGTGGTCTCTTTTGAAACATAAAAATGGGTTCTTTTTAAAAATAAGTTTATATTTTGATGAAATTTGCTTTGTTTTTGACCAGGTAAATCTCCTGTCTGAATGCAGTTATTCACTTATTATTTATATCTTTCATTTGATAAACTCTTATTCTGTGCCTGAATATGGCCTCACCCTTCACTTTGCCAGTCACAATTACAGTTGAGATCTTTAAAAGGAATTGTAACACACACATACACACCTGTGCACAGGCACACACACGTATTTCCTCTTCGCCCGACACCCCTCTCCAGCTATCCTGTTCCCTTAAACACCATGTATTTGTATTTTTCCAAATTGTTCTCCTGCCAAATGAGAACAGCCCTCACCCCCCCCCCACCCCTCTACCTTCATTTCATCTGCCTTTCCATTGACAGTGGACACTGTTTGCCATTGACCAGTTTTTTCTTTTTGCCTGAAGCCAGTCCTGTCTGTCTTGGTTCTCTTCTTGTCCATTTCTCTTAGTCTCTCTGGTGGGTTTCTCTCCCTCTGCCCGTCCATCTAATGCCCACTGTCCCAAAGACTCAGCTGTAGACCTTTTTTCTTCTCAGTGACTCAGGCTGCCCAGCGGGGAGCTAGGTGATAGGGATTCCCCAAGGAACAAGTCATTCATGAGTCCTGTCATTGAGGAGTTTACTGTTAGAGATGGAAAGGAGGGGGTAAAGAGGTAAATACCTGGCACGTTCCAAGCCACTTGGAATGTATTTTGATTGGCTAGTGGTGGGGCAGGGAGGATACTGGGGACACAGAGGAGAGTCACCAGCACACATGTGGGAGTCAGGTCTGGAAAATTTCCTGGAGGAAGTAACATCTACACTAAGACCTATTGGATAATGCTAGATAATTAGGTGAAAGGAGGGAGGCATGGGAGAGCAATGCAGGTGGAGGGAGACATGCAAACAAATGTGTAAAGAAGTGTGCCTTTTTTAGGGAACTAAAAATAGTATCCTATGGCTAAAATGGGGAGTGCTGATTCTGATCTTGGCTTGAGGCAGATGTGGGCTGGTTCATTAGGGACCCTGGAGGCTCTATGATGGTGTTTGTTTGGACTTTAACCTCAAGGCATTGAAGAATTTCTGAAGTGTTTTATGTAAAGATGAAGTGTGTTAATTTTAGAAAAATCACTTTCCTGCCAGAAAACAAATGTGAAAAATCAAGACTAGAGGCAAAAATAAAATTGGGGAACTTAAGGAGAAACTGAACTAAGGTAGTGGCAGGGGCACTGAGGAGATGCAGTTTGAGTGAATTATCTTTGAACTGAAATAACTGGGCTCTCTCTCTGAGGAAGAGGGAGATACTGGCTTGAGTGAATGGAAGGATGGTAGTGTCATTAATGAGACAGCGTGGGTCTGTGAGGGGCTGGTAATTCGGAGACATCCACACCCTTATATGCATGTGGGACATCTGTCCAGTGGATGTGTCTAGTAGGCAGTGAGATGTGGGCAGCAGAGCTTGAACCCAGGTAGATGCCACATTCTGTAAATTCTGCATCCTTAAACTTGATCATTACCTTTAATCTGTTCATCTAGATTGTTGCTGTATTATCTTAATGGCCTTGCTACTGAAGTCTGGTATCTTCATGCCCACCTTCCATGCCAGCTTCTAAGATGATCTTTCTAAACAGAGTTCAGAACACTTTGGGAACTACCCCTGGCCCACAAGTGTGCCTCTTGTGGTACCTGGCAACATCGTAGATTTTAATAATTTCTTGTTAATCGATTAGAGACTTTCTTTAGTTTTTATTTAAATGGCTTCTTGCCAAGCATTAATTCATTCTTATCATCTGAGAATCATGGGCTTCATTCCTTTTAACAACTACATAAAGTATATTTTTTGC
Source organism: Ursus arctos (assembly GCF_023065955.2). Lineage (NCBI taxonomy): Eukaryota > Metazoa > Chordata > Mammalia > Carnivora > Ursidae > Ursus > Ursus arctos. The sequence goes on along the minus strand of NW_026622985.1, from coordinate 63,063,684 downwards.
AACATGAGTTTATTGACCAGCAGCCTGGTTTCTTGTGTGTTATTTAAATGTACTCTGTAACTGTGTAGTAATGAAAGCACTGGATGTAATTGAATTAGCCCACACTTGGACAGGCCTAGAACACGAGGAAGAATTGCAAATCTGAGCATCCCACTATGCCGGGAGTAAAATCTGGAGGCATAGCATGATTTCAGACTTCTGGGTCTTATTTACTCTGGGCATAATTGCTTTCGGTTTTTCTGAAGATGCTTCCCTCCCCAGCTCTCTCCACCAAAGCTCTCTCTGTGAGAGGTGGGGGGTGGCACTTGGCTCGCTCCCATGATCCTGCTGTCATTATTTCACAGACAGGATAATGGTACAGAGCTAAGTGTGTTGCATGTTTTGTTTTTGTTTGCTTTTTTGTTTTGCTTTTTTTTCTCCTCCCTGGAGTGGCAATTCTCAATACCTTGGAAGAAAGAAGATTAGTGACTCCACTGGAAATAAAACCTTTGGACTAATAACATGTATTCTTGTTGTATTTAATTATTCATTGGGAGCTGCTGAAAAACCCAAAATGACTCGGTTTTACATTTCGTAAGAGACTCATGTTGGCTATTGTGGGAGTCAAGATTGAGCCACAAAGCAGGAAGTAATGACGAGGAAATCTCTGGGCTCCAAAACACACAGCGGCCAGGTCTGAGAAAGAAGTAGGATCGTAAAAAACACTTAAGACATGCTACCCCTATACTTAAGTATACAGCTATACAAAATACTTCGGACTCGCTACAACTAAAAGAGTGGTTTCAGGATGCCGTTCAGTCTTCACGGTCCCATTTGTCATCCGCTGTTTGATCCCAGAAAATATGTCCCTAGAGAGGGTTGGGTAGCATATAACACATGTTCCGTAGATTAGCTCAGTCTTGAAGAAAATCCCCTGAGAGAAGCATTGTCATCACCATTTTGTAGGCTTAGAAACTGGGATCTGGAGAATTGCAGACAGTTCTACTAGGTCAAATAGTCAATAGACAAGCAGAACTTGCACTTAGGTCTTTGGCCTTCAAATCTCAGGCTCCTTCCAGTCTCCAGCTTCCTGTCTCTGGGCTTGGAGTGTGGTGGACACAGCAGTGCTGTTCTTGAAATGGAGGAAAAGAGGACAGAGTCCAAGACACATGATTAGAAGAAATAGAGAGTTGATGATGCCATCAAGGAAGTGTTGGTATTACTTATAGTTCCTAAATCTAGTATAATCAGGAAGTCATTCTTAAAAGTAAGAGAGGTGATCCCTTCTCTTTCCATTTAACTACAGACTTTGTATACAACATCACATTGTCTTCATTAAATTGTGAATCCTTTGAAAACCAAGGCTGTCTTTTTCCTATATGTTACCATATTTCTGAATATGTGATTGAGACTCGAATGATGTTATTTAAAGGAATAAATGAGCCTGGCAAAGGTATCACTACAGAGCTTTCCAGATTTCTGATGTGGTTGTAAGTTTCAGACTAGTGACATGAGAAGTGACATTTAGAAGATCAGGGGAGCTTCAGAACCTATTGTCAGTCATCTGTCTCCCTCTTGGCATTGCAGCCAGACAGAAGCGTGCTGTGCATTAATCCCAGGCCCTAAAGACGTCAGATAAGCTATTTAAATGTGCAACAATAAAAGCCAAATGCATGCAAATGAGATATTTCTGTTATTGCTTACATCTTTTTCAGAGGAAAAAAATTCACACAGAAAAGGAAAACAGACCATCTTCTTAGATGCTAAAAAGCATCTAACTAAACAGAAATTCCTTTTAACATTCACATTTATTTATTCACTGACTCGTTCAGGAAATATTATTAAACACCTGCCATCTGCCAGGCAGGTGCCATGCACAGTGGATGTAGTGGTCAACAAAAAAGGCAGGGTCTAGTTCTTAAATATTGGAAATTAGAACAGCAGGCAGAAGAGAGTACGGCTTGTTTGTTTTATTGTGTTTTCTTTTTTTTTTCTCTGCCTTGGGGTTTTCTTCTTTCCTTCTGGATTTTTAGATGTGACCTATCCTGGCCACATCTACCAAGTCACAAAACCTTTACTAGATAGTTCTTTGCCATTTCCTACAATATATTGAGCAGGTAAACATTTCACCATTTTATAAATTATGATGTTTAACTCTATCCAAGTCACTTAGGACTTGCTTTCTTCACCAGTGACCTAATTTGAAGCAAAAGCACTACTTCTTAGAGAAATATTCTGGTGTTGGGTCAGTGGGGACTAGAACAAACCTTGACCCCCTTGTATGTTTTCTTTGGTGTGGTATTTGTCATAAATAAAATGTTTTCTTAATGAAGCTGTTACACAACTAACACAGAATTTATAAAATCTTGAGGCTTCTAGTAACAAAATTTAAGAGTAAACACTGGAAACTACGTGTTTCTCATGCACCCTGCAATTCTTGCCTCCTAATTTATGATGAACATTTCATCTAATTGGAATATCTTGGCACCCTGGGTGACTATGCTAGACGATAATGGATTTCCCGAGTGGGGAAAAAACAGAAATCCCTTTAAAAATAAGATTAATTATAATGGTTTCATGCAGTTGGGAGCCAGGGCACATGTATGTTTCTAATGTTATACCAAATCAGAACAGAAATATTTATAATATGTCAAGTAAATTCGATTATGGGAAAAGGTGGGTATTTGTACCTAAGAATTGTTTTCTCAAGCTTCTTTTACTATAGTCATTTTTTTAGTAGATGAAAAATTTGAAGTGTGTTTACACTATTTCAGAACCTTTAAATGGATTCTTCTTCTTCATGATGCATACATAGTAAACAATACTTTTAAAAAATAGTTGGGAGAAATATTGGCTTAGACCCTAACTCACCACTGAGATGTGGAGACCTAGGTCTGGAGGCAAACTGAAAAGAAAATGCTCCAAGATGACCTGGGATGAGAAAAGCTGCCATCTTTTAAGCCTTTGCCTGTTTTGAGTATTTAACATAATTATTTGTAATCTTCCGTGCAGTGCTCCCAGAGATGGGAAGATAAGGTGACCCGGGTACTCTCTTCTTCCAGTACACAGATCTCTCTGTTTGCTGAGGCCCACCTCAAGTTCAAAGCCATTTTGGAGAAACTTTTTTTATATCTCTCTCCTGCACCAGAGGGCATAAACATACTTGCGATCACAAACACAGAGCTTGCCATGAGATAACAACTATGCTAAGCACATTTATTAATCTTTCACAACACTCCTGTGAGGTCAGCACTGTTGTTATTTCTATTTTACGGATGAGGAAACTGTCACACAGAGAGGTTAGGTGGCTTGCCCAAGGTCACACAGTGAGGAAGTGCCAGAGCTGAATTTAAAGCCAAGTAGTCTGCTTCCAGTGGCTTTCAGGGATTTGTAGATTCATATGGGGGTCGCAGCTGTGGTTCAGATGACTCTGTGGTTGTGTTTGCTCAAGTGGCACAGTATTTTTAAGGGGAAGAGAATTTGAATTGCCTGTAGGCAGGGCATGCTTCCCTCTTCCATGAGCCCCAGAACTCTCTATTATATTCTGTCTGGCTGCTTCATGCATTCTTCTTATCCGCCTTGTACCTGAGGGACTTGAGTTAGCCATCACTGATACTGGTGGGCTTCAGTGAACTTTGTGAAGTTCTGGATATGGTATCAGCACACAGTAGGTGCTCAAACCATTTTATTGGCCTTTTCCCTTTCCCAGTACATGAAGCTGTGCTGGCTAGATTAATGTCTCATCTCCCTCTTGCTAAGAATAAAGGACTTAAATTTCAACCTCCCAAGGGCAGGCAAAAGGAATAGGCATGCTTCTCAAGTTCTCCAGTTGTAAATTTTAAGGGAAAAAAGTCATCAGATCTTATTATAAATACACTGGACCAGTGCTCTTGGGGCTCAAAGCATGGTCAGCCCTCCACACTGTATGTCAGACCATGCAATGGGTCCCTTGCTGCCCACTAGCTGGCATTTAAGGGAACAGGAACCAAGGATCCTACATGCACCAAGGCAGGGTGCTGATGGAGGCAATGCTGAGTCTTTAAAATAAATTAAGGAACTTTTAACATTTCAAGGGGGAAATTGGCAGTTTCCCAAGCGGCATAATTACAGGACAGTGTGTAATGTGTAATTAAACTTAACTATGAAGCAAATGATTGGAATAAAGCTTGGTGGCACATCATTTTTTGTTCCCACAGTGCTGACAGATCCTCCCCTCCCCTTGTCCCTGAAATGGCTTTAGCAGCAATTGCTCCTAATTTTTTTTAAATGAAATTATATGTTGCCAGTTAAACACACAGTTTCATGTAAGGGAACCTTTTTTATTTGAATGACGTTTTCCTTCTAGGTGATCTGTAGCACAGAATCAATTTGGAATAACAAGGACCCCAAGGCATAGCCTTGCTGGGACTTTAAAATGACTCTTTGTCTAATAATTCATTTACATACTTTATTCTTTGCTTTTATTTTTATTCTTTCTTTGACCAAGGTCCACAGCCCAGAGACTTATTTTCATGTAGCATTTTCGTGTTATAAAAATAGCGGCATTAATTTCATTGATTGTGAATAACCAAGCTGTTACTGCCAGTCAGGACCCCTTGAGAGTGTGAATATATGTGATTAGATTTACTAATTGCACTGGAAGGCAGAATTTCTGACTTCCGAAGTCAATGATTTGAATGGGATGCTTCAGGCCTCCGGATGAGATCATTGTTCAATATGGGCTTGGTTTTGTCTCCGAAGACGCATCATCTGAGGGAAGGCAGACAGGTTCTACATACATTACTTGCTGGGTGTAACAGTGTACACGCTCTGTGTTCACCCCACCTGAGCTCTTTTGGTACTGGATTCAGTATCTGAAGCAGGGATAAAACATGATAACTATCTGTTTCATTCTCCTTTGCTACCAGCTGAAGCTGGGTATTACATTCAGAATTCTTTATTTAGCTATATTTGATGGTTTTCCTGTTATTTTTTATTTTAAAATGCAGTAGGACTTTAAAACAGTGATAGATCGCTTGAGAAAAAAAATGAAACCAAGCTACATGATGAACTCTATGTAGTTGACACACCGTAAACCTAAGCCCAGTGTGAATTACAAAGTTAGAAAGTACAAACACCCTCGCTAGAGGACCAGTGAAGCCCTGAGCCAACGGTCACTGACTGTCCTGAGGTCTCTTAGACTCAGTGATACCTTGCCATTCTTTCTCCATACTGGGCCTCCCTCAGTCCATATTGTCCATTTTTATGTCTCACTATGCTAAACAAATATTCTTTGAGTACCTGCTCTGTGACCAGCTGCCTTCTTTCTGCTGTTATTGACCAAGCTTCCATCTTTGATTATACATTTTTTACCTTCATGGTACAGAGCTCAGTAGCTAAAGTGCTGGGAATTTGCTGTGGTTTCTCCCCTTTTTGCTGTCATTGATGCACCATATTGCAGTGCAGAAATTCCAGAAGTTGATGAAGTTCCCTATCAGTATTAGTTTGTTAGGACTACTGTAACAAAGGACCATGGACTGGGTGACTAAAACAACAGAAATCTATTCTTTCACATTTCTGGGGGCCAGAAGTCTGAGATCAAGGTGTCAGCAGGATTGGTTTCTTCTAAGATCTCTTTCCTTGGTTTGTAGATGTTTGTCTTCTCCCTGTCTTCACATGGTCTTCTGTCTGTGTCTGTGCCCTATGTAAGGACACCAGTCATATTGGATTAGGACCCACTGTAATGACCTCATTTTGACTTAATTACCTCTTTAAATAACCTGCCTCCAAATACAGTCACATTCTGAGGCACTGGAAGTTAAGACTTCAATAAATGAATTTAGCCCAATTTATTAGCACAATTCAGCCAATAACACCCTCTATTCCTAATTTGCTGAGAGTTTTTATCATGAATGGATGTTGGATTTTGTTAAATGCTTTTTCTACGTTCATTAATATTATCGTATGATTTTTCTCCCTTTGCTGTGATGAATTACATTGACTGATATTTGTTGAACCAACCCTGCATATCTAAAATAAATCCCATTTGATTACAGTGTATAATTCTTGAGTTTTTTTTTTAAAGATTTTATTTATTTATTCGACAGAGATAGAGACAGCCAGCGAGAGAGGGAACACAAGCAGGGGGAGTGGGAGAGGAAGAAGCAGGCTTATAGTGGAGGAGCCTGATGTGGGGCTCAATCCCATAATGCCAGGATCACGCCCTGAGCTGAAGGCAGACGCTTAACCGCTGTGCCACCCAGGCGCCCCAATTCTTGAGTTCTATTTGGTAATATGTTGTTGAGCATTTTGCATCTGTGTTCATGAGAGCTTTTTGTGTGTAGTTTTCCTTTCTTGTGATGTCTTTGACTTCGGTTTAGAGTAATGCTGCTCTCATAGAACAGATTAGGAAGTGTTCCTCTGCCTCTATTTTCTGGAACAGATGGTAGAGAATTGACATCATTTCTTCCTTAAATGTTTGGTGGAATTCACTAATAAAACCATCTGGGTGTGGTGCTTTCTTTTTTAAAATGGGCTACTAATTATTGATTCAGTTCCTTTAATTGATATGAGCTTGTTCAGATTATCTTTGTCTCCTGTCTTTTGAGGAATTGGGCTCTTTCATCTAAGTTATCAAATTTGTGGGCATAGAGTTGTTATGATAGAGTCGTTATAATATTACTTTATTTTTACTATCATTGGGTCTATAGTATTGGCTCCTCTTTCATTTTCAGTGTTGGTTATTGATCTTTCCCCATTTTTTTTCTTGGTTAGCCTGGCTACAGTTTTATCATTTTCATTGATCTTTTCAAAGAACCGCCTTTTGGCTTCATTGATTTTTCTTTGTTGATTTGCAATTTTCAGTTTCATCGATTTCTGCTCTAATTCTTATTACTACTTTTCTTCCACTTACTTTAGATTAAATTTTTTTTCTAGTTTCCTGAAGTGAAAGCTTAGATTACTGATTTTACATCTTTCTTCAAAAATATATGCATCAAATGCTATAATTTTCCCTGTAAGCATTGCTTTTGCTGCATCCCACTAATTTCTAAAAGCTGTATTTTCATTTTCATTTATTTCAAAATATTTTCAAAAAGTTTTTAGGCTTTTTCTTCAATTTAGATGTGTGCTGTTTAATCTCCAAATATTTTGGGATTTCCCAGCTATTTTTTTTTATTATTGATTTCTAGTTTAATTCCATTGTTGTCTGAGAACATACTTTGTGTGATTTCTATTCTTTTTTCTGTTAAGATGTGTCTTATGGCCTGGATTATGGTCTATCTCGCAAATGTTCCATGTGAGGCTGAGAAGAATGTATATTTGACTGTTGTTGAATGACGTATCCTATGCATGTCAGTTAGATCCAGTTGATTAATGGTAGTGTTCATTTCAACTATATACGTAAAGATTATCTGACCGCTGGATCTATCAATTACCAAAATATAGATATTCAAGTCTCTAAGCATAATAGCAGATTTGTCTATATTTCCTCACAGTTTCATCAGTTTTTGCCCAACATAATTCAGTGTTCTGTGGTTAGGTGCATGTATTTAAGGATTATTATGTCTTCTTAGACAATTGACCTCTTTGTCATTATGTAATGTATCTGTTTTCTCCCTGACAATTTTCCTTGCTGTGAAATTTGCTCAGAATGTCTGAAGTTAATATAGCTAGTTGTTTTCTTTTGATTTGTTTTACCAAGTGTGGGGTGCCCCAATTAGATAGGAACCACCAAATGTGGGGTGTCCCAATTGGGTGGGGGCCAGCAGTGCAGTTGGTGAAAGAATTCACCCAAGGCAGAACAAGAGAAGTTTGTTGAACACACTGCAAAGGAGCAGCAGGCGGGACAGCAAAGGAAAGACTGTCCTGACAAGGTAGTAGTGAGGGACCACAGTTAATAGGGTAGAGGAGGTATGGGAAAGTATGGAATTTTTCCTTTTTTGGTAATCTTAGGAACTGTGCCTGGTTGTAATTGGCAGTTGGGGACTGTGACTATTTTGAGGTGGGTCACTTAATATGCCTGTTTGCATTGCCTTTTTGCATTCAGCTCGGTACCTTTTACCTTACTCAGGTTTCCATTGCTAAGCTTGTTGCCTAAAATTGGCCTTTACACCAAGATATATCTTTCTCATCTCTCTACTTTTATAGTTTACATATCTTTATATTTAGTGCAGACTTTTTGTGGACAGCATGTAGTTGGGTCTCAATTTTTATTTAACCTGACAGTCTCTGTTTTTTAATTGATATATTTAGACCATTCATGTTTAAAGCAATTGTTGACATAATTGGATTAATATCTACCTTATTTGTTTCTATTATCTATTTGTTGTCCTTTTTCTTTGTGTGTGTGTGTATGTGTGTCTTTTCTTTTCTTTTCTTTTCTTTTCTTTTCTTTCTTTTCTTTTCTTTTCTTTTCTTTTCTTTTCTTTTGTTTTTCACTCTTATTTCTGCCCTCTCTGGTTTTAATTGAGCATTTTCTGATTCCATTTCTCTCTTGCCTTGGTATATCAACCGTACTTCTATTAACAATTTTTAGTTGCTGCCCTAGAGTTTGCAGTACACATTTACAACTAATCTAAGTTCACCTGGAAATAATATAATACCACTTCACAGGTGCTTTATAAGAGAGTATTCCCAGTCCTCCCTCCTTCCCCTTATTCAACTCACTTATCTGGAAGCTGTAATCACTCAATGTATTATTGGTATTATTATTTTGAACAAACTGTTATCTGTTAGCTCAATTAAAAATTTAAGAATATTTTATTTTGCCTTCATTTATTTCTTCTCTAATGCCCTTTCTTTCCTTATGAAGATCCACGTTTCTGACCTATATCATTTTCCTTCTCTCTGAAAATTTTTAAAAAATATTTCTTGTAAGGCAGGTCTATTGGTGACAAATTCTCTCTCTCTCTCTCTCTCTCTCTCTCTTTTTTTTTTTTTGTCTGACAAAGTCTTTATTTCTCCTTTATCTTTGAAGGATAATTTTTTTGGACACAGAATTCTATGCTTTTTTTTTCATTCAATGCTTTAAATATTTCACTTATTCTCTTTCCTGATTGTATGATTTCTGAAGAAAAGTCTGATGTAATTCTTATCCTTGTGCCTCTTCTCTCTACCTCTGTCTTCTTTCAAGGTTTTCTTTGTTTTTGATTTCCTGCTGTTTGAATATAATATGCCTAGGTGTAGACTTTTTGGTATCTATACTGCTTGTTGTTCTCTGGGTTTCCTGGATCTGTGCTTTGGTGTCTTTCATTAATTTTGGAAAACCCTTAGCCATGTTTACATCAAATACTTCTTCTCCTACATTCTCTCCTTCTTCTCCTTCTGGTATTCTCATCATATGTGTGTTACAACTTTTGTAATTGTCCACAATTCTTGGATATTCTGTTCTATTTTTTTTTCAAAATTTTTAAGCCAACAAACCATGCTGATTCTGTAGAGTTAGAAGATGTTGCTGGAGAGGTGGACAGGGGACAGATCATGAAAGACCTTGTATGCTTTGCTAAGTAGTTTACATAATTTGGTAGAGCATTTTTGTATTTATTTGCTTTACATGTTGCACTTCTATGTGAATATTTCATTTAGATACAGGGTCTACTTCTAAAACTGCTATAGACAATGACAATGACAGGAAATTTGAGCGAGAGAGTGATGTAGTCTGATTTGCTTTTAAGAAAGATCAGGCTGGTAGTGTGGAGAATGAATTGGAGGTATCTGTAACTAGAGGCAGGGTCATTGTCATGGTCCAGATGAAAGGTGAAGAAGTTTGATGTAGAATAGTGTAGCAGGAATGGGTTTGAGATACAAAATTCTTTTTTCTTTTCAGCTTGGGAAGTTTGTATTGCCTTATGTTTAACTCACGGATTCTTTCCTCATCCCTGACCAGTATACTAATGAGCCCATCAAAGAAATTCTTTATTTCTGTTACAGTGTTTTTCATTTCTAGCATTTTCTTTTGATTATTTCTTAGTGTTTCTGTATCTCTGCTTACCTTGCCCATCTGTTCTTGCCTGTTGTCCACTTTTTCTGTTAGAGCCATTAGCATATTAATCACAGTTATTTTTAATTCCTGATCTGAGAAGCCCCAAATCTCTGCCATATCTGAGTCTGACTGGAATGTTTTCTTTGTCTCTTCAGATTGTGTTTTTTGCCTGTTAGCATTTCTTGTGATTTTTTGTTAAAAGCTGGACATAATGTATTGGGTAACATGAACCAAGGTAAATAAGCCTTTAGTGTGAGATTTTATATTTCTCTAGTTGGGAATTATCTTGTGTTCAAGGTTTGCTGTAGCTGTGGTGTCAGAGGCTGAAATTTCCTCTGGTATCCTTGTTTTTGTCTCTCCTGTTGTCTTTGTGTTTCCCTAGAGACTCCTTCACAAATAGGGTCCGAGGCTTGTAATTTTTTTTACCTGTGATCTCTTGTTATTATATAGGAGCCCTGTTGATGTGAAGGTAAAGTGTAGGAAGAAGGGAAGTATCCTATAGTCCTGTGATTACATCTCATTTTCTTTTTTCCATGAGCCTGTGCCTTTGTGCTATGACCTTCACATGTCCTTCTCAGTTCCCTTCTCCTCTTTCAGATGAAACAAAAGGGCTAAACATGTCTGTAATCTGGTATTTCCCCTCCCCCAGATTGGTTAGGTTCTGGTGAAATCTAGGTAGTTTAAGCTCTGGTAAAATAGCTTCCCTTAAGGGCAGGCTACTGTTAAAAAGAATGGAATGCTCTGAGCTTAGTCCAAAATACTTACTTATTCTCTCCCTCTGATTGAAGAGAGGATTTTTCTCTGATCTTTGCCTTGAGAACCTGGCAGTGCTCCTGGAGATATAACTCATGAAAATTTAGGGACCCCCCCCCCCGTAAGGCTGGGCCCCCAGTTTTTCCATCTTAAGGCACATCCAGTCTCTAGCAATGTCAGTTACCCATTGAGTGCTCCCAACACGTCCAGCATTGGCTTCTGCTCCCAGTAGCTGTGATCCTCTGTATTTGCCTGTTTCTCCAGTTTTGAAGGGGAAAGTTTGCCCTGTGGCCTTACTTCTCTGATGGAACTAAGAAGAGGTGTTGATTTTCAGTTTGTTTGGCCTATTTCTTGTTGTGCATGTGGGAGTGATAACTTCCAAGCGTTTTACATGTCTGACAGGGAACCAGAAATCCCCTCCTTGGTTTTTTAGTAGGAAAAAAAACAAAACAAAACATTTGAATTAAAAAATAGCTGGCAATTCTATTCTATTGCTGTACTCAATTGTTCTTTTGCTACAAATTTCCTTCCAGGATCTACTTTCTTTAGGGGTTAAGCTTGGCTAAACCTACTTAGAACATTAATGTTTAAATGTTTAGTGGCACTGAGTGTGGGTTGCCACAGTAGACCCTTCCAGAAACTCTAAAATCCCTGGCTCAGAGGATTACTCTTTTATTTCATTAACACTCAGTTGCCATTAACATCCATCAACAAATTCTGTTGACTCTACCTACAAAATATACACAAAATCCCACCTCTTTTCCTACCTCTGCTGCCATTATAGTAATCTAATCTATTGGGGCACCTGGGTTATGCAATCTGTTAAGCTCTTGGTTTTGGCTTAGGTTATGATCTCAGGGTAGTGAGGTTAAGCCCTACGTTGGGCTCCGTGCTCAGCAGAGAGTCTGCTTCTCTCCCACTCTCTCTCCCTTTTCCTTTTCTCCTCCCCACTCCATGTGTGTGCTCTTTCTCTCTCTCAAATAAATCTTTTAAAAAAATAATGTAATCCATTAAATATCTCTCTTGTAATATTGTAGTAGTTTCTTAATTGGTTCTTCCTGCTTCCACCCTTCTTCTTTTTTTTATTATAATAATTTTTTATTATATTATGTTAGTTACCATACAGTACATCCCTAGTTTTTGATGTAACGTTCCATGATTCATTACTTGCGTCTTCTTGTCTATTCTCAACACAGTAGTCAGAATATTAGGAAACCAGAGCAATCTTTCTAAACTTTTTTCTCATCATGTCACTTCTCTGCTCACAATCCTCCAATGGTTCCCATCTCACTCCGTGTAAAATCCAGAGTCATTGCCGTGGCCCCTAAGGCTCTCCGATAGTCTGCCTCTCTGTCTTTGTCTCTGTACCTTGCTCACTCCAGCCTCAGGGACCTCCTTTGTATTAGTCTCCTAGAGCTGCCATAACAAAATACCTCAGACTGACTGGCTTAAACAATAGAAATTTATCATCTCAGAGTTCTGGAGCTGGAAGTGTGAGATCAAGATGCCACCAGGGTTGGTTTGTTCTTTGACCTCCCTCCGCTTACAGACGGCTCCCTTCTTGCTGTGTCTTCACATGCTGTCCTGCTGTGCACTTATATCCCTGGTGTCTCTTCTTCATACAAGGGAAGCAGTTGTATTGAATTAGAGTCCCTCCCTAAGGGCCTCATTTTTTCTTAGTTGCCTCTTTAAAGGCTTTCATCTCACAGTACAGTCATGTTCTAAGATGCTGAGGGTTAGACCCTCAACAAATGAATTTTGGCGCATCACAGTTTGGTCCGTAGCATCCTGCTGACCCTCTACCTACCAGGTGTACTCCAGCCTCTGGGAATTGTACTTGCTGCTTCCTCTCCTGGAAACCTGCTCCCTGGTTAGTCCTGCCACTTCCTCCCTCATTTCCTTTAGGCTCAGTGTGCCCTATCCTCATGACCAAATATTAAATAGTGATTTCATCCTTTTGCTCCCTGTCTCCCCCCAACCTTTGTTTTTCTCTAAATGTAATGCTTGCTTATTATACTCCAAATTTATTTTTGTATTTATTTCCTGTTTACCTGTGCTTGTATATAAGTTCCATGAGGGCAGACACTGTGTGTTGTGCCTCCGCTATGCCCCAGTGTCTAGAGCAGTGGCAGGCACACGGAGGGCACTTGGCATGTATCTGTTAAATGAAGGCCTAACTCAGTTGTGTTCTGGTATTCTGCCTTCTGGCTGGGATTGCCAGGCACTCCAAAGTAGGAAGCCATGGAAATAGGTTACCATCTGGAACATGCTATAGCCTTCCTTGCTGTAGCCTTTGTCCTTTGTACATCCTGGAATGGAAGCCAAATTAGCAACTCTACTGGTATGCCCCAAAATGGCCTTGCCCCAGATATGCTGATGCTTATACTTGGGTGAATCGCTGCTGACTTTTGTTTTTAAGTTGTATTCATGTGACCAGAGTACAGCTGGTATTAGCAACCTGCCTACCAAATCAGAAGGCATTTTGTATTAGTACAATAAAATTTAGGTGATAATGTTCCCAAATGTCCCATTGTATATGATAAAAATAACGTTTTCCTTAGGAACTGTGCAATACACCTGGTACACCCAGGAGTGTTTGACAAGTCAGGTAATTTTATTTTTACATCGACTTTATTTATCAACTTTTCCCATGCATTGGTAAAATCCAAGATTCCAAGATTTAGTATAAAATCATAAATAATAGACAATATTTTTCTTGCATTTTATAAAGCAGTTTAAACACTATTAGTGACAGATATTATAGCTCTGATGACTAACTTCTCACTGGCTGGTTTATTAAATTTTATTTTGTATAAGGGTCCTTATACCTTATACTTGGAGGGTTTTGGAATCCAAGACCCCAGTGTATGTCATTCATACCTACCTACAAAGTCATGGTTACCAAGATCAGGGAGGCTAACTTGGCTAACTTTTCAGTTCTTGAATGGTGATGCTCCACTACCACAGGACCTTTGCACTTGCTGTTCCTTCTGACTCAGCCCCTCTTTTCTCTACCCCTACCCCTTAACTGAGTTTTCATTCTTTAAGACTTCATCCTTAAGCCTCCTTTTTTTTTATTATGTTTCCTTATTTCCTTTATAGCGCTTACTGAAATTAGAATTATATAATTGCCGCAACACCGCCTGCGGAGCCACAGCATTGATTCGGGAGAAGGACAAGGCACAGACAGGTTAGCTTGTGAAAGAGAGCGTGGGTGCAGGGGATGACCGCCAGGCGTGCCACTGCCAAGACTGCGATCGCCCCGAACAGCAGCAACCTCGCGTATTTATTGGCAATAAACAATCAAAGACAATCAAGGAAATGATCTGTATTACATCCTAGTGAATAGTAGTACATCACGGGGAAGATCACGGGATTAGATGATGTAATGTTCAGCAAGTGAGGCCTGTTCTTACACATGTTTCTATGGACCCCGCGGGCTATTGTCAAGAGCAATCAAGTTTCAGTCGGGGCAGTGTTCTGCCCTGAGTGAGCCAGGCATTCCTGGCCGCTGGGCTCTGATGTTTACGCTAACGCCCGCAAGGTCACAAACATGTTTTCCTATTATATCCTTAGCATAAGCTCTCGGCCAGGGGCTGCTGCATATAATCATATGTTTTATTGTTTGATAAAATGATATCAGTTGTGTTCTGGTATTCTGCCTTCTGGCTGGGATTGCCAGGCACTCCAAGGTAGGAAGCCACAAAAATGATAATTTTTTTTTTTGTCCTTTGTCCTCATTCCCTAGCACTGGACCATTTAAATTGTTTGATAAATGAATACTTAAAGACTTGATATGTTGACTACCTGACCAGTGTTATTTCCTTCTTTTCCCCTCTGAAGTCCTTCATGGCCATATTGATACATGTCAGAGGATCAAAACTGAAAACAGACTTGGAAGAAATCTGCCTTTCAGTGAGCTGGTGGGATCATCTAAATGGCCATAGTTTCTTAGGACTGATGAGCCTACATGGTATTAAGTCTCACCTAAAGTGTCAGTTATAAAAGCCATGAGAATATGTGTATGCTGCATGAGTAGACATGAGTTCTATATGAGAACATGACTAAGAAGACCAAAGTTTAGTTAATTATTTTGGCAGTGGGGTCAGTTCTGCTGATGGCCTGGTGTTTGGGGCTCTGCTCGTATATGGTAGGAACAAATAAAAGGTAAAATGTGTTGAGTAATGAATGTATACTAGGGGCTGCTGTGACTATTTTACATATATTACCTCATTGAATTCTTAGGACTCTATAGGTTAGACACTATTGTTGTCCCATTTTGCAGATGAAGACACTGAGGTTCAGAGCTGTTAAGTAACTTGTTCATTGTTATAAGTAGTAAAACACAGACTTGGAATTTCGACCAGACAGTTCTGGGGGTAACTTTTTAGTACTTTACATTTTATTCAGTGACGTGCTAGTCAGTAAGTTTTCAAACAAAACAAAACTGATTTGTCAATTCCTGTGTTATAAATACTCCCACTGTGGCTGATTTCAACCTACCAATGGTTTATGGCTTGCAATTTTTTTAAGTTAAACAATTGCTGGTTGGCTTGTTTTAGCACACCAAGCATGCAGTCCCTCTGGAGCTTTCGCCTTCACATCCATTATCCCATTTTCTCACAATATGATGAACCATGTGGAATAAGAGGGATTAACCTCAGTGTCCTGATCTTTTCAGTGGGTGGATGGCATGTCCAGTTCCCATTGCCAACAAGTGATGGAGTTGAATGAGGGGCACTCTCTCTTACTGACACTCCTGCCTCTCCACATGCACGACGTCTTCCACTGAGCATCACCCATCAGAGTGACAGATCATAATCACTCAAAGTCCATAGGTTGCATTACAGTTCACTCTTGGTGTGGTACATTCTATGGGTTTGGGTAATGTATAGTGACCTGCATTTATCATTATGGTATTCTATAGAGTATTTTCACTGCCCTGAAAATTCCCTGTGCTCTGCCTGTTCATCCCTCATCACCATGCCTAACCCATGGCAGCCATAGATCTTTTTTACTGTCTCCAAAGTTTTCCTTTTCTAGAAAGTCATGTGATTGGAATCGTATAGAATGTAGCCTTTTTAGATTGGCTTCTTTCACTTAGTGATATGCATTTAAGTTTCTTCCATATCTTTTCATAGCTTGATAGCTCATTTCTTTTTAGTGCTGAATAATATTCTGGATTGTACCAGTTTATTTATCCATTCACCTACCGAAGGACATCTCAGTTGTTTCCAAGTTTTGACAATCATGAATAAAGCTGCAGTAAACATCTATGTGCAGGTTTATGTGTGCACATAAGTTCTCCACTCCTTCGGGTAAATACTAAGAAGTATCACGGGATTAGTATGCTAAGAGTATGTTAGTTTTGTAAGAAACCACCTAACAGTCTTCTAAAGTGACCATACCATTTTGCATTCCCATCAGCAAAGAATGAGAGTTCCTGTTGCTCCACATCCTTACCAGCATTTGGTGTTGTCAGTTGCAGATTTGGGTGGTGATATGATTTTAAGGGAACGCTCTCCCATTTAAATGGAGTGTGAAATGACCCAAGCTTCTTGAATGATGATTTGTCAATATATTTTCCGTGGCAAAAATATTGAGATCGTTTGATAGAACACTTCCATTGCTAGAAATGTATTGAAGGGAAATAATTTGGAAATAAACATAGAAAGTGCTCCACAAGGATGTTGATCATTAGGCTTGGGTAATGTGCAAAGGAGAGCACTTTGGGGTAAAGGAAGGGGTCTGGACACAAGAATGTGAGGGGGCGGAGACTGGCGCCAGTGCAAATGCAAAACCACCATGCCTCTTTGCCTTGACAGCCTTATGTACTTTAGGATGTGTGTCTTTTTTTTTTTTTTAAGAGAATATTCTAAAATGAAGGAACAAATAAATTCTTTTTTGGATATAACAACTGTGAGGTAATTGCTCTCTCTGGTATTTAAACACTTAAACTCTTTATTATGTTGGCTGCTTGGGGACAAGAATAGCCAGCCTCTCTGTGATGCCCAGCGTGTGCCTCATGTAGCATAAGAGGGGCTTGGTTCATTCCAGAAGGCAGTTTTGGGTTGGTCAAGGTTGCTTCCTGGGAAAACCTCAAGCATTGCTTTGGCTTGCATTACTCTCTTTCCCTCTCTATCCATATCTTCTGAGATCTATGTCAATTACAAAGTAATTAAGAGAAATCTCATTAATATTGCTATAAAGGAATACTTTTGAATGTCTTGTTTTCCATTTCTCATGATCTACCTGAAAACATAGAATTAACAGAGAGGCCAGTCATCAGGCAAGGAAAATGGGGCTCACACTGAGGGCCTGTTTCCAGCTGGAACAGGGGACTTGGAATGAGAACTGGTCCCCAGATTGTGCAAAGGGGAAGGCAGGCCTACTGGGGGCATTATCACCTAGGAAACATGAGTAGGTTTCTCTTTCAGTACTTCAACATGGGATGCCAGCCCTGAAACTCCCTTTGCAGGTTGTCCCTCCTCTGCCACTGACCACCCATGCAGGATTCCCTTGTAACAGGAGGGTAAGGAGTGGAGCCAGCACACCCATGCAGGGTATGTGCAAAGAGATGTCTTTCGCGATGGAAGCTGGCTCCCTGTCATCTCATAATACATTTCTTCCTGCTGGTTCTCACTCACAGTATTTACAGGAAGCATTTATAGCAAATACTTGCCAAGTGTTTTCCATAAACACAACTAAGGACATTTTCACACATTCCAGCAGCTCTGTAAATGTTTGTTTTCACAATGCACAAAGAAGGTGAGTGTAGTTTCCCTAAACAGGCCTTTGAAATGTGGGCTTTGCCCCAGTGAGAATTTGCATCTGAGTTGGTTCCTCATGGTGGTCACATCTCCCTGGGCGCACATCGGGCACTTGCAGAAGACTCAGTTTCAAGAGGAGTTTTCCTCCACAGTTTGATTTCTTGTGTGGCTAAGTTCTCCAGCTGTAGAGAAGCTTCTGGGTCCTGAGCACCCCCATGAGGAAGGAAAGGGTGAGGTTGGAGGTTGCTGGGAGCATCATGAAGTCATTGCTGCTGATGAAGTCCACAGGGAAATAGAATGGGGAATATGGATGGCAGGGATAAGAAGGTGATTATAACTCTGTGAAGATGTGTGAGAATGTACAGGAAAATTCTCATGTTAAAACCAGGCAAGTTGATTCTTGCCATAAAGGACAGAGATAGATGTCCACTGGACCCTTGGTGGTCACTGCCAGCACACTTAGAGGCCAGAGTTGTATCCTATGGTGTCGTTCACTTGTTTAGTTACTGTCTCATTAATACGTGCCTAGCGTATGTGTAACTTGGCTACACCGTGAGGGATTCACTGGTGATTGAGATGTGGTTCTACCCACTAGCGAAAATAAGACACATACACTTTGCCACAATTCGGGGCAGAAAGGGAGAATTGCTGTAAGAAAGAGAAAGATAAAGGGCTTTCGGGTTTTAGAGGAAGGAATTGCGTAAGATTTTATGAAGAAAGTGACATTGAGTTGGGTCCAAAGGAGAAGGGAAATT
Source organism: Ursus arctos (assembly GCF_023065955.2). Taxonomy (NCBI): domain Eukaryota; kingdom Metazoa; phylum Chordata; class Mammalia; order Carnivora; family Ursidae; genus Ursus; species Ursus arctos. The sequence goes on along the minus strand of NW_026622985.1, from coordinate 63,045,466 downwards.
TAGACAAATGCTGGAGGGAAAAGAGGGGTGGAAAGATATCAGGGGAAACAATCTTCATAGATGGGAAACCACATGGGGACCCACCCCTGTAGGATGAGTACCCCAAAGAAGAGATCTCTCCTTGCACAGAAGTAGCCAAGATTTGGGATGCTTATATAGAATGAGCTGGAATGAGATGAATTCCATTTAAAAAGCTAGATTTAATAGAAGAAAGATTTCCTTTTCACATTACTTCAAGTAAAACAACATATAGCCTAATTTCTGAATTGGGTTTCAAAAAATAATTTTCTCATTGTAGCTAATTTAATATGTGTGTAATCGGAAAATCAGCATTTTCAAACAGAAAAGGCTAATTATTGTCCAGAAGAAGGTGATAGGAAATGAAGAGTTCTCGCCTTTCCATCCCCACAAGTCCATTCTCCCCAACCAGAGTGAATTTATAAATATGTGAGCTAAGTGAGAAAATGAGGTGTGATCTGACTTGCAGGGATTCGTTTTATCACTAGCTCTCCTGGAATGTGTTTGTTTAGTAAAGTGAGTTATGTCCAAATATGTTTCAGACAATATATGTGGAGCGTAACTTAGCTTTAAGACTGCAATAACTGTTAAGGCAGTGGTGACAATTTCTCAGTAAGAAATCAGGCTTGAGAAATGTCAAGCCTAATTTTTCATCCAGCAGTGACTGTCAGACAATGCCAGCATCTCAGTGTCTTTGCATTCCATTGAAGGAGATGGAAGGCATTTGTATTCAGTAATGTAATGTTGAGTGAGTCAAATTCTGCCCCGTGATCTTGTGATTTATTGCTAATACTGCCCAACATGCAGAGGGGCTTCTCTGCCTTCATTCAGCATCCAATTCCCAGTTGCAATTAATCTTTATTACGTTCCATAGCTCACCTCTGGTCTGGAATGTTAAAAAGATGCCTCAGGAGAGAGTCTGGAATCTGTTTCTTCCCCTTCAAGGCTCACCCTCTCTGTGAACTTGACTCTGCTTGCCCATTGCATGCCACGTGCCCTTCATGCCAGAAAGTAATACTTCCTTGTAAAAAATGCAGACAATCTAGGAGGAGATAAAAGAAGGACATAGCAAGTGAAAGCCTGTCCACCCTCCAAATCCCATCCCCTTGCGTCTTCCAAATAGATTGCAAGCCCTTAAAATGGTATTTTGTTCATAGATGTATTTTTGGCAGTTAGCAAGTTCCTTAGCAATGGTGAATGCTTAAAAAAATACTTGTTGAAAAAAGAAGAAATAATTGTCGAATGAATGAATGAGTGAACGAATGAATGAATGAATCAAACAGTGGGGACTAGAATTCATATGACAGATTTGGGAAGTATAGTACCTTGCTTTTCAAAATGTGGTTTTCGGCCCAGGAGCATCAGCATCCCTTCGGAGCTGGTTAGACATGCAGGACCTCAGGTTCACCCAAGTCTTTTGGATCAGAATCTGTATTTTAACAAGATCTTCAGGCAATCCATGCAGTGCTTTAAAGTTTGAGAAGACTTGAGTAGGGTATGTCTACAAAGCAATATAAACGAGAGTTTTCACAAATAGATGCAAGGCAGTGCATGTGATTTGCGGGTAAGCAGTGAGCAGGGAGCTGCTCCCCATCAGTAGATACTGAGGGGTTTGTAAGGACTTCATGCTGTACTCCCCTCACGGGCCCCATGTGGCTGGCTGTCTTTGGGTGTCCTATAGGACTATTATCCTCGGCCATTTCTGAACCTCTGGGGCTTCTGTCTGGTCAGTCCTAAACCCCAGCTTGGAGATGGAGACACTTTATGCCACCCAAGAAGCAGTTCAAACCATAGCGTAGAAGTTATGAGTGCCGCCCGTAAACTCAGGATGCGGGCGCACCACATTTAACTGCTAGACAGCAGACACATTACTCAAGCTCCAAGGCATGGTTTCCTCATCTGTAACAAGTAGTCCTGCTTGATGGCTTGTGGGGACCAAATGAATTAAACACTTGAGAGTTTGCACATGGTAATCACTCTATCTGTATTCACTCTTGCTTAAATTGAGGTGAAATTCACATCAGATCAAATAAACCATTACAAAGTGAATTATTCAGTGACATTACATTCACATGTTGTGTGCAAACACTACCTCTGTGTGGTTGCAAGACATTAATTACCATCATCCCAAAAGGAAACCCCGTATCCATAAGCAATCGCTCCTCCTGCCTCAAGCCCCGGGCAATGACCAATCTGCATCCTCTATGGATTTTAACTCATTAATGACATTTTTCATTATTCACAGAAAAAAAAATCAGAACAATCAGATTTATTTCTCCTTCATCAACTCTTTTTGCTTTTCATGTCTTTAAAAACAGGTTTGCTACTGATGGAAAATGAGAATATAGACGTGGCATAACTTTAAATCAGTGGTTCGTAAAGTGTGGTCACAGACTAGCAGCATCCACAGTAACTGGGAACTTGTTAGAAATGCACATTTTTGGGTCTCCCCCAGAAAAGCTGAATTAAAACTCTGGGGCTGGGACCCAGCAACCTGTGGTTTTAATAAGCTTCCAGATGATCGTAGCACAAGCTCAAGTTAGAGAACCACTGCTTTCAATAAACAAGATGCTCCCTCTGCAAGCTTGTAGCGATGCCTGCAGGTGCCTGCCTCGCCTGCGCCATCCCAGGGCCCGGGAGCACACGTCCTGGCCTGAGAGGAGGTCTTCTAGCTCTGTTGCTGTGATGCAGGCATCAGCAGGGGCATCACTCCTGCTATCCGCTGGCCTTTGGAAGAGTCCACAGAGCTGATGTCTCAGCTTCTCTCAGTGACACCGGGGCCACTATACAGGCATAAACTCACGTCATCCCTGCTCTTATTTAATCTTTCCCTCTTGGCACCTCCCAACTCCCTACTTGGAGGGAGGGCCTTCCTGCAGAGAGTGGCTCTGATTGCTTGGTGTGTTTCACACATCCTGCGTCGGTTGCACTATATCAAAGTGCAGGCAACGCATCTTTTTGGTTGATTAATGTTCAATTTGAGGTCTATTATGAACCTCCAGGCTTTAATTACTACACCATTACCCAGTCAATTCCTTGCCATTTTATATTTATGGCTTTTATTATGCCTCTGTATGTGCAATTGCCTAGTTTTAATCTGGAAGGATTTCACCTCATTAGCTGGGTTTTATACCATTCTTCTCATTTGTCCAGATTGTTATTTATCTCAATTCCTTGTGTGCGTTTTGTACTCTGTTTTCTTTGCTAATCTGACCTCTTATACATTCTTTTTTCTTCTTTTCCTGGGATGCATTGTTCTTTTGTCCTTGGCAAGAGCTCTTGAAGTTTTTGTACACTGTGCTCTGGGTTTCTCTTCCCAGGTCATGCTCTTGACTCAGTCATTCCTTTGCGCTGCTTGGTGTCATTGGCCTTGTCCAAAGGCCTTGAGGCCTGCCCTTCAGCCCTGGACATACCATGGACAGCTTTATTATCAGATTTATTTCTTTTTCCACCCAACTTCTGTATGCGCAATTAGAAGGTGCATAGATGGAGGCTTTTTCTTTTTTTAAGAGTATGCTGCTGAAAATAATTTTGAAGTGTTCTCTGAAGTGCTTTGTAAGACACCTTCCCTCAATCCCTCCAGTGTCTCAGAGGAATCTATGGTTTGGTTGACTTGCTTGCGTATTTTGTTCGGTTCCACCTCAGACCTGCCAAATCCAACTCCGAGGGAGCAGCCCCCCAGTCTGCGTCTGGCAAGCCTTCCAGTGATTCAGATGCCTACTCAAGCTTGAGAACCACTGTTCCAAAGAGATGCTGAAAGAACCTTAGGAAATCCATCTAAGTCAGAAATAATATTTATTCCACCCGAGTCCTTCTTTTGCCAAAAAGCAAGATTAATAATCTCTATAACAGTTTTGTTTTGTTTTCTGTTGTGTGTTTTTTTTCAGCAGCTTTGCCCTAGGATTATGAGAATATTTCAGTAAAGTGAAGAGTAATACTGTAGAACAAGAGCTCATGTAATTATTTATAGCAATAGTAGATCAGTCATCTCTATCGTTTGAGAAGTCTCAGGCACTAAGAGATCTTTACTTCCACTATGTACAACCCCTATGGATAGGTGTTCCTGTCCATTTTTATGGGAGAAAACTAAGATTAAGGAATGTGCATCAGGTCACCAAGTCTGTTAGAAGGAAAATCAGTTCTGTCCAGAGCCACAGTGCTCTCTGCTCATCTGTTACTGTGGTGAGGACTTCCCTGATCAAAACTTTGCTGCTGTCTCACCCTCTGCCTTTCTCAGTAGGACACAGGTATGGTGTGTTTCCGTAGGAATCAGTAAGTAGGAATGTGTGCTCTGGTGTCAGGCCACCTAAGTTCATGAGGCAAATTTGCCTCAGTTTGTCCATCTGTCAGGTGGGGTGGTGCAGTATTTCTGTCACGCAGTAGGACATGTACCTTAAATGAGACAATCAGTGAAAGTGCTCAGAACGAGGCCTGGGAAATGAGTGCTTTCAGTAGATAGCAGCTGCTGCTTATCTTTCTCTGCCCTCTCGCCTGCAACTTGAAAGCCATCTCTTTTAGGTTCATTCACTCTGGGGCCTCACTTCCCTTATCTGTAGAATGGGGGCAGCGGATCAGGTGGATGAGCAACTGGGATTCTGATTTGTTCTGGTTTGTTTTCCTGCTTGGCATACTTTCTCTAATTACAGTGTTCCCTGTTTCTGCCCATTTGAAATCATCTTATTAGGGTTCGGCATGTTTGTTTGATTTTATGGACTTGCTCAAAATTCATGATCACAATTAAGTTCTTGTGCAGCTCCCTTGAGGCTGCTCAGTGTACTTTCTAATGCTTCTCTCTGGCTTTCTGGGACCAATCACCATTAGCACTTGGTACCATTAGTACCAAGGGGGAATGTAGGACAAGTATTCCCTTGTGGCCCCCAAGCCGCTGTGAGAGGACCCCAACCTGGGCTTACACTTTGACCTCAGAAGAGGTCTGGGTCTTGGTGATGTGATTTTCCTTCTGGGGGTGTTCATGATCCTGTTACTAATGTGAGTTCTTTCTGTGTTGGAGAGGAAACCTCACGGATACAAATAAGGGATTTTTTGTGTGTTTTATTTGTTGGCTTACTATAGGAGAAGATTGGCATTTCCTCTGGTGGGTCAGGAGACAGGTTTTAACAGAGCCTGTGAGGTTGACAGGACTCTGAGGACAAGTGTCCCATGGTGGCCGTAACGGTTTTGTATTGGGATCTGTTGCCCAAATCATCAGACCATGACTGGTTCTTCAGGCTCCTTGCTTATTCCTGCACTTGACTGCTGCGTATTCCCATGGAAGACTTCCACTTGAATATGAGCACATGGGGCTTCCTATCTGCATTTTTGGTGTAAGCAAGTGAGGACACTTCTTTATTTATATGGTTCTCCTGCTGAAATGATGTGAGAGCCTCTGGATTACTTACCTATGGCCCCCAGAGACCCATTCTTGGTGTAGTCATGATTTTGGTTTAATTGCTGGTGAAAGCCTTGTGTGGATGTCGGCCAAGGGGTCACACAGGAATAGGAAGAGGGAGGGCAGTGAAGAGATCATAAACCACAAGTGGGTCAAGTCTATTTTAGGCACTTTGTCTTTGTTCTGTGATTTAATTTGTACCACAGTCCTAGGGAGTGAGCTTTCTGTAACTTCTGTGTATCTTGCAAAGAGGTGGAATGCCTTGTGCAAGTGAAACTAGTTTTGCTCGGCGCTGTAGATTCGATGCTTCTCCTAGCAGCTTTGTGTCAGAATTTGAGCAAGACGGACAATCCTTTCTTTTTGGAGAGAACACAGTACAAGTTCAGACACTGTCTTCGGTGGCCTGTGAAGAGACCACTGTGCTTGATCTGACTCTGAGAGTCAAAGCAGCATGTGAAGGAAGACTTCCTGGGTGAGAGGCAGTGGAAGAGGCCCTCAAGGCTCTCACCCCGGGCCGGCTGTGGGGAAGACAGAATGGCTTGGGCTCGCCCTGAAGAGGACAGCTCAACAGAAAGTGGAGGAACGTGTGTTGGAGACAACCAGCTGAAGAAGTCAGCAACGTGAGGCTGAGGCTGAGGCCAAGGCCGCCCTGGGAACCAGAGAAGGGTGAGTGCTAGAGTGTGGCTGGCCTTGCATTCAGCACTTCAGTGCCCAAGCCAAACAGGTGTGTGAGCTGAACCAGTGGAGAAGAAGAAATGCAGAGCACTCACAGAGGTACTCAGAATTGAGAGATGGAAAGCCTGTGGGCTGCTCCACGCAGCGTTGGGTCACTCACCTTGACCAATCGTCACTGATCTTCATGGGATAAATGAGATAAGAGAGAACCTTATACTTTTGTCGGGGAGGAGCCAGGATTTATAGACCTACTTCAGTGAGATAGAAGAAATCGGTCAAAGTTCCTTAGCCTCTTTAGTCACGAAATCCGTTGAATTTTGTGACAATATGTACAGGAAGGCCATCTTCACAGGAAGAGATTTGGAGATTAAAGACTTAACAGTGAAATTCCATTGCTGACCTAGGCTAGCTCTATGATCTGAGCAAGTCTACTCTTCCCCTTGTGCCAACATTTTAAAGACAATCATAGTAATGCCTTCCTGATCAATCATTTGGCCCTGTTGAGGATCAGTTGATAGAAGTCATGTAAATATACCCTGCAGACCAGAAAGTATTTAAAACACATTTTGTACTTGATATGGCACCAGTATCCAGTGTTTTATTTTACAAGACATGCAGGTGATTACAGCTTCTTTTGGGGTATGGCATATTCTAAGATGAGTGATAATAGCAGGTTTTTGTGTTTCATCCATCATGGTTTCTGTTCCAGTATGTTTGCTCTTAAAACTAAAGAGTGAGGAAAAAATGAAGATGGAAAATACTCCTTGATATTTTCAAATGGAACTTTTCAAAATGTCTTTGGTGAACACGGTTAATACCAGAATATTGAAGTTGAGTAGAGATAGACCAATCGTTAATTTTAAAGCAAAAAGTTACCGTCTAGTTTAAGAATTATCTCTCACTGTCGTAATACCTTATTAGTAATGTTCATAATCTTAGTCTTTTCTGCAGAAATGTGGACCTTAAGATCCACGCAGGTAACTTTAAAGACTTGTGTCCGCCTTGTCTAAAGACACTCAAGAAGGAGGGTTTGTTTTTCTTTAGGTGGGTAAATATGGTAAGATGGATGGTACATTAAAGAGTAAAGAAGGGCTTCTCAGAGCTTATTTACATATTGATTACTTAAATTACTCCTTAATTTAGTGCCTGCTAATAAACAGTGCCTTGGAAATGTTTCCGGAACATTTATTGGCTGCAGTAATTCTGTCTACGGTATATGCAGATCACATCCTCATTAAATATTGATGTGCTCATGAAATGTTAATAGAATGTTAATGTGAAATGCAGGGGAATGTCCTCAGTGGGAGCTGGGAGCTGGCTGAACACTACCTGTCTTCTGTCTTTTCTTTATGTTGTCTTCTTGCTCTGTTGTTTCCATTCGTTCCCCTGTCATCAAGAGATTTGGATTTGCTCCTTGATACATGTATAGCTGTTCCAGATACAACATTTTTAAAACAGAAAGGTTCCCCGATTGATGGGAATTTAGTTGTTCTCCCCTCCTGCTTTCCTGAACTGGAATTCCTGGTTAGAACTAGGAAGAATTCCCCTAAACGGAAAAGGGTGATTCAGGCTCAACCTAATGAGTCTACATGCTCAGGCAACTTGCCCGGAAGAGACTGTGAAGAGGGAACGAGCCTTTCAAAGAGTCTAGCACTGGTCCTTCCTTGCTTGGCTGGAGAAAGGATTTAGTTGGAGTTTACATTCAGCTTTCTCAGAGAAAAAACAATCAACTCATAATATGTGTTCTCTAAAGAGAGTGCAAGGAAGAGTTTTTATCATAAATCCCAAGGACAATAAAGGTTATGCTCTGATGATATTTAAGACATATTATTTATGTGAAACATATGTTCCAAACGGTTGAAAAGTCTCACAAAATGGGATGGTTCCTTGACTTCTTGGGCCATCATGAGGGGGGTGAGGTGGTAATGGGGAAGGCTGTGAAAACTGCTCATGGAACAAGTGGAAGAGAAGATTGAATGTGCAAACTATGTGGTGATTGTGCCTTGGTGTTAATGCAATGTTGGCAGAAATAGCCCTAAACAGTTGATTTGTTATTGAAGTACTGTCAATGCATATAATAATATATGTATATACATGTGTCTTACAGTGTTTCTGCAGCAAATAATTGGAGAACATTTTTATTAGACTCCTACTCCCTTGGTTTTGACCAATGCACCCGTAGTCAGCTCCCTCACATTAATTTCCTGTTTGGAAACCTGGCCATATCAATAAGATAGCACTTTCATTTACTTTTCCTTCTTCCCCCTTTCTTCTTTCCTTCCAAGTATTCTTTCTTTTCTCTCACTTTTCTAAAAGGCTTCTGCTCCTTGCCCCCTTCATTCCTTGTCTGCCTTCCTTACCTTTCTATGACCACACTGTAGATGCCCCATGCATGCCCGGTCTGAGCCGCCTTCGTCTCTGATAGGGATACTGCCTAGGCGCTCCTTTCTTTCTTCCTCTCTACTGTCTATTCTCTGTACTCATTGATCTTTCCAAAACAAATCAGGCTGTGTCACTCATGTCACTTGCTTGCCTAAACCTCATGGTTAGCGTCTCAAGGTCTTAGAGTGACACCTTATGCAGCCCTGGGGCAGAGGCCCTGCCTCTCCTGTCTTTCTTTGCGTTTGGGCTTGCTTTTCTTTTATTTCTTTTTTAAATTGCAGGCTCGCATTCAGGTAGGTCTGGCGCTCATACCTCTTGGGTACTGTTAGCACAGTTGGGCCATTTTATTTTCCCTTTCTGTAGGATAAGTCTCAGGGACGAACTCTGGTTGGTTCCATTTGTGTCACATGTCCCTTAGGCATGCTCCAGTCAATGAAGCCTGGGGTTTTGGGTGCCTCAGTGGCTCAGTCATTTAAGCATCCGACTCTTGATTTCGGCTCAGGTCATGATCTCAGGGTCATGAGATTGAGCCCCCAGTTGGGTTCCAAGCTGGGTGTGGAGCCTGCTTAAGATTCTCTCTCCCTCTGCCCCTCACCCCCCACTCACTCTCTCTCAGGGAAAAAAAAAAAAAAGTTTTAAACTAATGCCAGGGGTAAGATCCTGTAAGAACATGGAAACCTCTGTGGGAGATACATGATAAAAATGTAGGAGTTGAAGGCCCAGAAGAGGTGCTATCCCAGAAAAAGGAAGATGTGACTGGGAGAAAAGAAAGCAGTCTTATCACTTCTGTAAAAGGTCTTTATTGCCCTGTTTTGAAAAACTCTCCATCCACAGGCACTTCTGTGTAAGTATAAACTAGTGAGCAAAATATCCTCTTATACGGTGGAAAGTTTTAGGATATCTGGAAAACATGAACATATTAGGTTCTAGATACTGAGAATATACTTAGAGTACAATCTTGTTTTGGCCCCAAGCCTTAGTTTGGTTCATCTGAAGTGGCTCTATTGCTTTGTTACCACAGAGCGAAAATTTTTGACGTGTTCCACAAACTGACTTCCCTTTCTGCCCTGTTTGTCCCCTTCTGCTGGCAGATTGTGCTTGAGAACAGTAGCCGGGAAGACAAGCACGAATGTCCCTTTGGCCGCAGTAGTATAGAGCTGACCAAGATGCTATGTGAGATCCTGAAAGTGGGCGAGCTGCGTAAGTAACACCTGTTTCTCACACGGGCGTGACGCTTGGCAGGCACCCCGCTTCCAGGGCTGTTCCTGGACCTACACGAAGAATTCCCGAGGGGCTGACAGCATGGGCATCCCCGTGGACCCAGCATGCTTTGACTCAGATTTCCAGTATATGTATTTCCGCATGTCTGTTCTGGGATTACACATTCTTAAAATCGACAAGAATGGGAAAATTGGCAGGTATTATGACTGAATTTCAAATATTATAAAAATGAGAATATATTAAAGGAGCCCTGCACTTAGTAATCTGTTAAGGAAAGAGATCTATGGTTTTCTTTTTTAAAATTCCAGGTTTTTAACCTACCAGTCGATCATTTTCTTTTCTTTCTTTTGAAACCATTTTTCTCTATAAAGAGAAATTGAATACCTTAATAAAATCCTCTTGCTCCCAGGATCTCACTTGTTTAGAATGCTTTCTCTAAGCAAGAAGGAATTATAGAAGAAAATGGGTAGCTGATCATGACAGATGTGGTCAGAGCTACGCTTATTGCTCTGTCTCTTACTTATATTGCAAAATTAGGAGAGGACACCCAGGAAAAAGAGGGTATAATTTTCCTGCCTTTTGCTCATTTGTATAATTTGGGTTGAATCTGTTAGGATGCATCTGATTTAACCTGGCCTGCAGTTGTTGTCAACACCGAGCCTCCTTCAAGTGGCTGACTTCCCTTCCTGCCAACATCTCTAGAGCCGACACACATACACATCTTCCCTTGTAGGCTTAGTAACCTGGGCGCCAGAGAGATGTTGGGTGTGTGGTAATGTGGTGAAAGCATAAATATTCAGTTACCTGCTCTGAGAGCTTCAAATAATGGTCTGAAATGAGTCATGGAAAGGAATCTGATGATTATATTGGAAAGGGGGTTATGCCTTATTTACTTCGTGAGATGTGACTGTAGGTACTGCTCAGGTAAACAGGGAAATGGAGAATGTAGTAAGGAGACATTAAGAATTTGAGTCTGTTTGACCAAGCACAACAAACTGTTGTCATCCTCCGGTATGGGTGGATAGGGGAAAGAAGCTAAAGCTGACATGGAACTGCCACGAAAGTTCATGACTGAGGCCCAAATTAGGGCGTCTTTGCATGGGAAGAGTAGCAGCCTGACCTGCGAGATTCCTGTGTCAGTCCACTCCAGCTCACTGATCACCAAGGTTAACGTTTCCTTTTACCTGGATCCTTGACCTGAGTAGTTTCCCCTCCTCCTCTCCATCAGACTAACTTGTTGAGATTTACATCTGCTGCCGAGCTTACTGTTCATTCAGTTGAAGGATTAAAGTCCTGAATCAAGCAGATCCTACCGAATTCCTTAGTCTGATAACTGTGACTGTTTCATGTTTATGTCAGTTTTATGGGGGGAGCTGCAGGAAATCACTTGCTGAGAAGCATTACAAGAGCATCTAAGATTATCAGAAACTGGACGGCAGTCCTGCTGTACCTGGCTGGGGCTTGTCACGTCTTTGTTTTTGCCCCACGTGGCCCCCTTCCCTATGGCCTGCGATGGGCTATCAGTTCTCATCTTGATGGCAGCAGAGAGTGGATTCTTTCATGCTTCACTACTATCCCAGCCCCTGCTCTTTCCCTTTGCCCGGCCGACATGTATCTGTCATGCTACAAGTTAACACAGAACAGAGATACAGAGGAGCAGAGGGAAGATGCTGGGGCTAAAGGGGAGCTGGGTTCTGTCCCTGCCACGTAGGACCTTCGTGTCCTTGGGTAATGTACTCACAGACTTCATGCTCCTGCACCTCCACATTTCCCCCAGAAGTAGATTGGTAGTAGTGGGGTGATGATTTGAGTACTTGTGTTCATTTTGGCTTGGTCACAGGTATGGACCCTGGGAACAGATTGTATTCAGCCTAGGGAGACTAACTTGGAAAAGAGGGCCAAGTTCTAGGCTGTGTTTGGCAGGGAAAATGTGGATCCAGTTTGGACTCTCATCCATTTCAGTGGGGCCCTATTTGGTGGGCAGGGGAGTGGGGGGACTGTGGTGACAGGAGTCAGAGCAGACAGTGGCCGCTTAGGTGAATGGCAGCTCTGTGCTTCTTGGGAGGGGGGTGGGTACAGAATAGTAACCAACCTCTGGCAGGTGCAGAGCAGCCCTCCCAGACCGATGAGGACCTGGGATGAAGCCAGCAACAGGACAGAACCCCATTCCTAGGGGCTGAGATGAGGAGTGGGGATAAAGTCAAATACTTTGGGGATCTCTGGGGGTGCCCCAGCTGCTGTTCTTGCACTGTATATTATTTCATAGCTCACCTTCTGCTGCAGAGAGGGTTTAGACTTCTGCTACAGCTCATTCAGTACCTGGTCAGGCCCATCTCTGCAGCGAGGTTGGGCTTCATTACCCAGGGCCTGGCCTACTCATGGCAAGCTCCCTTCATCCAAGATGACAGTGTATTCATCTGTTTAATAAAGACCTATTGATTACTTACAGTGTGCCAGGGACCACAATGGACACTGCAGATACAAAGGTGAATCAGATATAGTCCCTGTCCCCAAAAACCTTGCACGTGAGAAAGTATGAGAATGATTTGGGAATGATATCTTCTACTGTTATAAATGATTACATATTGATTTTAAATGCCCATTATCTATTCTCAGGCATGATTTTTCCAATGTTCTGATAGTTTGAGTTTTCAGGCCTGTTGCTGGCACTGCAAAGGTCATTCTGGATATTTTGCAAGGCCTCCAGAGGACTCCACATTTCTGGAGTCTACATGCCCAAATGAGTTGTTCTCTGCTCATAAAATATTAAAGGATTGCTACATCTGATTGAGTGCTAGACAGCAAATGATAAAACACCCTGTGGTAGGAGGAAAATTGCTTTTTAATGGATTGCCTTTTGCCCATTGCCATATTAAATAAGTTACTAATATGGAAAACAAATCTGAGTGCACCCTGATGTTGAAGGAAATATCTCTTTTTCTTCTGAGGAAAATTAGTTTCACCTACAAATCCATCTTCCTTTGGTTTGCCTGTGTCTGGTTTTCTTTGTTTCTAAGTTCATGGCTCTTTTCAGATTTGTGTCAATAATTGACCTAGAAGATCATGGTTGCTCTAGATCTAGAGCAAGTGTGGAGATCAAAGAAGTACCCGTTAAAGATCTCACTGATTGAGAAAAAGACCTATACAAAAGTGGAAAGATTCAATTTTCTGCGAATGCTTTGTCCTTTGCTTTAACTTATAGTCTTTTGAAGAAACCCACTTCTGAAATACCGATTGTCTTTTGGTGTCCAAAGCTAGCATATTAATATTCAATTAAATTACTGATACCAAATATTTACACGCAGTGTTTTTAAGACTACTTTTTGAAAAGCACTATTTTTCTGCTTCCCAGTGATTAACATTGCAAGAGGCGAATGTTTCATAGTGTGGTATAAAAAACAGTATCTGATCATTTATATGCTTAGAGCACTTTATCAAGCTTATTTAAATGAAGCCTATTACACCCCCAGGAGTTAATCAAGATCAATAGTATCTATGTTTATTAATGAAAAGAAGACTTACGCTTACTGGATATTGTCTGAGGTCACTGAGCTCAAACCAGCGTTCAGGAAGCCCAAAGAATAGTGTAGAAAGAAATGGAAAAGTGGGGTGGTTGCATTTTGGCACTGGAATGACCCGTCTTTGAATCACAGATCAGTTACCTAATTGGATGCCTTGCGCATGTTTCCTGTCTGTTCTAAGCTTCTGGTTCCTTATCTCTAAAATAAGGATAATCCCTGATGCACACAGTAGTTGGGAGGATTCAGTGAAATAATGGGTGCTGCTTTTGTTGCAAGATAGATGGTTTCTTTGCAAATGATAGAATCTTGCTTTCTACAAGCAGACTTCAGGTTAAGTGATGGAAGAAGAACACTCTGACTTAAGTAACAGCTGGAACCAGGATCTGGAACAATGACTCTCCTCTCTTCACTCTTTACATTCTGACTAAAATTATTCCTTGTAACCTGCTTTGTCCATGAGGCACTTTTGAGAGCAAGGCACTTGTTTTCCCTTAGTTTCAATTTTAAAGATCACAAAGAAGAATACTTACGCATCTTGGTGTGGTCACAGATCCCCATAGTGTGGGTGGTGTAATTGGCAGCTCCAGTTAGAAGAACAGGATTGAAGTGGAGTGAAGAGCAAGTCTTCAGAACAGGTGTATTCGTGTGTGTGCGGTGGGTCAGGGTGTGGGGAGGTGGGAGATGGTGCGCTGACAGGAGAAGGGAGGCATATCACAGACAAACGCAGAGATGCTCGCTAGAGGTGTGAGAAGTCCTTAGGCTGATCCCTAGCTCTTAACTAGGGCTAAAGAGTGGTGACTGTTGTTTGTGTTATTATAACACTGTTCCTAAAACCAAGTAAGTTGTTGAAGGATAAAAGGAAAACTTGATTTCTGACACAATAGGTTAATTACTTATCTTTTGGATATGTAGCAACTCAGCCAGTTATATTCCAATAGCAAGTAGAGCAGAATATTTCTTTTTGCCTTTCTTTCTTTCTTTCTTTCTTTCTTTCTTTCTTTCTTTCTTTCTTTCATTCATTCATTCATTTATTCAGTATCTACAGGGCTCTTCTCTATGAGTCAGGATCTAATCCCCGATGACGTGGACTTAGAACACACAAACCATCGTCAAGCAGCCTACATGCTGACTGGAGAGTCTTTCACATAAACAAATAATTAGAAAACACATTGTCACTTGGAGCATTATAGTTAAGTTATGTTAATGTCACTAGAAGGCAGTTGTAGGTTCTTTGTGCTCATGGGAAGTTGGACAGACTAAGGAAGGTAGAGTCTTGGGAGGTGTGACACAGAAAAGGAGATACTTGAGTATGTGGAATCAAGAGATGAAAAGAAAAACCAGGTGAGCACAGGTATATGTATGGTGGGCAGCAGCTGTTAAAAATTTCAGGCAGTGAGATGTAGGTGAAATACTTGGAGGTTCAGAGAATTCTAGTTCCATGTGGCTAAAGCAGATAGCTTGAGGGAGCAAGCAAATGGAGGAGATGCTGACAGAAAAAGCAAGAGTTAAATCATCAAGATATGCCACATGGAGGAGCTTGGACTTTACAAGTAGTGGGAATTGATAGAAGGATTTTTAGTAATAAGAAATGCCCCTAGTCCTGAGCATAAAATTCTAGAATCAGATTATGTCTTCTGGCTATGACAAGAACTTGTGAGTGTGATAATGTACGGAGCCAGGATCAGGGACAAGCTTACCTCACTCTAGCCCCAGCCCAGCCAGGATAGCAGTTAGGAGGCTTTCAGCTGCAAGTAATAGAAATCCCAACTCAAAATGGCCTATGTAAAAAAACAAAACAAACCCCCAAAAACCAAAATGGTCTATGTAAGAACAACCTTTATTGAATATCATAACTGCAGAGTTGAGTAAGTCCTAGAGATGGTTAACTTAACTGTTCAATAATGCCAGCAAGGACCCAAGTCCTTTCTACATTTTGGTTCTTCCATCCTTGTTGTACAAAATTTGTCCTTAGGCAGGTAGAAACATGGTGGCCATCATCACATGGACTAGGGGAACAAGAGCTGTATCTTCTGGTGAGTCTCTTTTAGATGTATGGAAATGTTTCCAAAAGCCCTTTAGAAAACTTTCTCTCATGTCTCATTGGCAAACACCGTGGCCTATGCCTTTGCGTAACTGAGTCTTTGGTAAGGGGAACAGGATCAGTCATTAGCTGTTCCTTAGACTGGGCACGAAACCAGTCTTCCTTTTTTTTTTTTTTTTTTTAAAGATGTTATGTATTTATTTGAGAGAGTGAGCAAGTGAGAGAGCAAGCACGAGTGGGGGGAGGAAGAGATGGAGAAGGAGAAGCAGACTCCCCCTGAGCAGGGAGCCTGATGCGGGGCTCCATCCCGGGACCCCGAGATCATGACCTCAGCTGAGGGCAGACACTTCACCAGCTGTATCACCCAGGCATCCCGAAACCAGCCCTCCTTGAGAATCACAGGATGATAGGTAGCTAAAGAAAATTGAGTTTCTGTTCAGATAGGGAAAATAGCTACTTGCAGCCCTTAATTCTGTCCCTTTGCTTGGAAAACTCTCTTCTGCATTTCCCTTACTGCTGCAGAAAACTATAACAAATTGAAGTCAGATTACAGCCCTCTGTCATTTTGCCTTTACTGGGAATTGGGGACTACATTAGTATTTTTTTTAATGTAGCAATATTAAAGGTTGCAGAAAAATGGTAATTGAGGTTTGATTATAATGTATTTCATTTCTCATCACTAAGATGCTAGGGCTCCACTACCTTACTTTCCTTTTAGCAAATGTATATTTTTCACTTCCTCAATTATGCTTTTGTATGTGGGTTATTCTCAAATGTATTTTGAAGGGCAGGATGGACATACATTTGTGATTAAAGTTTTCATATTTCCCTGAAACAGTTTTGTCATCTTCACCTATTTGACCATATATAATTAGATTAAAATTTAATAACTACTCTGTTTTGAAAAATACAAGAATGAAATCTACATCACATGCTATGAAAATACTCAGCATTTCCTTACTTTGTCTTTCAGTGGCAATATTTATTATAACACACCAGTGGTGCTGAGTGAGGCACCTTGTATAATTCATCACCTAGACACCTCTGCTTTAGCAAGTAAAAATAACACAGATGAGCAATCTGAAGAACTCTTTGGAGTAGAGCAGCAATTAGAATAGACACTTAACTCTGGGACATTGGTGTTTTTGTACTTTGAGAAGTACCATCCATCACTTTCATTCTTAGAACATTCTGGCTAAAGAAAACTCAAGAAAAGTAGTTTTTAACAATTAATCCTCTTACGGACCTTTTCCCCCACCTCTTAATACTAGCTTATACCCATGCTCCATGGAAAGTTGAAGCATCTCAGATCTTGACTCTGTCTTGAATCTTTATTTTCGACTCTGCTTTCATATTATACTTCAACCTTAAGTTTAATGTAATAACAAACAAAAATAAAATAAAGTAAAATAAAATAAAATAAAATAAAATAAATTAAAAAACAATGTTTGAGGCCTGAGCCTGTATTGAGAAAGTTATATCCACTTTTGGGCCAAATTAAAAATGTCAAAGGAGTGAGTATAAAAGTCAGTCGAGAGTAGTGTTTATGATAATTATAAAACGGTTATCAGGATTTGTAATAGTATCACAAGACAGAAGGACCTAATGTAAGATTCTTGCATTCAGAATCAGAGGCACTTGGTAATTGGCATAGCTGATATAAGTAAGGGCTTTTGTGTAGATGGTTAGCCTTCTTGCTTCTTAGTCTCTCGCATTTGTAACCTGGGGACCAACATCATCACCATCACCACCACCACCATGACCACGAGCACCACCACCTTCATCATCGTTCTCATCTCAGAGTTAGATGAAGAAATATAGGTTGAAGTGTTTTGTTAGCTGTAAAATGCCTAATTGTGAAGGAGATAACAACTGAAACATGCACACATTTAGAGACACCGAGATGTAGCTCATCCTGTAGCGAAGTCAACTCTGTGCATTTAGTGACTGCCTTAAGAATTTGAAGTTCTGTGGTGATTGGTTGGTGTTTCAGAAGGCGGGACTTGTAGATCCTTCTAAAATCACAAGGGAATCCTTATCGCCATAGGAAGTGATTGCTGAGAGAAATTAAACTTGGCAGTTTAAAAGAATATCTCAAGCACATCTCAATTACAAATGGATGAAAATAATTCATATTTACCACAGGCATTTTTAGTACTTACTCCTTGTCACATCATTTCTGCGAAGATATGTAGCTGAGAGCATCCAGCATCCGTTACTGTTGTCTCTGAGGTTCTAGATTGAGAGGTGAGCCTGTCTCTGAGGTTTTCGATTGAGAGGTGAGCCTGGTAGGTTTGCCCAACCCCATGATGAAGGGAGACAGACGCAGACCTGTCAAAAGAACACAGATGCCCACTGTCTTCCCTCCCACCCTATAGAATACTTTTCCACCAGCTTCATCTCAAACCTCAGTTTTGGGTGACCGTTCTGATTCCTCCTCTGAGTTCCCACTAGAGAGGGCATCACATCCTCCTCGAAACTCCTGTAGCATTTTATCTCTGCCTCTTTTATTATGCTTCCTCCTGTTTAAGAATACTTTTTTTTTCTTTAATTCCTGGTCCCGTTTCCCCTAAAAGTTGAGGTGGTTTATTATACAGTATAGAGATAATTTAAAAATACATGGTGAAAACAAAGGTAAATAAAAATTACAGCTAAAATGGATTATGAAGGTTTGCATAGCGTATGTTTTAAAGGCCTTTGTGTTTACCAGTGGTAGACTTTGAATTTGGCTCAAAGATTAGTCCCAGGGAAGCAAGAGGGGCTCAGTGATAGAAAACAGATGAGTGCACATCTCATATGAAGAAGCTCGATGTGTAAACCCGAATGCTAATTTCAGTTAAGGATAAAATAGTTAATTTCGGTTAAGGCTAAAATAACACTTAATATTTGTTAATGATGATGGAATAGACATATTCTGAGCATTATTTTTTAGAAGCTAAAGTAAACGAGCCAACACTATATTTAAAATTGTGATAACGAAACAGTTTTCCCATTGAAAGCTGGAACTAAGAGTAGGGTGCTATCAAATGCTAATATTCACCAATATTATTTCTCCTTGATCTAGAAGACACAAATAGAGGTATAGTTCACTGACAGAAACAACGTATTTTAAATTATAGACAAACTATCTATGTAGAAATTCCTGAAGGAGCGAAGAAAAGCGAAGAAAAGTTAGAATTCATATAGTTCAGAAGAGTAGCTACACAGTGGGTAACAAAAAATTGGTAGCCATTCCATGTGTGTGTCAGCAGTAATTAGTTAATTATAGGATGGATAAAAAAGATTCTTTTTAGTAGTGTCCAGACAAATGTAAACTACTTCAGATTAATCCTAATGGAAAACATCTCAGACTTAGATGTGAAGAAATCTGTAAGACTTCACTAAGATATACAAGTTAAAAATAAAGAAATAAATGAATGTTTTATCTGGTAGGAAAACATTAATATTAAGATAAAGATGTGAGTTCCTCCAAATTGGTATGCCGGCTCTAGATCATTCCAGAGTACCCACAGAAACTGGGATGGAAACTCCACAGAATGATTGTGGGGTTCATTTGGAAGAATAAGGAGGGGAAATTGGTAAGGAAGGACTGACAAGGGGAACGCTGTAAAACGAATGGACATAAAAATATATTCTTTTTTAAAACATTTTTTTCAAGGAAGTCCAAAGAACTCATTCATATATACCTTTCACCCAGGTTTCCCTATTGTGTTAATGTTTTCCACATTTGCTTTACCATTCTCTCTCTTTTTATGCGCACACACATGCACACACAGACATGCATTCACACATATTATTAAATTATGAAAACTTTTTATGACAGGAAAAAAATTAAATATAATTTGAAGAAAAATAAATTAAAAATGATTTTAAATTGGATCCAGCTCTGGCCTGTTGTCTGTTGGAGTGAAAGGTCCTGGGAGCCCTGCCTAGCAAGAGGCTTCCCCAGAGAGCTGGGAGGAGGAAGGTTCTGGGTGCTGCGGGATGAGCCATCATCACGAAGCAGTGTTGAGAGCCTGGCTTAGAATACTCAGCACCGGAAGTCTGAAAGAGGCTCGCCGCCAGCTGACAGCAACCCAGTACAGGTCAGGGGGTGTGTGCTGATGAAATTTATGCCCACCTTTCCTTCTGTTCTACAGCCCTGTGGGTATGGCTGACCTAAAACCCAGTAGTAACATGGATGAGGAACTATGGATTTCAGGACATATAGCTTCTTATAGAAGTTAAAACATTATAAAAAAAGACATAAAAGTAACAGGATCCCAGTAGATGAAAGAGACCATTTGCATGAATGGTACCTTCACTTCTCATCTGTTAAATCATTCTAGTATTAAAGTGCGTAGTCTCACTCCAAAAGTGTAAAATGTAAAACCATCTTTCCCTAGTTCTGTACCCTGGGCTTGGACCCACTGGCTGTTTTTCCAAAGCAGTAATTTAATCAGCCTCCCCAGCGTTTATCGTAGGATTGTGATGTGCCAGGCCATGAGTTTAAAGGTCCTTGTATGCCATAATAGTAGCATATTAATTTGGAAAGGAAGCATGAAATTAGAAAGTATAAGCAGAGAGAGATTCAAATCGGTGGTAAAGTAAAGTAGACCACGAAGAGAAAGGAGTTAAAACAACAATCAGAATGCCAAACTGCACTGAAATAGTGGTGAAATGCTATCCTGTAAGGTTTTTAAAATCAAAACAGACATGAGTAAAACAAAAACAAACGCAAAACCCAGAAACACGTTCACAGCTTTGGTCTTTAACTCACTTGCCACAAACGTGCTTTTCCTCCTGAGGGAGTCCCCAGTGGTTGGGCGAGCAACAGAGGACAGAACGCTCTAGGATGCCTTTAACAACTTCTCATCCTTCACCTCAGGCCTTTGGATGGAGAGATTTTCCTGGTGGTTGGAGTAGATTAGGAGGTAGAGGCCAGTGGAGTCTCCCACCCCTGGGCTCTTGAATTTCAATCAGAAACCACTTGCTGCTTTATGGGACTCCTGGCTGGCTCAGTTGGTTAAGCGTCTGACTTTTGATTTCAGCTTAGGTCATGATCTCAGGGTGGTAAGATCAAGCCCTGTGTTGGCACTGAGCATGGAGCCTGCTTAAGATTCTCTCTCTCCCTCTCCTTCTGCCTCTCACTACCCCCCACTTGTGTGCACCCTCTCTGTCTCTCTCATAAAAGAACGAACAATCCATCCAAACACTTGCTGAGGTCAAGATAGTAAAAAGAATTCATTTCTAAAAATGAAAATGATCAGTGCCATTTATTAGATGCTTCCTACATGGCGGGCGATTCCCTGAGGTCAGTACTCTGTTAACCCTTTCAACATCTCCATTTACAGACGAGGGGCCTGGGCCCCTCCGACAGGTTAAGTAGAATGAGGTCACATAGGCAGTTAGATCCAGTAGCTGTTGTGGGATTCTGTTGTGCTCTTTCCTCTTCACTCTTGCACAATGCTGTAAACCACTGCTTTCATTTTTTAAAATGTCTCGTCTTCCTCAGAGGCTGTAAGCTCCTTGAACAGGAGACTCAGTGAATTCATCTTCCATCCTACCCTGTAGTCCAGTGCTTTACGTATAGTGTGCACTTACTAAGTATTTATTGCATGAATAGAGTGGCTTTCTATTTACTTTAGGGTCAGCTCCAGAAATATTTTTCAGATATCACTGAATTTTTTTTGAACTTTCTGTGTTACCCTGAAACCTCTCAAACAGCATTTTTTTTTTTCCTAATAAAGTGAGAATGAGTTCTACAAAAGGGTGCCTCCTCAGTCCTCCCCCTTCTCTTCCTCCTCAGGATAATTTAGTGAGAAGGCCTACTGAGTCCAAATTTAAATCAGAAAATATCAACACTACAGTATGTTCCCCAAAGAGGAAAAAAATGATCTATTTTCAGTCTTGTGTTTCAGAACACACAGCTGTGTGACTTCCTAATTTATTGTATTCCCAACTGCC
Source organism: Ursus arctos (assembly GCF_023065955.2). Lineage (NCBI taxonomy): Eukaryota > Metazoa > Chordata > Mammalia > Carnivora > Ursidae > Ursus > Ursus arctos. The sequence goes on along the minus strand of NW_026622985.1, from coordinate 63,024,273 downwards.
TCCAGACAGTTCTCGGCTTGCTTCTTCTTTCCTACCCACCCCGTGGATATGGGAGATGGGGCGGACTTTAGCAGTCCAGAATGAGGATGCAGAGAAGCCAGTGAATTGCTCCTCCAAAGACGCCTGTTGCCTGCGCAAGTGCGCCCAGCAGCTAGAACCTGAAGGGAGCCGGGTTTCCTGAGATGGCTGCTGCAGGCTAGGAAGCCAGCCACCAGCTCCTTTAGGTCAGTCCCAGCTGACTGTGTGCTGCTTTGGGGGGTGGTCATTCCCCTGCCTCTAAGGAGCAGGACACCGCCTTGGATCCCAGCAATCAAGCCCCACGCGGCTTCCCTTAATTTGGCTTTCCAAGGGTTTGACCATGAGAACAGATTGCAGCTGTGGCCTGAGCGTCTTTAGAAGTGTGAATCATTTTTTTTTTCTGAAGAAGCTATTTTGAGCTTTATAATTGCATATTTCATGTTGTTTTTTTCATAGAGTAAGGAGAATGACTTGCATTTTTTTTAATAGCTATCTGCTGGTTTCTTTGCTCTTCTGTCTTGTATAACCTAGGCCAGTGATTTCTGAACGCGGCTGTGCATCAGATTCATTTGGGGGAGCTTCTGGGAAATATAAATTCCTGCCATGGAATCCAGAAATCAGTATAGGATAGGCTGGTGATGGGTAGTAAGGAGGGCACATATTGCATGGTGCACTGGGTGTTATATGCAACTAATGAATCATCGAACTTTACATAAAAAAATAAATAAATAATAAAAATTTAATTAAAAAAAAGAGAGAAATTTGCCAATTCATTCCTAGGCAGCTGGCTCTCCTCTTCTAAGTTTGGGAATCTCTGTTGAAATTCCTTCATGGTAATTTGGATGTTGGTTAAATGGATATCTTGACGGGGTGGTAAAAGCTCTAGACTGGGCATTAGAAGTCGCAGATTCTAGATCTGGCTCCATTCTGACCAGCTCTAGATAAGCCTCTTCTCCTGTGTGGTCTCCTTAGTCTCTTCTGGTATAAAACCATTATTGCCCAGGTGGCTACCAGTTCCAGTGCTGCTGTGTTAAGCAAAGTCCTTTGTGTGTACCCAGTCTAGTGGCTCTAACCACTAAATAAGTTGACTAAAACTTGGCCATCATCAGTTCTTGAGTGATGTGTATAATCTAGGTTGGTATTGGATTCTGTGCCAGAGAATTAAAGAATGTCCGAAGACCTTGTTAGGAGGGGTTCCTGGTGATAAGACAACCTGGCAGCCTGGACCGAGAGGACTTGCTTTCTGCCCTACAGATATGACTGCTCTCACCTTCTGAGTGTAAAATTTAGTCTAATGTGCTTTTTCCCACTCTGAATTTTTTCCTCTTTTGAAATATCAACTTTCTTGCCAGCAAAGAGTTCTTTGAGAAGAATTAAACCTTAATTTTGCCAGAACAGATAAAGGAAATGGCAAAAAACATTCCTCTGAATTTATTCTTCCCTGCCTGGCTGATTTCACACTGTCGTTTCCCACCTTGATTCTCTCGGCTGGGTTTGGTGGCTCTTGCCTCTCTATCATGTGGGGGGGCTGTTGGCTGAAGCAGCTGCCTCTCCCATCTTTACTTGGAAACAGGAGAGTTTAAATAATCCTGAAACTTGGAAGAAGAAACAAGCCTAAATCCAAATGCTGTTTAACATTTCTGCAAGTCATACCTATTCCCACCCTGAGAAACACAGCTCTAATGGTTCTTTGGCTTTTATTGGCTGTGTAATAGTTTGAGGAATTGCTTTGTACTGGAGCCCAGACAAAGCCGACCAAAAAGCACACACTTTATGTCCCATCTCTACATGCCCAAGTCATAACTAATCCTGACTCTTCTCTGTCTCATTTATGTTATCAGAGGAAAACCTCAAATTTAAAGCCCCATGGATTGACAGTTCTGATCAATTAACACACTTCTGTTTTGAGTTAGGCGTTTACCTTAATGCATATACTTTAACAATCTTTCCTATTCAATTTTATTCTAAAAATGAGCTAATACCATCCTTGGTCCTTTGTCACCTGATTCTTTTCACTTAATGTGTTACAGACCTCTTTCTTTCCAGTAAATGTATTCATTTGCAGTTTATTCAAACTTTCAGTAGTTTAATAGTATTTCATTTCATATGCGTATTGTCATATTGTGGATATAGATATAAACAGTACCACATTTTATGGAAGTATGGGTCTTTTATCAACAGATTACGTTGTTTACAAATTTACAAATTTTACAAAATTTGTAAAATTTTGTTTTTATAAAGAGCACCTGGATGAACATTTGGCCAGTAAATGCGCTTAATCAACACCTTAGTACTAGGGCTGTAGCAGGGAAATAAAACAGAATACCATCTCTTTCCTTAAGTTGCATATATTTATTTTACTTAGAGAAAAAAACAGACAATAAAGAAAGAAGTGTGCCGCATGGTGGAAAGTGCAATGCAGAAAAATCAGAACAGGGAGGATGCATGACATTGCCTCACTGAAAAGACTGTGTTTATCACAAACGTATGAATCTAGTGAGGGAGTGGGCCAAGACAGTATCGGGACAAGAGTTTTCCCCAAAGAAGGAATAGCAGTATAAAGGCCCTGAGGCAGGAGTGTCGAGCTTAAGAAGCAAAGAGCAAGGAGGCCAATGTGATGGGAGCAGAGAGAAATAGGTGGGGAGTAGCAGGAGATAAGGTGGGGTTGGAAAGTGGAGACATTCTGACACTGTAACAAATTTAGCTTTTACCCTGAATGAAAAGAAAAGCCATGGAGCGGAGTGAGCATACCTGTGACATTATATAACTTACCATTTGAAATAAATCATCTGGGTGATCTGTGGACATTAGACTCTAATACACTCCATGACAGTAAGCAAGCTGAGAGGTGACAGTCATTGGAACAGGGTGTTTGCAGTAGAGACACTGAAAAGCGGTCGGAGCCTAGATGCCCTTCAACAGACGAATGGATTAAGAGGATTCCAGATATATTTTAAAGGTAGAACCAAAAGGATTTCCTTGACAGATTGAATGTGGGTGGGAAATAAAAAGAAGAGTTGAGGATGGCCAGCCAGAAGCATGGACTTGTCATTGAGATTGATGGAGAACATCAAGGACCAGCAGTTTTGTTTCGGTTATGTTAATTTCAAGATGCCTTTTAGACATGGAGTGGAGATGGTGATTTCGTAGTTGGATATATATATGACTAGAGTTTAGGGGATGATTCTGAGCCAGAGATTTAACTTTGGGCATCATCAGCATGGAGACAGTATTTATAGCTGAGATTGGATGAGACCAGGGTTCAGCCATGAAATACCCTAAAAGTCGCTGACTGGGGAGAAGAGGATGAACTGGGAGAGGAATCGTAGGGATGTAAGAAGCATATCAAGAGAAAGTTCAAGTAGAGGTGGAGGAGAGATTGCCTGTAGGAAATGCTGTAGATGGTGGAAGTACATGAGGACTAGGAATTGACCGTTGATTTTAGCGATGATCAATGCGGTCAGGGGTGACCTGAGCAAGAGCAGTGTCACTGGAGTGGTGGGAAGAGATCCTGACTGGATGGGGTAACAGCAAGTGAGGTACGGTACGGGGATTAGGATGGTGAACACGGAAGAGTGACAGCATGGTGTGAGGCGGGCTGCCAGGGGGGTGACGCAGAGTCAGCCTTCAGAAACCTTTGTAGCGGTTTGACATGGCCACGTATTCAAGCATGAACATTTTTCTAGTATTTTTATTTTATTTTTTAAGAGTGTCTGTTTCCAGTCAACACATTCAAAGGGAAAAACAAACTGGTCCTTCCCCTCATAGTTTGAGAGGTACCAGTGTAGGTGACTGTTGAAAGAGTTTTGCTTTAGAGCGGAGTAGAAAAATAAGGGGGAAGCTGGAGGGGAAGTTACAGTCAAGTGAGATTTTTTTAAAATGATGGTAGAAATTATAGCTTGTTTATGGCTCATAGGAATGATTAAGTAGAGAGGGAAAAAGTGATGATGAAGGAGACTATATCTCTGTGGCTACGTCTTTGCTCACATCTTTAATAATTTCCTTAGTGAAATACCTACCAATGGATCCTGAATCAAACAGTACATGCCTTTCATGTTTTTGTAATCCAATGTAAAATATGTGCATTGTTGGAATATTTTTAAATGTGGAGAAGGAAAACTAATAAATCGTCCATTATCCTATCATCAAGATAGGTTGGTATTTTTTTTCCCATAAAATGAGATTAAATTATGTTGTTTTAAATATTCTATTCTCTCCATTTAATATATTGTGACTATCTTCCTACAGCAATAAATATATACTTATATCATTATTTAATGCCTGTTTAATATTTCATTGTGTGGATCAACCATAACTATTTTGACCAGACTCTTACTACAGGATATTTAGGGATGTTTCCATTTTTAGTGGAACTAGCTCTGTGATGAACATCTTTGTAATTCCGTCTGATTATTTCCTCAGCATTAATTCATAGAAGTTTAACATGTCAAGTGGTCTGAAATTTTAAGGCTTTTTATTCCTTTACAGTTTTCCCCCAGAAGGACTGAAGCATCCGCACCCACTGAGCAGGCCTGTAGATTTTAGGACAAGGTTGAACACAATTTTTTGAACTACTGAGAACCTTGGGGATGGAGGAAGAAACCTGAGATGGTGAGATTTGGGGTGGTGATATATAGGGAGACATTCAGACAGGTAGACACAGACCTAATGGATACAGACATGACAGAGATTTATAGAGTTAGATATGATCGATACTTATTTATACCACAGCCGCATTATGACTTTCATGAGACCTAGGTGCTTTTGCCTTCGTGGGCCTCTTCCTCTTTAAAACTGTGTTAAAATTTATAGTTTTGACTACATTGTAATAAAGATGAATATCATCCAGGCTGGCTTATTATATATTCATTATTATCCTATTTTTGTTTTTCTTCAATTTTAACATTTCATGGGCTTCTAAAGTATCTCTTGCTTGCAGAACTGTGCCTGCCTGGCCCAATGTATGGGTCAGCCCTGATGATGCTTCTCTACGCTTTTAGTATTTCTAATAATGAATAGATATTACTTAGGACCAAAAAGAAAAAAGAAAAAAATGACAAAATTTATAAATACTCATGGTCCCTAGTAGGTTTCTTTAGGGTTTTTTTGTTTTTTTTTTTTGTTTTTTTTTCCGCAAAGGGAGAAGATATTTTCCTCTTATATTCCCTCCCACTTCCTCCCTAGCAGTGGGCTGTAAAGGGAGACCTGGCTCCTGCTATAAAGAAAAAATAAATCCTAACTCACTTCCCTCCCAAACTTGGTGCTACTCCTGATCCCTGGTGTCACCGTTTACCTAATTGTTTGCCCTGAGACTGATGTCATCCTTGGTCACAGCCCCCACATTCATGGCCAGTCAGTGACTCAAGTCCTGTCCAGTCAGCACTTAAAGGTTTTTCTTTTCTTTTCTTTTTTAAATTGAGATGTAATTGACATCTTACTTTGTATTGGTCTTAGGTGTGCAAATGTAATGATTCGGGAAGGGAAGCTGATACATGTTTATATTGTGACATGATCACCAGAATGAGTTTAGTTAATATCCAGCCCCTCACATAGTTCCACATTTGTGTGTTGTGATGAGAACTTGTATGATCTATTCTCTTAGCTCCTTTCAAATATACAGTATTGTTGACTATAGTCACCATGCTGGACCCTACATTCCCAGAAAGTTTGTACCTTTTGACCCCTGAAGATTTCCGTCTCCTGATTGTTCTATTTCCACTGCCGTTACCTGAATTCAGATCACCGTGGTACTGCCTCCACACCGGCCTCTCTCGTCCATCCCTGCTCCATCCTGCAACCAGGGCTTTATCTCAGGCATAAATCAGGTCTGTTTACTCTCATTTATTAAAATGCGATGGCTCTTGTAGGCTTCTGTTTTCTCTCAGAGTAAAGTCCAAACTTCTTTTTACCACCCCCATGCTCCAGAAATCGCACCATGATGTACTTCCTGTTTACTCTGGATCTTTACACACACTGGCTCCTGATCCTAGAACACCCACCCCCCACTTCTTTGTGTCCCCACCTCAGACCCACTCTCCAGCCCCCCACTTCCTGACAGCACCCTTCCACAAGGCTGCTCTTGACCCCTTATCTTTCCCCATTGAGGCACATCTCACACTACATGGAAATTACTTGTCTGTCTTTGCACATTTTTCTCCCTCCAGCTCCATCTGCTTCATAATTAGTGTCAGTTCCATCCAGATTCTTGTGTGAGGCTGTCCGTCAATCAGCACAGATAAGAGGCCTGTCGAGGTTGCATGGGTGGCAGCCGGTGGTGCCATATAGAACTGGACATCAGACAGTTTTGTTGAACCGATTGTCTCTGGGGTTATAATTTGGACAGTTAGTAGTCAATAAAACCTCTCAGTCAGGACAAGCAATGTCATGTGGGATGACAGAAGGCAGTGGGATGGGTCTTAGCCGCAGCATCTGACACACAGGAAGAGCTCAGCAGATACTGTTTGTCACCATCATCCCGGTGGGGTGGCATTGGGAATCTTGGCCCACCAGGGCTTGTCCTCTGCTCTCTGGAGGCTGCCTGTTGGGTGAGGGGGTAGCCCCAGGCCAGCATGGGTTACTGTCAGTCAGATGGAGGTCAGAAGCCAGCAGGTGAATCCTCTGGTTGCTAAATTGTCACCGGCAGGATCAAGCTCTTTGTTTTCTTTGTGTGAGCGTGGGGCCCAAGTTTCTTTGCAGCTCTTGGCTTTGAGGAAAAATCAGAATCACAGCCCTTGACACTTACTGAGCTATTTTGGTTAGCTAGAGGGTTGGGTTTTCAGAAAACAAATGATGAGAAAACAACAAGACAAAGAAAAACCAGACAAAACCCAAATATATCTAATCCTCTGGCTGTTGACCCATTTTGTTTCTCTCTTAAAACATTGGCCATCATGGCTGGTTAGAGGGTAAGAAGAGGACCCTAGGACCTTTTTCTCTCTTTCTGGGGTCTTTTGTCCTTACTGCACCAGTTCTATGCCAAGTGGTTGCCAGCATTTGTGCTTAAGATAATAATATAATTTGTATTGTTTTTGAATATTCTTTGTGAGTCATGACCTTGAGTCATTTGATTTCTAACTTTGAATAGTTCATGAGATGTGGTTGTAGGTATTTTATCTGAAGGAATAAGAAAAAATATATATCTGTAAGGAGGCAGTCAAATGGATTACTCTCTTGAAGTAATTGCAAATAGTGACTCATCACGGGTAATGAAATCACTTTGGTGAATTTTGAATAGTGTTTTAAAAAATGGAATAAAATAATTTTTCGAGTGCTTCACAAGTAGCAAAGATAAGTGTTTCATTAGATCAGTTTTTACATTCATCTGCATGCATATTGGGACGTAGCACAAAATGTGTCTCGTGCTGTAGGTCACAGGTGAAAAAATTTAAAAGCCCGTATCCCCTGCCCTGTCAGAAGGCAATTCACTCTGAAATTCCTTACTCAATAGAGCATTGTCTGTTTTTGCATTAATGTCTGCATCACTCCTTTTCTGACTCAAACATGTTATTCTGTCAGAGCTTATCCGAAAGGGTGAGTTGCCTGCCACGCCGTGATCCGAGTGAGGTTGATTATCATCCGTAGACATCTGCATGGTTCCTGCTCACATCTTTTCTCTTAGTACTACTCCTGGCTCTTAGTGATATCCCTGAATTCTCAGGCTTGTTCCTCTTAGAAGAGCTTCCTTATAGATTAGAAAATGAGAATCGTGTATGTTGACATTTCCTATGTATGCATAAGAGGGAGCCCCAAGGCACATCCTTAAATGAAAGGACGGTGTCAGTCCTTTGTGCCAAAAATGACTGGTACCTTAAAACAACTTTTGTGTTTCTGATTTATTTTGGTGTTTTCCCAGTGTTGTGTCTGAAAGGGGATATTGTGTTTCAAATAATTCCAAATAGAAAGCCATCAGCCGCCATTTATATAAAAGCCTGTATCTGAAACCCAAGCAGAAATGTCTGGTTCAGTGATAAACACCCTTCATTCCTCCCGGGCCCCCTTTCACTCACAGTTGAGGGAATGTGAATGAGAGTAAGTGGGGCGTGAGAAGGCAATTTCCAGGTCCTGACTAACAAGAAAATTGAATGGTCATTCTCTCCTGTGCAAACCCAGGACTGTGGAAAACCCGCTATTGCTTGGGGTCTTTAAAAAATCTGGCCTCTGTCTGCTCTGCTGACCTCATACCCCTAAACCAACTTCCACAACCAGCTTGCGTTTTGTTGAGCTAGAGCCCATTTGCAGCTCCCTAAGTAAGTCAGCCCTCCTCCACTATGCCTTGGCTCCTTGGCACAGTCTCCTGCCGCTGCTTTTGGTCTAATGTCCACCCAGCTTCTGTGGCCCAGGTTAGTGCCACAAAACATTTGGGGACCCTCTTTACTCATTTGAATTCACTGTACTTCTTTTGATCACCTACCATATTCTAAGAACAGTACTCAAGTATGATAGCAAAGAAAACATGATTCCTGTCTTCATCCTTTCTCCCTCCAGAGACCCCAGCTTACAGAATTATTAGACAGATATCTGCTGAGCATCTGTGGTGTCCCACATCTGTTCCAGGCACTGGGACTCCACTGATCTGTTGAAGATAATCTAAAAGTCAGCTGTGTAGAATTACCTTTATGCTCCTCATTAACTTATATTCTAGAAACAAAGTAAAAGACTAATAAGGCTATTTTCCCTGTGGTAATCCTTTGATTTCTATCACTGTTTAGACAAGTGATGTTTTATAGTATATATTTCTTTTTGAAATTTATAACCTTTAAAGAGGATCAGTATTCTAATTTTTTTAAATAAATGATCACACAATAATTGCCCTTGATTTTTTCCTACCATTTCTCTACCAAAAAAATCACATGAAAGTAGCATCATATCATATATATATATATGTGTGTGTGTGTGTGTGTATGTGTGTATAATTAAGATTATAAAATTAATACATTAAAAATAATATTTTTAAGAAACAGTGAACAACCATTGTTGAAATTTTACAAAGTAGGAAAGACATTTCAGGAAGAAAATTAAAGCCACTCACTCTCCTGCACCCGGAGGTGACAGCTATAGGCACAGTGGTATGTTTCCTTCTACCGTCTACTGTGTCTCTATTTGTACCCACACATTATCTGTATTATACGTATGTTTGCATATACATGTAAATAGAAAAAATATGGGCTCATACTGCCTCTATAGTTCAGAATCCGGTTTTTCTCTTCACTCACAATGATCATATCTATAACATCTTTCTATAACTTCAAATATCCCTCAGAGACACATTCATTGATGACTCAATATCATTCCATTGTGTTGCTATATCATAATTTATGAAATAGGTGTTTACTTTTATATGTTGGAGTTTTTCCTAATTTTTACTATTATAAACACCTATAAATTATCCTTGCAGATAAATCTTGCATTCATCTTTAATCTTTGACTTAGAATAAATTTCTAGAAGTTAATTGCTTGTCATGTCCACCCTTAAGTTCTGGGTACCTCTTGCCAAACTATTCTCTGAAAAGGTCATCTCAGTGTGTGTGTCCCCTGAACAGAATATGAGAAAGTACCTGTTTACCACACAAAGTACAGTCGTAAAAGAACAACAAAACCAAGAAACCAAGAAATCGTTAATCTGAGAGTTCAAAATGTTGTCTTGTTCGTGGCTATATCATGAGAAATGTTAAACAGTTTTTGATGTATACACTGGCTATTTTTAACTTTGTGTATCAAAATGTTTATGTCCCTTCTAATGACATGAGAATCACACATGTCTTACATTGTATAAATATGGAAAAACAGTGACACTGTCAGGTGGCATGCGTTTTTCATACACAGTCTGGTAATATTGATTCTTTGAGATAATGAGACTAGGTGATTCTCCTTTGGAAAATGCATGGGGTCATGATTTATTTTACTTAGATATTTCAGGCTGTTTTAAAAATAGTAAAATGGAGGAACTATACATTGACTTGCATTCCGAAGTAATAACAGACCAAGTTGTGAGCGGCCAATCCCTATTTTCAGAGGGGACTCTTTTAGAAAAGCCCCCTTTTTAGGCATTTCATCACTTTGGGGGGGCTCTTCTCTATATTGAGTTGCCAAAAAACTGTGGGGTAGTTGGGGTAGTATTTAATTTTTCAAGGTTTTAGATTCTTCTTTATTTAATACTTTTATTAAAAGAGTGGCATATGATACTGTAAAGTATTTTATTTAGGAGATTTAAAATGAAGAGAATGCCTCTCTCTATCTTCAACTTGTTTCTTTTTGTTTCCTAGCTCTTGGCAGTGACTTTGATTTGATGGGCTCTGTTAGTGCTTTTTAATTGCATGTACTAATGTGTGTGTGTGTGTGTGTGTGTGTGTGTGTGTGTGTATAATATCATAGAACTCATTGTTTTTAATGGATAAATAATATTCTAGAACAAGGTCTGATCTAAGATAATTCTTGAAATTTGAGTGCAAATAGTGTTAGGTTTATCTACAGGGAATTTTGTTTAATCTGTTGGAGAAATTGAAGGGCCTAGGAGATGATCTTTTTGGCTAATGTTAGTAGAGAAGATATGGTAGAATGAGTTTTTATTTTTTTTAAGTTATGCCAAATAAAGGAAGATGATACCAAACTTAATTAGCCTCTTTACTTGATAAATTTATTTAACTTTGGGAGCCTAATTAAATTTGGAGGAGAGGAGTAATAAACTGAATGTGCACTGTCAAGGGGCTGTCTCTGGAAATCTGTCTAGGAGAGTTGAATCAAAACATCCAAAACTGATTGCTGTTTTGGAACAATAGTCCCACTCAAAACTCTTCCATACAATTATGAAATCCCTTGCTGGTTTCTTCTTGAGAGTGTGAGGCTAGCTTTGAGAAGAGACATTTTTCCTAGGTTTGGGAGTATGGTGAGGAATATGAGGTGTGTTTGGATGTGAATGTGGATGGGAGGGATGAGTGAACCAGGTAAGCTTTATTTTGTTTTGCTTTTTTCCTTCTTTCTTTGAGTCAGGTTTATTGAGATATAGTTAGCACAGTAAAGTTCACTCTTTTTAGAGGTACAGTTCTTTAGTTTTGAGAAACATATACAGTCATGTAACCACCACAGTCAGGATATAGACTATTTCCATCTCCTCAAAAAGTTTCCTCTTGACAGTTTGCTTAAGTCTTTGATCAGTAGTTCTCAGCCAGGAGAGAATCGTGGGGGAGGAAGTAGTGAAGTTAAATCTAACATGACTGACATAAACCTCCAGTAAGTTTATATATTCATTTCTTAGACTTACACTACTATTCCTTGATGAAAGTGTCCCTCTACCCCCTTGTGAATCACACAGAAAGGAATATCACAGTAGAGAAAATAGATGGCATATTTTCCTTTCCACTAGATTACCACACTTTGCTTAATCCAGGTATGGTAGTTCCACAGGATGGGCCAGAACCCCTCCCTGACAACCAACCAAAACTGACGTCCACCATTCTGAAATTCACCACATCATCTTTAACTGGAAGTCAATAATGGCCAAATAAGAAAGACTTGCTCAAGAAAATGAGGGGTCATAGGTGACAACATGAAGGTAAACCCACTTCATTTGCTAGTCTTTGTACCTGACTGACAGATATGATCCAAATTTGAGAAACACAGGTTCTAAATTTTTCCACACACATGCACACGGGCCCACAAAGTTCACAGATGTCCATAGAAGTTACAAGGGGTGTGGTGTTCAGTGTACTAACCAAGTTGATAAATAGGTCCTTTTCTAGGTCTTAGCCCTCTGCAAATGAAAAAAAAAAAAAAAGAATAAAAGAAGATTGCATCTTTAAAGAGTTCTTCTCAGCCTTCCGTATCCTCTTTAAGTCTGTTTATTGCACTCCCACAAGATATGGAAATCTCTGGAAGCACTGAAGAACGAAGTGACTTCAGCAGCGTGGCCCCTTCTGCCGTCAGACAGTGCCATGAACGTAGGGTAACAAGGATAGAAAATGGTGCAGTTGCACTTTTCCTCTCTTTTACCTCCTGCGATTGCAATCTTCTCACCCCCTGGCGGAGTAGCTTCCATGTCTAATCGGATGAGGTGAAGAAAAGAAAATTGCATTTATTTTAAGCTTAAAGTTTAGCCAGATGGGAGCCAGCTTAAGTTTCGTGTGAATGTAATTTGATTTTTCCCCATCGCACCAGCCCATGTTGAGTTGCTTCTGACAACTGATAAAATTCACATTTCCAAGCAAATCTCGGATTTAGATATAAATATGCAGAGTGAGCACGCAAATTAACTCATGTTCTCAAAGTTAAAAAGGGTGAAATCGGACTAACTTCACATAAGAAAATTTTCAACTTAATGCTGGTGAAACGGAGAAAAATAGAATATAACCTATAATTAGACTCCAAAATCTTTCAATTCATAATTTTTAACAGAATGAGTAGCAACATTCTAGCAAAGTTGATTATGAAGTCTGAGACCCATTTTCTCATTAATTCTTGGTATAAAATTGGAATGGGTTCCATTTGAGATAATTTCCCAAAGATTGACCTAAAAATTCTTGCTATGAAATAAATTTGGGAAACATTATGAGATGTGAAACATTAGAAATGTTAGCACCTATTAGCAGTTCACGTTACTTTGCTGCACCAAGGCACAATGTGAGCATTTCTAGGGAATTTCTTCATTTCATGCTTGTGGCTCCCAGACCTTTCTGCTCTTAGTTAACTCTGCTTCTGGATTTTTATCCTGTCTTGTAGGTGAAGGGTTTGGGAAGTGATGGAGTGGAATCTAGTTTTTCATCATCAGTCTGATTGAGGTTTAACTTTCTACTCCAGTGGTTTGGATCTAGAAACATATATATATATATATATATATATATATATATATATATATATATATTTTTTTTTTTTTTTCTTTTAAATAGATCAGCCTTAGGAACAGACTTGCAAGGTACAGATTAAGTGAGCTTTTATACGCTTGAGAGGGAATGGGATAGAGTTTCACCTCAATGGCTGGGAACTACGTTAACTACACGGCCCATCTTGTATCTCTACAGCTTTAATTTAGGGCGCACCTGGAGAGGGGATGAGGCATGTGAACATTCGTATGTGTCAGAGTGGAATAGTTGACCCACATTCAGCTCCTTTTCGGTACGGTGGTATGTGCCGATGCCATCCATGGCCTGGGATTACCTTTTGGTCTCTTAGCTTAATATTTTGTCTCGAATATTCAAATGCAAATGTGTTCGGTACCTCCATAATGCTAAATTTGGTATTCTTATAACATCAGGCAGAGGTTGAACTCTTATTTATGAGTGAGAATAACCTGCCTAGAGTTCATATTTCAAACTCGTCCTTTTGAGATTTGTGAAGGAATCCAATCCCAAGGAGAGCCTACAAGAACACATTTATCAGCCACGTAACCTTCATTTCCAGGAAACTTTTTAACCTTCACAGTGTTAGTAACAGAAGAAAATTCTGCCTCCTTTTTAAATTTTATGTGAGTTTTCAAGATGGTCTAGACTAACAGTTTCTATTTCTGGATTGTTAATTTTCTGATTCTTAAGTTAATAGAGATAACCTAGAAGCAAAGCTGTTTTAATATTTTAGCAATCTAAAGCCATTTCTGAAATTATCTCCTTTTTGACATTTTTCTTAAGCAAAACTCTTTTTGTTGTTTTCTGGTGGTGAAACAGGCTCTTATACCTGAAAGAAAAATTAGGAAATGTAATAAAAATTAGAAAATGAAATAAAAGGTATCATCCCAGTAGCCATTGCTAATATACTTTGCATTTCTGCCAGTCTTTGGTGCATGTGTTTGTTTTCTTAATTTTTAAAAAAGATTTTATCTATTTATTTGAAAGAGAAAGAGAGAGCATGAGTGGGGACAGGGGCAGAGGGATAAAAAGAGGGACAAGCAGACTCCCTGCTGAGTGCAGAGCCTGACACAGGGCTCCATCCCAGGACCCTGAAATCATGACCTGAGCCAAAGTTAGACACTTAACTGACTGAGCCACCCAGGTGCCCCTTTGGAGCATGTGTTTAGAAATTTTGTTCATTACTGTATCCCAGCATCCAGCAGACTTTCTCAAAGTTGTTAAGATGTTCTGCACATTTTTGTGGGCGTATGATCTTTCTTATGTTGATTATTCATTTTTTTTTTCAATTGATGGGGCACCTTAGCACTATTTGATTGAAATATTTACTTCCGAAGCATCATATCTGCAGATCAGTGTGTGGGCTCCCTGCTGCCCCTCAGTAATTGGTGACATCCATAAATTTAACACCTTTATCTAAAAATGAATGGATGAGTTTCCATAGGATACATGGATCCCAATTTTTATGGGTTCCTTATTAAATTCTAGCAAGGTTTGCCTCATAAATACGTGTGCAAAATTGTTTCTGCCCTTAAAATTGCTCAGATAAAGAATTTATTCCCAAGTCCTCTTTATTGGCATCTCTGTTCAATCAATTGAAAATCTTGCAGGTTATTGCAACCTACTAGTTTTTCTTAACTGGGCAATGCAAGTGTATTTCCAAGTAGCAAGTCACAAATATGTTGCCTTCCAGTTTCTTTATTTTTAAAATTCATTTCATTCTCCCCTAAAATTGATATGAGTCCTTGAGTCCGGTTTTCTTAGTATGAGTAGCTCTTTGAGGCACTAAGGCCCACAGACCTGAAGCCATAATACCTTCTCAGAGAATCACCCTTGAAGACCTGGGTGCTGGATGCCAAGGGACACCCTTGTTTTTGCAGCCAGGGGACCTGCATTTGTTCCTGGAGAATTACTTTGTGCCAAGGAAGATTCCATATTGTCTAGTTCTTGCCATTGCCCTCAAATTGCTGCATAGATTCAAAAGAATTGGGCCTCACACCCAGGCATAAATATTTATATTAATGGACATGCCACATTCAGTAGTAACTGCAAAGCTCAATCCTACAAATTTGGCTCCAATTCTTCCTTCAGTGACATACAAGATTGACTGTCCTTTCTTCCTGTGTAGCCTGAATGCTGTTTGAGGCAGGCAGCATTCTTATTCTTGATTTGTTCCTCCTGTCTACTAGGATTATTGCATTTTCACTGTCAAAATAGATACATGATCAGATCAGAGAACACAGAAGAAAAGCCTGAGCTAGAGATAATAAATTGGGAGTCATTGCCATATAAGTTGGTGTTAAAGTCACAGCATTGGTTAAGATTGTCTCGAGAGAACTTCAGGTGGCATGAGCAGGAGTCCAGGATGTAGCACCATGGAAAACCTTCACTTAGGAGCCTCACAGAGGAAGAGGAGGACCCTGTGAAGGAGAGCCTGGAGGTGGAAGGGCACAACCAGAAGACAAAGAGACACCAGAGAGGCTGCTAAGTATTAGGTCAGAAGAGGACTAAAATATGTCTGGGGGATGTAGGAGATCTTGGCCAGAGCAGTTTCCATAGAGGAATGGAGATGGAAGGCAGAATGGGGTGTACACCTAGTGGAGGAGAGATTTGGACGGGCAGAAGCCCTGAGGGAAAGAGCTCATTCCAGGCACCTAGCCGGCGGGCAGGAGCAGGTTGGGGGGGGGGTGATTCCTGTGAGGTTTTTTTGTTTTGTTTTTGTTTAAGATGCTCTTTGGTGTTTTTATTTGTTTAAAGATGAGAGAAATTACAGCATACATCAATGATGTGCTGGAGCAAATTATTAAATTTTCAGCAAGTTTGGTGGCCAGTTGTTAAACAGTTGGCAGTTTAATTGGGCATGGTGGAGGTATGCACATCACAGAAACTAGCAAAGACCAATACGCCCCCACCGAACACCAAGAGTTAGTGGTTAAACATTTACCAGCATACCTCTGGGCGTACCTGAATATAGATAGATAGGATCTGCTAGAGTAGGAAAGAGAGGAGGTGCTGATGGGACCTGGTCTCTGAGGATGGAAAAGGAAATGGAATCCAACTAGCTATGGAGAAATTGGCTTTTATAAATAGGAAGGACATGACCTCTATTTTAATGGGATGCCAAGAAAAGAGGATGAGAGAAGAGAGCACCAAGACTTATAAAAACAGCGGTAATTATCAAGCTACCATTTCTGAGTGACTATGGCGTGCCAAACACTTTTCCATGTGCTTTGTCTGGATTATTTCCTGTAGCAGCAACACGCCGAGGCAGGTATTGCCATGATGTCTTCACAGATGAGGCATCTGGAGCCCAGAGAGGTGAGGTGGTTGGCCAGGCCTATCAGTGGTTATATCAAGGAGCCAGGATTTGAACCCAGTTGTCTGATGCTGCAGCCCTTGCTCGTGGCCTCCATACTTGAGAGTGCGTCCCGGAGAATGAGTAGATTCTGTAGCCGGAAGTTGACCCAAGTTCTCTGCTGATTGCTTTTGTTTTCTCTCAGAAGAGTGCAACAACATCCATATCTCCTCAGAGTGAGGGGAGCTAATCAGAGACATTTAAGGAAAGTAGAAAATGTGTAAGATGATGTGGCCCGTGGGTGAGCAGGCTTACCAGAGAAGGCTAGCTGCCTGTGGAGTGAGGCCATCCAGTGGGATCAGTCACTTCAGCTGTTCTGGGTGGGCACAGACAAAGTGGCCTGTAGGGCTCTTCCATGGTTAGGATGATGACGCAGGGATGGGAAAGAAGATTGGAAGGACCAAGGAATTGAGGGACTTTGGAAGATAGAGCACAATTGTAGTAATGCACCATGGACTCTGGATGGGAGAATGAGAATGTGGAGGTGGGAGGGGACAGGTGAACTTGAGGTTTTGATGAGGTTGAAGAACTGTAGCAGTAGGAGTTCTTGAACTAGTTAGGGAAGTAAGAAAGGAGACTGTCTTGAGTATTGAATCTTTTTTTTTTTTAAGATTTTATTTATTTATTTGACAGAGACAGAGACAGCCAGCGAGAGAGGGAACACAAGCAGGGGGAGTGGGAGAGGAAGAAGCAGGCTCCTAGCAGAGGAGCCTGATGTGGGGCTCGATCCCATAACGCCAGGATCACGCCCTGAGCCGAAGGCAGACGCCCAACTGCTGTGCCACCCAAGCGCCCCTTGAGTATTGAATCTTGATTCTGGTGATAGCACATTTTCCTCCTTAATAGTCTCAGTTCAGGTGTGATTGTGGAAGGGATCGCCAGTGCGAAATGGGAGTCACTGAAGATGAGGCCAAGGGTCCTATATGTGGACCTAAAAGTAGTGCAGGATGAAGGCAGAAGTTGTGATGCAAAGAAAGACTATGACCCTGGTTCTAAAATATTATTAAATACCATGTCACTTAATATCTTTTAATGAATGACCTTTAGATATTGCTGATATTAGTTGACAGTTTTGAGGGTCAGTGGCTGTACTAATTTGTTGTGTTTATCAGAGAGGGAAGCGATCAGACTGTGTCCGGGGGTGAACATCATCAACTGGATTGACAATCACATAAGACTTGAAACGTTCACGTTCATACAAGTTTCAGATCCCTGCCCCATTTCCTCTCTTGAGCTTCCATTGAAACCTAAAGAGAATTGGCATTCTGAAGTAATAGTGTTACAGTGCGCTTACTGTGTCTCTTCTCACTGGCTGGATGAAAAAAATCACATCCCATGCCTTGGTGTGGAGGGAAAAGGTGCCTGTGTTTATTCTCTTCGATCCGTCTGAAATTCCTGGACTCACATGCACTGCCCTGTCACCTAGTCAGGTGGTGCCAGTGGAAGGGGACAGTTCTCTTCCTGTAGTGAGTTACTAATGTGAGGGTTGTTGCCCCTGGAGCTCATCTTGAGGAAAGTGCGCTGCTTTGTTAATGCAAACTTTGACTGACCTGTGATTTCCCTTGCTTAGGGACAGCAGTTCCTTGTGCTCCAAGTGGGACTAATTTTCATAACTTAATTTACTAGGTCCAGGAGGTGAGCTGCAGTTGCTATGGGAACGAGTAACTGAATTTCCTTCCTTTAGTACACTTAGCACATCGACAATGATGCTGTCGCGGCATAGGTACGCCTTCCTTTCCCCGCTTTGATGTCCTTTTCCTTTTTAGATGGGTTCTTGTTGAGGAAGGGAGAAGGATTTAATTTCACAGACGAGTTTAGCTAATTGGTGTGTCCTGATGTTCACCTGGCCAGTTGTTTTCATGGGAATTACAAGTCCCAAGGGTGTATGTGTCTACGCTTTATTTCCCGCCTTGAGTTTGTGCTAGTTCTGGCAGCCTTTCTAACATCACGGAGGCCTTCGCAGAGAGAGAGAAAAAAATGTTGTTTATCCTCATAGCCTGGGTACCCAGCCTAGTGCCCCAAACTGAATAATTGCTTATTGAACTTAACATGGCTTTGTGTACCATGATAAGTTGTGTTCATTCACATTTCGTCTTGACCGCCATGCGTCATTTCTTCACTAAAATTGAAAGGCCTTTTGGGTTAGATATCTATAAGCACATCGAGTGTGATTGTCTGAGAAGTACTTGCATTGCATTTCTAGGCCACATAATCTTTAGCCTAACATTTGCATATTAATGGATAATTGTAAAACATTATGTAAATTATACATGGTGGTGAATATATTTCCAAATCAAATGACCTTTAGGGGTAATTACAGGATGTGCTGTGTCAACCAGGATGCCGCCGGTTGAATGCTGAACACTTTCCATAGAATGAGATATATAACCTGACTAGGGTTTATTTCTGTCCAAAGTCACGGGTTATCTTTCAGTGTGATTTTTCCTTTTGTTAAATGATGAATCTAACACTTGGGGTGATATTAGATGCAGAATATTAGAGATTAAAAGCACAAAATCTTGACTGAAATACATTAGACTGTGGAAACTTTTAAGGTTGATAATTAATCTTAAATATTTGAGTCACAGAGAAAGTCCCACGAGTATTTACGTCTTTCGTTGTCCTTACTCTAACATACGTTCTTTTTCTTTTTTTCTTATAATCCACACTCACAGTAACATGCAAGAGACAATGCAGCCTTCTCAAATTGCCCCACTGCTAGGTGACTTCGTTCCTTTATTGACTGCTTACCTGTGCCCTCCTTGAGGACCACTGTCTGACTTCTCCATGTGTCTAACTTGGTGTCTGTTCTGTATATGCTGGCAAGAGAACATTGTGGAAGGAAGGAATGAAAGGAATGGGGGGAAGGAAGGAAGTAGGGATGGACACAGGGAGGAAAGGAAAGAAGGGCATATAGCAGGAGGAAGAAAGTTGGGCTAATAAGCGCTATCACCATGGGACTGAATTCTGGGCAGCCGTAGCCATTTCTTGGTAACAGTAACAGTCGAACTGTCCTTTATCACCATTTAAGTCTGTTCCTTAAAAAAAATTTTTTTTTAATTTATTTATTTTAGAGAGAGATCGAGAGCACACAGGGGAAGGGGCAGTGCGGGGAGGGGAACAGGCTGACTCCATGCTGAGCCCCATGTGGGGCTCAGTCTCAGGACCCTGAGATCAATGACCTGAGCTGAAACCAAGAGTTGAATCTCAACCAACTAAGCCACCAAGGCGCCCCAAGTCTGTTTCTTTCTAATCCCTTGTTCCTTAGAGTCCCAATCCTACTTGATTTCCATGCAAAATGACCTCCCACCCCCATTATTCTATTTCTGGTTCTCAGAGTTCTCTGTTCTGTTTGTGAAAACTAAAAAGGTGAAACATTTTATCCTAAAAGAAACCTGATATTATGGCAGGTATCCACCTTCCAGAACCAAAATGCAAACAATGAACAAATTTTGAAGATCAAAACCCAAAACCCATTGTGGACCAAAACAGTCGTTCAGATGTGTCCTGCAACTCTGAATTTTTGCATGAGGAACCTCTGAGATCAGAAACCGTCTGTGTCTGAATGCTCTGCTCCTCCTCTTCTGTGCTTCCCTTGGCCCCAGCCCATCACCAAATTGGGCTCTAATCAGGTGACTTGGGACTTTAACCCCCAATTTTTGACACATTATTTACTCAGTTTAGTTTCACTGTAAATAAAATAAAGTTAACGATCTCAAATTATATAGGCAGTAAAACTCAAAAGAATTATTGACTGAAGTTTTTATATTTTGGTCAGTTCTAGAATTTTGTAGGCCCGTTTCTAACCAGATACAGAAGAAGGAGCTCTGCCTCACTAAGAGGTTTTTCTTTTGCTTTTTTAGCACCAGAGTTCGGGTCTGATGGTTAAATGTCCCCCTTTGCCTCTTGCTGATTCTGTGACCTTGGGCAAATACCGACATAGGCCCTGCTGCCCTGGACTTTCCCAGTGTGGGAAATGATTGTAACTCACAGGACTTGTGGTGAAGGCCAAAAGAGATCACAGATATGAGCCCCTAAGAGAGGGCCTAATCCATAATGGGTGCTCAATACGTGTTTTTCTCTTGTGCCTGTCTTTCCTTGTTTCCTTCCTTTTCCGGTGATGATATCACAGAAACCTCTAAAAGTGATCATTGCTCAAACTAAAATGCCAACAGGCAGTAAGGTGTAAGTCTGCACCTGCCCTTGGGCAAGTCCTATATTCATCATCAGTTTGCCTTTTTTCCATTTACAGCTCAGATTTATAATTTGGAGCCATTGGGAACTAATGAGAAAATGAAGCGCATTGTTACCATTATTGCTCTGGTGCCGCGAGGTCTCCTGTGGGAAAATTTGAGAGAGGAAAAGGATAATAAAGGGGAAAAAAAAAAAATCCTGCCCAGTATTAAGCTGTGCTATCTAGAGCCTCCCTCACATGACTTCAAAGCCACGTTTCCTTATGTGGGTGTTAAAGGTTTAATCTCCTTGCCAGTTAGAAATAATTCCTAATGATTAACATAATAGTGAATCATTTTTTAGCTCTGTAAGATACTATTGATGACAATACCGAAGAGCAGGGAAACACAGAAATGGCCTCTGCCATACAATGAAAGAAGAAAATAGAACAGTTAATTAATAAGCTATAGAACATTCTCTACTACTATGTACTAAAACTTTGACACACATGCTGTTAGTTTTCAACAAGGATAAGTTATCCAATTTTTATGGTGTTCCATATGCAAAGAGCTGATACACTGGTCCTAAGCTTGCATTCCTGCCTTGAAATCATTTTAATCTGACACTCGTGACAGGCGCTGTAAAGGATTGTGGCTAATTGGGCTCCCTGATTTACAGAGCCTCTGTATGTAAAAGTTCCCTAACTAGTGTGGTAATTGTCCCGGGCAAATCAGAATGAGCCCCCTTGGGTTCATTAAGAGAATTCATTAATATGGACACAGAGGAGTGAAGGTAAGGGAGCTATTTCAGGGTAGTTCGCTGAACATTGGAAAAGATTCTAGCATCCAGCTCTCATCTGAGACTCTTAACAGAGGGAGACCTCAGGTGCCTCAGGTGGCCCTGGTGGGAACTCTCAAACCAACAGGATGCCTCATGGATAGCAGAACTATGCCTGAAGGGCATTGGCCCCCTCCTCATAGGCCCCCAGAAGGGGAGGATTCCTACCATGGGTTCCAGAAATCCTTCTTGGGTATGGATGAAATCAGACCACCATCTTTAGACTTTTCAAACAGTTCACCATCGTTGAGGAATCCTTCAACCAAGTATTCTTGGATGGGGATATGATATTGCCCCTGTGGACTCTAGGGCCTCTTGGTTTTCTGGAAGTAGCTTCATACTATAGTCAATACCTAGAGTGTGTCCTGGTCCTGGGGAGCCACGCTAGTGGTTTCTGTACTGAGAGTCTCTGAAAGAGACATCACAGCATGCTCCCATGAAAGGTGTTCAGACCTTGCTGAATCTGCAGGAGTTGTCTATTGACTCATATGGCAGCACAGAATCATTTCCCATTTTCTCCTCTGGTTAATCTGATGAAAACTTAGCAGCATTCCTTTTCCTCACTTTTTTCCCTGGTACCCAGTGGATGCCTGCTCACTCTCCCCAATGTGGCAGGAAACGGCCGGGGCAGTGGAGGAGTGCCCTTGAGGGTGAGAGAGAACAGAGGCTACATGGCTCCTCACCTTTCAGGTTTTTAAAGTGAATTTTAAAATCTACAATGAAAATGTGGTGAACCAGCTAAATCTCTCCCACAAGAGTGGGAGATTAAAAAAAAAAAAAATTTAACAACTCTGTTGCTTTGACTTGAGCGATATATCCTGGAGAATTTAACATTTGTATGAAACCAGCTCCACAGAATCAAAGAAAGTGAGAGCAAGTAGGGATCTTAGCATAAAGGAGCCCAAAAAACTCTGGATTGAGGACCCTGGACAGGATTTTCACTGTTCATCAGCCAGCAATATATACTATGACGTATAATGTGTGTTTGTGCATGCGTGTGTGTGTGTGTGTGTGTGTGTGTGTAAAGTCTTCTGTCTTATAGCACCGAAGGACTAATCTTTTTATTTGTGCTCTGGCAATTTCTTTAGTTAAAAATGTCTTGCTCTTTATTAAGTGTTGGTGGTAACAATAGAGGACTTTTTTAATGGCTTTACTTGACACAATGGTAAATTGATAACATTATGCCAGTGTCCAAATTTACAAGAAAATGTTTGCTACTTTGTAAAGGCCCAAAATAGAGATCATTAACTAGCAGAACTGCCAGTACTCACTTCCCACCAAACTCAACTCTTCAGATGAAGCTCAGAAATGTGACGAGATGTTTTCTTCCTTACAGACACACGCTGAGCTATTTGAGAGCATGTGCATGTATGTATGTGCACACATGTACCCATGTACATCAAAAGCTTAGACTAGCCTCTCCTCTTCTGATAATCCTCTAAATATTCTTGGCTGAGGGGTTGGTACTGAGCTGGGTAGAGCTTCTGTATTTTGGAGACATCTGAAAGGAGGAATGATAAAGGGCTTGTAAGAAAAAACATCACGAAAGAATCTCTTTTGTAGACAATTTCGTGAGAGTTTCATGGCTTTCGGAGGACTTGACTTCTGTTTCCAAATGGTTTTACCATTTTCTGTCTGGAGTAACAGATGGCAGGACATCTATTGTACGAAGAGCAAGCCTGGTGGAAGTCACTAAAAGAGTCAGTCTCTAACCCTTTATTTTCTTTAATCCTATAAATTTAGACATTTGCACAAATGGTTGTTAAAATTTAATTTTTTTTCAAAAGAATGGCAAGTCTGCCCCAGGATATCACTGATTTTAACCTTAAATCAGAGCCAGGATGCAAAGTCCACCAAAGAATGTATAAAAGGAATAAAATAGTATAAAAACTGCCATTGGTAATAAAATTGCCCTCAAAATAATCATAATCGATGTCTCTCTTGTTACATGTTTGCCTCAATTCATTTAACAATTATTTATTAATCACCCAACTTATTGTTTTCTCTGTAATATTTTTTTAACAACAGTAGTTTTTTTTTTAAAGATTTATTTATTTTAGAGAGAGAGTGTGCAAGCAGGAGGGGGGACAGAGGGGGAGGCAGGGAGAGAATCTTCAGCAGACTCCCTTTTCAGTGGGGAGCTTGACATGGGGCTTGATCCCATGACCCTAAGATCATGACCTGAACTGAAACCAAGAGTCAGTCGCTCAACCGACTGAGCCACCTGGGCACCCCTGTGATACTAATATTTTTGAATACTTACCATGTGTTAGATATTTTGCTAAGAATTTTTAAGCCGATTATCTCATTTAATATTTAGCCATCCTATGAAACAAGTACTATCTTAATCTCCATTTTACTGATGAGAGACCCTGTTTACAGGTCCAAGGACTAGCACAAGATTGCACAGATAAAAGGTCCAGGTAACATGTGAAACTCTGGACTCTGGCTCTAAGCCTTTGCCCTTCGTACTGGGTTCCATCGTCGTGACCTTGAATGTATCATTGCATTTCTCCTCCTACCTTCCCACCACCACGTGCACACCCACACAAAGTCAAAAGAAGCTGCTTTGATGATGGACAATTCCATCTGCTAGTCCTAGAATACCTTTCCTCTATGTGTCCAGTGGGGGCCCACATTTGATGACTTACAACCCAAGTAGGCTGGGTAATCAAATCTCCTTGCTTAGAAAGAACCAGAGGCAAGAGCATATTTCTTTCATTTTCCATGTCATCCCTCTCATATTTAAAAATCGCCAGATTAAATAGACCCAACTTGTGATAGGGGTATCCTGTTTTGTTTTCTAATAGCACTTACACTCCATCCAGCAGACCATGGTTGGGTTTAAACTTTTTCATAGGAGCTGTGGTTTGTCTGAAAAAGGTGGTTGCAGTAGGAATTCTGAAGGTGCGGCACTCTCAGCATTAGTTATCTCATGAATGGATGCATGGAAAGCAGGCCCCACCTGATGCTTTTGTCAAGAAAGTCACTTAGAAGAAATTGCAACTCTTGTTGCTTTTTAATCTCTGCATGTCTTTCCTCTTGGGTACACTGACTTCATAAAGAACAAGCTAGGGATCTGTAGTCAATAAAAATAGCTTGTGTTTATAAATCACCTTTCCTCCAAGATGAAAGAACTACTCCACAAATTTTGCTGAAATTAAAATACTTCCTGAAATATTATTGAGGGAGGCAAGACTATTGCAAATCATAAATTCTTTTGGGGTAGGATTGTGCTTTTACATGTCTCTTGTTCCTTTCAAGGTACCAGTGTTTACTAAATATTCTGTAATTAATTGGTTCCTAATTAAGGTCAATGTTAAATATTAATGGATTACATGGAAAGAAACATGAAAATCCAGGGCTGCCCCTTCTGTAGCAGCCCATTGTGTGTGGTAGGGTATTGCCCATCTGTAGGTACACCACTCACATGGCCTGTGGTCATTGCGGTGTCCCTTAGAACAGGGCACTGCTCGACCATATACAGTAATGCAATTGTGGGCACAGGAGGACCCATGACTAAGATTTAACACAGATGTGGTGAGCAGGTGCATTCCCCAGACAGCTTCTCTCTCTCAAAATCTCAGGAGATTGAACCAATGAGAGATTCCACCTGCTGGAGGGCTGGAGCTAACACCCTGTTGAACATGACACATAAGCTGGTTGGGGAATATCTTGCAAATGGATAGTTAGTGACCATGCTTTGTTGGTTCTTGGGAGAATATCTGGGTTGTGAGTCTGCAGGGGGAGGGTAGATATCTTTTTTTTTTTTTTCTTTAAGATTTTATTTATTTATTGGAGACAGAGAGAAAGAGCACAAGGAAGGGCAGAGGGAGAAGCAGACTCCCAGTTAACAGGGAGCCTGATGTGGGGCTTGATCCCAGGACCCCGAGAACATGATCTGAGCCCAAGGCAGACGCTTAACTGACCGAGCCACCCAGGGGCCCCAGGGGGTAGGTATCTTGACAGTTTGATTCTAGGCTTAAACACATAACCTGAAATTCTTAAATTTATGTTGTAATGGACCCAGGAGTCTTTGGCTCCTGCTATCATGTCAATTGCCAAAAGTTGAAGAAATTGAGGTTCAGAGAGGGAACTCCTTTTGTCCAAATTTCCATATCTACGAAGCTATAGAGATGGAGTTCACCCAAATCTTTAAAGCCTGTGTTCTTTGCAGTATACTCTGTTGCTTCTAGTTTGAACAAGTTTTTTTTCTTTCTCTCTCTCTCTCTCTTTTTTTTTTTTTTGCTGTAGACACCCCAACTCTTTGTTTCTTGTTATCCTCTCTGTGTATTTTTCCACTGGCCACAGAAGCCATTTTCTCATATTCATTTTGATGTTCAGCATTTATGTTGAGGGATGAGTTGCAACTGCTTTTTGACATGGCTGACAGGGAGACATGGGTATCGTGGGGAAACTAAATGATAAGCTTCTTAGAAATCTGTTTCCTGGGTGATGGAATATGCTCAGCTCTATTGTTTGTAAGCAGTAGCATTATTGCTAGGACAAGAAATGCAATACATATGCTAATATGTGCATGAATGGTTGGGAAGATGTTTGAACCAAAGAAGCTTGTCTGTTTCACATTTACAGGCAATGGAAATTGAAATTTTTTTTAGCATGTTTTCAATGAAGGTGGGAGAGGTGCCAGAAACTGGAGATTGCTACAGAGTGGTGCCTTCCTCTGAATTACTATAGATATGCATACTATTTGCAAGGGCTTGGGTAAAATTATTGTGAATCTTGAAATCCTGTGATTCTGTAAGATATTATGTAATAGAGGTTATACAAATCCCCCGGACATATTGAACATAATCAGAGTAAACAGAAATTCTTAAATTTAATTTGAATGAAGATTATACAGAATGCTAAAATCTTACCTCTTTTCATAGTATCTCTTGAGATTTCCTTAAAGTATCTAATAAAATATTAGTACATTTTGTCTGTTATAGCTAACCCCAATGTAAAAGTGGCCCTTGTAACTTTATATATTACTTTATTATAGTACATATTACTGTTCTCCTTACAGTGTGATTCTTGTGCCCATAACCAATCCTACCTTCTTCCCAGATATTTGAAAATATAGGCCAGTTCTTGTGCATCTTTGTGGCAGGCAGGTAATCAGTGTATGCTGAGGGACTAAGGGTGAATGGTATCATTTTCATAATCTTTGAAAGTAGATTCTGAAAACCGTTTTCACTGATAAAATTTTTAAACAGATTATTGAAAAGACTAGTGTTTGGTTTTTACGAGAGAAAGTCCCAAATACTTACAGACATTCTGGGTTCCCTAGATTTAATTTCTATCAAAAATCACTTTCTTTTCTGTCATAAATTTATCATGAAAAATTAGAAATGTTGTAAATATAGTGTATCTTGTTTCCAGCATGAGGGCATGTTTTAAGAATTTCTTAGAATCATTTTCCTGGAGGGAACATGAATCTATCCTTGGCTCTATCTTTTTAAGGATTTGAATCCATAATCTGAGTGAAGGCATGTAAATTGTACTCATCAGACTTTTTAGAATACTCAAATTAAGAGAAGCATTTCATAATTACAGATTTTTAAATGTCCTAATAGCCTAAAAACTTGGGACAAATATCAAGATTGATTAAACTTTGGTAAATTTCTTCACTTGGATTAAAAAAAAAAAAACAGTTGCACTAGTTTAAAACTGAGGAGACTTTGATCAGTAACTCTGGATAAAGGACCTGAGCATTTTAGTTGATGACACTGTCAATCTAATCCCATGGTAAATGGTTGTTAAGTAAAACCGTGCAGTCTCAGACTACACTCACAGAAACAGAGTTTCCAGATCCAAGGAGGGAGTTAATAGTCTTGTGATGAATATACTTGCCTTAGACCATGCCTGGAATACTAGGAATCATTCTAGGACACATATTTTAAGAAGGTCTTTAGCAAGCGAGGAGCATATATAGAGAAATAAGTGATGATGTCTTTAAGCAACAATTGAAGAAATGGTGTATGATTAGCCTCAAGTCGAGAAAGCTAAGAAGAGGCACATTAACTTTCTTCAAGAATTTCAAAGATTGTTAAGTAGAAAGGTATTTTACTGCATACAACTTTAGAGGGTAAATTAGGACCAGCATGTGTGGAAGTTTCAGGAAACCAGCCAACAGTTTTTTGTTTGTTTGTTTGTTTTAAACACATGAAACTGTACTGCAAAAGTGTGAAGCAGGGCTCCTGGTCCAACCAAAATTACATGACAGTCTTTCATGAGTGTTGCAGTTAATAAATTTTTTTTAAATGGGTTTTTTCCATGTCTAGAAATGCAAATTCTTAGAATATTCTAACAAAAGTACCTCCAAAGATAGAAAACAAAGAGCCGTATGATTTCTACCTGACAATCACCACACTTCAAGACATCTGTTGAACAATCCTTAAAACACATACTGGTTCCAGGCTTTCTCTATGGAGGAGACTAGATAGCCATCTTGGTATGTGGGGCCTATGGTTGTTACTGTCCTTGGTGCTGAATGTAGGCAGGGACTTTGGGGCCTCTCCCAGGCTAAGGTTTACTTTCTTACCTGTCTCTGCCCTGCCACAATTCAGGTCGCACCTCTTGCTTACTGATCTGCCTTCATATTATGGCTGTATACCATTTAGATTACATCCTTACATCAAGATTTTTGATAATTTTATCTGCCTTTCTTAAATCTGACTGGCACCCAGCCTGCCTTGACCTCACTCCACTGACCTCTCAAGAAAGATGAGTTATGGAAGAGATTTGAGATTTGGGTAGGGATCTACAGGAGATGAAACATGACATTCATAGATCTCTCTTGACCTATTAAGCAATTGCATTTCCTATCACTTGAAAACTCGTCTTATGGTTCATATTCATTGATTCTTACACATAGACATGAAGGCAAATAATAGATAAGGTGGGTATCCAGCTGAGGAAGAGGGGCTAGGATTTAATGAGGCTACTAATGAACTAGATATAAAAATTGGAGTTTTTAACCTACACTTTGTTTTCTCTCATACATATAAAAGTGCTGTTCAGTTCTTTACACTAACATGGCTTTGCATGGAAATGAAAAGCTTTTAGTAAAGGTCACCACATGACAACTAGAAGAAACACATTGACAGGACATCTTGACAACAGAAGCAGAGATCTGGGCTTTACAGAACAGACAGTCATGTTCCACAGATGAGAGAAGGACACTGCTGGACTAGCAGGGACAGGTACTTCTATCCTTCTGTGAGGTCTCACCAGACATAGAGAAATTGATGGGAGTATTATTCCCTATGGACCCACAGAGCTAAGACTGAGCTCAAATGAGAGAATCTTGGAAACCTAAAATAAAAAGGAAGAAAAGGAACTACTAATGGAAAAGAAGAACATGAAACATAACAGAAGGAAAAGCCTGAAAATCTTTTACATTGAATGATAATTAACTTGTATAAAAACTTGCACAGAAGCCAAACTACTTAAGGTTCATAAATTATATAGCCAGATTTTAATGGTAAAATTCCTTAAGGAAAGAATTCATTCAGAGTTCACTAGTTATAATTTATAAAACATTGCTATACCCAGTTATGCAGTTAGTAAATGCTTTCCATAATACATGTGATTTTGATAGGAAGAGAAAAAAAATCCCTTTTAAATTAAGGGGAAAAATAGAAACATAATTTCAGGAAATATAACAAATGAAACTGTTAATCCTCAAGATTCATCCACTGAAGTTTTGTGATTAAATAATATGTCGTATAAAGAACTTTGAAAGTGAAAGAATCTACACTGTTTCATAATTTAGACCAGTCTTTTAACAGCTGGTCAAACTCAAGGTCAGATTTATTAGTTTTAGAAAAATTATACAAATTGGGAAGAGTAACTAAAGAGGCAGCCCATTTATTGAATAATTCTCTTTGAAAGTTTTTTTTTCTGAATAAAATATTCTCCAGAGCTAAGGTGTCCCAGTGTCCATTTGAAAAGCCCTTATTCTCCTATATTACCCAATGTGATAAAAAAACAAATAGACAGGCCTTTCTCATCATCTCCTCCATCCCTTATTTTTTTAACATTGCAGTTATTTCAAACATTTTGATGCTACTAATCTCTACTCTGAAAGAAAACAATATTTGATAAAGCACTAGTTAGTACCCAGAGGAGGAAGAAAGCTGAACATGCCCAAGAAAGAATTCCGATGGGAAATTCCACATTTATGGCAGGGCACCCTGCCTGAAACCCTTAGAGTAAACTAGGCCCTCCATATGTGCTGTCCTCTGTGGTTAAATTGTCTCCCTAGCTAACCTCAGTTGGAGCACGCTAAATATCAGCAACAAATGTGTGACATTCTTCCACTGAAGCACAGATGAGACTGTTCTAAAAACACTTAAGGTTAGTCAGCCTCTGAACCTGGCTTCTATGTGTATCAAATGGCGGTCATATCAACTACCTCATAGAGTTGCTCTAAGACATTTGGGTCATTGTAGGGGCACAATGACTTGGGGTTTTTTTCCACTTTTTTTTTCAAGGCTATGTTAAGCAATATCACAAAAGAAAATTACAAAGTAAGTTTTTATTGTTGCCAAATACCTAAGTATCATTTGTCACTGAAAGTCTTAAATGTTCATACTCAGTAAAGTCTATGACGGATCCATCATCTCTGGAAGGGAGGGTCCAGAGGGTGGCTTACTTTGTTTGTTTGGGTTTTTTTAATTGTCTCTTTTTATTTAACTTTGAATATGCAGCGTTTACTGTGATTTAAAATGTGAAAAGCTGTAATTTCTTTTTTTAATTAACATATAATGTATTACTTGCTTCAGGGGTATAGGTCTGTGATTCATCAGTCTTATATAACACCCAGCGCTCACCACAACACATACGCTCCCCAATGTCCATCACTCGGCCACCCCATTCCCCCACCCCTGCCCCTCCAAGGACTTTGAATACCATAATTGAATGTGACAAAGAAGGCTGCTGACCTAAGCTCTTGGTTTATCCAGTTGTCCTAGAGAAAACTGTAAAAGACATACTCCCAAGAGAAAGCCACACATGGAGAGGCAAGAGTCGACTGATTGATGTAATTCTAAATTCAAAATATATTAAGGAAAATAAGATCTTTTTCAGGGATCAGAATGATAGAAGGTGGAAAAGTAAGATTTAAAAACAAAAGGATAATGCAGAGTAACTGCTAATAGGTATGAGGTTTCGTTTGGTGGTGATGAAAGTGTTCTAAAATTATATTGTGATGATGGTTGCACGACCCTCTAGGTACACTAAAAAACATTGAGTTTCATATTTAAATGGGTGAATTTTATGATATGGAAACTATATCTCAGTAAAGCAGTTAATTTTTTGTGAGGGGTAAAAAAGTGGTATTCTCCAACAGCATGGGCACTGAAGGCAAGGCTTGGGTTCAGATCCCTGTAAGTTGATAGTTCATAGTTGGGTGGCCCTGGGTGAGTTATTGAATGACCCTGCAGCTCAGTTCCTTGTCTCTCAAGCGGAGACAGGAAGACCTACTAATGGAGCTGTCGTAATGATAATCGGGACAATGTAAGACATCTCCCAGAATGCTTACCTTAGAGAAAGTCCTCAGCAACACTAATTGTTGGGAATGGGGGAATTTGGTGGAGTTGATAGTGTGAATAGAAGTAGGTCTTCAGTAAGAAAGGTTAGAGCCTGTAAGAAGCTCTCGTGAGAGAAAATTTGACAATCCCTTTTCAGGATGTATTTCTTCTCCCAAAATTGTATTAAGAAAAATTGAGTTCATTGTATTCCATCCATAAGCCCCTCTGCCTTCACCCTCTCCCTGGGCTGACCTGGAGACAGAATCAGCTCCTTCACTTATGTAACTATGGGGCTAGAAATCAGACAAAATTTGTAAGCTCTTCAAGGAAAGCAGGGCAGTTCTGCACCTTTAACATCACTCCCTACCCCCGACCTGATTTCCTTTATAATGGGAAAGCTGAGTTGGACAAAGAAAAAGGGTGTTGAACACATCCCCTATCTAAATTAGTATAAAAGGGCCACCAGATGAATCCTTTCTGCAGCAGAATGGTTTTTTCATGGGAAGTTATGCAGCCAGAAGAGACCCCTTGCTGGAAAGCTGAACCAGGGACTTTGTGGGGAGAGGGCCCTGGGAGTCCCAGAGCAATACTCGCAGGGCTCAGGCTGCAGGAAGTTCCCCCTGTTCCCCAACTTAGATCCTGTATATATTTCCCCAGCTCATTCAATATACATGTATTAAGTCCCAGCTGTGTCCAAGGTGGTATGGTAAGTGCTTAGTATTTATCCCTGAGCAAGACAGAGGTGATGGTCCCAGTCTTCAAAGCTGACATTCTGGTGGGAAGACCAAGAAAAACAAGTTAAAGAGAAATTAAATAATTGCAAATTGTACCAAGTTATGAATAAATCAGAGGGCTAAAAAAGAGAGTAACAAGCAAGTGCTTGCTTTCCAAGGGGTCTGTCTGACCATATCACATCACTAGAGTAGCCCATTCCATCCATTTTCACATCTGTGAAAGAGAAAAGAAAAAAGTGACCACATCAAGAAATGTAACCCAAGCCATTTCAGTGAATGCATGATATTCTGGGTCAACTGAACTTTAATTATCCAAATACATTACTTCTTAGGCTCTGT
Organism: Ursus arctos; assembly: GCF_023065955.2. NCBI lineage: Eukaryota > Metazoa > Chordata > Mammalia > Carnivora > Ursidae > Ursus > Ursus arctos. Next base: position 62,992,448 of record NW_026622985.1, on the reverse strand, counting down.
TTATAAAAATCTTACAGAATACAGTGACTTCAGAGTCCAAAGAGAGACAATGTGTAGAAAGCACCTCGAAAATGTTAAAGAACTTAGGTAGGAATCACTCTGATGATTATGTCTGGAATGTTTTAAAACATGTGTCCAGCTATGTCCTTCCACAATAACTTTCAAATATAAATTCTTTTATTTATTTCTTTGTTTTGTGAGCAGGATGGGGAGCTGATCCTAAGACAAAGGCTTCTAGTCTATAATACCACAGAGACAAGAATCTTTTTCAGCATTTCAGATAACAGAATAGTCATAATTATTGTGCAAATACCCAGGAAGAAATGCTTTTCATTTACTTGCTTATGAAATAATTAAAATCTATTTCTACAACAGATTATTTCATTTTTATAATTTAAGGAAATGTATTTTGTAAGCATGTAATATATAATAAAGTAGGTTTTCCACTAGATTTTAACGGCTTAATCAGTGGCTCTCAAGGAGAGTTAGTTTTGCACCCCAGGGCACGTTTGGTAATGTCAGGAAACATTTTTGGTTGTCACACTGGTAGGGATTGCTACTGGCATCACACAAGTAGCGGTTGCTAAAAATCCTTCAATGCATAGGACAGTCCCCTCTCAACGTAAAGTTATGTAGCCCCAAATGTCAGTATGTCAGTAGTACCAAGGTTGAGAAACCCTTCCCTTAATCAGTAAAACTTTTTATCATACATTTCAAGATGTGAAGATTTAGTTGTACAAGGGAAAAGCAATGATTTATGATAAAGTATAATGATTTTTCAGATAAACTGCCATAGTAAATATTTAACATGGTGACTTATATTTTGATCAAAGAAAGCAAGTTTCTCTTATTTTAAGATGTCTTTTTTTAAAAAAAAAATCACCGTTTCTCTTAGTAAGAGGATAGGGAAAGAGAAAACTATGATATGAATTCCTTTCCTGGGGACACTTAACCCAATAGCCTCAACTGAATGCAGAAAGATCTCTTGGTGACAGATAACTTCAAATTCAAGAGTTTAAGTTCATGAACTTTATTTAGGAAAGTCTCTCAAACTCAGGCACAGGGTATGTTCATTTGTAGGTTAGGCAGAATTCAGATATGTTTATGGTGGCAGGTTTGGTTACACATATGACCATTAACTGGAATGGACCTGTGACCCAGTCAGATAGAGTCTGCAGTGGTCGTGCAGCCAGAATCTTCCTACAGAGGAAGATTCTTGAATGCTGATGCATGGAGCCCATAGGGAACAATGACACTGGGGTGGCTGCCTCCATTTGTTTTCCTCTATATCCCTGGTAACACTCAAGTGCTCATAGGCCAAAATGGGCCCCGCTTAACTGGGGCCAAGCTGGTGTTTTCGTTCATTACCTAACCTGGACCCACTTTTGTGATCAGTCCTGCTCTCTAGGTTGTGTGTTTCAAAGCTCATACAAGATACCAAAAGTCGGCTATGTATAGAGAAGAAATTCTGTGACAGGCAGGTACCCTGATTAATGAGCTATTTCTGTATTTAACAAGCTATTTTGTTCAGCTGGCCTATAAAATGCAATGCCAGGTCATTTATATTCAACAAACATGTTTTGCAGACAAAGTGCTAGAGGCTGGGAACAGAAAGGTGAGGCAGCCCTAGCCCTGCCTTTCTAGGCTTTCACTTATATAGCTCAACACTTTCTTTTTCTCTTCTGCACGTTAAAGAAGCACCCACATCAACTGCTGACAACAAATGGTGCAGATAATTTTTTTAAGGGTAATGTTTGCTCCTAAGTTATAATTTCTTTATATGGGAATCTGTGACTTGTAAACACAGGAGGATTTCTGTTTCATTATAAGCCTATAGTGAGTTGTCCCCAGCATTTCCCAATCTCTTCCATAAACTGAAAGGATCTTGAAAACCCTTTTGTGCTTTGTACTGCAGTGGCTTAGAGAGTTCCCAGGTTCCCTTTAAAAAATCAGAAAGTGAATTTATATCAGCTGTTATTTTGCTCCAGAAACTCCCTTGATCTCTCAAAGATCTCCTTTCTCGATCTATCAAAATCTCATGCAAGGTACATATTGTTGCTTTCCCCTTGATCTCGCCATGAGTTTCAAACTGTTAGGGTTAACTGCAGACATTTGCCTCAGTCTTTGATTTGTCTCATGCTTTGATTTTTTGTTTTGTCCTGTTTTCATGATCTCATTCTCCCATTTGATTCATCAGTGATTATCAAATATCAAAACATGAAACCTAAACTGCTGCTCTAATGAGAGCAGACACACTGGGGTTCTTTCCTCGGCCGATCTAAAGCCTGGAGGGCAGCTCCAAGTGGGATGCTTACAGTGCTGTCATCCTCCAGTAAGAAGGTGGCTGGCCAGAGGCCTGGGCCTCTTTTTGCCTCACATTTATTCACGCTAACGTCTTGGGATTCCTTGTGGGAAGGATACAAAGAAAGCTTGATGTTTCTGGTCGAATCATCTGAGAGTGGTTCTGACTTCTAACAGACATTACTGTATATGTGTAGAAAACAGTTTTCTCCCTTTCAGAGGCTGACCTTGAGTTAGTCTGTTGAAAGTGTGTATAATTGCTGGGCAGTTACACATACTCTATAATTCAAAAAGGAGACAGGTAAAATATATGTCTTTGGCGACAGTGAAAGATCAGCTGGCTCTTGGCTTATTTATGTTTGGGAAGCAAGGAAGTGGTGTGTAGGCAAAGGTGGACACCGTGATTATAAACTGAGGATTGATTTAGAATTTGGCAAGATGTTTCCGTGGGCTTTATCCACAGAAGGCTGCCTCCAGGGTGACCGTGTGGGCTCCAGCGCCGGCGGGGTGGAGGAGAGGTCACGAGGCCAGCAGGTAGCCGACAGCCCTGCATGGCCTGAAGGTTTTACTTTGCCTCTGAGAACCTGTTTTCTCATCTCAAAATAAGGGTAATTCTCTTCTTTTAAGATTTTATTTATTTATTTGAGAGAGAGCAAGAGTGCAAGAGGAACAAGTGTGAGAGGGATGGAGAGGGACAAACAGACTCTGTGCTGAGTGTGGGGCCCAACGTGGGGCTTGATCTCAGACCCTGAGATCCCGGCCTGAGCTGAAAGCAAGAGTCTGATGCTTAACTGACTGAGCCACCCAGGTGCCCCAAAATAAGGGTAATGCTAAGCCTCATAGTAGTTACCTGATGTATGATAATGTATGGGGAAATGCTTTAACTCTGAAGTATTGCATAAAATATACTCTTTATCATGGAAATATAGACTGTTTTGTAATTTTAGACTATTTTGGAGTTTAGGAAAAACAAGCCTTTATTGAGCTATTTTCCTTTTCTCTTAATTCCTCTGTGGAAGAAGCAATGCATACATATATAAATAACTCTTCCTCCTCCCAAGTTCAAATACGTGGTATTTTTAAGATTTATTAGAGAATAAAGGGCAGGGAAATTGCTGTAGAGCACAAGCAGCCAGTGATGGGGAAAAAAAGCATTTTTAAAAAAAGCTTTTGAACTGTTGCAATTTGAAAAAATGTATATACCATTTTATCAAAATAGAGAAGTTTTTTTTTTTTTTTATAACAATGACATGTCATAAGTTTGGGGCAGTAAGTAGACAATGCAAAATCTAAGCTTCTTGTGTCACTATTTTTTTTTTTTTAACAAACTGTATTTCTTTAGTACAGTGTTAGATTTACCAAAAAATGCACAGATAGTACAAAGAGTTCCCATATACCCTGCACCCAGATTTTGTTCTTGTCTTAGTATGTTACATTCATTACCATTAATAATAGTAACATTAACTAAAGTTCATAATCTTTTCAGATTTCTTTGTTTTTACCTAATGTTCTTTTTCTGTTCCATGAGCCTACCCCGGACACCACTTTATGTTTAGTCACTGACTTATACTGTAGGAAGTCCAGAGTGTAGTCCTAGGTTGTGGTGTCTGTGTGTGTGTGTGTCACTGTGTTAAACTAGCTCCCCTTTCCCAGGGTCTCTATTGCTCATCCTTGTGAAGCATTCAGAGCCTCGCCCTAGGAGAGTAGCATTGCCTCCGTCACAGAGCCCAGCTGTGTAACCGCTTTATCTGAGCAACACGTGGGCAAAACCTAGCATGCAAATTTAACAATAGCCTGGAACAGCCTCAGTAAATGACAGAGTGTTAACCATATTCATGTACATCACTTCAGCATTACTTCTCTAATTCATTTACTTATTTTTTTTTACACACACTCCTAACCCATTTCGTACCATAGAATATTTTGGAGCTTTCAGAATGAATCCCGTACCCATAAACAGCTGAAGATGACTTAAGATCCTAGAATAAATCTTAGAAGACCTAGAAGTTAGTGTGGATGAAAGTGTTACTCTTTTAATGATTTTTAGTAGCTTTTGAATTCAGCGTGATGGTAAGTAAAGATGCCTATGATCATGATAATAAGAATGTATTAAGTGTTCAAGGATGCAGCCAGTGAAGCTCAATGTCTAAATCTAGGCTCTGCTTATGTCACAGAAACTTTTCCAGAATTTTCTGTGGAGTATATAGATGAACTATAAATCATCTTTTTAAAGCTAGGAGGAATCAAATGACTCAATAATTGGGACTTACAGGGCGCCTGGGTGGCTTAGTTGGTTAAGATCATGATCCCGGGGTCCTGAGATTGAGCCCTGCATCCGGCTCCCTACTCAGTGGGGAGTTTGCTTCTCCCTCTGCCTCCACCTCCCCCCTGTTCTTGCTCACTCTCTCTCAAATGGATAAATAAAATCTTTAAAAAAAAATAATAGGGACTTACTATTTCACCTGGGCTGCTCCAAAGCCCCTGGGTGACCTGAGACAGAGGAATGGCCATTACAATTATTGTCCTTATTAATTAGTAAGCACTCTCAGCCTCACCCAGGAGCGACGGAAGTAGGTACACTGGGACAGAGCTCTTCCCTGCCCATGCCTCACTGAAGATTTTCACATCTTCTCCAAAATAGCCTATTTGCTGTATCACAAACAAGCAGAACAAAAGCAAAACTTAAAAACAAGCATCTATTTATTGTAATTCATTGAAAAAAAAATTAAGCAGGTTGTAGCGTTTTTCCCTTATGAACCAACGTTCCGTGCTTCTCCCCCTGGCCCCGACTCTGTCTGATGCGTATAAAAAAGGCTACTCATTATCCCAGCCCCTTGTGGGGCATCAGGGCGAGCGTCACTGTAATGAAGTAAGGGAAGCACACATCTCACAAACCTCCGAAGTGAGAAGCCTGACTTCTTTCTCTAGAGCTGGCAGCATGGCTGGCCTTTGGCCCAGCCCCTTCTCTGTTGGCTTCCCCTCCTTTGTGTGACTGCTGTGTGGTCACGGGTTCTGGACTCACATCGGGCTCCTGGCTGCGTGTTCGAATAACTAGGGATCTTTTAAATCCTCTTCTGGCGCAGGCTCAGATTGTTTCATTCAAATCATCTGGGGTAGACTCTGACCTCTGCAGTTCTTCGTTCATTAGGTTTATTGAGATAAAATTTATACAGAGAAGAGTTGACCCTTTTCATGTGTGTACAGTGCTTTGAGTTTTGACACGCACATGCAGTCATGCAGCCAACACCACAGTCAAAACACAGACGATTTGTACCACCCCCAACACCTCAGGGTGCCCTCATAGCCAGCCTGCCACCCCACCTCACCTGCCCTGGAGACTGCTCATCTGCTGTCTGTGGCTTCAGCATTTTTAAAAAGTAGGTGATTCTGGTGTATAGCCAGGGTTCAGAACCGTGGTCAGTAGAGCTGCCTTGCAGCCTTTAATAAAATTCGGGATGCAAGAGAGGAAAGCTGTGGTGCCCTGTCAATACATTCAGGGAATCCATCAGTTTATCTCCTGTCTCTGCTTCCTTTGTGACTATTAGCTGAGAAAAGACTGCTCTGTTGCTTATGGTTTGCTGGGGTGGTATGTTTGTTTTAGTCGTGGTTTGAAGAGAGAAGTTAATAGGGTGATTGTGGGGCTCTGAGATTCTGCCTGGGAAGGCAGACCTCCTGTACCTTCCTTAGTGGCAGCTTGAGGTCACCAGAAACATTCACAGTCTTCTCTGTGCTGTCTGCGCTGTTCTCAGCAGTGTGGACACAATGGGAGGCTGCACAGACAACAGCCCTGCCCACATGGGGCTTACTGCAAGTGGGTAGAGAGAGGCAGTGAATAAACATGTCATGTTGCAGAAGATGCTCCGCCTGGACCGAATCGGGTGATATGCTAGAGGCTACGTCATACCGGGTCTGACTGTGAAGAGATCACACTGTTAAGCTGAGACCTGAATGTCACAAGGAAAGCCACCATTCAGAGTTAAGGAATATTCCAGGCCGAGGAGACAGGCAGTGCAAAGGCCTTATAGTTGGAAATGAGATTTGTGGGTGTTAGGACAGCAGGAAGTCAGGGTGTCTGGATGTAGGAGAAAAGGAAGGTCTGTGATGAGGTGGGAGAGGCCAACAGAAGGCAGAGCTCCTAGGGCTTTGTAGAATGACATCTAAGTAGATTTCATTCTAAGAGTGATAGGCATTTGATTTGAAGCAGGAAACAGCACATTCTGATGTGTTTTAAAACATCACCTTTGGGTACTGTGTGAAGAATGGATTACGGCAGTTGGAGTGGGGCAGGAATGGAATGACGAGGTCTTGTTAAGAGCTGGTGAGGTGAGGTGACAGTGGCTTCCTTGCACTGGGGACGGAGAACAGTACCCCCATTCGTGTCACTGTTAGAGACGTGTGAGAGACCACTCCTGTGGATTTGCCGTGGCTTGGGTGTGGCGTGCCAGGGGAAGAGCAGAAGCAAGGCTGTCTCAGATGTGGAATTGAACTTGTGATCTCTTGTGGTAGATTTCCACTGGCTTCTCCCCACATAACCTGAATCTTTATTATAGCTTGCTGGGCCGAAAGACGTTAAGCTGTAATCTAATCCTGACGTCACCAATGTGGTAACTGGGCAGCTCAGCTTGAGCGGATGTGCTCCTGCAGATTAACTCAGGAAAGAAAGAAATCAGGCCATGACTGAGAGAGATCAGTACCAAGCAGGAGGAATGCGGTTAACAGGGAAACGTTTAATTACTACAATACCACCTTAAACAAACCAGGTTTTACAGAAAGACCTGGCTCTGCATATGCCTTTACAGTGAAATGCAAGGTAAAAGTCCCTGTGAACATGTAACTCTCTTGAGCAGAACAGAGCTGTTGAAAATACATTCAGCTCAGGTCACGATCCTTGATGCGGGGATCGAGCCCCACGTCGGGCTCCCTGCTCTTTGGGGAGCTGCTTCTCCCTCTCCCTCTGCCGCTCCCCCTGCTTGTGTGCTCTCTCTCTCTCTCTCTCTCAAATAAATTAATAAAGTCTTTAATTAAAAAAAGAAAATACATGGAAGCAGTTACTTATGTTGTGAAACATAAATCATGAATGCCTTTATTTTCAAAAGTATAATTAGCTACATGTATTTCATCAGGATAGCAAACAACGTGAAGAACACCTAAGACCACTTCAGGGTAACTGGATGGACAGCGGCTCCGTTCAGGTGTATATGTGCATGGGCAGCTGCTCTGCCAGCAGTAACTGGTGTGCTCCTGTGGGCGAGGTCACCCGTATGCATAGCTTGAGATTCACATTTTTGCTCCCCTTTCTTTGGCCAGTATGTTAGGTGTTGTGACTTCATTTTCGTTCACTGCATTCCTTTTAAACTTATGTCAAAAACTCATCCTTTTTGATAACAATAACAACAACAACAACAACAAAACTCACCCTTTTTTCTCCTTGGTAGTGTTTTTCAAATAATACCTCCATCCTACTCCCAATTCCCTCATTCTGGCTGAGAATTTCTGGGACTAAATTAGACAGTATATATATATATATATCACCACTGTTCTAGTGGTAACTCAAGAGCCCACAGTAGATCAGCAAGGTGGGCAAAGACCTTCCTATTTGAAATATACCTTGTATATTTCAGAGGCCTGTAGCGCAGGCATGATGAATAAGGCTTCATGTGTTCAGGCTTATGGCTATAAAATGACAAATGGTAACAATCTTTGCACTGTTCCTTTTCCTTAAGGACATAATAGGGAAGCCAAGGTGGTGCAGTGATGTAACCTGAGTGTTGTTTTTCTTTATTTCCTTTCCTATAAGGAATGCTAACATTGCCTATTATATATGCTACGCTTTCTTTGATCTCCCCAACTTCCTTTCCCTGACTGACATAGAATCTTAATGATAGACCTGTAAGGAATGTGCAACACCCATTTCTCATGCCCACTATATTGTGGTTGATGGGGTGGGCTATATAATCTCTGGTAGAGAAATACACTAACTGGGGGTAGCATGATGTGAGAAACATGCACTTTAAGTATGTCACTGGCTTCTTTTTTCCAGGGCCCAAGATGAATGGAATCCTGTCTTGGGAAGGAGGGGGGATTTGCCCCTCTTAGAGTACTGCACATCACATCAGGCACACAATAATAGCAGCCAGGTGCTCTTGTGTTTACATTTCTGCTATTTCTGTGTCAGCTCATGTTATTGGCATAATACTGCTAAATCCTTTCCATGTGGATTCACTTCCGTTGGTCATGGATTGGAAGACCTAATATGTGAGAACTCACAGCAGTTTTTTTCTTGAATAAAGTCACCTGTTTAACCTGTGCCAAAGAGAGTACTGATGAGTAAAATGATCTCAAACTATTTCTGTTCCGTTTTAGTCTTGTGCTTTGTGAATGTTTTGTCTGATAGTAGGTGTCTAAGCTGAATATGCATCTTTCTAGAACTGCACTGCCCAATATGTTAGCCACTAGCCATGTGTAGCTCTTTAAATTTGAATTAAGTAGAAATAAATAAAATTTAAAAATTCAGTTCCTCGGGCACCTGGGTGGCTCAGTCAGTTAAGCATATGACTTCAGCTTAGGTCATGATCCCAGTGTCCTGGGATTAAGCCCTACATCGGACTTCCTGCTGAGCGGGGAGTCTTCTTTTCCCTCTCCTTGGCTTCCTCTGCCCCTCCCCCTGCTCATGCCCTCTCTGTCTCTCTCTCAAATAAATAAAATCTTTAAAAAAAAATAAAATAAAAATTCAGTTCCTCAGTCTTACTAGCTACATTCCAAATGCTTAATAGCTCTACCCACCACACACACACAGATTTCCATCATCACAGGAATGCTTGACAGCATTATAATATAACAACTTTCCTGAGTAAAATGAAAATTTTACGTTGTTGCATTTTTAATTATCCTGGATTGGAGCCTACATTTTATCTTAAATCATCATTATGTTGATCATATGTAGAAAGGAGATAAACCTATTTACCTCAGACCATGGCATGTCATGATCTGTACATCTTACCCTTTGACAGGATGTAAAGGGCCCCCTGTTGTGTGAGCCTGTGTGTGCCCATGTGCATGTTCTTGCAAACAAAGTCACATTTACTTATAGCAGCAGGGATTCGTTTCCTTAAATCTTACAAAGAACTTTTTCTAACCCTTTGAAGGAAAAAAAATGAATCTTAGAGTTTCCTGAGATGGGAAAAGTAGTATTAGAAACCATGTAACCAAGAAACTTGTCATATCTCTTCATTTCCAGCCTCTGTTGCTAAGAATTCAAGGTGTAAGTGATGCTTAGAATATTTAGAAAAAGCAACAACTTTAATAGTAAGAATTAAGAGAGACCAGAAAGTCTGTTCCAAAATATTATGAGCATCCTTTGGGTCACTGTCAGGGACTTAATTCATTCCACAAGGTTCTATTAAAATAAGAGAAATTGTCCTGTGAAACCAGGGTACACTTGGGTGGAGTTCCAGGGACATGAGTCTGCACAGGCAGGTCAGAGACCTAAAGCAGCCACAGGGACTGAGTGCGCACTGTGTCCATGAGATTAGAGCCAACTAGGCAGGGGAAAAGTCAAGGCTGTTAGAAGCAAGGGAGACATTAAAACTGATGTAAACGGGAAGTGCAAGGGTGTGTATAAAGCTGGATGATCCCCGGGAGTTGTTGCCAAGAAGCTCCAGACTCATGCTTGTTTTCTTTGGCTTCCATTGAGGGGATCTGTGTGGTTCCATATTGAAAAGCATGGGACAGGACAGTTAAGGGATATATCTTTTGGGTGTATGGTGGATTGTGGGCTGAGCAGATGGGTCCATTCAAGCATTACCTCTGTTAAATTGGAACTGTCATCTCTGGAAATATTTATCATCCTCTTTTTTTTTTTTTGAGATTTTATTTATTTATTTGAGAGAAAGAGAGAGCGCACGCATGAGCAGGAAGAGGGGCAGAGAGAGAGGGAGATGGACAAGCAGACTCCCCGCTGAGCAGGGAGCCCGACACAGGGCTCTATCCCAGGACCCTGAGATCATGACCTGAACCGAAGTTTTGATAACATTCATTTAGTCAAAATGAGAGTCCCTTGAAGCAAAAACAAAAAAACCTTTGAAAATGAGCTGTCTTGTTAGTAAGAGTTTCTGTCTTCTGTAAGAAAAATACTCAGAGAGAGTTCAGATTATAACAGACATGGAGAGAGAAAGGAGAAGTATTTACAGATACAGATTTTAAATGTTACCCACACTGACCCTTTGTCCTCTGTGTTCATTCACTTAGCAGCCTGACCTTGACTTCTGACTTCACGGACTTGGTTGGGTGCTGCTGGGGGATCTGGGCTGATAACTGATTTCTGTGGATTCTGTCACAGATTGTTATTTGCCTCAGCTCATGTCCCCTCCCTCCTTCTCCCTCTGTCTGAATTTTCTCCAGAACAGTGTTGGCCTTTGTCTCTGTCACATTCCTTTGCCAGAGGCTGCAGGCCTGTGTCCAGGCTGCTCAGGCCTTCTGATGGCCTGATTCCTGGCATGGCTTGCTGAGTCCTCACCACGGGAGATGGTTGTATTTTCCCAGGTAGCAGCTCAATTATATTCCAGTCTCCTTGGCCATAGGGGTTAGGGGACAGAATTGGCCAGAACCCAAGGGAAGAATGGCCCATCAGTTTTTTTGGCCGAATTGGAGAAGGAACTGCAAACATAGATATCAGCCTGGAGTAAAAACAAAAGCTTTTGAGGTTAATGAAAATAATGGGAAAACGTGTGTGACTCTCCCACATAATGCACAGGAACTGTTGGCATCAAACCTATTCCCATGAGAAACCTCTTCATTGCAGATTTTCTTCTGTTAAAACATTAAAAGTCACATGCTGCTCTTGCTGAAGAGAATTGCCACTTTGTTTGCTGTGAGAATGACTAGCGGATGCAAAAAATTCCGCCAATAAACTTTCAGCTCCTCATTTTATTATTTTGTTAGAAGCTTACTTTTTGTTCTGTTCATTGGTGTTTTGCACCAACAAAGTCCTCACTCCTCCCCATTTTGCCACCTTCTTTCCTCCATCCAGCTTCCCATTTACACCAGCCATTTTATTCTCTGATTTGTGCAAACTCAGGCTCTCAAAGTGACTTTGTTTTTGAATTTCATCTTCTCTTCCATGTGCAATTTGTCAAAAATCTGTTTTGAATATTTCTCTATCATGGAAGTCCAAACCCTGGTTATATCACTTACAGGTTACTGGGTCCTTTCCAGAACCTTCCCTCCAACCCCAGTCTTGCATCTATTCCTTGGAACTCAGCTCAATTACCACGTATGATACCAGAACATCTTTGAAGATACTTTTTATACATTTTCTCCTTTGATTTTCTCAGCTATGTGAGGTTGTGAGAAATTAAGTAATTCACCCAGAAAACATATGTCTGTTCCGTATTGGAGAGTGGACCATTACTTAAGCCTGCTAACAGTCTGCTTGCTTTCTTTTACACTGTGCTGCAACCTAATTCAGAGAGTTTACTCTTTAACTGTTTACACCCTTTCTTTATCTTCTGTTGTCTTTATTCTGTACCACTGAATGTTCCGGATCACCTACCCCTTCTTGCTTTGGGCGCTGAATGGTTTTTCTCTGTGTCCTTTGTGTGTCCTCTTCTTGGCTTTTAGAGAATCAATTCTGATTATCTTGGATGTGGATTTTCGTACCTGGTCATGAGACAAATTGACTCACATTTCCTTTTGTAGATTCTGTATTCTGATAGGAACCCCTGTCATCGAAGACCCTACATTTGCCTTATTTCCGCATAGAGTCAACACACCCTGGATCATTATGCCCCTGCCCTCTGGGAATGAACATTCAGGCCTTGGCTGTGCAATGCTGACTTGCTCGAAAGTTATAGTCTAGTGTCTGTTTTTTTTTCCTTCTGAACACATGTTCTAGACATTGTTTTTGCTTCATTTTCACCCAACATTCATGATAACAAAGCTCTGTTTTCATAGAGCACTTTTCTCCTTAAAAAATCCTAAGTGCTTTGAACATTATCCATCCTTGCAGTGTGCCTCTGAGGTAAGTGGGTGGTAGTATTTTTATCACTTTCTATTAAAGCAGAGGCAGAATTCACTGCACCAGGATCCCCTGGAAAGCAGAGCGATCTGGACTTAGTGAGTCTCTGCTCTGTTTCGTTTATTGGCCACCATAAACCTGCTCCTGATAGAACTGTTCGTAGAAGCATCTTTGCCGGCAGACTTCTATGCATGCATTTAAATGGCTTCCAAGAGACGTTGATTATGGAATTTGGAGTCTGAATGTAAGTGGAATTTGAAATGAGCCTGACTGGGAAATTGTTCTGAAAGAAAAACACATTCAGAACTATGAATTAGATTCTACCCACCCTTAAGTCCAATTCAAATGCCAATTTCTCTAAGAAAATAAACCCATCCTTCCCCTGGATTTCTCATAACCCTTTGCATGTTCTTCCTTTGTGGTCTGTAACTCACTGTACTTGATTTTGCTGTTCTTCGGGGCAGCGACCTTGCCTGATTCACCTCTGCAAATAGCCACTCAAAATGTTTCCTGGCATGGAACAAAAGGAATTAACCTCTATTGTTTACAGCTGTGGTGGAACCTAAAACTTCTTCCACTGGCAGCTCCGGAGTGCCCTAGATGGCATATAGAAGATGGCAGGCATTTGATTGTCCTCTCACTTTGCTTCACATTCACTGCTTGGCCACTGATGATGCTGGAGAACGGCTCTCTTCTTGGTCAAGGATTTGTATCATAACCAAGAGCAAATATCCAGCCAGCCATTTATCAACAGCAGCTCTGGGAGACCAGCTTTAGGAGCCAACCCCGCAGAAGGGTATGGTGCATGTCTTCACCTCTTTAGAGTGTTCCTGCTCCCCACTGGTGACAGGGCAGAGGGAGACTGACCAGCTACTCGCCTCCCGGGAGTGCTGTGAGCCTCGGATGTGTCGAGCCATCAAAGTATCTACTGCTCTGATGAAAGGCATTTTAAGCAGAGTTGCTTGTTAAAAATAAATAATGCCAATTCTTGAGCTGCCCCTGGCTCCCTTAGATGTTTCTAAGAGGTGCCAATGAAGCCCACAAAACATCAGTAATGAAAAGGAAGGGAGAGCAAGTTCTTTTTGTCATAACAGTGAACTGCGAGTCACGTCTCCTAACTCATCGCGAACATACAAAGGAAGCTAATCAGTGGGGGTGCACCCTAATAGGATGTTTCTCCAGTGACTCAGGCAGGCCTGGAATGAGGAGCAGCCTGAATCAAGCCCAACAAGGATATTTTTAAATATGGGAGGGCGCGCTTCCTGGTACAATATGATGATGAGTCCTGCACACTCACATGCTTATTTTAGCCCAGGCACTGAAATGTGTGGGCATGGTCTCTGCAGAACCTCCTCCTGTGGTCATGTTTTGTTTTGTCAGTGGGGAGGGATGTTTAGTGGTTAACAGGCACCGGCAAGAATATGTTCCAGTGCAAAACTTCAGTGTAAGGAGACCAAGTATTTTTGAGTGTTGTGGCTTCAGTCGCTTTGTGCCATCAGACGAGAACCACTTCACAATGAACCATGCATCCCACAAACATTTTTTGAAGACCTGAGTACTGAGGATACAAAGACGGGGAAGGCATGGTCCCGGGTCCCAGGATCTTGGAATTCCTATGGGGAGACACAAAAGCAGACAGAATTGGGAAATTGGCAGAGGGTGAGATGGAGAAGCTTGGAAGTGTCAGCCTCTAGATACTAGGAGTAAAAGCATTCCCTAGAGGTGTTGACAACTGCATCGGATCCTAAAGACCTGTAGGGATTATCACTGAGGAGGGGAATGGGATGAGGAAGGGTGTTGAAGTCATACGTTGGCATCTCGAAGTATTGCAAAGGGGTATTTGGTCTGTTTGGTCATTTTAGTTTGTTCTTAAAATTTTTAAGTTCTTTTTTCCCCTCTCCCCTGACAAATGCATTCTGGGAGTTTTATTTTTAAAAACTTGCCTGGAAATTGGCTTCTTCAGGGCGAGGCATGGTCCACATTTATTAAGGATTTTCGACTTTATCTGAGGGATTTTTAAGCAGAATGGCTTAATTATTGTCACTATGAAAAAGCATTAAAAAATTAAACTCTTGATATTGCTATATCTGTGTCTTGCTGTGGCTGTAGTTAGACTTTAACAAACTCTGTACGTGGGCCAGTGAGGAAAATGGATGTGTCTTGAGGGTGAGAGACCATTTTGTCATAATCTGGGAGATGAGCACTTGCGCCAAGACAGGAGGAAATATCTTTAGGATATGAGGGTGACTGGGAGAGAAGTCAAGGCTGACGTAGACAGCCAAGTAGATTAGTAGCTGAGGTGGAAAACCCAGTAAGTTTGAATAATGAGTTCAGTTTGGGTCACTTTGAGTTTGAGGTGACTAATGGACATCCAGGTGGACTTGTCCAGTAAGGAGCTGGTTGTCTGGAACTCAGGGGAAATACGTGGGCTTGAAGTGGAGATTTGGCCGCTGTGAGCATGGAATTTGCAGAACAAGGTGAGTTTTGCTAGGGCAAGAGTGAAGAGAGAGAAGAGAAAGGTGAGAACAGAACCTTGGGTAGAAAGGAAACCTGAAAACCAAGAACAAGTCTGTGAAGGAGACAAGCGAGAGCAGTGAAATTGGGAAGAAGCAGTTATCTAGTGTTGGTGGGCTGTTGTTGTTATGTTTTTCCCCTCTAAGATCCTAATGGCTGTTGGATAATTTTGAAGACATTCAGGAAAAATCCACCTGCATATATATGTGCCAGATAGAATGTCTTTCTTAGCAGGAAACATGGCGCCATATTGGGTATCTTGTGGTACATTCTAGTGACCATAGGAGATGTTCTGGTCTCTTGTATGTGTAAGAGAATAACACTTATAACAGAAATGGGCTCTGTTTTTAGACAGTTGGAAAATTTTTATAAAATGGAAGTTCCTGAATGCATTCGTCAGGGGAGAGGGAAAGAACTCTCTCAAAATATCAAGAACAAAATTGAATGACCAAAAAATAAAATAACTGCCTACAAAGAACGAGAATTAAAGTGTCTGAGAGCATTAACTTTCATTTCGTATAGAAGGAAGGTCTGAGAATTTCTATCAGAATCTTCCTACTGAGACTAAAAGCACCTTATTTTTAGTCTTATCCTTATTTAGGTTTTCATTAAGATGCATCCTTATCTAAAATGACCTCTTTTTGGTGAGGGTTTAAAAAGAAAGAAAGAAGAAAAAGATGATGGCCAAGAACCTGGAGGCCAAAATAACTCTCGCTGAATTTGGTTTAAGGCTAATTCAACTGGAGACAAAGTCTGCAATTGGAAAACAATCACCCCAAAATACAGGGATATTCTAGAAGCTGCAGGGGTTAATTATCATTATGTTAGCAAGACTGGATGGGGGAGGGGGCGTAGTGGATATTCAGTATAAGAAGAATTTAGATAACTAATGAAGGGTTAGAGTATATCTTCATCCATCAATTTAAGACTGAATTCTTCAGAAACACACATTTCTAAGACAGAATCTTTGCATATGTTCATTCCAATGGCCCAGGGACAAGAAACCAATGTTCAATTCACTGGAATACTAATTAGTCCACAATGCTATGTAGGATGAAAAAAAAAATAGTCTCATTAAAACAGTAACAAGAGCTTAAACCTAATTTTACTAGTGCCTTTTAATAGTGAAAATAATTTTTATCAACTACAAAACCAGATTCACTTCCAGGATGTGTTGTGTGCTCAAGACAAGGGGATATGTTCTGTGGGTCTGTGAGCACACCCTAGGGAATAGATATGCCATGTTCCACTCAAATTCATGTTGCAAGATATCAACCAGAACACTGACAGCTGGTTGTTTGTTGGTTTGTTTGTTTTTGAGTCTGTTTCTGTGAAATAAAGAGATTCGGTCCTAACATAATCTTTTTTGAAAAAGAAATCAGAGTGCACAGAACTTTTTTTAATGAGTGGAAGTGACATAATTTGGCTCTTCATTGATGAGAGAGATTCTGAAATCTGAGACACTGGGGGTGATCATGGATATGTGTGTGATCAGTCAGGGTCAGAGGGGCCTCGTGGTCTGATGTGAACTCTAGGCAAACTCTTATCTAACCGTGTAATAGTTAGCATAGCAGTAGCACAAGTATGTAGTTAAAAAGCTACTGGGGCAAGGAGAGCTCCGAGTGAGTGCACTGGTTATACACATATTGATCCAGGGCACAGCCTCTGCCCGCGATTGCCTCCTGCAAGCACATCTGGCTGTGTGACCTCGGACAAGTCTCTTAGCCTCTCTGTGCCTTGGTTTCCTCACCTGTGACATAGAGATGAAAATGAAACGTGGCTTATGTTTACTTCTCATGTGATTAAATCATTTAATCATTTTAAAGCACTGAGAACAGTGGCTCGTATATATTAAGCACTATATAATTGTTCGATGAAGAAAAAGATTGGTCTCACTAGCTTGATTTCTTAATCTTTCAGGATATTAGCCTGCATTAAAAGAGATAAATTTTATATCTTCTTTATTAGGATAAGTATCTATTAAGCCAATGAGCAAATAAATATCCCTGAAATTAAGAGTCTACAAATTGTTGATTCCCCCCCCCCCAGCATGAAAACAGAAGCGTTTCAATGGGCATACATGTCTGCCATAGATAAATTGGCAAAAGCAGTTCCATCTTACCCACTGTAAGAATTGCATATCCAAAAATTATCCTAGTTAGCAAGATGAGGTCCTTGTTAAAATGGTGGGTCTGAGGAGGAAGAAATGGAATTACATTATTTTAAAAGCACAATAAATAGGCATTCTAGAAAGTATTCACCTTCTGATGTAAAGATCATGGGTGGAGGGAAATCGCTGCCCGGTGAGCAGCAGGACAGCAAGGACTCTGGACCCAAACCATTGTGAAACCCTGGCTCTGCCTCCTGTTAGCTCTGTGAGCCAAGCCACATCGTTCCTCCGCGCCTCAGTTTCTTCATCTGCACAATGGGATGATAAGAGCTGCATCTACCTCATGGAATTGTTTTGATGATTAACTGAGAAAATACTTCCAAGGAGCTTAGAACAGTTCTTGGTACATGCTCATTGCGATATTCTGAAGTAAGTAACACCCTTTTCTAGGCTGCTCACCTTCTAATTTGCTGAAGCCGTTTCCCCCAAGTGTCTAGTTATTCAGATTATGTCCTTTTCAAGTTTTCCAGCCAGCTGTTTCTGGTTTGATATTTAATGCCTTATCCCTTAGTTTCCTTGTTTTTGGTAAATCTCAGTCAGGTGCCTGTGTAAAGCTTGACCTTTTCCTAAATCATTATGGTGATGCTTGAGGATATGCGTGGGGCCTGGCGTTATGTTCATACACTGATGCCTCTCCATCCCTCCACACCGACCTGCCCACGTAATCCTGGGCAAGAGAGAGACGTGCTTCTTATCATGCTGTCTTGTTTAAGAGGACTGAATGGAACTATATATAGGCAGAAATATTAGGGACTTAACTCCGTTGCGGTTCACTGATATAAATCTCCATCCTCTCAAATCCCACATTGGCAAAAGCATGACTGTCAGTGGATTATTCCCTAAATATCCCTCCATATCTCCCTTAATTCCACCACCCAGGGTGAATGCATTGTTCACACTGTCGTGCAATCCTTAAGGCTGTATGTTCCTTGCGACAGAGTCCAAGAAGGGACCAAGATGAGCACTGGACCCAGTGTTCCCGCTCTGAGTTGGGTGCACAGCGAACGAGGCGGGGTGAGAGACGGTGAAGCGAAGCCCCTGCCAGGGCCTGGGTGTTGGCAGTTGATCTACAGAGGAGGGTTACGCCTCTGTATTTTAGGAACATCATCAGATTTGTTTTTCTTTTCTGTTGAATTGGCATGATTAATTTGCTTCCTTTATAACATCCCTCATTGTTCTCCTAGGAGAACAACTATGAGGGTTCAGAAAATTGGGGGAGAGGAGGAGGAGGACTGGATCATTTTGCAGGTTGGACTGTTTTAAAGCAGGGGGTGAAGCATGTGTGGAGCCTTTCGAGTGCCCTCATCGCAGCAGAAGTGCAGAGGTGTGTGTTGTACAAAAGTGGGGGGCATCCCTCCTCCTTTTCTTTAAGCAGTGCCTGAAGCGGGGCATGATGGGAGCCATGGGGAAGAAAAGCATGTCACTGGAAGCACAAGGAGGGTCAGCAAGGAAGGACGTGCGGACGTGTGTTAGTGGGAGTCTGGCCATGTGAGAACCATAAAGAATGCAGAAGTTACTAAAGCCTTCTAGTTTTGCAGGCTCATAAGCAGGAGGGGGAATCCAAACAGGTAGAGGAGAAAAATTAAAGGTCTGCAGAAACACAAGGGGAGAGGCAGGTGGTCAAGGCAGAGTGAAGTGCCTTTAGCAAAGGAATGGGCTTTGGAAGACAACTCGGTGGGCTCCGTGAAGAGGGAAACCCAAGAGCTTAACATGTAGAAATACAAGTAGGGGTGGTTTATTTGATAAAGAGATAGAAACTGTGATTGATTTTAGGGTTCCACGAGAGGTCAGAGAGAAGTTAGAAGGAGTGGAGTAGGGCCAGACTGGGAAGTGCTAAATGACTTGCTAACACAATTGCATTTTATCCTAATAGCTATAGGTAATCACTGAGATTTTACGGGGAGTCATTTACTGAGCAGCAGAGGCAAGAAAGAATGATGTGATGAGCAAGCCTTGGCATGTTCTCTTCATTTTGTATCTATTGGATTCAGGATTACTTATTTTTAGCCCCTTTTGCCAGCTCCCTGGCTCTGGCTAAGACTCTGAGCCTCGGGTCAGGTGTAATCAATCCATGGTCACGGGATGGTGTACAGAGTTCTTGCTGGGTTTTCAGTGAGGCACGTCCCAGCTGCTCCTGAATCTGCCTCTATCCCAGCATAACCTTTGAGTGCCCATCTCACATGGTTGGACAGGCAATTATTTATATCCATGCTAAATTTGCTGTGTGACAGGCTCTTAATGTGCCACTTCTCAGAATAATTTTCCTTATAAAGGAAGTTTTAACAAAGGCATGCAGAAATTTGCTTCTTGACTATGCTCTTCTTTGCCCTGCCTTGGATTATTTACCACCCCGCTAGAATTGTTTTCTTTCCTGATCTTCCACTGTATCTCCCAATGCTCCAGCCACACCACCCCCAGAAGGTAGGTAAAATATAGTTAGCAAGGTAAATGTGCTTCACCCTTGGTTTTTGCATCCCTAACTCACACTGCAAACTTGATACTCCTTTGCAAAGAATTCCTTTTTTTTTCTGCTCTTTTTTTCTTTTTGGGCCAAGAAAGAGCCCTTTCATAGACCTGTAAGTAGATCCAGAAACCATTATTTGCCAACAGATCAGGTGATAAGGTGTCAAGGATCCAGGTTCCGTTTTCCTGCATGTCTTAGTTGTTTCAGGCAGAGAACAAAGGAAAAGCACAAATGCAGAGTATATCAGCAAGACCATTTTTAAATTATAAGCAAACTTCCAGGGGTCACTTAGCTGGCTCTTATCGGAAATCGTAATGTAATGGAATTTCTGCACATTGTGTCTTTTTGTTAATGTCTCACAAGATGTCAATGATATTGTTGCTCTATAAGTTTCCAGAGAGTCTGAGTACCTTCACAAAGGGAGGTTCAAGTATATAAATTTCACCACAAGCTAAACCTTGTGTTCAATTCAACATTTGGAGGGGAAAATCACAAACCATATTTGTATTCTGCACAAGGTTTTATGGTTAATATTTATTGAGTGCTTATTATATGCCAGGCACTGTGCTAAGTGTTTTATGGGAATCCTCAGACTCTGTCTTCCCTCGGTTGTACAAGCTGTGAGTTACTGTTATTGTCATCATAATAAGGGACTTTGAGACATTACTGAGCTTGGTTGCGATACAAAGTTAAGGTGCAGAGGGAGGATTCTAGCCCCGGTCCTAACTCCAGAACTGACACTCCTAGCCACTTAGCTCTGACATTTTTATCTGGTTTACCACTCGTCTTTAATATACTAAAATACCAAGTAAGTGGATTCCAGAATAAGAGGAGTCTTCAAACTACCTGAATGTTAATGCCATTAAAAAGAGAAAAAGTAGAGTAAGAAAGGAGAAGGGAAGGTGTTACTTTATCATGCTCCTATTTAAACCCCTGTAATGGCTTCCCATTGCAGGAGGAATAAAGCCTGAACTTTCAAAGTAGTCTTGTCTCCAAAGAGTTAGATGATCTGATTCCTGCCTGCACCGTCAGCCGCATCTTTTACTGATCTGTCTTTGTTCATGAGCTCAAGGTCATTGGGATAATGAATGGCAGAGCCAGGATCCAAGCTCAGACTGATTGGCCCCAGGGCTATGCTATCTTAACCACCTTGTTAGTTGGATGGATGGACAGGTGGACATGCACATGGACACATGGGTGGATGGGTGGATGGAAAGGAGGGAGGAAGAAAGGAAACTCGTTTAAAAGAAACTTGTGACTCTTCTTAGAGTTCATACACAACCAGCCAAATCTATTATAGCTTTTCCATCAGCATCTGCAAACTCTTCAGAGAGGTCAGGATCTTCATTTGCAGAAGAAAATGCAGACATATAGTTTTCCATCCAACAGATGAAATTATACTAGAGTCCAGGTGTGGAGTGGTGCACCTGACCAACTTTAGAAGCTGATACCACTTAGGTAATTGGACTAGGATGCCTAAACAGACAGGTTATATGCTTTTATCCAGTTAGTCAATCTGATGAGATGGGAGGCATTGTCTTTTTTTTTTTTTTTATCGAGGAAATTGGGGCCCAGGAGAGGTATAAGTTGATCAAGGCCACATTACTATTAAGTGGTGAGACCAAGTTTTGCGCCAGGGCCAACCTTGCTCCTGAACTTCTGCTCTTTTATTAACACACACTGCGTTGCCTGGAATGGGCCTCGGCTCCTTCTTGCTGAATTGGCTGTCCTTTGGTGCTAGAGTCTGATTTTCAGTTCTAACACTATAGTCAGTATTTTTTTTTTTCTCTCTCCATGTCCTTAAAAAAGGCCCATAGGGAAGGTGAACAATGAAGCATTGGATTAGCTACACTGTGTCTTTTTCAGTGTGGGTTTCATACTATTTTTAGGCATGATAGAGGATAGAAAAGAATATCTAGAGTTCTGTTAAACCAGGCTTCAGGAGCTGGAAAGAACTGAGCAGGTTTCAGACCTCTGATCCCCTGTCCTGAAATGGTGGGGGTGGTAGCCTCTCTATTGGAGAAACTCAGCCGCGGTTGGGGAACTTCAAATTCTTTGCCCTCACTCTCCTCTTTTCACCTCTCCCACCTACAAAAGGTTCTGAACTTTCGGCATCTTCCCACACAGTACCAAACCCCCAAAACCAAGCCATGAAAGAATATCAGGTCTAAAAATAGAAAACTCAGAGTCTACAGGGGTACGATTTTCTGCAAAGGTATGAAGGTATAAGTATACATTTGCATCTGAGAATTCAGAAATATATTATCCAGACTGACCCACAAATAATTCCGATTTGAATTTCCATGCTGGGGATAATTAGTAAGATTTTATAACCACTCTGGCAGTTTTCATGTATTAAACACTTTTGTGTGTATATGATTTATCCCCTTCTTCCTGCAGCTCATAATTTTAGAAGAAAATGCCCTTTATGTTAAGCCAGTGCTTATTTCTTTTTTGGTAAAAATAATCAGAATTTGCCTAGTGCTTCCCAAATCTGTGTCCCTCCGGTCACCTGCAAATGGGTTCACGGTCTCCCTTAACATGACAAGGGTCATAGAAAGCATGGAACAGAGCTTTTCAGCATCTCGAAAATTCTATTTAGCTTACAAAATTCCTATGAAATAGCAGAAATTTTGTGCATTTGCCTATGTCATCTTGTCATTCTATCTGTAGTCAGGTAATTTTCTTATGTAATGGTCTGCATTAGGTGATATTAATAGGTTGAAAGGGTATAAAAACATCTAACAATTTTCTTATGAAAGACAGCATAAGTACTAGCTCATCAAATATTTTCCAAGCCTAGCAAATGCCATTTCGATGCCTTAACACCCTAAATGAAATGTGTAGCCATCCTGTCATTCAAAGAAATAATAATTTAGGAAATAATTCTAAGTTCAGCGCCGGTACAGCCTCCAGGTTGTATAATTGTTGTTGGGCATTAGGGAGTTGGAAATACATCATCTGGTGTGTGCACGTATGTGTGTGTGCGTAGTTGTAGAATTTTTTACTTGGCGGAAACTTTACCAGCCCGTCTCATTTACAGGTAAGAAATCTGGATCCCAGGGATCAAAGGTGACCCTGTGAAGGTTACGAGCAGCACTAAAACCCATTCTGTGTACACCTTTCTCATTGTTTCCGGGCTGTACCACAGTAGCCCTTGTTCTCTGAGACGCCAGTGACGATCCCCGCCTCATCTCGCATTATCCGATGGAAAATAGGAACAAATCTACTTTGAAAGGCAAAGTGTGACAAAAGTGTACAGCATTCTTATTTTTATTTTTAAAACATATGTGCATGGATTATAGCTGCTTTCAAAGCTGGCCTATTTATAAATGAATTCGATGTCAGCAAATTAATAAGAACCCATTTTACCCTCAGCCCTGAAAATACCTTCATATTCCAGACTTGAAATACCATTAAGTTCTTTTTTACAAAGTAGAATCTCATTGTGTTAAAAATAGTGTGCTTAAAAACAATTTGGTTTTTGAAAAGTCTTACTATTTTTGTCCCATTGAAAGTTTCTCTGTAAATTTCATTTATAAAATCATTGCCTAGTAATTTCAACACTCTTTCCTTTGTGTTGTTATTTTTAAAAACCAATAATAGGTCTCACCCTCTGTGTTTTTGTTTGTTTAAACCTCTGAATTAAGGAACCCATTCTCGAGAGTTAGGCCATCCCTCTGCTGAAGCAAGCTCACACTTCTCAGTGGGATGGCCTGGCCCCGGGGTCCACTTGACACCCGGGCAGCATCATCATTCTTGCCTTGCACCTGCACTGGGCTTGCTTCTTATAGTCACTCTTTCCACTGAATCCTCACAGCAACCTGATGAAGTTTATACTGTTGTTGCCCCCAGTTAACAGATGAAAAGAGTGAGGTACTGATAGATGAAGTGACTTGCCCAGGTGACTCAGCAGTAGTGAAAGGACCAGGATTTGAACCTGACAGTCTGGCTCCCTGTGTCTTCGCCCCCTTTCTGGCATCATGAACTCTTGGGCAACCCATTTTGCCTTTCTCACAGCTCTTAACTACAAAGACAGGAAAGCAGATCAGACAGTCTGGATGGATTCTTCCTGCTCGATAAATTTCAGTCTCGAATATCTGTAATCCAAACATTTTAGAGAAAAAATATATTAATATTTAATGCTGTATCCTTGCCTCTAATACTGGAACATCCTTAAAACAAGGCATGAATCCCAAAATACATCAGAATCTTTTCATTGTTTCCCTCGTAACATGTCAAGGAACAAATTGTTTTTGATTTATTTTTATTGAAGTGCAGTTGACATACAATATTGTATTAATTTCAGATATACAACATAGTGATTCAACATTTATATACATTACACAGTGATCACCATGATAAATCTAGCTACCATCTGTCACCATACAAAGTTGTGACATATTATCAACTCTATTCCCTGTGCTGTACATTGCATCCCCGAGTCTTATTTATTTTATAACTGGGAGTTGTTTGCCCATTCCTCACTGCCAGGGATGAATTTTGAAGAAGTTTAGGATAGAGGTGCCTGGGTGGCTCAGTCTTTGACGCGTCTGCCTTTGGCTTACGTCACGATCCCAGGGCCCTGGGATTGAGCCCACATTGGGCTCCCTGCTCAGTGGGGAGCCTGCTTATCCCTCTCCCTCTGCCTGCTGCTCCCCCCGTGTATGCTTTCTCTCTCACTCTCTCAAATAAAACAATAAATCTTATTTAAAAAAATAAAGAAGTTGAGGATACTGTCATGCCAGTCCCTTCATGTGGAGGATGCAGGCACATCTCTGGTGAGAGAATGCTGGGTTTGATTCCAGGCCCTGTCACTGTAAGTGACTTAATTGCACTATTCTCACTGTCCTCCCCTGTGAAATACGGATGATAACAGTAACTTTGCTGTTACTGAGGATTCAGAGTTGGGTCAGTCCGAGCTCTTACAGCAGCGGCCAGCATATAGCTTCCGGTAATTGCTGGCCAGTACCATTCTTATAGTTCAGCTGGTCACCTTTATTCCTCAGGAAACCTCCATTTAAGTTGTGTTCTGCAGCGCTGCCATTCCTCACTAGGAACGCAGACAGGACTGCTCATCAGTCTCGAGAATCACTCCTGCAGGGAACATAATATGTCCTGAGGCTGACTCAGTCCTGCTGTTAGCTGTGACTGTCCTGTTCCAGTGTTCTTCAGTGAGGCCTGTGGTTTCAAAACACAAAAAACAAAGGGAAAGAGGGTACTCACTCTAGTGTCCATCCTGTGTGACTCCCGGTCTCCCAGCCTCTTCCACTTGCCCCTTCCTCCCTCGCTGGAAGGGGCAAGGAATTGTGCCCTCATACATCGACTTCTGGGGTCTGGCCCTCTGTCTGGGGACTATCCCACTGTTAACTTTTTAATGAACCATTATCAGTATTTCTCTCATTAGCAGCTTAGAAGAATTTATGAAACTTAGATATTATTTGAAGGTTTGAAGGAGAGGATGGGAATGTAGATTTCACTGTGTGTCAAGGCCCAACCTCTGCCAGACATTTCACTCCCTACGGCCCCAGGAGGTTACTAGCAGCATGTCCATCTAACTGATGAGAAAGCTGGAGAGAGAGATGCTTGCATCACCGACCTGGTGAGAACTTGAATCGAAACTCACCTGATTCTGAAATGTATGTTCTTTTCATTATGTAACACAGTGGGAAGGAGCCAGGTGCTATTTTTCTCTGGAGACAGTGTTGATCTGCCAGTGTTGATGGGTACATCTACACTCAGCATGTGAAAGTTCAGCTTTAGGATCTGAATATCCCATAGGATTTTGACATAATCTGTAAGAATGATTGGTTGACCCTATCCCTCCCTATCGATAGGACCACAAAGATCATTCACTAGATTTTTCTTCTTCCCTTCCTTATCTCCTAGAAATGTTCAAATCTTTAAGAAGCCATGTAGTATACTTATACTGAAGATAAAAATAATACTTAATAGACACTGTTTACTAAACCTATCTATGTGCTAGGTATCTTATCACGTACTTTACATAGACTAATTTGCTGCTTATAAATTTTATAGGGTCATATATTTTACAGATTTGGGGAGTTTCATGGTCTAAGGTTATATAGTATGCTAGGGAGCCTCAAGTTTGATCTTTGAATGTGGTAGTTCTGTTTGACTGTAACCATTACACAGTCCTTCCTCCTCATTCCTGCTTACTCCGTGGCCTCCCATAATCCTGAGCGTGTGTTCTCTTATGCTAATATCTTTGTGCTTGCATGAGTTTAAGTTTCCATATTGGTGATTTCATATGTCTAAGCGTAATGGAAAACCCGAGAACAGTGACTTAAATCATATACATGGAATTCCTTAGAAGGTCAGTTTGGGGTTGGTCTGATGATTCCACAGTGTCCTCAGGCCTTATAAGTCTCCACTTGAGAGGATAGCCCTCACTTTTATGCTGACAGAATGGCTGAAGGAACTCCAGTCATTACTGGACATGAAGTTGTGTTCTGAACTTGAAGAGTTGAGGTGTGAACGCAGAAGCAAAAGGAACAAGACAGTCTAGTGTCTTTCCTCTTTTAAAGGTCTTTCCTGGAAACTCTACCCAGCACTGTCCATGTATCTATCACTGAATTGGATTGGCTCATAATGATCACTCTTAGTTATAAGAGAGACTGGGAAATGTACTTTCTTTAGGTGGGTGCATTGTCGCAGTGAACAAAATTGGGGCTTATTAACATGGAACCCAACCTGCTGATTTCTCGAAATAAGTTAAATAAATTCATCTAGTGTCACTCTTCCCCAGGGACTGACTATCTAGGGGAAACTTGGTGTGTTCCAGAGGCTGAGACTATCTTGAGAAGATGAAAAAGTTGGTTCAATAGAAGCTTTAACCAAGTAGACTATGTCTTAGGTATTCAAGAGAGTTGTCAGGAGTCAGCATGACCCAACCCAAGGAAAGGGGAGGTAAGATCCAGAAGAGGAGTATAACCCAGTGATTTGAATCTAACTCCACTTAGACCAGGACTAATGGGGGAAAGGAGAGGAATCCTAGGTTCTAAATATACCCTAAGCATTAATAGTTAAGGTCATGCCACTTATAAGATTTTACTTCATAAATATCTTCTATGGATATAAAAGCAATTCTTTCGTATTTGTGTTGGCTGGGGGAGGTGCAGTAGAGGCAGAGTTAATTGGGAAACAGAATCAGGAAAAAAGTATAACCAGACAGTGATGGGCTTTGATGATGGGAGTTGGGGTCCCAGCTGTACCACTTGCAAGTCTTGCGACCTGGGGCCTTGGAGAAGACACCTAACCTTTCTAATCCTCCTATTTCTAGTTAAAAAAAAAAAAAAACACAGAGAGAAGAGAAATTGATGAACTCTTCCTCACATGCTTCTTGTAACATCTAACAACAGTGTAGAGCCCAGTGCCTGACATAAGGTGATGGTGGTGGTATGGCTGCTGTTGGTACTATCACGTTGCAGGTGTTGTCCATCAGCAGGGGCTGGCTGTATACTTGCTGTGAGTCCCTCTGGACTGGGAGGTCAAGATCCTGGTTTCTCTGGAAGAAGCCGTGCAAGAGAATCTGGGAGAGTGGGTGGAGAAGTTAATTTCCAAAGCAGCAGTCACAAGGAAATGTCCTGAGCTCTTGTCAACTAAGGCAGGAAGCCTGCTGGGTCAACTAAACGGCAGGTTTCAAATGCTCATTTGGGACCTCCTAAAGAAAGCTCATGATGGAAGGTTTAATTTCTCCAAGTTTTACCTTCCTTATATAGAAAATGAAGGTAAGCATAACGCCTACCCTCCAGGTTGTGAGGATAGTACCAGTAGAGTCCCTAGGTGCTTGATATGTACCCAATAATATGCTCTATTATTAATGATGTTTCTTCCCTCCCTCTTCACCCAGGCAAGAGCAGGGCTGGTTGGTCTCAGTTTTGTCTGGTTATCGCAGCTTCAGTAATCCCATAAAAACTTTAACTGGGGCATAAAGCACACATATAATCACACTGGGCCCCAAAAGATACTGTGATAATGTGATTAATAAGGAGTTCTTGGATGGCAGTCGTGTTTTAGAGCGCTGCTGTAGCCTTGTAAATTCCATTGGCTTCAGTGCTTATGAAAGTGAGACTGACAGCTCATTGCCCGGGGCAGCAAACACATAGTCCGCCTGTATTTACATTCCAAGTTCTTTAAATAGCTTTGTGTCCCAGGTCAGAACTTCACTCTCACCATTTTTCTGCCAGTGACACAGGCTGGGGGTTGGGGTGACATACGTTTTTGCTTCTCGTTTCTGAGATGGGAACAGGCTTGACTAGGAACTGGGGGAAATCAAAGAACAACCCATGTTCTTGGAAACCATGCACTGGCACAACATTCATTATCATCGCCACCACCTTGCTCCACGTTCGCAGCAACTTCTGTCCTTTCAAAGCACTTTCCCATGAGTCATGTCATTTGATCCTCTCTAAAACCTATGGAGATGGACAAGGAGATGTCATTAATATTTTTTTTTGGTTAAGAAAATCGAGGTTCAGAAAGGTAAAGTGACTTGCTCCTGATTGGCACAGGCTGGACTTGCACCCAAATCCTCTGTCCTCAGACCCAAACCTTTCCTATGTGACTGCACATTGCTGCTAGCCTGTGTCCTTACTTCATCTGGAGGAAAACAGCATTAATGTGTCTTCATATCTACCCTTCTCAAAGTCTGGAATCCACTAAGATAGAAGAGGTTGGTGCATCATAGCTTGTGGCCCAGCCAGAGCAGAGTGTGTCCCCTTAGGTTTGGTTAGGGTTCTCTTGCTGGGGCCAGCGCCAGAAGATTCTCTCCTTGTGGAATCAGCCACGTGGCAGGCACAGGGCTTTCCCCACCTGCAGAAGGTCTTTGCTATAAACCCCTCTCCGGCCCTGTCCCATCCTCTCCTGGGCTTGAAATTCCACCATTTCGAACCTTGAAGACTAATTGGCCTTTAAAGAGATTCCAGTTAAAACCAGAATTCTTTCACTATACATAACAGCTTATATTAAAAAAACAAACAAACAAACAAAAAAAAACAAAACTACTTAGGGTACTGTTTTCGGTGGGAGGTGGTCACAAAACCTGGCTCCTTCCAGTGTCCTCATTCATGAGGCATTAACCAGAAGAAACATTGTAAAGATCCCATGAAATATAGGTACAAGGGCTATAAAAGTGTAAGCGGCCCAGGTAGCAGGGAAGAAGAGGGTGGCTGGGGTGCTGGTCTGGGAAGGAGGAGAGAAGTAGGCACAGCTAGAGTTTGGAGTGGTGGCTCTGACCCCCAGAAGCTCTGCAATGGGGAGGCACAAAGGTAGTCTGGCTGATGTCACAATTTGTTCCAGGACTGGACCATTTGTGGCCTCCAGAGCCATTTGGGTTGCTTTGACCTCCAGCCATCTGTGTCTAGGAATGTAAAACAAATGGTTAATGACATCAGCTGGTATATGATCTCAAATGTCCGTGTCGTTCCCCTCCCTGCCCTTACTGCCATAAGAGGGAAAAGAGCCCCCTGGAGAAATCATCAAGGATGCTATTTTCAAAGTTGCAATTAATTGTATGCTGAGGAAAGCTCATTCTCTACCACTTATTCTGTCAAGAAAGGGGAAATTAAGGGTGTTGGAGCTGTGACTGAGAGACTAGTTTGAATCGTCCTCATAACGTCAAAGAAGAAGACACAGAGCCCATATTCAACACCAAACTTCCTTCAGGTGAAATATGTGCCTAGGGATAGGTCTGACTGTCTGACCTTAGACTTCACAGTTGCACGGGGACTGTCATCAGGTTGCTTTTTCAAAACGCCTCACGTCCACTGTGGCTTGAGCCACACATGCCTTCTGTCCTCTCTTTGGGACCCCTCCATGTGGCCGTGTTCTCTCATTTCATTCTGCAAACTCTCTCTTCCAGCCAGTGAGACCTGCAACGACTTCCACCCAATGTTCTTCACCCACGACAGATCCTTCGAGGAGTTTTTCTGCATCTGTATCCAGCTCTTGAACAAGACATGGAAGGAAATGAGGGCAACTTCTGAAGACTTCAACAAGGTAAGGTTGAATCTGAGGCAGAGGCAGCAGCTTCCTGTGTCCCCAAAGGAGCCCTGACTCTGCGTGGTCCCTTAGCTGTCATACCTGTATGGACATGAGCTGTGTGTTGGTGATGCTCTCATCTCTGTGGGGGTAAGCGTGGTGCAGCTTTGTTCCTTTTGGCTAACTAAACTGGAGCTACCCGCAGAGACCCTTTCTTGGAAAAATATTGTCTAGGCTAACTTTTTCCTCTGAGGGCATTGGTCCTGGATGCCTTGTTATGGCAACATCCACTGAGGGAAAGACCTCCCCCTCCACCTGTGTGGGCGGCTGTTCGAGAAGGAATGACATCGGAAAGGCTGCTCTGTCTAGGTGACTTGGTTTCTTTGTGGATTATGGACGTGTTGAGGTTATCTGCCCTTTCCTGTGTCAAAAAGAGTTTTTATTCAAATGCAAAATCTCTTTCAGAAAGTTGAGTAAGTTTATATGGAACATTTTTTTTTTTTTTTTAGTTTACAGAAAGCGTTTGATTCTTAGAACAGACGTCTTCTTTGGTTTTCTGTAAAAGTGTGAATTTTGTGTTTCTCTTTGTGAGTGAATGTTGGGTGCCGAGAAGAGTGTTGACCGATTTAGCAGAAGCAGAAGTATCATGTGAACTTTTCAAGAGAAACAAAATCTTTATCCTTAGAGGCCTTGTTAATGACAGTCACATGACTGGTAATAACTGATGGTTGGCACAAGTATATTTAGGAGAGAATATTAGGAGAGGTCTTCAGTACCTTTCATTTGCTACTATTTCTGGATCTGGGTTTGATTGGTTCCATCACCCATGCCTGCTGACCCGGGTCTCGGGACATAACTGTCGCTAAGAGTCTAAGGGTCTGATCCCACAGTCGTCCTGTGGGGCCTTCACTGCTGGTGAACAGAATGTCAGAATTCCAACTGCACTTGATGTTATTGTTGGTCTTTGCCTCCCTGTCACCTTTCCTCTGAACTTACATTCCATCCTTCTTTTCCGCTATATTTCTGGTTCGTGGTATCTTGAACTGATACTAGTTGAAAGGAAAGAAAACCAGGAAAAGGAAATAATACTCTTTGCAAGCCTCAGTTAGGTTCTGACCTGTCTCCATCGGCACGATGATCTTCCCTGCCGTTGAAGCAGACAAACGCAAGGTGTCTTAGACACCTTAGGCCATCTATTTAATTCATTGAAATAGGCCCTAGTGATGCCCCTCTGTGGAGAGCACTGATCTGCCAGCTATAATCCAGAGCTGCCAAGGGTCTAAGCAGTTATGCCCAGGGACAGGCATGACTGAAGAAGGGAAGCGAAGGAAAGAAATCCAGTAATTCTGCAATCTCCTAAGTGTACTTCACTTGATTATGAGGGTCTTTGCAATTCAGGTGCAAATCATCCCTGGGAAAGAAGAATAAAGGCACAGGGAGACCTTTGTACAATCAAGCCAAAACAAGTGGAGAGTTAAGTAGTCTCTGAAATGGCCAAGGCCCCTTTGCCCTGAATCAGATCAGTTTTTCACGTACTACGGTGTTTCTGAAAGCCGTGCAGTCCTCAGCTCCTATGTGTATGGGACACCTGTTCTTTTAGGAGAATGGGACTCACTGGCTGTCATGTGCTCTGCTATCAGGTATCTGTCTGCTTTCCGAGAGGATTTCATTCACCCTGCTTCTTCTGAATTACAGAAACCAGCATTTTTGTAAATGATAATAATGCAAACATTATTGTTGTTGACCTATGCACAGATAAGGTATATGGGCAATATTCCCAAATTCCTATGGAGGAATGGCTCAAGAGGGTTAGCACTTAGATGCTTAAATCCAGCAGAACGTACAGTTTACAAAACGAAGCCCCGAGAATACATCATTAGCAAAGGGAACCAGAGGCCTCCGTCCGGAGGAAGTGAGCGTGGCTGTTGGGTCCGTGTTCATCACGGCCAGGTACTTGGGTCAGTGGTAATGATATCCTGCTTGTGCAGGGTGAGGTCCTCAAAGTGTCACTCTGAAACTTTTTTCATAATTAAATTATGTGGCTGTAAAAACTGCCTTTGGCAAGATCTAAGGGCCAGGATTGGGGCATAGTTTCTTATCATGGCCCTAGTACCGTCTTTTTGCGTCGTTTGCCGATCATAGACATCAGTCTAGTGTCACATACGTGAAGACAGTTTACGGCTGTGAAGAGACAGTCGGAAGCCTGAGAGGCAGAGGGTCCTGTCCTATGTACACATATCCCTTGGTCAAGAGTGGATACCAGAGGAGGGTCAGGAATGGGAATGCCAAGGGATTTAAATTTTGTACATGAAATATTTTTGCTTTGTTTGCTTTTTTTTTTTTTTTTTACTATTACGCACACCTTACTTCTGTAACAGAAAAGTCTATCAGTTATATACTATTTTGTCATGTGTATACTAGTTTTCTAGGGTTGCTGTCACAAATTACCACAGACTTTGTAGTTTAAATAGTACAAATGTACTCTCCTGTGGTTCTGTAGTTCAGAAACCAGAAATAGGATTCATGGATTAAAATCAAGGAATCAGCAGAGCTGTGGTCCTTTTTGGCCACTCTAGGGGGACATCCATCTCCTTGGCTTTCCAGGTTCTAGAAGCCACCTGCATTCCTTGGCTTGTGGCCCTTTTTGTTTATCGTCAAAGCCAACCAGCTGCAGGTTCTGCCCTTCTCACATCACACCTCATCACTCTGATCCCTCTTTGGCTTGGATCTTGCACTCTTTTGGACCCCTGTGATTACATTGGACCACCTGGATAATCCAGGACAATCTTCCCTATTTTAAGGTCAGCTGATTAGGAACCTCAATTCCATCTGCAACCTGAATTCCCCTTTGCCATATAACATAACATATTCACAGATTCTAGGGATTGGAATGTGGACATCAATGGGGGGTGGTGCATGTTTCTGCCTATCATAATGTATATTTAATTTGTAGGTGTATTACATTTGTATCTGTATTTTTGTGTATCAATTTAAAGTATTGAAATGTGGACAGATGTGCTTTTTGTTGTTGATTTATTTGCTGGTAGACCAGCATAATACCAGTCAGAGTTCTGCCAGTGGCTGCTCAAACACAGATTTAGC
Source organism: Ursus arctos (assembly GCF_023065955.2). NCBI lineage: Eukaryota > Metazoa > Chordata > Mammalia > Carnivora > Ursidae > Ursus > Ursus arctos. The sequence continues at coordinate 62,959,880 of NW_026622985.1, read as the reverse complement.
TATGTCCCTTTTCTTTTATGTCCCCGTTCTGCCTCTAACAGGCTTTTGAAAAAAGATGGGCCCTGTATGAGGGCCTCTAGGTCAGTTCTTCCTGATTTTTTTCCTGCTGCGTGTCGATCAGCCACTGCTCTGCTTTGCCAGATAATAAATTGGAAAGGAGAGAAGAAGAGCTGAAATTTTCATCAGTTCACTTTTCTTCTTGTTATTAACTTGATAGCAAAAGCTATTGAATTTAGGAACAAGAGTGGATTTGGTGTTATTGGTAGATTTAATGTTTTTCTTGTTTCCAAAGATTGTCCAAATTCGAATTCAGATTATCTTAAAAGAGCCCAACATGAGACACACTTTCTTTTGAACATTCTTGGACACCGTCTCAGACTGTGCCACTTTGAACAGAAGCATGGATGGCGGATTTGCTTGTCGACCGACGACCCGGGTTCTGTAAGAAGGGGCTTAGCTCTCTGCCTTCTTCAGCTCATTACTGAAGAAGCAGTATCCCTCAATCCAAAATTCTGATTTTACAAATAATAACTAGATTCTAGCAGATGCAGGAATTTCTTCTACAACCCAGCTTGCTTGGGACACTAGTTTGTAGATAAGTTTGTTAATGCTTCTGCTGGAAATGAATGTTTGGAAAAGCAGCTGCCTTCTTACTGCTCAAGCCTGGGAAAGCAGAAGATGGGATGTTTCTTATTTATGTGGAAGAAGTAGAATTAGAGAGTGATTAAAATATTTATGCTTTGAAAAGTACTTTCTTCCAGTTTCCCAATATAGCAGTCTCTGCAGAATAATCCATTGATTCAGGCCATTGAGTTTGTCTTCTGTTTTTGCCTTTTATTACCAATATTTTAGAGCATGCATTATTCCTTTTTATGGGCATTAGAGAAGAGCTTAAACTGCAGCTGGATAGCTCGGCACACAAGTGGCCCCATAATCATTTCATTGAAACCCTCATTTTTTAAGCAGTGTAGGAAAGAAGACACAAGTGATTTGGATATTTCAGGTATGGGAATCTCATTTAAAGCTTTTGTTGCAGACCATGCCACTTTAGAAATTCTAACAAGGGTATACCCATCAAAATCGGTATTTGTGTGTAGCGGTGTTTCTCAACCTTGTCAAACTTGCCCGAACCTTAGAATCACCCAGGGGGCTTTGGAAACCTCTGTCATCCCAGTGCCCAATTGTACAACATACCAATTACTTCTTTGGGGTGGGGCCAAAGCTCTCAAGATTTTTCATGAAGGCAGATTTGATCACCAAAAGGTGAATCACATCCATAGAATGACCATCAGTTGATACAGACCACCAACTAGTACAAACCGTGTGCATCGGTGAAGTAGTCTGTCCGTTGGTTTGTAAGGCCCAGGTTCTCACCCTGGTTCTGCTACTCAGGGACTCTATGCCTGAATATTAAAAAAAAAAAAAAGTGGATGCCAGTATCTCATTGCCTTCTCTTATGGTGGTGTGATACTAAATTGAAGTAATAAATGTAAAAATGCTTTGAGGAAGTAAAATGTCATATGCAGTTGTGTTCTTTTTATACATTATATGATAAATCCTGTCTATGAAAAATGAGTAAATTGCCCTTTTTGAAAGAAAACATTTTTGGGGGCCATTATGTTAAAAAACGAAGGAAGGAAGGAAGGAAGGGAGGGAGGGAGGGAGGAAGGAAGAAAGGAAGGAAGGAAGGAAGGAAGGAAGGAAGGAAGGAAGGAAGGAAAAGGAAGGAAGGAAGGAAGGAAGGAAGGAAGGAAGGAAGGAAGGAAGGAAGGAAGGAAGGAAAAGGAAGGAAGGAAGGAAGGAAGGAAGGAAGGAAGGAAGGAAGGAAGGAAGGAAAAGGAAGGAAGGAAGGAAGGAAGGAAGGAAGGAAGGAAGGAAGGGTGAAGCTGCTTATGTACCACAGATTAAGTTCTGAACTGAATGAACTATTTTAACTTTGGCAGAAATAGGGTTTAAACTGAAAACGTCATGGGTTTGGGAAGAAACAACTTTATTAGGTACTTTAGTTTTCCATGTGACAGGCCATGGGTAGCAGCCTAAAAACCAGGTTTCACAAAAGCTCTGGTGCTTAATGGCTGGAGAGAGTTAAAGCCTCTGTAGCCATTACCTAGCTGCACAGACCTCTCTAGGGATGTCTGAGCCTTTAGATACCTTCAAAATACTTGTTCATGGCATTGGTGTTACTTTAGATGCTATCAAAATCGGCATTAAAAACAAGATCAAATGACTTTGCCATGCTTTCAAATTGCCAAAATGGAAGAAACTAATGGTTTGAAAAATGTAGTCATTCTAGAGCAAAAGCACTATTTTGAAACTTCACCCAGCAGCATAATATGCAAAGCACACACGACAGAGGTTAGGATCTCAGGCTTGCAGATGAGAAGCCATCCCTTAAAATAGGAGAGCCTGTGCACAGGGAGAACCCAGGCCCATCAGACAAAGCCGCAGCTGCCCCTGGCTAGGCTACGAGCTCCATCTGAGTCAGTGGGGGAAAATCTCAATTAGGAAGAATTGGAGAGCAGAACAGAGCAAACATCCTGGGAAGTCCCCTGGAAGATTATCCATGGAAAATAGCCACTAACTAGTCACATCTAATGGATTATGGTGCGGTGTAGAAAAGGGATCGTTTGAGAGCTTGAAGGCAGTGATTGCATGAATGAGAAAAGGAAATATGTTCACTCCCCGAACTGTTTCCAGCTTACTGACTTTCTGTGCATGCTTTTCAGGGGGCAATTATATATTCCGGAGTCCCCTTCCTAGGCCAGCTCAACTTCACAGTGGTGCAGACGGCGCTCTTGTTGGTTAGCTGAGCTGGCCTAGGGAATGAAAGGTGGTCTGTAACTCTCACCATGAATAAACATGAATCTCCTCATTTGCATGAGGCAGGTGACTGTAAAATATCTTGGAGCAAGTTGTGAAAGGAGGCTTTGTGCATCCGTGCCCAGGGGAAGCTGGGGAGGACTCAGTGTTGTTTATCTTCATTAGAATTCCATCTAGGGCTGCTGGTATTGATCTGAACCGGGCCTGGGGTAGCTAATAAAGTAGGTGTATGTTTTAATTGAAACATGAATATTTAAGTAGAGGAGAAGTCTTTTAAAGGGCCCCGATGTCATACAAGGAGGTTATCCATTTTTCAGCTGTCTAGGCCATTTACAAGTATTTATTCAAAAAGCTTCTCATGTTTCACAAAGGTCTTTAAGGTTTGACATGAAGGAAATTGCACTTCCTGTAGAAGCAAATGCATTGTACGAAGAGATTTATTTTTTTTCCTTTGATGTTTCCTGTTGGATAGGTAGCAAATGGTTTCGTGTGTGTGTGTGTGTGTGTGTGTGTGTGTGTGTGTTTAAATGAGGGCTTTTAAGCTATTCGCTTAATGTAGTGTTAACCTTTTTTAATGGAGTTTGCTACTCCCATTGGGACAGGAATCCAGGTATGTTTCCTACCGTCCTCATCAATATCAATAGTGTTATCTAGAGACGACAGAAAGACAGAAAGAGACCAACTTTACGAACTTAGTTTTTTACAAGAGGTATCTTTTTAAATAGACCCTGGTAGATGCACTTTCTAAAAAAAGTGCATTAATTGCAGGTAACATGGGCCTGACCAAGACAGGTGGTATCAGAGGGTGTTATTTCCCAGACTCTTTTGCATTACCACCCCTCTAAGGATCTCTTTTAGACATTTCTCCTAATCACCCTCCTCCTGAAATTTTAATTATGCAAACACATTGTTACCTGTTTATGTATTGTTTGTATATCTGTGCTTTATACATTAAGAAAGTAAGAATTTTTTTTTTTTTTGGCTCCTCCAAGAACCAGATTCTTCCCCCTGGGGGCACGATCCCCTGCCCCATTGAGAATACCAGCTGGAGAGGAGAGAACGGAGGGGGAGGCTGAGCACAGCAGGAGAGTCCGGGGGCAGTCCTGACCCAGGCACTGCTCACCAGCAATGTGTCCTTGGACATGTCCTTCAGCCCCCAGAGCCCTTCTCACCTGTAAACCGGTAGCAGCAAAACTAACAACAACAACAACAATAATAACAATGGTATTTCCCCAAATCACTGTGAGGATTAGGCCCTTAAAGGTTGGCTTTGTAAATTGCCCCATACAAATGGGAGGTGCTGGTGTCAACAGACAAAACCTAAATTGACAGTCATTTGCTCTTGGTCTTGTAGTATAATTGAGCTAATTTGATTTTCTAAGATAGTTTGTTCAAATATCTAGAAATACAGATTTTCCCATTCCTCTGTGTGGAAACCCACTGAACTTTGGTTTGGCTGCAAAGGGAGACTTTGACTACAGCGGAGACAGATCCCTAAGTGAGGAGGAAGATCTCTGTGTGGGTTCCGGATGGCAAGGGGTGCCCCTCCCCAGCCTGCCCACAGACATACTGCAAATGACTGAGGGGCTTAGCCGCATCTCAGAGGCACAGCACAGTGGTCCTTCAGGAGCCCAGGTCTCCTCAGCTGCATAACCCCAGCTGCATACCCTCGTACAAGGGATTCAGCCCTCTGAGGTCCAGATTGCTCATCTGTGAGATGGGGACTGGGATGACTGCCTGTAGGTGGGCTCTGAGCCCTGGACCAAATCCAGCAGATAAACTACTTAGCTCAGTCCAGCCTGGAGCAAATACTAGGTGACACCCGCTTCTAAATGCCTCTGAAAAGGAAAAGGCTAGTCTTGGCAATGCTGATGGCAAACACTTTCAGAAAAAGACAAGCTTCTCCTGTGGATATAGTGATTAAGTTAATAAAACACACATCCCAGCATGCTGTCTTGGTGCTCCCGGCAGCACAGGGTCTGTGCGACTTTCATGAGAAGCGTGGGGATCATCATAAAGTGGTCCATTTCCAGGGACTCTTCTGGGTCATGCTTTTGATAGCCTGGCCATATCTCCTTATGAAGGGATTGTATCCGGAGTCATACAGAAAGAGGTAGATTTTGTTGACTCTGTTGATGTAATTTCCCTAAGAAATGGTTAAACTGTTTAAAATTTGTTTAAAGATTAACTGTTAGGTTCAGTTGGCTGAAAACACTGCTAGCATCTTTTGCTTTCTTGACATTTGCCATAACTGGAGCATGTATAAAAAGGATAATTACCGTGATTGAGTCTGATGAGTAATTTCGGATAAGCCCTGACAATAGTAAATATACATCTTGGAGGTTGCTTTGCATGCAAGATGCTCATTTCCGAAGTCTTCCTAGAGTCAGTGTATCTTTCTTTGTATCTGTAACATGTGCTAAGCTGACATTTGCCAATGACAAGAAAAAAATAATTGATAAGGTACTTCTACTGGGCAGCAGCAAGATCCGTCAGTCGCTTGGTTCAGCTGCAGACTATCCCTGATCATGGAAGTAACGATGCCTCTAAGTTAGCTGCTGTATATCACTCTGTTCAATGACTTCTGAAACTTCTTCCCCTTTTGTTAACTACACTTTGGGGCGCCACATGAGTTGTTAACTGGTTCTGATGACCTGAATTCCATATTCCATTGTGGATTGTGTTAGGGATTTGATAATGGCACAGAAATCATTTTATTAGCATATGTCCAATTAAAAAGAAATTGCCTACATTTTAAGTAGGTGTAATGAGATTTAGGCATTTTAAATTAAAGGACAGATAGGAAGCAGAGTTGGATAGCTAGGAAGAGTACCATTAGATGGGAATCTCTCATGAAATACGAGTCCTCCTTGATTTAAAAGAAAATATTTATCTTGTAATTGCAGAGAAAATGATGTGCTATGGGAGTTAGGAACACAGTTGTACAAAGGGGTATGTTTCCTAAGGTAGAACAGGAGAACATAAGGGTGCTGTCATGTGGGTGCTCTTTATTGCTGACTCAGGGTGCCAGATGTTAGGAAGAGACAAGGGACGGAAGGCAAAGAGGTGCCCCAGATGAGATGAGAGTGGAGTCAGAATGAGAGAGTAGTGTCAGAAGTCATTTGTTAGGACTCCAATATAAGAGCTGGGAGAAGTGAGAAGATCCCAAGTGAAATTTCTAAATATCTCCTGCAAGAATACCAGACCTAAGGGGTCAGAAGTTTAAAAATATATTTTATTATTTAAATGTGTATAATTCACCTGCTAATCTAAATTCCTTCTAGCTGTGCAGGTTTTTCAAAAGTGTACTTTTATATCTGAGCAGCGGTGAATAATGGGTTGAGCAATCCCCCTGGACTTACCAAACAGGAGCCAAAACACTCACTTGCTGGTCCAACACCAGATACTAGCTGCCCTCTCCATCTCTAGCATAAAGCTGAGCCACTAGGCCAAATAGGTCAAAAGCAGGAGCAAAGGTGGGGAAGCAAGAAGAGGATACCACAGCAAGGCTGAATTTGTTATAGGGAGAAAAAGAGACAGGGAAACTTGAATTTGAGAGATGAGAATTATAAACTGTTCGTTTCTTCTTCTGCTCTCCTCCCCTTTGCCCCTCCTTTTGTTCTTTCTATGTGTTTCCCATGGGGTTCTGTTGAAATGAAAAATAATAGTAGGTGCGCAGTGAAACTATGTGGGAGGAAGTCATTTAGGCGGGTAGTTAACTCAGATATCATGCCCACATAGGGCCTACAGCTTCCCTGGCTGGCTGTTGTCACTTGTGGCAACAGCGTCCTCAGATGTCCCTCAAGGGATCGCCTTGCTCTGGCCCTATGAATAATACCGTTACCCTAGACCTTACCACAGTGAACTGCAGTTGTCTGTTTAATCCTCAGACTCCTTGAGAGCAGAGCCTGGCTTTTTCTGTATTCTCAGGATCTACTCAGTGCCTGGGAGGTTGGCGGTGTTCAGTGTTACTATCCCACAACCATCATCCACACAGCATGGCCATGCCAGCGTTCCATATCTTGGTAAATCGTGTCAGTATTTAGCCTACACTTCTAATGCTGTCCATTCTTTCAACAAATATTATTTCGTGTCCATGACATGGAAACCATGGCGCTAGGCACTGGGAATACAAGTGGGTTCTGCCTTCATGGAGCTGGCAGTCCAGTGAGTTTCTATTTAGAAGTTTACAGACTGGTTCCTCTTTGTGAAACCAATCAGCAGCCAAAGTCACTACAATCACGATAAGGTCCTCTGCCTTCTCATTATGGCCTTAGCTCAGATCTTCCTCTTTCCTCACTCCAAATCTGCTAGGTGGAATGGCTGGTTGCAGTTCTTTACTGCTCCATAGGAGTCCTTGCCACAGTCTGATGGGAGTGAAGCCTATTCCCCCTGCCCTTTAACTTTTGACATGGGTCAGTGAGGTGATCACAATGTGCAGGGAGCAGAGGCCTGAATATTGCTTGTGTGGTTGGCTTGGGCTCTTGCACTTCTGCCTTCACCATGAGATAGAGTACATACCCTGGGTAGCCACTGCCCCTAAGTGTAGGTCTCAGAATGAGGCATATGGAGCATAGTTTCCCCAGTCAGACCACAGAATTACAGCTTAAAACTGCCACCTCAGCTGACCTATAGACCTGTGAGTATGAGAAGAACTTCTTAGCTATTGGGATTATTTGTTACACGGCATTCATGTGGCAGTCACTGACTGAGACACCAGCTATTGCAATAACTTACCTCCCAGCTTTGAAAACTTCCCGCTTTTCAAACCTCCTCAACATGCATCTGACCATATCATTGTCCCTTTTACTCCATCTGTGCCTGTCCATTGCCTGCCTCATAAAGTTTCATGGCCTTAGCAAGATGTTTAGATTTCTTTTTAATTAGCCTAATGTACTTTTCTTGCTTCATCCTCATGTCTTCACCCTGTAGCTGCTCTAAGCTCTGCATATTTTGAACTGCCCACAATTCCTTGTGTAAGCCATGTCATATCACAGATACGTATTCACTCTTATTCCTTTTGCCACTAATGCCTTCCTCCATCTGCTCGTTGAAATTCTATTTTAGGATTTTACACATGGCCACCTCAGGGCTACCACCTTGGATGGTTATCATCTCCCTTTCATTCAGAATGAAATTCTGTACACCTGCTCCCATGACATGGAAGTCTGAACTTCTTTTGGAAAATATCTTCTAGTTGTACAGTAGTAGTTGCTTATTTACAAACTTCTCTTTCTCAATTAAATCAATATAGTGTAGGGAGCAAAGAACTATAGCTTTAGACTTTAATATTTTCCAGATGTTTTTAAAATAGGATCTGCCCAGTTACTTTGGGTTGAATGTCAAATGAATAAATGACCAGAAATGTTTAATTCACACATTATTTAAAACAGTCTGCCTAGCCAATAAGCTGAATTATTTTTTACACTGTTTTAATATGGGATGGTCACTCTTGTTCAGTTCCTGGAGACCATAGGTATTCTGCAGTTCTACAGAATGAAGAATTCTCTTGCCCAAAATGCCAATAGGCCTTATTGAGAAATACTTCTAGATCTTTCCATTGGAATCTCTTCTTCAAATGTCAATACTTTGAGGGAATTACAAAATGATTTTGCCATTCCTTTCTTAATAAAAATGACAGTAATTATTTTTCCACCTACATAGCTTTATATAAGGTAAATGAAAGTCTCAAAGACATAGAACAGTCACAAAATAAACTGAATTTCTCTTCTGAGGAGAGTGGTTGGATCCCCTCATTAAAAAAGAAATCCCTCTGTTTCATTTCCCCCCCCCTTCATCTTAACCCACATACGCTGGCCATTTGGGGAGTACTCTGTTTGCCACTAGTCTTATTTCCAGGCCAGTGAGGAAGATAATATCAATAATGGTGCTTATCCTTTCACAGGATGGCTACTGAGAGACCTTCAGTGCAGAGGACAAACATGCCTGCTGGCAGTCCACCCATTTAGGGGACTGCTGTCTCCCTGAGTACACTCAACAGACAACTGCCTGTGGAGCAGCCACATTCAATAGTAAACGTGAGCACACCGTGCCATTCACAAAAATTGTCTTTTATGTTTTACCTTTACCTCCCAAAGTGCTCTTAAATTAGAAAAAAAAAATTGCATTTCCAAGACTGTCATAAGAGTAGGAAGATTTGATTCTTGCCACGGATTGTGTGTTTTAGGTGCTGGAGGCGATCAGCCCCCAAGAACTTTTCTGGTCCTGATTTCCTTATTTCTCTTTCACATTTCCATTTGCGTGGCTTGGCTGGATCTGAGGTGTATGGCATATGGCTTTTTGCTGCTTGAGCTGCCACAGAAGTGAATGTCACTGGCATCTAATGCCAGATTTCCATTTTGTGAATCACAGAGCGTGCGATTCTGTCCGAAAGCTCCCAGGCCACTAGGAGTCCTTCTAGCAGAAGCAGAAAAGGGTAAGACCTATGCCTCAGAGATGGTGTTCCTATTAAAATGCGTCTGTCATGATAGAAGTGCATATAAAATAGAGATGCTCTTGCCCCCGAGTGTGTTGGAAAAAGCTGCTTTGGCTTGTTTTACTGTGGGCAGTGCACCAGGCAGCCCTGGATCTTTGCTCCCAAGTCTCAGCTAAGCAGACCTGGTCCATCAAGGATGTAGGGTTGGTTTTGAATTTTTTCAGATAGATAAGAATTCACTTGTGCACATACCAGAAAAATAAGGCTGTGAGTAAAAGATATCGATGGCTTTTGGATGCAGTTTACCAGCATTTTGTATTCATTGAATTTTCAAGTTATAAAATGCTTTAGGACAGAGTTGGATAATAATGGGGAACCGAAGCTGCCACAGACATAGCATCAGCCTCGACTCCCCACCTCCACCCGTCACTCCACACCCCCCCTGCTCCCTGGCTGCCTCCTGCACCTGAGGAATCAAAAGAAGGGTTTGGAAATTCACCAAGAAGAATAAGTTCAATCAATGAATTAGTACATTTAGTCAATAGATTTAGTAAGTCAAGAGCAGTGACCTTGGACTCAAGGAGTGGGCTTCAAACCCTAGCTCCATTATTTCCTTGCTGCATGACCTTGGGCACAATAATATCCTTACCCTGTTTTTCAGCCTTTTCATCTGTGAAATATGGAACTTTATGTGTGTGTGTGTGTGTGTGTGTGTGTGTGTGTGTGTAAACGTATATATGTTGTGAGGATTAAATGAGCCTATATTAGGCTGATAATATGCAATGGCCAATACTTGACCCATGTCTGAATTGGAAAATTATGCTTTATGCTTTATCCTAGTATATGTAAAGCACATGGGCCATTTCTATGAGGTTCGGAAGTATAAAAATGATGACACAATGCTCCAGACTAGGTGTGGGAAGACATGGATTCTAGTCCAGCTCTCCCTCGAGCTGACGACACAACCCCAGGCTTTTCTCCAACATCTGCCCTCACCACCCCTCTCCTTTCTAGATGAAGATGTCCCTGGTGGCCCCAGAGATGGATTCTTCCTTCCTCGCTTTGAATTCTCTCTCTTCTCATCCACTCTGGGACACCACTTGATCAGTTCATCCCGTCTGGTCCTTATATCATTAATCTCGTCCTCTTGGATGCTATCTTCTTACCAGCATATAAATGTACTCACATGTCCTGTGTTTGAAAAAACAAGTAGATAAGTCCTTCTTGATCTTCATCCAGCTCTCACCCCAAGCCAGATTTCCTCACATAGTTGCCTTTGTTTGCCACCTCTTCTTTTCACTTCCCAGTCATTTATTAATCCTGTCTTCGGCCCTCACTAAAAATACAACTAAGCAGAAGAGGCGCGACACTCTAAAAAGCACTAAATTATATTTCAGTACTTGAAAACCTCTTCAGCCACAAAAGCCATTGGTTTTGATGAAGTCAATAATGACCTCTGATGAACATTTTAAAATCTCTTTCTTGTTTGCCTTCTTTGCAGCCCTTGGTTCTCTCCTTCTTAAACGTGATCTTCCTGTGGCTTTGGAAATGAACACTCACACAAAATAGATACGTGACACACTATATATATTAAAGGAAGAAATAAGATAATTATCATTGTTCCAGTTACTAGTGATATTTTTAGAAAAAAATTAAAAGGTAACTAAACTATATAACTAAGCTCAAGAAAAGAAACATGCCACTGAAATGCCTTAATAGGTGTCTTGAATACTCAAAAACCTCTTTAGCCACAAAAGACATGATTTCTAAGAGGCAAGTGGAGAATGAGAGGAATTGTTGAGTTGTTCTAATTTAAGACTGGAAAGAAGTCACATTGTTATGACTCCCTGCTCTGATGAAAAAGATAGACATCAAAAAATTTGTAAAAATAAATCTTTTATCCCTTACATTTTTATGCTTATTGGCATCTTTTCTTCCTCCCCCTTGATTTCGTCTCTTCAACCTAAAAAGCTACCCAAATCTCTCCTATCCATAAAAAAAATTTTTTTTCACCCCCGTTCCTCTTTCAAGTTCTTATCCAATCTCTTTCCTTCCCTGCACTGCCAAATTTTCCAAGAGAGAATGCCATCTCCACTTGCCTGCCTCCTCCACTCCCTGTGGTCTGATGTTCACCCACGTCCACCCACTGAAATCGCTTTATTTAGGTCAGCAGTTACCTCCTCAGTGTCAGGTCTCTTCCCAGTGTTGCTCCCGCTGCATTGCCCTGAAGCACTGGCTGGTGTCTCCACCTGTGCTTCCTGGGATCCTGGCCATTGCCTGACTCCCGAGGCACCACTACGACCTCTCACTGACCCTTATGTTTATGTATTCCCCAAGCCCTTCTTTGTGATTCTCTCCTACTTCCTCTCCACTCATAGTCTCCCATCTTCAACCATTCTTCCACTCAAGGAGTGGCATGGCATTCCACCTCATCCCTTAGACTCGGAACCTTGGGGTGATCCTTGGCTTCCTCTCCTTTCCTGCTAGGTCCCATGTTCTGTGGATTCGCCAGTGCATAAGAAGGGACCATCTGGCTTGTCCTGCTATACCCCTGCTTCCCAACACCATCATCTCTTGTATAGACTGTGTCTGTCCTTTAATTTTTCTCCCTGAATCTGAACTCAGCCCACTTGGAAGTTCTCTCCCCACCAGAAACACCTACCTTCCTTCCTTCCTTCCTTCTTTCCTTCCTTCCTTCCTTCCTTCCTTCCTTCCTTCCTTCCTTCCTCCCTTCCTTCCTTCTCTCTCTCTTTCTCTCTTTCTTTTTAAGATTTATTTATTTATTAGCAAGAGAGTGAGTGGAGCCAGTCCAACTCAGGGCTCGATTCCAGGACACTGAGATCGTGACCTGAGCTGAAATCAAGAGTCAGATGCTTAACAGACTGAGCCACCAAGGTGCCCCCAGAAACACCTTTATAGAACATAAGTCTTCTCATAATACATCTACACTAAAAAGATCTCAGCCTCCCTCTTCTTATAGCATGATAATAAAAGCTCCATATTCCATTGCAAACCACTTTTCCAAACAAAATGCACTCTTCAACACACCCCTACTAACCTCTAGTTAATCCTATTGATGGCTCCCTGAGCATGCCTTGTACTTCCAAGTCTCTGTCCTTACCCAAGTTCCCTCAGCAAGGAAGACCCTTCATCCCTCAATGCCTGGCTCATGGCCTGCAGAGCTCTTCCATGAAGGGGGAATTAATTGTTTCCTCTCAGGCACGCTTTCTTTTTCCCTGCTTTGTAGCACTTAACATACTCAGTCATACATTGAGTTTGAAACCTCCTTTTGCCAAATTAGCTTGCTTAAAACGGGTCCCTGGCCACCCCTTGTCCCACGTCATAGCTGCTTTGAGACCATACTGCAGAATCCTAGAGGAACCCATTGAAAACCATGGTCATGGACTATACTTAGTTATCTACACCTTCTCCCCCTTATTCCTCAGAACAAGGACAAATTCTTCCTCACCCCTCCACCCCAGGGCACCTACCAAAAAATTTATATAGGTGCTCAACACATGTGACCTGGAATGAATCTTTTATTCAGCCACTAATGGAAAAAAGGAAAATCAACAATGCTTGGTTTTTTTTTTAAATAAGCTGATAATGTTTTAAAAGGAAAAAGTACATTCTAGAACAAACTTTTCAAACTGTAGAACAAATTCAGTCCATATGTGAAGGGCATTGTGTGGCTAAGATAGGATAGGCAAAGAAGTGATTCTTCAGAGTGATGATTTCTTTTAGGACCAGGAAAAAAAATGAAGCCATTTCCAGAAGAGAAAAAAAGGGGGGGATTGAATTTTGTGTGTGTGGCATAAAAACACTTTAAGAATTTATTTTGGTGGTATTTACTACCTGACAAAAGCCAACTGATTTTTTCCTGCTGGCATGTGCCTCCTGCACAGAGCCCAGGGGCCGAAATGCTTGCAAACACATTCATATCTCAAACCAGGCAGTGGCCGAGTCTGGGAGACCCAGCCTCCAGTTGTTTGTGAAATCAGTTACCCCTTCTCTGCCCCTCTCTTGTTTATGTGGGGCAGAAGACCCTGGAGCTCCTTCTATAAAAAGGAAAGGAAGGCTTGCCATCCACAGTGGCATCAAAGGGCCCCTTGCTACTGCTCTCCTGGTAGAAACCTTGACATTTCAATAGAATTTTAAGAAAGCTGTTGGGACAAAGTGCTATTGGGAAATTCACCAATAGTTGATTACTTCATTTATAAGTCATGCAGTACAATGTGGCTATTTAGAATCAAGCCATTCTGGGGAGAAAAAGAAAGGTATGCATATAGATGTTCATTTCATTTTTATTTATAGCAGCAAGAACATGGAAAATAACCCACAGGTCAGCAAAGAGGATATGATAAATTAATTTATGGGCACATTTATTGATATGTTAAAATTTTCAGTCATTCAAAATGACATTTGTGAATGATATCTAAATATAAGAAAACATCTTTTTATATTATGCTAAATGTAGGGGAGCAGAATGCAAAATTGCATCTTAACTAGTAAAAATAAAAACTAAGAAGGTTTAAATCTCTTTAACAACGGTTTCTTCTGCATGGTGTAATTAATTATATATTTTTCTCTTTTATTATGTTTTTAATGTTGTACATTTTCTCTACGGCACACGTATATTCTTAAAGTCATGGTTTTAAAACCAACTTTAAAATATGGGGATGTAGAACTGTCACCAGGCTCCAAATCTGGTATGATTAGTGGTTCTGGTCTAGAGGGAATTCTTTGATCTCAACACCCCACGTTATAAATTCAAGCAAAGTTTTGTTTATTCTTCCTTGAAATAAAGCATGGGTTTAAGCCAGCTGTACTGGCTTATTCAGTCCCTGCATCTTTATCCTGAAGTTGATTGGTACAAAGATCAAAAGCCCTCTGAGGCTCCATTGGAGGAAGACTCATTAACTGGAAGGGAGTTCTGAACAGATGTGACATCCTTGAGAGAAGGAGCCAGACAGCAGACAGAGCTGGGCCCGGCACCTGGACTGCCGAAAACATGCGTTTCCAGAAGGGAGGTTTCAGGAGTGCTTTCCAGCGCTCACTCTTCCCTCTCAGGGATTGCAGGGGTGGGAGGAGGGAGGAATGGGAGACACATGAAATGAGTCACTGAGAGGTTTTCAGAGATATCCTAACTTTATCCGTGATGTTGGGTAGAATGACAGAGGAGCTCTCAGAAAGGTTTTGTAACTTCTGTTAAGTATAAAGGTTTGCAATAAGATTTTGTATTTTGGGCTAAGATATCAGAGTCATGTAGAGATGGTGTTCCTGGGGTTGTGTTAATAAATGTGACTCCCAGGAGTTCACAGCAGTGGGGAAAGCTCTGGAAAGAGATAATTATGAAATAACATGACACATGCGAGAGCGCAAGCCCATGCATTATATGGAAGTAACTCAAAGGAGGGAATTCCATAGAGGAAGCACCTTCCTTAGGAGGGCTTGAATGTATGGATAGAAGCTTACCTGGTGAGCAGAACAGAGTCGACTGCGGAACAAAACATGAAATTTAAGAAATGCATGAAGAGAAAACTTAGTAAGTTGTCTTTATTTCTAAGATATTAAGTCTACATTCTTGAATTCCCAAGACTTGAAGGAAACATGTGGCAACATGTGAAAGTGCATTATAGGAACTTCTTTTTTTTCTTTTAAAGATGTATTTATTTGAGAGAGAGAGAGAGAGCACGCATGTGCACGAGAATGGGGGGTGGAGGGGGGAGCAGGGGTTCAGACGGAGAGGGAGAGAATCTCAAGCAGACTCCCCACTGAGCATGGAGTCCTGACACAGGCTTGATCTCAAGACCTTGAGATCATGACCTGAGCTGAAATCCAGAGTCAGACACTTAACCGGCTGCGCCACCCAGGCGCCCCGCATCATAGGCACTTCCTAAACTTCGGTTGAATGAATGGAGGCCAATTTTTTACTTCCGAACTGGACATTTTGGTGAAATATATTTTTTCTGTGTATGCACAGAAGAGCTGAGATGTCTCACACACAATAGATTCCTCCCAAATATAAGCAAGAGCCCTTACTCATGGTTGAACGTGTGTGATTATTTGAAACATTTGCTCTACAATTCTCATGCCTGTCACTGTGTCGAGAGAATTGTAGGCGATGCATTTTAAAAATCATGTTTCATATTTGCCTTAGGATGACTTGGAAAAGGAGGATTTTTGCATGTAAATGGATTGGTTATTGCCCTTTGGGGCCAATTTTTATTTATATTATCAAATTAACTCCTTCCTGCAGTTGCTAGCTTAAAGATACAGGCAAGTACTGAGCAATAAAATAAAATTATATTTTTGTGTGAATTTAATTGCCACACAAATTAGGTTTCAGGGCTCATTCTTTGTGAGAGTTGGGAATAACCTGTCAATATCACTTGCCTAGAGGGTTACGGTTCACATTTCAAAGCTTCCTTTAATTGGAAGTACAATAGAGAGCAGTTTGAAGTGATCTGGCTCTTACAAGCTGATGGTCTTGAAGAACTGAGTTTAAGAACAGGCCTGTCCTTGTGGCGGCAATGCTGGTTCGCCAGGAGCAGGCACACTCCGAGTGGGTTTTCCTAGAGAGGTGCTGGGCTGTTACTGATATTCGTTGAAACTCTGGGTACGTTGTTGTGATGTGACTGGCTTCTGGCAATGTCAACTTCTTTACCATGGGACAAAGTAAAAATAACTGGTTTTAAATAGGACTCACCCTAGAATTCCATATGGTGCTCCTCCTGGTCCTGGGGGTATCTTCACCTTGTGGCTCCATATCTGGCCCTGTACAGACCTACTGGACCCCCTTTCAAGCCCTCAAACTCCTTCTGCTCTGCCCATCCCCTTTTGCACCTCAGAACCTGACCCCCAGGAACTGACTGCCTACATGTCTAGAACCTCCTCGTCCTCTTGCTCGGGTGAACTGCACCTACTCACCTTCTTGATCTTGGTTTCCCTCTGGCACAGCAAAACCTCCATTCTTCCCCCTGTTCTGTTGCAATGTGATCCCTGTTGTAACAAGAGACCAGGACCACGGATTATCCACGAATCTGTGAGCAGAAAGAGCAGAGAAAGTAAAGGCATCAAATGTTAACTATTTGATAAACATAGATTTAATCTCTACCAACTGCTGTGAAATTGGTTCTCTTATTGAGAATATCAGAAACTAATTTTTTTTCTCGAAAGGTGGAATTACTTGTGTGTGAAATTGATATGTGTTTCAGAATTGAAAGAGATTTACTCATGCATGAGAGCTGAAAACCAAGAAGAATGTGATAACATCCCCAAAGCTTCCCTTTTCCTAATGGCGAAGAAGCTGTTTCTCATTTTGTGTCACCTAAAGAATATCCTACCTTTGGCCCAGTAGCTTTTTGCCACCATATTGCCAGTGGACATGCTTGGCAAGGCTGAGTTAAGGATTTTGGCATTTTCATTTTTCCTTTTGGCATGATTTTTCATCAGCCTGCATTTCTGGAATGCATTTCCATGGTATATTTGGAAGATTCAAGCTGGCAAGATGATAAGCTTTCAGAATTTCCCCCACTCTTCCTTTGAAGGCACTCCAGAATTACAACAGAGGCATCACACTGGTCCCTGCTCTTCTGGCCCCCATGTTGGTCTCAGGTCGGTCTGTTCCATTTGGTCAAGTTTATCACACCTCAAGGACTTCCAAACCTTGACTGTCCAACCCCATGAATGCAAATCATAGTCACCTATCAGAAGTCAAGCTCTGCAGGAGGAAAGAATGAAAGATTTATTTATAGACATGTTTGCATTTTGTAGAACTGGTTTTATTTTGGTGTTTGTAGGTTTTGCTTATATTTTAGGCATTTTTATGGGAAGTGCAAAAATGGCAAAGTCCAGGGGAAATAAACCTACTCACATTAATGTCTCATAAATATGATTTACAAAATATAAGTCGGCCTTAGAATGCTATTGGAATAATCCCACCTGCTCCAGACAACTTGTTTATGGGAGCTTGGAGGCAGTGGTGTAATAGACTGCTGTGGTACTTCACAGACATCAGTTTGAATCCTGAGTCTCACCCTTACTGGATGGTGACTATAGACATAGTACTTAGATGTTGTGGGTCTCAGTTTCCCTTTTTGGAGAATGGGCATTTCTTTAATGGTATTGGCCCATTATAGCAGACTTGGTAAGTTCTGCTTATGGCCCTCTCCCCATGAGGGTAGGAAAAAAAAGAAGCATCTACCTTTGTGTGGGGATTTCCTATGGAATATTGTTACAGTCATTTCCCCTTGGGGGTAAAAAAGATAAGTAAAAGTTATCCTGGCCATGTTTAGTTGAAGTTTTACGTATGTTTTGGTTTTAAAATGTACCATGTAAGAAAAAAAAGAGAGAGAGAGAGAGAGAGAGAACTATCTACTGGTTAAGCCCAACTCACTAAAGAAATATGTCTCTTGAATGAAATAAAACAGTTGAACTGAGCCAGTAGTAATTACACTTCTGACCTATTAGGGCAGAGTCGCTACCTCACATCCTTGGGAGATATAGTCTGGTTTGGGCTTTACTGGGCCCGTTTCTATTTAGGGTGGAAGTGAAGTCAGTGTGTGTGTGTGTGTGTGTGTCTGTGTGTACGCGCGCGCGTATGTGTTTGTCCGTGCGTATGCTCATATGCATGCATGTTTGTGTATATGGTCAGGAGAGGGAGTGTGCCTTGAGAAAGCTAAGATGTAGTTAGAGGTAAGCCTTCTACAATATATACCCTACATGTTCAGAATTTTTTTGAGGCTCAATTTGACCCTAATGACCTCCTTCTTAAGAATCAATTGACCAAACAAAAGTGGGGTTCAGAGTAGCCATGTCATGAACTAAGGAAGTCATTACCATCACATCCCTTACCAGGGATGAACATGCAGCCTGATGAAATGGATGCCCAGATTACGGAAGTAATCTGTTTGGGACCAGGAGCAAGAAAATGGAAGGATTTACTATTAGTGCCACCTTTCCATCACCCAGTACGTGAAGGGGTTCAGCTCCTTCTTAAATGCTCATTGTAAATGGTGTTCATTTTAGTTAAGACCAATAGGCAAACTAAGGGAAATTTAGCCAGGTAGTTTAGAAATCATTCTACAACAGTCACTTTATTTTCTGATCCAAAAATACATACCATCTAACAATTCTTTTTTGATTTGTTAATTTATTTAAAAAGCACTACAAAGGTATATGAATTATACATCAAATTTGGTAATAATATATTCACTAAATCATGTTTATGGAAAGAAATAGAGTTTAATTAGCTTGAATCTAACCCAAGAAAGTGCAGGGTAAATGGTACGAGCAGTGCCTACCCAGCTCAGAGCAGAGAATACAGGCTGTAATGTGCGGGTGAAATGGAAAGAGCTTTCTTCTGATTTTTATTCAGATGCCCAGGGGTGGTTTTCCCCCTATCTTCCAGATTGATGTTGTGATTCCCTTCTATCTGTTGACAGCACATAATAAATCTGAATGTGTCCAGAAGCGTGATGACATGCCACTGATAATACATTTTGAGCCTCTATAGTGAAGGGCCATTATACTTCATACCAAGTCTTGGGGGCTTTGTTTGTGTATCAGACCAATAAAATGCAGGTTTACCTTTTTTGAGGTTCAACAGCAGCTCTGAGGCTTGTATAGACTCTTTCATTGCAAGTCTAGAAAGGAAAAAATACACAGCAATGGCCAAATTAGCTAACAGCCTGTGATCTCAGTTAACAAAACTACTAGACAAGATTCTATGGAGAAATTCTTTGGAAGTTTCCCCAAAGACCGTGTAGCTATTTGGTATAAAGTGACCCCTGTGGAAATGTAGGTGAAGCAGCTTATTTTTCAGAACTAACACCTTGACTAGTTTGGTGAACCGAAGGCCCTGCTTGCTAGCTTTTGAATAGATGAGGAGAATAGAACAGAGTGAAGGACAAAAAATATTCTCTGTCTACCTTGCAATTTTGTCTTAAAAATAAACTTTCTAGGAAAAATTACCTGAAGAAAACTTACGACATTTCATAGTCTCCACAATGCTACCTGATCTACCTGTCTAACTGTTGGCGGGTCTGACAGCATCTCTACCCACCTAGTGAATCTGGTCTTTAAGAGATCCCATGTTCTTTCTTCACATACCTGCTACCAAGCCCCCAAATCTGCAGCGGTACCCACCCTCAACTCGAGAATTTGTAGTCAATCAAATGAAGGTAACCTTGGTCTGATATAGATGTGTCCTTTGAGATGGCTTAGAGTAGTGAGCTCTCCAGCTCCCCATTCTCAAAAAAAAAAAAAAAAAAAGCTCTTCTCCATTTTGTACATTAAAAATGAATTCATTTCCTTTATGCAAACACCTCTTAGCAGTGATTCTCAAGCTCTGGTGTGTGTAGGAATCCCCTGGAGAGCTTGAGGAAATATTCCTAGATTCCATTCCCCAGGATTCTGGTTCAGGAAGGAGGCAGTAGGATCCCAGCAATCTTCATTTTGAGGAGAACTCCCAATGATTCTGATGTAGGTGATCCCTGTGGATCACACTTAAAGAAGGTGGAGCTAGAATCCCTTGGTTCAAATCCCAGCTCTGCCACGTTGTATCTTGGTCAACTTGGTCAGGCTACTTAGCCTCCCTATGCCTCAGTTTCCTCATTCTGTACAATAGGGATAATGGCAATACCTCACAGCATTTTTGTGAGAATTAAATCAGTTAATTCATATAAAGTGCTTAGAATGCTATCTGGACTATTAATTTCCCAGTAAATGTTAACTAGACCAGTCCAACAAGATACAGATGCCTTGAAATAGATTAATATATAGAGTTACATTGGTGTTTGGGGGGAGGGGGGGAGGGGATCATTTAATGGAGTACTTCAGTGGTTTGTCATTGCAAACAGGATGAAAGCCAACGTCCTTAATGTGGTCTGTAAGACCCTACAGGTCTAGCCTTTGCTTACCATCCAAGCTCATCTCATACCATCCTTTCAGTCATTCTCACTGCTGTCAGCTGCATTTGGCTTATTTCAAGTTTTCCAAGGACACTGTGCTCCCTCCTAGGCAGTGTGCATCTAGGCAGGCCCTTCACATGTGCTATTCCTTATGTCTGAGACACTGTTCCCCTCACTTTTAGTTTATTAATTTTTACCCTTCTTTTAGATCTTAGTTCAAGTATCACTTCCTCTGAGATACTTTTCCTAACCTTACTAAGTTAAATCTTTTCATTTGTGCTCACGGCACATAGATCTCCTTTATATCCCATACGAAAGTTATACTTTCATATTTTTTTCCTCCTCTGCTGAAGTTATTGTCCCCTAAGGCAAAAACCACGCCAGTTTGTTTGGTCACTAGCACAGAGCTTGGCATATAAACACCCGCTGTGTATTTGTAGAACAAATGATTAAATTTTGCTTGAGGGAAGACCAGGTTGGAATGCCATGTTTCTGCATAAAAACAGTGGTGATTTGGGTGGTCTCAGGAGGGTGGAAGGGAAGGGGGTAGATGTTCTCATGGCAGAGGAGAGTAGGCAGAAGAGGTTAGAGATATTCCAGAAAGGCAGTCAAAAAAAACCTGAGATATCCACCATCCTTCAGGGTGGATGTCATCTGGACAGAGCTGAGAAAGATTGCCAGAGTTGGGTTTGGGTGCCAGAGAAGATGAACATAGGTGAGAATTCCTATCCAAGCTCCTATCCAAAAAGAGATAAAATGGAAAACCAGGATTCAGATTCTTGAAGGGACAAGTCCAACATCGAGACCACTGTGCCAGAGCTGAGCACTTGGAGATAGAGGGGAACGGGGTTTGGACTGAGAGTCCTTTCAGAATAAAGGAGGCCCAGGGCTGCTGTTGCTTATGAAACTGCGGGTGTATGGTAGGTGGATAGTTCACCTTGGCTTCAAGAGCCAGAGATGCGCAAAGCCCCCTCTGATGCTTGCTCCGTGTCATTGATGGTTTGAGGGCACCAGGTTTGCAGAGACTTTCAGGAAAGAGAAGGTTCTCCTTGATATTCATGATGATGGAACAGAGAATAATTCCTTTCTCTCTAACTTAAGCCAGAGTCATAGCCTTCTTTGACATTTGCCGTCTTCAGTCAGTCTGTGTAGAGTTGAAGGCTCCGACAGGCACACAGGTGAGATTACCACCATCCCAGTCCTCTCTTGTATCTAACCTCGCCATGCAGCCATTCATTGCTCAGTGGCGGCCCCTGCTGTTAAAGAGAAAGATAGCACATCCAGAGTCTGATATTAACTCTGGTACCTGTAACTAGGAGAATTTGGAGCAAACAGGAGAGGAGTCGGGGGGGGGGGATGTAAATGGACTCAGGACATCCCCAGGGAGAACCCCCCTCCCCATGTTCAGGGTGCCCTGTGAGCTGCTAGTGCGAGAGAAGCTGAGCCTAAATATTTTGTGCTTAAAAATCTTCTACAAGCTTCTCCGTTTAATCACTTCATTACAAAGGTTTACTAGGAACCATCACAGTGCCCTCTGAGAAATGCCATTGCAAACTTTTCCGTGGAGACTTTAAGGCTATTAGGTGACAAGTATCTTAAAAGACACCCCACTCACTCTTGAGGTTAACTTACAGTAAATTTTCATTAGGGGTGGAGGTGCAGCGTTCATGCTTGTTCACATTCTGGACAGGAATCAGAGTATAGATCCTTCCGTAGGAGTCCTGCTGGGATGCACTCCTGCGTGCACGCGTTTCTGGGCATGTGAGCACCTCTGGTGTGTGTGTGCTACGTGTACAAAGTAAGGCAGTTACATGCCATTTCTGGACAAAAACTGCATGTGAGAGAAGAGAAAAAGCAAACTCACAATCAAATAAAAGTAGGGAGAGGGGGAGAGATGAGATTGCAGTTGATTATGGGTCTGGCAGCAGATGTTCTACACGAATCCAACTCTCTGCAGTCAGTCTGTTTCCATGGCAACAGAATCAGTAATTATTGAGCCCAGGCGCTCCCCCCTCCTCTCTCCCAACAAGGTGGAGGCTGATGAATATGAACTATCTCTAGCCCATCACCAGCTCGTTCTTTTTCTCCTTTTCACTCTTTTTCTTTCTTTCTTTTTAAAGTTCTTCATAAGAAAAGTGGAGGTATTGAGGTACACCAACAAGAGGAGCTCTATGCCTATTGATGAAAGAGCATAGGGCACCAAAATTGAAATGCAGTTATTCTTTTTCTCCTGTGATACTATGAGAGAAAAGCTCTTCCTAGAAAAGCCAATGATCTCTGAAGATGCTAAATAAATGAGCAGGAGTTTCCCTGAAATGGAGGCTCCCTTTGATTGGCTGATCTTTCTGCGACTCCTGCCAATCGGAGCACCCCTGGGCTCGAGCTCCATAAACATAAGCAAAGCTACATGCTTATTCTTCTGGACTTGAAGTGTGTACCATTCAAAGGTGTGCGGCAGGTCTCCATTCACATGGCTCAACTGGAAACCTATTTGGTGAACAAGCTTACTCAGGAACCATCTGGTATTCCATCACATTGTTCTCCTGGGGGACGACTCTAAGGCACTGGTGGCGGCAGCAGCTTAGTAGCAGTATTTGTAGTTGGGAAAGATGGACTTACGGGAGCTTGGTGAGTACACCTCAGTCTTACACATCTGTCCACCAGTGTTAGCAGCCGGAGCTGAAATGCAGCTTTGTCCTATTGTCTGCCGGGAAAACTATGAATCGGAACAGGCACATGGAAGCACAGGCATTCTGGGGTTCCTGTGATGTGTGAGCTTCTGTATTCCAAAGCCTGCATGCAGTGCTTGGGTAGGATCGGATTTGTAGTTGACTGTGTTATTATAACTGGACCATTGGCTTGTCTAGTTAGGATTAGTGTGAGGCGTGGAATTTTGCTTTATCTGCCTGGGTATAGATCCATTTCAAAAGAAGATGCTTTTAAAACTAAATTAATAAGAGTCAGCCTTGTGCGTTGCTGGGAAGAGGGAGAAAGGTGCAGGCACGGAGCTGAGCGGTAAGCAGCTTGACTGTGTTGCTGGTGTTTGCATTGTGAAGGGAGATGTTATTACAGTGGTCTGTCGAGCACTTCTTCAGACCCCCAAGCACAGAAGGGCGCATCTCTTCTGCATGCTCTGCTGATCTCGGCTTGGGAAGTGTGCGACTGAGCTAGGTCATGCCCCTGACTTCTTTCATGAACCCGGTCTCTAAATCAAAATATGTTCTCTCTCTTTTTAAAAACTAATTCCAAAGATGAGCTGAAGTACAGTCAGGGGGATTTTAGCTGCCAAAAACCACGCTTCAAAATGATTCTGTTTTGCATCCTTTTCAAGCCCTGGAAACCAGACAGGATTTGCAAAGTTATATTCAAGGATTGGCTCTTTGCCAGGGAAGGGTTGCTCTGAGCTATTGCTTTGCTCCCTGGGGTTTAATTTTCTGACACTGGTGATGAAATTCTCGATTTCTTTGGGTAGAAGCAGGAAAAAATAAGAAAGCAGTGCTGTAAACAGGCAATGGAGAGGCAGCATGTGGAAGGAAAAACTCTGCTTTTGGAGACCCTTCTAGCCGCAAACTTAAAAATATATGTGGCAAGACAGAACTCAAGCACAGTGTAGGATTCCAGAGGAACTATAATCTTTCCGAACATGGAGAGGAGAAGCATTGCTTCTGGCGTGGGTGCAGAGAGCGGGGGCTGAACTTGGGGCTTCCATCTCTGCTGAAGAACCTCTCCCCAGCGTCTCTGCTGGTTTGAGGCTTCATCACTGTTACTTTTTTTTAAATGTAATTCCCTATCTCATGTGCCAGGAACACTGACAGCACACTGCACATCTTCTATTTACAGTTCACTTGGGTGCAAACAACGGAGAGAAAGAGAGAGGAAAGCATTATCATCTGGTTCAGAAATATATGCACGTGAACTAGTTGAACATGGGAAATCTTCCCGGCTAGTCCTTTATAACAACGTCCTTTTGACAGAAGAGAGTGTTGTAGGTCTTCACATGGCTATAAAAGGGAATTTACTGTGTCCTAAATGGGCTCTGTGATGAGCGGGTAAAGAAACAAAAGAGCTAGGAATGTTTCGCCTGGGGAAGACCCGAAAGCAGAGTGGGGGAGGGGGCGTAGAAGAGACCTGACCTGCTCCTCTGACCTGATGCCACGGGAGGAGATGTCCAAGTTTCTTCACCGTGGGTGACAGTACACAGCCGAGGGGAACCCAGTCACTTGACCAGATCAGTGACCTGTTATGTTAACTGAAGGCCCCCCTAGAAATGTAGGCTGTCCTCTGATCCCAAGTGACTCAGGATGGGGTGCCAAATGGAGAATTCCACCTGATCGGAAGCAAGTGTGTGCATGGGAACTCTCCCTATTACATCTCACTTCTAGGTACACCTTGACACACACCCAATTTTGAGGAAGTCTGGTTTCTAGAGGGTGTGCATTAAGTGACGTCATTTCATTAGAATGACCCTCCATCCTCTTTTGGTCTCTTCTCTACCCCAGTAGCGTCACTGACGCGAGTGAGACACTGGCACCTGTTGGCAAGAATGAGAGAAGAAACAGCCTTTTATGGAAGCACTAAAAATGTTTAAAAAAAATTAAGAGTAGTTACTAACCTATTTTTGGATCATGGAAGTCTGAGAATTTGCAAGCTGTGAAACTCTCCCTGGCCCTAAGAAAATACATGAATGCATGATCACATAATACTCTGATGACAGCCCCCATTTCAGGGTCATGTGGGATCTCCATCCCGGGTAAATACCCAAGAATTTATTATACCCTCAAGTTTCTTATCTCCTTTTGGCAAAGGGTCCACTACTAAATACTGCCACAGTCCTGTGCCAGTCGACTTCTGACCTAAGCGGTGGCTTCAGTACCTGAATGAGGTCCTGCGTGTTCTCACCGAAGGTTGGAATTGAAGAAGTCTTGGTACTAATTCTAGAACATGGTGGTTTTCTCACTTCTCAGCTTGTGGTGTTGGTGAAACTAGGGTCACAGGACTTGAAATGAACATGCCCCTTCAAGCTACCAGAACAGCTACCAGTTTACTCCTGAAGGAGAAGGCTTCTTCATACTGCCTCTTCATGGCATTTGTGGGATGTAGGAAACTTAAATATAAAGATAAAGAAAAATGAATTCCCTGAGATTGTCACGTGACCATCAGAGTTGCCCGATAGGCCAAAGTGAATATGAATGTGTTAAATCCAATCTCTGACATTCAGTATTGAGAATTGGAAAGATAGAATCCTTCATTTCTCCTAGCAATTGGAATGTAATCAGTCACAATGGGAAAAGCTAACCTGCCTCAAGCATTTACGGTGTGGCAGGCACTGTTCAATACAATGTATGTAAACGTCATAACTCACTAAAGCTTTAAAGCATCCCCAACAGAATGATTTTTATACCTAATTTCTAGATGAAGAAATTGAGTCACCAAAATATTAAGGAACTTGCCCATGCTTACCAAGTGAGGATGTGGCAAGTGGTTTGTGTTTTCACACATGTTGATTTACTTGTTTGCTGCATCCATGGGTGGAAGGAGTGTGAATGGACAAGGGAAGGAGGTCTCCTCAGCTATCAGTCAGTCTAGTGGAATGAGGCCACGGGGAATTGAATTCAACAATCACTGTGATACACTTGATCTTAGCCAAAAGGCCGAGAAGCGATTCAACAATCACTGTGATAAAGTCAAATTAGAAAGGCATTTTAGGGTGGTTGGGTGAATTCTTCATAATGTCATTTAGGAAAAGATGTTGGAGGTAAGTAAAACCTTGTTACCAAAATGCCCCATTTGTTTATCCCCTTGTGTTATTGTATGATATGCCACCTCATTCCAAGGACTGTTTCTTTGACTGATATGAACTAGGTCAGTCTCTATATGAGAACGGCTCCTCCTGGGCCATCTGTGAGAGGGGGAAGGTCATCAGTTCCACGGCTGCCCTTTGCTCGCATTTGCCATGAATGATTTGCAGTTGCCGTAGCAACAATGAGGGTCATGAAGGACCATGAACAACAGTGCAGTCGGTTTGGGGGTGTGCATGACCTGCAGCGGATGTGGGAATCACCAAGGCTACCATGCTTTCTGAACACCCTGCGAACAGGCCCAGCTCAGAAAGAGATTCCAGGTGGTGGCAGAGCAGCTGAAGACTCAGAAGATTAGACCTGAAAATCATTGAATGTGACATAGTTTTCAAACCATGTCGCTTAGAGCTGGGGGCGTTGATGGGACTGGGGCAATGTGGAGTGGGGGGTGGGAGGGGAATCAGGGGTGGGAGTCCTCCACTCCCACTTCAGAGCATCTCCATTTCTGTTTTATAAACTGCCATTCCCACTGAAGACTTACTAATGAAAAATGGAGGGGAAGGAGTCAGTCCACTAGACAGAAGAAGAAAAACTATTGATGTCCTTGAAATTTCTAGTTTGACATATAAAGAAATAGCAGACCAGAGCATACAAGCAAGATTGCATTGCTAGATGGAAAAAGAATCTGTAGGGATCTCAATAGCAGGTTTTAAAAACATGGGTTATTTGCTATGCATGCCTAATATTATGCGCTTTCTACTATTACACTAGGTATGTGAATGTGTGAAGACAATTTCAATAGCTATTCAAAAAATAATGTCCTACAGAGATAATATGGCAGATCTCTTTCTAGACCAAAACTGTCTAGTGGAAATATAATGCAAGTTATGTATGTAATTTCAATTTTTTTAGTAATCACATTTAAAAAGTTAAAAAAAAAAAAAAGCAGGTCTATAAATTTTATTTTTTAAAGATTTTATTTATTTATTTGACAGTGATAAAGACAGCCAGCGAAAGAGGGAACACAAGCAGGGGGAGTGGGAGAGGAAGAAGCAGGCTCCCAGTGGAGGAGCCCGATGAGGGCTCGATCCCAGGACCCTGGGATCACGCCCTGAGCTGAAGGCAGACACTTAACGACTGAGCCACCCAGGCGCCCCTATAAATTTTAATAATATGTATATTTAACTCAGTATGCCCAAAATATTTCAACATGCCAGTACAAAATTATTAACAAAAATATTTATATTCGATTTTTTATGTTAAGTCTTTGAAATCCAACATGTAATTTACACTGACAGCACAACTCAATTTGGATACTGAATTTTCACAGGAAATCTGTTTTTAGATCGTAAAATTTATATTTAAAAAGGTCGATTCACGTATCCAACTTGTTCCAAACATACACGAAAGTTTTTCAATAACTAAAGTATCAATTTTTTAAATATAAATTAGCTAAAGTTAAATAAAATTTGTAACTCGCTTGTGCAGTCCTACTAGCCAGTGACTAGTCTACTAGACAGTGCAGTGCTGGGCTCTGAAGAGCTCTCCTGATATACCAGGCCAATGACTTGTACCTCATTATCGCGCCATGGCACCTTCCTCTTTTCTACCCCCATGAAGTACCTTGAAGACTAGCCCTGGCAACAGAGACAGAAATAGAACATTAATATTTACAAACTTGTTTACTTTTGCCCTTAACCATTGTACATAGAACACTCAACATGTAGCAAAATCTTGGTTTTTCCATTACTTTGTTTGGCATGGGGGAATTAAAAGGTGTGCTATTTCCTATTGCAGAAAGTCAACATTCACCATCTGTGGCATTTTTCTGTCCCCAAATATTGTGGGCCCACCTCTCACCACACTTTGGGCCACCTCCTTCAACTCTGTATGTTCAGGACACATGGGTTTAGTTTTAATAATAAGCTAAGCAAACCTTGATTGAGAGGGTAACTCTGCTGCAAACAGAAAATTCTTTATGAAGACAAGTATAAATTGAGGCCAAGGGATGATTTAATTGCTGTCTTCTTATTCAATTCTGCAAATTTTGTTTAGCTAGAAAATATTGACTAAGTAGTTCTTACAGTTAATTTGGTCTTAAAATCCTTACCTTCAACATCATATGTTATTCTATTTATCCACTCCCCCAAGGTTTTTTTGTTGTTGTTTTGTGGGGTTTTTTTTTTTGATGTAAAACCAATTATGAAAATGTAATCAACCTTTTCAGGAAGCTAGATCAAAATTATGCTGCAAAGCCTCCTTACAGGCATCCAGTCCCAGCCTCCTAGAGATGTCCTGACATTGACAATTGCAACCAGATCTGCACGTAGAAGGATAAAGCTCAGTCTCGTTTGGTCCTCTTAAACCTTCGGTTGATAAAGAGGTCTTTTAGAAATGTCCCAAAATACTGAGAAAGGGAGAAAAAAAATCCATACTGTTCAATACCATCCCTAACGTCGGGATGCCTTTTGGTCCAACTATACCCATTTCCTGCACGTTGAACAGAATCGGCTTCATGCACTTAAGCACTCAACGAATGTTTGTTAGATTAAGTTATGTGGCCCTTTGGCGACTTCTTTCTTTTCATGGCAGGATCTTATCATCTTTCTGAGGTAACACTGGCAGACCAAGTAGATTAAACCATAGGCAGGGTTGAATCTAAGAGCGAGATGACTTATGAATCTGCTGATGTTTGGCCACACCAAGAACTATCATGAGTGTAAGGAAGTGCTGTGGGATTTCAATGAGCACAGAGACACTGGGAAATAACAGTATCTTACAGAAGTGAAATTAGTATTATGATAATTATCTTTGACTTGCCACAAGATTTTGAAGTCCACTAATTTGCTAACTAATTTTAAACAATCTATGATATTCTAGAAATCCAGGACTAGAAAAGTATTGTATTGATGACAGAGCAGTAATCTAGAACCTAAGGCCTTGAATTATTGTCTATAGTTTAGCAAATGAATTTTGTAAATCATTTAACCTTTATGCTCCACAGCACCTATACATGGGTAGAAAGAAGTTTAGACTTGGCGATTCCCAAGGTCAAGCTTCAGAACAATCTATTCTCTAGGGCCCATATTGCATGGATCATAACAATCTTTTCCACTGTACCCAGCTGGAGCCTCAGAATCCCTCTTAACACAGCACGAAGTCAGCCACTACCAAGCAATCAGAACTGGCTTACAGCTGAAACTGATTTTTCATCCCTCTCCTATGTCTTTTTTTCAGCTGTGTGCATTGTGCAATACTTTGAAAAGGAACACACGGAATTATCATCAGTATGCAGGGTTTCAGGGATAAGGGAACGTCAGTTCTTTACTCATCTTCTTGCTCAGCTGTTCCATGGAGGTGTTGCCATCTGACAAGGAGGGCTGCAGCCTGGCACTTTGGGAGCTCACTTTTCCTTTCCTTTGAGCTATAAGTGATGAGAGACCTGTCAAGGAGAGCAGTTCACTGGCATCATTCCCAGACCTGGAAGCATAATGAAATAAAGTTTCATTCTGACTTGGTTGGAATTTTTATAGCTGAACATTTGAGATAGCATCTGGGGCAGTTCTAACATCCATTTGCCTGGTTGGAATGAAGCACCCATCAGCTAATGGAACTTAGGCCTTCATACTGGCAGCCCATACTGACAGACTTGACCTTTGGGCGAATCATTTCTAAGTAGAGCCAGCCAGGCCACCGGTCCTAGCAGCTGAGGTGGAGCTCACTCATGTCTAATGGTCCAGCAATGTAAAATACGCATTATAGAAGTTTTATCATATACAAAGAATGATATCAAAGCAGGAACTGGTCTGAAAGCCACCCACATTTGTACTGAGCATCAATTTAGACCACTTAATGTTAAGGGTTCAATCCAAGGCTTAGGCTCTGGGGATACTATGTTGGTACGGTCCACTGGCACTCTTCCTAGTACCCACACCCTTCCAGCTTTAGAGAACAGAGGGGGTCAATGAACAAAAGCCCCCACTCTGGATTCCATAAGCCGGGCTCAAATATATCTGCAAAGTAGACCCAAGAAGTTTTGCAAATACCACTTGATGGGAGATCCCTCTGTCCTCCATAAAATTTCTTGAGGACTAGGTAGATGACTACTTAACCCCTCTGAACCTTAGTTCCCTCATCTGTAAAAATGGAAGTAAAGGTGCATTTCTCACAAGGCTGTTGGTGAATGAAAATTAAATTATGGTATCTGTGTAAGTGTTGAGTACACCATAAAGCACTTTGCAAGGAGAAAATAGTATGATTACATTCCTTGGGTGAAAGCCATTTATTTTTTGTATCTCAGAGAATGTCTAGCTCAGCTCTTTGGCTATGGAAGGTTCTCTAATTGGACAGCTAGAGTGCTAGGAGGGCACATACTGTCTGCTCTCAGATCACTCTCCTGAATCCTCAGAGACAACCCTAGCTCTGCTAGCACCAGAGGCCACCCAGAGGGAAAACGACACTGCCCTTAAAACAAAGAGCCTAGGGTGAAGTCCCAGCTTAGCCACTAGTAAGATTTAGGTCTTGCCATATTGCCTCTCCAATCTTTAGTATCTTTTTTTCTCATGTACAAGATATAGATAATATCTAGCCTATCAGATACATAGAAATGTTCAGAGAACAAATAAATTAACATATCCCATGTGCTCTGTGGATTGTACATAAGGTAATATATATAAGATATTACTATCATTACTTCAAATCTAGTATCTCTTAACAACTTAGCCATGTTTCTAGAGGAGGAATCACTGGAAACATGTTTTTGGAGTGAGAGTTCCAGAAGCTCCAGGATAGCGATATAAGCTTTTCTGATTTTGGAAGCCAGTCAAGATCAAACGATATTGTGCTTCTTGACAGATGCCTTGTGGCATTCAGGAAGGCTGTTACCCGTCATGAATAATTGGTGGCTTTTACATTTGTAAGTCAAAGATGTTCTTGGTCTCTGCATATGGCCCATAAATCTTTCTGGATTGCCAAGTTGTAGCCATACTGCCCCAACTCTGTCTTTCTTCTTCATGAAGACATAATAAAGCTTTGGAAAACATACATATTTTTGGTTCTTTCATATGGAGGTTCCCAGGCACTTCTTGGTAGCTTTCTTCTCTCCCCCGTCCCTCCTAGCCATGTACTTTACACTCCTGAATTACGTATTCTGTCAAGAAAGGAGAATGGGTGATGTCTTCCTTTGTTATGTCCAGTTACCTATTTACTATAAACCCATCACATTCTAGATCTTAAAGAATCCTGAGCCCTGGAATGGCAAATAGATTCCATCTGGTGACAACTTGGGTGTTCTGATAGAGGCTGCATAGGGCTGTCATCTGGACTCAGTGGGCCGTTGGGTGGGGAGGGAAGGGTTGCAACGTGCAGTTACTTTATTATAGGTGAAGAAAGTGAGTCTCAGAGGAATTAATTGACTTGTTAATATGTGTGTTAACAATGGACAGTGTTTACATTTCCTTGCTCTCTCAATTCAGTCAACAACCACTATTTGCTGCATGCCCGCTCTTTATCAGTTCTAAGTCTTGATATTTTCTATGAGCATAAATAATCTGTGAACATCTATGGATTAACCTGCATGGAAGTTTATTTTTCATGCAATCATTAGCCTCAAAGTTGTCCAGAATTGAGAGGCTACAATAACAAAATTCCCAATGAACCACTTATTTATATAAGTTGACCCTTGAAAAACACATGTTTGAATCCACTTACAGGTGGGTTTTTTACAGTACAGTACTATAAGTGGATTTTCTCTTCTTTATAATTTTCTTAATGACATTTTCTTTTCTCTAGCTTATTATAAGAATACAGTATATAATACACATAACATACAAAATATGTCCTATTTGATCACGTTACCAATAAGACTTCTGATCAATAGTAGACTATTAGTAGTTGAGTATTGGGGGAGTCAAAAATATATGCAGTTTTCAACTGTGTTGGTGCATCTAACCTCCACCTTGTTCAAGGGTCAACTGTATTCACTAATTCATTTGTATATTCACTTATGCATTCATTTTCCTGTCCATTTACATAAGGAATAAAAATCCACTTTTTAAAAGTTGGGCTCTTGTAAGAGTTCTTTCAAAACAATTTGAAAGTGATTGATAAAAACAAATTGGCCAATAACTGCCCTTGATTTTTGCCTCTGTTCCTCTTGGTCTGCTACTTTATATGGCCTTGCTGGCACAGAGGTGAAAATGAACAATGAAGAAAAACTAATCCATAAAAGCAAACTCAAGAGCTG
Source organism: Ursus arctos (assembly GCF_023065955.2). Taxonomy (NCBI): domain Eukaryota; kingdom Metazoa; phylum Chordata; class Mammalia; order Carnivora; family Ursidae; genus Ursus; species Ursus arctos. Next base: position 62,927,669 of record NW_026622985.1, on the reverse strand, counting down.
TCCACTATCCTCCTTTTTGCAAAGCGGCCTGGAAGATGAAACATAGACAAACCCCAAAATTTTCACTTTACCAAAGGTTTCTGAACTGTTAGAATTGTCAAGGGGGAAAGACTTTGCAACGATGGTGATAGAGAGCTGCTGCAATGCCATGTCACCTGGGGAGAGGTACGAGTAGCAAGGGGTGGGAAAATCTCTTAGCCCTCTGAACACTGTAGTAACGCTACAGTAGTGACACCCATAGTGTGTGGTCTGTCTCTCTCTCTCCCATCCCTGGTGTAGTTGTAAAGGCTCACTCCCAGTCACTGGCTTCAAGGCCAGAGCAATGTCAGAAACACTTGCCTGGTGTGGTTATAAGAATTGTGTCCTCTAGGTGCTAGGCATTTTACATATGCATAGGTCCTTTTCATGGAACTTTCCAAGCTGTTTTTTTTTTTAATTATTCTTAATGTAGCTGTTATTTTAAAATTACTACATGTAGCAGTCTGTCAAGATACAGTTTTTTCCCTGGTTTTATTGAGAACTAATTGACATACATCACTGTAAGTTTAAGACGTACAGCATGATGGTTTGATTCACACAGGTGCAGTGATGACCACAATAGGTTCAGCTAACATCCATCTTCTCATATAGATACAATAAAAAGAAAAGGGGAAAAAAAATTCTCCTTGGATGAGAACGCTTAGGATCTACTTCCTTGACTTTCCCATATACCTCACAGCAGTGCTGTGCTCATTGTGTTGTATATCACATCCCTAATATTGACTTATCTTATAACCGGAAGTTTGTGTCTCTTGACCACACTCCTCCAGGTCTCCTTTCCCCCCCACCCTTCATCTCTGATAACCACTAATCTGATCTCTCTCTTTTTTTTTTTTTTATGAGTTTGGTATTTTGTTGGGGGTGGTTTGTTTGTTTAGATTCCACATATAAGTGAGATCATACCTTATTTGTCTTTATCTGACTTATCTCGCTTAGCATAATGCCTTCAAGGTCCATCCGTATTATTGCAAATGGCAGAATTTCCTCATTTTTTGGTTGTTTTTTTTTTTTTTATGGCTCAATAATATTCATTGAATAAATATACCACACCTCTTAGGTTATTGGTTTTTATCAGAGAGCTCATCCCCCTATCTTAATAGGACGGAGGGCAGGTTTCAGGGAGGCTTTAGCACCGATTCTCGACCTCTGTCCTTTATGCTAATACATTTCATTGCAGCATTAAGAGTAATGTTAAAAGGCATTATATCCCATTTTACAGATAAGGAAACAGATGTAGAGAGCTAGCTCATTATCCTTCCTGTAAGTGGCAGAGTGAGATTCAAATCCAGGTCTGTCTGAGTCCCAAGCCTGTGTTCCTTTTTCTGAAGTCTAATGCTTTCATTTCAGCGTCACTCCCTGTACATTGATTTATAACTAATGCTTTAGAAAAGTAGTCTTCAGTCTGGAGTGCTCATTGCCCTGAAGAGAATGAAGACTTTTCAAGGGAAAGGCAGGCATGGATAGTTCTAAGGTGATTCATTTCCACATTCTCAGTTTTCACCTGTTCATTAAAACCCATAAATGGGTTCCCATCTTAATAAGAGATGGGGTCCCAATAAATCTTTCCCTTGGGTTTAATAATCATCAACATTTGTAATGTATTTGTTCTAATTACTTTATATTAATAATGGTACTGTTAAACTCAATGCGGAAGAATATTTTTATCACAGCCTCCTGTTCACAGAAAATGTATTTTAAATTAGGTTTTAGTATACAGATGTTTTTGTTTCAGAGAAGTGTAATAGTATGATTCACAGTTGACTTTTAAGCATAAAATTCTATCATGCTAAAATTCTGTATGAGTAGAATTGAGGTAGAATGGGAACAATAGGAAGTGGAATGGGAATTTGAGTTCTAAGACAGGGTGGCAAACAGTGACCCATGGGCCAAATCCAGCCCACTGCCTATTCTTGTATATAAAACTTGCTGGAACATAGCCATGCCTATTCATCTGTGTGCTGTTTAAGACTGCTTTCATGCTACAGTGGCATCATCGAGTAGCTATGACAGAGACTGCTTGGAAAGCCTAAAATAGTATTTGGCCTTTTACGTAGAAAGTTTGCAGACCTGTTATTAAAGGAGAAAAATGATGTAAAATTTCCAACTATTAAAAAAAGAGCTTATTCATATATTTTTAAATGAGTAATTATAGGTATAAAATCCCTATTGTATGTATACCCAAGGATACATTTAAAAGAGTGATGTAACAGTTTTATTTTTTCTATCAATATTGTAATACGCTGAAAATTATGTTCTTTGCAACTATTTCAACTGTGATGAAAAATTTCAACCATCAACTTAAAAATGTGTACGTAGAGATATGCATAGATTTTTTTTCAAAATAGGGAGGAGACCACTGCCCTTGAAGACAGGATCAGGGATGTGACTTTCCATAGTTTAAGGCCATCCTATGATGGATGGGAGCTTGTCTTTTTTTCATGGAGCAGAGTGAGCCCCATGTGAGTACCTCAGCCGTCACTGGAGCTGTTCTCCCACAACCTTGGTGGGTAGCTGAGGGAAATGTTGGACTCTAGCAGGACAGTGTCAAAGAGTGGTCTCTTAAATGTCTGGGCTCAGTCTTAGAGATCAGAAAAATCCTTCACAAGCCCCTATGTTGGCCCTTCTATTGGCCAGCTAGGGGAAAGAAAGAACACCAATGCCCTTCCAGGAGGTAGAAGGCTGGGTCTTTTAGGATGTCCCTGCGGACCTGATGGGAGCCTGTGCTGTCCTCCGGTCGCACTGATGGTGGATTGCACTACACAGGTGGCTGTTTACACCTGCCTAGTAACCTTGATGCATGTTTTGGGTTGAATTCTGTCTTCCTCCAAAAAATGAGACGCTAGTCTTAGTCACCAGTACTTCAGAATAGGACCTTGTTTGGAGATAGGGTCTTTACAAAGGTAATCGAGTTAAAATGAAGTCCTTAGAATAGGCCCTAATCTCCTTGTGTCCCTATAAAAAGGAAAAATTTGGACACAGGGAGAAGATGGCCACCTACAAGCCAAGGAGAGAGGCCTGGGACAAATCCCTCCCTCACAGCCCTCAGGAGGAACCAACCCCGCTGACACCTTGGGTTCAGACTTCTGACCTCCAACACTAGGAGGCAATAAGTTTCTGTTGTTTAAGCCACCCAGTCTGTGGTATTTGGTACTTTCTGAGAGTAGCCCTTGCAAACAAATACAGTGCACTGAAAAGCACAGGTTCTTTTAATGGACTTTCCAAAGCCCAGTGATTTTTATGTTTAGCTGTGTTTTGAAATTACTACATGACATGGTCCATCAGAGCACAAGTTGTTATCAGAATGCATCTAAAGACAGAGGACTGGAACCAAGGAGACTTTGATTCTGACCCCTAGTCTCCTTCCTTCCCCCTAGAGCAGTCCAGCAGAGCAGTTAAGATCAAAACCTCTGGAGCCAGAGCCCTTGGGTTTAAATTTTACTAGCCATGTGACTTTGGGGCCTGAATGGCCTCACTGTTAAATTGAGTAATAACAGCACCTGCCTTGTTAGGTTATTGCGAGGACCAACTGAGTTCATAACATGTAAAACTCAATGCTTGGCCCATAGTAAATGTTCAACAGTCAAATGTTCATTGTATTATTGAGGGACCAAAAAGAACAACCTCTGCCTAAGACCACCCCAGACCCAGGAATCACCTAGCAAGTACTGCTCACATGTCCCCTGAAATTAGCTCTAAGTTGTGTTTGTGAAATTGCCATATGAATGTTAGAATGACTTTTTTTAAAATCTAGGATTGTCTTTTCTCTTGTTTTATCCTGTCTTATTCTTGCAAAGCCTAATATTTGAGAATAGCTAGCATGCCTTATTAATCCTTAAAAAAGTGTCTGCTCCAGCACCAGTTGGCAGTTAGATTTCATCAGTCACTTGAGATTATGGATTAACTCACTGATCTTTTTACCCTTCGAGCTAATTAGCCTTTGGACAAATACAGCTAGTCACAGAAGCCAAACACAGCTGACCAAACACATTTCAAAGAGTAAATTTGGTGGGTAAATAATGCCAAGCTTAGATCTCTCAGTAATATTGCTTTTCTGAGTCACTGGAATCTTGATGATCTTTCCTTCCCAGTTGGTAGTGAGGTGTTTACAACCCTTCAAAGCAAAAGGGACAATGTGACCAATTAAACCAGCTAGCTCCTCCCTACTTAAGTCTCTGCCACCCCCATTTAAGATGATTCTTTCTCTGATGTTCTCTAATAATTGGCCCAGTTTGACTTTAAATGACTGAAGTATATCCTTTGGGACCCCTGTTTAACAGACAAGGGAGACTTTCCTAGATCCCCAGCTGAAATGTAATTTTACTCAATTTAGTATAATTACCGCTACCTGCCAAGACTTTCTCACACCTCCATAAAGCACCTTAAACAGTTCATGCCTCACCCTGGTGCTAAGGTCTGTTAAGTACTTGTAGATAATTATCACATCCTCTTAGACAATGTTTGGTGAAACTCAATATTTTTAGACCTTTCATTCTTTGCTAAAGAAGACCTCTCCAGGTAGACTTTTTCAAGCTCCCTTTAGTTGAAATTATTCCCACATTGTAATAGGCACAACCTCACCAGGGAGTTGCAGGGAGTTGCAGGGGGAGTCTCTCCCTGCCAGCCCCGTGGTAATGGGCTGGAATAGTGTGCCCATCCTGGTGTCCAGCTCTATTGGGCAGGCTCCTGGCCCCTCCTCTGATGTCCCCTTGCGTGGGCAACCTTACACTGTGTGCATATATGATCTTCCGAGTGACCATTGCTTCTTTCTGACCTCACAGGGCAAAGTTCTGGTGAAAGGGAGATTCCAGATTGAATGACAGCTCTGAGATTGCACAACCACATCTCTACTCATTTCGGTTTGGTTTTTGTTCATGCATTCAAGAAAACAGAAACAGGAAATGGTTTAGCTCCTATCTCAGAAGAGTAGAAGTGTGATTGCTTTGCACTGTCATCAATATTCATTGACAAAAAACATTTGACAAGCGAATAATAAGTGCCTAGCACTGTGCTTTGGTAAATAGGAGGAATCCAAAGAGATTACAATCTAGACTTTGCTCTCAGGGATCTTAGAAAACAGTGAAAAGCTTACAAGATAGTAAATCATATTGAACAGTGTTAATCTAGCTAATAACAGAATTGCAAGCTTCAAGTGAAGTAAGTCCTAGGCCACTATTCTGTAACTAGTTCATTTGGAAAAAATATCCCATGGTGAAGAGCACCATATGTTACACTTGCGTGGGCTTTCCCAAACCAAGATATCGTGTCTGATACCAAGTGGCATCTGTCTAAACGAATTATGATAACACGAGTTTATTATACAGAATGAACTGTATATGTATTTGACAAGGAAAAATGACCGAGAAATATTTCTCAGTGAACAAAGAAGGTAATATGATAATATACAGCATATGATCCATGGGGTGTGTGTGTGTGTGTGTGTGTGTATGTTTTGGGTGTATGAATAGATGAAATGTTCATGTTCTCACAAAACAACCCCCCAAGCAAATGATAGAAAAAAGATTTAAAAGGAAAAATTCAGCGCACAAATGGGGAAAAAATAGGAACAGCAATATGGACATCAAAGAAGAAATGAAGCCAAAAACCTTTAGATGGGAAGAAGAATCATTTCATAGAATAAACAGTCAAACTGACATACAAATAATCATGAATCTTTGTTCACAACAAAACAGTATCATCAGAATGAAAAGAAAAAGCTAGAAATACAAGAAGAAGCGGTCAAAAATACAGCTTTGAGAAAACATTATTGCATTATTGTTATATTTCAAGTGTAGTATATAGAACATTTTAATATAATTAGTAAGTGTCAATAGGTACATACTGAGTTGGTATCTTCCACTGGAAGCATGCCTTCTTTTCTAAGGATCCATGGAACTTTTTAAAAATATGCCACTTACATGGCCAAAAGTCCTCAATACATTCCTAAAGTAACAGGCTTCTCAGTAACTACTGAATCAAAATGGAAATTGAAGCTGCTCTTAAAGGCTGTTTAGAAAATGATGACCGTGAAAACATGGTGTGACAAAACTTATGTGACACAGCCAAAGTGTCCTCAAATGGGAGAGCCTAAAAATCGTTCTTTTAAAATTATTATTTTTATAGAAAGAGTGAAAATAAATGAACCAAGGATTTAACTCAAGTTAGAAAACAAAAGCAAAGAAGGCAAGAGGAAAAATATAATAAAGGTAATAAACTAGAAAACAGAGAAATAACAGAACCTTAAAGTAAATCCAAGAACTACTTCTATTAAATAACTAATAGCCAGTGACAATTTTGTCAAAGAAAATATAGAGGAAACATGAATTAAATTTATAATTGAAAATGATATTGAAACTGGCATGGAGGTGACTAAAACATTGTTAATGAGTTCTATGGGTGGCAATATGTGAATAGACTGGGTAAAGCTCACTTAGCATGTACACACACACACACACACAAGTAAAATAATTATAGGCCACTAGGTATGCATATATTTGGAGCAAAATATACAAATTGCTGGCAGGCAAATTCTGTTACTTAGTTGGTTGAGACATATATTTGTGTGTTCTTCCTGAAAATGGCAGTATCAAGAACTGAAAAATTCATATAATCCTTGACCCTCTTATTCCAAATCAAGTAGCTTATCATAAGGAAATCAGAAATGTGGGACAATATCCTTTGATAAGAGACAGATTTTAAGAAGACTGATATCATGGGAGTGTGCTGATGATATTACTCTTTGTGTGGGAAAATACAAAAATAGAATGATTTCATCTAGAAAACAAAACATGTCATTACCAACTGAAACGATTCTGACTGCTCCACAATGTTAACACTCATTTTTTTGAGTGTAGGGATTACAAGTGATCTTTATCTTCTTCCATGTATTTTTGGGTATCTTCCAAACATTTCTCAATGAGATTGCAATCTTTTGTAACTAGACCATAAAATTACTAAAGTAAAAGGAGAAATTTTAATATAAAATAATAGAAAAACATTTGACTGAAACAGGACGTACAAAAAAAAGCATGACGTGTATGTAAGCCTATCAAGACCGAGAGTGCCAAAAAACCCTCTCTTGTTCACTCAGTAGTTTGTATGCTTTACATTCCCTTGAAGGAGACACGGATGAGAGGTGGAGGGAGAAGGTACTAGCGAGGACATGTTCTTCCCAAAACCTAAGGTCTTGGGTGTTACCAATGATTCTGAGGGTGCCATGAGCACCCCCTCCCTTTACCAGAAACATAAAGTTTGGTCAACACTCCCCCTAGTGGCAATTTAACAAATCTCCTAAAATTCCTTACCCGAGAGTCAGGGGCTGAAAATGGATGCGAAGTTCAGTTAATTGAGGCACTTGTTAATGAGACATATATTGCTGGACTCTACCTCAGGAGTATGGCTCAGAAATATGTATTCCTTTTTTAACGAGCTGCCCAGCTGATTAAAATATTCAAGTATGGAATCTATTGACCTAGATTATACATCCCTGAATTGTTATAGAAAAGAGAGGCAATGTGAGAATTAATTCTTGTAATCTAACTTGGTATTAACTTCCAAAAAAGAAGGGAGGCCAGAGGTGTTTGTATTAATTTCCTCTAATGATCATTGTGAGAACACTAGTTGCTACTTTTTATTCCTTGTGCTATCTACAAATATACGGGAGTACAAATTAGAAACAGGTGAGTTATACCTGGTCATTGTTGCTTAATTATTCTCCATTCATATTTCTTAACATCCTCCATACCTTAGATTTTCTTCCCAGGTTCTAGACAGCCAGCCCATTTGGAACAGCTCACCAATTTAATCAACATGCTGCTTGTCATGTTTTCCAGATGGTTAATGGATCTCTTAAATAAAACTGGCCCTAATTCTAACTGGTGTTTCTATTCTGGTCCCTTTTGTAGAATAGTTTGTTTCAAGGCCAAAGTTTCTTTTCATTATTTCTCTGTAGTCTTTGGTGATCCCTTTTTACCACTTCTTTGTTCAAAACTGTCGAATGCCACATTAATTCAATTCACTCATGTTAATCATACATGCAGGAAAGAGGAGACTGTTCGTATTAATATCAACATGCTACCCAAATCATTTGTCATTTACATATAAAGTTTTAGAGAACAGGTTTCTCATCATTATCGATCTAGAGAGGAAAGAGCTTGCTTGTGGAACCACAGCCTGCTGGTCCCATTGCTGCTTCTGCTTTGAGAAGGAGTGTTCTTGTCATATGAAACAACATTATTTGGGGAGCAGTATCCATGTGTCGACTTTTCAGGAGTCCTACTTGAAAAACCTGTGGTCTTAATATTCAGTGCTACACAAAGGATTCCAAATATAAATAACCTTTGAGCTGACCCATAGATTTACGTCTGATTCCCATTTCACAAACGGTTTCCAAAGTATACAGTTAGGTTGTATAAAAGTGACATTAAAAATCATGTTGGCAGAATGCCATTATGGCATGACTTCTGCAATAATGAATGTCTGAAAGTAGGCAAGATAATGTAAGATTTGAATGGGGTTGCATTCTGAAAGGAAGGCAGCCAGAGGTCCTGAGAACTAATGGAGGAGCTGCAGAAAAAAATATGACTCTATTACACCAAGCACTTTCCTCTTTTTCTTTCTATTGCCTGACTGAGATGATTTGGCAGAGTTTAAAAATAAATGAGCTGTATTCATTTTTCCTTCAGAGCTTTGCTTTGAAGGCATTCTCTAAGGAAAAAAGAAAAAGAAAAACTAACACAGGCAATATAGGAGGGGATGGAGACATGAAAATATAAGCATTCTCTCCAGCAGTATCTATTTAATAGCCTAGGACTCCTTATGAGGGGAGATATGCCTGGTTCCAATTAAGGTCATATCATACAGGCAAATGTGGTGGCTTCAAAGAGGTGCTAATGATCTACTAGGTAATGCAGAGGAAATGCTGTTTTGAATGGGCTTCAGCAGCATTTGAGCCTTTCCACTGTCATCTGTACACTGTACATACAATGACTGGGACTAGGTTTCTTACAGCAACTCGCTGGAAATTTTCAGTGCTAACTAGAGGCAGGATTCCTTTGCAGGCATATCATTTATGTTGATCATTGCTTTTTCACATTTTTACTTTAGCTGCAGAACCTTATTTTCGACAGAGTGGACTCTTAACTATAAAGCACATGAAAGTACAGTTCTGCTGGAAACCAGGTTGCCATCTCAAAGGTTCCGCCCCCCAGCGCCCAAGCCTCCGCCACCCCCCACTAACCCCGCACCTAGCTCTTCTTCCAGCGCCGCCCCCAGTGTCCCTGTGGCAGAGCTCAAAAATAGTCTTCTGGGAAAAAGAACAAGATTTCTTCCCTATAACCTAAGGAGGGAGATGCCTTTAATTGTTCATTCTTTGACGGGACAAATATTTATTCAGTGCCCCCTTTGGAAACCAGGCCCTTTTCTAGGCACTGGGGATGGTGCATAGGCAAGACCAACAGCCTGCTCTGCTCTCCTGGAGGCTGCAAGGGCGACACCGGGCAGCCAGGACATGTTGGGTGCTATGAAGAAAATATAAAGAAGGAGGCACAGGGAGAAAGGGGTTCCAGTGAAGAGGCTGACAGGGAGAAGGGTACAGTCTAAGAAACCAGGGCGTTGAGAAAGAGTGGCCATAGCCAGAGCTTGGGGGTGTTTCAGACGAAGAAATCTCCTGCAATCCCTGAGGCTGGAGTATTGGAGTCACACTGGATGTCACGGCCAGGATAGGGGAGTGATGGCAGCTGTGGCATAGGTCAGAGGTAAGCAAGCTCCTTTGTGAAGTGTCTAATAGGCCATGATGGAAATTCCCTATTTTACTTTTTATTTTAAATTCATTTTCAATCATAGTTTAATTATTTATATTAAACTACTTGTGATTAAGCTCTTTATATTTTTTTTACAGATTTATTTTTATTTTTATTTTTTTATTTATTTATTTTTTAAAGATTTTATTATTTATTTAGTTGACAGAGATAGAGACAGCCAGCGAGAGAGGGAACACAAGCAGGGGGAGTGGGAGAGGAAGAAGCAGGCCCATAGCAGAGGAGCCCGATGTGGGGCTCGATCCCGTAACGCTGGGATCACGCCCTGAGCCGAAGGCAGACGCTCAACCGCTGTGCCACCCAGGCGCCCCCAGATTTATTTATTTTTAGAGAGAGAAAGAGCGAGCGAGCATGGGGGGAGGGGCAGAGGGAGAGGGAGAAAAAGAATCTTGAGCAAACTCTGCTGCACTGAGCGTAGAGCCTGACATGGGGCTCCATCTCACAATCCTGAGATCATGACCTGAGCCAAAATCAAGAGTTGTTTGCTCAACAGACTGAGCCACCCAGGCACCCCAAACCCTTTATATTTTTATTCCACCAGCTTCCAAGGTAATTCACATACGTGATGCCGAAACACCGGTCCCTTCAAATAAACGCTCAAAACCAGGTGGAGGGTGAATGAAGTAATAGTGGGATTGAAAATGAAAAATGTAATTCTGTGTTCCATCAGATCCGGGGTTTAAAAAGAAAGGGGGGGAAGGAAGAAAATGGTGGCTTCTGTAATTCCGATTAGTTAAAAAGGAAGGCTTATCTGTTCTTAAGGGAAGAAACTTCTAAAATAAATTCTAAACATAATGTATTCCATTGGGCCTTATACAAGAAACATCAATAATTCTCTTTATGAGTATTGAATACCTAAAACATGCAAACTGTTGACACTCTGGGGAATATAAACCTTAATCAAACATAAATTCTGCCTTCCAGGAGCTTGCAGTTTAATATGGTCTATAACAAATGGACACAAATAACTATACCATAAGGCAGGAGATATAAATATTAGTTTTCAGAGTCCTTAGAAATGGGCATAACAGGTATCACGGTAAAGCGTGACTCTGGAAGCATTTCAGGGTTAGGGGAAAGAGTTAAAGTGACCAGTCAGGTTTATGGCTTTCCCGTAATTCAAGGATCTCCTGCATAGTGCTCAGGGGCCAGGCAGCTGGGCTGGTACCTTAGGCTGTCTTCCTCTGCTCTCTCATCGCACACCTAGGAGCTGGTCCTCACTCAGTTCAGAGAGGACTCTTTGTCAGGAGCCTGGGAGGCAGGTGTTCTGCTCTGCTAATTTAGAGACATTCATACTTTGGATATTGGGTGTGTAGGTGACAAATTGGCTTTGTTATGAAAATGGAGTTAAAGTAGAAACTGAGCATCATAAAAGGAAAAAAAAAATGCCTATAATCCATCTATCCAGAGAAATCTATAGTTGATTTTCTGGTCCTTATCCTCTCAGACATTTCTCTGTGAGTTTGATGAGGAGAGAATCACACCATCTAAATGATTCTGTGACCCCCTTTCCTTACCTCCTTAAGCTTTAAGACATGCAGTCAGTGATATCATTACTAATTGCCACGTGGCACTCTGGTGTGTAACTGTATCATAACTGGCTTAACCAATTTTCTAGAGGTGAGACAGCAGTTGTCCCTGTTTTTTTACCACTAGAATCAACACTGGAATGAACATTCTTTAAAATACATTTTCCCACACCTTTCCAATTTTCTGGAGTACTTTTCTAGAAGTAGAGAGAACAGTGATTTTTGGTAACTGTCCTAGTTCTAACTGAGTTACACAAATACCCAAAGCTTTTGCTTCAGACTTTTTTGCTCACTGGCTCTAACTACAGGCAATGCTAAGCTGTCCTTTTCACAGAAGGAAGGGGGCCTTCAAAGCACTGAACAGGTTCCTGAATTTTAGATTCTCATTTTTTCTCCTTTCTTCCCATTTCAACCTCACTAATTGCTCTAAGTCAATAACCTAAGCCAGTGCAGGGACAGCATCCAATTAGTCACCAAATTCCTTAAGTTCTGTCTCCTAAAAAGTGTCCTGGATCTGTATGCCACCCTCCTCCAGCTTAGGCCGTGACCGCTGACCCTGGATCCCTATAGAATTTCCTCCATATTCTTCTCTTCTTGGGTTTGCCTCACCCTTCAATTTGTCTTTCATACTTCATTTCTATGTAAATCTGATGATGCCGGTGCTCTGCCCCAAAACTTGCAATGACTCCATATTGCTTTCTAGATAAAATTCAAACCATATGGCTTAGTGTCAAGTCACCTGGGCAGAATCCTGAGAATCTGTGTGTTTTAAACTTCCCCTGTGATTTCAGTGCAAGCAGCCTGGCCCTTCATGAGTCCCAAGGTGGGCGCTTAGGAAGCACTGCTCTGCTTGGAACCTAGTCTAGAGCAGAGGCCAGCTACAGCTAGAAGTTTCTCTCAGCCACAGCTTAAAATGATCCAGCACACTGTGATTATTTTAGGAAAAATTTCAAAAACATTCCACCAAAGAGCAACATGTTTGCAAGTATAGATTATAAAATCATTTCCACTTAGGAAGCCTAATTTAATTACGTGCCAATTTTTAAGCTCTGAAAGCTTTTCCTGCTGAGTCAGGATTTTCTTCTATAGGTTAATGCAAAGCAGGTAGTTGAAATTAAAGGCTGGCTCCAGAGACTACTACGTGCTTGGCCGCGTCAAGTTCAGAGCATCAAGTTTTGTTCTGTGGGACAGAGGGACGAGAGGGCATTTTGTTAAAAATCTTATTAAAGCACTGTGTTAAACTTTTTTTTTCAATTAAGACACTCAAATTTTAGGTTTCTTAGAAAAATACTTAAAAGCCATTGTATTCTTTGTATGTCTTATAGGAAAGGGTATTTATTCATATCATCAAATTGTTAGAAAAGAAAAGAAAGAAAAAAAGATTTTTGAGAAGTTTTGTGTTTCCTTGGGATTAATGGTGAAGTTGTTAAAGAAAAACTACATTTGTGAAACTGAAAACACTGCTACAATAATAGCAGTTTATTTGATCTCTTACTAATTCTTAAGGAGTCTGGTGGACTAAAATCCCTAATTTTCATAGCAGGTTATGTGAACACCCATTATTATATAGACATTAATATCATTCATATTACTCCTGAAAGATACAGAGTTGGGATTTAAAACAATTTTGGTTACTTTTCTTTCTGTCTCCTCCACTAAAAGGTAATTTTTACAAAGCCAGGGTCATTGTCTGTCTTGTTCACACTGTGTCCCCCGCTCCTGGTTCATGGTAGGCATGGGGTAAATATCTACTGAGTTATGACTGCATGCCATAGAATGAAAACTTTGCATGCGTCCTCCTCTAAAGAGATATAAGAGGAGAGAGAAATTTGATTCTTCACCTGAAGAAAGCTTATAATAGTAGAGAATACCTTTTCTTCAAATCCATCTGATTTATCAAATTGTTGTCATGCTGTGTACATTACAGCATGATTCTCAATAGAAAATTTTTTGTCTTCTTTCATATCTATCCTGCCTTATCACCCTTGTTGCACATATCAATACATATATTCCAACATTGTCATCAATGTGTATCTTATTTGTGTATGTATGTGGTAGGGGCAACCTCCTCACAGTACATCTTCTGGTCTCCAGATATGTCAAGACATTAAAAAATCATTTTCAGAACACCAGGCAAGAATTTGCAGGAGACACTAAGCCAGATGATCTGTATCAGTGCTATTCAAAGTGCTGGTCACTGAACTCTTTGAAACTGATCTGCAACAGGATGAGGAGCTTGTGCTAAAATGCAAATCAGTTATGTCATTAAGCACACAGTTTAGTTCAGTTCATATCCTTTTCCTGGTAAGACTTTCTCAATGAAGGAAGCAGGGTGTTGGCTCACATTCTCATACAAGCTCTGCATCTTGTTCTAGACCAGTCTAAAACAGTTGAATTGCGCTACTCTATAACCATCCTTTGAATAGCACTGCTCTCCATCAAGGTCTTGCCTACTTCAAAAAATCTCCAAACTGCCTTTTAAAAGCATCATTTTCAGTCTGTTAAATGGTTATTTCTTCAGTAATTAATTGTACAATAATAATTAATAGAAATCAAGTAATTATTTAGATAATGTTATGTCAAATAGTAACAATGTCATGGAAAAATAAATAAGGGTAAAGGATTAGAGAAGGATGGGGGCTGCTTTTTTGGTCAGAGTGCTCATGGATGGTTTCTGTGAGGAGGTGACATTGGAGCTGTGATAGCTGGGGAAGAGGATTCCAGGAAGGGAGAAGTAAGCTTAAAGGGCTTGAGGTGGGAACAAGTTTGGTACATTTAAAAACAGCCGGTCAGCATGCCTGGAGGGAAGTGAGCAAGGAGGAGAGTGGTAGTGGATGGTGTCCAAGAGGCAGCCAGGTGTCAGGCTTGGTAGGCCACAGTTAGCACCTTGACTTTTGTTTTAAGTGAGACAGGGAACCGTTGGAGGGTTGTGAGCACAGGAGCAACATGATATGACAGGCTTTAAAGGATCACTGTGCCTGCAGGGGAGTAAGGGTGAGATGAAGCAGATGAGAAGGCTGTTGCTTAAAGCAGGTCGGATTAGGTGTGACTGATGGCTTAGACAAAGGTGGAAGGGTTGGACATGGTAAAGACCAGTCATGTTCTAAAGTTGTGGGTTTTTTTTCCACTAAGTATTTTATTGAATGCTTCTGGCATTGTATATAAAATAATTACCCTTGGGAAATAGGAATTAATGAAGATTCAGAGAGGTGGGTGTTAAGGACTGACAAAGCAGGAGTTTAGATAGTATGGCACGGGTTACAGGGATAAGCTTTAGTACAGGCTTCAAATTAAGTTCTCCTTTGAATAGTCACTGGTTCATGAAAAGTGGTTTAGAAAACCATCCAAAGACTTGTTTTACTACAAAAAGGAACAGCCTTTCTGGGGTCTGAGGGGATTCGTCCTTGGGGATACTCCAGTCAGCAGGGGGCTGTCTTGAGCACTCTGCAGACAGAATTGTTTCCGATCTGCAGCTGCCTGGCAAACCCTCACACACTCGAACCCGCCTCCAGCAGAGCTGGTGAACTACTTTCTTCGTGGTACTCGCCAGAGCCGGGCAAATTCGTCGGTGCATGGATCAGTCAGGCAGTGGGTCCACAGGGCAGATGGCAGGGCAGAGCGGCCCTGAATTTGTTTTAAAGGCAGAACCAATAGGATATGCTGACTGGATATCGTAGAGGGGATGTGGGATGGGAGAGAGTGAGTGAAGTCAAGGATGATTCTGGGTTTTGATGGCACCATTTACAGAGATGAAGAGCATGTGGGAGGAAGGGACTGAGGCAAGGAAGAAGAAAGAGTTGAGTTTGGACCTGTTGGATGTGAGATGCCTGACAGACTTAAAGGTGAAGATGTGGAGAGTGCACTGCCAAGGTATGCCTCTGAGTCCAAGGAAGAGGTAGAATTTGGGAGTTGTCCATACATAGAAAGTACAAGATCAGATCATCAAGGGAGTGATGGAGATAGAAAAGAGGTCCAAAGACCAGACCCAGGGCACTCCCAACAGCTAGAGGTAGGGAAGAGGAGAAGAACTCAGCAAAGGAGACTAAGAAAGAAATGCCAGGGGTAGGAAGTATGCAAACAACAGCAAAAGGTGATATTGTGAATACCAAGAGAAGAAAGGCTTTCTTAGAAAGAGGCAGTAACCATCTGTTTCAAAGCTATTGTAAAATGAAGACTGTAAATTATCTATCAAATTGGGCCTAATGGAGGTCACTGGTACCCATGATTAGAGCAGTTTCAGCGCTCATTCACTGCCTGATTAAAGAAGTTCTCTTGTGATTGGTTTCAGTTTCTTAGTGAAATGAGAATCAAAGTTATCTGATGAAAACTGAGGAGGTAGGGGTGGGGCTCCAGAGGTTTGCTAATGGAGGAGAAGCTGTGAAGAGCAGATCAACTGGGGATATACAGTAAGAGTGCCAAACAGAACTAAGAACTCATTTGTTAGTTAAGGTGATAGGTTTAAGATGAGCACCACTGTATGCTTTTCTCCAGCCATGTTCAATCGGGTGGAGGCAGAGACTAGGATTTAAGGAAGATCAGTGTTTTGCCAGGCAAACATAATGCAGGGAAGAGGTTCTAGAGATTTGAGAGTGAATGTAAGGGAGTGATATACAATCACAGCAAAGGATGGCTCAGGGGAGTTATAATGGTTGAGATCATTGGATTGAGGGGACAATGGAACTAAGAGGCTAGAGGTTGGGTGGATCATCTGTGAGGATATTGAAACGACTGAGAATGATAACAGAATGGTGGCAAGGAGAAAGAAAGGGTAGAAAATCTTCAATACATTGTGGCCATGAACAGGAAGGGAGCAAATAACATAAGGAGAAATAACATAGTGCGTACTACAGTCTGATGGCAGGCAACTCAAAGGAACTGACTGGGAGGGGCTTAGGCAGATGAAACATGGCGGTCTGGAAGCAGCAGGAGGAGCGGGAAGGACAGCCTATCCAATCTCCAAAATCACTAGTACCAAATGTGGGATGCAAAACTTGAAAAGACTGCAAGAGAAACAGTCTCCTGGAAAGTCAACCAGATTTCTGTCAGGGCAAGAAAGAGAAACAAATGCTTGGAGAAGATACAGGAGAATTCACTGATGACAGACGGTGGGTTCCAGAGGACACAATGGAAAGGTTTGGAGATGGGGGCAGGGGTGACCAAAGCTTCAAGCATTTTAAGGAATAAGCAGAGCCTTTGGGAATGTAGATCTGTGAGATTCTGGGTGATGGAGGATGAGCTGGCTTCCTGGGAGTGCATTCAGGACTGAGGTGTACAGGAATGAGAGGTATGATGGGCTGATTCTGGTGGAGTCTCAGAGAGAGTGGAATACTCAGTAATAAAAGTAGTTACTTATTGCATCTGGTGTCTTTGGTGGTTCTTACGGTGAAGTGGAAGAACTGGAGGAGGGAGAGTGGAAATTACACCCGAAGGCCGGTGTGTTCTTGCTTGAGGACTCATTGGCTGCCAAGGGGATTAGTGTGTCAGGGGCTACAGAGCTCTAGGAATTTTGCCTCATTCCAGTCAAGGACAACCTCAAGGCTTCCAGAAACCATACTCCTTTATCTGTCCATTACCTTCTCTAGATTGGAAAATTGTCACTTAGTGATTGAGGTCTTTGAATGTATTTCAGAGCTGCTAGTTTGGTTGAATGCTTCAGCAAATACTGTTTTCATGAAGAGCACTGCAAATTTACATTGTAAAAGAGCTGGTGCTATTCCTTTCCACAGAAACAAGGCTGACAGTACCTAAATAGCTTTGGCTATCTCTTGGGGAGATCACAGTTGGTGGGAAATTGACAACATTACCATGGAACATAACTTGGAAATGATACTTTTCTTTGCTCACCATTAGATATTTTGGTCTTAGGAAATTCAGATTACCCAAGAAGTAATTAATGTGTGAGGGCAATGGGGACATGCTTCAACTAATGATTTCTTGCCATTTTTTCCTGCACTATAATCAAATCTATGGACCGCTTATTATTTACCTATTATAAGTTCAGCTTTCTTGCTTTTCAAAGTAGTCGTTGAAAAATTGCCCAACTGATGCGTTTTATGTAGGCAAAACATATTTTTGGTGATAGTCTTTCCAAAAACTGCTATCAAGCTTTGTCACTACAGGCTGTAATCGCAAGATGGCCTCACTTCATAGTCTTAAAGTCTAATTAGTTTTCTTGTATGCCTGGGTGCATTTCTGAGCTGTAAAATGAAACTCTTTGGATAAAGTGACCTTTTTTCCTACATGCAATCTAGCTGATTTCAGAATTGTCCTTTACAAACACATAATACATTGATCTGATGGCATTTGGGTCTAAAATTACTTCTTGGGTACAGAAGAGAACACGACCTTGTTTTAAAAGTTTCTGACTTAATTATTTTCTTTCAAAAAAGAGAAGGCAAATTCAAGAATTTGAAATGAATTATAGATTTTTGCTTTGACCTGTTCCTGAATCAAAATGTTTATAGCCTTAAGGACACTCCAGACAAGAGAAGGTTTTTAGAAAGGGAACAGATATTGGGACAGATAAATTTGAATCAGGCACCTATTTATGTGTCAAGCACTGACTAAGAGGGAGATATAAAAATGAAAAAGGGATCTCATCTCAAGCATAGAATGGTCTAGCAGTGGAGACAGACACATAAACCAGTAACTGTTGAGTTCCATTAGACTTAAATGGAGGGTGTGGGGTCCTCTGGGGGGGAGGAAAGAGGGAGGAGATGGAGGGTGGGGAGCTGGGAACCTACCAAGAACAGAAGATATTTGAATAGGGCTTTGGAAGATGGTTAAGAATTTGCCAAATGTTTTGGATAGGAGTGGAGTGGGGTAGGTCATCTGAGAGGGAATTCAAAGAGGAGCCAACAGCCTGAGGAAAGGATGGATGCATGAAGAGGATAGCCTTGGGGACCCTGTGGAGGCAGCAAGGGGACTCTGATTGAGATTCCTGGCACCCTACCTTTGACAGATTTAGGGAGAATAAAAAGATGTATACATGTTTCCAAGACATTATGGAAAACACCCATTTTTATTTGTTACTCAGAAACTTTCAGAAATCTAATTATTGAACTGAATGATATGGAATTGGATCATTTTTCTGTGATGGGTCTAAATAACTCATCTGGTGGGTGTTTTCATAAAGGAAGGCTTTACACCTGCTCAGTGTGCTGTTTTACCTGGGAATTTGTTCTTAAAAATGGCTTCTCCATCTTTTGGTGAATGGGAGCCAGGGGGCTTAGTGATGGGAATTACGAGAGTTAAGATGGTGTAGAGGAAGAGAAAGGGTTTGAGCCAGGAAGGGGTATTTATATCCTCGTGTGAGCAGTTAAGAGCTATGTAGTCCTAAACTCACCTGACCTCCTGGAGTTCATTCCTACCTCTGCGGAGGAGCAGCTGGTGAGTTGTTCTGAGACATACGACAGCATGTGTGGGGTAACATGAAAGCCCTCTAGCACAATAGACACGAGAGTGGCTAGTCATACTAATCTCTCAGTAATGAACTTGGCTTTATTAAGGCCGCAGGGTCATAAATTGTAGGATGAACTTAGGGAACGGTTCTCCAACTTTGGGAATGTCCCCAAAACATTTCTCACACGGTCTATTTATAAAAATGTCAAATCTTAGGAACCTCCTCCGGAGTTTCCAATTCAGTAGGACTGAATGGAGATATGGCTTAGGACTCTGCTTTTTAAACAAACACCCCATGGGATTCCAAAGAAGGTGATCTAAGGAGACAATTTTTAGCGAAACCGTCCCAAAAGACCTTAAAAGATGTATGCATCCAGCACAATCAGGCCAGAAAGTGCCCAGCCTATTAATAAAGCCGTGGGTCCTTACCTTCTGAGACAAAGTACGCATACTCCTTGTGGAGCCGCTGCAGACCCTCTCTGACAGGTGTCACGGCTGAAGTTTGCCTGGCTACCTTGAGCCAAATCAAGGAAGTGCTGACTTTTTTGAAGCACTGTGATTGTGCTTGGGGTAAGGATTGAAGAGCACAGGCTGTGGCCCTTCGGCTCCCAGGGCTCTTTCCCAACACGCTGATCCTTCTCGTGGCAGCAGTGTCCCCTGCCGAGGACCAGCCTGCCTTCTGGAGGCGCCTCTCCCTCCCTTGCTTCTCCACCAGCCCTGCCCCAAGGGCATCTGCCATCAGGAAGGTGCTCTAAGTGTTTGGCCCGAACCCTCATTCTGATACTCAGCATTTCAGTGACCTCCAACAATTCCCTTACATTCCCCATTTCCCTTTCTCAACCGTAAACGAGGATGACAGAACCTAGCTCGCAGCACCACGATGGAGATGAAACAGGATGTGCTCAGTGCTCTGTGTGAACCTGCTGTGTGCGCTCCTCCATCCAGACCGTGAGGGGCTCGTGCACAGCGACTCGTGCGTCTACGCTCTTCTGAGCACCAACAGTGTGACAAGGGTGCCTAGGAGTCAGAGCACGGTTTCAAGTGTTAGGCATGGAGTCAAGAGCAGAGAACAGCTTTACAATTTTCACTACAAGTCTATTAGCTTCTGAATAAAGATGGTAATTTTGGGTGTTGCTATCGGAGTATAGCTGACACGAAATGTTCCAGTAGTTTCAGATGTATGGCATAGTGATCGGACAGCTCTATACGTTATGCTCTGCTCACAAGTGCAGCCACCATTTGTCACTATGCAATCCTATTACAATACCGTTGACTATATTCCCTATGTTGTGCCTTTTATTCCTGTGACGATTCATCACATAATTGGAAGCCTGTACCTCCCACTCCCCTCCACCTATTTTGCCCATCCCCCACTCCCCACTCCCCTCTGGCAACCATCAGTTTGTTGTCTGTATATATAGATCTGAGTGTGCTTTTTACTTGCTTATTTGTTTTGTTTTTTTAGATTCCATATGTAAGTCAAATCGTATGGTATTTGTCTTTCTTTGTCTAACTTATTTCACTTAATGTAATACCCTCTCAGTTTATCCATATTGTCACAAATGGTAAGATTGCATCCTTTTTTTTGGCTATATAATCCTGTGTGTGTGTGTGTGTGTGTGTGTGTGTGTGTGCGCGCGCGCGCGCACCAACGCGTGCGCATGACATCTTCTTTATCATCATCATTCTTCTATCGATGGAATCTTGGGTTCCCTCCATATTTTGACTGTTGTAAATAATGCTACGATAAACATAGGGGTGCATATATCTTTCCAAATTAGTGTTTTCATTTTTTGGAGTAAGTACCTAGTAGTGGAAATATTGGATCATGTGATATTTCTGTTTTTAATTTTAGAGGGGAACCTCCATACTGTTTTCCACAGTGGCTGTACCAATTTGCACTTCCACCTGACAGTACACATGGGTTCCTTTTTCTCCCCATCCTTGCCAACACTTGTTATTTCTTGTTTTTTAATTCTACCCATACTGCTGACTGGTATAAAGGGTTATCTCATTGTGGTTTTGATTTGCATTTCCCTGATGATTAGTGATGTTGAGCATCTTTTCATGCTTCTGTTGTCCATAAAGTTGACAAATTGGGATTGGAACATTTAATTCTCCTTTGTCCAAAATTCCCTTTGAAATAACAAAACGCGTGCGCGCGCGCACGTGTGCACGCACACACACACACACACACACACACACATACTGTACAAGTCCTGGAGCAAGAAATAGGGCAACCTAGTCATTTGTTTAGCAACATGAGACATATACACCCATGTGGTGCCAGACTCTCAGTGGGCCCGTGTTATACTGGCTAAAATAGGAGATAATCTACATGTTCAGCAATAGGAGTGAAGTTAAATAAATAGAAAACTGTGCTTTCCCTAAAGATGGTGGTGCATTAGCATAGTTATTTATATAGAAAAGGTGTTTAATTGTTCTATGTAAAAGTTTTGAACGTACTATATACAATATTATACTAAAACTATTCTTATAAAAATTTCTAGAAAGATGCATCAAAATCTTTTACAGTGTTTTTTTTTTGGTCGGATTAGAGATTATTTTTAAAAATAGTGCTTATCTATTCTTTCTAACTTAATTACACTGAATTTAACAAACTTCTGTAATAAACAAATATATTTAACCAATTGTAACAGTTGGGGCCTTCAGACTTTAACTTCAGACCTAAAAAATAATTGTGCACGTAATTTAAGGCTTTGGTATGATGCTTATCTTTCTGTCAAGAGAATAGTATCTTCCATTATGTGGCACCCTGACCTCATTATATGGAAATGTCATGAGAGTCTTGTCATCTTCCTGTGAGTCCCCAAAGCAATGCTTTGGGGGTAACAAGGAGATTTGTCTCCCCCAAGAACAGAAGCAACTTTAGTCCTCTTATGCTGTCTGTATTATTTTCTTCCCCATCTATTCACATACCAGAAGAATTTCTCTTATGTAAGTGGACCTCTCTTGAGGCTCTTCTGTGATAGAAAAGAATGTGTTGTCTTTTTTCTCTCTTTTTTTAAGAACACCATTACAATTCCCACTTTCCTTCCATTCATTTTCATAACTGAGTCTAGAGTGATTGCTTTTTCTTTGAACCTTGCTTGAAAGTGTCTCAGCTCCTTTACAAGAGCCTCTGTAACCTAGGGCCTCGAAGGTGAGAGCGGTGATATGGAGGTGCTGTCTTATTAATCAAACGTTTGCTCCGCGGTGGGCATTAATCATATAAACCTGCACAGCTGGATAAGATTCATTAGTGTCATCTTTCACTGCTCTTGTCTACCCATTCTGCTCACTGTCTGTGACATTCATTAAAATTCCACTGACGCTTTGGTGGCTGCCTCCATCTCTCTCTCTTACCTCCCGTGGCCAGGTGCCATGTTTGACCCCCCGGGGACAGGGAAAGATCACTAAGAGGTTACCAAGCAGAACATTTAATTAAAGTGCCTCTGATGGTCTCTTTGACTGATTTCCTTTCAAATCTGCCTTGATCCTCTGGGAGCTTCTTCTCAGGATCCGTGTTCTACACTGAGCCAGATGGCAGCCCCCAGGGGTGAAGATGGTCCTTGGCATGAGGCTGCGCATCTGTATGCTGTGGGTTTGCCAGTGAGACACACCTGTTCACCAGTCACTGCCCCTCCCCTGGGGATACCCTCCTGGTGCCCAGACCCTCCTCCCTGGCTCCTAACCACTTCCTTCTTCAGTCTACTTTCTAACTTCTATGTAGGGGTCTTTGAGTTCAGCATCCCTTGCTCTGGCCTTTAAATCCCCCCTTTATTTAGTCATTCTTTCAGCAAATACTTATTGAGCACCTTCTATGTGCCGGGCCCTACACCAGTCTCTGTGGACACGATGCTGAACCAAAGAGACATGGTTCTGCCCCACGGAGCTTATATTTTAGCAGGGGAGACGAGCAAAAGCAAAACAAAGGAGTAAACAAGGCAAAATTGTCTCAAGTGTAAGAAGTGCTGTGAAGTAAACAAAGAAAGGGCAGAGACAGAATCTGCCAGGGCTGGCAAGCCTTAGTGTGAATAGTGTGCTTGGAGAAAGCTGTGCTCCCTGGACTGGCACCTTCCGTGTCACCTGCGAACCTGCCAGAAATGCAGATTCTCAGACTGTACCCTATGCCCCTGAATCAGAGACTTTGGGGGTGTGCCCAGCAGTCTGTGTTTAGTAAGCCCTCCAGATGATTCTGATGCCCACTCATGTTGGAGAATGAGCAATTTCGGCTGCGTCTACACAACGGGAGGAGGTAGCCATACGAAGTGTGGAGGAGAGTAAATTCCTGGCAGAGGGTGCAAAAGACCCAAGACAAGGAAAAAGTTTGGTTTTTTTTCAAGGAAGTGAAACCAAGACTGCTTTGGCTAGAGCCATGTGAGGGGGGAAATGACAGAAGATGATGCTAGTAATGTGAGCAGGGTCAAACCATGCAGGTTCTTATAGACCAGGGGGAGGGGGCTGGACTTTAGTTAAAGGGAGAAAACACTGAAGCGTTTTAAGCAATATCATGCACTGATCTGAATTACTTTTAAGATGATCTCCATTGCTGAGCCCAGAGCAGATTGGAGTAGCATCAGAGTGCGAATGGGGAGACCAGTTAGGAGGCTGATGTACCGGCATGGGTGCCCTGGGCTAAGGTGGTAGCTGTGGAGATAGAGGTAAGAAAGTATTTCCAAGGTATGTTTCAGAGAGAAGTTCAAGAAGACTCGCTGGTGGTCTGAGTATAGGTGGAGAGTGGCTCTGGAATGGGGAAGGGTCACAACTCTCCCCTGTTTTCTGCATCTGGGTAGATAGAGGTGTCACTTACTGTCTGAAGACACAATAGGGCAGGCATGCATTTTTGGCCTTTATCTCAGACTCTCCTAACATGTATGGGCAGGCATCCCGCTTTTAACAGCATCAGGGAGCCTAACCTCAGCTTGGCTCACAGGCTACCTCCTCAGTACAATCAGACCCCCAGAACAGGAGCCATTCAGACTGATCCCCCATAAGGTCTCTATCCCTTTAGCACAGTGTCTTGTGTGCCTGAGGGTTTGCGGAATACCTAAATGACAGTGTCTGCATGTAAAGCAGAGCCCTGATGGAAAAGGATTGAGTCTCTCCCCAGTCTTGTTGCGAGGTGCATACTTGTTATCTTCACCTTAGGAAGGAGGAAACAAGTAGAGAGAAGAGAGAGAAATTGCCTGGAGCCATGAAGCAGAGACGCTCTAGAATCCAGTGGGAGTTGAACCAAAAGAAGCAGAAGATAGGAGTGCCCAGGGGCAAAGGCAGAAATGAGAGAAATCTGTGGCTCAGTAGTGAGTGACCCTTTGCTCAGTCACCTACCATGAAGAGGGAACTGCAGGAGGGGATAGGAAGGAACACAGATTTTTAAACTCTGCATCTCCTGCAGAGAAGGTGGGCTGGTTACATAAAAAGCTGCTTGTGGGCTGCTCAGTTCTTGAGCCTTGCTCATGAGGCTAAAGGAAACGTCACCTCCTCTCTTACACCTGTGAATAATGAGCATGTCAGTCAGTCTAGGCAGTCAAGACTCAAACCTCCAGCTGTCCATGCTCCTTCGTTCATGCGCCATGCATATACCTTGTCCCATCATTGTACCTGTCTGTTTGGAGTATGCAGGTGGCTGCGTCTTCTAGCTTTAAACCTTGAAAAAGATGGTGAGCTACAGGGGATGGGGATGGGCAGATGTAAAGAAGACACAAAGGAGCATGGGGAGAATGGAGAGCTTGGTAACTCTGGCCCCAAGAGCCATGACATAAGAAGGTGGGAGGTTGATCCAGCAGAATCAGCTTAACCAGGAGGGTCTTAGGGAATTTGCCTTAGAAATATGTTTGCCTCGTCTCTGCGATTGGCACTGAAGACTGGTGGTTCTCAAATTAGGGGAGGAATTTACCCCAGGGGGCATTTAGCAATGTCTAGAGACAGTTTTGTTAGAGTTGGGGGGGGGGTGCTACTGGCATCTAACAGGTGGAGGCAAAGGATGCTACTCAACATCCCACAAGGCACAGGACAGCCTCCAGAACATGGAATTATCTGGGCCAAAATGTCCATAGTGCCGAGGTTGAGAAACGCTGGGCTAAGCCATGCGACAAGAACAGAACGAAAAAGCATGGTCTGATGGCTGTCACGAGAAGGGGATACGGCAATCCACATTGGGAAGGGTGCATCAGCTGGTCTGCCATTAGAGAAACGAGACGAGGAAATTCAGTGAAATCCCAAATAGAATTTCAGCTCTTGTCTGAGTCTCCTTGGCTGTCAACAAAGATTTGCTGCCCTCCATCTGTGCGCAAGGCATCAGGTGAGGGGATGTGGGAGTGCTGGGGGCTGTGCTAGCAGAAAAGTCAGAGGTAACAAGCCCAGCCCATTTAGGGAGAGTCTAGTAGGCCATGATGGAAATTCTGTATGTCTCATCTACATCGTAGAACCTTTGTAAGGGTAAAATGATAATATATGCGAAGTGCCTGTACCTGGCTGACATGCTAAGCAGATACGAAAGCTTCTCCTTGCTTCAGAGTTTAGCTGAAGGAGTCCAGCTTCTTCCACCCACAGTTATGTGAATTTGGATCCCACATGTGGCCTTAGTTTCCCCCACCCTCTTCATCAGCACGGAAGCAAATCCCCCCTTCTCTGTCTATCTCACGAATTTTAAGGACAGTCTTCTCTAAAGTATTCCTAAGCTGCTCTAAGAGAAGTTTTCATGTTAAATCAAGATCCTATTCATTCTGGTTATGCTTTTCACCA
The DNA here is from genome assembly GCF_023065955.2 of Ursus arctos. Classification (NCBI taxonomy): domain Eukaryota; kingdom Metazoa; phylum Chordata; class Mammalia; order Carnivora; family Ursidae; genus Ursus; species Ursus arctos. Next base: position 62,902,138 of record NW_026622985.1, on the reverse strand, counting down.
TTTTTACTGCTTAGTTATACAATCTGCATTAATTGAGCATATACTGCATGTGAGGAACTGTCCTAGAAGCTGGGGAAATTAAGTCAAAGAACTTATCTCCCACTTGACTGTGTTTATCACAAACAAGTGTTTGCTCATCTTCTGTCACTTGAAACTCACCTTCATGAATTTTGTCATATTCTTTAACTGATATACCCGGGCTACATCCTGAAGACGGGCAGTCATCCAGAAGCATCCGGGGGGTAGAGGGCACTTGTGGGACATTCCAGGCAGAGGGGGTGGCCTCCTCATGGCCATCCAGGTGACTGGTCAGAGTGTGAATAAGTCAGGAGCAAGAAATGCAGCTCCAGAAATGAGCCAGGTCAGCTTGGAAAGAGCCTTCTATAATCTGCTGTGCAGTTCGGGCTTTGTCCCATGGTTACTGAAGATTACAGAAATATTTTAAGACAAGGAGAGATATGATCAGATTTGTGCTTTAGAAAGATAACTCTTAAATTGAAAAGTCCAAGATTACTAGACGAGAGACCAGTTAGGAAGCGGCTGCCTAATCCAAGCAGGAGATGATAAAGGGCCTGAATCAAGGGAGTGGCCAAAAATGGGAACTGGGTCAATAGATGTTTAGGATTTGGAATCAACAGATTTGGATGATTCATTGGAAGTAATTGAGAATGAGTTGGAGAATGAGAAATTGAGGATGATTTCTTGGCGGATTTTGGAACCTCCAACCCAGATAGAAGATATGGAAGGGAGTAAGAGCAAATCAGGATTTGGGGGAGAGAGGAGTTCAGTTCCCGAGCTAGCTGTGAAGTGCTTTGGTTACATCTAAATGGAAATAATGTTTTGCTCAAAGCTAAAGCATCTCATGAGCGAAGGTGAGTGAGGGGCTGGAGACACAAAATTGGTGTCACAAGCCGGAGCTACAATTGCAAGGCATTTGAACAGATGAGGTCACCGAGGGAGAAAATGAAGAGTGAGAGGGGAAAGAGAGGGCACAACTGTGCACCTGCATCTGAAGAGCCTGCAGAAGAAGGCAAACCCACAAAAGACACTGAAGAGGATGATCAGAGAGGAAGAAGAGATGGCTGTTTGCAGGGAAAAATAGAGGGTCCCGATGCTTTCAGAAGGAAGATGTGGGTTTTTATGGAAAACCACCCCACCCCCATCCTTACTCTAGATATCAGTCTTCCCTTGGAAGGCAGGGAGCAACACATACACACACACACACACACCGTTATACACACACACACACACACACACACACAACGCACAACACAATACATGTAACATAGAGGTTGTTGCAGAAAATGCCATTCTGGTTTTGACCAAGGGTGACTTGGAAGCTTCAACCCCAAAGAAGTAATGGGAGGATTTCACTTTTTTGTCCTGACAACCCTTTATCCTCACAGCATAACAGGAGGGTCCTGTGGCTGCTCGGACGACAGATGAACTTTCCTGTAACCATTAATACTACTCATTCTCCTACCTACCTGGAGGGAGTGGAACCCTCATAGCTACCCCATGCCTCTCTTCCTGGTGATGGAAATTTCCATTATTGACGGGGAAACAGCAGGCTAATGGCACAGATGAATTGTAAATTTTGACAGCCCCGACAGGTAAATATTGGCTTTGCACAAACAAGTTTCTATAAATAACCTGTCTGCTGTAGAAACTCCACAGATGGCAGCAGGGCTGCCCAAGCGTTGATTTTCCCAGGGCGCTCAGTGCAGAAAAGCACAGCTGTCAGCTTTGCTGTTCTCGTCGAGAGCTCAGGCCGCCTCTGCTGTGCCTGCAGCCGGGCCCGATCCCATCCTCCTTTGGCAGGCAGAGGCAGGGACAGGCAGAGATCAGTCATGTCAGTAACCCGCCTTCAGTGCCTTTCATGCCAGGATGGAGAAGGGATTTCTTTAAAAATGTCACTTCTTCAGGTTTGGCACTCAGAAGTGAGAATGTGTCTGATACGGGGATTTGTTGGCCCCGTGTCAGTAAAGCTGGTCCTCCATGAAAAGCAGATCAGGTGAAGTGAGACACAGAGTCACTCTGCACTGTGTGCCATGGGGCTGCGTTGCTAAAAATAGCACTGTCAAGGGCTCTGGGCAGATGTTGGGCTATTGTCCTCGGGCACGCCACGGACACTGACGTGAAGGGGAATGTGCACAATGGGGAGGCATTCACACCAGCGAGGCATCTTGCTGGGAATTTTGTCCAGTGACCATCTCTCCCCACGCAGGGAGCCAACAGGAATGTTGTAAGCCACCATTGGAAAAGTATAGAGGCGTTCTCATTTCTCAAATGTTGGGCTAAGGGCCCATAGCTGAATAATTCTGACCAAAGCGATAGCATTCTAGAGATGCCCAGAAAGCTTAGTGCTAAACTGAACGCTCTGTCCTTGTGGCTGGACCCTAGTTTGGGGTATGCCTATCACTCCCTTTCTCCCTAATGTTTATTTTCTGCTGCTTCTTATTTCTTTGGGCACACCGATGTAGTCCATTTTATTGTAAACCCATTTAAAGTCTTCTGGGAGTAGACAAGGTAGAAATCAGAGAAGGCGAGTCAAATGATTCTAGAAGGTGTCTAAGATAGCAATAGTAATCAAAAAAATTACTATTTTTCTCCTTCTACAAAGGCTTTGGGAAAACAAATGATAATAATAGACATTGTGCAATTAGACAATTTGTGATAGAAAATTAGGAGGAAAAATATTGTGGAGAAATGTGAATAAGGAAGTAATGAGTTGTCACACCCAAAACAGAGGTGTCTGTGGTGTTTTCTTTAGCCTTATCCCCAGAAAGAAGAGCAAAGCTGACATGGGTCGTAGTCATTATAAAGTATAGGATGCGTTTGCCATGCTCTGTGTTTAGAGTGAATTCCAGACTTTTTATTCCTGCTCCTGGGCAACGGATCACCATTAGCACAGTGTCCTTTGCTTTTTAGTGGAGTTCCTTCTAGCTATAATTCTATGTTCTGAAGAAGTACTAGTCTTTTAGGGTTTGGGGCTTCGGACTTTTTCTCCTGTTTTGGCTCCATGCAAGATTCTGTTTTCAGGAATGGCCGTGAACCCTTGGAGCTGGGCTGTGTCCATGCGTTCTGCTTCCCAAGCATTCCATAATGTGCCTGGTGGGCCAGCAGGCAACAGATCAATGTTTGTCAAGTGCAGTAGACACAATGAGCGCTGGTTATCAGGGGAATCTAATTTCCATATTGGGGAAGAAACCAGAAATATTTTTCATGGCTCAAATTACTGCTTGATATTCAGTAGTATAGTTGAGCAAGACGCTCAGCAGAGAAAATAATGAGTCATCTTCCACTAAATCTGTAGAAGGATGGAACATATAATCCAAGAGGCCCAGTAGCTTTGTAATCAGACAGACTAAATTTTGTATTATGCACTCCCTTCATGTGGACTGGTGGACTCTGGCCAAGTTATCGAGTCTCTTTGAATCTCAGCTTCTCTGTTTTTAAAAAAAATAAATGATAACAATCGAATCCTTAGAGTTGTGGCGCCCACAAGGCAGTGTAATGTCGCTGTTGCAAGCAGGGACTCCGGAGGCACATCTCCAGCTTCACATTCCTGCGCTGCCACTTACCAGCTGAGTGACCTGTAACAGATCTCTTCACTTTTCTGTGCCGAAGTGTCTTTATCTTAAAAATGGGGAGCATGGCTGTGTGGAATAAATAATTAATAGGTGGAGAATGCTTAGAATAGCAGGGCATATGCGCGTTCACTGTGTGCTTGTGACAGTATCAGGAGGCATGGAGAAGGGACAGCCTGCCTCGGGTGCGCTCTTCCTCCATCTTACTCTCTCAAGCTCCTGCTTTTCCAAACAATTTCCTGATCATTTTATTTCCTAAAGGATTGCACAGCCCTCGTCTAGTACACGTGGCCACTCGAAGAGCGGGCTGGGTCAGCTTCCTCATAGAGCCAGGAAGGCAGCCTCTCAGGTTCCAGGAGAGAGGGGGGTGAGTGTTGTTATGCAGTGCTGGAGTTAGGGTTTTTTTCCTTTTTTGTCATTTTGAAAATATGTTCTTTAATTGAAAAATAAAGGGCCAGGTGTTCCAAAACCCTTATCTAGTAAGGGCTGAGTGAACTCTATGGAGGCATACTGTATACTTCAGTTATTCAAGATGTTGATATACACTCTATTCATTTGTTCAAACTTTCTTTTTTTTCACTATTCTTAGATTTTATTAATACTGAATTTAGTTAACATACAGTGTATTATTAGTTTCAGGGGTAGAATTTAGTGATTCATCAGTTGCATGTAACACCCAGCGCCCATTACATCAAGTGCCTTCCTTAATGCCCATCACCCGGTTACCCCATCCCCCACCGACCTCCCCTCTGACAACCCTCAATTTGTTCCCTATAGTTAAGAGTCTCTGATGGTTTCCCTCCCTCTCTGCTTTTATCTTTTTTTTTCCTTTCCTTCCCCTGTGTTCATCAGTTTTATGTCTTAAATTCCACATATGAGTGAGATCATATGGTATTTGTCTTTCTCTGACTGATTTATTTCACTTAGCATAATCCACTCTCGTTACAGTGGGTCCTATGCCAGGTGCTGGGGATAGAAATAGGAACAGGACTGTCTTTGCTCCCCCCATATTCCAATCAAATTGACAATGTCAACTAATGAAATTTGATAGCACAAGAAATTGGACAAGATCTGTTCATGATTGATGATGCTGGATGCCAACAGGAAGATTACAAAGGGAAGGCAGTTAGCCTTATGTTAGGACTAGTGTAGTAACTTAGCTGGAACAGAGCATAAGAGAGGATGTGGGAAAGGGAAGACTGAATTAATACAAACACCAACATTACTTTGAAATTTTAAGAATTAAAGAAAAAATAAATGATTATGAGTGGCATGATGGGAGTACTTGATGGGTGTGTTTCATTGTCATTTGCCAACTCATTGTCCTCGAACCAGGTGGTCAGTGGCGTCCCCACTGTACAAATGAAACTGGAGCTCAAAGAAAATTAGGAGATAACACTCACAGGGAGCCCCTCTGAGATGGGAATCTAGGCTCCACAGGTGGCTGCAGTCCACAGTCCACTGTTCCACGATGCCAACTTACAGCAGTTGTGAACTGAAGGTGGTTGGTCAGGATGGCTTATCACTGCAAGAGCACTCTGGGATTTCTCAGTGGCAGGTTGTAGCAATCACCTTTCTTTCTTCTGGCTCCTAAGGTATCTTCTCCCTTCCTTCCTGGGAGCATCTTATCAGTTAGTATAACTCTTGGGCTTCCTTTACTGCATGTTCCTTTTCTCAGCAAGTATTTGTCATATGTGTAGGATTTTTCACAGAACCTAAAAAATATCCTGGCCGGGGCAGTCAACCTCCTAATTAGCATGCAATGCCACGTACGCTTTCATGTGATAATTCCTTCAGGCTAAAACACAGTGAACCTACCATCAAAATAAACACTTCCTTTAAGAGGAATAAATCATGCCATTTATCCAGATTTACTCCTTCATGGCGTAAATCTGTGGCTTTCATGTAACTAAGACAATCCACTGTCTGCAGCAAAGCAAATGCCCTCTCTGTATCTCTCCAGAAATCCCCATCACACAACCTAAGCTTCCTTAGATGGCGGCGCCACCAACCTGTCTCCTGAGACGAAGAATGCGCCACTTTTGAGCCTGGGCACAATTTGAGGACTGTCACTTGTAATCACTTCATGTTTCTATTTCAAGGGTTGTTGACTGATGCTTTGGCAAAATCATTTTGTTTCCTCCAGATATAGCTGAGGGGTCTTAGAAGTGACATACAGCTGCACTTCCTGGTAGAAGATGAAAGATATTCTAGAGGCAGCTGAGGAGGGGACCACTTAGCGAGTCAGGGCTGGGTACTGCTCAGTGACCTCTGCTAGTCTTTGTTCAGTGTGGAGATCTGGCCTAACAGGGAGTTTGTGGAGCTATCTTATCTTAAAAATCTCCCTCTCTAAATATCTACTGATGAGATGATGACTGTATAACCCATTGGCTTTATGTAAATTACAGATTGCTGTTTGTCTCTGCCCCAAAAAACATTTGTTCCCTAGAATTATCCAGAGCTAGACTAAAGAGATGCTAGCTTCCTAGCACTATTACGAATCTAAGGCAAATAAGGTGGAATGAAACAGGGAGGCTTAGGAAACAGAGTTGAAGTCCTGCCACCTCCCAGTGGTACAGTCTTAGAGACATTGGTTAATCTATCTGAGTTTCAGTTTGCTCATCTGTGAAAAGGAGAGGAATAAGGCCCACCTCACAGGATGTTGTAAAAGTCCAGGTAAGGGTGTTTTATAGAGTGAATGCAGCGCCTCCTAAATGGAGAAGATGAGTTAAATCGTTTGGAAGTCCATGTTTGATCATCTACCCAGGAGTTATCACAAAACTGGAAGCCACCAACCTTTTTCCCTAGGTTTCCAGATTGCCTAAATGGGTTTAGATTTGGCATATTCTAATGACCCTTTGGACATGCCATGGCAATTCCTCAATTTCCAGGTTGAACCAGAAATTAGTACGTATTGTGCCAGAGGATACAAGTCTTACATGCCCAAATAGGTTTTTGATATCCTAGGTTTAATAAGTTAGATAGATTTAACTTATATATGCTAATATGTGTAGTGAACTTCCAGGAGGGAGATAGAAGAAATGAAGTTTCTCAAAACCTTACGTCACTGAATTCCTTCCTTCTTCTCACACTTCTTTCTTTCTCCTACCCCATCCAGCATGTCATGGAACTAGTGTTACCCAGAGCATGCATTGAATGAAAAATGCAGAGCCAGGGGAGTACCCTCAGCTCTTTACACCTGTGGTAATAGAAAGGCACAGTGTCATAGGTAATGTCAAATACCAAACACTGTATAAGGTACAAACACATGACTTTGGAATATACCATGTAGGAAGTGAAGGTCATTGGAGCAGTAGGCTTTTTTTCCTACCTGGTCTCTGTTTAGCTGATATTTCAGAAATCAATTTATTTTTTCTAAAGCCAATATGGATAAGAGTAATGAAATTTATCCCAAGAATGTATTGTATAATTGGAAGCTAACTCAGAATTTAGTTTACATTGGTTAGGGATACTTCATAAGGCACATAGCTGAGGGGCGCCTGGGTGGCTCAGTTGGTTAAATGTCTGCCTTCAGCTCAGGTCATGATCTCAGGGTCCTGGGATGGAGCCCTGCATCTGGTTCCCTGCTCAGCAGGGAGTCTGCTTCTCCCTCTGCCCCTGCCCTTCCCCCCACTTTTGTGCTCACGCTCTCTCTCAAAGAAAGAAATAAAATCTTTAAAAAATTAAAAAAAAAAAAAAAACACATAGCTGAGGGTCAATGCCACCTCCTTCATGAAGCTCCCCTAAATTCCCTGGCTAGAAGTTATACTTTCTTCTTCTCAACCTCTTGCCACACTTTACCTGTACCTCTCCTGTGCATTTATAATTTTCCACCTCACACAAGAGCTAATCATGTACATGGATTACCTCTCCTGCTGATGAAGAAACTCCTCTTGTGGAGTGCTTCTTAGAGCTTCACAATGTCTAGCAGAGAGTTTACATGTGCTAGACACTCAGATGATTGACTTGATGAGAGAGTTTCTTATATTTCCCTAAGATTATTTATTTACTTTTATTCTTGTTGTTAGCTAGTATTTTTGAACATCTACTATGTGCTAAACACTTTGCCTTGATTATTTCATTTAATAATCATAACAAAGCTCTGAGGTAAATACCCTTTTCCCTTAGTTTGTAAATAAAAAAACCGAGGCTTTAAGAAATTATAACTAACTTGCCCAGTATCAGAACCAGTACTCCAAACTCTGGGTGTCTCTTGCCTAAACCTGTCCTGCAGATCATTAAGCATCACCCTCTCTAGGGCGAAAGAATAGACAATACCCACAGTCCAAAAAAGCAGCCTCAGAGGTACCTTTGTGGTGCCCATTGTCCTTAAGCTCCAGTGTACAGATAATCACATCCAGAAATGAAAGACTTGTGGGCCACCAGCCAATTGCTTTTTCTCCTACAGTTTGAGCGTGGAAGGTTCCCCTTGGCCTGTTCTGTCTGAGGTTGCTTTCACCAGATTTGCCCTGCTGTGACTGTAAGCCCTTGTTAAGTTTGGGTTAATTGCCAATTTAGGCAGTGTTCTCCTTTAGAAAATCCCTCCAGAGAGAATGGCCTCAGAACTGGGAAATGGTTGTCTATTTGCTCTCCACTTGCCCAGCTGCTAATGGGGTTAGGAAGATGCCAACAGCATATGCCACTCCAGATTCTTCTCATTTACAAAGTCTTAATGATTTCTGCACCCAGTGATTCCCAGCCTATTGCCACCTGTGGAGTCAGGATGTCCAGTTAGCACTATTTACTAGACACATGACCCATGTAAGGATAGGGTGGCACTGTGAACTCATTCACACTCATTTTGATTCTTCTTCCTGTTTGTTTTTGCTAGAGCCATACAGTATGGAGAGTAAGACAGGAAATTTGAGTTCTCACTCTAGATCAAATGTCCCTCCATGCATGCCATGGGCAAGCCACTTGGCATCTCTGGCTCCCAGTCTCGTCTCCTCAGCTAAAAGCAGGATGGGTTGTCACTCTTCCTGTTCTCTCCTTCTTGGACTGGCTTTCTCATAGTGGGTGCAGCTCCCCAGGGAAATGGTTTATCTGGAATCTGGGAATGGGGATGCTTGTGTACATATGAACAGTCTAGAACTATTGCAGTACCACTGATATGTTTTATTTACTACTTCATATCTGAGAATGTTCAAAAAAACAATTCTTGTTAAGTTAATGAAATCAAAACAGAAATCTAAGTTGGAGTGGGATTTATGCTCCGTAGACTTTTAGTTGCAGACGGTGAAACATTCAGAGATAGCAGGTAGAGCCACTCTAAGGGAGCTTCCCCTACTCCGCACACACCTGAATTGGGTCAGGTTGTATAGCAGGTATCTTTTCTCTGTCTCTGGTGAGTGACTGAATCTTTGACTTAGATATGATATGACCAGGAAGTCAACAAAGTCCTTTTTGAGACTCATGCCCATTATACAATTATACCCACAAGGAGATGGTTTATAGGTCAATTTCCATTTTTTAAAGTAGTTTTATAAAGTTATACAAGTAGGAGCACCTGGGTGGTGCAGTCGGTTGGGCATCCAACTCATTATTTCGGCTCAGGTCATGATATCAGGGGTCCTGGGATCGAGCCTCACATCTGGTTCAGTGCTCAGCATGGATTCTGCTTGGGATTCTCTCTCCCTCTCCCTCTCCCTCTGCCCCTCCCGCTCATGCAATCTTTCTCTCTCACTCTGTAAAGTGGATAAATAAATCTTTAAAAAAAAAAAACTAAACAGGTAAACACATGTTCCTTTTTTAAAAAATTGACAGTATCTATTATGTTTTGAACCAATAGAATTTTTTAAAAAATGAACGTTACTGAACAAGCATTCCCTCCCTCATGGAGCTTACATTCTAGATGGCCATTGACGACTGATGTAAAAAAGCAGCATTTGCCCATCCAAAAACAGAGCATCCAAAATAAAGCAACTGCAGTAAAGACCCTCTCACCCCATGCAAGTGGACTTGGCAGCTGATTAGTTAAAAAAAAAAATGGTTATGGTTAATCATAACATGATTTGTGTGTACCTTCAATTTTTTATTTTAACTTGAAGCATATAAATGCATGTTCACGTCCCAATTTTTTTCATGCAAGACCAAAGCATTCCTTAGATTTGCTGATTGGAGTTTTTAATGGCCAATAAACCATACCTAAAAGTCACCATCTGCAATTTTCAGTTCCAGCTTGCTTAAAATGGAATGAGATCTTGAAGGCACTTACGAAGCCATCTCAGTACAGAATCTTCCAGTCTTTTGTGGTTGACCCACCCACACCTGGTTTGCCAGCAGTTTTTATTTTGTTTTAGCAACTTTTTTTTTATCCACTGTTCCAAAGCATGCAACTTAGAGCATTTTCTTTTCACACTTACATTTCATCAGTGTATATAATCTGCAACCAGATTACGTAATTACACTAACAAGACAAACTGGCAGAAACAGGTTTGAAAACAGACTCCAAAATCTCACATCTCAAGCGGTGGAAGCAGAAGCACCAGGGGCACATTTCATAGATTCAGCTTGGGTATCAGTCACTATATTTTACAGAAAGGGTGGAGAGCATTTCTTAATTTGGTGAGTCAGCTTTGTGGCCATCAGTCAAGAGAACTCCTACTCTACTTCTGAATGTGGTGGTAAGCACCCACAATTTACATTCCCTAGAACAGTGTTTCTCAGTCCAAGTGCTGTGGCACATGGTTCCTCGGGTGTGATCCAGGGTCACAAGAGAGAGCTGGCAGCAGGTGTGAATCTTGCCAGTTCCCTTAAACTGTAGGAGCTGTACTTTTATCTATTTTACATAGCTGGCTACATCATTTAATTTCGTTTTTTAAAACAAGGATTTAGAGAATGGTCAAACCTTTAAATAAATGGATATTGGGAGGCTTTTAGAGAGAAAATGTTAAAGTTTTAACTGCCTGGCATAAACTATCCTGGGTAGGGGACACCTGATAACATTTATAAGTCTTTTAAAAAGATAGATGATTGACAATGTCTGGTTTCCATCTGATTTCTTAGTATTTCTGAATAGACACTGTCTTTATTTCTTAGAGCTGCCATAACAAAGTACCACAAACCAGATGTCTTAAAACAGCAGAAATTTATTATCTCACAGTTCTGAAGCCTAGAAATCCAAACAAGGTACCAACAGGGCCATGGTCCTTCTGAAACTTGTAGGGAAATCTTCCTTTCCTCTTGATGGTTCTTGCTGTTCCTCGCTTGCAGCTGTGTAACACCAATCTCTGCCTTTGTCGTCACATGACCTTCTTTCTCCTGTGTGTCTGTATCTTTGAACTGCCATCTCCTCATAAGAAAACTAGTTATGTTGGGTTAGGGGCCCACCCTGCTGCAGTTATGGCCTCATCTTAACTCATTACATTTGCAGTAACCCCATTCCCAAGTAGGGTCACATTCTGAGTTACTGACTTTAGGACTTTGACTTATTTTTTGGGGCGGGGGACACAATTCAACTCATAACTGGCATTAAGGGTCCTTTGGATATAGTTCTTTCTGCCCCAGCACCCTCAATTTTTAGAAACTGCCAATGAGTAAAACAAAGCCTCTCAACATTTGTAATGCCAGAGATGTCCCTGTGCTTGAATAAAACTGAAATAGATCCTCTGGGAGAATCCCTTAATTGAGATGAGGCAGTGTTGCCAGAAAAGATCCTCCAGTGAAAGGAGCTATCATGTTTTGAGTGCTTACTCTGTACTTAGTTCCATGTTCAATGCAACACATCTCTTTTTATTTATCTCCCCCCAAATTCTAATAGCTATCTCTATTATTTTATATACTTTAATTTGCAAGTAATGGAAAACTTAAAATTTTTAATCATCTTCAACAAGAAGAAAATTGGCTCATAAAACTAGAAGGTAGAAATAATGTGGACTTTAGGGCTGGCTTAATCCAGGGGCTTCATTTTTCTGCAATTCCTGGGGCTCTGCCCTCCTCTGTGTGGCAGCTTCAGTGGTGTACGTGGCACACCACAACATCCAGTGAAGGAGGGGTCACGTTAGGACATGACCCCAGAAGAGGCGAGAACATTCCTAGAAGCACCCAGTCAACCCTCTGCTTATCTTCTTGGCTTGAATTTGAGCCCACACCCAGTTCTGAACCACAGTCTATACCAAAAAAGGTTGGGTTACACTCAGACCAATCAGATCTACGTCTGGAAGCAGGGTCAGCATTTACTCAGGCTCAAGGACTGCCTGGAGGATAGCCAGACACGTGAATAAAAGTAGGAAGAAGGAAGGCAACCATTAGGTAAGCCACCAGCAACTGCCCCCCTCAGCAGGCCCTGTATTACAGATGAAATATCTCAGATTTAGGGAAGATAATCCCTTCTTTGCAAAGTCACACAGCTCGTGAACGTCAGTCGAGCGTTCAGCACCAAATGCCTCTGACTTGCTCATGGAACACGTTATCACAAAGCACTTCGGAGTAGTTTCCGAGGCTCTGCTTTTTAGAAACTTTGTTCCACACCCTTGACTGTGTGCTTTCGAATAAGAACACCAAGATGGGGCGCCTGGGTGGCACAGCGGTTAAGCGTCTGCCTTCGGCTCAGGGCGTGATCCCAGCGTTATGGGATCGAGCCCCACATCAGGCTCTTCTGCTGTGAGCCTGCTTCTTCCTCTCCCACTCCCCCTGCTTGTGTTCCCTCTCTCGCTGGCTGTCTCTATCTCTGTCGAATAAATAAATAAAATCTTTAAAAAAAAAAAAAAAGAACACCAAGAGCCTCATAATGTGGAGTGTCTCTGTGAGTGAAAAATGCTGTTGAGGTGTTGAGTGTCAAGAGAGAATTCTGGGAGGGCTCGTGCTGGGAGGATGGAGTCCCACCTCATTGACGGCCGCAGTAGGGCCACTGAATTGGTAGCCATGCCTTGGGCTTTATTGCACTATGTTCAAGATACCAGGCAGGCTGGCTCTCTGAGTAAGGATATCAGAGAGAGAGAACAGCCTCCCTGCAACTTTGCAGTTAGGCTAGTTGGGTACCTTTTTTAGAAGAGACAGGGCAACACCTCAATAACCTCTCAGAAGTTTGCAGTGGTGGTGTTCACTGTGGTTGAGCAGGAAGCAGAAACTCCAAGATGGAAGATTGGAAACTTTCTTACATGCCTGGCATCTTCACTCTAGTGACGAGAAATGGGGGAAGAGTTTCCTCACACTCAGACCTGGGGGACAACCTGGGTTTTTGGCTCTAATCCTTACTTGAACTACTTCCCTGAATTTTCTTTAGAATTTATCTGGCCCTTGACTATTTGAAGTTTTTTCTAGTGTCTTCAGGGAAGGATTGCAAAATAGAGAAGTTTTTTCAAGGACATTTCCTCTTGTGAGCAACTGTATTGTCGAGGAGAAAAAAAATTATTTTGCCCATTATTAACCTTCATGCTAATTGTTTTTTTTCATCCCTTAATCATCAAAAGCACATGTTCATTTCCATTTCAATCATTTCAATTAGTTGTATCCAAAGTAGAAACAATCCCAATGTTATTAATTTGTGTACTGCCCAAAAGGAAACAGCTCTCAGCCTTCCCTAGCCATGCCCAAAGGTTCTCTTCCCCCTCCAGGTTTGGTTTCCCAGGTGTGTGGGGCGAGAGGGATGGATATCATGTGAATGCTCTGAGCCTGTGCCCTTCCCTACCTGCAAGCTCTAATGCAAAGGCAGATATCCTCTCCTCAGACCACTCTGGCTCCTGAGCTAATTGGAAAAGTACTTCAGCAGCCTCAGTCCCACTGTCTAGGTTGGGGGACCAACTGAATTAGATTTGCAAGTAATAAGCCTGATTTGCAGAATGCCAGAAATGTGACTTGCCATCTGAGTTATCCCCAGTTCTCCGCATTGTTTGTCCCTTGCTGGGCTGGCCCAATCTCTTTAAGACCTTACTCCTGCTTTCTGGTGCTACAGATTTCTTCTAGGAATGAGACCTACTCTCAACCGAGCCCCCTTGGCTTCAGTCCCACAGGGCTCTTTCCAGGCCCCTACCCATCCAAAGGCTCTGGGATCCAGCCAGGAGAACTAGATCAGCATATTTCAAACATTTCCACAGCCAAACCCTTCTTTCCTTCTCCAGTGGGAGGGAACAACTTGAACTCTTGGCCTTTGGTCTTCTGAGATGGAGTCCCTCACGTCTTTTGAACACAGTATAGAAATCATGGACCTGAAAGCACAAGATCACTGCTTGTCTAGCTGGGATCCTCAGCTTCCCCTGCACTCTGCTCCCCAAGCTCCCTGCCCTCTCTGCCTAGCAGTTGGGAGACCCCAAACTTCCCCAAGTTCATGTGCTTGGAAGACTCTCATGGAATTGCTCTTCTTCCCACAGAGATCCAGCCCTTGCATGCAGAAGAGCTTTGCCCTTATCCTGTTACCCTGGTTCTGGATCTCTCTCATCCCAAGGACTTATGTTGGTCACACGCCTCTCACTGTAGCTCACCCGCCTCTCACTGTAGCTCACCCAAGCCCAGGAAATATTTCACAGAAAGCTTTTTAAAGTGTGTGTTGATAGACAAGCTTGGGTCACTGTTGCTCATAATCGTATGATTATGATTTTACCACTAATTTCTCACCTTGGAGGGTTGAGGAGAACCCATGTTCCAAGAGAAGAGCATAGAGTTAGATTCCTCCCAGTTCTTCAACTAGAAACTGCCTGGTCTTCCTAGAAAAAAGTGACTAGTCATTCTTATCTGGGGTGCCCTGGACCAAACAAATTGGTATCCTTGAAAATGCCACAGTTGCACCCCGTTCCCGTAAAGTTTTAGCTACACGAAGTTTGTGACACTGTGAATAGTCCCTTCTAAGCAAGCGTGGAGTACAGTCACTCCCAGCCTTCAGCCTGTGAGAGGCATAAAAGGTCCTTTCTAGCCCCACATGCTCTGAGCTGCTTTGAGGCAGGCGTTACCTCAGTGAGCCTCTCTGGGTTGCTATAAAGAGCAAGGTTGATTCTTCTTGTCCTTTCAAGGCCAGTCTAAACAAAATTCCTGAGCCATGGCGGAGCACCAGCTCTGAGAAGACTTTTCTCTTTACACTGTCTCTGTTGCCTGCAGGAGGAACCCTGAGGTGTCAGACAGGCATTTCCCATTCATCTGCCAAGTCAGCAAATGTTTACAGAGCCTTTTCTGTGCTGGCCACCGAGCTTGGTGTTGGGCGCTCAGAGGTGAATGAAGCACACAGGAGAGTGTTGTCAAGTTACTCAGCAGGCTGAGGGGTTATAGGGAAACTTCATCTTAGAAACATCCAAGAGCTTTTTGGGTGTTTGAGACCTAGAGAAAAGAACAAAATCAGCTCTGTCCTTGTGCTCTGTCTCTGCTCTCTGGAACTTCTCAGCCCATTCTTTCTCCCCAGTCAACAAAAACATATGCCAGTGGAACCTTCCAGCTGTGTCTCACTTAGTATTTCCTTAGCATTCTAGCCTCCCACCCTGTGCCCCTACAAGGGTAAGCAGAGGCCACCCTTTTCCTAATTACAAAGTCTTTCAATTCATGCGGTCTGAATTAATAGCATTTTTTATACTGTATTTCAGTATTCCATTAGAACCCAAATAGACTTCTCAGTCCTAGCACACTTTTTTCGCCTCCATCTGCAAATCTGGAAGTGACAGGAGGGCGTCAGCCAAATTGCTCTCTGTTAGCATTTACCCCCCATCCTCGAATTGATTTTCGCTTGTCTCCCAGTTAATCAGAGATCTCCTGGAGGAGGAAAAGAAGGAAACTAATACTTCTAGTTAAAGATACTGAGCCAAGAACTGTGTGGAAGTTCTCTCTCATGCATCAACAGGGGCCATGTTTTATTAAACTGTGTCTAATGGTACCTTGCCTGCCTCCTAACACATGCATGATAAATGTTTAACAAATCAATGAATGAGATTTACCTTCTAAAGAGCAGGTCATCTTATATCTCAGTGCATGTTTGCCACCTGAGCCCATGCAATTTCTTCTGTATAATATCTGGTTACCTGAAACAATACCTTGTATTAGACAGAGCTTTCTGATGGTCGCTTACGTCCTTAAAGAGAGACACATACACACAAAAGTCCCTGGCACATAAAATTTGCTCAATTACTCTTTGATACCTACAGATGGTCATTAAAAGAATTCTGTGAGATACGTAATGCCATTCCCCTTTTCATGGAGGTAATTTTGTGTGTGCCCAAGGTCACACAGCTCATGTTTTTGATTTGTGTTTCAGTTACACATATTGAAGACCTACTATGTGTTGGGTGCTGTCAATGTGTTTGTAATCTAATCCTACAACTCTGTACAGTCTATATGAGATTGGGGAGATTATGAAACGGAGGCCCTGAGAAGATAAATGAGTTTTACTTAAGGCCACAAATCCAAACATGGCAGGCCCCTTTCCCAAGAGCATTCATTACAACTCAAGCAGCGAGTCCTGGTCCTAGGAGATTGACCCTCTTGAATGAATCCCAAAAAGACACCTCACATGTTCTAAAGGAAACACCTCTCTTTCCAAATTTACACCCACCTTTCCTACTATAAATTGGCATTCAATAGTGCAATCATGGCCAAAGTTTCCATCTTTCAAATTTTGCATTATTTAAGACTCAATGTATCAACTATAAAATTGATGCTAATGGATCAAGTGCAATAGGAAAGCCAGAAACTCATTTCCATTCTGACCTTTTTCAATGACTAATAACATGATAAAGATGGAGATGGAGAGAAAGAAACTAAAAGTGCCCACAATCTCACCTCACAAGTAAGTCTGTCTGAAAAGTCACTGAATTCATCTGCATGCCCTCATTTTACAGTAGAAGAAGCAAACCTTTACCACTCTAGAGAATACTCTCTGGCCTTTTTTTTTTTTTCTTTTTTCTTTTTCTTTCTTTCTTTTTTCCTTTTTCTTTTCTTTTCTTTTTTTTTTTTTTTTTTTTTTTTGCACTTGCCTGATTGGGAAACAGCTGAAATTGCAAATATGACATGGTTGGAATGATAGACTTTCTCATTGAGAGCAGAAAACGGAGCCAAGTTTACTTAAATTATGAGCATGCCCTGTAGAAGGTGATTTTATCCTATTTTAGGGGGTATTTCAATTATGGCTTAATCTTAGAAGGAGCAATTCTCCAGAACACAGGAGTGAGTAACGGAGCACAGTGTGTGGCTTGGGAGATTTCCCAGTAAATGCAACTCAGCAAATTAAAAGCATAAGTAATTTTAATGATAGCGTAAGAGAAACGAACCTTCAAAGGTTAGGAAATTTTAGCTTTAACTTGGGGGAATTGCACACAGGTAGGCTTTAAGCTCTTTTTATCTTAAAAAGCACCTTCTAAAATATTACAATATATGCCTGTGGAATAAAATTTGTCGAATCTGTAATTTGGAAGCAAAACACAGCTTTTGAATTTCCTAACATTGGCCTGCATTGATTATATTAACAAGACTTCCTCAAGCCCCAAATAGCCCATTTAGCATTTTTAGACACATCCGGGGCCATGGCTACTCCCTGGTCAATGGCAGCTGGCTGGGGGCTGGGGAGTCTTATGCAACAGGGTGGTCAGTTCAGTCGCAGTACAGTGAGAGAGCTCATGGCTGCTCACTGACTGGATGCGTTTCTCACCTCTTTTCGCATTGGGTTGACCAGTTCTCCACACAGCAGGAATGCTACCTAATGAGCAACATAATTTAGGCCCTTGTGGAGATGCATTATTTCGTTAGGCCATGTGGCTCTCATGGAGCAGGAGACTCTTCATTTTCTCAGTTGCTCCCAAAGCGGTGTGCAAAGCTGATGAACCTCCTTACTTACACTTTGGGAGTAACTCATTGACCAGATAAGCACTGGCCCACATCCAGGGCACTCATTGGGAAGCAGTGTTGTTCAAGTGCATTTGGAAGCCAATACAATGGATTTGGACATCGTAGTCTTTAATATTTAATATTTTAGTACACCCTGCCAGCTACTTTTATGTTGTTCTGCTACAGCGATTTTAAGACCTACCTGCTTTTAAATCCATCAGCTGATTGATCCATTCATTGTTCATTTATTCAACAAGTATTTACTGAGTGCCAACCATTCAGAGCTGGGCCACGCTGAATATCAAGCTAGAGGACTTTAAGGGTGCTTAGTAAAGGTTTGAGGGTGATCCTGAGGGTCAGAGTATATTTGCCCATTAAGAAATAGCTATATGACAATTTTAATTCCAACCTAGAGTGAGAAATTTTCTAACTAGTACCTTGATATGGATTCACCTTCCTTCAGAAAACAGATATGAGAGGCAGGAGGCCCAACAGAAGAAGGGAAACTAGGAAATGAAGAGCACATGACAGTAACTACTGAAGCCTCCACACAGGAGGGAAGGCAGGGCTCAGCGGTATGGCCTGCCCCTGGACATCGGGAAGCGAGCCTGGCAGGAGTCCATATCCCAGCCTGTAGCTGCCCAGACGGAGCTAACTCCTCAAAGGCAGCAGTAAGGAGTATGTGCTTTGCTGTCCCCTGGAGCTGTTGTTCGGTTCCCAATCGGATACTTACTAATTGTGTCACCTTGAGTAAAGCTCTTACCGTCTCTGAATTGACCTTTCTTGGTCATGTGGAGACAGTAATATCTCTACTACTAGGACAGGTACAGCACTCAGCTCCATGGCTGGCCAGACAAAGCCTTCCATGAATGTGGCTAAGCTGCCTTGCTCTCCGTTACTGTTGTCCTTCTAGCCCATTGTCGGTGACCTTGCACCTGCAAAAGCTCCCGCACTCACTCTGCAGCTCTGTTTGTATCAGATGTACAGAATGTACACTTGGGTACATTCTTGCCATTCAGAAAAGCTCGTTCACAGTCAATCTAGTAGAAAAAGGCTCCTACTTTCTCTGCAGGGGTTGTCTCATTCCTGGGGCCTCTCCAAACAGCCCCATGGGGTGGGATGACTGACTGCTTTATAGACCATAGTTAATATTTACAATCAGGGAATGGGGTTGGGAGGATGGCTGGCCAACTCTTTAGAGGCGAGTGTTATTAACTAGGCAGTGGGATCCAAGCAGGGCCTGAAATATCTTTTTGTTTCAGGGTGTTGCAGCTCCTGCTGCTTTTCTTGTCAGTGCTTCCTCGATGGGGGTGAAAGAAAGATGGCAAAGTATACCGTTCTTATCAGAGACTCAACTTTTCAAATATAGAATGCTATTTGTGTGCCGCTGATGCTGTTTTAATTGCCTTCTGCACCTGATTTACAGATGGTTCTTTTTGACTGGTTACACTAAATGATTTGCTTAAAGTCCTATTGATTAGATGGGGAAGAGTAGGCATTACTGCCAAAGCCCTGGATTCTGCAGAGTAGCAGCTAGAAGGAGATTCAGAATGTCTTAAAATCATCCTATTCTTGGATGGAAAGTGCAGGTAGCAAGAGACAGCCAGCTTTCTGTTTTCTAGGGCTGAGGGAAGACACATTTATGAATCCTGGACTTAATCTTGAAGCCTCACCTGAACCTAAAGGAACTTATCTTCTTGGTTAACAAGGGGCAAAAAACAAAAACAAAAACAAAAAAAGCTTCAGAATCTTCTTTTTCCTGATTTGCCTTTTGAGCTTTTCAGAGATTTACCAACAGCCAAGGTTAAATTCAAGTCTGGTTTCCCAGAAGAGTTGAGAGACCATTCACCTACTTCCTGGGATTTGAACCCCAAAACTTCTCTCCCTTGAGCCTATTACAGTTGTTGAAATGACAGTCTTTGAAATTCAGTAACCAATTTCTTTAAATATGTAAATTGCCCATGGGCCTCTGTCAGTCATTCTGTTTCCTTCAAGTTTGATGTCTAGAGTCATACTAATGATATGGGAAGAAGGGCCATGTGTTTTACAAAAAACAAGACAGTTTGGTACTGTCTTCCAAAAGTAAGACTGGATGTGGTACTGGAGATAAAGGGGAGAAGCTGATCACTTTGCTACACTGGGAATGACGGGGCGTTCATAAGCACAGGCTTCATTGATTCACAAAATATTTATTGCCCTGTACCTGGGGCTGCATTTGGGTGTTCTAGTGCTGGGAGCAAGAAAAGGCATCTAGTCTTTACTCCAGCCATACCCCAAAAGAAATGTGCAAAATTGTACCTTGATGATACATGTGAGAAAGTGTGGATTCAGCTTGCCGGAAGTCACACAACTGAAAAGGTCAGCTTAGGATTCCCATCTAGCTCTGCCTGACACCAGCTTCCATGCATACCCCTATACACCAAACTGCTGCCCTCCTGGAGCTCCGAAGTCACTCTAAAACTTCCAAATTTCAGCTGTCTGTCAGGGGATACAACTGGTGATTTTAAATGTTTGAGTAAATCTTGCTAGTTGTGGGTTCCTCTCACTGACATGAAAAATGAAAATTAATTTGCAAAGATAAGTAACAGCAGCAAACACCCCAGCTGTGAGCCTTGGAGCCTCCTCCAAGGATGCCATGTCCACCCAACGGCATTGCCCACAGTCCTGCATCTCTCCCATGGGCCGGCCCGTGGGTTTTGGTTACCAAAAGTGTCAGGAGCCTGGATGTGCTATTTGGCAGCCTCATCTAGCAGGAGTCACTCAGATTCTTTAAGCTGGAGGCAAATATCCACTCCAGGCGAAATGGAAGCAGCAATTTCCAAAGCGTTAAGGAGAGTGAAGAAAGACAGGCTGAGCCTAGATGCATGGAATGTCTCAACCATTCTTTTGTCATTTTCCAAGCCCTGGTCATTTTTGGTTTGATGGAAAACACAGTGTACGTTTTATGTGGTTCTAGATACTCCAACAAAAATAAAAAATAGAGGAGTGAATCACGAAAATCAGTAGATTAAGATATACAGGGATTTATTTTTCTCCAGCGTCTGTAGAATTAGGACACAATTAATTTAAACAGCAGGAAACAATAAATTATGGGATTCCGTTGCATTAGATATAGAGAAAAGTATAAATCCTAAGAGTCTAATGGGAATTTGAACATGATAGTAGTTTGGGAACTAGAAGGACAGCCCTCTGGGCTTCAGACATTCACATATGAAATGGAAGCACGCAGAGCAGATCATACGGCGGCTCCTGCTTGCCCCTCTGTGTATTGGGAGCGTGCGTGAATGCAGCCTCCTGGGGAGGATACACAGACATTGAGAGCTGGGTTTCCTCTCCATCCTCTCTTTGCTCACAGTGAGGGGAGAGGCGGGAGAGGGAAAGCTTGAATCATGTGAGGTTTAAGTGCAATCCCCAGCAAAGGCCAAAGCTAAAAAAGGCAAAGACCTGAGATCCCAGCCTCAGTTTGAGTGGGTCGCTTCGCCCATGGGACTCTGGAGGACCATGCAAAGAGCCTCTAACCCTACCACACATAAGATGAAAGGAAAAATTTCCCACTTGAATATAAAAATTCACGGCCATACCCCACAGAGAGTCTGGAGTTCCAGTGAGACCTGGGCCCTATCTGAGTCACTAACTAAATGCATGACCTTGAGCAAGTCACTCCAGGCCCAAACCCGGTTCTTCATCTGTGAAATGAGGGGGCAGGCCTGAGTCTTACCCCTGTCCTCCTGTGGGACAGCCTGCCATTGTCCTGAGGACAGTGAATTCTGCTGAGACTACACAGCAGGGGAGAAATGAGGACGGAGCCTTGGTCACGAATTCAGCGTTCTTCCCCCCCCTCCACCTCCTTGCCTTGGGCAGCTGGGATCTTCCTTATGTAACACGGTCAGGAAAAGGAGGGCAGGAAGGTAAAAATATTACCCCAACGTTGTCGCCAAGCCAGTACCGCTCTGGGTTCTGGGGACAGAAGAATGAAGATGAAGGGGACTCGGAGGGAAATGGGAAGGAACAGAGCACGCGTAAAATCGAGATTGATTCCTCTGGCCCAGGGCACTCATCTGTACTCGGTCCTCCGTGTGGCTGCCGGGTCTGCGATCAGAAAAGAGGCCATGGGGGTGGGCTGGAGGGGAGATGCATCCGTCACATTGTTCAGAGTGTTTAATTTTCCAGAGACTGTCATTAAACAAATTTCTGCTAGAGTCTGGCAGGCCTCACAGACATTTGTTGGAAGAAAATTACGAGGAGGTGATTTGTCTGAGGTAACAGCCAGCCTGGGCTGTGGATTCTTAATGGCATATAGACCTTTTGCCTTTAAAAAAATTGCTTGTTAGGAAATTCATTTTCTGGCTTATCTTTGCAATCAGAGTCAGAGGGGTGGGGTGAAGCTGCACAGACACTTTGCTGGGGTTTCAGGACTGGAATTAGGGCCCAGGAAAATTGAAATGAGTAGGGGCAGCCTAGGGACCAAATGCTAGGGATTGAGTGATAGGATGGAAGGGATTCTGGGCATTAGGAAGGACGCCTTTCCTGGAAGTTTCTGGCTATTACCTGCCAGGAATAGCATCCTTTCATAAATTAAGGTCTTATCTCTTGCTGCAGCAGCCGGCCCAGAGAGGCCAGGGAGGCGCGGCGCAGGGAGGATCTGAGGGGCTGGGAGCTATGTATAGATTGCAGGGTTGCTCTTCCCAGCCTTTGGAAATGTTCAAGCACTGAGAGAGTCACGAAAAAAAAAAATGATCGCTCTGTTTGTTCCTTGAAGTATAAAAATGGTTTTATTTTTAGACATTACGGTGTTTTTTGTTTTGTTTTGTTTTTTTAATCTACTGGCAGTTGTCTTCAGACACAGCCATGGAAAGTAGAATAGTGCTGCCAAGGGTGGGCACAGGCAAAAACTTTGTAAGGGATCAGGGTTTTCTCAAGCCTTCGCACTACTGACACTGGGGCTGGGTAATTCTTTGTTGTGGGGGCTGTCCTGTGCATCCTGAGACGTTTAGCAGCATCCCTGAAGGCCAGTAGCACCACCCCTACCTCCAGTGGCGATGACCAAACATTCCCTAATATTCTCTGGGGAGTCGGAGCCGGGGTGGGGGGCAAAATTGTCCAAAGTTGAGACTGCTGCCCAGAAAGTGGTCTCTCCCATGTGCCTGCCTTCCATTTTTTTCCTTCTGGTTGTCCCCTGCCAGCCTCACCCCCGTGGAGGCACCCTTCCCACTCAGTTCTCTGATTGCCTCTGTCAGATAAAGGGTGTTCCACTCCTACCTCCTGCAATGCATCGTAAGTTTCATGCACCCTGTTCTTGTCATCAGTGTTTGCTTTGTATTTACCAACTTTATGTCCTTTAAGTAGAAGTTTGCCAAATGTGCCGCTTCAGCAAGAGAAAACACATTTCCACTCAGTGTTTCCATTTGGTTTTGTTTACGTGTGTTTTTTAAGGCAGTGCCAAGAGGACGTATTCGTCCTGAGATCTCTGTGGTTCTGCTTTTTGTTAAGGTTTCTTTTACACCTTCCATTATCGAGGGCCCCAGAATGTGAGCAGGGAGACAGGCTCTGCCAGCGGTAGGACCCCAGTTTCAAAGCACCTGTATATGAGATGGTGGTGATGTGTACTGAGTGGGCACAGCTTCCAGCCCGTGCACTTGCAAGCGTCTTGCTCCTAGATGCAACACACATCCAAGGAATAAAGAGAGACATTCGTCCTAGGAAAGATGAGCTAAACCATGAGGTCCAGGCCAGGGCTGTTGGGCAACAGTTGAAGATCTAAATATTTAGTAAGATCCAAATTTAGGATTTGAAGTGGAGTCTGGCTGGAATAGGTGGTATTTCGAAGGGCGATTTTTCTAACACACAACTTTGGTGGCCATGTCCCTCCCTGTGTAGAGAGCCCTTTGGTGGTTCCTGCAGGAGGAGGCCAACCTCCTTGGCCTGGAACATAAGGTTTCTGTGATTTGTCCACATAAGCCTCATTGCCAGTTTCCCCTCTGGCCAGGTCCCTCACTGTCTGTGTTCCAGCTAAGCACAACTGTTCTCAGTTTTCCCATGTGCCAGGCTATTCCATACCATGCCTGTAATGTCCCTCTCATCTGACTACCTGGGAAATTGCTACTCATCATTCTTGACTCACCTCCAACATCTCATCTTTGGTGCTACCTCTCTCCTAATAAACTATGGTATATTTAAGGTTCTTCTCACAATACGTTAGAATTATTTATGATTTTTTTCTAATTTCCAAAACTTGGTAGAGAGTACACCCTCCCTGAATGTAACTGAATGAATTGATTAATGATCCCAGTCCCCATAGAAGTCATTTAAGATTTGCTATTCTTAGGAAGGGTTTCTCTCTTTTCTTTTCTTTTCTTTTCTTTTCTTTTTTTTTTTTTCTTTTTTTGAAATGCATTCATTTTAGAACTTCAGTTCTAAATTCCAGCAGGTCCCTTGAAAATTCCAAGGTCCCCACCAAATTCTTCTTTGGAAATCCCAGCCAATGGGATTGCTAAGCCCGTAGGCCAGGCTCTCCACTGCTGTGTATCCAGCTAACACAAGGGTGTTTAATCATGGTTCCCTTCCTTATAGGGTTTTCAGTTGTCATGGCATCCTTGGAACTGTTATCCCTAAACTGAAATTGAGTTAACTTTCTACCTTTACTTTCCTACCTGAAGATATAATATTGACATACAGGGTTTTTCTGCAAGATGTGAGCCCAATTTCAGAAGGAATTTCACTTGTTACATTTATGAACCCTTAAGTTCTGTAAGTTGCATTCTGTCCTATGTGTTTGACTAATCTTTTTTCTCATTCATTAATTAAAGAGTTCCACCACCAGGAAGCCCACAGTCCAGTGAGATACCTATTTCCTTTAATATGTCCACTGCCCAGAAAACATGCTCCCATCATCATGTGCTGGGAGTAGGGAAAGCCCACTGGGGAGAGAGATACAGTTTGTACGCAGGTCCAGACAGACCGCACAGAGAGGGGATTGGGCTATGAGTTCTAAAGGTCCTTAGATGCCTGTGGCATGCCCATCTCAGTCTCAGTTCTTGTCATCCATCCTCCTAGACTACTTTAATTGTGGGTATTCTTACTTGTTATCACCCTTAAGACAGACAGCAGGTATGAGAGGCTCTGAGAGCACATTGTAATAGGAAATATGTCATTAGGATGAAGTTTTAAGCTGACGCTCGCCATTTTTTAAAAACTATCATGAAAGATGAATGTGGAATGGAGCTACTTAGACCTTGATTCCTGCTGGCAGCCAAGTGCAGCATCTACAACGGAAGCTCGTCCTACTGTCTGGAACTCAGCCACCATTTCCCCTTGATACCTCCCAACAGAAGAGAGTTAATTATTAAGTCACATTCATTTACAAGATGGAGGTTTTCATATTTTTCTTTGTCTTCCGTGTTTTTCACTTTCCTTTCTCTGCCAAATCATGTTTGTGAAGATTTCGTAATTTCAGAGAGAAAAGATCCAAGATATACCATTTACCTCAATTAAAAAAATCGAGACATCGTGGGGATCATTTCATAATGTATAAAAATATAGAATCATTATGTTGTACACCTGAAAACTGATAGGATATTATATGTCAATTTTATTTCAATTTTAAAAATCCCAGAATCCAAGAATAAAACTAACTGTAATGACAAATTAACCAAAATGAGAAAAATGACAAATAATCTGTGGGCTGAAATTTTCCCAAAAGCCAGGAATAAATAAAATGTCTCTTAAAGTGCTTAGTGGAGGAGGCTGATAAAAGAATCTCAATTATCTGTTGTTTTTTCTTCAGTCTGTGATATCTAACTTTAAAGGGGAAAAATAGTAAAAAAAAAAAAAATTAAGTATATGAAGTAAAATAATAAATAGAAGTTCATGAGCTTCTGTGAATTTCCAGGTTGAGAGAAAATGTATTCATAATAAAATAGCCAATGAAGCTGTAGATTTGCTTCCAAGAATAGCATCACTCAGCTTAGTCTCCTCTCTTTTATAAAAGTTAATTTGCTTCAGCTATACAATTGGACACCTGACCACCTACATATTATTATTGGAACTCTTACCTGTTTTACTGTAAATAGATACCATATTTGTTTCCCTGAAATTTGTCTCATTCCCATAAGGGAACAGAAGAAAATGATCAAGGAGCAAATCTATAGAATTCCAAGTGTTTGATGGAGAATGGGAAAAGTTCCACAAGAAAGGGGAGGAGATTCGGACAGTGTCAAGTAGGCTAAAGCCCCCCAAAATGCTGTAGAGACAGATGTGGTCCTTCTTCAGAGGATTTTGTCAGGAAATAAGCAACCCTGAAAGATAAAGGACTGCCATAAATATGGGGGGGGGGTTGCAATGAATCTGCTATGGTCTGAATGCTTCTGCCCCCTCTCCAAATAATTTGTTGAAGCCCTAACCCCCATAGTTGTTGGTATTAAGAGATGGGAACTTGGGCCCTCACGAATGGGATTAGTTTTCTTGTAAAAGAAAACCCACAGAGATCTCTAACCCTTTCTATCACCTGAGGACATGGTGAAAAGATGATGCCAGCTGTGAACCAGAAACAGGGCCTTCACCCAACCATGCTAACACCCAGATCTTGGACTTTCAGCCTCCAGAACCGGGAGAAATAAATTTCTGTTGTTGTTTGTATGCTACCTAACCCATGGTATTTTGTTAACAGCAGCTCAAACAGACTAAGAGAGACTCCTATCTGAACCCTTTCTTCATTGAAGAACATTTTGGGAAATTTTCTGTATTGAAAATAAAGGTTTCTGGAGAACTCAGTTGATAGTTATTGAATGTCGCAGTAAATCAACAATTATACTTGACTCTTGAGCCAGGTGCAGGAAAGAGACCCTCATCTAGCTGTTGAGGAGGTCTCAGACTAGATAGGAAGAGAGTACTAGTAGTAATAATAATACTAATGATAACAATAACTATTATTATTATTATTAACACAAGGTAGAGTACTATTATTTCAATTTTATAGTTGATGTAACTGAGGCCAAGAAACGTTAAGTAACTTGACAAGGCCGCATAGCTAGTAAGTGGCAGAACTAAGTTCTAAAGGCGGAAGGTCTGATACAGTGGGCCAGCTCTTAACCACAGTGTGACTATACTGCTTCTCAAGGGCATAGACATTGAAATCCATCATCTAAATGTGTTCGTAAAGGCCTGTGGGAAGAGCTTTGGATGTACAGAGACTAGAGTGACTAGTTGGGGAGTCAAAGGAGGGTGACATTTCAATAGGGGCAAGATGGTCAATCTAACAGCAAATGGTAAAATGGTAAAAAAACAACATGGAAAATTTTGTTCTTAAGTTACCGTTTTGGAGAGAGATTTAATATAGGTATGTTTTATGCCAGATTTTTAAAAAACCTTTAATGCATGAAACCATAGTAGTCAATTGATATTCATTAAAAGATGTGTGCATATATATATGTGCATGAGTTTCATTATGTAGATATATAAGTTAATGTGCTGGGTGAGAGATTATGTTTCAGGATAGAAACCAAGCACCACGTTGTGATTAGATTTTAAAGAACCATATAGTTTTGGACATTGTGGCAGTTGTTTGAATCTCCACACATCAGCTGAATGGGAAAACATGAGCCCTTCAGAGCTATACAAGGTCAGTGTCTCTCTCCAGAGGCAATGCCAGGTGATGGTTGCCTGCACTGGGCAACAGTCCAACCACCCAATCAATCCAAAACTCATTCAGAAATGAAGAGTGACACATTTCATTCACTCCATCACTTTATTTTCATGGACTCAATGACTCGTATTCAGCAAATATTTTTTGAGTAGGTTCAGAACCCTATATGTTGACTCTTGAGTGGCTTGGCCAAGGGACATATTACCCAAAGCCAAAAGGGTGGGATCTGGGTCTTGCAGGCCAGGCTAGAAGATGAGGTCTTAGGCTGGCCCTTGGAAGAGAACGGTATTAGACGTTACTCATTACTTTGGGCACATTTTAGTTCTGGATGGTCCACAGAATCTAAGATATCAATTTCAGACATTGTCTGGAGATTTAGTGATGTTAGAAACTAGGACCCCAAGGAAAGGTGGCTGGTAAGAGTTAGATGGGTTGTTCCAGTTACAACCATGTTGGCCATTGAGTGGGTTCAGGGAGGGTTCCATTCTCACAAGAGCTTTGGATTGCAGAAACTCTTCCCCATGAGCCCAGCATGTATCACAGAGCACAGACATATAAACTGGAGCTCTGAGAGCACTGGGGGGCCAGAGCTTTCACAGAAAGACTAGCTACCGACTTTGTAGCAACCCCCCCTGGAGCCGCAATAGCTTCACTTCCATATTTTCCAGGCCATGCTGTTCCAGGCACTGTCCATTCATTTTCTCATGTTCACAGCAACCCAGCAAAGTTGATGTCATTATCCCATTTCACAGATGAAGAGGCAGAGACTCAGCCAGCAGGTAACAGAGTCAGGTTTCAAACCCAGGGTTAGTGGACTCTAAAGCCTGCATTTTTTCTGTTTTACTAAATGCTGCTTCTCTCAAGCTAGTTGTAGCCTTAGCCACTGGTAAGGGAGATTGGTTCAGGAATGTATTGGTGATAGCCTTAAGCCTCCACGGTTCCAGCCTGCTTCTGAGCAGTGCTGGAAAAGTCAGAGATTCCATGGGAAATAAAATAGAAGTGAATGATTGTCCTACTCCATATTAACCAAATGCTGGATTCCATGAAGCACCTAGTGACATCCAGCAGAGTTACCTGAACCATCCTCAGTACATCCTCAGTACTTTATTTTAGCCCAGGTGTTGGCTGAATGACGAAATGAATGAATGAGTGAAGGCACGTTTGCTTGCTCTTATAGATTAGCTTTCTTGCAATGGATAAACCAAAGGAAAAAATATTTTCCCATACCCTCTAAAGCGAGTCTACTTTGTTTTGTGGGAGGTA
Organism: Ursus arctos; assembly: GCF_023065955.2. Taxonomy (NCBI): domain Eukaryota; kingdom Metazoa; phylum Chordata; class Mammalia; order Carnivora; family Ursidae; genus Ursus; species Ursus arctos. Next base: position 62,873,911 of record NW_026622985.1, on the reverse strand, counting down.
GCAATTTATAGACCTATCTACACATTATTTTCTAAAACTCAAGTATTTTGGAAGAACAGATGGAGTACCATACTGTATACACTAGTCATATATTTTGAAATACATTTCTTTTTGAGCAATTTGGTTCTGCTTTATTTAGCAAAAGCCGTTGAAGTTTTTAAAAGCAATGATGCAGAAGACATGAGTGGCTGAGATCACAATAGACAGACCCTCAGGCACAATGCAGTGCTTTTCAAATTCTGCTCTGCAGACCTCAGCCCAGGTCCCCATTGCCTCCCACCCCTAGAGGTGATAATCCACATTGTTCTGGAGGGTGACGGGGGAGGCTGTTTATCTGTATTTTTTTGGTAAATCCTTAGGATTCTGATGTGCGACCTCTATACCCATGTTTGAGTGCTATTCTTTTACCCCATTTTCTTGAGACCCTCATTTATTTTAATCTATTAAATTATTAGAGAAACAAAGGAAAGAGAACTCCATTCTTTCTATATCTTCTGAGAGTCATGGGGGAAGGAAGCAAATTATATCTTATTTAGCACCTCTTATTTAGCCAGGAAATTTGGCTTACAGATTCCATGTAATCTTCACAGAACTTAACAAAATTTGAAGAATCAGTGGTCCTCAGATATAGAGTTGAGTCATGCAGACTCTTCAGCTCATAGCTCGTTATTATCATAAGTCCCTAAAAGACTTTCCCCTTATTTTGTCATTGTTCCTCTTTCCCCTTGCTCCCCAAACCCGCTCCCCTTCCCCAGTAGAGAACTACCTAAGTATGCTGGAACTAAAATGTGCATGTGTCCCTATAAAATATATCTTTTTATTTTTGTATGTGTATGTTGATCATTATGTAAATGATACATCTGTAATATAGACTATAAAAAAGTAAGAATTTTTGTTATTTTTTTCACTCAGCATTATGTTTTCAGATATATCCCCATTGCTATGTAGACTTCCAACATTTGCATAGTACTTCATTGTCTACGTTCACTCCATTTGATTTATATCCTTCCCAGTTGATACACACCCGTGCTACCTCCAGATTCCCACTGTCACGAAAAATTCTGCAACTAACATCCTAATTTGTGATCCTCGGGGACCTGTGTGAAAGTGATTTCTGGGATGTGTGCCCAGGAGTTGGGTCTCAGAGTCATAGGATATACACATATTTAATTGCAGATTGGTCGTCTAAATCGAAACAGTACATGAAAGTTCTCATGTCCCTGCATCCCCACCGACATTTGGTATGAACCATCTTTTAAATGTTGATCACTCTGATAGCTAAGAGTCATTGTTGTTTTCATATTTATACCTTGGATTACTAGTGAGTTTGAGCATCTTTTCATGTGGCTTTTACATATTTGGACTTCCTCTTCTGATGATTGCCTTTTTGTGTTCTTTATCTACTTCTCCATTGCTTTTTATATTCTAGACATTCCTCTGTCAGCTTTAGCTGCTGCAATAATTAACTCCCGGTTAGTTATTTGATAACTTATGAATAATTTCTATATTTGAACAAAAATCCTTACTACTTAAAAAGGGCAATTGTAACACTTTTTCATTTTATGGGACATGATTTTAAGATCCTTTTTTATGAGATACCTTCCCACTTAGAGTAAGGATTATGATTCACATTTATATAGACAAGGAAACGGGATCCCAGTGTTGTTGCTCAGGGTCACATTATTGGCAGTGTGATTGGAAACAACTAATGAATTAGCTGTTAATAAATTAAATCATGGTATTCACAACACTTTTAAAGCGACCAAGTATTGTTCGCACTAAAAACAAGCAAGCTTTCAAAAATTGCAACCTACAGCCTCTCTGTCAGATTTCACTGAATTTTCCTTTCTGCTCTGAAATTCTTACAAAGTGTCTCAAATTGCATTACAACCAGGCTGGTCGTAATTACAGCTTTGGCCTTCATTAAGCTAATTACTACTTGTACTCATATTGAGCCATTTCACTCAAATAAATACCATAAGCCAGTCCTTTCTCTGTGCTGTCTCTGCCTTTTCTAGGAAAGTACAGGGGCTGATATCAGAGTTCTGTCTCCGCAGAGCAGGGAATTTCAAGCTGTCTTTCTCCAAGGAGCCCTGAGGGGCAGCTCAAGTGTCTTCACAGGCTGTGTGAGAAGAATGGTAGGAGGAAGTCAGGGACCCAGAGGGACGCTGAGCCCAGACCCCCTCCTCCAACTGAACCCGATACAGGCTTTGCCTTTATTTGTTGTATGTGTTGGATAATATGTAAGACCTACTTGAGAAAGGATTCTACTGCTTTAAAAGGGGCGGCGGGGGTGGGGGGTGGAGAAGCACTGCCTCGGAGAACTAGACTACTTAATATAAACTGATACATTTTCATCTCTCGGCTTGTGTTACATTTATATAGTGCTTTACATTTTGAAAAACACTTTAACATGATTTGAATTTATAAAACCTTGTAAGGTAGGCATCTTTTAACAGCTGCCACAAAATCTTCCCACAATTGAAGCTCCGTATTGCGGTACCCGTTCTTGCAGGCAGGCTGAAGGGCCATATGTCAAGAGATGGTAGAGATGATCACCAGCTTGGCTAGAAGGCAGAGCTAGATGATCTCTAATCTCTCTGTTTGTGCAGAGATGTTATCACTGGAAATGATTAGAGAAGAAAGTAACATCAAAAGAATTACCTGCACTAAAGGCTCTTGTGTGTTGGGGGTAAGACCATTTATTGACCTCGTGTTCTGGTCTAGTCCCAGGGCTAGAAGCCTCATTGCATTTAATCCTTACCGCCACTCTGGGAGGGAGGTGTTATTGTATCCATTTCAAAGGTGATGAAACTGAGCCATGTTGGGTTAAGTGGAAAAGCTCAGAGCCCACAGTTCTCCAGCTCCCAAACCAGGACTTTGTCCACTGCATAAGAACGCCTCCACAGAAGCATTGTATCTTTTTAAACAGTAGCTTCCCTGAAGTTTATGTAAGCAGTTATTATTTTTGGAAGGAAGTTCTTAAGCAGTTCTCTGTCATGCCAGGCATCGTATTCACGGCCCCGTCCTCTCCCTCCTTCCCTCTCTCAGGTCCAAACCTCCTGCTTTGGATCAAGCCACATCATCTGTCATCTGTAGCTGCCCTCAGCCTCCTTACTGGCGAGGTCACTTGCCATGACTCAGCTGTTAGCATCTTCCCTTGCTTTGATTTCCTGGGTTTCCAACACCAGCTCATGCTGTTTTGGGTTTTGCCTCGGATGGGAAGATTGGGAAAACAGCAGTCCGGCCTTCTGGCTCTCCAAGTTGTTGATTCGATTTGGCTTTCTCTCTTCATTCATGAATTCTTTCTGTGCTGCAAGCTGAGAAGGTTTGCATGTTTGAAAGATTCTTCTCTCTTCTAGGAGGGTGCACATCAGGGACAAACATGGGGGCCGAATGCGGTGGTTACCTTTGTCGCCACGCTTCCAGTGGGAATCCCTCCAACTAGTAAATCATCCTTTCCCCTCCTATTTCTTAAAGAGAAGAACAAACATATCGAATAATACTGTTGAGTAGTTTCACTTCAAATAGGTATATTTAATCTTAGTCTTTTATTATGAGGGCAAATAGTTTAATAAACTGTGCTCTGTTAAATTAAAGCTCTCCAGATTTCACAACTTGAACTTGTGGAATCTTGCATTTTACACTAAGAGCCAGTTTATTCGAATGTTTCTGATCATTCTAAAACAATGGAGAGTGAGAATGTACAATTCTTTGTATAACACCTTAATCGTTTATGAAGGGTTTTCGTACATGTTACATGTTTTCCTTTAATGACTCTACAGGGCAGGTCTTATCATCCCTGCTGCACATCAGCACATTCAGATGAAAAAGCCTTAAGCTTTATAATAAAGCATTCATTTTGAAAAACAACTGTATGCACAGAGATTCATCAGAGTCACCCAGACCTGGCACGTGCAAATCATTAGCTTCTTTTGCCACCAACGGTGCTGCGTTGATGAAGAAATGTTGTTGATTTGAGGGAAAACCGATCCATATAAAAAATTGAATAAGGTTGAAATGTCATGCAGCTGGCTGACTCTCAGGTTAGAGTTTTGGTGCTACAGGGCTCATGGAATTAAGCAGGGCTTTATATTCTCCATGTAAAAAGTCAGGACCTTTATGAGTGAACTGTTTTGCTCCTCACCTTTTCCTTTCAGTATAGCTCCCTGCTGCTATCTGCTGTTGGCCAAGACTCCAGAGCAGCCATGATACTTTCAGGATAACCCAACCAGAAGAAAATGAATACCCTCACAAATTCTCAGCAGACTAGGCAATATTTTAGGTATTGGGGGTAATGTGATTCATAGGAAGTGTCCTTGCCCAAAGAATATAACAGTATGGTGGAGAGCATGGGGTTGTTTGCTTAAATTAAGCCTTTAAATACAGTGGGATCAGGCTGTGATGGGGTGACAAGCCTGCCTGAGTGAAGGATGAGCAGTGAGCCCGGTAGAGGGGGCATTTCAAAAAGAGAAATCAGCATAAAAGAACAAGGAAATTACCAGTATGCTGGGGTCTCTAGAAGGCAGCATCTGAACTGAGAGATGGGAAATGGAAGGCAATGAAACAGGGAGACACAGGCAGAGGCCCAGTGATAGAGAACATTGTTTTCATTATTGAATAATTTGGCTTTTATGCTGCTGAGCACCTGGATCCACGGGGTCAGATTTGTGTTCAGCTCATCACACTGTCTGTCTGGGGAGAAGGGATGGGAAGGATTGAACACAGGGGGAGTGAGATAAGCTAGGAGCCTCCTGAAGAGTCCAGATAAGGGCGTTGAGCCTCAGTAAGCAGAGGAAGGAGGAGGAGAAGAAAAAAGACAAAACAGAAACACTGAGAAGGTAGAGTCGTAACTCGATGATTAGATACAGAGCACGAGAAAGGAAAACATGTCCAAGATGACTTCATTATTTTTGGTCCAAAGGAGGATACTATAAAACCTTATAGGAAATGTTCCAGGAAGGACATTTTAAAAAGAAGATAATATGTTGAGTTTTAGAATGTTGTGTGAGAGGTGCTCATGGAACACTTCTAGAAGAAAATGTTCCATAGACAAAGAAATCCATTTGTAGCCCAAAACTAGAAATGCAGCTTGGCTCTGGTTTTCATAATTCTTTTTCTCAGGCTACCTGTTTAAATCAACGTTTCTTATGGACTTGATCACGACCAACTTTGAGAATAAGGAAAGCGACAGATTCCCTGGGGGTGGAAGAACACATTTGTGCATGTTCATGAGATGTGACACACCATTTCAGGTAGTTCGAAGAACTCCAGGTTAATAATCTTTACTTTAAATAGGACGTGGGGCTTTCAAACTGCATACAAATCTCTGAGCTTCCAAGTCATACGTTGAGAGTCTATCAAGAGTCCTCTGCCGCTGTTGTGTGATTGGAGGAGTCCAGTTACAGCCACATGGTTTATTATCAACACAAATCAATAGAGGATCAGCCAACAATGGCAGTCAGTACCCAGAAACTGTAGCACACAGGCTCATTTTAGCTCTTCCATTCACTACTCAATATCTTTTTATTATGACCCCGTTCTTCACCTGTGGCATAAACTCCTCCCCAGATTCTCCTCCAAGGCAGAACTAGTAGAACACATATTCAGATTCTGTTGCTATTTATTGAGGTTCTTGTGATCTTTCTTGTTACAATTTGTTTTTGTCATACAGTGAGGATCCTATTATGAGGACAGTCAGCTCTCTCTCCCACTGTATCCTCTGCTCAAGTTGGTTAGACTGTATCTGCGCCCGGAACTCAAGTCGCTTTCATTTTTACTACATTCTGTAGTTTTCACCTCTATATTTTGACTGTTTTCCTATAAGCTCCCTACATGTTCCTCTGAAATACATTTTTTCACACATTCTGTTCTCCCAATGAACCTTGTTGACATTCTCTCCTCTAATGCAGTAGTCTTTCACATCGGCAGAGTACCCCAAACAAATACAAAGAGGTATTAAAGTATCCTCTCATTTAGTATTTATTCAGTACTTGCCATGTATGAGGTCTCCATTGAGGAATCCAGTCTAATGAATGAAGCAAATGTGGATTTATAAATCATATACAGTGTGATCATTGTGTTAGTAGAGAAGTGGGACCTGGGGGTTCATATTGTACAGGCTGTACTATCCCTTGCCTGATGCGCTTTGCAGTGAGCGTTTGTTGTACGTCTCCTGAGCAAGCTGCAAGGTGCTATGGAGGTAGATACTCAGACAAATCTTGAACTTGAAAAACTTCCACAGCTTAACAAAGGCAGACAAAATAAGCTACAATGGAAGCTACATGTGATACATGCCATAAATGTGAAGAAAAGAAAAGTGGAAATGACAATTATTGAATACCTAGTATGCATCAAGAAATATTTTCGGTACTTTTATTTACATTTTCTTTTTTCTTTTTATTATGTTCAGTTAGCCAACATATAATAGATCATTAGTTTTTGATGTAGTGTTCACTGATTCATTAGTTACGTGTAACACCCAGTACTCATCAGATCACATGCCCTCCTCAATACGCATCACCTGGTTACCCCAGCCCCCCAACCCCGTCCCTTCTGGAACCCTCTGTTTCACGGGGTCCAGAGTCTCTCACAGTTTGTCTCCCTCTCTCAGTTCTTCCCATTTAGTTTTTCCCTCCCTTTCCCTGTGGTCCTTGGTGCTATTCTTTATGTTCCACATATGAGTGAAACCATATGATAATTGTCTTTGTCTGCTTGACTTATTTCATGTAATATGATTCCCTCCAGTTCCATCCCTGTCAATGCAAATGGTAGCTATCCATCCTTTCTGATGGCTGAGTAATATTCCAAACCACAGGAGACTTTTTTTTTTCTTATAATAATATTTTTTATTATATTATGTTAGTCACCATATAGTACATCCCTGGTTTTTGATGTAAAGTTCCATAATTCATTAGTTGTACTACAAAGCTGTGCCGGATTTCAAGCTGTACTACAAAGCTGTGATCACAAAGACAGCATGGTACTGGCACAAAAACAGACACATAGACCAATGGAACAGAATAGAGAACCCAGAAATGGACCCTCGGCTCTTTGGGCAACTAATCTTTATTTACATTTTCTAACTGAATATTCCAAATTATGTTTTCAAGTATTATCCCCATTTTACAGAGGAGGAAATTAAGGCTCAGAGAGGATAAGCCAGTTACCATAGATCTCCTTGTTTCTAACGCTCATGTACTTCTACTTTATATAGCTAAAGAACCTTAGGAAATATATCAGAATAATAAAGTAAGAAAGGATATGACCCACTTAGTTACTACCTAGTGTTCCACTTTCTCTTAACTTCATCTGTCTCTTTCCCCCTGCCCATTATGGTTAAGTATATACCCTGGAACATCCTTAGGGTTTGTCCCTTACCAGCTCTAACTATTATTAATATCCTGGTAATTTAAAAAAGATCCCTTTGGATGTGGCTCAGAAACTGTCCCCTATTTTCCTCCCATGATTTACCCAATCCCAGATAGCACTAATAATAGAGATAATTAAGTGTGCTGCCTTTACAGGATGATTGTCCATGGGCATGCCATCTTTTTTTCTTTTTTAACAAGATATGAACATTTTTTTAAAAAAGATTTATTTATTCTTTTAGAGAGAGAGAGACAGAGTTGGGGAAGGGGGGCAGAGGGAGAGAATCTTAAGCAGACTCTGTGCTGAGCACAGGGGTGGAGCTCAACCCCATAACCCTAAGATCACGACCTGAGCCAAAATCAAGAGTCAGATGCTCCGGAAACCGGGGATGTACTGTATGGTGACTAACATAATATAATAAAAAATCATTAAATAAAAAAAAAAAAAAGAGTCAGATGCTCAACTGACTAAGCCACCCAGGTGCCCCAAAGCATGAACATTTTAAATAAGACATAAACATGGCAGGTACCTTTTCTTGTAATTCAGGGCGTCTTATGTCCTTTTTAACAAAACCACTAACAAACTCACTGGTATGGTTTCCTTTACTGGATGGGAATTATTACAGCTCGGCTACATTTATCCAATATCGTAGAAATTGCTGAGTCTACTCCCTAAATGACCCAAATTTTATCCCCCTTTCAATTTAACACTTTAAATAAATGCCAGCAAGCTTCAGTGCATTGGAAAATTACTATATGTCTGAAACAATTTGGATATCAATATTTGTCACACAACCTTCCTAGGTGTAACATCTGAAGCAGTAGTCACTTAGCTTGTTCGCATTCTCTGTGTGCTATTTACCCAATAGTCATCACTCATGTGTGTTCATTAGGTCTTGGGGTGATGAGCCAAGCCACTATATTCTCAGCTGGGCCTGGAGCCTGTTTAGTTTGGCACTGATTAATGATGTGCGGGGAGTGAGCAGTTTGCAGAGCTACCTTAGAAACCCAGTTAGCGAAAGACAAATAGCTGAAAGTTGGCTGTTGAGAGCATGGGAGGTGGGCTTTTGAGAGAGGGGAGTCATTTTGAAACACCAGTATGACTTTTGGTTATCCTAACTAGGGGAGGGACAGGTTTTGTAGTCGATGATGCTTTTGGGTCTGGTTTCTTGATATGCACCCCAGGATAAGGTGTAAGGCGTGTCATTGATGTGTTCATCCAGCCACATCCTTCTCTATGCCTTGGTCCTCACCATTTATAAACTTGCTTACCAGAGCCTACCTGCTTCCCAGTCACCTTCAAACAAAATGCCCTTGTATCAGTAAAGTATCTTGAGATGTTCTTTTTTTGAGGATCTTACGCCAAAAGAGCAAGGATTTATAGCTTTACTTTTTTTGTACCCACTGAATCTTATACTGGGAGGAAAAAAAAGGTTTTAAGTGTAGTATTTATCTTGACTTACGTACTTCCTATCTCTTGTTTTTCCTTCTCATTCCATTCACCTTTTTCACCATGTTGGTTTGGCATCTATTCTTTACTCAAATTTTCTCCTTTTTGCCTCTTTTCATTCTTCGGGTGGGGCAATGAAGAGAGATATGTTGATCTTGAAGTTGTAGAGAAAATGTCTCAGTTCTCATTGGGGTGCTGTACTTTCAGTTGCATACCAAAACTAGGCACAACACATTTTTTGTAGTCTTTTCCAGAATAGACTCTCCCTATTACTGACAGGGAACTGATGGAAAACTTATCTAAATTTCCCTTGGCAACTCCCAGGTAGAGACTTTATGAATATCTGTTTCATAAAGATAAATAACAACTTGTTTAGAGGGCTTTTTTTTTTTTTTCCACTAACCCAACCAGAATGCTCAATTCAAAAGTTAAGAGGATGCCCATAGCCATTGGGGATGGGGAGAAAAAACAGAGAGGTGGGAAGATGTGCCCAGGGTTACACGGGAGGCAACACAAGAAGAAAGATGCAAAGCCAAATAAACACCTGGCTTAATTATTAATCTTTGACTTTATCACTTAGTTCTTCTCAAGATCTTAAATTTCCACCACTTCCTGCAAAATACAGTTCAAATTCTTTTTTTTAATATTTAAAAAGTGTTATTTATTTATTAGAGAGAGAGAGAGCACAAGTGGGGGGAGACGCAGAGGAAGAGGGAGTAGCAGACTCCCCCACTGAGCAGGGAGCCTGACACAGGGCTCAATCCCAGGACCCTGCAATCATGACCTGAGCCGAAGGCAGACTCTTAACCGAATGAGCCACCCAGGCGCCCCTCAAACAAATTTTTCTACTTGGCAGTTACAGGCTTCCATAGTTTGATTTCAGTCTATTTTCCACTATATCCTTCCTCTCTCCCTAAGTGAATAAGCATAAAGAATAGCTATCATTTTTGTCTGGTCCTGTAAAAGCTGCTTGGCAAATACTCTTTTAATCCTGTATCACATTGTGAAGTCTATACTGTAATTTCCAGTTTATTGGGGGAGCTCAGGCTTAGAGAGCTTCAGAAATTTGCCCCAGAACACATAGATGGTAATAGTGAGAGCGCCAAGAATCAAACCCAGGGCTTGCTGTTTTCCTTTGACCTTTCCCTAAATTCAAAGTGATATTGAGCAATTGCCTTTCTATTGACCTGGGAAGCCCTAACCCCCTCACTCCTTTTTTCAGATCTAAATTGTACCCATCCTGCAGGACCCCACCCAGAATCTGCTTTTATCCTACAGTGTTTTCTAATCCCCCAACTAGAAGTGGTCTTCCTTCCCTTGAACCATAGAGTACGTGGTAATGAACATTTGACATCAGTGCCCCAGAGCAGGTAGCATGAAGCGGGTAGGAGTCAGGAGCTTTGGCGTCAAATCCCTGCTCTGCCAGTATCTACTGCGTGATATTGATTAAATCACTTAATTTTATCTTAGCATATGCTGCAATCTGACCCCTAAAGTCCCACCCAGGCCAAAATGCTAAGATTCTGAAGTTGTATTATATATATAATTTATTATATGCATTGAGTCCTATCCATCTTTTTATTCACTTAGTCATTTATTCATTTATTTACCGAGGATTGAATTTCAGCATTGATCTCAGAAGCACCGAGATCTTCTAGAGGCCTCACCTCCCCCTTTAGACAATAGAGTTATTGTTTTTGGAATAAAGTCCTTGGGGGCAAGGACTTTTCATTTTTTTATACCCAAAGCAGATAAAACAGAAGGAAAAGTCACTTTGACAGGATGAGAGCTCAGAAAAAAGAAGTTTGGTCAAATACCAATAAGCACTTTGCTAACATTTTCAGTGTCCGAGTTTTTTCAGCATCTCATCAATCCTTCTGCACCTGTACATACAAGCTTGTAGTTACCAACCTGCCAAAAATGGGAGGGGGGTTGGTTATCAATTAGTTGAAGTCACCAGATTTCAAGTTTGGTTTCCAAGGACTATCATCTTCTATGCCACCTTTAGTAACACTTGTCCCTTTTGGCTCCCAAAAATCCTCAAACATTCATTTTAGCAGATGGCAGCTCTGCTTATCCCATCAGCAGACACCATTTTGCAAAGTAGATGTAATCTTCCTCCCCCCAAAGCCTCAGCAAATTCCTTGGACCCCATTTTTATTTGTCAGATGTTTATGCTAATTCCCGGACGCCCTTGTAACAATAATAATAAAAGTAAAATTCTCACCTGGATTTTACTTATAAACACTTCAGGAGTTTGCTTACTACTTGAGTGCTTACTAGCTAGCAGGAGCTATGTGTTGCTTGCCAGTCTTTTCACCAACTTAGTGCGGTAGCATTTGTTAACTGTAGGTTAAAGTTGCCAACATCTTTCATTCAACTCTCATATTCTGAAATCAGCTGCACCTTGGTATTTCCATTTTAATAATTTAAAACATAGGCTTTCTTTTTTTAATTTTTTTTTTTTTGAGAGAGAGAGAGCGTGAGCAGGTGGGGATAGGGCCAGAGAGAGAGAGGGAGAGAGAGAGAGAATCTTACGCAGACTCCACACCAGCGTGGAGCCTGCTTTGGGGGTCCATCTCATGACCCTGAGATCATGACCTGAGCTGAAATCAAGAGTTGAACATGAGGCTACAGAGGGGAGGGGGGTGGGGGAATGGGATAGACTGGTGATGGGTAGTAAGGAGGGCACGTATTGCATGGTGCACTGGGTATTATACGCAACTAATGAATCATCGAGCCTTACATCGAAAACCGGGGATGTACTGTATGGTGACTAACATAATATAATAAAAAATCATTATAAAAATAAATAAATAAATAAATAAAATAAAATGCACTCACACACACACACAAAAAAAGAGTTGAACATGTAACCAACTGAGCCACCCAGGGACACCTAAACCATAGATTTTCTAAATTCAGAACTTGGATTCAAGTCTCTCCCCTGTTATTTACCAGTAGTTTCTGGAACTGAAAGAAATGAAGGGTCCCTATGTGGTAGGATTGTTATGAAGAAACAATGAGATTAATGATACCAAGCTTAAAGCACTGTACCTCCACTTAGTAAACCACTGGTAAGCACTAAGAGTCACCTTTCCATTGCCTCTGATAGAGAAAATGTGCTTAATGAGTACCTATCCCATTTGACCCTTATGACTATACCTGATTAAGTAAGGGAGAGGGTGGATATTAAATTTGTTTTCGGTTTAAAACTATATTTTCTAATTCAAGAATGCATGGTGGGATGCATGGTGAGATCCAATATAACATGCGTACATTTCTTAGGTGAGAAATTGAAAACTTTCATAGGTATAGTTTCATGTGTTTTTGTTTTTTGAAGCTTGCTTTGCTTGTACCACTTTACATGATTCAGGCCTTTTTTCACCTTCGATCACAATTTCTTTAAAAAAAAATAACAAAACTCAACAGAACATTGACTCTTCAATATATCTGAACTCTAATACAAATTATATCCTCTTGGAAATCATTTCATTTGTTTTTAATAAATAAGTAGCAAGAGGGTTTGTGATATAGAAACAGATATTACTCCCCAAAAATCCTCAGTTGATTTCACCTAAATTATAATTCTAGGAAAGTTCCTTAAACATTGGTTGTAGTCAGAAATTTTTTTCCAGAGTTATAAAAATCATGGAAATTTGAAAAGAAGGAAAAAGGTGATTGTGTTCAACATCAGAAGGTTTATAATTTGACCTAGGAAACACATGTCTCCCCACTCTTTCACCACGTCAGCAAATAGGTCAGCTCTGAGTGTCTGGCGCTATTCTAGGATGAATGATCAAGTCCTTACTGCAGATAGTACGCCATTTCCAGAAGTGTTAGTATTCATTTCAATCGCCAAGATGGTGAGTTGGATAGAAAGACTGTGTAGTTACTGAACAACTTTTGCAAGTACATAAAATTGAACACAGGTCCAGGCCCTGAAAGGACTTGGGCCAATCCTCAAAGATACTGGACCTTGGGTCTTTTAAGAAACTAATCCAAAGTTATTGAACAGTTGGATGTGTTAGGTAAGATTAACTGTTGATCATCTACATTGATTTCTTCGGAGATGGAGGATGGGTGCCATCGTGAATGCCAAATTCAGCTGGTCAAGGTGGTTGCCTGCAGGCAGAGTCCTTGTTCAGCAGGGAATAAAAAAGTGCCCTAATATATTAGTGATGCCCACCATTGACATAGGAGACATTGACATATGCCATGCAACTACCTTCTATGGGGTTTCCTCCAAAGGACGCATCAGTAGGCAATGGACCACATACAAGTGAAGCGTGGCAGATGGAGTGGATTTTTGGAAACCGTGGGAACAGTTATGTTCCTCCAGCTGTGAGAGATATAGCAAATGAGCAAAAAAGGGAGAGGTATTGAGCAGAGAAAATAGGAGCCATTTCAGATCTTTGGGCTCATTGGATCCAAACCACCAAGTGACTATTGGGATTTTGCAGAATCAGAGCAGTCTGGGCTATTTTAATTGTCTGAAATTTGTGCCGTGGTGGTTGACAGGTTCTCCTTTAAAGATAATAAATGGCTCACAATTACTTTAGTTTGGAAAGTGCTCTTCTGCCCTGGGACACTGTAATAACCAGCCATGGAAAAGAAAAGGCCTGGGGATTTATGAGGTGTCCCAATTTACAACCATCTGGGAAAAATACAGCAGGACGTTGGTATAGCAGTGTGTTAACCAGAGTTAATCTATCATTGCTACTGTTATAAACCCCTCTTTCCTTCTGCTTAAAACTATCACAGGGATTCATCCCTGGCCTTCACAAAGACGCACCAGAAATCATTTTTTTTTAACATGCAACTCAGAAATATAGTCTAGTTGACCTTTGCTTTACTGGACTGAGTGGGAAATTTTCCAGGTATGAGGGATTTTAAAACCCACTAGTGATAAAAAGATAAATGAGGTATAGTGTCTTCTTTCTGCAGGCTCAAGGTCCTATTGGGAGACCAGTAGTGAATACATAATTTCAATACACTCTGAGAAGTGCCATTGTTGAAACAATAGGGTAGTAATACAGTAGAAATACATTTATATGTGCAAAAAAGTGTCGTGTGCTTAATAATCACTTTGTTTTCCCTGCCCCCGGATTATGTTGTTAGCCCATACCTATAATAGGACTTACTAAAGTCCAACGTTACTATTTGTTTGCACATCTACCTCCCCCTAAGGGCGAGTTTTGCACGGTGGGCACTGGGTCTGGTTCTTTGTCTTCCCAGCACCTCACCCAGTGATTAGCCCATATTAAGTGCCTAATAAATGTTAGCTGAGCAAGTACAGGACTGAATGTATACTTCTAAAGCTTGTAATACCATGTAATACCAGAAATTGACAATTTATTAGGTAAAACGTAGAAAATCAAAATACAGTTACTCTTAAGATATTCTGTTGATGATTCAGATGAATTTATTTGGAAATTAAAATGCATACCATGGGGTTTTAAATTTCTCAGCAGAGAATGGTCCACTCAAAATGTCACACTGTTAGTTGGATGAGTAGTGAAAAGGAGAAAGTATTTGGAGAAGGATAAAAAGAACAATCCTTCCCCATATATATCACAGAGTAGAGACCAACGGGCACTGCTAGATTTTAAGTCCCACTGTGTGGCCAGCTACCCTGCCCCATCTGTCTGCTGAGGAGAATCTACCAACACCTGCATTTTGGTGGCACTGTCCTTCTGGGGTGACTCGCTGAAGCAATGATTCTGATCTCCCTGAGGTTCGGCAGCCTTGCCTGATGGCTGAGCTCATTTATGGGAACCAGACCTCATTTTTCCCACCCTGGATCCCCTGTGGTCTTGCCTGAGCAGTCTGCTTATGAAAAGTTTATTAAATCTCCCTTCCAGCGGGGCAGATTGTCCCATTTCATTTGTCACTGTGTAACAGGTTATGCAAAACATGCGGGGAAATCTCAATGTGCAGACCTTCTGGTTTCACCTCCACCTGGGACAGTAGACATTTCATTTATTTCTTAATGGCATCTAATTTCAGAGTAGTTTGAGGCTTAATTCATCAGCGCCCACTGATATTCCTAATCTCCGTCTTCCTTTAACCTATTCAGTCACTCTACAAATATTTATGAAGCTGATCCTGGACACACAGAGATGAATTAGGTGAAAGCCCACCATCCATAGAGATTGAGACACACCAGGGTAGATCAACACATGAGCAGACATTAACTACCATTCACTCCTTCCCTTCACACCTCGCAACGAATGAGCGAGGAAGGGGCAGTGAGTTGATCCCAGATTTGTTGGTAAATAGTCCATAGTGTTTAAAGGGATATCTGTGGTTGCCATTTATCCATTAACAAGGACAGTCGGGAATTGCTCATCATTTAGCGGTGTGTATTTTGGCCTTATGACTATGTAACTTAAAAAAAAAGGAAAATCCTCTGAGGCTCAGTTATTTCTCCAGAGAAATTCCTTCTCTGCTTTTGGGGACCTCCCAGGAGAGTCAATCTACCACCACTCTTAGTCATGGCAGCCACAGCTGCAAGAGAACAACACCTCAGTAGGGACTCCAGTGTGGGAGACTTTCCCACTGGGAAGGTCATTGTTTGTGACTTGCAGAAGACTTTGCCTTCCACATCCATGCTTGACACAGTATGGCTGACTTTGGTGAATGAGCATTAAAAAACCAACAGTAGTATAATTATTTAAAAAAATCTTAGCCATAATAAAAATAAATAAATAAACAAACTCTCATTTAAAAAAAAAATTCTTAACCATTTCTCCCAACCCTATGGAAGAGTTCCTCAACTTTTGTAAGCAAACTAGCCCCATTGGTTTCTGCCTCTTTCTCCTCACATAGTCCCATGTTTTGACTGATTTGCTTGACATGTTGTTTGTTCAAAGCTGTGGATTAAATGTCACCCACTAATGTGATTTGCTCAGACTCTGCTTGCCTGAGGCTGACTCCATCAGACACTGGTGAAAATAGCTTCCTGTTGTCAACCAGGGTCTTCAATTAGCTGACCAGCAAATCTGCCCTGATTACTGTACTAATTTGGCTCCCTATTTGCAGTGGAGAAAGGAAGTTTGGTCACACCGCTGTTTGTCTCTTAATTGCTATCCCTTCAAGGGCAGGCTGCAAAGAGAAGGTTGTGATCCCTAACTTCACCTTTGCTTCTCCTCTTTTGAGCTGGCTTCCTGCGGCTGCTGAAGAAAGTGAGAAGTGTGTTGTTTCCATATCCATTGTTCTTCAACAGACCCTGTGCTAATTGATTTTAAGGTGAATTGCTGGTTGAAGGGTTTATTTTTTTTTACTGGCCATAAAGATGCCTTAAGTCTTAAGTTAAATGCCCTCTCATGAGGAACAGGACAGCTGTTAGTGCCATGTGCCTCAGTCTTCGGAATGTGAACTCACCCAGTTAGCTCCTGCACGGGACTGTGGGGTCAGGCCTTGTCTGACGAGTTATTTGGGGGACTAACACCGAGGCCCTCAAAGCTCTCAGTTTGGATTATGATCAGATTCTCAGGATGCTTGAAGCTGCCTGAGTGTGTCTCTATCTCCTGCCATCCAATTCCTCTTTTATTAGCAGTTAAAACCAGAGGAAGTTCTCAAGTAAGGGAACAGTGCTGAGCAGCTAGCTTCCTTTCTAACAGCTCCAGTGCCATCTGCTTGGCTCTCAGGGTACGTTTGAAAAATCACCTCTCATACTCTCTAATACTAGTGCTCCCTCAGCTTCCCCAGGCCCCTGTGGACCCTGCCGGCTGCAGGTTGCCTACTCTGGCTGGCACGCAGGGCTGCTGCCCTGTGTCAGGGAACACGGATGCTAATTGCTGCCCAGGGGATTGTGGGCTCATTGGGAAGACGGTGGCTGCCCTTGCTGCAGGGGGTCCCTACACAGCGCTTGAGCCAGGCAGGCATTTGCCCACACCATGGTGGCTTTAGCTGCCTCCGTGATAAGGAGAGTGGTCTGTCTCCTGGGTAAAGGTGGCTTCTCAAAGCGTGCTCAGAGCCAGCATGGTCCCCTGACCACCTCTCTGACTGTCCCAGGTGAGAACACTCATCCTGCCCACACGGTAGCTACTATCTGAAGACCAAGCCTTGGGGGAACTATAGGCAGTAACAAGCTGAGGTCTTGGTTCCTCATCTGTAGGTTGCATTGGACAGTTTAATGAGAAGGCAAGCATGTCCCTTCTCTCTATTCCCTGGAAGGGCAGCGGTCATCGCTCCTTCCTTTCTTCATATGCCTTCTCATTTAGACAGTAGACCTCAAGCCCAGCTGCATGTTAGCATCCCCATGGGGCATTGTAAAACATGCCCAGTGTCTGGAACCCATTGCAGACCAAATAAATCAGAATCTCGGGGAGGGTGAGGCCAGGCCAAGGTATGCTTTAAATTTTACTGTAGGGGCGCCTGGGTAGCGCAGTCGTTAAGCATCTGTCTTCGGCTCAGGGCATGATCCTGACGTTCCGGGATCGAGTCCCACATCGGGCTCCTCCGCTGGGAGCCTGCTTCTTCCTCTCCCACTCCCCTGCTGTGTTCCCTCTCTCGCTGGCTGTCTCTCTGTCACATAAATAAATAAAATCTTTTAAAAAATTAATAAATAAAAAATAAATTTTACTGTAGACTGAGGGTTGAGAATTACTGATTTTTTAACCTATTTCTTTTTTTAATTATTGATGAGTCCATTGGTCATAAGTTAAATAGATATTTTCTTTTTTTAAAGATTTTATTTATTTATTTGACAGAGAGAGAGAGCACAAGCAGGGGGAGTAGCAAGCAGAGGGAGAAGCAGATTCCCGCTGAGCAGGGAGCCCCATGTGGGGCTCGATCCCAGGACCCTGGGATCATGACCTGAGCTGAAGGCAGAGGCTTAACCCACTGAGCCACCCAGGTGCCCCTAAATAGATATTTTCTCAGTAACTACTATGTGATTTGATTGTACGGACTCTGGATATGCAATAGTCAACAAAGGACACAGTTCATGGTGTTACAGTACAATCCCGTGATGGGAGAATGGGGGACCAACACCGACTTCGGGGGAAGGACAGCAGGTCAGAGAAGGATTTTGTCGACTTGAAGAATGAGCAGGTACTAGGAGGATTTTAGTCACAGGTGGAAGGAAGAGCACAAATGAAGGCACAGGGGTGAAGTTCAAGGCACTGAAAGGATCTCAGTGTGGCTAGATCATGGAGGAGGAGAAGTCTGCTGGAGCAGGCGTTGGAAGGCCCATGTGTCACACTAGAGAGGCTGGTCTTCATCTGCAAGCGCTGCTGAACTGTCAGAGGTTTTAAGCAGGTAAATGATGTGCTCAGACTTGCATTTTTGGAAACAGTCCAGCTTCTGGGAGCAGGGGCTGGAAGCAGCAGAGTTAAAGTCAGAGGCATATGGGTAAATCAGGACAGGTAATGATGGGTCAGAGGCCCAGGGAGGGGCTAGTGAGAATGACACAAAGTAGACAAAAGAACAGCTATTCAAGAAGTGAGTCAATATCACAGCGCTCCTAAACAGTATAACCCTCGGAGCAAAATTCCCACTTCCAAGCCCAAGTGATTCTGTGATTTTGATCATTGCTACATAGTTTTCCATCACTCACTGAAGGTAATGCAACTCAGAGTTGCATTTCGGTCACAAGTACAGATATATGGCCCCGGAAGAACAGACCTCGACTTTCAGCAGTCTGCATTCCAGGCTCTAACTTGAGAGGAGTCAAACCAGTGGAAAGTTTGGGTCTGCACTGAACTCTTCTTTCTCTCAGCGCTGGGGTATATATCCTGCCTGTGGTGGGATGCCTAACAAGCCTAGCTTGTGCTGGGTTGAGAAATACCATCTCAGAGAAGAAAAATGGCAGTAACCTCACTGCCCACGTCACACACAGCACTGGCCTTTGGCTCTGGATTCAGTCATCATCACCCCCTCAGACAGATACCCTAGGAGTTCAGAGCTTGGAGAGCTGTTAGGGACCCACTAGAGAAACAGGCAGGGAGGGAGAAGTTAAATGACTTGCTGATTCTTATTATGATAGCCTGCGAAGATCAGATCATGTCTATCGTGAAATGCAAAGGAGCTTTTCTGTATTTATTAATGAACAAGTTTTTCAAATTCTTCTGGTATAATCGAGGACACATGATGAATCGAGAGGGGCTGGGGGTGGCACACCAGCTGGGCTGATCCTCCATGATTTCAGAACAGTTTCTTTTTTTTTTTTTTTTTTTTTTTTTTTTTTTTTAAAGATTTTTTATTTATTTATGTGACAGAGAGACAGCCAGCGAGAGAGGGAACACAAGCAGGGGGAGTGGGAGAGGAAGAAGCAGGCTCATAGCGGAGGAGCCCGATGTGGGACTCGATCCCGGTTCGCCGGGATCACGCCCTGAGCCGAAGGCAGACGCTTTAACGACTGCGCTACCCAGGCGCCCCTCAGAACAGTTTCTGTCCACTCCCATTAAGCCTGACCCCACAGGGCCCCTCACCAGGCGACTGCACTGGTCAAATCCCAGCAGGAGACATGGCAGGAGGGAGAAAGGGCAGGCCAAAACATCTTCAAGGCCCTGAAACCATTCAGGGAGGACAGTTGAGAACACTGTTTTTGAAAAAAACAAAAACTTTAAAATATCAGAATCTGTTCTGTGCACAGTGCAACTTAAATATAACCTTGAACCGCCTTACACGTGTTAAGAACACACTGTGTCGTCATGAGGTGGTTTGCATGCTGCAGGGAGGAATTTTTCCTTTGGATAAGCTGTCTTTAGGACTGGGATTCACAGGAGCCCTCATACTGATGGGTATAATGTTTGGGCTTCTCCTGATCCTGACTGAAGATGATCACGTCCACTTTATAGATAAGGAAACACGTTCAGAGCTTCTGAGTGACTCACCTGGCTCAGGGGGTCAGGGAGCCAGACTTTGAAATGAGTACTGCCTAACTCTAAAGCCGGATGTTTTTCCTCTGTCCCAGGGGTTGCCAAAGTACTGCCCACTGGCCAGATGTAGCTCGCCACCTGTTTTTTGTAATCAGGTTTTATTGGAACGGAGCCACACTCATTCATTTACTTCTTGTCTGCAGCTATTTTCAGGATGTCCAGGCAGAGCTAAGTGGTTGCAGCAGAAATGATCTGGCCTCTAACAGAAATTTGCCAACCTCTGCTCCATGCCCACACCACCCCAGAATAAATACGGGAAACTTAGATGCTACTCCTTGGGTCCAGAGAGCATTTTTTTCTCTCCCCTTCATTTAATACTCTTGACACCATTCAGCAAAAACTCTCATTTGCGTGGACAAACCTAGGCAGTCCACACCCCAGCTGTGGCAGAAGTATAAAGGAAAGCCATTTTTAGTTTCCAGAAGGTGTCCTAATTTTAAAGACCTCAGGGGGCTGGAGGGGAATCAGCAGCCTGCATCTAGGTCAATACTTGTCCCTGACACGTATGTCACCAGTTTTTACCCGAACTTCTAGTACTCTCTGGGCAAGGCTGCTTCTCCCCTCATCTTAAGCTTGGAGAGTTAGCTCTTCAAAGTGATCCCTGGCTTCTGGTAAGTTACCTGTCTGTAGATGAGCACCTAGACCCCTCTCCAGGCAGCATCCTTCCCATTTTTTGGTCCTTACAAGTCTTCAGTCATGTTGTCTTGTGTGGAACATTCTTAGGAAGAAAAATGGTCTAGTGCCAAAGCCCAGCAATGAAAATTCTCCCACACGACTCATTTTTAAGCTGGACTGTGTTGACATCTGTCTTCCCCGAGACAGCCTTTTCTCTTATTATGAAGATAAATCCGTTTAATGGGTTGCTACTGATTGGGTAGATTGTACATTTTTGTAAGTGCTGACCACCACCCCTCCCCCCGCCGCCTTAAGCAACAATGCCCAGTAGTGGCTTCTCCAGAAACCCTTTGCTCAGCTTCAGACCAGCCTTTTCCAGCTCAGCCTGGGAAAGGAAGCCCAAAATGACCTCTCAAACCCTAAGATAGCATTTCAAAAGCACAGACTTTAATTTTTAGGCTTTGTAAATGTGCACTTTGAAAACGATGTTAACAGTCTTATAATTCTGTTACGGATGTAGTTGTTTAATTCTACAGATGACAGGTGGGAGCCTAAGAAGCTTGGGCATTGAATATGTCAATCATTATTACAGCCTGGAAGGTACTTTGTTAAGTACTGGGGGCCACAATGTAAATAAGAAACAGTACCTGCCCCCTGGGGATTTACAGTCTAGGCGTAGACTGTAAATAACCAACTTAACTGCTTTATTGTGATATGACAAGAATCACCACAGACACCATGCTGAAGGCTGAGAAGTGGTGCTGGACCTTTGCTGAGACCAGTGCTTCTCACATTTGCGTGCTCGCTGGAATCACCTGGAGGGGCTGTTGAAACACTGACTGTAGGGTTTCTGATTCAGTAGGTCTGGGGTGAGTCCGAGAAGTTGCATTTCTAACAAGTTCCTAGGTGATACGGATGTGGTCTGGGAACACTGTCGAGGATATTTTTTATAGGCGAAACCACTGACATAAGTCATTTCATTCTCAGAAGGTAAGGGAACATGACATCACATTTGTTGTGTTTCTAGTATGTTCCATTCAGTGTATCGGTACTTTTCAAGTAATATCTTGTTTGGATTTCGCAACAACCCTATGAACCCTGAACTATTACTTCCACTTTATAGTGAGCAAACTAAAGCTTAGGAAGGGAAATTCATGTGTGCTAAATATCCACAAGGTACCATAAAGGATATGAGGCTTTATCTAACGAGCAACACCTCGATGAGTTCTAAATGGTTACTACTTATGGTTTATAGATGATAAAACTGAGTCTCAGAGGGACTGAGTATCTCGAGGAAGGTAGGTCACAGCCTGGCTTTACAGTTGTGTGTGTTGGGCCCTACAGGCTGAGAAGTCATCCTGCAACCAGTAGCATCCATTTGCTGAAAGCTGCTAACGTGGGCTCCGAAAGCATATTTTGTCTAATGCCTGAGTCATGCACTCCCTCCTTCCAGCCTTTGCTCTTGCTGGTCCTTCTGCCTGGACTCCCTTCCCTGCTTCACCTCAGGAACTCCCATCCATCCTTCAAGTCCCAGCCAGTTTTGTCTTGGCCTTGCCTCCTTACCTGACTGATTCTATTTTAAAATTGCTTCTTCATTTTTGGTATTCTGATCGCTCTGTCTTTGTCTTTCTTACATGTCCTACCTCCCATATGAAGGTCAAGTAACATTGGGAGGTGATAATTATCTCCTTGACCCAACTCTGAGTTTCTCTAAATGGGGAAAGGGGTAGTTCTTGTGATGTCCCTCTCATGAAACAGCAAAGTGTTGTAGTTCAGCCTTGACTAAATTTAACCACCATTTATACCACATGATATAAGATGGTCACAATTTCAAAATTTGTCAAGCATCCCAAATTTAGCATTTTGCTTGAGTGAAAAAAAGCAGCAGATCAGATGGAAGGTCAACTGGAAATTTTCCTTGATGCCATTATGCTGGGAGCAGGAAACAATGCTTATGTAACTGGTTCCAATTCAGATGCAGCCCAGGTTCAAAGGGGTTAATGGGGGCTCGTGTTCAGGTTATTCATCTCTTCCCACAGGGTTAAGTACCCATTCTCCCTGCAAAGCCCATATCATGTCTTCTTTGAAATGCCTCCCCACCTGCCACCAAAGGCCACCAGTCCGTCTTCTCTATCACATTCACTCTTCTGTTGTCATGATCATTGCTCATGTCCCATGTCTGGCCCTCTTATTAGACCACTAGTTCACAGCAGGCAAGGGCCATACCTTATTCACCTTCGAGTTCCCACTGCTTCACCCAGTATAGACACATGGTAAGTACTCAGTGATATGTGTTGTGTTGACTTCATAGCTAATGCTTCTCAAGCAACTTTTTATTAATTCCTTCTATCAAATACTGTCTGGTTTATGGTAAGCTGGTAACCAGTGGATTGAAGGACCCAGCCATGGTCCTCAAAACTCCCATGAATCAGAGGACAAGAGGACAGTTGCCTTTATGTCTTTACACCGCTGCTATCACCAGCAACCACCCCTGGACAGCGCAGGCATGGCACACGGGTCCTTGGATAAAGCAGATCCATGAGGACGTAAAAGAGATCTGTCATCCCTCAAGTTTTCTTCTGTAGTTTCCTGAGATTCCTGCCATTAGATCCATTTTTTTGTGATAAGACACTACCTCCCAGAAAGCCCTCCTGAAAATGCTAATATGTTACCTAGTGGAGGGTATCCTTACTGCGAACTTGGGTTCCTGAATGTCAGAAGCATATAAATAGGAAAAGTGAGGGTTGATATCATTTGAACTATTTTCTAGGTTTGTTTTTATTCCCGTCACCTATGACTCATCATCCCTTTAGTTCAGTCATTTTCAGTTGACTAAAGGAAAACGTGACTGAGCCAAGATCCCTGGAATATGGGGGCACTGGAAGCAATGGGTCAGCAGATGACCAAAGCATGAGAGCACCTGGCATCCCTGACATAGGGGTTCACCTGCAGCCTCCTGGGCAGCACCCAGCTTTTCCTGAAGGCCAGATTAATTTCATTACCAAGGAGGATGTTCTACCTCCCAGTGTCCTCTAGGCCCCCACAGGTCACTAGATGGGCCCTTATGTGGACAGGACAGCTATCAGAGAGACAGATACTTGGAGAAAGAAACCTGAGTGGATTGCTTAACAACCTGCACATTGGAGAGGGGCAGCACCATTAAACAGAGCTCAGCAAGTGCAAGGAGCCATCAGGTGTCTGCCTGATATTTTCTAAGTTGGTGAGATTTTCCCATCACCTAGCACTCAGGCACATTTGGAAGTTCAGGTTTGCCACAGTCTTTCCCACGCTGTAAAAGTGTTCCCTCTGTTACAGTAACGCTTCTTGAAAACACATCTCAGGGTAAGACTAGTCCATGAGCAATTGCTGAGTACCTACCGTGTGTGATTTATTCAACGAACAACAGATGAGAAGACATAAGGAGTATAGTGGGATCATATTCACAGTGATAAAGGATAAACAGCATGCCAGGCTATTCAACATCAAGTGCATGCAGCATCCATCATGGGGGGCTACTCGGTGTCATAGAATTCAGCTAGATATGTGTGGCCTTGGGTTAGTCCTCAGTCTTCAGTCTCAGCCTCTTCATCTTTCAAATAGTGATAATAACACCTATTCTGTACTGGAGGGAAGATTAAATGAGATGATGAATAAACATGTGTCTGGCACAGGATCTAGCATATAATTGAGGTGCATTTGTGATTTTCTTTCATTTTACATTACTAAGTGACCCCAACAGTGATGGTATGATTGGCAGTGGAGTAGCGTTCAAATCTCAGCTCATCCACCTACCAACCAGTGGTATGATTTTGAACTAGTTACTTAACATTTCGAAGCCTCAGTTTCTTCGTATGTAGATAGAATGATGACCACGTCTAACTCCTAGGTCTAAGTGAATTAAGAGACGGAACATACATAAAGCTTCCACCACAGTATAGGGCACATAGTAGATACCTCGTCAGTGGTGGTGTTCTCCTCTGCAGTGGAGGATTAAAAAAAAAAAAAAGAAGAAGCAGGAAGACTACTATACATCCCTTGGATGCCTCTATGTGTTTTCTGGTCTTTTCCTGCTTTATAAATTCTGATGAAGACGAATCCACATTAATAGAGGCAATGTTTAATTGCCTCCTGTGGGCTGGACCTGTCCTTAGGCAGGACATTACCATGTTCTTTTTTCTTAAGGCTTCCAATGGGATATGTCTGTTCTATTTAATAGACCTCTTTTTTAGTGCCTGGCTCAAGAAGGCAAGAGCCCATGCACAGTTTCAGGTCCCTCACATGTATAAACACTAGGTCTTCACTACATGGGGAGAGCATTTTCGGAGGGGTGAGTGTGGGTATCATTTCATGTTCATTTGAACCAGTGCCAACCAGACTTCCACAGTTAATTGTATCTCAGCGATCTTCTTCCAGAAAAAAAAAGTGGTGATGCGGACTCCTAGCTGTTGCTTGGACTAATTTCGCTTTTGAAGTTTGCATTATTCGCAGTGTCATTTCAGCAGTAGTCCCGTAATATGTTGAGCAAATGGATCACTCCCCCAGCCAGGCCTGCCCACCCCCCAATTCCAAGTTTGTCAGTCCGTCTCCTTCCTTGTGGTTCCAGCAGCACAGGAGAAAGTGGAAGATGTACATTATGGTAGTTTACTCTTTGGAAAAGCACTCTCAGGGTTGGGCGGAGAGTGCAGGTGAAGGGAAGCAGGGGGCTGGGGAACAGGAAAGCAGGGAGCCGTTCACTCTAGAAGATCTTTCCAAATGAGCAAGGACATCCCCCCAGGAAAGTTATGGTCTTCCTTTCATCTACAGGTAATGCAGGTGGTGAAGGAGCAGGTTATGAGAGCTCTTACAACCAAGCCTAGCTCCCTGGACCAGTTCAAGTGCAAACTGCAGAACCTGAGCTACACTGAGATCCTGAAAATCCGCCAGTCTGAGAGGATGAACCAGGAAGATTTCCAGTCTCGCCCAATTTTGTAAGTACCGTTTCCGGTCTGAAGGCCTATCACACACAGTGCAGTGGGCTGTGTTGTGAGCTCTTTACAAGGCCAACAGAAGACACTCTGGAAGACCTCAGTTGGGTTCATGAAGTTTCAGCAGTTCCCTGAGGAAGGTGGCGCAGGGACGGCCGAGGGGAAAGTGGGGACAGGTGCTGGCAGCAGGACCTAAACCAGGAAGTGGCCTGGTTACTGATGAGTCCCCTGAGAATTTGTAAATGAAAAGCGGGGGGGGGGGGACCTTTCCTAACACTTGGGATAAATTTTTTTTTGCCCATGAAGCTATTTCTTGGGGGCTGCCTTTGAGTGGCAAGATACTCCGCCCAGCCAGAGCAAGGCCCACTGGTAATTCAGGCAACATGAACATTGAAGTAGTGAGTGGGAGGAAGAGAGACATTGAGAGGAAGAGAGAGATCTACTTGTCCCTGCCCCATCCATCGGCTTTGCCTCGCCCCAGGGCATCTTGCATCGCCCCCGTGACTACCAGCCTACAGGCCCGAGGTCGAGAGCAGCAGGGCCCCTGCTTATAGGACTTCGCAGCAGGGGCCACTTGCAACAGTCATCATGTCGAGTACCTCCGTCTTTAGAATGCTCTGAACCTCCAACACGAAGACCGTTTGGTTTGCTTTGTCTTTTCTTAGAACTGGCCTATTTATCTTCCCTTGTCCTTTTCTAAGAGCTAGGTCAGCTCTGTTACCCTTATAATTTATAGGGCAGGAAGCAGGAGAGAAGGCGGGGGTGAGGAAAGTGTGTGATATGTACCGTCGTTCGTCCCTCAGCAGACTGGACATGGCTTCTTCTGAACTTTTGTACGAAGCCGACTTACAACACAGGTGTCATTATGACATTAACCCCCGCTCTCTCTGTTTCTGATTCTTTCTTTCTGCCCCTCTTTCTGTCCTTTACGCTTATATATATGACATTTTTAATGCTTGGCAATTTGCAAAGCAGCCCCTCCTGGTATTTCGTTTCCTCACATCTATGGGAAGGAGGTCAATCTTATTCCCATTCAAGGAGCAGGACTAGTTCAGAGAGGAGAGAGGGGAGCAGCCGGGACTCAAACTCCAGCCCACGGATCCCTCACCTCATGCTTTGTCCATGCCAGCAGAGCTCCTTTGCAAAGTGCAAAACTAAGATGGGGTGTAAAAAAGTTCGCAGGCCTGCAGCTCCCTACAGCGCGTTTGCTTTCAGGCCCTGGGAAGCACGGTCAGAGGCTGCAGAGCGGAAGCGCAGACTTGAGTGAGGGTGACGCCGGGCATCGGGGGGGAAGTGCTTCCCGGGCCTCTTTGGCTTGCGTCATGGTGAGACCCGAACCGGACTTGCACTGAGCGCCAGCCCGCTCTGCAGCAGGCGCTGCTGGGGCTTTGCGTGGGTCCTCAGCCGGAAGGTACAGCTAGAAACACCAAACAGAGAGCCCTTCCGACAAATGCTGGACTCCTCAGAGACACCGTTTCTTACCTGCGGAGAGGACAGCCCCAGAATGCTGCATTTCCTGAGGTGTTTCAGCACACACGCAAACACACGGGACTTCACTATGCTTTTGACAGAGGCTCTTAAAACCTAAAGGGAGACTTGAGGAACCACTTCAGTCAAGGCCAAGGGATCCCAAATCATTGTGGGACCACGACTTGATTCTAAGTAAGAATGTTAACTGCATGTGAAGTGTGAACACTTTGCTCCTGTTTTGGCTTCATATCTTTATTTCCTGAGGCTCTGCCCATGACATTCTGATGTTTTCCCCTTGATTATAAGAAGCTCTTCTGTTTACGTTTACCATGTGAGGAGAAACAACGCAAATATAAAGGAAGTCTTCTGTATGCATGTTGCTTTGGCATCGTCGTTCGGCCACGGGACTGAAGAGCACCGTGGCTCACTGGAGTCCTGTCGTTGTTGCAATAAAGACTTGTCAGAAACTATAGCATTTAAGAGGGATGCCAGGAGCCAGCCTGATCATTATCCCAGCCTCCGAAATGGGCAGGGGGAGCCAGCCTCCAGCTGCTTGTCCAGTGATGTTTTGCCTGTTAGAATGACCTGTTAGACAGGAACTCGTTGTGGGATCGGATGAAGCCTAAAGGCTGCCGACCTGGCTCACAGGACAAACCCACGTCAACAGAGAGAAAGGGACAGCACATATATGATGGTTTGCATTCGTTCACTCATTCATTTAACAAATATGTCTTGAGTGACTCCTGCCCGCCAGGCCCTGTGCTGTGGACAGGCAGAGAACCAGAGACACTTGACCACCCCCTCCCTTGTCCCAGGTTGTAAAACTGGGGTTGGAGGGTTGGCACAGACCGTGCTTAGGTGAAGGAAACACAGGTAGGTGTTGTCATGAGAGCACACTGGGGACACATCTCCCCAAGCTCAGGAGTTAGGATATTTGAAATTTAGAACCGAAAAACGCCTTTAAGGTCATCTAGTTCAAACTTCTCAGTTTGCAGACTGGGACAGTGACTTGACTGGGGCTTGCCTGCTAATGCAGAACCCTGCTGGCCATACCCTCACCAGCCTCTTGACCCCCATAGCACTCTCCCCATGGCCTGGCTCCCCCTGTGCCTGCTGCACACAGCACAGTGGCAAACCTAAGTGCCCCACAGATCCTTTGAGGCACACGTCCCATTATTATAAACTGTTTATGTTTCCTGAGAGGAAAAATGCACACTCTGTGTGAGCAAATTTTGGGGGGAATATTTGGTGGGTTCAAGAAGCTCTGTTGTATTTCTTAGCTCTTGACTGATTATTTCAGAGAGGAGGTATTTGTTATTTTCCACTTAGCATGACTTTACAGGGAAGATAAGGCCCTCCACACAATTAATCCGAGTTAATGGATATAAAAATCTTGAACAGTCCAAAAACAGGTCATTTAACACTATACTTGGGGGAAGGAGAGATGCAAGGATAAACACCAGTGAAGCATAGTAGCAAAAGGTAGAAAATCCACACCCAGGGAGCTAACCGATCTAGGATTAGACTCCAAGGCCACTACTTGGACATGTGGGTCCTTAGACAAGTTACATAACCCATTCTAAGCCTGTTTTTCTAACGTCTAAAAAAGAAGATGATTAAAGTGTCCACATCGTCATGCAGTTATGAAGATTCAATGACATAGTGCCTGAAAAGCACTTAGCATATATGCCCAGCACATAATACCCACTCAGAGAAATGGTCCGTCTTATCATTAGCTGATAACCAGAATGGGACATGTTGTCACACTGTTGATACGTAAATGCCAAAACTGATGCTATAAATCTATTTGTATATGCCTTGCCTTATCTCAGAAGGTACAGTGGAAGTATAGTGAGAAAGGAAAAGTAAAAACGGAGCCAGAAATCAGGCTAACGCCTACCCTGCCTACCTGCCTCCTCACTAAAGATTGGCCACAAGCTTTGCTCAGGGCCTTCCCTCAGCAGGTTCCAGCAGGATGGTCTGGTCAGGTACACAATTTTCAGTGTTCAGTGCACTTGACAAATGCTTATCAAATGCCTGCCACGTACATGGTACTGTTCTGTGTGTTGGTGATTCAGCCGTGAAGAGGACAGACGCAGTTCTCGCCCTGGAGTGATTGTATTTTAGTGGGGAGACACAGACAATCAACATAGTAAATAAGATTATAGCATGTTAAAAGAGGATAATGACAATGGAAATATAAAGCAGGATAATGGAAATGGAGACCTGGCAGCCTTAAGTAATGTGGTCAGAGTAGATCCCTCTAGTTGGGATGGAAACATTTGAGTTAAGATGCTTAAGGGACTAAGGGAGCAGGCTATGTGTATATTTAAGAGAAGGGTATTCCAGCACAGAGAAACACCAGTGCAAAGGCACTGAGGTAGGAGTAGGTCCGGGTGCTCAATGAATAAGAAGGCCAGTGTGGCTAGAAAACACTAAACAAGGAAGAGAGCAATAGGAGTTGAGTCCAGAAAAGTGGCTGGGAGTGGATTATGGAGGGACTTGTTTGGGAGCCATTGGAGGGTTTTGAGCAGAGAATTGATGTGCGCTGACTTGGGTTTCTAAATAATCCCTCTTTCACTGTATTGGGAATAGACTCCAGAGAGGCAAGTCTGGAAGCAGGGAGATCAGTAAGGAAGTTAATTCAATAATACAAGCAAGAGATGATTCAAGTGATTAAAGTCTCTACTATAGATTAGATAGATTTTGAAGATAAGAAACAATGGTATTTCCTGATTGATTGGATAAGAGAAAGAGAGGAGTCAAGGAGCAGTTCATGGTTTTGTTTGAGCCAAACAACCAAAGGAGAGAAGGAGTAGAGGAGGTCAAGACAGGGGGTCAGGAGTTCAGCTTTGGACCTGTCAAGTTTGAGGTGTTGGTGAGACATCCAGATCTGGCATGTCTCACAGTTGGATTGATGAATTTGGAGTTCAGCTGAAAGGTCCATGTTGGAAATATAAATTTGGGAAGCTGTCAGCATAAAGTGGATATTCAAAGTCTTGAGTCTGTAATATAAAGAATAGAAGAAATATAAGGACTGAATTTGAAGGCCCTCTGGTGTCAAGACAGATTGAGTGCCATGGAACAGACACTGTCCCTCAGCCCACCCAAAGTCTTCACAGAACCCTTTTAGATCAGAGGTCGGCATAGTATAGATAGCTCTTGGGGCAAATCAAGCTCACTACCTGTTTCTGTAAATGGAGTTTTATTGGAACACAGCCACGCTCATGTGTTTACCTGCTGTCGACTGCTTCCACTCTACTATGGAAGAGATGAGTAGTTGCAACAGACAGCTATGGCCCCCAGAGCCTGAAATATTTGCTGCCTGGCCTTTACAGGAAATGTGTGCCAACCTCTGTTCTAGGCAGACACTCTAGTAGCAGCTGAGTGGGGCAGATCGCTGGTCCAGGGAGGCAGCTCACCGGTCCAGTGGTGCCGCCTGTCTTCTGTGTGTGGCTCTAGTCTCACTGGCCTTGGACCTGAGATTGTCTCCCAGAAATGGTGCTGGACCTGGAATTGCTCTTCACACACTCATTTACCCTACCCCCTTTAATCTTCCTTCTTTTATTTATTTACAAGGCCTTTAGACAGAATTAGAAGGTTATCTATCAAAACAAAGGCAGTGAACCCATGACCTTGGCCTCATTGACCCCAAACTGAGAATCTCTATTCCCAGTTGCAGCCCATGGTGCTATTGGCTGGATTACGCTGAGGTCCAGCCTCATCTGCAGACACCCCATGTAGGTGTTATATATGTTTTCCTGATATGAGTGCATTTTATAGCAAGTGGGTCCATTTGCATGGAAAGAAGAGGAAATCACTTAGAAAAAAGAAAAGTTGTCCTCTTTTTCTCATTGCTCAGTCATGTTTTGGAGGCCTGTGGGGTTCACAACAAGGACAGCTAACTCTTGGAGCAGCTTATTCACGTACTCTGGAAGTGCCTCCCCAGGAATGTTTCCATAACAGGGTGTGTCACGATGTGCACATCTGGGTCTTACACTAAGATGTCATGAATCATCGACTAAAATGACTCGGAAGTACTTTCAATTATTTCCTCCTTTTGGTCCTCTTTCCTGCATCTTTATCTCCATTTTAGTAATTCAACTCTAGCCTACTCAAAGTCTTGTTTATAAATACATCACAACCTAAGAATCAGTGAAATTCCCAAACCCTTTCTCCAGGGATTTCTCCATCCCTTGGTGCTGTCTTGTCCTCTCTGCCCCATCACCCTGCCTTGGAAGTCAGGAGCAGTGATTTATTGTCACATGTGGCTGCCCTGGCATTCCCCCCCCCCACCTTCTTCTCCCATTCAGAGCAGGGTTCATCAAAGTTGCAATATACTAAGTTCATTTTATAAAAGGTGAACACTGATAATAAATAGTTTTAGTGGTCTGAAAGCCCGAGGTGAGACGCTGGAGGTCTGCACAGGAGAGCTTTACAAATGTACCAAGGTGTGTTATTAGGGCTCGATCTCCATATTATGCTTTATAAATATTCAGTTGCAACAGCATCAAATGGCAGGAGGTTTGAAGCCATTCGAGTTTAAAATATGTATTAGCAGAGTACGGACACACCCATTAGATGGCCAGATCCTTTGATGTGACTTTTTAATTCTCTTTATCTCACATGTAAATAGAAGCAGTTTGTATGCAGAAGATTGAGTTCCATGCTTAACCCCTGTGAGCTGTTTCCCCCCCCTGTAAAATGAAAATAATATTACCCATTTATTAATGACACTAATACGTATTCCCAAAACTTGGGGGTTTTTGAGGGGGAGTGGGAAGGGGATGTTAGCTGAGCTAAAATCGGATGGTACTGACTACAGTGAAATGTGGGCATATGGAGAGTTGGCCTGAGGAAAGGAGAGAATATTATCAAAGCAAATTCAGTAATAACCTCGCATTCCTGCCCAGAGCTTATAAAGCACTTGCATTCATACCATCTCCTTTGGGAGTCACAGCAGTTTCCCAGAAAAGATTCTTATCCCCATTTTACAGGTGGGGAAACTGAGACTTAGATGAGCTACATGAAATGTGAGTCATGTGCAGTCTAGATCAAAACCCTAGTCTTCCTAGTTCTAGATCTATGTTCTAATCAATACTTTAACACTACTGAGGTTCTCCCTGTCCAGCATCAACTAGAACAACTCTAGCTTTACTTAGACTCAAGTGCTAGAGCACTACATAAAATTTCACATGATTAAAAAACAAAAAACAAAAAACTATGCTCTTGAGGCATCTGCATGTCCCAGTTGGTTAAGTGTCTGTCTGACTCTTGATTTCAGCTCAGGTCATGATCTCAAGAGTTATGAGACCGAGCCCTCCATTGGGCTCTGCACTCAGCGCAGAGTCTGCTTGTCCCTCGCCCTCTGCTCCTCCCCCTGCTCGCTCGCTCTCTCGCTCTCAAATAAATAGAATCTTTAAAAAAAATTTTTTTTAAACTATGCTCTTAGAAAAAAAGAGATTTAAAAATAATTGTTCTCTGTTCTGATATCTTTAAGGCATAGTACATCTAAAACTAAATTATATTCTATTAGCTTGACTCAAGATGCAAATAATCCCTAATTTATCCCATCATTATCCCAATCTCTGTGGGCTAGAATGGGGGATGACATGTTGCTCCCATTTGTAAGTGATAGAGTGGAAAGCAAAATGTGGTCCTGTGGTTTGCTGTGGAATCAGTAATTACAGGGCTGCCCGTTATTGCTGTTTGGTCAGATCACAAATGTAGCCTGGGAGTTTACGTGCTTTTGGGGGGGACATGTGACTGAAGATTTATTGTCCTGGCAAAGCCAAGTGAGTTTCTGCATGACCTTATATCTGTGGCTCTGTGAAACAAGTGAAGAAATTTCTCAGGAGACTTTGGTGTAGCAAAACGTCACTGAAGCAGCTGGTGCTTTGGTGGGTATTCTGTAAATGTCAGAGAATCTATAATGTTGTTTTAACAGATAACCCTGTCCACTAACTCTTAATAAATAATTCTCTAAAGCACTGCCTTGGGAGGTATTGGGATGGTCGTGGGAAGATGCAGCTTGCACTTCCCTGCCCCATCTGCCCGGATGCCCTTTCAGCCAGGCGCTGTTCTCAAGGCATGCTGTGCACTGCGTGTTTGTCCTTCACAGGGAACTAAAGGAGAAGATCCAGCCAGAAATCTTGGAGCTGATCAAGCAGCAACGCCTGAACCGCCTTGTAGAAGGGACCTGCTTTAGGAAACTCAACTGCCGGCGGAGGCAAGGTATTGTGTCTGGGGCCACTGTGCCCCCAGCTAGGGTGAGCGGTGGCCTGCTCCATGGGGAAGCATAGCGCATGGGTGCCGGTTTAAGAGGAGGCCTTGCAGCATTGGACTCAGAACAGGTATAGCAGTCCAGGTAAGTTCTGACTCCCCATGCGTACCTTGGGAAAATCAAAGAATTACCAGAAGACCCATGGTACTGAAAAGCCACCTGAGCTCTTTGGTGCCACAAGTCTGCTAGTAGGTGTGCAAGAACAGCCAACATGTATCGAGAGCTTACCATGTACCAGGTTCTCATTTTACTTATTTTAATGCATTTCATCCTCATGGTAACCCTAGGTAACCCTGTGATTATACCCACTTCACAGATAAGGAAACTGAGACACTGAGGAGTTAAATAAGTTGCCCAAAGTTGTGGAAGAGCAAGGATTCATACTCCAGCAACTCTATGGCCCTTTCTTTCATTTTATTTTTATTTTAAAAAAAAATTTTTTTTATGGGTTAATGACTCACTCTTCTGTCAGGAGAGCTGGCCCCCATAGCTGGACTTGATCTTGGAACTTCCAGCATGGATGGCCATAATTCTCAAATCCCCATACTGATTCCCTCCTAGGTGAAAATTACTTTATCTGGAGATAGAAGCAACAGTGAACCAAGGTGGGATAGAATCGGTTTTCATAATCTTGCAAGAGGAACGTCTGAATTGTCTCAGTGAATTTTAATCCCAAAATACCATGTCCAAATGGGTGCCATTAGACTAGTTCCAAGAGGCAGGAGGCACTTCCAGCTGGTTCTCAGTCAGGGATGTAAAGTCCTTTGATTGCTTTCTTCCTCTCTTGACAGGCTGCTGATTGCAAAGTCACAGGATTCATATCATACTGTCCTCTAAACAAACAGAAAATAAAACTGAAAAATAAGATCTGGGGAGAGGTGACGAGATTGAGGGACAACCAGGAATGAGTCTAAGCAGTAGAACCTCTACCAGGAAGAACACCCGTTACGGCCCAGGAGAAACTCTGGCAGATATTTCTGACAATCAGTGGCTGCTCTGCCCAGATGCAGAGCTCACCCACTAATGACAAACATCATTTCGTGTTTATGCCGAACCCCTCCCCTGGCCATTTACTTTAGTGGCTTTGTGCTGAATATTGAGTAAATTCAAACTATTTCAAATATTACGGTTAAAAATCATGTTAAGGAACTTCCAAAGGCAGAACTTCCTTGAGAAATGAACACGTAGGTTGTTCCTGGAGGATGGCAAGCTATGGCACTGAGCTTCCAAAGGGCCTCAGGGGAGAGGACAATGGGTAGGATAATAATAAGAGCTGAGTTCCAGCTGGGACTGAGAAAGGCTGGCGTTGGGAGAGCAGCTCCCTCCTTTCTCACCGCATTCCTTGCATCTAGACATTGGTCATCAGGGCAAATGCTTTTCCAGAAGATAGTGTGGCATGGTGGTGACAGCAAGAACCCTGGGGCCAGATGAAATGGTGCAGTCCTGCCTCTCCCCCAACCAGCTGTGTGACGGTGGGCAGTCTCCCCATCAGAAATGGGGATAACAGTGCCTGTGTCCTGAAGTTAGTGTGAGGAGGGAAGGTTGATCATGAATGTAGCCCTCAGAAAGCCACAACAAAGGGTAGTAGCTACTCTTCTAGGAGATTGTGTAGGAAAAGAGCAATGAGCTGGGAGTGAGTAGACTTGCCTCGAGGCTTCACAACTCTAAGTAACCAACTGAGTGCCTTTACACAGACACGTGACCTCTCAGGACTACAATTTCCCATCGATTAAGTGGGAGAATTGGACTAGATGATCTCTTAGCTCACTTAGCCAGATAGTCGATTCTATGCTTGAACTCTTCACCACCTTTGGAAAAATCAATAGTCAGGACATACTGCTCCCATAAGATGATTTATAAAGTTTTTATTTACTTGGCATGGGCAAAGGACATAGAAGTGGGAGGAGGAGAGAGGAGACGGCACAGGGATACATACCATCCAACGCCTCCACTGATGTCTAGCTAGAACCCTCCAGAACGTAATTCAAAGAGCTCAGCTTAACCTTCTAGTCTACTTTACCATGAGTCTTCCCTTTCTAGGCTGAAATGGATAAGATTCTACTAGACTAATACTGTTTCTAGATATAATAATGACAGTCTTTTGGCTTAAGAAGTATTAGCCCATTATCCGTAAATTTTTCCAGTTTTGTAAAAACGAATTACCTAATGAACAAAAAAATATTAGCACCTAGATTATGAATTCATTAGTTAAGCTCTATAGGGAGGCTGGCCATCTGTGTTTAATATAAAATCATCCTTCTGGGTGCAGAACGGAAGGCCTTTTGGTATTTGGTAAATGGATTTAAAATCTGTGTGCATAAAAGTAGGGATTCAAAGCAGACGGTGATGAAATTTGTTTCTTACCACCCCATTGAAACATTCCACTTAGATTTACACAGATTAATGAGGATATGACGTAAAATCATTTTTTAAAAGATTTTATTTATTTATTTGAGAGAGAGAGAGTAAAAGAGAGCATGAGCAGGGGGAGGGGCAGAGGGAGCAGCAGACTCCCTGCTGAGCAGGGAGCCTGGCTCGGGGCTCCATCCCAGGACCCTGAGATCATGACCAGAGCAGAAGGCAGACGCTTAACTGACTGAGCCCCCCAGGCACCCCCGTAAAATCATTTTAATCCCTTCGAAAGATGTGTACTTCCACAGGAGCTCTCAGAAGGCAACAGACACATGCCCTCCCAGGTTAAAGAGCAAGCGAATTATAAAGGAATGGCGGCCACACTCCATTTAAACTTGTTCAGCAGTGAGTCAGATACAGATGAGCCCGATTTAAGCATTAACTGTACAGGGGATAATATGAAAAAGCTTTCTGTCCCACAAAACCAGAAAGCAGGGGAGCAGACAGAGTCCTTTACCACACCATATTTGGCTAGAAGACCCAGGTTAATACCTGCCCATCCTTCTGCGTGCCTCACTCGCAGCTCTGCTACTTGGTTAGACTGTTGTCGATATTCGCAAATCTGGGTTTCTAGGAATTCTGGCCACATTAAAACTTGGAGGCAGTAAGTCATGTGAGACACATCAAGCGGCATTGAAGTCCCTGCTTCCCCACTCGCTAGCTGGGTGGCCTTGGGCAACCTACTAGATCTCTCTGTGTTCCTATTTCCTCATCTGCCAAGTGATGTCAGTTGTAAGTAAGGGTTAAATAAAATCCTGCATTTATAGCATAGTGCTTTGCACATCGTCAAACATGCTTTAGTGATATTTAGCATTAATTTTAGCTTGTAGATCCTCAGAATAGAGGTTTTTAAACATAGGTGGGAGAGTGGCAATGGATGTCACATACCAACCTCACTCCATTCTGTTCCCACCACAGAGTAGCTAAGGTGCCTGTCAGACTCCTTTACAATGAGATCGATTGGCTTGCTTCTGTGTCCTCTGGGCTTCTGCAGGACCGACTTCAGATGAAATTCCAGAAGTTGTCTATGGTAGAGCCATTATTTGCATCGTGAGAATCTGCAGGATCAGGAACTACTCCCTATTTTCCTTATATTTCAGAGATTAGAGTCTTTCAGGATCCTTCATGTTGAATATTCTTGGTAAGAGCCCAGGGCTACACATTGGAGTGTCATTACAAGAAATGATCGCATGAAACGTTTGCTTCTCATTGAAAACATTGTCCATTTTGTTGGCCAGCATCCCTTCTCTGAGCAGTAACACAGCAACCTTCTCTAAGCACTAACATGGCAAACTTAATTTGGAACTTGGATGCGAGCAAAGCATGTGCCCCGAGGAACTGGCGCTTCCGTGTCACTGCCAGGGGTGATCTACCTTACCTTGGTCTCTCCGTTCTCTCAGAAAACCTAGAGCCAACTGGTATATTCAGGCACAGTAACCA
The DNA here is from genome assembly GCF_023065955.2 of Ursus arctos. Lineage (NCBI taxonomy): Eukaryota > Metazoa > Chordata > Mammalia > Carnivora > Ursidae > Ursus > Ursus arctos. Next base: position 62,837,018 of record NW_026622985.1, on the reverse strand, counting down.
AATGAACCTTCCCTAAGAGCAGGCTGTTTCTTCCTCTATCCTCCATTGAAATTTTTGTTTACTATTTAATTAAACTTTATCATAATTCATTTTTATTTTAAAAAATGGGATAAATCACATATTTTCAAAGGAAGAAAATCCAGTTGATTTTCAGGGACAACGTACTTTCCAGTAGCTCAAAAGAAGAGATGATCGTTGTTCTCAGAAGGTGAAGGAAGCAGGAGTGGACAAGAGGGGTTACTATTAATGGGAAGCACAGGAAGATGCTAAAAGCTGTGAGCCAGCTCTGTGCAGGGTGCAGAAATGGAAATTTTATATATGTTTTAGATAGTAATTAACATTACTTAACAAAACAGGAATAGGGATCCCTAAGGTTCTTACAGCTTGGCCGAGGCTGCTTAGCTGATGTATGAGGGCCGGGTGGGGAGCCCAGGTCTCTATGACTCCAAAGCAGCAGTTAGGCCAAACCATCTTCGAAAGGATTTGGAGCTCTGGAGTCATCTTCTGTTGTGAAAGGAAGCAGCAGTCTGCAGGGGGCCGGAATTCAGAATCAGAAAACCATCCCTCGTTCTAAAGATTCTCCAGTGCAATGAAGATTTGGAAGGCAGGATGACCTCTGTCTCTGTCTATATTCATTGTCTTCCTTTACTGGACCAACAGAGCAATCTGGTATCTCATCACCTCAAAGAAGACATCTCCCCTTAAAAACATGGCTGGGGTCCCTCGTGTTTTATGACTCGGAAAGCTTCAGGCCTAGGCAGGAAAAAGAACTGAACACACTAAAGATATTGCACATTTTAGGCTAACCTACGAAAGCTCCAAAATCCTAACAGAAGTGCTCTAAGATTTTACTTCAGTAAAGGCCACCTGCTTCCCAAACACAGAACTCTCAGGGCTCCCTGGGCCAGCAGCCACCTGTCAACTGGGGGCTTTGCACCCAAGACAAAGATGTCCCCGTGAGTCCTCGGCAGAGCCGATCAAGACTCCGTTCTTGCTGTGCCCTGTGTCTCAATTACCCGCCCAGCGTTTCACACTCAACAATGGTAGCTAGTATTCAGTTTGCCCAACTGCCCTGCAGTCCCGCTGGCCAGCCCCAGACGTGTCTCTAGCCTTGAATGCTGAAGACTAACGGTCAGTCGTACTGTTGGGTATAGCTACCTATGGCTCATTTAATTGAACTAAAATACAATTTAAAACTTATTTTCTTACTATTTGATAAGTATCTATGGAGTATTTCTGTCATTGCAGAAAGTTCTTTCAAACAGTGCTGCAAGAATTAACAGTTGTCCGTGGTTATTAGCTCAGTAATGATCTGTGCGACATTGGGAATAGCTTTAATCAGCCCTGGAGACCTTACCAGTCTTGTGAGCTCTGAAACCAGCTTTTCTCTCTGATCCTGCACACACACACACACACACACACACACACACATGTGCACACACATCCATGCACGCCCACACACACGCACTTATACAGAGACAGACCAAGAAAGTGAAGCACACAATTGTCTCCATCTTGTCAGTTTTTTAATTTGGAAAATGAGGAAATGGCTATTAACGTGCTAACACTCGTAATTGACTGGAAGACCCCTATATTAACTACTGTTTATTCTTTAAATGCTAGTAAGCAATCTTTGATAATGTTCTCACTGCTTCCTGCTAATTGCTTTTAGTGACACAATCCACTCATTCATTGCCCAGAGGGCTTGAGAAACTGGTAACATCATGCTGGGTTTTGAAAAGAAATACACATTTTTCTTACCATAAAAAACTGCAAATCAAGCTGCTGCTGCTGGCTGACACAGAAATTGTCTCACGCGACGAGCCGGCCTGGTTTGTCGCTCGGAGCTGCCAGTTCCACTGTCCTTGAGACAGACACACACCAGTTATGATGCCTCTAAACCTTCCCCGAGCTAACGACTCCAGGCTTTATACTGAGGAGAAGGGCCTGTCATGGCATCTACCCTTTTGTTTATGAGTCAAAACAGCCTCCCCAAGACTTTTCAGCCCTGTCTCCAGTGTCGTCATCCATCCAAGACTTGCTGTTTGATGGGGAGGAATGGAGCAATTGGTTACATGCATGACGTACAGATCTTTTCGCTCTCTCCCTATTTCAGTAGTGGCCTGAGAAAGAGAAGCTCATATAGGACAGGAAAGCAGTTAGCCGGAGGTAGGAGGACATCGATCAGCCACACACCGCAGGCTGTTACAGCGGGGTTCCAGGAGGTTTTTTGTGTTTCTCTTCAGCGAACATCCACCACAACTTTGCAAAGACGGTGGTTGCTTTCCTTGCAGGAACCCTGATAAATAGCCACTGTTCTCTCAGAGTTTCTGAGTAGAAGGAAGAACACGCCACACAAGACACCTTCCCTATTCCTATTTTCCCTGCCATAGAGTCAGAGTTGCTGAGTCCCTGTGCGTACTTCCCAAACCAGGAAAACAAGCGTTTCCACCATGTTTCTCTCAGTTGCCACCAAGAACCGAGGGAGCTCCTCATCCTCGAACTTCTTGGCTCTGTCTCTCGTGTCTGCCTTTCACCCTGGTAATTTTTTGCTGTACACAGTAGAGTGCTGTGTGCATGGCGGGCACTCGGCAAATATTCATTGGATAAGAAAACGTCCCTTGAAAGCATATGCAGCAGAAATTCTTGAAGTCTTACAAACGCATATGAGTCGTGCATTTTACTTCACAGCATATCTGCACTACTTCAATTTTGTTATGCTCCGCCAGTATCCTGACAATGAATGATCTTTGGTTGCATCATATTGGCCCTTGGGCTTTACGTTACTACCGTTACCCCTAGAGCTTATCCCAGCTTAAGAAGTGAGGAACCCCTGAAAAGAACAGTGTGGGTCCTTACTCCGAATAAGACCAGCGTGTCCCAGTGCACAGCTCACCGACTCCCTTGCCAGCTTTCTGTGACCCATCAGTTGCTCACTTAGTTAAAAATCCCACCGCCGATGTCTCAGGGGAAGGAAGCTTCATAGTAAATCTCTCCAGCCTACTTTGTGCAGTCTCAGCAGGCCGTTTAGGTAAGGTGAGAGCTCCCTTTGGGGAGGAGGAACCGACACAGCCTGTCATGCAGGCCCCCCGAGAGCACTCTTGATGGTCATGGCCAAAGCACCGCCTGCTCCTTTGCAATTCACAGTTCCTATTGTGCATCACGAGTCCGATTCCCAAATGTGTTCTCCTCATGGAGAACTGGTGATTATATGTTTGCCTAATTGAAATGACTGTAGATTAGTCAGGGAGTAACTTTATTTTCTCCCTTTGAAATAGTCTGTCAGGAAAGTGACTTGTGTTGTATGTGTAGATATAACATGATTTTGAAAATTGAGCAATGCCAGATGTTTCCCTAGCCATCAAATAACTTTTCCTTTCCTCTCAAATTTTTCCAGCAGAGTTCAGATTCTTTTTAAACTATATGGATTGCCATATTCTGACTACATCCAAGAATTCTCAAACCCTATTTATAGATGAGGAAGATGGGAATCACAGAGGCATTTTGCTTTTGTGAATCAAGTTTGGGCGTTTTCTTTGTTCATTGTGTGGCTTTTCCTTCCATTTTTAATACTTTATTTTTCTATTGAAAGAGTCCAAGTTAAGACATAAGTTTTGCAGTAAAGGCAATTTTGGATAGGAAAACACTTTCCTTACAATGTTACGGAGCACTTTCTGATCAGAGTAGTTTCAAAACAATACGTTTGTAGACGCAGTAATGAGGTGACTTGACCAAGGCCACCATGTTCGCCAATTGTGTAACTGCACAGAGGGGCTTACAGGTCATAGATGCTTTCAAGGTCATACATGCTTTGTGTCTTAAGTCCCCTTGGGTCCTCATTTATCAATTTAGCCAACACCAACTGTGCTACTCCTATGTGCCAGGCACTGTGCCAAGAGATTGGGACAGTAGCATTATGAAGACAGGGGCCGTCATTAGAGAGCCCTGGCTTCTCCACACTGTCCGGGCTCATGAGTATCCTGAGTCCTCTTCCTTCAGTAACTATTCACAGTACACGTGCTAGGGCAAGTCGCTTACCTAAGGTTTGTGGCAAATAATGAGAAACACCACGATGTAACATTGTATGGTGACAGATGGTAACTATGTTTATTGTGGTGACCATTTTGTAAAATACAGAAGTATAGAATCACTATGTTGTACACCTGAAATTTAAAAATATTTTTTTTACTTAAGACAAAAACAAAGAAATAGACATGACCAGGGCCTTAGGGTCATTCTTATAAATAACTCCCTCAACTTAACCTGCCGTGCATTCCAATGTAATAAAAATGTATAAGCCTGTGAGATAGGAAGAAGTGTGCTTTTGGAATTGGAATAAACAAGGCTTTCCCATAGGAATGGTCTCATATGATTGGAAGGAGGAGTCTCTGGAACTGCCCTAGAAAGACATCCTGGCAGGAAGGGGTGGGAATCTCTCCCAGTGGGACAGGTTTATTACACTCACCATCACTTTATTTTTTAATTTTTTAAAAGATTTTATTTATTTGAGAGAGAGAGAGAGCATGAGGGGGGCAGAGAGAGAGAGCACAGGCTGGGGGAGGGGCAGAGGGAGAAGCAGACCCGCCCAGCTGAGCAGGGAGCCCAATGTGGGGCTCTGTCCCAGGACCCCGGGATCATGACCTGAGCCAAAGGCAGACGCTCAACGACTGAGCCACCCTGGCATCCCAAATCCCTGAATTATTTTAAGATGATTTCCTCATGAATTCCACTCCTTGTGTGTATCACTAGCATCCTAACAATTCATTCTTGGATTAATTGATGTGTATTAGTCCCAGGGGTGGGGGTCTGGTGTACCAACTCAGATATGGCACACAGCTATCTCAACAGTCTTAACAGCTCAGAGAAGACTGTGGAAGCAGAAGAGTTCCAAGAAACTTGGTTTTTCTACATCTCCCTCCCCACTTTTGCCAGGCCTACATGGACAAGGAGTCCATTCCCATAGTCATTACAGATACTGATGAAATAACCCTCTGGAAACCACCACCTTGGAAAACCTGGTGCCATTATTCCTGAAGGATTTAATAACCTCCTGAGTGGTTAACAGGACAGTGCTAACTAAACATCAACATCAAAAGAGGACTTACTACCCAGGGCCCTAGAATTCCTTCCTTCCTGAAGACTTAAAATCAGATGCTTTGCTTGTTCTTCCAGGCAAGACTATTAGGAAATAAATTTGTTGATATTTTTGGAAATCAGAATCACTTACCTTATAAATTTGTGTGTGTGTTTTGTTTTGTTTTTTTCCCTTCAGACAAATTTTGGTACTGTCGGCTTTCACCCAACCATAAGGTCCTACACTATGGAGACTTGGAAGAGAGTCCTCAGGGGGAAGTGCCCCACGATTCCTTGCAGGACAAACGTAAGTGGCTCTCCTGTGTAGGAGGACTGAGTTTGGGTGGTTGGTTTAGCTTCCTGGTCACAAAATAGCGTGCAGGAAAGCTACCAACCCAAATTAGAAAACCCACTGGGCATGTCTCATCTTGTTCAGTCCCAGCCTGCACATTCTCATCATGCATGAGACCCTGATGGATTAGGGATTTGGGACTGAAGAGGGGAGGGTGCAGAAGGAATCTTCACATATCTTTCCTGAAGGACGTAAACCTAGGGTTCAGACATCCACTTTTGCACTACTTTCCAGGTGTTGTTTCAAGGAGCAAAGACGATATAAACTTGACTCCGTCAGTTGTCTTTTTCTGGTGACCCAAAATGATTTTTAAAAAAATGGAGCACTGGGTGTTATACGCAAACAATAAATCATGGAACGCTACATCAAAAACTAATGATGTACTATATGGTGACAAACACAACATAATAATAAAAATAAAAAATAAAATTTTATCTATTCATTTGAGATAAAGAGTGAGCAAGAGAGCAGGAGCAGAGGGAGAGGGAGAAGCAGGCTCCCTGTTGAGCAGGGAGCTTGACGTGGGACTCGATCCCAGAATCCTGGGATCATGACCCGAACCAAAGGCAGACACTCAACTGACTGAGCCACCCGGGCACCGTGACCCAAAATAATTTCACATTTATTCATTTGTTCATTATAGGTTAGTGTATCCCATCATTATAATGCAGAGCTAATGGCAGACCCCAGTATGGCTAACCTACTTCAGAGAAGTAACTGAGACACTTAGAAAAATCCATGATCAGTTACATTCTACTGTCAGCTAACTATTCCCTGAAATATGTATTATTTGTTTTTATTTGCTGTTTCTGTATGATGTCTGTTTTAACGTGTATGTTTTGGAGAGCCAGTAATTTTCTAGACTATTTTAGCCCAACACCAAACCAGGTTCCAGGTTTTTAGACTGTAATAAGTGTACAAATTAAACAGGTATTATAGAAACATTAAAATACACAGGGTGATGAATTAATTTGGAAAAGAAATGAGATAAAATGAACATAACCTCAGAGGATATCCCAGGTAGAAAAACCAACGAGTGAGAGATTGAGAAAAGAAATAAAAACACTTTTGAATAGACTTCAAAATTCACATTGACCCTGCATGGGTCATATAAGCATGTCCCAGACCAAATCCTTACCCCTACATCCTAGCACCTTTCCGCTTGTCACCCCAGGGCGCACTGAAGTCAGCTCTGGACTGCCTTCCCTGCAGCCCGTGGCCACCAAAGGCAACAAGTAACCACAAGTGAGAAATTCCTGACACATTCAGACTCTGAGCTGACATGTCAGGCAGATAGCCTGGAACATTCTCCCTTCCTCTAGCTTCAAAATGAAACAGTCTGGTCTTTGTAGAGTCATTTAGTTCAGAAAGCTATCTTGTTTGCTGTCATAAGAGCACTGCCTCCCTGGCCCACATTATTGGCCCCACTGGTGGGAAGAGCAGGAAATCCGAAAGGCACAACTGCAGAGTCTGGGACGGCGTTTGTGCATCCCTACTGTGGCGGTGTTCTGGGCCTCTGCCAGTAACGAGGACCCTGCCCCATCAGGTCTCAGAAAGCCTTCCCCTTTCCACCATGGACAAGCTGGACCAGTGGTTCTGAGGGTGGTCCTTGGACTATGAGCAGCATCTCCTGAAAACTTACTAGAAATGCAGATTCTCTGGCCTCAGTTCCAGTCCCACTGAATCAGAAACTGGGAGTGGGGGCCAGCAATCTTGGTCTTCATAGACTCTAGGCAATTCTGATGCACACCCAAAATGAGAACCCCTGAGCTGGATACTGCCTGATACTCTTCTCTTCATGGTGATTTCCCAAAGTTGGCTTCACCAGTAAGTAAATATTTTAAAAGAACAAAAAAAAGTGAATTGATGGTGGGTTAATTTGGGGGAAAAAAAGTATTAAAAAATGAGATCCAACTAAAATTTATTATCACATTCCTTTCATTAAAAAAAGGGCTCTTGATCATGAAAAACAATAAGGAAGACCTGAAAGACCTAATCTTGGAATATAGGACAGTCCCGTCTACTAAATTAAATTAGCTTTATTAAAAACTCACAGCTGTGTCTTCATTTTCCTCTCTTTGCTATTAACTGGTAAAAACTCACTGGTGAAACCTCCTTCATGAACTTGGAGCTGTCCAGAGGCCAGCAATTTGGAATCACTGCTCTACAGTGGTCAAATGAAGAGGTAGAGGTTACTGTTGCTCAAGGCAACCAGAAGTACCATACAAAGTCTTCCTTAGTCTTGTTCTTAACCTGCCCAGGAGATAGGGAAAGTGGCCTGAGCAGAACACACACACGCACATGCACATGCACCCAGAGCTTGAGTCATCGTTTCCCCACGTGGGCCAGTGAACCGGCTCTCCCACTCACTGGACATATTATTTATCCCTATATTTATAGGGACATAATCCTCTTCCCAACCCACAGATAGACATTTGGTTGGCACTGTTTGCAGGTTTTATATGCAGCACTCCCATTCTAGCTGGTTCTGTTGCTTAGGAAATTGGTAGTTCTACTCTTAGAGAAGGTCAAGGCTCAGACAACACCTGAGTCTTGTAGGGGAAGTTCCTGGGCTTACCTGCAAGCAGATACCCCCCAGCTGTAGCAAGGCCTGCACCCCCAAGAGCCCAGGGTGAAAGTAACTAGCTATAAACCCAGAGTGGCAATGCCGGGGAGAACCAGCTTGCCAGAATGGTTGCAGAAGAGCAAGGCCAGAGCTGCAAATCTCCACACAGGTTTTGGTTGTGGCCATGGAGTGATATTGGTTCTGGGAAAGGTTTACAATGGTCCCCTCTGACAATGGCTCCAAAAACTCTAGAATTCCCCTTCCACTGCAGCCTTTGAAAGCCCGTACCTCAGAGTTCAGAAGAGCTGCTCTCTCAACAGTTTATCCATTGTAGGATAAACCAGGAATGCATACCGGTATGGGTGTATGCACATAGGAGGGGGGGTGTGTGCGTGTGTTGGTGAGATTGTATCTGTATGCACATATGAGCCAGGGAGGGTGTGTATTCATGTGAGAAGTAAAATGGACCTAATATGTGCCTGGGATAAGCAGGCCCCAGCTTAGGAAACTCAATTTGGCTGCTTCAGACCTGCCACTGGTTTGCATTTAATTCCAATTCTGCATTCTGCCCATCCTCTTAGAGCCCTTAGAAGTCATAAACCTCATTCCACTAGAAAAATGAAATGTTCCTTTAATTAATATCAAGTGCCATCACTCTTGCCGTGTTCGATTGCCCTCTCCTGAGACCAAGGGGGAAATTGTCTTCCGACCCTTGAGTTAATCAGTGCTGAATATTGAGATATTGATGAATCAAAGAGTGTAATTGAATCTTCTTAATACAGAGAGGGTGAGTGGAGATCGAGGGCCTCTCCTTAGCTGTCGTCACCCCTAAAGGCTTAGGAAATCTCTTCTCATATTACTTCTGTTTGGCAGGAGATATGGCCCCACATCCCAATCACCACGTTTACAGGCTCTCATCACCCCCACTAGACACTAGACTCCGCAGCTTTCCAGCCATGCCCCAGGCCCCTCAGTGCTGCCCTTTGAAAGAATCTAGGCCAGACCTCCTCACTCCCACATCAAAGGGGCCAGGGAGGAGAAGGCTCACCCCTCACAAGGCGATTAATCCTGTTATAGAGGATGAGAGGAGCAGCTGAAACAGCAAAGCAAAGTGGGCAATTTGGGTCACCGAAGCACAGTGAATAATTCAGGTCCCTCGATCTACAGAGACAATTAATTTTGATTATTGATAATGAGAATAATTGTGAACAACATTTATTGAGTGCTTACTATATGCCAGGCACTGTGCTAAGAGCTCTACATAAATTACCCTCTCACCAACCTGGAGAGGTAGACATCATTGCCCTTCCTTTACAGACAAGGAAACTGAGGTACAGAAAAATTTAAATAACCTGTTCATGGTCCCATGGCTAGTAAACGGTAGAGCAGAGATCTCTGCTACCTTCCAGCTCCGTAGCCCCGGCTTCTACCCACAACCCTGTCCTGCCTAGATGAAAAGCCAACAGTGATCCCGCTCCAGCACTAGGACATCATTCTTGGAGCAGCTCTGGGACGCAGCTGCTGCTGGAGCTCCACATGGCAGGCGAGGAGGCTTAGGCTCCAAGCGCTTCGGCCCAAAGTGGAACAGATCCAGGGGTGGATCTAGAAGTCAAAGCCAGTCTGTGACTCCAAAGGTACGCCCCTCCCACTGCTCTGTGCTGCCAAGTTAGAGATCAGATTCTTCACTGAACCGTGCAGGGGTAGGACCCAACTGTGCCCCTCTGTATCGCCACTCACAGGAGCGTCTGTGGAGCTGTGTGTACAGCAAGTGCTCATGGCTTCCTAGCTACTTCCTGGGGTAGTTTCTGCCTCAGTCGGGCTCCCAGTGGTGAAACCTAAAACTATTTTGGGGGCCCCACTTCCTTTTTCAAATGTATTTTTCTTTCAAATCACAATTCCAGTGCCTTCCACAGATATTAGCGGTCGCAGAATTTCCTGGAGTATCTGAAGTGATCACCACATCTGGGGCTGTGTTCAGCATGATTTGGGGTGCTGACACCTTCCAAACATAAGGAGAAGCCATGACCAAGCTAGAGAGCATAGAGTGGAAGAAAAAAAAGTCCCAACTCTGCCCCCCACTATGTGACATTACATAATTTACTTCCTCTCTTTAGACCTCAGTCTTCCCATCTGTAAAATGGTAGTATTAAATGAGATTGTCTCAGTCCGGCTCAAAGTGAGAAAAGGATTGGAAGAAATGAGGCCATGCCCCAAGGATTTAGAGTGGGGGGTGGGGTGCCAGCAGGGACCCTTTTATCTCTCCTGTCTCTGGGCACCACTTCTTTATACTGCCCCCACATAAAAAAGCCTAATGGAAACAGTACCCTGACTTTGAAGCAATCAAGATCCCTCCTCTGCCTCCTCAGAGTGTAGCTTCAAGAGACATGAGTCTGATTCTGCTCATGGGAATAGAAAGGACAGCGTTCTAGCCCTTCTGATGCCTAATCTTCCAGTGCATCTAGAGACAAGCTATGCAAAGAACAACCTTTAAAAGCCACACTGTATTTTTAGAATTTTGTGTTTCCTCTTAGCCATAATCCTGTGAGTAATACAGCAGCTTGTCTCCTTGACAGGGGACAATACATATAAAAAACAGAATATGTACTGCCACAAGCACGGCGGAGAAGTGCCTTTCCTCCCCGGAAGCCTTCTCGTTAGAGACTCTGAAACTACTCCCTCTGTGGACTTTGTGTTCCTCTTGTCCTGTTCCATATGATAGGTTTTCAAAGCCAAAGGGTAACTTAGTATTTATAGGTTGTAGAAACTCTTTCTAGTTCGTTGACTGTGTTATATAGCATACAACAAAAGATTTTTTCCGTAAGGTACTTGTGACTTGAACTCCATCTGAAGCTTGAGAAGGCTTTTAAATGGGTAGGTTAACTCTTTCACAAATTCACTTCGATGCTGGAGGCCCAATTGAAAAGTAAACACGGAGTCAACCCAATTTCCTGAGGTGCCCAAATGTCCCCTTCCTGGGGTAGTGATTAGGCAACCAGATTGACCACCGAGGGGAACAGGGCTGATTATTGGTTATAAAAAAGGATTTCAGGAGAGCTGAAGTCAGTGAATGTTGTGGTCAAAGTAGGTCCAGGAATTATAGAGACCACGTATAGGAAGCTGCCAATCCAAAGGGGCAGGAAAGGCATCCCAAGTAAAGGATTACGCCACTCAAGATGGGCCACATTGCTGCGTTCTGCTGCAGGAACAAGCCCAGATCTCAGTGGCTTACGACAAGAGTTTCTCACTCCCGTTACATAACTGACATGGGCTTTGAAAGGACTATGCCACACAGTCCCTCGGGGATACAGGCCAGTGGCTGCTGTGCCATCCCACACCTGTGCCATCTGGATGGAATGTGTGGCCTGTTCAGTTTCTGAAGAGGCTGGAGGAAGTGGACTTTTTACTGCCTCCTTCAGGAAGAGACATGCATGCCATTGCCTTTCACATTTCACTGGCCAGACCTGATGCTATGGCCCCACATAAATGCAAAGGTTGCTGGGAAGTGTAGTCTTTCATACACCCAGAAAGGGAGGAAAGCCAGATATTGGTCAGCACAAGTAATACCTGCCAACATGATCTAGAATCAGGACTGCAAGATGAAGGAATATGTGATGGGACAGAGAGCAGGGAGTATGTGCAGAGATTCCTGAAGAGTTCATTACAACCCTACTTTTCTCTAGGGTTAGAGAAAGCTCTAGGGCTGTCAACAGATTTGAACAATGTCTTAGCAATTTTAGGGTACCTGGAAAATATTAGCTTTTAAAGGGCCTTCCTGTTGTATCATTTTTATATTCTATATGTTTCATAATTTCATCTTCATCTAAATCTCTCCCCCACAACACAATTCATCAGTAAAAGTATGTGAACTTTAATTATGAAATCTCTCATCATCTTCCTCATTAAGGGAGACTAAGGCATTGATTACTCCAAGTTTCTGCAGATCCTAAGTGGGTCCCTAAATTCACAGTCCCTTGTGGAACTAAAAGATTAGGGATTGACGAGGGACAGGTGACTTCACAGTTTTTTAAAGTGTGGTTCCAAACCATCTTACTGTCTTCTCTCTCAGATGATCTTGACAAAAGTTTGAAATGCACAAACGTGTCCATGTCTTTTATCTTCCTCCAAGTCCTGAGTAAGACATGAGATAACATCATTTTATCTAACTGCATTATTCTCAGAATCTCCAAGATAAATACCAGCTACCATTTCCCTATCAGAAAAGAATGTTCCCTTTCTTTAATTGAGTTTACTTTCGTTGTCTGTAAAATAGGGATTAAAAAAAAAAAAAATACCTGCCTCACAGAGTTGCTGTGAGAATTAACGAGATGGTAGAGAGCGAGAATTTGGAGAGTGAGTGTTCAGATCCAGATCGATTTGGGGGGGGGGGAGGGGTAAGGTTGCTTCTCCTCATTATCCAAAACTCAGAAGCTAATAGATGCAGCTACTGTAGCCGGAGATCGCAGTGTGTGCAAAGCACCTCATGTGTTCCTGGCAGCAGGAACTAATACCAGTACTAGTACTGCTAGTAGTAGGATGATTACTGCTGATTCTGATACCATCACTTTTACGCAGTGATGATGGGTTTTCTTAGGGATTTGTTTTAGTGAACCAAGTTCTGCTTGTGAACATAGATTTTTCTCCCCAGGGATGTTTTTTAGCAGAATATGAGAATCCATTTTAGTTTCTGGTCTTGGGATTTTGCCTGACTTCTCTTTCTCTTTTTATCTCTTTTCTTTCCTCGTGTTGCAGTAGTTCAGGAATGACAGCTGTGCTCGCAGACTCCATGCTCAGCCCTGCTTCTTTCCTGACATCTCAGCTCTCCCACAGTGTAGTGACTTTCATTTTCTCTTATGAATTGCAGTGCCGGTGGCAGATATCAAAGCTGTGGTGACGGGGAAGGACTGCCCTCATATGAAAGAGAAAGGTGCCCTTAAACAAAACAAGGTATGATTTCCAAATTCTTGTGAATAGTGCTGTCTGCACAGTGCAGTCCGCAACGGCGGGGGGGCCCAGTCCCGCGTTAGTAGCAATGCATGTGTGTGTGCATGTGCGTGCATGTGCGTGCCGTGCTATTGCACGTCACTTACTCAGCTCTCCTTTCCCCTTCCCTGACTGCTTTTACATGCCTTAGCCTTATGCTTTCACTGATCACTTCCAAATCCCCCACCACCACCTCTTCCATTCTCTCCCTTCCTGTCTCCTGACAGCCCTAAGAATTGCCACCCCCCCCCCCACTGTTGTCACCCAAGCCACCCTCAAGCCTTCTCCGCTTATCCCCATCCATTCTCCGGGTCTCTCCTAACCTCCCATTTATGTTCATGTTCTCCATTCCCTAACTTCCACCCCAATCTCTTCCATTTCTCCTGCTGTCCTTACCATCCCAGTAGCCTCTCTGGAGTCTCTGTGAAGCCAGGGAAAAGCAGAGACCAGAGGATTCAAAACATTTTAGAAAACTTAAGGGCCTGATAGCCTTCCGCATCATGGGAAATACTGTAAAATAACTAAAACCCAGCTTAAAGGAGAAAATTTCCCCAAAGGTGAATATTTCTTAAATCCTCTTCATATCACAATATTTTTCACCCTCCCCTCCCAGTTTACCAAGCAGCTGTTCATCATAACAGCCCATGTTCCATACTAGAGGGCATGGGAGGAGGCACTATCTGAAAAGATGGAAGAATTTCCTTTGCCCCCACTTTGAAGATATTTGCCCTTGGAAGGGCCACCAGGGGGCCAATTCTTTGTTTCTACCTCGCGGCATCTTGTAATACATAGTAACCATCCATGAACAAAATTATCTAGATTGATTTGGGTGCTCCAGCCACCTTGGTACCAAAAATACCCCATAGATCAATTGTACTGCAGGAGTACTATTTAGGAAGATAAAGGGGAGCAGATACAGCCAAGAAGGCCGATAGCAAGATCATTGCTTTCTAAGTCACGTAAGTATAACTCACCTCAACTCTATATGAATTCCTTCTTTGTCACGCCTGTCACAGCACCATCATATAATGCGCTTAACTGACAAGCATAATGATATAAGGGCATGCCTCTGAGTCTGTGGGTCACATGTTACACAGCTCTTATCTCTTCCTCATGATATGGGGAAACAGGGATGTACCGCGCTCATCACATCTCAGAGGAACATCCTTAACTACACCAGTGAGTTCCCAGTCTTCATGGTTTGCCTCCTCTACCACCTGATATGCACAGCACAGTCTCAGGAAGCACTGGCTCTGCTCAGTTCCAGCACTGGCTCCACTCAGCCCCATGGTTATATGACAGTTGGAGCTGAGCAGGAAACAATGTGGGGCAATCGGCAGCAACAAGAGTTTATAACCCAAAGAAGGCCAAGAAGGGTGTAGCTGGCAGCAAAACAGACTGCCAGGACTCATGCACTCTGAGTAGGGATAGAGAGAATTAGGTAAAATACGTGTGGAGAGACTGGTTTCAGTCCCAACATGTAAGGCACTTGGGAATTGTCACTCCTATCCTTGTAGTAAGAAGAAACCGAATAAAGTGAAAGTCAACAATTTTCTTGGACCTACCAGGGAACTGAGGTTGCTGGGCACATGGCCACCCTGGAATCTAGAGAGTCAAGTGCATCCAGAGAATCACAGCCAGATCTGCTCACCTGGAGCAGAATCCACTGGAGCTATATAAACTGTAGGATCACTTAAATGACAATTCTGACTAATTGCTGTAGGCCGAGTACGGGCTAGTGTGAGGGTGAAAAACTTAGGGTTTCAGTCTCCTAGGGGCCATACTTTCATGGGCTTTACCTCCAGTAGCCCTGGCGGATTCTCACAGTGAAGAACTGGGAAGAACCATCCCTTGTATCTCCAGCAGCAGAAAAGGAAGAGTAATCATGAAATATGTCAGAGCCTTCTCCATAACAATGTCCTGTTCTTCTGACCTTCTTTTCCTATCTAGGGGAAGAGCATTTCTCCCATTTTATCTCATTTTAGCCTTTCTGTCTTAACTGTGGGATTGCAGGTGGGGGAGACATAGTCAACAGCAGTCAGAGCCTCAAGGAAATCCATAGGAAACTCTACAGCCAGGAGAAAGGGGAGAGGGTGGGAGGCGAAGGGGAAGCCTATACCATTTGAGACAGTGACAGCCAGAAGATATAGTGACCCTAAAAGATGAAGATTTAATTGGGAAATTATAGAATGCTATTCACCCATATCCTACCACCACACTAATAAGACTCCAAGATAATATAACATTGGATTAGGGCTGAAAGATCTGCAAGACATAAACACTCTGAGGAGGAGTACTTAGGGAAGCCCAAAGTAAATAGAGGAGACAAAAACAGGGACACTAGAGGAATTTGAGGTCTCTGGCACTTAAAACTACAGCAAATATTAAACATATCCTAATTCCTTTCCAGATTAACATAAATCATCACCATAAGGGTCTGTATATCTCACTTCCTGTTGCCTGACACAACATGTCTGGATCTCAACAAAAATTATAGGCACGCCAAAAAGCAAGAAAAAACAGCCTGAAGAAACAGTCATCAGAACCAGACTCCATTATGACACAGATGCTGGCATTATCAGACAGAGAATTTAAAGTAACTAGATTATAAGTGTCTTAGGCTCTAATGGAAAAAGGAGACAACCTGAAAGAACAGATGGGTAATTAAGCAAAGAGACAGAAACTCTAGAAATGAATCAAAAAGAAAGGCTATAAATAAAAACACTGTCACAGAAGTGAAGAATGCTTCTACTGGGTTTATCAGTAGACTTGATGTGCCAAGAAAAGGATTAGTGGCTTAAAGATGAGTCAACAGAAACTTCTAAACTGAAATGTAAAGAGGGAAAAAATGAAAACCCCAAAGAACCGAGAGACAATTACAAAAGGTATAACATATGTATAATCTGAATAGCAGAAGAAAAAAAGAACGATGCAAAAGAAATGTTAAATCAAGAATGGCTAAGGACAGTCCAAAATTAATGACAGATATAAAACCACAAATCCAGAAAGTTTAGAGAACACTAAGCAAGATAAATATGCAAAACAAAACAAAAAAACCCACCCACAACACTTAGATGTGTCATATTCCAACTGCAGAAAACCAAAGACAAAGAACTAAAAGGAGACATTCCCAAATCCATTATTATATGGGGATTTCAATACACCTCTGTCAGTAATTGATAGATGAAGCAGACAGAAAATCAGTAAAGATATTGATTATTTAGAACAGCACCATCAGTCAACTTGACCTAATTACCACTAATAGAAAATCCACCTGACAACAGCAGAATGAATACACATCCTTCTGAAACTCACAGGAGACATTCACCAAGACAGACCACATTCTGGGCCATAAAATATATCCTAACAAATTTAAAAGAATAGCAATCATACAAAGTATGTTCTCAGGCCAGAGTGGAATTAAGCTAGAAATCAGTAATAGAAAGATAGCTGGGAAATCTCCCCAATATTTGGAAACTTAAGAATACACTTCTACATAACTCATAGTTCAAAGAAGTCACAAGAGAAATTACAAAATAAACTAAATAGAGTTAAAATGTAACATCAAAATGTGCAGCATGGGGCAAAAGCAGTGCTTAGAGGGAAACTTATAATATTAAACACATATATATTAGAAAAGAAGAAAGATTTAAAATCAATAAATTTTCCACCTTACAAGGTGTAGAAGAGCAATTTAAGCCTAAAGCAAACAGAAGAAAAGAAATAATATTAGAGTTGAAATTAGTGAAACTGAAAACAGGGAAAATCAACAAAGCAAAACTTGGTTTTTGGAAGAGATTAATAAAACTGATAAACTTCGAGCCTGACTAAACAAAAAATTAGGAGAAGACACAAGTTACCAATACTGAAACAGGTATGGAGATGATCTCATTTGAGCATATGATATGTGTGGATGGATGTGGCCTTCCTGTGTCAGACTCCTCTCCCTATAGAGGAGACCAACAAAACAGTGTAAATGACATTTTCCCATCTATTTTTGTTTTTGTTTTTTTGTCATGGCGCTCATGGAAAATTGGATGGGTGGATGGATAAATGGGGCACACTGATATAAACACATAGATAAGATAGCAGGTAGAGGCTATTCCCTGGTATTCGCTGGTCAAGATGTTCCAGTCACCCCCAGCTTTTCCAGGCTACTTTGGGGGCTGAGACAGGCAGCCTGGTGCTTTCATTGCATGCACATGAAAATTGTTTGTCTTGCAATGTTTTGAGTGTTCTTACACCTGGTTCATCAGGCAAAACATCAAAAGGCAGAAAGGAAACCCATGGTTCTAAGAATTTCCTTCCTCAATCCCCCATACCCACACCCCTTCTCCTAGTACTCCATAGGCCTGCTGCTCTCTACCTCTGGGACTTCTGGTAGAAAAGGGTAGCCTGCAGCTTAAAAGGAGAGCTGACCAAAATTTGTCCACAGGAGGTCAGTTGGTACATGATAGTGGACAGTACCCAACATGTGTTGCTGGCTCTTCAGACAGTTTTTCCAACTAGAGGGTAGGCTCTGACATTTTGTGCCATGGGACTTTGGTTAGTTTAATCGATGAGCAAGGCAAACTGAGACATTAGGATCCATAATGGAGACACTTCGTTAATAGCAATACATTGGTAACTGACAGGACTTCTCATTCAACTTCTGAGATGCACTGTCCAAGGTCCTAAGAATAGAAAAAGGAAAAGAACCAATCTGACCAGATCTCACTGATACAGATAGGAATTTATTTTGACATAGCAGAAGCTTCCATCTCACCATGTCCTAGAATCCAGCTTTTATTTTTCCAGTGTGATTCATGAAATAAGAAGCTGATTATACTAGAAGCTAATGTTCTAGCATCAGCTTGAAAACCCTGGTCTTAACCCAAAAGCCTTCTATTGACGTTTACTTCATTCATCATTCATACTCATATGAGATTGAGTGTCTTCTTTCTACCAGGTCAGTACCAGGAGCTAGGAATTCAAAGAATAACACAACCTGGCTCCTGGCCCTGAGTGTCTGGTAGGTAGAAGATTTATGTGCCAACATGCAATAGTAATCCAATGTTGTCTATACTCTGGGACATTTAAATACAGGGAGAGCCCAGAAGACTTGAGAAAGGCTCCTGAAGGAAAGGGTGTCTGATCCAGGTTTTGGAAAGAAATTGCTAAGGGGGGAAGTGAGAGGAAGACTTTGTAGGAAGAGGAGAGAGTATGTGAAAAGGCACAGGGTCTTTCCAACATATGAAAGAACATCCTCTGATTGCGAAACATTGAATTCAGAGTATAGGATTGAGAGACAGAAGACAGAGAGACAGAGGACCGAGAAATGAAAATAGGTTGGAGAACTATTGGCTGATAATGCTAGGATAGATTGGGGCCAGAAAGTTACATCTGCCCGAAGAAGGCAGTATCCTCTATTATTATGTACTACATGAAATGAGTAATTTTTGCCTTCTAAAATAGAAACTCAAACTCATAGATCTATAGATGAGCAGCAGTGTATTATAGCTATGAAATCTACTGCTATGCTTATGGCCACATTTAACACTCTCACATGCCAAGTTATACACTGTTTCTTTGCCCTCAAGATGACCTGAATAGATGGTGGAGAACCAACATAGTTCAAGGGAATGCTGGCAAAAATGGTCAAATGAGACCTGTCACCCCAAAACAGTAAAGGAATGGTGTCCAGTGCCATATACTGAAAATATGTTGCATAAAACTCTACTCTTGTATTCAGCCTGTCATTTGACCCCTGGAAAATGGCAGTCCTCAAAACAAGGTGCCATCCATGCCTAGAATTTCTCTGAGCCTCCCCTGACCCAGCATGCCTTGTCATTGCTCACAGACCCAAGAGTTGAGGTTGGGGTCCGAGGCCCCAGGGCATGGTTGGAGGAGGGATATTCAGATTCTCCTGCCCCCTCTACCCCAAGAATTCTCCATCCTGGGCCTTCCTCCACATGCTGAGAGTTGTGAATTAATGGAATAGAGGATGAAAATAAGGAGCTCCTGAACATAATTTTTCACGGAATTAAATCCAGAGGGAATAGGGGACCTTAGGTCATGTGTAGCAAAGCCCCAGAGTATCAGATGTCTGAATGCTGTGGAGTGTGATGAAACCCCTGAGGGGGACACTGCCCCATATCCATGACTGCTCCTCTACCAGCTCCTGGCACCTCTATCCCTCACAGACGGTTTGGGCAGGTGGCAGCTTCTGGAGTGTTAGTGTGAGAGGTGCCATCGCTCCCAGCTCTGTAGCCTCTGTGCTCGAAGTGCTGAAGAGCTGACCTCCACCAATCACTCAATGACAACAACCCAGGGATGTCAGTAAAACTCATTATAGGCAATAGCAGCCTTTAATGCAGACGTGTGGTTCAGAGAATTAACTCCTCCCACCCTTCCCAGGCAGCTTTGCTGAAATGAAAGTGGGGGTTGACATTCTCATGAATTTCCCATTTCCTGCCTGTTTTTATCAGGAATCTAGGTCATAACAACTCCGATCATTCACGTCCTCACTGGTTTGCACCTTAGGAGGGCAAAACCCAAAGTTTGCAGGCCCCCTCCTTTCTCTTCTCTGTGCCTCTGCAGAAGAGAAAGTGTCACAAAGACAGCCACACTGACACTCTGGCCTCAGGTGACTTCAACACCTAGTCAGTCCAGAGGCTGCATCTGGGCTCTAGTGGTGTTCGCACTGGCTGTCGTTAGCAAGAGGATGATTCACACGAGCACCAGTTGTCCAGTGTCAGCCCAGATATCCATTTTTGAATCTCCTCTTTTCCTAGTGTCCTCCAAAGGTCGCCTACAGCTGTCGCCATATACTGACTGGTCATTCACAGCAAAGCCCACCCTCTCCTTTCTCCCCAGCCCCTCAAGAATGAGTCAGGGAGTTTTCCTAATGAATGACACTGGGATTGGTATGAAATCATCATTTATATCAATGTTCCTAATCTAAAAATAATCTTTATGAATTTATGAGATCGGAGCTTAACATTTTATGGGAAAAAAAGTTTTATGTTTTTTAAAAGAAAAAAATAATCATCTATAATCCTAGCCCATTAACATAATTATTTTCATTTCTCATTATTTGCCTCCTGTCTCTGTCCACAGGTAGACATGGTTCGTATTTTGATCAGTATGTAAATAATGTTCATTTCTCCTGCTTTTTTTCCCTACAGATCACATCTTCATAAATCTCATACTAAATGGCTGGCTGAATATATTTCTCTGCTAATTTGTGATTTCTTTAATGGTTTACCCAAATTGGGGAAGACATTTATTTAGTTCTCATGTTATATTTTTATAGTAACAATGTATATGGCATTTGCTTGCTTTTCGATTTTTGAGGAATAATCCCAGGAATGGGATCCCTGGTTCTTGATATGGATTGCCTGACTGGTTTTTTTTAAAAGGTGATACCAATTTATGATGCCACTAGTAGGGCCCATGACAAACTAAAAGACCCAAGAGAGATGCCAAAGTTAATGGAAAAAAAATGTTTTTGTTTGTTTTGATGAACTTTTTTTTTTCTTTTTAAATATTATCGATCTTCACTGGTCAGGCCTGGATGGAGGCCTAAGGAAGAAGTAATGAAAATGAGAAACCAAGGTAGTTTTACAGAATAGCTCCCGTTCCTGACTCGGCAATCTTTCCTTCACTTGCTCCTATTTCTGGCAGAGTGAGGAGGCCGTAAGAGTTTGAGATACCAGTAGGTCTAGGCTCAGAACAAGAGCTGCTCCCTCTTAATAAGGGGACAGCTGGAGGCAAGTCAGACACAGACGAACCCCACGAGAGCCCAAGTAGCCGGAAAGTTGACTGTGTCAGGAGAGGCATCCAGCGAATGGCAGGCCTTTAGAGTTCACTTGGCAAGAATTCTCTAACCCATTTGAAATTCTGAAATCTGGAGGCATTGACCTCATCTGTCTGCCTTCCACTTCTTTCTGGGGCCTTCTTGCTGTGAGTTACTGGAGAAAGGCAAATCCTCTGACAGCTGTTAGGCAGAGAATGATGTGGAAAGATCTGCCCTCCTAAGAAATTATGAAGTATGTGTGTGTTGTAACAATGCAGAGCACCAATGTGGGTACACTTGGCCCTTTCCCTCCAGATGTGGAGCTTTTAGGGTGCTGAGATGTGCCATGACTCTAGTCTTCCAAATGTTGTATCCTGCTGACTGCTCAAACCAATAGAATCATTGTACCCAATAATGTACAGCACATATAATTTAAGAAGTGTATTTTAACATACATATTAGACATGACACTGAGTGTCTCAGCCAAGCTCATATAGCTACAATGAAATGACAGTGTCACTTAGTCCTTGGCCCTTTGGGTCTGGCTCACAGCCCACACTACATAGACACTCACCAATGAATGAACCTACGTATTCTAACATCAGGCCCTTGCTTCTCCTTTATGCTCTGCAGCTTCTGAATAATATCTAAGTTTTATGTAGCCTTGCTCTATAGTACTTCAAAGATCAAAGGATCTAAAGATAATGAGTTCACCCACAGGCCTCATTGGCTCCCACGTAGCTTCCATGTTTTAGGAAGTTCATACCTCTGTGGACATCTATCTGTTTGGGGCTGATCAAGATAGAGTAGCCCTCATCTGCTGGTTGGAGAAGAGTTTACTGTTTCTCAGGGTCACTCTGGACCTGGAAGGGAGAAGCTGAAGAAAGGAGAGTGGCGTGGCTTAGGGGTTATATGGCTTTGGACAATCATTTAACTTCTCCAAACTCCTTCCCATTAAAGAGGAATGATCACACTTGCTACAAGGCCTATCTTGAGAAGTAAATGAGTTGGTTCATGCAGCCCTGCCCTGAATAGAAGGACATTTGCTGTGAACCTTGAAAAAAACAAAAAACGCTCCTTCCTCCCATCAGCCTCACTGCTGCCCCTCGTGTCTGGACTCACTCCGTGTTCAGTCCGCAGCCATTTGTAACTGCAGAATGAATGTGCCCATTTTCCTCACTGTGGTGTTTTCTCTGATCTCTTGTAGGAGGTGCTGGAACTTGCTTTCTCCATCTTATATGACTCAAACTGCCAGCTGAACTTCATAGCTCCTGACAAGCATGAGGTAAGGGCCTCTGTGGGGTTAATTTGTGAGAGAATGTCACTTTTTTTCCCTAGAAAAACAAGCAAGAGAGAAATATTGGAAAGAAATTTCATTAAAAAAAAAAAAAAAAAGCCTGCCTAAGAAAAATCATGAACAAAGGAACATCTCATTGATTTGGAATAGAATGGAAACTTCTTTAAAAACTGCCAGTTATAACAGATTCAACCTCTTACTAGCTTGACTAACAGTTCATGGTAAAGAAAGAGAATGAACAAATGCTTTGTACGCAGCAAGGGCATAATTTTGTCAACCCCAAGGAAGAACCAGCCCTGATGAAGCTTTGGTCTTCATTGAGTGTTGAATTTTTAGTCAGGATCCTCCCAAGATAAACTTGTCTCTATTCTTTAAAACATTTGATGGAGTAGGTTT
The DNA here is from genome assembly GCF_023065955.2 of Ursus arctos. Lineage (NCBI taxonomy): Eukaryota > Metazoa > Chordata > Mammalia > Carnivora > Ursidae > Ursus > Ursus arctos. Next base: position 62,814,577 of record NW_026622985.1, on the reverse strand, counting down.
CCTACCATGTTTCCTTAAGTTATTTTAAGAGATTTAGGGCTGTCTCTGCTGTTGGAATTTTATTTTTGAGATGATTTTATTCCTTTCTGACATCTTATTATATGTATAATTTGTTTTTCTTCTTGAAGCATGCCTGTCAGCTATATTTAAAATATTTAGCATAGATCTAGGAAGATGTATTTGTAAGGTGAAATAGCAGCTATGGTTGATGTAACTTGCTCTCTTGTAAACGAGAGCCCAACATTATGCTCGAAACTCTTATTTTTAGATGATACCATTCAAATTTTTGTTTTACATGCGGTTGCATAAACAGCTTTTAGAAAGGAAGGGAACATTTCAATAGAATCTGACTTTTGTTTCCCATTTCCCCTAGGAGACTCTGCTCATTTAGAAGTTGTTCAGTATCTGCTTTTCACTGGTTTAAAGCTTTTGAATAAAGTTGTACATTCCAAAGAGAGAGGAAAGATTAGATGCAAATCCTGCATTTAGAATGGTGCTTAAATGTAATTCTGTGTTACTTGACATTTAGTTTTCAAAAGGGTATGACTTTGTCTTCATCTTTCTGAAAATAGATACTGAGGCCTACCGCTTCTCTTTTTAAATAAAATTGTGGTGATACACAGGCAGGCCACCGTATTTAAGAAGTACACAGCTGTATGGAAAACTACTTTAGAAAGTAGAACTGTGGGTGTTATTCAGATCTATTCAAGGCTGTTTTATCCAGTGTGCATTAATTCCAGATAAGGATAAATGTTCTCGGACTGCCAAATTTTTATTTGTAACTGCCACCTTTTATTGATATGGTGAGGAGAAAAATGCCATACACTTGTGAACACTTTTAATTTCTTCAGATCTCTTTCATATGTATTACCTCATTTTATTTGCATAATCACTCAATAAAATAGGAAGTCCTGTCACAGATATCTTCATTTATCACATAAGGAGAGAGGCCTCCCAAAATTGAAGACCTCAACATTAGTAAAGATAACAGTAATTGCACTAGCCTGGATTTCTGTGTGCCAGGCACCATCCCGTGTCTTATGCACTTCACCTCACTTAATCTTCATTATACCTCTGAGAGAAACAAACTATTAACACCCATTTGATAAGGAAGGGAAGTAAGTCACAAAGAGGTTAAGAAACTTGTCCAAGGTCAAACCAGTAGTAAGTAATAGAGCCGGAATTGAAACCGTGGAGCCTTGCTCCAGGAACCCTGTCTTCTTGGCCCCTGCACTGTGTAGCTGGGGAGGTAGGAAGCCGGACCCGACCTCCTCGCTTCCTGCCCGTGCCCATCCTCCAGTGTCAGCAGTTAAACACCTCAGGGCCAAAGCGGCGCCATCTGTACCCACACCCACACCCAGCTGCCTCCCTCCAGATTCCTAGCAAAGCAAATCCAGATACATCTTTTATTTGTAAATATGTGTGCATCTCTAAATAATAGCATCCCTTTTGAAACCAACTACAATACCATTATCACAGCTGATTCTTTAACATTTTGATACCACCATGTGTAGTCAGTTTTCGGACTTCTCCACTTGTCTCCTTTGTGTGCTTTATTTCTTTTGTACTTTGTTCAGATCAGAATCCAAATAAGATCCATGCATAGCAATTGGTCAACATGTTTCTTCACTTTCCTTGAATCTGTGGGTTCCTCTCCCTCTCTCTCTCTCCCTCTCTCCCCACCCCCCCCCCCCCACCTTGGGAGCATCTGCTTGTGCTTTTTTTTCTTGCAATTTATTCATTGAAAAACCAGGTCATCTGTCTGGTAACCTTGCTGAGAGTCCAGATTTTGCTGATTATAATTATGTGCATGAGTTTACTGTAGCCGCTGCCACAAATGACCACAAATTTAGTGGTTTTAAAACAACATAAATGTATTACCTTACAATTCTGGAGGTCAGAAGTCTGACGCAGGTCTTTTCTGGGCTAAAATCAAAGTACTGGCAGGGCTGAATTCCTTTCTAGAGGTTCTAGGGGAAAATCCATTTCCTCGCCCTTTACACTTCTGGAGGCCACCGGCATTCGTTGGCCACGGCCTCCATTCGTCCACAGTGGTGGCGGTCAAGTCTCCACACCACCTCATTCTGACCTCCTCTTCCGTAGTCAAAACTCCCTCTCTCTCCCTTCTCTAGCTCACTCCTATCCTGTTTCCCTCTTCCACTTTCAAGGACCCTGGTGATTACGTTAGTCCCCCCTGGACAATCCCAGAAGACCTTCGTATTTGCAGGTCAGCTAATTAGCAATTTTTTAATTCCCTTTGCCGTGCACCCTAATGTACTCACAGGCTCCAGGACATGCTTTCCCTTCAGAGGAGGGTGATTCTGCCTGCCGCAACCTGTGCTGTTATTTCACATGGTTATCTGTCTCCCGTATTTCCTATTAAGTGGCAGTTAGAGGATTCATTGAGTTGAGGCTCAACTTGAAGCAACAGTGGTATTGTATTCTTCTGTGGTGTCTGGTTGTCTCTCTTTGGGGGATGTTAGCGGCCATTGATGATTTTTGCCTAGATCCTTAGACCCATTAGACATTGGAAAGGCTGATATCTCAATTCAGTCACTCCTTCTTCATTTATTAGTGGGAAACTGGCCTCATATTTGAGGTTATACAGTTTATATATAATAAGCAGGATAAATACTTTATTCTCCTTGTCAGTCTTCAAAATAATGTGCATCTTCCAAGTGAGAACAACAAGGTGGTTTTGGTGTTTGAGTATCATTATGAAGTAATAAATGTAAACATATTTGTGTTTTAATGGATTGCAGTGATTGTCATGATCAGTGTCCAAAGTATCCTGTCTAGAGAAAGTAGGAGCACCTTCTGGTTGGCTTCTGAGTCCTAGTGACATGACCCCAGATGTCTTTGACAAACTTTCAGTCATTCTGCTGTGACAAAATATGCCAGGCTCACCTCGCACATTTCCTGCCTTTTCTCTGTGGAGTCATGGTCCCTTTTGGTGGAAAATGGTACTTAGCAACCAGAATCTGGGCATTAGGTGTGGTTACTATTACTTGGTTGATCATTATTTTTAGGCCTTTTTATGGGCAGAGCTAGGAGTTACGTTATTTCTTTAAAGATAAAATACACTGTTTTTTCATCTTGATACTTTCAACTCAGAATCAGTTGTACAGAATTTTTATTTATTGGGTGATGTACTCTTTAGTAAAATCTCCTGTGCCTGCTGCTTCTCAAAAGCAAGGCACCACAATGTGTTCCTGTGGGTTAGATTAATCTGTCCTAGGAAGCTGGCCAGGACTGGGATAGCTGCACAAAAAGCAGTAATCCCAGTACTTAAGGATTTACAGTCAAACAGCGTTAGAGCTGGAAAGGGCCTCAGAGCGCATGGAGGTCAGTGGTCCCCATATCTGGAAGTATATCAGAATTAGCAGGAAGCTTTTCTAAGTAAAATTTATTCACCCAAGGTCTACAAGATCAGGATCTCCAGGGTAGGATCTTAGTATCTATTTTTATGAAGGTTATTTATGTGGAAAGGAATGTTTAGATGAGTTCAGAATCCGTCTAAGGGATTCATGAGGACATGAATACTTCCAGATGTCTCTTAGCACTGAGCTGGTGTTTAGATGGGTTAAATGCTTTGGCAGAGATCACACAGCCAAGGCAAAGTTCTACGCCTCAAGCTTCAAGGCTGCGCTACCCAGACATACACCCTCATAATATACCCACAGTGCATCTCCTCAGCTTAAAAAGTGGTGCCACTGATGTGCATTATGGTGAGATTTCCAGATCACTGTGACTTAAGATTCGTAAAGTGCTTACAGTCCTGTAGTACATTTTATGCTGACATCTGCTCTTATATTCCAGAACCTAACCCATGTAACAACAGTGCAAAGGACAGGCTAAGTGTGGGGTCTGGAATTGTAACTTGACCCAATGAGGGCAGAAAAGGGGAGAATCTAGAGCCCATTCTAGGAAGATTAGTCTGGCAGTAAGAACAGAGAAAATGCTATCACAGAGGTCTTACAGAGGATGAGGATATCCTAAACGGTGAGCGGAGCACAACTTCTAGAATGCAGGCAGTTTTCTCAGATGCTGGCAACACAAGCTGGTTCGGCCACCAGGTATCATGGCTGTAATGCCAAGTTCCAGGGCTACAGCCTCTGGGAGGAAAAATGACTAGAGCAAAGCATGTCCTCAGATAAACAAGGTAGAGTTTCTGTCCTCAAGGAGTTCATAGTCTGCGGGAGAAACACAAGGCATCATCAGTTTTAATGAGAAAGGAAGAACCAGATTCTTAATTGAGTGCTCTGGAGGGCTTCCCAAGATTGATGATGTCCCCAGGAACCAGGCTTCCCAGACCCGGAGGAGAAAAAAAACCTGGAAACTGGAGACTCAGGGAGAAGAGACAGGCAGCCAGCCCACCTCTCATGAAGATCAGCCAATAATTGTAGCCATTTTGTCCACCAGACACCGGGCAGCAGAACATCATTTCCTAGCCCTTTGCTGAGAAATGCCAAGGTGGGACTACCATCGGCTCCAGGTTGGGAATGTACTATCGTCGTGAACATTGGGAATCAGAGAGGAGAGGCAGACATTAGCCGCTAGACTAGAAATCGTGCTTGGAGTCAGGAAAGAAGCAGGCTCGACCTAATGCTGAATCCAGGCATGTTGGGATATAACCTACCAATAGCTTAAAAGCAGACTCGCTGGTAAGATGTTGGAGGTATGATGCTGCAAGGTCATGCAGAACTCAGATCCTCCCGCTGTTACATAAGAAGACAGGTGCACTAGAGTCAGATGGGCCTGAGTTCCAGTTCCACCCCTCCACACGCTACCAGCTTCCTCGGCCTCTCAGCGCCTCGGTTCTCTCATCTGCAAAACAGAGGTGATAACAGCAGTGTCAACTTTGTTAAATGGTGATGTAGGCAGAGCACTTAGCACAAAGCCCGGCACACATTGAGTGGTCATTATTAACCACTATCACTACTCTTGTCATTGTCATCAGTAGTTACCCTTGTCACCTCCTTTTCCACTAGTACTGTATCTGGACGGATGGGCTGAATGCGCTGCTGGGGAAAGACATGATGAGTGAGCTGACCCGGAACGATTTGGACACGCTGCTCAGCATGGAAATCAAGCTCCGCCTCCTCGACCTGGAAAACATTCAGATCCCCGACGCACCCCCACCCATCCCCAAGGAGCCCAGCAACTATGACTTCGTCTATGACTGTAACTGAAGTGGCCGGGTCCAGAAGCACCCCCTCCAAAACTGGAAAATCTAGCTAATGGGAGAGAAGAATGAAAACACACCCACGCCTTGGAGCCCTCTCGTGGTAAAGAGAAGCTGTGGGTCAACACTGTCTTTGGCCTCGCCTCTAGCCCCAGCATTCTTCTGCCTCATCCTGGCATCTTGCTCACTGCCCTGATTCTGTTTCTAGACTCCGTTGCTTTAGGTCACTTCACACTGCTGCAGTCTATTGGTGGGAGCAGAGCAAAACCCACCGCCAACAAGAGAGCCAAAGGGCCCTTCCATCCTAATCCCCCAGCAGGCATGTCCTCCCTCCCTGGAGGGCGCAAGCCCCAAAACCTGCCCGTCAGACCGAAGGGAGTGCCCCAGAGCTTGTGTCTGGAAGAAACAGCCTAGCTGCTGGAGAAGATCAAACCCCACCTCCTCATTCTCCTTCTCTCTAGAGTCCGCTCACACCCCCAATTCCCTGTGAATTGAAATCTGCTTTCAAATCCTTTCCCTCGTCCATGCAGGCCTTTGTCTTGTGCTGTTCCTCTCGGTTCCAAGAGCAGCAGCAGCAGCCTCGTTCTAGGTGTGGCCCACACCAGGTCTCCCGGACACAGTCCCAGGTCCTGTGCCCACTTCAAGTCTGCACTGTGACTGTGACCAAACTTCCTTCCTCGCCAGCTAGTCTTGGGTGTCCTCTCTCTGCCCCAGCCCACACCTGCCTTCTTCATGCCTCACGCCCTTCCAGCCCCTTAGCTGAAAAGCACAAATGGTGAAGTCGGTCATCACCCCATCTCTAAGATACTAAACCTTAACGCCCCTGTGGCAGGCAGCCCCCCTCAACGGGTTTGCTGGTACCTTCTTCTGGGGGTCCTGCTCCAACACAGGCCCCACAGGATGGTGAAGCTGTCAGACATCCAAGTTTACATCACTGTAATTATTACAAGTATTGACAATTTGCAAGGGTTTGGGGTTGGTTGGTTGGTTGTTTTTTGTTTTTTGGTTTTTTTTTTTTGCTTTGTTTTTGTACAAAAGAGTCTAACATTTTTTTGCCAAACAGATATATATTTAATGAAGAGAAGAGATACATAAATGTGTGTACTTTCAAGGTTTTTTTTTAATTATTTTAATCCTAAACATCTTCCTGAGAATAACATTCCCTTACACATGCTGTGGAATAAAATGAATTGTGATGAGTTGGGGAGCTGGTGTTTTGATTTGGTGACTTGGGTGCTTGCTGCTCAGTCCTTAGCATCACTGGTGAGCTTGTCAGAAACATCTTCAGCCCCACCCCAGACCCGTAGAACCAGGTGACTGGTGTGCACAGTAACTTTTGAGAAGTGCTGGCTTAGGGGACTCAACCCCTGCTAGGTCACCATAGACTCCGAGCATCAGTAAAGCATGTTACTTCTAAGAAGACCATCTCAACTCACGGAGAAAATCAGACCCACTACATGAAAATATGATTATTTTTCACTGTTGCCTCCTGACTGGAACGTTCCTTTTTTCTTCTCCCTTACCATTATATGATGTACAGAACTGACGAAAGTAAACACATCACACTTTGAGGGAGAACATTTAGCCACGGAAAAGAATGCAGACCCATGGAGCAGAAATAAATTAAGTCAAAAACGAAATAAATCTAACTACGAATTAATAAGATACGGGTCAGAGCCCTGCAAAGAATTTTTCTGAGGTCAGTTCCACTGGAGGCGTATCTGGATCATAAACTCTGAGGGCTGCGGGGGATGTCAGAAAGGTCCAAGCGTGCAGATGAAGCATGGTTTGCAGCACAAGCCACTCCGGACTCGACGCAGAAGTGTTCGATGCCTTCAGGTCACTGCTCTGGACCGTCATCAGGATGTGCAATTACAAACTGACTGGAGTTGAGATGACATGGTCCAGAGCCCTCCATAAATTGCAGGGGAAAAAAATCCTTTCTAATCCATAGTAATTCACAGGCGCTATGCTTTCCATCAGAGCACTCACACCTGACTGTCAAGTCGATGTGTCCCTTATCACGAAGCTCTAATGATGTGAACCCATATGTCCTTCTTGTCAGGAGCACTTATTGATCTGCCCATCGTCATGATAAGATGACAAATGTTAGGTAAAAGAAAGTAGACAGAGTCATACCGTCCTTTACTTCGGAGTTTCAGATCTGTCCTGGAGAGGGAAATTCTTCGGAGCAAAATATCTGAGGTCCTGGGACTCTGGGTTTAAGAGACTGATCTGTCCTATCCGTAACCCTTGCTGGGAAGAACCAGCCCCTCTCCCTTTTGGCACTCGTGCTTTGGTGCATTAAATAGAAACTAACCCTCTCCAGATGATGAAGAGAGCCTTCTACCTCCCCCTGAGACCCTCCGTCTACGGACGCGTGAGATCTGGAAAGTGTGACATCATTCCTTCATTTTGCAGCCGTATGCTGCAGGCTTGCTGTCCATATCTGGACAGCTCATCTCGTATGTCTCAGCTGCCAAGGCTTCCCAGACTGAGCCCTGCCCCTTCAGCTCAGCTCCTGCTGCCTCAGGTTTCCAAGCTGGGACGAACCAGGAAAGCCAGAGGAGCAGTGAAGTAGGAGGTTGACTTTGTCATCAGGTCTATGCTGCATTCTCCAGTTTGGCTTTACCTGAAATAAAACTGAGCATTGCATTTGAAACTGCTGATTTTTAATTCTTGTCTAGTTTTTCATTCAGAATCCTTAGGGGGAAGGGTAATTAATTGGCCCCCTCAAACTCAACTACTTATAAGGGTAAGAAAACCTAACAGTCATTACAGAGGAAAAGTGCCAGGTTGAATGTTTCTTGATTCTATTTGCAAATCCATCCTAAACCATCTTCCAATTCTCAAATAAAGCACGTCCTACCGCCTGCTCTTACAATGAGCTCAGCAGGTGTCCCGATGACATACACGCCTTTCATCTATTTTGTTGTAGTTATGCAATATTTTACAATTAACATAAACCTTTAACTTGAAGGAAATAAAATACCCACGCCATAATAAAAAATGTGCTCACAGCTAAGCACTAGGAATGCAACAAGAATAAAATATGTAAATCTAAAGTTTGAAAAAAAAAGACAAAATTTATGAAATCAGGAGAGTTATAATCAAATAAGTTGGTGAAACATAAAACCAATTAATTGCAGCACAGTATGGTAAACGGTACTATATAAATATGTACAGCGTAGAGAACTAGAAAGAGGTTGTGCTCAACATTTTTGATAATGGAATAAAGGGAAACAAGAAAGGAATAGAACTTTGAGTTAGGTCTCAAAAGACGGCAGATGTTCACCATGCAAGAGATGAACACTCCATGCACAGCAAAGTGTGGAGGACGTGGAGGCATGAAAACCCTCGACTGACTATTCACAGATCTGTAAGTTGCTCGGCGTGGCTGGTCTGTAGGATGCATTCAAGAGAGAGTACTGCAGAGGAGGCGAGGCACAGATCCTGAAAATTCTGACATAGCTGGCAAGGGACTTTTACTTGAGAACAAGAGAGTGCAGTCAGATGAGGAATGTTGTTCAGATTTGCCACTCGGAAATATCACAATGACAAAACACCCAGATGGGGGAAAGACTGGAGTGGGAGAAATTGAAAGCGGAGATATTAACAAGAAGGTGATGGAAATAGTTCCAAGCCAGAACCACAGAGCCCAGACTCTGGTACAAGCGATGGGAAAGAGGAGGAGAGCAAAGGTATTAAAGAGGCAGGACGAGCTGCCTCTCAAGTGACAGAGAGAGAATACAAGTGACTCCTCAGTTTCTGGAATGAGTAAGCAGATAACAGAGCTGTTTTTTTTCTAAAATCAGGAAGAGAAGAGGAACAGGAGATTTTAGGAAATGACAATGAGATGAGATCATAAACTGTGAGTTTGTTGGACTTCTCCAAACAAAGAAATAAAATCTTGGGCAAGCCATTTAACCACTGTGAGCTTCTTACCTTGTTAATGAAATGGAACTCTCATTACTTAAGAATACTAGGATGGGGTGCCTAGAACCATCAGTGTTCAGGAAGTAAATCCCCTCCCTTCCCCAACCATGGCTTCCCCTTTCCTCCCACCTCTTCCTTTCCTTTGGTTTGAGTGAACCATCTCTACTACAGCTCAAACTAAATGACATGTTTCGACCAATGCAGCCTGCTTTATGAGAAAGAAAAATAAATAAAAGAAAGGAACAAAGGAAAAACTGAAGATATTAACATACTTTTGAAAGAAGGATTTTGATAACTTGCAATAAAACCATAATTTAAAATAAATTTGAGGGAAAAGGAGGTATGATATAATCCCATACGAAAATATACACTAAATTTTTCTTCTAATGTAATTACATGTTTTCTGACATTAAAATGTAAAATGAACACTTCAAGTTAAGTGGGCTTTTTTAATTCAGAGAAATAATTAGAACACATCCAGGTGAAGGAAGGAAATAATTCTACCAGAAACATCATGTAAAGAGAGTTGTCAACTTGAACATTAAATCTAAATTTCCTCCTGGAAGCCAGTGTAAATAAGGGAGCCAACCGGGATGTATAGCTCTCGTTTTCTTAGTACAAATTTTATTCGGCCATAAGAAAACCACCTTTCCCAGGCACCATATTTTGGAGGAGATGTGCTATTCAAAGCACTTACCACCTTCAATAGGCACCTCTTAGCAGGTGCTATTTGTCTGTCACTCTGTTTTGCAGAATGAAAGGGGTTGCCCTTGTAGCCCCTGAAAAGATGAAAGCACACAGGAGCTAGAGGCCATCTGAGTGCTGGCGTGGGTACAGGGACAGAGTGATAGAAGAATCAGAAGAGGATTTTGGGAGTAGAGCAACCAAAGAAGGCTTGGCTAGAGAAAGAGGTTCAGAAAGCATGGAGCAAGGCCAGGGCCAGAAGAGGAGCTGCTCAGGAGAAGAGCGGGGTCTGGGAACCAAATTCCACTGAAATGTAACCAGGTACTCGCTATGCACCAAGCACATTGCACAGGAATATAAAAATAAGATGTGGACTCTGTCTTCAAGAGGCTCATAGTCTAAGACAGGACAGAGAGTACAGTCCATGGCTGAGACCATAAAGTACAACCTACTGAGCTGTCACTCAGAGCAGGTCGTGACCTCCCCTGCCTGGGGGATGGGAGGTCTGACAGAGTTGGACCGGGACCTGGAAGCCATCGGGTGCTAGGGGAAAGAAGGACAAGCTTGCTCCCTGCTTGTCCTTTGGGTCTCACATTGGTCATCACTTTCCCTGGAAAGCATTCCCTGGATCTCAAAGTCAAGACTGAAGATTCCGCTGTGCTCCCACAGCCCCCTCTACTTACCCTGTTGTAACTGAGTCTCTCACTGTCTTCCTAAGTGGCCGGTAGCTCCGTGAGAGGAGGAACCAGGCCAATGGTTCCCACCACACTTGTGCGCTACCTTTAACACAGTGCCAGGCACTTCACTGGACTCCAGCAGTACTTTCTAGAATAATTCTAAAGGGCATTTCTGGAAGAGGTAAGAGCATGAGGCCTTAGAGAGAGGAAATGTGTTATGGCTGAGACAGAAATGAGCATGGGAGAGAGAACAGTAGGAGACAAGCTTGAAACAGAGTGAAGAACCATGAAAGGCAGCTGGAAGTGTATTCTTTCCCTCACCTGGGGCCACTGGCATGCACACAGGTGACTGGCATGACCAGATTTGCATTTTAATATCACCTCGTGGTCCCTGGAAGCAGCACAAAAGACAGTTTGGACAAGAGTGGGTCTGGAGGCAGGCAGATTGGGCTGAACCTGTGTCAAAGGCGCTTCACTTTTAAGAAGCCTCAACGTGCCAATCCATCAAATGACGGGGATCACACTGTGTCCAACAGGGATTATATACAGGTGCTGTCAAAGGGGTGAACTTGACCATCATTGCAAGGACAGGAAAAAAAAAAGGCGAAAGAATATGTTTTTGAAGCCTAATGTATAAATACAAAAATAGAGATAAGACCAAATCTTCCTCAGACTGCCTGTGAAAGCAGCATCTGGACAAATGCTGGTTACAGAAAACATAGGGAGTCATTGGCAATACAGAGATGGGTAAGATACACCGGCAAACACAGGGTCACAGTGGTGCACCCAGGAGGGAGGTGGCAGGGAAGGAGCAAATAAATTTCAGACAAGTAAAATAGAAGATAAAAGACTGTGGAAAAGAAAAGTTATTTTGTAATTCTCTTTGACATCGGTGCAATTTACCATGTTGACATCACTGACAAGAATGTCTAATGCCAAATAAAATGACTCTGAAACACACAAACTAAGACTATTATAAGTACAAGAGAATTGATGAGCACCATACTTTATGTAGAGACCTTAAATAATGGCATTAGGCTTGAAGTAACACGACTAACTGGATTCAATAGATATTTCAATATATATAATCTACAATAAATGTACATTATTCAAAGATCTTTGGAATATGTTCAGAATTAATTGTGTAGTTGTCTGCAAAGAAAATCCTTATCCCGTAAGATAGGAAGTACGTAGGAAGGATTTTTGGCTCCATGACAATACAGAAAACATCCTCCAAAAATTATTCTAAATGTAACAAAATGTTTAACTACAATAAAAATGATTTTAAATGATTTTACCTGAGCTTGTAGGAAAGAAAGCGAAACCCACAGGTGCCCACGATGAAGAAAGAACTCAATCGGAAGCACTAAGCTGTGGCTGAGGGGGCTGGCAACTTGACAGGGGTGCGGGCTCTCATGCCCAGGTGGGGAAGGAGACCAGGCGTCGTGTGCAAGCCAGATGAGAGGTGGAAGTGGGCTCTTCCGGTAAAAGAGAGGGCTCGGTTGCAGGTTAGAAGGGGAAAAGAATCTATCCACTGGTACAGGACGATAACATGAAATCTTGAGACCCTCAGCCTGTGACTCCTGTGGTTTCAGGCTCCCATTTATACTGCCCCCATCGGTTCTAGAATGCCCACTTGAGAGACTAACAAAGAACATGGTCCTGGGCTGGGCAGAGCTGGACTCCTGGAAGAAGGAAATGAAAAACTATGCTGGGTGTGACCCCCCCACGAGCCAATTTACGAGGGATTTCCACAGAAGAAGCATTAAAAAGTTGTGCTTATAATCAAAACAACACTTGGAAGCCATCTGTAGTGGATAAGTGGAAGATTATAAACTAGAATTCTATTCCCAGTTAAAATGGCAATCAAGAGTGAAAAAAAAGTCATTTTCTAACAGGGTTCAAGGGAGTTTGTCACACGCAGATGATCTCTGAGTGTGGGAAGAAAATGGAGAGTATTGGGAACAAATCTAACAACAAAGGGCTGTGTACAAGACAATAATAGTAATAACTAATTTAAGGTGTATTAAAACAACATGGAATTAAAATGCAGGATGACAAGGACATAACCTACAATGAAAGGGCATAATATAACTTGAAGCATTTTAATCTTTTAACCTTCAGTATGTTAGAAATACTGACCATCTTTAGACTTTAAATCAATTCTGCATATTAAAAATTGGGGAGTAACTACTGAAAATACTAGAAACAAAAATGTGTGACTTCCCTATCAATAGAAGAAAAAAATGTAATAAAATTAAGTCAACTCAATAATTTAAAAAGGAGCACCCAAAATATGAGTGATCCAATTGAAAACTGTGGAAAGAAAATCAAACAGGTCAAGAAAAGATATTCACCACCACACAAACTGAAGAAATGCACATTAACACGAGATGCTTATTTGGCCTACCACATTGGCAAGTGGCTCCATGATTACAGGTTATTTCTCTTACTATGTAAGTGGATCAATTAGAAAAACAGTAACCTAACACAGAATAATCCAAAAGAAATGTGGGTTAACAAGAGGAATAAGTACATCCTCAAAGAATCATGAATATACAATGAGCAAAGAAAGTGTTCATGGTCACAAATAATTTTAAAGGGCATGTTGGTAATACCTTAAGACGGAATTTTGTCTAAGAAATTTTTATACATTCAACGATGGATGGTAAAAGGATAATGAAACAAGCTCTCACAATCTGCTGGAGAAAAAATCGGCAATATATATCCAAAATTTTCAAGATATGACTGACTCTGACATTGTACTTCTCATCAAGCAGAGCTGCTCTGTTGGTTTTGCTTTATCCATTTTACACACTAGGCTCCTGTGTATGATTTTGTTTTAAGAAGAGATTCCGGTGTTTAAAAATATATCTTTAAAACCTCAGGATTAAATAACTTACGGGACATCTGTTTCCACCATGACCCACGACTGGCTCTCAAAATTATATGAAATGTTTCCTTAAAACGGAAGATGTTAATAAATTGTTATCTGAAAAAAATAGGTTATAGAATAGTAGGAATGCGTGTATTTTATTTTTAAATGTAAATGTGTATATTAAATATGCATAGAAAAGGATTTAGGAGAATATATACCAGGGTGTTTATAAAGGTTTTCTCTATTTGGATGGAATTCTGAGAATTTGTTTACCTGTTTGTTTCTGGCCAAGTCTGTGTTTCAGATTTTTGTCATACATAGGCCCTGCCTTTGAAATAAGAACAACTTAATTTTGCTTTTTTAAACCCATTGCCAGTAGATTAATGACCTGAGCTAATTCTTTTTTAAGATTTTATTTATTTATTTGACAGAGAGAGACAGCCAGCAAGAGAGGGAACACAAGCAGGGGGAGTGGGAGAGGAAGAAGCAGGCTCATAGAGGAAGAGCCTGATGTGGGGCTCGATCCCAGAATGCCGGGATCACTCCCTGAGCCGAAGGCAGACGCTTAACGACTGAGCCACCCAGGCGCCCCAATGACCTGAACTAATTTTATCCACTCCAATCACTGGTTGCCTGTTGCCCATACATTCTCGTTTCCTGCTTTCTTCTGCCTCCTCCAATCCTCCATGTCTTTGTCTGTTGCTGCAATTGACCTCACTTAGCTGCCCTTGTCTTCGACATCAGCTCTACCTTCTCTGGGCTCATCTCACTCCTCCTCCGACCAGCCCCTCCTGCAATGGCACTCCTGTCGCCCCCTCTTGTCTGCCTGTTCCAGGTTCTTACAAAAGCTGTCAACAACTCTGAGGATATCCACGTTTTTGGATGGTGAGCCTTAATGGGTCAGATCATCTTAGTAGTCAATGAATCCTACCTCCCATCCAAGTGTAGACGCCCATCCTCAAGCAAGCCTGTGCTGGAAAACTAGAGTGCCTGGAACCCAACCAGTCACCAAAATGTCCCCTCCTCATGCAGAAAAATCGAACACAGCAGCCTCCTCTTGTCTGAGGGGGGTACATTCCAAGACCGCCAGTGGAGGCCTGAAACTGCAGATAGTACTGAACTGTTTATACACTGTGTTTTTTCCTATACAGACATACCTATGATAAAGTTTAACTTATCAGTTTGGCATAGTAAGATGAACAGCAATAACGAATACTAAAATAGAACAGTTATAGCAATATACTATAATAAAAGTTATGTAAAAGTGGCCTCTCTCTCTTTCTCAAGATATCTTATGTACCGTACTCACCCTTCTTCTTGTGATGATGTGGGATGGCAAAGTGCCTCCGTGATGGGATGCAGGGGCGTGAATGACACAGGCAGCAGCATGAGGCTACCACTGACTTTCTGATAATACATCAGATCTTACCCCCATAATACAAATCTTACATACAATACAAATACAATACTCCCATAATACAAATACAAATCTTACCCCCATAATACATCAGAAAGAGGGTCATCTGCTTCAGGACCGCAGTGGAGTGGAGGTAATTGAACCCCAGAAAGTGAAACCATGGATGAGGGGAGATTACTGTACATATAAGAATAAAAGAACATTCATTACCTTTGCTGACTTTCATCTACCAGACCTGCGTGCACCGCTTAAGGCCATATGCATACATTCCATCCATCTTCTTCATGATGACCTTTAAATACTTGAAAGCAGCTATTAGGGTCCTTTTTAGTCTTTTCCTATTTCTTTTGAAACTTCCTATGTGACATAGTGCTATGGATCGAATGTCTGTATACCCTAAAATTCATCTGTCAAAAATATAACGCCCAAGGTGGTGGTATGCGGGCCTCTGGGCCATGATCAGGTCATGAGGGTGGAGCCCTCGAGAATGGGATTGGTGTCCTTCTAACAGAGGCCCAGGGGAACAACCTCACCCCTTTCCATCCCATGAGGATACAGTGAGAAGCTGGCAGTCTGCAACCCAGAAAAATGCTTTCCCCAGAACTCTTCCGTGCTGCACCCTGATCTTGAACTTCTGGTTTCCAGAACTGCCAGAAATAAATTTCTGTTGTTATAAACCACCCAGTATGTGGTATTTTGTTATAACAGCCAGAAAGGAGTAAGACACATGGATTATAGCTCACCATCAATAAATAAACTCTAGTGTGATGGGTTCCACGTAAAATATGTCGCTTGAAACCAGTTTTCTAAACGTGTTTTGACAGTCCAGCAAACAAAAGACCTTAAGTCACAGAATATTTTTTCATGAATAAAACTTAAGAACATGACTTATTTTACTATGTTTTATTTTCATTTCATTTTTTTTTAAGATTTTATTTATTTGAGAAAGAGACAGAGATAGCAAGAGAGAACAAACGGGGAGGAGAGGGAGAAGCAGGCTCCCTGCTGGGCAGAGAGCCCACTGTTGGGCTTGATCCCAGGACCCTGGAATCATGACCTGAGCCGAAGGCAGACGCTTAACTGAATGAGCCACCCAGGCGTCCTCATTTGATCTTTAGAACCCCATAATATTATTGACCAAAGATCCTAAGAGATTTAGCCAAATCTGACGATATGAAATATATGTTTTAAAAATAAATGCACTGGGGCGCCCGGGTGGCACAGCAGTTAAGCGTCTGCCTTCGGCTCAGGGTGTGATCCTGGCGTTCTGGGATCGAGCCCCACATCAGGCTCCTCCACTATGAGCCTGCTTCTTCCTCTCCCACTCCCCCTGCTTGTGTTCCCTCTCTCGCTGGCTGTCTCTATCTCTACCGAATAAATAAATAAAATCTTTAAAAAAAATAAAAATAAATGCACAAAATTGGTCCCAAAATATAATAACTCCTGAGTGTTTTTCTAGCTAGTTGTATGTGTGTTTGAGAGAGAGAAAGAATGTACATGCATGTTGAGGAAAAGCCCAACTCTTGTGCAATGTCATGGTTGTAGAGTTGTTAAGAAAATACAAGCTTTGGAATCCTGTGTACCAATTCCAGTTCTAATGCATGTGTGACTTAAGGTAAGTGATTTCCTGATTTGTGGAACTTTCTCTATAAAATCCTTTTATAACAACTGTTGAAGGATTATATTAATATTTATAAATTTCATAAGAAAGTATCTAGACTATAGTAAATTCTCAAAAATAGTAAATGATAAATACCCATAGCAGACATTTCAGATACCCACAGGCAAGCACATCTACACTGGGTCCCTCTGAGTTTGAGAATCAGGTCACACTCCACTCCTCCTCCCAGGCTTGCTGCTGACCCCATGGATCTCATAGTTAACTGTAACTTTCACACTTTTCCTCATGAATTACTATTAGACCTCATCTCATTAATCAAATCTTACCCCCACCCTCCTGTGTGGTAGTGGCAGATGCTGGATACGTGGACCAGACCCAGGACCAGTGGTCCAAGCTGCAAGAATAGAGCCAAAAGTGGAAACTGAGTCAACCTGCAGGAGTCAAACACAACGGCAGACAATGGAAGCCAGGTGAGGAGCTAAGGGGTATTCCAAGAGGTGCCAGGAGTGGTGGGGTAATCTCTGTACCTTGCCTTTATTGGACAAGGGAAATGTGGTGCCTGTGTGGTTCTGGCTACCCTTTACTGACCACCCGGTGGCAGGCGTTATGCTAAAGGCTTTCCACTCATTCTGTCATCTCCCTCTCCAGGAGGCTGGTAATGTTACTTATCTCCCAGATGAGATGTCCAAAGCTCTGAGAATATAGGTCACTCTCCAAGGTCGCACAGTAAGGAAGGAGGTGAATCTGGAGCTGAGTCAGGCTTTCTCTGATTCCATGGGCTCTATTGACTCCAAAGGACAGTTGTGATGGACCTTTATCCCCTGATACTCAGACTATTTTTTTTTTATTCTAAGTTTAACTTTCAGTTCTCTCTTCAATGGGGGAAAGCAGGCCATTGCATTTTGCTAATGGAATCCCTTACCTCCAAAATTCGAGGCTTCTCTAGAAACCCCATGAACTGTGTGCTGTCCCCTAGCCTGCCTGGGATCCTGCAGTCCCTGATCCCTCAAACCATCATGTGTGCAGCCTCACATCTGAGCAAGTCTCCACAGTTGCATCAGTTCCAGATCTTTCACCAGGTGTCTATAATGCCTTATCCTGGTCATTCGTTGTAACAGAATTTCCTCACTGTTCTCAGAATTTCCCCACAAACCTTGATTTATTTATCCTGGATTCCACCAACTTTTCTCCTCTTGGCCCATCTCTGTCTTTTATATTTGCTCTTAGATAACTTCTTTAGCTACCTCCCCATTTTCTGGGGTCATCATGGTCCTTGAAAGTCAGCAGGATAGCTTTTTATGAAGATCATATTCCAAAATATATGCCCAGAAACTTGCGAGGAGGTGCTTCAAACACAAAAGCAAAAAAAAAAAAAAAAAAAAGAAAAAAAAAAGAAAGAAAGAAAGAAAAGAAAAAAGAAAGAAAGAAAAAAAATGACCCTTCCCCTATCAGTGGGTGCCATTGGGTCATTCCCTTGTGACAAGGAGCATCCGTGGCTTTTCCTATAATCGGCTTTCCAGCACTTCCCCCCATTACAGACTAGTGGCTCTTTGAGAAAGGAGACCATTCCTTCTCAAGACTGGATTTTGTGTTTTCCCGTTTACATTTGGAAAAGAGCGATATGCTATCACCACAGAATGCAAAGCAGAAGGGGGAGTAAGAGCCAGAATGGGAAGGGAACTCTGGGCCCCAGCAGAGCCTGCCGTAGGGCCGAATTCCCAGGCTGGCACATTTGGCAGGTGCCACCGCCCTCTAAGAGCAAGCACCCAGGGCTGACTCTGCCTCTGCAAAGAGGAAGGCCGTGTCATGTCATTCCTTCTTCCGCATCGTGGAGCTCTCTTTTCTGCACCTACTATGAGCAAAGTGAGGAGCAATAAAGCGTCATACGTGCAATTTTGTTTGGCCCAATTCATTTTAGCATCTGTAAAGCAACGATGAATTCATCTATCACCAAACAAAGTCATTATCGAAGCAGCTGTTACCCAGACATGGCTCCTAGCTGGGGCGGTGGGAGAGCAATTTATCTCTTAGCAGCAGCTTGCCAACATCTAACTTGCAATTTACAGAGAAGGAGAAATCCTCAAAATGTAAGGTTCAGGCAGACGTGTTGAAATGGCTCTTTAAATTCTTTTAAAAATAATATCTACTGTTTTTCAATTTATAGAATACTTTTTGAAAATTTGGAAAATTCAGAAGCATGTACACAGGGGAAAATGATCTAATCAAGATAACCATCATTGATATTTAAACATAGTCCCCTTCCAGGCATTTCTATGTATATTAACAGATAGATAAACAGATGATAGATGATAGATAGATAGATAGATAGATAGATAGATAATAGTGTGTTATTGAGAACATGCTGTATATTTGTATGTATTTGTATCAGCAACTGAATGGAAGAGCCAGGGAAAATGCGTCTCTTCCCTTCACTCTGCCCTCAGTTTAGCCAAGTTTCCTTGGGGTCCAGAGATTCTATTCATCCTTTTCTAGTGTTTGGCATCTGTTTCATGTGGCCACTCTCCCACGACTTCTGGAGAAGTCCCCTGGCCAGTCTGAGCACCCTCAACGTCATACACCAGGGTATCTCTCTGTGTCTGGTACTAACAGATGAGGATAACAAACAAGTCAATCCCATAAATCAAATGGGGAAAAGTCAAAGGAAATGATCAGGATATTAGAGAAATGTTAACAGAGCCCAACTTGAAGACCAAAGAGGAAAGAAATACGGAACAAGTCAGACTGAATTGTGATCCCTTCCCCTTACACTCGATAATTAGAGCAATTCCATTTGAATACTTTCCCAGTGCTCCTTCAAACCTTCTTCATGAGAAAGCAAGCTGTGTAAGGCACATTCCTTATGTTCCAGGAGTTCAGGGATCAGAATGTATACCATCCTCTAGGGCCAGGTCCTCCCCCCTGGCACTCACGACATTTAAGGTCAGATAATCCCTCGTGGCGGGGGCCATTCTGTGCTCTGTAGAATGTTTAGCAGGCTCCCTGGACCCTACCCACTAGATTCCAATAGTACCCCCCCCCCCAGTGAGTTGTAACAACCAAAAACATCTCCAGATCTTACCAAATGTCCCTTGGAGGGCAAAATCATCCCCAGTCGTAAACCACCAAACTAGATGTAGACGATGGGGACAGGGAGACACTCCCAACTGCCTGCTGACGTCAAACAGAATGATCCTATTGGCAAATCCTGAAAAAAATGTCAGCAGCAATGTCCCTAGGGACATCAGGGCTGCAAGCACCCAGGGCCGTTCAGGTTTGGGAAGGACAAAGGACGGAAAACTGATTCACATATCTTATTTCTTTTAAACCACTCAACAGTCCCTCGAGGTACACCTTATTTCCCTCCTTTTGCAAGTGAGAAAACGGAGGTTCAGAGGGGATAAGTCAGGGATCACAGAGCTGCTGAACAGTGGGTTCCCCGCCCTACAAAGCTATACCCAGACAAAAAGTAAGAATTCCTACAGTTTGGACAATGGAGACCTTATAAATTCTAAATTTATACATTCTCAATCAGAAGACCTGGAGCATAAGGAGATGGGTCTGACCAGGGTCAGGCTTTAGCAACACCAAAAACTGAGTGATCCCTCAGAGAAGATATTACCCCTTCAAAATCCTCTGGTTTGTTTAGATTTATTTTGTCAGCAAAACTGTCGTCGTCGTATTTTGTCTACTGATTGGGCCCTGCAATTAAGCCTCCCTTGATGAAGGCACGTTAAAGCTAATTTTAAATCTGATTACCATCAGCATGACATCTACGTGAAGCTGGTTTTCAGACAAGTGGCGGCGATTTTCCTGGGGATGCCAGTTCAGGGTTTGTTGCCAGGAATCTCCGCAGCCACATCTTCCTCTCCCGCCGGGGTAGCCCCCTCCAGACGCAGCCAGTTCACAGCATGTTGAGCCCAAAGTGCCTCCGCCAAGGAACGTGCCAGCCAGTGCTTCTCTCCAGAGCCCAGAAATGCCTTGGTGTCTAAGTGCTGGTCTGAGTCAGATAGCAACGGGAGATTGTGTGTCTCATCAGACCCGTGAGGCCAAAGGCTCTGGGCCGTGTCCTGAGGTCCCTTGCCTTGGATCCTCCTGTATTAATAACAAAGGGGACTTGTGTAGCCCTCTGCTCCATTGTGGAGTGATAAAGGCAGAGATGGACTGATCGGATCGTTGAAAAGCCTCTTGGCCCCACAGCCTTCCACTGTCTCTCAGATCTTCTGGTCTTTCTTTGAATAAAACATGTTAAGCAAGACAGGAACTCTGAAGACTGTCTCTCCAGACCCTCTTCAACCAACGGAAAAGCTGACATCCTACTTCTAATGCTTAAGTTGATCCCACGTCCATTCAAGTGTGTCAAGTGGGGCAGCACCGAGCACGCCCAGTGCTATGGAATCAATTCTGGATTCTGCCCATTGACCTGGGTCCAGGGCTAATCATCCTTTTTCTGACTTAATTTTCCCAGTTCCTTCCTATCCTCTGCCTTGGAGATAATACACATCCCTGTAAACTATAGTCTTCTCAAGTTTCTGGCAGCAACACAAGGAGCCTAAAGCCATTTGTGTCCGGGCCCTTGCTTATCTCTTCGGACTCCTCTCACAATGAGGGCTTGATGGGGCTCCTGGGTGGCTCAGTCAGTTAACCCACCGACTCCTGGTTTCAGCTCAGGCCATGATCTCAGAGTCATGAGATCAAGCCCCAAGTCCGGCTCTGCACTCAGGGCAGAGTCTGCTTGAGATTCTTTCCCTCTTCCTCTCCCTCACCCTCTGCCCCTCCCCACCCTCGTACTCTCTCTAAAATAAGCAAATTCATTAAAAATCTTAAGGAAAAAAAAAAAAGAAAACAGTGAGGGCTTGACAAGCGCAGAGGTGACAAAGCCAGAAGACAGATTTGGAGGTTAAGAGGCAGCGCCTGGTGGCCGTTGGATGTGGGCATAGACAAAAGGGAACAGTCCGGAGTGACTCCGAGTTCGCTTGCTTCATTGATGAGGGCAACGGTGTACGTATTAAACAGCAGAATGAACTCAGGTTGGGCAGGGTGGCGTGGGAGGAACACATCTGCAGGAGGATGGGTCGTTGAATTTAGGTCATGGGGGCCGGAACACTGAGGGCCACTCCAGGGACTATTGCCGGGGGAGAAGATCAGCTCCCTCTGCCAGGAAGGCTGATGTCCCTCTACTTCTCCCTTATCACTGCAGCAAGCCCGATCACAGCTCCGTTGGCAGGAAGATTTCTTATAAGTGGGAAGGTGACCTAAAGGGAAATGGCAAGTCAGGGTCTTAGTGTAAGATTTTTCATGGCGGGGGAAATGGAGAGAGAAGAAGAAGGCAACTGGTTTCCTCCTCATGTTTGCAGACCAACCAAAAATGGGCATTGTCTAAGGGACTTGGCCTTCAGGCTCTGGAATAGCAGCTGGGCCACAGGCTGGTCATGAGGACCTCAGTCTCAGCCCTAAAGAACCCAACCTAGGGCCTGGAAGAGTCGGCAGCCGCCGCCAGATGCAACCCACCAGCTTATGCTTTTCATTATTGGTATTATTATTATTAATATCTCAACATTAAAATGCCTTTTTGTTCTGTCATTTTAGTGTGTTTTATCCTCCTTTCTAAAGTTTCTCATCTTATTTACCTGCTTTCCCATTTAATCTTTAACCTCCTGAGTTTTAGAACCAGTTTCTTTCATTGGTTTTTCATATTTTCATTACCGTGCTACCTTACCTTACATACATTTGAATTGGTTTTGATTTTCATTTTAGCTTTTCAGCTCTGGGTTTTTTTCAATTGTTTAAATTTTTATCTCTAAAGCTTTCCTTGGTATCTATTGAAATTTTTACTTTAATTCATTTACTGATTCATTTAAAAATTCTTTTTTTGTTGTTTTATTCATTTTCAAAATCTCTACCCTTAAATTTTTAGCCTGTCTCTGCCAATCATTGTCTTACTAGGTTTTCTCTTTCTAATTTCTTTGTTTGCTTATTCTTAACTTTAAGTGCATTTTTGCTCCATTTGTGGTGGTGGTTGTCGCGTAAAGGTTTTGGAAATAATTCCCCCACTTCCTATGCTAAACAGAGATTGGATGTCTTTTTCCCTCTAAAAGTGTACCCCCTTCCTCTCTGTCTAGCTCCAGTAAATTTTTCCATATAGATTTTTAGAAAAGACCATTCTAAAATAAAGTGGGCACGTGCGCATGTGCACGTACACACACACCTCTGACCTTACAAGATGAAATTGCTTCACGTCCATCATGCCGCCTCTACAGATCGCACATCCGAAGAGCTGGAGTGATGGTGTGTCACATGATCACATTATAAGGAGCTGTGGGTTTTACAATCTCTGTCTGGCTCCAGAGAATTCAAAGAACAGAAGAGAAGGATTTCAAGGGGCTACAGTTCCGTCTAGGAAGAATGCATGTCCTGGGAGCCACGGAAGAGGAAATGGAACCAGTTAGAGAGATCATTGGAATGCTAAGGCAGGGTGGATTGGGAAGAGCAGTTTGAGAGAGAGACGTTCTAGAACCCCTGCTAGGAGCTAAAGACACTGCACTGTCTGCTTCGTAAGCATTGCCCCCTTCCATCTTTACAATAACAACCCTGCTTTGGAAGGTATTACCACCATTTTACAGATTACAAAACTGAATCTCACAGAGGTCAAAACTTCTTTCTATGACCCATAGATACTAAATGATGGAGCCAGAATATGAACAAGTTCTCCCTAGTTCTAGCATCTGTGTCCCAAATACCATCCTCTCCTCTTCCCTCAGTAAAGATAAAAGAGCAAAAGATTGCAGAGGGCACCTGGGTGGCGCAGTCGTTAAGCGTCTGCCTTCGGCTCAGGGCGTGATCCCGGCGTTCTGGGATCGAGTCCCACATCAGGCTCCTCCGCTAGGAGCCTGCTTCTTCCTCTCCCACTCCCCCTGCTTGTGTTCCCTCTCTCGCTGGCTGTCTCTGTCAAATAAATAAATAAAATCTTTAAAAAAAAATTGCAGAGCAAAAAGTAGAATACAGGAAATGTTCTCCAGGCCCATAATCAGGGCATTTTGGAACACTGAGGGGTCTTATAAGTCAGGCACGGACGAGGTCCACTAGGTGCTTCAGCAGCGGGGATGATCTGGAGGTGCCTGGAAGGAAGAGGACCAACGCACAAACTGCAGACTGGACAGAAGCCACACGAGTGGGGGAATGGCGGTGAGAGCAGGGCTGAGAGAGCCCCCAGCCTGCTGGGACTGCGCCGTGCTAACGGGAGCTGCTGTGCACACAAGCCCAGAGTGGTCTGCAGACATGGGGGTCTCCTGGGTCTGTCATAACAGACTCCCACAAACTGGGTGACCTCAGACAGCAGAAATGTGTTCTCTTATAGAAGCTAGGAGTCCGAAAGCAAGGTGTCAGCCAGCTTCTGAGGATTCCCAGCAATGCTTGGTGTTTCTTGGCTTCAGCGACAGTACTCCCATCTCTGTCTGTCATCACGGGGCTGTCTCCCCCTGTGTCTGTGTGGTCACACGACATTCTCCTCTCTGTGTGTCTGTGTCTGTGTCTATCCTCTTCTTATAAAGACACCAGTCATATTGGATTAAGAGCCCACTGCACTTCAGGATGACTTCATCTTACATTCACAGATTACATCTGCAATAACCCAATATCCAACTAAGGCCACAGTTTGAGGTTCGGGAGGAACTTATGTTTGGGGGAGGCACTATCCAACCTCCTATAAGGTGGCAAGCAAACAACCTGTAAGAGCCTGCAACGCTCCATCACCAAAATCTGAGTCTGGGGCTCTCAAACCTGGCTGCGCCGGGGAATGGCCAGACTGCTCTAACCGATTGGTCCCCACTGCCCGGCCCCACCCCTGGAAATTCTCCCTGAACTGGTTTGGGTGCAACCTGGGCTTTGGGGTTTTGAAAGCTTCTCAGCTGAGGTAAACCCATAGTCAAGTTTGAGAACCACTGTGTGGAAGCTGTTGGAGGTGAGACACCAGGCAGCCTCCAGTGTCCTCACAAGTTAGGTGACCGAGGGGGCTTTATGTCATAACCCGCAGAGTGGGGGCCACCAGATCTCAGCGGGAGAAGCTCTGCGCTCCGTCTCACAAGCAGCTGTCGGTTCAACTCCTGTTTCATTAGCTCTGTGCTCTCTCTCAACCGCAGGCTCTTTATACACAAGATGGTTGTACTAGATGTGTTCTGAGGACCACTGATGCTATTAGAAAACCCTTCTGGGGCACATGGGTGGCTTAGTTGGTTAAGTGCCAGACTCTTAATCTCGGCTCGGGTGGTGATGTCAGGGTTGTGAGATTGAGCCCCATGTGGGGCTCTGCACTGGGCGTGGAGCCTGCTTAAGATTCTCTCTCTCCCTCTCCCTTTGCCCCTCACCACCCCCTCCACTTGTGCACTCTCTCTCAAAAATAAATAATTAAAATTTTTAAAAATTTTAAAAATTTTAAAAATTTAATTAAAGCTGTTATTATAAATTAGACCTGTTTATTATTTAAAATGTGATATTTGCCCCAGCCAACCTGTCTCACTCCCCAGAAGTAGCAATTATTCATCATAGCCTCAATCTTTTTGTATATATCTATCTAGATATAGATAGAACTGTTTTAGTACAACAAAGCAATTGTTCTCAAACTTTGATGTCAATGACACAACCATCTGGGAAGGTTGTTTCAAACGAAGATGCGGCCCAGGTTGTTTACAACCTGGGTGATGTTGATGCAGGCGTTCTGCCTGCCAGCCTCCGTGATGGCCCCCCATCGTTTACGACTCCTGGTAGACGGGCCCTGCGATTCCCCTCCCATAGCGAGCAGGGCTGACTTCTGTGACAAGTAGAACAGTGCAGAGACAATCAAGTGTGCCTTCCATAGCTGGAGCTGTTGGAGCCCCCACCTTGCACGCTTGGATTACTCGCTTTGGAGGAAGCAGCTGCTGTGCTCTGAGGCAGTCAAGCAGCCTTGTGGAGAGGTCCTTGGGGCAGGGGACCGAGACTTCCCGACAGCCAGCACCAACCTGCCAATCCTCTGAGTGAGCCACCTGAGAAGCAGGTCCTCCAGCTCCAGTCACGCCTTCGGTGAGCAGAGCCCCAAGCCAACTTCTTGGGTGCAGTCTCAGGAGACACCCTCGCCGGAATCAGCCAGCTCAGCACCCCCGCCCCTGAACTCCTAACCCACAGAAGCTGTGGGAAATGATAAATGTTCGTGATTTTAAGCCACTAAGTTTTGTGGTCATTCCTTACAGAGAAATCGATAACTAAAAACAGTTACATATTTTGCATCATCTATTTTATGCCACAGGTGATGTTAATACTCAACATTATGGAAGCTAAAGTTTTTATAGATGTAAATTAGTTTGTTTCCAAATGTTACTGGTACTAAACATGAACACTTCAGAGGGTGATCTTTCCTGCTTTAGTTAACAATACTATAGTTCCCTGGCTGAGGTTAGACATAGATCTCAAGACCTTCAAGAGGTTGTGTGTGTGTGTGTTTTTATGTCAGTGATAAGCCCAAGTACATCTACATAAATAATTCACTATTTATTAGCAAACACTATGCTATGTGATTTACTTTCATTATCTCCAACTCTTACTATTCCTTCACTAGGTAAATATTATTACTCCCATTTTAGGGGATGGAAGTTCAGAGAGCTGAATTAAACTTCTATACTTTCATAGAGTGCCTGGTGGCTCAGTCAGTTACGTGTCTGAATTCGGCTCAGGTCATGATCTTGGGGTCCTGGGATTGAGTCCTGCATCAGCTCCCTGCTCCGTGGGGAGCCTGCTTGTCCCTGGCCCCTCCCCCTGCTCACGCACTTTCTCTCTCTCTCCCGTTCTCTCTCTCAAAAACATAAAATCTTTAAAAAAATAAATTCCTACAATTTCAGCTGGTAAGAGGAGGAACCAAACCTACTATTTTTAAAATTTCAGACCCAGGTTTTGTTATCGGCATTTGATTAACTACTGTGCCACAGGTTTGGGTGGGAGCCGAGGCAGGTTATCAGCACTGGAACATTCTTTATACACTAACAATCAGAGAATCAACAAATATTTTTTGAATCTCTTTTGTGTGCCAGACACTATGTAAGGGCTAAGAAGTCAGTGGTGGAAGAATGAAGATGTGGGCTCTTCCTCCACACAGTGTATAAATTGGTAGGCAGATTATATCCTCATCAGTAGAAGTCACAGAAGCTAAGAATTCCTTTAGCATATATTCAATACTTGCCAGTAATTAATAAAATGATATGAATGGGTTTTTTTTCTTTTTTTCTGTTTTTTTTTTTTTTTTAGAAAGAGAGTGTGTGCACACCCAGGCACCCCTCTACATTCTATATTAAAGTTGAAAGAGATCAAACAGTATAAGACAACATCCAAAGGGGTGTCTAAAAATGTTTTAAAAATTGTTTAATTGGGGCACCTCGGTGGCTCAGTCAGTTAAGCCTCCGACTCTTGGTTTCGGCTCAGGTCATGATTTCAGGGTCATGATATCAAGCTCCAAGTCTGGCTCTGCACTGGGCATGGAGCCTGCTTAAGAGTCACTCTTTCCCTCTCTCTCTGCCTGTCTCTCTCGAAAAAGAAAGGAAGGAGGAAGGAAGGAAGGAAGGAAGGAAGGAAGGAAGGAAGGAAGGAAGGAAAAAAAGAAAGAAAGAAAGAAAGAAAGAAAGAAAGAAAGAAAGAAAGAAAGAAAGAAAGAAAGAAAAGAGAAAAGAAAGAAAAGAAAAGAAAAGAAAAGAAAAGAAAAGAAAAAAAGAAAGTAAACCAAGTTACAAGGACGTAGCCTCTAAATACTGACTTTGTCTCCTGCTATTAAGACAGAGGTTAGAATTCCATGGAGTACCACTAAAGGGAATTCACCTGCTCTGGCCCTGCTATTGGAAGCCAGTCTAAGAGGGACAAGGTAGCCCAGTTTCTCTTCCTTTCCATTTTTTTCACTTAGCTTCTATGTGTCCACAGAATAGAGATCACACACTTTGGCAGAGAATGCACTGGTGCGAGTGAATGAGAATGTCCTTGTTTTAACACTTCAGCTGCTTTCACTGTCCCATTTCCAAACATTTATTTACACAGCCTCCAGAGATATTTTCAGATCAAAGCTCCCCAGATGATTTTAACCGGTCGAAGCCAAAAGCTTATCTGTGTTTTTTCTGGCGATCTTAGGGAACGTCAGGCCCTGAGCAACTGGGGTAAGTATAACAAGACTGGAGAGGAGAGGGGAAGAGGAAGGACCACTTGAATTAGTGCCTTCGGCATATCTGGCTTGGTATTTATGATATCCCATTACCAATATTTTTCCATTCTCCAGTCAGTGTGGGTGGGCTGGGATAGGGTGGGCAGGTTGACTCCCTCAGACCCAATAGTGCCCACAATCACTATTCTGTGCTGGAAGACCTTGGCTCCATCCCTGTTTGTTAGTCCTTTATTGTTTGGGCAGTTAATCTGAGTAAGCATCTCTAATTATCTCTTTAGGATAGATTCCTAGAAGTAGGATTACTAGGTCAAAGAGTGCAAACAACTTTGAGGACATTGATTCATGTCCATTCATTAGGCAAGTGTTGACCAACTATAGACGAATGTTCTGTAACAGACATGTGTTTATGGGCACATGAGTTATAAATTATTAGAAATAGTAAAGCTTTAATGCTCTTCAACGTACATAACACTTAACTTCCCCCAATCTGTTGGTTTGGCTTTAAATATTTCAGATTGTTTGGTGGTCCACAAAGCTTTCAATGGCAGTGCCACCATCTGTGTAAAAGAAACGTGTAGGATTCCTGGTGCAGGTATTCAGACCGACGTGGAATCTGTAGTTCAGATAGGCCAGGCACACCGTGTTGGCTAATCAATAAACTAACGAATCTGTCAAGGAGTGGAGTTGCTAATTCATAGGGTGAACTTATATGCACTTTTAATAGATGCTACAGAATAGTTTTCCGAAATAATTATACCAAGGTGCCATCTCACCTTCAGTGTTTGGGTGTTATGGCCGCTTCACATCCTTGCCTCGCAGGGCTTATCTGTCTTTTTCATTTTAGCCTTCTGGTGAAGGTGTGCTGGTATCACATTGTAGTTTACAACTATTTCCCTACTGATTAATGAAGGTCAGTACCATATCATATAGTTATTGGCCATTTAAAGCCCTCTTTTTTGAAGTGTCCTTTCAATGCTTTTCCCCATGTTTCTTTTGGTTTGTCTGCTTTTTTTCCTAATTAATTTGGGGGAATTCTTTCTATTCTGGATTTGGATCTTTTGTTGGATATAGGTGTTACCAGTAACATCTACTTTGTCAATTGCCTTTTCACCCTCTTAGTGGTGCCTTTGATAAACAATTTAAATTTTAATGTAGTCCCAATTACACATGTTTTTCTTTATGGTTAGTAATATTTTTATATATCATGTTTAGGAAAAATTTTCCTACCCCAAGGGCATGAGATTGGGTTTTGATTTGTTTGATATTGATGTGCTTTCTATCGAAATGTTCATTAATTATCAACTTCATACTAAATTGTGGATATATCTCTGTTATGGCCCCATCAGGAGGGCACACAATATCCTTTTTTTAATTCAACAATTATTTATTGAGAACCCATTTTGTGGTTCAACGCACTATTGTTTCCCATAGACAGTGGGAAAGGAGACCAGATAAAGAAATAGTGAGCCCCCAGAGGGGTTGGGATTACCCTGCCTTGTGGGTTTGATGGGAGGCAGGTAAGATGGAGGTAGGAGTGAGAGATGTTCTGAATGGAAATACAAACAAAGGAACAAATCAGAGCATGCAATCTGCCAACACCCAGCAGAGATAACGTACCTCTCTCCGCTCACCTTTAAGGGAAAATGATCCAGGCTTTCTTTCAACTTACTGTTTCCTGTTGTATCTCTAATTCCTTTCCAACTTATACATCATCATCATTTGTCACAACAATTAACTTTGATTCATAAATCTTTGTCTTTTTATCTAAATATAAACCATACTTCATGACTCCATTAGTCAGCTTCTAACCATCCAGGCAGGAGAAAGGAAATTTGTGGAAAGGACAGCTCAACCATGTTCCAATAGATTTATCTCTCCTGCTGAACCCTTCTTGAGGATGCCAAGTGTTCTTTCAATTACCAATCTGGTGACACGTTGAGCCGCGCTATAATTTATGTCACAGGGTGTCTAGGGGGCAAGAAAGAGAAATCAGACAGATTTTCAGTGGCATTGCACTGTCACATGAAACAGGAAAATTGTGCACAGGCCAGCTTCTCTTCAAGGGTCATGGCGCCTTCCCGGGCTCACCCTGATACACACAGTATTGGCATCAAACTAACAGTGATGATAGACTGCATCACACCGCAAGCGCAAAACATACCCTTCCTCCAAATGAACTGCCGCTAAATTATATGATCGGACAGAGTGGCACAACCAGATTGCTGAGGAACGAGTGATTCACTGGGTGTTTAGAACAGCTAGCCAATGCTTTGGAGGAGCTCATGCCCTCACAGAGCACAGCAGCTGTATCTCGCAGTGATGGTAAGCTATTTTAAGCTTTCCAAGCATCAAGAAGAGAGGCAAGACTCACAAAATGGAACCATGGGAGAATTAGTGGCAGCAAAGCAATGAAACACATGGTCAAGATGACATGTCTCCATTCCAGTGACACTACTCAGTTGACACCAAAGGTGTTGAGTACTAAGACTGAGGGCCACGGAATTGCTTCCTCAGAGGCTGGGCAAGTGAATGGCTCAAGAGGATGTGACAAAATATACTTGATCTTGTCTCCAAAACTCGTGATTTTTCTCAAAGTTTTGGAAGAACAGGTAAGAAGCTGAGAGTATAAAAAAGTGCTTGTTAAAAACTGCCATGTTGGGGAGCCAGGGATTTCTCAAATGCTATTTAGTAAAGTGGGCAATAATATCTGTAAAACAACATTCCAATAAAATAATCTATAAGAATATTTCCTGCTGTTCTTCAAAAAGTGCCAGGGATCTTGGAGGAGAGAGGAAATTGTAATTAACAATATGCCAAAGCCAAATACGTGGTTGCTATGCTGTGAATTAGCGACACGCTGAAGGGAATGCGGCTCCCGTGGGCATCATCACCTAGG
This sequence comes from Ursus arctos, assembly GCF_023065955.2. Classification (NCBI taxonomy): domain Eukaryota; kingdom Metazoa; phylum Chordata; class Mammalia; order Carnivora; family Ursidae; genus Ursus; species Ursus arctos. The sequence goes on along the minus strand of NW_026622985.1, from coordinate 62,784,116 downwards.
GAGCCTTTTTCAGGAGGGAGCCCTGAGTTCAGATAGGGACTCTGAAAGGAAGGATTGCTTTCTGCTCCACTTCATCCTTATGGCCTGTTGGAGGTGTTCATTGATAGGACATGACCCCGGTTGACCTGTGAGCTGGACCTGGGCGATTAAGGACCTGGACTCCTCATCCCTCCCCTTTCCTTGGAATCTGCACCCTGCTTGCCTTCCTGCTCCCAGAAGAGAGTGATGTGGTGCTGAGACCATCTGGATGGTATACATGACTGAACCCAGTTAAGACCTCCATATAACCTTGAAGATTCTGGCAGGTGGGTGCAGAGATCTGCTTGTCTTACAGCTATCCAGGACAAACCATGCCAATAAGTTCCCCTACCACCTACCAATCTAGAGTGGCCTGCCTCTTTCTTGGGTCTCTCCTCGCCCTTCACAAAGGGAGCTGGTTTCAGATTACTCCTGGGAACTCCGGAGGAGAGTTTGAACCAACAGGCTTCTCTTCCCAGGCCTACCTTCTTTTTCACCCCCAGGTCTCAGCTTGAATACCACTCCCCAGGGAGACTGTCCTGCCCAGCCTCTCAAGAGAAGCTGCCTTACCACAGCCCTGCAGCTGGTTACTCTCACTCAGCTCACCTGTTTATTTCGTCATGAAAACTATCACTATATGAAATTACCTTTTCAGTTCTTCATTTACTTTTTAAGGTCTGTCATCAGTAAAATGAACCCTGCACAAGGGTAGGGACTTTGTCACTTTTGTTCATGCTTTATTCATGGGGCCAGAAACAGAATCTGGTATTGTAGGTGATTAAATATTTGTTGAGTAATGAATCAGAGTCACAAAAAAGATTAGTTGAGGATTACTGGCCAATATTCTAGAATATAAATAATATGTCTTAAATTGGCAAAAGCATCAATATATTATAAGTCGTAAAGGCAGAGAGCAGTTTCTGATATTAAGTGTATAAACCTCTCCACTGTAGAGCTGTCATGGTGTATTATCTGTTTCTTTGCAGGCAATAGCCCCTGAACGTAGCAGGTGAAAACAATAAGCTTTTGTAATCTTTTCATTTCTTGGGGGTCAGGAATGTAGGAGTGGCGTAGCTAGGTGGTTCCTGCTCTAGGTCTCACACGAGGTTATAATTTGGTGCTACAGTCTCTGAAGAATTGACTGAGGCTTACCCATCCATTTCCAAGCCTACTTCACATGGCTCCTGGCAGAAGACATCAGTTCCTCCCCACGTGGGTCTCTCCATAGGACTACCCCCAACATGGCTCACCCTGGAGTGAGTGATCCGAGAGAGAGGGAGAGTGCACACAGGCAAAGGAGACAGTGCCCAAGATAGAAGCTGTAGCCTTTCACAACCTAATCTCATAAATGACATCTCGTTACCCATGCCATATGCTCTTGGTCACACAGACCGAATGGGTACAGTGTGGGAGGGGACTCTACCAGGGTGCAAATAGCAGGAGGCAGGGATCACCGGGGGGCCATCTTGGAGGCTGGGCACCCGATGAGGCAAAGCGAGTGCTCTTCCTTCTGGTCCCGTCTGACTCCCTCTCCTCTCTGGATGGTCTAAGAGCTGCGGACCCTCTGGGGTAGGTCCTGTTGTGCTCCTGCTCCGTGTTATCTGCCTTGGGATGTCTGTGCTTTGAAGCAGGGTTCCTCATCCTCAAAAACTAGTTCACTTTTCGCTTTAATTATTTCCATTTTCATGATAAAGAGATTTTACTTCTGTCCAATGCAGCCTGCAAAACACTGGCCACTAATTACTTTTCTCCTCAAGTGGGTTCTGTTGTAGTATATGGCCCCTCTGCTCTGTGCTGGGAGCATCTCTATTCTGTAACTTCAGGGTCTGTCCTAAGTTCAGCCTGCTCTGCACACGGGAAGTAGAGGTTTTTCTGCTTGCTTTTGTCTGAGCTGAGGGCAGGCCCTGCAATGGGCAAACACGTGGAGACTGTGAAACCTCACACGACCCAGGCAAACGTCTGCCTTTCTGCAGCAGAAAGCTGGTCCTCTGACTCCTGGTCTAATTAATGGCTGCCACAGTTTAAGCAGGCCCATGAATTCCAAACTTGGCTCCTATTAAGAACCTCTCGTGGGCAGCTTCTGAAAAATACCCATTTCCTACATCCCATTCCCAAGTTTTGGGGTTCATTTTTTAATCTTCCTCTTCCTCAAAGCTCTTCAGGTAAGTCTGATGATCAAACAAGTTTGGAAACGGCTGGGGTAGGTGAGAATGAAAACCAGACCCTCTCAAGCCTCATGGAATGGGTTCTCCACCGTAAAGGGGGTTTATTACGAGAAGATGGGGGAAAGAAGAACAGGATAAGCCCATGGAGATGCACACCACAGAGAAGTTTCTGGCATTCTACAAGCATCTGTTCAGTGTTTAGCTCTTAGTAGTGTAATCCAGCTTGGAAGGAAGAAAAGACAACAGGGTACACTACTTCTTCAAGCCGCTTCTGCAAGTTGGGTGATAACAAGTTTGAGAATATTTGAATGATGTCATGCTGAATCAGTTTCTGGGAGGATATCATGGTGCTGCATAGAAAATATCTTGGTGCCTGTGTTTTTTTTACAAGAGATGATTTCAGCTCCAGCTCAAGCCAGAAATGACTTTCCCCTCCGAAAGGAGTTTAAAACATCCCTCAGCTTGTTACAGTAGGCCAAGCACATGGTCACCAGAGCTGAGAGCACCGGGTGTAACAGCCAGAGCAGAGACTCACGGAAGCTACACCCACAGCTAGCACCAGTCAGGTGCATTGGAGGCTAGCGATGCCCATGCTAGAAATCAGTGAGGAAGACTCAGAATGTAAACATGGTATTTGTAGGAGACACAACCAACAACTAAGACTTCTTAATGAAGTTTTGAAACAAAAGAGAACAATTGGTCATCTCCTTTGTGGGTCAAGAGCAATGTATAACACCCAGGAGAAGAACAGGCAAAAGGAGGGATGTTTCAGAGACAAGAAGCCAGGGATTAACATCAGATTTTACTGTCTATTTTTTGGTAGTTTATTGCATATATGAATACATGTCTGTCAGCCACGTGCGGTTTTCATTAATGGGGTGGGTTTATCTCTGGTCATCTCCATCCAGTCTGAGCTAGAAAATCTTAGGACCGGGAGTTCCTAGCCACACAGTGGGAGTCAAAATTCCAGGGTTCAAATCGAATGCACACTTTCCCTTCCAGAATTCTATCCTCAACAAAGCTTATTTCTTTCTGGGAGTATGCAGCAGTCTCCAATACCATGCTATGATGCAAATAAAAGTTTATAAATGGTCGTTAATTTTTAATCAACCAAATTTATACATTTTGAATGCAAATTTTCTTTTTAAAAATATCAGATGGCATTTAAATATTTATTTCATTCAGTGTTTCTTTGGTTGATTTGTTTCAGAAACTGACGAGAACTTACTGTTAATTATGTTTATAAGTTTTCTAACGAATAACAGATTATCTTCACAATGATAATGATCAGATTGCCCTATTTATAGAAAATGAATGCAAAACAAAATAATAGTCATTTCCATATCTCAATTATTTCATCCTCACAATTCTGTTACATTCTAAAGAAGAACTGTTTAGTTCTATTTTTAAAAACTTAATATCTGTTTGTGGTTCCTTTAATGAATTTCATTATTTTAGCTTGTTTCTTGTCTTTTCTTATAACCAGCACATTATTTACTCTCTTGCTGCTTACAAGCCAGTCTACATTAATATGGGTGGATATGCCTCTCTTCGTTTCAGCACATGTAAGTGAACGAACACAACTTAGCATGCACGCACGCATGCGCGCACGCACACACACACACACACTCTCCACACCTGTGCGATCACATGCAGAAAGAATTTGTCTCCCTTAGTCTTGGAGTTCATACAGAACAATAAATTACCAGGGATATGAAGGATGGTGTTATTGATCTCCAGATCAAATACCATAATTTTTATAATTTAGTTTTTATTTTTCTCAAAGTTATACATGTATACATACAGAGTCAAATAGTTCTACCAGGATTATTACCAAAATCAAACCAAACCAAGCCAAAACAATCCCATTCCCCACCCACAATCTCAAGTTTCCATTTCTAAGAGGCCACCTTTTGCAACGGTTGAAACTGTGAGTCTTGTTTTTCACCTGCACATCAATAAATTACATCCTGCTCTTAGCACTCTTTGTCATTTCTGTGTGAGGCGGGATGAATTGACTTCCTATCTCTTCTTTACTCTTCCTCTCACCTCTCTCCTGCACCCATTCTTGAACACACACACACACACACACACACACTCCTTCCCCTCAGATCCCACTTACACCAAAATTTTTATTAATTCAGTGTTTAATGTTGACATTATAACTATATAAACACTATTCTCAGTTGAGTTGCCTCGAATATGCACAACTATTTGTTTTCTCTGAAATTAATGACAGGCTTGTTTTTTAATTTAGTTTTCTTTGTATTTGCCCAGACTCAAACTGTAACTCTCCCCCAGTACTTTAGAACACATCAGGAATAATGCCAATTTCATCTTCTCACGGACACTCTCTCAGAGTCTGCTCTCTCAATCTCCCTTCACAGTCATCCAGAGGATACTTTGGGTTCTCTCCAGGTGCATCTTCGGATTCCTGGATCCCAAGTCTTCTGCTTTCTTGGTTTGCACCCTCATTTTGGAATTGTTTTTTATTGAGATAAAGTTCACATAGCATTTATCGTTTTAACCATATTAAAGTGTGAAATTTGGCATTAAGTGTATTTATGATGCTGTGCAACCTTCAGTATTTAATTCTAGAATATTTTCATCTCTTCCCCCACCAAAATACCTCCTTACCCTTTAAGCGATCACTCCCGTCTGTCCACTCCCAGTCCGTCCAACCACTCATCTACCTTCTGTGTCTATGGATTTGCCTTTTCTGTACATTTCATACACATGGAATCATACAATAGGTAGCTTTTTGTTGCTGGCTTCTTTCCCTTCGCATAGCGTTTTCAACGTTCTTCCGTGTTGTAGCACATAGCAGTGTTTTCTTCTTTTTATGGATGACTGCTATTCCGTCGTAAGAATACACCACATTTCTTTAGCTATTTATCGGATGAGGGACATTTGAGTTGTTTCTACTTTTGGCCATTATAAGTAATGCTGCTGTCGATATTCATGTGCACGTTTTTGTGCGAACATCTGTCTTTAGTTCTCTTGGGTGTATGCCCAGGTGACGGAGTGCTCCTCATAGGGAAACTCTATGTTTACTGTTTTGAAGTACTATCAAGCTACTTTCCCCAGGAGCTGCCACATTTTACGTTCTCATCAGCAATATGCAAGGTGTCTGGTTTCTCTATATCCTTGTCAACACTTCTCATTTTCCATTTTATTTTATTATTACTGCCATTGTTGTTATTATTCTAATGGATGTGAAGTGATTCTGACTTGCATTTCTCTAGTGGGTAATGATGGTCACATTTGTATCTTCTTTGGAGAAATGTCTCCTCGAGTCCTTTGCCCAGGTTTAAAATAAGTACTTTGGCTTTGTGTCATTGAGTTTGAGCTCTTTATATGTTTCTGCTACCAGACCCTTATCAGATGTATGATTTACAAATATTTTTTCCCATTCTGTGGGTTTTTTCACTTCATAATAATATCCTCTGATGCACAATTTTTACAAATTTTGATGAAGCCCATTTTATTATATTTTCTTTTATAGTTTGTACTTTTGATGTCATATTTAAGAAAGTATTGCCTAACCTGAGGTTGCAAAGCTTTACACCTACAGTTCCTTCCAAGAGTTTTATAGTTTTTGCTGACACTTAGGTCTTCTATTCAAGTTTATTTTTGTGTAGAGTCTGAGGCATAGGTTCAAATTCATCCTTTTGCACATGAATATCCAGTTGCTTGTGCACTATTCCTTCTCCACTGAAAGGTCTTGGCATGCTTGTTACAAATCAATAAACCATATATGCATGGCTTTGTTTCTGGACTCCCAATTCAATGCCATTCATCTACATGTCTGTCTTCAGGCTGGTAACATACCGTGTGTGTTAGCTTTGAAAACAAAGCTTTCGAGCACGTTTTGAAATCAGGAAGTGTGAGTCCTGCTTTGTTCTTTTTCGAGATTGTTTTGGCTATTCAGGGTCCCTTACGGTTGCATATAAATTTTAGGACGAGCTTTTCCATTTCTCTAAAAAGGCTCTCGGAGAGGCCTGTTTGAGAGGGAATGCCATGAATCTGTAGACTGCTTTGGACAGCATTGCCTTGTAACAATATTAAGTCTTCTGATCCATGAACACATGTCTTTCCATTTATTCTGGGCTTCTTTAATTTCCTTCAACAATATTTTACAGTTTTAGTGTACAAGTCTTGCAGTTCCCTCGTTAAATTTATGCAAAGGTATTTTATTCTTTTTGATACTATTGTACATCCAGTTGTTTTCTTAATTTCATTTCGGAGTGTTCATTGTTGGTACCTAGAAATACAACTGATTTTTGTGTATTGATCTTCTATTCTGTACCCCGAGGAATCCCTCCCTTAATTTGAATCATTTTTAATGGATATTTTAGGGCTTCCTATGTATAAGAACACGTTCTCTATGGTTAGAAACAGTTTTAGGGGCGCCTGGGTGGCTCAGTCATTAAGCATCTGCCTTCAGCTCAGGGCGTGATCCTGGCGTTATGGGATCGAGCCCCACATCAGGCTTCTCCGCTATGAGCCTGCTTCTTCCTCTCCCACTCCCCCTGCTTGTGTTCCCTCTCTAGCTGGCTATCTCTCTCTCTGTGTCAAATAAATAAATAAAATCTTAAAAAAGAAAAAAAGAAAGAAACAGTTTTAATTCTTCTTTTCCAATGTATATGCCTTTTATTTCTATGTCTTGCTAATTGCACAGGCAAGAACTTCTAGCACATTGTTGAATTGAAGTGGCAAAAGTGGACATCCTTGTCTTATTTCTGATGGGAAGCTTTCAGTCTTTCACCCTTAAAAATGGTGTTAACTGTGGGTTTTTCATAAATGCCCTTTATTGGGTGGGAAAGTTCTCTTTTATTTCTAGTTTGTTGAGTGTTTTTATTATGAAAGGCTATTGGATTTTGTCAAATGTTTTTTTCTGTGTGTATTATGATAATTGTATAGGTCTTTTTTCTTTTCTTCTGTCAATGTGGTATATTATATTGGTCAATTTTCGTATGTTTAATTACTTTTGTATTCCTGGGAAAATTCTCCTAGGTCATGGCATATAATCTTTTCAGTATGCTGCTGGTTTGCTAGCATTTGGTTAAGAATTATGCATCTATATTTTTAAGGACATTGGCTTGTAGTTTTACTTTTTCTTCTGATGTCTTTGGCTTTGATATCAAACACCGGCCTCTTAGGTTAAACTAAGAACTGTTCCTTATTCTATTTTTTGGAAGACGTTTCAAATAATTCCTGTTAATTCTTTAAATATTTGATAGAATTCACAAAAAGGCCATCTATTTTCTCCTCTCAGGAAAAATTTCCATTTACACTCAGTGTTCTGACATTTTATTATGATGTGCTTTGGTATGGATCCATTTTCATTCAAGATTGCCCGTGGAATCAACTTCTAGCCAGAAGACAGAAAATGAACAGAGGATTACACAAAAGATTTTTATGGCCTAGACCCAGAAAACTGTATACTTCCACTCACATTCCACAGGCCAAAACTCGGTTACATAGCCACGAGATAAGACATTTAGTTTTGGATATGTATGTTTGAGATGTTCATTAAGTATCTAAATAGAAATGTCACATTATTAGACGTATATATGAACCTGGTGTTCAGGAGAGAAGTCTAGGCTGGAGGTACAAATGTGGGAGTGCCAGCGTATAGATGATATTTAAAGCCATAAGACTATGAGATTCCCTTATATGGAGAGGAACACAGAACTAAATACTTAGTTCTGCGGCATTCCATGTAGAGTGGGAAAAAGAGGCTATGGAGGGATAACCACTGATATAAACCAAGTGAAGAAACCAAATCAAGGACAAAAGAGATCAGCTGTGTGAAATGCTGTTAAGTCAAGTTTAGGATTGAGAATTAACCCATATTTTAGCACTGTGGTGGTCACGGACTATATTGACAAGAATAGTTTTATTAGAATGTTGGAAATGAACATCTATTTAGAATCTGATTCATTTATTCATGCAACAAGTACTCAATGTTGTCAGTAGCTAAAACTTGTGATCTGATGCCCTTTCCCCCAATAATTTATAAATGGAAGGAATGTTACTTTTAGATTTAACCTATAAAACCAGGGGCACCTGTGTGGCTCCGTCAGTGAAGCCTGATTCTTGATTTCGGCTTCGGTCGTGATCTCAGGCTCCTGAGATTGAGCCCCCAGTCAGGCTGAGCTTAAGATTCTCTCCCTCCCTCCCCCACCCCCCACTTCTCTCTGTTTCTCTCTCTCAAATAAAAAAATAAATAAACCATAAAATCAACACCTAATTGATCTATGGGCAATATACAGAAGAAAAACATAGCTCCCTGGTCAGCAAGACTTGAAAATTACTTGGCAAAGCATATTCATAGATCCAAGGATGGAAATGAATTGACAAGGAAGCATAGCGAGGTACATCTCTAGTAGCTGTCGGTTCGATCCAGAGGACAGGAAACCTTAATAAGCATCAGGTGTTTCTGAAACGTAACAGTGAGTTTTCATTTAAGTCAATAAATTGGCAGTTATGGCCAATACGTCAGGCTCCCGAGTGTGATGAACGTGAGTCGGCTTCTGAGGAATGAAGCCGCGGTCGCTGCGTGTTCACTAGGTCAGGTTCTGAGCCGCGGCACTGAGGACTGGCCTAAATCCCCTCCTCCCAGCACCTCCCCCGTCCCGGGAGCCCTTTCACGAGACAGCCTGCAGGCTTTCTTCCAGGCAGCCATCTTTGCACTGCCGTCTGAGTATCTGCACCAAGAACTCTTTCTGTGCCTTTGACCGTGAATGTAAAATTCTCAGAGAAGTAAAAGAAAACTCTTGGGCTCACGAGCTCACAGGCTCCTAAGGACAATGATACGGGCAAAGCGGGTAGCAAGAGAGAAGGGCAGAGCAGAAGGGGAACGAGGGCCAAATGAGAGCGTACAGACGAGAGACTCGGCCAACCCCTCTGCCCCGCCAGCCCCTCTCCTCCCGACCTGGAGCCGCCGTTGCCAAGAGTTCAAGCACTGAGAAAGGTTTTCAAAGGACATCCTTCGGCTTCGAGCAGAGTGAGTATCACTTTTCAGTCTTTCTTGTTTCATGTGATGTAGTGGAAAGATGCAGTTCCTTTGGAAGCCGACAGAGCTGGCTTCGAATCCTGTCTCTCCCATTTAATTGTGTAACACTGGGAAAGGCAATCCCTCTCGGCAGCGGTTCTTCATTGAAACTGATTTTCCTGTAGGGTCGTGCTGAGGATTAGAGAAAAGGTATGGAATAGTCTAGGAACAGAGAAAATTTTTTTTAAAAAACAGGTTGCTAGTCTTATCATTCCTGGTGCTTAGGCAACTCAGTCCGATCATTTCCCTCTGAACCAGTCTGTCTTAGCTCATGGGCTTGAGGAATTTGCTGTGAGTTCAAGCTGAAATTTACTACCTGTGTAACCTGAGGCAATTCACTCAACCGCTAAGAACGTCAGTTTTCTCTTTTGCAATGCGCGGGTTTTAAAACCCTTGGGTTGTTGTGTTCAGTGAGATGATGGCAAAAGTTGTATAGTGTCAGGCCTAGAGTCAGGCACAAACTCAGAGTCCCCTCATCTTATCTTGCTTCTGGTCTCCATCCAGCTCTTCCAGGTTCCTTAGGGAGATGGGGCAAGGTGGAAAGCGGCTGAGCGTTCAATGACCCAGGTTAAAGAACCAGATTCTCATTTTTCTTTTCTAGAAAATCAACGAGTCTTTTGACAATAATGTTAGCCAAATCTGTGCCTCGGGCTGTGGTCTGTCACGTGGGAAATAAAGGCAGAAGGAAATGTAGAGAAAATTAAATTTCCTTATAACCTGCAGCCCATGGACAAATACTTGAGGTAGAGTAGAATGTTCCTCCAGGAAACTCCCAACTATCTTAATGTTAATGCCTTGCTAGAGGGGAAACACCCTTAGCTTGATCATAGCAAGGCCTCCAGTATCCTATGGGTCTTCTTTAGCATATGGAAATCCTTTTGGAGACGTCCCCCTGCCTTTACCTCCCACGACTCCATAGTATATAATCGGTTGGTCCTCACAATCCTGGCCCCGCAGCCCTTTCTGCGCAAGGGTCCTGTCCTTTAATAAAACCACCGTTTTGCACTAACTCTTTCCTCGCCCTCGGCTCCGAACCCCACTGCTCCAAAGCACATCAGTCTGCAGTGGTGAGTTACAACTCTAGAATCTTTTACCATTTGGTGAGATGGCTTACTTGGAAAAATACCATGCCGTTCGTGGGCTGGGTGAAGTTTATCTCGGCCCTTGTGTCTGTTTGTCCACGGAAACCTCATGGTGACCTTGGAGGGTGACTCCTGTTCTCTATACGGTCGTGAATCATGCACGGGTGAATCATGCACGTGAATCATGCACAGAGAACGTGTGCAGAACCAGGAGGAGGTGTCGGTTCTAATTAACTGAGTCTTTATTCCCCTGCACTTGCTGGTCCGATGAGCTCAACACTACCTCCTTGAGAACGCTGACGTTCTCCCATGAGGTTCTCAGAAGTCTGGTTGGAGCCATTCATTCTCCCAAAGTAGCTCAGGCAGCCCCTCTGGTCCCTAGGAAAGTGGTCTGGCCAATCCCTGGCCTCTGATTGGACCTGAAATAAGACAACTATGAAGGCCAAATGCTTTAAGTTGGGGGATGTGAGCTGGTTATTGAGAGGATTAAAAAAGAATCACTGTTGTGTTTGGGGAGGGTGGGAGGGGAGTGTGTCCTGCAGTGGTAATGTCTAATTAATCACACCGGCTCCGGGCTGCGGGCTTGGCTCTGTAAACAGAAAGCAGGTGCTGCTGTGGGGCTGCCCAAGGAAGGAAAATAGCAGAAATGGCTGCAGGCTGGGACAGCTTCAATGAAAAGGATTTGAAGAAATAATGGGGAAACTGTTAGATATTTTATTTTATTAGAAGTAGTAGTGGGCCTGTATAGCCTCAACACCTTATTCTTTCCAGTGGAAAGCTGCCTGAAATATGTTTCAAATAAACTTCCCCAACCTCCTTCTCATGAACAAAAAGATGTGAAAATATAGATAATTATCAATTGGATTTAGAAACCAACCTATATTTACCAAGTGCATCCTCGTTCTCTCAAAAGTAAGACACACATTTCAAGCATCTACCATATGCCACAACTTTAAGGCAGATATCTCTTTGAATTCTCATAAAAATCCTGAAAGGGTTGGCTTTTATTTTTTTCTAAGTATCTTCCAGATGAGGAAAGAGGGGCAGAGAGAGCAAAGAAGCAAGCCGCTCGGGGTCACACCCGGGCAAGGGGGAGGGCTAGAAGAGGCTCTGGGCTGACGGGCAGAAGATGGGGGTGAATGGGAGCCCCCTTGCCGGCTCCTAATCCCAACTCGGCCCTTACTAGCTGTGATGCCTTGAGCAAGTCACTTAAGCTCTCTGTGCCTCAGTGCCCTCAACTTTAAGGTAGGAAGGAGAGACTGAATATACAAATGGACAACAGTCAGACCATGTGTGGCAGTAGAACCGGGGCCTCTCCCTCTGCAGCAACCAGCCCGGGGAGCCATCACCAGGTCGGCCGCTGTCAATCCAGAGCTGTTAGGATGTGACCAAGGACTGCCAGCCTCTCTAGTTTTGTTGCCCTTCCTTCCAGCTCAGAACCAACCAGAGAAAGCCAAATATATTCTCTCCAAACAAAGCACATCCGATGGCAGCCCACCCCCTGCTTCTTCATGCTCCATCAGAGCACACCTGAAGATGTGTGCTTCCCCACTCCCCCCGACCCCCTCTCAGTCCAGCAAGTGCAAGTGCTGGTGGCTGACCCCCTCCTGTAGCAGATCTCGACCAGCCTCTGCTTGTTCTCCTCTGGGTGGTCTTTGTTTCCACAGGGGTCGTAATAACACCACTTCTGTCGGATGGCCACACGGATAAATGGAAGCAATGCAAGTAAAGGGCTTAAAGCAGAACCTGGCACATATTTAGTGCTCACAAAAACAGTGGTTTTTAAAAAATTATTAATTTCACAATGGAAAGTGGTAAGGCAGATTACAATACGTTATTTGCACAAGAAACAATTTATGAACTGCTGAGGGATGGAGGGATTTGGGCAGATATTTAGCTGAGGCTCTTCTCCTGTGCTGGGCAGTACTGTCACTCCTACTCTATGGAAGAGAGATCTGAGACACAGCAATGTTGAAATTTGAGGAAGAAGTCAAACTCCTAAAACCGTGTTATTTCTACTTCCCATGCTCACCCCCTATAATGATTTTTTTAGAAGTTTCTCTTGGCAATGTCTACCTCTTAGGGGTTTGTGAAATCTTGGCCTTCGATGAGAACAGAGCATATAGGTCATGTGACTCCCCGATTTATGACTCCAACAATCATATTCATATCATGCAGTAATTTTATGGCAGGACTTGCTGAAAAGGTAAAGATGTCACTGGGTTGAAGTTAAATGGTTTAGGTTAATCCTCTAGAGAGCAGGACCCAGAACAAAGTATTTCCCAGCCCCTGGCACAGGGATGATTGGATATGAGTTAGGAAACCAAATTAATGGGTGACATCTGTGTTTTATTTCCATGAATATTTTCAAAATATTAAGATAGACAGTGTCCGGTACTTAGATAAATGGTTGATAGATGCTAGATAGATACATAATAGGTCTGGCTTTTGTATTGACAGATTATAGCAATTACTTAACCCAAATCAGGAGCAGTTGGAGATAGACATTGTGCATTACCATATTAAAGACTGTTTAAAGGTGACATAGGAAAAGACAGGAAAGTCTCCAGCGAGATGAGCCTTCTAGCTTCAGGTGGTGCTGTTTCTAAGGGGAAAAACGGAAGAACTGTTTGATGACTTTGGAGCAACATGAAGAATAAAAATGAGTAAGGGAGATAATGGACACCTCTATTTCACAGTGAGAGTCCGTTTTGCTATAGGAAGCAAAAAGCTGTGAAATGGCCCTGGGAAGCCCACATGTGGGAGAAAGGTGAATAAGCAAATACTTTACAGAAAAGCTTCAACAGCTAAGTTAGTAATGAAACTTAGAGTACGCAGGAGGTATTTACATTCTTTTGACGCAGGAGGTATTTACATTCTTTTGACACATATTCTAACTGGAACATTGTATGGCTTTTAAGCAAAAGTTATGGCTTACTAATCCGTTGCTTTTGTATAAATAAATAATGTTTTCTTGTTGAAATCGGTAGGTTTGATGAGGTCTATGGGAGATCCCATATTTAACTCCCTTCCTTCCCTAATTTCCATGATAAAGAAAAAAAAAAGATTAAGAAAGGTCTGGAACATGATGATCTGACACATGAATATATGGTGAAATGATTACCAAAATAAGATTAATTAACATCTTCATCCCCTCACATAATCATTTTTTTATGGTGATAGCTTTTAAACTGTGCTCCCTTAACAATTTTCAAGAATATAATACAGTATTGTTTATTAAAGTCACCATGCTGTATGTTAGATGGGATTCTTTTTTAAATCCTTCAAAAAAAAGAATAAAGAAAATATTGCAGTAGCGTGATAATTGTTGAATCTGGTGCTGCTAATATGAGGGTTTGTTATGCTGTTCTCCATACCTTTTGATGTGTTTGAAAATGTTCGTATTAAGCGTTTTTTTGTTGTTGTTGTTATATCTGTGACATTTTAGTCAAAATGGAACCGAGGATGTTTCTCAATGATCTGTTTACTCCCAAAGTCACCACACATGAATTCCGTAATATTAGATGCGTAGGTATCGGTGTGCGTGGCGGGTGCTGTGAGGCTGTGTCTCCGTGCACCTTCAGGATAGAGAGACTGTTTCCTCCGCTGCACAGAGGGCTCCCTGCCAATGTCTGAAAGCCGAAACCCTCCCCAGGAGCTGTCAAGGGATCTGCCTCATGCCAGGTCATGATCCCTTCCGGGGCAGGTCACATCCAGTTTCTGGCTCACACGGCCCCCGGCCCCCTTATTCCAATTTGACGCGAGTCTGAAAAGGCCTAAAGCCCTCCGGGAGCCGGCTGAGAGCTTTGTTGTGGCTGCATTGCAGTTTAACTTCTGTTCAATCCCGTCCTCTCCTCTCCCACAGGTGTTATTCCTAAGAGCAGTAGCCAGTCAGCCCCCTCCACGCAGCTCGCCCCCGCATCTCCTGTTGCCCAGGAAACCTGACCTAAGCCAGCGTGGAGGGACCTCCACTATCTGTTACTGAATGAAAAACACAAATTGCAAAACAGTATGAATAGAAAGTTTCTTTGCAAATGATAAAAAAAAATTCAAAAGCATACATCTCTATATGGATGTAAATATACAGAAAAAGGTATGGAAATTCGCACCCCCCCCCCCAGACACATAGACATCTTTCTAATTGGGGGAAGGGAAGTGAGTTAGGAAGGTGTTAGGGCAGTTTTTCATTTTACTTGAATCGCTTTAACCTTTATCAATAAGATGAATTAATCTGTTATTTGTATTACTAAAAGTAAGTCAATAGTTTGTTCTTTTAAACATGCAATAGAAGCTGCCTTCAACAGCTGGGAAGCTAGAGACACATGTGAGTGCATAAGAAGATGAGATTAAGGCTCCCAAAACCCAGGCCAAAAAAAAAAAAAAAAAGGAAAGGAAAGCTAATGTGCAATGTGCAGAAATATGAAAGAGATGAAAAGTAGACCCAGAGGATTATGTGAGTGTGTATGTGTGTTTCATCTGAAAGATTCCAGAAGCAAGGCAGAGCAAAGGAGCAGAAGCAATCATTAAACAAATAATAGAAGAAAAACGCATTAATTTCAAAAGACTGGAGGCTTCAGAGCAAAAGGGTCTCTAAGTACAAATATCTGAAAAGAAATACAAAAGAGTCTCCAGGCAAAATATCTGAAAAGGAATGCACATCTATATGGTAGAATTTTTAAACTCAAATGACAAAGAGAAACATCTTACAGGAATTCGGGGATTAAAAACACGTTGTCTTCCAAATATAAAAATAGTTCAGTTGGCACCAGGCCTCTTAAAAATACCAAATGCTGAAAGTCCACAGGGAATACCCACAGCATTTGCGAGGGAAATATTGTGACCTAAGGGTTTTGCGTCTAAGGAAGTGATATTTAACGTGTGCAAGAGCGTCAGAAGAGAGCCTCACATATACAAGAACTAAGGAGCTAGCGTCCACATACTTTCCTGAATAAAAACTACTTAAAGAAATATTGAGGCACAAGTGCTCCAAACCAGGAACTTGAACCTGGAGGTTTGATAGGAAATTAATGGTGATGAGCAATAGAATAAGTAGAATTTTGAAATAATCTAAATAATTATAAAAAATAATGCAAATGTCAGGAGTAATTATTTAATGTTCATAACATAAAACTCATTATTCTTATTAGTAATCGGAATGAAAAGCCACTGTTTATTGTCAAAACCTAAGGGGAGGTGCTGGATAAGATGGGAGAAAGGAAAGAGAGTCTGATGGCACTAAGTATCCCATGTTTATACAGATCTCAAAAAGACGTTATTTTTATCCTTGGTACTAACTGAGAAGTATGTTTTTTCAGTTTAAAGACTAACACTAGTAGACCAAATTACAACTTTTAATTTCTAAAGAAATAGGAAAAAAATGATGAAAATTTGGCCTATGTAAGAAAAAAAATAGGAAAAAAAAGAAAGCAATAGATAAGGAAAATATGTTTAAAAGTACAAAATAAGGGACTTCTTGATGGCTCAGTGGGTTAAGCATCTGCCTTCGGCTTAAGTCTTGATCCCAGGGTTCTGGGATCAAGCCCCATGTCAGGCTCTCTGATCAGCGGGGAGCCTGCTTCTAACTTCTGCCTGCCGCTCCCCCGCTTGTGCTCTCTCTCTCTGCGTGTCAAATAAATAAATAAAATCTTAAAAAAAATAGAGTACAAAATAAGATGACAAAATCAGAAAGAAATTATTAAAATGAATATGAATATAATAAGTAGAAGTATTAAAAACAAGAAAACATTTAGACTTAGTTTAAATAATTCAATTATAGTGGTGCGTGGGTGGCTCAGTCGGTTAAGTGTCTGCCTTCCCCTCAGGTCATGATCCCAGGGTCCTGGGATGGAGTCCCGCCTCAGGCTTTCTGCTCCAAGGGGAGCCTTCTTCTCCTTCTCCCACTCCCTCTGTGCTCTCTCTTGCACTCTTTCAAATAAATAAATAGAATCTTTTTTTAAAAAATTCAATTATATAGGATTTTCCAGAGACTCAACTGCAATTAATTAAGAAAGATTAAAAATAATGTGGATAAAGACACAATGGACAAAAAAAAGAATGTAGATATGGCAATAAATTATATCAAATAAGGTTGAGATAAAAAGAAACCATTGCTAAATGGGACAAAGGGGCTTATATTTTTTAATAATATCTACAATAAAGAATTAATGGTCATGAATGATGACTAAATCTATTCGTTGAATCACATAGCATTGAAATGTTAAAAAAATATATTAGGAAAAATTGACAAAAAATATATCCAATAGGAAATTTTAGTGTGCCTGTCCCTGAATCTGGAGAGTAATAGAGAAAATTACTAAGGATTTATAAAACTACGATAATTAATAAGTTTATAACTCTATTTCTATCTATCATAAATTACACTTACAATTATTCATTGTACGTTTATAAAAACTGGTATCTTGAGTCACAAAGCAAATCTCAGTAATTCCAAAAGAGACACTATACTAGCTGATTTTTAGCACAGTGCAATAAAACTGAAAGTTAATGGCAATATTTTTTAAAAATTCTACTTGGAGGGGCATCTGGGTGGCTCAGTCAGTTAAGCGCCTGCCTTGGACTCAGGTCATGATCAACCTGGAGTAGGGCTCCCTACTCAGTGGAGAGCCTGCTTCTCTTTCTGCCCCTCCCTCTGCTTGGGCTCTCTCTCTCAAATAACATCTTTTTTAAAAATTCTGGAGTCAAAGAAGAAATCAAAATTGCAGTTAGGGATGATTTAGAAAGTGATTATAATGACTAGAATGAATTCATTTTAATGGGGTATGACCCAAGCTATCTCAAAGAACGTTCACAAAGAATAAGGGTGCGCCTGGGTGGCTTAGTGGGTTGAGCATCTGACTCTTGATTTTGGCTCAGGTCATGATCTCAGGGTCATGAGATGGAGACCAGAGTTCGGCTCTGTGTTGGGTTTGCAGTCTGCTTAAGATTCTCTTTTCTTCTCCCTCTGCCCCTACTCCATCCCCACTCATGGGCACACACATGTGTGCACTCTCTCTCTTAAAAAAAAAAATACATGACTTATTCTTTTTTTTTAATAATAATTTTTATTATGTTATGTTAGTCACCATACAGTACATCCTTAGTTTTTGATGTAATGTTTCATGATTCATTATTTGCGTATAACACCCAGTGCACCATGCAATATGTGCCCTCCTTAATACCCATCACCGGCCTATCCCAATACCCCACCCCCCTCCCCTCTGAGGCCCTCAGTTTGTTTCCCAGAGTCCATAGTCTCTCATGGTTCATTCCCCCTTCTGTTTACCCCCTTCCTTCTTCCCTTTATTCTTTTACCAAATATTGACCCAAGAAAATAATAAACTTATAAACTGAAATTCAAAAATTTGAAGTAAATTAATAGATAGTAGATTTAATTCTGAGCAGGCCAGCCAAGAAAACAAAGGAGAGAGAACAAAAATATACAACATTAAGTGTGGAAAAGCATATATTACTGTAGAAACAGAAAAACATTAAATTCTTAGAGATGACAGGAAAGAGATCAAACAATACAAATAAATTACTTTCCTTATTATAAGACAAAGGTCTTCACATTGTACAAGAATTAAAAACAAAACAAAAAAGAACTAAAGCAAATCATCAGAAAATTTTAAATGAAAGAGGGAGGCCGAGATCTACCAAGTAAACACAAACACACGAAATTTGAGGTGGTAATATTATCTGACAACGTAGAATCTACAGCAAGGGATTAAATAAAACAAGCTTATTCGTAATGGATAAGAGTATAATTGCAATGGCAATACAGCAGGTATGCACTTACTTTTCCATGTCAAATAACACAGCCCACAAATAGATAAAAACCAAAAGACTTGAAAAACAAAAGATCACAATTGAGGTATGTATAGGAAAACCCTTGGAAATCTCTTTTTATGGGCTAGGCTTCTTTAGCATTGCCATGTGAAAAACCATCCTTTTCTTTGAAAACAAATGGAATTCATAAACCGTGGCAGTTTTCCCAAGCTCCATATTCCTTCCCAGAGAGACCGTGCAATGTTTGCAAAATTCCTTTGAGCACTCCCTCCCTCTAAGCCTAGAAATGATACTCGCTTGCTGTTTAAGCCTTCTATTAGAGAAAAAGAAAAACAAAGATGGTCCCTTAGCATTTGAAATCTGATAGCATTAAGATTTGATGTCATCCTTAGGCCCTCTAATTCCACCCCAGGAGAAATAATAAAAGGGGACGTAACTCTAACCTCTTTGAACCAGGACCCACTAGAGCCCATCAACATTGACTCCCGTGTCAAGGTAAACGCCTTGTGTCCCCCTTCTATAAAAGGGAACTAAACTAACATGGGAGTTTGGGACTGCATGGAAATAGGAAAACCCATTCTTTTTCCTTCTTAGTGGAAGGAAATTTTAAAAAATTAAAGCAATTTGGGTAATATTGTCCTGAAATGTCACATGTTGTTACAGTGACAGAACTAAGCACTGTGGGACAGATGTGAGCCCAGGGGAAGGAAGTGGCTAGGCAGGAGTGGGGCTCATGATTCCACTTCCCATATATCTTCATTCTTTCCCAGGATCAGCCAGCTTCCCTACGTGCAAACACACACAGACCCACTCGGACTGTGAGTGAAGACGTTGCAGGTCAGAAGGAGCCTCTCCTGCCATAACTCTTCACACTGCAAGAGCGGGGCCCATGACTTCTCTGTGTAGTCTTGGCTGGGAAGCTCAGGTGTCCAGAATGTGGTCAGTGTGGGCTGATGTGCAGACAGGCCTGGGATCAAAATTTGGTATCACCATTGGCTTTACAACCTCTGGCAAGTCATTCAACTCCCCTCAACAGGCCTTAATGCACATCCTAATCCCTGGAGATACAGTGATGATATAGTCATGAAGCTTACAGTCCAGCAGGAATCCTGTATGTGAGAAGACAGCAACCTTGGAGGACTGTAGGAAGTTTCAATGGGTTTAACATCTGCAAAGTATGAGCCTGATATAGAGTGGGGGCTTAAAGATTACCCCCTTTCTTTACCCCACCCCTTCCCTCACTGCCTCATTTCTTTTCTTCCTGGGGCCACTCTGTTGCTCAGTAGCCCCTTCAAATGAGACTGGGGACCGAGATGGGAAAAGGCAGGAAATCCACATTAACGAAGCTTTCTAGGGCTAAGAAGACTAAAGTACTGGTGAGATTGGGAGATAACTGGTCTGCTCACAATTCAGCTAAAGGTTATCTGTGGACTTCTGAGTATAAACATCTCTGCCCATCGTGAAGTCTTGTCTGAGGGTTGACACATCATGCATTTACCGAGTTACAAGTTAGGATGTCAGTAGAGCCAGGATTAAAACAAAAATAAAAGTCACCTAACTGTGCAAACTGTAATGAGAATAGATCCTTAAAGAGTTGTGTTTAGTCTTTGTTGTCTTCTGGAGTTGACTTTGACACAGATCTCTAATCTCAAAAATCATATTAAAAACAGTACACACTAAGTTCATATCAAATACATAATGGATAACCTGGCTAATGGAATCTGGCTTATTTCCCTGTACAGACATTTCTTTCCCTACTGAATAATAGTAATAATAATGATGATGATGATGATGATGTAGTTCATTATTATTCAACTTCCACAGTATCTCATCCTCAAATGAATGCAGGCTTCAGCTCTTCTACCTTTATGACAGCACTGAAACATATTATATGTAAGATTCTGAGATTTCTCAAAAGACAAAGGTGAGAAATTTCTCCAGTAAGATGATCACGCAAGAAAAATCATTGAGAAATAAAGAGTGACTTTCTACCTGATGGACTAGCGGGCTGATATGAAGAGCTGTGTAGCTAATGACATCCTACAAATGCACAGTCATAATTATTGTAGAATTTCAAATGGAAGGGGGTTGGTGGCAATTTCCATTTGTTGTCATTGCAGAGGGTCCTGGGGGATCTCCAGGGCAGCAGATTCAGCCCCTTCTCATTACCCTCTTATGAACCACTCGAGGAGACTGCTGCTCCCTGGGTATCTCTTTCAACTCCCAACTTAGCCCCCTCTCTGCTCTACACGACAACCACATATCAGTGGGAGCACTAGTATTGTAGCTATTGATTTCACTACTGCCTTTCTTCAGCACCCATTCCGTGCGAAGCACCACACCAGGGCATTACATAATTAGCTTGTTTGCTTCTCTCCACCACCCTGTGTGATTGGGATTATTATTGTCCTCATTTCCCAAAAAAGAAACAGGCTTAGAGCTTGTATGAGTTTCCCAGCGCTGCTGTAACAATTACCTCAAACTTAGTGACTTTAAACAACACAAAGTCATCACCTTATAGTTCTGAAGGTCAGAAGTCTGACATGGGATGCACCGGGCTAAAACCAAGGTCTTGGCGGAGCTGCATGCCCTCTGGAGGCTCCAGGAGAGACTAGGTTTCCTTATCTTTCCAGCATGCTAGAGGGTGCCCATGTTCCCTGGTTCCTAACCCACTTCCATTTGCAAAGCCAGCGATGGTGAGTTGAGCCCTTCTCACATTACATCACTCTGATTGCTTTTCTGCTTCAGTTTCTCACTTTTAGGGATGCTTGTGATTACATTGGAGCCACCCAGATAATCCAGGATACTCGCCCTTTCTTAAGGTCAGCTGATCAGTACTCTTCATTTCCCTCTGCCCTGCATGCAATATTTTCACAGGTTCTGAGGATGACCATGTGGACCTCTCTCAGGTGGCCATTATGCTGCCTGCCACAGAGATATTACATAACTTGCTACAGGTCATGGAGGTAATAAATGTTATTTTCTTGACGCCAGTCTTAGTCTCTTGATTCCAAGGCCTCTGCTTAGTATGCCCAGCCCACACTGCTGCCCAGTAATATTCTACCAACAATGTCATTTTCTAAGACTCTCTTCTGTGGCAGGCATTATCCCGGATACTGGTGGTTCATATATGAATAAGAGTTCACCTCACAAGGTTAGGGATGGTAGGGAGAGTGGCTTGTAAATGCTAATAAATAACTCTAATGGTAAATGGGAAGTATATGTAGAAGACTGTGGGCACACAGAAAAGGGAGTAATTAATTCTACAGGAGTAGAAGACAGTGTGGGATGGGGTTGGAGAGGATATGTAATGTGATCTGAATGATAATTAATTCAGTAGGCAGAGAAGGCGGTGAAGAACTCTTCAGACACAGAGAATGAGGGGAGAAAGACTGAGCAATGGAAGCTCCTGTAGGGAAAGTCATTCACTTTGGTGGAGCCAGGCTGAATATCGGAGGAGAAAGTGGAAACTGAGGTTGGAGTGGGTTCTGACAGAGAAGGGCCTTTCAGGCCATCCTGAGAGATCAGGGTTCATGGTGGAGAAAATGGAGCTCCATCCAAGGGTTTCAAGGAAGGGAGGATCATGTTCAGACCTGCACATTGGGAGCTCCACTCTGGTGTCCCCTCAGAAGACGAATTAGTTGGCAAGTTGTGGGGAATCAGTAGGGACTGAGGTCAGCATCCAGATGAGAGGTGGTAAGAAGCAAAGGATGGCCTGTGGCCATGGGAATAGAGGGAAAAAATCATATCCAAGACATTTCTGAGATGGATGGACATTAGTAGGTGTGTAATGGTGAAGGGTTATGGGGCGGGGGACAATGAGCGAGGTAGTGTCAAGAATTACCCATAGGATCTCTAAGTTAAAGGTAGATGGTAGCACCCTAAACAGAGGTAGAATTTCATATGAACCCACTCCATCATTCATTGCCAAGCATATTTGTAAACAGCGTCATAGACTTCTGGGGAATAAAAGCTTCTCTCTGGAGCTTGAATTTCTTTACAAAATCATGTAGAAGGAATTGCTAGTGGTGACTGTGGTGATTGGAGATGCTGAGGTGTGTGTGTGTGTGTGTGAGAGAGAGAGAGAGAGAGAGAGAGAGAATGAGAATCTTTGGAAGGAGCTATGCCCTTTCTAAAGCAGCTGGTCGTATCACTGAAGAATAAGGCTCCTTCTCCCTCCTCCACACAGGATCACTGAGTGGAGAATTATCAGCCTTCTGCTTCCCTCCCAAGACACTTGGTATCTCCCCAGCTCTCTAAGGAAAGCTAGGACAGGTAATCTGAAGAGCAATCTGGCAGTGGCAGAATATTAGGAGGGACTAAATCTTTGGAGTGTATGTGTCTGTGTGTGTACTTGCTTATGTGTTCTTATATGGGTTTCTGCACATATACCTATGTGTTTGTTTGTGGTAGAACTGCCAGATTTGGCAAATAAAAATACCGGGCACACAGTTAAATTTGAATTTCAAGTAAACGGGCAAATAATTCTCCTAAGATAAGTATGTCCCATGCCTGTGTTTGTGTATAAAATACTTAAAACTTATTTATCCTAACATATTAGTCATTATTTGCCTGAAATTCAAATGTAAACCCCATGCATTTGTGTGTATTTGTATGTGTATTGTGTGGGTCTCTGTGTTTATGTATGTTTTGTGTTTGCTTACGTGTCTTTGTGTGTATGTTCATGCATGTGTGTTTTTTATGTTTGTGCGTATATGTGTGGATCTGGGTTATAGAATGCCTAATAAGAGGTTTATATTACCCATTCATGCCCTGGAAAAAATAGAACTTTTCACATAGAAGGAAAAAAGCAATCAGATTTTTTCTATTATTAATTTTGACTTTGAACGAGTCACTGCAAAGTAAAGAGTTTGAACAGATTTATCCATTTAAATATTTATTGACCATTCTAGGAGCAGAAGGTGCAAAGGCAAATAATTCATAGAGGGCTCACAGTCTAGAGAAAGGACATCTATACAACTGATGAGGTTACGACATAGTAAATGCCACGATAAACGTGCCAGCCATGATCCCAGTGACTTAGCAGTACCTTTCAGTTCTTTGTGTCTGTGTAGTCAGGCCAGCATGAAGGCGGCAGATATTTCAATGTGATGCTTTTAT
This sequence comes from Ursus arctos, assembly GCF_023065955.2. Lineage (NCBI taxonomy): Eukaryota > Metazoa > Chordata > Mammalia > Carnivora > Ursidae > Ursus > Ursus arctos. Next base: position 62,760,885 of record NW_026622985.1, on the reverse strand, counting down.
CACTTGGAATCTTTAAATTATGATTATTGGAAGCATGCGTGCTGCTCTGCTAAGCACAGATGATCACCCAGTCATTCGGCTGAGGGAAGCATTGCTGTATTTGTCAAGTTTGTTTGTTTTTAATACTAGCACTATTCATGAAAGCCAAGAAATGTCACTGACTTCTGCATCAAGAGCATTTCTTATCAGCTCTCCTGTCATCTTGGAGAGTATATCTTGCGGCTTTAAAGGGCTATCTGCTTCCCCTCCTAGGTATCTGAGCTCCCCTGGTGTTGGTTCCAGATGCTTCCCTGCCTCTCCCCATTTTTGCACTTCTTTGTTCACCCACCACTTTCAGGATCTGTCTTTCAAATAAAGTTAGCTGGCTAAGTGAGATATTGGCCATTCTGGCTTGAAATCTGTCTCAAGTGAGCATTCACACCCTTACAGAAAGCTGCCTTCATGTAATAATTGAGGAATTATGTAGGAGTGTCTGCATTCAATGGTGTATAGTTAGAAGACAGGCCAAGCTGCTACATCAAAGAAGGCTCAGTGGTGACAACAAGACAAAAGTTTATTTCTCACTCACATAGTAGTCTGAGCCCAAGCTGTCTTGGCTGACACACAGTCCCAGAGGGACAAGGAGCCCGGTTCCTTCTGGCTTGTTGCTCCACTGCCTTCGATCCATGGCTGCCGGCCCACGGTTGGCTCTCATCAATGTGGCGGCATCCTAGCCTGCAGGAAGAGGGAGAAGAAGAGCAGCGTAGGTCCAGTTCCTTTCAAAGGCCAGACCTGGAAGACGCATCAGCACCTCCCCCTCACAGCTGCAGGTGAGAACGTGGCCACACTTGCCTTCAAAAGAGGCCAGAAATATGATCTTCACCCAGGCCATCATGGAGTCAACAAAGAAACGAAGAGTGGATATTGGGGCAACCAGTAATCCCTGCCCAAAGAACATTTGCCTTAAACTATGTAAGAGCACTTAGGGCAAATAGGCTTCAGCATACACGTGTCTGTGTATAGCTGGGAGAGGCAAGAACCAACACCAGCTGGGCATTCACTGTGTTCCAGACTGTGAGAGACATTCAGGACGTTGTTTTACTTAACCCTGATATGCAAAGAGGCTGAGAGGCAAAATGAATTACTCACTGATAACTCTAGGTGCCAGAGGGAGCATTTGGACCCATGACCTTTCGCACATATCACCCTGCCTCATAGAAACTGATGGTGACTGAATGAATCCCTTGGCTATGTGCTGGATTCTTGGTTGTCGGCTTCGAACCACTACCATCCCCTTCTAGGTCGCCACTGCATTGCAGAAGCAAAGCAGGAACTACATTTCCCAGAATTCCATTCCCTTCCAGGTAAGAGTACCAGTGAGCTATCTGGAAGGCAGAGGAGAAGCAGAGGCCTTTTTACTGCAGCGGTGATTGTATCCAGACGCATGGGCAGATGCGGCTTCACCGCAGCTTTCCACCCATTCCTGAGAACCTCTCCAGCTGTAGTGTTTCAGACTGAGATCATGGCAGGTGGCTTCTCTGACGTTCACACCTTGGCCTTTCCAATGTTTACACAAATCCCTGATGACTCTGGAAAACTCTCCATCCCTGGTGCACTATAGACTGATCCCTCGTAGACACAGAATGGAAGGTGGTGAGATCAGGCAGAGAATTCTTTTTTTGTTTGTTTGTTTTCTCTTTTTTTTTTATGATTTCTTATTATATTATGTTAGTCACCATACAGTACATCCCCGGTTTCTGATGTAAAGCTCGATGATTCATTAGTTGCATATAACACCCAGTGCACCATGCGATACGTGCCCTCCTTACTACCCATCACCGGTCTATCCCAATCCCCCACCCCCCTCCCCTCTGAGGCCCTCAGTTTGTTTCTCATAGTCCATAGTCTCTCATGTTTCATTCCCCCTTCTGATTACCCCCCCTTTCTTTATCCCTTTCTTCCCCTACTGATCATCCTAATTCTTATGTTCCATAGATGAGAGAAATCATATGATAGTTGTCTTTCTCTGGTTGACTTATTTCACTTAGCATTATCTCCTCCAGTGCCGTCCATGTTGCAGCAAATGTTGAGAATTCATTCTTTCTGATAGCTGAGTAATATTCCATTGTATATATGGACCACAACTTCTTAATCCAGTCATCTGTTGAAGGGCATCTCGGCTCCTTCCACGATTTAGCTATTGTGGACATTGCTGCTATGAACATTGGGGTGCATATGGCCCTTCTCTTCACTACGTCTGTATCTTTGGGGTAAACACCCAGTAGTGCAATGGCTGGATCATAGGGTAGCTCAATTTTTAACTTTTTAAGGGACCTCCACACTGTTTTCCAGAGTGGCTGTACCAACTTGCATTCCCACCAACAATGTAGGAGGGGTCCCCTTTCTCCACATCCTCTCCAACAATTGTTGTTTCTTCAGGCAGAGAATTCTTTGCGTATGGCTGAAAGAACACCAACATTGGAACTGGATGAACTGGATTTGAATCCAACTTTCTGAATTCACTTAGCATGTGCTTGAACATACCACTTAAATTACGGGAGCTTCCATGGTTTTCATTTATCAAATGGGAATACCAATATCTATAAAATCATTCAGAAGATCACGTGATAAAATATTTAATAACAAGTAGCACAACAAGAGAGAATGTTATTGTCATTATTACTTCCAGTAATAATAACCAAGCATATTATTGGCATTATTTCATTTAATTCTAAAACAACTCTGGTTACTATTATCATTCCTATTTTACAAGTGAGAAAACTAGGAAACAGAGAACTGAATTAACTTGCAAATGACCCACAACTAGTTCCTGACAAAACCAGAAATTGAGTCCGTCTCTAGTTCTAGAGCTCACACTCTTTTTTTTTTTTAGATTTTTTATTTATTTATTTGACAGAGAGAGAGACAGCCAGTGAGACAGGGAACACAGCAAGGGGGATGGGAGAGGAAGAAGCAGGCTCCCAGCGGAGGAGCCCGATGTGGGACTGGATCCCGGAACGCCGGGATCACGCCCTGAGCCGAAGGCAGACGTCTAATGACTGCGCTACCCAGGCGCCCCTCACGCTCTTAACCACTATGTGTTGAGCTTCCTGTTAATAGACGTTTCAACTAGCTTGTTTAGTTCCGTCTTCCTCCTCCACAAACAGTTAACCAGAGTTGCCAACGTGGACAAAGACTAGAGAAGAGAAATTACGGACATCCATATATATGGAATATTCTCCTAATAATTTCAAAAATCCGATATAGAACTGGTAAGGTGCTTGGTCCCTGGGTACTTTCGAGGAAAAGCCCGAGGACGACTTACTTAAGGGCAGAGGTTTTCAACCTGGGATGACTACAACCTCCAGAGGACAGCTGGCAATGTCTGAAGACATTGTCACAACTGGGGATCAAGTACTAATGGCATCTAATGGGGAGAGGCCAGGGATGTTGCTTAACACCTTCCAGTGTACAGGACAAGCTCCCCACAAAGGATTATCTGGCCCCACTCAATAGGTAGTGGTGGTGTTGAGAAATCCTGCTTTATAGGAGGTGCTATGAGATTTTTAGCCTCTGATACGGGTTACATGGGGCATTCTCTAAGATGGTGTCATCCGATATGGTAGTTACTCACCGTGTGTGACTATTTAAATTAAATTAAATCAAAAGTTTAATTCTTCAGTCACTCTAGCCACATTTCAAGTGCTCAATGGCCAGATATGACTAGTAGCCACTGTATCAGCCAGTACAAATTTAGAGAACATTCCATTTTCTCAGAAAGTTCTTTTGGATAGTGCTGCTGCAAGATCTTCTTTTACTCTGAAATTCTATTAAACATCTCAAGCTCCAGTTCCTTGCATGTTACGAGAAACCAAATATTAAAACGATGATTTTAAAAACAGATAAAGTAGGGTATATTTATTTATATTATAAAAATGATCTTTCAAATGTGAATGTTTCTAATATATTTCATGGCTTATCTCCTTGTTAAAAGTCTGATTTATTTGGTTACAGATCATTAAAACTGGGAGGAGGGTAGAAACTTCAATTGGCAGGGCCACTATCAATTGAAGCTCAAGGAAAGGACCTGACAGCTCGGAAATTGCGATCTAAACCAAAGATTTTTAAAGAAGTTGTAGAATTTCTTAGTTTAAAATAGGGTGTGCCTAGTATTTCTGGTTTAGATTTGTATAATTGTTTTTAGGGAACACAAAGTTCTTGGAGATCCCCTATTTGCAAGTGGGAACAGGCACATACAGATATGTACAGATACAGTTGTCTTCACAACACGTGCAGTTAATGACTTCCTAAAGTGCAGGAAAACCCTCTGTTTTCCAGTTGATCTCTACCAATGAGGAAACTGAGGCCCTGCAAAATCAAGTGACATGCCCAAGTTTACACAGTGACAGAACCTGAATCAGAAGGTAGTTAGTCTAAATTTCAAAACTTAAACATTCATTAAGAAATATTAGTCTGGGGCGCCTGGGTGGCACAGCGGTTAAGCGTCTGCCTTCGGCTCAGGGCGTGATCCCGGCGTTCTGGGATCGAGCCCCACATCAGGCTCCTCCGCTATGAGCCTGCTTCTTCCTCTCCCACTCCCACTGCTTGTGTTCCCTCTCTCGCTGGCTGTCTCTATCTCTGTCAAATAAATAAATAAAATCTTAAAAAAAAAAAAAAAGAAATATTAGTCTGGGGACGCCTGGGTGGCCCAGTCAGTTAAGCGTCTACCTTTGGCTCAGGTCATGACCTTGGGGTCCTGGGATTGAGCCCCGCGGGCTCCCTGCTCAGTGGGGAGTCTGCTTCTCCCTCTCTCTGCTCCTCCCCCTGCTCTTGTATTCTCTATCTCTCCCAAATAAATAAAATCTTGGGGAAAAAAAAAAGAAATACTAGTCCATATAAAGTAGCAGAGAAACTAATCTACTGTGTGATGTAAGATGTACTATCCAAATTCTTCTGCTTGGCCTCTATGAAAGGAGAGGACAGGGCAGTGCTTAAAAAGCAATGAACCAGGACTCCGAAATTGCCAGAGGGTAGAAGAGAGAAATGCAAGCGCGTTCAGTACTCCACAGCCTGGATCGCGTAGCTCTGAATGAAGAGGCGTGTTCTGTAATTTTTGACTTTTATTAGAACGCTTCTTTTTTGAGAATCCATTACCTTTCTCCATACAACACGTTTCCAGTAATAATAACATGAGCTCGTCACCCAAATGCCTCCATATTTCTCGTTAAGGCTCAGGAAGCACAGTTTGTGAATCCCCCTTTGAATAGCTCATTAAGTTATTTGCTTTTGTTCCTGCCTCCTATCTCCTGTGTTCTGTGTCCTTATTTGTCCTTTTTCTTAAAAGCCAACAAAGAGCCTGGAAACATCCCTTATGTAAAATTCCAAAGTTCGACTGTGTATTTTACTGCTGAGCTTAATTATAAGAAGTCGTGCCTGTTCTATACTTAACGGCTTTTCAAACGGCACTGTTATGTAGAACAGCGAGCAGAAGCAAAATGTGGCGGAGCTCATTGGAAGTCTAATCCGTGAAGTGCTGTCCTTATTGAAATGCTGTAAATAGAAATAATATTCAAGAAAACAGAGATTTCCTCTAAAGCTGTGCCCAACTAATCGACTTGCAAGCCCCAAACGAAGTTTAGGGAATCAAGTACACTTAGCCCAGTGTCTGGAACATAGCAATCAGTTAAAAAAAAAAAAAGCTGTTGCATGAATATATGATTTTTAGTTCCCCTTTTGCCATTCATCCTCTGTTCTCCGCCTTCTTTCGGTCCCTGTCCCGACCCTTGTAGACAGCATCACCCAGGCTTTCTCGCCAAGTGGCTGCCCGTTGGCTACAGGCATCCGGAGGGTGGAAGGTGGCAAGAGAGACACAGTAATTCCCTCTTCCCATGCCCCTCTCCTGCACTCTGCTTCTGGGATGGCTCTGTCCACAGCCACGGGGCCCACGGGGTGGCCCCTCCTCCACGTGCCAACTCTTCCTGGGCTCCACACACACTACTTTCTCCTCTCACCCCTTTAGGTCTGAGGCTGATTACAGCTTCCTACACTGCTAGTTCCCGAATGTCTCCACATCCTTGTTGGTTCCTTCAACCCTGCCCACATCTCAGCAAACCGTTCATCTTCGTGAGCTCGGGCCGCTATAATAAGCTACCATACATTGGGTGGCTTAACTAACAGAAATTTATTTCTCACTGTTCTGGAGGCTGGGAAGTCTAAGGTGAAGGCATAGGCTGATTCTGTGGTGAGAACCCACTTACCAGGGAGTTGGTGTTTTGCTCCAACCTCATCTGGTAGAAGGGATGAGAGCTCTCTCTTAGTGGTAAGGTCGCTAATCCCATTCAGGAGGGCTTTGCCTCTGTGATCTAATCACATTCAAAAGCCGGCTATCTTGAGGGTTAGGGTTTTGACATATGAACTTTAGGGGGACCCATTCAGCTCACAACACCATCCCTTCATTAAACTCTTCAGTTGAACCAGATGAGTTAAATTTTATGCTTCATTATCCTATTATGGTGACTATATGAAATAGATAAATGAAAAGATTGAGAACATCAGCTTTAAAGTAATTTTGAATGTACAATTTTTAACATTAAGGAATAAAGCTATAAATATTAAAATCATTTCCCAATATGTTAAAATTTCAATTATTGAAATTCTACCTAAAAATAAGTTTTAATATACAAAATTTACACTCATGTTTATATAACATATGCCAGGGATCAGGGGCAGATAATATAATTGAGAAAATCGATCTAGGTGAAGCATTAGAAAAACAGTGCTAAGAGCATTAGTAAATGACAATTGACAATTAGTTTATACCTCCATTGTAGACTGGAAGTTTACTACATGTATATATGTATATATGTATATAGTCCCAACCAGTCATAAAATTGACATAGCCTGGTATATGATCCATGGTCCAACTTCCCACTTAGAGCAAAATCTTCTTCTATTATAACTACATACATAGATTTAAGGAGGCAGGGTCCAAATGGGGCTCAGATTTAGTTAGTTAGTTAAGTAAAACCTATAAAAAAGTTAGTTAGTTTCACGTTATAGGTATGAGCCATTGGGAGACACCTCATAGTCAAAAGGACTAGTTATGGGGCACCTGAGTGGCTCAGTCATTAAGCATCTGCCTTCAGCTCAGGGCGTGATCCCAGGGTCCTGGGATCGAGCCCCGCATCAGGCTCCCTGCTCCACTGGGAGGCCTGCTTTTTCCTCTCCCACTCCCCCGCTTGTGTTCCCTCTCTTGCTGGCTGTCTCTCTCTCTCTGTCAAATAAATAAGTAAAATATTTAAAAAAAAAAAAAAAAGGACTAGTTATCCATCAGGAAATAGGGCTTGAATTACTTTACTGTAGAAGGCAGGTCGAAAGCCAGGATCAGAGTTTAGGTCCTGGAGACACCAGTCTGTCTCTGGATGAATGTTCTCTTTCTTTTCCCATAGACACACTCCTTAGCACACCCCGCTTGCTCTTTTTTGCTCTGACTGTCTCATTATAGTACATAGTGTTTATTTTTCTTATTCTAAAAAGCAAGAAATAGTCAACATAGTAAAAATACCTTAGAAATAAAGATAAGCCAAAAGAAAATAAAACATAAAATGACCAGTAATCTCTCCATACTGAGATAACTGGTTTTCACAGTTTGGTGCATAGACTTCAATAGGTGTGTGATTGATGGCAAGCTAGGTGAATAAATGATAGGCGGGTATTTCCTAGCAAAAAATAATCTAATGTACATGTTTTATAACTTGTTTTCACTTAACAATGCATTTTAATATCTTTCCCAGTTATTGCCTACCCTTCCAGAGCATCATTTTACAGCTGAAAAATATTCTATTGTATGAATTTGTCATCATTTGTTTACCCAATTGTTGAAAATTAAATTCTTTCCCATGTTCCCCCACTTTTAACCATGCTATAAAAGATATCCTTATGATTGGTTGCTATTTCAATAGCAGGGTTATTGTTATTTTCTGGATATTTTAGAGTAATGGCAAAGAGCTTTGCTTACCCTTCTTACCTCCAAGGTATGGCCGTGATTACAGAAAAATACAATAATCACAGAATCAGCTTGGTTTTAAAGAGATGTTCAATCCATTGTTGCCATTATTGCAAGCCCTCCCTACCCATAGCCCTTTCCCCACACACTGCAATATTGACCAGGTATTCTTGGGGAATTAGTTAAGATTTTATTCAGTATTTCTTTTTTTCTAATGAATACAAGGTGGCAAAATGAAAGGAGACACACGTTCTTCTCTAATTCTTTCACATACCCACATCAGCACACTACATGTAACGCATTTCACAAACTTGTGTGAGGATGTGTGTGTATATGGCGGAGTGTGTCTACTGGTGGCTCGTGCTGTCGTGACGGTTTCTGTGCAAGACGTTCTTAGACACCATTTGTTTTGGACCACTTATTCCACTATTCTGGCTACAACCTAATAAATCAGTTCCCATATACAGCTGGCCCAAAGCTCACAGAGTGGCTTGACCAAAACCTGCTGCCAGGGTGCTGTCTTTTGCAGAGTTACTGTCAAATTAGCATAAAGGTCTTTGCTGGGCTCAGTCATGAGCACCTCTTGCTCTCTTAAGGCTGTGTCCTTGGAAGAGCTCCCACTGTAGGAACTGTAGGCAGAGGGTACATTGCAAGGACAGGATTGGGAGTGAGGAGCCTCTGATTGCCTGGGTCCAACTCTCGAATCAAGAGGCAGTCACATCCTCTTGGTTACCTCCTCCGATGTGACAACCATTTATTGAGCACTTACTATGTGCCAAGGGACTTTCTGTGGTTACCTTATTTAACCCTATCAACCTTATGAGAATGAAGCGATTGAGGAAGAAAGATTTCATAACTTAACCAGATTCACAAGGCTAGTGGGTAGTGAGTGTCATATAACAAAGCATGTTTCCCAAATGCTACAACAACTTGCCACCAGGAATACTAGGGAATGAAATCCAGCTGTATTTGGCTGAATCAATAAATAAACAAAACAAATCAAAATTGGCATTTGCTGCATAAATTAATAGCCTAGACCCTTATTTGGTGATCTCACAAAACAGAATAACTTTAATCCAGGTGCCTCCCCCAACCCAAAAAAATTTTAGTGAAGGTGATTTATCAAAATCTAAACGTGGTTGTTAACAAGGTCCTGGAGAATACTGCAGGGGGACTTGTTTCTGCTTATTTTTCTTTGTGTGCTATGTGCTTTTCACGCCTCTGTTCCTTTATGTATGGAATCTTATCTCTCTGTAGGTCCTTTCCTTCCCTCCATTTTCCTTTTTTTTTAAGAGAGAGAGAGAAAGAGAGAGTGTGTTCATGTACACACACACACACACACACACATACACAAGTGGGATAGGAGGGGCAGAAGGAGAGGGAGAGAGAGAATCCCAAGGAGGCTCCAAACTCAACGGAGCCTGATGTGGGGTTTCATCTAACGTCCCTGAGATGATGACCGGAGCAGAAATCGAGAGTCGAGTCTGATGCCTTACCCACCCACCAAGCCTCCCAGGCGCCCTCCCTTCCCCTCCTTTTATAAATATTTACTTATGCCATAGTTATGCCTCCCCCATTCGAAAGTGAGCTCTGTGAGAGAGTGAAGGGAGAAGGAAAATCAGTGTTTGAATACCTGCAATGAACCCCACTGGGAAATTCCCATACATCATTTGGATGGGCAGGAACCAAGTCCAGTACCTCTTTACAGGTTCCGGACTTCTTACACTGCACGGTTTTGCCGCCGGTAGGCCAACACAGACTGCTTCTTTGTCCTTTCAATTCTGATGCACTTTGCTGCATGTATGCATATTTACAGTTTCAAAATCGTATATTAATCGACTTGGTACCAGAAGGCAAAGTCTGAAACTAACAGACTGTTGATGTAATGCAAAAGACACGGTGAAGATACTAAAATGAAACTAGGCTGTCGATGCCTAAAAGATCTGCGGGGAAATGCTGAGATAACAAAATGGAATTCAGTGAGTTAGGAAGGCAGAAAAGGATGCCACAGGCAGAAGAACAAACCAAGTTAAAGAGGGCCCATCATTAAGATGACTTGGTGCAGAATCTACATACGGGGAACACACTTGGGGATATGGGGAGAAGAGGAATGGGAGGAAGCGAATTGACACTCCATTGCGTCCCTTTGAGACTGTTAAGATAATTCTGGTTGTACCTGCAGGGACTTAATTACATCTCATAGTAAATCTTAGACTCAACTCCTATTGTAATCTTTGCCTTGTGGTCAGATTTACTAATCGCTGAAAATTGGCCTGCATCTAGTCCTAACTTTTTGCAGCAGAGGTAAACACTTAGACCACAGATGGACCTTATTGCCCTTGGCTTACTGTCTTCCATCTTTATGCTGACGGTTGGCAGCCTCTCTGGCATTTTCTCTAAATGTCTCAGTTGAAGGGAAAAATGGGCTTTTTTATGGCTCTGGGTCTATCTTCTGTCACGGAATTTATTTCCTCCCTGGGGCTCTGGATCCTGTTCTTTCTCTCCTTCTAACCACTGTTGTTCGTTAATTACTCCTTGCTCACATTTATCTGCAACCCTTCCATCTCCAGGCTCTTCTATATTTAAAAAAAAAAAAATGCTGCCACCATAGCTGCCTCTGTCATAGCCAAACATCTGAGGCAATTTTCTCTATTCCTTATTTCCAACTCTCCACGCCCTTCTGTGCCACCCCTGCCCTGAAAGTCCTCTGGCAAGTTGACCAATGACCCCCAATGCCAAACCCAGTCCTTAATTTGCTTGACATCTTTCTAGCATTTAACAATTAAATACATTTTTACTTTTAAAACTCTCCTGTATCTGTTTCCACAAACTGAATTCCATCTACTCTTTTCTTATCAACTCTCCCCTGGGTTCCTGCTAAATGCATCTTAAATGGACGTCCTACTTCTTAGACGAGCTTCTGTCCAGTCTATTATCCTTACTTAGTGCTAGAATTTGCATTTTTGAAATGAAATCTTTCACCCCTTAACCATGTCTTCTTGCTGTCAGGATAAAGTTTGAATGTTGTCACATGGTCAATAATGTCCTCCTAATCCAGCCCTGCCTTCTTTGCCTAGAAGGAAATTGCTTGCCCCAGACTTCTTCACTTTCTACTCCCTGAAGCTGGGACCAAACATTGCAGTGACTTGTCCTCAACTGTGCAAAAGTAGAGGAACCATGTGGCTCCAGAACCTCCTCATAGAGCAAAGCTATTCACCAGCCTAGCCAGCAAGGTAGTTCTGTAAGAGGGAAATGGAACCCAATTCTATTCGGGGTGTTGTACTTCGGGGTTCTTTATTACTCTACCCTAGTCTTGTGAGTATCTTGCTGGCAGGGGCTGTCTTGTATCTCTGGCATATAGTTGGGGCTCAGCAAATGTGTTCTAAGTGAGGAGTCAGAGAAGCTCAGTATGTTCCAAGTTTCCCTGGAGAAAGTCTGTGTGTATCTGTGACTATGTATACATGTGTCTGGGATTGAGCCATCTTAACAGAAGTACCAGGAGCCTAACAGCCAGAGGCTGGGAGTGTAGCCAGCATCATTAGAGACTGCTGAAGAGCAAGCTGGGGCTAAGGGCTCAAATGCCAAGTCCAAGGATCAGGAGCAAGGGAGATCAGGAGTGGAGTAACCAGGACAGTATTATAGAAAGCAGGATAATGGCCCTTAGAGATTCCATGTCCCAAACCCCTGAACCTGTGAATATGTTTGGCTACATGGAAAAGGGGAACTCGTGATGCAGATGGCATTAGGCTGCTTATCAATTGATCTTAAAATAAGATTATCCCGGATTATTCTAGTGGGCCCAATGTAATCACAAGGGTCCTTAAAAGTGGAAGATTGGGGCAAAAGGTGGAGAAGCAGGGAGATGGCCGTGTAAGAAAGACTCAGTCTGATCTTGTTGGCTCTGGTGGTGAAGAGAGGCCATGAATCAAGGAATGAGGGCAGCCTCTAGAGTCTAGAAAAGGCAAGAAAGTGGGTTCTCCCCTAGAGCCTCCAGAAAGGAAGACAGGCTTGTTAACACCTTGATTTTAGCCCAGCGAGACCCATTTCAGACTGAACATGTGTTGTTTTAAGACACTGAATTTGTGGTACTTTGTTGCAATAGAAATAGGAAACTAATAGAAGTATTATCAACTGAATGAACTTGGCCAAGACATTTAATCTCCCTAAGCCTCCTGTCTCCTCTTCTAAATAGGGATCATACTCACTGTGCACTTGTAAGGATTAAATAAGATATTATATCTAAAGATCTTGGTAATGTGCTTGGCACAGAGTCCGTGCTCCATAAATAGTCGTAATTTAATATCATCATTGTTGTTCACTAATTTGCCTAATACATCTGGGGTGGAAGGGAGGAAGAGACAGAGAAAAAAAGATGGGAAATAACACAATAAAAGTCTATTTTGGAAATCTGCAGGCATATTTGGTTTTAGCTCTTTTGTAATGTGTCTTCTTAACTCACAGAATGTGCTTCATTTCCTTCTGCTTTCTCTCTCTTGCTCTAGGTATTAAAATCTATTTTAAATTTAGTCATTTCAAAGTCTCCTTGGCATCGTGTAAATGTCACACCATTAAATATATATTCATTGAGTGCTCGAGCAGGCTGGCTTCCCTGCCAAGAAATGGAGTCCCGTAGGTGGGCAGGTGGAGGAACGACAGACACCACCACTGCACCCCCCACCGCCCATAGACTCTGCTGTCCTTACTTAGCAGAGCTGTGCTTTATAAGCTCTAAATCAGAATGTGTGGTCTGACAAGCACGTTTGCTCCTGAGTTTTAATTTAGCGTTAGGAAAAGGTTTTCACAGGTATTCAATTAAATCACATGAAACTTAGTGGATAATCTTTACTGCGAAGAATCAAATCTCAAGTAAAACTTCAGGGAAAACATATATCAGTTTTTATAATATTTGAAATTTGAATTATCCGTGGCAATCTAGAAGGGAAGGTTTGGTAGCCATCGGGAGGGTTGTGCTTCCGTTTTGTTTTGTTTTCCTCTGCTCTCAGCTGTCCCCTTCCCTTACTCTCTCCCTCTGAGTCACGTGGCCTCCCTTCTAATCAGGTGACCCCGGTGAACTGCCAGACCCAGAACCCCAACTTCCGGGTGACAGAAGAGACATGTGACACTGGCCCAGCCAATCACAACAGCCCTTCACCTGGCCAGTGACTGGTCCCACGAACAGGCATAGGATCCAAATAGAGCCAATTTCATACAGATGGAGGAAGAACATGCCTTTCTTTCTGCTAAGATGACAAGCAGTGGAGAGGTATGTCGGAACTGTTGCCTGCCATACCTGCTACCACCAAAAGGAAACACATCTGCAGGAAGTGAATGAGGCCAAAAACCAGAAAGAGGCAGCCCTGAGAAATGGAGAGGAGAAAAAACCCTAATGACATCTCTGAGCCCTCGGACCCAGCAGTGCCTGACACCACTTATTCCCCATCCTTCCCTGTACATGAGCCAATAAATCTTTTTTAAGTGGGATTTCTGCGACTTGAAATTGAAAGAGCCCTGGCTAATACATGGGCTCATTGCAAACACACTGTCAAGACATCAGAAAAAACCGACCCAGAGGTGGGCGAAACAGGGACAGGAAGAAAAAAGAGTGGATAGACCAGGCAATAAGGCAGAGAAGAGCACGAGACTTAGAGTCAGAACACCAGGGTCTCTATTCCAGCTCTGCCATTTACCGGTGACCTGGGTAAGTCGCAACCTTGGGTGACAGCATAACATCTCCACCTAATGGTCTGCAGAGTGGATGACTATCATATCGCTGCCGTGTGTAGAACACGACGCGCTGGGGGAGGCTCACCTGAGAGGATACACGCGAGCACTCTTTGTAAACGTTACGTGCTTGCAAATGGCACTTACTACATAGAAAGCAGCACTGTAAAAAAAGACTTTGGACTGAAACAGAGACTGAAAAGGAAAAGTTAGGCTCTAAGTAGCTGAACTCTTGAGAGAGCAATGGGGAAACCGACCAGTTAATGATTGGATCTTCTCTAAGGCATCTAAAGGACGCAGAATACTGAAGGTCACTGGGCTGAGTGAAAACAAATGCAAAATCTATGCAAACACTAGAAAACAATTCTAAGGCCGCATGTGGGATAGGAGTGGAAGCAAGAGAAGAAAGGAGAATCAACGTTTGTGAGGCGTCCACCGTATCTTGCTAAATGCCACATAAGCTCTGACGTGACCCATGGAACAGTACTGTAAGTGTCAGGCCTTAGTGTCCCCGGTTTATATTTGAGGAAAATAAAGCTCAAACCCAGGTCTTAAGATTCTACAACTGGATCTCTAGAGTATACCACTCCCCGGTTAATACATTGGAAGCTAGACTTTGGGGCTTCGATGAGAATATGCTTAATTTTCTTTCCAGATTATAAGGATCAATCAACCAATATTCTAAAGAAGTCTAGAATTTATTTAAATTTTAAAATTTTGGTTGTGAATGGTTTTCTGATAGATTTAAAGTCTAGTGCTTTCAGCAGTTACTAGAAATTTGTGTCTTCTCATCTGTGTTTGAAGAACTGTGAAGGGTCTGGGATTTTTACCCTGCTTAGAAATAAATGAACTAGCCTGTTACTATTTTGTGGATGCTGGCAGAAGACATAAGACTCTTGGTCGGAGACAAAGGACTTTATTATTCACAGCAGAAGTAGTAGCCAGAGCTTTCTGTTGGTTTATGTTGGTCTGTTCCCAATCCCCACGGACCACTAAGGCCTATGAGGGTGACAAAGAGAGCCCATGATGAGTGCCCACACATGCTATGGGTTGTGAGGAACACTGAAATTGGGAATTTATTGCTTTTATAGCAAGGGAAGGCAAGCCTGTTCTTTGGGGAAGATGTTACCTCATCCCTCAACATTGCCTATTTGCAAACACAGTTCTGAGAAATGGCCTAGGTAAGAAGCAGACTGGGCCTTGCATTTTGGGCATACCCAGCAAGAATACGTAGGGAGGCTAAGGGCCCATAGTGAATTGCTCCTTCGAGTGCTGAGTCCTTCTCTAGACAACAATGAGGTCCTGTTCCTACTTACTCTGACTGCAATTTCATTCTTTTGCTCTCCGTCGGAATCAATCCTTGCATATATCTCTTCTAGCTCCTTCTCTCTCTTGTTGCAGGTGTCTCTCACTTTATTCCCAAAGTTCTTAGAAGCACTGTCTTTGGGCACCTGGGTGGCTCAGTCGGTTAAGTACTTGCCTTGAGCTCAGATCATGATCCCAGGGTCCTGGGATTGAGCCCTCACATCGGGCTCCCTGCTCAATGAGGAGTCTGCTTCTCCTTCACCCTCTGCCCCTCCTCCCGCTGGTGTGTTCTCTCTCTCTCAAATAGATAAATAAAATCTTAAAGAAAAAAAAAAGAAAGAAACACTGTCTTTGTGCCTCCACTGTTTCGCCCCTGTGTGATGCCTTTGTGATGTGACGGCTAGGCTGAGTTACCAGAGAATTATCTTTCTGGTATTTCTAGTTAGGGCAGGCTACAAGGGATATTCTCTTGTGTGAGCTGAAGTACAGAAGGGCAGAAGCAGCTGTTTTCTCATGTTCTCCTACTTAAACAAATACCATTCTAGATGCTACTGTGAATGGATTTTATAGATGTAAACTACAGATGTAAACCCCTAATCAGTTGACTTTAAGTTCATCAAAAAGGAGATTATCTTGGATGGGCTTTACTTAATCAATTGGAAGCCTTTTAATAGAGAGCCACGGCCTTTCCTGAGTTAGAGACCGCGGACAGCAGCTAGCTTTGCAATGGTTCTCCTTTTGCATTGAATCTTCCTGCCTGCCTGCCTGCCTGCCTGTGGGCAGTAAGTTTCAGCTTGAGCCCATGGGGGTTCTAGCCTGCACGTGGTCTTCTCTTCCCATCTGCCTGTTGTATGGACGTCAGGGTAGCTAAGCCAGTGTCCACAATTGTGTAACTCAACTTCTTGTGATAAATACCATAATATATTAATAAGAATTAATGTATTATATTTATCATTAATATTTATTATTAATAATGGATACATCTCTATTAATATTTACAATGTATATAATTGATGATAAATATTATAATTCATAATATTTATACTCAACATAAGTATCCTACTGTTTTTGCCTAATTGAACCCTGACTGATTCATGTGCCACTTCATGGAAACTGCTCATTTGATGAGACTGAGACCTCCTTCCTGCCAAATTCAATGGCATTCTTAGTCCTCATTTTGCATGATGCCTTCAGTAACATCTCTTCTTTAGATTGCTTCTTCTTTGGTTTTAGAAGTACCATTGAGGCTCTCTTCCCAATCTCTCTCTCTCTCTCCTATTCTGGTTCCTCTTGTTCCTCTAACTTTGGTCATTTTCCTAAGAGTATTCTTGCCATGTATTATGTCCCTTCCTTCTCTCATACAAGTGGCTTTCAATCCTCATGGTCTTGACTATACTTAATACCGATGACTCAAATATATTCCTCTCATTTTCACCATCTCAGAATCTTTATTAGCATAACTCTTGCCCAGCACAGTTCATGAAAGCTGCATCAAAAAGACCAGTTCCAAGGCTGTTTGAATTTTCTTCCCCTCTGGACTCTGAACTGCCTTCATGGTGATGATAATGCTGATAAACATCTTTACCATTTATTGAGCCTTGATATGCACTAGACACGATTGAAGGTGCTTTACATGATCTCATCTAATCCTTACAACATCCTTATGAAGTCAATATTATGATTCCCTTTTTTTCTTACACATTTTAGTATTTGTTCTAGTTCTGCGAAATATGCTTCCCATTTTTCTTACGAGAAACCTGAGAATTTGGGAAATGTTATGTAACTGGCCTTGGGACCCACAGCCAGTAGATGTCGGGGTCAGGATTTACACCCTTGACCCAAGTTCCAAAGAACTGGCAATATTGCCTTTGTCAGAAGATATAGACAGTGAGGTCATAATCAAAGGCCATTTAAATTTGTAGGATCTAGCCAAGCATGGCCGAGCTGAACAGGTAGCTTCATTTTAAAGGTTGGCGGTAGCCCTACGGCGACTACTGAAACCATTATAGCCATGAGTCTCATCCAGCTGGTATAATCAGAAGTGTTCTTTGTCCATGGTTTTTAATGCAGCTTTGCAGTTTCCCTGAATGCCATTGTAGACCCTCAGACAAAGGATAGCCAGATCTTTCCCTTGCCAATCTGCCTATCTCCAATGAGGCACAACAACCCAGCTGTCAGACCATACTATTGTCTCGCTGATACTGCTTTACCACTCCTGATCCGTGACCTTGACACCACTGAATCTCAATCAAACTATATCTGGCAGACCAACACCCAGGGGATTTAGTGATCATTCCCTCTGATGTCAAGTCAGTGCAGTGTTTTTGCAGAATCGTGGTTCTTAAAACTTCCTGCAATAGAGAGCAGCAGAAAATTGATGCCAATAAGAAAAATCTGCCGTCTTCCCAAACAAGAATTTTTGGCAATTATTTTAGTCTTGGCTAAAGCCTGTATATTTTTGGCTCAGTATTTACTTTATGGGCCAATCTTCAAATCCTGATGTGGCCATGAGTAAAGATTATGTAGAATATGAAGAACAAATTACAAAGGTGGCCATGGAAGCAGCCTTGCAGAATCCAAAGGCGTAAGTGCCAGGATGGCAGAACATCTTGCAGACACTTCCCTTGGAAGAGAGGGAATAGGGTAATTACTACCGACTCTCGGGACTTTACTTACTGCTTCTCGGAGGAAGTCCTTGATGAATATTTTACATTTATCCACTTCCTTTGGTGGAACAGTTTGTTTAAACGTTTGTTTCAGTTGGTTGTGAATTTATTCCAGTATTTTCAGAAGTTGGTTTGACAAGTTCACTGTATCAATTACCCCAATCAGTACAGTGACCACTCCCCTCCTTCTTTGTTAGCTCAGTAACATGAGGAGCTCAAAAATGACTTCGGAATAGCCTCAGCTCCCAATTAAGTTGAACTATGACACTGTTTTCTGCTAGGACATTCCTCCTTAGAGTACGGATCTTAAGATTCTGGGGATAACATCAAACATTACTCCAGTAACTCTCATCTCTCCCCCCTAGTCCCATTCATTCTGCCTACAGAGAAGATGGTACCAGATATTGGCCACTGGTTTAAGGCACCTGCTTGTAAAGGGTTTTCTTCATCAGGCCATTCCAATAATATATCAAGCCATCCGCTTCTAAGTCACAGGGGAGTAGTGAATATCAAAGAGCACATTGCCATCCCTCCTTTGCCATCAAATAAGTGCCTTAGATAGCTGTGACATTTTGTGAGATACAATGTCAATGGATAAGTCATCCGTAGGTCCACAAATAGGAATGCCAGCAGAATTCTGAAAGGAAGGCAAATGTGTATCTGCGATGTGCATCCATTCCTGTGAGGACAAATCACTGCTCAGTCTGTGCTTTATTAGGGACTCAAGAGTTGACTGTGGCTGCTGAAAAGTTAGGCAGTCAGCAGTGGCTCTGGCCAAATAAGCTTTGGGGATGAGAAATCCATGGTAAGCCTCCATCTTTGTCTCTTTGCCACTTTCTAGTTAGGCTCATTGAATAAGTGCCAACGTGGCCAAGGAAGGAGAGTGACTGACAGCCACCTTTCCCACTTGTTTCTTGAGAGCATTTGCATGCCAATAGCTGGAAACCAGGTGCCAGGAGTAGTTATTGATTTTTTTCTCATAAAGGTACCATATCCCAAACCTCAGCTGTGATTGCCATAACCACCTTATTAAGTCTGGAACGATCTAGCATTATTCTCTAAGACCCATCTGGCCTTTGCACCTGCCAAACAAGACTAGTTAGGTAGGAGTAATCACCCCTGCATCTCCCAAGTCTCTGATGATGCCATTAATCTTTGCAATTCCTCCAGGGAATGCCACATTGCTTTGAGCTTATTATTTTGGGGCTTCCACTTGACTCTTCCTATCAATATAATCTTCGTTCCACATAGTAGAGAACCAATGTGAGTATTCTGCCAGTTGAGTATATCAGTTCTCACTATACTTTTTGGAAGTGGGAAAATAACGAGAGAATACACGTCTGCTTGCCAAGGATTACTAGTGTCTTATCCCTTTCCTTCTCCTTCCATAGAGGAGGTTATCTATGCATTCCTCAAATTTGAACAATCCAATCATAGAATCTTGTTTTTTTTTGAGAGACCGTGTCTTGGGCCCCCTTCTCCTAGTACAAATTGCTGTGTAACTCAAGATTCTGGCAGGAAACATACATCCAAATTAGGGTAACTCGAGAGTATAATGAAAGGACATTTTACAAAGGTGTGGGTAGATTTAATAGACACCAATAAGGGATAGAGAAGCACCATGGGGTTAGCAACATCAGGGAGTAACCACTGGAACTCAAGAAGAGAGAATAGTTATGGGGACCCAGAAAGAGCTGTAACCTCCGGTAAGGATTACAGCCATTGCCAAACTGTGGCCTAGCAAGGAGGGAGCCAGAGGAATTAATATCCTGACCTCAACGTGTTACTTCCCTCAATGTCCTTATGACGTCATCGGTAGGCCTAACCCCATGTGAAGCCAAAAAACAAGAGAGACTGTTGGCGCAGCCCGTATAGGTCTTCCACCGCAGCAAAGAGCAGGATGAAGGGCACAGAGTAGGCCTGGAGGGGCTAACAGGGACTGTCAGTATATCATCTCCACCAAGAAACCCACCCTGAGCTCTCTAATGTATCAGTACGTCCCAGGTCCTGGAATTCCCCATCCTCCTTACCATGCCCTGCTTTTTCTTTTCCCATGGCACCGTTATCATCTACCATATGTAATTTACCTACTTATTACATTTATGGCACATTTTTTATCTCTCTAGTAGAAAGTAAGCTCTCCTAGCCCAGGCATCTTTATCTGTTTTGTTCCCTGATGCTTCCAGATTACCCAGAACAATGACTGGTGTGTAGTAGGTGCATAGATACATAATAAAATATGTATGTATAGATGAATCTATGTATCTGTCTCTCTCTATAGAGATGAATAAAAACAATGCGTCGCAAATAAGCTAAGAAAGAGCTAGACAGAGAACAAGGCAAACCTAAAACCTAAGAGCTGATGTATCAGTGATGAACCTCTAACCGTCCAGATGTCTTAAAGAGAGGAGATGGAAAAAAGCTAAGGTATAGAAAGAAGGGAGAAAGGAGAGATATAATTTGTGTCAGAAAAGGAGAGAAAGTCTGTGAGGAATGCTTTTGATTGTTGTTTCTAGTTCATCTCATAGAAGTATCAATATATTATTTAACATGAGGATTTTTAAGAGAAAGTGACCAGCACTTGAAATGGGCACACCTAATCTGGTGAATTATCCTGAGTCTCTCGCGGGATTCCTTTTGTTCCCCACCTTACTCAGCATCTCCCCTTCCTTCTCTCAGCCTGCGGTATTATAGCAATGGAGGGAAGGAATGGAGCTATGGATAACTGAGAAGAAGCTTCACTCCTCTAGATCCTAAATCTCCTCCCCTGAACTCCAATATATTTATACCATTAAAAAACAAAATTGCACCAGTTAAAAAAAATTATGATCAGACAAGCATGTTTGTGTGTATGATGAGGCTGCAGAAGAGCAAGGTTGAGGCCATCTGCTGTTCTTGCCTGTCCAAGCAGCACTTTCCCTTTCGTTTGGTGACAGCATCATTTGTCATCTTGAGCAGTGTTATGGACTGAACTCTGTCCTCCCAGAATGCCTGTGGTGAAGCCCTCTGCCCAGTGCCTTACAATGTGACTGTTTGGAGATAGGGCCTTTAAAGAGGAAACTAAGATTAAATAAGGTCATAAGGGTGGGAAGCCCAATTCTATAGGACTGGCATCCTTAAAAGAAGAGGAAGAGATACCAGAGAGGCACACACACAGAGAAGAGGCCATGTGGGGACACAGTGAGAAGGTGGCTCTCTACAAATCAAGGAGAGATGACTTCGGAGCAACCAAACTTGCCAGGACCTTGACGTTGGACTTATAGCCTCCAAAACTGTAAGAAGATAAATTTCCTTTATTTAAGCCACCCGGTCTATGATATCTGGTTATAGCCACCCTAGCAGACTAAAATAGGGGACTGCACTTCCCCGTTTTCCATGGCATGACAAAATCAACACATACCACTCCCAAGCCATGATCCCCCAAGCCAAAAGGCTTCCTATCCCAGGCAGACTAATTCTC
Organism: Ursus arctos; assembly: GCF_023065955.2. NCBI lineage: Eukaryota > Metazoa > Chordata > Mammalia > Carnivora > Ursidae > Ursus > Ursus arctos. The sequence goes on along the minus strand of NW_026622985.1, from coordinate 62,739,749 downwards.
TCTCTCTCTTCAGGAAATCATAGTTCTAGAAGTGGAGACGGTGTAGCAGACAGTACAATGGCACTGTCCAAAACTGACCATGCTTGAGTTCTTCTACTTTCCAAACTCGGTGGTCAGCCTTTTCTTCAATTCATTGAGCTACCTGCCTCCTTCTGTGATCTTTCTTTCTTTTTCTTTTGCTTAAATTAACCAGAGCCAACAATAATTTACACATAATTCTCAAGTGGCCAAAAAATGAAAATGTTTCTCCCAAAATCTAACTTCTGGCCAAGAATTCATTCCACTTAATGTTCCCATTCAAACTCAGTTTCCATAGAGCATGTTTCAAGTGATGGATCCTGGAAGATGAGCCAATACGCCAAAAGAAAAGACAAGGGAAACAAAATGATCTGAACCTCACCTTCCAATGATTTATAAAATAAGACGTGAAGGTTATAAGTCAAGTCCACTCACATCAACAACAGAGTGAGCAGAAAGAGGTTGGACTACACTCTGTTGAAAGAAAGGCACCAGAAGCTTCTGAGCATGGCCCCTCCAGCTTGTGCTTGTGCAAAGATTTTTAAGTAGAGGTGAGACAAGCAGAACTATTTTTAGAAGGATTACTCTGGCTACAGGATGAAGGAGAGGTAGACTAGAAGATGGACCAAACTGGAGTTTGCTGCAGGATCCAAGTAGGAGAAGGCACCCAAGTAGGGCAAGGCCAGGAAGGGGCTCCAATTTCACAACAGGTGGGTGACTGGAGGGTTTGCCATCAGGTCATGCGGTGACTGGAAGGGTAATTCAGACATTATGGTCTGTCTACACTAAGACAAGCAAGGAGATAGTTCATTCCTTCTTAAAAAAAAAAAAAAAAGATTTTATTTATTTATTTATTTATTTATTTATTTATTTATTTATGAGAGAGAGAGATAGTGAGAGGGAGCTCAAGTGGGGAGGAGAGGGAGAAGCAGGATCCCCACTGAGCAGGGAGCTGACACGGCATTCGATCTGAGGACCCTGGGGTCATGACCTGAGCTGAAGGCAGATGCTTAACCAACTGAGCCACCCAGATGTCCCTCATTCCTTCTTTTTATACCCCTGAAATGTGCTTATTTCACTTTGTAGACATAAAAACAAAACAAAACAACAAACTTAAAACAATCTAAATATCTATCAATTTCGTTGGAAAAAGAAACAGCATTACAGTTATGCAGTAATAGGGAGATCTGTAGTTCTATGGGAAAACGATCACAGTATCCAAATGAAAGGCAGAAGCTGCTGATGGTATGTAGAGAATACTACCATTTCGGAAAAACAACAAACAAAAATGTGTGTGTGTGTGTGTGTTCCCAGATTTATAGGAGTGCATGTGTGTGTGAATAGAAGAATTCAGGAAAGAACTTCACAGAAATGTTAATGGTTGTTGTGTTTGCAGATTACTAGATGGGCAATTTCTAACTCCTTCTCCATACCTTCTGTGTCATTTTAATTTTTAACCACAAATATGTTTTATTTTTATAACTGAAAAAAGCAGAAAAAATATGTTCTTCTGGGATACAAGACCAATTAAATAAGGACATTGCACATGATTATAAGCAGAAGCTGAGGCTAAAGCCCTCTGGGACATTACAGCAAGGACTGCTGTGGAACGAGAATGCAGGAGGCCTTAGACACGAAACTAGAGGCTGGAATACACCAGACCATTCTCTTGGTGATGGCAGACTAAGGCTTTTTACCAGTCTTTTGGTGACATTAATGCAAGAACCCCACAGATGCTCCTGAGGGAGTGTCGATCGTAAAGACATCTAAGTTAACACTTAGATGTTAACATCTATCATAACTGTGCGTGATTTTTAATCCTCCTATTTTATTGTCTCTGCAAGATTTAAGAATTTTAAAAATCTACACAAGTAAAGTAAGATGTAAATACCCATGCCTTCCTTGACTACCGTTGTCAATGTTCTGGCGGGGAAATTCAGCAGGACCAGGCATCAGAACATAGCGTGGCTCTGTCTGGCTCTGCTTCATCATGAGGGCTGGTTGCACAGATGGGTGACCTATGCAGCCACACGGGGTCAAGTTCAGAAGCATCTGAGCCTGGTTTAATGTTCTGCTGTAGTCATTCTGAAATTCTTTTTGTTTTTTAAGATTTATTTATTTATTTAGAGAGAGAGAGCACAGGGAGGGGCAAAGGGAGCGGGAGAGAGAATCTCAAGCAGACTCAGTGCTGAGCACGGAGCCCCACACAGAGCTCGATTTCATGACCCTGAATGATCATGACCTGAGCGGATATCAAGAGTCAGATGCTTAACCAACTGAGCCACCCAAATGCCCCCATTCTGAGATTCTTAATAATTTTATCTTTGACTTGTGTTTTATAAGTGAAGTCCGATGGGCCCCGGGAATGAGCAGAGGTGACTGGGGCTGTGTGCGGGTCTTCTGGCCACTGCTGTCGCATTTGCATCAGCCTTTGAGATGCGCCTGAGTGGAGAGTCCCAGAGGACCCCCAGTGCTGGAGCTCAGCAAGCCTCAAAGCCAATACAAGGAAGCCTGTTGTGTCTATGATGGAGTGAGTGGTGGTGTTGACGGCCCTGAGAGCCATGCTTTCTGTTCAAACCAGCAGTTGCTTTGAACACAAAAAGAAAGTAATAGCATTCTAGAAAACATGAACACGCAAAGAATCCTGTCATGTTCTTTCTTACCCTTCCTCCTTCCCCGCAGTAGCCCACCACATACTGAAAATGATCACAGAACGAAAGAAAAAGACATGGCACCCTACAGTTCCTTTCCTTTCACTCCCTTCTCACAAATCAGGAAGCCAGAGGTACAGAGCATCAGTAGAATTGCACACATGAAATGAAATAAAATAGTGAGGGGTTTCTTGTGCAGTATATCCAGTGTTGTGTAAAAATGAAACATACACGTATGAGATATGAAATAAGAATTGTATAATTTTGGTGATTCATGTAAGAGTTAAAAGCTCTTATATTTGCTTTTAAACTTGGTATTGCACAGTATGAATACAAATGGTAAATTCAAACTGATAATGTAGAATTTTAATTTTTCTTTACTTCTAATACTAAACAAAAAAATTAAAAACACCATGACAAGGTAAGAAAGAAACTGTGGAGGAAAGAACAAGGTCTGTATTTTAGGACCTTTCATGGTATGTTTTTCCCCCTTTTTGAGCAAGAAGTCTCACCTTTCGTTTTGTACTGGGCCCTGCAAATTATGCAGCCAGCCCCACCTGTGACTGCACGGCCGTCCATTCAAGCGGCTCCGGGATGTTGTGGTTGTAACTTGATGGAGGCAGGGGTGGAGGCTGAGAAGCCGCACAAACATCACTGAGGGACGCGGGGGAAAGGGGTCCAGAAGGGAGGTGGTGGCATCAAGTCCTGTCCTTTAGCACTGTCCCTTGCGCAGCCTTCCAGAATGACAGGGACACCGCTAAAGAGAGACGCTAGGTGTAAAGAGGCGCGTTCATCCCTTTAAACTGCACGGATTTCTCTGCAATTTAGTGCTGAGAAGTGATGTTAGAGAAAGGCTCTTTTCTCATATGATCGCTGATAACCTTCTGTCTATTACTTGAGCTCAATACCGGCCTGTATTTGTGCAGCAAAGCTGAGCCCTTGCTCTCAGGAAACCCAGCGAACAGCATGATAGATCAATTGATTTGTCAAGCCTTGGCAGGCAGAAACAATTTCCTCGGCTAGACTTGTTAATGCAGATGGTCTCCTCCTTCACCCTCTAATACACCTCATCCTGGTCATGGGTAATATTCCGGAGAAGATGTCACAGTCTCCCTGGAAGGCTCTGGGCTCTTCCTCTAGGCATTTGGAGGAGGGGATAGCGCTGCAGGGCACAAGCCTGAGAGAGCCATTAGCATAAGTTGCGCATGCCTGGGAGAACAGACAGGTTAGTGATGTGCCGGCCAGTAGTTGCGGGGATATCTGATCCTGCCCCCGGTTCCTGTGTCCAGTCATCCACCGGGGCATCTGAGGCTCATGGGGGAGAGAAGACAAAGGACACACCAACCAAACATGGGCTCCTTATACTTGGAGCATTGACTTCCAGTCTCTGTCTGATGGACTGGGATGATGGGTTGTCAAGAAGCACATGACTGTGGGACCTTAGCAGACCATGTTATTACTGATTTTACTGCTTTGAAGGCAGGAGAGAGAAGAGGAGAGAGAGCCTCCCACCCATCCTCTGCAAATACTCATATTCTTCACGTTAAGTCTCCAGCCATCTCTAGTCCTCGGCAAGTGGGGGTGGGGTGGGAAAGGGCTGAGCTACACTGCAGGATTCTGACAACAACACTGGCTCAGAGTTCCCTGCTTCACCATAGCATTTTGCCCTCCATGCCTTTATTTACCAGAATGCCTTCCCTACTTCACTGCCAAGGATTCATCCATTTCTTCTTCTTCCTGGCCACACAGAGAAGACTACCTTTCCCAGCCTCTTTTGCTGCTAGTTATAGCCACATGACTGGGTTCTAGCCAAAAGAATGAGAGCAGAAGTCATCTGTGTCACTTCCAGGCCTGATCCAAAGGACTCCTTTCCTCCGTAGAGACTAATGCAGGGACCACAGCACCAGGAGAGCTGCGTGATGGAGGTGGTGGGGCCACAAGAAAGAAAGGATTTGGTCCTTTAATCTCCACTTGGAGGACAGCCCTTGGAGGATCAGGCCTGCTGATCATCGAGAATACCTATTTTGGAAAAGGAGAAATGAACTTCCTTATATTTAGGGGTTTTTCAGCAGCTGGGGTTACCATAACCAGTAACAACTGACTTCCAATAATAGTCTCCCTCCGCCTGGGAATTTAGCCACAGTTGCAGCTCAGACGTTAACTGCTCAGCTGTCCTCCAGCTGGCTGGAAACTCCCTGGGCTTTAATATTTAATTTTAAAGGCTGAAATTCCTTCAATTTGGGGGGAAATCATGGCTCTCCTCCTCCCACCTCCATCCCTACCAACATCTCCTGGGTTTCCTGAAAGTCTTACTTTTCTCCTGATCCCATCTTGCTCCGATAACACACAAGTAAGAAAGGACACGATGAGGTTCTTTGGTCTTTCACGTTTCTTTGAGGACTATTGTCCTCCTTCTATGTTCCAAGTATGTTCTGGTTTGAGTGGAAGGTATGGGAATTGTTGGCTTGTTCTCTTTGAGCCCTGATGAAGTGCCATGCACCAGGGTCCCCCCAGATTCTGTACTAATGGGGTACTGCAAATACCGATTGTGACTGGAGAGGCAGGGGACAGGGGATGTATGCATGACACCTGCCACAGGCTCTGTTGTCCTGTGAGACTACTTACAAAACAGGTTCCCAGATAAAATAGTCACCATTTTAAGAGGACGAAAGCAGAACATTAAACCTTGTAAGGGCTTCTTCGCTCTTGGGCCTTGTGCGACTGCATGTGTGACGGACTTATGAATCAGCCCCAGAGCAGGGCACCGCTTCTGCCCTTCCTCTCACTGGCTGGCGGGGCAGGTGAGTGAGGTCTGGGGAAGAAGGGACAGATCAGAGGGGACCCGATGCAGACTGCATGATGGAAAATCCTCTTCTGACTCTTCTACTGAAGTCATCGGTGACGAGATCTGTGAAGTACATTTTCCTTTGGGAATGTAATTAAGTGCTGTGTCATGCTTCAGGCCTTTCGTGGAACAAAAGTATAGCCAAAAGATGGGGCACTGGTCCCAGGCTACATCTGCAGATTTGGGGCTGGGGATGAGCACAGAACAAACAACTTTAATTGAATAATTGATCCCTGTTCCTTAACATCCTTTGCCTGACCTGCCACTGGGAGCTTTTTCTCTGGGGGTACCTCTCCCAAGTCCCAACTCCTGGCCTCTCTGGGTCCTTAGGGTCCTCACTCTTTCCCCGGTCCATTCATTACCAACACCCTCCCCCCACCATTGCCTTTGGAAATGCAGATGTTTTCTGCTTTATTTGCAGAGCAATGATTTCCACTTCTGACTGATCCTGACCTGATAGGCCAAATTATCCTACCAAGTTAATTGTTTAAGAAAACAAAAACAAAACAATAAGCAAAAACATGGGTTATTTCCTTTAAGAATTTGGCTGCCAGTATTTACATATTTATTTTTCTCCTAGATACTCCAGTAACAGACCTTCTTGGCATGGCTTTAAAATCCTCAGAAATCCCTCCCTGCCCCCTAGGTGGGTGCAGAGGCTCTTCCTTTGGGCCCTGTTAAATCTGCGCATACCTCACAGATACCCGCACATAGACATTTCTATTACACACTACACGTACATGGAGTCCAACATCAACAAAGCCAGGCATTAAAAAGCTGAAACAGATTCTATTCAGTAACTATTGAAAGCTGGGACAAAGCTGAGCTCCCTTCCGATTTGTGCAGGGGTGACGGAACACTTAAAAGGGGAATGAGGGAGAGGGGAGAACGGGGACTCAGTAGTCAGGGAAGTGAAAAACTACAAAGGGTTGGTCAGCTAAATGCGGTCAGGACAGCTGTGTCTGCTGGCTGCTAATTACCCAAATCAGGATTCTGTCCTCCCATCTAAACCGAGGGACAGAGACCCTACCCTTCCCGATGATTACGTGCCATAGGAACGGCTTTCAGGTCCTTGAGAAAGATCCCTCTGAGTTATGGGACATGCATAGTCTCAGGTGTAAGCCCTTCGTAGTCTATTGCAGAGAAAGCCGTGTCATGTGTAGTCTTCTTGGCCACATAAGAAAGGGTCCTGGGCCTGGAACCTTCCTTACCCGGGGATAAGGAGCCCATACAGTCTGCACTGGGCTTATTGCCCCGCGTGGGCGTATCTTTCCGGTTCCGGGCCTCCTGCGCTGCTTTGCTCTGCGTGGGCTCGGGCGTCAGCCGTCTCAGGCATGCCTTCAGCTTGCAGTATTCCCGACTCCGGGGGCGTGGAGGGCCTTCTGCCGCCGCACCGGAGGGGTGCGGGTAGGCCAGTTGCTTTGTGTGGACTGCCAGCCAGCTGCACTAGCCATGGGGTCCAACACACATGACTGGAGCTGGTCTAGCTCTGTCTCTCCTCTTTCCACATGTGGAAAGCACTGTTCCATCCAGGGCTTGACTGCATTAGCAGCACTGAACTTTCTCAGAAAAGCATTTAAGGGAGAACTGGGGTCATCCTAGGGACATGGCCTTAGGCTGCTAAAAGCCCTGCCCGAGGTTGGCCATCTCTTAGTGAAGGAAGAAGTTTGGCTGAAGTCGTGATGTGTCGGAGTAGCCCTGCAGCTCCTAACATACGCGTGTATACACACATGTACGTATATAGAGATCCACATACATGCACATGTATAAATACATACAAACACACACACGAAATCTGTTTTCAGTGAACTCCCAAATCTGCTCGTACCTCAGGCATGAGGCAACTGTGCCTGCAGGAGGTCCAATTTTACAGGCCGTGCTCTAACCCCAAAGGACAATAGAGAAAAAATTGCAGATGCAGGACAAAATATTGTCCCCTCTGAAGAGCCGCTGTGGCCCTCCTGTCCCACAGCTGTGAGCCATGTAATTCATCATGTTCCTCCTTCCTCCACCAGCTGCCAGGACCCTCAGGTGTTTGTTGGTTGGTTGAAGATTTATTTATTTGAGAGAGGGAGAGAGAGAGAGCGAGCACACACATGTGGGAGGGGAAGGGCAGAGGGAGAGAGAATCTCTTAAGCAGACTCCAAGCAGAGCTCCGGAGCTCGGCTCCTGACCCAGGGCTCCATCCCACAGCCCTGAGATCATGACCGGAGCCTAAATCAGGAGTCCCACGCTTAACTGACGGAGCCACCCAGCACCCCAGGACTCTCAGGTTTAAGGGAGATGGTTGATCATAATAACTGTACTAGCCTTTGTGTTCCTTTTTTTCTCTAGTGATTTGATTTCCTGTTTATTTCTATAACTATATTGTTTGTGTCCATGAGGATGAGGATGGTGAGGCAGGAAAAGAAAGTACAAATATCTGGCACAAGCTTAAGTTTCTGCCTCAAACATTACCTTGATTGTACCTGCTATGGGTGGGGAGCATAGAAGCCAATCTGTGAAGAAGTCATGGCGTGAGTCTTCAATGAGCACGTACTCTGTACAAGGCACAGCTGTCAAGGCAGTCCAGTGGGGGAGGGACGTGTCTTACATTTCTATTGCTATGTAACAAGTTACCACAAATTTAACTGCTTAAAATAACATACACTTATCAGTTCACAGTTTCTGAGTAGACTCCTAGCACATCTTAGCTAGGTCTTCTGCTTGTGGTCTCCCAGGGCTACCGTCAAGGTGTCAGTGGGGTGCAATCTTTCCCAGAGGCTCTGGGGGAAACCCCCTTCCGAGTTCACTCCGATTGTTGGCAGAGATCATTACCTTGTAGATGTAGGATTGGGGGCACTGGCTTTCCCCAGTGGTCAGCTGGAGGCCACCTGCAGTCTTTGCCACCTGGACTCCCCACCCCCCCTACACACACAATATGGCCCCTTACTTCAACAAGCCAGAAGGATCATCTCTAGGGTGAGTCTGCTAGCATGACAACTAGCATGATTACCTCAGGTAATCATAGGAGTTAGGATATCCCATCACCTTTGCTATATTCTGTGGGTTGGTAGCAAGTCACATCTTGAGTCCACACTTGAGGGGAGGGATTGCACAAAAGGGTGTACATCAGGACTCAAGGATTATGGGAGAACATGTTGGAATCTCTTCCCAGAGGTTATAATATAAAGATTATAAATTATAGTTTCTGGCCTCAAGGAGCTTACCATCAAATTGAGCTTACCATCAAATAGGAATGTATGATCCATAAGCAACAGCAACCATACTAGTTTACAAGCTCATGAACATTTTCTGACGGGGCGCCACCTGGGCTGGCATCTGTAGGCAGGAGAAATTTTGTGGGAAGAGAGTCTGCAAAGATAGGGTGGGACCAGATTTTGTTGGGTGTTAAGTGCCAGGATTTTGAAATCTACCACGTAAGCCTCTGCTTCCAAACATAGAGTAAGTGGTGTTATGCCAGGAGTTGATATTCAAACCAGGTAAGCAAGGCCCTTCATGGAGCATTGGTTTTACTAGAATACTTTCTGGGGAGGAAAACACATTATTTTTTAGATTAGAGGAAGTGTCATGGAGTAGAATGCAAAATTGAAATTTATTTTTCTTAAGATTTGAGACTCCACATCATTTTTCCTCTGGCTCTGGTGGAAATTTTTGAGAAGCAGCAGTCCTGAGTAGCTGCTGGTCAGAGCAGGCATCAGAGACGGAGGTGCAGGGCAGGGGAGCCAGAGAGACATGGCCAGGGTGGATGGGAGTCAGCTCTGGGGTCAAAGAAGCTTCCAAAGTCTCCCTGAGCTAACCCGCACTGTTTCTTGCTAGTGTGTGAGAGAGAAACAAATTTAAAACTGACAGTAGAAATCCTTAGAGCACGAACAGGTTAGGCATGTGAGGACTTTTTTCTCCCAGGGTTAGGGCCACTTCAGCAGAGAGAAAGGGAACATTCTACCTATCTTGCACTTTTCCCTTGCAATTGCGAAGAGGCGAGTACCGAAGATTTAGACCAGTGACTGTGGCAGACCAAATCCATTGTGAGCTATGCAATGGTGTTTACATTTTTAAATGGTTGAGGAGAAACAGAAAAAGAATAATAAGATATCTTGACACAGGAAAATGATATGAAATTCAAATTTCAGTGTTTATAAATACGGTTGAATTGAAACACAGCCTAGTCAGTCCCTTATGTATCATGGATGGCTGCTTTCACAGGACAATGGCAGAGCTGAGAAGTTACAACAAAGAACGTGGCCTACAAAGCCTAAAATCTTTCTGGCCCTTTACAGAAAATGCTCGCCTGGCTTAGAACCTTTATGAGCGGGGAGGCTCCCACGGACACTAACCCTCTCCCATTTGACCCTGTCCCCTCTGCTTTGTCTTCTGCGATGATGCCTGTCTATACACACGTTTCCCAAACTGCTCTGTGAAGTGATAATAGGTGTGTTCCAGGGAACAGAAAAGGCTCTGTAGTAAATAAAATCCTGGGTTTTTTTTAAAAAAAGGATCAAACGATTTTGCTACCGGAAATGTTCTCAGTTCTTTAAATATGCTTTGCAGCCATCCAAATTAGGGAGGTAAATTTTAGCATTTCCCAAACTTGTTCCACCACTCAGTAATTTCTTTTAAGGAATATTATTATTATTTCCAAGTATTTCACGCGATGCCAGTTCATCAGTGCTGCTCCACATCTTTACCAGGCGTCAAGCAATTCCCTTCTAATCTGGAGCAAATAAGTCCCCCTTCCTAGTGCCACGCCCTTGATCATCCACTCCCCTCTTTGGACACACAAATTTACTGGAAAGATTGTGCGTGGCACCCCTTCCCTCACTAGAGGCGTGCTCACTCTTTCGCCCACCCCCACCCCCAATCTGATCTCATTCTCTTCCCTTCATACACATCTCCCCCTCACAGACATGGGAAGATGGCAATTTTTAAGCTGCAAGTTATAATCCAGCAATGGGTCATAAAATTGATTTATAGGGTCAGTGACCAGCAGTTAAAAAATAGTAAAATAAAAAAGGATATAAAATATCAGAGCACATTGCAATATTACTTGGTGAAATTTTTGTATGGGTTCCAGGTCACAGCATAAAATGTATTTCTTCCTTTGGGCCATGGTCAAAAATGTTTGCAAGCCACTGTGCTGAGGTGCTAACAAAATAAAAGAACATAGCAAAGTCTTATAGCTAACCTTTGATTAGCAAAAATGTCGTAGCTGCCCTGCTATGAATTCTTCTCAGGCGTTTCCACCCCAGGGTGTCCATTTTAAATTGCAAACATAAGGACCCAAAGACTACATCTTTTGATTAACCTCTATATCTTCTACCCCTCACTGTCTGTGGGGCTCATTTCCCTACAGAGGCTGCATAAATATTTGAGGTCGATAATGAAATGAAAGGAAAAGCTAATAGGATAAGCTCTCCAGTTCCTACCGCCACTACCTGTTAGGGGATTGGAAGGAGCCCTCAATGCCATGTCCACTTCTACATGGTCCTCCAGAGCCCTCTACACACCATCTAAGATGGCCCAGAGGGCAGTTCTTCTCCCTTCTCCCTGCACACCGTGGCTCCAAGCTCTTCCCCAGCCATAGCCTTCCCACATGTCCTCTCTCGGCTCTGCCGCCCCCTTGCTGGCCTCTGCTCCCGCCACTGTCCAGGAACCCTCATGCCTCCGCAGACGCTGTTGCTCCCTCTGCTTCCCAGCTCCTCCCTCCACACTTTCCTCTTGCTGAAAGTCCATGTTGGATAGACATCTCTGAAGCCTGAACACAGGGAGCTACTTGCATTATTTTTCGTGGCCCCCTGGGACTCTGTTCGAGCAGCTGTGCAGAAACAGTGACCCCCCCCCGCCCCCCAAATTGTAAGTTTTGATATATCTCTTGCCTCCCCCTGCCACCCATTGGCTTCTCCAGGGCGAGGGCTGTGTTTTCTTTCTCTCTGAATTTTCCATGGCTGGCATGGTGTAGCTCAAAGTAGGCGCTGATAGTGTTCAAAGTAGAAATGAAAAAGAAGAGGTGGTATGAAATATCAGGGGATGCCAAGTTTTCTTATGGGACACCCCATATTCCTTTCTCCCCCGCCTCCAAGCCCTGTCTCGCACCCAGGACAAAGCTGCTCAGCAGGCTGCAGAATCTTCGGGTCTGTTTGTGGAATGGAGATTGGATGCACAGGTGCATTCCAAGTGTCTTGGGCACAGAGCGGTTGCAGCTGCCTCTTCTGCATGGACTAACCCTCCTCAGATTTACTGTCGGGCCATTCTGCACGCGAGGGAGAAGTGGGAAATGCCCCTAGAACTCTAATGTGACCACAGGTCTAGTACCCTTAGTAGCAGATGATGACTGACTTGTAGAATGAGCCCAGGTGCACGCTTCATAATAGCTGCGAATGGTGGGAACTGCTGAGTTAAGAAGTTTGGCTCTGAACCTCCTGCAAGCTTTTCTGTTTAGATCCCACTCTCTTACGCAGCCTCCTTCCACCCCACACCACGCATCCAACAACCCCCTTTGCTTTGCCCCAGAACGAGAACCCCGCTTCTCACCCCCAGCCCAGCAGGACGCCCTGCACCTTCTCCGACTTGTCGGGGTGGCGACAGCATTTCATGCCGCTGCTGCTCAGAGTGGTGTCTTCTCCGCAGACGGAGTCACCAGAGGCCAAGAGACAGTCCACAGGAGCTGCCCCACCGGAGCCCGAGAAGTTGCTGAAGATGGGAAATGGGCAAACCACGTGTTGGCTTCCACCAGGAAATCCACGCAGAACTCTAGAAACATTTACCTTAGCCACATAAATTCCAGACTGGAGAAGGAAAAGAAATAAGGCCCCTAGGAAAGCACTGGCCCTCAGCCAAATATGAAGGGAAAGTTATCTGTGACCTTTATTCTCCTTGGGATCCGTGGGTTCCAAAGAAGCAGAACTGAGATTATTAAATTCAGTTGTGAGGTTGCTGGCACCAGGCACAGAGGTCAAGAGGCACCGAAGAGGAGCAGACCATACTTGATGGAGGCTGACAATGAATTCCTCTTACTTAAACTTGACGCAGGGGCGCCTGGGTGGCTCAGTCGGTTAAGCATCTGCCTTTGGCTCAGGTCATGATTTCAAGGTCCTGGGATTGAGTCCCGTATGGGGCTCTCTGCTCAGCAGGGAGTCTTCTCCTCCCTCTGTCCCCTCCCCCCTCACTTGCGCATTCTCTCTCAGTCTCTCAAATAAATAAAATCTTAAAAAAAAAAAAACACAGAAAACTCGACTCAGTGGGCAATCCACTATGTGCAGGGACTGTACTCAGCTGTGGGGCCCCAAAGGCCACTAATACCTGAGTGTCACAGACACTGCGCGGCAATAACGCCAATGCCTGTCGCCTTCCTTCCAGGCATGCTTGCACCTGGTGACCCTCACCCACCTCAAGGCACTGCTCTCTGTCTCACTGCCCAGCCCAGAAGTCAGAGTCTCATCCCTGTCACCTCTGCCTCTCTCACTTCCCTCAAAACCTCAAGACTTCACTCCCAAGATATTTATAAATTCCTCCCTCTTCAGTGGAACCTTCCAGGTCCATTGTACGACCAGCCATTCCAAGCGACCTGGCTGTGCCTAGCTCTCCAGCCTCAGCCCTCTCACCCCCCTCTCCGACTTGGGGTCTGGTGCTTGGGGCCCTGCCAGCTGCCCTGCGGAGCTCTAGGAGAACTGCATCAGGGAATATAAGAAGAGACAAGTGCAAATGGGACAATATCTGTAGCATATATGAAAATCCAACGGTTTGCATGCATGTGACATATATAAATGGCTATTACAGACCAGTAAGCAAATCAGAGCTGTCCAAAAAGAAAAACAAATGTAAACAGGCATTCTCAAAAAGAAAAATATAATCTATGTAGGGAGAATAAACATAAGGGAAAAAAGCCCAACCTCAATAGTAACAGAAGAAATACAAAATTAAAACAACAATGACGTATTTTCTGCCTTTGTAGGCGAAGTACGGGGAGAATGAAGATCTCTCCTATGCAGCTGATGGAGTGCAAATTGGCCAAGATTTCTCATGGGAAACTTCACTACGTGCAAAAAGTCTTTAAAAAATGTGTCTAACAGTGACAAAGCAATTCCACTGGTACACATTTATCCTAAGGAAATAATTAGTAGGTTGAGAATTTTTTTTCACTTTGGGGATGTATAACACAGTGTGGTTTTTAATGGAGAATATACGGAAATTATCCAAAGTTCCAACAATTGGGTATTTTTAAAGTAAATTTCATATAATACACTGTATGCATCTATTTAAAAGGGAAATATGGAAGTATAATTGTTAACATGAGACAGATGTTTATTAGTAAATTTTTAAGAGGAAAGAGTTTATAAAAATATGACAGTATTTTTTATTTTTAAAAAATGTACAATCATAAAATGCCAGGGATATATATATCTCTCTCTTTCTCTCTCACACACACACACACACACTCTCTCTCTCAAATAAATAAAAAATCTTCAAAAAAGATAATAAAATGCCAGGGAGAGTATATACCAAACTATAAATACTAGTTATATCTAGAATAGACTTGCTGGTGAGAAATTTGGGGGAAACCTTTCTACATTTTTCCATCCTTGAACAGTAAAAGTGATTTATTTTTATAATAAAAAGTGGTTTAAAAATAACTCAAACAAAGTTGCCAAACTTAGAGTTATTTATTATTGAAGGCAACGACTCGAGCAACTTAATTTTTAAAATAAAGTCAGCAATTTACTTCAATCCAGAAGACATTTACTCATCTCAGAGCCGAGCATGGTTGCATGCGGGTGTGGGGAGCACTGCATTAAAATGGTAATTCACACAGTTGCTTAAATAAACCTTGTTAAATTCCAAATTATGAAAATTTGTTTGATTTGTGAATGTTGACTATCATGCCAAAGCTATTTCAGTGTTGATGAAGTTAGGTGATAAGGAGAAAATGCATTAAAAACATAAAGGACACAGTTACACGAGTCTACATGTGTCAAGACCAATGGAACCACACATTTAAGTTCGGCACATTTTGCTATATGCGAGCATACCTCGAAAACGTGAAGGCAGAAAAAGGAAAACATTCATAAAAATGACATAAAATATTTCATGTTTTTCATCTTGAGCTTTTAACGGGTCTCTAATATCGAATCAATTCGAAGCCGGACACAGGAGTACTTCTACTTCGGACCGGTGGAGTAGTCGGTGTCAGACAAACCTCCCACTGAAGACAAATACAGAAGCTGGATGCGATAAGAGCACCTGTGTGAAGGCATCAGGGAAAAACCAAGAAAGCCACGTTTCCTTAACGAGGAAGTGAAAGTCCTGTAGAGAAGGGAGTGCATTGCCATGAGCCTGGCATTCTGTGCACAAACCCCTCTTGAGGCCCTTTCTGCCCCTGTGTTGTGCTTGCATGGGGCTAGATACTGAGAAGCAAAGAAGAAAGAAACTTTAGAGTGGGTAAAAGCTGAACAGATCTTTTGATTTCTGTAAATGCGAGAGAGAAAAAAAAAAATGAGTTGAGAACACACAAAGAAGAAGCCCTGATAAACCTCTAAGCTTTTGTCGAAAGTCTTGAAGGACACAACTTATAAGCAGGGGAAACCAGAAGTAGACCTGACTCCACTGGACCCAGATAATCTGCCAATACTCTGTCCGCCTTCTAGAAGTAAACAGCATCTTCTTCTGGAAGAAAGTAACATCATCTGGAGCTCCTACTTTTTTTCATACCTTTCGGTATTCGATAAAGAATTGATAGGCATAACAGGAAATAGAAAGAAATCATTGAAAAATAAAAGACGAAAATCCCAGAAAATTGAATGACACACAGAATCACGTAGATATTTGAGTTATCAAATACTAACTTTGAGATAACTATAATACATACAAAAAGAAAACTAATGAAAATGAAGAATTTTACCAAATAATTGGAATCTATGAAAGAAATCAAATGGAAATCCTAGAACTGGAAAATGCAGTAAATGATATTAAGTATTCAACAGATGGTTTTAACAGCATGTTAGATAACTAGATATCTAGTTAGATAAACTAGAGTAATGAACTAATTTAACAGAAAGTTGGCCAACAAAAAATATCTGGATTGAACCACAAACAGAAAACAACTGAGAGAAAAAATAAAGATGGAAAATAAGAATACAGAGAAGAGCAAAAGAGATTCAGGGAGTATATAACTGATGTTCAAAAATGGAGAAAAAAGAATGAGAATAAGGGCACCTGGGTGGCTCAGTTGCTTAAGTGTCTGCCATCGGTTCAGGTCATGATCCCAGGGTCCTGGGATCGAGCCCCGCATCAGGCTCCCTGCTCGGTGGGGAGTCTGCTTCTCCCTCTGCTTCTCCTCCCCCACCCCCCACTTGTGCTTTCTCGCTCACTCTTTCTCAAATAAATAAATAAAATCTTTACAAAAATGAGAATAAGTAAGACATAATATTTGAAGAGACTGGCAAAGAAATTTCTAAAACTGTTAAAAAAGAAGAAGCAGCAGCAGCAACAGCTAGGTTCAAGAAACTCAGTGAGCCCTAAGTAGGATAAATACAAAGGAAACCATGCCTAGGCACGGATAATTAAATTGCTGAAAACCAAAGACAAGGCAAAAATCCTCAAAGCAGTCAGAGTAAAAAGATACATTACCTACAAAATGTCTTAAGTCTATTCTTTAAACAGAAATTATGGAATCCAGAAAATAAAACAAAAGAATAAACACAGAGCAAATATTACATTTGCCAGGGAAATACTGAAAGCTTTTCCCTGAGACTGGGAATAAGAAAAGAATATCTGCTTTCACCACTTCTTTTTATCATTGAATTCAAAGTCCTAGCCAATGCAAAAAAAAAGCAAAAAGGAAAGGTTAGAAATAGGAAGACTCGTAAGAAAGAGGTAAAAGTGTCACTGTTCACAGATGACATGACTGTAGATGCCACTCCCAGAGGATCTAGAAAAGCAGAGAAGGACACAAATCCAAGACTAAGGCACGGGGCAGACAGGCTAGGAGTCCATTTGCCACCAGTAATTTATAACATGGATTAGACACAAGGTTATGACGCCCGGTCCTTTTGGAGCAATTAGACTTTGCCAACTGTGACATTAGCTCGGGAGCCTCTGCAGAGGCCCTAGGAAGGACACTATTAGCAATTTTTAAAAGCCCTGAGGCAGCTCATTGTGTATAACCAGCCCGGAGCACTCGGGCATTCAGACTCCAGGCACAGTCGTCTCAGCCGGTCCAAGTGGAAATAGACGAGCCACTAATACCGCAGCAGCATGGGCCCCTGTGAGGCAAGTATTTTAAGCCCTTTCTGGAGCTGATGTTCTTGAAGGTCTGATTTACACTCAGACCACACTGAGAGTGTTGGTTGGTCACTGAAAGGTGTTAAGTAGGCTTGTGTTCATTATCTGAACACCATACCTCATCTGAGTAGACACTGCAAATGAAGAAAATTGAAAACCAGTCTCTTTACCGCCCAAATAAGGACAAGTTGTATGCATTCCATTGCTGAGCTTCAGGTTGTTCCCATGGCTGGCAAATGCGTGTCCTTTGAGATAAATGTGTCATCTCCTAAAGATCAGACTGGGTCATTTTTGCATCCAGGAAGTTCTGCTTCCTAATACAGTACCTATATGTGGGTATGGCGAATATGTGCCAAGCATAAGCCTGGCTTAAGACATTGGCCCACTGCTGCTCTTAGTCGAGAATTTTATTAATGATATTGGTCATTCCTATTTTAGACAAGTGCCATATGCTTCACTCAGAAAGCTTAGGATGAGCGTCACAACAGCAATGCTTGAGCTGAAATCTAGACTGACTCTGAACTCGGAACAATGACCACAATGACTGGTGGGTAAACAGAGGGCAGAGACAAGTGCGCCCAGCGTCTCATGCACATTCATTTCACTCATGATCAAGAGGGACCTAGTGCATCAGAAAGCCACAGATAAGCCAAGTGCATGGCTTGGAATGTGGGCAGCGGGTGGTCCCTAGGAACAGTCTGTGTTTATTTCACTTTTTTTTTTTTTTTGAAGCTTAATGTGTAATAAGCATCTCGTGAAGTCCATGAGTCTTGAACTGAATTTTTAAAAAGTGAATGCAATCATGTACTTACCACCCAGATTAAGAACATTTGCATTCTAGAAGCCTTCTCTGTGGCCCAAACTCTGTATTCATTGAACAACTCCTCATTCTATGAATCTGACTACTCTAGGTACCTCTATAAGTGGAATCATATAGTATTTGTCCTTTTGTGACTGACCTATTTCACATAGAATAATGTCCTCGAGGGTCATCCACTCTGTAGCATGTAAAATAATTTCCTTCCTCTTTAAGGGTAATATTCCATTTTAAGTCTGCACCCTATTTTGTTTATCCATTCATCTGTCAATGGACATTTGGTGTTGCTTCTACCTTTTGGCTACTGTGGATCATGCTGCTATGAACATGGGTGTACAAATAACTCTTTGAGACCCTGCTTGAAATCCTTTTGGGTAGTGTATAGTAAGAAGTCAAATTGCTGGATCATATGGTAATTCTATTTTTAACTTTTCAAGGAGCTGCCATGCTGGTTTCCACAGCAGCTACACCATTTTTCATTCCCACCAACAGTGCACAAGCGTTCCAATTTCTCCACATCCTTGCCAACACTTGTTTTTTTGTTTGTTTGTTTTGGTTTGGTTTTGGTTTGTTGTTGTTGTTGTTTTTATAGTAATGATCCTAGTGGGTGTGAGGTGGTATTTCATTGTGGTTCTGCTGGACTTCTTGACCAGCGCGCCCACTGTAAGACCCAGCCCCAGGAAATGGCCTGCCGTGCTGGCATCTTGGCCAGGCCTCTTAAGGAAGAGTCTGAACACAGCTGGAAAGGGGACACTTCTTAGAACTCATAATTGCTTCCCAATATGGTCATTTGTTGAGCTGAATTGTTCGTTAACTCTAAGGCACACTACGTATGTCATGCACAGTGAAGGTGTAGACCTGGGGGGGAGGGGAGTGATCAAATTAAGATGATTTGCTGAGTATGCGATTTTGGGCGCGTTGGTACGTGTTGGTACGTGGTTGGTGCGTGTTGCCAGTTCTCCACTGCAGAGAAAAGGAGACATCTGGCCAGAGGTTATCCAGCTAGACAGCTCTTCCCCTTGTACACGTAGCATGCCAGTGGAACGACGTGGCTCCAGTACAGAATAGTAGGGATAAAGTGAAACAGACCCTCCCAACAGCCAGACTAGAGCCCCGTGGGGAGGTCTGAGAAGGAAAAGAGAAACTACACTTGTGAAACATAAGCCTTCCTCACAAAACAGCTCAGTCGTGCCAGACTGTCTCATGTGCGCAGCACAGACCATCGGAGCTCAAAGTCTTGAAACACCAGCTCCTTCAGACCCGTGGGCACCAACGAAGCCCATGGAGAGACCGACCTAACGGTAGCTCCACACAGACTCATGTGTCCCAAAGATAAGGACGCTCCCTGGCTTTTCCAGGAACTCCCTAATTTACAAAAGCCCATCAGATCCTGCCAAGACCTTCTTATGACTAACTTCAGCCCCTAAAACCTTGTTAAGTACCCCTCCCTCCCTCCCAATCCTCCCTTTTGAGAGGCTCCTAAGCTCCCCAGGGTATGTATTCTCCCTTGCTGCAGAATTAGTAGGCCTAATTTTGTTGACTCCAGTGGTCTTCACTGCAGGGCAATGCTGAAAGTCAGACCGTAGATGATGCCTACAGCCAGCTCTCTGTGATGCCACGATTCTGGAAAAGAGTAAAGCCACTCTTTCTGGCTACTTCTCACTTTCTCCCCACACTTATTTCCATCCTCTTTCTCCAAACTCCTGGATACCCCAGGCCTTATACTTTTATTTATGCAAGCTTCTTATAAAAACAAATAATTTAGCATCACGAGAAACTTATCAGGTTGACCTAAGAACAAAGCAATCAAAATCACATTAAAGTTATATCATGATTTTTCCCTAAGACTCATTAAGGAGCCATGAGAAAATCAGTACAGCAACCTCTTGTGAAATCCGGTGTAATGTTTAACAAATTATCTGCCTTCGGATAACTTCCTCACCATTAATTTTCTTTCCCCTTACTGAAAGTTTCATTTAATTTCTTTTAGGTGACATGAAAAAGCAAAATACAATGTGCCAGTGGTCCTGTAGCCACCCCCTATCCCTTTGCTTCCCGTCTTCTGGCCAGGAGAGTGCTGACTCTGCTTTCCCAAGCCCAGAGGAAGTTGGAAGGGGCTCTCCTCTGCCCACTCCCACTCCCTTCCCTCAAGTTATTCTCCCTGCTCTCTAGAATTTGCTTAACTCAGTGAAGAGAGGACCAGACCCTTCCTAGTGGCCTGGAGCGAGGAGCCGAGACCACTTATTCATACGTGGCCCCTCCCATTTTATGCACAACGTGGCTTTGGGAGCAGTTTTGCACTCCTGACCTCCCTCTCTCCTAGCCAGAGTAGATGGATCTAGAAGAGGTAAAAGAGTCCCTTCACGAAGAGTTTCACCTGAGACAGAGAGAAACTTGGTCCTGCAACATATAAACTCAGGAACTATTGGTGGCCTTTCCAGGCTGGAAACAGGGGAAGATAATCCAAAGCCGAAGGGAAGAGTGAGGGGGAGGCTCAGAGAAAAACAGTGAAGATACCCATTCGGATCCTTATGGAGTTCCGGGGTCCTGTGCTCCTGAGGCCCCATGGCTTTTCTGTTCTTGGCATCCATGAGCTTCTGCAGTATCCCTCCTTCGAAATTTAGGTTTTGCTCAAGTTGGCCCCCATGGGTTCCTATAACTTACAACCCAAAGAGCCTGAGGAAGGTGCCAGTTTCCTGGTGTAGGAGGGCCTCTCTCGCTGGGAGAAGTGAGCACATTAGCCCCCCCAGTAACTGTACCACCTCCCTTGGTGAGGTCCTTTGGCCCTTTGAGCTGAGTTAGCCACTCTTGGCTCTGTACTCCCCAATTCTCCTGACATGACTCTGTCATGGCCTTTAGCTCTTCACTCTGTGGCCGCTCCCAAGCTGGACTAAGACATGTCATTCAAGGACAAGGGCTGGGTCACCCCCTTACAGACCCCTCCTTCCTCATTATCATTGCCATGTTGCCTGGGGTCCAAAATTGTACACTCTGCCGGTTTATGTGAAAAAGATGCAGCTTCCTTGTTTTCTACTAATGGTGCAGACTTCCTTTCATCCCGTGACTAACGCACGTAAAGGTTACCCTTTATTTTTTTTTAATGTTTACATCTATTTTTTAATACAGTTGACACACAATGTTACATTAGTTTCAGGTGTACCACGTAGTGATTTGATAAGTTGATATATTACTATGCTCACCACAGTGCAGCCCCCACCTGTCTCCATATATGGCTAGTACAGCATCATTGATTATGTTCCCTACGCTGTGCCTTTTATCCCTGTGGCTTAGCCATTCCCAAACTGGAAGCCTGTGTCTCCCACTCCCCAGCACCCATCTTATCCACCCCCTCTCCGGCAACTACCAGTTTGCTCTCTGTATTTATAGGTCTAATTTTGCTTTTTGTTAATTCATTTTTTTGTTTTTTATATTTCACTTATGAGTGAAATCATATGGTATTTGTCTTACTCAGTCTGATGTATTTCACTTAGCATAATACCCTCTAGGTTCATCCATGTTGTCACAAATGGCACAATCTCATCTTTTTTATGGCTGTGTAGTATTCCATTATATATAAAATGTAATATAAAATCTCTCTCTCTCTCTATATATATATATAGAGAGAGAGAGAGAGAGATCTGTTCTTCTATTAATGGTCACTTAAAATGCTTCTATATCTTGGCCATTATAAGTAATGCTACAATAAACATGTAAACAATGCTGTATATATCTTCTTGAATTAATGTTTTCATTTTCTTTGGGTAAATACTGAGTAGTGGAATTACTGGATCATATGGTATTTCCACTTTTAATTCTTTTGCGGAACCTCCACACTCTTTTCCACAGTGGCTGCGCCAATTTACATTCCCACCAACAGTACAGTAGGGTTCCTTTTTCTCCACATCCTCACCAACACTTGTTATTTCTTTGTCCTTTTGATTTTAGCCATTCTGACAGGTGTGACAGCATCTAGAGTCAGTCAGTGAGGAGAACCAACCACACACACCTGAATGAACTCCAGAGCATCTTAAATTACAGATGTTCTAGGCGACAGAGCACAGGTAGGCTTCTGAGGAAGGGAGATCTTGCCTCTACTTTAACCCTTTGTTTTTAATAGTTAATAACTGTATCAGTTCCCTATTGGCACGTAACAAACAACATACAAACTTAGTAGCTTATAACCACACAATCTATTATCTTACAAGTTCTGGAGGTCAGAAACACAAACTGGGTCTTACAGACTCAACTCAAGGTGTTGGCAAAGCTGCATTCCTTCTGGATTCTCTAAGGAAGAATCCATTTCCTTGGTTTCCCAGCTTTTAGAGGCTGCCTGCATTTCTTGGCTCATGGCCCCTTCTTTGTATTCCAACCTCTCCTTCCGTTGTCCTATCTCCTGCTCCCAGTTTGACCTTTTTGATCTTTTTGCCCCCCCCCCTTTTGAATGAGAGAGTGTGTGAGTGGAGACGGGGTTAGGGGCAGAGAAAAGGGAGAGAAAGAATCTTAAGCAAGCTCCCAGGGCTTGATCTCAGGACCCTGAGATCATCACCTGAGCCAAAATCAAGATTCAGATGCTTAACTGACTGAGGCACCCAGGTGCCCCTCTTTTGCCTCTCATTTAAGACCCCTCATGATTGTGTTGGGCCCACCTAGATAGTTGAGGGTGATTTCCCTCATTCAAGATCTCTAATCAGATCTGCCAAAACTTTTTTACAGATTCCAGGATTAAGACATGAATATCTTTGGAGGGCCATTATCCAGGCTACCACATTGACAAATGAATTTCATAACCAATTCTAAATTCATGTGAGCATTCTATCCTCTGAAAGCATTCCCTTAGGGCAGGAGAAAGGGAGACAGGCCACACTGGTGGGCGTCCACCTGTTCGTTCTCTGGTAGGCGAAGTTAGGGTGCTCAGCAGATTTTGCAAAAGGCAAAAAAGGGAATACACATTGAAATAAAAGAGCTCGCTCAAATATGGGAAGTAAACATACAAAGGAACTTTGGTTTTATTGCCATAAACTGGAAAGAAGAAATGAAGGCCAGTGTATGGTGTCTGGCTTGGGGAAAGGAGACCAGACCTTGAGCTGAGGTTCCGCACACATTGCTTCATGACAACAGCCCCTGTCTCAGAGGACAGGGCGTGTCTGCGCTGGTGCCCTTGCTCAGTAGGAAAGGTTGACATCACAGTGCTCATATGGAAATAGGTTTGCTCAAACTTTGTACAATTTCTCAACCCAACTGGCTAAATTTAAAGTGGAAAACTCCAGTTCATGGAAATTTCACATCTGTGGAAAACAGAATAAGAAGTTGAGAAAAGTAAGACTTTCCAGACCAGAGGTTCTTGACCTCAGATCCAGGAACCCCTATGGGTTTCAGGGGTCCATAGTATTTTAAGTTCAGGTATAAAATTGAGTGTGTTTTCCTGGTTTTCCAGAAAGAGGATCCATAGTGTTCATCTGATTGTCAAAGGGGTCTGTGATTCTATAAAATATAAGATATTTCTATAAGGTGATCAATTAAGAAAAGATAAAAAGTGCTTGTGTCATTAATTTCCTGATAGAAGAAGTGGTTTCGTGTTATCTATGAACTGTGCTCACAGTGAACATGGGGACCGATCTATATGTAAGCCCTGGAGTCCATCCTCAGCACCCGCTCAAAGAACAAAGTAATACAAAGAAAGCTGGCTTTCTGCTCTGGGGAAATTGTGGGGTTTTGAGGTTCCCAGGGAGGGGCTGTGCTCTGATCATGTGGATGAATAATGACAAAAAGCAAAAGCGATTTAACCATAGTTGAATAAATTTATTTGCCAGAGGGGCATGGCAAGGCAACCGTGAGTCCAAACAATGCGAACTCAATGACGGCAGAAGTCTTGTAAGTTTCCCACACTCTCATGCCTACAACAATGTCTGACTGTAAGGTGATCAATAGCAGGTGATCAATACATATGCACAGAATGCATCAATCAACAGAGAGTTTATAAAAACCTACAAAGACCATGGGTCCAATTAAATTAGGCTGGCTTTTTAATGTATTCTACCACTAATAAGAAATGTGTTCGATTTTATTCAAAAGCCACATGTCGGCACTGAATAGAAAATTTAATATTTTATTTATAATTGTTTTCATGCTGAAAGTCTGAAAGCTGTTCCCTGAAACATTTTGATTTTCATCAATGCAGTATGTTCTTATTTTTATATTAAAAACTCACATATGTGAGAAAATGGGGAGGCAAGGGCTCTAACTCATTCTTTCCACTCGGAATCATATAGTTTAGGACTTTTGACTCCGTGGAAATAGAAGATCTAAGTTTCAGAGCTAACAGTGACAGGATGAAAGGTTTCTGATGTTGTTGATTGAAAATGAACTATTTCCCTGCACGGTGGAACTCAAGTGCATTATTCATGCTGTCCTGTGTGAATTGGATCGTCTTTGCCAGAGCTGGTATGAGCCGAGCATGGATCACTTCCACATGGGTATCTTATGTCAGACCCACCAAATAGCAGCCTTCTAAACCCACAGGTCTGTGTTGAAGTCTGATCACTTTTTCATATTGAAGAATATAAGGAAAGTTTCTGAATCAGAAATTAAGTAGATTTCTTATATCGTGGCTTGCGGCCAAGAGGTGTTTGGACAGGACAGATGTCTCAGCAGAGTTTTTGAAGGAAGGTGCTGGCTGGGTGCTTTACCTGGACTGGTCAGTTTGTAGGGATATGACTTCAAATGAGCCTGATTACAAAGAATACCTGGTTAGATGGTCTTGTTCTCTTTTGGCTTGAATTATGGGCAAGTAGAGTTGTTGATACCACAGAACAGTGAGGACATGGTAGCTTTGGAGGAACTAAATCACTCCTGAAACATATTCCAGCAGAGCAGTGAATTCCAGGGGGAGTGGATGGTCTAATGAATGGCATTCAAGAGTCTAGTCCCAGGAGAATGAGGGATGAGGGTCTGAAGGTCACTCTTGGTTGGTCAAAGCAAACCGGGCAAATGTACTTGGCATAATGGCAAATAGCCATATCTGAGATGTTGGCTGATTTGGCAGCTGACCACCATCATGAGCATTTACAACTTTTCTGGGGGAAGGGTGGGGGAGGAGGTGTTGGAATGGTTCAAAATTGTGGTTCTACCTAGAGTGATTTCAAGCCTGGGACTCAGGTATCTCAGATGGCCTTGGGTGCAAAACCAACTAGACTTTAGCCTTGCAGACCAGTGAGAATGGAACAACTCGCAAGACCAAGACAAAGTTGAGGTGGCCCCACCACTACTGGTGAGGCTGCCTCTGATCAAGGCAGATATTGGGGCCAGAGTCTAGGATCTGATGGGTAAAGACAGCCTGAGCTTATTTCGGGCAGACACCAAGAACCCAGGAGAGGTACAGCCCAGGAGGCGAGGCATAACTGAAATGCAGATAACATAATACATACAGTCATGTGAGCAAAGGGGATGTGGTTTGAGAGGTCAGGCCACACGCAGTGAGACTCCAGCAACTATCTGCAAGGCGGGGGAATGAGGCCTTCTAACTCCATAAGGAGGGGCAAGAGCTCGACTGGTGTCAGGAGCCTAGTGGAAATTCAGGTCAGCTTGGCACCTGGAGAGCTTAGTGGGAACAGAAGCAATGTCAGGCCCAGACACTGAGCCAGGGGGCAGCACAGAGAACCGGTGACTCTAGGGCTCACCCCAAAACACAAAGCCTTGACATATACTAGTCCCTAATTTCAGACCTCCCCAGCGGCAGCTAGCTACCTTCCTGCTCTGGGATAAATTAGATGAGGATCTGGGAGGACTGCCCTTTCAAGGAGAAGCCAGGGAAAGCAAATTTGACATGTTTGGAGGGAACACACATCCCTGTCAACCTGGAGCAACTCACCTGGTTCTGTGTGTCCCTCAAGGTCTCAGAAAGATCCAAACTGTCTAACGGAAGGGACAAGGAGGCTGAAACAAACCGCACCTGCACCTGAACCTTTACCCAGTGGCAGTGTCCTTGTCTGGGACTCGCGGCCTAAACACATGGAGTAAAAGAGAGGAGAAATTGTTTTAGCAAAATGTACTGCATCAATGATTTCTTTTAATGTTGAATTTAAAAATCATGTAGTTATACTAGAATAAATTTATTTTATCCTGATTATATTATGACATTTGGGTCCTATTTAACAATTTTATGTAGATATAGGTATATATATTTAAATATTTTAAATATTTATTTAATATATATTTAATATATATTTAAACTTTTACATCCTCTGTAAAACATTTACTAAAATAAAATAGAATAAAATAGGGGAAACTGGGTGGCACAGTCAGTTAAGTGTCCGACTCTTAGTTTCGGCTCAGGTCATGATCCCAGGGTCGTGAGATGGAGCCCCACATTGGGCTCTGTGCTCAGCATGGTGTCTGCTTAAGACTCTCTCCCCCTCTGCCCCTGTGTGTTGTCTCTCACTCTCTCAAATAAATAAATAAATCTTTTAAATAAATAGATAATAAAATAAAATAAAATAAAATAAAATAAAATAAAATAAAATAAAATAAAATAAAAGTAATGGCCCCTGAAAGCAGAATAGAAGAAACAAGTCTTTGAAAGGATGTGGAAGGAAGAAGCAGAACAGATTCTGGATTCAAAATCAGTATTGGCATTTCCATTCTGGGCTTTGACTCCAGAAAAGTCATCTTGACCTCTCTGGGCCTCAGTTTCAGGAATGTTCTGTGCATGTTACCTGCTCCTAACCTGATTCAGGAGAAACAGCCTCCCTTGAGTTCTGGGGAGAATGGAATCAGGGCAAAGTTCCTCCTTGTTTGCTGGCTCTGAGATTTGTATCAACCTCCTGGTGTTTGGGGGCCGGAATGTATTATCTCAACCCAGTTCAAAGGTAGCAAATGTTAACAAAGGATTCTACGACCTAAGTCCTTGCTCTAGTTGCAACATATTAACAAGCCCCAGGCAGATAACCTCTCTTCCTTCACCTCACTCTCCTCTCCTTACCTTCATTGCAATAAAAACCGATATACCTAAACAAGGAACAAAAGTATTCTCAGGACACTTAAAAGGTGTGAGCCAAAAAAGGTGACCTTTGCTCTCAATTTGAATATATTTGCCCTTGCAAGTCTCACATGGTCCTTTCATCTTCTGAGTCTGGGTTACTGTCCCTTTGAGACATGCAGCAACCACCTCTGATTACTAGAAAAGTCCAGTGCTTTTGCATTGGTTTGATCTCAAATGAAGGACCTTAAGAGTTCTGAAAAGCACAGCCCCAAAGAAATGGGGCGGATATGCCCAAACCCTTAACACCTGGGTGATGCAGACTGGCCAACCATACCTAATCTCCAACCTCACACACTGTTCTGATTATCTATTGTTACATAACAAATGACCCCAAATGTAGGGGCTTAAAACAACTATTTTATTCTCTCTTTTCCTGGCAGGATTCCACTGGTAGATTTTTCTGCTTCAAGTAATATCAACTGGGGGGGGGGGGTTGGTGGAGCTTTGTTGGCATTGAGCTGGCAGCTGGGCTAGTCTGGAGGGTCCAAGATGACTTTGCTCTTATTTGAAGGTCAAAGGTGGTCTCACTCCCATGTCTGGTGCCTTTGGAGTGACACTGGAAGGCTGAGTCAGAAGGAGACTTCTCCCTCTCCACGTGGTCTCAGGGTCTGCACATGGTCTCTGTAGCAGAACAATCAGATTTCTTACATAGAAGCTCAGAGCTCCCAGAAACCAAAGCAGAGGCTTCCAGTCCTCTGAAAGTCTGGCTCTAGCCCAGAAACATTCCTTCCAGACTGCATTGGTCAGCAGTCATGAGCCACCCAGATTCAGGAGGAGGGCAAATGGACCCCATCTCTCAATAGCAGGAGTGTCGAAGAATTTGGGACCATCTTCAATCCAACAGACAGATGCACACATGGACATACACACATACACTAAAACTCTCCAAAAAAAAAAAAAAAAGTAGATGAGAGAGTGACTTTTAAAAGCATTATTTAGGATGTGGGAGGAGGAGAAAACTGCGGGTCAATTCAGACTGACCTCGAGGTATCAGTCCGTGTGGCAGGGTACCCGGGCCCACTGCCTCACCTCACTTTGCTCCTCTGTGATCTGCATTTAAGTCGGCCATCCTGCTCCCACCTCAGATCATGGCAAGAAGTAATTTGTAAAGGCGGTTCGAGCATCTCCAAGAGGCAAGAGGTCCTGCTACGGCAGGTGAGGAGACAAAGGCCCCTCTGTCTTCCTTCCCTGGAAGGTAAGTGTGGTCCGCTGAACCCTTCCTCATGGCTCCTCAGAGCAGCTCATTCTAGCACTTAGCAAGACAACACCCTTCCCTCCTGTGCTTCCCTTCCCTGCTCCCCTTCGCTGCCTCAGGCCCAGGAAATCAGCGTTACCACTTTATTACAAAAACTGTGAAAAACCAGGAGGAAATTGCATGACTCTAGATTTTACCCCCTGACAGCATGACTCTCTCACTTCTTGTTTTCTCTCTACCCAGTCTTAGGACTGCCGCTCAAATTCTACTTGGAGGCTCAGCCCTTCCCTGATCAGACTCGGAAGCATTTGCACTACAGTTTAGTTCTGAACCCCAAATATACTGCCTGTCTCTAATATTTCTTCCTTTCACATAATGCTCCTGAGAACATTTTTTTAAAAAAAATATCCTCATTGGCTCCATTGTTCTGCTATAATAGCTGACATAGTTTCTCTTTTTGCTCACTCCTTTTCCCCCCCATGAACATTGGTTGAGTACCTGCCATGAGTCAGGTGCATGTTCTGTGGAGACAGTGCTAAGTAACCTCCCCTCTAGGAACCACCAGCTGGTGGGGGAGTCAGATGCCTACCCTGGTGGCCATGCCACAGAAGCGAGGGCTAGGGGAGGCTTGTCCATACTGTCCTGGGAGCACTGAGGGTGGAGAGAACACTTGTGCTTGGCAAGGGACAGGGAAGGCATCTGAGAAGAGGTGGCCTTGAAGAAAAAGGAGTTGTTGTCCTGGAAGATAAAGAGAGAACATTCCAGGCAGAGTGAAAGCTCATGCAAAGGCACCGGGGCTTAAACAGCTGGGAATGTCTGGGGCCATCACTGGTAATTTGGTGTCACCAGAACATAGACCACATAGCAAAGTGTCTAGAAACTTGGCTGGGGAGATAACAGTCTCCAGATGACGAGCAGCTCTAACAACCTTCTGAGGAATTCAGCCTTCCATTTGGTGGCCCTGGGGAGTTTTGAGCCGTTGAAAGCAACAGGATAACATGATCTATTGTGTTTTGACTAAGATGAGTACTTTTCTTTAACTCTACTTTTATATTTAATTGAGCTATTATCTTTCTTTTTTTCTGAAGGCCCATATTATTTTAACATAAGGTTATTCAGGGGTATATTTATTCTGCTTATTTATTTCCCCAAATCTGTGTTGATCCCCACCCCCTTCCTCCCACCACCCTCCCAGTGGAAACACTGGCAGGAGTTTGGAGACCACGCTTGATGCTCCGCTCTGTGCCAGGCACTGGTGAACAATCCCCCCTCGCTCTTTCACTGACTCCTGATGCGATGACGTAGCGAGTCAGCGAGAGACCGTCAGTCTTGATGCAGGAGCTCCAAAGAAGCCTGTAAGACACAGGCTGGTCTGAATTTGCTGTGCACATCTGGGGCCCACGCCACGAAATAGTCAGTGTCCCCTCAGGCTGAGGCAAGTTGGAGGATTGCCATTTGTTTAGCCACTCAGTCTCCCAGAACATTTGACCATGAGCCCTCTGGTCGACCACGTAATCTAAGGGCCTTCTGCCAGTGCGGCGTCCTGCACATGAAGCTTGAAGCTGCTTTTAGCATTTTATTTACATTTATTATTTACATTTCATTTGCACCTTACTGCATTTTCCTTAGGGTCCCTTTAAGAAAGTATTTCCAGAAGAGATTTAATCCATGAATTTGGTTTTGTTTTTTTTCATGTAGTGGTGAACTTCCTAGTACAGCAGGAGCCTGTCTTACTCGTGATGTTCCCTCGACCATAGGTTGGCCCATCTCGTCTCAGCCTCAGCTGTGATTTTCATAAGGATTTTTGCCAGCTTATTTTTCCATGAGCTCTCTAGGACAAGAGTTGGAGGGGGAAGGGCCTTTGGGGAGCATCAGTCTGCCCAGCATTCCAAGAAAACCCCACTGAGAAGAATAGGACAGGCCAGAATGCCTGCTCATTTTATCTTCCAAACACTCACACAACCTAACCAAACATATTCAATTCAGAAAGAAAAATGTTTATATGCATTTATGTGTAATATACACCGTGGGCAAGGGCCTCCAGTGCAATTTCTCCTTCTTTTTAGAACGCTGGTTTTTAGCTGAGCCCGTTTCCACCAGAATAAAGGTCACCTGCTCCAGCTTCCCTTGCAGTTAGGAGTGCTCATATGACTCTATATCCCAGCATCCCTTGTAGCCAGGTGTGGCTTTTGCTTACGTGAGATGGAAGCAAAAGTGTTGGGGGAGGTTTGGGAAGAAACGCCTTTATAAGGGAAGGTGTGAGTTCCACTAGCCTTCTGCTTTCTTCTACTCTTAGCCTGGAATGTAGACACAATAGCTGGAGCACTAGCAACCATTTTAGACTTTTGCTGACCTTGAGGATGAAAATCAGTTCTAGGATAGTGAGACAGAAAATGAGGAGCTTAGGTCCCTGAAGACATCATGGGACTGCCAGACTCCCCCTGAACTGCCTAACCTCTGTCTTCTTTTATCTAAAAATGAATGAAAGAATGAATGGATGAGCTTCAAGCTTATGTTGATGATGTTTATTTGATTTTGTTCCCTGTGCATTCAAACTTAACTCTACACTTTGGAAATGTATGTCAAAGTGATTGAAGACTATACCCCCCCCCCCCAATCTATAGCACATGAGAGTCCAAAGCTCTCCATCAAGATACCTGTGAAATCCTGAGCTTGTATTCTCTTGGTCCTTCTGCCTCTGCACCTCCTTTTCTGCTTGTGCCTTCTTAGCTCTGCCTTGCTCTGATCCAAACAGGAAAGTTGTTCCCATTGATTTCCATGAAAATCCATTCAGGATCTGGGCAAAGTATCATTTCACACATGACACAGCAAACAACTTCCAAATCTACATCAGACCTTTCTATTAGCTCAGTCTTTTGCCACCCCACTTCCCAGCACTTCTCTCTTGGTTTTCCAGCCAGAAAGATCCTAGTGTCTCATCTGTCCTGCTTCTCCCTTCACTCTCATTTCTCTGCTCCTACCCAAATTCTTCTGCCTGGCTTATGAAAAGCAGTTCACTCACCACAGCTCTTTCTACCAAACTTTTATTGGGTTCCCAGCAGACAAAAGAAGTGATACGTAAGAGAATGCACCCTCCTTAGTAGGCTGTGGTTTTAAATGGCATACCCCGGCCAGGTACATATCTCTCAAAATCTCAACACCTGGAAGTGTGTGAATGAGTGGGTGGGGTTTGTGGGGAGTGTTGGGGCACACATCCTGTTGTGTGTCTAGGTTGCTTTGCACCGCTGCGGGGCCACCCATCGCTAGAGGATCATTGGCTTATTTCCTGGTGCACGGCTCTTCCTGGTGGTAGCTGCCAGCATACCTCTGGGAGAGGCGTTCCTGGTCTCCACACTCTCGCCCACTGCCCACTGTATGTTTACTACTCACATTACATCACAAGTCTCCCCCACCCCTTTCCGGCCCACCGACCAGGGATAGGACCTGTGGCTGGGCACTCCTCTGCGGCTTTCTGAGCTCTGACTTTGCATCTACTTACATGCATTACTAAAACGGAAATCCCTTTCAATGTCCTCAGAAAATGTACAAAGCAAAGCACATTAAAATTCCAATATTACTTGAGAAGGATAATGTTAATTGATTGTTAGCTTTAAATTTATCTAACATTTACTGTTGGGTTTTTTCACTCTCATTGTCTCTTTAATATTCAGAATTTTTCTATAATATTGGCATCATATGACCCATTTCCAGTGACATCAACTAATCCCAGAGAGGTGGATCTGTTGCCCAAAGGCACACAGCTAGGAAGTGGTGAAGCCACGATGAAAATGTAGGTCCCCCCTCCTAAATTCATAACTCTTTTAATTAGCAGATGTGCAGCCTTGTTGTGGATAAATTTACTATTTTGCTGGCACAGAACAGAAAGAGGATTGGCTAAAGCTAGAATAAATCAGCTCTGACCGGGGAGGAGAGGATCAGCAAAGCGTCTGGGGTTGGTGGGTCTGAACCGAGCACCACTGCAGAGAATCCTGGGAAGCCAGAAGCAAAGAGAGGGACCCTTGGTGTCAGGAAGAGGAGAAAGTCAAAGGGAAGATATGCTTTTGTGACAGCACCGGCTTTTACAGTATCTCCTGCCATCTAGGTCTTTTTTTTTTTTTTTCCTGATTTAAGGGACTTGCTGTGAATGAGATGGTTGAGGCCAATGCAGGTCAAAAAATAATCAGGAAGCATATTCAGACAGAACAAACCAGAACCACAGGTGTAGCACTTGGGAATTATAAAGCCTCAGCCTTCTGCTACAGGGACTGTGGTTTGAAACTCCCCAAGTAAAATTATAGAATGCTGCAAGGAAGAAATCTCATTCCCCAAAGCAGATGTGGAGAAAATCCAGATTGGAGCATCTGACAACAGTAGTCCTCTAGAGACTTCGTCCAGGGTCCAGCTAGTTATTGTAAACCATGGGCAGATCCAGGGCCCTTCAGCGAGTTGTGCAGAGATCCTAGGTCTTGTGCGCTCAATACTGAACGGACAAAGGCAGCCCTGCTGAGGGAAATGAGAGCTGCCAGTCTGAGGGATGCCTCGAGGAGCCCCCATCTGGTGACAGGGTTTTGGGGGAGTGCAGGCACATGTGCTTACTTCAGCATTAGTTAGCAAAAATTGCTTCCTGATTTCTGCGTTCCTCTTTTGACCCTGCCCAGTAAGAACTTGATCTTCAAGCATGAAAAGCACTCTGGAAAACCTATCACGTGTCCCTATATAACTATGACACACCTGCATAGCTGAGGAATGTCCCCCCTGGAAATGGTAAGGGACTTGGTCGGTGCTGCACAGTTAAGCCAGGAATTCCCAGTTTGGCCAGCCCGGAAGCCTGAGCACCCCAGGTTGCCTCAGGGCTTACTGTTCTTTTGGAGGGGGGGGGGAGGTAGGGTTGTAGGCAGAACTGCCTGTGTCACATACACATTGACCAAGCCTTAAAACTTGCATTCAGTGTTACACTGAGAAACTCCTCTCACCCTGAGAGGCCTGCTTACAGCTATAAATCTAGACCAAAAGAACCTCAGGAGGCCCAGAGCCTGTGCCAAGTGTTCTTCCGGAACCTGCCTGAAGATTCCTTCCCAACCCATGGGTTAGCAAACGAGACTGTGCATTCCTGGAGTGCTGCCCGGCACACAGAAGGCATTCAGTGGAAGCTGCCTCCTCCAATCCAGGCCATTTCCCCACACCTTGGCCTGCAACTAGCGCGGGTGTCTTATCGTTCTCTCCAAGGCTGGCCTGGGGAGCAGATTTCATCACGCTCCTGCTGGAGTAATAACCAAAGCTTTGATTTACTAAGCACTCTCTTCTTGCCAAGTATATGGCTTTATAGTTCAATTACATCATCTTTTTTAGTCCGTCCAGCAACCCTGGAGGACAAATATTATTGTTATCCCAATATAAATGAGGAAACTGAAGCATTTAAAGGTTATATGACTGCTATAATATATTACTCAGAAGTAAGCAATAGGTGTGATATTTGAACATGGGTCTTTTTTGTCTTTGCAGTATGGGCTCTTACTCATTCCTAGAGAGCTCTCCAGGAAGTCTCTGGAACTTCTCTAGGCCCTGCCCCATGTGGTGGTCCTGGTGACCTCCAGAGCTTTCCTTGGTCACAGGGTCAGGGAGCTTGAGGACCAGCCTCCAAGGAAGTCATAGGCCATGGTGACCAAGGTTATCCATGGCATCTGTTGGTCCAACCTGTCCCAGGACATAAGCAGGGAAACACTCTGTCACGTGATGTCTCTGCTGCAGATTCAGAGAGTTGACAAATTGGCATTTATTAAACTAATGCCTACAAAGAAATCTTCAAAAAACGTGGTATTTCCTGCATCCTGGAAAGAATACAACTCCAAAATTCTGCCTGCTATTTTAAATGCTATTCCTTAAGTAAAAGCAGGAGGAGGAGGAGGAGAGCTCTCTACCAAGTCTGATAGCTTTCATAATATTTCATGAATTTTATAATAAGCTTTCCTCAGAGCCTAAACAAGGAGAGTAAAAACTGCAGGATCTTCCAGGCTTATCTAGATTGTGGTACTTTGGCCCAATCCCCTTATCTTGTCTGAGAATGGCATATGACTCTGCTGTATCCTGTTTCAGAACAAAGCACTTAGATGATATGTCTTTTCTCTATGATCTGGTTCAGTTTCCCCCTCCCCACCAGAAAAACAGTATTTGGTTCTCATCTTCAAAACAGAAAATCAGTCTCTTAAAAGTGAACAAATCATCTACAGGTGGAGATATAAACATGTTTTGAAATTCTAGAGACAAGAGAGGCATCCTACACAGCCAAGTAAATATGAAGAGGTTAATTCCAGCACATCCCTTTCTCATTAGATTTAAAATCCAGCCGAGCTGACTGCCCATTACTGTCTGTATTGCTTGTTTCCTGCACACCAGCCTGAAGGCCGTGAGAAGACTTGACCCTAGGAGGAATAATCCAACTTCTCCAGAGGAAAATAACTATTTGACCAGAATATCCTTTAGCAACAGAATAAGGAGCTCGATCTCACTATTCAAAATTATTTAGAGGAAAACTAGATAACTTCTGAATAGAGCAAATTATAATTTCTATAATGCGTAGAAGCTGCTGGTCACATTACTAAAGGGTGCGTGTTTGTGGGTTTTTTTTTTTCTTCAGTTTTAGTTTGGTTTCATTTTGCAAGAGTGAAAGGGGAAGGGCCTCCTAACTACCGCACGGGACGATTCCAGCAAGCGTTGAGGCTCCCCGTGCTCCTGACTGACTTCAGCTGGCGAGCACAGAAGGGCACGTTGTTGCCGCGGCTGCCACCTGGGCTTGTCTTTTTGCTGCAGGTTTTAACTCAGAAAACCTGCCCACCAGGGACTCCTCGCAGCTCTTTCCAGGCACAGGCCTCTGGCTCTCTCTCGGGGTTCTGCAGGAGGAACGAGTGGGTCTGTGTTTATTTATCTAGTCCCTTCACACTCATGAAAAGTGTGTATATGTGAAAGTGTGGGGAGTGTGTGTGTGGGTCAGAGAGAGAACGGAAGAGAAGGGGAGCTACACCCAGAGCTTCTGTGGCTCCGGCTTCAACGCCCTTCAGTGGGCAGCCTCTGTAGCCAGGCTGGCCTCTCCTGGTGCACGGGTCTGAGATGAATTCCCTCTGGAATATCCTTCTGGCGACAACTCTCTTCTTACTCCTGCCCCTTCACACGTTGGCCTCTCCAGCCTCCGACGACCAGCCCATCGCCAGATACTCCAATGGCCATACCTGTCTAGGTAGGTAAGCGTTTTGTATATTTCTCAGGTGGACATAACAGTGGGGCCAAATGCTTTGCTTGGGTAATAAATCCCCTATTTAATGACATCAATAGCAATGAATTCCAAGTCGGGTGCCCGTAACCTCACCAACATAGAAAACCTTTGAGCCTGAGCGTTCGTTCACACAACTGCACATAAGTACTCTATATATACAGTTGCTAGTTTGAATTAGTTGTAGAAGGCTTCCACCTCAGTGGTAATTGGAATTCTTTTTTCTCTTGGATGGACAACCCTTACAAGAGCCTGAAACTCTTACCGCTTTCAGAAGGACAGTGGGCAGCATCGCACAGTAGAAATAAGACAGCCTTTGACCTCAGACAGCGTCATTCCTGCCATCTTCTCTTGCTCAGGGGGGTCCTGATTCCTCCACTCAGGCTCAGCGTTAGGGGACAGAGTTCCCTCCTTTTCACGGGCAGTGTGGAGGAATTTGTGGCCCTCCCCATTAGCCATGCGTGTTCATGTGGTTTCCTACGCAAATACTCCACGGCCCCAGGGAGTCTGCTGCTGGCTAGGCTGGATGATGGTTCAGCACGCATTTGCCCAGTTCACAACTTCTGGCTAACTCTGCCTGGAGTTGTTGACCTGTCCTCATGGTAAGAAGAAACGGGAGTGCCAGACGAGTCCAGCACGTGATCAACATGGACTCGGCACTGACTGTGCTGAACCAGGGCTGCAGGCGGTCCCAGCCGGGGTCTCGCTGTCGGGACTGGCTCCTTGGAGAAACAGAAATGTGTGCACAGGGGAGTTTGTTGAAGTATGCTCTTGGGGGAAAACACCGTGAAGAGTAGGGAGGAGGAAAATACAGGCTATGCTACAGACACACACACACACACCCTCTGTCAATCCCACAGAGAACCCTGGAGCTAAAATGGCTCTTCTGAGTGGCCTCAGGTGGGTCTAGACCCTGGAACTGCCACACTGAATAGTCACTGGCCATGAACTGACCCCAGTGGGGAGCTCCCTTGGGTGGAGGCAATGCCTGCAGAGGCACTAGGTGAGAGCCCTTGACACCATCAGTCCCGGCAACAGGGAGAGGGAGTATCTCCTAAAGGGAATCTGGGGGTGCTCTGGTTTACAGGGCCAAATGTGGGGCGTGTCTTAGGAAGCAGTGAGGGAAGCTCATTCACAGCTGGTGGTAAGAGGAAGAGCATCATGGAGGAGGCAGGAGAAGAGAAAGGATGCTGGCTGGGCTTCTGCTACTTTCTGATGAAAAGCAGGGAGATATGATTTCAAATCCACTGGCACAAGGCACTTTCCTCCATATCCACTCCCCACATGGTCACTGAGTGGCCACCACATGCCAGGCCCTGTGCTCTGAGCTAGAGATACAAAAGTGAATAACAGTAATTTTTAAGATGCCTCTGTCCTCAGGAATTCACTGTCCAGTTAAAAAAAAATGAGAATCTGGACCATAAAGATGACAGTTCTTTAAGATGAAAGACAAACTGGGCGCTTAGTGCACACAGTAATACCCCACTTCCCAGGAACCCTGTTTACCACAGTGTCCATGGGAGAGCCAGCAGAAAGCCAAGACACACGAGCAAAGGCAGACCATTTCCCAGCAGACAACTGCTGACTGCAAGAACCTCATCATATTCCTAAGGTCGCCAGAGGAAGGTGAAAGTATAAGCTGGGAGAAAAGGAAGAGGAGTGGGGTAAAGTTTTAGAATTTTAGAAGCGTTTCTACCCGCGTGTTGCCAAGCAAAGAAGGAAGCTGCAGGGGTCTCAAAGATTCCATTGCCATTACCTCCCTCTTGAAAGGCGCTGGGCAACAAAACTCTCCTTGAGAAAAGCTAGTCAGGCATTTGGATTTCTGCTCATCCAATTGAGCAGTAGGGAATCCTCTTTGTTCGGCGCCAGTGATCTTCCTCATCACCATTCCAAAATAAAGTTTTCCCTTGTTCATAAAAGTATACACTGTCCTTGATTTATAAAAGCGTAATAAAATATTTATAGTCACCTTCTCAACACATGGAAGTAGTCCTGCTTCCCAATTTTCCATGGAGTTCAGTTGAATTAATTGGGTTCCATCGATTTTGATGAAGATGCGCTTTTAGTGTTCGTATTTGTTTCTTACTCATGAAAATTTTTTTGCTACTGGTCTGCAGCCATTCTTGCAGCTTCCCAGCCTTTCTCCATGCTGCCCTCCATCTTTTCTCTGAGTTACGTCTGGGCTAACTGGAGTGGTGCATGGGGAAGGGAAGGGTCCTTCAGCTGCAACAATTACATTTGTAAGTTATTAATTAGGAGACTACTAACATTTATGGAGCACATATTGTGTAATTAACAGTCTTCCAGAACATTTATATGAACTATCTCATTGAATCATCAAAATGATCTTATGGGATATATATCATTATCACCACTTGGCAGGAGAAATAATTAAGACTTAGAGAAATAAGCAACTTGGCCAAGTTTACACAGCCAGTTAAAACTTGCCTTAGATTTCACTGTAAATGTGATTATGTTTGTTTTTTTAAGTGATTAGATTGGGGCAATATATTTCTTCCCCATATTTTTTTAAATTTTATTTTATAGCTTTGTTGAGATATAATTCACATTCTATAAAGTTTACCCTCTTCAGGTATAATGCTTATTTAGTATATTCATAAATTGTGTATCGATCACCAATATTTAATCCAAACATTTTTATCATGCTAAAAAGAAACCCAATATTTATTAGCAGTCACTCCCCATCTCCTTCCTCTTCAGCCCCTAGAAATCACTAATCTCCCTTATGTCTCTATGAATACTTCCTGTAAATGGAATGATATGATACATGGCCTTTTGTTATAGGCTTCTTTGACTTAGCACAATGTTTTCAAGGTTCATCCATGCTGTAGCATGCACCAACTTCATTTCTTCTTATGAATGAATGATATATCATTGTCTGCATATGCCTCACCTTATCTAGTCATTGTTGATAGACATATGGGTTGTTTCCAGTTCTTAGTTATTCTGAATAATTCTGTTACAAATATCCGTGCACAGGTTTTTGTGTGGACATGTGTTTTCTTTTCTCTTGGGTATATACCCAGGAGTAGAATTTCCAGGTCATATGCTAACTCCATGTTTAACATTTTTAGGACCTTTTCTAGAGCTGCTGCACTGTTATACATTTCTACCATCAGTGCCAGAGGGTATGATTTTCCCACAGCCTCACCAATACCTTGTTATTACCCATCTTTCTTATTATATTCATCCTAGTGGATATGGAGTGATAACTCCTTCTAGTTTTGATTTGCATTTCCCAAAATAATTGATGATGTTGAAATTCTTTCCACGTGCTCATTGACCATTTGCATATCTTCCTTGACAAAATGTCTATTCAAGTCATTTGTCCTTTTATTTTTAAGATTTTATTTAAAGAACATAAGTGGGGGGGGGGGGAGAAGGAGAGAGAGAGAGAGATTCTCCAGCAGACTCGATGCTGAACACGGAGCCAGAACCTGATGCAGGGCTCAGTCCCAAGACCCTGAGATCATGACCTGAGCTGAAATCAAAAGTCAGACCCTTAACTAAATGAGCCATCCAGGCGCCCCTCATTCGTCCATTTTTAAATTGGGTTACTGTCTTTTTATTGTTTAATTGTAAAAGGTCTTTATATATCATCTAGATATATATATCCCTCATCAAATATACCATTTGTAAATATTTTCTCCCATTCTGTAGGGGTTTCTTCACTTTCTTGGTGGTATCCTTGGAAGTATAAAAGTTTTACATCTTGACGAAGTCCAGTTTATCAAATTTTTTCTTTTGTTGTACTTTTTATGTCATATCTAAATCCCCTATTTTAAAACATTTCTGTTTTAACCATTGTCTTCCTATTGTCCTATGCCCATCCCCTTATTTTGTTTCCCATGGATTTTGGTAAGCCCAAGTACAACTCCCGGGGTTTTAAGTAACAGGAAATAACTGGAGCTGAGCTAGGGTAAGCAAAAAGAAAAAGGAAGACGTTTTCTTATGAGAATCTCAGGAATGAATTTTAGAACCAAAAGGCAGAAAAATAGGGCTGACTCTGTTTTTCTAAATAATAAGCCAGGATCCAAAAAGTGGCTGCCAGGGTCCCAGGGAGTTCTCCCTGGCCTTTCAGTACTGCCTCCCTCTCTGACCCTACAGACCAGCTGGTTTTATTGCCCTTTGGCCGATGATGGGCTCCCACAGTCCCGAGTTTGCCTGCAGTCATTCAGCGCACCCAGAGATGGACTCTCCTTCTCGTTGTTAATCCAAGAACCTGGGCCAAGTCATTAGACCGCTGAGTAAGGGGCAGGTGGCAGTGAGGAGAGCTTCCTGTACAGATGTGTTTGTCAGAGCCATGGGGTGAGAAGACAGCTCTCACGGAAGTGGGGTTGCTGTGACTGGAGAGATACTGTAAAAGAAACCACCACAGAAGTTACTGAGTGATTGAGCCAACGTCCCTATGTAAACAAACACCTTCAGCTTCAGACCCAGAAGGAGCCTTTGTAGTAGGCACCAACCGGCAGACGTGGAGGGCATGGTCTTAAATTCCAAAATCAAGCTGTACAAAGCCCTCGTGGCCCCACTCCTAATTTACCATAATTTGTTTGCACAGAACTGTACATCCCATTTGATCACTAAGCAAATGCTGATTCTACTGTGCTTGGATAAGCAGTGCCTCTTTCTGCCACTTTCCAAATGTTATGGAATCAATAATAAGCCATGTTCATTTCTGCAAAACATCATTTTCTTTACATGGGGGATTTGGGGCAAAGTAATCTTTATGTTTCTAAATCATTGACATTTTAAATTAATTCATTGAGTTTTGAGTTTTTGTGGGGTTTTTTTAAAGCACTATGTGGTGCTCAGGAAGCCTTCTAAAAGATTTAAAAAAAAAACACCCCACTTTTCTTCCCCCTCATCCCTGTTGGTTAAATATGCAAAATGCCTTCAGAGTCCTTTACCCCCTTCTCCCCACCCCCCACTCCCGACATCCCAGCAGAGTGCTCAAAGAGGACTTTATAGTTGGGATGATAAAGAGAAAGGGGTAAGTGGTAAGATGACAGTGTCACTGACAAAAACAGGAAAGATTTAGAGCCGGCAGAGAAGTTTGAAAATTTATGATCACAATTTTATATCCAGAAATTTCATTTTCTCTTTTCCTCTGTACCTGAACACTTGTTCCTAAGCCACCACTGCTGCCGATAGCAGAAAACATTTCATCTTACCCCTTCTGCGTTTGAATTGCCCCCCCCCTTTCAGGGTTCTCTTTCT
This sequence comes from Ursus arctos, assembly GCF_023065955.2. Taxonomy (NCBI): domain Eukaryota; kingdom Metazoa; phylum Chordata; class Mammalia; order Carnivora; family Ursidae; genus Ursus; species Ursus arctos. The sequence goes on along the minus strand of NW_026622985.1, from coordinate 62,699,404 downwards.
CTTTCCTCTCTGAGGGTTGGTCTTAGTTCTGAGGGAGGGCTTATGTGCCCCTCTGCCATTTAAGTTCTCGGCCTCTGAGGGCGGGCCTCTGTCCGCAGCCCCCAGAGCTCCCGCACACGGGGTGTCCCGGCTGCTGCAGCTCCGGGGCTTATCTCAGCCACGTGATCTTCACCTTCACTCGCCTGTGGCTCACGTCTGCCTTCCCGGGTCCTGCAGACGGAGCCGCTCTAGTGGGTCCCCCACTGGTTCCCAGATGCAGCTGCAGCCCCCTGCACTTTGTCCCCCACTTTTCACACCTTCTCCTCTCCTTAATTCCCCTACTTTTATTTTTAAATTATCATAGAATTTAACCCCACCCTTAGCACAAATGGTAGGTTTCCGATCCTCTAAACTTTCACTACATCGACATTTGCCTTTTCTTCCTGGATTGTTCTGGGGTCACAACTCTGAAGAGAAACACCACAAAGACACTCTAGAGAGAGAGCCACAGCTCTCGACAAAAATCACAAAGTGAGCAAAACCAAAAGAACTCAAGTTAACAGTATGCTCTTCTTCAGGAAGAATATGAACAAGTTTGGGGGAGGAGGGTGAAACTAGATCATGGATCAAACGGACTATGGGAAAGAGGAAAGAAAAGAATGTTACAAAGTATTAAGCGAGTAGAGGCGCCTTGGTGGCACAGCGGTTGAGCGTCTGCCTTCGGCTCAGGGCGTGATCCCGGCGTTATGGGATCGAGCCCCACGTCAGGCTCCTCTGCTGTGAGCCTGTTTCTTCCTCTCCCATTCCCCCTGCTTGTGTTCCCTCTCTTGCTGGCTGTCTCTATCTCTGTCGAATAAATAAATAAAATCTTAAAAAAAAAAAAGTATTAAGTGAGTAAAATCCCTGTAAAGTTATGATGTGTCCATCTCTCTATTTATACAGCTATTTATATAACTCTGCCGTATGTGAATGAACTGCACGTGCCAATCAAAAGACAAGATCCAACTATATTCTGTCTCCTGGAGACAGTTTAGATTCAAAGACAAATAGGTGAAATGTAAGATAGTTGGAATAAATAAATTATTAGCAGACAAAATATACTTTAAGATAGGAAATAATCCTGGGGTGCCTGATTGGCTCAGTCAGTTGGGTGTACAACTCTTGATTTCTACTCAGGTCATGATCTCAGGGTCAGAGGATCAAACCCCACATCGGGCTCTGCACTGCGTGTGCAGCCTGCTTGGGATTCTCTCTCTCCCTCTCCCTCTGCCCCTCCCCTGCTCACGCTCGCTCTCTCTCTTTAAAAAAAAAAAAAGATGAGAAGTAATCCTAAGACAAAGAAGTATCTTCCATAATGATAAAGAGGTCAATATATCAAGAAAGAAGTAACAATTGTTAATATACATACAATTAATAACAGAGCCCCCAAAAACAAAAATTTTAAAATTTAATTAAAAATTAAAAAAAAAAGTTGAACAATACAGTTGAAAATGTCAGTGTTCCTCCCCCTGTAACTGATAGAACAAGGGGATAAAAAATAAATAAGGCTATAGAAGACCTGAACAACACTAACGACTAACTTGACCTGACATCTATAGAACACTCCATTCAGCTACAACAAGGTACACATATTTTTTAACTACACATGCCACAGTGTCCATTATAGACCATATACTAGGCAATGAGACAAGTATCAATCCATTTTTAAAATCTGAAATCATACATTTTTCCAGTTAAATTAGAAATAAGAATAGGAAGAAATCTAGAAAAAAAAGTCCTATGTGTGCAAGTAAGATAATACACTTCTTTTAAAAAAATAGATAAAAGAGGAAATCATAGGGAAATTAGAAAATAGTTTGGCTTAAATGAAAATGAAAATACAATATATCAAATTTCATGGAATGTAGCTAAATCAGTGCTTAGAGGAAAATTTAAAACTTTAAACACTTATATTACAAGAAAAATCCAAAATTGGCAAAAATCCTTGACAAAATATTAACAAACTGAATCCAGCAACATATAAAATGAATTATACACCATGACCAAGTGGGATTTATCCTAGATATGCACAGTTGTTTTAACATCTGAAAATTAATGGAATATACCGAATTTGTGGAGTAGAGGCTATAACTACATTAGCATCTGAAAGAAATAGAAACATTATTTGACAAAATCTGTCCCCCGTCCATGTCAAAAACACTCAGTAAATATGAAATAAAAGGGAATTTCTTAACCTGATAAAGCACATCTATGAGAACCCTACTGCTAGCTTCATACTTAATGATGGAAGACTGAATGCTTTCCTCCTAAAATCAGGAACAGAGGAAGGATGTCCACTCTCACCACTTTCAATTTTTATTGAAAAGTCTTTTCAGTTTAATAAAGAAATAAAAATAATAGAAGCCTGCAAGTTGGAAAGGAATAAGTAAAACTGTCTTTATAAGTAAAACTGTCTTTATTTTCAGTGTGATCCTGAATCGAAAATCCTGAGGTATCTCCAATAAAATGACTATAATGAGTAGGGAAGTTTAATAAGATTGCAGGATTCAAGATTAATATAAAAACCAATTATATTTGTTTATATTAGCAACAAATTTTCAAGAATTGAAATTAAGGAAACAATTCCATTCACAATATAATAAAAAATACCTAGGAATACCTTTAACAAAAGGAATGCAATTACTCTACACTGAAAACTAGAAACCATTGCTGAGAGAAATGAAAGCATGCTTTACAGAAATGGAGAGAAGCATCATGCTAATGGATTGGAAGAGTCAGTGGTGTTAAGATAGCAGTACTCCCCAAATTGACCTATAGACTAAACACAATTCCAATCAAAATCCTAACTTCTTTTTTTTTGGTAAGAATTGGCAAACTGACCCTAAAATTTAATGAAAATACAAAAAAACTAGCCAAAAATTTTGAAAACCACTGTTGGAGAAGTGACACTATCCATTTCCCTATTTCAAATCACGCACAATTATTAACTCAAAATTGATCATAGGTCTCAAGGGAAGAGCTAAAACTATGAAACCTCCAGAAGAAAATGTAGAAGAAAATCTTTGTGATCGTGGATTCACAGATTCTCAAATATGACACCAAAAGAGGTATACAAAAGGAAAAAATTTATAAATTACCCATTATTAAATTTAAACATTTTTGCTCTCCAGGAAATGTCATTAGAAAGTGAAAGGAATATTGTGAGATTTTATTGTGAATTATTATTTTACTTAATGTTATTGACAGTGTTCACTTTCAAGATCCCATATTTTTTTTTAAAGATTTTATTTATTTATTTGACAGAGATAGAGACAGCCAGCGAGAGAGGTAACACAAGCAGGGGGAGTGGGAGAGGAAGAAGCAGGCTCCCAGGGGAGAAGCCTGACGTGGGGCTGGATCCCAGAATGCCAGGATCACGCCCTGAGCCAAAGGCAGACGCTTAAGACTGAGCCACCCAGGTGCCCCATTAAAATCCCATATTTTAATATATTTCAGTGTGACTCTTAGACGCATATAGATTTCAAGGTTCAACTGATGTGGATTATTATCACTTAGCCAATTAGCAGTGGAATCTATGCTTGTTTAAAAGGCCTTAGATATGTTGTTTAACTTCTCTGAGCCTCATATTTCTCATCTGTAAAATGGGAAGTAACAATCACATGAGGAGGAGGATTAAATGAGACACAGTTTGCAAAAACAGTTTTGCAAAAACAAGAGAGCTGAAAAAAATGAAGGTATTCTAGGAAATGTCATTTCATGTTTTCGTAGAGCTTAGTAAGGTAAAGGGCAACTATTAAGTTTATTCAATGAGAAATTATTTGATAAAATACAATCTATTGGGTTTTTTTTCCTAATTTTAAAAGAGTATGTGGCTTTCATAGAGATTTTAGAAAATAAGATTTTTAAAGAATAAAATCAACTGTGGGACGCCTGGGTGGCTAAATTGTTTAAATGTCTGACTTTGGCTCAGGTCATGATCTCAGGGTCCTGGGATCCAGCCCTGCATTGAGCCCTGTGTCTGGATCTGTGCTCAGCAGGGAGTCTACTTGTCTCTCTGCCCCTCCCCCTTCTCATGCTTCCTCTTTCTCCCTCTCTCTCTCAAATAAATAAATAAAATATTTTTTTTCAAAAAAATAAAATCAAACTGTAACCCCAAAACCCAGATGAACACTATTGATATTTTGCTATATTTCCTTTCAAAATTGTCTAGGTATGCATTTATGGATCTTGTTTATTACTTTCGGATCTTGTTTATTATTTTGTTTGATTTCTAAATCTGGATGGCTAAGAAAACAATCTAAAATCAAACACTTTTTTTTCAACAAAACATTTGTAAGAACTTTGGTAGTAGTAAGTCTTTGCTAGCATGTGGAAATTTTTCAAGTTAATAAGTAGGTTTGTACATAAACACTGTTGGGCATAGTCAAAGATCATCTAGTATTTCTGTATATCCAAAAGTCATCTATCTACGTATCTATCCCTCCATCCATCATCAGCCTATTCTTCTTTCTATTCATCCATCTGTCCATCCACCTACCCACCCACTCACCCATTCATCCATCTGTTTTTCTATCCATCTGTCTTCTATCTCTAAGTATCTATTTTAGAATTCAAATACAGAAGTGAAAGGAAAAAATGAAGCCATACATTTTCTGAAATACAATCTGATTAATGGTTTTAATGATAAGGTCTGACTTGCCATTTCGGATTATACAGAGGACATTTCTCATAAACTGATGAACTAATTCTGCAGCTCCAATTTTGACAACATATATGAAGTATGCATTAAGATAAAAGATTTTACTTAAAATATTATATAGGCAAAACTGTATTGAAAAGAACAATATTTCAACTTCCCAATTCTTTCTGAGTATATTAAGTTCTAACAAGCTCTCTCTAGGTGAGTTGTAATAGGTATAATTAAAAGAGGAGTCTTAGTAAAACTTTTTCATATTTTAGTATACTTCCCAGACATTGAGAAAAAGAAAGACTCCATTGATTAGGTAACAAATGTTTTTGCAAGTCAGGTGGTTTCTAGTTCTTCGCTTTCAACACAATTGAAGGGGCACTTAATGGAGTTGTCAGGTGATGGATCATTTGGAATAATTTCCAATGATAGATCACTTTAAGATTTCTGACATCTAACTTGGAGTAAAAGAATTGAGTGACATTGCTCTATCAAAAGTCCTTTTACTTAAGTAAACATGTTTTCTCAGCACCTACGTCTTTAAAAATGAAAAATAGGAACACGTGTGATACTGAGCCTTGCCTGTTTACATCAGTAAATACTATTCTTCAGATATAAGTACTAATCAAAAAGGCCAATTATCTCATTAAGAAGTGCAATTCCAATAAAATTTTACTTTCATTACTTAGGAATTGTTTATCAAATTGACAATACATATTGCTTAGAAAAGTTAATTTTACTAATAATGAAAACTCTATCCAGAAGAATGTTTTAATACTTAGAGTTATAGTCACAGGAAATTAAAGTTTTCATTTAAATTTTATTCATATTTTAAGTGTTAAGAAGTATAACAGTGCAATCAATAAAATACTTTCAACCGTAAAAATATATTACATTGGGATAAAATTCTATAGTGGAAGAAAAATTCAAGGAAGTAGACTTTTTATTGAAATATGAATTCAAGGAGAGGGATTATCAACATAAATTTCTCACTGTGAAAGAAGAGTGAGCTTATATTTTTTTTCCGTGGATGTGAGTAGGTATAAATCACTATAGTATTTAGATTCCTTTGGATACATGGAGAGTAATGTATGATTTCTACTATAATGTTTACAGTCTGCCTAGAGTTATACTCTTTGCAACTATTTAAATTGATATCCATTAATAAGACCTTAACATCCACTAAAATGTGGAAGGGGTACATAGCTTTTCAAATTTCCTTTAGGGGGTACAAAGCAAAAAATCTGAAACCATTGGTGTACATTCCAGACTCTAGAGCTTTTGGAGCCCATGCTCTGTGGTCCGCCCTTCAAGGCTCTTCAAGACGGGACCTCTTCCTATCTCTCTCACTCTGTCTTTCCCACAGACATTGGGACTTGGCCAACTCTTCTCTTTCTCACACCCAAGTCTTTAAAAATGCGACGCCTGTCTTCCTGAAGGCCTTTCCTGCCTTCTTCTGTTGCATGAGGTCCCCCATTGTCTAACACTCAACTCCTCCAGGAAACTGTCACCAGGGACTCAAGGCAGAGTTAGTCTCTTCTCTGTGCTTCCAAAGCATTAACAGTTCCCTGTACCATAGTGCTTATAGGCTGCCGGGACTAGACTGTCTTTCTATCATCCGGCTTCCCTCCTGGTCTGTGACTTCTCTTACTCATGTTTGTACCCTAAGCCTCTGAGCACGTAGCAGGTGCTCATAAGTATGCACTGAATTAATAACAAGATGGGATGGCTCCTGTCCTTGTACTCTCATTTCTTTATTATTAGCTTTTTATATATTTCTAAATTAGCCAAGCCAACCATCCTGCCTCTCTCAGCAGTTTGCTTATTTCTTCTCACCACCATTGCTTGCGCTCTGCTCAGCCTTGAATGCGCTCAGCCTCTCACCAGGAAATTGCCTTCTCTCATTGCCAAAGTTCTCGCGGAAGTTCGAAGTTTGGAACTCACCGAGCATTTTCTCATAAAGACGATGTTCTAGGTGATGGTCGGGTTAGGCCAGGGAGCCTAATCTGCCCAAATGGAGTGAAAATACCAGCTATCAGCAATCAATCAACCTTCAGCCGTAGAAAAGTAAACGCACTATTGATACTGCAATATGTTTCTCAAAGACCAGTTTCTATTTTAAAAAGAGTCACGGAGAATATGTCTTCGCCCTGTGGTCTCAGCAGTTGGAATAGAAACTGACAGGCATTTGTGAAATGCCGACTCTGCTAGACAGTGTGTGCACGGATCACTTAAGTCTCACAACGCCTTGGCCGGGTGTGTCCAATAGCCTGTACTGAGTAACAATCCACTCCACACTTCCACGACAGTCATTCGTTAGCTTACAATTCTGTGGGCTGGCAATTTGGGGCTGGGCACAGTTGGGGGGGTCCTCCCGCTGGTATCCCCTGAGTTCACTCCTGCTGATGTATTCAGCTGGTAGACGGTGGAACGACAGGGGCTGGATGACCTATAATGGCCTCATTCACAAATGTAGTAGTTGGCAGGCTGTTGGCTGGGGCACCTTGATTTCCCTTCACGTGGCCTCTGCTGCAGGTTGGCTCAAGCTCACAGCTATGAAGTTCTAAGAGGGAAAAGTGGTAGCTGCAAGGCCTCTGGATGCTGGGAAGTAGGTTGCCCCTCCTCCTGGGAAGAAATGCAAAACCATCATGGCCATGCTTAGTGTACCACACACGTGGGCATTATTATTCCATTTGGTGGGTGCCAAAATCTGGGTTCAGAGAGGTTAACCATCCTGCCAAATACATCAGCTCACAGGATGTGAGTCCAGGTCTGTCTGACCCCCACATTCTTCTACTCTCTCCTGAAATGTAGCTTCTCCCTTCTCTTCCCTCCCTTCCATTCTCTTTTCCTCTCCTACCTACCTCTCCCTCCCTGGGGTGGGTGCTACCATCTCTGGCTTAGTTACTAATAGCTGAGGAAAACTAGATGGAGAGTAGAATAATTGTGAGTGATTATTTTCATACCTTTCTTGCTTATTTCCCTTTCTTTTCACCAACAAGAGAAAGGCCTGGGATAATGTAAATGTGTAAAGCCGTGTCCTCTGCTCCCACCCAAGCAGAGAAATCTGAGGAGAACAGAATTGAGGGGCACTGTGGGGGCCGCTTGGGTGTACAAAGTTATGTGGGTCCAATAGGGATTCAGGGGCCCAAACCTAGGTGTGGCATGTCCCAAACCGTGCTCTGCCCCTCCCGGGGCCCAAACCAGGAACGAAGGAGTCCGTTTTGATTCTCACTTTTCCTCACACTTCTTTCCTTCACACATCACTTCATTAATAAATTGTATTGGGTGACCCTCCGCAATAGATGCCAGATCTGTTTTTCTCTGTCCCCCTGCCACTCGTTAGTCTCTGCGATCTACCGTCATCTCTCTCCGGGACCAAAATAGCCTCCTACTTCATCTCTCTGCTCCTACCTTTGTCCCCTAAGGTCCTCCCTCCCCATGACAGCCAGCATGATAATTTAAAGACATAGATCAGATAGCAGCAGCCCCTTTCAACAAAACCCAGCCATAGCTCCCCATCGCTCTCTGGAAAAATCCCTGGAAAAATCTACAAATCCCGTGAACCTGGCCTCTTCCTTTCCCTGCACCTCATCTTTCACCACTGGGTTCTGGAGCCAGGCTTTCCTAGTTTTACGCCATGAAGTGGGCACCCGCAGCCCCCACCTCTTACAGAACCTGTCCCAACTCCTCATGATCCTTTCCATTATATTAGCCATTTGTGTGTGTTCTACAGAGAAGCCTTCTTTATTGACTCTAGCTAAGGTTTATAACACCCCCATCCTCCTACCCTCTGCTAATTCACCCTGTTCTTTTTCGTCATAGCACCTAAAATTATTTTTAATTTTGTGTTTACTTGTTTACAATCACTTTTCTCTAATAGAGTATAATCTCTAAGAGGGTGGAAACTCTATCAGTTTGTTTTCAGCATGCACCCAGAGCCCAGCCATAATGCCTCCATCTAGAAGGAACTCAATACATACCCTGTTCCAGTCCAGGCTCCCCTGCTTACTAGCTACATATTTGGCAAGGTACCTAACCTCTCTGAGCTTCTGTCTGCTGGTCCGTAAAATGAGAGCAGTAATTCCTACGTCTAGGAGTGGTTGCAAAGTTTGATAATGTATGCAAAACACTTTGAAAACTATAGGGCAGGGGCACCTGGGTGGCTCAGTCGGGTAAGTGTCTGCCTTCAACTCAGTTCATGATCCCGGAAGCACCAGTGCCAAGTGCTTTCCAGGCTTTTCCATGAAGTGTGGGCTTCAGACAAATGGGAAATCTTTTAGCCTGCTCTCCACAGTGGCTGCATTTCCAGCCAGCACGGATATGATTATAATTAGACTTGCAAGAGTCCTGTTTCATTTCAAAAGGATTCTGAGTGTAGTCTGCAGCCTACCTGAGGTATGCATCCAGAAGCAGATCCCTGTGGCAGATGTTTTTATGTGGGCCCATTCACGTCTTTTCCTACAATATCAGGAGTGTCTGTTTCGATTACACTCATTAGTCTCAGAAGCCACGTGAGAAGAGATTTGCCATATGTGAGGTTTCAGATGGTGACCACTGAGCAAAATGCACAGCTCTCACTGGCTCTCATCACTTCCTAAATGAACAGTAGCTTGGACAAACTCACTTTAGCAGAGCCGGGCCTTTTATTAGCAGCCAAAGAATGGTCTGTAATGGGAGGAATTACTCTGCTCATGCATCTCTCCCAAGGAAAACATTCTTTAGCTTGTCAGGCCCATGGAACCTCTTATTAGAAACTACAGCAAAGTCAATTTCTCCATTCTTGCCAACTGAAGGACTCAGAACACACCTCACTGCAGACGCTAAATTAACAATCCAGCTGGAAGGGGAGTTGAGCCCACTGGAAATGGGCGGGGATGTCCAAGTGGGCAGGACTCAAAGCTGAGCCCAACCTGGGTGTTTACATAGTTCAAACCCCATTACCCACTTTTCTGCAGAGCCCTTTTGATCATAACTCTCCACTAAGGCAGAGTGAGGGTAACGGCAAGATCCACCCGATCTTCAGAGACAGTTGACTTTTTTTTTTTTTTTTTGGCTCCTTTTTATCTAATGATTTCCAATTTTAGCAAGCGGTGCTAAGAAGCCACCAAAGTCATAAGAGTCCTTGATGGGATTCCTCCGAGTAGAAGAAAAACCCATATCTATAAGTACAAAGAAGCAGGTTGGTTTTGAGCAGCACTATTCGCTTTGCACTGATCCTTCCAAGCCCTGGTTAAAACAAAGGCACACTTGTATTTCAACTTCACGCTGGGTGAAGCCGTTCATTGATGAAATGCCAGATGAAGTGATTGTTATGCAAGATTTCAACCCAATCTCCACCGCCTTTTTTTTTTTAAGATTTATTTATTTGAGAGAGAGAGTGCATGCGTGCACATGTGCAAGTGGGGGAGGGGCAGAGGGAGAAAGAGAGTCCCAAGCGGACTCCCTGCTGAGCTTGGAGCCATACTCGGGGCTCGATCCCATGACCCTGAGATCATGACCCAAGTCAAAGCCAACAGTCAAACGTTCACCTGTCTGAGCCACCCAGGTGCCCCTGCGCTGCCTTCTTTGATCCTGAGCTGTAAGTCATGACTATTTGCTACAGAGTGTGCTGTTTGACTCAACAGAGCACTGGTTGCTTCACACCACAGTGGGAAGTAAACCATGCCCTGTGCCTGGCAATAAGACAAAACAGAGTAAGCAACATTGTTGGGGAGAATGACCGAGTTGGAATACAACTTCACGTGCACCCATTAAGCTTCTTCTATGCCATATGTGAGGTTTCAGATGGTGAACTGACAACTGCAATGTCACTCCAGTGGTTCTCAATCAGCTTGCGTCAAGTCAGCAAACCTCTCTGTCCCCAGCTTCAAACCAGGCCCTACATCAGGCACTCAGAGTCAGAGTTAAGGCCCCATTCCCACCCTCCAGGAACTTATGGTCCAACTCTAAACTCTCAGAAATGAAGTTACAGAAGAGTAGGTAACTTGCTTCAAGTTGCACTCTTTGTAACTGACTGACCCAGCATTTGAACCCAAGCTTACTTTTTAATTCAAAGCCTTTCCCTTTTCAACGATACCACACTGTATCCTCTTACCACACTGCAATATAATTATTTATAATTGTTTTTCAGTTGCAGCTATTAAAATTTATTTGGCTTCACCTAACTTAGGTGATTGGCAGACATAAACTAAGGTATCAAAGTATATTATAAATGTTGAATATATTCACATACGTTAAATATATCTTATATATTTAAAATAAAAATGAAATTGGTTTATCTCTGGGTGATTTAAATGATGTTTATCTCATTTACACTATTCTGTATTTTTTGTTTTCTAAACTGAGATTGCATTGCCTCTGTATTTTTGAAATGTTTTTAAAATAAAATATATATGAAAAAAATATATATGAAAATGCTTTTTAGACTTAAAGTACTAATAAGTATTAGCTACTAAATTCATTGCATGTAATAAAACCCTCAATGCATGGATTAGGTTAAAAGCACAGCTAATCAACCTTGATAGTTGATGTTGATAAATGCCCGGGTGCTCTCAGAACAGTAAGACTGGTTTTCAAGATCACACTATTTCAGATTAGGTAAGTTCAGCTTTGTCTAGCTTTATCTGCCTAGAAATGTTCAATTGTACTATCACATCTGTTATCAGCTACCTTCCCTCAAGGGGTCCTGGTAGAAATCTGGTTTTAATGATACTGCAAGTGAATTTGGGTTCCCAGCTCCTTGAGCAGATGGATAATAGCAAGCTTACTACTGGACCAGGCACCCTGGAACTTCTTCATTTGGGATATAAGCCTTCTTTTGGCTCCTTAGAAACCAACCTCTGCTAATAAATGCCACTCCTCTTATCTCAAGGAGACCTAACAATTTCCTCTCACAGACTTACTGATCTTTGGCCAACCAACCCTTTGTGTATAGAAGAAAGAGTCCCCTCCCTTTGGAAAAAGGAGGTTTGGGCTTCCCCAGGCATTCAGGAGATCAAGACTGGTGAAAGAATTTTCTAAGGAGTGTCAGCCTAGCATTTCTAGGCCTATACACTTATATATCAAGGTAGCTGAAGGAATATATTTCTGATTTAATCTGAGGTTCCTTCTAGACACTTATTATATTGGTACATGCTTTCAAGCAGAGTGCTTTACAGCTGGGAGGTAAAATGATATTTTACAATAGTGTTATGATTTCAAAGGCACATTCATCGCACTGTTATCTCCCTTAATCATTACAGCAGACCTATAGGAAACTTATTACCTACTTTGCAGTGAGGAGACCAAGTCTTAGAAAGCCTGGATGGTGAGTCCAAGATTCAAGGGCAGGACTCCATACCAGGTCTTCTGACTCCAAATGCTGAGCAATTTCCACCACTTTTCTAAAATTAAAAAACTGACCCTAGGTCACAGCTGAGCATGTATGGGATCGGAATGATCCTATTCACAATGAAGCCATCTACTGCAAAAAGGAAGAAAAGGAGAGAGGAAAGCAGCCAATGTCTACTGAGCTTCTACTCTGTGCTGGCTGATTTATTTCTGCACCATCTTCTTTAAATGCCATGTCTTTCTCCCATGTGATCAAAATAGAAATAAACAAAGATTCAGTTACCTCCCCAAAGTCAAATAGCTTCCAAGTAGCAAAACTGAACTGACAACCAGTCTTTCTGATCCTCAAACACACCATCTTAGCACACTTCACACTTCACTACAACTCCCAGTGCCTTTATGCACATAGCTGATTTTAAAAGGCTTAGCAAACAAAAGTTCTGGGTTGTGGAAAGGCTGGTATTCCTAAGGACACACATGTATCCCTTACTTTCCCCTGGCCCTCCCGCATGGTTTTCTTTCTGACACCACTGATGTGTTCTTCTGCCCCCTCCCCTTGCAGCCTGTGTGGCGGTAGTATCCGTGATTGAACAGCTCGCTCAAGTACACAACTCCACGGTGGAGGCCTCGATGGAGAGACTCTGCAGCTACCTGCCAGGTAAATACAGAAAAGGTCATGCAGCTGTGGGTCTGCTTCTTCATTTGATTTTTGAGGCATCATGAGTGAATTTATACCCTACACCTGCTTATGGAGAAGAATGTGATTATTTATGTGAGTTGATATTCTTATGAGGCTCATAGAAATTAAAACAAGCACACACACAAAAACCACTCTACGTAGTTTTGTTCTCCGACATTTATTTTCCATCATGGCAGGATGAGATTGCTGTGGACATTTAGGGAATAAAATGAAGAATGGCTAATTGTTGTTTCGTGTGTTACATTTACAAGGATTTGCCCAACTGGGGTTCATTGCCTTAAGTACCAAGAAGGTCAAAATAATTTAAAAAATGGATAATTTCCAATGATTTATGTTAATTTAACCACATGCACATTCCCAGACGCACCACAGCCCTACCAACACAGAGCTTTGTTTAGGCTGAGAAGACAACTGGTCTTAAAGCCCCAACTGGGAAAATAATCTGGGAACATTCCATGGATTTGAACAGGATCTCAAAAAAATCATCTAACCCATCCTCCAAAAAAAAAAAAAAAAAAAAGAGGAACTAATTGATGATTTAAACAAGCTGTGGGTGGGAGGAGTTAAGATGGCGGAGGAGTAGGAGGACCCTGAGCTCCTCTTGTCCCTCAAACACCGCTAGTTACCAAGTCATTCTGAACACCCAAGAAGTCGGAGGCCTGAGAGAACAAAACTGCAAGTCTGCAAGTAGAAACGCCACCACCTTTTGGAAGGTAGGAGGTGCGGAAATACTCTGGGGAGACAGAGCTGTGGAAACCGGGGCGGGGAGGGAGCCTGCTTGGGCAGGCTCCCGTGAAGTATTGGACGCAAAATCTGAACTTTTAAGTTCCCTACCGTGGGAGACGAGCCTGGATTAAAGGTATTCAGGTGGCCAAGAGGGGCAGAATCCCGGGAGTGACAGGGCGGTCTGAGAATCCCCTGGGTCGCAGGAAGAGGGTGGCACCAAGGTGCTGTTCTGTTCCCAGGCGTAGGAGCGGGAAGCCGGCAGAGAGCAGCGGGTCTTGGTGCCAGCTTTCTGCTATAAACTGTGAGCCGCCGCGGGGTCTGGGGACCGCTTTCCTGGGACCGGCAGGCAAGCATGGCGAGAACCTCCCCCAGAGGAACAGTGTGGTCCGAGGGGCGGGGGACCCTGAAATTTGGTTTTGAAATTTGGTTACCCGCCTGAGATAAAAAGGCTTGGACACAGGCAGGGTGAATGCAGGGTTCTGACAGAAACCGGGGACACAAATAGGGTGGCTGATTGCTTTTCTGTGAGGACTCACAGAAGAGTAAGTGATGTGAACTTTCAGCTCTGAGGCTGGAGCAGGGTACCGCCATATTCATCCCCCAATCAGCCCTGAAAGCCTGCAGGAAGCAAAATCAGCGCCACCTAGTGGAGGCTGGAGCCCCTACACCAAGCCTCGCCCCCCCGGGCCCTGGAGAGGTGTTTCACAGAGACAGGTTAGCCTGAGAATCAATGCAGCGGGCCTCCCACAGAAGACCAGCATAACCAGCTAGCTCCCACCAAGTTTATGGATCATAGAGTGCTGCAAAGGTTCAGCTCTAGGGGAGATAGAATCGAGCTTCCTTTTTACTTTTATTCTTTAGTTCTTTTATTCTTATTATTTTTTATTTTCTTATATTTTCCAATTCCTTTTTTTAATGTTTTATTATTTTTTCAATGTTTGTACCTATACTTTTCATATATATATTCATATATATTTTTATATATTGATATATATACATATATATATATAGTCTACTTTCATTTTATTTTATTTTATTTTATTTTTTATTTTGGGATCTAGATTCTTTTAAGAAGGAGACCAAAGCACACCAGGATCTAGTTTGTTTTTTGGGGGTTTTTTTGGGTTTTGGTTTTGTTTTGTTTTCTGGTTTTGTGGTTTTGTCTTGTTTTTTATCTTTTTCTTTGTTTTTGTTTATTTTGTTTTTGTAGTTCTTTTTTCTCTTTCCTCTTTTCTGGACAAAATGACGAGATGGAGGAATTCACCCCAAAAGAAAGAACATGAGGTAGAACTCATTGCCAGGGATTTAATCAATACAGATATAAATAAGATGTCTGAACTAGAATTTAAAACTGATTATAATGATACTACCTGGATTTTGAACAAAGCATAGAAGACACTAGAGAATCCCTTACTACAGAGATAAAATAACTAAAATCTAGTCAGACTGAAATTAAAAATGCTACGACAAAGATGCAAACACAAATAGAGGCCATAAAAATGAGGATGGGCAAAGCAGAGGAGTGAATCAGTGATATAGAAGATAAAATTATGGAAAATAAGCCAACAAGAAGAGAGAAAGAAAGGTAATGGACCACGAAGGTAGATTTAGAGAATTAAGTGACTAGGTAAAACGTAATGACATTTGTATCATGGGAGTCCCAGATGATGAAAAGAGAGATAAAGGGGCAGAAGGTTTATTTGAATGAATTGTAGCTGAAAACTTCTCTAATCTGGGGAAGGACACAGACATCAAAATCCAAGAGGCACAGAGAACTCCCATTAAATTCAAAAAAGCCAGCCAGCACCAATGCATATCATAGTCAAATTGACAAAATACACAGACAAGGGAAAAATCCTGAAAGCAACAAGGGAAAAAGGTCCTTAATCTCTAAGGGAAGAAGACAGATCAAGTTCCCACAGAGACTTGGTGGGCCAGAAAGGGATGGAAGGAAATATTCAACATGCTGGGTGGGAAAAATATGCAGCCAAGAATCCTTTATCCAGCAAGGCTGTCATTCAGAATAGGAGGAGAGATAAAGAGTTTTCCAGACAAACAAAAACTAAAGGAGTTCATGACCACTATACCAGTCCTGCAAAAAATTTTAAGGGCGACTCTTTGAGTTGAGGAAAAAAGGGCCAAAAGCAACAAAGACTAGAAAGGACCAGACAGAATCACCAGAAACGCTAACTCTACAGGTTACACAATGGCACTAAATTCATATCTCTCAATAATCACTCTGAATGTACTTGGACCAGATCCTCCAATCAAAAGACATAGGGTATCAGAATGGATGAAAAAACAAGATCCATCTACATGCTGCCTACAAGAGACGCGTTTTAGACCTGCAGATTGAAAGTGAGGGGATGGAAAACCATCTATCATGCTAATGGATGTCAAAACAAAGCCAGTGTAGCCATATTTATATCAGCAAACTAGATTTTAAAATAAAGACTGTAATAAGAGATGAAGACAGGCATTATATCATAATTAATGGGTCTGTCCATCAGAAAGATCTAACAATTGTAAATATTTATGACCCCAACTTGGGAGCACTCAAACGTATAAACAAATTAATAATAAACGTGAAGAAACTCATTGATAATCATATAATAATATTAGGGGACTTTAACATCACACAGTAATGGATAGATCATCTAAGCAGAAAAATCAATAAAGAAACAGTGGCTTTGAATGATACATTGGACTAGATGGACTTAATAGGTATATTCAGAACATTTCATACTAAAGCAGCAGAATACATATTCTTCTCGAGTGTGTATGGAACATTCTCCAGAATAAATCACGTACTGGGTCACAAATCAGCTCTCAACAACTATAAAAAGATTGAGATCATACCATGCATATTTTCAGACCACAATGCAATGAAACTGAAAGTCATCCACAAGAAAAAATTTGGAAAGACTTCAAATACATGGAGCTTAAAGAACACCTACTAAAGAATGAATGGATTAATGAGGAAACTAAAGAATTTTAAAAATACATGGAAGCAAATGAAAATGAGAGCATGACAGCCCAAAACCTTTGGGATGCAGCGAAAGCAGTCCTAAGAGGGAAGTATATTGCAGTACAGGCCTACTCAAGAAGCAAGAAAATTCTCAAATACACAAGCTAAACCAGCTCCTAAAGGAGCTAGAAAAGGAAGCGCAAATAAAGCCTAAAGCCAGCAAAAAGGAAATAATAAAGATTAGAGCAGAAATAAATGGTATAGAAACAAACCCCAGCAGAATGGATTAATGAAACTAAGAGCTGGTTCTTCAAAAGAATTAATAGAATTGATAAACCCTTAGCCAGACTTATCAAAAAGAAAAGAGAAAGATAAAATCACAAATGATAAAGGAGAGATCACAACACCACAGAAATACAAACAATTATAAGAGAATCCTGTGAAAAATTATATGCCAACAAACTGGGCAACCTGGAGAAAATGGACAAATTCCTAGAAACTTACAAACTACCAAAACTAAAACAGGAAGAAATGGAAAATGTCAACAGACCCATAACCAGGAAAGAAACTGAATCAGTAATCAAAAATCTCCCAAAAAACAAAAGTCCTAGGCTGGATGGTTTCCCAGGGGAATTCTACCAAAAATTTAAAGAATAGTTAATACCTATTCTTCGCAAACTTCTAAAAAATGGAGATGGAAGGAGAACTTCCAAGCTCATTCTACAAAGTCAGCATTACCTTGATTCCAAAACCAGACAAAGACCCCACTAAAAAGGAGAATTACAGGCCAATATCCCCGATGAACATGGATGCAAAAATTCTCAAAATACTAGCAAATAAAATTCAACAGTACATTAAAAGCATTATTCACCACAATCAAGTGGAATTTATTCCTCAGCTGCAGGGGTGGTTTAATATTTGCAAATAAATGAACTTGATACACTGTATTAATGAAAGAAAGGAAAAGAACCATATGATCCTGTCAATAGATGCAAAAAAAGCTTTTGACAAAATACAGCATCCTTTCCTGATTAAAAAAAAAAAAACAAAGTAGGGGTAGATGAAACATACCTTCATATCATATATGAAAGACCCACGGCTAACATTATCCTCAATGGGGAGAAACAGGGTCTTTCCCCTATGGTCAGGACAAGACAAGGATGTCCACTCTCACCATTACTATTTAACATAGTACTGGAAGTTTTAGCCTCAGCAATCAGATAACAAAAAGAAATAAAAGGCATCAAAATGGGCAAGGAAGAAGTCAAACTTTCACTATTTGCAGACAACATGATACTCTATGTAGGAAATCCGAAAGACCCCACCAAAAAATGCTAGAACTCATACATGAATTCAGCAAAGTCACAGGATATAAAATCAGTGTGCAAAAATCCATTGCATTTCTATACACCAATAATGAAGCAGCAGAAGAAGAAATCAAGGAATCAGTTCCATTTGCAATTGCAGCAAAAACCATAAGATACCTAGGAATAAATCTGACTAGATAAGTAAACAATCTATACTCTGAAAACTATAGAACACTTATGAAAGAAATTGAAGAGGACACAGAGAAATGGAAAAGCATTCCATGCTCATGGATCAGAAGAACAAACATCATTAAAATGTCTACACTACCCAAAGCAGTCTACACATTTAACGCAAGCCCTATCAAAATACCACCAGCATTTTTCACAGAGAACAACAAACTCCTAAAATTTGGATGGAACCACAAAAGACCCCAAACAGCCAAAGCAATTCTGAAAAAGAAAAACAGAACTGGAGGCATCACAACTCTGGATTTCAAGCTATACTACAAAGCTGTAGTCATCAAGATAGTATGGCGCTGGCACAAAAACTAGACACATGGATCAATGGGACAGAATAGAGAACCCAGAAATGACCCTCAACTCTGGTCAACTAATCTTTGACAAAGCAGGAAAGAATATCCAATGGAAAAAAGATGGTCTTTTCAACAAATGATGTTGGAAAACTTGGACAGCAACATGCGGAATGAAACTGGATCACTTTCTTACACCATACACAAAAATAAATTCAAAGTGGAGGAAAGACCTTAATGTGAGACAGGAAATCATCAAAATCCTAGAGGAGAACAGAGGCAGCAACCTCTTTGACCTCGGCTATAGCAATTTCTTACTAGAAACATCACCACAAGGAAGGGAAACAAAAGAAAAGTAAACTATTGGGACTTCATCAAGATAAAAAGCTTCTGCACGGCAAAGGAAACAGCAAAACTAAAAGGCAGCCTATGGAATGGGAGAAGATACTTGCAAATGACACATCTGATAAGGTTTAGTATCCAGAATCTATAAAGAACTTAGCAAACTCAATACCTAAAAAACAAATAACCCAGTTAAGAAATGGGCAGAAGACATGAATAGACAGTTTTCCAAAAAAGACAACCAGATAGCTAACAGACTCATGAAAAGATGCTCAACATCACTCGTCATCAGAGAAATACAAATCAAAACCATGATGACATACCATCTCACACCTCTCAGGATGACTAAAATTAATAACACAAGAAACAACAGATGTTGGCGAGGATGCAGAGAAAGGGGAACCCTCTTGCACTGTTGGTGGGAATGCAAACTGGTATAGCCACTCTGGAGAACAGTATGGAGATTCCTCAAAATGTTAAAAATAGAATTACCCTATGACCCAGCAATTGCACTACTAGGTATTTACCCAAAGGATACACAAATTCAGATTCAGAGGGATACATGCACCCCAACGTTTATAGCAGCATTATCAACAATAGCCAAACTATGGAGAGAGCCCAAATATCCATCAACTGATGAATGGATAAAGAAGATGTGGTATACATACACAACGGAATACTCCTCAGCCATCAAAAGAGTGAAATCTTGCCATTTGCAATGACATGGATAGAGCTAGAGTATATTATGCTAAGTGAAATAAGAGAAAGACAAAATACAATATGATCTCACTCACTCTGTGGAATTTAAGAAAGAAAACATGAATATATGGGAAGGGGGAAAAGGAAAAAAGGAGAGAGGGAAACAAGCCATAGAGACTCTTGATAAGAGAACAAACTAAGGGGTGATGGAGGAAGGTGGGTAGGGGGTGGGGTAGATGGGCAATGGGTATTAAGAAGGGCACTTGGTACGATGAGCATTCATTGTATTTAAGTGATGAATCACTGAATTCTCCAAAAATCAGCATGCATTGTATGTTAACTACCTAAAATTTAAATTAAAAAAAGGAATAGAAAGCATACTTAGCAAATTTACAGATTTGGGTGGAATAGGTATTATGTTTGATGATTAAATCATAATTTAAAATTATCTCCATGTTCTAGAATGATTAAAAATGATTACAAAAAAAAAAAGTTCTGTATTTCTCTTTCAATCTCAACAAAATTAAGAAAATACTGATTCTGTTTCCCCTGTAGAATACTATTAGGTCAACAGTCACATTGGGTAAACTTCTTTGAGAGTCAAATTGTCATTCATTTAATGTTAAGAAACAAATTCATCAAGGATGAATTTTTTTCAAAGTAAGGAAGCTAGGCTAATGGCGGTTGTGTCTTAGATTTACATAGCACGCTGTGCCAACAGCACCAAAGCATTTCTAGAGGATTTATTGCATTCAGTCACAATATGTATTCACGAGCTAAATTTCTTGGAATTCAAACTAAAGACCAAGAGAGAATAATACACAAACACGTGTTTACAATGTCCCAGATTGACCATTGCTAACGTTTTGACATATTTACATCATCTTTCTTTTATGGAATTAGAATGTGGCAGATAAACTTGAAACACCCTTTGGCTTCCCCTTACCCCCAGTTCCATTCTCCTCCCATCTCCTTAGAGGGAACCACTCATATGAACTTGATGGGTATTGTTCTTGTCAAGGTTTATACTTTCACTTGCATGAATCTATAAACAATGTATGGTATTGTTCAATGGGTAATTTTTTAACCTGCTTTTGGTAGAACAAAACAAAGGTAGAAAGCCACACAGAACAAATGCATAGCTTTATCAGTTATTAAAAGGTGACTTACCTGGTAAACATAGCCCAGGTCAAGAAGGAACAGATAGGTAGCTACTCCAGAAGCCCCATCCCATCATAAATCACTTCTTTTGCCTAAAGGAACAACATCTTGAATTTTACTGTACCCTTTTTTTTGCATTGCTTTATAGTTTTGTCATCCACGTGAGCATTCCCTGCACTATAGTCTTGCCTAGTTTAAAATTTGTGGTATGTCTTTTAAGTCTATTTTAATCTACAAGCTTTCTTTCCATCCCTTTCTTTGCCATGTAATTTAATTGTGGGATTTGCCCTGTAGAGTTTCCCACAGTCTGGATTTTGTGGATTGCTTTCCTGTGGTGTGTTTGAGTATGTTGCTCTGTGTTCTGTATTTCCTGTAAATTTGGAGCTAGATCCAGAGGCTTGATCGGACTCCAGTTTGATTTCTTTGGCAAGACTGTAAGTGGTGAGGTTTTCTCTCATTGGGAGGCAATTAAATGTGGTTTTCTCTTTTTTCTTTTTGTGATATGAGTAGCTGTTGATGCTCAATAACCAGATCTGTTAGTTCACTGGGAGTTGCAAAATGGTGCTATTCTAATATGTCATTTATATGATATTTAGCGGTGGAAATGAGTCAGAGACACTTTCCCTCATCCTCATATTTTAGACATGTTTTCCCCACAGTCACTCATGGTATTGTTCATAGTAGGAAAGGCCAGATACATGCCTGATTCCTTTGCTCTACTTGCCAGTTTTCAAATAATTCATTGCCTTTCTATGATCATCCCATAGTAGTCAATCACTTTTCTTTAAAATATCATTATGAACTCTTGAATTTATACATATTTCATGAGTTTTGGTCTATTTCAATTACTGTCCTTTTGTAACTCAAATTGTCTCATGTTTGACCAGTGGGAACTTCTTCAGGTTGGCTCCTGAGTCCTTTTGACACAAGCCTAAGTAACCTTTGATAGCTTCCTCGCTAACTGATATGGCAAGATGTTCCAGCCCTGTCTTGTACATTTCCAGCCAAGCTTGAAATCAGTCATTTCTCTCAAAAGCTCTGATTTCCGTTAGTGAAATAGTATTTTAAGACCACAATCTGGGTGCGTAGAAATGTTCATTGCTACTGAGTTGGTCATTCTTTCTAGGCCTCTTCAGTAGACAATGCTAGAAAAAATACATATATTTACATATACATATATTTACCTATATTACATATAATTTTAAGACAAAATGTCTAATGAGTTCATACTGACACTTCAAATTCAGGACTACAGAATTTTTCCCCCCACAGGATTTTCATCTTAATCTCCTCTCTATCATATCTTTATCTCCTTCTTTCCACACTTGAAGTCCTAATTCTCAAGGACAAAGTGATAAAATATCCCATAATTACTCATTCACCTATCCCTCATTACACATATAACAGTCTTAGAATATCAATCCTAGTACTGCTACCATTAATATACTTTATAATCACAGAGAGCAGTTAAAATTGTTTTTTGCGTATACTTTTCCCATTTCTCCACCCTTTATAATCATTGTACTATATGACCTGAGCATACAGCTATTACGTACAATACCCATTCCCTGCCCACCCTCACTTTGGCTCAATCCCATCAGCAACTATTTGATCGATGTTCACCATCAGCCCTTATGAGAATACCTCTCTAGTTGAGTTGCTGTCTAAAGCTCATTCCTCAGGAAGGGCTCACGGGAACAATATTCCCTGAATTCTTGCATGTCAATAGCAAACTGTGCCCTTTACACTTGAAAGTCAGTTGTTTTTCTAAAGGGTATATAAATCCTTGGCACACAGTTTCTTTCCCTAAGTATCTTAAATGTGTCTTTAAAAAAACTTACTGATAATCTAATTCCCTTTTTCTTGTAAGTCACTTGCTATTTTCGCCTAGAAATTCAAAGATTTCTTTTTCCTCTTCTTCAGTCATTTAACTAGAATGTGTCTTGGTATTAGTTGTATGTTGATGTCAGGCATGCAGTATGCTCTCAAGTGCATTTGGTTTTTTAATAATTTCGGGAAAGTTGTTTACTTGTTCAGTTTCCTTGATTTGGTTTTCTTTTTCAGGGATTTCTAATATCCATATTTTGAATCTTCTTTGCCTCACCTCAGTATGTTGCCTCTCTCTGGAATACTTTCTATCCCTTTATTTTTTATCTTGAAAGTTTTTCTCTTTTTCACGTTGTATTTTTCTTAAGACTTTATTCAGTTCTTGTGTTCACTCTAATTTAGACTTCATTTCTCTTACAATCTTGTATTCTTCCCTGAGTTCTTTTAGTCCATGTCTGAGTTATTCTAATTCTGACTTCTGTTGTTCTTTCATGACTTATAGCATTTTATTAATGCTTCTTAGCTCATTTCGAAATACTATGTTATGTTTTAATCCTTTTTTGGGCTTGATTTTCTGGCATGCTTTTGCTCTCTATAGGGATGTGATTCTGTTCCTTATTCTTTTTTTTTTCTTATAATAACTTTGTATGGGAGTTGACCTAGATACATTTCTGTTGCTCATTTTTATGTGAAATTAGTTTTCCAAAACTCTTAAAAAGAGAAGTGGTTCAGGGTACTTTTCTAAATGCACAGAACTTTTTCTGTTGTTCTTCTGTAGTGTTAACACGCACACACACGCGCACACACACACACGCACACACGCACACACACAAAACACAGCAGCCTGCTTTCTGAGAGAGTTTCTGACCGTTCCCCTGCACACTTTTATCTGGATTTTGCTCTTTCCTTTGCTTCTGTCCAGCTCAGTGTTGTTTCCAAACCCAGCAGTTCCTCCTCAGTGTGTACGCTGTTCTGGGGAGGAGCTCTGGCGGTCAGTTTCTACAATCTGTAGATGCCTGGACAGGCCAACCCCTTAGTCCTTCTGCCTTGAGCCCCTTGCACTCATCTGCTGTCAGAGTGGGCAAAACCCCTCCCGGTCTCACCTGCTGTTCTTTCATTGGCCCGCCATACTTTCTAGGTAATACCTATAGGCTACCTGGGGATTCACCTATTCTCAGGTTTCTCTGGCATTCCATTGCTTCCCTTTACTTTCTTCCACGTGGACATTAATAACCCACAAATCTTATAGCTGTGATTGGTTTATCCTTGCCTAAATGGGTTTCAGGGTTCGTGGAGATACCTACTCTTGTTATAACAATTGTCCATGGGTTTTGGGTTTTTCTATCCAGGAGCTTTCCACCGCCACCCCCCCCACCACCACCACTTAGGTAGAAATTCAAAGAAATTCCAAAACTCTACTGCCTCCAACATCATCTTTCCAGAATCCTCCCCATGTGGGATTTTACTTTCATATTAATGTCTACTATATGCATAGCTCTGCAACTTCTGTTTTTCACTCAGCAATATGTTTTTGAGATCTATAGATCTATGTTAAGACATAGAGACTTAGGTCAAGCCTCTTAATTACTCTACAGTTCTTCACCATATAAATGTCCCATATTTTACTGACCCATTCCCCTATTCCTGGACATTCATAATCTATTATAAACCTTGCTTTGTCTTTTCACATCTCTGAATTAGAGAAAGAAGAGAAAAATATTATTACCATTTCACAAAAAGGAAAAAAGTGAAAAATAGTCATAATTATCATTAAGACTTGTTTTGATTGGTTGTCATTTCCATGTAACAGACCACACTCACACATATCACCATTTGTACCTGGTGTTTGATTTTCTCTTTTTAGGCAAAGTTGTATTTTTTTTATTATAATAATATTTTTTTATTATATTATTTTAGTCACCATACAGTACATCCCTGGTTTTTGATGCAAAGTTCGATGATTCATTACTTGCATATAACACCTAGTGCACCATGCAATACGTGCCCTCCTTACTACCCATCACCAGCCTATCCCATTCCCCCACCCTTCTCCCATCTGAAGCCCTCAGTTTGTTTCTCAGAGTCCATAGTATTGTTCAAAGATGAAAGGCTCAGTAAAAATCTTCCTTCCTAGATGACCCTGCCCTACTGTCCTAGAATGTTGTAACACAGCATGGACCAAGATTCCTGGTCTTCAGTGTCCGGTCTGGGCTCCTGCTAACTCAGCACAGGACATTTCAGAGTCTGCTGAGGTAAATGAGAGGCTGAAATTCAGATTCTGGTAAAATAAAAGTTGACACTTTACCAAGGGAAGCAAAGTAGGTATTTCAGTTTTCCACAGTGGGTTACCTTTCAGTTGAAGGAATTTCAAAGGATTAAGAATGCTGCTTGGGGTTATTTTCGTTTTATGAATTAATGCTTTACCTCTGGATAGAAATAAGGTATTCAGTGCTCTTTCATTGTAATGCCGGTGGGCATTACTGTTTCCATGTTATGGATGTGGAACCCAGCATGCCGAATGGCCATGCAGATTGTAGAGGGTGGCAAAGATAGTCTCCTAGCTCAGGATTTCTCCTTCTTGAAATCAGAATAGGCCTGAACCATAGTGCCTAATTGCACCCAGTATTGCCTCCTGTCTGGTGAGCCAGGAGAATGGGGGACAGAGGAAGTGAAATTATGGACTTCAACACACAGGTATGATTTTAAAAATTATTTTTAAATAGTTTTGCTTTTACCTCCAAAGCAAAACAAGTTCAGAAAACATAACCTTAGCAGACTGAAAGCATGTAAGCAACATTCTTGAGAATAATCACTCAATAAATCACATTGGCCTTTCCTTGCCTGGGAAAATGATTTCTTTTTTCTTTTCTTTTCTTTTTTTTTTTTTTTTAATTCTGCAAAGCATTACTGACCTTCAGTTTCACCTGCTGCTTTTGCCTCTGGCTTTCATTAGTAAACACCTTGGAAGAATCTCAGAATTGTTAATGGAAAATGATTAATGGAATCATTCTCCCTAGGGGTCAGCAGACTCATACGCCCTGAGACCTTTGCTAGAACTTCACTTTCTGGGGTCACCTATGCAAACATCTTATCTTCGTGGACTATGATAGCTAAAAACTCATGTAGATTTAAAATGAGGAAGGCAACTCTCCTCGCGTTCTGGAGGTTCTGAAAATCTACAAACAAACTAGAAAACATAGCCTCAAAACTAGCTGTGTGGTCAGTTAATCTCCCTGTGCTTCAAATCTCTCACCAGTACTTAATGTATCACAAAGCCTGCCATACCTGGAGTAGATGAAGCAGCAAATAAAATGTCCTAAGTACGCTGAAATGCACATTACAAATAACATGGGCTTTTGGAGTAAAAAATTTAATCTCTTACTGAACCATGTCATAGATCTGTGATTTGGGGCCTTAAGCTCTCTAAACCTTAACGTTCCTCCTTATAGAACAAGGGTAAGAACAAACACTTCCTCAAAAGTTTCTGATGAGAAACTTCTTCATGGTAAATGTGAAGGTGACTTACTACCTATAATGTTCTGGGTTTTATTCACACACATGTGTACACCTAATGTATGATGATGGCTCACTTGCCCCTTTTTAACCCTCCTTTGCCCTTGGGAATGGCCACATTTTTTTTCTCCTGTGCTGTTCCAAGTCTGACTCTGTAGAAATTAAATGCTCTTGTACCTTCCTGGTCACAGTTTAACTGTATACATTTTGCATCAGTAACAATCTTTTCTGTGATTGTATCAGTAACGGTGAGCTTACATCTGATCATGCTGACTGGGCCCTATCCGGCTTGCCCTGGAGACTTTGCCTATCTCCACTCTGTGCTGATCTAGAATTTAGCTGTCAAGGGGCCATCTCATGCTGCTGTTGCTGTTGCTCCAGGAGCCCCCCACTCTTAATCGTCACAGAATTTATCTGAGAAATGATCACAGAATCCATTCGAGAAATGGATCATTCGGATGGTCCAACTCAGAGAACACGGAGAAACTTGCAGCCACTTGTTTCAACTTGAGAAAAACAAGGTTCTAAAAAATTACACACACACACACACACCATCTTTTATTTTACCAGAAAGAAGTCATATTTTCTCTTTCAAGCAGTACTGCAAGAGGAAAATATTGCCCAGCTCTCGGCTAAACTAGTTCTACGTTAGGCATGCTTGAAACTCACTTGCAGAGTGCTTTGCCAATTCATGTAATTTTGAATGTCGGTTACATAATTCTCCCAAGTTCCTAGATGGGCTAGTGAAGGAGACTGAATCCCTTTCGCACATTTCTCAGATGAGGGAATTGAAACCCAGAAAGGGTAAACCACTGAAGGGCAGAAGCAGGTCGACAGGGGCTGAAATCCAAGCTCTGAGTCCTATGTCATCAGAGGCTCTTGACGCTCTCCACTGCAGTGCCCCTGAAAGGAGCACCCAGGGGGAAGAGATGTTTTTACTTTAAAACATGTGTATTAAGGTATAATTCACATACTATGCAATTCACCCATTTAAAATGTATAACTCAATGGCTTTTAGTATATTCCCAGAAATGGGCATCCATCCCCATGATGAATTTTAGAACATTTTCAGCATACGAAAAAGGACCCTCGCACTTCTGAGCTGTCACCGCCCCAAATATCTATCCTCCCCAGACCTAAGCAACCACTAATCTATTTTCTGTCTCCATGCGTTTACCTCTTCCGGACATTTCCTTTCTTTCACTTAGCATAATGTTCTTAATATCCATCCATGTTGTGGCATGTTGCTTCATTACTCTTCATAGCTGAATAATATTCTATTGCATGGATATAGCCCACTTAGTTCATTCATTTGTAAGTGGACATTTGGGTTGAATTGTTTCCACTTCTCGGCTATTTTAAATAATATCTCTATGAACATTCGTGTACAAGTTTTCGTGTAGATGTATTTTTTTATTCTTTTGGGTATATACCTATGAGTGGACTTGTTGGATCATACGGCAACTGTATGTTGAACCATTTGCGGAACTGTCAGACCATTAACCAAGGTGGCCGCACCATTTTATGTTTCCACCAGCAGTGTATGACGATTCTAATATCTCCACATCAGTACTTGCTATTATCTGTCATTTTTAATATAGCATATCATAGTGGGTATGAAGTGGTATCTCCTTGTGGTTTTGATTTGCATTTCCTTAATAGCTAAAGAAGTTGAGCATGTGTTTATTGGCTATTCATATATCTTCTTTGGAGAAAATCTATTCAGATGCTTTCTTTAGGTGTTTGGTACTAGTCACCAGTGAAGCCATCTGGTTCTGGGCTTTTCTTTGGGGGAAGCTTTTGATTACTAATTCAATCTCTTGTTATACATCTATCCAGATTGTCTGTCTATTCTTGAGTCAGTTTTGGCAGCCTGTCTTTCTAGGAATTTGTCCATCTCATCTAGTTATCTAATTTGCTGACATCAGATGTCATGGTATTACCCCATGCTTCTTTTCATTTCTGTAAGGTCAATGTGGGGATATAGTTTTAAATTCCTACCTCAAAAGCATAGTATGTTTGAAGTTCCTGCTTTATTGTAGAAAAAAAAAAAGTCCTATGAATAGATCTATGGTAATACAAAAGTAATATTTACATTATTTACTATTGAGCACAAATGAAGTCCTAGAGAGATTTCCCCGTATTTATCCTGTTCTTTCACTACCCTGTCCTCCAAGCAAGGTGTGGGTAGCCCAGTTTGAGATAAGCATGACAAGATAAATTCTCACCAGGGAGAGATTCCCAGCTCTTCCCAGGACGGCCCATCTGTCCTAATTGTGCTAAGGTTCTAATTCCCAAGGTTTCACAGTGGACTCACAAACTGGAAAAACAGGACTAGAGAGTTCACAAGTTTCATTGTACAGATCAATCCACAAAGCATCCCTGTACTGTCACAATGGAGAGGAAAGAGATTGGTTTGTGTGTGTGTGTATGTGTTGTGTGTTTGTGTGCGTTGGTGGGGAGTGTCTGTGTGTCTGTGTTCTCTGGGGTAGATGGAAGTGCAGGGATCTTGACAGTCTCCTAATTCTGGAATACCAAGGCCAAAAATAAATAGCCAAAATGCGATCTTTTTTTCCCAAATGAACACGAAAGAAGAGCATTTTTAACAAAGCTGTATTTCATATTGTTTACTTTAAAGTGAGTCCTATTTCTTTTATTTCAACAAAGGAGATCTTAAGCAACATTCAGAGGTTCCTTGCTATACAAAAGAAAATAAAACCCAAAAATTTAACTGTATTTTTGTAATAAACTGGTGATGTTTATCATGTATGGTAAACAAAGTGGTATTCACATAAACCTAAGATGATGTTTTAATGAATACATTAACTGTAACATTTCCCCTAAACCCTTATAATCACTTGAATTAATGATAAATTATTCAGCATCAATTCCTAGTAAAGATTATTTTTAACTCATGTGTTAAAGTCATCAGAATAAAAAATAATCTATTTCCCCTTCTTTATTTCTTCTTAGAGAAGCTGTTCTTGAAGACCACCTGCTATTTAGTGATAAGAATGTTTGGACCGGACATCATAAAACTGTGAGTATGCCGGCACATTAACCTGGGTCAGTTGCAGGGACGTGGGGGCAACAGGAAAGCTGCCAGGCAGCCGGTTCCCCTTCCAGCAGGATGTACTCACCGAACAAGGGCTTGAGCTGTGTTTCTGTTCTTGTTAGTAGTGGAACATTCAGACCTGACTCAGATCTGTTGTCCCCCAAAAGCTCCCCTTGGGTCACAGTGTGGCCCCTGGCTCGATTTCTCAAGAGCCTTTCAGAAGGAATTTTACCAAGAAGTAAGCAGAGCCTACGTCCGGACCTAAGCATTTAGCCCCTTCTCCTGAGCTCCCCAAAGAGTCCCAGCCTTTCTCTTCTCTCCCAGCTTGGGTCCCAGGCTATGTTCTCAGGTTCTTCTCCTCTCTCCTCCCTCACGGGCTTCCTGGCCCTCTCCGCTTCCCTAGCCCCAGCTGGTGCCCCTCAGAATCCCGCACAGGTGCCGTTATAATCTGTCTGCTTCCTTCATTCTCTTATGTTTCTTTCCTTTTTGAGCTTAGGTGCACTGGATCAGATAAATCATATTCCTTCCTATTCAGGACATTTTCTCATCAAGGATCCATACATGGCTTTCTTATATTTATTATTTAGTTATTTATTAACTTTGAATAATGTGATTAGCTTCCAAACCCACCGTCCCAAACTAAGTCTAGAAACTTGGTTATAATTTAACCATCCAGTCCCTCTGCCATTCATTCTCATGCTTTTCTCCATCCATGTAATAAAACCCATGTTCATCTTTCTCTTGCTTTCCTTTTTCTGTAGTTTTAGTATATATGTATATATACTTATGTTAATATATTATGTTAAATTTCTATATGTATTTATGCTAATAATTGATAATGACATATTAATTACAATTAGCATATAAGAAGTATATGTCAATATAATGTAGAAAAGTAATCTTAATAGAATATTAATGGATTAATATCTTAATGATTAATAATTATAATTAATGGTAATATAATTACATAAAATAATTAGAATTTTACTGTATTTATTATATATATATTTCTTTAAAACATATTTTAGTTATTTCTTTAATTTATGAAGAGAGGATAACATTGAATATAATCTTTTGGGACCTACCACTTAGATTTATGTGTCTAAGTTTCATCCATAACATAACATAGTGTCATTGCTGTGGTTCATTCCTTCTGACTATATAGAATGTTGTGTCTCTACGAGAGTCTATTCTTTCACTCTCCCATATGGGTTTTCGGGTTGTTTACTGGTATTATGATGAATATTCTTACGTGATTCCTCTTTTATATGCCATTAAGCCTCAAAGCAGAGAGGCTCAGAGGCATCATTCCCCACAAGTAGGTAGCCTAGAGCTGCACAATTTTAAAGACAGGAGGAACTTAAAATCATACGGTCCACAGTGGTAATCAGTGCTAGGGCTTGCTGTGCACCTGCCTGTATTAATATGTACCTCACTCTATTATGGTAAATGATTTCTATCGAGCCCCAGACCGTGAGGGTTTGGAAGGCAGAGACGCTTTCTTTTTAACTCATACTTCCTAACTGGATTCTAGGCTTGCAGGCCTGCCCGTTGGCCTGCAGGTCAACAATCCGCATACTAGTTGGCCAAATATCTTTTAAATACCAGACTAATGTGGCACAAACATAAAATCCTTCAGTCTTCACACTTTTGCAGGATTCTGTAGTGACATACACAGGGCTATTTATAAATCAGTCCCTGAGGACATTTTCAGATTCATCCCTCCACACTCCAGATCACTTGTAATTCCCCACACACACCAAGAGGTTTTGGCCTCGGGACATTTGCATAAGGTGTTCCCCCTGCTTGGTGCATCCAAAACCTCCACCCCGGACAAATTCTACTTTTTTAGACCTCAGCTCCAGGGTCACTTCCTCTGGAAGCTTTCCTGACCCTCTGCAGGCTAAGATAGATGACATTCCCACTGCTGACACCACACACACACACACACACACACACACACACACACACACACTCCTGGGACCCTGTGCAAACCCTAGCACAGCACTTACCACATCTTTGTGTAAATTCATCCTCCATGGACTTTTGTGAGTCACTAACTAGATTGAAAGCCTTCTGAGAGCCAGGACTGCATTTTATTCATCTCTGCATCTCTAGGTACTTAGCAAAATACTGAATACAAGGAAGGAAGGGAGGGAGGGAGGGAGGGAAGGAAATAGAAGGCTTTGTATCTTCAGGGCTTGGTGCTATATTTGAGTCTTCAGTATATATTGAAGGCCTGCCATAAATGTTTGTTGAATTATTTTAAAAGAACAAAAGTATCACTACAGATGAGCTATGACTAGACTGCGCCAAAGAAATTGAATCTGCTTATATACCTAGTATGAGCCAGGTACTCTGGAGGAAATGTCAGCTTTACCAGACAGGTCCTGCTGGGTCTAGATCAGGGAACCTGAGAGGCGGGTGGGAAAAAGTCCCAGAAGCTAAAGAGGGCAATGCATGCAGATACTCAAAAGGGGGAGCCAAAGATTAGCTATCACGTGTGCTGGGAGTAAAAGGGCTGTGGACTGGATTGGTTGAGCAACGCATTGCTCTTCTGTAGCTGCCTGGAGAGTGGCAGATGCATGAGACATTTAAGCACAAGGATCAGAGAGGACAGACAGACACTATCCTAGGTACTGCAGATGTGAACTGTATAAGGGACAGTCCCCACCTCAAATGACAACAAATGAATACAAGGTGTTAGAGAAGAATGGTCCCAGCAAACCACCCAAAGAGGGCCACTCCCTGAGTATGGCCCTCTTTTTTTTTCCTTTGAGATGACTCAAATTCCTAAGATAACAAATTCTCATTAGTATGGGGTGGGCCATTTGAAGAAAGACACATGTAGCAAATCATCCCTCTTCATGGTTCTGTCCACCATTAGTTTGATTTGTGAGTAATTTTCAAGTACCCATGTTAGTTGTTTGCTGATAGACATTTTTCCTTTTAATAGTGCCAAACTATATAGTGCCTTCCTCTTCTTACGACTTGTTTTAATCAATCATTTACAGTTTTGGGTTGATATAGGTGCTGAAAGTGACAACCTTATGATTTAGTTTTACCTGAATTTCAGGCTTCCAGTATTAAATGTGTTTCCTAACCCAGAGGGCATCCCTCCTCATTATTTCATACGAGTCAATTCTCAATGATTCATGGACTAATTATTCAGCAATTACATTTCCTGCCCATCGGCAAGCCACAGGATGTTTTTGGGAAGTGGGACACCTGAGCACTCAGGCATTCCCCCAAGAACCTGGGTCATGCAGGGAGGGGCTCTTCCAGGAGCAGCCAGTGCTAGCCAGGGACCGGGTGCTGAGTCCTCCTCTACCTGGTTTTGACCTCTGTCATGCAATTGGTTGCCATAGCAAACCTGATCCTTGTCTTCTGTGTATCTCACCTTGCTTCCAGGGATTTATTTATGCTTTCCTCTAAATCATAAACTCTTGTATTCCAAACTAGGAGCTCTCATCAGGAGACACCTAAACTACTAACATTTTTTAGAAGAAAATGTGTAACAGGGTTTATAACATAATATGCCTTAAATGTAATTAATGTATTTTTTAGACACCAAAAATACAAAACATTATCTGTGCCATTCACAAAATAATTATAGCAGTCCTCCCTATCCAGAGGGGATACATTCCAAGGACCCCCAGTAGATGCCTGAAACCAGATAGTACTGAACTATATATACTATTTTTTCCTATACATACATACATACTTGTGATAAAGTTTAATTTATAAATTAGGCACAGGAAATGATTAACAACAATAATAAAATAGAACAAGTATAACAATACACTGTAATATAAGTTATGTGAATGTGGTCTCTGTCTCTCTGTCTCTCTCTCTCTCTGAAAATATTTATTGCTCTGTACTCACCCTTCTTCTTGTGATGATGTGAGATGATAAAATGTCCACATGATAAGATGAAGGGAGGTCGATGACGAGGCATTGTGATGTATCATTAAGCTACTTTTGACCTTCAGACGATATGTTAGAAGGGGAATCATCTGCTCCCAGACCACAGCTGACCACTGGTCACTGCAACCTTGGAAAACAAAACCACAGATAGGAGGGGGACTACTGTGTAAGATTTAGGGAAATGAATAAATTCATAGTGTGCTTTGAGTGTGGTCCAGAAATGGGATATAAGTATTAAGTTGCATGAGGAACATCTTCTTTCAGTGTTGTGAGTATATCTCTGTGACTATATATTAATATATAAACTTTCTTTGAAAGTGATGTGAAGGTCTGAATTTGAGAGCTTTCATGTGTGGAAGGCCCTGTCCTCACTCCCTGACATAGGCTGTTACTTTGACTGTCTGTTAACCCTGACCTTGCTCCCCTCTTTTGATTTATGGTGATGATCATCGTCATTGACTTCATTCTACTATGATCCTAATTAGACTTGTTAATTAGCTCTGCCAAATGTGTTGATGTCTCCTCCCCCACCACCCCTGGTCCCCTACCACATGCCTCATTCCTGCACACCTCTGTACCAGTAAGGGTAGTAAAAGGAAGTGAATTAAAATGTGACTATTTTGGTCTTCTTGCTGCCGTTGGGTGGGAATGGTTATTATGAATTTGGAGATTTCCTGAGGATTTCACATTGTATGCATCACCTGGGCTTTCTGTCCCACGGCTGGTGAAGAGCACATATGCTGCTTTGCCACTTCTTTGCGTCTTGTACATTCTAGTGGTCTTACACGTGTCTGGATTTATGAGACTCAGCATTTTCTATTCTTGTATGAAGGACCGTTTCTCACTTTCAGTCTTTTGATGATGAAACTCTGATCTTAGAGGACTCTGGAAAGAATACCACATACCTAGTTCTCCTCTCCTATTCCTCAGTGTAAAGACCATCAGCATCACTCTTTGACTGTGGGGACCCCATTTCCACTCTTGTAATCAAGTTCACTTACTTGAAATTGTGCTCTGTCTGCAGAGAAAATGAGTAGGTCTTGGATATCATATGATTAGTTGGTGGTGGTGGTCCTCGATTACCACAGATGGGATATTGGCTGTAGGTTAAAAAAAAAAAAAAAAAGGTTAAGCAGAGCCCTATTTATCACCCTCCTGAGCCCACTAAATATTAGACCCCCATAAAGACGGCAGTCATCAGTTAAATAAATGAACCATTAAGTTCAGAACCATTAAGTTACTGACCCTTAGTAGACATTAGTTTGCTAATGGACTTTATCTGCTATATACAGCTTGCCCCACAAATTAGAAGATGTGGCCTCCTTTTATACTTTAAGTTACCTTCCCCTCCACCTCTCATGAAGAAGCCCTGGGGCCAAGCAGATGACTCTCTTTTTCCCTCTTAACTCAAGTGCTCACAAAAGGTTAAGAGGCCATCTTGCCAGACCTCACACAGAGATGGAAATGGGACTTGGAAGTCACCACAAACACAGGGTAACATTCTCCCCAGGCTTCCTCACTGCATACACTGGGTTCTGATGCCTGAACCACATCCTACAGATTAGCTCTCCAACTGCTCAGTCCACGTGGCAGAAAATAACATTATAATCCCAAGACACTACAGCTTCTGTTATTTTTTAAATTTTTTATTATGTTATGTTAGTCACCATACAGTACATCATTAGTTTCTGATGTAGTGTTCCATGACTCATTGTTTGCGTATAACACCCAGTGCTCCATGCAGTATGTGCCCTCCTTAATACCCATCACTGACCTAGCCCAATACCCCACACCCCTCCCCTCTGAAGCCCTCAGTTTGTTTCCCAGAGTCCATAGTCTCTCGTGGTTCATTCTCCCTTCTGTTTACCCCCCCATTCTTCCTTTCCTTCTCCTACCGATCTCCCTGCTATTTCTTATGTTCCATAAATGAGTAAAACCATATGATAATTGTCTTTCTCTGCTTGACTTATTTCACTTAGCATAATCTCCTCCAGTCCCATCGATGTTGCCGCAAATGTTGTGTAATCATTCTTTCTGATGGCTGAGTAATAGTCCATTGTGTATATGGACCACATCTTCTTTATCCATTCATCTGTTAAAGGGCATCTCGGCTCCTTCCACAATTTAGCTATTGTGGACAATGCTGCTATGAACATTGGGATGCATATGGCCCTTCTTTTCACTACGACTGTAACTTTGGGGTAAATACCCAGTAGTGTAATTGCTGGGTCATAGGGTAACTCTATTTATAACTTTTTGAGGGACCTCCACACTGTTTTCCAAAGGGGCTGTACCAACTTGCATTCCCACCAACAGTGTAAGAGGGTTCCCCTTTCTCCACATCCTCTCCAACATTTGTTGTTTCTCGCCTTGTCCATTTTTGCCATTCTAACTGGCGTACGGTGGTATCTCGATGTGGTTTTGATTTGCATTTCCCTGATGGCTGATGATTTTGAGCATTTTTTCATGTGTCTCTTAGCCATTTGTATGTCTTCATTGGAAAAGTGTCTTCATATCTTCTGCCCATTTTTTGATTTGATTATTTGTTTCTCGTGTATTGAGTTTGAGAAGTTCTTTATAGATCTTGGATACCAGCCTTTTATCTGTAGCATCATTCGCAAATATCTTCTCCCATTCCGTGGGCTGCCTCTTAGTTTTGATGACTGTTTCCTTTGCTATGCAGAAGCTTTTTATCTTGATGAAGTCCCACAAGTTCATTTTATCTTTTGTTTCTCCTGCCTTTGGAGACGTGTCATGAAAAAAGTTGCTGTGGCCGATGTCAAAGAGGTTACAGCCTATGTTCTCCTCTATGATTTTGATGGATTCCTGTCTCACATCAAGGTCTTTCATCCATTTGGAGTTTATCTTTGTGTATGGTGTGAGAGAGTGGTTAAGTTTCATTTTTTGCATGTAGCTGTCCAATTTTCCCAACACCATTTATTGAAGAGACTGTCTTTTTTCCACTGGATGTTTTTTCCTGCTTTGTCAAAGATTAGTTGACCATAGAGCCAAGGGTCCATTTCTGGAGTCTCTATTCTGTTCCACTGGTCTATGTGTCTGTTTTTGTGCCCATACCATGCTGTCTTGGTGATCACAGCTTTGTAGTATAGCTTGAAATCAGGCAACATGATGTCCCCAGCTTTGTTTTTCCTTTTCAACATTTGCTTGGCGAATTGGGGCCTTTTCTGGTTCCACACAAATTTAAGGGCTGTTTGTTCCAGCTCTTTGAAAAATGTCATTGTTATTTTGATAGGGATGGCATTGAAAGTGTAGAATGCTCTGGGTATCATAGACATTTTAACTACGTTTATTCTTCCGATCCATGAGCATGGAATGTTTTTCCATCTTTTTGTGTCTTCTTCAATGTCTTTCAACAGTGATCTGTAGTTTCTAGAATATAGATCCTTTACCTCTCTGGTTAAGTTAATTCCGAGGTATCATATGATTTTTGGTGCTATTGTAAATGGAATTGATTCCCTAATTTCTTTTTTTTTCAGTCTCATTGTTCATGTATAGAAATACAACTGATTTCTGAGCAATGATTTTGTATCCTGCCACATTACTGTATTGTTCTATGAGTTCTAGTAATTTGGGGGTGGAGTCTTTTGGGTTTTCCATATAGAGTATCATGTCATCTGCGAAGAGAGTTTGACTTCTTCTTTGCTGATTTGAATACCTTTTATTCTTTTTTGTAGTCTGATTGCTGTTGCAAGGACTTCTAGTACTATGTTGAACAATAATGGCAAGAGTGGGCATCCTTGTCATGTTCCTGATCTTAAGGGAAAGGCCTTCAGCTTTTCCTCATTGAGAATGATATTTGCTGTAGGCTTTTCATAGATGATTTTTATGAGATTGAGGAATGTACCCTCTATCCCTACACTGAAGTGTTTTAATCAGGAAAAGATGCTGTATTTTGTCAAATGATTTTTCTGCATCAATTGAGAGGATCATATGGTTCTTGACTCTTTTCTTGTTGATATGATCTATCACACTGATCGATATGCGAATGTTGAACCACATTTGCATCCCAGGGATGAATCCCACTTGGTCGTGATGGATAATCCTTTTAATGTACTGTTGGATCCTATTAGCAAGGATCTTGTTGAGAATTTTGGCATCCATATTCATCAGGGATATCGGTCTGTAATTCTCCTTATTGATGGGGTCTTTGCCTGGTTTGGGGATCGAGGTAATACTGGCCTCATAGAATGAGTTTGGTAGTTTTCCTTCTGTTTCTATTTTTTGAAACAGCTTCAGGAGAATAGGTATTATTTCTTCTTTGAATGTTTGGTAGAATTCCCCTGGGAATCCGTCAGGCCCTGGACTCTTGTTTTTGGGGAGGTTTTTGATCACTGCTTCAATCTCTTCATAATTAAATAATCAATTTCTTCCTGTTTCAGACTTGGTAGTTTATAGGTTTCCAGGAAGGCATCCATTTCTTCCAGGTTGTTTAATTTATTGGCATATAGTTGTTGATAATAGTTTCTAATGATTCTATCTATTTCTTTGGTGTTGGTCGTGATCTCTCCCCTTTCATTCATAATTTTATTAATTTGGGTCCTTTCTCTATTCTTTTGGATAAGTCTGGCCTGTGGCTTATCGATCTTATTTATTCTTTCAAAGAACCAGCTTCTAGTTTTGTTGATCTGCTCTACTCTGCTCCTGGTTTCTATTTCATTGATTTCTGCTCTAATCTTGGTCAACTGCCTTCTCATGTGTGGGTTAGGCCTGTTCTTCTGTTCCAGCTCCAGCTTCTTAAGGTGAGAATTCAAAAACTGCATTTTAGATTTTTCTGTTCTTTTGAGTGAGGCTTGGATGGCTATGTATTTTCCCCTTAGAACTGCCTTTGCAGTGTCCCATAGGTTTTTGATCGATGTGTTTTCGTTCTCATTGGTTTCCATAAATTGTTTAAGCTCTTCTTTAATTCTCTGGTTTACCCTATCACTCTTAAGCAGGATTGTTCTTAGTTTCCAAGTGTTTGAGTTTCTTCCTAATTTTTCCTTGTGGTTGAGTTCCAGTTTCAAAGCATTGTGGTCTTAGAATATGAAAGGAATCATCTCAGTCTTTTGGTATCGGTTGAGACCTGTTTTGTGACCCGGTATATGGTCTATTCTGGAGAAAGTTCCATGTGCATTCGAAAAGAATGAGTATTCTGTTGTTGTGGGGTGTAGTGTTCTGTACATATCTATGAGGTCCATCTGGTCCAGTATGTCATTCAAAGCTCTTGTTTCTTTGTTGATTTTCTCCTTAGGTGATCTGTCTATTGCTGAGAGTGGAGGGTTGAGGTCCCCTCCTATTAACATATTATTATCTATATGTCTCTTTATTCTGGTTAAGGGTTGGCTTGTGTATCTAGCTGCTCCCCTGTTGGGGGCATAGATATTTATAATTGTCATATCCACTTGTTGGATGCATCCTTT
Organism: Ursus arctos; assembly: GCF_023065955.2. Lineage (NCBI taxonomy): Eukaryota > Metazoa > Chordata > Mammalia > Carnivora > Ursidae > Ursus > Ursus arctos. The sequence goes on along the minus strand of NW_026622985.1, from coordinate 62,661,231 downwards.
AAGAATAATACAGTGTCCTTCTGTATCTCTAACTACAGTTTTTAGTTTAAAATCTAATCTGTGTGATATAAGAATTGCTACCCCAGCTTTCTTTTGAGGTCCATTGGCATGAAAAATGTTTTCCCATCCCTTCACTTTCAGTCTGGGTGTATCTTTAGGTTCAAAATGAGTCTCTTGTAGACAGCAAATGGATGTGTCATGTCTTTTTATCCAATATGCAACCCTGTGGCATTTTATGGGAGCATTTAGGCCATTCACATTGAGAGTGATTATTGAGAGAGATGATTTTAATGATGTTATGTTGCCTGTGAAGCCTTTGTTTCTATAGATTGTAAATTTCTGTTCTGTATCACTCCTGGGGTCTTTTTACTTTTATAGAAACCCCCCCCCTTAATATTTCTTGTAGGGCTGGCTTGGTGGTCACATATTCTTTCAGTTTCTGCCGGTCTTGGAAGGTCCTTGTCTCTCCATCAATTCTGAATGACAGCCTTGCTGGATAAAGGATCCTTGGCTGCATGTTCTTCTCACTTAGTGCTCTGAATATGTCTTGCCAGCCCTTTCTGGCTTGCCAGTTCTCTGTAGACGGGTCTGATGTTATTCTGATGTTCCTCCCTCTGTAGGTGAGGATTTTCTTCCTCCTGGCCGCTTTCAAGATTATATCCTTGGATCTAATGTTTGCGAATTGTACTATTATGTGACGTGGTGTTGGTCTGTTCTCATTGATCTTGGGAGGGGTCCTCTCTGCCTCTTGGACACGAATGCTTGTTTCCTTCACCAGATTAGGGAACTTCTCAGCTACAATTTGTTCAAATATCTCTTCTAGACCTCTCTCTTTCCCCACCCCCTCGGGGATGCCGATGATTCTGACATTGGAATGTTTCATTGAGTCAGTAATCTCTTGTAATCTACATTCTTGAGATTGGATTTTTTTGAGCCAAGTTCCCATTTTTTCCTTCTTTTCTATCATCCCATCTTCCAATTCACTAATTCGTTCTTCTGCCTCATTTACCCTGGTTGTCAGAGCATCCAGTTTAGGCTGCATTTGATTCATACCCTTTTTAATTTCTGCAAAATTCACTCTCATTTCTGCCCTTAGAGATTCTGTATTCTTGTTAATATTTTTTTCAAGCCTACACATCATCTTGACCATTGTTACTCTGAACTCCATTTCTGACAGTTTGGTTATATCCATATACATTAGTTCTGTGGCAGAGGCCACAGTCTCTGTTTCTTTCCTTTGTTGAGGATTCCTCCTCCTTGTCATTCTGATGAGGAGAGTTTGTGGGGATGTACAGAGCCCAAATTATTGACCAGGACCCAGGCAGTGTGCACTTGTTTTATAAGAACCTTAGAGATGTGGGCTTCTTGATTTTTCAGCCTGCCTTCTGGAGGAGGGGCCTGCCACACTGATATTCAGGCAACCCTGTTTGGGTAGAGTTGCCCTGTTCCCTGCGAGGGGAGATGGGGATGGGCACAATGTGAACCGGTATTTCCGGGCCTTTGTTCTCTGGAGGCTTTCCCTGGTGGTTTTCTGTGACTCTTCTGAGAGTCAGAGCAGCAGTGGTTGTATCCTAGCCTCTGTCTCAGAACAGAGAGATTACAGTCTGCTCTCCACTGAGCTCTCCTGGCCACTTTAACTCTTTCTGTCAGTGCTGCTAAACCCCGCAGCATCCCAGGTTGTGTGCCCCACAGCCACTCTCCCAGTCCTCACTCCCAGGGCCCACACATCTGTGTCCTTTGTGCTTCTAACACCGCCATCTGCCCCCAGTTCCCGCGCGCGCTCCCGAGCTCCCTGTTTCAGTGTGGTTCACGCGTGCTCTGGAGCTCCCAGTTTTCAGTCTGGTTCGAGTGAGCACTCCAGAGCTCTGGTTTTCAGTTTGGTTGCCCACACACACCCGAGCTCCCGGTCTCAGTCTGCTTTCTCGGTGGCTACCAGTCCACGAATCTGGCCCGCACCCCAGTGCAGGAGGCTACTGCTTCCCCGCCCCTGAGCGTGGTGTCTCCCTCCCCCTTTTGTTTATCTTCCGATATGTGTGCGCAGATTCATGGCTCCCCGCTTCATACCTCAATACTCAGCACCGGAGATGTTCGTTTGTAGAGATCCAGATGTATCTTCCTGCACCTTGGGCTGATTTTGTGGGTGTTCAGGATGATCTGGTAGATCTCCAGCTCGATTCAGGGGCCCAGCTGAAAAAAGGTCCCCTACTCCGCCGCCATCTTTTTTCTTCCTCTCAGCCCTGTTATTCTGGGAACAGCCCAGGATGAAGCTGAAATCTTTAGTACTAATTCTAAATTTCCATAAGAGAGAATCTAATAGATCCTACTTGTCCAGTGTTGTCCAATGAGGTCCAATCAACTGATCAAGAGATAGGGAGTACAAACACAATTGCTAGGAACCTGCCCCGGTGGGTGAAGGGAGACAGTTAAATGATCATGTGAGCTGGGAGAAAACCCCAAAAAGTATCTTCTAAAATCTAGATCTGTTTTTCTAAGATTAGTCTCTAGATACTACCAACATGTATTTATGAATTCTTTTTGTTGTTTTGGTCTGGGTTCGGTTGGGCTTGAATCAATGATTTACTTGGAAAAGTTACTAAAAATCCATATTCTACTTGTTCCTTCATTTGAAGCAGCACATTGTTCTCATTCTTCTTAGTAAGAAGAGTTTGGGGAGTGTCAGGTAGAAAATGGATATGGAGGGTTTGTTTTAGCCCCTCCAAACTAGACATAAACCAAAATGTTTGAAGAACACTTTCCTTACACCATCCTTGGGGGGGCGGGGAAGTCAACTATATTGTATTTTCTTCCAAAAGAAATATATTTATTTTAAAGGGAAAGAAAGGATTTAGATTATGCCTAAAAAATAATTTTAGGTGTTTAAGACTTTATCACACATGATACTTTGCTGTAAGTCCTAGCAAACTTTAAAATATTGTTTCCATCAAATTATACCCCTGTCCATTTTTTCTTTCCCAGTTTTTCTTGTGGCTTCTCCTGAAAAGAATCACAGTGCCAGTGTGAGAGGCTGACCACAGCTCAGTGCTGTCCATCCCCCTTCCCACCTCCAGGACCTTATTCTAAACAGAGCAGAGAACAACACGGCAGGAGAGCCTTATGATCAGGCAGCTACATGGGGCTGGACTCAAACACCGTGTTAGAATCCATTCCGGGGATTTACCTTCCTTTGAAACAGGTTCTCCTAAATGCCCGAGAGATCTTAAATAGGCTTTGTTTTGTCCCCTTTCCCTCCAGGCTTAGCACAGATATGAATGCTGATGTGGTGTGTCATACCCTGGAGTTTTGTAAGCAGGACCCTGGCCAACCATTGTGTCATCTCTACCCGCTTCCCAAGGTGAGTGGGTTTTCACTTTGAATGTCAGATTATGGTGACATGCAAGCCCTTTGGAAATGTTGTAAAGGGAGGTTCAGCTTCACTGGCTCAGTGGTTTGGGAACAGAGAGAGGCCAGATGACATTTTCCATTACATCGTGTGAAATACTATTGTCCAGTTTCAACCTAGACCGCCCCCCCCGCCATGCTGCCAAAGAATGTCTTTCCTACTTAACTATCATGGACTATAATCTAGAGCTGGCTGGCTGTAAGTTGGAAATCTAACCAGCCAAGAAGAGAAGAGGTTAAATTTCTCTCTACCATTTAAAAATCAAGCAGGTCACTTTTATAGAAAGATAAACTCGGCCATTTTGCCCAGGACTTTCCTGGGATAAGCACTGAAAGTCCCACATCCTGGGAAAAACTGAGCAGTTGGTCACCCTAGTCTGAGCTTTATTGTTCTCACCCATAAAATGGGTATACTAAAATGCCTAAAATGCCTCCCTCATAGATTTGTTGTGGGAGGTAAGTGAGCTAATACACCCAAAATGCTCAGCAGGATACCTGCTACATAAAAAAAAGTATTAATTAAAGTGGTAGCCAATATCATTATTATTCAGGATAACTCTTCAGAGCACCCTGTGTGCATTATATCAAGTTGGACAATTTTCAATTGGAAAGCAGCAGACAGGGCTGCAAATGTTGACAATATTCTCAGCACATTCTGAGTGAGAGTATAATATTAAATCTAGTTAGGCCTCAAAATATTGATTTTTCAGAAGCTTCCTATAAATAAAGTAAATAAAATAAAATTCTATGCCTCCTATTCCAGAATTATAGTTTTTTTGTGTATGGCACAATAGGTTTTTGTTTTATGTAAATTCCTTTTTTATTCTCATTGAAATAAAGTGAGTTTAACACTTTGTGGCCTAACCAATGAATGCTCTGCTGCCGACTGACAGCATTAAATATCATAACCTTTCCCCTTGAGAAGGAAGAGAGAGGTGCGAATACCTGGAGTATGAGTGCATGTCATGCTTCCTAGGTTATTGACTATGTGCCAACTACATTTCCCCAAATTCTTAGAAGCTTTGAAATCCAGTCGTTTCTAGAAGGGGTAGGCACTTTCAATTAAAAAAATTTTTTCATGTGTTCATATGGCATGCGAATATGGTATCATAATATTCACCATTTGATAATGCACAGAGGAAACGTGTCTCTATGTACAAAGGCAAGCGATGCAGGTTTTTTGTCATTTCCTTAAATAAAAATCACGTTATATATACATCACACCAACAGTTATAGTCACAAGATGTTCAACTTTAAACTATCCCGTGTAAAATGACATGCTTTATTTTCGTACCCTATGGAGTTTATACTCGGAATACCATTTCCTTGTCTTCCCATCACAACACCCTTTGCAATTCCTAACTCGGGAGCCTTTCAGCCATCCTTCCTGGCTGGGAGGGAGGGGGAGGATTTCACCCTGGAAGTGCTCAGCTTGTACTCCAGCAGGGCATGCTCCCTGGTCAGCTTGACCTTCCCCCAGTTGCTGTTCTGGACCTTCTTCCTCCTTTTCAAATCCCCATCACCAGCCACCATCCCTACAAGTGTCCCAGAGGAGGGGCAGTTGGTGCAAACATGGACGGCTTCACTCTCTTCTGCCTTCAAGATTTCTTTAATAGCAACAACTGATGCTTCCTGAGGACTCACTGTCTTCCAGGGCACTGTGCTTACCCTTCACCTTATTTAGTTCCCCAGACAATTCCAGGATGGAGTCACCATTGTTCATTATGACCCCTTTTTTAATGTTGTGGAAACTGGGGTAAAGAGGTTATGTAACTTGCTGAAGGTCACTCCCTTAGGAAAGAATAGAACTAGGATTCGTATCCCTATCCTGCTGAGAGCAGTTGGTTAATCTCCTATCCGTTGTGTTTTGTTTTGTTTTTTTATAATTTTTATTGTTATGTTAGTCACCATACAGTACATCCTTAGTTTTTGATGTAGTGTTCCGTGATTCATTGTCAGTGTTTCTGAAAATCCTTCCCGGGTTGTCTCTTCACATCAGTCAGCTGAAATCCCACCACCACAAATAACCATGTCAAAATGTTGGACGTTTTCCTTTTAATTTTTAAATAAATTATTATTATTCTATTTATTTTTTGAGAATTATGATATTGTATATATAATTTTTATCCTACTTTTCCCCGTTAACATTACACTTTGAGCATGTATTTTTTTAATGATATATATCAGACCTTCTTTTCATTTCCGTGACACACAAATTACACCTACAAAGCAGGTGTGAATTAGTAGGGAGAATTACCTACCTACTACAGATGTACATAATTTCCAGCCTGCTGCCAGAAGCCTCCCTCATGACTGTCCCAGTCAATACCTACCCCTTAGTGTAGCCACTGTTCTAAAATCTATCACCACGGATTAGTTCACTCATATAAAGTTCTGTTCTTGAATGTCATATAAATGGACTCATACAATATGGTCTTCCCTGTGTCTGGCTTCTTTTACCTGTGAGGTTCGTTGTGTTTTGTGTGTGTAACGGTACCACCACATGAAGGATTCCAACAGTCATCCTTTGATGTCACTCCTGCTCTAGCTTCCTAGTTAGTCCAACCCAATTCTGCTCTTGCCTGCTTTCCAAAAAAATTCTCCACCCTGGTGCTAGTAAGGCCTTTTATGAGGTAAATTTGATTTGGCACTCCACCTCTGTGCCTTGATGTGGAAAGCAATTTCTCCCTCATCCTTCAACTGAGTGGACTTCCCATCCTGCAGATCTCAGCTCACATGTTGCTTCTTCAGGGAGTGCATCCCTGACTCGTTCTACATACCCCTCTTGTCGAAGCTCTTGGAGGTCCCTCCACGGAACCCGCCTTGCTTTAAATGATAGACCCGGGTGATTGCCAGTCTATCCATCTCTCCCACTAGGCTGTCACCTGCAGGAGGACTCTGCCTTGGTCACTACCATACACCCAATGCCTCACATATAACAAAGAAGTATTTGTTGAATGAATAGACAAAGTGCCACTAGTTTCTCATTTGCATCACTGATGGAAATTCTGATTTCCCTTATTTCATGGGCACATTAATTTTCCCAGTGCCTATATCTGTGCCCAGATTATGATCTCTATATTGCCTACCCAGTGAGGTATACATTTTCACTTAGAGTTTCAGGATTCTCAAAAAGCCTTTCTAGACTTCATGGTTCTCTTGTGTATCCCCTGCTGCAGCCAAAATGGAGTGATTGACTCTTTCTTGAGCTCGCCTTAACCTTCCCACCTCTGTACCCTTCTTCTCAATCATTCCTTCCAGCCAGGACGCCCTGTCAATACCAGGCCCACCATCCGAGCTCATGTCTCAGTCACTTTCTCTGTAAAGTAATTTCGTATCCTCTCCACAAAATATAAACTGCTGCTCTCCACCAGCATCATAAATACCTTTTGAAGTACTATGATGTGCCAGTGTTGTTCTAAATGTTTTATGTACATGAGTCATTTACTCTTATGAAATAGGTATTGTTGTCTACATGTTATAGATGAGGGAAGTATGGCAGAGAGTTATTAAAATATTAAGTTTACATAGATTTTCTTATTAAGATGTAAGCTTATCAAGGTGGCGGGTCTGCATCTTGCCCATCTTTGTTGCCTCCATTGTGCCAGGCACTTGTCTGGTGTCCGGATAATATACCAGCGCTGCATTTGACATGTGTGATCTCATTTAACAGTGCTCCTAGGGGGTGGGGGGGGTTGTTTTACAGGTGAAGAAATTGAGTCTAGGTGAATTTAGGAGATTACAAAGCTAATAAGTGGCAATGAGAGGATTCAGCCCCAGGTCTGTTTGTCTTTAAAGTCCAAGCTCTTCCCCACTGTGCTGTAGGCCTCACTGCTACTCCTGGGGTATAGTCACTTTTAATTGAACCACTGATCCTGGACCAGTAATTCCTCACAAGCAGGACTCTGCACCCTCAGTGTCCTGCTTTGCATGCGTTTCTGATTCTGGTAAAATACAAATAATGTGACACAAGCCATTGTCCCCGTGAAATGCATCCTGCAGGGTGGAGGGAAGAAGGGAGTCCTTCTGCTCTGGGGAGCTAGCCGGTGGGCAGAACCCAACAGTGTAGAGCAATGGGGTCTGACTTCAGTGGGAACAAAAGTAAAAGTGGAACGACATTTAGGGACCTTAATAAACTGCCCATTCGTCATCTACAGTGCAGTTGACATTCCAAGCCTACTTTTTGCCTATCCTTTAGCTACGGGCTCATATCCTTATCTACCTTGTGTTCATGACGAACGTCATCCATGATTAACTGAAGCAAGAAACAATCTACAAAATTCAGCTGGCATCAGGAGTGGGGGTATGTAGAAGTGGGGGGATGGAAAGGAGGACAAGACAGGATAGGAAAGGAACAGAAAGAGGAAGATTGCAGACTGCATTGTAAAGACCACCCAGATGGTTTTGTGTTACCTACTTTGAGGGGATTATTTATACCACTCCTAGTCTCATTTGCATACAAAACACGGCAATGCTTGCTGCTGGAATGCGAGTGTGTGCAAAGCAGCACTCTGACACTGAAAATTAAATGTGGTTCCTTCTTGTGTACCTTGTCACGCTGGAGTCGTGTCTTTATTAGATCAGTGTTAGAGTGCACCCATTGGGCCAGGAGCAGAGCCTCCTCGATTTATGCTGCTCCCTCCAGGCACACCCTGTAACTTGGAACAGACGCCCTTCCTAACCACCCGTGAGCTGCAGGGACATGCTACATTCACAGACATCTCAAAGGCATAGTCAAGACCTACTTCACACCACTTTGATCCACATTAAAAGAGAATTATATTCAGAGCGTGTGCTCTAGTGGAAATGCATTCCCCCTATTTCCCTGGGGCCTCCAACCCATTTAAAGGACTGCAAGGCAGTGGGAGGGGGAAATCTAGAATGAATTTGCTTTAAGATTCCATTCTACCAGTTGTGCTTGTTCAATGTAAACATCACAGATAGGAGAAGGGGACTCAAGCAAAGGAAGAGAGGTAGCCAGATGCGAGCTCTACAGGGGAAAAGAAACGTAGATAGATTTATTTATCACTGGGTGAGGGAGAGTGGGAGGGAGGCTGGAAATGGAGACAAGGGGCAGATTGGAAGGTCTTCCAGTGCTAAACTAAAGAGTCATTCAAATATTGGAGTAAAAATTCAACTTATTTTGGTATTTATTTCACATAATGAATTTTAAGTACTTGAAATCAGTAAAACAGTATTTAATACATTTCAAATACAAAAATTCATAAACAGAAGTAAAATGCAAATATACTGAAATATACATTAAATGTATTCTAACATAAAAATAAAATATCACTTCAAATAAGTACTACATAAAATAAAGTTTAATTGGGGTTAAACATGAAATGAAATGATGATCTTTTTTAAGTCATGTTAATCTATCATGAGGTCATCCTTGAGCTATGAAAAACTTCCCAGTTATTTCTCATTTGTCTTCATCTTCTTATCTCATCTTACATAAATGGTGATTCTAATGCAGGCACCATATTAATACCAATTTTTAAAATTATTTTAGAAAAATAATAAACTGCTTTGAAGGGACCTGTTGCCTTCAGAAAGCAATCCAGACTTTGAAATGGCTCTTCCTGAGTGAGTCTGATTGCTGTAGGAACCAGAAGTTCTCCAATGTTGAGTGTGTGGGAGTGTATGCATACACGGGGAACCATGCTTCCTTGGGACCCAAATTACCACAAGGCTGACATAAAAAGATTTCGGAAGGAGTAAGTTTGTACTCTTTTTATGAGAAAATGTCACATGACAAATTCTTGTTCAACTGAGAGAGAAATAAGCTGATCTCAGGAACTTACTTTCATTTTTTAAACATTAAGTGCAAAATAACATATCTAGCATCTCTTTTAATTGAAGATCTCAGGTAGTAAGGTTTAGGAAAAATTACAAATGGACAGGAAATTGAACATTTTCTAAGATTCATGAATCACTGCATTTCATTCTGTACAGTCACCTGGGCCCTTCTGTTCCTAATGATGAGCTGAGCTCTGCGCACAGTGCTTTCAGCTGTGTGAGCTAATCTTCCCCTCACTTTTGCAATGAGTTCCGTTTTGTCCAATATGGTGTGTACCTGTGTGTGTATGTATTGGGGTAAATTTCTCCGCACCATCTCTGTTTAACAAAACCCAAGTCTCTAAAGTCCACCTTTGTCCTCTCAACATTGTAATTATGACTTGCCTTTTGTGTGTGTGACGTGTGCACAGAAAATAAAAATGAATTCAGCACTCTCAGTTAAACAGAATCTCTGTGTCAAACAAGGAAGAAAAAATTACTTCCTCTGTCATCATCACCTTATTGGAGCCTCCATGGCTACTGCCATGGAGAGTTCTAGCAAAATAATAGCTCAAAACGAAACTAAACAGAAGCTTCTCTTCCTATTTGGTTGTCTGGTCAACCTTTCCAGCTTCTATTTGCTCTTCCCCTGTACCCCACCCTAACCCTGTAGAGTATGTGAATGTTTTCTCACACGGCCAAACTTAGGGGGAAACAAATCATTCAATAATAAAGAGCCATTTTTTTTTCATCATCAGAGTTTCAGGTTAAGGAAATTTCCTTCTTGAATGATGGCTGATCTTCAACTGTGACTTGGCGAACTATTAGAAAATCCAATTTTACTTGTGAAGGGAACATACATTCAAGGAAAAATAACTCACAATTTTGGAGCATTTTTTGGTGTGTGTACCACCTCAATACTCTGGAAGAGTTAATAAAGTTTTCCACTGTATAAACCCATGTTTGTACCTAGAAGGCAACCATATCTTTAGTAAATAGGACCAGAAAGGGTACTAAGGTCAAAAGTGTCTTGGGTAAAATTGATAGGCTTTTAAGGCATAGACAGTCCTTCTTTTATTCTCATAAAATACATTTACTAAGCTCCTATTGTGTGACAGGCACACATTAGGGCTGACTGATAAAAGGCAATGGCAAACACGATTTGAGTTGTTACACCCATACCGAAAGCTGGCCTAGGTACTTGTCATATAGCATTTAAAGTCTTTCCACACAATTGCAAGCTTATTCTGTTATCCTAATTTTACAGATGAGAGATCAAAATTCAAACAAATTGCTGGTTGTGGAGTTGTTTATTTGACAATGTTTGTAAAGTTCCTATTTAAACATCTCAGAAAATTTTGAACAATGAGATAAATGACAGGGGGATCTAGCCTTCTAGGTGTGGGAACAGCTGAAAAGGACACAGAATATACTGCCTAAAAATAAGCCCAAGTGCGTTGGAGATTCTTGTTTTTGATAAAAATAGCATTTTAAATCAGTGGTACAACACTGGCTTATTCAATAAATGGATGGAACTAAAGACTAGCCATTTGGAAATAAAATTTAAGCTAATAATAATTGCAAAGTTATTTAGCTTACTGTGCAATTGTTTTATTACAATCGTAATACGTTCTGGAAGGAGGGGATATGATGAAAGCCAAGGAAGTTGGGGCGTCAGGAAAAGCTGAGAGGAAATGACTTCTGAGTTGAGTTCTGCTGTGGGTGACTACTTAGGTGAAGACGAGGGCCAAGAGTGGATATTGGGAGACGGCTGATTAAAACTTCACGGGCACCTGGGTGGCTCAGTCTGTTAAGCATCTGCCTTTGGCTCAGGTCATAATACCAGGGTCCTGGGCTCGAGCCCCATGTGGGGCTCCCCACTCATCAGGAAGCCTGCTTCTCCCTCTGTTAAGGTATAAACTCCATGAGAACAGATAACCAGCTGTTTTATCCCCCAAGCACATGCTGTTCCATGTGATTTCCCCAGAGCCCAGCACATTCACTGCACTTATTAATCGCTCAGTAAGTATTTGTTGAATGAACAGTGTGCTATACAGAACAGTGGTCCCCCAAAGAGGTCCACATCCTAATCCCCAGAACCTGTGAATGTGACTTACATGACAAAAGGGACTTTGCAGGTGTGATTACGTTGAAGATCTATAGATGGGGAAACTATCCTGGATCATCTGGATGGGCCCGACATCATCAAAAGGGTCCATATAAGAGATAGAGAGTAGGATCAGAATGTGAGAAGAAGATATGGCAACAGAGATAGAGTGATGAGGCCATCAGCCAAGGAATGGGTGCAGCCACGAGACACTGAAGAGGCAAGAAATGGATTCCCCCTGGAAGCTACAACTGTTAGCCCAGCTGATACCTGGTTTTAGCCTCCTGAGGCTCATTTCAGACTTCAGACCTCTTCCGCAACTGTGACATAATAAATTTGTATTGTTTGAAGCCACTATGTTTGTGGTAATTTGTTACAGCCACAAAAGGAAACAAACACAGATTAATTGTGAAACATTGGACAAGACTCATCTAGCAACCTGAATGCAAACAGAATAAGAATAATAATAAGAATAGCCCATAGAGTCTAGCACTGGAGAACTTATGCACATGCACAGACTCTAGGGAAGAAACAGTCAAAATGTAACCAAAGTGTTGATTGTGAAGCCTTGGACTATTCCAGCACTGGCTCTTGGACTTCTCACCTTTAACTCGGGATTAAAAACAGTTAATTTCTCCCCCGCTGTCAATATAAGGTGAAGAGATCCAGCACATACAATGCCTGGTACAGACCTGGACGCATCGAGGAGTGTTTGTATGTGTGCAGTGACGGTGGTGGGGGCGAGGGTGGTAAAGTCGATGGATAACAATGTCAGAAAAAAACGCGGAACGGGAGTAGTGCTGTTTAAAACAATGCTTTTTAAAAAGTTGTTGTCTGGGGAAAAGGATAAGGATAGTAAGATTACATATATTAATGATACTAATAGCTCTACAATGCAGAATCAGCCCAGGAGGAGAAGAGAAAATTTAGCTAATGGTAAAATATGTATGAAGAAGAGATATTCAGTGATAAAAGGGAATGCATTTAAAGATAGTTGCTTTTTTCTTTCCTTTTTTACCTCCTTCTGCCTCCCTCAATTCCTACTTTCCTTCCTCCCTTCCTTTCCTTACCCTTTCCTTTCCTTTCAAGAAGAGAGTGGCATGAACTGACTTCATTTTTTCCACACAGCTAAAAATCATAAATGCCCTTTAGAGCTGGGCATCATTGGAACATGAAAGTCAAATTGGGTTTTGGTAGACCTCATCCTACATATTGGCAAATCACTGTAGGATACAAGCAGAGGAGCTTCCCGCCTTTGTCTTTCTACTTAATAGAAGTCACGTCAAAGCACTTTCCCCCCTTTCTCTTGGCTCTTCTTGTCTTCCTTAACTGGAGTTATTAAGCGCTTACTGCCTCCAGTGGGCAGTCAAGTCCTTGGAGATAGGTTCTCTCAAATCTTGCTCTATTTATGAATCAACTTATACCATTAAATTTGGGGGTGTGGAAAAAACCTGTCCTAATAAACTTCTAGAAAAGATCCAAGTAGATCAGTGACCTGCCCCCCCCATACATGCCTGCTCTTCAACAATAAAAAACACACATCTAAAATCATCTTTTCACTTCCCAGGGGCTTTTTACTTTGTGGGTACCTGTCACTGCTGTCAGGAGTGTGAAGTGAACAAAAGCACTTTCTGTAATTTTTAAAATCTACCTGCTGCTATAATTGATAGTACAGAACGCAATCGCTAAAAATTGTTCACCGTAGAAACTCATGCCTAAAAATACTATTTCTCTTTACTTCCTTCACTCCTGAGTGCACCAGGATTTAGTTATTTAACATCACAAAACCTGAGAAGGCCCAATTAATGAGTGCGTCTTGGCCAATTCACCAATACTCTTTAAATGTCGGGAGAAATTATAAGCATTCCCTGTACACTGTATTCTTTACGTGTTTCCCCATCATAGACAATACGGTAGGTCCACTATGCTTTGGCTGAAAGTTTTGAATGTCGGGAAATGCTTTTCTAAATAGTGCTTCTTGCCACAAAGTGGCTGAAAGCCTTGAATATGCTAATGTGTGTGGCTCTCTCAGAGGAGCTTTTAGTTCACAGATTTCCCAAACTTTTTCAACTTAAAACAACAACAGTTTTCTTTTCTAGCACACCTATTAACATCTCCTAGAGCGGGATTAAAAGCACGGGTTTTGTGCCCCAAGAGTCTGAACTGAATCTCGACTGTGCCACTCACGGCTTTGTGACTTTGAACTTTATCCACTCCGAGACTCAGTTTACCTTATCTATAAAATAGGAATAATGGTAATTATTACTTAACCCTTGCTACATTGTATTCTAATTACATTTTATTGCCGATCCTCTCTCCCAGGTTATAAAACCCTTGATGGGAAGGGTTATGTCTCATTCACTATTACATCCCTAATATATAATCTGCCACACAGTATAAATAGTAAGTGTTTGTGGAATGAAGGAATGAATGAATGATTGCACAAAGAAATGACTGAATGACTACTTCTTTCTCTTTCATGATCAGTCCTACGCTGCCTACTATGCCTGTACTTGCACTTCCACACAGGTGCGTAGGTTGTTGGTGTACAGAGCCAGTTCTCGCCCCTGACGCTGTGATCCTTTGCATTAAACCATCCACACTCCGTGTGAATTCCCCTTGCCATTCCCTTATGCCCTGGTGAAACCTGAGAAGTCATATTTTCTTGCTTGTGTTAAAATTTCAAGCTTGCTTTTTTCTTGGAAAACAGTGTGGTCACGGTGGAAAGCGTGTTGGAGTCTAGAGACTTGAGTACTACCGGCACTGTTTGCAGAATGGGCCTGCTTATATTTTGTAACCTCTCCGCTTTCCACTCAGCGCAGTTTTCAAGAGCATTGAAATACAGCCTACATTTTTGTAGGCTGATGTTGTAATTACTGTAATTTTTCCAGCTATGTATTGGTGATGTAACAACTCAAAACCATCAATTGCTGTTAACACTAATGTCATGCTTACTACATGCAAGGCACTATTGCAAGTGCTATCTTGTTCAATACACACATATACACAAGCACAAACAATTATCCCCATTTTGCAAATGAGAAGAGTGAGTCTCAGAGTGCTTAAGTAACTTGCCCAAGGTCCCACAACTAGTGAATGGCAAAGCTAGGATTCAAACCCACAAGCACTCTGGAGTCCAAACTCACTTTAAATAGAAGATGATGATGGAGGGGCGCCTCGGTGGCTTAGTCGTTAACGGCTCAAGGCATGATCCCAGAGACCTGGGATAAAGCCCCACGTCAGGCTCCTCCGCTGGGAGCCTGCTTCTTCCTCTCCCACTCCCCCTGCCTGTGTTCCCTCTCTTGCTGGCTGTCTCTCTCTCTGTCAAATAAATAAATAAAATCTTTAAAAAAAAAAAAGATGATGATGGAGACCATGACCTAGCGATCAATACAACATTTAAATATCTTCCACTAAAGATCGGTACTCACCAAACCTCTCCTCTTGTCTGAAGACTTTGGGCTGGCTCTGGTTTGGATGGACACTTAAATCATTCTAGACAAAAGTGTTCCATGAACTACCATGGATATATGTTACCATGTGCTCCGATGATCAAGCAAAGGGTCGACCTCTCCTCCTCTTGTAGCCTGCTAGGACACTGTGCCATATTGTCCTTGGAATTTTCCAAGTTCTTGAGTAAAGAAATACATTCTACGTATCCATGGTTCTTCAGACTCTAAGCTCCCATGCTTAGGGCTTATCTCTCTGTAAGTCTGTGTGGGGGCCTCCTTGGCAATCCACTCATGAGAATGTTAAAGAGACCCCAAAGGGGATTTGAAGCTGGAATAGGACACACTATAACCAGAGGGAGAAAGTAATGAGAGACTGGAAAGAGTTGACCATAACCAGTTGCAAGATCAAATGAGCACTCCGGAACCAAGCCCCTCATTGTTCATGGAGAATCTGCTTATGCCTCAGATGATTGGTCTAGCTGAGTCATAAGCACCAGTATGGCTTCCGACCAGAAAGGTTGCACATGCAGCTCACCCCCTATTCCCGAACTTTCTTTCCAACCCCTGATTATAGTTGCGCCCTCTATTCTGAAGTCCTAAGTTTTTGGAGGATGCAAGAGTGGTCCTCATACTTTAGAAGTGTGCCTTTAGCTCCAAGATTGCCAAGTGAAAGGTTACCGAGGAGAGAGAGCAGTTCTCTTCATTTGTACATTGCTCACGATCTGCCCATTTGCCTGTATCACAACAAGCAAAATATTAGCTTTTCCAACTATCTTTTTTTTTTTTAATAAGATTTTATTTATTCATTTGAGACAGAGAGATACCAAGAGAGAGCATGAGCGGGGGAGAGGCAGAGGGAGAGCGAGAGGCAAACTCCCCACTGAGCCAGGAGCCCGAAGCAGGACTCGATCCCAGGACCCTGAGATCATGACCTGAGCCGAAGGCAGATGCTTAACCATCTGAGCCACCCAGGTGCCCCTCCAAGTACCTTTGAATCCTTACATTCCATTTTCTTCTGGGGACAGATGATCAGACCTGGTATCTAGATTCTTTTTTTTATGTTGGCATTTGCGCACTTGAACTGTGGGAGCAAGTGATGCTCTGGTCGAGCCAGGTCCTGACGAACCCGCCCTCGGCCTTCCAGGGAGAGCGACAGAAGCATCATCACGTGCGGCACGAAGGGGGTCGGAAGGCGTGTGGTGCAGCCCTCGTCACTGGGCAGTTTGTTTGCTTTGCTTACTGGTCTTTATCCCTCACTACACTTGGTCCCCTCAGAGAACCGAGCTGGATGAAACACAAATTAATTCCCTCAAAGGGACCCAAGTGGCCTGTCCTCCAAAGACCCTGCCGAGGCCTCTCTCTGCCCCTCTCACTTCTGCTTGCTGGGCTCCTTCCTGGTCTGTCTCCTTGGTGTCCCGGAAGCCCTGGGAGGGCAGGAACATCTCTTCACACAGGTCTCTGGGTTCTCACTGCGTCCCTGTGCTGGGAGCCTGGTTTTGTTTCTTCAGGAAGAAACAGGGCAACATGTATTGAGTTCTTTTTAAAAAACATGTATTGCTGAATTTGTGCTCATGATTGAAAATTTAGAAAACACAAGAAAGGACCAAAAGGAAAAAGGTCTCATCCACCTTTTTATTTATTTTATTATTATGGTATATTTCTTTGCAGGATTCTTTTTTCTGTGTGTATAATATCTGGTAGCCTGTTTCCTTGGTTAACGTAATATCGTACATGTTTTCTTTCACTTTTTATTTCCATATCCGTTTTGCACCTACTAGGTAGCAAGGACTGTACTGGGCCCCTAAGATACTTGAGCTGGGCTTTAGGAAGGGGTGTTTCCAAGCAGAGAAGCAGGGAGCACGTAATTAAGGCACAGGGGCACCAACATCGTGTTGTGGTATTATGGAGAATGAGTCTTAGGCTAAGGAGAGCAGCCTATAAGGGCACCATGACAGAAATTTGCCCCTAGATCTAGGTTCTTATAATGACCCTGCCAGAGAGGGTTACTTACCAGAGAGTTTCCAGGATTTGTCAGAATTTCCAGAAAAAGCCAAAATTGCATTCAGGCATCTCTGTTTTTAAAGTGAGGATTATAATGAACGGTTTTGGGCCTTTTGTCAGCCAATCAGACTGGACATGGGTGTGGTGTTGGAGCCCAGTCTGCAGGTGCCCCTGAGGCTATACTGCAACTTTGGCCCCTTTGTGGACTGATCACAAGGAAGTCTGGGGAGTCCTAGGGAGAGGCTCTCTGGCCAGGCCCATGGTGGGGACACTCAATGGCTCAGGGACGTGATTGTCCACCAACTGGTACATTAGTGTTTCAATGTTTTAAGAAACATACACTGTACAAGGACATCCTGGTGACCAGACTGACCTGGAGAGCAGCTTCTCTTCTCATGTTGCTAACATGCACTCTTAGGTGTCAGCGGTCTTGCTGCCTCTGACACAAGAGCCATGGTTTACCATCCTTTGAATTTGAGCTGGAGGAGTGTGATTTGGGGTAGAAGCTAGGGAGAGGGTTTCAGAGCCAGCCCACAGAGGGCAAGCTGTGGCTGGCTCTGCTCTCCTCTTTCCTAAAGCACCTGCTAGAAAATTGGCTGCAAACCAAGCTCACACTGAGCAGTCACTTCTCCACCCATGTTCACCCAACATGGCTGAGGTCTTCAGAATAGCACGGAGCTCCATGATGGAGGAAGGCATCTCCCTGGGGGTGAAGAATACATAAAGGAGTCAAGCAGGGACACAAGTCCTGAACGTCCATTTGCAGCAATGGCTACATCTCCCAGGAGTCCTCTCCTGCTGACAGCCATCTCCAAATTCCCATTCCAGTACCCGTTCTTTCTGCTTAAACGCAGGGACAATGCTCTCAGTTTCCTGGAGTGAGAACTATGGCACTCTCCCATAATCCCAGCTTCCCTACTGATCTGGGTAAGGGGAAATCTGGGGCTGAAACAGAAATTTTCCAACCAACCCATCAATTATTGAGCTGGGGATTACTGGGGCAGTCGTTGGCCTAGGGCTTTACACGAATGATGTCGTGTCATCCTCACGGCACCCTTATGAGGTGGATATCATTTCCATGTTACAGACAATAAAAATAGGGCTTTCTTATATGTTAAGGAAGTAAGTGTGTGGATACTGAAGGGCTCAGAGTTTAACTTGCTCAAGGACACACAACAAATATGCAGCAGAGCTGGGGTTTGATCCCAGAGGGCAAACCATTACCCAGGCTCTCCTAGGTCTTATAGAGAGAAGCATGAGGAAGAATGTGGCAGGGTCAGGACATGAGGGGAGTACAGAAGATCTGGGAAGCTGTGCTGGCAGCAAATACTCTCCACCCCCTTCCCCCAGGGTTACTTTCCTCCCAAACTGCCCACAAGTATACAAATATGGAATTGTGTAACAAGAGTCATTGGTCATAATCACCTAACTCTTTCTACTTGCCATGTGAACTAAATGCAGCTGGATGCTCTAGACTTGGTTGAAAGAACGGGGTTGTAGAACTAGAAGAGCTGGCAAATGGGGGATGGGGCGTTACCTTATGTGGGAGCAGTCACCACTCAGGTGAGCTGTTGGCCACCTCCTGCCATGGAGCTTCCAGACACAAGGATAAGGGACCTAGAGATGTCTGCGCAGCATAGCAGGCCGGGAGGTAGAAGGTCAGCCTGGGTCTCTGCCAGACACTGGCTCTGCGACCTTCAGCCAGTTTCTTAGCTTCCTGCATTTCAATTTCTTCATCTATAAAAAGGTCGTATCTCTCAGAGCTGTTGTGAAAATTAAATAAGATCCTGTTTGCAAAGTACTTAGCCCGGCATCTGGCACAGAGTAAATCCCTTAATAAAGAGTTATTAGCATGAAATTGCCTTCTTCCGAATTATCTTATCACAAATTTATGGAATAATTTCTTTACTGCAAACTTACGGACTTTAAAAATCCTAACTTCAGAAAAACATAGAAGAGATGAGACACATGCTGTAATGTTGTCTAACTTTGTTTTTATAGGAGGCATGGAAATTTACACTAGAGAAGGCGAGACAGATTGTGAAGAAATCCCCAACTCCGGTAAGCAACGGATGAGAAGAATATCAGTGTTCTGCTTGGCGCCTTCGTCTTCCCCTTCCCCTGCTCTCCCACCCCTAAGGCCAGGGGCTACTGCAGATCCCAGCCCACAACACCGTAGCTGCAGTGAAGTTAAGTAGGAAAGTGAGCCCCTCCCCCCTTTTTTCTCCTCCCTCTCTCGACAGCAGTGTTTCTGAAACCGGGCAGTACTGACATTTGGGGCTGGTTACTCCTTGGTTGTGGGCACTGTCCTGTGCACCATAGCAGCACCCCTGTCCTGTACCACAAGATGCCAGCGGCCGTGTCCCCCTTCCCCACTCATGACAACCAAAAATGTCTCCTGATGTTGCCAAATGTCCTCTGGTCCTCACAGTTGAGGACTGCTACTCTCCAGTAGACCATTTTGGAGGAGGCTGTGTCCTCCCACCCCTCCACTTCCTAAATATGTGACCTCAGGCTGAGCCTCGGTTTTCCTGGCAGCAGGACAGAGACGGTGGTAATGTTCTTCGTCAAAGCGTGGGTGTGAGGACTAAGAGAATGGATGTGTGTCGGGTGTTGGTATCATGCCTGGAACTTGCCCAGCACTCAATCAATACCATGTTTAGTTCAAATCAGTTATCGTGGAGTCAAGTATTTGACTTAGGCCCTGGATGCAAATGAGCTCCAGCTGAACAGGAAGCAGAGAAGTAACCCTCCAAAGAACCAAGTCCCCCTCGATGCGAGAGATCCCGGCAATAAGGAAGCATTCCTCAGAGATGAGAGGGCATGGCCTTCGTCCTTGGCCTCTCCCTCATCACCCTGCTCGTCATTCACCCTGATGCAGTCCATTTAAGGTAATCTTGATTTGGCAGCACAGAAATAAGGAGGAGGAAAAGCCCTCGTGGCTCAGCTTGCCAGATTTAGCAAATAAAAATAGAGGAGACCAGTTAAATTTGAATTTCAGATAAACAATGAATAAATTTTTAGTATAAGTATGTTCAGTGCCATATTTTATCTGGCAACCCCACTCGTGGGGGGTATATGGGTTTTGATGTACAAGGCTGGTATGTGGTGAATGGCAATATTCAGGCATTTCTACACAATCAGTTAATCTATCACAATGTCTGTGTTGCCAACCATTATTTAATTCAGTGAGTAATTAAAGACCAACAGTAACGGGTTAGCTAATTTGCCGAAGCCACGGAACAAGAAATTGAAACACCACGGGAAACTCTTGACTACCTTCAGAACTCTAAACAAAACTAGAGAACAAGATTCTTCTTTCCTTCTCCACGCACACCTAAAAACTTCTTCTCAGAGCATTGTTAACTCCGCTAGCACAAACTGCCTTGGCATTAACTCAAGGGCTAATTAGGATTTTACAATTTTTCATTTCTGTCATCAGAAGTGCAAGCATAATTCATGCGGCCGGGTTCCAATAATTCCTTGTAAGAAGCCAAAAAAAAATCTACCGAACAACAATACAAAACTCCTCCAAAACCTCCTACAATTTATGTACACTCTAAATTAAAGCTATCAAGGAAAAAATAATCAGAAAATGCAAATAAGGTTCTCTGAATTACTGCTCAGATGGTATTGGCTACAATTAATTCCATAATTCCATTGTGATGGCTGGTCTAACTGCAGACTGAGCCAGGATGCAGAAAGAAGCACACAGTAGGCCACATATCATTTCAGCACAGCCTGTCAGACTGGGGGAAAGTGTGGTATTGTCAAAAGGAATGTTCCAGGAAATATCTGCATCTCAGTGAGGCCCTTAGAGGCTCCTCATGGATCTGGCAGAAAACTGAGCATCTAAGGGTTTAGAGTACCTGAGTTACGGAATCAATTAATTATCACAAAAACTCATAGAAAATAGATAGTATATTTTTGTTTTCAACCCGATTTTACAGACAAGAGGACTAAGGATCAGATATATTAAGTAATTCGCTCATTCCCCATAGCTAGGAAGTGAGAAACCCATCATTTAAATCCAGATCTAGCTACTTCCAAGTCCTTACCTTCTCCACTATGCCAATAGCCCTCAACCAGACCTCTTCAGCACTAAATTTCAGGAAGCACCACTCACATCACGGGCTATGTAGGTTAAAATTATGCAGCACATGACCTGCGCAACTGTACCTGACATCCCTGATCAAAAACCTACCTACTTAATAGAATCATCTTCCCCAGTGCAATTAAACCCAAGTAAAGTAATACATAGCAAGGGTTGAAAAGCACTTCACCATGCAGAACTTGAACTTCAGTTTGGCTGTGTATAGACGAGAAGTTGTTCTCTCCCCTTTGACCTTCTGTTTTACCCAGTCACCACATTTTTTCTTTATTCAACCCCTGTGTATTGTTCTGCTTTCATTTAACATCCTGGTGTGTGGGAAAGCTTAGGATACAAGCAGAAACTGGTTCAAACAGATTGCTAAATGAAGATGCTGCATGACTCCTATGCCCAGGGACAGCCCAGATTGGGACTTTCATTTAAATGGGTTTATGTGCCACTAGGTGCAATATTTTAAAACCATTGCTGAATCAATAACAGCCTACATTTTGCCTCTGTCTAATGAAGTTCAAATTGAAAGGAAGGGGCTGGTAAACTGCAAAGGAGGACTTCTGCAACATTATTCTGTGTCTGTTTCATTTCTCTTTGCAAGTAAATGATAAGAGGTTCGTCTTTCCCATGCTAGGTGATGAAAGGACTGGATAATTAAAACCTCTGTCTGAACAGGAGGAGTTCGGTGGGGGGCGGGGGTTAGGGGCAGGTAGTCCCTGGATAAGCTACATCATCTATTGTCCACACCCTAGACCGAATTTCTGCACAATGAATGTCAGAGATAGCCGCAGCCTTCTGTTGAATCCTGACAGTGAACAGCTGTGCAATTATAACATTTAATTCTTTTGTACCTCTTGTGCAGTAATTCTAAGGCTGTCCATATAAATTTTTTTGATGTATTGGTTACATCAGTGTTAAAATCTACCTTGTCGTTAGGTTAATTACACCAAGGCCTTCAGATTCAAGTAAATATTCAAAGATGTAACTCAAACATTCAAATGCAACCTGACTTCGAACTCTGAGTCTCAGAATGTGTCTATATTTCCAACCTGCCACCAATTTTGAGGTATGATTTCATGCTGGTGTTTGTTTTACGGTGTGTCTACAGTGCTTATCTCCATCAGTTACCAGGTCTCTGGACTCAACCTTCTAAACACCCCTCCTTTGCACGACCATCCTCCCTCCTCCTGCCTTACAACAGTGGTTCCCAGTCAGTGGCAACTTTGTCCTCCCCACCCCTCCCCTGAGGACATTTGGCAATATCTGGTGACATTTTGGGGCTGCTTGCATCTGAATGGCTAGATGCCAGATATACTGCTGAACATCCCACAAGGCACAGCACAGCCCCACAACAGAGTTATTCCTCCCAAAATAGCACTAGGGCTGAGATGAGAAACCCCAAGATCAGGTCTCAGGGTCTTTATCTGCCGATAGGTCTCTCTGCCCCAGCTCACCTCCTCCAGGCCACCGTGTCACCCCCAGGATACCTTTCTGAAATATGAATGTGATCCCTCCGCTTAATACCTTCAGGAACCCCCACAGGATAGCACACAGTGAGGTATCCTAGTCTAGTCATGACGTCTCCTTCCCTCCATGGTTCACCACGTCCTTGTGCTTCGCTACACCCCCGCCAGAGTGGAAACATTCGGTGGCCCCCGAGATGCCACACCTGCTCATACTCCCACAGCACCTCACGGGGTGTTCCCTCTGCCAGAAGCCATGCTTCTCCTGCTTCAACAATTCCTCCAATAAGCTGGGACCTTGATGACACATAGACTCTGATTCAGCAGGTCTGCTGTGGGGCCTGAGACTCTGCATTTCCAAAAATTCCCAGACAACATCCATGCTCCTGGTTTGTGATCACACTTTCATCAGCTAGGGCCTAGAGCAGTGGTTCTCAAATTTTAGCTAGCAGCAGAATGACCTGGAGGCTCAGAAAACCCTGATTCCCGGGACCTACCCCAGGCTTTCCAGTTCAGTAGATCAGAGCGGGGCTCACAAAGTGCACCTGTAGCAAACCTGTGGACCACACTTGGGGTCCCAAAGCCTAGAACATCTGTCTCTTCCTTCCTGCCAGCATCCTTCCTACATGACTTCTGGGTCATCTCCTGCCTCCTCCTCTGGGTGCCTAGATAGCCGTGTTAATGCTGGGACACTGCAGACATCCCAAAGCATGCTAAGAGCTGAGATACTCACCCCTCTGCTCCATTAGGCAGTCAGCTTGATGAGGACAAGGACAGCCTCTTCTGTCTCCATGTCTTGCATATGGATGGTAGTACCAATCAGGAGTGTTCCTCCCATCCTAGAAAGTGGAGCAAACATCACAAAGGTTTGCTCAACTTTGATTCATAGAGTGAAAAGGAGGTTGCTGTTCTTTGCGAGGGTCAATGTATCGCCAATGCTAATGATCCAACTCATAGCCATCTGAAGGACTCTTTGGGCTGGCAAAAATCACCCATCTCTCCCACTTCAATGATAAATGCTAGCTTCTAACTTTTTCTAGCCTGTTGTCTTTTTCTTTCATCTGAGGAAAACATCATGGAAACCACAATCATTGTAAACGTACCTCTTAGTAAAAAGCCGGGGCTTTTCATTTGTCGCACAGTGAGAACCTCTTAGTAAAAAGCCAGGGCTTTTCATTTGTCGCACAGTGAGAGTCTTATGGCAAGTGCTGTCTGAAGTCCCTTCTCATGAAGCTTGAGGAGCTTTGTCTTACACCTCATCTGCTCCCACAGCACCCCCCAGGAAAGGGGACTGCCTCCTTCCTTCCTCCCAAGCCCTGGCCATGTCTCTCCTATTAGTCTTGATTTTCTCTCATAATAGGCTGGGATTACTCCATTTGGACATGTTCTTTATTTCAAACCCTTTCTCAAAGACGTTGAGTACAAGGAGGGAGAGGAATGTTGTCGCCCAAGTGGAACAGACCACAGTGGGCCAGACCTTTTGGGGAAGAGGTGGAGCATAGGTGCAGGTCGGGGTAGCTGGCAGCGTGAGGAAGTGGAGAGCTTCAGCAAGAACAAAAGCACCGAGACGGAGTGAGGATGGAGTGCGGGGACAGAAACAAGAGGTAAATTTAGTTAACTGAGATGGCCCAGGTTCTGAAGGAAAGAGGCTCCCGAAATCCAGACTATGGAGCCAACAGGAGAAGAAGGGCTTTTACAAGTTGCAGGGCTATTCCTTGAACTAAGCAACTCTTTTTTTTTTTTTTTTTTCCTCTCCAGGAATATTCCAGAAGTAGTTCTGATGTTTGTTCCCTCCCATTTTTGGCCAAGATCTGTCAGAGGATTAAATCGTACGTATACTATTTCTGCCTCCCCAACTATGGGCATGAGATGGCACCCTTGGTTATCCCTGTTGTCCAATGACTAAGATGATCATCAAATGTAAAAGGCATCTTCCCGAAGGTGAAAGTGTTTGTTGCTCGTGACTAGTACCATGACGTATATAGAAACTTAAAAACAAATGAGCTGTGCATGAATTATTTTGGAAATCCACTGCATACCAGGATGCTTGAACCTCAAAACCTGACTTATACCCAGGCCAGCACACAGCCTGCCCGTGAAACTTCTGGGC
Source organism: Ursus arctos (assembly GCF_023065955.2). Classification (NCBI taxonomy): domain Eukaryota; kingdom Metazoa; phylum Chordata; class Mammalia; order Carnivora; family Ursidae; genus Ursus; species Ursus arctos. The sequence goes on along the minus strand of NW_026622985.1, from coordinate 62,636,816 downwards.
AGCTCAGTGCACACCCATGCCACACATGGGGACAGCCCCTCCTTGCTGTGTAAGACACAGACAAGGTCAAGGTCGGTGCCTCATCAAGGAAGGGACTCTGAGCATCTCACTGCAAAGCACTCACGAGGCTGGAAAGGGACCTTTTCTTTTTTTTTTTTTTTTTCCACAGAGCTCAACCCATTACCTAAAAACTCTGGCTCAGATATGTATGAACAGTGTTGCCCATACAGAGACACTGTCCCAAATTCCCAGGACTTCCCGTCTCTGTTTAATTCCCATACCCCAGCTCTATTCTGAGTCTGAGGTTACGCTGGGTGTCACCCTAATCACTGTCTATAGCATTAAAAGATGGAACGGTGTGCTGAGAGGGACATTAGACCAAGAGGCAAAATAGCACAGGCTCTACCTTGCACTTGACCACTTCCCATGTGAATTTGGCTGCTGTCCCGTCGTGTATGGTCAATGCCATGGGTGCCACACGTGGAACAGGCAAACATGTCTGCGTGAGTTCTCACAGCAACTCCATGAAGTAGGGGTTGTTATTATTCCATTTCACAGTGAAGGACACTGAGTCTTAAAGAAATCACTTCTCCCGGCTGCCAGGAGTGTCTGGGTGGTCTAACTCTCCTTGTGGGGGCTTGGAGGTGACTCAGGCTGCGCATCTGGACTCAGAGGCCATATTCATTTCTTAGGGCAGCTGTAATATTATACCTACAAACTGGGTGGCTTAGAACAACAGAAATCTATCCTCTCCCCATTCTGGAGTCTAGAAGTCTGAAAGCGAGGTGCTAGCAGGGTTCCTCTGAGACTCTGCTCTCTCTCTCAGATTGCCTCCGACTCTCAGGGTCAAATCCTTCCTTGCCTCTTCGCTTCTGGCAGTAGCAGCCAGCTATCCTTGTTGCTTAGCTTGCAGCTGCAACACTCCAATCTCTGCCTCCAGCCTCCTCCGGGCCGTCTTCCCTGTGTGGCCATCTTGTCTTCCCTGTGTGCTTGTCTTTTCCTTTTATCCGAACGCTGGTCATATTGGATCAGGGCCCAGTCTAATGGCCTCATCTTAACTTTGTAACATCTGCAAAGACCCTATTTCCAAAAAAGGTCACATTCATAGGGACTAGGGGTTAGAACTTCAGCATGACTTCTTGTGAACACAATTCAACCCATAAAAAGAGGCACTTTTCCTGTGTTCCTCCATCCTTCATCTCATGAGTTTCATGGGAGCTCAATCCACTGAACATCTCCTGTCTGCTGTGAAAGCTTCTCAGGAAAGAAGGAAACTATCTTCTGGCCATCAGTCAAAGCCTCTTGGAGATCCAAGAGTTTTAAAACTTTTCCTGGTTCTTCTGCCCACATGAGTTCGTGCAAGCCAGCTGTGCAAAGTGCTGACCTGGGTCCCAGAAACAAGATCAACACCACTTTTCATGAATAGGGCTGGTTGCAGAGACTACCAGGACATGGGGAACAGAGGGGAAATAGACATGAAAGAAGATGCTGGAAAGCTGAGATGCAGGCAGCTCCCCAGGCCCACAGTCATTTCATCATGCCTAGCTGTTACTGAATTGAGACACCTGTCCCCTCCTTGCCAAAAGTATCATTGCATTTTCTATGTCAAACATGGGCCAGCAGGACCCAAAGTGACAACTCTTCAATTGAACCACCTTTGAAAAATTGAATTCAAGAGCATCTGTGACCAGGGATTTTCCTGGCGCTATTTAAAAGAGAAATTTTTCTTTTATGAAAAAGCAAAAGCAGTGTGTTTTTTTCTTCTTTCTAAAAAAATCATTGTGCTTTGAGTATAATTTGCACCAGCTCACAATTTATTCAGTGCTTTATGGTTTACAAAGCGCATTTAAATACAGACTCATTTATTCTTCAAAACAACCTGTGGCTTAGTAATAATAACAATAACTGAAAGTTACCTGAGAAGGTCTATGCACTAGGAACTCTTCTCAATGGAACCCTACAAGGCAGATGGCATTATTGTCCCCTCTCTAAAGAGGTGAAGTCTTTTGCCCAAGGCCGTGGTGCTAGTAATCGATAAATCTGACATTTGAACCCAGCAGCCTGGTTGCAAAGGCCAGGCTCAGAGTCACTCAATTGTCTATCCCTCGACTCTTCACCCCACTTTTGGATGAGCAAGTAGGTTCTAGCGCATTGAATATCTGACCCACTAAGCACAGTCAGCAGGTAGTAGAGACAAGACCTACATGTCTTCTATTACATAATCCTTCAATCAAATCCCTTCTAGTAGGAATGCTTTTCCTGTTCTATGCCTCTCCTGCCTCATCCTGTTTGGTCTAATGCCTTCAAAATACAGTGAAGGTGTTCCCACCATGGGCAGTTTTCCAGCTCCATGCTATCAGGCATTTGGCTAGCCCTCCATACCCCGAGCTCACCAGTGCCTGCTCCTGCACCCCATTCTTCTACCGCCTCTCCCCATCAGGCTCCCATACCACCCACAGCTCTTAGAGGGTGGGGACACCATTTCTTAATAAACCTTTGTCCTTGTACTTAACACATTGCTTTGACTTAGTAGGGACTCAGTGAAGAAACATGGGAATAAATAAAGAAAAAGCACTATTTTACTAGAAAAAAAAATATGTGGGATACCAAGCTACTCTCATAGGGCAATCAAGTTTTTGTTCTTTTTTTGTCTTGTGCTGATCAGAATTCACAGTGCCTATGCACTATTTTTTATTGTAACAATGGTAAGTCAAGAGAGTCCCCTCTTAATAATCTCTTCTTTTTATTTAATTTCCATATGCATAAACCCACATATGGATCATTTCACATAAAGGCATACAGACTGTCCTAGCCTATGTTAATTACCTTTAGTTCATCATTTTTTTCTTTTCTTTTTTTTTTTGTTACTTCTTCCCCATGACCTACACCTTCCAACCACGTTGGTCCCTGTCCCTGCCACCAAGGTGAGCCCTGGTGTATTCTTTCCTGGTGTTCTCTGCTCTCATTTCATCTTACAGAGAGGCCTCTAACACATCCACATGCATATGAAACAAACCCATTCCCAGCCCTGGAGTGCTGCTGGGGACTCAAATGTGAGATAGCTACACAAGGAAACTTTCTTCTCCCTAGTTTTCTTTTGTTGTAATGCCCCAGTTTCATGAAATAATTTTAGGGAGTTTGAACTTGAATAACTATTCTATTATGTAATGAATAACATTCACCTGCAATTACAATTGCTCACTGGATCAAGCCTGCTAGCTCGACAACTGGCCATCATAGAGCAATGGCTCTATTGGAAATATATTTTATATTCATCCCCAAGCAGGTGATTAGCTGCCCCAGCCAACAAGATAGCTGGGTAGAACATTGTGTGCCTGGAAATCTGAAAATCTAAAGAGGGTACATGGATTGGATTTGGGATGGCTCCAGAAACTAAAATGCCATAGGAGCAGATACCTGACTCGTGTTTGCCCTGCCCTAGAAATCATCCTTGGAATAACTGTTACCATTGCACAAAATAAGAAGAAGAGCTAATGTTTTGTGAGTGTTTACCACATGGTTGGCACAGGTCTTTATGCTTCCCATGTAGAAACTCACTTAGTCTTTACAACAGCCCTAGGAAGCTGGGACTAATATTGGCCCCATTTTATGAACGAAGAAGCAGAGGTACAAAAGATTAAATAATCTGCCTAAGGTTATATAGCAAGTAGACAGCAGACCTGGGATTCAAACCCAGAGAGTCTAATTTCAGAACCAGAACTGTGTTAAAGGGTTTCCCATGACTTTTCTTTCCTACTAGAACATTCTTCACCCAATTACATGCCTTGAAAATGTTTTATCCTTTAAATTTAAACTTAAGATTACCTTCTTCCCTGTATAGCATTAGAGTGTTTTCCTTCTTGTTGCACAACCCTTTATAGCATTTTCTCCATAGCACTGTAGTTGCATATTGGTGAGTTCTTAGCCCCCATGAAGCTCCTCTAGCTCCGGAAATATATCTTATATTCATCCCTAATATCTAACATGGTGTCTGGCACACAGCAGGGATTCCAAAAATGCCTGTGGAAGGAAGGAAGGAAGGAAGGAAGGAAGGAAGGAAGGAAGGAAGGAAGGAAGGAAGGAAGGAAGGAAAGAAAGGAGGGAGGAAAGGAGGGAGGGAAGGAAAGGAAAGGAAAGGAGGGAGGGAAGGATGTTTCAGCATACAACTAGACATCTATAAGGATACATGAAGTATCAGATTTAGATACAGTTTTGCAGAAGTAATGTTAGTAAACATCAGTAATGTCTTATCTGCAACCTTGGAGCCAGATGTGATCTGGAATTCAGAATTTTCCAGATTTTAAGAAAATCAACATATAGTGACCATAGGTCACCTAACACTCTCAGTACCTTCTGATTAAACACATTTATATTTCAGCAATGAAATGTATAAACACACTAAGTAGGGTAAAGCTGATGAATTGGCTTATATCAGTTCAGATCAAGTTTTTACCACCAAATGAATTTTCTGCAAAGTTAAAAAAAAAAAAAACCAACAACTCAGTTTTCGGAACACTTTGGATTGGAGACTATGACTAAGGGATTGCGGGGTTTATGTAAATTGCAGTTTATGCTACTTTGGATGACCAATCTACCATACTGTGTCTAGAATGTATGGTTTGGGTTAGTTAATTTGAGCCTTTAAAATAAGCAGATCTTCATCTGCTTATTAATTTGCTTCATTTGTTCATTAATTTAATGAACTCACTTTCCAGTTCTAGAGACAACTCATTTTTCCTTCAAACTCCCATCCTCAGGATGGCAAGGTGGGGGACAGCTTTGGAGTACTAGGTGGGCCCTTTCACCTAGCACTTTCCCAGGCTGAAAATATGACTGTTTGAGTCTGTACCATCTGTGTGTATGTGTGGTGTGTGTGTGTGTGTCTTTCCTCCTCTTCTCACCTAGATAACTATACTAGCTCTCCAAGAGGTCAAACATGTACATGGCGGGGGGGGGGGGGACTACCTAGTTTTATAGGAGAGGCCATCTCTGGAGAAGCTTATGACCTAGACTTCTGGTGGGTCCACCATCCCAGAGTTAGTAAGACAGGCTCCATGACACCAGTTAGGCTCCATGCTGGCTCTTACTAAATCCATTTGCCTTGAGGCTCTCACAGCTGCTGGAGTGCTCTTGATTCAAAAGACCATTTAGTAAATCCTGTAAAGGCTCATGTTACTCTCTACATTCTAGGCTCTGAAAATAGCTTCACCCTGCCATATGATGGCATAGCCTGCTACCCCATGAGAGATTTTCCTAGAGGGAAAGCAGTGTTTGCTATTCAGGAGCTGGGAAAAGTTTGGTAGTGAGGACACAGGGGGAGAGCCTCCCTCGGGGGAGGGGTCTGTGGCCTTAGCATGACTTTGCTTGGTCATCAGTCACATCCGAATCTTTGGTTTTCTAGGCTCATGAATGGGAGTGAACATTGCCAGCTCAAGTGCCTCAAGATTCTTAGAGTTAGTGGTTTAAAAGAGTAGATGTAGATTTTAAGAAAAGACTTCCATCACAGAATGTGTAAAATGGCACAAATTCAATCTGTAGTGCTGAGCTCATTGGACCAAAAATGCAGTCTCCTTCTTTTCTGGGCATCTCAACATCAATTTCCTAAGTTCTCCAAAATGTTGATGTAATTGTTTCACTTCCCCATATGGGCCAAATTAATATCAGAGAGAAAATAGTTCTAATTAAGTGGAGAGCAGAGATTGGCAAAGTTTGGCTGGCGCTCTTCCATACCATGGAGGCACTTCATTTTATTTTTAGAATGGACTTCTATCACATACTCAACATAGCCGTATCTGAAATGTCTCTGTTTGTTTTCACAAACACAGTTTCTTTTTTTCTTAGCTCACCAGCTGTTTTGTTTTCTTTTTTCTAGAACTATAAAAAATTCTGTGCCATTCAAAGATGTAGATTCAGACAAATACAGCGTTTTCCCAGTAAGTATTGTTAAGAGTAACCAGATGTTAACTAAATATTACTAAATATTGCTTTCTACAAATACCTTGCCTTTAATAAGACAAGACTGAATTCCAATTGAATGTATTAATAATTTGATAATACACCTTTCCATGATTTTTGTGGACTTTTTGGCATCTTAATAATACACAAACCATCAGGGTGGGTCTTAAGGCCGAGACTGTTTTTATTCCTGAAGCCATTCCCAGCTGGGTATTTCAGTTGTCTTGAAAGGTGTTGAGAATTATTTTGGAAATTCTTAAACCTACTTTTAGAGTGTGTGTGTTGTGTTATGTGTAGGCACATGTTTGATTTAGACAGTAAGGATGTCAGGATGTTCTCTGCAAAATACAAACAAGCAATTGGCAGATGTAACTCCCCAAAGTTGGTGGGATCTCAGATATTCTACCTGGGAATGGGGGAAATAAAAACATTGTTTGATATTATTATGACTCTTGATTCTTTCAAATCAAGGAACGAGACAGGTCAACCATATAATAAATCCACATAATTAGCCTGCTTTGCTAGAGATTTTTAAATTATCCATTACAATGATTAATCATTTGACCAAATAAACCAATTGTTTTGGAGGCTAAGAAGACTGATGACTAATAAAGTTCAGAGAGTTAGATGTTCCTGCTGTTTGTGGAAGTGTACACGCAGACACACACACACACACACACACATCTACAGATGCACATATACGTACAGCATGCATGCACGTAGCCACACCTGTGAGTGCACACATGTCCACATACCTACACATTCACATTGCATACACTCCCATGCACCCCACGTCTGGACACACACCCAAAAGCACATATACACACACTCATGCACACACACTACCACCCGGCATTGGTGCTGGGACTCTATTACATTTTACCTCACACAGCATGTCTCAGCATATTAATCTTAATTATTTTAGTAATCTCTAGTGTTCCTAGACAGTATTGGAATTAAGAATTACACATGTCAGGGAGAGGGAGTTAAGATGGCGGAGGAGTAGGGGACCCCTTTTTCAGCCGGTCCCCTGAGTCGAGCAGGATGGGTACCAGACCAGCTTGAACATCCACAGAATCAGCCTGAGATGCAGGAAGATACATCTGGATCTCTACAAATGAACATCTCCAGCGCTGAGTATTGAGGTACGAAGCAGGGAGCCGTGAAACTGCGCACAGATATCGGAAGATAAACGGAAGGGGGAGGGAGCCGCCGCATTCGGGCACCGAGAAGTGGTAGTCATCTGCACGGGGGAGCGGGCGGACTCGTGGACGGCACCCTCGAGACAGCAGACTGAGACTATGAGCCGGGGAACTCGCGCCACCAGACTGAAACCAGAGCTCCGGTGCGCTCACTGGAACCAGACTGAGACCGGGAGCTCCGGAGCGCACGGGGGCAGCTGGCGGCTGGTGGTGTTAGAAACACAAAGGACAGAGACGCTCTGGCCCTGGAAGTGAGGGCTGGGATACCGGGTGTGGGGCGCACATCCTGGGACGCTGCAGGGTTGAACAGCACCAACAGAAACAGAGTTAAAGTGGCCAGAACATCAGTGGAGAACGGTCTGCGATCCCTCTGTTCTGAGACAGAGGCTGAGATTTGGCCACTGCTGCTCTGACCCTCAGAAGAGGCACAGCAAACCACCAGGGAAAGCCGCCAGATAACAAAAGCCTGGAAATACCGGCTCACAGTGTGCCCATCCCCATCCCCCCTCACAGGGGACACTGAGACTCTACCCAAATAGGGTTGCCTGAGTATCGGCGTGGCAGGCCCCTCCCCCAGAAGGCAGGCTGAAAAACCAAGAAGCCCACATCCCTAAGATCCCTATAAAACAAGGGCACACTGCCTGGGTCCCGGTCAATAATTTGGGCTCTGGACAACCCCTCACAACCTCTCCTCATCAGAATGACGAGAAGGAGAAATGCCCCCCTAGCAAAGAAAAGACAATGAGTCTGTGGCCTCTGCCACAGAACTAATGGACATGGATATAACCAAATTATCAGAAATGGAATTCAGAGTAACAATGGTCAAGATGATGTGTAGACTTGAAGAAAGTATTAACGAAAATGTTAATGAGAATATAGAATCTCTAAGGGCGGAAACGAGAGTGAATCTGGCAGAAATTAAAAATTCTATGAGCCAAATGCAGTCAAAACTAGAGGCTCTGATGGCCAGGGTGAATGAGGCAGAAGAACCTATCAGCGAATTGGAGGATGGGTTAGTAGAAGAAAAAGCTGAAATAGAATCTGGTCTTTAAAAAATCCATGCTCAAGAATGTAGGTTACGGGAGATTACTGACTAAATGAAACGTTCCAATGTCAGAATCATTGGCATCCCTGAGGGGGTGGAGAAAAACAGAGGTCTAGAAGAGATATTTGAACAAATTGTAGCTGAAAACTTCCCTAATCTAGCAAGGGAAACAAACATTCGTGTCCAAGAGGTAGAGAGGACCCCTCCCAAGCTCAACCACGACAAACCTATGCCACATCACGTCACAGTGCAATTCGCAAATATTAGATCCAAGGATACAGTATTGAAAGCGGCCAGAGCAAAGAAATTTCTCACATACCAAGGAAAAGTTATCAGAATTACGTCAGACCTGTCTACACAGACCTGGAATGAGAGAAAGGGTTGGGGCGGGCATTTTTAAAGCTCTTTCAGAGAAAAACATGCAGCCAAGGATCCTTTAGCCAGCAAGGCTGTCATTCAGAATTGATGGAGAAATACAGACCTTCCAGAATCGCCAGTCATTTACCAATTTCGTAACCATGAAACCAGCCCTACAGGAGATATTAAGGGGGGTTCTATAAAGGTAAAAAGGCCCCAGGGTGATACAGAACAGAAAGTCACAATCGATAGAAACAAAGACTTTACTGGCAACATGACATCATTAAAATCACATCTCTCAATATTCAGTCTCAATGTAAATGGCCTAAATGCTCCCATAAATGCCACAGGGTTGCAGATTGGATAAAAAGAAATGACCCATCCATTTGCTGTCTACAAGAGACTCATTTTGAACCTAAAGATACATCCAGACTGAAAGTAAAGGGATGGAATACCATCTTTCACGCCAGTGGACCTCAAAAGAAAGCTGGGGTAGCCATTCTCATATCAGACAGATTGGATTTTAAACTAAAGACTATAGTTAGAGACACAGAAGGGCACTATATTATTCTTTTTTTTTTTTAAGATTTTATTTATTTATGTGGCAGAGAGACAGCCAGCAAGAGAGGGAACACAGCAGGAGAGCGGGAGAGGAAGAAGCAGGCTCCCAGCAAAGGAGCCCGATGTGGGACTCGATCCCGGAACGCCGGGATCACGCCCTGAGCCGAAGGCAGATGCTTAACGACTGCGCTACCCAGGCGCCCCTATTCTTAAAGGATGTATCCAACAAGTGGATATGACAATTATAAATATATATGTCCCCAACAGGGGAGCAGAAAGATACACAAGCCAACTCTTAACCAGAATAAAGAGACATAAGATAAAAATACATTAATAGTAGGGGACCTCAACACTCCACTATCAGAAATAGACAGAAGACCCATGCAAAAAATCGACAAAGAAACAGGGCTTTGAATGCCATACTCGAGGAGTTGGATCTCATAGATATATATATAGAACACTACACCCCAGAACCAAAGAATACTCATTCTATTCTAATGCCCATAGAACAGTCTCAAGAACAGACCATGTTCTGGGTCACAAAACAGGTCTCAACCGATACCAAAAGACTGAAATTATTCCTTGCATATTCTCAGACCACAACGCTTTGAAATTGGAACTCAACCACAAGGAAAAATTTGGAAGAAACTCAAATACTTGGAGACTAAGAACCATCCTGCTCAAGAATGATTCAATAAAACAGGAAATCAAAAATCAATTTAAACAATTTATGGAAACCAACGAGAATGAAAACACAATGGTCCAAAACCTATGTGATACTGCAAAGGCAGTTCTAAGGGGGAAATACATAGCCATCCAAGCCTCACTCAAAAGAATAGAAAAATCTAAAATGCAGTTTTTATATTCTCACCTCAAGAAGCTGGAACAGCAACAGAGGGACAGGCCTAATCCACGCGCAAGGAAGCAGTTGACCAAGATTAGAGCAGAAATCAATGAATTAGAAACCAGGAGTACAATAGAGCAGATCAACAGAACTAGAATCTGGTTCTGTGAGAGAATTAATAAAATTGACAGACCACTGGCAAGACTTATCCAAAAGAATAGAGAAAGGACCCAAATTAATAAAATTATGAATGAAAAAGGAAAGTCACAACCAACACCAATGAAATTGGAAGGATTATTAGAAACTTTTATCAACAGCTTTATGCCAATAAATTAAGCAACGTGGAAGAGATGGAGGCCTTCCTGGAAACCTATAAACTACCAAGACTGAAACAGAAAGAAATTGATTTTTTTAAACAATTAATTATGAAGAGATTGAGTCAGTGATAACCTTCCAAAAAACAAAACTCCAGGCCCGGACGGTTTTCCTGGGGAATTCTACCAAATATTCAAAGAAGAAATAATACCTATTCTCCAAAAGCTATTTCAAAAAATAGAAACAGAAGGAAAGCTACCAAACTCATTCTATGAGGCCAATATTACCAAAGCAGGCAAAGACCCCATCAATAAGGAGAATTACAGACCGATTTCCCTAATGAGTATGGACGCCAAAATCCTCAACAAGATCTTGGCTAATAGAATCCAACAGTACATTAAAAGGATTATCCATCATGACCAAGTGGGATTCATCCCTGGGATGCAAGGATGGTTCAACATTCGCAAATCTATCAGTGTCTTAGATTTTATCCAGAAAGAAAAATTCAAAAATCATATGATTCTCTCAATAGATGTAGAAAAAGCATTTGACAAAATACAGCATCCTTTCCTGATTAAAACCCTTTGGGGCGCCTGGGTGGCACAGCGGTTAAGCGTCTGCCTTCGGCTCAGGGCGTGATCCCGGCGTTCTGGGATCGAGCCCCACATCAGGCTCCTCCGCTATGAGCCTGCTTCTTCCTCTCCCACTCCCCCTGCTTGTGTTCCCTCTCTCGCTGGCTGTCTCTATCTCTGTTGAATAAATAAATAAAATCTTTAAAAAAAAAAATAAAATAAAAAATAAAAAAAAATAAAACCCTTCAGAGTGTAGGGATAGAGGGTACATTCCTCAATCTCATAAAAACCATCTATGAAAAGCCTACAGCGAATATCATTCTCAATGGGGAAAAGCTGGAAGCCTTTCCCTTAAGATCAGGAACACGACAAGGATGCCCAATCTCGCCACTATTAGCCAACATAGTACTAGAAGTCCTTGCAACAGCAATCAGACAACAAAAAGGGATAAAAGGTATCCAAATTGGCAAAGAAGAAGCCAAAATGTCTCTCTTCACAGATGACATGATACTCTATATGGAAAACCCAAAAGAAGCCACTCCCAAACTATTAGAAGTTATAGAGCAATTCAGTAAGGTGGCAGGATACAAAATCAATGCTCAGAAATCAGTTGCATTTCTATACATGAATAATGAGACTGAAGAAAGAGAAATTAGGGAATACATCCCATTTACAATAGCACCAAAAATCATACGTTATCTCGGAATTAACTTAACCGGAGACGTAAAGGACCTATATTCTAGAAACTATAAATCACTCTTGAAAGACATTGAGGAAGACACAAAAAGAAGGAAAAATATTCCATGCTCATGGATCAGAAGAATTAACATAGTTAAAATGTCCATGTTACTCAGAGCAATCTACACTTTCATTGCTATCCTGATTAAAATACCGATGACATTTTTCAAAGAACTGGAACAAATAGTCCTTAAATTTGTATGGAAACAGAAAAGGCCCCGAATCGCCAAGGAACTGTTGAAAAGGAAAAACAAAGCTGGGGGCATCACAATGCCGGATTTCGAGCTGTACTACAAAGCTGTGATCGCAAAGACAGCATGGTACTGGCACAAAAAGAGACACATAGACCAGTGGAACAGAATAGAGAACCCAGAAATGGACCCTCGGCTCTTTGGGCAACTAATCTTTGATAAAGCAGGAAAAAACATCCAGTGGAAAAAAGATAGTCTCTTCAATAAATGGTGTTGGGAAAATTGGACAGCTACATGCAAAAGAATGAAACTTGACCACTCTCTCACACCATACACAAAGATAAACTCCAAATGGATGAAAGACCTCGATGTGAGACAGGAATCCATCAAAATTCTAGAGGAGAACATTGGCAGCAACCTCTATGACATCGGCCAAAGCAACCTTTTTCATGACACATCTCCAAAGGCAAGAGAAAAAAAAGAAAAAAATGAACTTGTGGGACTTTATCAAGATAAAAAGCTTCTGCACAGCCAAGGAAACAGTCAAAAAAACTAAGAGGCAGCCCACGGAATGGGAGAATGTATTTGCGATGATGCTACAGATAAAACACTGGTATCCAAGATGTACAAAGAACTTCTCAAACTCAATACGCTAGAAACAAATAAATCATAAAATGGGCAGAAGATATGAACACTTTTCCAATGAAGACATACAAATGGCTAACAGACACATGAAAAATGCTCAAAATCATTAGCCATCAGGGAAATTCAAATCAAAACCACACTAAGATACCACCTTACGCCAGTTAGAATGGCAAAAATTGACAAGGCAAGAAACAACAATTGCTAGAGAGGATGTGGAGAAAGGGGATCCCTCCTACATTGTTGGTGGGAATGCAAGTTGGTACAGCCACTCTGGAAAACAGTGTGGAGGTCCCTTAAAAAGTTAAAAATTGAGCTACCCTATGATCCAGCCATTGCACTACTGGGTATTTACCCCAAAGATACAGACATAGTGAAGAGAAGGGCCATATGTACCCCAATGTTCATAGCAGCATTGTTCACAATAGCTAAATTGTGGAAGGAACCGAGATGCCCTTCAACAGATGACTGGATTAAGAAATTGTAGTCCATATATACAATGGAATATTACTCAGCTATCAGAAAGAACGAATTCTCAACATTTGCTGCAACATGGATGGCACTGGAGGAGATAATGCTAAGTGAAATAAGTCAAGCAGAGAAAGACAATTATCATATGATTTCTCTCATCTGTGGAACATAAGAACTAGGAAGATCGGTCGGGGAAGAAAGGGATAAAGAAAGGGGGGGTAATCAGAAGGGGGAATGAAGCATGAGAGACTATGGACTCTGAGAAACAAACTGAGGGCTTCAGAGGGGAGGGAGGTGGGGGAATGGGATGGACTGGTGATGGGTAGTAAGGAGGGCACGTATTGCATGGTGCACTGGGTGTTATATGCAACTAATGAATCATCGAACTTTACATCAGAAACCAGAGATGTACTGTATGGTGACTAACAGAATATAATAAAAAAACATTAAAAAAAAATCATAAACCACTTGCTTCTTTTGGAGAAATGCTCCTGGTCTAAAATATCACCACCCTCACCTGTCTCAATTGATTTTCCTCTAGCTCTGTGAACATCTCAGCTCCTTCTCTATTATATTCTTACTGCAATTTACTCTATCAATTCCCTATCAAGTCCCCAAATTTAGGTTGGCTTTAACTTTTAACTATTAAAAACAAATTAAAACAGAAAGAAAATAACAATGAATAAAACACAATGAAAAGTATCCTTAGAGCTAAATATTGTCCATATTCATGATTTCTTACATTGGATAAATCCCAGAAATGTGATTATTGTGTTAAAATTATGCACAACTTTAGGAAGTTGTGTCCCCTAGGAAGATTCCTATTTCCAACAGTGGATAATACCACTTAAATGCCTGTTAACTTGATGGTTGAAAAATACTTTCTTAATTTTCTTTTGAGTACTTGTGATATCGAGTGTTTTCCAAAATTATTGGTCATTTATATTTCTTCTGTGGTTTGCCCTGTTCACATCATTGTAGTATTTTCTACTGTTGGGTTTACTCTGTAATTTATTTTTAAGAGTTTTTAATATATTGAGAATTTATATTATTATTCTTTGTTTCATATGTGCAGTAGGCAGAATTCGAGATGGCCCCATGATCTTTGTCCCTGGTGTTGCTTCTGCGATTTTGTTATGTCATACAATAAAAGAGATTATGCAGATGCAATTAGGGTTACTTTCAATTGGCCTTAAGATAGGGAGATTATCTGGGTGAGCCTAATCTTATCAGGAGCTCTTTAAAAGTCTATCTTTCTCCTTGGCTGGTGGCAGAAGAGGAAATCAGAGAGTTTCAAAGCACAAAAAGGACTTGACCAGCTATTGCTGACTTTGAAGGTGGAGAGGCCATGTGCAAACACTGGACAGCACTCTATGAACTAAGAACCACCTCCGGCTGACAACAGCCAAGGAAATGGGGACCTTGGTTTTACAACTACAAGAAACTGAACTCTGCCAACAACCTGATGAGCCCAAAAGCTGATACTTTCTCAGAGCCTCCGGAGAAGAGCCCAGTCTAGCCAACAGCTTGATTTTGAATCACTAGATAATAAACAGCTATGTTTTAGGTTAAAAAAAAAAAAAGAATTACACATGTCAGTACTCCTGGGACAGCTCTGACTGCCCTTCCTTGTGGATAACAAGGGGCAGAAATGAACCCTTCCTGTGTGTGCTCTTCAATTCCAGACACTGAGGGGCTACCACTGGCGAGGGAGAGACTGCAACGACAGCAACAAGATGGCATACCCGGGCAGAAGGTACGTCTCTGCTCATCACTGATTCGGGAAATTACCTTCTAAAAAGGAGGCAGGAGGCGTCATTCCAACCCGAGCCTAGGGGATTTGTACTTATAGAGAGAAGGGACCTCCGTGTCTCCACTGAAGTAAAGCTCAGTGAAGAAAGAACAGCATTCCTTCATTTGTCCAGGAAACACTCATGGAGCACCTGCTCATTGCCAGGCCCTTTGCTTCGTGTCGGGCGGTTGACAAAATGAAGTAGGGCCTCCCCTCATGGAGCTTACAGTCTAGCGGGAGGAACACGAGAGTCCGTAGGGTATGGGGACCTGTGTCCAGCCTCCTGCACGAGGTCTGTGCGCAGGACCGAGGAGTGAGGACAGGGCTCCTGTGACTGGACCACATGTCACATTTTAGTCCCGGGCTGATGTTCAGCCAGCCACATCTCGGACTTCAGAAAGTAGATATGCCAACCTTCATCTTAACAGTGAGTGCAGGGCCGCAGCATTCAGTTTACCAGATGTTTGGGATTTTAGAGCTTAACTGTAATGGCTTCATCTGTCTAAAGTGGGCTACAGGTTCATTCCCTCTGCTCATCAAAATCATTCCACAATACAGTCCATGAATAGAGGCCACTGGAGTTGGTCCATGGTGCCCAGAAAATATCCAAAACTGAGATGATGGCAGAGGCCACGTGGAGGCTTCTGTGTGCCACTGACAATCAGTGTGGCACTCCTTGAAGAACCTGTTGTCCATCAGTGACACTTAGCACTTGTTCATTCATTCATTCAGCTAACACTCATGGGACAAGAAGTGTATGCTGAAGACAATGTTGATGTTTTCTTCTTAGGCCAGACGACTGGGATGTACATGAGGATTCAAACTGTAATGGCATTTGGGTAAGCAACTAGATTCAAATCTAGCCCTGTTCTCTGACATTCTGCCCTCCTTAAGAGCCTATTTGCTTTAGTCAGTCCTATGGAAGAAGACAACAGATGAAAGCAACCTTTTTCTGCAAATTGGAAGAGAGGTATAGACTCCGATCTCACATGACATATGGCAGGGATGTAATGAGAGTTGAGGGTCTGTCAGTCACAGCCCCTTGAAGTCACCCACATCTAACCCCTTTATTCCTTGTTGAGTCAGGCGAAATTAAATGAAGAGTGCTGTTAGCAAAGTTTTATAGCGACCCAAACAGCTGTTGGAGAAAACCTCTTGGCCCACCTCTTTGAGGCAGCCATTTTCTTTCTATTCCATAAAGCTAGTCAGGCAGGGTGGAAATTACCCTGTAGTTACCCCACTATCCACATCTCAAGGCATTTAATACTGGTGCTCCTGCTCTCCGCGAACAACAGTTTCACAGCTTTCAGGAAGAGAAAGGGAAGAAAGGAGGAAGCTCAACCAAACACTTATCTGGAGACAATGCAGCAGACCCATGTTTTGTGGAGTCTTGAGCTAATATATGATTTGAGGGTCCTTCTGAAGAAAAAGAGTACCAAATTACAAATACGAAATCGAGGATGAAAGCAAATAGTTAATTAGAACAATAGAAGAAATCCCAACAAATTCCTGGAGTCTTGGAAATTCAGGTCCCTTGGAAATTGTAGGATGTGCAGCAGCATCCCTGGCCTTTACCCACTAGAGGCCAGTCGCTCCCCCTCCCCATTATCAAAACCAAAAATGTCTCCAGACTTTGCCAAATGTCCCTTGGGGTAGGGGTGGGGGGAAACCAGCCCTGTTGAGAATCCGTGCTCTGGAAGCATCAATCCTTAGGGAGTGGAGATGTCAGGGCCCTTAGAGCTCCAGCTCAGAGACTGAGGAACACATTCTGACCTTGTGTCCCTGTCACTCAGTGGGCCCACAGCGCCCCCTCGCGGTGATTCATGCAAGGCCTGGCATCCTCTGGACTAGATGGTCGGGGTTCTGGATCTCTCCTTCTTCTTGCCACAGCTCTGTAAAGCCCAACTATACACAGAGTGTTGCTATGTTGAATGAAGGGCTCAAGAGACTTTAATGGGTTTTATCCACTGATTTGCCTTTGTACTTTTAAAGCCACTAGGGAAAGCCTCAGTGTATGTTTCTCATACGTTTAAAAACAAACTACTAATCTCATCATTTCTCTTTTAAAGGGCGTTGATCCAAAAGATGGAATACCGTATGAGAAGAAGTTCTGTGAAGGTATGAATTGTAGAGTTAATGTACTTATCACAACAGGGACACTCTTTTCTAGTCTGAGTCAGATTGAAGCAACCAGACCACCTAAGTGAGGAAGTGCCTGATGCTACAGCTTAAAGTTGACCAATTTCCATTTATTTTCATGAAAAATCAGAAAAAAAGACATGGGAAAGCTTGTAGAAAATGGAGGCAGAATCTAGAAAAAGCAAAACTGAATTTGTCTGACTGCCTCCTTTACATGGGGATTGAAAACTTGAATGATGATGCCAGAAAAGGCGGCAGGAGAGAGCACAAGATAACAGAAACCTAGCGCTTCTCCAAATAAGGAGACAAATAGAGATGCTTGTGTTTCCTCTTTCTCCATGTCCTTCTCAATACATGACAAGGTCAGGCATCTGGGCTTGTGCTGACAGATCCCTGTGGCAGGCAACTGGGCTAAAGATTCATATCTGGGTGACTTGAGAGAGACCTCCAAGTTATAGCCATTGGGAGTTCCCAAAAATAGCTGAGCAAAAGCTCTATATTCTAAATGCCCAAACGCCACAGACATCTGAGCTGCCAGTACTGTTAGGAGAAACCTATGATCACCCACATACTACTGAAAATATGTGCCTGGTGATACCCAAAGTGTCTCAGATCAGACCCTCTGGTAGCATCATTTTTTACGTTTAGGCAGTGCTTTTCTCTAACACTGAAAAAACCTTCCTTCCTTTCTTTCTTTCTTTCTTTCTTTCTTTCCTTCCTTCCTTCCTTCCTTCCTTCCTTCCTTCCTTCTTTCTTTCTTTCTTTCTTTCCTCATTCATTCATTCATTCATTCATTCATTCATTCATTTGACAGCTATTTCCTGAATGCCTGTTCCTGTTATGCACCAAGGGCTATACTTGGCTCAGAGTTGTCCTGAGCAGATGTGATACAGTACTTGCCCTCAATCAACTTAGTCTAATTGTCTTTAAACTCTCAGAGGGATGGGAGGGGCGTAGAAAATGCACAGAACCAGCGCAGTGCATAGTTATGCAGTTTAGAAATGCTTGTTGAATGAATATAAGAATGAATGAACAAATGACTGATAAATAAATAAACTCAGATCTAAGCGAAAGATCCTGGTGTGAAGCCTCTTGGACTTCCCCATCCCAACCCCTCCTGTATGTCCTGGGCCTTCTCAGTCCCCATTTATGTGGCCAAGTGCTGTCACAGAGGCCCAGGATAGGGAGCCACTGAAATGAGGCTAGACCACCCTCCAGCATGAATTGGGGGACTTGGGGCTAAGGGGAAAAGGCGCCCCTCTCTGACTCTGGAGGCATCAGTTGATTCTTTCAGGATCTTAAGGGATTTAGAAGAGTACATGCATCACCGCTGGGTAAATGAATTGTGTAGATGGGCCTTGGAGGCGGATTAAGTGATTCCTAACCTCCAAATAGGGTTTTGCAGAGACCTTTATATCTTCATCTCCCGTTAATCAGCCAGAATTGTCCACCCAGTGCTTTTGTGTATATGGATTAAGGGCTTTAAAAGGCCATAATATCTTTGAAAAGTCAAATTGCTCCATGAGATCCCTAATTCTTAAAGTGAATTACAACAGAATTCAAGAGAGTGGTTTCCAAAACCAAAACTTAGGGCGTACTTCTGAGTTCAGATAAAGTTTTGATTCATTGATTCATCCGTCATTCACTCATGAGGTTGCACGGCGGTTTTATGCTGAGCTAAGAAACACACCTGCATCCGTACAGCTTAGCTAGCAGTTTCGATGGCCTAGAAATCTCATTCAGCTCCTAAATGCGATCTCCCTGTCTCCCCAACACTTGAAAAGTGGCAATGCATCACGGTTATGACGCTCTGTGCATGGAATACGCACCAGGGTATCTGCTCTCCTTACCACCCAATCTGGAGGCTCCAAACTACTTGAGTTATAAATAATGCAAATAAATTGTGCCACCCAGGTTCGCAGCCCAGGGGAATCATTTTGCTGGGAGACTCAGCTGGGGCTCATTTTCACATCTCTCCCGAATGGATCACAGCTTCACAGATGTCTTTGGTAAGTAATTTTGGCAGTAATCATCCCGGATGTGCCGGCCTTTGTGTTTGTTCCCCCCTTGCTCTCTCTAAATGCGATGCCAGCTCCAAACAGGTGCAGATTTCCCTCCTCAGCAAAATCTGTTACAAAAGGCACATCCACAGCCATTTCAACTCCGTTCATTTCAAACAATGTGATAAGAAATGTGAGGCCACTGTCACAACAGGCTCATCACAAGAACCCTCCTGTCCATTAGAGAAGGGGGATAATGCCTCTGCGGGGTGGAAAGGAGACTTGGGCACAATGGGGAAGCCCTTGTCATATGGCCACCTCAGGCATGGTTCCCTTCTCCTTCTCCAAGAACCCTGAAACTCTGCTCCAGAGAAATCCAACTATAGGAATTATAAATTCTTCCTTGACCCCTTCTTCTCAGACTAGAGAAATTGCACATACACCTAAACACTCCAACTGAACCTGTCCCAAATCCAAAAACTGGACAGATGTGGACTTCCCTTTGTAAAGATGAGCAAGCAGGGAAACATCTGGACATATAGCAAATGCTCATGATCTCAAAAGAAGAGTGCTCTTTTGGGGGAAAAAAAAAAAAAGCTTGCTGCGTTTTGTACAATATGAAATTCAGGTTCTCAACCATAGTTGACAAGAGATTGTACCCATGACAAAGGAGCAATCTGACATCAGGAAAGACTACTTTGGGGAGAAAGAACAATAATCACCTGATGTGAAAATCCATTGGCAGCATTGACAAGCAAGTTGGACAGTGGAAAAAACCAGAGGAGCAAACCAGTCCTCCAGCTGGGGAAATTCTGGAACTCAGAGAAGAGATATGCAGGATGCATTCTGGAGATTGAATAGGAAACCCAGGAAAAAGAACATGTCAGGCAGAGAGCAAGTGGTGACCAAATAAACAATAAAAGATAACTAGCTTGAGCTGAGGGAATCCTTGTCTTCAATCCCAAATCTGCACTGAGCACCAGGCCAAAGTGTAAAATAGACTCTCTTTACCATGTCTTCCTTTTTTTTTTTTTTTTAATTCCAAATATAAAGAAAAAGCTTGCAATCATTCTGCCCAACAACAACAACAACAAAAAACCAGGGTACTTACTAGAAGGAAAAACCCTTTTGGCATCAGATTTACCTCTCAATGCTAACTTTTAGAAAATAGTGGAATGACCTCTACAGGATTTTGAGGATTGTGTGTCAGAAGTGCTCTGACTGCCAAGATACTGTTTGTTCTTACATGAGGGCCTCAGAAACTTATTCTCAGTTTTTCGAAGATTCAGAAACATAACAGACATATGTCCTCCTGAAAAAGATTATTTTAAGAGTATTCCAGATTACTATTCCAAATATTCCAAATATTAATTTCATTATATAACATTTTCAAATGTATACAATGTCAAAAAATCCATAAAGTTAAATGACAAATGAAAAACAAGAAGAGTATTTATAACACATAAGGCAATATTTAAATCCCCTAATAACGAACAGCTCCTGCATATCAATAAATTTTTAAATTTTTTAATCAAGAACGTAATTACTAAATATAAACATAGTTTCATCTTTAATAGTAGTCAAAGAAACACAAATTAAAACAATGGAATATCATTTATCATCTGTCAAAAGATAAAGATTAAAAAGTGATAAAGGCCTAGTTTCAGCAAAAATATGGTGAAATGGACATGTTCTTTCACCACCAAGACTGTGTAAGTTGCTAGAACTTCTCTGAAAGGCAATTTGACAATATATATAACGTGACATTAAAATGTTTGTGGTTTTAACCATTAATTCTGCATCTGGAAATTTACTTCTAAAACTAATTAGTCATTTGCTCTAGAATCTATGTACGTGAGTTTTCCTCAAAGAGTTACTTATAAGAGCAAAAATTAGAAAAGAAATTAAAAATTAAAAAGCCAGGGATCAGACATCCAAAAATATATTCTGTCCATAAAATGAAATGTTATGCAACCACTAACACACATGTTGTAGACCTATTTCTTAGCAAGAGATATATTAATAATAACTCATTAGGCAAAAACACATTATAAAATAGTGTGCATGAACCGGTTTTGTGAATATAAAAGTGCATCTGTGTGTGCAAGCAAGGAAAATAATCGGAAGGTTATGGATCAGTACGTTACTGGTACGTTTGGATTGTAGAACACTGGGTAACGCTTTCTCTTCTTTTTCTTCAGTGAATTTGTACTATGTATGTACCAAATATTGTAATCCAAGATTTGGGGTATCGTTTTATTTTGTTTTGAGCAAATAGCTAAAAAACACCAAAGCACTGCTTTCCTTAATATTTGTAAAATCCCTCTGAGGTGGGTGTTATTACAACATAGCTTCACTGTACAGACACTCAGAGAGTTTGAGTAGACTGTCTAAGGTCACCAAGCTAACAGGTGCAAGAATCACTTCTTTGTATTGTCATCTTGAACAAGCCACCTACCCAGAGACTCTGTAAATGATGGTAGGAGCAATCTCAGGCAAGGCCATGTGTTTCATGATCTAAGGGTGGTGAAAATGCTTTGGAACTCTATGTGGGATTCAAACCAGACAAGAAATAGATTGACACCCAGCTCATGCAGTGCTGTGGTAGCAGCTACCCAGGCTGGTCCATGTCCTTGTGCTTGTCCTTCTCATCCCACACCTGGGCCTCTGGAGGCTGAGATGAAGTGTGCCTCTCACTTTAGGTTTCTCCCGGAGAGAATGGCCTCTCACAAACTCTCAGCAGAGCTGGCAGCTAACTCTGCAGTGCACTAAATCTCTGGGGAAGAGAAAGATCCACTGAGAAGCCAGTCCAGCAGCTGGCCTCATCCTGGAGTCCTGACCATTGGGATTTGAATTGTAACTTTTTTTAATCTACTGTTTGCAACAACAAATTAAGTGAAATACTGCAGCTCAGCATTGTTGGTTTGGGGTTGGGTTACAGGTATCCCCTGGTTTCTAAAAGTTTGTTTTAATGCCACTTTGCTTTTACAGAAGACCTATATTAATACCCTTTTCTTGCCAACCAAAAGAAATCTAAAGAAGATTTTCACTTTAACAAAAAAGGCTGTTACCATACTAATGTAGGTCTTTCAGAGAAGCAAAGTGGCCTACCTCAAAATTTCAGAACACTCCGTGTTTAGATAGCCTGGGAAACCTGTATTTCCCACCCCACTCCCCTGTCACTTTTTGGCAGTAAATTGTAGCCCTGAAAAGTGACCACAAGAATGACAATAACATAGAGCTGATATGGAAGCCAAATTGGGCATAATGGTAATTGGGATTGATGAATCTCACCAACATGTTAATAATGCTGTTGATGGTAGGGACAACACTACAGTTTTAGTGTCATTTTGTCACTTGTTTCAAGCCTTTGATGTTCTAGTGTTCTTAAAGTGTCTCATTTCTCCCCGGGTTAACACACTTCTCCAAGCTAAAAATCAATCCAGGCACTCCAAGCCTGGGCCACTTCTGTGTTATGCCATTTATAAGATGGAAGATGAGACAAGGATAAAAGAGAAATATTTTGCTTAGAAATTTATCACAAGTTATTATCAAAATAATACTGTACAAACCGCCCCAAGTCTCACTGACTTAAAACAATCCTCATTTCTTCTCACTCACATATCTGTGGGTTGTCTAGGGTCAGCTATTTAGGCTGGACTCAGTTGGTCTTGGCTCCAAGCTAAAGGTTAGTCTAGATCTGTTCCATGTGTCTCTCATTTTTCTTGGTTGGGTAATCTATCCAGAAAGTATTCTTTTCATGGTAATGACAGAAGTGCAAGAGTACAGTCCCCCCCCCCCCCCCCCACCAAATACATTTGCTACATCATGTCCACCATCAATGCACTGGCCAGAGCCAGTCACATGGCCATGCCCAAGATCAATGGGGAAGCAAGTATATCTGCCCAAGTGAGACAGGAACGAAAGTAAATATTTGCAGTATTGTTTTTGTCTAATTATAAATGTTAAATATTCAATGGAGAAAATAAGCAAATACAGAAATTATTAAGAAATCATTAAAATTCTCCTTAATCCTACCACCCAGGGAGAATCATTTTAACATTTCGGAGTATCAGATTAGTTTTAAAATATTCTTTTAATATTCTTCTTATTGGGGGAAAAAAGATATGAAGTCAATATTAGAACCAATTTTGAGAGGTAAAAAAAAATATCCCCACCATCTTGAACTTTTCTCAGTGTTTTTCCATTCTTTCCTAGAATCCCACCTCCACCACACACACAGAACACACACACACACACACACACACACACATATACATTCTGTAGTCAAAAGAGTAGCAAGTATGCAATTGGCATTTTCCTTTTTTCCAATTAGCACTAATTATAATCATTTTTCTACATTGCTACTTAGTCTTTATATTCATTATATTTGTCAGTGTTCTATAGTATCCTTCTCAGGATACTATACAAGCCATAATCTAAACCATCTGGCCACGACTGGATATTAAGCTGATTCATTTCTGGGCTACTATGGATCATACTCCTTTAAAAAAAATACTTCTCATTTTTCAAATTTATTACCTATAGAATCTGTTCATTTGCACAGGGAGTCAGCCTGTATATGACTACAGTGCCTAGCAGACAGCCGTGAGGTATGTGGAGCTCTGGTGTCTCATGCTTTGAGGGCTTTTAATGCTTGTGGCAAGTGAACTGAATAATGCCAAATATTAACCTGGGACCTGTTGTGTACTAAGACCTGTGATAGGAGCGAATGACACAGAGGTGAAGGGGATGGAAAAAATCAGGTCTTCTGAAGGCTTCAGGCCTCGTGGAGAATTGCAGACAAGCAATTTCCAGCACTGCCGCGATGCATATGCACTCCCCAAACTCGGGGAAAGGAGTTCAGGCGGTCTGGTCCTTGCAGAAAGGAGTGTCCTAGCAGCAGGAAGCGCGCATGCAAAGGCTCACAAGGAAGAAGGTTCAGCATTGGGAGAAGAGATCAGCTTCCCTGAGCCAGATGTCCCACCCGACTGGGCTTACCCCAGCACTAGGAGGGCATCCCTGCATCTGGAGAGGCTCCCTCACTGACCTCACCCCCCGAATGCAGATCTTCCCTGCAGGATTAAAGCCAGTTTTTGAGACTCTACTGGAAGAGTCTGTCCGCCTAAGGATTTCTGATGCCTCTGGTTCTTCTGCACCTACCCCCAACTCCTAATACTTACAGTGAACTTATAGTTCATTGTCCAAACCTGAGGAAAGAGGGATTACTATTGGTAATTTTAAGAGGATAACAGGCATTAACTTAGACTGTCCCAGACAAATTGGGATGTATGACCACTCGACTGATAGCATGACAACCATGTATGAAACTGACACCTTGAGCCAAGAGCTCAAAAGACGATAGTTAAAAAATGGACTATTTATTTCTACCTATGTTTCAACTGAGGCCCCAAGACACTGTGGGCCAACTATTTCCACCTTCCACAGTCAAATATTAGAAGGACATCAGCAGGACATGCGCAAGAAGGGAGTGAAAAATCATTTCTGCAACCTGTAGCTGAAGGCCCACCTTGAAGGTCTAAGAGTTGAGGCAGGGAATGGCTGGTGTCAGCATGGCAGTGGGGCCCAGTTCTCCCCCCAGGGGAAGGGTGGACCTGCTTTCCCCTCAGAGTAGGCAACCACCAGTAGACTTGGATAGGTCTCCGGAGACTGGGGTCACAAGGGCTGGTGTCCGACGCTTTTGTGAATAATGCAAGGGTGGTGACTAAGGCTGAAGGATAGAGGGAGTGTGTGTCCTGGGGGCAAGGACGTGGACCCCAGGAAGGGAGAGCCAGCCCGGATCATTACAAATCCTGGAGAAGATTGCCTGGAGATGGCTTCACCGTGGAGGGTAAACTCCAGATGACCAGGGCCTGGAGCATGAAAACTAAAAGACTAGAGGGGGTGAAGAGAATACACCGACTGCACCTGCGAAGTTAGTCACGTGTTCCAACAGGGCCTCTCAGAGCCCCCATTAGAGAGAGCCACCTTTGGATATCTGCCCCACCAGGAGACTCACATCTTCTCCCTCCATCCACCTGCCACCCCGGCGGTCAGAAGCCTCAGCTGTGAATTATTCATTAATTTATATGACAATAAGAAACAATATAACATTTTTATGACATACAACTTTATTTTCCAAAACAAAAAAACAAGTTAGAAGAGTAGTTTTCTTTTCCATTGTTGTGGATCTCTGATATCTGGCTAAAGACAGCTGGATCTGCATACCTGCTTCCCTCTCCAGTCTGCCTTACTATATACGTATGTAGCCTCTTGAAAACTACATTGTACCCTCATGAGTGAGATAAAAAGGCAAATGAAACAGACATATCAAGTCTTAGGATTATGATGAAAATGTGATCTCATAAACTGTGAGGGTCTCAGAGATCCCTAGGGGGTCCCCAGACCCTATTTTGAGAACCACTGTCACAGAGTTTTCTTGCTGCCTCTAATGTCCTAACTTTGAGGATTTACAAAAGAAAGATGTGGTCGTGGAGTACCACAGTGTGATTTCCAAAATTGTTTACATCTAGAAATGCCAGAAAAGAGGTACTCTAAGAAAGTTTTAGGGCAAAATGGGAAGCCATCAGCATAGTGTGGACTAGCCTCTCAACCCAAGAATTCCAGAGCATATGGGGATATGTGAGGTTCCCCAAGAGAGTGTCCACTGAGAATGCTCACTCTGCCAGGCTGTGTGTCCTCAGTCCCTCTGCCCATGGGTTCTATTTGAGAACCTTTTAGTAATGTCACCACAAAGGAAGAGAACCCCCAACCTTTTGGCTAATTCAGCAGGTGAACCCCTTTTAAACTGGGTTTCTAGTCAGTGTCAGAGTCAACATTTAGCAGGGACCAATCAGGAAAATAAAAGTATTCCAACAGAGGGAATTTAATACAGGAGATTGGCTACACAGTGTTGAGTTTAGTACAAGCAACTGATTGCATAGGTATTAGAACTAAAAGGGAGTTTCTGAAGAGATTAATCATTGCTGATGCCAGAGCTAGGGAACAAAAAGGAAGATAGGGTTTTATTAGAAGCTAGAGCAAGGGGTGTGGCTGATGCTTGAACCTTCTTGGCAAAGCCTGTACTGACTGCCAAGGGCACACAGACAAGCTGCTACTGGGAACACTGTGGGGTGTGGAGATGAGCCAGAAGTAGCAAAGGAGGCAGGAGGCAGGAGGCTGGAGGCCAAAGGCTGCTGGAGGCTGCTGACCTCAGCTGGAAACCAGAAAATAGTTCCTCTTCTCCTCCCACATGCTCCTCTCCCACCTGCACCTCCCATTGGCTGTGGGACACAGAGGAGCCTGGGAAGTATAGTTTGCAGAGTGCAAGCCCCCTCTGCAGAACAGAGACTAGAGGCGTGGGCTTGGAGCCCAGAGGCACTTGGTGGAATGGGAGGCCTGGTTGGCTGTCTGCACAGCCTTGGCCCATTAGAGCCTCATCCCTTGATGTCCTTTTACCCTGGGACCTGTCTCACCCTGAGAGTCCCCCCAAAGGCTGCTGTCCATCAAATGCCAAGTCATTCCCTTCTCAACTGCCTTGAGGAAGCCTTCCCTAAATGACCAGAAGAGGGTGAATAACTAGGAATCATCTTTGAAAATGAAGCCTCTGGACCTTTCTCTGACGGGTTTGGGTGACAGAGGTTCTGAATTTGG
The DNA here is from genome assembly GCF_023065955.2 of Ursus arctos. Lineage (NCBI taxonomy): Eukaryota > Metazoa > Chordata > Mammalia > Carnivora > Ursidae > Ursus > Ursus arctos. The sequence goes on along the minus strand of NW_026622985.1, from coordinate 62,610,339 downwards.
ATTCTGTAGCACTGACTATGAAACTAGGGAGTACCCACTGGCCCCTAACCCCACCTTGCAATCCCTCCACGAACTCTGGTTCCACCCAGGAACCCTAGTAACCACCGGCTGTGCAGCCTCACTCACGGTCTAACAGTGGGGAAAAGGTATGGTCAACGAAGACCCTTCAGGACCCCCCGGCATGTTTGTTGCTCTGCGTTTGCTGCTCCAAGTCATACATCATATCGTCTGGAAAGAGCCGAGAGTGCTGAAGAAAATCAATGATTCGTTGTTTCATAATAGGCTATTCTGCCCTTTATGAGACTACTCAACATTTCTTGGCCTTTTGTCTCCCTATAAAGCAGAAAACACTCCTGCAAATGCATCACCCCATCCCGACTGTGCCTGTGGAAAAAGACTCCACAGTCTTGGGTGTCTTTCCTGCCGCAGCCTCCTCTCCTCTCCCCTTCTTGCCATCCTCTCGTTAAGCAGTGTGGCACCCGAGAGGCCTGTTTACAGCTAATTAGATTAAGAGTGTGTTCATCTGGAAAGATATTTGTAGTTCAATAAAGAGAGTGTGAAGAATCACCCTACTGGTTCCACAGAAACAAAGATTCTGAGCGTCATTCGCTGAGGGCAGAAAGGTTTGTGCCCCCTCCCGCCTCAAAAAAGCCTCGCTTCTCTCCAAGCCATCGGTAGTCGTCAGATTCAGGAGGCGCTTCCCATGCCACAGGAAAGATCTCAGCTTAGAGAGATGGCAAAGCAAAACAACGAGCAAATTTGAAAACATTTTCATGCTTTTTTTTTCCTTTCAAAGGAAAAACAATCACTGCTTGAGATGTTTTGTTGAGAAAGAAAGGGAGGCAGAGAGATCATCAAGGCCAGCAATAGATGCTGCCCTCCTGCCTCTTCCCCATCTGTTCGAAAATTATTTCCAAAATATTAAATGCTGCATTTCACAGAACCAGAATGGCATGACGGGTTGGGGCTGGGGGAGAGGGGAGGGAGACGAGATTCTGAAATACAAGTTCCCAAATGTTTATTTTGCTAGCGAAGGCTGTTGCCTGTACTATTATAAAATCTTAGCACGACCCCCGGCAGGCTGTTGTCTGTAGGGTAAGTAGGCGCAGATTGAATTTCGTACTGTGTCAAGGACAAAATGAATCCTTAATCTGGCTGCAGAAAATGCATATTCACCCAAGAGCAAAGCATATTCACTCCAGTCTTTCAAGCCCACATGTGCTTCATTCCTCTCTTTGAGATGAGTGTACAGGTCAAGTTTGGCTGCCCTTTATTAGCCCACAGACAGCCCAGGTAATATCAAAGCCCGCACCCTGACTCTCCCTCACCTGCCCCACTTCCCACTCTCAGGATTTAACAGTGAGCGTAAAGCTTCCGTTAAGCGTAAAGGCTGATTTTCATGGTGCACATGAAATATGAAAATCCTACCTCGGCTAACTTCATGTCGACTCCAGAAATATTTAAGGGTTAGAATACTTTATTATTGTTTTTCCACATGAGGAAAGGCTGTAGTTCAGTAAAATTGGACAGAATTACATTTTCTGCTCCTCTGACGTCTTGCAGGCCGGCAGACTAAGGATGCTAAGCGGTGAGAAGAGAAGCCTCAGTCCTAGTTACTTCTCATTTATTCTGTCAGGAAAAGAGAGTTGTGTTCATCCCGGTGAATCCTTTTCTCCAGCAGCTATCAGGCCACAAGAGACAGAATGTTCTTCGATTCCCATTCCCTGTTCATGGGCACAGGCCAGACGGGCTGTTGCCTTGAGGCCTGATCAATGTAATGCCCTTTTCTTCCTGCTCAAGGTGAGCATCTGGGTCTCTTACCTTCCAGCAAAGTAGGGTGTTCTTGCAGGCTCATTCTTCCAAAAACGTTTGTCATCTTAGCCTTCACTAGCTTCTGCAAGAATTAAAAAGACAAACACTCGTTGTTATGAAAAACTACAAGAGGAAATTATTTTAAGCTCCGTACTTCTGAAAGGCATTTATAATTAGCCAGCCCACATGCCTGCTCTAGCACATTAGATGGAGATTTCCTCGGAGTTACACAGCATGAGCCCATAAACACCTGTGCGAGCCAGCATGCTGCTAAGACTCAATGCAATCTCTTGCCCTCTGGTTAATTATATTTACCACTTTGCTTCGCTCTCCCTCAAGTTCCTCAACCATGAAATGGGTCTCAGGGAACTAACTCATCACAGGAAAAACGTTTAGAATCTCGAAATCAGTGGGGATATGGAAAGAGGAAAATTCCAGCATTTAGAAATAATTTGGGATGGTTGGAATTGATCGCTACAGCCGATTCATTCATTAGCTCATTAAGCAAATTCCCTCCATGCCACTCCTTGGGGTAATAAGAATAGAGATTGCCCAGCCAAGCGCTTGCCAAATGCCAGGCTTCAGAATGATTTCCTAGGGATTTTCTACTCAAGACAGTGCTGGCAGATTGGTCAAAGGTGTGAGCTAAACCCTAACTCTTAGAGAAAAATAAAGGGAAGTATTCTGAAACACAAGCCCAAAGATTCCAGACAGATTAAGAACATCAACACTGAACCAAGAATTTAAAGACTGATTGCTAAAATGCCCAAAGGAAAATAGATCAATAAGGAGCAGAGAGGTCGTGTTCTCTTGTCGGTAACATAGTTGTGAGCCAGCAAGTAGAAGGGTAGAGCCCTTCTTAAAAGACTAGTTATTAAGCAGGGTATAGGCTCAGCTGCTGTAACAAAGAATCCCAAAATTTAGTGAATTAAGATGGAGATGTGTTTTCCTTTCATATAATAATTCAGAGAGAAGCAGTCCAGGGCCGGCAAGATGTCCAGACCATCCGCAACATGCAGCTTCCACCTCTGGGTCCAAAGGGGCTGCTCCTGCTTTTGCCACCTCCCACCTGTAGGAGAGAGAAAGGGCCAAGTGAGGAGACGCACATCCCCTGGGAGAATCTCACTCAGAGGTGGCACCCATTACTCTCACATGCCTCACAGTGCAGAACCTAGTCACATGGCCACACCAGGCTACAAGAGAGGCTGGGAAGTATAATCAGTCCCTGGCTGGGCAGCCATGTGCCCAGCGAACACTGTGGGAGTTCTATTAAAGGCAGAGAAAAGGGATGACGGTGGACAACTGGGGCCTTAGACATGAAAAGCAGTCTCTAACCTCAAGGAGCTTAAAGTCTACTTGGGAAGATACACAAGTAAACTCACAATTATAACATTAAGCAAATATTACCATGTGCTTACCAACACCAGGCATTGTACTTAACATTATCTCCTTTCATCCTGAAATGACTCTATTATTATGTATATCTTATAGAGGAAGAAACGAAGACTTAGAGAGGTTAACTAACTTACCCAAGATAATGCAGTTAAACATGGAATCCAGATACAAACTGATTCTGTCAGACTCTAGAGCAGAAGTCAGCAAACTACAGCCCTTGAACCTAATGCAGCCCTTCACTTTTTTTTTTTTTTTGTAAATAAAGTTTGAATGAAACACAGCATGCCTGTTCATTTACATATTGTCAGTGGCTGCTTTTGTACCACAATGGCAGAACTGAGTAGTAACAACAAAAACCAAATGGCCTACAAAGCCTAAAATATTTCCTATCTGCCCTTTACAGAAGAAGATTGCCTACTCTGCCCTAGTGCTGGCATGTCAGGTGTAATTAGCTAGGCATGCACAGGGTGTGATGAAAGCTGGAGGAGAGCCCCTCACAGAGGGGAGGTGGGCCAGTCAAGGAAGTCGGGATTTAGCTAATCCTTGACCAGTGAACAGCAATTGATCAATAAAGACAGTGGCATAGGAAGAAGAGCTTGTGACAGGCCTGGAGGTCTGAGCGGCCCCCAGGTAGCTGAGTGGGGTGTGAGAAGAGGTTGGGCCAGTGAGTGGTACAGTGTGGAGGAGGGTACTGAAGAGCTACAGTAGCTCATAGAGCAGTGTTTCCCAAACCTGGCCCATCGCTGCAGCCGTTCGGGGCACCTATTAAAAGTAAGGACTCTAAGACTCCACCGCAAATCTACCCAAACAGGATCCATATCTTCAAGAAGCTCCCCACAAGATTCTGGAATATACTGCTGGAGATGGTAGGGGGAGACTGAGAAGGCCAGGGGCCCTGGCCAGAGGCTGTGGTGGTAACCTAGGTCCATCCTCTGTGCAAGTTGGAAGGCTAGAAGCAGCGAGGTTGGTGACAGCTTCATGGAAGAAGGTGAAAGAGGGGAGAGGAAGAAAATGAGATCATTTTTTCATGAGTGAGATAGTGGGGAGTGACACCCCAGTTCTGGCCTGATCATGAGGTATCCCCGTGATGGCTTCTAGAGTCTAATGCTGGATCTTACCTCTCAAAAAGGGAGAAGTACCCCATCCCAGACAAGTGGCAGCCTGACTGCCTCAGAAGTGACCAAACCTTTACAATATCAAATGAAGGTATCTGAAGAGGGGACTTTTATGATACCATATGCAGGCCTTGTTGCCTGTTCCTGGCCCTTAAAGAAGAGTTATTTTTTCTGTTTGTGAAAGAATTTGTTTCACTGGCTCCATGAAAGAATTGAGTTGTGATTATTTCTGCATAACAGCGGGACACTTTAAACTCTTATTTTCTCAGTTTTATGAATTTGGATACAGTTCTTCAATCACTCTGGAAGTAATGATGGAAGGAACTGAATTCTGTGGAAGAAATCCAACTGCACATGCGTTTTCATTTGGTATGGGGCAGTTAGAGAAATGCAGCCCTCGACTCATTCACTGAATAAATAAATCATGGGGTTAGAGCTTAAATAATAAATAAAAGAAAAGGGGAAAGAAAGAATAAGAGGAGCTGACAAGGCGAAAAAATAGATAAATAAAAAGAGCTATATGCAGGCAAAATGATGAAAGATTGTTGCCTGCCACTCTGTCCTCTTTATATTTACTGGTCACATTTTGCTAGAAATGTTTATTTGACTATTTCTTCACTGTCCCATAAGGTTTTGGACTGGCATAGGGTCAAGAATGAAATGCTATACCTTTTCCCTGAAAATTACTTATTTAGCGCTAGCTGAAGTCTAAATGTGCCTTCAATAGGCATCATCCCAGGAGCTGAGCAGTTACTGTTACTGGTCATAACGACAGAGAGAGCAGTAGATAACTGGCACACTGGCTGTTTGGGTTTGTTTGAGGGAGATGTTGTTGGTCTTCTTGTGCGTAATATGAAGAATTCAGCCTTGGAATTTTGCATATGGTATTGCCAACACTTTAACTCTTTTTTCCCCCCTGCCCTTCTTTGCCTGAACCTCACAGTAACCTTAGTAACTCACATGGGATAACGTTTCTTTCAAGATTCCTTCCTCAGCCTCCACACGTGGGATAGTTGTCCCTGGTAGCACTCTGGACTTCCCTATCAGTCCTGCTCACAGCTGACTTTCATTGAACACTGACAATGCTGCACTTTATGCATGGATTTTCCTTTCCAATCCTCTCAACCACCTGATGAGATAGGCGCTATGATTAGTCCATTGTATAGACAAGGAAAGTGAGATATGGAAGAGTAAAAGCAAGTCTTCAAAGTTACCCAGCTGGGAAGTCTTTGTTTTCTAGCCTGTGAACTCCACAAAGGAGAAACTTGTAGCTGCCTGGTACGATGGTCAACAGAGTGCCTGGCATGGGCTGGCATTGATGTGTTTCTCTCTGTCTCCAACTCTCTCTCTCTCTCTCTGTGTCCCTCTCTCCCTCTCTCTCTCTGTCTCTCTTTCTCCGTATGTTTAATGAATTATAGGGCCACTGGGACCTCAATGGGAGTCTCACTTCACTGCATATGGGATTCTAAAGTTGATGAATCAAACTCGGAGTTAAATTGCATTCTTGAAGTTGTCTATATCAAAGCATTAGCTTATGTGAATGTTGCTACCTGACCGAGTTAAGTCTGAGATTGCAGAGGCAGAAACCAGATGAAATACACTTTCCCTGCTCTCCCAGAGTTTCATCTCCCAGGCCGCACTGTGAGATACACTTCCAGATCAGCAGTGTGTGTTGTGCTCTATGGCTGCCTTTCCCCAGCAGATGTGAGGACAGAACAGGCTCTGGAAATATGTGAGTGGGGTGTGTATGTAGGTGTCTGCATAGGGTCACATACCATTTCAGCATGTATCCCAAAAATATTCATTCTATACTCCTCATAAGCCACTGTGTGGCTTCCATATAAAAGAAACAGAGAGGAAAAGATGGCGGCCACTCCCGGGTTCTCTGTAGATTTCTGAACTTTTCACCCAGAGCAGTATCCGATAGACCATCCACTCAGTAGACACCCAGGAAGCCTCATTTTCACCAACTGGCAGACCCAGCTTAGCCAAGTTTGTGATTCCATGAGATTTGGCAGCTTAGGGGGAAAGCAAGGACCAGATACAAGTGGGTTACTGAAAGCCTATGTTGTAAGAACTCTGGCCTGCTCCAAGCCTCTCCCTTCCTAGTCCCACCAGAGACTAGAGATCTGAAGCCAGATCCCTGCCCCCTACTACCAGCTCTGTGATCTTGGCAAGTCACCCAAACTCTCTGAGTTGTTTGCCATAGTTTTCCTGGGTCCTGCACTGCCCAGTTTCTGCCCCCAAAATACAGACTCCTCTGTGGTCCAGAACCAGTGATAAGAGGTGTCACCATAAAAGGGGCTTTTTCAGTATGTCCAAGTAGGTTGAGGCATGCTCATTCAATTTACTACTGTTCATCTGAGGCCTGGGTACTCATTCCTTTGTTGAGAGGTAGTGTCCAGCATCTGATCCATGGTGGTTACTCAAAAAGTGTTTGCAGAAGGGGGAGAGGAAGGAAGGGAAAAGACTAATCCCTGCCTCACAGAGATGTTTGATGAAGTTAAACAGTGTGTATAAGTTTCCCATCCCAGTGCCTGGCACATAAGTGGAATTCATTATTCGTTCCCTTCCCTACTCTGGCCTAAAATGCAGAAGGTATCTGGGAAACGTAGCACATGCAAGCACCATGAATGGATATACATTCACTTACCGGACTAATTCATATACCAAAGCTTAAAGGAATGGGACCAGAGCAAGAAAGTTTGCGTGAGGGTCAAGGGCACTTAAAGTTTCATGACTTGGTATTCCTATAAGGAAAGGCACTAAGGTAGTGGCAGTGATAGGAGGAGGAGATGTGGGGGTGATGAGATTGAGACCATTGAGACGCAAGCAGAAGGTGGGAAGTAGTATAGCCCGCCTTTGGGATGGAAAGGCAGAAAGTAGGAGGACGCCTCATCTACGCCATCTGCAGGACAGATGAAGTAGTGGCAGACCAGCGGCGCTGGTAGACTTGACATCCCAAAGCTAAACAGATAGCAATTTCTGATTCCCAGGCCTTGCGATTCTTGCTCCATGATCAAAAGACCAACCTAAGAGCTATTTTCTTCTTTGAGTAAAACAACAAAACCTGTCTGCTTTGAGAGTTTAGTTCCTGGGAAATAAATTTTAAAATACTTATTTAACCGAGGATATTTTTCATCTTTTTCCAACGGAAGTTAGCTGCAGATTCTTCCAAGTGACTTTCTATTATTTGAAAATAAAAAACTTTTTATTATTTGAAAATAAACAATAAATAACAGTATTGGAAAAGGGAATACACTGTGCAAGTTGTTGCTGGATAGGGAGGGCTCAAATGGAACAGTGAAATAAAAGCATCAAGACTATTCCCTTTATCGTTGGAAGATTGGCATGACCAGATGAATGTGTGATTGATGCCATTACTCTCTTTCTCTCACTGAAGATGGCTTTAAAAAAACCAAATATAAGTTGCTTGTTGCAGTTAGGGCTTAAAATATACCCAAATCCAAAGTATTATGTTTACCGAATATGCATTAAAAATGAGAACCAGTGGGCTTTCTCAGTGCACACACACACAGAGAATAATGTTAAAATATTACACAAAAATCATGTATACATGCCAGTTATGACATAAAAACATTTTATATCATTGATAAAATCAGAAAAAAATCTGAAATAATGCTGTAGTTGACTTAGTGCTCATTGAGTTTCTGATGCTCTTTACAAATTGGGGAAATTTTTCTGGGTAAATATGAAGTCTTTACACATATGTGCATTTAAGGTACGTTTAAGACAAGTTCCCTGAGAACATAAATGCTCAAGAGGAATAAGCAGGAGTTGATGAGGGAGATCTTAATTTTCATCTTTCCTGCCTTAAATGCCTGAAATATCTTGGGTATAATGTTGCGTGAATAAGGCTTTTAGTGTTTAATGTGATATGACTTAAACATTCTCTTTTTGCTAGGGTCTATAAAACCTTTGCTATTAATGGCCATTACTTCTCATTTTTATCTACCAGATTTACTAAGGAAGAAAAAGTATGTCGAGGCTTCCATTTGTCTGCTCAAATGTTTTCTGTTATCTGGCAATAAACTTCACTTCTCTTAAACCTGGGACAATCCACTTGGCAAGGGACACTAGGTGATCCATCCAAACATGATCCTTTACATAGTGTAGGGCTTCTACTTGTCAATCTGCTCTCCTTGCTGTTTAGATCCTCCCAACCTTATTCTAGATAGAGTAATATTTGACAGCCATCTGAGATCCCCAAACTGACACAGTGGTAAAGCTTCCCTGATTTTGCACAGCTAGGAATAGTAAAACTTTGCCATAACACCATAAGTGAAGTCTAAAACAGTTAACTAGGAAAACACAAATGTGCATTATTTCAGGTTAATCGAATGACCAGGGGAAACCAATGCAGCTGACCTTCCTGGGCCTTCCAGGGCTCCAGCAGTGGGATCCAGACCCACCCTGGTCCCCACTATGATTCAGCATCAGCTGCCATCTGCTCCAGCTTAAATCCTGGATGATTCCAGGACTGGTTGGGGCCTTTTTGAGAGCAGCAAGGAGTCCCAGATTGCCCCAGGTATTTGAGATCCATTTCTTCAGATTGATCAAGAGACTGATCAGTTGACTGAATTGAGAGACCCCACTTCCCAAGACAAGGGCACCGGCCATTTCCTTGCCTGTCCTACCCCTCCCTCCACATCTGCTCTTCCCCGGCTAGGAAGATAGACACTTTGTCAGCCACCCCTGACTGAGAATGGGGCTGGATGGAATACGGAAACCACTTCCAATGTGTCATATCGAAATCATGGAGTTTCACTGTGTTGGTAGAGCCAGACACAGAAGCCAGAGCTCCAGGGTTTCTAAAGTAAAGCCTTTTCCTACTTGGCACACTTCAGAACTGCCATCCCCTCCGTTACTGCTCGAGGCCACAGAGAGTATCAGACACACCTCCCCGTGCCCCAGGATTCCTGTCTAACTCCCTAGGATAGGGAAAGCAGGCCCGCCCAGAATCAGAAGCCTAGTTCCCCAACCCAATCTGGGATTGTCATTATGCAGATGACTGAGAAAAAGGTGATAAGAGTCCTCTCCGGGAAGGTTAACTTCCAATGTGTTCTACGGGCTGCTAGCTTACTTAATACAGCACACAAATTCTGTCTACATCTCACAAGCCACTTGCTTATTCACTATCTCCGATTAACACGTCTTACGAGTTTCATCCTTTCTATTTGTTTTTCTTGTCTTCTCTGGAAGAATTGAATATTCTCAAATCCTACACCAAGCACACTTTGTAAGCAGAAAGACCTAGAAAACAAATAAAATTAGAAAAAAAGAGAAAACATTTGACTTATAGTGGCAGCAGAAACAGAAACCAAAATGGAAAGTATCTGACTCACAATAATGGTGGTTTTGAGCAGAAAGTGGTGAGTGCCTCCAGCTAAGGGGGTGACAAAGTGCCAGTCACTGGAGCTGCATAGTGCTTCAAGACTCATCAGGAGCCTTCTTTCCATGACCTCGTCTCTGCTCCTTTGATGGAGATAAATCGTAATTAATACATTAGTATTATATGATTAATACATAATTATTATAATTATTAATGATAATACACCATTGTTGTTGCTAATTAACATAGTCAATCCCAAAAAGCTCTCCTTCCCAGTCACCTCTCTTCCACTTCCAGCCTCCACTGTACTGGAAATCCCACTTGGGACAAGAATAAGGAAGGGGCCCCCATCTACCTCCCCCACATCCACTCCCAGCCCCTGGCAACCACCTTTCTACTCTCTGTTTCTATGAGTTTATGAGCTCTAAATACCTTATGGAAGTGGAATCATACAGTATTTATCTTTTTTGTGAAACTGGCTTATTTCACTTAGCATAATGCCCTTAAGTTTCACCCACGCTGATTCAGAATCTCCTTCTTCTTAAAGGCTGAATAGTATGCCATTGTGTGTATACACCAGTTTGTGTATTGAAACTCAAGTTTAACTGGGCATCCATTATTTTTACCTGCTAAATATGGCAACCCTATTCTGAACACATCAGTCTAGATAAGCTTTTTCTAGAAATGAGACCAGAGTAGAGGTTTATCTCAGAAGGCATTTATAAAATGAAAATGAAAAAATAAAATGAAAAATAAGGGCACATAGCTGACATCATTTTTCTGCTATGATTTTGCACAAACCATAGAATCATGGTTCAAATGAATCCTGGTTTTGTCAACACTCTGTGTCAGGAGTTCTTGAACTGGAGTCTGTGGTGGAGAGGCAGGGGGTCTGTGAACCACTTGAAATCATATGCCATGTTGAGTATATGTGCATCTTTGTGAGTAAAGGAGCCCAAATTAGATTCTCAGAGGTGCTTGAGACTCCCAAGGGGGTCAGGAGACACTATCTTATTGACTGAGGGCTTAGCTTTGAACTCAGGGAAGGCATTTTTGCTGGGGGCTTGGGTATTATTACTCTTTAGACAGTTGATTTCCTGAATATCTAAACTAAAATATGGAGAAAATCTCAGCACATTTAAAAGAGTGGAAAGTTTACCCATCTACTGAAGCATCCCTTTTGAATGAAGGATGAGTCTAAGCTGGCATGCATTTCGCATCTTTTACAGAAGCTGAATGGAAGCCAGTTCATGAGTGATGCTAATCTTTGTGAAGTTTCTCATGATAGAGAGGCATATACTTCATATATGTCAAAGTCCCTGAAAGAGAGAGATTAAGAAAAATAGAGAAAGAAAAAACAATGCCTAGGCAATGAATAATCTTAGTATCTGTAAAAAACAAATGAACATTTTTATAATCACCACTTTATTTTTTCTTTAGAAATCCTTCATCAATTTACCAACAGCTCTTACCAATGAGCTCGACTGGCCCCAACTCTCTGGTGCTACTGGGTTTCTGGACTCCATTAATGGGTATGTATGTTCAAGTAGCTTTAAACATTTCAATATATCTGTGTAAGGAAAGAACAAGAGATGGGGCTTGCTCCCAAGATGTTGAAGTGGGAATTATTAGGAATTGCTTCTAGAACATGAGTAACATACAAGGAACCCACCCCTGACATAGAGTCCATTATGCAGTGGGATGTAATGCAAATTGTATTTTATCAGTGCTAGCAAGGAGGGAGTATTCCTGCGGCAGGGGCTCTAGAGTTGACCTCTAATAGAAAATACATAAACCCTTCACCAAATTTTTCTCATTCAAGGGACAAAGATGTTTATTGATTATTCACTCTCAAAAATTAATATTTATAAAGGTAATGGCCAAAATTAACAGGCAAGTCACAGGGTTCTGACATCACCCTGGCTTTAATGCTCTGTATTTGAAGGTAGAGACAATGTATGGCAAATCTGAATGGCGTACAACCCCAATTTGCTGTGTGTGATCGGGTGTTGACTCAGAACATGGGGACGGCCATTCATAGGTTAGCACCCCATTTTTTGATTTAATAGAGGACATTGTGTATCATGAATAATTTATTTGCTTATTATCTTATTATCTTTACTCATTCATCTAAAAGTACTTATTAAATACTTACTATCTCTTCAGGCACAGATACAATAGTTGTTTCAAAGGTAAATAGGACTTGCCCTGTCTCTACAGCCAATTACAATCGAGTAGGGCAGGTAAGATACTGCACAAATAATGATAATAGAAGAGAGATGTGCCAAAAGACAACTCTTAACACAGAGCTACAGATTCATTGAATAAATAATTCATAGGATTAAACAACAGCCACTTCTTTGGGGGATGTTAGGCAAGGGGCCTAAGCCCTAAAGGATTTATGAGATCTGGGTAATGAAAAAGGTAGAAAGGAAACTAGGAAAGGTAACCAACCTTAAGGAAAGGGTACTCATAATATGTAGGAATCATCTGTGAACGTAAGGAAAGCAGAGGAGATGCCCTTTCAAGTTTAGGTATAGGTTTTCAAGCTTAGTCATGTGAAGTATTAGGTTAGTATGATAATACTAACCATATCAGTGATAGGGAGAGTAAGAAGTAAACTTCGTGAGGCATTCGCTAGATACCAATCACTGTCCTGAGTGTTACGTAGAGATTTTTCTCATTTCATGTCTTTGGGAGGAAAGTGCATTAATTTCTGCATTTCACAGCTGAGGAATCCAAGGGTTAAGTAGACAGGTTAAGAAACTTGACCAGGGTCCCACATTAATAAGAAGTGGTGCCATCTGTCATCATGGAACCTGGTGGGCCGTTGTCCCAGAGAGTGATTTGGTGAGCAAGGGTCCTCCTAGCCCTCAGCTCCCAACCTTTATGTGCTGTTTTCATACCACTTGTGGGAACATGGCTCTCTAGAGTCTTTGTCACTTTGTCTGAGAGAGTGGCTATGAGCTGGAGAAATGACTAAAAACTAGAGGAGCGCTTCCCTGGGGAGATGTGGCATGCATCACCTCAGAGGTTGATCAGGGGGCCCCTTGCTGAGGACGCCCATGCTCCCAGCCTCAGTCCCTCTCTCCTAGCTGCACCTGCTCTTATCTTTGTCACCTGCAACATATCTAGAGATGGCGTGGCTGGGAGCAACTTCCTGGAAAAAAAGACTCTTGTTGATCTCCCCACTGCCAACATTGGAACTGAGAAAATAATATTTAAGTGACCTCCCAATCCAGCCATGTATAAAAATACCTGCAGGGGTGCCTGGGTGGCACAGCGGTTGGGCGTCTGCCTTCGGCTCAGGGCGTAATCCCGTTGTTGTGGGATCGAGCCCCACATCAGGCTCCTCTGCTGTGAGCCTGCTTCTTCCTCTCCCACTCCCCCTGCCTGTGTTCCCTCTCTCGCTGGCTGTCTCTCTCTCTCTGTCAAATAAATAAATAAAATCTTTAAAATAAAAATAAAAATACCTGCAAGTTTCTCTAAATTAAGGCTTTTAGGACAATAACAAAAGGAATTCATTATGAGTGAGAATTGGACATAGTTTATTATACTTTTAATGGAAGCTTAACTTTAAGTTGAACCCTGTAAAATTCAGTCACTTTTTGACCTAAAGCCTCACAAAGTTGCCACTGAAGAAATACCAGTCCGATGTTTGAAATTAATTGCCAAGTAGCTTAAATCTTCCCTGGAGTCATGCAAAGAATGAAAGACTTCACTCAGCAGGCCCAGCTGAAGTGAAAACTCGTTTCCTCATCTCTTTCCACTTATAGCTCACGCTCACCAACAGGTGCCCCACATCTCCTGCATCTAATTTTCCCAGAGACTCTACCCCAAAATAGCCCCTGCTTCTAAGCACACTGTTCAGTTGTTTTTAGGATTTTTTTTTCTTTTTTTTGCAGGGAGTGGGTGGGGGGAGCCAGTGTCCTTCTTCCCTTCTTTGTCTCCTCTGTCCTCACACTAGGGGTTTGCTCCCTTCTCGGTGTGAAATCCCACTAGCCCTCCAGTCCCACAGCCGGGTCCACTGTGATCCCATCAGAGCCCAGCAGGCAGACAGATCTTCCATAGGAGAAAGGCAGTGGGGAGAAAGGGAGAGGGAAGTTGCCAGTCTTCAGACAGTCATAGGTTATAATCCTTATAAGGGCTGTGCAGAGACATTCTGACAGCATCTCACAAAGGAAGTGACTGTCTAGGTGCATTTCACGTGAGCATGGGGTCATCCTGAGCTAGGCTGTGCTGACTTCATCTTGTGTGAGACTCTTGTGTTGCCATATCCAAAAATTCAGTCTGCTTGCGCAGCTCCCTCAGTGTAGACGCTGAGTACTGTCCTTATCTGCTGTTTCTGAGGAGGTGCGCACCCCAGCTGGTGTGCTATAGGGTCACCCACCCTGCCAGAGCTTTCCTCTCTCTGCGTTTGCGGGGCCCCAGGCTACCTAGTTGTCTCTTTTTGCCACCTGCTTCTGTGTGCTATGCCTGTTCTCTGTCACCCAGCTGGAACGGGGAAAAATACACAGTTCCTTTCGATAGGAAAGGAAATTCTCTGTCTGGAATCGGAGTTGCCGTGGATACCCCCACTAGCCAGACACAGCAGCATGAACCCTGTTGCGTGTCACCAAGCAGGAGGTCCTGTGAAACTCTCTCTATAATCTCATGCAAATTATACCTGCCAATAATCTATGCTGGGCCAATCTCCTTCTTAAAAGAATGAAACTTTGTAAAGTGTGTAAAAAATATGAAAGAAAGATTAGAGTCTGATGAAGATCCTCTTCTGGTGGAACCGGGAGAACGAAAAGAATATTGACCCAGAAGCAGCATTTGTGAGCCATGTAGGCAGCTTCCACAGGCATTTTGAGCCAAGGTCCTTTTGAGTCCAAATGCTTATCAACACGGGATAGAATGTATTGATTTCTCTGTTCAACTGGATTTCTAGAAAGTGCTTCCTATTATCTGTGATCGGCCTCGTGCTTTGGGTATTAACAATGTTCTTTGGAAAAGGTACCTTTGAAAGTAAAAGAATGCAATCTGGGAGAGAAAATTGTTGCTTTCCTTGTCTTTTTCCAATATACCCTTCACCCCTCAAAATTTAGTATCTTTTTTACAAGATAAATGTAACTAATTGAAATTACATGTATGCGTTAAAAGACAAACACAACCCCTTATTTTTACAAATCTTTACATTCTGGGGTGCCTGGGTGGCTCAGTTGGTTAAGTGTCCAACCCGATTTCAGCTCAGATCATGATCTCAGGGTTGTGAGATGAAGCCCCGTGTCAGGCTCTGCATTGAGCCTGGAGCCTGCTTACTGTTCTCTCTCTCTCCCTCTCCCTCAACCCCTCCCCCACTGCTAGCATGTGTTCTCTCTCACTCTCTCAAAAAACAAAACAAAAACAAAAAACCGCAAATCTTTATATCCTTCAGTTGAGTCAACATTAACAAAACTCTGTTCTCTTGACTCTCAGGCTCCAGAAAATTCAAAAAGTGATATCCTTTAAAACCATGTGTTTTGTCTTCCCAATGTGATTCAGAAAACAATTGAGTGATCCAAAGGTAGAAAGAAAAAAACAAAAAAACCCACCTTGTGAGGTTGGTAGCTTGGAGGCTGGGAGCCCAACAATAACTAACATCAGGGAGAAGACTATAACTGTGAGTGAGAAGAAAAAGGTATTTTTTCTAAAGATTAAAAATAGTACTTCATGTTCAGATCACCTTCAAAAGCAATTAATGTAAGTGCAAAATCCTATGTAAGGTAAAGAACCCAAGGCCCAGTAACATATATGGAAATATGGGAAACAATACCAAAATTCAGGAAGGAAGGACTTCTAGTTTAGAAGCAATATCTGAAGTTCTAGAGCCCTGTGAGTCAGTGTGGTGGAGAAGGAGGAAGACTGTGTTTACAGGTACAAGGATTCTGATTCTGTATGGCCCTCAGTGGAATGGACCTCATTTAAATGTTGAAGTTGAGTTGTACCTAGCCATCTCTGAAGTTCTCCCCAGTGTTCAAGTTTAGTGGCTCCAGGGCAATATGTTCTTAAGGTCCACAACATCATGATGCTACTTGATTTAGAAGCATTGGAGGAAACTGGTGGGGAAATATGCTCCCGCTTCTCCTCACCAAATGTTTTTCTCCACCTCTTAGCTAGCTGTGCCTTCAGACAAGACCTGGCTAATTTAATGGGTCAGAGCCTGAAACATTCTAGGAACCATGTTTCTCTAGGACCAGCGTTGCTGTTCCATAAAGTTTCAATCCCTGAGTAGTAACCCTCCACTGTGTGATACTGGATGTTGGACCAGCTATTAGTTAAAGTGGCACTCCATAATTGTCCTTTATGGGTACTGTTTCCTCCAAGCAAACCTCAAAAAGGGAAACAGATAACTCCAAACCCTTAACAAAAATAACCACTTGAACCCAACTGCATAAAATCTGAGCATTTATGGTTGTCCAAATCCCCTTCTGAAAGTGGGGCCAGGGACGGTCCAGTCAGTAGAGTTCTGCAGGCCAGGGCTAAATGGTAGAGAAGTCCTTCAAAGCTGGAGGGCAGAGGGAACTGGGAGGAAAAACAGTATAGCAATCAGAGCTTTAAAAAAGAAGGTAAGTTAGCCATAAAAAATCATGAAAGCCAAAGAGCCAAGAGCAATTACCAAAGTTATGTCAAGCTGGAG
Source organism: Ursus arctos (assembly GCF_023065955.2). Taxonomy (NCBI): domain Eukaryota; kingdom Metazoa; phylum Chordata; class Mammalia; order Carnivora; family Ursidae; genus Ursus; species Ursus arctos. The sequence goes on along the minus strand of NW_026622985.1, from coordinate 62,594,003 downwards.
GGATAAGAGTGAGATCAGTGGGTCAACATAAGTGGGTGCAAACTACATGGAATTTTCTAGAGTAAATGTTGCTCCCTCTGCCTTTGGCTTAGACTTGCTATTTGGGGCCAGAAACATAGCACATGCTTAGAAAGAAATAGACAAAGCTATTGTGAAAAGTGGCACAGTAATGCTATTCAAGGACATTTAAACACACATCTTTGATGAGAGGTGCCCTAGAATCTGAGTGTTAAAGGTTATCTATTCTCTCCAACCTAATAGACATTATATGAGAGAACAATTTTGAAAAGCAGTGTATAATTCCGAACCAAGTCACTTGGGGCGTTAAAAACAGAAAATTGGAGAGAAGGGATTTGTAGCTAAGATTTGCTAACCTAATTTCATGTTTAAAAAAAAGACATGTAAGTACTAAACACTAATGGGCTTAATAACCTTATTAAATCCATTATTCAAAAATTACATGTGATATAAGTGCCAATGATTAGCCGTCTTATAATTATACTTTGCAAAACAAATAATTAGCCAGAGAGTTGGTCATTTGAAGTTAGCTGAGGCTGATTGGAGTGGAATATAGTCTACATCAGTGATTTTCCAAGTGTGGTCTGTGGACTGCTGGGAGGTGGGCCTCTCGGACCTTTTCAGGGGATCCACAAGGTAAAAACCATTTTCACAACAGAATTAAAACAGCGTTTGTCTTTCGCGCTGTGCAGCCATTTGTACTGACGCGCAAGAGCAGCGGTGGGTGAAGGTACTGACATCCGAGCATGAATGAAAGTGGTGACACCGAATGACATTAGTTGTCACTTTGGTCTTCACCTCTACACGGTCCTGGTTTTAAAAAAGAGGCGGACATCTTCCCCTGAAAAGTTCACCTATAAAGCAGAAAAATTATTAATTTTAGTAAAGTATATACATGATTTTTTAATACTTTCATCTGATGAAATGGGAAATATACATAAAGCACGTTCGCTGCATAACAAAATATGATTGTCTTAAGAAAAAGCACTTGCATAAGGGAGTTCAGAGCTATATTCCACTGCAACCAGTTTTTCATGGAACACCAGTTTTATTGAAAAGAACTAGAAAATAAATTATAGTTATTCAGATTGGATATGTGGCAGATATTGTATCTGAAATGAGGGAACTTCAAGGAAAACAACTGACAGTATTGATTGTCGATCATAAAATTGAGCTTTCAAAGAAAATTTTGAACTTGACAGCTTCCTAATACTAAAAACCTTTCTTTTTTTTTTTTTTTTTTTCTCTATGCCTTTCCATTTATTCTCACTTTTTAAAAATATTTAAACCTACACACCACACTGGTGACATTATCATGTTTCTTAAGATTCCACCTTCTGTCTAGATAGACAGCAGCCCCAGGCTGGGAACAAATTTAGGAAAAAGGTCTTATATATCCCCTTAATGAGAAATGGCCTTTAAAAAATATTCCCTTAATGAGTAAAGATTCTTAATTCAGTGTAGAAGAATATCTCACTAGCTAAAACTCTTTATAAAATATTAGGAACATGCATTTATCTGAGAAGAGGATTCACAACTTTCTTTTTTTTTTTTTTTTAAATGATTTTTTATTATATTATGTTAGTCACCATACAGTACATCCCCGGTTTCCGATGTAAGGCTAAAAACCTTTCTAATAGATACGTAGTGCTAGCGACAAGTATGATTTTTCAATATTTTATCGTAAAATGTATCAATATTTAGAATATCCGCATAGCTCAGTGAGCCAGTATTTTCTAAATGACCAGTATATGATATGTAAAACCATGCACAGGTAAAAGATCCACTCAAAGTACGAGATAGACCAATGCATTTTAATGTAATGTGGTGCAAAAAAAAGTTCATTGGTGGAATTTCAGATTCTACATTGCAACTAATCAGTCTTTAAGAAAATACCACATCTCGAGTTTTGGTATAGAATCAAAGAAGGCTATCCATACTTATCTAAAAAAGATATTAAAGTGTTGCTCCCTTTTCCAACTACATGTATGTTTAAGATGAGATTTTCTTCATATAATTCCATCAAAACAACATATCACAACAGATTTAATGCAGAAGCAGAGATAAGAACCGAGCTGTCTTCTACTAAAGTCAGACACTGATGAGATTTGCAAAATTGTAAAATGATGCTATTTTACTCACTAACTGGAGGAAGTGTTAGAAAATATATATTTTTCAGAAAAAAAAATGTTACTTATGTTAACATGTAATGGATTTATTATTATTATAAATGAGTTAATAATTAAATATTCTTTCAAATTTCTAATTTTTAATTTCTAACATATAAATACTGACAGCTATAACTCACATAAAGAAAAACTCTCTGGGTTCCTTAGTAATTTTAAGAGTATAAAATGGTTCTGAGAGCAACAAATTGAGAACTTCTGTGCCAGGGAGTGAGTGTGAAAGAGAAATGTGGCTGTGGATTGAGGCTGGGGGATGCCAACATGCAGAGGTTTGGTAAGAGAAGATAAAGGAATAGTTCTTGAAGTAGAGAGAAAACTAGAGGGGTTCAGCATCCTACAGACCAAGATAGTATTTCCAAAGGATAAGTGCCCTTCAGTCAAATGCTGCCAGAAGCAGAGGAGGAAAGGAATGGAGAAAGACCACTGGGTATGCAGGGTGGTGATCAGCAGAGACAGGCCAGAAATATCTCAGTGGATAGAGATGGGAGCCTGACTGCTGAGAGTAGTTTCCAGGAGGTGATAAAGGAAGTGAGCATCAACAACTCATTTAACAAATTTCACTATTAAAGGGAACAGGGAAAGGGGGTGATAGCTGGTGGGGAATAAAAGATCAGGGAGACATTTTTAGATGAGAACTCCTACAGCATGCTTTTAGTGAAAGGAAGATCCAACAAGGAGAGAAAGGTGAATGAGGGAAGGAACCAGGTCCTGGGGAAGGCAAGAAGGGGTGCAGTGCAGGGCAGGGAGGCACTGCCCCTTGAACAGGAAGCAACATCTGTGGACACTGTGGCTCCTAGCCACAGACTCTTCCTGCCATACACTGATAACATCTCTCCACCTGCAACAACTTCTCCCTTGACTCTACTCATTTATAAATTTTCACTTTTTAATTTAACTATTCAAATCATGAATATATTTTCATCTTACAAAAAATACTGAGATATGTAAAGTAAAAAGCCAAAGCTTTCTCCCCATTTCAGCCCCTTTCCCAAGAGAAAGCCCTGTTATCAATTTAGTGTGATTTTATTCAGATCCCTCTTGTGTGATTACATGTGTAAATCCGTATATCAAGAAATAAATATTTCATTGGGATTTCCCCATAAATAACATTATACTGTGCATAACATACTGTAAATTAATGCTTTGCTTTAACAATACTCTTGAAGCACTTTCTATTCTTGTGCAGTTCTGCATGGTATTTCATAGTATGGTCGTTTTGTTCTCCTACTGAAGGACAGTCAATTCCAGATCCTCATTATACCCAATAATGCCATAATGAACGTTCTACAGTTCTCTTTAGGAATACATGGGAGGATTTCTTTAGGAAAAAATGGCTAAATCCGAATGTATACATTCTTAATGTTTTCATCGTCCATCCAAAAAGGCTATCCCAATTTACATTCCCACAAATAGTATATGAGAACACTTGTTTTCCCACATCCTTGCCAATACTGAATATTGCCCACGTTCTTAATTTTTTCCACTCTACCAATATTTTATTGTTGTTCTAATATGTAGCTTCCTGGTCACTATTGAGTTTGAGCATCTTCTCAGGAGCCTTTACATTCACCATTGTCTTATCTAGTTACTCTTTGTTCATGCTTTGACACTCACCACCAGGAGTCAGTTCTTTTAGACAGCCTCCTCATGCCAACTCTGTGTCTAACTGGATGGTTCTCTCCTGTACTCCTATTGTGCTTCTTCAGTACCAATGTCACCTCACTCGTCATAACTGTTTCTGTATTGTTTTTCCTCTCCACCCACCCCACACCAGACTCTGAGCATCTTGAATACAGGAATCAGGCTTGACTTCGTTCCGTAGCCCTAGCCCCTGGCACATTATGTGGCCCTGTGGAGGGTACTCGATAAAAGAATTACTGAATAAGTTCATAATGATATCACTTTACATTTGTAGATTTCTTTCCAATCTGCAAGGCTTCTTCCCTTGCATTTTCTCAGATTGCCTAAATCAAATCAGATTTGCAGGAATTAACATTTCAGAAAAAAATGCTAGGGATAAGGGAGGAGGAATATAAACAACATGAATCGAATCACCAGCTGCATGATGTGATGCATGTAAAAATAAATCAGTGAAACTTAAGCCCTTGGACTTCTAAGTGTGTTGTGTAATAAATAGTCTACAAGAGATTAGCACAATTCATTAAAATATTAAAAATATTAAAATAACCACACGGTCAACAATAGCGAATTTCAAGTAAAATATCAATTCAGTAGCCAGGTAGAAGGAATAAAACAGATGAGAGATCTGCTACAGGTGAATGTGGTCAATTATAGATGACTCAAGCCTTGATGTAAAATTTTGTCCTGAATGATAAAATTGTGCAGTGTAGATTGATCAAAGCAAAGGAAAAACCTCCAAGTTTCTCTAACAGGATTCCTGTAACCAACTGAACCTGAGATTTTAGGCCGTCTCCATGCTCACATACAGATAGAAATAATTCATCAAGATTCTCCAAACACTGTTCTGTGAAAGCCTAGTTGCACAAGCTGTCACACACATTTTTCAAAAGATTCCTAAGTCAACTAAGTTTTGGAAATGCCGGTTTGAATGAGAAACACATTTATTCAGTATAAGATAATAAAAGCCTTTAATAAGGCAAAAAAAAAAACAAAAACCCAACTTTGTATATCTCCAAAGCTTAATATGGAACAGTTCCTAAATTCATTTACTTGCTTGACCACAGAACTATGTAGAATCTCTCCCTCACTCTCTCTCTCCTTCTGTGTGGGTATGTGTGTATACTTTATGAGAAAGAGACATCTCAAGAACCTGGTGTTTCACAGCATCCTTTGAGAAATGCTGTTTAGATTATTAAAACAATCTTTTGTGCATCACAAGTGATCTTTCTACCTTTATAAGTGTCCACACCTTAGATCTTTCAGTTTTATCATAGTTTAATGTTTATGCTGATGCGGTGGCCTAGAATCAAATCTGAGGTCAAAAAAAAGCCAGGAGGGAAACAGTTATCACTGCTCCAAGCTCTGAAAAGGAAAGAGGGAGGAATCTTAGTGGGAGGTTAACTTAACAGGTAAGAAGCCTTCCCTGAGTACAGCAGCTCATGAATTATTGAACACAAGGCCGATGAAGTCTATTTCCCTGTATTATTTGCTGCTCCAAATTCAAAATCTATCATGCTGTCTGACTAATCTTTTCATGTCTGAACTCCTAGGACCTCCTCTATACCCATCCTCACCCCTGCACACACCCCTGCATAATTAGCCCATTGCCAGTCTCTCCGAATACACAACGAGTCCTATTCTGCATGTTTAGTTCTCTCTGAGGCTGAAATCTTGATTGTTCTGTGATGTGGTGAATTAGAGGTTACACAGGGATCTAGTATCAAAGGACTAGAAGGAATTCTAAAAGTTCTTTAATCCATCTCCCTGGCCCCATGCTGGTCTGACTTCCACCCACATCAGAAAGAAAACTATCCACCCTTTTCTTAAAATTCCTAGCAGTAGCAGTCCCTGGATAAAGCCATTCCAGGCTCTAAGTTATTCAATTTTATCCTAATTCACTCCCCTGCCCTAAACCCTTCACATCAGATGTTACCATTTTTCTCTCCCTGACCCTGCTGCTAGCCTTCCATGCCCTGGTCTTTTTGTGTGTGTCTTATTCCCTATGATGCAACTTAATTAGGGTGTCAGAATTTATACCCAAACTATCAGTGCTCTGCAGAGAGTCAGAAGTTGCCTCAGAAACTTCACAGGGACCTGATACACTACTGTTGCTTCCATAATATCATACTTGATCTATCCCCAAAACCCCTGACATGCTAAGCCTATTGGGAAGCTGTTCTGTTGCCTCTCTCCAAGAAGGTTTGCTTTGAGTCAACATAGGAGGTGATGATTTTTTTCACTTATAAATCAACCCCTTCAGTTTGTCTGTATCATGCTTGAGGCTCATTCTTGGTTTTATTCTTTGTTTTGTTTTCCATTTCTTCATAGTAAAATGGTATGCGGATAGTGGGTCATAAGGCTCTCAGAGAAAGTGTTTTTTGTCTGCTACCTGAACCCACATCAGGGAAAGCAGCCAGTAGACATTCTGTGTGAGATTTACCTGTTTTGAATTTTGGTGTCAGAAATCAAAAGCTGACAGTGTGTCCTCACATGAAATACCCCGCAGTAGACGGAGTTTGTCAGAGTGGGGCTTTAACATGGTGTGCTTCCAAGCCAGCCCTGTAGGTTGAGGACAACAGCATCTTAGGCACTGGGGAAAGTGGAAGGAAGAGAACTTTCAAGTACTTCAAGTACTCCTCCTTTGCACCCCTCAAACTACACTATCACCTCTTCTACCAGCCCCTTGGACTTGGTTTTACTGTACAACAGAGGGGAAAGGGAGAAATGAAAGGTCACACTGAGAAACCTGAGTCCAAGTAGGGGTAGGGAGCAAGAAGAGTGGGGATTCGAAACCAGAGAGGTCATCACGGTTAACCTTACTATGCACAGTATCCTCAGTTCCTTCTATGAATTCAAATCCAACTGACCTTGTGTACAGATGACTTTCCATCAAGCATTCCTCTCAATTTGTTAGCATCTCAAAAATACTGTGCTATAGGCTTCTCAAAATATTGTATTGATTTTTCTGTTTTTGGAATCTTGAGCACTCCATGAGACATTCAATCCTTAGAATATATATAAGACAGATTATGTATTTGAGGTGGGATAAGAAAATGTTATCTTTGATTATGGGAAATATTTTTCAGTGTCTAGTACAAAACCTTAATCTCAAAATTCTACATACTATTTCTAGTCAGAAATATTAATGAAACTATTCACTGGTTGGCAAAGATTTTGTATTCTTTTAAAGAAAGATACAATGAATTGTATCTATAATATTAATATCCACACTATTTATTCTCCATGAGCAGGTCATGAGCAAAACAGTATTTTGGTACATAAATTCCATTTTTAGAATTATCAAAAATATATTTATGACTAAGTATTGGTAACAATTACTTTCCCAAAGGAAAATAACCCCTCTTTATTGACCGTGAAATTATTTTAGCATTGAACTCAGATCATGTCCATTTCCCATCTGCTTTTTCAAAATATAATAAAATAGCCAAGGCAGAGGGCGTAAATGATGCAAAGTATGAAGTATTCATTTCAGGCTTCTGGGTAAGATAACAGATTGAACAAAGCATTTATTTCTCTCCCTTGAGAAACCCCAGTAAAATGACAGTAAATGAATTGGTCTACAAGGACAAAGAGAACAGGAAGAGCCATCAGCCACAAAACGTTGGAAGCCAGAAAGCAGGACAGGAGGTAACGACCTAGTCGATTCAGAAAGTTGCACCCTAAGCCAGTAGGAAGGAATGTCAAGAAGCAACCCAGTTTACACTGCAGCCCCCAAAAGACTTGGGGATCGACTACATATGGTAGCTCTAGAAATGGAGGTGAGGGTAAAAACAAGTGTCAGTTGAAAGACTGCTGAAGAAACAGTTAGATCCTTAGACTCTTTCCAAACTTTACACAGGTGGGCAGCTGCCTACCCTTACTCTTGTATAAGACTAGAGGTTTACTATTCTCTGGAGATGCTAAAATCAAAGGCTTTGGGACTGAGGGACACCAGACATAAGTGAGGAGAGGAGCACCCCACTAAAACACATGCATGCTGAATGCAGAGAACCAGCCCCAGAGTGCTGGCAACCTAGCTAAAGACCAGAAGAGCCTTCCCAGGGGAATCTGTGAATCCCAGGGAGGAAATCTCCAGACACGGACAGCAGGGGTTCCCTGAGAAAGTCCCCACCAACCCATGCTACGGTGAGGACCATAGTCAACAATCCACACCCAGGGGTCCATTTTCCAATCAGCTTTTAAGTTTTCAACCAGTTTCCACTTTTAAAATACAAGCCAACAAACAATCCAGGATCATCAGACATCCAGGGAAAACTTGAATGTGAAAGACAACACAAAAAGAGAAAAAGCAACTTCAAGAAAACAAACCATTGCTCTAAGGAAGAAAATGTTTTTCTTAGACTTTAATTGATATCCTGTTTATAAAAAATAGCTAGAATTAATATCTTCAAAAAGATAAGAGGTTTCATTCATGTAATAATGTTATTATGCTAAAATTAAAGAAATATTCAAAGAACAAAATGTCACTTGGAAATTATGCTAGTGACATCAGATAATTTTCAAAAAGGAGTTGAGAGATAAACTTGAGGATATCCTCCAGAAAATAGAGCAAAAGACAAAGATATGGAAAATAGGGCAGAAAAACTAGGAAATCAGAAGACTAGAGCCCAGCTGACTCAATATACACATAATAGGGGTTTTAAGAAAAAAAGAAAGAAATCACCAATGAAATAATTCAAGAACATCTCTGACAACTGACAGACATAAATTTCCAGGTTAAAAAGGTCCATCAATGACTGACACTGTGAATGAAAATAGAGCCACACCAAATCTGTCATCACAACATTTCAGAACTCTTGGAACAGATGCTACTGTAGGCTTTCAAAGGATCAAGGCATAGAATAGCTTCAGACAACAACCCTAGGAGGCTAGGAGCCAATGAACTGATTCCTCCAAACTTCTGATGGAAAATGATTTTAACCTAGAATTCAATAACCATCTGTTCTGGTTATCTATTGTTGTGTAACAAAGTACTTCAAACTTAAGTGGCTTAAAACAACAACCATTTTCATTTTATCTCACAGTTTAGGGTATCAGGAATTCAGGAAAAGTTTGGCTGGCCAATTGTTCCTCTCCATGTGACATTGACCATAATTATTTGACGGAATTCACCTAGTGGCTGGATTAGAGGGTCCAAGATGGCTTCACTCACATACCTCGTGCCTGGGAAAAGGCAGTTAGAAGACTCAGTTTATTGGGTCCCTCTTTCTTTCCAGATAGGGCTTTTTTTTTTTAATTAGACGTTAATTTTTTAGCAATTTTAGGTTTACAGAAAAATTGAGCAGAAAATACAGCATTCCTACATACTCTCTCATCTCTTCAATTTCCCCTATTATTGACATCTTGCACTGGGGTGGTATATTTGTTTTAAAAAGAGCCAATATTTACATATTATTCTTAACTAAAGTCCACAGTTTACCTAAGGGTCTGTTCTTTATGTAGAACCTTCCATAGGTTTTGACAAATGCATAATGGCATGCATCCACCATTACAGTATCATATAGATGAGTTTCATTACCCCCCCCCAAAAAAAAACCCTGTGCTCCACTTATTAATCCCTCTTCCCTCTCCCAGATCCCTGGAAACCACTAATCTTTTACAGTTTCCATGGTTTTGCCTTTTCCAGATTGTCATGTAGTTGGAATCATACAGAATATAGCCTTTTCATATTGGCTTCTTTCACTCAGCAATATGCATTTAAGGTTCTTCTATGTCTTTTCATGATTTGATAGCTCTTTTCTTTTTACTGCTGAATAATAGTCCATTGTATGGATATACCACAGGCTGTTTACCCATTCACCTATTGAAGGACATTTTGGCTACCTCCATTGTAGGATCTTTTTTACATGGTGTCTCCAGCAGGATAGTCAGGCTTCTTACATGGTAGATCAGGGCTTCAATAGACTAAAGTTGCCAGGTATCTTAAAAACCAAGCCATAACTGGCACCAAATCACTTCTACCATACCCTGTTGGTCAAAAAAGTCACATAATAGCCAAGATTTAAGGGTAGAGGTGTCAAAGATAATGAGGCCATCTCTAATCTACCACACCAGTCAATGAGAGACAAACTCTGATGGTCCTGGAGGCTTATATCCTTCTTCCTGTTGATTGCTTAGTAAGAAGCTGATTCATCATGTTTGGGACTCCTATTTAACAAAATAATCACCTATACCATAAATCTGTTATTGTTGCATAGTGACTTATAAACACCAGAACCTTCTTTCCCTAAAAATATATAGGGTGTCCTAGATGTGTCTAGTCTAGCTATGTCCTGTCTAAAACACCCTTCTATAAGGTAATGAAAGTTCAGGGACCAAGTGAACACTGTTACTTCTCTACTTGAAGTTTTTCCCCAACAAGTCTTATTAACCATGTTTATGTTTATATTTATGATGTAAGCTGTGTTTCTGGGCCTACCTTACACCTCACCAAATCAAAAAATAGAAATATTTTTAGATATACAAATGATAAAAAAAAAAGTTACTTCCCCCACATCCTTCAAAAGTTACTTAAAAACATTCTCTATCAGAAAAAAATGAAAACGTGGTCTTCTAGAAAATAGACCTACTAAGTCAGGAAGAGGTGAAGAGAATCCTTGGGTTGATGAAGATGGGGGCTCCCAGGATATCTACTGAGCACCAGGGTGAGAGGACAGCAAGTTCAGAGTCATCAGGTCAAGAGGTTTCAGGAGAGATTTCCACAAGACAAAATAAATAAACTCTCTGACAGACCATATTGAAAGGGGATCAAACAACTGTAAAAGATTTGAGAGTAAATTGATGATAAATACTTAGAAAATTAAGCAAAGTAACAAAAGGCTCCTATTAACTCCGGGGAAATAGAAGAATTTGGACGGGAAGGAAAAGCAATCATAGATCAGTTGTGAATAGCTAAATCTTCCTCTTGATGGTGGGAAGTGAATAGGTAATGCCAAAGACTACAAATCCAGAAGTGGACTTGAAGGTATGTTATTTATAGATAAGAAAGAAAATGCCCAATGACTCAGTCAGTTAAAGCTGAAATTAGTTGCCTCTGGGAATGGAGAAATGGGGAGGGGAGGGTAGTATGGGATTGCTGTTTATCACTACAAGCCTTATAGACAGAAATAGCTCAGCTGTCTTTGCTCACACTCACCTTTTCCGTGAGGCTTGCTCCAACCACTCTAACCCTATTTCCCCTGCCTCCTTTTTTTTCATAGCACTTACCACTTCTAGCATCCTCTCTAATTTGTTCATTCAGGATGCTTATTAGTTTTTTTCCTGATAGAATGTCAATAATACAGGGGCAGGGGTCTTTGTCTTCCTCATTTACTGATATGACCCAGGTGCCTAGAAGAGTGCCTGGAACATAGTAAGGCTCAGTAAACATCACTCCAGTAATACAAATTTGACTTTTTAAAACTATGTGCATGGGTAGGTTTGATTTTTAAAAATAAAATAAATCATTCTCCTCAAAACTCCACCACAAAGCAAAAATCCCATGCTTAAGGTATTGCTCAGACATCATGCTCTTCTTTTTTTTTTTTTTTTTTTTTTAAGATTTTATTTATTTATTTGACAGAGACAGCCAGTGAGAGAGGGAACACAAGCAGGGGGAGTGGGAGAGGAAGAAGCAGGCTCCCAGCGGAGGAGCCTGACGTGGGGCTTGATCCCATAACGCCAGGATCACGCCCTGAGCCGAAGGCAGACGCTTAACGACTGCACCACCCAGGCGCCCCAGACATCATGCTCTTCTATCAAAAAATATTATCATTAGTTTTCTCAGACTTCAAAAACACTACTTTCAGTGCATTCCAAGTGCCCAAACCTGATACATGTTTACCTTTCTGAAGCACTGAGAGAGCTGGCAAGTTCTATAATACAATAAGCAAGACTCATGTAACACTTACAAATAAATGGTGATTTATGTAAGGTTGTGAGATATGAAGTTATTATAATGAAGAGAAGATACAGTACATTTGAGGAGTAATCAAATACTTCTGAGTTTAATTATTATTCATTAGTCTATACCTAGTCTTGTTTCAAAAAGGATTTTAGAGAAGCCTATAAAAGTATAAAGAACATAACATTAAATTACCTTTAAATTAAATTAAAGCTTGGCAAAAGAAGATAGAAAATCAAAGATGGAACAAAGAGAAGCCAAGAAAATGACTTAAAGTATGTGCAGTTATAACCTGTTTATAACAAATTTATCTCTAAACTCTGTGTCCATTAGTATTGGATTCAGCTACAAATAGCATAGAGACCCCAAATATGGGGAGGTTAAAATAAGATCATATTGAAGCTGAATCCATTAGTATTGGATTCAGCTACAAATAGCATAGAGACCCCAAATATGGGGAGGTTAAAATAAGATCATATTGAAGTATTTCTCTCACACGTAAAATTACAGAGATGTGTAGTCCATTTCTGGTATGGGAGCTCAACTCCACTGGTTCTCAAGGATCCAGGGTCCTTCCAGCTCACCCCTCTGTCTTCCCAGTGTAGAAGTTATCCCCACTGTCCAAGATGGCAGCTTGCCTATTCTGGGCAGCAAAATGGAGAAAGGATGAAGAAGGAGCAAAGGTCACTTGCCAGTTGTTTTCTTAAGAAATGTTCCCAGCGGGGCGCCTGGGTGGCTTAGTAGTTAAGTGTCTGCCTTTGGCTCCGGGCGTTTTCCCAGCGTTCTGGGATCCAGCCCCACATCAGGCTCCTCCGCTATGAGCCTGCTTCTTCCTCTCCCACTCCCCCTGCTTGTGTTCCCTCTCTCGCTGGCTGTCTCTCACTGTGTCAAGTAAATAAATAAAATCTTTAAAAAAAAAAAAAAAAAAAAGGAAATGTTCCCAGAAATTGGATACTTCTACCTCATTGTCCGGAAATGAGTGAAGTGGCCCCTTGCAGCTGCAAGGGAAGGTGGGTAAGCAGTCACCATATGGCATCATCATACCCTACTAAAACTTCCATTAAAATGAATGAAGGGAAGAGATGGATCTGAAGATCAACAAGAGTGTCTGCCACAGCTTCATAGCTGTGAACCAAAAGAAGAAAGGGTATAAGGTCAGGTTCAAAATGACTGAACAATGTATAGAATCGTTGAGTCACTATATTGCACACCTGAAACTAATTAACACTACATATTAACTCTACTGGAATTAAAATTTAAAACTATTAAGTTTTTTAATTTAAGTTTTAAAATAACCACGTTTGTTAAAGATGACCAATTGCTCAAGAAACTTATAGCAGCTCTTGGTAAAAAGTTTAGAAAGGGATGACTGCATATGGGGTTTAAACAAAACCACATTTTTACCCATCAATTAACTGAATTCAATGATGATTTAAAAACTCAACATTGAAAAGTTCATTCTGCATATTTGTGTTTGTTTGGGTTTTTTTATTAATAATTATAAGGTTTTGGGACATGACCAAAGCCTGAAATTTAAAAAAAAAAAAAAGAAAAGAAAAGAAAGAAAGAAAAGAAAAGAATGATTCTGGAGGTCTTCACAAAAAGAAAAAGTTTAATCTTATTACATTGATGCAACCCATTTTATAGGACTGCTTCTTGTAACAACTCTTAGTAACGTATTGACAATTTAGAGAAAACATGTCTGCAGAAAATTGATTTTTCTCAGTTCATTTGAACCACCCATTTTGAAAAATCATAACAAAATCCTGTTTTTTGAACTTCATTATGTGAGTGTCCTGATATTAAATATGCACATATATATTTATTTCAGAATTAAAGAAAACTCTATTTACCGTCAATTACGGAAAAGAAATCACTGCAATCACAGAGACTACCAGAATATTTCAAGAAATGGTATGTAGCTTTCCACTTAAGCCTTCAGCAGTGTGCCTTTAATGATTGATTTTGTTTCGTAAGTGTCACAAAAGCTGCGAGTTAGATAACAAGGGCCACATAATAAAATGAATAATCTCCTTTTCCCAGCTCTGGGACCCTCTCTATAGAAGGGCCCTGGGATTACAGCATCTTACCCACAGCAGAGGAGAACAAGAACAAGATGAGGTCAATCCTCCCCCAGACAAGTTCTAGAAAGGCCAAGATGCAGGGCCTTCAAAGCTCAGGAGGCAAGACTTCCGCGAGCATTAGCAGAACAAGGGCTGAGCAAAATCGAAGTGATGCAAAGGCTCTGTCTCCTCTGTGCAAAGTCTCCCACACTTCTCTTGGGGCTGGAGTTTTAAGAAAAATGGCTAAGTGATTGTGGCTGAAATCCCCAAAGCCATTAAGGAAAAGAATGCGTTTTCAGAGTGCTGTGGACACTGGCAGGTCTCCGTCATCTTCCCGTGTTTACCGGAACATGAGTGTGCTCTGGGCTTGCTTCTTACCAACGTGGTTCTCAGCTCCCGCCTTGGACTCAGAGGCAGTCCATTGCCACAGGACCTCAGTGAGACTCCTCATTGAGAAACCAGTGTCTGGCTAATGCTGAATGACTTGCCAAGTAATGTTTTGTGCCACCGTAATGCAGAGATGGCAGACACTTAGGGTGTGTATTGCCACTCCATCTCCCTAAGATATTACTAATCAGCCTTGGCGCTCTTGTCAGCTACACCCAGATTCCGCCTCAGCAGTTCACACAACCCAGCACGTCTGACAATCATCGTCAGCAGATTAGACTTGGCACATAAAGTTAAACCTATTTGCCATCCCCGTGCCATGTCTAATTAATAAGAGTGCTAAGACATTTTCCAAACAGTTCAAGTTTTAACTAAGTATATGACCTGCAAATAAGGTATGTCTTATAGTAAATATTCTACACAGAATATTCTGCTATTCTAAGAACAATATAAGTTTCTGCTATTTATTGCTCTCTTACTAAGTGCTAAAAATATTTTATGTGTAATATTTCAGCTGATGTTTTTCAACAAACTGTAAGGCAAGTATTACTATATTTCTTCAGTTCTAAGATACCACTGGTTGTAATAGCTCTAGGGAGTGTTGAAGGAGGAAAAAGGAAGGAAGAATTACAATGTACTCGTTGATTGTAGCACTCAACCTAATATCAAACGTGTTAAACTGTATTTCTCGGAATTGAGGGATTATCATGATATCCACACTGTTGCAGCTGAGAAAACAGAGACATACAGAGAATACCTGAGGTCACAGACAGAAAGTGGCAGGGCCGGAATTTGTAGCCAGCTTGTCTCACTACAATCAGACACCAACAAAGGTACTCCAGTCACTGGTCTGTACTCTGAGGTGATCTACAGAAAGAGACTGGTCTCACCTCTCTGTATACGAACATATCAGACAATGTAGCAGAAAGTTAGAATTGAACCTGGCTATGAGTCATCATAGATATAAAGTGAGCTGCAGCCCCTGCACTTTCTCTTTTCCTTCAGTGAGATAATCAAACAGCCCCCAGTGCTGTCAAAGGCTCTCCGTCAATGGAGACTGTAAAACACAAAGAATGAAAACACCCGTGTTGAGTATCATGCAACTCTAGAAAATGATGGTTCAGAGTCCATATATTTTTATTTAGAAAAACAAAACACTGCCAAAAGAAAAATCAGGATATAAAGTTGGACAGCATAGCTTAATTTTGACTATATTTTTAAAAATAAAAGGAGAAACTAGATGTGCATAAGATCGGTAGAAAATACACCAAAATCACTACGTTTGATAAATTATGGATGATCACTTCCTGTCTTTTTTTTTACTTTTATGTTTCCTGAAGATTTTCTTTTTACATAGAAATAACCTTTAAGAAAAAAACAAAACAAAACCTAGAAAGAAATTGAATGTAGGAACAGTAAAGGGCTTGCCCAAGATCCTGTAGCCGAGGGTGTCAGGTGAGGGCGAGAATAAGCAATAGGATTCTGCCAGAAACGCAGGCTGTATGCTGCTCTCTCCCTGTGCCTAGGACACCAGCATTTCCCTCCCTCACAAGACCCAGAACTGTCAGCTCAACATTACTTTCTACCCACGACGAATACAGAGATCTTTTGTAAAATCAAAAAGACCAAAGGAAGGTACTCCAAAAAGTACAAAGTACAATTTGTAGTAGACGTTTCTCCCTTTTGTGGTATGCTGTCTTGACAGCATTCCTTTAAAATTCAGATCGTGGAGATAAAACAGGAAAAAAGAGATGGGAGGGAAGCCGAATCATGAAAAAAACATGCATGTCAGAATGGGATCAAAACCTGTGCCTTCTGTCAGACATACGTCTAATGAATAGGTACTGGAGTATGGGGGTGGGGGGGGATGAGCTTCTTCCTTTTCTTGAAATTTGCAATTCTTAGAAATATCTAGAATGTATGCTTTGTCTAGTATAACTTCTTTGAAGATGCTTCTCGACTCTTGCTAAGGATGCAATTCTACGAGGGTTTTTATTGCTGTTGCTGCTGTTGTTTTAGTTTCTCATAATTACTCATTATTTAATGTTCTGGGTTTATTTCCAGCCCTTCTTCCTCTTTGCGACTGTTTTTCCTCACTGTGGGTTTTCTTTTGATATTATGCTGCATGTAACCTGACTAGCCGTGCCAAGTTATTTCAATTATTCCCCAAGGTGTTTATTGGATGTAGGAAAAGTCAGCCTTCTATGCCCTGCATATTTATGGCTACACTTACGTTTCAGAACCAGTGGGAGAGGGGCGGGTGGAGAGAGACAGAAAGGAGAAAGAGAAGGAAGAGTTGAATAGAATATTAAAGACTTTCTTAAAAACTGTACAGTAAGAATTAAAGAAACAGCTCTTATTTTCATCTTGATGTTTATATACAAGATCTGGATCTATAGATCTATAGATCCCTCTACTGTGAACCACTGATCCAGTGATTGCCAGTGATTGTAAAGCATTTTAAAATGTAAAATGTCAAAGTCATCTTTAATTTGGGTACCAATTCTCCAGCACAGGGATTAGGCACAGCAAGCTTCCTGCTAAATCTTTACTAAAGTCAGCAAAGGAGATAATTCACAGAGGCCTCCTACAGCTTCCGTCTTGCCCCAAGGGCCCCAGGTGGAGGAGGGGCCCCCTAGTGAAGGGGGAAAGGGTCAAAACCCCTCATGGTTGGCTGGCTCCTCACACAATGTCACCTGACTTCTCAGAGACTCAAAGCAAGGCCCAGAGAACAGACAACAGAGGTTTCCCCTTCTAGTTACTTTATAAAATCTTCTCCTTTCCTTGCCGTGTAAACTAGTAGACTGGTTGTGAATTTAGGCCCTGGAATGGGTATGTGACTGGGACAAATCGTTTAATTTCTCTGACCTGTCTCTGCATCTATAAAATGGGGGTCATGGTTCTATGAACACAACTGCCAAAGGTGACCCGGGATGTCATTCTGGGTTGCCTAGACAACAAGCTAGCTCCAGTGGGCTGCCTTCACCCTATTTTGCTGGGGGAAAGGCTGCACCCAAAGTCAGTCTGATTGTGGGGTTCCAGGAGCAAACCCTGCCTCGTAAATTTGCCCGTTCCCCAATAAAGCCAATTTAAAAACAAAACAAAACAAAACAAAAAACCTGTTTTTAAACTATATCATGTGACATTGTGGAATTCATCATGAACCCCAGATGGGGCTCACTTTGCACAGTAGGGATAATAACAGGCCATACCTGAACTTCACAGGGCTATTATAAAGTTGAATAGGAAAAATGCAGTGTTTCCTCAATGTCCATCATCATTGCTAACTGCACCTACCACCTGTCCTATTATTTCCTCAGCATTTTTTTAAAAATCAGTCACTTTTTCAGTGTAAAGGGTTTCTTTAAAAAAATAAGTAGATTTAAGGGGCGCCTGGATGGCTCAGATGGTTGAGCCTCTACCTTTGGCTCAGGTCATGATCCCAGGGTCACGGGATCAAACCCTCCCCCCATCGGGCTCTCTGCTCAGCAGGAAGCCTGCTTCTCCTCCCCCTCTGCCTGCCCCTCTGTCCGCAGCTCTGCCTACTTGTGCTATCAAATAAATAAATAAAATCTTTAAAAAAAAAAAAAGTAGATTTGAAGATACAAAAATACATTTAAAAGACACATATCCATGATGGGAAGGCCTATTGCTCCCACAGTGCAAGGACCGAAAGAGGGGGCGTCTGAGGTTGGGTCTCCAGGCCCCTTGAGACAGCAGTGGGCAGGGAGGTAATGGGAATGGGGGAGGGACAGCTGGCTGGACCCCGAGAATTTGACAGAAAAAGAGGGCTCCCTTTAGGAGGAAAAGGTTGGGCTGAGGATAGGAATGGGAACAATGGAGCCCAATAAGCAGCAGGTCTGGGATTGGCCGAGGGGAGCTGGGGCCTGCGGCCAGAGGAGAAATGGGTGGGGGGCGAGGGAGCCCTGGGGAACGGGAGCTGAGTGCAGCCTGGGTGGCAGGCTAGGGCTCCCCTTGCAGGGCTGGAGGAAAGCAGGGCAAGGGCAGGATGGGGGTGGAGGGGAGTACGAGCTGAGGATGGGGCAGCTGAGGACCTCTGAGGACGGGTGGGGCAAGGGATGGAAGCTGTGGGGTGGGAGAGGCTGAAAATCAAGCCTCGACTGGCTGATCCGGGAGCTCTAGAACATGCTACAAGAAAGAGAAACAGCTGAGGGGTTTCGAAGATGATCACCTCTCAGAGGCTAGACCTACAAATGTGCATGCCAGTCAGTATCCAGCTGGGAGTCCGGCGAGGCAGTCACGGACCCCAAACCACCTCCCATACCCGTGCTGCATGTTCCATTTTGGGGGGCCTTGGTATTGGGCCTCAGGGCCTCGTGCTCAGTGAAGACTCAGTGAATAGCTTTTATTCAGCCCTCACTGTCCTTGCCTGACCTCTTTGCCCCCCCATTCACACATCCAGCAGAGCCAACCTCCCACCCCATCACAAAAGCCCTTTGTTGCTGCCTCTGCTGTCACCCTTTACTTGGCTTGTAGCTGAGTTTCTTGCTTCAAGTCTGACTTTCCATTGTAACAGCGAGCTCCAGCCCCAGGGGACCCATATTTGTACTCCTAGCACTGAGCTCAGCCTCTGCCGCACGTAGTAGGGACTTGTCAACCCGACACACTCTCTTTTAAGCCCAAATACCTTTCAGGAGTTACGTTCAGCCTTTGAAGAGAAGAAAAGCACACACAGTAATCCTTTGCCAACCTGAATACCTCCACGGTGGGCAAAAACCACCATTGGCAGGATTACACTTCATTTTTAAAACAAAGGGTAGAAGAAAAACAAATGTTAAAGAGCTATTCAATATGTATTTTTAAGTAAATAAAAGTGCATGAGTACCCACTTCTAAAATAAACAAGACTCAGCTGCTTTAAAAGGCAAGCAGATCACAGCCCCTGAACCCCCGTGGCCCGCAGCACACAGCCCACTAAGGAGGGCACTCTGATGGACCGGTTTCGGGGTCTCCAAAGGAGACTTCACTAGCTTGGAATGTCCTTTTCACTGGCAGCTTTCCTCATTTTGTTTTTGTAGGGGTAGCAAAACCTTAGTGTAAACACCTCTTTGGGGTTGTTTTGTTTTCAGAAAGTCAAAAGTACCTACAAGAATTTTTTTCTCCAGGCCCAATCTCCCATATGGTGTGAGGCCACCCCTCTCTGCACACCTGGGCGCTCACCCACTCACCAGGAGTGGGAGCAGGGGACTAGCCGGCAGCGCACAGATAACAAACATGGAGGGTTTTAACACGTGGCCAAAGTGTATGTGTGCCAGCCTCACCTACCCAACCCCACCTCAATCCCTTGGCTGCAAACCAGATTTGAGTTTGAACTCCTACTTTCTCCCCGTGGTCCTTCACTCCAAGAACTTCTTGCTGGGCCCCTTCTTTAGGCTTGTGTTAAACCATCTAGAGAATGGGAGAGAATCTAGCAGACTGGAGAAACTAGAGAAAAGGGACAAAATTCAGGGCAGCAAATAAAATTTGTGTTCAGGCCATCTTCATGGTAAAGTGCTGGGAAAGCTACGTGGGAGGGGGAGGTGTGGGGAGCAAAGGGGTGAAGGAAGAGATTCTTGGGCAGATCGAGGAGGGGGGCCCTGGAGCAGAAGCCGACGGAGGGGAGAGGGGGGAAGAGGAGAGTAGGGAACTGCGTGTCCATGACGGCTATGAGCTCAGTCCTTGGCTCCCTCCTGATGGCTGTTCGACTGTTCCTTCTACACATCACTGCCCTGAGATGAACTCCACGAGATGACCAGTAAAGAAAATCACCTTATTCGTGTTCCACAGTACAGTACAACTCATTCCTGTTGCTCTCCAGTGGAAAGTTGGGGGAGGGATGAGCCCTAAATTCATCTCTATGCCTTCATTTTCTCTGCTGATATTTCTGAGCACTAGTCACTCTAATGGGCACAGAGGATAAAAAGACTAAACATTAATGCATGCATGACCACCTTCCAGCCCTGACCCCTCACTGGCTGGCTCCAGAGCCTCAATGAATCCCTCCCCATTCTGAGCCTCGGTTTCCCTGTGTGTAAAATAAAGGGCTTCAACCACATAATCTCAACCTTCATCCAACTCTATGACTCTGAAATTTTAAATCAGACTTCAATCTTCAGGCTCACTCCATGTTTAAGTGTTTTGTTTTTAATTGGATTGTTGCTGATATTTAAAACTTGAGAGCTTTTACACAAAAATCCAATTTTTATTTCTCTCCAAAAATCAGTAGCCCTGGCAACACAGCCACACTCCTGCCTGGCGAGAGTTGGTTGGAGCTGAGCAGTGGCCTCCCCTCCAGGTATACTATGGGTTTAGAGACCTGGCCCCCCTCCCAAGTCTAAGGGGCTAGGAACTGTGCAAGGAAAAGTAGAACTAGGACTTCCATGCACAATAAGTCAGAAGGTGCCAAAGTGGGGAAGAGCTCCTGCAAGGTGACCGGGCCCTGGCTGAGAAGCAGGAGGAGAGAAGACCTCTCTGGGAGATGTTCTAACAAGAGTGGATGTGAGGGAGCCGTCCATCCTGCTGTTGGACTTAAAGAGATGCGCCAGGAAGGAGTTTGCTTCCTCAACAAGCAGAAGACCTGTTGAAGGAGCTTGCCCGGGACACAGAAGAAACACCACGAGTCAGGCCTTACTCCAAGCCAGAAAGAACACACCGATGTCTCCTCAGAGCCTCGGCAGCTAATTAGTTATTCTAGCCGGGAATACAGTCCAGGACCGTTGGCCAGGGCACTGGTCTCCATTATGGAGAGTTGTGTGAGGCTAGTACTATTATTACTTTTATGGATTTTAGCTAATAATAAGTACTGCCTGCTTCAGACAGCTTTAACAAAAAAACCCAAAGCCTGAGTGGCTTATAAACAACAGAAATCCATTTCTGAGAGTTTCAGAGGCTGGAAGTCTGAGATCAGAGTGCCGGTTCTGGGTGGGAGCCCTCGCCGGGGCTGACTTCTTGTCGTCTCCTCTTGTGACATGGCAGAAAGAAAACACACTAGCTCTCTGCCTTTTCTGAAAGGGCACCAGTTCTACTCATGAGAACTCCATCCTTCGGACCTGATTTCCTTTCAAAGGCCCCACCTCCAAATACCTTCACAATGGGGTTTTGATTTCAACATGAATTTTAGAGGGACACAAATATTCAGTTCACGAAAGGTACCTTCTCTCACCCAGACACTATGCTAAGTACTTTACATAATCTATCCCCATTTGATCCACAAAGCAACCCTATTTTACAGGTGAGGACACTGGGGCTTGGAGAGGTTTAATAACTTAGGTGATTAATGGTCCATTAGCTTGTCAGTGGTAGAGCTCAAGCCTGGGTCTGAATCATACCAGCCATGTCAGAACATGTCTGCCCTGCTCTCAGCCACACCATGTTGTCCCCCTTTCAGAGTCTGGCCTCTAAAGCCACCATCTTTACTACATCCTTACGATCTTTACTTCAGTGTCTAGAACAACCAACACCTGTCCTGGAGAGGTAGGTGATCTGAATTAGACACCCCGACCCTGCATTCTGTGCCAGCCTCCCTCTTCATCAAAAGTGGTCCTCTCAGAAAGGGATAGGCAAGAAAAAAAATAAAAGAAGAATGAAAAAACAAACTATAAATGAGTATTAATCCAGGCTTCGCTGAATTCAGTGATACATGCAAGAACTTATTATTTTCATTACCACCACCACCCCGCCTCGTGATCTCTGTTCTCCAACAAAATAGATTGTGTACCTTTCACTAGCTAACTGAGCATCTGCTATTGTGTTCTTGACAAAAATGCATAACCTGAATTTAATCAGGAGGAAGCATAAGACAAACCCAAATTCGAAGGACACTCTATAAAATAATTGGTCAGTACCCTTCAAAAGTGTCAAGCTCAAAAAACACTGAGGAATTAGTCCAGATTAAAAGAGACTAAACTGACACGAGACTGAATGCAGTATGTGATCCTGAGCTGGACTGACCCAGAAAGAGTTGGGTCTGAGTTGGGCTGACCCTCCAGTGGGACAATCAGTGAAATCTGAACAGGTCTATAGAGGAGACAATAGGCTTGTACCAATGTGAAGTTCCTGATGTTGATCATGGTACCATGATTGTGAGAGATGTTCCCACTTAGGGAATTTGGGTTAAGGGAAGGTGCAAATCCTTTGGTCTATTTTTGTACCTTTTTACAAATTATTTCAATCTTTGTAAATGATTGCAACTTTCTGGAAATCACTTCAAAATGAAAATTTTCAGACAATTTTTTAAAAGCTACAGAGTCTTGGAGAGAAGCAAAGAAGTTACCTTGCCAAGTGGAAGTAGGCCCTCAGGAAAGTATTTAGTGAACCCAACTCCTGGGACAAGTTTTTGGTCTCAACCCAAAATGTTGAGAGGAGATGACAGAAATTATTTATAACAAAACAACTAGGACATTTCTATTTGGGAGCCATGATCCAGTGTGCTCACAGCAATAAAGCCCAATTTTAATACCAATTTTTGAGATGTTTGATCTAAAAGATAAATGCAGAATAGGCTCAGTGCCTGCAGATATCAAAACTTGCTATTTCTCCTAAGGACCAAATGTATCTCCAAGATGCAACGTTTGATTATAATAGAAACTTTTGAAAGAAAAACATTTCAATCTGACACATTTCATATAGAGGAACACATTTCCCTCCTTTTAATTAGGAGGATTTATTCCCTTTTTTAATACTTTCAAGGCTTTCAGTCTCCAAGAATCATTAAACAATGGAGACTTCCTGATCCAAGTGGCGCGATTTCTTAGGATTTATTTCTGCAGCCCTTTCTGGCTTCTCCTTGTTCCATGCAGCTCGTCTAGTTTGAGGCAGAGCACCTGGCAATGATCATAATGTGAAGAGTGTGAGCTTTCCATTCTTCTGTTAGGTCCAGATTTCCATCCTGTACCTCTTGAACTTGCACACCTACAGATGGCAAATTCAGAAGCAAATAGCTTGTACTATTTCATGTCGTTGTCAATGTCAAGGGTTCCTACAGTCCTGGGGGTCTCCTTTCAATAGATGCCTTTTATTTAGGGCTTGAGATAAGGGACCTCTTGGGGAAAGCCCACTGCTACTTGTGCTGATAGCTTACGTGAACTTGCTGGGTTTTTCATCAGCTCCAAATCTTGCTGGGATATGCCTTTACCTCTGGTCTTCTCTTTTACTTTCCTCCTTCTCATTTTCCACTTGATTTTGCCCCCACCACTCCCTCTGTTTCCTCTCCAATATTGTAATAGCTGCTAGAAATAGAAAGATGAGCAGGACAAAGTCCCTGCCTTCAAGGAGAGCATAACTAAATGGAAAAGAGGGACAAATAAGGGAACAACTATGGTTCCTGTGAAATGACACTAAAAGAGAGGTAGGATGAGGTCTCTGGAGGTGACAGGCGTCCACCTCTGCCTGGAGAAGGACAGGAAAACTTCACCAACAACGTACCTTTGAGCAGAGCGCCCTGCAGAAAAAAAAAAAAAAATAGGAATCCAAAAAGCAGAGGGAGATGGTGACTCAGTGCAAAGAGGCTCCAAGGGCAAAATATCTTTGGGAAAGAGGAGGAGAGACGTTCAGCATGGCTGAAGGATATTTGTGAAGCTTTATCAAGTTTTTAGACTAGGAGGCAGATGAGTGCCATGCTGGGAAGGCTGTTAAATTCTTTTAAAAATATATGTTTGGGGGAATCATTTATCTAGTTTGTCACAGAAATTCAGAACCACACTTGTGAATTTGAAAGCATTTTCAGTAGTAGAAACATCATCAGAAACTGTCACAATAAACAATTATTAAATGCCTACTATTTTGAGCTCAAGGTCAGTGTATTAGTCTGAATGTTTCTACTTATCACAAGCAAACATTTTTAGAGAAAAGAAGGAATTTAAATTTCTCATGGCTGATTTTTTTAACTGGATTTATATAAGTCGTACTCTTCAAAATGCTTCCTCACTTATAAAAATGTGAGACAAATCTGCATTATTTAAAATCTGATGAAAGTTAAAAAACATTATTAGATTTACTTTAGGTCCATGTATGACAACACCTTTTCCATGAACATTTTATACTCTCTGTAATGCTTTTTAGGTTTCTGGTTCTGGGTACAGTAGAGTAAGTACACTCCACCCAGTCTGGCCCATGGAATACAGCTGTGAAATCTGGTCAGATTACTGTGAAAAGTAAATAGTAGCAAGTTGATTGAAGAAGAAAATCAGAATTAGGAGTACCACCAAACTAGCAGTGAAGATAGCATTTTGTTGTCCTCTGATATCTCCCAACCTAGACTCAAAGCCACCTGGTCTATTTCAATCGTTGCTGATGTCTGTTGTTAAACTGGCATCTGAAATGGATTACTGCTTACTAGCTGAAGGACCTTGACCAAGTCTCTTTCTGTCTCTGGGCCTCATCTGTAAAGTGGGCTGCCTGATCACGTGCTCTTGGAGGTCCCACCCAGTGCCAATGCTCAGGACTTCACACATGGCATCTAAGCAGCACCAAGAGTCAGAGTGATTAGCCTAATGAGGCTGCAGCTGAAGGGCAACCCCCCTCCCCCCAGCCTGGTGACCACATGAGTTTGTAAAATTTGCCAACTTAAGATGTTTAACCACAATTGGTTAAGACCCTTGTCTCTTTCCACTGTGGCTTCCCTTTGTGTCACGTCTCATTTTCATGTTTTGTGTCCTTTTCCTTAAAGAGGATCCCCCAAATTATATAAGCTTCAGAACTTGAAACCTGGATCTGCCCCTGTCCTATTCAGATAGTTTAGCCAAGATGGCATTCAACTAGCGATTTCTGTCTGAGTCATGTGTAAGAATGCATCAGATATTTTATTGGAAATTAACAAGTTCTTGTCTTAGAACTTTAAGAAAGGAAACACCTGCTTTTCTTTCAGTACACAGCTTCACATGACTTTTTCAGGGCTCCTCAGAATCCTAACACTTTATGTTCATTATCTGTTTCTTGACTATAAGCTTCACAAGAATAGGGAAGATGTCTTTTCTATTTGCTGATGTGTCCCCAGCATCTGTGGCAATGCCTGGCACAGAGTAAGTACTCCATAAACATTATCAAGGTGATGCATTAATTTATGAAGACCTATATTTAAATATACCTTGTCTTTTTCCATGAAGAATTTGAGAGTGAGCACCCCTGCTCTGGGCCAGGTGCAGAAAATCGCAAGCTCATTTAGAAGACCATTGAAAGTGTCTTACCAGTTGATTTGAATGCCCAGGATATGAAGCATTTGCTGCTGTGGTCAGCAGTGATCCAGCAGTGGAAATGTAAGCTGAAATTTATTTATGGAAGGATGACGAATGCTGAGAGTATGTGAAAACCTTCCCTCTTCTTGCAGTGCACTATTCCTCATTTAAAAGGCACTGAACAAACCAGAATTCTGACTTTGATGGCCAAAAAAGACTCCCTTCTTCCCTTAACTGTGGACAGGTAGATTCTCTCTTGGGCCACCTTGATGAATCAATCAAATGCCCCTCTTTCACAGTCACATCTTTTCCATTTCTCTAAACTATAATTGTAGAGACCAGACTATGGACCTCTCAAGGGTGATGGCAGTTCTTCAAATGCCCCCCCCCTTTGTTTTGCCACATCCCACAGGCTAGAAGCTGCCTTTCTTTCCTGCTCACACCTTCCAGGTCCAGCTGCTTCAGTATTTTCTACAATGGCAGCAGCAGAATCAGCAGCTGAGTAGAAGTCTATATCCAGGAGGAGAAAGACAATAGAGCTCGGAGGGAGAGAGACAGCAAATGTTGATGGGGCTTCAAAAGAATAGCAGAACAACAGGAAAAGGGAATTAAAGAGAGAAAGTGATGTGGGAATTACCTAAGCTAATTACATAATCTCATCAAAGGAAGATTCCCAAAAGGAAATGTAAATTGTGGAAGGCTCAACAACTCTAGAGCACGGAGAATTCTGTACTTATATTATAAATATTCACCAGGAAAAAAAATTAGCATTTGGGTAAAGAAGAGTAGGCATGTCCCCTCCCGTTGAGTGGTTGTTTGTGATTGCTGTTTCTAAACTCGCAGCACCGGTTGCGAGAGGCCTGCCATCCTTGTCCCCAGCGGCAAAGGGATGTGGGTGGTGTGTGCAGGGGAGGGGGCTGCCTTTGTGGCAAGCCATGACAGATTCTCATTTTGATTTTCCTCAAGCTCTGTGGGTGCTCTGCACCTCAAATTCCCAGCTGTACTCTGGATAATGAGGAAAATTATTGGCCTGACCTGGTCCTTTAATTTTTGTCCCGCTCATGGCTTGAGCTTTCATTAGCTTTCATTTCTCATTAAGAGAAAAATCAAAGAGTGAGAATTAAACACCTCTTGATTGTTATTCTACTGAAAATGGGAAGTTGAGAGTTATGGGGTTGGAGCTGAAGGAAAGGCCCAGCTGAGATGAGCGAGCCACGGTAGGATATGTCAGCAGGCATTGGCTGTCCTCCTTCTCCTCCCTCTTGAGAACAATAGGGAGCAATCTTACACCCAGAAATACTTGGAGTCTCTACATTTAGGACTCAGTGTTGTAAAAGTCTGGCACATTCTCTGAGCAGAGATGAGGCTGAAATCACATTGGGCTTTTCTCTTCTCAAGCATTGGGTTTGGGATTTACATGAAGCCTTTCGCCAGTGCTCAGTTATGTGTTTACCCCTATAGATGCTCCTCCTCAGGCATAGAGGCTGTGTCCAACCCATCTGTCAGTTTCTTGCGTGGCAGTGTGTCAGCACGTGGCAGGTGTTCAGCAAATGAATGGAGAGGGTGAATGAATGCACGCGTGCTGACATGAATTGACTGCTCTTAATATCTATGTTTGTGTGCATGTTGAATATACCCCGCCTCACTACATAAAGGAAATAAAAACAGTATGGTGGTTCCTCAAAAAAAATTAAACATAGCACTACCATATGGTCCAGCAATTTCAATTAGGTATATACCTAAAAGAATTGAAAGGAGGGACCTAAACAGATACTTGTACACCAGTGTTTGTAGCAGCATTATTCACAATAGCCAAAAGGTAGAAACAAAGCAAGTGCCTACCCACAGATGAATGGACAATCCGGATGTGCATATCCATGTAATGGAAAATCATTCAGCCTTTAAAAGAATGGATATTGTGACACGTGCTACAAATGGATGAACTGTGAAAACTAAATGAAATAAGCCAGGCACGAAAAGACAAATATTCTATGATCCCACCTGTATGAGGTACCTAGTTATTCTTTAATGAGTACAGGGATTCAGTTTGCCATGATGGAAAAGTTCTGGAGACGGATAGCGTTCACGGTCACACCATAATGTGAATGTACTTAATACCACTTAATTGCATGCTCAAAAGAAAAGTTAAAATGGTAAAGCTTACGTGTTGTATATTTTACTGCAATAAAAAAGGAAATAAGGCAACATTCGTTTAATGTACTGACATTCCTAAATCAACCCAGAGAACATCAGCGCTGCCCATATCCTTTGATTCCAGCTACATGTGAAGAAGGGGCAGTCACTGAGTGGCCACACTGCTTCAGCAGAACGTGGGCCTTCATGGCCTTCCCATCTGTGCAGGCCCCCTTTTCCCATGTGGATCCATAAAAATGCCATAAAACGCACCTTCCCCCAAGCTTCTAAGGCTGGAAATTACAGGAGAATCTGCCTTGTCCCATGAGTTGTACCACCCACCTGATGATTGATTACTCACTTGTTACTGCAGACCAGCCTCCAAGGGACAAACTAGCAGGAAACCTCTTTGGATTCACTCTTTCTAGACTCCCAGCCTAGAGGAGAGCTCAGCATTACAGACAGAAGGGACTGGGTTTAAATTTCAGTTCTCCATATTATTACTTGTGCGGCTTTAGGCAACTCACTTAAGTATGCTTCAGTTTCCTCATCTATAAAATGGGAATATGACTGTACCTTCCTCACAGAGTCGTGCGAAGGCCTAAATGAACTAATAATATAAGTGCCTAACAGAGTGTCCACAATAAAATGAGTATTCAGTGAATACAGTTTTCATGGAAGAGGTACGTTACAGGTGGTAACGGGTGGAGTAAAGATGGTCATTCATCTCATCACAGGAGTTGAAATATAGGCCCCATACAATCTGAACCTTGCACAGGCCAGCCAACCAGCATGAGCCTCAGGAGTGAGCAGGGATACCAGCACATGATTAAATGAGGCTTTCTGGGGGGATGTGTAGTGCTCAAAGAATCCTTTTCACTTCTCATTCCTCACCCAATTCCTTAATCTTTGGGGTAGTTTCTTTTTGGAGATAGATTTATATCATTTTTTTCACATCTACTAGAAAGTTTACTCATTCATGCTTAGGAAATATCTTGAGACCTGAATATCCAAAGAATTAAGGATTATGTTAGCATAATGCCAAGTAAATAGAAAGCCCATGAAGGAGAGTTCCAGGATGAAGTCATTCCTGTCCCTATGGTGGTGCGGATGACCTCTGGCTGCACAGTGATGCTTCTCCATGCTTCCAGTCAATCAGACTATCATACTGATAGTGTTGAATTGAACTCACTAACTTTACTTATTTTCTTAATTTTAATTATTCAGGTGCATCCTCCCGGAACCTGGAGAAATTTCTAGAAACGTAAGTGAAAGAGGGATATACGAAAATGTTTTTGATTGGGTTTTTCATTGTGAAGGAAGAATGAAAAACTTCTGTTGTCACCCTGTAATCACTTGTACTGAGCACCAGTATCTTGCTAGTCATTCCCAGACACTGGGACCTTATCACTTCTTGGGCCAGTGGACATAGGAAGTGATTAATTTGCATATGTCCTTAAAGAAGGATCATAAAAATGTATACAAAGCAGGTCAAACTTAAGTCTAGCCAAAGTAGCTAAAAAAAAGGCAAACAAAAAAAAAATTACTTCCTTTTCCTACTTTATATGCTCATTTTGAGCATAAAATTCAGAAGCAAGGCCCTCAGTGCCCAGAATGGAAACCTTGGGAAATCCTGGAATTTTGAAAGTTCGATACAGGAGCTCAGCCATCAGGATGTCCTACAAATCTGGACGGAAGGAAGCCAGTTAACACTTGAGGACAAATGCTGTAAAAAATCCTAAGATGATGGTGCCGTGTGTGCCTCCTGGAGACTTCAGTCCGCTCTCTCCAATTCTATGCACTTATGTGGTCTTTCCCTTGTGGGGAAGTAATTTACAGATTATACAGAAGAGGGTGGAAATGGGAAGAGTGATCCTGGAATAAAAGAAAAATAGCAAAAAGTTACCAAAAGGGGGGCCATACAAAATCCTTCATGGGCCCAGGCTGTGACATCAGCTGTGACAAATTTCGGTTTCTAAGGGTTTGCCCTCTCTGGCTTTTCAGTTTGTCTAGAAACCAACTGTTGGACCATCCAGCC
Organism: Ursus arctos; assembly: GCF_023065955.2. NCBI lineage: Eukaryota > Metazoa > Chordata > Mammalia > Carnivora > Ursidae > Ursus > Ursus arctos. Next base: position 62,564,464 of record NW_026622985.1, on the reverse strand, counting down.
ATTGTCATATATGCCATGATTGGAAATGATGTCTGCAATGGGTGAGTTATGGAGAAAGAAGGTTTGGAAAATGCTTGGACTCTGGGTTCTCCCTCTTCTCTTCTCCACTCCACTGTGTTACAGTAGCCTGCTGTTGAGTTGAATTTCTCTTAGTTAAGTCCTAGACACATGTGAAATCGATAGAACAACCCATAAAGCTGAAAGACCCTTTAAAAAATATCTGATCCATTAATTCTCTGCTCTAATTGCAAACAAATGGGTATGTCACCATACAAGTTCTCAGTTGTATCACAAGATACATGCTGCTACTAGCCAAGACTCTCAAGATTGAATATCTTTTAAGTGAAATAAGGCCAAATCACAGCTATCCCATAAGAATAGCTTCCTCACTCACATTCTGATGTAGGTATTCATGTGGTAGAGACAGCGTAGACTCAGAGCATTCGCAAACAAACTGTGTATAATTTATGGCCAATCCTATATATGCCCATGGCCCATAGTAAGGAAGCAGTTTTTCTAAACTGCTAATATCAGTAGTGATTTCAATTCATGTTGAATGCCTTAGTCTCCCACAACATTTTGGAAGGTTTCTCAAAAATTATGTGTACCCCTAAGAATATGCTGCACATGTGAATGCCATCTGTCCTGTGATTGTGGCCAAAAAGAAAGAAAAAAAAAAAAGGTGAAATCAGATCTGGAACAACTCCCCAGTAGCCACCCACCCACCATTTTAGAAAACAGAAAAGTAAAGCCAAGAGAGATTATGTGACCTGCCTGATTAATTGATTAATGGCAGAACTGGCCTCCAACCCAAGTGATACTAGAAGTAGGTCATCCTAAACTCACTGTCCGTCCTTTGCTTTCACTCACCAAGCTTTCTAAGCCTGTGCTAAAAACCCAGTTCAATATTACTAGTGTGTTTGCCCTCACCAACACCTCCATGAGGTAGGAGAGCCCTGGAACTCTCACAGTGAAGGAGGTGTAGACCTAATTAGTGAAGTGAGTTCAGGTCAGGAGATACCATGCTGCGATGCAGAGATGCTGATGTGCCAGACCCCACCTTGGCACCCCCCGGGCTGGTCTACCAGCCTCCCCAGACCCCCAAGGCTCCCAAGGCCCCACACTGGGGACCCAATTCCCAACTTCTGTGATGAGCCACGTGGAACTCTCTGGTAAATAGCAAACACCTCCCAAACTCTCCATGAACCAAGAGTCATGCCACAGCAGCCTCAGGAGGAAAGCATGATGGTCCCTATTTTATAGAAAAAAAAAAAACAGGTTTGGCAAGATTAAGGAGCTCGAGTGTGTTGCTATGAGTAGCAAGGTTGAGAGGCAGACTAGGTTCTCTGACAAAGTTCTGTGCTCTTTCCATAGTCCACACCTGCCTTAACTGCTTTCTTTTAGGCAATCACTTTTTTAAATATATGTGTTGACCACCTATGATGTGCCAAATGCTGTGCTGGGCTCTGGGACATAATGGCAAAGAGGCCACAGTGCCTGACCGCAAGGAGCTTATGGAAGAAGAAGCACTGAGCTGCAGCCGCAGCCCCATCACAAAACAGAATGAATCTATGTCACATCAGCCAGTGCCCCTCCAGCCTCTGGATCATGTTCCCCCAGAGGGGACACAGAGCAAACTAGGGATAGTGAGCCCAGAACACCTGCAGAAAGAGCCTTTGACTCCAAGAGCCCAAACCCCTGCAACTGCACTTTTCCAGCAGAACCTGCTTTCTCAGAGGCCCTTCCAGCCCAGTCCTGCTTTTCCTTTTCCAAGGAGCCAAAGGGTAGGCAGACATCAGCCAGAGACCTGCGCCAGCCTCTCCCCCCGCCAGGGATCTGGGCAGAGAAGCAGCGAGCATTTGGGTGAAAGAATGGGGTTGGCAGCATGGGATGTCCCTGCAGTGCCCACTTTGCAATGTCCTGTGGTGGGGTTAGAAAAATAAAGACAGATGGCAGCCATACCTCCCCATCTGCCAGCACGTCAAGGTGGAGTAGACAACCCAAAATGAGCAATGGGATCTCATAAAAAGCTCAAGCCAGCAATGAGTTGCATAATAAGTCCGTCCTGGAACAAGTTCGGGGATATTTGCTTGACTTTTTTCTTTCCTTTTTTTATGATGATGCTAGCATTTACTGAAATAATGCAACCATGCGCTTCTTTCTCAATTCTCCAAACTCACGCAGTCATTCAATAAACACGTGCTAGATGAATGAAGGTCATGGTTGGAAGATAGCTTCTTAATGTCTGGAATTTAAGAAGAAAGGTAACATAGACAAACACAGCTTTCCCCCATGACTCTACTCAGTTTGGCCAAAGCTAATCCAGCTTCCCCTATCACTGCCCTCGAAAGCTAAGGAATGTCTATGATACAAAAGGAGGAAAATGCCTGGAAATAGGGCAAATTTGAGTGAGCTAGAGCAGCGGAACCTTGAGGAGCAGGGGCAGCCTGGGAAAGGGAATGGCTTTAAGGGCCTCAAATCATAAACCCTTCTTCCATCCCCCACCATGACATCCCTGAGAAGAACATTGCAATTGCCAGAAATGAGATAGAATTATAAAACATCTAATAGTAGCCACATATATTGACATGGTTCCATTTTTTTTATAGTGGACCTAGAAATAATTACTTGTACATTTTTCACCTAATGGAAAGAGCCAGACCCACTCTACATGGGTTGTCTGTGTCCGCCAGTACCCAAGCACTTTTTTCTCTGCAATGCCAAAGCTTCCAATGTCACCTAGGGCAGCCGATCAGCATTGCATTAAGAGGAAACCAGCAGGGATAACTGGGTGATGGACATTAAGGGGGGCAGGTGATGTAATGAGTACTGGTTATTATATAAGACTGATAAATCACTGACCTCTACCTCTGAAACCAATAATATATGTTAATTAATTGAATTTAAATTTTTTTTTTTAATTTTAAATAAGAGGAAACCGGCCAATGTGCTGATAAGTCACTGGCCCCAAGGAGCCTGCACTAGCAGGAAACAATCCATTCCATCCAATCAAGTGGTAGAAAAACCAGCAGGGAAGGGAATGCTCAGAGGAGTTCTTTCTCCCAGCCTCCTCAGTCAGGGCAGGGGTAGCCAAGGGAAGGATAGGGAAGTTCCCAACCGGCCAGCACATTCCAGGTCACCCCCACTTTCAGGGACCCAGGATCTCTATGCAAGGGGTAATTTGGCCCAGTGAGTCCCCAGCTCCTCCCCAGTCTGTGTCAAGATGCCTCCTCGAGGGGGTGGGAGGCCAGCGATGTAATCACAGCTGGCTGGCCTGAAGGAAAGGGCTCCCTGTGTTGCCTGGCCGCTAAGGGAACTCAAATGCTAGCTTGAGTGAGCACTCAGTCGTGATGCATCTCTGGGCTTTAGCTCTGGTTCTGGGAAATATTTTCCACAGAGGCTGTTTGCCTTCTTCCTTAAAAGGGGGCACATCTCTCTGGCATCAGCCAGGTGAAATCTGGCTGGAATAGCTGCCAGGTAATGCAAGGATCACAGCCGGCCCTGCATCCAAGTCACGAGGCTTATTTTCAAGATCAGACACAATTCATGAGGACAAGGACAGGCTCTGAGCTACCCAAGGGGCGAGGCTCTTTCTCTTCAGCCTGTCGCATTTTCCTGACCTGTGAGAGCACAGCCTGGATGCCTCTCTCATCATTTCCCTGCCACCAGCATCACAACTCCCAGGCTTGCCCTCTGCAAGCTCAGCACCCCTAACCCCTCACCTCTCCATCAGAGTGACCAGTGTGAGCTCACCGGTGTGTGCAGAAGGCTGGAGGGCACTGGGGAGCGCAGACAAACCTGGGCTGGCAAAGTGGACCCCATGCAGGCTCCAGCACACATGGGCTGGGAAGGGTTAGACGCTTCCAGCTCAGCCCGTCCAACCCACAGCGGACATCAGAGAAGTCCTGGGAGATGTTTGCCAAACCACTGGAACTCTGGTCTCCAAAATACTGGTGCTGAGTCTCCTCAAAGACCACCAGATGAGAAGGAGAATGCAGATCAAAATGGCATTGAGAATTTTTCAGGGACAGAATCAGAAGGCACCTTCTAAGGCATCCAGAAGCGGTGACCCACCACCTGTCACTTAGACCGATTTGCCTTTGCCTGAACTAAGAATCAGTCCATTTGGGGGTGCCTGTCTAGCTTAATCAGTAGAACATGCCACTCTTGATCTTGGGGTCATGAGTTCAAGCTTCACGCTGGGCCTAGAGCTTACTTAAAAAAAAAAAAATCCGTTAATTTTGCTAAGCACATTAAAGGGTTTAACTGACAACGCACATGTGTAAATTACGTAGCTGTGCATAGTGGAGCAAAGATGACTGGAGAATGTTCCTCCAGCTGCACCAAGGCTTCCATTTTGATTTCACTTAGTAACTAGCCATTTGGGTTATGCTTTCTTCAGTCTGGGGTGCTCCTGCAAAAGCACAGATGAGCTCAGAATATTTGTTATCATCAGGGCTGTGTCTCTAGCCAAAAAATAATCATTAAATAGGGAGTTTGGGAGACTTTTCTCCATCTTAACTCATCTTGGCTTTATGTGATTGGAGAGCCATAGCTCAGCATAATTGCTTTGGGCCAAAGTGCTAGTGTATCAGCAGGAAAAGAAAAAAAAAAAAACTGAAGTGCCAAGGCAAAAGTTAATAAGCAGGATGTGCTAGCCTTACCGATGATGGAAGGTATGGTGTAGACACTGGCTTGCTTCCATTTCACCCCCACTGTCACACAACACACACACACACACACACACACACACACACACACACACTCACACACGGTGAGTATCAAACCCGGTCACTCTGGGTGGGTCCTCCTGGGCTGAGCAAACCCACAAGGCAGCCTCAGTCCTCTTCACAAACTGGGATCCTTCTAGCACTTCTGTACATATGCAAGTCGAGCCAAAGCCCCTACCTACCCTTCTGCCCTTAGTAGGTAGGCAACCTATTCTCATATCTTTAGGAGAGCTTTTTATTCAGGTTAGAGAGATTTTTACTCATAAAGTAGTATAATTTTCCCCTAGGTAACAGAAAACATGAATTTAGCATTCTGTTCTATATGCTGGGGTTTTGTAAAATAGAACATCTTTTCTTTTCTTTTCTTTTCTTTTCTTTTCTTTTCTTTTCTTTTTTCTCTTTTCTTTTCTTTTCTTTCTTTCCTTATATTTTTTTCAGGGCAGGGTGAGGGAGTTCCAAGCAACCCATTAGATAGTATAGAAGTACGTACACCACCCATGACTAACACCTTGCTGGCAACCCCTAACCTCAGCTTTGCTCTGCCTTCTCTGTGCGGGTACATATTGCTTGTCACAAATGAGCCAAAGTGATCTTTGCATCTGTGATCAGCCTGTCACCTCTGGGCAGCAGCAATTTAGAAAGTGATTTTATTTGACTAAGTGAAATAGGTGGGGATCAAATGACATAAAATTACAATGCTTTCAGCTCCTTCCATTAAAGCTTAGGTGGAGTCCGGGTTTTTTCCCCCTTACTTGAGAAAGAATAAAAATGAGAATCTGTTTTATTTTTATTATTTTTATGATTACAAAATAACATCTGTTGCGAAAATAATACAGGGTGTAGAAAGTGAGTTTCCCCATAATCACTCCATACCACCCCCCACCAGCCTGCTCCAAGCTAACCAATGGAGGCAGTTTAATGTACTTGCATCCAGATTTTTTCTATGCAAATTCTAACTTACAGACTGATTAATATTCATTGAAATGAAATAATAGTATGCTTACTGCTCTGTAATTTGTTCTTTTCAATCAACAATACTTTTTAGCAGTCTTTTCCCTGCTAATACATACAGACTACTTCATTATTTTTTAATTTTTTTAATTTTATTGAGTTGAAATTTACATAATATAAAATTAACCATTTTAGAGTGAACAATTCAGTGGCATTTTGTAATTCAGAATGTTGTATAACTGTCACCTGTGTTAGTTACTTCTTTCTTTTTAGTGGCTGTATAGCCTTCTACCTCAAGGACTTACTATAATTTATATAACCAGGCTTTTTGGCTTTTTCTAACTTTACACTATTTTACATAATATTGCAATACTTGTGTGTACATCTTTGCACATTTGTGGAAATGTTACTGTAAACTTCAAGGTCAAAAGTTAAGCCAACTTCAAATGCTGATACTTTTTTTTTGAGAGAGAGAGAATCTCAAGCAGACTCCACTGTGTGCAGAGCCCAACTCTGGGCTCAATCTCATGACCTTGAGATCATGACCTGAGCCAAAATCATTAACCAACTGAGCCATCCAGGCACCCCAAATGTTGATACATTTTGAAAAATTCCCTCCAAAATGGCAGTATTAGTGTCCATTTAGGAGCTCCCTTCGAACTGATAACAGTGGACGGGCGCTTTCCTGCCTCAGTAGGTAAAGCATGTGACTCAGAGTTGTAAGTTTGAGCCCCATGTTGGGTGTAGAGATTACTTAAAAATAAAATCTTAAAAAAGAAAAATCAAAATTTTTTAAAAAGTGTTAATACTGGACACCCCTGGGAGTTTCTTTCTGTTCCTTCCTTTCGTGTCACTTATGCCTCAGGTCCAGCCTGTGAATAATAGACTTACTTTTTCTGGTTTGGGATCTGTATTAAGTTCCTGAAAGCTGCCATAAGAAAACACCACACACTGAGTAACTTCAGACTCACAGTTCTGGAGGCTAGAAGTCCAAAATCAAGGTGTCAGCAGGGCTATGCTTTTTCTGAGAGGTCTAGAGGAAAATCGTTTCTTGTCCTTTATGCTTCTGGGGGCTCCTGGCAATCCTCAGAATTCCTTGGTTTGTAGGAACCTAATTCCTGTCTCTGTTTCCAGCTTCACATGGCCTTCTTTCCTCTATGTGTGTTTGCATAACACCTCTTCTTGAAAGGACACTTGTTTTTGAATTTAGGGCCATCTCTAATCTAGTATGACCTCATCTTTACATTTGCAAAAACCTTGTTCCGAATAAGGTCACATTCTGAGGGAAACTATTCAACCCATTCTAGGATCATTATGTAAATTTGGAATTTTAAGGACTCAAAATAGAAAACAACTTATTATTCCATTTAGGTTAACAAAAGGCAGTTTAAAGAGTAGATGAAAATCTTATAGAATTCTACAATCTACTCCCAGGTTAATGCAGGTTAGTATCTTAACTCGAAGTATTCCTAAAAGTGTGTAAGTTCAAATTCAGTGTAGAAAGGAAGGATGTAGTGTGGATACATAATGTCATTTTATTTCTCAGTAGAGTTGTATTTTCTTAACTGTGATATATGTGAAAAGTTTAAAAGACAAAGTTACAGATCTCAGAGGGTCAAACAAAGAATATGTAATACCACACTCCTTTGATTCTATTAACGGTGTGTATCAGTCAGGATAGGTAAGGTCATGCCGCAGGAAGAAACAGCCTCAAATTGTAGTAGCATAAAGCAACAAACATTTACTCATACTACATTGTTGCCCAGGGGTCACCGTGGGACTCTGTTCCAGGACTCAGATTAGTGAAGCAGCTGCCATATAGAACATTGCCCAGACTCATGGCCGAGAGCATTCTAGAGGCTCTCATATCAACAAATGTGACACATGTCACTTCTGCTCACAACTGATAGGCTAGATCAGTCACATGGCCCACCCAACCACAACAGGGTCAGGGAGCCTAATATATTTCGCAGATAACACCCATAACTACTACACTGTGTGTATGGGGCAGGGGGAGGAGGGATGGGGAGATTAATGTATGTGTATGCATTTATCCTTATCTACTAAGATATTTTTTGTTTCTTTCACCAACAGGAAAGCTGACCCAGTCCCAGAAATGACCACTCCTGAGAAATTATACTCGAACATCATGCAGACTCTGAAGTATCTAAATTCCCACCTGCCAAATGGCAGCCATGTTATTTTATATGGCTTACCAGATGGGACATTTCTCTGGGATAATTTGCACGACAGATATTATCCTCTCGGTATTGGTTTGAAGATAATTTTACTCTTTAACAATGTCAGTTATAATATATGTAGTTCAAATATATTTAGTTCTAACCATATAGGAATACACCTAAAATGTCACCACGGTGCATAGGTCAGAGCTGGTGAAGGCAAGAGCCCTGAGGTGTGGATCTAAAGGTCAGTATCCAAAGATGGTCAGAACCAGATCCAAAGTCAGAAAGGGCAGAAATTTTTAATGTAGAATTAGGACAAATTGAAGGGTTAGAGTTTAAATCAGGAAACTCCTTTAACAAAAAGTGAAATCTAGAATAAGCAGATGAAGCTCAAGTCAAAGAGAAGGATTTCTCCGAACCTCAATGGTGAGTGCCCCCTGGTGGCCAGAATTCTAAGAAATTCTGCAGACCCTGGTGGCCGTTAAAATTCTACCCAATGCATCCTCCAGTGGGATTGCTTGCTGCCTCTACACTCTCTCAGCGTCCTTGACTCTGAAATGCTTTAAATATCTGCGGAAACTTCCAATAGCATCTCTAGCATTCCAGATGCTTTCTAAACATTGTAAAAGTAATAGTAATTCACATCAGGAAGGGCTGCCATGCTGATCCTTAAAACAATCCTGTTCATCCAATTAATGATATTTTTTTAACAAAATTGAGTTCCATTTTATAGATGAAAAGCCCAAGGCTCCAGATGTTGCATAGCTTATTGTATATATGATCTGGGTATAGTAGGGCTCTCTTTCTCTGTGTTTGGGGGAGAATGTCCTTTCAAAAAATATTTATTATGTGCCAGGCCCTGTTCTAGGCACTGCGTAAACATCAGTGAACACAATAATCAAAAATCCCTGCCATCATAGGCTTGTATTCCAGTAGGAGTATGCCAGAGGATAAGTGTGACTAGAAAAATTAAGCAGGGTAGGAGGTTAGGAAGTGCTGGCCTCAGGCCTCTCTGACAGGCATCTACGATGAGGGGCCTGGGTACCCTCCCTTCAGCCTCATATCAACAACACCTGTGCCAGTCTCTCATTAGAGAGGTGGCCCCTTCCCTGGTATTGCCATAGCCCCCTCTTTAGGCCCCCTGCTAAAGTGTTCTGGAGGTCCGAGCAGTTTCTAATGAGTCCGATGAGAAATTCAAAGGGAAAAACCTGAAACTCCTTCCTCAGTGTCCACCTTAGGGGGAGGGGGTAGAGCGCTTTTCCTTGCATTAATAACTTCTCTGTACCTTTCCAGTCTCCTCTTCTCCTCCTGTAGTCCCTGCTTAAGCCAACCCCCACCACCACCTCCTTCAGGAAGTTCCAGCCCTCCTAACACACGAAAAGAGCAGGTCCCCTTTACCTAGTTCTCAAAGGGCTCTGGTCCCTTCACCAGGGGGACAGCAGTAAAGACCTACTTTCTAGGCTTCCCACCAATAAGACTGAAGACAGTTTTCCTCTTCAGTTACCAAATGCACCACAAATATCATTCTCATCCCAGCAAAACACTGTCCAGCTTCCCAAGAGGAACGTATATTCCTTCTGTTCCCACAGCTTTGACTGTGACCCTTGGAAATAGTAGCATGGTCACACAGAGAATTTGACTCCATTCTGGGCTTCCTTGAGCATGTGAAGGACAACCACATGGGCCAAGAATGTCTCTTTGAGCCATTGGGGTTGAAAATTTGAGTTCCCCCAACAGATGTTTTCAGATTCCTAGATTTCTCTCATGCGAAGAAATGCTTGGGGAAAGAAACTTGAGGACAGGGGAGATGTGCTTCCAATTTACTCTGTCACATCCATGGGGACTTGACTTTGGGTTTTCTGACTTTAAATCCCATTTTCTTTCCGTGAACTCTGGTTAGACGATTCCATAAATTCTCTCAGCTATGCCACATAATTCGCCTGACTCAACCGCAGTAGGTAATAATGACACCATACAATTTGGAAGGGAGGGAAAGAAGGTGACTGGGGAGACTTATCAGTCACTCTGGTGGATTCTCTAGGCCAGCGGTTTTCACGTCACCCCTACTCATTATCACAAGTGGAGAAGGGGTGCTACTAACATCCAACGGGTAGAATTCAGGGTTACTCCTAAACATCCTGCAATGCACGGGACAGCCCCCCACAACTAAGAAGAGCAATAGAGCCAAGGTTGAGAAACCCTGCTTTAGGCTGTGCCTTGTCCTCAAATGTCCTTTCCCCAGCCACTAGTCAGGCACTAGCATTTCACAGCACAAAAAAGGAAGAAGGAAAAGGTAGAACGAGTTTGTTCTATATAAACAACCCTGGTTTTGAAAAAAAAAAAAAAATCCAATTAGGAAGAAAGTTGAAACCATCTAAAATTTGTTTAATGTTTTTAAGTTATTATTCATATCCTAAATTATCCCTGCTGCCTGGTTGCCATGGGAAATAAATTATAAATTCCTCCACGAAGCATCAGTATCCTTCCTAGACAGCCTGGGGAAGTAGGTAGGATTTACCCAGCTTCTTCATTTCTCCTTTGGCTGGTGCATAACTCACGTAAGATGAAAGGCTTGAGGGGAGGGCTACTGCCCTCCATCTCAGTTCTGCTCTGGCTTCACATCCAGTCTTTGGACCTTCACTCCCATCAGACGTGAGCCAGTAGTGAAGTAAGTTAACGCCAGGCCAGTCTCAGGGTTTGGCTGCTCTGCCTAGGTTAGGATAGGTCTCATCTTAATCAATAGCCAAACACCAAGTCTGGTTCCCAGGGCACTGTGCTAAGGATTGTGTATGCAAATAAACAGGGTTTTCCATTTATTTCTATCTCTGAGCCTAGAAACATGGTGATGATGCTCTCTAGACCTGACATGAGCTACCCATTAAGGATTAAGAAAGAGGTCAGGAAGCAGGAGCCAAGCAGAACCCCTGGGTCAGTGGTGCATTTTCTGCTGCCTCAGTAGGACTGGTAGGAACTCAGCCTGACCATTCTCCTAAGATAAGGTTAAATGCCATAGCACCAGATCAGCAGGCAATGGAGGCCCAGGGCAAGAATAGATTTCTAGCTCGCTCCTGCCAAGGAGGAGGGGTTAATAAATCCCTCCTGGCATCTCTTAGCCATATTTGAGTCACTCCCCAGTCAAAGCCTGGCTGCCAAGGGCTGCGACAGCTCCACAGTCTCTACCAGTAATTAAAATTCCTAACAAGTCTTTTTGAGGAATAATTACCAGAAAGTAAGTCTCGCACATTAGGATTCTACTTACATAGATCTTTTCAAGCTTGACCAGGGATAAGTCCTCTCAGACACAGTCTATGAGAAAGGCAATCTTTCCATAAATATGTCTGAGATACCTATTACGTGCTTTGGGGGTAAAGATGATACTAAAATGGTGTCCTTGTCCTCAAAAGAGAGAGAAAAGACAATTCCACTGGGGAAAATACTGTATAGATCCTGACAGTGAAATCACCTTGTGCCACTGATACGAGTACAAGCCATAGTCATTCTGGGTGCTACCGGAAGGGTTAGATTATAGTCAAAAAGTCCAGGATTGCTGCTACAAATAAGTCTGCAAGTAGACCTTTCTTGAAAGGCCTCTGCCACAAAACATCAACAACTTAATTTTTCCCCAATTACTCTTAAACTTGAAACGTACTATGTTTTAAAGTACCTTGCAGTATACCTCTTATTTTATTACTGGCTTACTCCCTGTCTGAATTCATAGGGTTTTACTAAAGTTTTGTACTTTCAGATGGTATTTCATGGAGGTGTGGCTGATCTTTGTTGGTACTAAGCTTTTATTTCAGTGGCAGTCCCAGCATTAAGTAAATGCCGAAGACTCTGCCCTAAAGAACTAATAATGACTGAGATATGAGCTGCTCCTACAGCCACTTGGGGTAGAACATGCCCTTTAACCTTTGGGGGGACATATGGCAGCCACTGGGCCGGCGCACTGGCTCCCCACCCCTTATGCGTGGGCACACGTGCGTGCGCGCATGCGCGCGCACACACACACACACACACACACACACACACTCACTCACTCTGATAGTTCCTCAGCCTGATAATTCCAGTCCTCTTGCCCCTGTCCTGGGCATTTTTGACCAGCTTTCTTTACCAGATTCACTTCTGACCAGAATGTTGCAGACACTGCCTCTTTATAGGTACGACATGTAGGTAAGATCAATCTTTATACCAGGGCTCCTCAAGATGCAAGAATACCATTGAAAAGTAATACCTAAAAAGAAAGAGTGAATAACCAACTGACAGCACCAGTTAGTGGAGAAAAGCATGAGAACTATTTTCCCTTCTCCCTTTCTTTAAACCATAAGTCCATCATAAGCACTCCCAACTGACCTTCCACATGGCCAGCTCCAGAGTCACCCTACCTTCCACAGCAGAAATCCCAGAGAGAAGAGAAACCAACTCATTACACCTTTCCCAGTTCCCTCCCAACTGCAGCTAGCATGCCTTTGTCCTATTCAACAGACCTACCTACTCACCTAAGGATTTTTCCTGAACCAGCCTTGTCTAATTAGAGCTCGTGCCAGAATAGCAAGAAGGGGGAAAGGGACAGGGATTGAGAGAAGGCCCAGAAGGAGGACACACCTTGTAGTCTCATCCTAAGGTGTGCTGGGACCCCAGCAGTAGGACAGCAGGGAGAGAGGAGTAAGCCAGGATGGACAAGGCTATGGCTGGACTTAGCCTGTAGAGGGGAGCCGGCAGATGAATTCCCAGTATCCAGTAGCAGGACAAACTCTGGTCCCCCTGGATAGCAGAGCAACCAGCCTTGCTGGTGGGAAGGGGGAGGGTGCAAGAGTATTACTTGTAATCAGGGCTTAGGTGCCACCACCCACAGGTTAAAAAGACTTCAGCCACTGGGCAAGGTAAAGAGAGAGGGAGGCCAGTTCTCAGGGAGAGGGGATTCATCAGGGCCAAGCAGGTTGACAGGGTGCCAGCCAAGCTGCTTAAGGTTTATTACATGGCCCCAGCCCAACAACAACAACAAAAATAAGATGGTGGAGGGAAGGCTGCAGTGGGGGGCAGTACCAACAGGAGGCAAGAGCCAAGTCATTGGGACGCAGAGGATGGAGGATGGGGAGTGCAGGTAGGAGGTGTTAGTCACTGTGGCTGGCTAGGCTGAGACAGATGGGGACACATACAGAAAGATAAATTACAAAACACACACACACAATAGAGGGAAAGAAGCCTCAGCGGTGCAAAACGGGATCTTGGAGAAAGATGAGAGCTCAGGGCTCCATGTTGAGCATAAAATGAAAGCAAAGACAGAAGCTAGTGGCTTGGGATTCATCTAAAATACAAAGACGCAGACACCTTTGAGAACAGAGGAGGCCTGGTGTGTCATTGTGACTGTAATGGCAATAATAAGCCTGTGGTTTTCCAGTCTTGGGATTCACTCACCCACACACAGAGAGAATACATATTTCCTTTATGACAAGAAAATTGAGTCTATCTACCAGTCTAACTGATCTGAGGTATAAGTGAAAAATAAGACTGTGTTCCATCACCTTCAATCTTTCCCTTCACTCTGAGATAGGTCCTTATTTTCCTTTATTTTTTCAAGTGTGAGAGAAGTATTAATGGGTAAGACATCAGTCGTTCACCCCTGAGATTTGGGAGGGCCTCGGTTTTGTGTCTCAGCCACAGCATGAAAGTTGATTCACCTCCGGGGGTGAATAGGCTAGGAGGTGGGGGGAGAGGGGAAGTGTGTGAAAAGAGAGAAGAAATAACCCTCACAGATTCTGGGTCTACAACTGATGTTTGGAAAGATTGGATGAACTCACCTATGGCACTTAACGCTTTTATTCTTTTTTTTTATAAGCTTTATTTTATTTTTGTTGTCATCTCTATGCCCAATGTGGGGCCAAAACTCACAACCCTGAGATCAAGAGTTGTGTGCTCTTTCAACGGAGCCAGCCAGGCACCCCCACCTTTATTCTTATGTACCTCTTTAACCTGTACCAAAAACTAAATTAGAGCATATCTAGTAATTAGGGCTCAAATAAGATGTGCACTGGGCTGTGGAGGGATAGCACGTGCTGTCCTCTCCCATTCAGTGGCCACTGACGCACTTGTGGAGGCTTGCAGTCTCCCAAACTGCGGGGCAGTGCGTGGTCAGAACTTCAGACACCTAGAATGTCCTGGCAGGTCCTCAGCATGGGATAATTGGGCAGATCTGAGTGTTACATAAAGTCGTGAAGGAGGGTTTGGCCAACTACCACCTTGCATGCTCTCCGTACCCCATGGGAACCTGGCATCTCATACCATTGCCAGGAGAAAGCCACTACTCCGCAAGTCCTTTGTCAGTGGTGTTCCAGTCTGTGTGGGGCCTTCTACTGGGGTCCAGAAAAGGGCAGAAGCTCGAGATGGGAGTAAACTCCTTAGGACCCCTCCCCAGCTCAGTCTGATTTCTATGGCACTCAGAAAGAAGGAATGCTCAGGCATTCTTCAAAAGCAATGCTGAAGGAAAACTCAGGGCAGGTCCCTGGAAGTGCCGCCCTTCTCAGGAAAGGCAGGATCACCCACAAGTGTCCCTAATTGGCTGCTAGATCTGAATAAGTACAACATACCAGACCTCTGTGTCTTCCAGGCCAACTAAATAAGGATGTGACCTATGCACATTTCTACTCCTTCCTGAACTGTCTCCAGGTAAGCCCACAATGACTTGTTCCAAAGCCACATTCCCTGGTACTGGCCTTGTTCCTCTGTAATCAAAGCGGTGTTTTCTTACTCTCAGGTCAGCCCCTGCCACAGCTGGATGTCCTCCAACAAGACACTCCGGACTCTCACTTCAGAGGTAGGATGGTAGCAGCTCCTTTGATAGCATCTTTGATCATCCTTTCCCGGTGTTTACTGCAGCATTTCCACTGGGAAGGGGATTTGGGCAGGGCAATGGCCTCCAAGCCGATGAATAAAAACATCAAACTGCCAGGATGTTTGAGAAGTCAAGAGAATGTGGGGTGCCCTGTCCCTCTCTTTCTGCCACACTCTGGGTCTGGGGCTCTGGCTGTGTCTCTCAGTCACTGTCTCTGTTGTGTGCCTTTCTGTCTTGTACGCACACATACGTGGACACATGTATATCCCTTTTAAAGCTGGTCCTAGGTGTATTTGTAGACACAGAGAGGAGTGAGCAAGGTTAGGCCCACGGATGCCTGGCGTTCTCTCAAGGTGCATGAGGACCAGGTGCTCCACAGCCTTTCTCTCTTCTCTGAGGGGATCCGTGGTTCACGTACTTCTTTCACGGATGGTGAATAAATCTCTTTGTGAAAGATTTATTGATTGTCTTTACAAAAGAAATATATTTCAATTTTAAAAAAAACTTGAGGAATATAAAAAAGCTGAGACACAAAGAATAATAGCAAAAATTACCACAAATCCCATCACCCAAGTCAGTAAGTATGTATGTCTTTCCAATATGACTTTCATAGATATTTGGGGGGGTTGCCTACACAGTATCAGAGTACACATATTGTTTTGTGCCTTCCAATGTGCATAAGTTATTCCTCCACATGATAATTTTGTAATCATTTTAAAGCATGCAGCCCATGAATGTACTGTGATTTATTTCACCCCTTGGTGCTGGACATATAGGTTGTTTCCAGTTTTTCACTATGAAAAATAGCATTGCGATGAACCTGTATATGTGTGTGTGTGTGTGTGTGTGTGTGTGTGTGTGTGTGTGTGTGTGTATTTCTATACTGTGTCTATTTCCTTCAGACAAATTCATAGAAAAATTATTGGGTCAAAGGGTGTGCCATGTATAAGGGTTTAATCCCTGTTTCCAAATTGCTGTCTAGAAAGGTGAAACAAATTGACATTCTCAGTCACATCTCCCATGGCAATATTCTAAATTATCGTGATTATTCATCTTTTCTTTGCCAATCCCATGGGAAAGAAGTGGTATCTTATTACTTTAATTTTCGCTGATTGATTCCTAATGAATGTTAACAGTTTTGTATGTTCGTGAGCCATATGTGCACGACGAGAATTTCACGGGCAGAGTTTCCCTCCACTGGTGGCTCCGAGCGAGGGTGGGGACTATCAATGTCTTTGTTCTGCCTGAGTCGTCTCACTAAAGTCTAGTTTTCATGGAATTCTCCCTGTTTCTTTTGTATTCAGAGAGCAAAACAACTCTCCAATACACTGAAAAAAATTGCAACCAGCCAGAAATTTACGAACTTCGATCTTTTCTACATGGATTTTGACTTCCACGAAGGTAAGTGTTGTTTGGAGTAGGTATTGACCCAAGAGAAAAGTAGCTGCTACAGTGTAGAGCCTGACTGAGCAGAGCTTTTATAAGCCAACAGGCAGTAGATCAGGCAGGGTGGTCCCTGCACATTCTGACCCACTCACAGCTCTGAGTATTGAAGAAAGATAAAGTGTGAGACCCTTTCAGGGAGGGGAGAAGCTTACCATCGCCTCCTCATTTCGCCATCATTTTCAAATCCCTGAAGCAAGAGAGCCAATGACCAGTTGGAGACAGCTTTGGGCCCAGAGCCAGTAGATGGATGGATTCGCCTAGCTCATTCTTGCCAGTTGAGCAATGCCCTGCTTACCTGTGGGCTAGAGATGAGAGTGAGCAGGAATAAGGGATAAGGCAGTGCCTCCCGTATGGACACTGAATGACCTAGGGACTCAGTGGCAGCGCAGAGTCCCAGCCCCCACACCTGATGTAATTTATCAGAGTCCTTAAGGGAGGGAATCTGGCCAAGTGGACAACCCATCTCCCAGCCTTCTGGAAAGAACGTCGCTGTTTCTTTTCTAGCATTCTGTCGGAACACAGGGGTCACTGATGAGTGGCCACCCAAAAGTAGGCGTGATTGTGGGAGCTACTGATTTATCCTTTAAGTTTTGACTCTGAAAAATTGTTATTTATTGACTTTAATCCTCCCAGTCTCATTTTCATTGCTAAGCACTTGTTATACAAGAGAAAGGCCTCCTGTTGATTGACTGCCAGCTGAGATGATGCTAATGGAAAGCTTTACAGTGTATGCAAATGATGGAAGAGGTCTCATCCAGAGTTTATCATCTCTCTCTTCCTGCCACCAACACCCCCAGCCCCAGCATCTGGGATGAAGCAGATGGCCATCATGAATTATCAAATTTTACATTAGCTGACACGTATTGCATTGCACACTCTCCTACTTCAATCCTGAACAGCTTTTCAACAGGACTGATCTCCCTTAACTAGATTTCCTGCCTAGGTGATACATAATTCTCTCCTGGGGAGAGACATTTTGATAAATAACCTCTCATTAAAATGCAGAGCTAAAGACTCATTAATGAATTCCTGGTGTAAACAAGTGCACCACCAAGTGATCTTTGATGATCATCAACCTTGAATATAGATAAAGTTATTAAAAATATAATAATGTCTAACATTCACATGGGACTTTTCATTTTCTAAAGTAATCTCTAGCTCTGTCATTTATTGTCTTTGGGAATGTAGGCAATTCCCTGAACATGACTAAACTCTCCTTTCCAGACCTGGAATGGGGCTACCACATCTACATAACAAATCTTTGTGATGATTGTATGGAAAACGTGTAATTCTCCTACACGCTGTGCCTGGTACGTAGCCGGTGCCCAGGAAAGAGCAGGGTCCCCTCACACCCTTGCTCCTCAATGTGTGGCTCAGGATGAGCAGTGTCCACATCCCCTGGGGGCTAGTTATAAATGCAGAGCCCCAGGCTCCAATCCTAATTAGGACCTACCGAATTGGAATTTGCATTTTGCCATAATCCACAGATGACCCATATGCACGTTAAAAGTTAAGAAATGGAGCTCTGTAATGCTCCAAGGTTAAGAATTTAGTCATCCGATTTTTACCAAGTCCTACCATGTACTGTGTAGGTTCTGGGAATATAGCTGTCAGGAAAACCAAAACAGCCCTTATCTTCATGAAGGATAGAGAAGAGTTTACGCTTGACTCAGTACACCAGCTTTCCACTGGTGACCTAACAGGCTTGAAGCAGAGGCTCATCGGCCCCTTCTTGTCCTCACAGCAACAATAAATGCAGTATAAAAGCTAGAAGTTCAGTTAAACTGAACTGAACATCCTAGATCAAATGGCAGTGGGTCACCTTACTCAGAAACCTCCTCCGTATTTGTCCTTACTTGGCAACAATCATCAACCATTCAAGGAATTTCCTGAGAGACATTTATTAAAAATAAAATCTGACGATCCAGTTTTGGTAGAAGGCCTTCTTTGCCTTCCCCATATGAAGTCAGTGGGCACTTGGCTAGGGAAGATGTTTGGGCTCAGTGGGAGAGAGAGTGCAGACAGAGGATCTGGCGGCCATGAACAGCTGAGACAGCGGAGGACTCATTCACCCCCAGATCCCTCTCTGTGGTAACCGCCATGCCTGGGAAGCTCAGCATCCCAGAAACATGGAGGTGCAAAGTGCTATTGTAGAAAGAGCCCAGTATTCGCCACCAGATAGAGCTGTGCCCCTATCCCAGCTCAGACACGGAAAGACTGCGTAACCCTGAGTAGTTAAATAATCACTCTGTTTTGTTCCCTTTTGTGTAAGGTAAGACTAACTAAACCAGGGAGCAGGTGGGGGAGGACTTGGGGGTGATGTGAGGATCGAGACAACACTGCAATGTAGTGAGAACCCTCTTAGCTGACATCCTGCCACCACCACTGTCATCAATGTATGCAAAGCACCTACTACGTTCTTCTAGGGCTTATCATAGGAGAATAAATGTTGATTCTCTTCCAATGTCCAACCCACCTCCCATCACCAGTCACACCCGTGGACCACTTTGAGCCCCTACAGGAAGCTATGGTGGAAATGTGTCTCATTAGCACCATGGTCTTGTGTTAGCAGACATAAAAACCGTATAGCCACTTAGGAAGCCTGCAGTCTTAATGGTCACATGGAAATCTCCCCTCTCATTTCAGTGCTGTATTTGAGCTGACTACTGCATCACAAACATCGTCATTTTTCCTAGGAAATGTACAGTTCCATCCCCTGTGACAGAGCAAGCTGCCGCTGAGGGTCGCTGTCCCTTGAGGGTAGGCATGAGCCCTATCTGTTCTCCACTCTGACAGCATCAGTCCCACAGTGAAAGGCAATTGCTCATCTCCAAAGACTCTTTTTTGTCTCTTGCTGACTCATCCTCTAACTGGTTACGAGCTAAACAGAGGCAGCAATTTTTTCTCCCTTCAGGAAATGCCAGCTGGAGCAGGTATTGTCCTTTTTCTTTGTCTGTACCACACCTCCCAAACGGAGGAAGGAAAATGCCACTTGGCTGACAAGGCCATTTTTACGCTGACAGTTTAAATATACCAACTGCCCTCAGTTTCCAAGACAACTCAATTGGAGTAAACTTGGTTCTTAGTTCTGCCCCCGTGTATGTTTGTAAAACAACCAGTGATTTCATGGTGCTGACCAGAATTCAGACCCCTTGTTTGAAATATCTGCTGCTGTTGCTGGTCATCAAGGAGCTACCAAGGGATCGTGACTCTTCTTCAATGACTTCTGTTGCGTCTCTGAAAAGCTGGTCATTAGCAGAGCTACTTTGTCTTTACAGATACAGAAAAGACATTATGCACCAAATCCCCAGAGATCATTCGTGATCATTCAAGAAGTTTAATTCAGGTCTTCTGAGCAAATAAGAATTCATTTACCTATTTTTAATTGTGGTCCCAGGCAGGTAGAAAACAGACCAGCTTACCATGCTGCCCCTGCTTGGATCTCCTCCTTAAAATCAGTCAGAGGGCACCTGGGTGGCTCAGTCGGTTAAGCATGTGCCTTTGGCTCAGGTCATGATCCCAGTCTTGGGATCAAGTCCCATGTGGGGCTCCCTGCTCAGCGGGGAGTTTGCTTCTCCCTCTTCCTCTACCCTTCTTCCCCTCATGCTCTCACTCCCCCCTCATGCTCTCAAATAAATAAATAAATAAATAAATAAATAAATAAATAAAATCTTTTAGAAATAAATAAAATCAGTCAGAGAAGAAATAGAGACCACTGGTATTGCATTTATTCTAGGAAAGCAAAATTTCCCCCTGAGATCAACAAATGTAAAAGGGTCACTCTGTCTAACACTGGTCACAATACAGATAACACCTTAAACTCTTGCCTGTGAGTTTCTGATTCTCCCTTTAAGTGCTATAATACTGATGTCCGCAAATGTGCAATGACTGGTAACCCTCACAGACACAATAATCATGTGAGAAAATGATGTTTTTCACTCTGAATAGACTGATGGTAGCCTTGGTAACCTGCGGCATTTCTTTTAATGCCTATTGGATTATTCTATATGATAAGCCAGTTCTTCTAAAGACTGGACTCCCTTGTAGTGAGGGGGGAGAGGGATTTGTGCAGCAGCAGAAACACGTTTCCTGGCAGGAAGGAATATGTTATCACTGACTCCCAGTAACACCCAGATGCTAAATATGAAGCAGTGGCTCAGTGGCAGCCATTTTGCAGAAGAAGCCAACAGGAATTGGTGATCCTGTGTGTATGACCAGTAGGAGTTTTTTCCCTGAGCTCTGGGAAGGGCAGCAGTATTTGCAGTCCCTCGGGGAACTAGGATCGGGTAGCAAGCAGGGGTGGCACGCTGTGGTGGTAGGACTAATTACAAACCAGCATCGTACTGGTTCAGCTCTGGGACCGGCTTCCCTTGTACAGTCAAGGCCTCCGGTACCATTTACATGCCTTACTTTGAGGCGAGATGGGGGGACCAAGGAGGCACACATCCCTGCTCTTGAGTCTTTGTGGGTGAAGAGAGAAGAACTTGAAAATCGCTGCTGTGCCTGCTTCCGTCTCCGGACACCAAGGAAGTGAGGACAGGAGTGACACTGGGAGCAGCCAGTTTCAAATCTTTCCCTGTGGAGGCTCTCTAGGGATTTTGAAATTCCCCAGAGGAGTTCTTCCTGACTATATAACATCACAGTATAGAGTTAATGGTGCCGTTGCCTTAGAGCAACTGACAGTCCTATTGAAGGGCAGTTTTATTGCTTTTCATCACTTTGGGGCTCATCGTATTTCCTCTGTAGCCATACTCCAAACGTGATGTTGAGATAACTTTATGTAATCATATTTCTGAGAAACTGTATGATTTTTAATGGTGACGGCTTGACATATGCAGGCAGTATCTGGAAATGGCAGCCCACATAGAGATGGTAACAAAATGTTTCATTCTCCCCCCCCCCCCCCCGCAATACTCTCCCACTGAGAAATGAGATGATTTTACATTGGTGTTGAATAGTTCAGAGCTCACCTTTTCCCACCACCCTCCTCCCTGCACAAACCACATTCACCCAACAGCCTCACACATTTTCTTCCTGAGTTAGAAAATTAAAAAGAAAAAAAAGAAAAGACCATACAATAGGAAGGTCATTCCTGTTCAGACAGCCTCCGGCCCGGGATAATAGCCCAGAGCAGCCTCGACCAAGTAAGCACCAGCCAGGCAGGCCCCGGGGCAGCTCTGACCTTGTCTACATGGTCCTTGCTCTCCAGCATGGACCGTCACTTAGAGAAGCGTGTCGCTAACCCTCTGTGTGTGTGTGCCCCGCAGTTATCGAGGAGTGGCGGAAGAGAGGCGGGCAGCCCTGGCAGCTCATTGAACCCGTCGATGGATTCCACCCCAATGAAGTAAGTGCAGTCCCACGCGGTTGCTGAAGGCTACCTGTTAAGGTTCTTTGTAAAATATAGTTATGGATCCATATGTTTGTTTTTGTCCCCTTTTATTCCAGAAAGATGTACTCACATGTCTAAGATAGAAGATTCAATAAAAACAAACTGAAAATTAGAGTAAAAGGCAAGTGAGATAGAAATGATGCCTGGCTTCCTGACTTAGTGTCTACAGTTCATATAATGTGCGCAGGGTAGTCCTAGAAACTGCCAGCGAGAGCCTACAACATCAGCTCTGTTTTCTAGGGGCTGACGTAAAAAGGGCATACGTCATGGCCTCCATAAAAAATGATAATAAATACTCAAAAAAAATCACAAGGATTCCTGGAAGAGAGACCTATGAGAAATTTCTTCTATGGATCTTTCCAGAAAGGACACTCGATGAGAGGAAAACAGTGTTCTTAGCAATATCCTGCAGTAAGTGCTGTTTCTTATCTAAGACTCCAAGGTACAATTCTGGAAAGTAGTTCTACTCTGGCCTCTTCACAGAGCAAGGGGAACTGGAGGGTAGGACTCTGTTCTGTCCTACCCTCACCCTATCCATTATCCTAACTTCAACTAGGGAAGCTCTGCTTTTATCTGTCATACATATTGGACCTACTTGGGATGTTTCTTCATTAAAAAAAAAAGAAGAAGAAGAAGAAGTACGGGAGTAGTTCTGCCACTTTTCAAATTTTGAAAACTAGCCATTCTTTGCAACTCTAGTCTTTCTGGCCTAGCCTTTGGTAAGGACAATGTGGCAGTGACAAGGCCCTAAACCAGAGAAGCAGTCCTGGTGTGCTTTCCCCATGGCCCTGGTCTCAGTGGTCAGCCAGGCCAGAGGGAGGGCTGACCGTCCCCTTGGGAGCCTGAATGGAATGGGCAGTCCCCATTCCCTCAAGCTGTAGGCTCGCCGAGTACCTGCGGGCAGGGCTAAGAACTGTCTCAAAGGAAACAGAAAAGAGTGCCACTCTATCTACGAATGAATAAACAGTGGAGTCCCATAAATGCTGGGTAAATTGAAAGTGAGCATCACATGCCCATCTTCCTGTTTTAAACAACTGAAAAAATAAATCTGAGTAATGCATCTCAGATTATCTAACTTTCCTGTGTATTGTGTGGATTAGCTGATCCAACAGAATTATTGGCTGGAAGCTGGTTAAATATTAGAATCTGCTCCCCGCTGAATGATGACTTTTGTCTTAGAATGGTTTTTAATATGGAGACCTTCTTTCTGGCAATAATTAGGTAGTGGTTCTTGTCATTCCTGCATATCACAGAGTTTTACCTTTCTGATTCTAGAGAGAATTGTGGATAGGAAGAAATGGTCAGAGAAGGAGTTTATTAGGAACAAACTAAAAAGGAGAGGGTCAAAAATAGCTTTGTTTTATCCTTTGGGACATATTTGTCTGCTCCATCAAAAGACCATCCTGTCCCTGACACTTAAAATAATATTAGGATTCAAAGTCTGTCACATTAGGGCTCTATCTTGCACTCAGACAGCTTTGCCTATAACGGATTATTGAGAACAGGGTCGAAAGCTGAAAATCAGGAGGCGGGGGGCAGCACCTGGCAGGCTCAGTCAGGTACAAGATGCCACTCTTGATCTCAGGGTCATGAGTTCAAGTCCCACATTGGGCATGGAGCCGACTTAAAATGAATGAACTAATTAATTAAAAATTAAAAAGCTGAAAATCGGTGTGGGCCATAATCCTATGTTATTCCTGGGAGATTTGTTCCCATGCTGGTCGTAGAGGATGGCATGGTGGAGTCACATCCAAAGTGAGCGGCAATGGGTAGCCATGCGCAAAACCTGCCTAGTTATCGTATATATTGAGCTAAAGAGTCCAGACTGCAACTTGCCATCCAAAACTGTTTATTGAGTGCCTAACACAGTGAGAATTCAAGACTGAACAAGAAGCTGCCCCTGCCATCTAAGGAGATTATAGTCTAGAGGGGAAGAACGACCAGTGAATAGATAATTAAATATAAAGCGATCGATGCCTCCAGTCGTGTGAGCACGGGCCGTTGGGAGCACTATGGGGGATGGGATGGGAGAGAGCGCGTTTGGAAAAGCTTTCAGAGGGGCTCACTTATACGTAAGAGTAGGAGCTAATCAAGTACAGGGGACAAGGGAGGGGCTACACAAAGTGCTCCGAGCGGGGGAAACTGCGCGGGCCAAGACCTGAGTGCGAAAAAACAAGAGAAAACAAGCCCGTGGGGCCTGCTGGAGGACATAAAAGAGCCGCAGTGCAGCCAGGTCATACCGTGTGGGCGTGGGGTCGAGAGACAGGGACCAGGAGTACTCGCTCAAGGACCACATCACAGAAGGTCTGCACGGAGTTTGACCTTTTACCTGTGGGGGAGGAGGAGCCACTGAAGGTTTTCAAGCAAGAAAGAAAAATGACAAGACTCGTGGTAGCAGCTGGAGAATGGTGTGGGGGGACCATCCTAGAGGCAGGGAGACTGTCTGGAGGATGCTTCTGTGTGTCAGAGGTGATGGCCCGGGGCAGGGGGCGGAGAGAGAAGGGTGTGCATTGGACAGATTCACACAGCTGAATCAACAGAACGTGGCCATTTATTGGACGTGAGCGTGAAAGAGAAAGAGGTGCTAAGCATGACACTTCTTTCATGACTTGGGAAATCAGGTAGATGATTCTGTTGCTCACAGAGGTGAGGAAGGCAGAGGACGGGGTGGTTTGAGGAGGAGTTTGGCATACCTTGGATTGAAGGAGCCTGCAGGACATCCAAAATGGGAGTGTCTCTTTAGCAGATGACATACAAGCCTGGAGCTCAGGAAAGGGTCTGGGTGGGAGCTACAGATGTGAGCACATGGGCACATCCTGACATAGAACCTTGAAGAGGAGTCTCAGCATACCTGCAAACTCCCCTCCAGACAACGCACCTTACGGCAGAGGCAGTGCTGATGGATCCTTTTAGAACCTTATGTTATTACTTTAAAAACTAGTAACTTAAAACTGCCACACATGCGTATACACACACACACACACACACACACACACACACACACACATAAGCAAATGGTCCACAAAACATAGTGAGCCATGGGAGTCCACATCTTTTCCATCTTAAAAGAGCCAGATGAGCAAGGTTGGTCTAAGGACCTCATGCCAATGGCACAAACATAATACCAACTAAAGGAGTAGGCTCAGGCCGTGTTCACATGCCCTCCCACCAATTCCTGTTCATCTGGGCAAAAACAGTTGGCACTGGCCCTTAACCACCAAGGGGGGAGAGGCTTTATCCTATTGGCCTATTTCTTTCTAAAATCCTACAAGAGAAGTGGTGGGAGTGTCGATTCAATTGCTCCAATTTTCTTAGGAAGACAGGTTTAATTAAGTATAAACATGAGTTGTGTTGAACAGTTCAAATTTATGATTGATACATCTTAATTTTTTAACCAAATTATATCTATCATCTAAACACTTTGCTTATATTTTAATGGAAAATAACCAGGTGTAGAAAAAAATCTTAGTATAGACTGACAACTGCTTTACTTTTGCATCCCACTCCCCAAGTGTAGAACCGAAATGTTAAGAAATATCTTCTCCAGTGGGAGGGGGGAAACTAGGTTATAATGCCGGACTTGACAGTTGATGGCATTTGGTGGGCGGGAAGGAGATGACTCACAGGACTGGGCATCTGGATGAACAGAAGTGAAAAATAGCAAGGCAAGGAACCCCGAAGAGGAAGGGGCAGATTTGGGCATTCTGAATTTGGGGTGGCTGCACAATATCCAGATATCTAATCACCATTAGATCAAATTGATGGGTTCTGATCTCAGGAGAGGGGCCTGGCCTGGAGACACAGGTTTGGAAATCATCAGTATCTAGTTGAGAACTGGAGACACTTGCAGAAATGAGATTGGCCCACGGGGTCAAATTATGACCATTGCCCATCAGAGAAGGACTCATTGGAGAGGAGACCCAGGAGACCGTTTGATGCCTCCAGTAAGAGCAGGCATAGTAGAGACGGGAGAACAGCTGACCAAATGCAGAGAAAGTTTGACTTATAAAAGAAATTATATGGCCAAGACCCACAACCCAGATTTGTGGCCTATGGAAGCCACAGCAATTCTACCAATTCAAATACTCACTTTTTAAAATCTCTGCAAAGCTAAGTCTCTGAAGAGGTACTTAAAAGATCTCTGGGCCTAGAACCAGACAATAGTAAACAGAAAATGTTGGAAGAGCCACAGACGTACATCAAGTCCAGCATCCTTGGCTACTCTGAAACCACCCAGCTAAGCCTCCCTGACACGTCCTGCCGTAGCAGCTTTGCCCAGCAGAGCTCTCTGCAAGACCACCTCCTCTCCTCTCACGATGCCAGTAGCAGCTCAAACCATCCTCCTGAAACTCTTCCTGCAAGCAATGAATTTTCCATGACATCAACTCCCCTACTTTCTCTTGAGCCCTGAACCTTGTACGTTGCTGGAGGCAGACATAAGATACTAATCAGTGGATTGGTTTTACATTATATATATATATATATATATATATATATATATATATATATATGGCTTTAATATGTATTATGTGTATAATTGGTTGTTAAATGTTAACAGCCTTCAGGTCTTTGTTGCTCTCAGCATGTGAGCCCCTGGGAACCCACGGTCCTGAGTGGACTTGTGGAGTCCCTCAAAGAGGGAAACGATGCTGGCAGTGGGGAGGGTGGAGAGCAGGGCCTTCTGGGCTGGGGAACCTTCAAACACTTTAGGCTGGTCCTGCCCATGCATCAGGGACCCTGTCTGTTCAGTTTGCTCTATACATAAAGCCAGCTAGCAACAGTGGCTCTGGAATGACACACTGAGTCAGCACAGAGAGGCTAGAGCTGGAAATTTACATTTTCCCATAGATGTAAATGTTTAAATACCTCTTACACCGTTGGCATGTTGTTGGTTTACAAATTTAAAATTAATTGGGACAGGGATGCTTGGGTGGCTCAGTCGGATGAGCGTCTGACTCTTGATTTCGGCTCAAGTTGTGATCTCAGGGTCGTGGGATGGAGTCCCATGTCAGCCTCTGCACTGGGTGTGGAGGCTGCTTAAGATTCTCTTTCCCCCTCTCCCTCTGCCCGTCCCCCTGCTTGCTCACGCATGCATGCTCGCGCTCTCTCTCTCTCGCTCTCTCAGAATAAAAATAAAATAAAATTAATTGGGTCCAATAGACCATGTTTCTGGGCAAATTGAGAGCCCAGAGAAGCAGAGCCATGCCTTCCCTGTGGTAAGGGCTTCCCTGCAGGCGTTTAAAAGCAATCTTACCAAGATAGCCCAGAAATGTTCTTCCTATAGGAAAAATAAATTCACAGTATATTTTTAACTTTGGTCTCATAAAACCCCAGAGTTAAATTTAGCAAGGGTTCAACTTAAAAGGGATCAGGGATGATAAGTTTTTGGTGAAATCTATGCAATCTTGCTTTGAATTGCATTTATTTTTTTTTTAATATTATAAAAAGGTAGTTACTGTTTAGGGTTTGATTTTATAGTTGTCTTACTAATGAATTCTATTTTTGTAGCAAAATACATAAAATTAGTTTATGAAGTAGGAATGTGAAGGGGGATTGTGTGCGGCTGTGACCCTGCTGGGCTTGCACGGTGTCCAGAGGTGTCTCAGGAACGTGTGGGGTGAACCCAATGGCGTGTACTTACGGGGAGGACCAGACGCTGTCCTGGAGAGGGGCTCAGCATAAGTCCAAATATGGTTAGGCAAAGAAGTGTGGCTCCTTTTAAAAACTGTCATCATAAGGGAGAGAGTCTAGAAGCCATATGGTGGCTCTTACCAGAAACTGCACCAGATTCCTACCCTTCCCCTCCCCCTAGACTCATGCCTCGATCCTGGGGGATTCTGGGACTGCACATCAACACTGAAAGATCTGTTTTGCCGGACCCACCTAAGACAGCAGGGTATTAAATCCCCCTGCTTTGTTGCCCCTTCGCGGAGAATTTCAAAGAGGAAACTTTACAGTGGACCAGGGACCATCATGTGATTTGGGCACTGTGAGCGCTTCTCAGCACCAGCAGCAGGCAGACAGGTGGGTGGCATATTCCACAAAAGCACTGGGGCTGCAGGAGTGCCTGCGAAAAAGCACCAGGGCTCCTCAGAGGGTAGCCCGAGGAAGAGGCCCACCTGCCGGACTCTGGAGTGGGTTCTGCGGGAGAGCAGCGCCACCCCGACGGAAGCTGTCTGCACTCACCGCAGCTGGGCCCTGCCGGAGCTCGCAGGCAGCCCCGTCCACCAAGGGAGAGACTCTTTCGGGCCTGACTCCGTTAACCAGAAAGTCTCACTGAACCAGAACCTCCTATTCCCCAGCATTCTGCTGGGCCGGACGTCCACTCACGCGTGTGTGTGGTAGGGTAGGTGAGCCACGCAGCCTACGAACCCCTTCCGTGGGCACTGTCTCTGTTCCCCTGTCCTGAGGACAAACGTGCGGGAGACGTGTGACAAAAGTCTCCGCTGGTGAAATAAATTAGCTTGCGCCCATCTGATGGAATACCGTGCACGGAATAAAAACCATGATATAGATCTACCTTTAGTGACACAGAAATATGTTTGTAATATAGAGCAAAGTAAATAAAAGCGGATTACAGATTGTGGGGGCGATTACTCAACTGTATGCATTTGTCAACACTGGCGAAGCTGCTTATCACAAGAAGTTAATTCCACTGTGTGTGAATTATCCTCAGAAAGAGTGGACTATAAAATGATATTTACGCAAGGATCCAATTTGTGCGTGCGCGCGCATGTGTGTGCACGTGCAAGGCTCTACACCCAGTGTTAACGTGGGCTACCTCTGTTATAATTACAGATGACTTTCACTTATTGTTTTCTCTTTTGGCTAAATTGCCTTTTCAAATTTTTCTCAGATGAGTAGGGATTGCTTTACTATGTTAAACTACGACCAGGGAAGCATAAAAGAATATTCCTGTTCAGGGAATAGCTAACCCGGAGTAATGAGGGGAAGGGTGGCGGGGCCTTGCCTGGTGCGTCATGGGAGTTGCAACAGGAGGTTGGTTGTAAGAGAAGCCCACAGTAGATGTTCAGTAAATGTTTGTCACATGAGCGAGTGATTAGAGTGGGTCATTTTACCATAAGTCTCTAGTTTAATAATAACCATGCCATTCTCGCTTTAGACCCGATGTATTAGCAGTGCACACTCATAAATATTTTCATCTCCATTAGAGTGACAACCAGCTAATTGCTTTCAAACCAGTTACCTCATGCACAAAGCTGAGCTCCTTCCTTTTAACTTTCCTCTTCTTATCCTCACTCCATCTCCTCCTTTATTAATTTAGATTGGGAAATAAATAACCACAAACGTCTTGGTTTCACATAATTGTTAGGAAGACAGCTTAGGTGTACCAAGTAGAAATGCAGAAAACAAAACAGAAGAACCAGTAATTTTCCACAGACCTGGCAGCAGCCTCCTTTGTTGAGAAATAGCAGGAAAAACAGCCACAAGACCAGTCTTCTGTCTTCCAAGACACTGATTGCTTGGTGTCCTAGAGACAGGAGCAGCCCCTTCCTGGAAACCTGCTGGCTTGATAGTTAGCCTGGAAGTGGGGGTGGCCGAGGGAGGAGGTGGGGTATGGGTGTAGGCGTGTGTGTGTGTGTGTGTGTGTGTGTGTGTGTGTGTGTGATTGGGAGAGGGTGGATATGGTATGCGTGGTGTGATGTGACGTGTGTGGTGTTGGGGGGTGTGGTATTGGGGATATGCACGTTTGTGGTAGGGGTAGGGGTGGTGTGTTTCTGTTAGGTACCACATGGATATAATCAAGATTACATTGTTGGATACATAGAATTTGGGGTCCACCTCAAAAGGCTCAGGAATATATTGAAATACTGGGGGTAATTAATGTAGCAACTAAACCAGTTCTAGTTTTTTCTAACAGCTGCTAAAACCTTACACACAATTTAGACCCAGAAAGCTCTCTATTTTTTTTTAAGATTTTATTTATTTATTTGAGAGACAGAGAGTGAGAGAGAGAGAGAGAGAGCAAGAGAGGGGGGAGGGTCAGAGGGAGAAGCAGACTCCCTGCTGACTGGGGAGCCCAATGTGGGACTCGATCCTGGGACTCCAGGATTATGACCTGAGCTGAAGGCAGACGCTTAAGCGACTGAGCCACCCAGGTGCCCCAAGGTCTTTAAACCATATATTCTAGCCCACTCATTTTGCAAGTGAGAGAATTGCAGCCCAGAGAGTAGAAGGGGGCTGCCCAACATCACACAGGGACCTGGCAGCACTGCCTGTTGGAATGGTGAACAAGACCTGCCCTTTGGAGACAATGTCCATATGCTTCTGAATAAGGTTAGGGACATCCCCGAGCACCTGCTCTGAACAGTGTGTTCCCCCCCCGAAAGGCCTTCAGCAATCACATTTCTCTTTCAGCATTCCCTTTGCAGATGTAGCCAAGTTAGGGCCTGGAAGTCTGGCCAGGCCCCATTTGCTAAATAAGGGCATTATCTGCAGAGAAAGAGTCCTCATCAAAGGCACGTTAATGACAAGCCAGAGGATTAGACAACCAAGAATGGATCCTGTAAGCCCCACAAATAAAGGGAAACCTACTGTAAAACCAAGCAACCAGAGAGTGGGCGTTAAGCTGGGAAAGCCAGACACAGGCCTTTTGTGCATCAAGCCAATGATTCCTCACCCTGGCACCCAAGCCACACCCTTCATGCTTACAGCACCCTTCAACCTAGTTACTCTGCATCCTCGTTTCCCAGGAGCCCTTGGTTTCCCACCATGCCATTCTCTTCCACACCTCTGTGCCTTTGCACAGCCTGGGTCCTCCGCTGGGTGCGGTTTCCCACATCATTCATCCGGATGAACTCCCCCTTGAAAACTCAGCTCAGCCATCACCCTCTTTAGGGAGGAGGTGTCGCTTCCTCCACCCAGCAGAGTCGGCACCTCCAACCCTTCCAGCCTCCCACAGACGGCCCTGTGGGTTTGGTGGTGTCGTTTTGCATGTCTGGAGTTTCTTGAAGGAAAGACTCATCCAGTTCATCTCCAAAACCTAAGCCCTAGGCCTGCAGTAGATGTTAGCTCTCCACAGATAAATGAAAATGTGCATTTGCTGTCTGTTACTAAATAGAAAAACCACCTCAGAATGAGCAGCTCAAAACAATACCGAGCTTGCAGTTTCTGTGGGCAGAGTGCTGGCACAGTTTAACTGGGGCGTCTACTTAGGGTCTCACAAGGCAAAAATCCGGGTGTGTCATCCAGGCCATATCCTCATCCAGAGACCCAACTGGGGAAGAATTGCTTTCAAGTTCACTTAAGTTGTTGGTAGAGTTCATTTCCTTGTGGTTGTAGGACTGAGCACCCAGCTTCTTGCGGGTGTCAGCCCCTTGCTGTGCAGGCTTCCTGACAAGCTTTCTTCCTTCATGCATCCCACAAAAAGAGTCTCCCAAGAAGACTGCCAGTAAAGCAGAGTGTGAGATAATGTTACATAGTCACTGAAGTGACATCATTTTACCTTCACCATATTCCATTGATTAGAACCAAGTGCGAGCTCCCACCCACAGCAAGGGAAGAGGATTCTACAAAGACAAAGCGAGGAATCATGGGGGACCCTTCTAGAGTCTGCCGACCACACAAAGAATGCAGTAAATCCTGCTATTAAACTCTTTACTTTGTTTTAATTTTCCTTTTATTCCTCCTTTGGGTTCTCTCTTGCAGGTGGCTTCACTGCTGTTGGCAGATCGCTTCTGGAAGAAGGTGCAGCTCCAGTGGCCCCAGGTTCTGGGAAAGGAGAATCCATTCAACTCTCAGATTGAACAGGTGTTTGGAGACCAAGGGGGCCACTGAGCGCCTTCAGGATGTGCACTCCTGGAAAGCTCAGGGAGGCAAGAACTTGGGTAAATTCATCCAACAAACGGTTATGGGGCTGCCATTTTGCAGGCACATAGAACCCTCTTTAGCAGCAACTTGGCAAAGTGCTTTTCTCTCATTTTGGAGTCTATCTAAATGACAGCATGATTCGGAGTGTTTCGGGGAGCAGTTCCCTCCATTTGTCCCTCAAGTCACTTTAATAAAGTGTTTTGGATGCCATTCCAAGCAAGAGAGAGTATCGGTGCCCTTTAACAGCTTATTGTTCTAAAATCAAATTAGAAGTCCGGCAATGCTCGGATCTTACCCAGGGTATTGGTGCGCCAGGACTGAGCCTCACTCCGGTGCTGCTGCTTTCGGATGGCCAGCAGGCTGGGGCTGCCCCTAGGAAGGCTGCTGGCTGGCTGCCAAGAGCTCTCACAAGAGAACACAGAACTATAAACACAAAATTAGGTACAAACTTGGATGTTTATTTAGAACGAGAAAAGAAATCACAACAAATGGCAATTTTTTTTTAAGTTGACAAATAGCATAAGCCCCACAAAATCCAGACGATTGAAAAAATGACAATTTTTCTTTGTTTTAAAGGTTTTCTTACATTCTTCAGCTGCATAGTCTCATCAGCTTTTCCTATAACAATGATTTGGTGATATCAGGGTCTACAGAAAGGACAGAAAAGTAAAACGTGTTGCTTTTTATTGATAATTTAGAAGAGTTTCTTTCAGTTGCATAACTCATTGGTAAAGTCATGTAAATTTTTAGAATTGTTGTCAAATTGGGAGGACCTCTATCAAATCTCTTTTGAGTGAGAGCTATAAGAGACACACTCCCTATTTGGAGTACTGTTAACATTTTGTGTGCGTGTAAGCCTGGGAATTCTGGTAAATTCTATCGCACACCATTCTCGTTGGTGTGTCACTTCCCTTGCCCATCTCTGACACAGCCACGGATTTTGGGGGCCAGTGGGTATATGCCCAGACCCACATCGCACTGCCAGCACCCCACTTCACATAGGCACATCTTCCTACATTCTGCCCTCAGAAGCTTGCTTGACACAGCCCAGAGGTGTGGGGCAGTTCCACCCCAGGCAACCCAGGAGCCGGTGAATAAATGCACCAGCCTCTTGCTTTCATGGTCAGTTTGGGGAGGCATTCAGTGTGCTTCTCAGAGGCAGAATCAGCCCCTTCGTTCATGGCAACGATGCCTTAGATGGTGCTTCCTTCTACTCTGTGTCACTCTCCTTGCCCCCTCATTCCTGCCCTCTGGGATGCTTCCCAAATAAACCACCTGCACCTAAGTCTTTGTCTCAATAAAGACAACATTAAAATGATGGTGTGTTCATAATTGTGTATGCTTTATTACTGAATATATTCCTAATATGAAGATACTTCTGTTTCAACTAGGCACCAATGCAAACTAAACGTCCCACTCACTGTACACCGTCTACTGCCATGGACCAGCTTCTGGCTTCATGCATTTACACCTTGTTTCTCCTCTGTGATCCACCACTTCCCATGCCGGGAGCTGTAGGATACTTTCATTCTGTGATCTGCCCATTGGCCCTAAACCCTTGTAACCATGCTGATGAGCAGTAGGAGCATATCTAGAAGCCCTTCCTATACCTGGATGGCTAGCGGTCACCCAGCTGTGCACAGAAATGACTGCAAACTACATAAATATTTCAACATAAACCCACCTTAAATGGATCTCCACTTCAACTGCCCCAGAATTCCCACGGCTAGCCCACAGCCACCAGATAGAAAATAAAGTACACAGAGAAGAAGCAATTGTGTTTAAAATATCCTACTTTTGCAAATTTTAGAAAGCGTGTGACCATGTGAATGTATTGCTTGGACCCCTTCCAAGGCTTTGGAAGGGACCCTAAACTTAATCTTTTTTAGACTTATGGTCAGTCTACCTTGGCTCACAAAATTAATTTGCGAGATGGTGTGTGAGCTCCGTTTTAGGGGCCAAAACACTTAAAATGTTGTCAACCCACTAATTTCTGTCACCTGGACAGAACCCTTGGTTCAGCACAACCAGGACATGTCCTGGAGAGGTGGATCAACAGGGGGCCAACATGCCATCAGGAAGCTGCTTGTTTCCAGCAGGAAATACAAATGAGGAGAGTAAATTGGAGAATACGAGGTATGGAGGTGTGGGACTATGGAAATCTGGTATATCTGTCTCCTCCTGAGGGATGTGTCCACTAACAGGGTCTTGGTAAGTACATTTCTGGTTTTGGTGTTCCAACATCTCATGTTATGTTTAAGCACCAAAATACTAATACTTGTTGTAGTGTTGTGTTTTTTCATCTTTTTTTTTAATCTGAAATCTTGATCATTTAGTCTCAAGATATACCCAGAGAACACTGCACTAAAATTTTGTATTCCTTTAGAAAGAATTCTATTTAATCCTCACTCTGTTTAAGATGCTTTCAAGTTACTTTATCACTATTCTAATTTCTACTTCCCAGACTACTTGTGAAGCTGATAATCTCGTATTGCTTTTGCAGTCTCGTTGTTGGAGGGGATAGAGAATTCATTTTAGGTCTAATCATTTTCCAGAAGGCCCTGAAGGACTAGAGTTGTTTTAAAAGTGTGGAGTATATAGGGAGATGCAGAAAGTACAGGGAAGAAGTTCCCAGACTGAATTGTTCTGAGACCAACCACATCCTTTCTCCCACCCTAGAAGTCATCTCTGTCCCTGCCACTTTTTCCTGTCAAATTCTCTTAGGAACAGAAGCCCCCACCTTAGGGAATAGTTTCACCAGTACCATATTTCCCCTTTGTCACTTGAACAGGTTCAGATGGGGAGAGAGACGTGCCTTCATCCTGAGCCCTGACCTCACTCCTGGGGCATGGCATCCCAAAATCAAAGGGTAGGAGAGGATGGCGCTCCCATCTCATTTTTTTTTTTTTAATGAAGCACCAATACTGCACAAAGTAAGTACTAAATACCGCTATTGTCTCCTCAAGAACTGGAGTCCGAGGCCAGGCCCTCACCCTGGGGTCAGGAGCCTCTGGGTGAGGCAAGTCCACTTCTGCCTCCATCTTTATACTCCACACCAATCCAGACACGTTCTTTCTTTGAGATTCAACCACATCTTTCTCTCTGGCTTAGGGATGTTCTGTCCCTATAAGTTGCTTTATGTACTTCTCATAACTTCCAAGTGTCCAGAATTTACAAGATAGCTGCAGGGAACAACTTTTATGTTGTATTTCTGCACTGGTGCCTCTTGAGATCCTGTCTTCAGCCTCCATGTTTTCAGAATCATAGCGTGTTCAATGCTAGCCTCTGAGAGGCATGTGAAGGACTTTTCCAGGTGGGCTCACATCCCTCTCCATCTCCTTCCCCCATTCCTGCAGTGGCTTCCTGATGAGACGCACCAGAAGAGATGCTCCAGGAGATAAGAACCTGGCCAGTCATGTTCCCTCCTGTATCCACAGCCTTACAACAATGCCAGCCCATGAGAGGTGCTCAGTAAGTAGTACTGACTGGTAAGTGAGTGAATGAATGAATGAATGAGACATTAGTGTTGCCTTCCAAGTCACACTTCATTATTTCTTACTATTTAAAAACAAAAAAAGAAGCCTCTTTTTTGACACATTTAAATTAGCCATTGGAGCACACTTGTGAATTGAGCGGGTAAGAAAGAAAAGCAATTAGTGAGAAGATGCCTTCCTCCCAGAGACCCTTCGTGGGGAGGCTTGGGCTCTTCTGTAATCTTCATCTAAACACCCAACACTCTGTTGTCATTGGTTTCTCCTATTTTCAGATTAAAGACCTATCTAGCCCTTGGCTATTGAAATAGAGCTCCTTATTTTCTATATGAACAATTATTAAAAACTTCTATTCTTCCCACCACCACTCCTGGACATTTTTCATTTGGGATAGAGCCTTCTGGGCTCAGGCCTTGGTGAAAAAAATTTCCAGGGCCCCCAGCCAAAGCAGATCAGCTGAAAATCTTTATATGTGACTTGTACTGATACACAACCTAGCAGGACTTAAGCCCCAGAAACCTGCACTGCTTCCCCACCCCACTTTCTCACCAAGTTAACCCCACTAGAAAAGGGATTCTTAACTAAAGCCCATGGGGACCTTACTCCCCCAGAATTAAAAATGCCTATGAACTTGAATGGGGAAAAAATTGTATTCAAGACCCTCTAAAACAGTATTTCCTTTTATTATGAATGTAGGTAACAAAACAGCTGTATTTTTGTCACAAATATTTACATATCACATTACATTTGCTGCAGATACAGTCAATTCTCATTATTCATAGGACTTACGTGCCATTAAGTCATCTTGAAGACTGAATTAGCAAACACTGAACCATTGCTCCTAGGGGACATACAGGGTTACGTTCCTGCAAGCCTCTGGTCATGACATTATCATTCAGCCAATCAATACATAACCTTGTTTCACGTGTGGTTTTTGTTTAAAGACACCTATTTAATTTATAGTTGATTAATTAACCTTGAACTCATAGCCAACAGCACTTTAACTCCCATCCAAATGGAGATTATCTACACATCTATTTTCTCTATAAGGCACATCACAGCCTTCTCGCAGGAACCCCAGATGACACTTCAGCACTGCACTTGCATTTTAAACAATGAAATCACCAACAAAAAGCATAAAACTGCCCAAAACATGACAACAAATATACCATGAAAAGGATATTTATTTACAGTGTAAAAGCTGAAACAAGAAGACAGAGCACTGCCTTATTCAACCTCACGTGGGAACATACAGGTCAGGGGACTGAAATTTTCCCTGTTCAAA
The DNA here is from genome assembly GCF_023065955.2 of Ursus arctos. NCBI lineage: Eukaryota > Metazoa > Chordata > Mammalia > Carnivora > Ursidae > Ursus > Ursus arctos. Next base: position 62,528,329 of record NW_026622985.1, on the reverse strand, counting down.
TGACTGCAAAATTGCCATGGGTATTTATTTGGGGGTTACAAATAAATTTAGCAAGTAGGCAAATTCACAAATATAGAATCCTGAATAATGAGGATTGACCATTTTTTTTAAAGATTTTATTTATTTATTTGAGAGATGAGGGGGAGCACAAGTAGGAGGAGGGGCAGGAGAGAGTGAGAAGCAGACTCCCCACTGAGCAGGGAGCCCGATGCGGGGCTCATCCCAAGACCCTGGGATCATGACCTGAGCTGAAAGCAGATGTTTAACCAAATGAGCCACCAAGGTGCCCCAGGGATTGGCCATTTCTTAAAATATCATTTATAGCCATAAATGTTTTGAAACAACTATAGTTATTAGACCCATTATAAAAGAAGCACACACACACAAAAAAAAAAAAAAAACGTAAAGAAGCACGTGTATTAATGTATGCCCATTTTTGATATTTCAAAGTATTGTTAGTAGTGCGATATTTGGTTTCCTTTGTAATCCTATGTGTTTTATTTTTTGGATTTAAAATTGTTATTCTGAAAAAGGATTCCCCAGGCTTCCCCAGCCTGGCAAAGGGATTCATGACACAAAAGGTTGTATGCTCTTGGGTGTGATGCCTTGCAAAGGAAGAACCCCACAGTCCAAAAATGCTGGAAGCACACCATAATTTCTCTGCCTCCTGAAAAGTCACAGGGTGGGAGTTCTACAGTGAAGAAGTCTGTTGAGCGCATCATTTACCCCACATTTATGACCTAGAGACTTTTCCCCATATGATAGCTATTAACACCCTGTAGGTACCGCGCTCTATGGAACCACCTTGGGAGATGCTGCTGAGAGGAATTAGCATCTGTACCGCGTCCTCACTGGCATGTAAGAGAGCAAGCACCGCGTCCTCATTGGCGTGTAAGAGAGCAATTTCCCGGGTATATCTAGACTCGAATCCCCACTCCGCAGCTTCTCTGTGAGGCAGTGTCTTTGGAATCCTTCTCATTGCAACAACAGCTTTCCTGGTCGAACTTAAAATGACAAAAGCAGCACCTCTCCGGGGCCCAGAGCCCCAGGGCACATTCACTGTGCTTTATGGATTTCCTGACGAATGGATGCATCAATATGCTATTAACATGTCAGTTTCTCATTAAATCTGAGTACAGAATCCGTGTTTGCCCGGCAGGATGAACTCCTCTAATCTGATCTGGCAGAGGTTCTAGCATAAATATTCATACAAACTAGGTCTCTTTTAATCTGGTCCTTTGCTTGGGGTAAAGAGGGTGGGGAGAGGTTGCTTTTAAAGGCTGTTTCTGGGTCACTTCTTAAAACCACAGTATCAAAAAATAATGGCTTCATCGTCACGAATCTGTCATTAAGAAGGATTACACTTCTGAAGCTCTCGGATGGATAGAAATGCAGAGGAGAAATAAAGAGCACACAATGAGGCTTGCTGAGGATTTCTTTGGGCATTGGGCTCCTGGCTGGCTGCTTTGTTTATAATTAAATACACAGAGCATTTACGGGAACCCTCTTCAGCCTCGGAGCACTACAAATGTAACTCGGGGTTCACAAAGCCTGGGTCAGTAAGCTGCAGCAGAAGGACCGGCAGGAGGGGCGCACCCAGTGCTTCTGAGGCAGGCGAGGCTTAAGGCAGCTTCAGACCCCAGAGACTTTCAGTCTTGCCTGAGGACTCTGTCTTCAGAGATGCACACTTTGCAGAGGCTCAGAAAAACCCCAGGTGTTAGTATTTTTACAGTGACCCCCACATTGCAGTTCCGCAAATATCAGCCAGAGTGTGGACGCGGAGTGAGGCTGCTGGCAAAGCAGAGAGCTTTTGAAGAATAATAAGTGGAGACTCCAGGCTCATTCAACTCTTGTGGAAAGGACAAAATTCTGTCCTGCTGCCTTTTGGAGCTGAGAGACACATTGAAACACAACGAGTGGGGACTGCATGAAGCAGCAGGCTTTGGAGGCACTCATCTGGGTTTGAATGTTGTGGAAGCCCCTGGTGCCTCCGTCACTTTTTCTTCAAAATGGGGGCAGTAACACCTGCTTCCAGCACCATGGTGAGCATTAGCAATAAGCACTGATGCTTACAGAGGCCTAAGTGACATATATAATTGCGCTTAACCCTTACACACCTGTGTAATGCAGGTCCACCATGATTATCTGCTTTTATAGTTAAACAGAGGCAGAGAACAATTAAGTAACTTGCTGGAGTTTGCACAGCCAATAAATGATGAATCAAGAATTTGAAGCCAAGCCCTCTGGCTCCAGGTTCCATACTGCTAGCCATGAGGTGACACCGCCTTTATTAAGTAAGACAATGTTTATACAACATGGCTGAGTAATCAGTCAATGCTTGCTCTCATGGTCTCAACAACCAGAGTGTAGTTTGGCCACCACACATGCTGGTGTCTGCTTTGTCTAAACAGTAGAACCAGAACTCCTCAATTGACACAGCCCATGCCTCCGCAAGCTCCCTCCTTTCCTGTCCCTTCTTTTATCCTACATCCCAGCCACAGGAAACTTGTCATTAAAAACGTGGACAGTGGGTAGGTCTCCAAAGATGGCTGCCAGCCATGGCTACCCTCCCTGCATGTGCATGCTGCTCCTTCCATGAAGAGACACCATCTATTCCCACTCCTTGAAGCTGGCCTGGAGGTGCAGGAGAAACTTCCACACCAGGCTTAGCACAGGACACCGAGATGTCTCTTTACCTCTTAGGTCATAGAGTCATACTGAAGGGAAGTTGAGGCTATGCTGCCATGAGAGCCCTGGGGGATGAGACACCATGTGGAAGAGAGAAGCCACACCTCAGAGTGTGAGAGAGGCTTTCTTGGGACTTCCAGCCTAGTCCTCCACTGGCTGGATGTAGCCCAATAGGCAATCCCAGCCAAGACAACATGGAGCCCAGCCAACCTACAGAATCATGAGATATCATACATTTCTTGTTCCAAGTCTCTGCATTTTTGAGGGGGGTTTTGCAGGAACAGTGCAGGAACACTGAACCAAAACACAGGCCTAGCCCTCTCACAGCTCCATGTCCTTCCCCAGGCTGTCTCCTCATCCTGCACACCCTTCTCTGATTGGAATACTCTTATTCATTCTTCAAGACCCAGCTCACAGCACCGTTGTCACAGATGAGAAAATACAGACACACTCACAGTCTGCTGGAGGGTATAAAAATCTCTAGGATTAGGTTCAGCTGCTTATGAGTGAAGAAATAACAGTGATTTTAAAAGAGAGAAAATTATTTCTCACATAAAAGAAATCCAGTGGTAGGCGGTGCAGGCCTAGCAAAAGACATGTGAGACCTCTATATCAAAAACAATATCTTGCTGAAAAAAATTTTTTGACGATATAAATAAATGGAAATAGATAACTTATTCATAAATTAGAAAACTCAATATTATTGGGGAGCCTGTGTGGCTCAGTTGGTAAAGCATCCGTCTCTTGATTTCAGCTCAGATAGTGATCTCAAGGTTGTGGGATCGAGCCCCATGTCAGGCTCTGCACTCAGTGGGGAGTCTGCTAGAAATTCTCTCTCCCAGTCACAACCAACACCAATGAAATTGGAAGGATTATTAGAAACTTTTATCAACAGCTTTATGCCAATAAATTAAGCAATCTGGAAGAGATGGAGGCCTTCCTGGAAACCTATAAACTACCAAGGCTGAAACAGGAAGAAATTGATTTTTTAAACAGGCTAATTAATTATGAAGAGATTGAGTCAGTGATAAACAACCTTCCAAAAAACAAAACTCCAGGCCCGGATGGTTTTCCTGGGGAATTCTACCAAACATTCAAAGAAGAAATAATACCTATTCTCCTAAAGCTATTTCAAAAAATAGAAACAGAAGGAAAGCTACCAAACTCATTCTATGAAGCCAATATTAGCTTGATCCCCAAACCAGGCAAAGACCCCATCAAAAAGGAGAATTACAGACCGATTTCCCTAATGAATATGGACGCCAAAATCCTCAACAAGATCCTGGCTAATAGAATCCAATAGTACATTAAAAGGATTATCCATCATGACCAAGTGGGATTCATACCTGGGATGCAAGCGTGGTTCAACATTCGCAAATTGATCGGTGTCTTAGATTTTATCCAGAAAGAAAAATTCAAAAATCATATGATCCTCTCAATAGATGCAGAAAAAGCATTTGACAAAATACAGCATCCTTTCCTGATTAAAACCCTTCACAGTGTAGGGATAGAGGGTACATTCCTCAATCTCATAAAAACCATCTATGAAAAGCCTACAGCAAATATCATTCTCAATGGGGAAAAGCTGGAAGGCTTTCCCTTAAGATCAGGAACACGACAAGGATGCCCACTCTCACCACTGTTATTCAACACAGTACTAGAAGTCCTTGCAACAGCAATCAGACAACAAAAAGGGATAAAAGGTATCCAAATTGGCAAAGAAGAAGCCAAAATGTCTCTCTTCGCAGATGACATGATACTCTATATGGAAAACCCAAAAGAATCCACTCCGAAACTATTAGAAGTTATAGAGCAATTCAGTAAGGTGGCGGGATACAAAATCAATGCTCAGAAATCAGTTGCATTTCTATACACGAACAATGAGACTGAAGAAAGAGAAATTAGGGAATCCATCCCATTTACAATAACACCAAAAACCATACATTACCTTGGAATTAACTTAATCGGAGAAGTAAAGGATCTATATTCTAGAAACTATAAATCACTCTTGAAAGACATTGAGGAAGACACAAAAAGAAGGAAAAATATTCCATGCTCATGGATCAGAAGAATTAACATAGTTAAAATGTCCATGCTACTCAGAGCAATCTACACTTTCAATGCTATCCCGATCAAAATACCGAGGACATTTTTCAAAGAACTGGAACAAAGAGTCCTTAAATTTGTATGGAACCAGAAAAGGCCCCGAATCTCCAAGGAACTGTTGAAAAGGAAAAACAAAGCTGGGGGCATCACAATGCTGGATTTCGAGCTGTACTACAAAGCTGTGATCACAAAGACAGCATGGTACTGGCACAAAACAGACACATAGACCAATGGAACAGAATAGAGAACCCAGAAATGGACCCTCGGCTCTTTGGGCAACTAATCTTTGATAAAGCAGGAAAAAACATCCAGTGGAAAAAAGATAGTCTCTTCAATAAATGGTGTTGGGAAAATTGGACAGCTACATGCAAAAGAATGAAACTTGACCACTCTCTCACACCATACACAAAGGTAAACTCCAAATGGATGAAAGACCTCGATATGAGACAGGAATCCATCAGAATCCTAGAGGAGAACATAGGCAGCAACCTCTACGACATCGGCCAAAGCAACCTTTTTCATGACACATCCCCAAAGGCAAGAGAAACAAAAGATAAAATGAACTTGTGGGACTTCATCAAGATAAAAAGCTTCTGCACAGCCAGGGAAACAGTCAAAAAAACTGAGGCAGCCCACGGAATGGGAGAATATATTTGCAAATGATGCTACAGATAAAAGACTGGTATCCAAGATCTACAAAGAACTTCTCAAACTCAATACACGAGAAACAAATAATCAAATCATAAAATGGGCAGAAGATATGAACAGACACTTTTCCAATGAAGACATACAAATGGCTAACAGACACATGAAAAAATGTTCAAAATCATTAGCCACCAGGGAAATTCAAATCAAAACCACACTAAAATACCACCTTATGCCAATTAGAATGGCAAAAATTGATAAGGCAAGAAACAACAATTGCTGGAGAGGATGTGGAGAAAGGGGATCCCTGCTACATTGTTGGTGGGAATGCAAGTTGGTACAGCCACTCTGGAAAACAGTGTGGAGGTCCCTTAAAAAGTTAAAAATTGAGCTACCCTATGACCCAGCCATTGCACTACTGGGTATTTACCCCAAAGATACAGACGTAGTGAGGAGAAGGGCGATATGCACCCCAATGTTCATAGCAGCATTGTCCACAATAGCTAAATTGTGGAAGGAACCGAGATGCCCTTCAACAGATGACTGGATTAAGAAGTTGTGGTCCATATATACAATGGAATATTACTCTGCTGTCAGAAAGAACGAGTTCTCAACATTTGCTGCAACATGGACGGCACTGGAGGAGATAATGCTAAGTGAAATAAGTCAAGCAGAGAAAGACAATTATCATATGATTTCTCTCATCTATGGAACGTAAGAACTAGGAAGATTGGTAGGGGAAGAAAGGGATAAAGAAAGGGGGGTAATCAGAAGGGGAATGAAGCATGAGAGACTATGGACTCTGAGAAACAAACTGAGGGCTTCAGAGGAGAGAGGGGTGGGGGAATGGGATAGGCTGGTGATGGGTAGTAAGGAGGGCATGTAATACATGGTGCACTGGGTGTTATATGCAACTAATGAAGCATCGAACTTTACATCAGAAACCAGGGATGTACTGTATGGTGACTAACATAATATAATAAAAAAAAAACATTAAAAAAATAAAATTAAAAAAATAAAAAAAAAGAAATTCTCTCTCCCTCTCCTTCTGCCCCTCCCCACCCTTGCTTACACTGCTCTCTCTCTAAAAAAAAAATAAGTAATAAGAAAACTCAGTATTACTAACTTGTCAATTCTAAAATTGATCTATAAATTCAACATAATCCTAAACTGAATCCCAGAGATATTTTTGGATAAAATTTGAAGCTGACTCTAAAATTTATAGAGAGATACACAGAACTTAGTTTAGCCAAAGCAGTTTTGGAAAGAAAAGTAAAAAAAACAATGAAAGTGTTTCATTACCTGACTTAAAACTAATTAAAAAACTACAATAATCAAGATAGTGTGTTACTGACATCAAGACAAATGGCTCAATGGAACAGAATATAGTGCCTGGAAACAAACTTCAATATATATGGTCGTTTGATTTTTTTTTACAAAGTTGCCAAAGAAATGCAAAGGAAAAGTAAAGTCTTTAATAAGTAGTACTGGAACTTAATATTTTTTAACAACCTTCCACCTCAATAGCATACCATATATATAAATTAATTTGAGATGGATCATAGACCTTAATGTAAAAGCTAAAACTAAAAAGCTTCTAGAAGAAAATATTTTTTAAAATATATTCACAGTTTGGGGATAGGTAAGGGTTTGCTAGTCAAGAAACAGAAACAATCGCAGAAAGAAAAAGTAAGGAAGAAAGAAAGAAAGAGAAAGAAAGAAAAAGAAAGAAAGAAAGAAAGAAAGAAAGAAAGAAAGAAAGAAAGAAAGAAAGAAAAAGAAAGAAAGGAGAAAGAACGAACTGACAAACTTTAGACAGAATTCACATTATTCTGTTAAATTACACAAAGTTTAAAACTCCTCATCCAAAGGCACCACAGACAGAAAATATTCACAAAATGTGTATCTGACAGATGACTCCAGAATATTTAAAGAACTCCTACAGTTCAACTAAAATGATAAAAAAAAAAAAACAGCCCATTTTTTTGGTGAGCAAAGATTTGAAAATATGCTTCACAAAGGAAGGCATATGAAGAACCAAGTATATGAAAAAGTGCTCAACATCCTTCATCATCAGGGAAATGCAAATTAAAACCACAATAAAATACTACCTCACATCCACCAGGCTAGCTAAGAAATGAAAAGATTTGACAGCAGCAAGTGTTAGCAAGGATGTGGAGCAACTGAAACTCTCATATAGAAGCATTTTTGAAAAAACTTTTTATAAAACACTGATTCAAAAAGATTTATGTACCCCTATGTTTATTATAACATTATTTACAATAGCCAAACTACAGAAGCAGCCCAAGCGTCCATCCATATACACACAATGGAATATTACTCAGCCATAAAAAAGAACGCTATCTTGCTGTTTGCAACAGCATGGATGAATATAGAGAATCTAATGCTAAGTAATGAAAGTCAGAGAAAGACAAATAACATATGATTTCACTCATATGTGGACTCTAAGAAACAAAATAAATGAACAAAGGAAAAAAGAAAGACAACCCAGGAAAACAGACTCTTAACTATAGAGAACAAACAGATGGCTACTGGAGGAGGCAGGTGGGGGGATGGGTGAAATAGGTAAAGGGGATTAAGAGTACAGTTATCTTGATGAGCACCGAGTTACGTAAAGAATTGTTAAATCACTATATTGTACACCTGAAACTAATATAATACTATACGTTAACTATACTGGAATTAAAATCTTTAAAAAAGAAAAATGTTTTTCTTTTAAAACTAATTATAAGTCTACCCTAGGACCCAGCAAGTTTATTCCTCATTATTTACCAGCATATGTCCACAAAAAGACTTGTATGCGAAAGTTCATAATTCCTAAAATCTGGAAACTGTCCAGATGTCCATCAATAGGAAAATGGCATAAACACACAAAATAGCACTCATCGATATGGAAGAACCTACTGACACAAACAGGAAGAATGAGTCTTACAATTATTATGCTGAATAAAAGAAGCCTAACACAAAGAGCATACCACCTTATCGTTTATATGTATGTGCATACATATGAAATCCCAGAGCAGGCAAAACTAATCTATGATGAAAAAAATCAGAAAAGTGTTTGTCTGAAGTGAGAGAACTGAGGAAGAACATCAAAGAACTTTCAGGAAGGATAGTTCTATCTTGATAAAGGTTTCTATTACACAGATGCGTGAACTTAGCAAAATGAAACACTTCAGATTTGCACACTTTATTGTATGGAAATTTTATGGATGGATGGGAAGCAAGGTGTGCAAATGCATGACTCCCTGTATCTTCTATCTTCCTTTATAAAAATAAGTCAAGGGTTTTTTTTTTTCTTAAGTACCTTAAGCATGACATATAGATATATGTACATCTATATAGATGAATCATTTTTCTAACAGGACTTGAAAGTCTATAAAATGTCACTGAAAGAATCCATTAAAATGCTCCACAGTTTATTGTAACTTGTAATATTTTTACAAGAATATAAAAAAGAGTTTTCTGTCCAGGCAATTGCTAAGCTATTGGTTTCATTATAAGAAAGAAACATCGGGGGAGAGAAAAGACTGTAAGCCTCTAAACTTTAGAGTATAAATAGGATTATAATTTGGAAGAGAGAAAGACATAAAGGAAGAGAGAAAAAGGATAATTACAATGCAAAAAAAGGAACATGGCTCATGAATTACTTTGAAAGCACAATTTTAAAATATGATTATCTTAATTCATTCCCATCATGAGAAAATGTACAGGAAAAAAGCCAAGGGTTCCTCCCTGCTGACAACTTTATTAAGCCAAGTGACTTCTGATACACCGATTCAAAGAAGCAGAATCCCTTTATGGGAGGCCAGGCTGGTGCAAAATCTGCAAAAGGAGGCCAAAGACATTAATTAGATGTTGGATCACATTGCCGATGATGTCAGGGCTGATCAGCTGCGCGGACCAAGTACACACAGGAATTCTAACCACTGGAAAATCTCACATTTGGAGCATTGCCAGTTTGCTCTTCAGTACTGCAGCCCTGCTCTCTCCCTAAGCAGGGGGCCTGCTCTGCGCAGATGCCAGACGGAGGCTCTACCTCTATCCATTACGGTGGAACAGTTCACTATGCCATCTTATTCTTTCTCGTGGGCCACCAGGAAAATAGAGAATAGAAAAAGCCAAAAGTTGGCAAGGAAGTTAAAGCATGTTTATTATTTGACAATATTTAGTATTTTGATGAAATATAGGAAGCAATGTAATACTTTGCCTTTTAGAATCAGGCCAAAGTTTGCATGTTGGCTCTGCTGTGTAACCCTGGGAACGTTACTTAACCACTCTGACACTCACATTCCCTCTATTCTTATATCCTTATATTTAACACAGGCCATCTATGAGCATTAACTGAAATAGCACATGGAAAGCACTTAATTACAGCCCCATAATACCTTATCTGCATTCCGCAAATCCCAAAACTCCTACATCCAAAGGTTTGTTTCCTAATTCATTTGGAGGCACAACCTGACCTGTACCCTGACAAGAGGCCAGTTGGTCTTTATTTATCCCAGTTAATGTGAATATTCATGTTTCTCTGAAGAAATATGAATGTTTTGAATATAGGGAGTTGCCTTAGACCTTCTGGGGCATTGCATAATATATGGTATATACACCATATGAGCTTTATAAATTCAAAACATTCTGAATTCCAAAGCACACCTGGCCCCAAGATTTTCAGAAGGGATAGTGAACCCATAGGACATCCTTATTTTATTGTTACTTTATAAATGTCCTATTCCCACTTCATGGAATGTTAAGACCTCCTATTGAAAGTTGTTCAGAAGGTCACTCCTAATGCACGTCCCAGCTCATCAGGGTGCTTCCTGGAGTTGGGCTCTTGGCACCAACTATGGACTCAATAGATACGGATTCAGCTTATCTCAAAACAGTCTTTGTGAGTTGATTATGGTTGCTTTTGAGTAGATTATAGAACATCAGGATGAGAATCCTCCTCTCATCTTCCAAAAGAGAATCACAGTTTCTGAGCAAAGCAGTTTGCTACCTCCAGACAGCCCTCGAGTCTCCTGGACACAGGGGGTCATGATACAACCACTCTTGTCCAGAAGACACCATTGAACAAATGAGTGGAGTCAAAGAAGGGGAAACAAAGGAATGGCCATGCCCTTGGCTCATTCCATCATGAAGACTGAGAAGACAGACAGGTGACTTAGTTCTGCCTCCCAGCTTAGACGCCACCAGCCCCACTAAAGGAAGCACCCTGATGAGCTGGGATGTGCGTTAAAGAGTACAGCTTCTGAACAACTTTTAATATTAAATATCTGGTCTACAAGGCAGCAGATGGCACGCAAATGGAAATTTCTAAAGATCTCACTTGTAAAAACTGGTCTTGGGAAGTTGTATAAATTAAAGTGTGAGGACATTTATAGGAAATAAGTAGCTCTCCATTCATTTCAGGCGGATTTCTTTGGCATAAGTGGTTCTGAAAGATGTTATACGTGTATACTCATTTCTAACGACATATAAAATTGAATTAATAATAAAAACCTTAACTTGGTGAAGAGCGATAAGTAACCCGTCTTTTCCCTGTCTCTCAAATGCCGCATTGAGGGGATGGGTACAAAGCAGCTTGGCCAAACCTACCAGAGAGGTATTGGCGCCATCCTCTGGTAAAACTGAAAACTGCAAGTGTACTTGAACAACCTGCAGCTGCTCCAAGCTCAGACTTTAACCAGAGAGGTTATTTATCAGTCAGCCCGTGTTACTTCTTCAAGTGCTGCCCTCCTTCCAGAATTTCTATAATCACTGCAAATTCACAGTAGTGGACTGAGATATTCGTCAAATTTATGCTAGAAGAAAACTCACATGAAGAAATTTCATAAAGAACTAATATATAGGGTGTCTTGGTCGCTTAAGCGTCTGCCTTGGGCTCAGGTCATGATCCCAGGGTCCTGGAATCGAGCCCTGAGTCAGGCTCCCTGCTCAGTGGGGAGCCTGCTTTTCCTGCTCCCTCTGCCCCTGCTTGTCCTCTCTCTCTGTCAAATAAATAAATAAAATCTTTTTAAAAAGAACTAATATATAAGAATTAAAATCCAGATATATATATTCCCTAGTCCCCAACATTCAATACTTGTAATCCTTTCACTCTGCCTCAGAAAACTTTAAATAGCATTTAATATATTAAGGAAATTATAAAGACACAAATATTTTGAGTAGTCATTTCTAGCAGAAAATGTTGCCTTTGGGTTAGATGTAAGAATTAGGGAGATCAGAAAAGCTGTGGCAATTGTGGAAATAAACAATACCACTCAAATGAGAAGAGATAAAGGGGACTTGTGTCAGGATTGCTGTAACAAAGGAGCCAGCCACTATCCCTTGTGTTGGCAGAAGAATGGGAAAGCTCTATGGTGGGAAAAGAGGAGGGCTTAGGTGTGCCCTGTTTGGAGGCTGTTGGCATGGGGAAGCTGTAGGCAGGCCAACTAGGATAGCATCCCATGTGATTGGCTGGGGGTGCATATTTCGTTTTCTCAGGTTGGTCCTAAATTGGAACTGGGGACAAGAATTAGGGAAGCTGTCAGTGATTAATCAAGGCCTGATCGTCTGGGGCCAATTATTACCGAGGTTACTGTTTGGCTTTCTGGAGCAGGTACGAGAGCTGGTGGCCTGATTTTCGACACGTTTGACTTGTGGACAGCAAGCTGGCTTCCTGGGCTGGTTTCTGTAGGTACTAAGTGGGTTTTCACAGCTCGCTGCTACAGATGGTGGGTCAGAGTTCTACACTGTAGAATAAATTCCCAGAAATGGACTTCCTGAGCCAAAGAAGACACATTTATAATTTTGACAGATACTGCCAGCTTGCCCCATCGGGGTTATCCTGTTTTGTATTTTTACCAGCAATGCAGCTCTAAGCAGGGGCTGGGACAAAGTACAGCGAAGACCTATATCCTAGTTACATAAAAGTATATGTAAAATTTATATATGAAGCTAACAGGCTGCTAAGTAAAGTATGTATGCCTTATCCTGATGCCATGATAAATATACCTTTCTGAGGACCTGGATGTCCAAATGTGAATTTAGAAACCATGCATTCCTCCGAGTTCTACATCAAAATGCGGTGAGCAGTCTCTGGCCTACGGCTGCCACCTTCTCTCTCCAGAGCTGTCTCGGTTCGGGGGGCCTTGTACTCACACGTGTAGACACCCCAGCTCGCACCGCCGAGCTCTATCCACACCACCCCATACACAGCCACCCGTCAGGGTCAGGGAGACACAGGCATTGGTCAACCCTTGAGAGGATGACCCAGGGGAAAGGCTCCCACAGCTGCTAGAAGCAGACTCTGGTCATTTGCACAAGGGATTCTGTAGACACGTTTGCCAGGAGCGTGGCCTAGAAGGGGAGATGCGGGTTCTGAGTGGGCACGTGCCCCAGGCCTTGCAGAGCAGGGGCATGGCTGGAGGTGAGCCAAAGCAAGAAGGGACAAGCGTCAAGAGCTTAGAGCCCAAAGAAGGGGCTCTCTTGTCTGGGAAGCCGCTTTCTTGAGTCTTCCTAAAGGAGCAAATCGCCTACAAGGCTCTTTCCTCACTTTCTAACCTTACCTGGAGATTCTGGACAGGATTTTGAATATTCCCTCGGCTGGGAGACATATCTGTCTTCTCCGTAGGCCTGGCTAGGGATAGAATAGAAATATTACAGGCACCCCTTCAGGCAGTGTCCAAATTCAGATCCTTAATGCTCTTAGCCACAGCCACAAGCCCTTCTTTATATAAATCCACAGCAAAAGTGAAGTGAATGTCCCAGTTTCAAACAGTCTGTCCCCACTGGTAAGCCAGTTATCTGGATTTTTAGTTCCAGGGATAGGATCATTTTATGTGTGTGTATTGGCCATCAGCATTTCATTATGCCTTAAGACAGATGTGGGTTATATAAGTTAAAGGAGGAGGGAGTGAAGAAGGAAGAGAGGAAGGGAGGGAGGAGGAGGGGGGAAAGGGAGGGAAGGAGAAAGTGAGGGATGAAGGAAATCCTTCCTGGGAGTCCTTTGTTATTTAACTTTTATAAATTAATTCACACTAGCCAGTAATTCTTTGGCAAGGTCGGCAATGACAGTATCTTCCAACCCTGTTATGTTATTCATTTGAAAACATGTCAAAAGCTACCTGGAGATGACTTTCCGAATTCGTTGTCAAACCTATCATTTAACCCTTCAACTATTCTTGCTGCTGCTCTAAGACAAACAGAACTCAAGAGTTAGCTTTATGACAAGGCCTTAGAGCTTTTCCTAAAATACTTCCAGCCGGTGAGCACAAAACATTCCTTTTCTTAAAAACAGAACAGAAATTTATGCAATCTTATTGTGACAGGGGAAAAAATGTTGAAATTAAAATTCAGAAGGAATCTTTTTATCTAACACAATCAATTAATTGAAAAAGCCAATTAAAGTGGGAGTGCATTATAAAAGATTGCACACACGTTTCAAATATTCATTTTCATTCATCAAACATATTATAAGGACAAGGCCTTTTTTTTTAGCAGAAGTCTGCTGAGTGACTTGTGCAGCTGCTTTCTTACTTAAGCAACCAATGTGCTCTGTGCCAAAACCCCTCCAATTTAAAGATACTTGTGAAGTAATCTCAGAGGCATGTCCTCCTAGATTTCTATTATTTGCCCCTGTTCTTCTTAATATAACAGCAGTTTCTTTATAGACCCTCTCATGGTTCTCATAGAAAAAACCTTTCTTTCCACACTTTCAGTTTATGTAAGAGTTAACTATATCATTTACAATAACATTTACAACTGATATGATCAGATTTGGGAAAAAACCACAATGACTCTTCTGCCATTTGCTCGTGGAAACAAATGCATACACACATTGGAGAGCAGCCTACTGGCATCTGGGTAGTTGTTAGTCAATAGATTTTTACCAAGGGAATGAGTGAATTAATATAGTGAGATGGGTGAATGAGACTTCCAGCCCATTTATGATGTATGCACAGACACACACACACACACACACACACACACGCACTCCCTTGTTTCTCAGAAGTGTAAATCCTAAGGAGAGGAGGGCACATGTTGTGATGAGCACTGAGTGTTGTATGCAACTAATGAATCGTTGAACACTACATCAAAATCTAATGATGTACTATATGTTGGCTAACTGAACATAATAAAAAACAAAGATCCTTAAGTTTGATGGGAAATGGTTTATGGAATACAAATGAAAGAAGCCAAGAGGGCTAGAGGGTTTTGCTGGGTAACACAGGAACCCAAACCAAGCAGTTTGAAACCACACCCATTTATTATCTCATGGTTCCAGCACATCTAGAGTCCAGGCTGACTGAGCTGGCTTAGGGTCTCACAGGCTACGTCAAGGGGCCACCCGGGTTATGTTCCTTCCTGGAAATTGGGGGTCCTCTTCTAAGCTCACATGGGTGTTGGCAGAATTCACTTCCTTATGGTTGTAAGATTGAGGCCCTTGGCTCCCAGAGGACTCCGCGGTTTCCTGCTGTGTGGCCCTCTCTGTAGACAGTTCATGTGAGAGCAGCTTGCTGCTTAGAGACCGATGGGAAAGTCTGTCCCTTCAATCTGCTACTAGAGAGTCTTAGATAATGAAGCACGATCTTGGGAATGACCTTCCATCACTTTGGTCACATAACAGAACCTAATTAAAGGAGTAACATCCCATAAACTTTGCCATATCCTATTGGTTAGAAGTAAGTCACAGTTTCCTCCCCCCATGCACCCAGCGAGGAGATTATAGATGTGTGTAAGTCACTGGAGGCCACCATAGGATGTGTCTGCCACAGGAGGGGAGAGGGGTCAGAAGAGCCTGGGGACAGGTGGGCCCTGGAAGGCAGTGAGCTGGGAGACAAGGAATTTAAGCAGGAATTGGGGAGACACAAAGAAATTTATAGGGAACATTTTGTCAGTTTGGCATGATAATCCTCTCTATTCTGTCTCTGAGAATATTCAGTAAAAATCTACATTGCTCTTCAAAAATTTTGGAATCGGTATTGTTCTTCAAAAATTTTGAAATCAGGTTTGAGTTATTGTTTTTCCTCGTTTCTATTTAGCTGGTTAAACGTTTAAGTGTCAAACTGACAAAATCCTACTTCTCTTACAAATAGAAAACATAAGGCAAAGTTTTGCTTAAATCTTTAAGGAGGAAATCGATAAAAGAGCTGACAAGAAGAGCACTTGAAACATGGGGATGTAATAGTAGGAAAACGAATGCAGAAATGAGAAAGTCTAGTTAGATATAAAACCGAATGACCTTCTCCAGAGCAATAATACCATAATATTTGGGGTCGTCCTCTATCAAGTCAACACATACACACCATATCAGCTTTCTGTAAGGTAACCTCTAACTTTATGGGGCAGTTAAAATGGATGGACCTTCATCAGTCGTGGCTAGTTGACCGAAGCATGTTACAACCCCAAGAGATCTTACCAGAAAATAGCATGATATTGGCCCAGTTATATTTTGGTTAAATATTTTGCTACTTAAGGCATAGATTAGGAAACACTTACTAATGCTTTTAAACTGAAGAATGCATTTAGTTCAGTATTATTACCAGTTTATAGATAATGAAACTAAGGTTAATTACATTGCCTAATTAGCAACGGTGAGTCCAACTCCGTTCTCTCTTTCCACTGTTGCAGAAAAAACTATTCAGGTAGCTACTATTGGTCTAATGTAGAAAAATATCCACTTTTTGTCCCTAAAATTTCAATTAAGTAGAAATTCAATGAGTCGCTATGAGAACATAAGACTTTTGGAGTAGTAATCACATAGTGTTTCAAAAGGCATTTTTCTCACCAAACGTGAAAGCATTTCACAGCTTTATCTTTACACAAGAAAGCTGATGACAGATTTCCTGGAGGTTTTGAACTGGCATGTGTGTTCCTTGTCAGCAATAATAATTTATCACTTACGGTATAAGAAAGGAAACTGTATAGTGCATGAAGAGAATGCTATCAGAGTCCCTGTACCTTCTTCCTTAAAGGAAGAAAACATTAGCCTTCTCCTTATGTGTCTGTCAATTTCAACTGAAAGTCATGTCTCAAAAACCATCTGAAATTAGCTGAGACTTGGAAATAGAAAAGATTACAGGGTGCTTGTGCGGCATGCCATGCTGGGCTTGACTTCCTATTGAAGGAGCCATTTCACAAATCTCTCGGGGCAGAGGTTAATTTGTAGATTTTTGTCTAGTGGAGATGTAAATAATTTATGTTTAGTGGAACAGATAACCCCAAGGGTTATAGTTTATTGCCCTGTTGGACATTAACCAAGTTTTGTATCTAACCTAGCAACCTTCCCCAAACACTGGGTTCTAAATACCTTATTCCCTGAGTGCTCTTCATCCTGGTGTTAGTATCGTACCGGTTCCCTCATTAATTAGTGAGTTACAGCAAACCTCCGACACCGTGCTTATTTTACAGTCATGAGAAAGTCATGGTTTTACTTCTTTGGAAAACACACTTGATCAGTCACCACGTGGAAAGTGGGAGAAACTCCGTGGAATGACCACTGATTGAAGAGCTGAAACACCTAGATTCTATCACTTGCTAGCTACGTGATCCTCAGCAAAACACTTAAGCTCCTTGAGACTCAGCTTCTTCACCTGTTAAGTGGAAGTAATAGAAGGGCCTTCTCGCAGGACGCTTCAGAGTCACGCAAAGCCTGGAACAGGCTCCGCGAGGGAATCTCCTTGTCCCCAGGTGAGTGTTTACTGACACCTCTTCAGCTTTCCTAACAAAAGCTGCTGGTTTCAGGGAAGGGGGTAATGGTAAGAGGATTCCACAAAGGTGTTGAGTTTGAGAACTGAAACCTAGAACTGACCTTTCACCCGCGGAAATGAGTCCTGCCCAAAAGAAGCAGGACGCACAGTGGCCCCGGGGAAGTAAACATGGGCGCTTCATTCTCCACGTTTCTGCTTAGGAGTTTGTGTGCTCGAGTTTGTTTCCTGGTTAAACAAGAGAACGGTAATCTTTGCATCTTTTTTTTTTTTTTTTAAAGATTTTATTTATTTACTTAAGAGAGCACGAGCGGTGGAAGGTGGGGGAGAAGCAGAGGGAGAGGGAGCAGGAAGCCCGCCCTGGGATCATGACCCAGCCCAAGGCAGACGCTTAAGCAACCGATCCACCCAGGAGCCCCGGAATCTTTGCATGTTAAGTAACTTGAACGGAAACCTAGTGAAGTCAGAGCAGAAGACAAATCCAACAGGAATCACCATGCATTCCCTACAGTCTCTCCAGCCTGCCGCCATTTCATACGGACACGAAAATGTTGCGTCTTGTATTTTTTAGATCGTACTTTACACTTAGTGAGAGGATCTGAATTTTTTTTCACTTTCTTGTCCAACTCTGTTAGCTAAATAACTACTGGGAGACCTCTCAGCCGGATGCTGAGCTGGAGCCAGAAGCAGGCATGAAGAAGCCCAACATCGGGCCTTCAGGAACCTCCAGCCAGTGGTCAGACATGTTCAGTGTTTTACTATTGGTTTTATTTATTTTTTAAGATTTTATTTATTTGTCAGAGAGACCACAAGCAGGGGGAGCAGCAGGGAGAGGGAGAAGCAGGCTTCCAGCTGAGCGAGGAGCTGGTTGTGGGACTCGATCCCAGGACTCCAGGATCATGACCTGAGCCGAACGCAGACGCTTAACGGACTGAGCCACCCAGGTGTCCCTGTTCAGTGTTTTAGATCACAGACGTGGTGGCTGCAAACACTTCTCTGCCTCCAAAGTGTGACCGTTTCATAAAGAAGCTCAGAGCTACGAGGCAGGAAAGCCCAGAATGGGGCAACTGTGACACTGTACCCACCCCCCCACGGCTGTCCGTCCGGGACAGAGACAACCATAAGCACCACCTGCCAGGAATCTGTCATCAGCTTTCTTTGCAAATGCACTCCTAGGCTGTGGAAAGTCATCAGGTTTTATTTCAAAAGGCACTGA
Organism: Ursus arctos; assembly: GCF_023065955.2. Classification (NCBI taxonomy): domain Eukaryota; kingdom Metazoa; phylum Chordata; class Mammalia; order Carnivora; family Ursidae; genus Ursus; species Ursus arctos. Next base: position 62,509,963 of record NW_026622985.1, on the reverse strand, counting down.
GCAACGGAATAGCGTGAGGGCTCTCAGGAGACACCGAGAGACGGTGGCCACAGTGACTCTTCCTCCGTAACTCTTCTATGTTGAGGAACCATAGCTGGAGATACAACGTAAAGAAAGCTCAATTCTCCCACAACTGGACGAAGAGCGTTTAGGTATCCAGATGATTCTCTCATTCCTTCTTCATGTGACTCTGAAGAAAAAGAAATTTCAATTCTGAAACACAGACGTTTGTCTTTAACTCCCTGGGGCAAAGATAGAGGGTTGGGTGCAGGCCTTGCAGAGCTAAGGCCGTGTCCTAGTCAATAGCACAGACCAGGGCCCACATCTACCAGCTGTTCGGTAAGAGTTTGTTAAGTGAATGAAGAAACAACTGTCAAGTCTCTCCATAGGGAAGCTGAGTCAGAGAATTATTTTAAGTTGGGTAACCAACGACCCAGTTTTGCCCAGGACAAGGACTCCCCAGGATGGTTAATGCTACAACAAGGAAAGTCCCAGGTGAACGTGGACAAATCGGTCACCCTGCTTGAGGCTTTCCAGTAATATCCACGAGTCGACATTATGGCTCAGATGTTTTTGAACTGATTTGGTAGAATTAAGTCAAATTTACAATATTTTAGGGAGAAAGTAAATAGTTCCCTCCATTAAGTCAGGAAAGTCCAGATATCTTTGCTATTCACTTTCTAACCCTGCTCTCTGGTGTTCTTCCTTTCGTACCTGCCCCAGAGCATTGCTAAAGCTTCCTTCTAAGCCACACGCACTCTTGGGCTGAAAATACTTAGGAAATGTCTTGACCATGATGTTCTCTTGACCATGTAAAACATAATTTGGAAATTCAGAATAGGTCAAGAGTGAACAAAGGATGTCTGCAACTCACTTTCAAATGGTCACACAAAATATGTTCTAGATACAGATTTAAGCTTTAAAAATCGAGAGGTAGATAGATAAAGCAATATGGCAAAATGGAAACTACTGAATCTCGGTGGCAGGGATATGAGTACAATTCATTGTGATGTTTTGTACTTTTCTGCATGTTTGAAATTTTCTTTTTAAGGTTAGTGGCTTGGGGAGGAGTGAAACTAGACAACAGCCCATTTTCAGCAAACACTAAGAATCCCTGTTAAAGGTCTTACTCTCCTACATTGACTTTGATAAAGTGATTTCAAATCTTTGCCTAGATGCAAAGATTGTGTGCACCTTTTCCAAGCAGGAAACATTTCCACAAGTAAAGGGTAGAGTTAAAGAGTGGTACTTCGGTATTTTTGGTAGATGCCAGTGTGTTGAGTATGTGGTGTTTAGAGTCTATGGCAATGGATATTATAATCTTGAACAAAACAACGTGCTTTACTTTTGCTTCAACAGCTGTGATGGCAGCAATTCTGGGGCTATCATCAATATAGGTGCTCCTCTTCCTTTCAGAGGTGGCAAGAGCAAGATAAAAGTAGGGAAATGGAAGCTGTTGGTATATATTTGGGTTAGATTTGACAATGTATAACAGGAAACCTGAGGTGACAATGGCCTAAACCCACAAAGGTTTATTGTCTCCCATAAAAAAGTCCAGAGATAGTCTAAGACGGTGTGGTGGCATCATTAAACTTCATGGACCTATGTTTATCTTATATTTATGCTTTACTATGCTAAGGACATGGTGTCTATCCTCTTCACCCAACATGGCTGCTGTAGCTCCAACCATCATGCCTTTATTCCAAGAAGCTGGAAAAAGAAAAACATTTCCCTGGTTGTCAGTCCCTTTTGAGTCTTCCTTACATATTGTTGGCCAGAACTACATCATATGGCCATATCTAGATACAAAGGACATTAGGAAATGTAGTCCTAAATTTAAGCACATTGCCCTACCCTTCTGATTCCCACACCTTGCCCAGTTATACAGCAATTCTGATGTTAAAAAAAAAGAGAATAAATGTTGGTAAGCATCTAACAGTATAGACCACCATGGGTTTAGCTGCCAGGAAGATAAGCCGATGGTCCCTCAGACAGACTCTCTAAGCATTACCCTGCATGCAATGTGTTCTACGTGGCTGGGGCTCTCTGGTGTGTCTCCTGGCCTAGCTTCACCTGCTGCCCAGGCCCCACTCAGAAGGCCTAAGGAAGTCAAAATTGGAGGTCAAGTGAAACTAGGAAGAATGCTCACCTAAAGCAGCTTAGCCAGAGTAGAAAAAGCCAGAATTACAGCCCACAGAAGGCAAATAGAGCCAAGTATTACACCCAAAGAGGAGCCAAGATGCAAATGGAAGAAAAAGCAGCAAACGCAGGACTTGGGAAGGTTGGCTGCAGGGCAGAATAGGGAGTTAGGAAGTGGTCAAAGGTGATTCATGATGTAAATGGCAAATCCACCCTGGAGCTTAGCTTCCTGTGATCTAAGGTATTTCCCGAGCAAACATAGCCACTTAAAGGAATGACGCAGGACCAGGAATTTGGGAGAGGGGCTCTACAACCTCCATTTCAAAGACAATGAGAAATAGTTACTGGTGCTGGATGCTCTTCTCTGGGCTGATAACCAAAAATCCATCCTATAAGTGCCATGTGTCTGGCTGCAAGTATAGATCTTTCCTAGAGTCCAAAACTCCCTGAGATATAATAGGTCTTTATGCTGTTATCGAGCACTGTCTCATGGAGTGTGGGAGAGAGATTGTCAGGACCCTGAGCCCTTGGGAAGGAAGGTCGCAAATGCACAAGTTGAGGGGCGAGCCTGTCCGGCAGCTGCTCGGGGTGCCAACTCGTAATGGGTACCCGGCTATCACTGCAGGAGGAGGACATGTGCCAGGTGGCTCAGATTTTCACTGTAGTTCCCTGCTTTATTGGGAAATATAATGGGTCCTGCTCTCACCAACTCCCCCAAAGAGGAAGTGGACATTTGAAAAGCGATCCTCCCATGAGCCAATCGCACAGCGGCGCTTTCGGCCCCTCTGTCAGTGATGGGCTCACAGTCGTCCGCGGAGCTCGGAGAGAGGCAGAGCTCTGGGACCTGCTTCAGTGTATGTAGTGCAAGCCTCCAGTACGCCTCCCAAAACCCTGTCCGAGTCAGGAAAGACTAACACCGAAGGAATACAGGATCTACCCGTGAAATGGAAAACGTTTGCCAATGGTGAAAGTCATAAAAAGTTGTATTTTAATACAACTTTACAACTATATTTGTTTGTGATCCTTTATCTTGAGGAAGCATGAAGAATGTTATAGAGTTATGAGTGGTGGGAAAATTGTGAAATAAAAGACATTTCTAAGAAAGTTAAAATATTATATTTCATTTAGACTAATAAGCCCTTAATTTGGAAGAAAGACATACAATTTTTAAAACAGAAAATCCGTCTTTCCTTCAGCCACCAACTAACTGAATGTGGAGCAAACGTGGGACGTCCATGGGTTTGGAGGAGAGCTGCATTCCTAACCTGCCTTGGGCACCACGTGTCTGCGCACAGCCCCGGCTTACAGTACGGACTCCTGGTATTGTTTTTTCTCTTAGTTCTGGGCGAATGCATTTTATTCCTTCATTCAACAAGAGTATCAAGGGAATGTCAACTGCATGTCAGGTGCAATCCTAGGTATTCTCAAATATTGTCACATTGTATCTTCACAGCTGTCCTATCCAGACTTTTACAAATGAGAAAATGAAATTCGTTTCAGAAGCTAAGAAACTTCCCAGACTCCCAGACACAATATTAATAATTTATTTAATGAGGTGAATTTTTTTCTTTCCTCGCCCCATTCCAAAAGGGATTTAAGGCTTTTCATTTAAAAATAAAACCCGGGGGCACCTGGGTGGCTCCGTCAGTTAAGTGTCTGCCTTTGGCTCAGGTCATGATTTCAGGGTCCTGGGATCGAGCCCTACGTCGGACTCCCTGCTCACTGGGGAGCCTGCTTTTCCCTCTCCCCCTTGCTCATGCTCTCTCTAATAAATAAATAAAATCTTTTAAAAATAACAAACATAAAACCCAGGGAGACTGACTGGCTTGGTCAATAGAGCATGCGACTCTTGATCTCTGGAGTCATGAGTTTGAGCCCCACGTTGGGAGTGGATTCTGCTAAAATAAATAAGTAAATCAGGGGTTCCTGGGTGGCTCAGTCGGTTAAGTGCCCAAGTCTTGATTTCAGCTCCAGTCATGGTCTCAGGGTTGTGAGATCAAGCCCTGAGTTGGGCTCTGCGCTAGGCAGGGAGTCTGCTTGGGATTCTCCCTCTCCCTCTGCCCCTCCCCCCACTCGTGTGCTCTCTCTTTCTCTCTAGAATAAATAAATATTTTTAAAAAATAAGTAAATGGATGACTAAATAAATAACCCTACATACGATGGTGGAGTTTCTGATTCATGATGGTGCATTATGCCAGTGTGTTCACCTTGGCTGTCTCCTGGAGGCGCACAAAATGACAGCAATGAAGTTGTGGTAAAAAGACAGGGAGTTAGAGAGTCAAAGTGAATGAGAGAAGAAATGGCAGCAATGGCATGTGGAGAGTAAAGTAAAGCAGCAGCTGACTTGGCAAAGCCTTTAACACTGCAAAAGGGAGCCTCACACTAACACACCGAAGGAAGAAACCTAGGGGAAACAGGAAATGCAGAGGGAAGAAAACTTTTGAAAAAAACTACTAAGACTCTCAAAGGAAGAGAAGATATTGTCCATAAGTCCCAAGAACAGAACACTATAAAAAAGAAATATTCAGGAAACAAGAACGTTGCAACATAGAGCTGGGGAGTATAGTGAACAGACTTCCAAAAAGTGTCCTGCTAAGATCCCCACCCCTGGTGATACAAATGCTAACCCAGGTGCCTAGGAGGGACTTCAGGTTACTAAGTAAGGTCACTAAGCAGCTGGTCTTAAAAGAAGGAGGTGATCCCAGCTTATCAAGAGGGGCCCAGTGTAATCACATGAGCCCCGTAACTGCAAAAGAACACAAAAGACTGAGTACGAGATTTGAGGTGTAAGAGGGTCTGCACTGCAGAGGCCTCAGGCAAGTCTGCTACCTGAGAAAGGCCACTAGGTGCTCGTGGAAACCATGGGAGGGAATACTGGCCACTTCTAGGAGTGAAAATCAGCCCCTGGCTGACAGCCAGCAAGGAAACCAGGACTTTGACCCCACAACCACGAAAACTGGATTCTGCCACCGACCAGAAGGAGCTTAGAAGTAGATTCTTCCCCAAGCCTTCAGTCAACACCTTGATTTTCGCCTGGTGAGATTCTAAGCAACTCTGCTGCATTGTGCCCAGACTTCTGACTCCTGGAAAACTGTGAGATAATAAATGGGTAATGTCTTAAATTCCTCAGTTTGTGATAATTTGTTATGGGAGCAATAGAAAACACACACATAATTCAAGAAACAGAGTTAAAGCATAAAGAGAAGGAAAGCCAGAGTCAAGAGATGCCATGAGAGCACTGACCTAGAAGATCCAGAACATTCCCCCCATTCAAGAAACAGGCGACTTAGAAAATGCAGAAGAGGAGGTTATCCAAAAAAACAACTCATTTGAAGGACATGAGTTCCCACATTACAATTGCCCAATTCAGGGGATGTAAAAAACAAAACAAAACAAAACAAAACAAAAAAACCCCACAAAGGCACATCATTTTCCAGAGATTGTAGAACACTGGGAGCAAAGAGAAGATGCAATAGAGCTTCCAGAGAGAAAAAAACAAGTCATATCAAAGGGTCTAGAATCAGAATGTCTTTGGACTTCACCAAGTGAAATGTTGGAACCCAGAAGCCATTGGACCCAAGGCTTCAAAAGTCTATGTCTATGTAAAACTATGTCTAGTCTAGAAATGGCCAAATCACCAGTTGAGTATCATGGTAGAGTAATGACCTTGTCAGACAAGTTAGCTCTCATGAACGTGTTTCCCAGCATCTTTCCCAGGTGGGCCACCAAAACGGAACCTACGCTGAGGGTGAGGAAGACACAGGGTACAGGGGCCGTGGGAAGGGAGACGAGGGGGCAGGGAAGTGTTGATCTTGTAATAAGTTTTAGTAAAATGTCAGACCCTTAAGATTTGATTAAAATAGTTTTTTAATACATACATTGCAAAAATAAAAAAGAGGAAATGAAGTGAAGAAAATAACCTGGGGTAAACTTGGTACCCTCAGATGCATACTGTCTGGCCTCAATTCCAAGAGCTGGGTCACAAATTCACAAATTTGGTCCATTCTTTCGAGTTGCTGAGACAGTAGAAATACACAATCAGTTACAAGATTTATCATGTCCATGGGACGAACACACCGCAGATGTTCAGCTGAAATGCAGCTTTTCCTGATACCTGAGACAAATTTCTCCCGTGGGCCCTCATAAAAAGGACACTGTGTAATGTCGCGGTTGGTGTCCTTGAAACAACTATCCCAACGATGTTTACAACAGTAAATTTCACATCACTTTTTCTTGTCCATCGAAATAGGCGGATGGCAAACAATGGAGATACAATTTAGTACAAGTCCCAGAGCCAAAAGCACACATTCCAAGGGCAACGCTTAGAAATGGGTGCCCTCGGTCTGTCCTCGGTGAACATTACTCCTCACAACCTGGGCTTTTCTTCCCCCTTGCATCTCCATATTTACCCCAGGTGGCAGTTAAAACAGGAGGCAGATCAGACCAACTCAGGTAGGTAAAGGGGCTGAGCTTGTCCTCCTGTCAGCCTCACCAGGTGGCCTGCCACAGTTTCATGGATGCTGACAGAAGATACGAGACTCCTGGGTCGGAGACGAAGGACTGTATTACTCGCAGCAATAACAGTAATCCAAGTATCAGCGTCTGTGCTGGTTCCCGGGCAAAGCCAAGAGGGCTGGGTGACACCTGCGAGTGCTCTGCAGTGCATGACAGGAGAGGAGACCTTCCCTGAGGAAAGCTGCATCTTTGGTAAGGAGCAGTACGGCTGCCTTCTGCACCCCACAGACCTCGTCTCTGTCTTCCAAGGTTGTAAGCAAACTTGCTCTTTGCTCCAGAGGCGGGCACTTTGTCTTCCAAGACTGTTCACTGTATAACATCCTTGAAAGTCTAGAACAAAGGCAGTCAGTGCCTCTCCAAAACTAGCACAAGTTGTGCAGAAATGCAAGAGAACCACGGAAACCACCCCCCACCAGTGGGTGGGACTGAGCAACGCCAGGAGGCAGGTTCGAGAGGAAGTCCCAAGGGAAGGCTTTGGAATCCCAAAAAGAGGCATCCCAGGCCTCAACAGGGCATGAAGTTCGGATCATAACAACAGTTCCCACTGGTGTATACAGCTGGAGCAGAAAGGGTGCATGGTGAGGAACGAGCGCAGGGCGGCCACACATATCCAAGGAATCCTGTTCAGGTCACTGCTGGAGGAAGTCCCAGGAAGTCTACATAAGATTGTTAAACCTTAAACGAGGGCCCCACGTAGAAAAGGGCTGCAATTCAGAGTCATGGAGAAGAGGAAGATGGCATTGCTGGTCGCCTCGCGTCCAAAGATGAGGTTACATTTGTAAAAATGAAACCTCACTTAAAATTACATCAAAAACTAGGGGTGTACTGTATGGTGACTAACATAACATAATACAAAATTATTATTTAAAAAAAAAAAAACGGGCGCCTGGGTGGCACAGCGGTTAAGCGCCTGCCTTCGGCTCAGGGCGTGATCCCGGCGTTTTGGGATCGGGCCCCACATCGGGCTCCTCCGCTGGGAGCCTGCTTCTTCCTCTCCCACTCCCCCTGCTTGTGTTCCCTCTCTCGCTGGCTGTCTCTATCTCTGTCAAATAAATAAATAAAATCTTAAAAAAAAAAAAAAAAAAAAAAACAGAGCCAGAAAGGCCTGAAGGGGGCGCTCACACACACATACCACTCCCTGCAGCCTGCCTAACCAACAGATAGAAGAAAGAACCATTTGGACAAGGGAGGGCACTTTTCACACAGGAATTTGTCTCTTGCCTTTAAGAAAAGTAAGGAAGAGCTTTCCCTGCCTGAGCATCAAAGCACCAACCACCGCCTGCCGCCAGTGAGGAACCACCGCCACCTGGAACTCTCGTTCTCCAATGACCTTTTGTTCAGAACAGCCCTCCCTGGGTTCCTCCTAAAACCTAGGAAAAACTCACCTTCCCTTTGTCTCATTCGACTTGCCTAAGGTTCACCACAGCTTGCTTGTCCCGGATTGCGATTTCTCTGCTGGTCCCAAATAAACTCATTTTGCAGATAAAATAGGTTATTTTATTTTTAAGGTTGGCACATTTCAGTTAAGCAGAAAACTGACCCCCATAATGTCTACATTTGGGCTGCCACAGGTCAAACTGACCAAATAATCATGGAATTTTCTAGGAATCAATGTGTTTTCTGCACAGGTCTCCAGTCCGTTCTGTTTTCAGTATCACTTACGAGCAGGTCAGGCCTCCACCTCATTTCCATTTGGTCCAGACGATCTTTTTTTGAGAATCTTCCATGACAGCAGCCTTGGTATCCCATCCAAACCACTTACCTGCCTCTGGAATGGCAACCTCCCAACTAAAAAAATCTCCCTGGCCTGACGCTGGCTCCTGGTATTCCCTCTCCCAGGGTAACAACAAAATGAATTGTGAAGGAAGACACAACAGCCTTAAATGACTGCCCATCAGAGCAGATGTAAGCCCAGTGGTGTGTTAGTACATCGTGGGAGGGGACTGGGGACCTGATTTTTTATTTGTAGCGTTTTCCCATTTCCCTGGTATGAATACCCCCACCGTGCTGGATTTCAAGCTACCAGTCTGACATCATTGAACACAGACTTGGGAACAAATGCATGCAATTTCCAGTAAGAATCGGCTCCAGCACGTTAAAAATATGCCCCCCAAACTCCTCACTTCCAGATTGACCCTCAGATGCAGGAGCTATGGGATCTGACAGTGCTAGAGTGAGTTTGAGAGCAAAAAAGAGAGGAAGCAGGAAAAAACACTAATGCTAAAAGGCCAATTTCTGATTAAGTGGAAGAAAATCTCTCTCTTCTTCTGAGCCTTTTTTCCCCTGTGGAAATTGTTTTCTCTTCCATTTCTCTCCCCTCCCCTACCCCCCCCCCCCATGTGTGTTGATATTTTAAGAATCACTCAGGTTGATCTCAAGACTCTGAGAGTGGGAAGATGGGCATGGAAGCTCAATGGTCAGCAATAGTTTGCAGGTCATGTAAAACGGAGATAAATTTGTCTTCATTCACGTATCTTTGGTGCCCCCAATGCTCTCAAGATTTTCGCATATTTCCAAGGGCTTCCATTTTCTGGGTACCCATAGCCCAATTTCCTTGTCCTTGCTGGGTTCTCAATTTTTCTTTCTTTGCACATGAAGTCATTCTGTTTGCTGTTCTCCTAGTTGACCTGGATGCAGAATTCAGTCCCTTCTCCTTAATTCCTACCTAATCCACAGAAGGAAGGGAAGAAGAATAAAAAGAAAAAAAGAAGGAAGGAGGGGAGAATGTGAGCCACTGCTAAACACAGTTTTGAACCTTGCTACATCAGAATGCTGTGTAAAGACCCTTACAGACCTGGTGTTATCTGCTAATTTTCCAAGCAAGCTATATGAAGCCTAGAGAATGTGATTTAACCAAGATCACGTTCAAATTCGTGTTATATTGTAATTGGTTTACTGCAGCTTCATTTGGTAAACACTTATTAAGCACCAATGTGTGTACCACACACCATGATGAATGTGATTCTCTCCTCACTTAATGAACAATACCTCGTTCTTTCCATTAAGGGGCTCACAGCTGTGTGCCCCAGATCAAGAAGCATCACAAAGGATTTTTCACATCACAAAACCTCCAGAGCTTTTTTTGCATTTTACAAATCAGGAAGCCAGAGTTTCAGAGCAACAGAGTAGTTTGAAAAAAGCTAAGCACAAAATTAAGCCATAGAAAAGGAGCTCATACCCAAGTCTTTCTTTGCATTCCCCGTTTGGTGTTCTGGGCCAACGCTGTGCTCTTTCATTATGCTATTCCTTCCTCAACTGAGGAAACAAAAAGTGGATGAATGATTGGATCAACTTGCATTTATCCTTTGGTTTTGATTCTCAGAAGTGTTCTTATATGAGATTTCCTGCATTTCTACAAGTTTTTGTTTGGTACCGTTATAGCTCTTTGCACTTTTTCTCATCGACTTTTATATTTGCTTTGATTTAGACTACACTGTTTGGGGCTTCATATTCTAAGATTTCGTTACAAGCTTTCCACTACAATCTGGAACCGGAAGATGGGAAAATGCCCTCCCTATAATGCTTATTTCAAGTGCACTGTGGGAAGTGGAGTCAAGCAAACTGGACATTGTGCTATCCGTCTCAAGGGGCACATAACATTTCTAAATGTTATGAACAAAACAATAGGGAATATGGGGCATCTACAGTATGCCCATAATAATAACTTTTCTATCCTCTCCTAGTCCTCCTCTTTCCAGCCTGGAGCCTCACGTTGTGTTAAACATATACTACCCCCAAACCTCAGAATCTTGTGAAGTACCTGTTATTTTTTTTTTAAAGTACTTCATCCACACACACAAAAATAACTTTTGCAAGAAAACAAATTAAGTCTTTTTTACACATCGTTCTATAGAAGTAAAAGTTGTTTTAACTTCTCAAGGAAGAATTGAACACATACACAAAAAAATGTTATATTGCACGTAGACAATTCTAAAACTGTGGTAGTGCAGTTCTTTACTGTGACAAAACTTCGAGAAATGCCACAGTGTTATTCTTTGCCAAGTGAATTTCTAGCCACTTTCAGATTCCCAGCAATCTCTAACTTCAGATGGAGTGGAAAGCTTGGTGTTGGGAAGACAGCTAGCCCAACCAGATTTATATCTGCTTCTGTCCAGATCTTCTTGGCCTGCTAATTCCACAATAAACAATCACTGTCATTTATTAGGAATCTACTTTTTGCCTTTTTACTGGTCCGAGGCCTTAACATTCATTGTCTTATTTAATGTGCTCAACAGATTTTGTGGTAAGTACAGGGATCTCCAATTTGTAGCTGAAGAATGCATAGCTAATAAAGGAGCTGATTATAGACCCAACTACGTGTAACCAAGCATTAATATCCCTAACAACCTTATAAATCAGTTAATAAGGACAAGTGAAAAATAAAAGACACAAACATGAAATTCACAAATGAGAGGCACCTGCTTGGCTCAGTCAGTTAAGTGTCCTGGGGTCACGCCTTGCATCAGACTCCTGCTAAGCAGGAGTCTGCTTCTCCCTCTGAGCCTCCCCCACCCGCTCGTGTTCTCTCTCTGTCTCTCTCAAATAAATAAATAAGATCTTTAAAAAAAATTCACAAATGAATAGGACCAATAAACACATGTAGTTTGAAAAAAATTTAGATGGAGATATTCAACCTTACAAGAATCTACCAAAATTGCCTAAGTAATTAAAAAGAACTCATCAGCTTTGGGACACTTCTTGATAGAATTGATTAAAGAAAAAAAATGTATTCCATAAGAGAGAGGATCATTTAAATTAACATAATTAAACCCCACAAGATGTGCTTGAGAACTCTGGAAATTATAAACTGTTAAAACTCAATCAGTGGCACCAAGATGGAGTAGCTATATTTCTCCCTTTTTTTCCCCTCTATGTGCAGCCAAAGCCCTGGGCATTATGTGAAACAAACATCAGAAGACTCTGAGGGGTGGAAAGAAAAAGAAAGCCCATCTAGAGACCTTGAGACCCAAGGAACAGCTTGACGGTGAGTTCTCAGTGCTATCTTTTTATGTGATATATTCTGGACTGAATGCCATGCGCGCAAAGGAAGAACACACTTCCTGCTTCTCCCCACAGTCACTTTCCTGGGATCTAAAAACCTCCCGATGCCAAAAGAAACTGACAATTCAAATAGTAGTTTCCTGGACTCTCAAGGCAGAATAACACATCCTTTTGCAAGATGGGTAGCTTTCATATCCTTGCTTTCAACAAAAGTGAAGGAGTTCGAAGCCATGGCAGGGCTTGCTGGTGGCCCCCGAATGCCCCTTGGTGCATGTTTATAATAGAAACCTCATGCATCTCCGCAGGGTTTGAGGGACACTCAAAGAAAGACTACCTTTCCTAGCAACAACAAGGTATGGCTATGTGATTAAGTTCTTGCAGGTTGGATGTAAGAAGCAATGCGTGCAAGTTCTGTGTCTTGATCTTAAAATGACCAGTGATGAGCTCCCCTCTCTCTTCTTTCCTGGAAGCTGACTCTGGAAGTGATGCAAGGGAGCTAGCTTTGACTGTGAGGGCAAGGCCGCATCCTAGGCTACTCTAGGTAAGGTCCTTGGTCCTTGGACACCCTGCTAGTCACCTCTCTGCCCAGATGGACCACCTTACTAAATTCTCATATGAAAGAGAAACTTCTTTTTTTTTTTTAAGATTTTATTTATTTATTTGACAGAGAGAGAGACAGACAGCGAGAGAGAGAACACAAGCAGGGGGAGTGGGAGAGGAAGAAGCAGGCTCCCAGTGTAGGAGCCTGTGAAAGAGAAACTTCTATCCTGTTTCATTCACTGTGGTTTTGTTATTTTCCATTTTTTATGATAGCACAGTGCATGTCTTGCCTACTGTATCAGCTAAAAATACTTGAGTTCATCATTAAAAATAATTTTTCGTAGATCACTTGAAAGTCCAGAGAATTGAGTGATTTTGCAATAGCAAAGCTTTCATTTTCATCTAGTTAGGTTTTCTGTAAAAATGAAAAAGAAATAGGACCGATGCTGAACCATGTCTCATTCTAAAAATAAATGGTATTTATCCATAGATACATAAGCCAGTTGATAAAAAGTCTATCCGTTTCATTAAGAAACACATTTCCTATAAAGTTTTATACTTTATGCTTAAAATTTTTCAAATGTCTACTGTAGTTTTGATCATTTGTGAATAATAAATGTAATGATAATTCAGTTCAAAATAATCTTTTAACATTTAAAATCTTATGCTGACAGAACATTTAAAAAATTCCATTTCATGTTATTTACACATTTTATTCAAACACAAAATATAAATTACATTAGTATAAAATTATGTGAGAGAACCAAAGTAAAAAGAATGCTATAAAATTTCCAAAAATATCCTATTTGTGAATGTTTAAATTGGCAGTGAAAGAGGTGATAAAATGGCACTTGCACTTAGATTCTGTTGGATTTGATTTTAAAAATAATGTAAAGGGGCGCCTGGGTGGCTCAGTTGGTTAAGTGTCTCTGACTTCGGCTCCGGTCATGATCTCAGGGTCCCCAGATGGTGACCCGCCTGGGGTTCCCTGCTCTTTGCGGGGAGTCTGCTTCTCCTTCTGCCCCTCCCTCTGATCGTGCTGTTTCTTAGTCTTTTTCTAAAAATGTAAAAAATTTTATTCTGAAATGTTAATATTTCCAATATGATGGAAATTCCATCCCCTGCCACTTTTTAAAATTCTAATGAACAAGTTTAGGTATCAACTTGAAAGTGGGAGGGGCGTGTATAGTCTCTTCGGGGTTAGTATCTTTAGGGTATGAGCTCTCTTAGAGTTTAGAGATGATTGCCCCAGATGCCTTCGCAGGCTCTCTGCGTCTGCTGTGGCTGGCGCGCTCTGGCTCCCTATTCCAACCTCTGCGCAGTTGCTGCTCGCGGCTCCCACCAGACGGCACACGTCCCGAACGAGAAAGGCCTGCAGCTCATTCCGCGGGACCGAGTCCTGCATGACGGCCCACTTTGGATGCCCCATTTCCTCAATACTGACTCACATTCCCTTCCCAAATGCTGACCCCTGGGAGGGGGTCTGGACTCCACCTATCACCCGGGTCCACTCACCCCTCATCATGCTCTGCAAAGGCATCTTCCCTCATCTCTTCCGCCCCTGTTGACCACTATCCTCAGATCCTCCCTTCCCTCTGCTCTTCCCCACCAGGGGACTACCATACTCAGTTCCTCATCCAAACCACCCGTCGGTCAACATTGCCCCACCACACTGTGGTCCCAGTGGTGCTGCTCGCTTCCCAACCCAATAAATAGCCTGTAGTCTCTACTCAGTCAGCAGCTCACTCCATGCTCCATTCTGATTTTCATTTTTGAAGTGTTTGTAGGTCCATGTGCATGAGCAATATGAAAATATTCTCATCATAAACATATCAAATGTTCTAGAAAGAGTCAAAAGTCAAAGCATTCCTCTGCCCAGCACTGCTGCCAGCCTCTGTCCCCTGTCCTTTCCCATGTAAAATTTGGTGTGGTGCCTTCCACACTCTCCTGTAGGTATTTATGTTACATTATGTCATGTGGCACAGCAGAACTCTTTTTCCTATAAATTGTTCTGGAAAATTGTTCCAAATATATATACATATATATTGTTTTTCTTGAACACTGCATGGTGTTCTGTAGAAATTATCACCAGATTTTCCTATTAGTGGGCTTGTAGATTTTTTCTCATTTTTGTCCCTTTTGGATTTTCGGGTTATTTCCGATTTTTCCCTTTAAAACACTGTCGTAATGATCATCCTTTCATGGATATCTTTCCTCACCTGCAAGTTCATGTGAGAGGAGCGGGAAGGAAGGAGTTAAAGCAGCTGGCTCTTGGTTCCAGGGAAAGAAGGCAGGCGACACATCTAAATTCTTGTAAATGTGCTGAAAACAGGACCTCCTGGTGAATAGACTAATGATATTTGCTAGATCTCTTATCTGTGGAATGCTCTTAGAAGGATGTGGCTGGTTAAGGATAGTTTGTTGTAAATAAACTTAGAATTTATGGATCTGTGAGGCAAGACTCCTGATAAAAGGCATACATGCTATAGGACTCCTATATAGGGTGTAAAATGGCAGTACTTCCTCACCTACAGTCTCCCTCCCTGTGAGCTGTTCCACAGAACTCACGTGACACCCTGCCTATTACCCTGGGCCAAAGCCAGTATCCAATGTCGGGATGAAAGACCTGGAAGGCACACAGGGTGATGCAGACTTCTCCCTGCTTCACTGGGCCCTTGATTGCTTCTGTCCTTGAAATTACAAGGAACGTTCTGTATGGATGAGCTCTCTGATGCGTGGGAGTCTGACCCTGCGTGTGTGAGCAGAGATCACTGGAGGTGGCCAAGTTGCCATCCAAGAAGACTCTACCGGTCCCTATTCTCACCACATCTGACTTTGTTTCTCAGCAACATTGACTACAGACAGTTTCACCAATCTGGGGGCCAATGAGGCAGTTAAACCCGTTTAAAATTGTATTTTTCTGCCCATTCATTACTTCAGTTATCTAAGCTTTAGTGTCCTCATTCGATGCCTATTTCCTAAGGTCTGGTGAAGATTATACGAGATAATCCATACAAAACTCCAAGAATATCACCTGGTACGTAGAAAATGCTCAAACAGTGATAGCTAGGCATTGGAGCTCTTAATATTAAATTTTACACATTGATTATTAAATATGTCGTAAATATTTTCTCCTAGACTGATGCTTATGTTTAAACTTTAATTATAGACATTTATCAGGCAGGAAATTTTTTTTATCCAATTAAATCTGTCGTTCTTTTCCTCTATGGATTTTGTCTAACTTGATTTTTTTTTAATCTGAACTATTTTATTGAAGTGACTGCTCCCAGTTTCAGTTCCCATTTTCTTTAACTTGCCTTATGATCTTGTGGCCAGATCTTAAGATTCTTCTTTGGTCTCACTCTAAATTGGTCTCTCTTGCAAAATTAAATGACAGGAGGGGACAGAATTTAGTGTTTATAAATGAGATTGCCAATAACGTTAACAATTCGGAGAAGAAATTCAAGACATCTCTCTTGTATTTCTTTCGTGGGCCACTCCGTTTTCTCTTTTCCCCTGAAGAACACATTCCTTTTGTTCTTGCTTCTCTTTCCGGACCACACTCCCTGGATCCTCTTACCTACTCTAATGGTTCTAACAACCCCCTGTGTGCCAGTGACAGAGCAGTAGTTTTCACTTTTACCAGCTATCTCTAACTTGATGTTCCACAGCCATCTTAAATTAAATTTCTTCTAAAACTTGATTTCACATACCTTCCCAATACCCTAGGAAGGAATGACTGAAAAGGGACGCTCTGTTGTGCTTTTTTGTCTTAACTTAGAACAAACATTATGTTTGGAATATTTTTAATGAAGAAAAGAATATATATCTGCCTACGTATTATGCTTAGAACCATTCTAGGAAGACACACAAGAACTTAACGTGCTTGTGACAACGGGTGGAGGCATACTTTTCACTTGAACTTCTTTGTGCCTTTCGAATTTTGTGCCATGATTGGTAATGCCTCTTCAAAGACAGTACAAGTTGGTCACGGGGGAGATGGGAGAAATAGGTGAAGGGGATCAAGAGGACACTTACCCTGAGGAGCACGGAGTAATGTAGAGAACTGTTGAATCACTGTATCGTACAGAAACTAATATAACACTGTATGTTAACTATATTGGAATTACAAGTAAAAAAAACAAACAAAAAACCCCCAAATAAGTACAAGTCTATAAATAAATAAAAGGGACCCTCTCATCAATCCCATCCAACCAGCTCCCTGTTTTGGAGGGTGATGTCACTTTGCCCACCCAGTTTCCGCTAAGCACTCCCTGCTGAGCCTCTCCTCGAAGTACATCTAAGTACCACATTCTGTTGAAATGCCCCAGAAATGGATCCTTCATCCACCAACTGCTTCGACAAGGACCCTAAGGACACATAATAAGCTGAGCACTGGGCTGGAGGTAAAAAGATGAATGCGATACCATCCGTTCAGTCCCCTCCAGAAGCCCCACAGCCCAGGGGCCCAGCAGCCACACGGCGCGTTTCCATAGTGTTTTGTAAACAACCGATTCCTTAAGTCCTTTGCAAGCATTTATTTGGGTAAGAGATCATAAAATATATTTTTATAATACACATAACAAAACACATTTGAATGGATACAAAATTAAAGGACAGGAGGTGACAGAATTTAGTGTTTATAAATGAGATCGTCAATAACTTTAACAATTCAGAGAAGAAATTCAAGGTGTATTTAAAAGTTGTGACCATGCTTTATAATACTTTATAATAAAAAATAAAGGATTAGGCTTTCAAAGGTAATGCATGACTTAAGTTTTTCAAAAGATTTCATAATGTGCTTCTAGACGCTGTCATATATGGACAAGAAAAAAAAAAGACAAGAACTTTGGCAAGCAAAGTATTAGTCTGTAGCAGCTTGGTAGAATTTACTTTTATACAAAGACTCTTCAATTTACATTGATTCTTGTTACAGGAGCAGAAAGAACTGATATGCCAAGTGGAGTCTTAGCTTTATAGCAAAAATAATTATTTTTAAAAGCCTGTACTCTATGAAAATGTGCACCACACAGCATCTATAGAAACTGGGTACATGTAAACCATGAGATTATTAACTCTTCTAAAGAAAACTAGCCCCAAATCTCACATGATAGCCCACGGCCACATCTCTCGTTTGAAGGCAGCCTCAAGCTTTCAACTCACGTACACTGGCTATTTAAAAACTTCTTACCTCCATTACTAAAAATGTTTCTGTCAAGTCCCTTGGAAGTCTTTTCAGTAGTCTACTAACAAGATATAGCATGATAAATAAACGATCACAAACTTTAGAAAGAAGTACTGAGGATAGAGAAAGGATGACCAAGTTGGAGGTTTTTGTCTCCAAACCCTGGAAGACCTTTCTACTTCGAGACCCACAGCTCCAAGAAGATGACTCCAAATTCCTTACATTTAGAAAAATACTTTGTCATGAATAACTGAATAATTAGACTTCTAGGAAAATGAGGCTTTTAAATTAAGATTTAGCAAAATGGACTGTAATGAATTTTCCTCCAATCATTTATGAATGACAGAAGAGAAATCAATCGAACTTTTACATACAAAAGATATAAATACTGCATAATATGTAGTGAATATTGGCACATACCCATTTGTATTTAAAGCATAAAATGCAATCAGCAAATCTGATGCTCTTAAGATACATTTATGACACAGCTCAAAAAACCTCTACATGGCCTGGAAACGTCCCACAGTTTAAGGCTTCCCAATAGGTTTGTAGCAAGCATCAGGTTGCCAGAGGCGAATATCAACAAGAATTTGATTGAGTTTTTGCATCCAGAGATCCCGCTCTTCCTTGGTATCTGCAGACAGCCAGTTCCTACAGGAACAAACACACAAAAAGTCAGGATCCTTCCCCCATTCTATACCGCCCTGTTCTCTTGCTGGCCAGGGGGGAGGGAGTCTAAATAAACCAGTAAAATGAGTTACTCTTTACCAATTTTTAACAGATGCTGATCAAAAGCCCTATAGTGAGGTACTTCTTCAATTGCGATAAAGGAAAATAATCCCCATAGGTTGGTTAACGGAATCAAAATTCAGTGATCCCATTTGGTTCATGAGGGAGTCTCCACACTAAAGAGGGTAACTATCTTGTACAGGTGGTCTGGCCTGGGTAATCTGGTGGTGCCGGACACCCACTGAGTGTGGGCCACTTCCCAGCGAGAGCTAGCGCAGCACAGGTCTTTGGGGGCTTCCCAAATCCCTCAGATCCGGGCTCCCTGAGAGCTAGAATCACCAGCTCGGGGACCTTCCCCTGGCTCTACATGTAATGCTATTTTGCACCGTCTCCCGTTATTTTGTGTCAGTACTGTGTTAGTAGAACATGATATCTACAACAAGTGATGTGAAGATCCTAAAACTTTGTCTGTCCTAACCTCTCCACCCAAATCGGGAATCACTTCTTTGCACCCATATTTAGCCACAAGTTGAATCACTAACTAGTTGATAGGGCAGGTTAAGGGTGAGGAAGAGAATTCCCTAACTCACAAGCCAGATCATTCTTCTAGAGAACAGCAGTTGTCAGAAGGTTTGTGTAGTGTACTCATTCTGCGTCTTTTAACTTCCCCCCCATTGGTACTAGAAATGGGATAGCAGTGATCTGATCATCTCTTAGTCAATGGAGAGAACGCAACACGTACAATAATAATAGTGACCATTTGCTGGGCTCATGCCATGCGCTCGAGACTGTGCTCAACGTGTTTACTCATCAGTCTCTGTTGTCAGTCTATGGAAACCTATGTTTACATCCCGACTCAGCGTCTTTCTTACCAAATGTGACCATGGCACGTTACTTTACTTTGCTGGCCCTCACTCCCAACCGTTTATTCTCTTACTCTCCAACCAGAAATTTGCAAAGTAGCCTGAGATTGTGTATTGTAAGTCACCTGATTTCATTGAGGGCATTTTGGGATGGAAAGGAAGGGACATGTGGAGTCCCTTTAAATAATACTTGCCTTCTCAATTATACACAAAATCTTCAAACTTAACCCAAAGTACATTAGCTAACTGCCTTGAAAATGGCTACACTGTGAGTATATTGGAAAACAGGGTTAGCTAAGATACAGCTTGAATGTTAGACTTTTTTTTTAACTATATTAATTTAGATATTAGATTGTTCCCTTAGTGATTGTGTGGGTTTTCTTTCCTAATTAAGATTGTACTCATTTCAAAGACAAGGACCATCTCAGATATTTCTTAAAGTGGTAAGAACATGGTGGGCAATCAATTACTTACAGACAGAAGTGTTTATATTTATAGCCTAATACGTACTTGGTGACACAGAGTGTGTCCCTGCATTGGCTGACAAGAGTCTCTCGGTCATCTTCTCTCTGTGGTCGGACAGTAATTAATTCAAACGTATTGCGTCTTGCACAAAATTCTCTGTTGGCCGGTTCTATTTGATGGCTTGTACAATTGGCCAGATTTATCCTTCCTATGGGGTTCTTTAAAAACAAATTAAAAGCAAATTAATAGAAAATAAACAAGACCATTTACATCAATAAGCATTAAGCAGGATTTAAGTTGGTACAAACTTAAAATTAAAAAGCCATTAATTTAAAAGTTAAAATGTAATTGTAATAGGTTTAGAGAAACATACTTATTACATTATTGTTTCTTGCTTGGAAAACAGAAACCAAAAGTATCAACTGGAGCTTTTAGCCAACTTAAAAAATAAACTCTTTGTTATGGAATACTTCAAAGAGATGCGAAATCAAAAGCGCAGTATAGTAAACATCCACATAACCCATCAACCAGCTTCAACAATTAGAAATACACATTACTTTGTAATTCTGTTTATTTCTATTTCTCAGTTTGGGGATAATAAATAATCATACTTGAGCAATAATAGTGAAACTTTTAAAAATGAGATACAATTTATCACATAAAATCCTATTATCAAATTTTAGAAACAAAATCAAAATCACTATATTCCTGTGATGGCTTTCCATTACTGTTTTATCCCATATTTACGTAAGTCAACTATTAATAAAGTCAAAAGTGAATTCATATTTCTGGCTAAAAATGTTATTAAAACATAGTATGAAACATTCTAGGAGAAAAGAAAGACAAATACATGCCTTAAGGTATTTTAAGAGTGGTCAAATCACAGGGAATGGAAAAGACATGAAAATTTTACACAAATACACACATAGGTCTTGCAACAAGAACATTTTTAATGGCTTAGTAAACATACTCAAAGGGGAATCTGGGTGGGTGTGGAGACCAGCGGGAAGCTCTGCATGAAACACTACATGAAAGTCAGGGCTTTCAGCACTGACCAGGGCTATTAATAGTACCTTTCGTTTCTCATCATCTGGATAAGTCCAGTAAGAAATACAGTTTCCAGAAAGAACACACCATCTTCGATGCCAGGCACCAAAACCACTAACATCTTCAAATATGGTCTGAAAAGTCAATGAAACGTTAACTTTAGAAATTTGAGGATCGATTAAATGATCTGTACGTTAAACTTTAATATGTTGCCATACTTCATAGCTCAAAATCCACTTACACGATTTTCACCATCTTTTACTCTAGTAATGAAAATCACTGATTGCTAACATCCAGAAATTGACCCTGAATTTCAATATCATCTATAAGCATATAGCACTTAAGAACTTCCAGATATTCATCCCAAATAAATACCTCTATCTAATTTAGACCTTTTTATTTTTTTATTATAATATTTTTTAATTATATTATGTTTTTAAAGCAGACCTTTTTAAAGCATCATGTCCCAAACCAAATGCCCCTTAAACAAGAGAAAAGTGCTTTAAGTGTTGTAGGGTAGAATAATGAGAATATCATACCTTATATGTGGACAAAACCAATAATAACTTATTTCAACTTATTTTATACAAAAGACTGGCATTTAACTTCTATTCAGAACAGAACAGGATTAGAAAAGAGTCAACTCATGATTCTATCTTTGCCTTGACTGATGGCTGTGATAAACATCAGAGCTCCTGGCCCCTGTTGAGCCGGCAAGCACACCTGAGTAGAATCTCCCTGCAGTCAGGCCGCTCGCGCCTTAGACACACAAGGTACGTTCTAAAGAGAGGTGACGCAGTCATGGAGGTTAAGGTCAGGACTCTGGGAAATATAACTAACAACATGGGGCTTTTTTCCCACAGTACTTCTATTTAAACAGTGTAAGTCGAAGCTGCTCCCCCCACCTCACTATTTTTTACTTGCAGTCCTAATGATCCTTAATCACATAAAAGTCTGTACTTTGCATTTAAAAAGAAAAAAGAATTCCTTTCGGAAATACTATTTTAAAGAACAGAGCAAGGTAAAATGTAACAATGCTAGAGATCAGAGGTTGGCAAACTTTTTCTGCAAAGTACCAGAGAGTAAAGATGGTAGGCTTTGTGGGCCAACGGGTCTGCCACAACTATGCAATTCTGGTAGGGTAATGCAAAAGCACTCATAGATAGTGTGTTAACAAACGAGCCCACGTTCCAATAAAACTTTATAAAAACGAGCAGCGAGCCACACATTGCTGACCCTAGCTCATACAGATAATCCGAAAGCATCTTCGTGTCTGATTTCAGAATGCATTACGGCTTTTCCACATTCACATGGATCAGCTAAGCCTTACACCAACCTTAGGATAGCAGACATGCACTTTTCTCGATTCACTAATTTGTGTGAGAATTTACCAAAAGTTGGTTTGAGATAGAGGAGTACAAGCTCTGGCCATGGAGGAAAGTTACTTTGTATGAAGAGATGTTTCCATGAGAGAATGAAATCTGAAATTTATTAGCTTAGTTAATTAACCCAAATTAATTAGCTTACTCTAACCATATATCCTCTTACCCCTCCTTTCTATCTTCCTCCCCGGTTTATCCTCTTTCCTCCCCAAGGCATGCTTTCTCTAGGCCACACTGGCCCACAACCACCCAGGAGATAAAAGACAGGAATGTTGCTATTTCAATCTCAAGCACAAATTAGTATAAATGGCTCACCAGCTCCCTCTTATGTTTATGCTCACCCTTTACGTCATAAAGCTAACAGACAAGGAAAAGTTTGATGGGTAAGAATAACGCATTATTATTATACACAACTGTAAGCAGAGAAGAATACACAGAGGACAACATTTTCATTTTGATAGCTGAGGAAAGTTCGGGCCAAGGAACTAAATGACAACACATAATCACAAAGCAGAACTGGAACCTTCTAGCTAATCCTGAACTTCCCTCACTTGTTGCTCCTCAGTCAAGGCAGAGATAGACCAGCACCACCTTAGAATCACTTAGCAAGTTTCTCTGGTTGGTAGTCCCCTTCCTTCTGGCTGTCCCTGGCATATCAGGAAGGAAAACGGAACCAAGCAACTTTAGTTTCAATTACTATCTCTACTTTATAGAGGGTAGAAGTAATTAAAAGGCAGTTTGGCAGGGGATAGAATTTATTTGGGGGAGTTCTGAGTAGTTTCATACCACATTTTTTAAGTGTGGATGTGATAAGAATGGGCTATAGGGCCCAAGACAGCAAACCTAGTTAAACTAACACTAGCCTAGTTAAGAGCGGCACTCAAAAGTTCAGCCAGACATTATATGCAAATGAACTAGTGGCCATAACAGAGTCTGTCAGTTGCTAAAGGTATCTATAGTAAAATTCTGAAATATTTACGTTAAAAGAAAAAGTCAGGAGGTAAACACTGCCTTCACATCAGAAATTGATAAAAACACTTGAAGAACATCGAGTGCCATCTACTGGACGTACATGTGAAAAAAACCAAGGCAGTCTGGTTGATGGTTGCGTTGGCCACGGAGCTCCTTTCTGGCCCCTTTGACAGCCATTGCAAACTGATTTTGTGACGTCCTTTGTATCATTCAAATTCTTGCTTCACAAACAAAACCAAAGCAATCAGATTTTCTCTGCTTTGTGCACCATACCCACAATCTTCTATGTATTCGACACACATACATTTCTCCTCGGATAATGGAAAAAGTATACTGTTGACCCTTGAAACAGCCCAGAGGTTAGGGGTGCTGAAAATCCACATATAACTTTTGACTCCCCCCAAACCCACCAGAACTGAACTAATAGCCTAGTGTTGATCAGAAGCCATATGGTAACATACGCAATTAACACATATTTTGCATGTTACACATATTTAGACTGTATTCTTACAATAAAGTGAGTCGGAGAAAAGCAAATGTTAAGAAAATCATAAGAGAAGATACATTCACTGTACTGCATGTATTTATTGAAACAAATCCACGTATAAATGGACCCACATAAGTGTTGTGCAAGGGTCAACTGTACGTCTGAATAAGATCAATCCCGTGAACGGAGGCTTGGGTCTTATTTCTTCTCACTCTCATGACCTCGTCCCACATGTTAGTCCTTAACCCTAGTGCAGTTTCCCCAGTGCATCTTTAACGTCTCTGCCCTATTAGAAGCCACCCATTTGAATTTAAAGATTCTCAGGTCTCTCTGATCTTATTAAAATGTCAACCACATCCTCCTTCCACCCTACCTAGCTCTGCAGGTACCATGGTCTTATCTCTTTCTCCTTTGCAGCCAAACTTGGTTTCCAAGAGCTGCTAGTACTCACATTCCTTACCTCCCTCCCTGTCCATAACCACCTGCAATCCAGCTTTGTTCTCTGCCTTATAAATGACTCCCACGGTCTCTGATAACAGGTCCTGATCTAACTTGACCACTCCCTCTTTCAGATTTTCTCTTTCTTGGCAACCATGACACACTGCGCTCCCTGGTAGGCTCCTTTGAGAGCTTCTCTTTCTAGGTCTGTGGTTTAAAAGTTAGTGTTCCTCCTGGTTCTGCTTTGCTCAATGCTCCCTGCCCTTCAATTACTATCTCTATGATGCCGATTTCCAAACCTTCATCTCAACCAAAACGTCAATCTTGAGCTTCAAACTCAGATCTTTGGAGTCATCTAAAATTCACACCACTTAAAACTGAACTCATCCAAACTTCTCACCTTGGGGATAAAGGAACTGGCATGAGGGAACTTTCTGGGGCAATGTTGTAGATCTTAATAGAAATTTGGGTTATACAGATGTATGCATGTGTCAAAACATAGGGATGTACATTTGAGATTTGGAGGAACACGCTAATGTCTCCAGTATACTTTAAAATTCTTCCCCCAAAATATGGTATTTTCAGTAATGGCCAGAGGAGTAGCTAAAAGGATGGCTAGGTAGTAGATACATGATAAAGCAAGGATAGTAAAACATGTTAAACCCACATGTTAAATGTTAAATCTAGATGGTGGGTATATGGGTGTTGGTTGTAAAATTCTACCAACATTGCTGTATATCTGCAATTTTCCACATTAAAACTGGGGGGGGGGGGGGGCAAAAAACACTTTCTATCCAAACAGGCACACTTGCTCCTCCCCCAAGATCTCTTATCTCGGTGGCATTACTGCCACCCAACAAGTTGTGCAAGGCAGGGATCTAGGTGACATCCTTACTTCTGCTTTTCCACTCCCTCTGCCGCCCAGTCAAATCACTGTGCCTGCCCTCCCTCCTGCTTCATCTCTCCAGGACAGTCCCCATCACCTCTAGTGGAGTGACTGTCTCACTAGTCTTCAAGGCCACCAGTCTCCAACCTCCCCTCCACATGGCAGGCAGAATGACTTTTCTAAACCCCAAATATGATGTTATTCCTCTGCTTAAAATCCTACAAGCGTCCGTCCCTGGCTTCAAGATACAGTCCAAATTCTTGCAAAGGCCCTTTAATCCCCAGCCCCATCTCCCCTAACCACACTGTCCTCCACAATTGCTCTCCTCCCTGCTCCTCCTCCCCACACACACCCATACCCTAAGCACCTGCTGAACTACCTGCCTCTGTCTATACCATCCTTATCTTTGGTGGGGGTGAAAGAGGGGAGGGCCCTCCGGGCCACCGTACATGCTCTTCCCTTTGCCTGGAGCACTTCTTCCCTCTCTTTCTCCCTGGCTAACTTACTCAGCAGTTTACAAGCTACTCTTCCAGTGGCTTTTTTTAAGGCCTTATACCCATTTTGCAGACCTGATGTCCCACCAGCTACCCCCAGGCACTCTTCGCTCCCACCTATCACACCACAGCATTGCACTTGCCAGTTTACTTGTATTTCTCCCTACTAAACTAAAGTTTCTGAGGGCAAGGATTATTTTTTGTTAGATTCCAGTACTGGCACAGTGACTGGCATAGAGTGGAGAGGCAACAAATCTTTACTGAACCAATGTATCACGTAATCACGTAGGTTGTCATTCCTACACGAAACCAAGTTTATACTTCACAACATGGAAAAAGGAAAATATAGATTAAGTGATGTTACTTACTAGAAAACCCCTTTCTTCAACACTTGAATTCACTTGACATTTTATTTTTAAATAAATATGACCTTCCAAAGGAGATAAAAAGGGCACCTGCAAAGACAGAGCGTAAGTTATTTGCAAAACAGTTTCAAAGCATGATTTTTTTCTTGATAAAACATGTATAAATCATGAATAAAGGAGATTATGCCTTGAAAGCACAGTATTTTCTAAAGCTGGAATGTAAAACAGGTGGCCCCAAAGGCCACTGGTTCCTTAGCAACGAATGCTATTGAAGAATAAATTCATTCAAGGTAGAGTCTGATAAAAACAGAACCCTAAGTCCCAAGTTAATGTGATAAAGAAAATACAGATTTAAGAAGAGATTACATGTGCTTATCCATTTTCCATCAACAGAATATACTCCACTGGTAAATTAATACACTAATACTCAGCAATAAAGAACAGCTGCAGAAATGGAAAAGCTGATCTCCAAATTCATATGGAATTGCAAAAGGTCCCCAGTATTTATATGCAAAACAGACGTGAACAAAATTGGAGGAATCATACTTCCCAACTCCAAAACTTAATCCAAAGCTACAGTCATCAAAACACGGTGGTAAGAGCATAAGGAAGATCTATAGACCAAAGGAACAGAACTGAGAGCCCAGAAATAAACCCATACAGCTATTTTCAACAGGGGTGCCGAGGCCATTCAGTGAGGAAAGAGCACGCTTGTACTCAAATGACGCTAGGGACCCTGGATACCTACACGCAAGAGCGAAGTTGGTTCCCTATCTCATATCATACACGAAACCGAACTTAAAATGGATCGATGACCTAAAACCATGAAATTCTTAGAAGAAAACTAGGAGTAAATCATGATCATGGATTCAGCGAGTGTCTCGGATAGGACGCCGAGGCATGAGCAACAACACGAACAACAAAACAGATAAATTAGACCTTACCACAATGGAATGCCTTTCAGTGAGGTTTCTCAAAAAATTAAAAATTGAACTACTACAGAATCAAACAATCTTACTTCGAGGTATTTATCCAAAAGAATTAAAACCAGATTCTCAGGGACTACGCGCACACCGGTGTTCACGGCATCCTTCCCAACAGCAAGTGGGGCAAACCGCCTACATGTCCCTCAACAGATGAATGGACACAGACAATACGGTACCGAATCCCTTCTCCCCACTTCTGAGTATGAGGACTACTCTAGGCCCCCCAGATCTTGTTCTTCTCAAAGCGGGAGGTCTGTCTGCCAGGCCCTGAAACTCCCCCGTGTACGGTCTCTTTTGTGCCCGAAGCCAGAGCCCACACTTTGCACAGCAGATTCCTGAGAACAATTTCGTGTCTTTTTCGTGTTTGTTCTCATAGCCTACTGCCAACTTCTATCCAGGCATTCAACAAATGTTTGCTAAAAGGATACGGTTTGGCCAAATAAATACCTAGTTTTTCTACTAAAAAAAAAAATACAGAAAGAAAATGTGGTACACAGGTAACCCCTGGATTTTCAAAAGCCTGCCCCCTTCACTTTTACAACAGACTTACGTTAGTGCCTGTTTTTGCTAAATGAAAGAAATCTGAAGTGGATTTTCACTTTTACGAAAAAAGCCAAAAAGCAAAAACAGCATTTAGCATGGTTTTGCAGCTAGCTGTCGTGGAGGCAATGTGCACCCCACACAGCCAGAGTGGCACCCAGCTCTTTCCCTGGGGACCACACGCAGCATCTCAGCATCAAGCCGCCAGAGCTCTGAACTGTGTCTGTGAGCCTCTGGGCTTTATCTCGATTTATTTTGTGCATCTTTTAGCAAAATGTGTCCTAAGGTCCCAGAAAAGCCTAAGAGAAGTTACTTTTGAGTGGAAAAAACTTCTTTTGGGTGTAAAGCTAGTTTCCAACAACTCAGTCCTCCAACACAATAAAGATAAGTTAAAGGGGGAAATCTTGGCCAGCAAGTGTAGATTTCAAGAGACTAATTCCATGAGACAAACATCTAACTTTCCGAATTTAAAAGGCCTCCATAATGTACAATCAAAACATCATGTGCCTCATTATCCCTCTTGTTATAAATTCCCTCGCTCTTTTCCATATTGTCAGTTTTAAGTTCCTAAGGCTCTCAATGCTAATTAATAGAATTCCACGTTAAACCCAGAGAATGCTGCTGGTAAAAAGAATCTCATAAACACTAGAAGAAAATGTTCACTCTTACTCTACAGCTGTGAAAAGCTGACAGTATTCTTGGTCAGAAGCTTGTCCTGATGAGGTAAATTGAGAATATTCACAAAAGGGTCAATATCACTACCCCTGCTGAGTGTAGAAACAGTGTGAAAATGTATGATCCTATTCTGTTTTCTGTTTAACAAAAGGGTCTTTGAAGATATTCACACTTCTAAGATTATTGTCAAGAGCTATAAAATCTAACTTATAACCAGGGTGGCTGTAATTTTTCGTACAGAGGAATATTTCTGAGAGAGGGGGTACTGTTAATAATTACACTGAGCCAATGGGCGTATTAAATACCTATGAGGTTTCTTTAAGTCAAAAGATGGGCTGTGAGATGTCCTTCTCCCTTTATCCATGAAAGGGTAATAAAATCTACGGCTATTTTGGACTCTCTGTTCAAAGAAAGGATTTGAGAGCCTGTGACTCATTGAGATTCATAATTTAAATTGCAGGATGCCAGATTTAACCTCAAATGGGAAAGCAATTGCTATCAGTGGTATCCTAAATCCACAGAGCAAACAGTCTGGGTAAACTTCAATAGAAATTCCATTCTGAAGGTGATCTCAGAGATAACCTTTGTGACTGTTGTATTGTTGGTCACAGCACCAATAAAATAAGCAAACACTCCCTTCTATCACTGGTATCTGGGAGGACATGGGTGACTTGTCTATTTTCTCCAAGTCAATTAAGTAGGGTTATACAGAAGGTCTTCCATTTTTCTCACCAACTTAACATCTAACTTAACTATTTTAAATATTCTCCTACATCAACTATAAACTATTAGAATAAATATTTGCTTCTTCCTGCCACTCAAAAAAGCACATTTGGGACAAATTTTATATCTGATATACTGTATTTGATTCAGAAAGAGACTTTAGAGTATTAGACACAACCGATTAAATTGAGTGATTTGATTTTGTACTGAATCATGTGGTTGGCTATTTAAGTTTTAATTTCAAAGAAATTAAGAGAATGGAAATACCAGATTTTTATTAATTTGTGTGATATTTTGAATTAAAATGGCACCCAATTTTAAGACCAGTCTATATTTAACATACATCATTAAAATCTCTTTGATTTTAAAGACTAAAATAATCTCTTACACATGTAGAAGTTGGCATTTTGTAAATTTCTATATACCCACAGAATGCTTGCAATTGATCTTTGCAAGGATATTAAAAATCCTAAAAAAAAAAAAACCCTTCTAAAACATGATTATAGTTAGTATAATTTTAGTGTTAAATGCATTTTAATTTCAAAATCACTACACAAAGCATCATCTACATAGCAATATATCTATTAGCCAGCTGAAACCAGTTTTATCTGAAACATCACCAGTAGCTCTTTCAATATAGGGGAGGTCAACAATATTGAAGACATTTTAGTTTTAGACAATTGAACACACTGAATACATTTTAGTGTTAGTTATTAATTTGGTATTTTAGTACCCGGAAAATCAAAGTCCAAGTGACTATAGAATCTTAAGGAATTGTAATGTGAAAAAAGAATATAGAAGAAAAGCCCAAGTACCAAACATGCATGAAAAAAAGGAAGAGGACTATCAAAAAAAAGCTTTAAAGAACTATAAGAGTAAAGGAAAAGATGCCCATCTGCAAGATTCTAAAGAAAGAATAATGTACATCATGTCTTTAATTATTTAAAATAACCAAGAACACATGAGAGTGGTTAGTGAAACGAATACATATGACCCAAAACGTCAGGATTGATTATTTAAGCTCATTAGTTTCAAGCAAAGAAAATATGGCAACCTTTTCCTGGAACATATAGCCCAGTAGCTCTCGCTCTTTTACATCATAATTTATCTAAAACAAACAAAATAAAGGACAAAAAGAAAAAAAAGACCCAAGATCACTCAATTTGTTAAACTAGCCGAATTACTAAATAAAAAGTTATATACATTCTTTTAAATTAGCATGTTAAAACACATTTATGCATTAACAATAATCAAAATTTCAAAGGTTGGGGCGCCTGGGTGGCACAGCGGTTAAAGCGTCTGCCTTCGGCTCAGGGCGTGATCCCGGCGTTCCGGGTTCGAGCCCCACGTCAGGCTCCTCCTCTATGAGCCTGCTTCTTCCTCTCCCACTCCCCCTGCTTGTGTTCCCTCTCTCGCTGGCTGTCTCTATCTCTGTCGAATAAATAAATAAAAAATCTTTAAAAAAAAAAAAAAAAAAATTTCAAAGGTTGTTTTTTGTCTATCAACTAAAAGGAAAATGTTTCATAGAAGTTTAAAGGTAGATTGTTTTAATCCAACCTAATATTCTCTACTGGGAAAACAAGATCCCAGAGTAATGAAGTGACCTTGCTCAATGTTAAAAAGGAAATTACGAGCAAGGCCAATACTAGAAACCAGGCCTCCTAATTTTTATACTTCCTCACCTCCATATTCTGACTAGGAAAAACTCTTAAAATGTTTAAAAATATCCCTGTATTACACCACAGGAGTCAGCCCAAGGACCAAAGTTTGCCACTAGTTCTCTCACTCTTTAAATGGTCTTGTCTATTAAAAGTTAAGTCATACCACATTATGGTGAAAAAGCACTCAATAGTGAGAGAACACAGATGTGAACTTTGAAGCTTTTAATTTGGGGAGGAAAGTATGGGAAAGAAATCCCTTCGATTCATGAGTACTTTCCTAAGAAAGTAACCTATCCTTCCCTATCTTGTCAAAACTAAATCTCTACTATAGTATTCATTTCAAAATATCAGTTCAAATGGAAAAGTTACCATGTTTAAAACTGTAAGCTTAACATCTACATGCAAGAAGTAATAATACTCCTGTAGTCAGAAGTAACATTTAAAATAAATCAGCATACACTACTTTGAAGATTTAACTATTAAGAGACAAGAGAGAAATATTTCCAACATCAAAAATGTAGGGACACCCATGCCTAGTTAAAATGTACAATTCTAAGAGCATACATTTTCAACCGAAGATTTCAAATACTTGAAAGTGCTGGGGCATTTCCATTGACCCAATTTTTCTAAAAGTAAATAAATACATAAATTGGGAGTACCTTGTCCAGAGCAAATTTAGTGTTTCCTACTGAAGCTAATGACAGCGTGTAAGATCCAACCAGGGCAAAGTTGCTGGTGCGCACAGCATTGAGACCGCCCGGACTGGCCATGACTGTAGAGAAAGGAAATGAAGTTTAGGTCCGAGTGACTTCTGTGAGTGTAAATAACAATTCTTCACCACAGCCCAAAAGAAAGAAATTAAGTTGTCACAGAGAAACTGCCTCATTTTCCTCCATCTCTAAAGAATGAAAGAAAACTGCTGAGAACTTTATATTTAATTTAGCTGAGGTAGCATCGACATTCCTTATCACTCCTTTGGGATGATGTATTTTTAAGACACAGAACTTAAGAATGTATACATAAAGCAGCTTTCCTAAAAGAGATGTGAAAAGGCTTCACTGCTCTAGTCTAGGATGACATGAATAGCAGCAAAGACTGTCTCTGCAAAGCTCTTCTTAGTTACCTTCTTGTGCCAAGAAGAGACCAGAAGCCACAGGAGGCGAGTGGAAGGAGCGCCATTCTAATCCCCTTTGGAAAACTCAGGCTGAAAGCCACTCTAGAGAATGCCTTTCCTGGCTTCCTGGCACCCAGGTTCCAGAGAACTAGAAGGATGCTTCTCTGACGTGATACAATGCCAGTCATGATCAGTAAAGTTAAGAGAAGTCAAGTCCATCCACAGTGTGGAAAGCACAAAACAAATCTACAGAACCGACAGAGCTGGGGTGAAGAGTGAAGCCACTGGCTGCAGCGGTGGCCGGGTGACTGGGTATCACACAGGTACTGCCTGCTAGAGCCGGAATGACGTGATGCCTGCCGGCCTGTGACGACATCTGACAGCATGCCATTCTGGCCAGTAATCTTATATGTTACTAAAAACCACACAGAAAATATTACTCAAAGGAGACGAAGGTGAACACTCATCAAGATGCCTGTTTGCATAGAGCACGTGTGCTGTTGCTTAGCTCATTTCCTTATTCTGTTGTTTGAAATAGTTCATGATCCACTCACCTGAAGAATGAAGGCTGCTTTTCTTTAAAAAAAAAAAAAAAAGCATAAGTTATTTTCTTTATTTGATACAAAGATTTAAATATTAAACATTAAACTCTTTAACACTGCAAAGGCTACATTTCAGAAAACAGTATTTTCCCCTACTTAAATATCAGAGATTTCCTCCCCAGTAGTATATTTTAAAGATTTCTACAGTGCTAAGGGTTTAGAAATGGCTAACCAATTTACAATCCTGTGTGTAAGATGCACATTTCTCAAGGGAGCTAAATTTTTCAAGAATTTACTTACAGTGGTTATAGATGTAAGAAGTCGCTTTGGGGTAATCGCCTAGAAGAAAAGATAACAGTGTCTTTCCTGCTAAACACTATGATTCAGAGCTTAAAACTAACCAACCTTGAGATGCTCCCACATAGAAAATAATCCTGAAATATGAATACGTTATACTTGAGTCCTCTATTAAGGCTTTCCCCATACTGTCATTCCAATTTTTATTAGAACTAAGATAAAATTCTGCTAGATGATGACTTAGGAAAAGCACATTTCCTGGGAAATGTGGAAAGCTGGAAGTCAACCTGCAGATGCTACTGCTTTCGTGTGCAGGTCAGTCCTAAGTCCTGCTTCACCGAGGACGTGGCAGGCAAGAGTGCGGGAGGAAGGCTTGGGAGACGTTTTAGCAGGTTATACAAGCTGGTTGTCAAATGAATGTAGAAGCAATTAAAACTGATAAAGCTATGGTTTCTGATCATGGTACTTTTACTGGGCTTTTCATTCTCACCTTGGACTTATATGCCTTTTTCTTCTTATCAGGGCCTGAGAGATCTTTCTTTTGTACCTACACACAAACCCAAAGCATAATTAGGTATTAAGAGCTAATATTTCTAAGAAAAACATAATATTGGTTATTTCAGAAAGCTTCACTGCTTACCAAGCTGTAAACTTCAATATTTATTTCAAAGTCATTAGACACATCTTGCCTGGAAAAATAAATCATTAAATAAAACAGTAAGGAAAACAGACTTAATGCCATTAAAAATGATGCCGCTGATAGTGTTGCATTATTCTGGGAGGAAAGGAATTCACAGTGTTTTTAACTACAGGCAGTTATTATAAACCATTAAAGAATATAAAAATTGATATGAACAGTCTATTTTTCCTCTAACACAAGTCAAATATTTTCTTCAGTATTTTACAACAAGATCTTTTTTTTCTAACTGGATTTTGACTCTGTGTTTTCACAATAAATTTGTGACACTAAATACATCTTTTCAGGGAGTTGGAATATTAAGTACATTTAAGATGTAAAACATATAAGAAATTAAGGTCCAGATTTTATATATATATAATATATATTTACATAACATATCTGGGCCTTAAACATTTTTATGTTACGTATGTAATATATATTTATATTTTATATATATATCAAAACATTAAATACCTATAATCACATGGAAGAAATGTGCTATTCAATGAAAGAAATATCAGAAACATGTAAAAGATTTAAATCAACAAATTGAAATGGAGTTATTTGTCCATATAAGAATGTAGATACTGCATTTCAAAGACTATACATTCTATCTGTATTCTCTATTAAAAGAAAAATGTGTTTAAACTGTCAAGAGCCTAATTTACTTACAGAGTAAACGTAGTAGTGAATGTCAGAGCATCACCATTAAGAGAATTTGAAGTACATGCTAATGGTGTGGCTACCATATTTTCAGCTCCTGCTTTTAGTATAATTAAGAAATAGTAATTTGCTGCATCTGCAAAAAGTAATCACATTACATAATAAGCACAAGCAAAATCAGATTTGGCTAATCAGCATTCTGGAAGACCAAAGGAAAAAGTAATACTGTGACTAATTAAAGTAATTTATCTAAAAATTACTAAAATCAACTTTCCAGATACAAAAAGCTAATAAGTACATAAGCAGACAGTCATATTCATCATCAATAAGCATCACCAAGGTCTCTCCCTGTCATTTAAATGAACTGAAATAACGTCACTCCATATCCCTCAATTTCTGCTGACTTGAAATTTTGCCTATTGATTCCTAAATCTTTAGCTAACAGTATATTCCTCAAAAGGGAAATTATGGTTTATTATTTCAAAACTGAGATTAAAATACTATATTTCTGTGAAAGTTACTCAGAGATAAATTCTAATAGAAACACAGAATGTTTCCTTCACTATGTTAGTAAATACCCACGTCCCAAGGTACATACTATATTACCAATAGATTTCTTCCAGACCACACCAAAATCAAACAACAATCAGAACCTACGTTACCTTGTTCCTACGAGAACGCTCTAACTTTTAAACATCTCCATTCTTTATTTTCCCTATACCTTATATTCACTTCTCACCTATGTCTAGCCCTCCTTCTCCTCCAAAAGAATGGTCCATGCAAATGAAAATATAAAAGAATGTTAAAAGAACTTCACCAGAATTTAATGAAACTTTGATTTTATTAAGCTTCTATATAAATACCCTGCCCTGTTTTCAGATCCCTGTTTCTCCTTTGCCCACTTTGCTATGATTTATCATAGACTAGAAAAGTTCACTTATTCAATCTAGAGTGACAAAGGCATAACAATTTCAATAGAATCATCTTCACTGTAGTGGTCATCTTCACCTCTACAACCAATAATTCAAGATTTGGGGGATGAATTTTAAACAGAAAAGAGTAAGTAATGTAGATTCTCTTCAATTTCCCAATACTTTCCACAATAAAATTAAATAATGAAAGTGGAATGATCTGCTGTCTCAAGATATCTCATCTTAGGAAAGTATTTTATGCTCAAAACTATGTTTAGGGGCACCCGGGTGGCTCAGTTGGTTAAGCGTCTGCCTTTGCTTCAGGTCATGATCCCAGGGTCCCGGGATAGAGCCCGGCGTCAGGCTCCCTGCTCAGCGGGGAGTCTGCTTCTCTCTCCGCCCCTCCCCCAGCTTGTGTTCTCTCTTGCTCTCTCTCAAATAAACAACATCTAAAAAAAAAAAAAAAAACTATGTTTAACTCACCTTCCTTTCAGTTAGAGCCACGTATATTACCGTGTGGATCAGCAACCCCAAATATGAAATTTCCCCTTGGTTATTTTTATGTATATATCTTCATTAAAGGAACTAAGGGGCCAAGATACAAGCTGCGCATCCTTCTGCATGCTCTATTTGCTCCCATTTGCATAATTCCTATCTAGGTAAGGTTCATAATTTAACACAGGATCTAGAAGTGATGCAAATAAAAATCACCATACCTGGTTTCTGAACCGTACCGCAGACAAAATCTGCTTTTAGAGGCAAGCGGATTTCTGACAAAGTAACTGATCCTTTGGATGGGACAAATTCACTTGCGGCAATGGGAGCAGTCTTATTCTTCCTCTGAGGCCCTTCATTCTTCAATTTATTCAACTCATCAATCAAAAGTGCTCTCTTCTCAGCTATGCAAAAATATGCAATGTCACAAATATGAAAACTGCAGCTGTTTCTACATGAGACCAATTCAAGAAAGTGCACTGATGTGGCAAATGTACTTAAGACCAGTGCTTCTTTATACAAGCAGCTGGTAGCTAGTTGGGCAAAACCCTGACTACTCATCTGTTTACAGCGTGCTTATAATTTAGTGCTTGAACTTTTTGCCAGTTTTCTCATGTGGTATAATCTCTCCACGCTAACAGGCCCTGTCATCCGTCACTACACATACACAACAAACTTCACATACTGTTTCAGCTACGTGCAGATAGCTAGGTGCAGAAACAGAGTGTGTGCATACGAATACACGCACACATATAAACATATTCGTATATTCATTTTTGGCATACTCTTCACAACTACATTTCTTCAAATGCATTTCCATTCCTTTTACCTTTCCTGCAAACTACATTTTATTTTACGTGCAGAGTATTCACAAATGTTATAAGAACAAACAGAAACATAGATCAACAGAAATAGAAAAAGCCCTTTCTTTAAAATAGAGATGTCTAACTATCCTAGACAAAATGAGTCTTTCCTGGTTTGAAACTCTGTTGGAATTGTTTCAAGTGTATCCCACGTACTTGCAATGAGGAGAAGTCTTTCCGCTTCAGCTTCCTCTAGTGACCCTTTTCCGTGATCTTCATCAACACAACAGTTAAGAGCCTGGCTAGCTTGATAGATTACTGTCTGCTGCAAATTTATTTCATTATTGAGTTCCTAGGGAAACCAACAAAAGGAGGAAAAAAACTCACATTTTTAATCGCCATTTTTACTTTATTTAAACTTCAGTTCTTACCAAGCCTACTGGATAATTTCCAAAATATCCAGAGAGTAAAGTCAAAATGTTACTGTTTCACCATTCAGGTATCTACACTCTGCACCAAAAACATTCAACATGCTGTAATAATTACACTGTAAACATTCTTTCTTATGAAAAGACTTTCCACTTGTACTTATTAAAATTATAATTGGGGCTATGTTCAACAAAGTAGTAAAGATTTAGAAATTATCTGATTCATTTTATTTAAATTACATGTATGTTATACTTTTGAAAATGCCTTCCTTAGCGTAAAATAACCTATAAGAGCGAAATAAATTTCACACTTCACCACCATCCCATTTATAGTTCTACTTTAAGGATATTTATGACAAACATGTTTAAATATTTCGGAAATATCAAATAAGCTTCCAACGTTTCCAGCAAAGACCTTCCTTTCTGAAGTTACACTGAATTCAAGAGCAATTTACTGAGCCCTCATGTCTCAGCCAATGCTCCAGTCACTCGGGGTGTAGAGATGAACAGGCTGGGCCCTTGTCCTTAAGGAATGTGCAGCAGACATTCCAAATCTCCTTTCCACCGAAGTACATACCTGCATCTTCTGTTTGATATTAACTTGACCAGGAAAGGCATTCTTTTTCTCATCTAACTTTGAAGTAACATCTTCCTTCCGAACAATCACCTGCTTTATTGAAGGACGTTCTGTTTCTTTGAATCTTTGAGATCTGTATGCATCAATGCTTCAAGAAATAAGGTATACTCCATTAGAAATCCAGCAACACATTGAGCGCTCTCTTTTATTGAACATGTGGAATGGAAAATGCCATTTGGTAAAAGAGAGGCTGACAAAAGTCATTGCAAAGTTTTACAGGTGAATTATGAAGAACATTATAAGTATAAATTGCCAATAAGTATAAAATACCAATGACATTTTTCAAAGAACTGGAACAAACAGCCCTTAAATTTGTGTGAAACCAGAAAAGGCCCCAAATCGCCAAGGAACTGTTGAAAAGGAAAAACAAACCTGGGGGCATCACAATGCCGGATTTCGAGCTGTACTACAAAGCTGTGATCACAAAGACAGCATGGTACTGGCACAAAAACAGACACATAGACCAATGGAACAGAATAGAGAACCCAGAAATGGACCCTCGGCTCTCTGGGCAACTAATCTTTGACAAAGCAGGAAAAAACAGCTGGTGGAAAAAAGACAGTCTCTTCAATAAATGGTGCTGGGAAAATTGGACGGCTATATGCAAAAGAATGAAACTTGACCACTCTCTCACACCATACACAAAGATAAACTCCAAATGGATGAAAGGCCTCGATGTGAGACAGGAATCCATCAAAATCCTAGAGGAGAACATAGGCAGCAACCTCTACGACATCGGCCACAGCAACTTTTTTCATGACACATCTCCAAAGGCAAGAGAAACAAAAGATAAAATGAACTTGTGGGACTTCATCAAGATAAAAAGCTTCTGCACAGCCAAGGAAACAGTCAAAGAAACTAAGAGGCAGCCCATGGAATGGGAGAATATATTTGCAAATGATGCTACAGATAATAAAAGACTGGTATCCAAGATCTACAAAAAACTTCTCAAACTCAATACACAAGAAACAAATAAACAAATCAAAAAATGGGCAGAAGATATGAACACTTTTCCAATGAAGGCATACAAATAGCTAACAGACACATGAAAAAATGTTCAAAATCATTAGCCATCAGGGAAATTCAAATCAAAACCACATTGACATACCACTTTACGCCAGTTAGAATGGCAAAAATTGACAAGGCAGGAAACAACAATTGCTGGAGAGGATGTGGAGAAAGGGGAACCCTCTTACACTGTTGGTGGGAATGCACTAAGTTGGTACAGCCACTTTGGAAAACAGTGTGGCAGTCCCTCATAAAGTTAAAAATAGGGCTACCCTATGATCCAGCCATTGCACTACTGGGTATTTACCCCAAAGATACAGACGTAGTGAAGAGAAGGGCCATATGCACCCCAATGTTCATAGCAGCATTGTCCACAATAGCTAAATCGTGGAAGGAGCCGAGATGCCCTTCAACAGATGACTGGATTAAGAAGATGTGGTCCATATATACAACGGAATATTACTCAGCCATCAAAAAGAACGATTTCTCAACATTTGCTGCAACATGGACGGGACTAGAGGAGATACTGCTAAGCAAAATAAGTCAAGCAGAGAAAGACAATTATCATTTGGTTTCACTCATTTATGGAACATAAGAAATAGGAAGATCGGTAGGAGAAGAAAGGGAAGAAGAAAGGGGGGGTAAACAGAAGGGGGAAATGAAGCATGAGAGACTGTGGACTCTGGGAAACAAACTGAGGGCTTCAGAGGGGAGGGGGGTGGGGGACTGGGATAGGCTGGTGATGCGTATTAAGGAGGGCACATATTGCATAGTGCACTGGGTGTTATACAAGGATATATATATCCTGGAACTTTACGTCAAAAACTAGGGATGTACTGTACGGTGACTAACATAATAAAAAAAATATTGAAAAAAAAGTATAAATTGTAACGCGACTTGCTACATCTAAACCATGAGTCTTAGTTAAGTGAATGCCTTCTGAAAACATTCTTACCTATAAAGAAGATCACGATCTTCAGAACCAATACTATCACCTGACTCAGCTCGAGGGACACGGGTTCTCTGGAATTTTCCCGGCTTTGGACTTTCATCACTTACACTGGCGTCTTTCAATTCCAATCTAGGTGAGGAAACTAAACTCTGCAGTGAAGCACATCAGGTGTTAGTAGATTCTATGGGTGACAGGGATTCTAAATGATAATTCCGAGGAATCGAATAAATTCTCTATTGTTAGGAAATAAACATCCAATGAGTCAACTGAGTCATCATAAAAACAAGGCCAACTAAAATAAGTTCCTAAATAGTAAATGAATAAAAGTTCAAAGACAGCTAAAACCTACATTTGAACTCTCTTAAAAAATATTTCTAATTGAATCAATTTTCCAAGCTGTAGCTATTCAGTTTAGGGTGATAGCTAATAACAATAGTCAGCTCCTAGTAAATGTTAGTTCAATGGTGCTAAATACTAATATACTAATGATGTAATATTCACATAAACCCACACTAGTTTTAACCTCGTTTAACAGGTGAGGAAAAAGTGGTAAAGAGGTTAAAAAACTCGGTCAATAAACATCAATGCCAGAGCCAGGATTTGAGCCCACATGTCTGGCCTTTTAAACCATGTCACAGTTTGGGTTTTATCTAAGGTCGAAGGAAACCATGGAAGCCTTTTAAGCTCTGTTTTAAGAGAACTGACATCAGAGTTCCAGAAAGCCTCTGGCTATGGAGGGCCAAATCCCCATGTACCAACTAAAAGGGGATCCCATTATAACTGTTTCTTTGTGTCCCGGGCCTGGTGACATCTAGTCTCTCCTTACCTCTGGACTTACCACACCAACTGTCTGTGCTAATGGAGCAAGTAAAGACATCGAGGAGATATTCAATGCATCTTCCTGTTCCTCTTGGTCCATCTCCTCTTCGCTCTTTTCCACATCTAGCTCACCTTCCACCAGGACATCACTGAAGATGTCGTTAATTACTTTTGAGCTATTGATATCGTCATCATCATCCACACTCATCTCAGTCTCACGTACCACTTCTGGAAAAGATTTCAGTAGGTGGATTCTGTGACTCAGACCTTTACAGATTAAAGGGATAGCAGAGCAGACCTCATGTTCACGTGTTTACTAAACAAACAGCAAAGCAATACAGGTTGGAACTGTCAAAAGCCAATTCAATGCTTTGGGTTTAAGAAAGAATATTAAGGAAGAATGCAAACGACAAGATAATAGCCCAAAGCTTCAGACTTACAAAAAATGTTATTTCAAGTAAATCTTTTTCTATTTTTGGGGAGTTCCCTTTCACGTGGCAGTGAATAATAGGGAAATATTAATATCACTTAGGGCAGGGTTCCCAAATAATCTTCAAGAACCACTAATTCCTCTAAGACTATATAAAGAGGGTGGAAGGAGGACAGCACATTTCCTTTCCCTGTGGAAGTGAGTGATAGCCTTCATCACATTTTCACAGGGGTCTGTGACCTAAAGATAACGTAACAGTGCTGTCTCTTTGTGGGAGCTAGAGTATTTCCTAGTTAGAGCGAGAGAGAAAGGATATTACAAAATCACAAGACATTTTGAAATACAGGACACTATATATTTGAATATGTGCTCTACCAATATATTAATAGGAAATAAAGCA
Organism: Ursus arctos; assembly: GCF_023065955.2. Taxonomy (NCBI): domain Eukaryota; kingdom Metazoa; phylum Chordata; class Mammalia; order Carnivora; family Ursidae; genus Ursus; species Ursus arctos. The sequence continues at coordinate 62,469,692 of NW_026622985.1, read as the reverse complement.
TAAAAACCAACCAGTCTGCTGCTCGACCTTTGGGTCTGATGTTACTTTTAAAGACTTATCCTCTTCTAAAAACAATGTGATTTTCAAAGGGCTAGACTTCGTCATTTCACATTCAGTGAAACCTAAAAAAAAATTGTAAGAAAAATCATATTAATATATGTTAAGAACCTAGAATTTTTCAGTTAAGGAACCTTATGTATTTTTTCTTATTATCAAACTATGCATTTCTCATCTAGAAATGGATAGAGAATCCCAAGACAACTGTCCTCTCTTCATGTTCCCAATGCTCTCTTCCTCCCCAAAGAGAAAGGGGACACCAATATTACCAGGTTATTGTTTATTCTTCCAGTCTTGCCCCTATGTATGCAAATGTGTACATCCTTTTGTTTTATCAGAAGGTAATCATACTATGCATGCTGTTCTGCATTTTGTTTTTCACTTAAAAAAAAAGTGTCAATAAAAACACTTCACAAACTAGCAACAGAAGGAAACTACCTCAACATAATAAAGGCCACACAGGAAAAGCCAATGGCTAACATGATACTCAGTGGTGAAAGACTGAAAGTTTTTCCTCTAAGATCAGAAAAAAGACAAGGATGGCCACTCTCACCACCTCTATTCAGCATAGCTTTGGAAGTCCTAGTCAGAGCAATAGGCAAGAAAAATAAATAAAAAGCATCCAGATTTGAAAAGAAGTAAAATTACCTCTGTTCATAGAATGAAATACTTAGGAAAAAAAAAAAAAGTAAAATATTTAGGAATAAACCTAACCAAGGAGGTGATCGACTTGTATGCTGAAAGCTACAAAACACTGCTGAAAGATATTAAATAAGATAGAAATAGCTGGAAAGACATCCCATGTTCATGAATTGGAAGACTTAATATTGTCAAGATGTCAATACTACCCAAAGCAATCTACAGATTCAATGCATTCTTATCAAGAGCATTTTTTGGAGAAGCAGAAAAGTCCATCCTAAAACTCATATAGAGCTTCAAGGAACCTTGAACATCCAAAATAATTTTGTAAAAAAACAAAATGAGAAGACTGACATCTCCTGATTTCAGAATATATTAAAAAGCTACAGTAATCAAAACAGTATGGCACAAACACAGATACACAGACCAATGGAATAGACAGAATAGAGAGCCGCAAAACAAAACCTCACATATTTGTCAAATGGTCTTTGACAAGGCTGCCAAGATGATTTGGTGGGGAAAGGAAGTCTCTTCAACAAATGATGTTGGGAAAACTGGATATTCACATGTAGAAAATGAGGCTGGACCTTTATCAGACACCATATACAAAAATTAACTCACAATGGATTAAAGACCCAAATGTAAGACTCCAAACTATAAAAGTCCTAGAAGAAAACATGGAGGAAAAGCTTCAAGACAACGGATTTTGCAATTTCTTGGGTGTGACATCAAAAGCACAGGCACAAAAGCACAAATAGACAAATGGGATGACATCAAACTTAAAAACTTTTATGCATCAAAGGATATATTCAACAGAATTACAAAGACAACCTACAAAATGGGAAATATTTGTAAATTGTTTATGTGATAAGAGGTTAATATTCAGAATGTATGAAGAACTCCTATAACTCAACAACAAAAATAAAATACCCAGATTAGAAAATGGGTAAAGGACTTGAACAGACATTTCTCCAAAGATGATATACAAACAGCCAACAAGCATATGAAAAGATGCTCAGCATGACTAACTGTGAAACAAAAAATCAAAATCACAATGAGCTATCACCTCACACCCCTAAGGAGGGCTACTGTCAAAACAACAGAAAATAACAAGTGTTGGCAAGGATGTGGAAAAACTAGAACCCCTGTGCTGTGTTGGTGAGATTGTAAAATGGTGTGACTGCTACAGAAAATAGTATAATGGTTCCTCAAAATTTAAAATAGATCCACTATATGGATCTACTGGGGATATACCAAGAATTGAAAGCCGGGTCTCAAAGAGATACTTGCATACCCATGTCCTTAGCAGCACTACTCACAATAACTAAGAGAAGCAACCAAAATGTCCATTGATAGACAGTGGCTAAACAAATGTATATATACAGGATGGAGTATTATTCGGCCTTAAAAAGGAAGGAATTCCTGTCACATGCTAGGACATGGATGAACCTTGAGGACATTACGCTAAATGAGCTAGTTACAGGGGTGCTTGGGTGGCGCAGTCAGTTAAGTGTCCAACTCTTGGTTTCCGCTCAGCCTGTGATCTCAGGGTCATGGGACAGAGCCTCGTGTTGGGCTCCATGCTCAGCGCAGAGTCTGCAAAAGTTTCTCTCCCCCTCTCTCTCTGCCCCTCCCCCCTGCACTCCAGGTTTCTCTAAAATAAATAAATCTTAAAAAAAAAAAAAAGCTAGTTACAAAAAGATAAATACTATATGATTACACTTATTTGAGGTTTCTAAAGTAGGCAAATTCATAGAAACAGAAAGTAGAATGGTGGGTACCAGGGGCTGAGGAGAGGAGGAAATGGGGAGTTGTTGCTCGATGTATATAGTTTCAGTTCTAAAGATGAATAAGTTCTAGAGATCTGTTCCACAACGATGTGAATGTACTTAACACTACCGAACTGTGCACTTAAAAATTGTTAAGATGGTAAATTTTAGTAATGTGTTTTTTACCATAATTTTAAAAAACAAAAAGTTTGTCTATGATCTATTAAATGTCATTCCATACAAAGCTATCTTACTGTTTTGAGCAGCTACATAATATTTGGGGACATGGATTTAGCACCATTTATTGAAACAGTTTTCTACCGATGGACATTAATTACACCTTATTACTATTACAAACAGAGCCGCAAGTCATCTCTTTGTTTATACCTCTTTGCACACTAGGTTTAAGAATTCAATTTATAGAAACACTTGTAGAGAAGCTAAATTAAGGAGCACGCACACTCTACAATTCAACAGATCTGACTGCATCTTTCTCAGGAAAAAAAAAAAAAAAAGCTGTAGTAATTTATCCTCCCATAAGAGCATGAGTTCTGAGTCCGGAAAGAGAGCAAAGGAAGAAGCATATTGCATGGCTAGAAATGAAAGAATGAGCAGCAATAAAGAAATTAATCTATCTTTTTACATTAAAGCAGTATTTCTGGGCTTTCCGATGCAATTTCCAAAACTATGGTAGACGGAAAGCTACATTTAAGTGGAGCAGAAGTAGAAAATGCTGACCTGTAGGTTCTGTGCGAGAAGGTTTTCCTGGTGTCTGATTTTCTGTCACCTTTTCTGATACTGGAAGCGATGGGGTCTTTGAAACAGCTGGATGTTTTTTGAGGGGAGTGTTCTGACAGTGAATTTCCTACAAAAAGCAAATGACTATGTTATTTCTCAAAACTATAGATTTTTTTTTCTTTTTACGTGTTATTAAATGAAACAAACACGAGCCATTATTCTATATAGGCTTGCTCAGAACAAAATAATGTATGAGAAAGGTCCCAGCCATGTTTAGAACACCAGAAGCGCTCGCTGGTTCAGTATTCTCGGCAATTCCCAGGACGTACCTTAAGAGACTAGGAGGCAAGAAGGAAAATTCGCAGCAGCATCAGAGTTTTAGATAAACCGATTAAAGTGAAAGCCACACACAGAGAAAAGCAATTCCCCTAGGCCGCTTATCTCATCCCACACCTATAAAATCTACTGACAGTTCCTACATCAACATTCCCCTTAACATTTACTCAGTGGGTAAAAGGCAAAGAAAACAAAGAACAAAAACAGAATGTGGGAAAAAGAGGAAAGAAAAAAAATCCCTCATCTGAGTCTTTATTAATCATTTGCAAGGCCATGGAAGAGAAACATTCATTGTTCGTTCTTGAAAAGGCTTTATGATTAAAGCAATAGTAGAAATAATCAAATAGGAGTAAGAATAACAGCAACTAATGCTTAATAGAGCCTAATACGCGCCAGTCACCTTTCTAAGCACTTGACATATTGCCTCCCCAGTCCTCCCAATAACCCTGTAAGTTAGGCGCTATTACTTCCATTTTACTGATGAAAAGATCCAGACACAGGAGCAAAGTGACTTGCACACTTAGCCAGTAACTGGCAGGGTCAGTTTATAAACCCACATATTCTGATTCCAGACTATTTTGATTCTCAAATTAGAAGGAGATTTTGATGCACGAACACAGAGTAAACCATCGAATGCTGTGCTGTAGACTGACTCCCCTGTGAAGGCGGGACTTACCTACAGCCTTCTGTAATACAGGTGGTTCTCTCCCCTACACCCTGACAACATGAGGGAGTCTCTAATTCCAGGCTCTTAGTACTTCTCTTCTCCTGCTCATGCCATCCCCACTTCTCCAGTCCAAGACCTGCCATCATCTGGGTGGTATCGGTAGCCGCAAGTACCTTCTAGCCAACATCCTGGCCCCTCAGTTGCGTAAATGCTTCAACTCCAAAGACCTTCACCACCACTCCAATTCAGCCATCCCCTGGAGTCAGCTTCCCCCCTGAAACCCTTCAATCTCTCTAGCTCTCTTACTCAGCAATTCCTACCAGATCCTGTTCTTTGGCCTCATGGGAACCTCTGGCCATTTGATGCTTTTCTTCCTGTCAGCCCTGCCTATTTTCTTACACCTCCATCCAGGATAGACCTCATGACCCTTCAGTGCAACCACGATCTCACCAATATCTTCAACTCCCTCACCTCAACTGTATTTTTATTCCTTATGTCTAGCAAACCCTATCCCTAGAACAACCCACCATCTCCATGTTTTATATCCAGGCTCTTTGGACATATCTTAGAGGAAAAACTCACAACTGTGAGATTGATTCTACTAGGAATGTATGCTCTCATAGCCCCCCTGACTCTCAATACTACTCCTTAGTCCTTCTCTTTCCAGGTCAGCTCTCTCTCCCATTCTCCAAGAGTATCACACCTGTCACCTTCCCTTCCCTAAGGATGAACAAAACAGAAGTAACCAGATAGAAATTCTACCAGTTTTCTGTCACCATAATTCTAAAATCACCTGTCCCCAAACACTGCTTTCCTTTTTCCTTCTTACCACACCGGGAGCCTGTCCTAATCCTTTCCCTTCATGATGCTCCGGAGTTCCTCCAATCCACTCTTACCTCTTGAAAGGTTTACTCCATCTTATCAATCAGCGTCACTTATTCCTCTATCATAAACCTCTTACTTTTTTATTTAAAAGAATTTATTTATTTAGAGTGCAAGCACATGTGCAAGTGGGGAGGGGCAGAAGGGGAGAGAGAATCCCAAGCAGGCTCCACACTCAGCATGGAGCCCAAGGTGGGGCTAGATCCCATGACCCCAAGGTCACCACCTAAACCAAAATCGAGTTGGATGCTTAACTGACTGAGCCACCAGGCACCCTATAAACCTCTTTACTTTTGACATTAAAATTGATTTAAATCTCCTTAGAAAGAACAAAATAAACACAACCACAAACCATACTTCACTTCCTCATCCCCTTCCAGCCATCACCTCCTTTCTCCCTTCCCTTTTAGAACCAAACTTCTGAGGCCTGCCTCTGCCCTCAGGCCCTGCTCCTCACCCACCACCACCTGCATTCCCCCCTCACCACTTCACTAAAACTGCTCTTGCCAAGTAACAACAAGCTCTTTCTTCCAAAACCCAGTGGTCTCCCGGTGGTCTCGGTCCAGTCCACATTTGACAACACATACTTGACAACACCAGCCATTCCTTCCTTCTGAAAGGTTCTTCCTTTGACTCTAGTAACACCACACTCAATTCCTTTTTCCTCCCACCTCTTTGACTGCTCCCTTGGTGAATACCACAGGTGAGTTCTGAGTGAGGCAGACCCCTGAATCTGCTGTTATTGTGTCCAGAATGTTCTTTACATGCAAATGTGCAACCAACCGAGGAGGAATTCCACAGATTTAGCAGGAATTCTTTAGCACAAAATAGTTGTCCTATATTTCTAGGGATGTAGCAGAAAAGCCATGATATGATATACTGGCAACCAAGCGAAGAAGGTGCTTCAAACAGAAGAGAGTAGTCAACAATGCCAAATGCTGCTAATAGGTCAAGTTAAATGCCTAAAAATGGATGACTGAAGATCTTTGGTGAATTTGATAAGGAGGTAGTGGTGACAGCCTGAGTGGAGAGACCCAGAGAGAAGGGAGGGGGAAAAAATGTAACAGCAAGAGATAAGTCTTTTGGAAGAGCCTGAATGAAAAGGAGGTAAAGAAAGGGAGGAGAATAGGGGGTCCAGAGAGTTGTTTTTATTTTAAGATGACAGACACAGCTTGCTGTAGGCCGATGGGAGGGATTAGCACATTCATTCCTTCCTTCAAGGACAATTTATCGAGCTCCTCCTGTGAGCCAAGCCCTAAGAACACAGATAAAGCCAGATAAGGCTCTAGCAGACAGTGGCGGAAAGCAAAGGTGAAACAGTTACGGGAAGATAGATATTCGGAGGAGGCAAAGAACAGGATGACGGTGGAAGAAAGAAGGGCCTCTAAGGAAAAGGGCCAGGTAAGGATTTCCAGAGGGGATTAAAGTTTGACCTATTCCTCATGCAGTAGGAGCTCACCATGGAGATACTCCTTGCAGACAGAAATAGCAAGGCAAAGACAAAGAGATCTGAAAACATGGGTCCATTTGAGAAACTGCAAATAGTCTGCGTGACCAGATTGACACACACATGTGGAGAAGCGGTGAGAAGCCAGATTCCGGTTGATTCTAGATGGCAAGCCAAGCACTTCAGACAGTTTTCTGATGCTAGCTATGGAAAGCTGTCCAAGGACCTTAAGCAAGGGAATACACAGATATCTGCCTTTTAAAAATACTTGTCTGGCAGCAGTGGGTAAGAGGGACGGGAGAGTAGCCCGACTAGAGGCAAGGTTTTCGATACAAACCTCTGGAAGTGATTAAGGTAACAGTGGAGGAAAACAGAGAGGACAGGCAGCTTGCGGTATATTGGCTGTGTATGTGTTCGTGTGTGTGCCAGGGGAAGACGTGGTAATAAGACGAAGGAGGCAAGGACGTACTCCCAGACTGTTCTAGATGGTGAGGTACAAATGAAGCCCTAGGTGGAGACAGAGGCTACATGGAGAATATACTGCTGCGAAGTGCAGAGAGCTCTACCAGCCAACCAGGCCTGGAGTTCCGGAGAGAGGGGAATACAGCACAGTCAAGCACATTAGCATGTCTGCGAGGACAGAGAAGAGACGTCCCAGGGCAAATGAGAAGAAAACAGGGTTAGGTCAGAACCCTAGGAAACACGATTTGTTAAACAAGAGACCTGATAAAAACCAAAATCAATTAAATAGGTCTTTCTCAGAGAATACTGGTTAAATGTATTTTTCTATTTCTACTGGTACCCACTTTAAATGTCATTCTATTATTTTTAGCTTGAAAGTATATCCTAATACAGTATTTTGTACATGTAAATGAAACAGAAAGTAGTTTATAAGTAGGGACTTTGCTGAAGGCTGATGAATGAAATTTGACAGTAAGTAATGAAGGAATAAAGAGAAATTTGGTACATATTTGATGACCTGAAAGGATTATGGATAGTCTAACAGTGTGGCATCTGGGGAGAGTATGCCATCATTAATGAAAAAAGTAGATTCTGAGAAACATTTTAGAACCAGCATCTAAGTGGAATATTAAAAGAAATATGAAATCAATTGAATGATGAGAGCACATTTTAAAATTTTGATTTTAAGTACGTTATCAGTGAATACATTAAGAGTTCTACTGAATGGGAAAGTATCACAAGAGAAAAGCAGAGTTGGTATGAACATTGAAGGGGTTTATGAATGGAAAATGGCACAGTTAATTGAACAGGATAAAGAGCAGTTTGACAATGCAGGACCACAAGTTAGTTCCCAGCACTACGTGTGGTTCACTTCATTTTTCTTGTTTACACTACCTGTTTGGTGTCTACTTGTTTGCTTCTTGAGTTTTCGCCTTTTTCTGCACTCCATAAATTGCCCTTGTCAAATCGGCCACGAAGACATGCTAGTTCTTTCTCACGTTCCTAAAACCACCAAAAGCTGTATTTTAATACAAGAGCCAATGGTATGTTTAAGAATAATATTCCGATACTACTAAATTTTGCTTGTCTTCAGTTTTAAGATTAAAAAATTCACAATACGCATGGAACACAAGACAATAGTATTTGCTAATTTGAAGTAAGCGATACAGGGAACCAAGATGCTACTTATCACTGTCAAAAAGACTGGTATTGGAATTCACAGTTTGATTTCTAGGTTCTATGCCGAGACCATGTAATGAATAATGTTAAAGCAGTGAGCCAGACCTGCTTGAGCTGTTGTGCTAAGTGAGTCGTAGATGAAGATGTGTTTTGCTTGAATAATCTTTCTTGGATGGCCCTTGTATTTGGAGTGATAACGGGGGTTCTATGGGGTGTACTCCGAGCGGGACTTTGTTTGCTGTGTTCTTGACAACGCTCCCCAAAGCGTTCCAGGAAAGGCTTAATTCCTACTCCTCCTACAGAAAACACACACATTTTAGAGGCTCTTTAGAATAAGTAGGAATTATAATTTGTATTGAAAAAGTTCTGAAATCCAGTATGGCTCTAAATTGCTTCGATTCTACTTAAACTACTCATTCGGAAAGTAAACAGTATGAAAACAGCTTTAAAAAAGAAGTGTACCATATCATTCTATTTAATTCCACGTCTTGAAAGTCATTTATCAGAATTAGTTCTCTAAAGAAAGAAGAGGAGGAATTTTTAACAGGTAGAGTGAGAGGACAGTGGAAATTAGAACACCCTTCAACTAAGTAAGCAGAACCTAGATGACTGGAAATTGACTGTATGTGTATTAACAGTATCCCCTAACCACCAAAGGGTCCTAGCCATGATAACTACTTCTATTTCTACAGCCCAGTTTATTTTATCTTGCTTTTAGGAAGTCCACTATAAAATACAGGCATTAAATCCTTTTTCTCTCTCAAAAGAAAAATTAGAGATTATTGACTTTTATCAAGGGATATCTTGATTCTACAAAGTCTTAAAACAGTATTCATTTGAAATAATATGAGGTACATTTAAAGTAGAACAAATGGGATAGCGTTGTGCCATAAAGAGGTTCATCTCTGTCAGATATCAGCATTTTCCTTCAAAAGGCCAGATAGTAAATATTTTGGGCTTTGTGACCACTGTCGTAACTACTCAACTCTGCATTGAAGCATGAAAGCAGCCACAGACAACATGTAAATAAATGGGCATGGCTGTGTTCCAATAAAACTTTATTTGCAAAAACAGGTAAAGGGCACAATTTGACCCATAAGCATAGTCTGAAGACGCCACATGTTACTTCATACCATATTGCAAACTAGAACTAGAATGCATGAAGAATACCAAGAAACATGTAAATTAAATATCTCTGAGGCCCTGATAATATATACTGGGCATAGCCAATAGCCAAGAATAAAAATTTAAAAAACAAAGCTTCTCATCTATGCCATAAGTCTTCAGAAAATTGAGAGTAACTAGTTCTCATCCATGTGGGGATTCTGCAGTTGTTTCCAGCTCATTTCTCATTTCGGCTCACCCGGAAACTGATTGCTGGTTTCCTAGCCCATAACTGATGGATTCCCACTCTCATCTCTCGGTCTACTTCTCTTTTATGAGGAACTACAGTATCCAGAGAGATTATATTTTTAAGAAGTTAAAATTTTGAATTAAAAGTTCTCCCAGGGCGCCTGGGTGGCTCAGTTGGTTGAGCATCTGCCTTCGGCTCAGGTCATGATCCTGGAGTCCCAGGATCGAGTCCGTATTGGGCTCCCTGCTCGGTGGGGAGTCTGCTTCTCCCTCTGACCCTCCCCCCCCACTCAGGCGCGTGCGCGCTCTCTCTCTCAAAAAAAAAAAAAAAAAAAAAAGTCCTTCCAAAAGCAATTCTATTGAAAACAGAATATAGTTCAAAGTGAACTTTATCTCCAATATATTTGAACCATATTTTTTAGTGCTGTGTTTCTCAACCAACAGCGTGTGGGGGTATGCCAGAAGGTGTAAATCCCCACAAGATGAATACAGATTTCCAGGAGCATCAGTTTACTACAGGGAGTAATTTGGAACTTTCACATGTATTACTCACACACAATATACACACATACAAATATAATTGGGAGTGGAGTCATTTGTATACACATTCACTTTCCTTTGCTATTAGGTGTGCCTCCATATTGAAGTTTGCAAAGCATGGCTCTGCATACTTGGATACAAGAATGTTTCTCCATTTTGCCCTTAAAATGTGATTTCCAGTTGTATATGCTTTGTCTCCATCAAAAAGTATAGAAGAAAGTATCTACCATGGTCATTCTAGAAAAAACCCACGTTTAAACTGTTAAAATGTAACAAGTTACATACTTGGACCAGTAAATGGGCAAGTCTCCACTAATGAATATTCATTCAATAAATTAAAGCTGAGTTTGAAGAAGTCTCATGTCCTACATTCAGGCACTTGCCATGGCAAACCAACACCGTACAATTCACAACTGGATATTTAAAATGCTGAGGACAGACACCCTGAAAATAGTCAGCACTAACTAGATTTTTTAAAAGATACATAACCTGATGTTGCAGATTTGTCTTTAGATTGAGACTGCCGACAAACTTCTCTATTTAGTTCTTCTTTGGGCCGAACTGTCTGGGACACGGTTGACTTCTCAACTGGTTTCGATACCTCTGTTTTCAGGGGATTGACAGGAGTTTTCTGAAGTAGCTCAGGGTTTTGTCCCTCACAATTTTTAGCATCAGTAATGGATATAGTAGAAGATTTCACTGGGGAAGAAGCAGCTTTCTGAAACACGATAACACATAGGGTAAATAACAATATGCACGATATCTAAAGGTAGTCATAACAAAATGAGTCTAATTCTATTTGCTTAGTAGCCTTTATGTAAACTTATGAAAAAAAAATTCTTTCTCTCTAATAGGTCAAACCAATTTGGAAAGTTTGATAAAAAGTCAACTTAGAAAATGCTATTATTCAAATTTTTCATATGTAGTTTAGCATGTATAATACACCGACGAGTAATTTCATAATAAGGGGTGGGGTCACTCCCTATTTTAAATAACAATTTCTTTCAGATTATCTCACTAGCACCTTTATAAATTTTAACTGTATGAGACCACATTGCATATTTTTGTCTTTTAATTAAGTCAATATTATTATTAATAATATTAATTTAACGAAATTATCATATCATGTACTTGATGGCTAACTACAACATATTTTTAAGTGCTATGTGCCAAGCATTTTACTAAAGGTTTTATGCACATTTTCTCATTTAATCCTCCCAATAACCCCTCTTTCCCCATTTTACAGATGGGAAAATAAGGTTTTGCAAGATTAAGTAACTTGTCCAAAGCCACACTTTTAATTGTGTGACAGGGCTAGGATTGAATGCAGGTCTCTCTAATGCCAAAACCTGGCTCTATATTTAAAAATGATGCTCAGAAACATAATACTTTCCTTTTCTTTTTTTTAAGATTGTTTTTAAAAGCTGAAGACGTAATTCATGTGCAAGATAAAACTTTCAAACATTTCAAAAGGCTATATGGTAAAATTATCATAACCACCCTTAACGATCCTGTTCAGCAATTAGCCTTTTGAAGGTAACTTTAGCTACTAGTTTATTATATGTCTTTTCAGAGAAATTCCATATCTTATATTACATGCACATACATAAAGCATTCTACAGAGAAGGTAATGTTCACTGCTCTCCCTGATGGCTAAGAAGAGGCTCCCTCATTCCATGATTATACATCTTGGAGTTGTATGAAATTAGTGTAATTTACTTGTCAACTACTAATTTATCTTGGGATAGGCTACCAAATTTACGGTTTTTACTTTCTATGACACCAGTTTCTAAAAACACAAACAAACACACTACATATACGTTCAAAAATACTACACATCCATATACATTATTACTCATAAGGAAAAAAATTTTCCGAAGACCAATATTGCATTGCTTACCACAGAACTGGAAATTGCAGCATTATTCAAAGATACACCCACAGCACTCGAGGATGGAGCTTTATTCAAAGAGGCCTCGCCGTCCCTTTGGGAACAGCATGTAGCTTCCTGCTGAACACTGCTGCTATTGATCCTAGCAGATGCTCCACTTGCAGAGGGAAATTTGGATAAACAAGTGGTACCAGGCTGTTCTTGTGCACTGTTCTGCTTTGCAGATGAGTAATTTACATCATCTTCCCACGAGCAAATAGTTGCTGCAAGGTTGGCTAGACGGCCCCTTCTACCAACTGGAGTTGCTGAGACGTCCGAGGGGGCTGGTTTGGGAGGGGAGGCAGCCCTTTCCTCTGATGGCATCGGTGAGATGAGTGAGCTTTCGGGTATATCATCTGGAAATGTTTTCAGGAAAAGAGTTAAAACCCATGTTCAAGAGTTATGCATATGGGTAATACCAAGATCACTCCCCTCAGAACTGTTAGTTAGTAGGTTTAAGAACTAATAAAAAGCTCTCGAATGCATGAAACTACCACACTGCTTAAATTTGACAATATCTTTTCAAATCAGATGACAGTCTAAATTAAAAAAAAAAAACACACAAACTTCTTACACCTATTTTTTCCAATTTTTAATGGATTATGAATGCTTGAAGGTACCATATGCTTAGGTTATAATTTTAGAATTAACTCATGATGTTATAAGACGGCACAATTTAAGATTACATAGTCCACAGGCACATATTGTTTTAAAATGGATGAGACCAGTGCTGTACAATAGAACTTTCTGCAACGATGGACATGTTCTATATCCATGCTATCCAGGACAGAACCACTAGCCACATGTCGTTCGTGAGCACTTGAAATGAGGCTAGGGCAACTAAGAAACATTTCACTTCATTTCAACTGATTTAAATCTTAAAAGCTACATATGGCTAGTGTCTACCCTATGGACAGCACAGGGTTGGACTAAAATGTTTTCCCACAGTTACTTCATGTGGAGATAGATCTCGAATAGATCTATCTACTCCCTTATGAAGGCCTGTATGCATAAAGCACACATAGGGAAACCAAAAATCACAGCACTTTCTACTCCACAAATTCAGTCAATGGAAGAGGTACCCTTCCTACTGTCTAAACCTTATACTTCTCCCCGAATTCTCAATTCTACCCCTCCAAAACCTCTTTTATTCTCTGCACAAAACTACACTCATCTGTCTCTAGCTCTGTCTCATCTGAGAGCTAAAAATAAACACCCTCTCATCAACATACACTCCTTTTTAGCTACCGTCCCCCTTGCCCTGCACAACATTCTCTCACCACTCAACTCACTTGAACCCGCCTCTGCCTACACCGCTGCCTTGGAGTTGCTTTTGCTGCTGTCACTAGATGCCAATACACACTCTGCAGCCCTTGTGCTTCCATCGGTGACATCATCCTCTACGAGTTCTGCCCGTGGGCCATATCCTCCGTGGTCTCCTTCTACCTACCAACCACCTCCATTCGGCTGTTCCCCAGGCACCCCGAGCAACATATGTGACGCTGAAACTGCCCCAAACATGTTCCTCCTCGTCATGGCCTCTTTCTCCTTCTCCCTTCTCCTCCTCCACCACCCAGACAACCCAGAGATTCTCCCTCCTAAATCTTACAGATCCCGCCTCTCCTCTTCACTTTCGCGGGCCGTCATCATTCCGCACCGGGATTATAACATTAACCTTCTAACTGGTCTTCCTGCTCCTGCTCCAGTCTCTGCCCTGTTCAGTCCCTTCTCAATTCTGATGCAGAGTGATCTCTCTACCACATTTGTCTACTTAAACTCTCCCAGTACCTCCCCGTCACCTCCTGGTTAAATTCCATGTGCTCTGGACCCTGCTGCTTTCTTCAACCTTATCTCTTGCTTTTCTACCAGAAAATACCTACTCTTTATGTCTGTGCTGTTTACAGTACCTCTGTCCTTTTTATGCATTGTTACTTCTGCCAGGGATACCTCCTCCACTGTCTGAAGCCAGCAGTCCCTCAGTGTCCAGGTTGATTGCCTCTGCCTCCTCTAGAAAAGCTTCCCTGACTACCACCGTCCCTGCAATAGCCTTTTGCATACTTCTCTGATGTTCCTGAGAATAAGTCCTGTCCTCTAAGCAGATGACAGTTTTACTATCATGTTTTAGGAATGGGCTTAATAGACCTCTAGCTCTTCTATCTATTCTTTATCAGAAAAGAAGCTTCAGGGGCACCTGGGTGGCTCAGTCGGTTAAACGTCTGCCTTTGGCTCAGGTCGCAATCCCGGGGTCATGGGATCAAGCCCACAATCGGGCTCCCTACTTAGCGGGGAGTCTGCCTCTTCTTCTCCATCTGTCTCTCCCTCAGCTCATGCTCTCTCTCTCTCTCTCAAATAAATATATAAATAAATAAACAAAAAGAAGCTTCAGTTATATTTTAGTACAATCCCTCATTTAACTGGCTTATACCCACAGTCCTAGAGAGCATCTACATCATTCACCACAACCACTCTATTTTCAAGTTTCAGTACTTAAAATTAGGCTGTGACGCCTTAATGAGATTGATTTTCAAGGCTGAGATAGGCATTTGTTAACATTTGCTTTCAAAATGTTCAAAATCGTTGCTGCAGTGTTTTCTGTCCTAGAATGTTTATGGCCTTGGCTGTTCTTCTGACCATGCGTTAAATCACAACCCTCTTTCTACTTCCCATAGAAATTTCCTACCAAACAGAAATGAGACATCCTCGTGTTTAGACACATTTACCGATTAGCCTCGTGAGGCATCATAAAGGAGCACGGTTAGCCCTCACTACTAAAATCACTAGCTATAACAGACCGCACGGAGCATCTGCACCCCCTCCGTGCCCGAGAACATCAGGTTGGCCACAGCAGGCAAGAGCTGAGCCCTAGAGTCAAACAATGGAGGTTGGAATTTTAGCTGCGGATTCTGGTCAGGTGTCTTAGCCTCTCGGAACCCAGTTTCCTCTTCTATAACATGAACAAAAAAGTGGTATGTAGGTTATGAGATTTTTATAAGAATTAAATGCTATACTCTATTAGGACAAAAAATATTTAGAATGCCTAGCACTTTACACAGTTAATTTTAAATGCTCTGCTGTCCAATACTTATCAAAATTTCAGACCAAAGGCTGACATTTATGAAAGACTGCCTAAAACCTATGTAGTCCATCCATTTCTTCAGATCACTTGGTCTCCGTTCTGGTTATGCATCAGAGTAACATTCAGAGATATAAAAAAAAAAAAAGAAAAAAGACAAAAGCACACCCCAGGGCTCCACCACACTCCTGAGATTCCAGTCCAATGGTCCAAATGTTTCTGTTACACAGGAGCCAGGCTGAAAGCCAAAGCTTGAGGACCACTTCCTTGGGTGAGGCCCCGCTGCCACTGAGCTGTCCACTGTAGTCTCCTGGCTCTCTCTGGAACTGTGTTCACGGAAGTGAGCCTGGAGCCAGGCCACCTGCCCATCCTGAGTAACCTTACACATTAACTACCTTCTAGAAAGTCATCCTTGAGGAGCCAGGGAGGAAAGTTCTCTTGGGTCCTAGTTCCAGCCACGGTTCTGCTTTAATCTTATAAACAGTAGTCATACAAGTGATGGTGTTTCACCTCCTTGCCTTGGCTGCTAGCAAGTTCATAACTCTGGCAAGTGAGGTGGACCTTAAAGCCTGTATTTTGCCTTTCCCTTCTTTGTTCTGTCTTCTCTTCACCCTAGAATTTCCTTATTTTTCTTGTTTTGTAATACAGTTGTTTTTGTAAGTCATCTCAAGGCTTTTTTTTTAACAAGATAGGAGACAAAATTGTTCACAGAACACATAACCCTGCTGCACGACTACTGATTTGCTCTTAGACTCTCCTCTGAGTATGAGCCCACGGGAGACAAGGATCAGGTCGCTTCAATGGTTCCCAGCACCTGAGTGTAGCATGCGTTGTAGGTGCTAATAGTGTTTACCTTTTCTCTCCCCTCTACAAAACAGCATTGCATACCTTAGCCCCTCAAATTTATTTAATCAGTTAATCCACGAAATAGGATTTCTTAAAAATATAGAGCTGAAGATCTGCAGTGCTAATAATGCCGAGGGTATAGTTTGTTCTCGATTGTTTTTTACTGCAAATATAATTCCGTTATGAGACCAAGCTTTTGTGAACTGGTCTAAGAACCAGGTCTTAGCATCGACTCAGCATCTACTTCAATGAGAACACAACCAACTGATAAAGATACTCCTGATATACAAGCTATTTGTAAGTGATGGACACTGAGGAGATAGATAAAACAGGAGCATTGGTCTTTCGTGTGTTAACCGACATGTCAAATTGTCAACCTACCCAGTTGCATCTGACTTAAACAGATCTGAAGGACCACGCCATCCATATCATTCATACCTGCCAGATCATTATTATCCCAACGGCGCCGCTGCTCTGCCAGCTTTTGCATTCGCGTTTTCACTGAGGAGCCCGCTGCTGCTTCCAGTCTTGAATTGAGCCCTCTCCTCGCACCTGGCACGGGTGCGGGGACAGCCTCAGCGTCGCTGGTGGGAGCAGGGGCTGGGGGCTGTGCCTGAGGAGGTGGAGGACTTGGAGGACAGGGTTTGGCGGAAGCTGCCTCAACCGGTTTTTCATTTTCCAAGTTAGAAACTTCTACTTCGGTGGCGTCAGAACAGCGTTTTTTTGATGGTGATGGTTTTGTACAAGACTTCTCTAGATTAAAAAAAGACAACCCCCCCAAAAAAATTCAAAATTCCGTAATATCTCATAGCCTGAAAACTAGCAGCAGGTACTTAACAAATTAAAACATGATGCTTCTCTAGTCTCTTTAAATGATTTTCTTACAACAAGAAATATATAAAATTCTACTTTTAGTAGGTTAGAAATCTGATATGAGATATTTCTTTTTAAGCAGACATGTAATTTATGGTTTAAAACACCCGAATGAAAAGATATTCAAATAATATTCTCAAGATACTGGCCTAATACTTTATGTAGTCTTAAGACACTAGGAAATAAAAAGCATATGCATAGAATAAACAAATGTTTGGAGTGATTTTAAAGATTACACAGCCCAATTACCTCATTTTTAGATAAGGAAAACCAAGCCCAGAGCAATTACGTTACCTGCCTAAAACGACACAGCTAAGGGTAGAAATGGGCTTTCTGTTTTTAAAACAATTTTTTGTGAACAATAATAAGCAAGGTTAGAAGAGAACCTGGCTCAAGGTGTAGGAAAGGCAGGGAACCAAAAAAACAACTGATTTATCTGGTTAATACCAGGCAAAACCATTGGCACAACTGTTTTTATATTTTCATAACATTTCACATTTTAAGCTGCCATGGACACTTATAAAATAAATTTAAAAGTCCTAAAATAAAAAGGAGCTACCCAAACATAAGGCATATTATTTCTACCCAAGAATGACTTTTAATATATCTCCTGGGAAATTAACATTTTAGGATATAGGAATGTAAACTGCATATGAGGCCAGTTTCCTGGCTGTCTGACCCAGTGTTCTCGCTCTGGCCGTACCCGAAGTTCTGTTACGTGCGAGTCGTGATTGCCCTCACAGACGTCAATCTAATCAAACAGACATTATGAAACTTTCTCATCTTCTGTAACTCACTTATGGATCTATTTTTTATTAACTCATCATTTTTTGAAAGTGTTCCTATTTTAACATGTATCACCACCTGGGAATACAGAATTAAGTTTATAGTTCTCATATAAAACAGGAAATATTTCCACTGAAGCATCAAAACATAGTTCCAGCCACTAAAGTACATGGTACTCAACATTTCATTGTATAAGTTTGTGTCACAACGAAAACAGAAAAAGATCCTGAACTGGAGCTAGGCCTCTATATTCCTGACCGAATACCATATATACCATGTATGTCTGATATAGATACCACATATGTGGAATACAAATACCACGTATATGCATATGTAACATATGTTCCACGTATGTGTAAAATATATATACCATATATGTGTATATATGGTATTCCCTCTCTTCAAAATATACGTGTAAATATACGAAAATAAGTTCCCATCCCCATTCTATGGTTAGCTTACAAAATCACTGTGAGCCTGCCTGTGCCCTCATCACTTTTGTAATACTGATTTTGCCTTCTGCGATGCTCTCTTTCTACATGCCTTTTTAAATTTATGCTAAGGAAAGTTATTATCTCCAGATGATTCCACACTCTAGGAAAAGACCAAGGTGGCTAACTTACTGATACAGGCGGGGGATGCCAGGATTTAGGGAAGAATAAGATAAGTTTCCAGGTGTGTTTAGGTTTGTTTGTGTATATTTATTTATTTTTGTCTAATTCACCAGTTGTTAGATTAACCACCTGTACTTTGAGCCTAGCTCTAAAGAGCTGGTTCAACAGACAGGATGAAGAGGCTCATTAAATTTCAAGATCTGCAAGCACATCTGCCTTTCATTACTCTGCTCATTGCCAGAGACCAGCTGAAAACTTGGTGGTCAGCTGTTTGGCACTGTTGAGGTAAACTCCACACCACCACCATGTATGGGGCCCTCTGCTCCTTTACTTTTCTCCCTTTGGGGGTTTTAAGGATAACTCTGGGTTGAGGAAAATGAAGTTTCGACCGATTAATTTGAAGTATTTATTGGATACTCTGGTCTGGTCTGGTAGATCAAGGCCTAATATAATTGGCCTGAACTAGAACAGAAGGCTCATCTTTCCCCCAGAGGCCACTATTACATTTGTCTCCCAAAAACCTGGGTTTTTCTACACACACAATGAAATGTTTGGGGCTTATCTCCTTTAAAAGATGCAAATTTTATTTTTCCCCCACAAAATCTTTTACCTTCACTACCAGGTAGGGGTTGCTGTTGGTTACTTGCTTCTGAAAGTGGCTCTCTGGCTCTCTTGGCGTGAGTCACAGACCTTGCGGCTGCCGTGGGCCTCTCAGCCATCTTTCTCTGGAGGTTCTCTCGCCTGGCACGGGTTCGTTCCAGCAGCTTCTGTACATGTAATACAGCAGTGTTAAAACACAAGTTCAGGGGCACCTGGGTGGCACAGCGGTTAAGCGTCTGCCTTCGGCTCAGGGCGTGATCCCGGTGTTATGGGATCGAGCCCCACATCAGGCTCCTCCGCTATGAGCCTGCTTCTTCTTCTCCCACTCCCCCTGCTTGTGTTCCCTCTCTCGCTGGCTGTCTCTATCTCTGTCGAATAAATAAATAAAATCTTAAAAAAAAAACAAAACACAAGTTCAGTCAAAACTTCGCAGAACTTGAGGTACCTTCTAAAATCACCAGTTGCCATATAGGATAATATTAAATACATTTCCAAAGTGAAATCCTATGTAAGTTAGGTCAAAATTCACCAAATAAGCACCCAAATGTCAAAATGATTACAGATGTAATATGAATAAAATGTGTAAAGTTGGTTTGGTTATATGAGACTTAAAATGGCCAGAAGTTTTTTCTGCTTCCATCCAAAGGTAGAATCTATTTCGCCACCCTTGCACTGGGCTGGCCTTATGATTTACCTTAACCCACAGAATGAGGCAGAAGTGATACTGGGAGCCTTCCAAACTGGGGCTTCCGAGGCCTTGCAGTTTTTCTCATTCTCTTGGAACACTGCCACCAGGTGGGGAAGCCCAGGTCAAGCATGCTAGAGACACCTGGCCCCGCTGAGAGCCAGCATCGACCACCAGACTTGTGACCATCTAGTCCCTGATAATTTCCCAGATCCCAGTAGACTCCGGCATGACCCCAGGGGACACCACTGGAAACACAGCCTCGCTGAGCCCAACACAGATTGCAGAGCCACTGAATCGTGAGAAATAACATGGTGGTTGCTTTAAGCGCTTTGGTGACAAGAATAATGGTCTCCAAAAATGTTCATTTCCTAATCCCATCAACCTGTGAATGTTACTTTGCTCTGCAAAAGGGACTTTGTTGATGTGATTAAGAGTCTTGAGATGGAAAGATTATCCTGGATTATCTGGGTGGGCCCAATATAATCACAATTGTCTTTATGAGACAAAAGAGACAGGAAGGTCAGAGATGTGACCACAGAAGCAGAGCTTGGAATGATGGGATTGGTGGCTCTGAAGACAGAGGAAGGGCCCACATGCCAAAAAATGCAGATGGCCTCCAGAGCTAGGAAGGGCGAGGAAACCCATTCTCCTCTAGAGCCTTCAGAAGGAACACAATCCCGGCAACACCTTGATCTCAACCCAGTAAAATCCATCAGCCTTATGATCTTCAGAAGGTAATTATAAATATATGTGATTTTAAACCACTAAAAGTGTGGTAATTTGTTATAGCCACGAAACTAATACAGCCACTAAGATTTGGTATAATGGTAAACAAGAGATAATAGACATATTCAGTCCTAAAAACATGACATTTCCTAAAACAACAACAAACACTAAAAAAAAAAAATCCCATTTTATTTAACTCAATGTATAAAAAAGTAATTTAATTTGATATCTTAACCCTTCCATAAACTCATGATTACTCTATTCTTCCCCTGAATCAACTAATGCTTCTATTCGAATCAGTATGGTAGAACAAACACAAGAGCCTGTCAAACAATTCTTTTTCTTTCAAAAGTACCCAACTAAAGGAGGCATGCAAATTATTGGCTGGAGTTTATATGGCCTGCACACACAGATACAGTGTTAGTGAAGACTAAGGAATTATACTCCCATTTGACCTTTTTAATTTCCTTAATTAAAGTGGAATAATCTTTAAAATTCCTCTGAGTATGCAAAAGAAACATGAGCTAAATTTGGAAGGTATAACTCTCTACTTTTCTTAGGAGTAATTTCCTCACTAAAAGAAGTGAGGCTAAATCTAACTGCCATGTCACTGAAAGAGTTAATTTATGAACCAAATGCCTCCCGAAACACAAGACCTTCACTTCACCCTTTAAATAAAAGTCCTCAACAAACTCAAGAGTGATATTGTTACATAAATTCATATGTATATGATAATTTCCCCATGATAAAATATATCACTTACCAGATACAAAACTAGCCTAATTTTATTCATTCAAGGACATGCCCACATTCCACTCTGGTCAGTTAGAATACTTGTGAGTCAGTATATCTTCAGTTACCATGAGCAAGAGGTCGGTTACAAAAGAATGTGGCTTTGCCATTCAAACATACACAAGTACTCTATTGTCTACATTAGATTCAAAGATTTCAAAATTTTTAAAAAACTGAAATAGATAAGCAAAAGTTCCATAATCTATAAAATAAGGACTAAAGATTAATTTAAAAGAAATTATATATCTAAGGAACATAAAGTTCAATTAACCTAAGTCTCTATAATAATGCATCAGGAATTCAAGGGTTCTTTATTTATAAGGTACATTCCTTCAACTATCACACCTCCTTCTTTAAATAATAGAAGCATAAAGAAAGAAAAAACTACAATAACTAACATAACCGGGAAATAAGATATTCCACATGGATGAATCTAAAATAAGCAATTTCTGCCACATACACACCTGAAATCATTTCTGACAGAAATCTTTCTAGGAGGTATTACTGATTTCCCTACTTTCTTAAGCAGAGTACACTCAATATAAATTAACTTATTATTTTCAATATGCTCTAGGAGCATTCTTTCCCAAGTCAATACAGAGATTTTCACTTAATTCTCAAAAATAAGAGAAATTCCATTCAAAACAATAACAGCAGTTTATTTATTGCACAAGAGAAGACGCTTTACAGAATATTTTAATTGTGGCTTTTCTCCTTTAAAGATCCCACACAGAAAGCTCTGACTTCGCACACCTAGCTCGGGGGTTCTCTATGGCAGTCTCAGTCTCAGACTCTCCCTGTCTCAAATAAATAAAATCTTAAAAAAGATGGGGAAAAAAAAATGGCAAGGCAGGATTCAAAAATCAGGTTGCAGAGTCTGGGCTCTTAATCACTTTGCTATAAACTGTCTTTTAAATGGCTCAGTCGGTTAAGCGTTGGACTCTTGATCTCAGTTCAAGGTCATGAGTTCAAACCCCGCATTGGGCTCCACACCCAAACTGTCTTTTGACTAAATCCAATTGCTCTTTTTAAAAACTTATTGTTGGGGTGCCTGGGTGGCTCAGTCGTTAAGCATCTGCTTTCGGCTCAGGTCATGATCCCCAGGGTCCTGGGATCTAGCCCCGCATCAGGCTCCCTGCTTGGCTGGAAGCCTGCTTCTCCCTCTCCCTCTGCCCCTGCTTGTGTTCCCTCTCTCGCTGTGCCTCTGTCAAATAAATTAATAAATAAAAATAAAAACTTATTGTCAAGAGAACTAACTTCATATCAACATAACTTTTTAAATGTTACCAGCTGATCATAATGATCAACATCTGTCTTAACTTGCTTGTTTGTCCATGAATCAAGATGGCTTCTTTATTTCTGGTTGGTCAAGGAAGAATGTAGAAAGACACTGCCCTGTGGACCTTGTCTAGATCCTTATTCAAACAAATTGCGAATCCATGAGACACTTCAGGAAATCTGAACATTGACAGAATATTTGATGATATTAAGGAATTGCGTTAAATTTTTAGGGGTGATAACATCACTAAGATTTTTTTCAAGTGCTTAGTGTTTAATGATAAATACTTAAGTATTTATGTTTGAAATTATATGATCTCTACAATTTGCTTCCAAATTACTCAGTGGGAGGGTTTGGAGGGGAATACAGTGAAACAATATGGCCATGTGTTGCTGGGCGATGAGTCCATGAAGAGTTATTATACTTGAGAATTTGAAAGTTTCTACAATAAAGAACATGGCTAAAATGTTCTAACAGTTACTGCTGTATATAATTATTTGTTTGTAAAATAATTTGCACTGAATGGCTCTTTTCTTTATTATTTCAGCAGAATGTTTTTGGATGTGCTTGATGTTAGGGAAACATCTCTCTGAATAGGAAAGAATAGGCCTGCATTCATGGTGCTCACATTCTGGCAGGAAATATATTCAACAGGTAACTCCAAGTCAGATGAGCATTGTGAAAGGTGATCTGCCCTCTGAAGAAGGGAAATCAAAGTGCAAGCTAGAGGTTAAATGAGTTTGCCAAGCAGAAAGGGGAGGGAGAGAGGAGTATGCCAGACAGCGCCAGTGACAGCAGGGAGAAGCAGTGCACAACAGCCTTGTCTGAGGAAAAGAGAGTTTAGAATGGTTGTAGCTTTCTCAACCGGAGTTACCAAGAGAATTAGTCCTAATGCCCTGACATTAAGGCAACGGATTCACATCTCTCCTATGCTTGTAGGATGGCATGGTTATGAATCACCTTTAGGAAAATTAACAAAATAGTCTCTCAAATCATTTTCTGTGGTTCTGATAAGGAACTCTGGTTGAGAAAATCACTTTATTTTCAGTCCTTTAAGACAAATAACTGTACCAGTTCACTTCCCAGTGCAAAGATGTTATGAATGCTATAATTAAGCACCTAGTCATTGGAACCAATTCAAATAGTTCACTCATTACCAATTAAGGAAAAGATGTCAAAGCTGTTTATTCCAACTGCAACTGATCTAACTTTTTATAATGTAAACCATACATGTTTCTGAGCACACTAAAGCGAGAGGTTTCTTTCCAATAAAAGTTTCTTTCAAATGAGATTTGCACTAGCTTTCGAATTGACATTTTCAAGTAAAATGAAATACAGTTTTCAGCCAACTTTCAAAATGCGTTGTTCCTGTCAGTTACTTAGGAGAATAACAAGAATATTCAGGACACATAGGAATATTGTTTTAAGGAATCCTATCCTAGCTTAGTAACATAACATATCCCTTTTAACTTCAAAGTATGTGAAAAATATATGGTGCATGATCAGCCCTATTCTTTAAAGCTAATACAAAAATGTGTCCTGGGTTTTCTGCCAGAATCCTCAAGTAAGGTTAACAAATTAATGTTTTCCCCTAAATGAGAATTTGAAACAAAAATAAATACTGTTATGTTTGAATACAAGTAAACTGTAACTGTTGAAACTTTTAGCATCTTAGACTTATGCATCTCCCAAAAAAAGAAATATTTCTACTCTCCATAGCATTTAAATTTTTAAATCTAGTGTAGAGACATTTTTAGGCCCACTTTGCAACAACTCAAGAAATAACAGTTTGAAACTTGCACGACACCCTAAAGGAACAGGAACTGTCCTGGAAGAAGAGGGAGTGGACAATTGGCAACACCAAGCTCCTAAGTATGCCCATGTACATTCCCAACAAGACTGGCCAAGGATAGAGAAATACTTGACACAATGAGGTAATTAATGCATATTCAATTCCCAAAGGACAAAAGACGAGTTAAGTACTGCTGTAATGTTATGCTCCGTAAACACACACAAAGAAGTTTACTATTTCTTTACTCTGCTTTTTTAAATTGTCGGCTATTAACTCTGCTTGTATATATTCGGCTAGCACGGTTTCCTTTCCATTCAAGTGTCAATCCCAGGACGAAACGTCTTCCTTAACTGAGAAATCAAATCTGAAGAAACTATTGACTTTGTAGGAACGGATGCAATGATTTCAGGTACTGGCTTATTTTAACCTTTTGCTGTCATTTCGGTAACAGCACCCTTCAAATGCATAGCATTCTGCGGGGTGCATGAATCCCGCAAATCACATTCCATTTGCAGGCGGTGGCCGCACACAGCACTGAGTCATTCAAGGACCCGACTCCACCCTACACCTTATCCCCGCTTTCACTTCCAGCAGGACCAGTTCCACCAGGCCCCAACCTCTCCCTCGGAAGACACAGGGCTCCACTACAGAGGGGTGGTACAATAATCGGGGCTGACAGCAGGCTTTTCGCTACCGCCCTTTGGGACAGACTCAAAACTTTCGTCCCTGAGCTTCAGCTGCAGGACCGCAATACGTAAGCCTCGGACCCACAGCAGCCGCTGAGCCGGCTGCGTCCTCCCCCACCCCCTTCTCCTCTACAGCTCTCTCAGGCAGACCCCCCGCACACACACGCTGCGCACGCGCGCGCACGCGCCCTCCACCCGGTGGGCCCAGAGGTCCACAGAAGGTGGGAAGGGTTAGGGTAGGAGCTGACAGCGGCTATGGCAGGCTGCGCCCGGAAGTTTTCTCACCTCAGTAAACGGGTCCATCGCCCTGGACTTCGTGTGTCGATTGCGAGACGACGGAAACGGTGGTTCAAATTCAGAAAAAGAAAAGAAGTGAGTCTCGGTTCAGTGTGTCCCTTGGAGAAAACCAGAAGGCCGGCGGGAGGGGGGAGGACTCTCCCAAACTACACTCCTCTACCCCTCAGTCTCCTGTATCAGATTCGGCCTCCTGCGGCCGTTCAAATTTGAATTTCAGCGCCTGTACAGCGCGCCTGCGCGCGGGGCGGAGCGGGACACGCCTCTGCCCGCCCCGGCTCTCGGTCACGTGGCCTTGCGGGGCCGCGGGGGTTCCCGTCGGTAGCCGGCCATCTCTCGGTCACACCCCAGCTCCAGAGGCCGGAATGCGGCGGGAGGTGCGGCGCTCCCGACACTCCAGCCGCCTCGGGGCTCGAAGCTCCACCCCAACGCTCGCACAGCCACCCTGTTTAAGCTGATCCCTTGGGACCCGCGGTGCTTGGACTTTCCCGCCTTCCGTCGTTCCTTAATATAGAATTAACAGCCCTTGTGTTTGAAATCCCACGGGCCTGGTGGACTTCTGTAGCTTTCCGCCCGCCCCTACGTCGCCCTAATGGGGACTGGGGGCTTGGTCTTCATGAGGGGTTGTTGTACTGTGGGTCCCCGGATATTTGGGGCTAATGATCCACCTCGGGCGCTAGAGCCCTTCCTCTTTGGGAAAGTAAGGCTAATATTAACAGACTGTGAAGAGTTCATACTCAAAACTCCTGTGGTGCCTTTCTATTTTAAATCCCATCCCAATTTAAACACTGTTAGAGCTGGAAGGATGAAGAAGCCATCCACCTTCATGATTTTACAGCCGAGAGTGGGGAGACCCTGAGACAAAGAACTCTTGTCCGGCAGAAATGAAAATCCCATTCTCAGCTCGTGGTCTCTTTCCCACCACGAGAACAAGCTGTGTCTCACGATTGTTCTTTACTCAGAATTGTAAAATACGTTATGTAATTACTGTATCAGATTCATTTCTTCTTCAGCAAGTCTATGCTAGGACTTGGAAAGACAACAGTTCTTGACTTGTTCAGCTGAAAAGCAGCACCATGTAGATGAAGGAGTGGCTGCCTAACGGCTGAACAAACCAAAACTATTCTCCCAAGTAAGATGTTTTGGTATATTTAATAACCTTTCCATCTTAGCAGTCAGTAGACATTACAAAAAGTATTTCACGAATAATATCTCTAATTTGAATTTTGATGCTATAGGTTGTAATACAAAGAATTCCGAGTGTGGAGTAGAGGAAATTGCTTGGAATTTTGGCTCCACAAGGACCATGTGACCTTAGGCAAATCATTTAACCCACTATTTTAAAACCTTTTGAAAATACAGTTAAAGCTGACCCTGTACGTAGAAAAATGCCCATTTAATCATAAAGTATTTGACACAGAATTTGATAAAGTTCATGGTCACCAAGTTAGCAACTTATGGTTTAGCTTCTCTGGATTTTAGTTTACTCATCTGTAAAACAGGAATAATCAACCGCCCTGTATTCCTCAGAGTTGTTAGGAGGATAAGACGAAAAACTGAAACAGAACCAGAAGTATTCTGTAATAAGCCACTACTCAAGTGTTTGGTGTATCAAATTATTAATATTTAACTCAAAATATGCTACTTATGAACCAAAGAGGAAGAGGTGTTTGCATTTTTTTTTCACTGCTAAGCAGGAAAGGCGTGTGTATGTGTGTTGGAGGGGAGGGAGAAGAGTGTTTTAAACAACATTGGAAAAGAAATAATTAGAAATTCATGTAGACTGTGTGCCTTCCCGCTTTGGCTTCTGTGAGCCTTAGGTTCTTTATAACCAGATTCTAGTCAAGACTAAAAGAGATGCATAAAGCACATAGTGCAATAGAACTACTCCAAATATTTAGTTTCTCTTCCTTCATAATCCCCTTATATGTTTGGTCTTTACCCTGATAATGATGACGGTGAAGATGATAGCAACCACCAAAACAGTAGCTACAGCATGTTAAACACCTCCCAGCTGCCAGAAACTGTGCTAGATACTCAAGTCTACTCTTCCTCAGGTCTACAGCCATTGTCACCTAACATGTCTCCTTTTCTCCATTCTTACCCCCTGGTCCCTGGTACTTCATTCTTCAGTTTATAAGCTGGAATTACTTTTCTCCTTTAAATCTTGTGTTATCAAATATTTCCAGTTTACAAAAAAATAGTAAATAAGACATAACCATGTACCCACCACCTAGCTTAAAGAGATACATAATTTTATTCTTGAAGTCTCCTGTGTGTCCCTTCTTAATTCCATTCACCTTCTGCTCCCTGAGGGTAAAACTATCCTGATTTTAATGTTTACCATTCCCGTGAAATTTATGTACTTTCATTACATCTACATATATATCCCTAACAATATATTGTGATCTACATAAACTTTTTTTACTTTATGTATCTTTCTTCAATTATTTATTTTTCTGCTTCATATTCTTTTTATGAGATTCATCGTCACTAATAGCTGCATTTCATTCATTTTCAGGGCTGTATTGTATTGTATGAATATACTTGCAATTTATGTATCCATTATCCTGTTAATGGATGTTTAGCTCATTAACAATATTTCATTCCAAAGATTCCATGAGGCTATAAATAATTTTATGTATCCTTATATACACATGCAAAATTTTATCTACAGTAATGTACCTAGGAATTATTTTGATAAATATATTTCAATATTACTGCCAGATATTAACAATAAATTTACTCTTCAAAATGATTGTCACAATTTTTACTTCAGTCAGCAGTACATGAGCACTCCTGCTACTGCCCGTGCCTCCCTAACACATGGATACTTTTTAGATTTTGCCATTCCTGTCTGCTTGCACTTCTCTTACTCCTGAACTTGAGCATTATTTCATGTGTTTATTGGCCTTTTGGTTTTCCTTTTCTGTGAATTTCAACTCTATATCCTTTGCCTATTTTTCCATGCAGTTATTTAGTTTTTTCTTATTGATTCATGGACTTTTTGTTGTTTGTTTACTGTTTTCTGGAAAAATAAGTATTTTTAGCTTGAAATTATTTTTTCGTAGTTTATGGTTTATCTTTTCACCTTAGGATGTTTTGGATGTACAGAAATGTTTAATATTAATGTAATTAGATATATGTATATTTTCCTTTAGAGATTGTGCTTTTTATGTCTCAAGAAATCCTTCCCTACTCTGGGGTTATAAAGATGTTTTCCCATATTTTCTACTAAAAAGTATTGTTTTCATCATTTCATCTTTAAATTATCTGGTTTGATGTTTTTATTTGGATAACCAAATGTCTTAGCAGCACTTATTTGTCCATTTTTTCCCCACTGACCTGTAAAGCCACTTTTGTAATATATCAACTTTTTATGTATATCTAGGTCTATCTTGGAGCTCTTTATTCTGTTCTGGTTCATTTGTCTATTCTTCTCCCCATATCAAACTGTCTTAATTATAAGTGTTGATATCTGGTAGGCAAGTTAAAAATTAAATTGGCTTGGCTAATTGACTTGGCTAATTTGGCTCCTCGTTTTTACAATTTACGATCAGATTGTCAAACTCCGCAAAGAGAAAAAGAAATCCTCTTGAGATTTTTATTGGAATTGTACTGAATTTGTCACATAATTTGGAGAGAATTGACATCTTTGTAATATTGAGCCTTTCCATTTGTGAACATGGTAGATCTTCATTAATTTAGGCCTACTTCAGTATTTTCTGAAAATGTTTATAATGTACTTCCCTACAAATCTTTAAACTGATTTATTCCTTTGTATTTTTGTTGTTGTTGCTACTTTTACATATGATATCTTTTTAATTGTTTTTAAATCATCACTGGTATGTAGGAACATAACTGATTATTGCAAACCTACTCAACTATCTTATTAGTTTTAGTTATTTATAGAGAAGGATCTTTTTAAAATGTGAATTATGCCGTGCCAATTCCTTATTCAGAACTAGTTCCTGTCTGTCATTGCAATTAGAATAATATCCAAATTCTTTATCATACCTACAAGGCCCTAAATAATGTGGACTCTGTTTTCCTTTTCTACCATAGGCCAAATATCACAGTACTCTCCCTTTTCTTCACTAGGCTCCAGCCTCATAGGCTTTTTTTCTGGACAAAAAAAGACCAAATTCCTTTTTTCTTCAAGAATTTTCCACCTCTTAGACACTCCTCCTCTAGATCTACCCATGTCTGGCTCCTCATTAATTGAGTGTGAGGTAGTACATTCTACCTCCTCAAAGACTTCCCTGATTGGCTGGCCACACCCTTCCTCCCTGCCCCCTCTCCCAGTCTCTTTCCATCCTATCAAGCTGATTTATTTTCTTCATTGCATTTACCACCTATGTGGAATTATTATTATTTTTTTAAGATTTCCTTTATTTTTTTATTTGTCTGAGAGAGGGAGAGCACAAGCAGGGGGAGCAGCAGGCTGAGGGAGAAGCAGGTTCCCCGCTGAGCAAGGAGCCTGACGTGGGACTTGACCCCCGGACCCTGGGATCATGACCTGAGCCCAACGCAAGACGCTCAACTGACTGAGCCACCCAGACATCACTATGTGGAATTCTTTTTGTTATGTATTTATGTTTTTTATCTGTCTCTCCTACTAGAGTGTAAGCTATGGAATGGCAGGAACATGTCTTATTTATAGCTGTAATCTGGCACCTTTTGGGAACATGAGTTCAGTAGATGTTCGTCGAATGAATGAGCATAAAATAACTATTATTCCCATTTTAGAGATAGGGAAACTGAGATACAAAGAGGCTAAGTGATCAGACCATCACCTAATAATTTGAACCAGATCTTCCTGACTTCAAATCCTAGACTGTTTATATTTTTGACATTTCACTTAATTTATTTACTTGGATCACCAAAGACACAATAATGATGTAAATGTGCCCTCGAGCTACATCCATAGGCCTAAAAAATGGCAACCTGCTTTTCTCTTGGAATTGCTGTCTTTAAAAAATATATTTTTTTAACTATTGAAAAGAAATGTATGCTATAATCACATGATTATTAGTAGAATATGCAGTTTGGCTTAAATTATATTAATATTCTAAAAGTCATCAGAACTGTCTTGCCTGTTTTTTGAATGAAAATCTCAACCTCTCAAGTTATTTAGGTAAAGACCACAGTTTATTACATTAACTTAAGAATAGAATAAAGGCTATGTAGATTAAAGGTGACACTTATAAATGAGTATTTGCTCCTTCTAAGATCCTTCCTTTCCAACAAAGGAAATAATAATCATATCTTTCACAGGTAAAATTGATGGGGGGCTAAAAACACAAGCATTTGAAAGCATTTACTCAATAAAGACACTCCAAATGTTATATATTTACAGTTAATTTTTTAAAATACATTCACACTCATTCTCATTTCATTCACAAAATGATACAATGATGTAAATATTCTTATTTTTACAGGGAGAGAAAAGGCCAAGGTCTAACCGCAAGGCAGTGGCAAGAGGGATTAAAGTCAAGTTCTCTACTTCAGGTTATTTGGCTGAAGGGCCACTTCTTTTACACATTTATTATAATGAAGAAATAAGAACCATCAAAGGATGTTGTATACATGTTACTGGAAAGGGCTGTTTTATTTGTTATGACCTCTGCTATTAATCATCCCCAGCATCACATTTTAATGGTTCTTAGCATCATATTTTTTTTCTAATTTAATCAATGAAAGTATTTCATATTCCAAAGTGAGGGAAAACAAATTATGCTTTCTGAAAAAATTGTATTATTCTTAAAACGCAATGTAACTACAGTCATACTAGTCTCAAAATTTATACAGCTTTAATCTCCCTTTTACTTTCTCAAATGGCAAGTAAGGGTATTAAGAGAATTCATATTTAAAGGACTACAGTAAATCCTTTCATAAGGAGGAACAATTCTTTTGTGTACTTATCACACTATAATTTATATATTGATAGGTTTATTTTTCATATCTAGATTTTTCTAAAGCTATATTCACAGAGCCTATTTTTAGATGTTTGATGATCCATATTAAAGAAAAGCAGTTCTTTTTTTTTTTTTTTAAAGATTTTATTTATTTTTTCAACAGAGATCGAGACAGCCAGCGAGAGAGGGAACACAAGCAGGGGGAGTGGGAGAGGAAGAAGCAGGCTCATAGCGGAAGAGCCTGATGTGGGGCTCGATCCCATAACGCCGGGATCACGCCCTGAGCCGAAGGCAGACGCTTAACCGCTGTGCCACCCAGGTGCCCCAAGAAAAGCAGTTCTTAAATATTACAGAGTAGCAGAAGCCAATGTTTCTTAAACATCAAAGCCTCTCTATTGAATATCAAAAATCAAATCTTCTTAAAATGCATGTCAGAAGAAGATTCATTGTACTCCATTGATGTCTGTCATGTACTTCTTTATCTTCCAAACACTTTAAAAATTTCTCTTCATATACTACTTTTAGACCATGGTTCTTCTACTCTCTCATTAATGCTTCAAATTTTGGCATTTGTGACATCCACTTTCACACCCCACGTGCTTGCTTCTCTCAGTCAGACACCATCCTGGTCTTCCTCGGCACCATTCAGGCCTGACATGTAACAGGTCATCGAGAAATGTTTGCTGATGAACACTCAGAGGTTACACACTCCTACACCCTGACCTCACCATTCCTCAAACTTTCCAACTAGACTGACCTCCTCCTCTCTTCTGCTCAGCCATCACGGGCCTTAGTACTCAATTTACACCACTGTATTTTGATATGATTTCAGACTTATAGAAAAGTTGCAAAAGTTTTATACATATACACATAGAAAAAAGCAGAATTCCAGGATGCCTTTCAACCAGATTCTTAATATATTAACAGCTTACTATATTTACTTTATTCTCATAACCTCTCTCTCTCTCTCTGTACACGCATACATAGAGATACACATATTTACATATATATGTGCATAATCTAAAGTATTTAGGGGTAAAAGGGCATCATGTCTACCAGCTAATCTTAAACAGGTCAGAAAAAAACATATGTATATACACATATACGTACATATAGTTGTATAGTTATGTATATATCACTCTCTGTGTGTGTGTGTGTATTTGAGAAAATAACTTGTCGGCTGCTCTTCCTCTGTTCCACAATTAAATGACTAAGAACTCTAAATTCTACCCTGAGCTCTCCTACCTACCTACACATACTCCCTGGTTGATTTCATCAGTCCCATTGACTTAAAATACTGACCTTATACTGATGTTTCCTAGATTGATTTATTTCTTTAGCATGATCTCTTTCCTGAGCTCTGAACTCTAATATCCAAGCACCTACTTAAAATCTTGATGTGGACTTCTAACTGGCATATTAAACTTAGCATAACCAAAATAGAATTCCCCACTCAACCTGTTTTTCCCTCATCTTCTTCATTTCTATACATAATACTACTATTCACTCAGTTGCTCAAGCCACAAACCTGGAGTATGTTCATGTCCTTCTTCCTCTCCTCCCCACATACCCAACCTACTGATCAACTCCTCTAAATTTATATGTTGGGTCTTCTACTTCTTTCTCTCTCTTCAGCTCCTATTCCACTCCAAGCCATTATCACCCTCACTTGGCCCACTATAAGCCTCCTATCTGGTTTTCCCACTTCCATTCTTACTCTCTTATCCATCGCCCTCAGAACAGTCAGTACAGTCTTTAAAAACAAATAATCCATATTATGTCACTGCCCTGTTTAAAATCAACCAGTGGCTTTTGATTGCATTTTGAATTAAGTCCAAATTCCTTTCACTGGCCCCTGCCTACCTCTGAGATCTTTTCTCCTTCCACTTCCCCCAGCTCACTGGACGCCAATCATGCTGACCTTCATATAGTTCCAGGATCTTGTCAAGATCATTGCCATCTCAGGGCTTTTCATTTACAATCCCCTCCACCTAGAATGCTTGTCTCCCCCACCCCTCCAAATTTACTATGGCTGACTCTTATCCTTCAGATCTCAGCTCCAAAGTCTGTCAAAGAGGCCTTTTCAGACCCCGCCTATGACAAGTCACCATCTAGCATGCTTCCCTGATTTACTGTACTTCATAGCACCTATCTGTATCTGTAATTATACATTGGTTACCTTGATTCTTTGTTGCTCCCACTGTGACATATGTTCCAAGAGAACTGGGACTCTCAACACAGCATCCTTGGTGTATGTACTCAAAGACTGGTTGATGTGTGTACATCATGTTGACATATGTGTGTTTGTACTATGAGGGTAGGTATCATGTCTTCTGCATCATCTTTTTGCCTTGTATGTAGGAGGCACTTAACAAATCGCGGAAGGAGTAAACTAATGCGCATCTTGTTTTTTTCAAAATATAATTAAGACAGGCACATTTTTTTGCCTGATTAAAAAATATCCTTCCTCCTCCAATCATTTACAACAAAACATCCTATCAAAAAAAAAATCAGTGTTTCTCAGGATTTCTGTGCTGTTCTATTTTCATTGAGGTGAAAAGGCAGAGGAGATTTCACAAAGCATTCTTTGATGTCTCCCACTTAATGCTTTTCATTCTCCTGAAAAAGACATACTAAAAACATTCCATTCTCTCAATACAGACATCCTGAAAGCATTCAAATGTCACTCAAAATTTTTTTTCAAAAGCACAGAAACCAACTATTCCTTGGATTTTTTTCTCTTTTATGAGTCAAGGAATATTGTTTACAGCTTGTCCTGAGGCTTCTGTTAATGTTTGTTAGAATGGGGTGTTGCAATTAGAGTTCCTCTGTTCTTTTATAATGGCAGACTGCTGCAGATTAATTTTCCTCAACTCGTATTTTCAATGACATAGAATGTTATAAATTGCTTCCAATAAACAGGAAGGAAAGTCAAAACTATATTCTAGAACCTTCTCCTGCCCCTATTCTTTTAAATTCTTATCTAAAATTTAAGTGAATAAATATTATTTTTATGCTCTAATTCCTTTTAGTTACTGAGATAACTTCTTAAGAAATAAAACTTTTTCTCAGTTTCAAGCATAATGTATACTTGACCAGCCCTTAACAATATGAACCTTTTCTATAGAATGTGAAATACTGTAATTATTTGTCTTTCCACTAGCGCTAGCAATACTTAATTAGCAACCTTCTCTAGTCTTCCCCATCTCTTTCTTCCTTTTTCTTAGTCTTTATTACACAACTCCCCCATTCAAAGTAAATGATCAAATCTGTTTAAGTCTTTACAAAGGTGATTGTTGATCTGTTTTCTAAAACAACAACAAAAATGATCCCCTCTTATTACAGAGATGTTTTGACTTCTTTTCAGAAACTCCATGGATTATGAATAGTTTACTATGTAGCATGTACATGAAATATACAGATTAACATATGAGTTAAACAAAAGTTACTGAGCAAATAAGAAAGATAAAAGCTCTTTTTCCATAACATAAAAATCCCACCACACAAAAAAGGATTTCTATCACAATTCCTATTTTTCTATCATCTTTCATATTTAAAATTGAACGGAAGTCATC
Source organism: Ursus arctos (assembly GCF_023065955.2). Lineage (NCBI taxonomy): Eukaryota > Metazoa > Chordata > Mammalia > Carnivora > Ursidae > Ursus > Ursus arctos. Next base: position 62,435,151 of record NW_026622985.1, on the reverse strand, counting down.
ATTAAAGACATTCAGTAAGCAAAATGATCCACAGTATGATGTTGGTAGTGTACGTAAGAATGACTATAAAAGTAAAATGAAATATAACGTTGTAGTAGGATAACTACAATGACATCCTTAGCTACTGTTGGAAAACCTAAGTTTAGTAAAACTTTAAAAAGAGGGGAGGTGCATCCTTAAAGATAAACATAAATTATTAAAGGCAGTTTTAATAAATTCTTAACTTTATTTTACAATCAGTGCTTTGAAAATGGAGTAGTAATTGATAATCACATCAATTCTTTTGTCTCAATATTAATGGTTTATATAGAAACGGATATAAAGAAAAGTTTCTCAGAAAGATGGAATTGTTCATTGTTCTGGCGGATATGTAAAAACAATGCTGACTCAAAAGCAGCCAAGTGGACAGCTGCAGATGCTGTGCCCAATGGAAATACTGAGCAGGCATAGCACCAATCAATAATTAACAAAGCAGATGTATGAAGCTTGATGAGGATGAATAATTGCATAGGCAGGAATGGTAAAGCGAGCTGAGAACAGTACTAGTTTTGTCAGAAATTAGATAAACTCTTTGTATTCCCAAATTTGTTAGCAAGAGTACTTCAATGCCTAATAGTACACAAAGAATATCTTTTCAAATTGCTTTGATTAAATTGATATGCACCTTTAAAAGCACTTATCACTAAAGATATTTAGAAATGAAAATTATCCACAAGGAAATATTGGTAGGGTGACCATAAAAATAATTTTACAAGTCAAGAATGAAATAATGTTCCAGGTGCATCTAACTACAGGGGTATCAAATTGTTTATTTTTGAATTCTTAAGTTTAATGGAATGTTGAAGAGGGAGGTATACCTTTAGGGCACATCCTTTTCTGAATTTAGTGTGTGTGTATGTGTGTATAAACACTTTCCTAACTAGTCAGTAAGTTTCTGAGGATAATTAACACGTTTTATAATGTACTCTAAAAGCACTAAGCCCAATGCCTTAGTGATAAGGTAAATAAATAATTTTGATTTCTTCAGAATATAATGAAAGTGGACAATATGATTAAATATGCTTTAATAAAAGCATTCAGAATAAATTATTTACATAAATGCTGAATATATGACTTGGAAATATCTTTTAGGAGTCTTTTTTTTTTTGAGAAATAACAATTCTTAAGTTGCAGTGACTTTAAAACCTGGAAATTTGCAGTGGTAATAGATGCATTTTTATAACAAACTTGGAAGGCAGGTTTCAGAGTTTTAGTTACATAAGGAAGATAGGTGTGTAAGGCTCATTTATAGCCTTTTATTTTCCTTAAGACATGTTGCAGGAATAACTGTCCTTATGAATGCAAGGATTCATGGCTCAAAACTCTATCAAGTGCTCTAACCTGAAGAGTCCATCTTTACATGGCCATTTTATACCATTCTATTTTCTTTGAGTTATCATTGAAAATGCATACTTTCTATTGTCTACTTATTTATTAATTTACAAATATTTATTGAGTACCTACTGTGTGCCAGGCACTATTCTAGATGTTGGGAATATAGCAGTGAACAAGCAAAAATCACTTTACTTATGGAAATTTTATCCTAAGGATGGAGACAAGATAAATCAGTAAAATATTTGCTAAATTAGTGTTGAGTACTAAGGGGAAAAAAATGAAACAGAGAAGTAGGGTAGGAAATCTAAGAAAGAAGTAGAATTTTAAATTGAGTGGCCAGGAAAGGTCTCACTGAGAAGTGACGTTTGGATTAAATCCTGAAAGAGGTGAAGGAGCGAGTCCTTTGGCTGTCTGGGGGAAGAGCATTCCAGGCAGGGGAAATCCCAAATTACAAAGGCCTTGAGGTGAAACAGTGCTTGGCATAGTTGGGAAATATCAAGGAGGCCAATGTGTCTGGAAGAGACCAAGGCAGAGAGTGGGGGGAAATGAGATCAAAGAGATGACAGGAGGCTAGGTCATAAAGGACCTCATAGGTAAGAAGGGAAGCCATTGACGTGTTTTGCATAGAAGAATGACATCTGACTTTTTAACAGGATCACACTGGCCACTGAATTTTGAGAATAAAGTGAAGAGGGTAAAGGTGGAAATATGGAGATCATTTAGGCTATAGCTATAATCCAACAAGAGATGGTGGTGGCTTGAACCAGAATGGTGGCAGTGGTGATAGTGAGAAGTGGCTGGATTCTGGATATATTTTGAAGAAAGTATTCACGGGATTTTCAGACAGAATATGATGTAAGGTTATCTACTATTTGTGATAGTTAAAGTTCCACTGTTCCCTCCTAAATGATCAAAAAGTTACAAATTCTCACACATTTTCTGTCATTCCTAGATTATGTTAACATAACTTTTGTTCCTTGAGGAATGGTAAAGAGAAAATGTGGCTCAGAAATTTGACAGTGCCAACACTATCTAATGAGCTCATCCTAAACTGTAAGCTCGGGGAGACTTAGTTCATTTACCTTATGTCCTCAGAACCTTGCACACATTGAGTTCTCAAAAAATGTTGAATGATATAGTCTCTACATTTTCCATGGAATGACAAACAGAAGACAACATCCAGCGATATCAATTGCACAATCATAAATTAAAATTTGTATTTTAGGGGTACCTGGGTGGCTCAGTAGGTTAAGCCGCTGCCTGCTGCTCAGGTCATGATCCCAGAGTCCTGGGATCAAGCCTGCTCAGCGGGGAGCCTACTTCTCCCTCTCATTTTCCCTCTGTGCCCTCTCTCATTCTCTCTCTCAACTAAATAAATAAAATCTTAAATAAAATAAAATTTGAATTTTAGTATTAAGGCTATTAAGCTGGAATACTCAACTGATAAATGTATTTGAGCTTCCTCAAATAATGAAGACGCTCATTAACACCTTTCAACCTAAACTTGTTTGTTTTTTCTAACCTTTAAACTAAAGGACAGAGGAGATTGGCTTTGTAATATACAGCTAGAGCTGTCATGTCACACCATCTCTCTTGTGAAGCTACCGCAGTGTTAAGCCCTCTTGACACAAACGTCTATAGGAAAAATCAGAACAAATTGCGGGTATACCAGTAGCGGGAGACCCAAGCCTCTCCCCGTGCCCAGCCCACACAGATCCTGGAGGCATGGACCTACGCTGTGCACGCCGGGAGTTGTAGTTTCCCTCCCTTCTCTCACTTCTTTTCTAGCCTGGCCGCCGGCGCGCTAGCGCCCCAAGCGGCGCGCAGGCTCTAGTGAAGCGCAGAGCGCGCCGACGGCGAGGAGCGTTTCCTAGCAACGGGGGAGCGGCAACGTCACGGCGGCGGGTTCTTAGCGCAGCTGCCCACTGTAGAGACTCCGTGTGTACCTTCCGGCACCTGCGGGCCGGAGGGAGCGCTTCTCACAGCCGTGTCCGAACGTTCCTCGTCTGTCCTTATCCGCTTTATCCTGCCCCAGGTCGCGGAGAGCAGTCTCCCGCCGCGACCCACCTCTGAGGCCCGGGCCAGAAGCTAGAGGCGGTCCGGCCGGTTCCCGCTGGCTCTCGCCCCCCGCGCCCGTGGAGCCAGCCAGCCCCCCGCGGCCTCGGCGGGACGATGCTGGAGTCCATTCGCGTGACGGGTGAGTGCCGGGAAGGGCTGGCCCTTGGGCTGGCAGGGGCGGCCAGCGTCCTCCCGGCCGCTGGCGGCGGGTGTGGGGTGACTCGGGCCCCAACCGCCCGGAGGCCGAGGTAACGGTAGGACGTGGGCTCCGCGCGGGGCGCGGGCGCTCAACCCGGCTCCGGGAACAGTGCGCGGCGTGCTGGAGGTGCTCAGGGAAAATCCGGGGAGGGAAGACAGAAAAACGGTCCCTTTTCTTTTTGTCGCTTATTATCAGTAAGCACGTGCCGTGGAATCTAGGGAAGTAAATTATGATATACACATTACTGACCTACAAATGTGCTAAACATTTCATTTCAAAGCCTATTAGGTATTGTAGTTACTGGCGTCTAATTTTCTAGAATGTTCAGAAAAATCAGAGCTAAGCAAAATAACACATTTCTAATGTGTTTACGCAGCGCTCATTTCTCTCTGTGCTTTAGTTCTTAAGTCAAACGTTTTGAGTTGATATTATTAGTAGGTTACTCTATAGTATGTATTATACCAACCTGAAGAAATGGGTGTTCAGACCCCAGGTCAGAAAGTTTACTTGCCTTTTATTTAAAAAAAATATATGGATGTTAACCATTTAAATATTATCTTACGTATTAGAAGGCTTTTCTTGACCATTATCCCGGCATTTAATTCTGTATAACATTTCTGCAAGACAGGGTTCGTGGTAGTCCACTATCATGACGAAGAACAACAGAGTGAAGGGAAATGCCTAATCCTCAAGCTAGTGTCAAAAAAAGGCCAGAATTTTTTACTATCAGGCATTGCAATACCAAACAGACCAATTTTTTTCTATCAGTTTTTAAATTCGAAAACTGAATTCCTTTCCAATGAAAATACTTGTGGTCTTAATTTTATGGTGTTTTATTTCATGTTCCGTTTTTTTAAAATAGGGAGCTGATTTTGTACTTTATGTCATCGTTATTTATGTTGACAGGAAGCACAGGATCTAAGATCTAAGAAGCAACTTAAATTAGCATTAGAGTTTTTTAAAATGTAATTTGATGTAGACACTGTTTTTTCACCTTAAATTACAATGAAAAATTTGAAAGTTACTTAAAAATACCACACCTTCTTTTTGTTTTGGAGCAGGGTCTCTCAGCTTTGCCACTATTAACATTGAATTGATGGATAATCCTTTGCTGTGGAGGGCTGTCTATGCATTGTAGAATGTTTAACAGTATCCCTGGGCACCTGGGTGGCTCAGTCGTTAAGCGTGTGCCTTCGGCTCAGGTCATGATCCCAGGGTCCTGGGATTGAGTCCCACATCAGACTCCCTGCACAGTGAGGAGTCTGCTTCTCCCTCCCCCACTCTCCCTGCTTGGGTTCCCTCTCTTGCTGTGTCTCTCTCTGTCAAATAAATAAAATCTTTAAAAAAAAACAAACACAGTATCCCTGGCCTCTACTCACTAGATGCCAGGAGCAACCCTCCCCCCCGCTCCCACACACAGTTGTGACAACCAAAAATGTCACCAGATATTGTCAGGTGTTCCCTGGAGAGCAAAATTACTCCCCTCCCCATTTGGAAACCACTGCCTTGGAGAAAAATATAGTTTTATTCCGTCAAAGTGAAGGTTTTTAGATGACGATTTAGAAATAAAATAATTTCCCCAAAACAAAAACAATCATTGTAGAGAGAGAATATGATTATGATAATAATAGTATTAAAAAGTGGGTATTCTGACCAACCGGTCAGCAATAGAAAGTGGATCTCCTGCTTTTCAGTAGGTGGAGTTGGAAGTTTAAGAAGAGGTGCTTTATGAAATAGTAGACTCATTCCTCTTGTCTCAACTCCGTTTCTGTAATTTAGCGGCAAAAATTACTCCCAACTCTGCATGTTGCATACCCTGAGATAGATAATTTTGCAGTGAATTTCTGTAGTTCAGTAAGAATTAAAACAGCCATTTGCAGCATTTAGAGCATCAAATTTACAACCCCTTTAAAAATAATTGACCAAGTGGTTTTTCAAAATAGTTTATTTCTGTTGCATAGTACTGGACTAGTTAAAATGGTAGTTTCAGAACCCTATGACAAGCAGTTTCACTAACATAATAGCCCAATTTGGACAGCTAGAAACTTTATGAAGAGAGTATAGCTGAAAACATGCCCCCCTTTTCCCTCGCTATCCTCTCACTACTCATTGATACCTAAGAAGCCCATGTTCTTCTGGTGGTTTTTAATCTCAGGAGTGAAGCAATTAAATATTTCTGAAATCTCTTCCTGTATAATATCTTACTTTTGACTTATTAGTCAAAATTTAATATATTCTGAATATAATGTCCTGGTAGAACTGCTGACTGGGGGAGTAAAGTAAGATGTCTATGCTGTGTATGCTGTTTGAAATGGAATCAAATCAGAAAAGTGTTTGCCTTCTCAAAGCTTTTTAAAGCTAGATTATTAGACTAAAGCTACTAAAATGTTGATTCTAGAATGTAGAAGTAATTACTTACTGTAAAATTTACCTTGGAAGTCCAAATGTAATGATTCTAAATATTTTCCCGTTTATGTTATTACATGGAGTATTTCTGTAGGAGCTAAATATAATATTGAATACTACAGGCTGGCACTGTTCTTAGCACTTCACGTATATTACCATTTTTAATCTTCACACCAATACTATGAAATACGTAGTAGTATTACCCCATTTACAAATAAGGAAACTACAGCCTAAAGAAGTTAACTTTGTCAAGGTCACAGCTACTAATAAACAGTCAAGATTCAGAAGTTCCATTCCAAAGCCCATGTTTTCAACCACTAGGAAAGGCAGAACTAAATTACAATGACTATATGTTGATTTAAGCCACAAAGTTCAACATGAAGATCTCATTTAACATCAGTGGTATATTAGGTGATAGTTTACTCAAGGTGTAGCTTTTTAAGTTTTTATCACAGGCAAGCTATAAATAAGTTTTGTCTGGAAAAATCGTACTTTACTTGATTATAAAATTTTCAAGATAGAAGACATCTGTCTCATTCAATGAGTAACAAAAAGCTGTCAGAAGCCATATATGATTATGGTACTCTTTGATTTCCTACTGCCCTTATTTTGTATGGGATATAAGTGATTAATGATAAATGATTATTGAGTCCTCTGGAAATGAAGCTCCTTTGTAACAAAAGTGAATGTTTAAAAATACTGGAGACAAGAGTCATCTTAAGGCCACTGTTTGGCCATATGGGATGAATATACTTAGCCCCATAGCTCCAGTAGGCGCCTGCCATTAAAACTTGTCTCCAGCATCACTGTTTCATTTTTTTTTAAATGCCATCTTGGTGTGATTCTTTTTCTCAACCTTCAGGCATTCAAATCCTGTATCCTTTCCTTCCTCTCATATATTATCTTCCCTTGGCTACCTCTCTGGCCATCCTTTATAAGCAAGACAGTGAGTGAGCCAAAACAAACAGGTGTATGCCATAATGAGACTTAACAATTTCAGTATTGGAGGAGGTCATCATACAAACAAATGTAAAACTGGGACCGTGACAGGTGCTTCAAAGAACCTTCTGGGAAAGGTGTCCTGAATAAGTGATATTTGAACTGAAGGGTGAGTGAGAATTAATGTAACACAGGGGAGGAAGGGCTCTCCAAACCTAAGGAACAGTGTGTGAAGAGGTGTTGTGTCTGGGGAGAGAATGATGAGTGTGAGGGATTAACAGAATGAAAGGAAGCTACTAGAATGGACTGATTAAGGGGAACATGGTGCAAGGAGGCCGGAGAGGCAGAGTGACCTGACCATGAGTGACTTCACATGCCATGGGTAGGAGTTTTGTCTCCATCCTAAGTGGAAAGCCATGGGGAAGTTTTCTGGCATGTTCATTGTTATTTCAGATAGTGTTTAAAGTGGGTGTTTTTTGTTTTTTTTGCCACAGGTATTATAGAATACCCTGCATATTTTGAACTGTAAAATAATAACACACAGCAGTTTCTGACCAAAAAATGACAGTGTCACATTATAAAGAACCATTGTTACTAGTTGAGTAACACTGAAGTGCTCCTAACTGGGAGTTTGACATTTTGGGGAATCCTGAAGTAAAGTTGACTTTCTCAGTTCCTGAATGACATGAGCAGTGCCTTTTCATCTCTGTCTCTTTTAACTTAACGATTGAGAAACTATATTGGGTTGTGTTGAATTTAGAGATACTAAAATTAGTAGATTATCCGTTATAATGCAGACAAATTGGACAGTAAATATGTTTTCAAAGATTCTGATTTTTTTCGTATACCATTTAAAAGATTAAGGTGTAACTTACACTCAGTAAAGTTCATAAGTCTTAAATGTGTAGTCCAATGAATTTGTGCATATGTAACCACTGCCTAGAAGAAGATACAGAGCACTTCTAGCACCCAGTACCCTGGTGCCGCTTTCTAGGTTGTAACCCATCCCTCAGTGGTAACCATTATTGTGATTTCTAATACCATAAATTAGTTTTGCCTGTTTCTGAACTACGTAAAAATGAAATTATACAGTATGTACTGTTTTGATCTGGCTTCGTTTGCACAGTATTGTCTATAAGATTCATCTGTATTGCTTGCAGCCTCAGCTGCTGTTCAGTGCAATATAGTGTTCTGGTATACAAATTACCATAATTTATTGATTTTTTTCTGCTGTTGATGTCATATCATTTTAGTTTCAAGTGATGAAGAAGTACTTGATAAAATTAAAGTGTTTATTTTATTCAGGGACTATATTGTTTTGTTTTGCCTTTTCTTCTGTTTGTAATCAAGCAACCTGTCATCTTGTTACGTAAAATTATGCCAGGTTCTCAAGTTTCGTCAGTATTAGTGAACTGTACAAAACTGTCATTTCGTGGGTCAAAATTGGTTGAATGGTATTTTCCACCAGGCTTTGTTTCTGGTGATCTAATCTTCCTTTCAGCCAGGGACCTCATAATTACTGTGAAACCTCACCTCTTCACAGTTGTGAAAAACAAAGTTTAGTGAGTCCCTCTTTCCCATTCCTTTAGATGAGGAACATGAGGCACTGATGGGTTTAATGATTAGGCTAATATTACAGAGAGGTCATTGAAAGAACTGGGAATAGAAGCCAGAAATACTGGTATCCTTTTCTCCTGTTCTAGATACAAATTAAGCTTTCATTGTGTTGGTAATTTCAGTATATTCACAAGTAGGTGAATATACTGAGTATCAATTTTAATATTCCTCTTTTTTCCTTCGATGAGGTAATCAGGTTGAGGTGAATGATTTCTTTTATCAACAAATTATTTTTGTTTAAGGTTGTAATGAAGTAGATTGCTGATGGCTAAAATGTCCTATTGCATAGTGAGTTTTAGCATAAGAAAGTAGGATTGATTACCTTGTTACTTTTCTGAGAGAAAAAGAGTACATTTCCCCCCCAAGGAAGCCTGCATATGCTTTTAACAAGTTTTGGTTTTTTAGGAAAAAGAATAGGATGTTCTTCAATGAAATCTTGTTGGCCTTTTATTATGTTTTTACACAAGTTTGAAAGTCATTTTTTCTTAAACATTAATAGTTAAAATTACAAAAACAACCTTTAGGTTCTCTAATAGTACATTTTAAAGCAACTGAAATAAGATCAGTGTGACTCTGATAAATTAATTTATATTCATCTTGTATGAGTTATTTGATCACCTGTCCCACTTTTATGAACTTCATGGGTGATCAGCATTTGGCAGGATTGGTGTTTTATTAAATAAATACACCATTGGCACTCCCAAACCTTACTCATCAGCAGATGGAGCTTAAAAAGGACTGATGGTAAACCTCTCAGGTAGATAATTAGCAAGTGAGCTGAAATGCTATGACTCCTGGGGGGAAGGGGTTCTGTCCTACACACACAGTCACCTCTCTCCCATACCCCATTCCTGCCATTGAGGGATTTGGCAGATGGTTTAGGATTTTTGTTAAGTATCCCGAAGTGTATAGGTTGTTTGAGATGAAACAAAATTCTGAATTTAGAGGTCACTGATGCTTTATGACAAAACAAAAGAACTCCTGGGTTCAGCTCTGTAGTCATAGAGCTGCTAAGTCTTAGGAACCAAAGAAAGCATTTTTTTTTAAGATTTTATTTATTTATTTGACAGAGATAGAGACAGCCAGCAAGACAGGGAACACAAGCAGGGGGAGTGGGAGAGGAAGAAGCAGGCTCATAGCAGAAGAGCCTGATGTGGGGCTCGACCCCAGATCGCCAGGATCACGCCCTGAGCAGAAGGCAGACGCTTAACCGCTACGCCACCCAGGCACCCCCAAAGAAAGCATTTTTACACTGAATATTCATTTTTTTTAAAATCAACAAAATATACATGTAATAAGCCATCAAAATTAGGAATTCTTTAGAATAGTTTTATTCACTGATTTTAATTTGGTTTAACTTTCTGCCTTTTTATTATGAAGACCAAATGAGAAAACCCGATTACCTCCCTTTACCTTCCTGGCTGTGCCTACTCCTCACCTGACTTTTCTAAGTTTGATACCCTTCTTCTCATCTCAGTTTTCTTTTTCTTTCCCTTTCAGTGTTCATTTCAGTCTTCCTTTCCTAATTACCTCTCATCTTGTAAAGTTGTATCTTTTTAGGGAAACTGACATTGTTTATGGGCATTGGGCTACAGACTGGGTTCTGCTGTTCTTAGCCTGTTTGCCCAGCCTGCCCAAGGTGGACTATCATTTGGTAACACTTAAATCTGAAACCCCTGAGGAACTGAGGCGTACCAGCCTATAATGAAAGTTTTGTTTGCTCTGTTTATTTTTGGCTGGTTTTTTCCATTTATTGAATGGCTTCTTTGTGCAGTCAACCTTCAACCTGACCTTGTGCAGTCTAGCTCCTACCTCTCAGCTTGTACATGTAGTAGACATTTAGCCCCTGCAAATTTATGCTTTTATGTTATCTTTAAGACACCAGAATTCAAATATAACGTGTTGGCCTAGAAGATGTTCACTGGAAGGACTTTTAAGTACCTTACATATTTGCATTATTATCCAGTTTTGATCTGGTACTTTACCAGGTCTTTACCCTAAACCCTATGACTTCTAAGCTTTAAAAACTTACGTTTAGGGCAGGGTCTCTTTATCATAGCACTATTTTAGGATGGATATTTTTGTCATAGAAGTCTGCCCTATGCATTGCAGGGTATTTAGCATCATCCTTGGCCTCTACCCACAAGATGCCAGTAGCACCCCTCCCTTGTTGTGACAACCAGAATGTCTCCAGACATTGCCATATGTCCCCTGGGGGGGGGGGGCACAACTGCCTCTGGTTGAGAACCATTGACTCAGGGTTTTTCCCTGTTATATTTTCACTTCTGCAGTGATCTCCTAGAACTGTAGAATGGTCCCAGAACTACAGATACCTGTTTATTTAGAATGGTTGGAGAGTGACATGTTTAGGATCCTGCCATTCATTCATTCATTTATTCAGTGTACATTTATTGAATGTTTAGCAGATCCATGCTAGATGTTGGAAGAAATGAATAAAACCCAGTTCTGGTACCTATCTTAGTACATCAGTTATTCAGATTACCATGTCTTATTAGGGTCTATGTTCTGTACAGAGGAAGAAAAGGTGCAGTGCTGTGGATATAGCAGACTTAACATTGAATATCTGCTGATAGTTGAATGAATGGCCTTGCGTAACACAACAAGTATGGACTCTGTAATCACATACACCCACATTCAAATCAGTTCGCAGCTTATTACTTTATTGTCATATAACCTTGAGCAAATTATTTAACATTTCTGAGAGTTAAGTGATACAACATGTACAGTTTTCTGTGAAATCTTAAACTCACATAAATATGTCAACAAATGCTATCTGTCATTATTATTTATTACCGCTTATTATAGAAAGGATTCCTGAATGTCTAATCTTAAATGAGTGACAGATGTATGTGGATAAAGTTTTCAAAAAAAGGAAATAAATTAAATTGTGTTTCTTGGCAAGACAGGCATCTATCCACGTCGGCTAACATTAAAAATGTTTCCATAAGAAGGAAGGGAAGAATGGAGGGGGGGTAAACAGAAGGGGGAATGAACCATGAGAGAGTGTGGACTGTGGGAAACAAACTGAGGGCTTCAGAGGGGAGGGGGATGGGGGGATTGGGATAGGCTGGTGATGGGTATTAAGGAGGGCACATATTGCATCGTGCACTGGGTGTTATGTGCAAATAATCACGGAACATTGCATCAAAAACTGGGGATGTACTGTATGGTGACTAATATAACAAAATAAAAATTATAATTTCAAAAAAAAGAAAGAAAGAAAGAAAAAATGTTTCCATAGTAGGAGCCAAAGGTTGGGAGCTAGAGGCATAAGGGTCCATGAGACTTGGAAAAGAGAACTGGTTGAGAGAATTACACGTCCCGTCATTTGCAGAAAGTACTTAGGAAAGGTTTATAAGCAGTCTTGGCCAGAGGTCAGATATATAGATAGGAGTTGGCCTGGAATCTAGTTTTGATAAGGAGGACTTAAGACAAACTTACTTTGTCGGTTTAGAATTAAATCTGAAAGTTCTTAAGGGTATAGGTGTAATCTCATCTGTTTCTCTTCACGTTGCTTTCTTCCTTCTTTGATTTTAGGTTATTGTCTGTATTTTCTGTTTTTCACATTTAAACTTACACTACCTTGTATAATTATTCAAATCTTCATAGGACAGCCTTGCCTTCAGAGCCAGATTAGAAGCTGGTTGAAGGCAGGAACAGTGGATTTATAAAGATGTTTCTCATAGCCATGTACCTAATTAGTAGTACTCCATGTATCTGTGGAATGAAAGAATGCAGGTCAACATGGTTTTGAAGTGCATGAACATTAGTACATCAAGTGATTAGTACCTCTTTAAAGCACTTGTGAAATCTAGAGGCAAAGTTGACCTCTCCTTCGTTTACCATATGATATACTAATGTCCATGTAATAGTAATTATAATTTTTTTTCAGCCTTGGCAAGAAAAAAATCTTAATTTTCTTTCATATTAATCTGTAGCCTAGAATTAAGAAAATCAACCAATCGAGTGACATTACTAAAACGTGGTTTAACATACACATATTTCATTTTAAAAATTATTTTTGAGATAAATAAGGCAGTGTCCTTCTTTTACTAATGGCTATCTTTATTTATAGAATCCAATTTCAAGATTGTGTAGGTTTTGAAAATACCTTGAATTTTACTTTGATGTTGATGATACTATTGAAAATTATATCCTTTCTGTGAAATCATATTCTTTGGTAGAGCTGACTATACAAATTATTTATGTGTGTTATCTCACACTGATACTAAACTTTGATCTTCTAAATAGTTTGAAGCTGAGGATTTTTATAGATAATTTAGCATATATATGCTGTATAGACGTGACATTGTCTAGCGTGACCAAAGTTTAGTAACATATTTTTTAATATTTAAAATGTCTTTTCTAAAGATTATTGCAAAGTTATAAAGTTTATAGAACCTTCAGAATGCTTTTTGTATAATAAGCAATTTGCTTCATCTGGTATCTTTGTTATTTCTTTTGTTTTGATTTTGTTTATTAACACAGAAAAGCTTCACTGGCCTGAGCACGAACTTGCTAAGAAGTCTGTTCTAAATGCAGAAGAGTCATTGATCATTGACAGCAAAAGAAGCATTTCACATTTATCTTCTGGGATACTAAAGGACATTTTCACAACTGGAACCAGTAGTTACAATGTCCTACTACAGAGCAAAGAGGAGAAAAAGCATCATTCACAAAAACAGTCTTCCTCCACCCACTCCAAAAGATGTAGAAAACCCAGCAAATCTCCTAGTTCTTCTCGTAGTAAAGATCTTCGCAAGATGAAAGCCCCAGTGCCTGTGATGAGCAGTGGTACTTGGTACTGCCTAGAAAGGCAGCCTGGTGTTTTTGTCACTAGTTCGGTGTCGAGTCCTATAAAGTTTACACATGATATCTCTGTTACAGGAAACAGCATAGTACTGCCACCTAAACCCAAAAACAAGGTAAAGCGACGCCATTTCTCTGCTCTGCCAAAGCCAAAACTGCAGCCTCAATTGTCTAGAAGTTTTGAAAAAGGAGATGACTTTTCTGGGAAGAAATTTTGTATACTGACTGCTATAAAGCCCACCAACTTGGAGAAGGAGAAATTGAGATTCTTCAAATCTGACTATACCTACAATCCTCAGTTTGAGTATGCAAACCCATCTCTGCCAAGTGTGTTAGCCAAACACAGCAATGCATCCGACCGATTTCTTAAACAGGTAAAACACTACTTTGGTAGTGGCCTTTCATTTTTATATAACTGAAGCCATTATCCGCAGTCTTATAAAAAGAAAAAAAAAGACTTTAAAAAATATTTCAGTTATTTATATGTTATAGTTAAGTCCCATCCAGGACATGTAAATATGTGACAAGAAATCTCCAGGTGACTGCCCTAGCTTATATGTAAACTACTTTGCACTAGTCAGAATCTATGAAGAATCTGTTAGATAGACTTTGTGATAGGAAGCACCTGTATTTGGAATAAGCTTCAGATTCTGGTTCCAGGCTTTCATTTGGTAGTTACCTACTTGTAGCCCATTAGCCAACCCACAGACAAGTGCTGTGTAGCTCACACTGTGTGTGTGTTTTCTATTTGATTTTGAATATGCCTTAGATGGCTCATACACTCTTTGGTTCCCCTGTTGTATTACATTCCCACTTACTTAGGCTCCATAGGCGTTTGGGGGACCTGGGCTTGACACTTGCCCATGAACTTTTTAATACTTTATTGAAATAGTTTATCATCATCAAATAAATATTCCAACACTCATTTAAAGAAGAAAATAATGGAGTTTAAAAAGTTATTTCCAAGGTTAGCAAATCATGAGGTAAATGATATGAGCAAACACTTTCCAAATTGCTCAATTTAGACACTTAGCACAGTTTTGTGTGTCACAGGGCTTAATCAACTTCGAAATCCATTTAAATTATTGAGGGGAAATTGGCTGAAGGCCATAATGTTGACATCATACAGGTAGACTACATTTTGTTAAATTAACTTTCTACACGTTTTTATAATACATGAAGTTCAACTTGGCTTTGTGAGTGATTGAAAATCTGTTTGTAGGCTAGGTAAACCTGCATGGTTCCATTTGCCTGTGGTGTGTGCCCTATTTTAGCATTTTTCCTACAATACAGTTCTTTGGACTTGTGGCCAGCAGATGATTTTTTGTTATAAATGACAGAATCTGACCAGTCTTTTGAAGCCGTTATGTAAAGCTTATTTTGGGATTACAGTAATTTTAGTCTTCTATTTATTTTCCTTTGTTAGAAGAAACCTTTTCATCTGCTTCTCTGGATTTTTAATGGGTATTCACTTTTTATTTAAATGTGGTGAGATTCTGCTAAACTAATAAAAAGGTCAGCTATTATTTTTATTCCTGTTTTGGCAGTCATTTTCTGATTTTTTTTTTTTTTGGAAATTGCAATTGATTGACTAGGGCTTTCATTCATTTAAAACTTATGATCATTATAAAAATGCTATTTGCTTTTTCCACCCATTAGTGCTAAGAGAGATGGCTGAGATTTACTTACCAGTATTCTTTAATTTGGTATCCTACCCTAACCTTCTTCCAGTTGGGAAGGACATTTCCCACCATTGGATCAAAATGAATGTTCTCTCATTTCCCTGGAAGACAATTAGGAAGCATTTGCAGCTCCACAGACTGAGAATTGACACTACTTGACCTGTGGCTTTACAGTCTATTTTATCTCAAGTCCAGCTTGAGGAGATAAACCTATACTTAGGTTGCTTGAGTACGTAGCGCCAGCAGTCCTAGCTGGCTGTGCTTCAATGCCACCATTTGGGAGAATGTTCCCAACAAATGCCTAGAGTACTGTTTAAACCACTGTAATCAAATAAAAAGGATTCATTAGAACAAGCCCTCCATAAAATATGCTTAAATTCCTATTCAGCATCTGAGTGAATTATGACATGATGTCATACATTCTTCCCCTCCCCAGCTGTGAAGCAAAAGCACACCTTCAGAGCTAGTCAGGATTCAGAAACATGTTGCACAAAGAGACCAGGAGAGCTAAGTCACCCATTGGTCTCTGGCCTCCTCCCTCAGGGCCTTGTCAAACTCTAGCAGATCATCTTTCTCGTGGCAAGATCTGAATCCTTCTGTGGCAGGCAATCTGTACTGTTGTTGGAGAGTGACCATGGTCCTCGAAAATGCACAGAACAGTACAAAATTTTCCATGCATAGGTAAGTCTATCAGAGTAGAACCAAAGCAGTGATCAAGCTCTGGTCATTCCCAATTGATTGTCCCATCAGTGTCAAGGAGTTCCAGGATTCAGGTTTTTGTGGTCTAGGCATTTGGTTCCCCAGGAGACTGTTCGGTCCTGGAGGTGGTTCATGGGATCTAGCATGGGCTATAGGACTTGAATATAACTCTGGGTGGAACCTGCTGAACCCTTCTCAGCCCCTTGCTGACAGCCATGGTGGCCCTCAGCTCCCCAACCCTTGAATGTGTTTAAGCTCGACAGAAACTGAGAATATCTGTTTCCTCTGGCTCTGGACCTTTGCGGGAAAGAGTGCAGTGCTTCCTGGGGGCTAAGGGATCTGGGATGAGAGAATGCTGAAAGCTGTAAAGGGTCAGGTGCATCCTCACTAGTGGGTCAGAAGTGGATCCTTAGTGGCACCTTTGCGCAGTAAAACTGACAGCCAGTGCACTTTCTGTCCTACTTCCAGGGTGCTGACTACCCCTGGGAAACCTAGATACCAGATCCATTTGGCTTTGCACTCTGCGCTTTGTTGAGTAAGATTGATAGAGATGAGAAGAGTCTTCGGGGTGGTAATAAGAGTCCTTGAACTATTTTCAGTATTTCTAGCAGTCAAATGGAAATTATATATTTACATGATAAAGCCAATGGACAGCTTAAGTGATTTGTTTTCTACCTCCGGCTGGAATCATATTTCAGTGTAGATCCAGGCTAGCTCACACTAACTAGAAGTTCTGATTGGTAGAGTGGTATTTAATAACATTGGGAAAATAAGTCAACTTTCGCTTGGCTAGATAAAGGTTGACTTATTTTCTTATGTGTTAATAAAACTGGAGCAGTGGGGATAATTAGCAGTTGGTAAATGGGAAGCTTTTGTGTGAGAAGGCTTTGGGGTGTTGGGTAAGGACCTTGGGACAAGCTTACCCTCTGGCTGACAGGGAAGAAAAGTTAAGGGTAGGTGTGCAAAAGTAGCTGACAGAGCTGGCCTGAGACTGCTGACTTTAGAAAGGTCTGCTTCCAAGATTAACCTTGGCCTGGTGTCTGGGAACTTGACTGATAAACAGTTTCATACCCTGAAATAAAACTTTTTCCTAAATGGTAGGAGTAGCTTGCTGTGCCTGAACTGTGCAAACAGTGTTTATATTAACACTTCTTTTCCTTTTGGGAGTCTGAAATTTTGGAACATGCTAGGCATAGGGGTACTTATGTACCAATCTCCAATCAAAACCTTAGACGCTGATCTGTAACCCGTTTCCTTGGTAGACGGCTCTTTACATGTTCTTAAAACTCAGTTGCTGGAGAGGTTAATTGCATCCTCTGTGACTTCATTCAGAGAGGACTCTTGGAAGCTTGCTTCTGGTTTCCTTCAGACTTGACTGGTTGTAAGAAATGGGGACTGGTGGGCTTAAGTTGATCTCTTAAAGGCATTCATTTACATTCAGATTTTAGACAGAAGAAAAAATTCTGTACTCAAGTAAGACATCTGTTTGGGCTGTTGTATTCGCTGTCGGTTTGAGATTCCGGATCAGTTCTAAGGTCTGATTTCTATAGCTTTGTAAAGGGCCATTGTGTTACACAGTTCCAGGGGGTACTGTTCACAAATTGAATCTGAGCCCTACATTTATACAATAGGGTTAATATTTACCATAATATTATGGTATGCGGTTCTTTGGCATCATAATACTTCTCTAATACTTTTTAGGTGTGTGATATTTGTATAGAAGTTCAAGTAAACTAAGTGTATGCTAAGTTAGAAATTTTGCATTGCAGGTAGCTGGGGAAGAGTGAACAAAAAAAGCATATTTGTTTTCTCTGTACTTGTATTATTATGAAATTGCTAACACTGCCTTCTTTTTAAGGACTCTTACACCTCTGTTATTCCATTAAAATTGCTTTAAAATTTAAGGACAAGGGGCGCCTGGGTGGCACAGCGGTTAAGCGCCTGCCTTCGGCTCAGGGCGTGATCCCGGCGTTATGGGATCGAGTCCCACATCAGGCTGCTCTGCTATGAGCCTGCTTCTTCTTCTCCCACTCCCCCTGCTTGTGTTCCCTCTCTCGCTGGCTGTCTCTATCTCTGTCAAATAAATAAATAAAATCTTAAAAAAAAAAAAATTTAAGGACAAAGTCACATGAACCATCAGTGTGTGACAAATTACAACTAGCATTGATAGGGTACTTAATACTTGTTTGTTACTCTGTTTGCTTAGTACTTTGTACCTATAATCATCTTTAGTTCCTCACATGAGATGCAATACTTGTAGTTTTACGAGTTGAAAAAAAACCAGTCTAGAGAAGTGAAGTAACTTTTCCTGAGGACACACACCGTAAATTGCAGAACCAGGAGTCTGTTCCAAGTACTACTGGTTTCTGTACAATGGCATGTTGGCAAACTAGCACTCAGTGTCCATAATGTAATTATGAATGCTTCCACCATGATCTGTTTCAAGTAATGTAATATCAACTGGCTTGCAAATTAATAACAATTCAGTCAGCTCTCACAAGCCAATATGATAAGGCTCCAGCATACTACTGTTTCACACAGTGAGGTTTTAGCCTGGCTTTTCCAAACCCTGAAGCTGCTTCCTGCTCCCAAACGGCACCAGATGAAAAGATCCTCTCTTTGCTGGCAAGGATCCATGCCTCTGGCATGAGCTTATTGTAGGAACATTGAAGGTGTGTATTTGTTTTTTTTTTCTCTTTATTTTTTTTTTTTTTAAAGATTTTATTTATTTATTTGACAGAGATAGAGACAGCCAGCGAGAGAGGGAACACAAGCAGGGGGAGTGGGAGAGGAAGAAGCAGGCTCATAGCTGAAGAGCCTGATGTGGGGCTCGATCCCATAACGCCGAGATCACGCCCTGAGCCGAAGGCAGGCGCTTAACCGCTGTGCCACCCAGGCGCCCCCTTTTTTTTTTTTTTCTCTTTATGATGTACGTATGAAATAGTGATTATTACTGGTTTTTGGAAGCTGTAAAACAAAATTTTCTCCCTGTAAGGGCATCTTTCAGTTATGGCTTCAGTCTCAACTCAGTACACTGGTAATTAGCGCCTTAGGAATGATTGCCAAGGTCAAAACTGGGCTCCTAGTCTGTAAACTGAGTAAATATTTAAAAGAAGCAAATAAAAGGGCTCCCCAGAAAGACTCTTCCACATTATTTCTCTCTTCTTGCCCCTGTGACTGCTAGGAAACAGAGCAGAAACATCCCTTCCATTAAAGCTTCATGATGTATACCTTTTGTCTTTTACTACTATCCTAACTATTGCATTTCATTTCTTCTCTTTCTCTTTCACATGGAGTACACACAATCCATAACTGACAAGAGTTAAAATAAAATTAAGTAATTAAAATGAAACAAAATAATTGAAAATAGATTTCAAAAATTTCTTCTATGATGAAATAATGTATCCAGTGTTTTCCTATTTCTAAGATTTTATAGTTTTCAAAATAACTCTTTGTAAAGGTAGTTTTTTTTTTTTAAAGTTTTATTTATTTGAGAGAGAGTATGGAGGGGAGGGGCAGAGGGAGAGAGAGAGAGAGAGAGAGAGAATCCAAGTAGACTCCACGCTGAGCAGAGCGCCCATCTCGGGGCTCAATCTCATGAGCCTGAGATCATGACCTGAGCTGAAACCAGGAGTTGGATGCTCAACCAACTGTGCCATCCAGGTGCCCCAGTAGTTAGTTTTTTATTACCCGTCTTAATGGAAGGAAACATTTGTATGAATTAGCCAAAATAGGAAGATATTCCCTTCTCTCTCTTTATTGAATAGTTCTCATCAAAGCAGCCATTTTTGCTTTCCTGCTGGGACAGTGCTACACCAGCCACGAGTAATTCATTAGGGTCAGTAGTAGATAATAAACGCAGTAATAGAAAAAGCCACAAACAGCGGCATGAAATGGAGATTGTGGAAGGAAATAATGCTTAAAATCAAACATCTAAGTAAAAATAAAGCACTGAATTGATTTATAAAGAAAGCTTTTGAATTTTGATTTAGTTCTAGACATCTTGCATCATAACCTCTGGGGGAAAAGATGCAGTTAGGAAAGATGCAAGATTAAGTATTGAGGAATGTTAGTATGGGTGAAGAACAGATATTAAAGGCTTATAGTTACCAGAAGAAATGCACAGGTATGTTTGCAAAATATTGTTATGTCAAAAACATACAATAAAATATTTTCATCATGTTTCCATTGTAGCATACCACAGTACTCCATAAAGGTGTACTTGTTAATCTTTCTAATATCTTAAAACCTAACCCTCTCAACTAATAGCAAAATGGATTTTAGCTGCTTATAAGAATTACTATCTTAAATATGAGGTTTGTCAGACATTTAAATGTAACTAAGAAATTGGAGAATTGCCTTCTTTTAAAAATCGTCCTTGATTTGGGATTGATTTGTAGGAGTTTTGCTCTATAGGAGAGAGATGGGCTCAATCTCTGAAGTTTTCTTTGCACATTATGATGTGGAATGAGTATGTTTAATTTTTGTCCCCAGGCTACATACCCATGTAAATATTGCACAATTCCTGCTTCATTTTTCCCATATATATATATTGTGGGAAATAAACTAAGTGATTATTGAGAACTGTTTCTAGGACCACACAGATCTCTCTCAGTTGAGACCTAAAAATACTGTAGCTAATTAAATCACGATTCTGTTTCCTGTCACATTGTATATCTAGTTGTGTCATTTTGTAAAAACATTTAGCTCTTCTTCTACGTTACATACTAATCACAGAAAGGCTCAGTTTCTACCAGCTTTGTTAACGGAAAATTCTTTTATTTCAGATAACGGTGCTTTAATACAACATAATCGGCAAATGATTTGGTTTGTTAAAACTAGTTTTCTAGGGGTGCCTGGGTGACTCAGTCGGTCAAGTGTCCAACTCGATTTCAGCTCAGGTCTTGATCTCAGAGTCGTGAGTTCAGGCCCCATGTTGGGCTCCACGCTGGGCATGAAGCCTGCTTCAAACAAACAAAACCATAAAAAACTAATTTTCTAAATAAGTGAAATTTGCTTCTCCAAGTACAAAAACCTAAAAATTAACCATTTCAATGCAGTTCTTTCTTTGTGTATATTCAATTTGACGACTCAGGAGAATGCTTTTCAAACTTCTTTAAGAGGGTGACCTGATAGCGGAGATGTAAAGAGAATAATCCAGGAAATCAGGAGCAAATCTATGTTTTATCTTAAATTCGTGTGAATTTTACATTATACTTTATAATGTATCTTTTTTTTTTTTTTTTTAAAGATTTTATTTCTTTATTTTACAGACAGAGAGAGAGACAGCCAGAGACAGAGGGAACACAGGCAGGGGGAGTGGGAGAGGAAGAAGCAGGCTCCCAGCAGAGGAGCCTGATGTGGGGCTCGATCCCAGAGCGCCGGGATCACGCCCTGAGCCGAAGGCAGACGCTTAACAACTGTGCCACCCAGGCGCCCCCCCTATAATGTATCTCTATGCTAATATAGAAACATGTAAATTGCTTATCTTCAAGTAAATGTTGACTGCTAATTCAATTAAACAAAGGCTGTCCAGACCAAAGAAAACCTATTTGTGGGTCACATTTATCCCTTGGGTTGCCAGTTCATCACATCTCTTTTACCAGATCTGTAAATATGAGCTCTATTGTATTGGGACCTATGGTTAGCTTAACATTAAGAAAAGGACCACCATGAAGTGTGTTCCTCAGAAAACAATGTCTTATATAAATGGAATAGATAATTCATTGTTATATTAAAACTCATGCATTGAAATGAATACATAATTTCACATCATGTTCTAAAGCAAGACAAGTATTTATTTTCCTTTTTTGATAGAAGCAACTTAAATGGAAATCAGACCCCTTCACTGATAGCAGGATGTCTTAATATAATATTTCTTTAGGGCTAAGTTTTAATTATACTAACATTGGAGGTGCTTTATCTTGGTAGACCCCAAGTTGTTCAGACTTAAAAAGGGGAAGGAAAAAGCAAGTCTCCTTTAAATTAGATCTCTCCTTCATGACAGTTTTCTGTTTAGCAAATCACAGACCTTTCACAGATAACCTAAAGTTATGAGATTTTTTTTAAAAAATTGAGTTTACTATGGTACATATTAGATTGGAGAAGAGCGATCATTTCTTAACCTAATAGCAAGGAAGATTTTCTTATATTCAGAGATGGAATATACCCCATCAGTTGTGACCTTGATGACTCATTGAAAGAGCACTTTGTTGATTTGCCTTTGAAAATTTGCCTAACATGTATTCTTAGGTTCTTAACAGGGTCTTTGCTATGGAATAGCTTGAATATCTGCTTTTTCCTGGTAGGTGGTAAAAGAAGAGTCTTCCTTTACTAAGCTGTTTATAAATATCTTATCCCGCTAGCAGTTACCTTCTGATATTCGCACTCACCATTGTATCCATCCAGACTACCCCCAACCCTGCTGACACAAACATGCAGTAGGGGTGAAGGGGGTGGAGAGAAGGCTGCAGGTGGCATCTTTCTTTGTCCTACTGTGTTCTTTCACTTATTCCTTCATTGATGTTAGATTCAGTGTCTCAGATCTATATATTTTTTGGGTTCTGCATATGCAGAATATAATTTTTGTGGGGCACCTGCGTGGTTCAGTTGTTAAGCTTGTGCCTTCAGCTCAGGGCGTGATCCCAGAGTCCTGAGATCGAGCCCCACATCAGGCTCCTCCGCTGGGAGCCTGCTTCTTCCTCTCCCACACCCACCCCCGCCTGTGTTCCCTGTCTCGCTGGCTGTCACTCTCTCTCTGTCAAATAAATCTTTTAAAAAAATTTTTTTGGAAATACTTTTATTATAATATGATCATCGTCTGCTGTCTATTTTATAGAAATCTGAATAATGTATTGGCGAAAGTATTTGCTTCAGTCTCCCCTGCTCTCCATACTGCATCAGTGTCTATTTCTACAAGACAAATCTGATGTCATTTGCCTTCCTGAAAAACTTCAGGGCTCCTCATAATTCGGGATTAAGTCTAGAATCTGTAGCATGGCCTATTGGTGTTTCATCTTTCGTGATCTGGCTTGTGTTTACATTTCCAAGTCTACTCCATACTACCAGCTCTGTGCATCTTGTGCAAATTATCTATCATAGCATTTTCACACTGTTATTAACAAGTTTCCTTTTTTTATTTGTCCTCACCACTGGACTGACTTCTTTGATAAAAAATGTATTTTATTTATTTCAACTATTCCCAGAATCTAGCACAGTTCCTGGCACTAAATAAATGAGTCTCCTGATGCCTCTTCAACCTAGGAACTCTGTATTTCACTTTCTTTACTTCGTATATGCTTTTGACTCTATTCTTTTTTACTGGAATGCCCTCTATTTCCTCTAGTGCCCACTTTTATTTACCTTTCCTTATAATCTCACAATATTGATTTTTATGTCGTCTTGGCAGTCTAATAGTTAGACAGGGACTTATAGACTAAAATATAAAATGAAAAAAGTGTCAGTGATTAGGGGTGCTCTGCTGGCTCAGTCCGTAGAGCATGCAACTCTTTTAAATTATTTATTTGAGAGAGAGAGAGCACGCATACAAGCAGTGGGGCGGGGGGGGGTGCGGACAGGGGGAGGGGGAGAAACAAACTCCCCGCTGAGCAGGGAGCCCCACACGGGGCTCGATCTCAGGACCCTGGGATCATGACCTGAGCTGAAGGCAGATGCTTAACCAACTGAGCCACCCAGGCACCCCTAGAGCATACAATTCTTTATCCTCGGGGTTGTCAGGCAAGCCCCATGTTGGATGTAGAAATTACTTAAAAATAAAATCTTAAAAAAATAAAAAAGTACCAGTGATCAGCACAAAGAAGATGAATGAGTGGTCTTTATTGAGTATTCTAGAAATGTAGTAATGTACTTTTCAAATAGTGAATCCATATTTGTGGCCCAAGGGTCAGGTTTAAGCTGAATGCATGTTTTTTGGAGGGATAGCATTGTGTTTTTTTAAAACATTGGAATATAAAAGATGCTCTTCTGTTGTTTCTCCCAGATGTTATACTCAGTGGCTTTACACAGTGGTTACTGCTTGCAGCTGAAGGTATCTGAGTGTATGACTTCTGCTGTAATATCCCATCAGTTTGTGGCTATCGTACATTGAAAGAAGGTCTAATGATCTGATTGAGTAATCCAGATCTTACTTATTTTGCTGCCAATAAGCAATAGTTATCATTGAAGAATTCAGCATTTGGGATTTTGCTTTTTATTCTAAGAATCTCAAAGTACCAGAGTGTGTATGTGTGTGCGCGCGCATACGTACACCTCATACTTATCTGAAATAAGCATTTTTTTTAAATTTTTTATTATATTGTGTTAGTCACCATGCAGTACATCCCCGGATTCCGATGTAAAGTTCGATGCTTCATTAGTTGCATATAACACCCAGTGCACCATGCAATATGTGCCCTCCTTACTACCCATCACCGGTCTATCCCAATCCCCCACCCCCCTCCCCTCTGAGGCCCTCAGTTTGTTTCTCATAGTCCATAGTCTCTCATGTTTCATTCCCCCTTCTGATTACCCCCCTTTCTTTATCCCTTTCTTCCCCTACTGATCATCCTAGTTCTTATGTTCCATAGATGAGAGAAATCATATGATAATTGTCTTTCTCTGCTTGACTTATTTCACTTAGCATTATCTCCTCCAGTGCCGTCCATGTTGCAGCAAATGTTGAGAATTCGTTCTTTCTGATAGCTGAGTAATATTCCATTGTATATATGGACCACAACTTCTTAATCCAGTCATCTGTTGAAGGGCATCTCGGTTCCTTCCACGATTTAGCTATTGTGGACAATGCTGCTATGAACATTGGGGTGCATATGGCCCTTCTCTTCACTACGTCTGTATCTTTGGGGTAAACACCCAGTAGTGCAATGGCTGGATCATAGGGTAGCTCAATTTTTAACTTTTTAAGGGACCTCCACACTGTTTTCCAGAGTGGCTGTACTAAGTTGCATTCCCACCAACAATGTAGGAGGGATCCCCTTTCTCCACATCCTCTCCAACAATTGTTGTTTCTTGCCTTGTCTATTTTTGCCATTCTAACTGGCGTAAGGTGGTATCTCAGTGTGGTTTTGATTTGAATTTCCCTGATGGCTAATGATTTTGAACATTTTTTCATGTGTCTGTTAGCCATGTGTATGTCTTCATTGGAAAAGTGTCTGTTCCTATCTTCTGCCCATTTTTTGATTTGTTTATTTGCTTCTTGTGTATTGAGTTTGAGAAGTTCTTTGTAGATCTTGGATACCAGTCCTTTATCTGTAGTGTCCTTTGCAAATATATTCTCCCATTCCATGGGCTGCCTCTTAGTTTTTTTGACTGTTTCCTTGGCTGTGCAGAAGCTTTTTATCTTGATGAAGCCCCATAAGTTCAATTTATCTTTTGTTTCTCTTGCCTTTGGAGTTGTGTCATGAAAAAGGTTGCTTTGGCCTGTGTCGTAGAGGTTGCTGCCTATGTTCTCCTCTAGGATTTGGATGGATTCCTGTCTCACATCGAGGTCTTTCATCCATTTGGAGTTTATTTTTGTGTATGGTGAGAGAGTGGTCAAGTTTCATTCTTTTGCATGTAGCTGTCCAATTTTCCCAGCACCATTTATTGAAGAGACTGTCTTTTTTCCACCAGATGTTTTTTCCTGCTTTATCAAAGATTAGTTGTCCAAAGAGCCGAGGGTCCATTTCTGGGTTCTCTATTCTGTTCCATTGGTCTATGTGTCTGTTTTTGTGCCAGTACCATGCTGTCTTTGTGATCACAGCTTTGTAGTACAGCTCGAAATCCGGCATTGTGATGCCCCCAGCGTTGTTTTTCCTTTTCAACAGTTCCTTGGAAATTCGGGGCCGTTTCTGGTTCCATACAAATTTAAGGACTCTTTGTTCCAGTTCTTTGAAAAATGTCCTCGGTATTTTGATCGGGATAGCATTGAAAATGTAGATTGCTCTGGGTAGCATGGACATTTTAACTATGTTAATTCTTCCGATCCATGAGCATGGGATATTTTTCCATCTTTTTATGTCTTCCTCAGTGTCTTTCAAGAGTGATTTATAGTTTCTAGAATATAGGTCCTTTACGTCTCTGGTTAAGTTAATTCCAAGGTAACGTATGGTTTTTGGTGCTATTGTAAATGGGATGGATTCCCTAATTTCTCTTTCTTCAGTCTCATTGTTCGTGTATAGAAATGCAACTGATTTCTGAGCATTGATTTTGTATCCCGCCACATTACTGAATTGCTCTATAACTTCTAATAGTTTGGGAGTGGATTCTTTTGGGTTTTCCATGTAGAGTATCATGTCATCTGCAAAGAGAGATATTTTGACTTCTTCTTTGCCGATTTGGATACCTTTTATGCCTTTTTGTTGCCTGATTGCTGTTGCAAGGACTTCTAGTACTATGTTGAATAATAGTGGCGAGAGTGGGCATCCTTGTCGAGTTCCTGATCTTAAGGGAAAGGCTTCCAGCTTTTCCCCATTGAGAATAATATTTGCAGTAGGCTTTTCATAGATGGCTTTTATGAGATTGAGAAATGTACCCTCTATTCCTACACTCTGAAGGGTTTTAATCAGGAAAGGATGCTGTATTTTGTCAAATGCTTTTTCGGCATCGATTGAGAGGATCATATGGTTCCTGAGTCTTTTCTTGTTGATATGATGTATCACGCTGATTGATTTGCGAATATTTAACCACGCTTGCATCCCAGGTATGAATCCCACTTGATCGTGATGGATAATCCTTTTAATGTACTGTTGGATTCTCTTAGCAAGTATCTTGTTGAGGATTTTGGTGTCCATATTCATTAGGGAAATCGGTCTGTAATTCTCCTTTTTGAGGGGGTCTTTGCCTGGTTTGGGGATCAAGGTAATATTGGTCTCATAGAATGAGTTTGGTAGCTTTCCTTCTGTTTTTTTTTTTTTTTTAAGATTTTATTTATTTATTCAACAGAGACAGAGACAGCCAGCGAGAGAGGGAACACAAGCAGGGCGAGTGGGAGAGGAAGAAGCAGGCTCATAGTGGAGGAGTCTGATGTGGGGCTCGATCCCATAACGCCAGGATCATGGCCTGAGCTGAAGGCAGACGCTTAACCGCTGTGCCACCCAGGCGCCCCTCTGTTTCTATTTTTTGAAATAGCTTTAGGAGAATAGGTATTATTTCTTCTTTGAATGTTTGGTAGAATTCCCCAGGAAAACCGTCCGGGCCTGGAGTTTTGTTATTTGGAAGGTTGTTTATCACTGACTCAATTTCTTCATAATTAATTGGCCTGTTTAAGAAATCAGTTTCTTCCTGTTTCAATCTTGGTAGTTTATAGGTTTCCAGGAAGGATTCCATCTCTTCCAGATTGCTTAGTTTATTGGCATAAAGCTGTTGGTAAAAATTTCTAATAATCCTTCCAATTTCAATGGTGTTGGTCGTGACCTCTCCTTTTTCATTCATAATTTTAATAATTTGGGTCCTTTCTCTTTTCTTTTGGATAAGTCTTGCCAGTGGTCTGTCAATTTTATTGATTCTCTCAAAGAACCAGCTTCTAGTCCTGTTGATCTGCTCTACTGTACTTCTGGTTTCTGATTCATTGATTTCTGCTCTAATTTTGGTCAACTGCTTCCTCGTGAGTGGATTAGGCCTGTCCCTCTGTTGCTGTTCCAGCTTCTTGAGGTGAGAATATAAAAACTGCATTTTAGATTTTTCTATTCTTTTGAGTGAGGCTTGGATGGCTATGTATTTCCCCCTTAGGACTGCCTTTGCAGTATCCCATAGGTTTTGGACCGTTGTGTTTTCATTCTCGTTGGTCTCCATAAATTGTTTAAATTGATTTTTGATTTCCTGGTTTATCGAGTCATTCCTGAGCAGGATGGTTCTTAGTCTCCAAGTGTTTGAGTTTCTTCCAAATTTTTCCTTGTGGTTGAGTTCCAATTTCAGAGCGTTGTGGTCTAAGAATATGCAGGGGATAATTTCAATCTTTTGGTATCGGTTGAGACCTGTTTTGTGTCCCAGAACATGGTCTATTCTTGAGAATGTTCCATGGGCATTAGAATAGAATGAGTATTCTTTGGTTCTGGGGTGTAGTGTTCTATATATATCTATGAGGTCCAACTCGTCGAGTATGGCATTCAAAGCCTTTGATTCCTTGCTTAGTTTTTGCCAGGGTGTTCTGTCTATTTCTGATAGTGGAGTGTTGAGGTCCCCTACTATTAATGTATTTTTATCTGTATGTCTCTTTATTCTGGTTTTTATCTTGCTGCTCCCCTGTTGGGGGCATATATATTTATAATTGTCATATCCACTTGTTGGATACTTCCTTTAAAAATAATATAGTGCCCTTCTGCGTCTCTAACTATAGTCTCTAATTTAAAATCTAATCTATCTGGGGGCGCCTGGGTGGCACAGTGGTTAAGCATCTGCCTTCAGCTCAGGGCGTGATCCCGGCATTCTGGGATCGAGTCCCACATCAGGCTCCTCCGCTATGAGCCTGCTTCTTCCTCTCCCACTCCCCCTGCTTGTGATCCCTCTCTCGCTGGCTGTCCCTATCTCTGTCGAATAAATAAATAAAATCTTTAAAAAAAAAATAATAAAATCTAATCTATCTGATATGAGAATTGCTATCCGGCTTTCTTTTGAGGTCCATTTGCATGAAAGATGGTACTCCATCCCCTTACTCTCAGTCTGAATGCATCTTTGGGTTCGAAATGAGTCTCTTGTAGACAGCAAATGGATGGGTCATTTCTTTTTATCCAATCTGCAGTCCTGTGGCGTTTATGGGAGCATTTAAACCATTTACATTGGCACTAAGAACTGAGAGAGAGAATTTTAATGATGCCATGTTGCCAGTAAAGTCTTTGTTTGTATCGGTTGTGACTTTCTGTTCTGTATCACTCTTGGGGCCTTTTTACTTTTATAGAACCCCCCCTTAATATCTCCTGTAGGGCTGGTTTTGTGGTTATGAAATTGGTTAATGACTGGCGATTCTGCAATGTCTTTATTTCTCCATCAATTCTGAATGGTAGCCTTGCTGGATAAAAGATCCTTGGCTGCATGTTTTTATCTGAAAGAGCTTTAAAAATGGCCCCCCAACCCTTTCTCTCATTCCAGGTCTCTGTAGACAGGTCTGATGTAATTCTGATGCCTTTGCCTTGGTACCTGAGAAATTTCTTTGCCCTGGCCGCTTTCAATACTGTATCCTTGGATCTAATATTTGCAAAATGCACTATGACGTGACGTGGCGTAGGTTTGTCGTGGTTGAGCTTGGGAGGGGTCCTCTCTGCCTCTTGGACACGAATGTTTGTTTCCCTCGCTAGATTAGGGAAGTTTTTAACTACAATTTGTTCAAATATCTCTTCTAGACCTCTCTCTTTCTCCACCCCCTCGGGGATGCTGATGATTCTGACATTGGATCGTTTCATTGAGTCAGTAATCTCCCATAACCTACATTCGTGGGCGTGGATTTTTTTAAGACCAGCTTCTATTTTCGTTTTTTCCTCTATTAACCCATCCTCCAATTCACTAATACGTTCCTCTGCTTCGGTGACCCTGGCTGTCAGAGCCTCTAGTTTTGCCTGCATTTGGCTCATAGAATTTTTAATTTCTGTCAGATTCGCTCTCATTTCTGTCCTTAGGGATTCTATATTCTCAGTAACCTTTTCGTTAATACTTTTTTCAATTCTACTCATCATTTTGATCATCGTTACTCTGAATTCCATTTCTGATAATTTGGTTACATCGATATCCATTATTTCTGTGGCAGAGGCCACAGACTCACTGTCTTTTCTTTGCTGGGGGGCGGGGGGGCTTCTCCTTCTTGTCATTCTGATGAGGAGAGGTTGTGGGGTTGTTCAGAGCCCAAATTATTGACTGGGTCCCAGGCCGTGCCCCTTGTTTTATAGGGATCTTAGGGATGTGGGCTTCTTCTTTAAAGATTTTATTTATTTATGTGGCAGAGAGCCAACCAGCGAGAGAGGGAACACAAGCAGGGGAGTGGAGTGGGAGAGGAAGAAGCTGGCTCCCAGCGGAGGAGCCCGATGAGGGACTCCTTTCCGGAATGCCGGGATCACGCCCTAAGCCTAAGACAGGCGCTCAATGACTGCGCCACCCAGGCACCCCGGGTTGTGGGCTTCTTGATTTTTCAGCCTGCCTTCTGTGTTCTGGAGGAGGGGCCTGCCGCGCCGATACTCAGGCAACCCTGTTTGAGTAGAGTCTCCGTGTCCCTTGCGAGGGGGGATGGGGATGGGCACGCTGTGAGCTGGTATTTCCAGGCTTTCGTTCTCTGGCGGCTTTCCCTGGCGGTTTGCTGTGCCTCTTCTTCTTCTTCTTTTTTTTTTTTTTTTAAAGATTTTATTTATTTATTCAACAGAGATAGAGACAGCCAGCGAGAGAGGGAACACAAGCAGGGGGAGTGGGAGAGGAAGAAGCAGGCTCCTAGCGGAGGAGCCTGATGTGGGGCTCGATCCCATAACGCCGGGATCACGCCCTGAGCCAAAGGCAGACGCTTAACCGCTGTGCCACCCAGGCGCCCCTGCTGTGCCTCTTCTGAGAGTCAGAGCAGCAGCGGCTGAATTTCAGCCTCTGTCACAGAACAGAGGGATTGTGGCCCATTCTCTACTAATGTTCTGGCCACTTTAACTCCGTTACTGTTGGTGCTGCTCAACCCTGCAGCATACTGGGATGTGCGCCCCACACCCGGCGTCCCAGTCCTCACTTCCAGGGCCGGCGCATCTCTGTCCTTTGTGTTTCTAACACCGCCAGCCACCAGCCGTCCCCACGCGCTCCGGGAGCTCCCAGTCTCCGTCTGGATCCAGTGAGCACACCGGGATTCCGGAGTTCCGCGAGATGCCTGGTGGTGTGCGCTCCCGGCTCACAGTCTCAGTCTGCTCTCTCGTGGGTGCCGTCTGTGAGCCCCGCCTGCTCCCCCGTGCAGGTGGCTACCTCTTCCCGGCGCCCGAACGCGGCGGCTCCCTCCCCCTTCCGTTTATCTTCCGATATCTGTGCACAGTTTCACGGCTCCCTGCTTCGTACCTCAATACTCAGTGCTGGAGATGTTCATTTGTAGAGATCCAGATGCATCTTCCTGCGTCTCAGGCTGGTTCCGTGGTTGTTTAGGCTGGTCTGGTACCTATCCAGCTCGACTCAGGGGACCGGCTGAAAAAGGGGTCCCCTACTCCTCCACCATCTTAACTCCTTCTCTGAAATAAGCATTTTTAAATTGATTTTGAGGGATACCACATGAGAAAAGAGGGTCATGTAATTTGGAAAACACATAATATTATTAATTACTCATCCCTAGGATTCACCATACATAACATCATAATAAAGGCTTGGAAGAGTCTTATTTAACTTTGTTTAATCCAGTATTTTCCAAACATATTTGGCTATGAAATTCTTTTAAAAATGATATCTCGTTAACCACTTTTCCACAAGAAACAGTTTGGAAAACACTGGCTTAAACGAAAGGACTATGTGATGTCCCAGGGGGATTATTCAGTATTTGGATAGATGGGGGAAGGGGAAGAATTCTAAATATTAGAATTTACTAATGAAGGGAGGGTTGGGACTGGATGGAGGTCAAATCAGTTACCTTAACTTCTAAAATTAAAACCCAGCTGTCTTCTGTTAAAACTATATACAATCACATGAGAAATAGATTACAAAACACATTCACAGTCTCTCTTTCTTGGTTTGTCTCTATCTCTAACTTCATCCCCATAACACCTCTTTGAGGTAAGCAGGGCAAAGATTTTCATCTCCGTTTTGCCAGTGAAGAAACTAAACCTGAGAAAGGTAAAATGACATACCCAGGATCACACACGTAGTAAATGGTAGAGCATTAATGTAAAACCAGATCTGATGACTTGTAGTGTTTCCACAATATCACCTCACATGACTCATATCGTATTAGTATCCCTATGTATATAGTTTTTCATTGAGTGGAAACCACAGTTGGGAAGGGAGATAGTTTTTTAGCACAGGACTGGTGAGGTGACTCGTGGTTGATGGTCAGATTTCCAAAATGCTAAACGGTAAACAGAATTAGTAAATAAACCAGAAGCAGTCATTTACCAGAATGTTGAGATTTTTCAGAAAGTTTGTGAAATCATCTAAGATAATGCTGAAAGTTTTATAGAGAGATTTTTTATTTTCTAGATTAGTGGTTCAAATGTTACATTATGCTATTCGGCTATTTTTTTAACAGCTTTATTAGGATATAATTCACATGACATACAGTTCACCCATCTAAAGTGTACAGTTCAGTGATTTTCAATGTATTTAGAGTTATTAATTCATCACCACTATCAAATTTGAGGACATTTCATCACCCCCAAAAAGAAAACTTATGCTCTTTGGGAAATACTCAATATTTCCCATCAACCTCCCAGCCCTAGGCAACTACTAGTTTACTTTCTCTGTATGGATTTGCCTATTCTGGACATTTTGTACAAATAGAATCATATATGACTCATTGTAACTAGCTCCTTTTACTTAGCATAATGTTTTCAGGACTGATCCATGTCCTAGAATGTATTCAGTACTTTTTATTGTTGAATAATAATCCATGTTTATGTGTATATTACATTTTATTTATCCATTCATCAGTTGATAGACATCTGGTTTGTTTCCACTTTCCGGCTATTATAAATAATGTTGCTATGAACATTTGTTTACAGATTTTGTCTGGACATACGTTTTCAATTATTTTGGGTAGTAGTGATTCATGCTAATTGGTCATATGATAGTAGACCATATAGTAGTGGGTCATATGGGAACTCTAGCTTGTTAGCCTTTTGAGGAAGACTGCTGTCCAAAATGACTGCACCATTTTATATTCCCATCAGCAATGTATAAGGGTCTTAATTTCTCCACATCCTCATCAACTCTTGTTTTTTGTTACTGTTTTGAGAGCCATTTTAGTGAATGTGAAGTGGTTTATCATTGTGGTTTTGATTCACATTTCTCTGGGGACTAATGATGTTGACCATCTTTTCATGTGCTTATCAGCCATTTGTATATATTCTTTGGAGAACTGTTTATTCAGAACTTTTGCTCATTTTTTAATTGGGTTGTTTTTATTACTGAGTTGTAGCAGTTTTGTTTTTTTTTAAGATTTTTTATTTATTTAGAGAAACTGTGAGCAGGGGGAGGGGCAGAGGGAGAGAGAGAATCTGAACCAGACTCTGCTGAGTGGGCAGCCCAATGTGGGGCTCGATCTCAGAACCCTGAGATCATGACCTGAGCTGAAATTAAGAGTTAGATGCTTAACTGGCCAAGCCACCCAGGTGCCTGAGTTGTAGGAGTTCTTTATATATTCTAGCCATGAGTCCTTATCAGATAAGAAATTTGCAAATGTTTCCTCCCATTCTGTGGGTTGTCTGTTTACTTTTTTGATAATTCCTTTGAAGCACAAAAGTTTTCAGTTTTGATGGAGTCCAACTTACCTATTTTGTTGTTTGTACTTTTGGTGTCACATCTAAGAAACCGTTGCCTAATCCGAAGGTCATGAAAATTTATGCCTGTGCTTTCTTCTAAGAGTCTTACAGCTTTAGCTCTTACATTTAGGTCTTTGATCCATTTTGAGTCAATTTTTGTATATGATATAAGGTAGGGGTCCAACTTGTTTCTTGATACAGCTATCCAATTGCCTCAGCACCATTTGTTGAAAAGAATTTGATTACTTTGTGTGTGTGTGTGTGTGTGTGTGTATTTGTGTGTGTAATATCTATTTTACTTATTTTAATTGCAGTGTAGTTAACGTACAGTGTTGTATTAGTTTCAGGTGTACAATATAGTGATTCAACAATTCTGTATATTTCTTAGTGTTCATCAGGATAAGTATGCTCTTAATCCCCTTCACCTATTTCACCCATTCCCCCACCCACCTGCCCTCTAGTAACCTGCTGTTTGTTCTCTATAGTTAGGAGTCTGTTTTTTGGTTTGTCTTTTCTTTTTTCCCTTTGTCCATCTGTTTTATTTCTTAAACTCCACATATGAGTGAAATCATATGGTATTTGTCTTTCTTGACTGGCTTAATTCACTTAGCATTATACTTGGTAGATCCATCCATGTTGTTGCAAATGGCAAGATTTTGTTCTTTTTTATGGCTGAATAATATTCCATTACATATATGTGTGCGTGTGCATGTGTGTGTGTAGTACACACCACATCTTTATCCAGTCATCTATCAATGGACACTTAGGCTGCTAATTTGGCTTTTGTAAAAAAAATGCTGCAATAAACATAGGGGTTCATATATCCTTTTGAATTAGTTTTTTTGTATTCCTTGGATAAATACTCAGTAGTGTGATCTCTGGATCATAGGTAGTTCCATTTTTAATTTTTTGAGGAATCTCCATACTGTCTTCCACAGTGGCTGCACCAGTTTGCATTCCTACCAGCAGTACATAAGGGGTCCTTTTTCTCCACATAATCACCAACAGTTGTTGTTTCTTCTGTTTTTGATCTTAGCCATTCTGACAGGTGTGAGGTGATATCTCATTGTGGTGGTGTTTTTTTTTCTGTTTTCTCATTGTGGTTTCGATTTCCTTCTCCCTGATAATGAGTGATGTTGAGTATCTTTTCATGTGTCTGTTGGTCATCTGTATATCTTCTTTGGAGAAATATCTATTCGTGTCTTCTGCCCATTTTCTTTTTAAAGATTTTATTTGAGAGACAGTTGTGTGTGTGAGTGGGGGCAGGAGCAGAGGAAGAGGGACAAGCAGACTCCAAACTGAGCATGGAGCCTGACACTGGGCCCCGTCCCACAATCCTGAAACCATGACTTGAGCCGAAACCAAGAGTCAGACACGCAACTGATTGACCCACCCAGGCGCTCCGCTTCTTCTCATTTTAATTGGTATTGAGTTATATAAGTTCTTTACATATTTTGGATACTAACCCTTTATTGGATATGTCATTTGCAAATAATCTCCCATTCAGTAGGTTGTCTTTTTGTTTTGTTGGTTTCTTTTGCTGTGCAGAAGCTTTTTTATTTTGATGTAGTCACAGTTTATTTTTGCTTGTATTTCCCTTTCCTCAGGAGACATATCTTAAAAAAATGTTGCTATGGCTGATGTCAGACACATTACTGCCTGTGCTTTCTTCTAAGATTTTTATAGTTTCAGGTCTCACATTTAGGTCATTAATTCATTTTATTTTTGTGTATGGTTTAAGAAAGTGGCCTTTTCATGATCCCAGGGTTCTGGGATCAAGCCCCGCATCGGGCTCCTCTGCTGGAAGCCTGCTTCTTCCTCTCCCACTCCCCCTACTTGTGTTCCCTCTCCCACTGGCTGTCTCTCTCTCTGTCAGATAAATAAATAAAATCTTTTTTAAAAAAGAAAGAAAGTGGCCTTTTGCATATAGCTATCCAGTTTTCCCAACACCGTTTGTTAAAGAGACTGTTTTTTTCCCATGGCATAATTTTTGCCCCCTTTGTCAAAGATTAATTGACCAAATAATTGTGGGTTTATTTCTGGGTTTTCTGTTCTGTTCCATTGATCTGTGTTTGTGTTTTTGTGGCAGTACCATACCATTTTGATTACTACAGCTTTGTAGTATAAGTTGAAGTTTGAAATTGTGATACCTCCAGGTTTTTTTTTTTTTTCCTTTTTCAGATTGCTTTGGCTATTTGGGGTCCTTTGTGGTTCCATTCAAATTTTATGATTGTTTGTTCTAGTTCTGTGCAAAATGCTGTTGGTACTTTGATAGGGATTGCATTAAATCTGTAGATTTCTTTAGGTAGTATAGACATTTTAACAATATTTGTTCTGCAAATCCATGAGCATGGAATGTCTTTCCATTTCTTCATGTCATTTTCAATTTCTTTCATCTGCGTTTTATACTTTTCAGAGTACAGGTCTTTCACCTTTTTGGCTAAGTTTATTCCTAGGTATTATGTTTGGTGTAGTTGTAAATGGGGATTGTTGTCTTAATTTCTTTTTCTGCTACTTCATTATTAGTGTATAGAAATGCCAACAGCTTTCTGAAAATTGATTTTGTATCTTGCAGCCTTACTGAATTCATTTATCAGTTCTAGTTTGGTGGTGTCTTTAGGGTTTTCTACATACAGTATGATGTCATCTGCAGATAGTGAAAGTTTTACTTCTGCCTTACCAATTTGGATACCTTTTACTTCTTCTTCTTGTCTGATTACTGCAGCTAAGACTTCCAGTACTGAGTTGAATTAAAGTGGTGAGAGTGGACATCCTTGTTTTGTTCCTGACCTTAGCAGAAAAGCTGTCAGTTTTTCCCTGTTGAGAATGATGTTAGCTGTGGGTTTTTCATATAAGGCCTTTATTACATTGAGGTATGTTTCCTCTAGACCTACTTTGTAGAGGGTTTTTATCATGAATGTATGTTGTACTTTGTCAGATGCTTTTTCTGTTTCTGTCGAAATGGTCATGTGGTTTTTATCCTTTCTCTCATTGATGTGACACATCCCAGGATTAAATCTCAGTTTTAACAAGGCGCACGTGTCCTCCATAGGAAGTGCTGGCTAGCACTGGAACTGAGGCCCCGCAAAGCCTGTAGTCAGCTGACCAAAGTGTTGGCAGACTTGCACTGGTCTTCTCGGGGAGGGGCTCACAGCACTGGGACTGAGGCAGGCCTGGCTGGAGGGGTCAGGGCAGGGTCTAAGCAAGTTAGGTAGTGAGTGTACTGATTCCTCCAGGTGGCCATGTGTTTAATGCTGGGGGCTGGAGAGGGGAAATGGCCTTGCCAGCTCCTTTGTTCCTGGAGAAGCCTCCCAGTTTAATCTGTCCAAGACAGGCTCTACAATTAGAAAATAACTCTCCTTCCATTATGTCCCAAGCATTTTCTTTCTTTCTTTCTTTTTCTTTCTTTCTTTCTTTCTTTCTTTCTTTCTTTCTTTCTTTCTTTCTTTCTTTTTTAAGATTT
The DNA here is from genome assembly GCF_023065955.2 of Ursus arctos. NCBI lineage: Eukaryota > Metazoa > Chordata > Mammalia > Carnivora > Ursidae > Ursus > Ursus arctos. The sequence goes on along the minus strand of NW_026622985.1, from coordinate 62,398,479 downwards.
ATTTTAGAGTGAGTTTGCACAAGGGAAGGGGAGGAGGGAGACAGAGAATCTCAAGAAGACTCCCCACTGAGCATGGACCCTACATGCAGGGCTCAATCTCATGACCCTGAGATCATGACCTGAGCCAAAATCAAGAGTTGGCTGCTTAATGAACTGAGCCACCTAGGCGCCCCCTCCCCCATGCATTTTTCAAACTCCGGCTTCTATTGCTGTATCTCTCCAGGCTATTTGTTGTGTTGTGTGCTGAAAGTTGGGGACGTAGTTTTCACTTGCCTTCCAGGCTCTCCCAGAACTGAGCCTGCTGATAAGTTCCAGGCTTAATGTCCTGCTGGTTGTAGAAACTCATGAAATTCACGCCCTCTGGTTTTCAGAGCCAAATGCTATGGGGATTCATCTTCCCCATGTGGCTCCCCAGTGTAAAGGTCTGTTTCTCTCCCCCACTCTGCCCCGATGGTTCCCTCCTGCAATGGCCCCCCAAGTCTGTTTAGCTCCCTACTGCGCTTCTGCCCTTCCTGCCCTCTTCGATATGGCCTCTTCTCTACCTTTAGTTGTGGAGTTTCTTCTACCAGTCTTCTGGTCGTTTTCTGGGTTATTTACACTGATGTGAGTGTTATCTAGTATCCGTGGGACAAGGCGAGCTTAGCGTCCTTTTACTGTGTCATCTTCCTTTGATTATACTCTTATGTTCATAGAGGAGAATAAGAGTGCTTCAGGGTCATGGGATGGCAAGCATTAAGAAGGTTGCTGTTCTCTTTTATGTAACATTATAAATGACATCCAGATCAGGGGACAGATAGGACCATTTCCTCCATGCTGAACAATTACTCATTTTGTATTTACTTCCTTTTTGCAGTAGGTTTGAGCTCTCTGAAAATTAATTTGGTTTGATGCCTTTAAGATATACAAAGTTTTAAAATATCCTCTTACAAAGAGGGAGGATTCAGAAATAATTGTTATGAGCAGAGATAATGTGTTGATTCATAAGTTAGCAAAAAATACTTGGGTTTTGGTCCAAATTTTTAGAAGGCAAAAATATGTTTGGTGGCCTGTTTCAGCCCATTTTTAGCAAGAAATCCTACGTGATACTGTTTCTGTGGAACTCAAGGGTAGATTCTATTATATATGTCATTTTCTAACATGGTGATGGAAGAGTTGGCCAAGTAGTAAGATGGACACAAAAGAAACGTACAAAGTCAGATTCCTGCAGATTAGGGGACTGAGACCTGGACAAAGGATATATGTGTATATTAAGATGTTTTGGTTCCAGAAGTTTTAAAACTGATCAATAAAACTATGTAATGTCTGATTGTTTACTATGTATATTTGCTATTCTTATAGTTGGAAGGAAGCAGAGAATATATTTGATGCCTATGGATAAATCAGGGGTAGCTCTCCACATGGCTGAGGGAGGTGGCTGCTTGCTCCATGAGTAGGCCTCAAGAATGCAAGCCATACCAACTCTTCCTACCAGCAATCTGCTCTGCCCAAAAATTGCTATAGAAAAATATTTGTTTGAATTTTTAGGGTTTTTTTTCCCCCTATGTGTTCTTTTTTTAAATACAGATACTCCAGAGAAAGGATATCAATGACTGACTAGCAAGTAGGAGAAAGGTGTGGAGCCTGCTTTAAGATTCACTCTTTCCTTCTCCCTCTGTCCTCCCCTCCCTCTCTCCCTCTCTTTCAAAAAAAAAAAAAAAAAAAAAGTATAGAGACTAAAATCCCATAATACTGTCACCCACAGATAGTCACTATTCACATTTAGTGTGTTTTCCTTGTCCCGTGCCTAACAGTGTTCATAATTGAGGTTAGTATACTTTCATTTACATATCTGTATTTTCTCATGTCATTAAAAGCCGTCAGCATTTCTTTTTTGTCAGCATAATTTTCACTGACTGTATATATTTAATAAAATGGGTATACAGTAAGTCAGTTGAGTCTTTTACTTGTTCCTACTGGGATTTAAAATTTCATAGTTGTGTTAGTAGTCCACTTTAGGGGGCTTCTTCCAGTGAGCCATGCAGTGGAGGTGCTGACTGAGATAGGCCTGCACCAGCATTTAAGTCAAGGAAGGAGGACCATACCTGAACCAGTTACATAGAAATTGTTCTTTCTTTCTCCCAGCCCTCAGTATACTGAAGGGAAAGAGAAGCCCAGAAAACTGGGGAGGGATGAGAAAGAATCAAATCGCTATTTAACCTTTCTTTCTCAGCAGGTTCTTTAGGCCTCAGGCCAGGCCTGTCCTGGGGGAAGGGAAAGAGCTTTAAAATAGATGTGATTGACATTTTAAACTGGATTAAACTGGCTTGAAGTGGACTTTTTTTGAATACTTGGAAATTATTGGAAAGCTAAAGAAACTGGTTAAGATATTCAGGGATAGGAAGGAGAAATTCTGGATGGCAAATAGCGATGATTGGAGGAAATAATTCCCCACCAAGTAATATTGGGAAATGTTTTTTGATTAACTTTAATGATGATATTAATGGAGGAGAGAGATTGGACATGAAATTTACTGCCTCTAAAAGTAGTTAGCCATGTGGATGAGGTATGTGAAAGTGTGATTCTCCAAGTGGTATAGATATGGATTCTCTGAACTCAAGGGAAAATGGATGATCTCCTTTCTTTTTTCTTAAATAACAAAAACAAAAACAAACTTTTGGTAGGGGGGATGAGGAGATGTCGATCAAAAGGGTACAAACTTTCAGTTATAAGTTGAGTAAGTCCTGGGGATGTAATGTACAACAAGATTATAATTAATCACTCTGTATTGTATACTTGAAATTTGCTAAGATCTTAGATGTTTTCACTATACACAAAAAATGGTAACTACATGAGGTGATAGATGTGTCAAATTAACTTGATTGTGGTAATGATTTCATAATGTATACATATATTAAGTCATTACATTGTACCCCTTTAAAAAAAAATCACATGGTATGACCTAAATATATATAATTTTTGTCAGTCATACCTCAGTAAAACAATGACTGTTTCCTCTTGATCGTAACACTAATATAGTCATATTGTAAAGAATTTTAAGAGTTCTGAAAAGTACAGGTAATAAACATCAATGCAATCCATCACTCCATCCCAAACAGGAACAGCAGCCTTTGGGTATCTTCTTGCAGGCTTCCTTGTGCCTTCTTAAATTGCTTATTGCCTTTTCCTTTTTCCAAAGTTGAGATCTTACTCATAAAATTTTTGTGGCCTGCAGTTTAGGCTGCATAGGGAAGCAGAAATTGTAACACGAAAATATTCACTGATGAAGTGACCACTCAACATTTATGATTAAATGTAAAGCTTGAATTTATTCTCCTGTAAAGCCTGAATTTATTCACCCATTTAACCACTGTTTCTGTGTCTATGCCAAGGGCTATTATAATGCAGATGGATTGGGAAGTTATTTCTTGAAGTCAGGGAAGGATACTGCAGATCTGTATGCTCACTGACAAATCTGTCTAGGTTGGACCAGTTGAAAAACTGATGAAGAAATCAGTAGAGATGATAACAAGATAGGCACTTTATTTTTTTTTAAAGATTTTATGTATTTATTGGGGGGGGGCGTGGGAGAAGAGGGTCACAGGGAGCCTGATGCGGGACTCGATTCCAGGACCCCAGGATGTGATGTTCATTGTATGTCATTTTGTTGGAAAAATTAACCCCCCCCATAAAAACCCACTATTTTTATTCATTCTTTGATCCAATATTTAGTACACGGGTATAAATGTTGCCTAAATGTTGTTAAACTGCCGAGGTATGTTTTATCTTATATTTATAGGGTACTTTTTCAGTATACATTTCCTATCAAAATTTTCCCCACTATGAATATGAATGAATACTTATTATGAATGTGAATACTTAATAGCCTTCTACTAGTACTGTTTATTGGTGATAACAGGGAACACTGTACTTAATTTCTTCTTAATTCTCTAAACTGTTTATATCTGCTGTAATAAACACTGTAGTTCCCCTTATCTACGGTTTCACCTTCTGCAGTTTCAGTAACCCGAAATCAGCCTTGGTCTGGAAGCAGATGATCCTCTTTCTGACATGTCAGAAGGTCAATGGTAGCCTAATGCTGCTGCCTGTGTCACTCACCTCCTTTCATCTTATCACACAGGCATTTTTTTAAATAATATTTTTTATTATGTTAGTCACCATATTTATTATGTTAGTCATCCCTATTTTTTGATGTTAAGTTCCATGATTCATTACTTGCGTATAACACCCATTGCTCCATGCAATACGTGCCCTCCTTAATAGCCATCACCAGCCTATCCCATTCCCCCAACCCCCTCCCCTCTGAAGCCCTCAGTTTGTTTCCCAGAGTCCATAGTCTCTCATGCTTCATTTCCCCTTCTGTTTACCCCCCCTTTCTTCTTCCCTTTCTTCTCCTACCAATCTTCCTATTTCTTATGTTCCATAAATGAGTGAAACCATATGATAATTGTCTTTCTCTGCTTGACTTATTTCGCTTAGCATTATCTCCTCCAGTCCCGTCCATGTTGCAGCAAATATTGAGAAATCCTTCTTTTTGATGGCTAATATTCCATTGTATATATGGACCACATCTTCTTAATCCAGTCGTCTGTTGAAGGGCATCTCGGCTCCTTCCACGATTTAGCTATTGTGGACAATGCTGCTATGAACATTCGGGTGCATATGGCCCTTCTCTTCACTACGTCTGTATCTTTGGGGTAAATACCCAGTAGTGCAATAGCTGGCTCATAGGGTAGCTCAATTTTTAACTTTTTTTTTTTTAAGATTTTATTTATTTATTTGACAGAGAGAGAGAGACAGCCAGCGAGAGAGGGAACACAAGCAGGGGGAGTGGGAGAGGAAGAAGCAGGCTCCTAGCAGAGGAGCCCGATGTGGGGCTCGATCCCAGGACCCTGGGATCACGCCCTGAGCCGAAGGCAGACACTCAACGGCTGCACTACCCAGGCACCCCAGTTTTTAACTTTTTAAGGGATCTCCACACTGTTTTCCAGAGTGGTTCTACCAATTTGCATTCCCACCAACAGTGTAGGAGGGATCCCCTTTCTCCACATCCTCTCCAACATTTGTTGTTTCTTGCCTTGTCAATTCTTGCCATTCTAACTGCCATGAGGTGCTATCTCAATGTGGTTTCGATTTGAATTTCCCTGATGGCTAATGATTTTGAACATTTTTTCATGTGTCTGTTAGCCATTTGTATGTCTTCATTGGAAAAGTGTCTGTTCCTATCTTCTGCCCATTTTATGATTTATTTGTTTCTTGTGTATTGAGTTTGAGAAGTTCTTTGTAGATCTTGGATACCAGTCTTTTATCTGTAGTGTCATTGGCAAATATATTCTCCCATTCTGTGGGCTGCCTCTTAGTTTTTTTATTTTTTACTATTTCCTTGGCTGTGCAGAAGCATTTTATCTTGATGAAGTCCCACAAGTTCATTTTATCTTTTGTTTCTCTTGCCTTTGGAGATGTGTCATGAAAAAGGTTGTTTGTTCCAGTTCTTTGAAAAATGTCATCGGTATTTTGATTGGGATAGCATTGAAAGTATAGATTGCTCTGGGTAGCATGGACATTTTAACTATGTTAATTCTACCGATCCATGAGCATGGAATATTTTTCCTTCTTTTTGTGTCTTCCTCAATGTCTTTCAAGAGTGATCTGTAGTTTTTAGAATATAGATCCTTTACGTCTCTGGTTAAGTTAATTCCAAGGTAACGTATGGTTTTTGGTGCTATTGTAAATGGGATGGATTCCCTAATTTCTCTTTCTTCAGTCTCATTGTTCGTGTATAGAAATGCAACTGATTTCTGAGCATTGATTTTGTATCCCGCCACATTACTGTATTGCTCTATAACTTCTAATAGTTTGGGGGTGGATTCTTTTGGGTTTTCCATATAGAGTATCATGTCATCTGCAAAGAGAGACAGTTTGACTTCTTCTTTGCCGATTTGGATACCTTTTATCCCTTTTTGTTGTCTGATTGCTGTTGCAAGGACTTCTAGTACTATGTTGAATAATAATGGTGAGAGTGGGCATCCTTGTCGTGTTCCTGATCTTAAGGGAAAGGCTTCCAGCTTTTCCCCATTGAGAATGATATTTGCTGTAGGCTTTTCATAGATGGTTTTTATGAGATTGAGGAATGTACCCTCTATCCCTACACTCTGAAGGGTTTTAATCAGGAAAAGATGCTGTATTTTGTCAAATGCTTTTTCTGCGTCTGTTGAGAGGATCATATGATTTTTGGCTTTTTCCTTGTTGATATAATCTATTACACTGATCGATTTGCGAATGTTGAACCACCTTGCATCCCAGGGATGAATCCCACTTGGTCATGATGGATAATCCTTTTAATGTACTGTTGGATTCTATTAGCCAGGATCTTGTTGAGGATTTTGGCATCCATATTCATTAGGGAAATCGGTCTGTAATTCTTCTTTTTGATGGGGTCTTTGCCTGGTTTGGGGATCAAGGTAATATTGGCCTCATAGAATGAGTTTGGTAGCTTTCCTTCTGTTTCTATTTTTTGAAATAGCTTTAGGAGAATAGGTATTATTTCTTCTTTGAATGTTTGGTAGAATTCCCCAGGAAAACCGTCCGGACCTGGCGTTTTGTTTTTTGGAAGGTTTTTAATCACTGTTTCAATCTCTTCATAATTAATGGGCCTGTTTAAAAAATCAATTTCTTCCTGTTTCAGTCTTGGTAGTTTATAGGTTTCCAGGAAGGCCTCCATCTCTTCCAGATTGCTTAATTTATTGGCATAAAGCTGTTGATAAAAGTTTCTAATAATCCTTCCTATTTCATTGGTGTTGGTTGTGACCTCTCCCTTTTCATTCATAATTTTATAATTTGGGTCCTTTCTCTATGCTTTTGGATAAGTCTTGCCAGTGGTTTGTCTATTTTATTAACTCTTTCAAAGAACCAGCTTCTAGTTGTGTTGATCTGCTCTACTGTGCTCCTGGTTTCTAATTCATTGATCTCTGCTCTAATCTTGATCAACTGCTTTCTCGTGCATGGATTAGACCTGTTCTTCTGTTGCTGTTCCAGCTTCTTGAGGTGAGAATATAAAAACTGCATTTTAGATTTTTCTGTTCTTTTGAGTGAGGCTTGGATGGCTATGTATTTCCCCCTTAGGACTGCCTTTGCAGTGTTCCATAGGTTTTGGACCATTGTGTTTTCATTCTCGTTGGTCTCCATAAATTGTTTAAAATGATTTTTGATTTCCTGGTTTATCGAATCATTCTTGAGCAGGATGGTTCTTAGTCTCCAAGTGTTTGAGTTTCTTCCAAACTTTTCCTTGTGGTTGAGTTCCAATTTCAAAGCATTGTGGTCTGAGAATATGCAGGGAATAATTTCAGTCCTTTGGTTTCAGATGAGACCTGTTTTGTGACCCAGAACATGGTCTGTTCTTGAGAATGTTCCATGGGCATTAGAATAGAATGAGTATTCTTTGGTTCTGGGATGTAGTGTTCTATATATAACTATGAGGTCCAACTCTTCGAGTATGGCATTCAAAGCTCTTGTTTCTTTGCTGATTTTCTGCTTAGGTGATATATCTGTCTATTTCAGATAGTGGAGTGTTGAGGTCCCCTACTATTAATGTATTTTTATCTATATGTCTCTTTATTCTGGTTAAGAGTTGGCTTGTGTATCTTGCTCCCCTGTTGGGGGCATATATATTTATAATTGTCATATCCACTTATTGGATACATCCTTTAAGAATAATATAGTGCCCTTCTGTATCTCTAACTATAGTCTTTAGTTTAAAATCCAGTCTGTCTGATATGAGAATTGCTACCCCAGCTTTCTTTTGAGGTCCATTGGCATGAAAGATGGTATTCCATCCCTTTACTTTCAGTCTGGATGTATCTTTAGGTTCAAAATGAGTCTCTTGTAGACAGCAAATGGATGGGTCATGTTTTTTTATCCAGTCTGCAACCCTGTGGTGTTTTATGGGAGCATTTAGGCCATTTACATTGAGAGTGATTATTGAGAGAGATGATTTTATGATGCCATGTTGCCTGTAAAGTCTTTGTTTCTATAAATTGTGACTTTCTGTTCTGTAGCACTCTTGGGGCCTTTTTACTTTTATAGAACCGCCCTTAATATCTCCTGTAGGGCTGGTTTCGTGGTTACGAAATCGGTCAGTGACTGGCGATTCTGGAAGGTCTTTATCTCTCCATCAATTCTGAATGACAGCCTTGCTGGATAAAGGATCCTTGGCTGCATGTTTTTCTCTGAAAGAGCTTTAAAAATGCCCCCCCAACCCTTTCTCTCATTCCAGGTCTGTGTAGACAGGTCTGACATAATTCTGATACCTTTGCCTTGGTACGTGAGAAATTTCTTTGCCCTGGCCACTTTCAGTACTGTATCCTTGAATATCTAATATCTATCAAATATCTAATACTTGCAAAATGCACTATGACGTGACATGGCGTAGGTTTGTCGTGGTTGAGCTTGGGAGGGGACCTCTCTGCCTCTTGGACACGAATGCTTGTTTCCTTTGCTAGATTAGGGAAGTTTTCAGCTACAATTTGTTCAAATATCTCTTCTAGACCTCTGTTTTTCTCCACCCCCTCAGGGATGCTGATGATTCTGACATTGGAACATTTCACTGAGTCAGTAATCTCCCGTAACCTACATTCTTGAGATTGGATTTTTTTGAGCCAAGTTTCTGTCTTAGCTTTCTCTTCTAACCCATCCTCCAATTTGCCGATTCGTTCTTCTGCCCCATTCACCCTGGCCATCAGAGCATCTAGTTTTGACTGCATTTGATTCATAGTATTTTTAATTTTTGCCAGATTTGCTCTCATTTCCGCCCTTAGATTCTATATTCTCGTTAATATTTTTTTCAAGTCTACACATCATCTTGACCATTGTTACTCTGAACTCCATTTCTGATAATTTGGTTATATCCATATCCATTAGTTTTGTGGCAGAGGCCACAAACTCATTGTCTTTTCTTTGCTGGAAGGGATTTCTCCTTGTCGTCATTCTGATGAGGAGAGTTTGCGGGGTTGCCCAGAGCCCAAATTATTGACCAGGACCCAGGCAGTGTGCACTTGTTTTATAGGGACCTTAGGGATGCGGGCTTCTTGATTTTTTTCAGCCTGCCTTCTGGGGGAGGGGCCTGCCACTCCGATACTCAGGCAACCCTGTTTGGGTAGAGTCTCCGTGTCCCTTGTGAGGGGGGATGGGGATGGGCACGCTGTGAGCCGGTGTTTCCAGGCTTTTGTTCTCTGGCAGCTTTCCCTGGCGGTTTGCTGTGCCTCTTCTGAGAGTCAGAGCAGCAGTAGCCGAATCCCAATCTTTGTCTCAGAACAGAGGGATTGCGGCCCATTCTCCACTTACGTTCTGGCCACTTTAACTCTGTTACTGTTGGTGCTGCTCAACCCTGCAGCGTCCCGGGATGTACGCCCCACACCCGGCGTCCCAGCCCTCACTTCCAGGGCCGGCGTGTCTCTGTCCTTTGTGTTTCTAACACCGCCAGCCGCCAGCTACCCCCGCGCGCTCCGGGGCTCCGTTTCAGTGTGGTTCGTGCACCCAGAGCTCCGGTTTTCAGACTGGTCGCACGCGTTTCCCGGCTCATGGTCTCAGTCTGCTCTCTCACGGGTGCCGGTCGGTCACAAGTCCGGCTGCTCCGCAGCGCAGGTGGCTACCGCTTCCCGGCACCCAAACGCGGCGGCTCCCTCCCCCTTCCGTTTATCTTCTGATATCTGTGTGAGGTTTCACGGCTCCCCGCTTCGTACCTCAATACTCAGCGCTGGAGATGTTCATTTGTAGAGATCCAGATGTATCTTCCTGCGTCTCCTGGTGTATGCAAAAAATCTTGGCTAATCTGCTTAAGTGGGTTTTTAATTGTATGCTTTTATTCCTTTAATTATCGTAGTTGTCGTATAAAAAATTAGCCTCTGGGATATTTGTACTATATTCCAATTCTCTAAGATCCATCTTTTTACCATGCACATGAATCACCTGGGGATCTTGTTAAAGTGCATGTTCTGATTTGATAGGCATGGTGGGGTTAAAATTCTGCATTTGAAAATTCTGCATTTGAAAGCTCACATGTGAAGCCAGTGCTGCCAGCGTTTGGACCACACTTTGAATTGTAGGGCTTTTGATAAGAGTTTTGGGAACAAAAGCCATTCAAAGCCTGTTGAAGCCATTTCTTGTTATGGTAACTTTATGACACATGCATAGTTTATTAGTAATACATATTTTTCCAACAGGGATATAGATGTTGAATTATAACTTATAGTGTGTGAGTTTTCTGTATTTTTTATGTTGGACATACTATCTACAGTGGTGGCATTTAGAAAGAATGAACATACCGATGACGACAATGATGATGTAATAACCGACAGGTATCGACTACTTATTAGGCCCAAAACACTGTGCTTTACAAAGATTGACTAAATTTTCCTATCCAAGTACTAAACAGGCCTGACTAAATTTTCTGAACAAAACCATGAAGTAGACATTGTTACCCCATTTAAAAATGAGGAGGCTTGGTAACAAGTTAAATGACTTGCCCATGGTCACACAGCCAGAGCGGGGACAGAACCAGGACATCAACACAAGTAGTCAGACTCTAGAGCTTATCGTTCTAATCTCTTTACTAGCCTGACGGTAGTCTGGAAGCTAGACTTCATATAATGGATTTCTAACTTCTCTCACAATTCCTATAAGATATATTTGAATTCTTTAGCTTCTTTCCCAAAAGACTTTTTAAAGATCATTTTTCTTTTGTTTTCTTTTCTTGTGGCTTTCCCAAGATACTAGTGATCTCTAAGTTTTTTAGTCTTCCTTTCTGCATATTTGTGTTTAGAAAAGATCTCAACTTTCATATTCTATTGATGTAATAATTTATGAAGAATGAGAAGTAGGCAGTACCCTGCCCTGAATGAAAGATAAAAGTGTTTTTAGTAATGTTGAGACTGTTTTCTTTGAAAGACCAGCCCTGGAAAACTTCAGATAATATAAGATTGTCACAGAAGAATGGTTGATTCTTTTGTGTGTTCTTAAAAATTGGGACTATTTTTGTCTTTATCTAAATGGCAATTATAATTTAGTGATTAGTCTGGAGACATACCTTCCACTTTAAGTTCTCCTGCCAGACCACCAAATGGTCTTAGAGAAGCCAAGGAGCCCCTCTGCCTTGCTTTCTCAGTCTGTCAGATGATGACACTATATGCAGTACCTTTAACCCTTAGCATGTGAAGGAGAAATGAACACAGGGAAAGAGGATCTGTAAGTACAGAGGTGTTTGTCAAAATTTCTGACAATGAGAGAAAGCTGTTTAGAATTAGATCTGGTACCTCCCTTGCAGTTTCATTTGGAAATCAATAAACACAGAGCAGTTCATGATCCATAAGATTATAACTGGCTTATTACTCATCTCAAAGTAATAAGAGGCTATTTATTTTCATTATCTCTTTTTTTTACAGTCCATCAATATTATGGAACTGACTTTACAGAAATATGGAAGTTATGAAAAATTTGAGCAGGCCACCGGTGGCAGCCTGCTATCTAAAACTCGAATCTGGAGTCATGTTCGGAAGTACATGATGAAAGAAGGCTGCCTGGGTGAGGTATGAATTGGGAGTGACACGAGATGCTGTTGGCATTTTAACTGCTCGTGAAATTAGTCACCCAGAGATCTCACTAAAGTGAATTTTTGTGTTTAGTTTGGGTTTTTCTTTACTTACTACCCTTTCTGTATAGCTTATGGCATTATGGGAATTGTTTTATGAAAATTATTAATGAAGCAGTTTGCCTTAGTGGCCTCCTCTTAAGCCAGTTCAAAATGGCCAAGCAGTGAAGTGGACTCTGGCTTTTGTATACCTTCCTTTGCATCATTTTAACCAGGGGGGACTGTATTTGAGAGCACGGCAGTGGCACTGACTCCTCAGCACAGCCCTCTACTTTCCTTCAGTCTGGGAAAGGTTCTTGAGTTGACCATGCTTCAAAGTGGAAGGGTCAAAAGTAATTATCATCTTCTCGGTATCTGGGAGATTCAAATTGGTACAAGCAAAATAAAAACATACTAACTTATGGGTCTGTTGTTTCCCGTGAAAGCTTCCTCTTCCCAGCCTTTACATTTTGTTTTATATATATATGTATTTTTTTTCCTCTTCTTAGATTGTAGTCCATCTCACTGAAGACCTGCTTTCCCGAGCTTCAATGACAGTGGTAAATGGGTGCCCAACACTGACCATTAATGTTTCCACTGCACGTGAGCACTGGCTGGAGGGAATGCTGAGGCATGAAATAGGTAGGGGTAGCCCTTCTCCATTCGTTCATTTGTAATATCAGAGATCAACTGCAAAGAAACATTCTTTTATAATGGGGTGTTTTTTTTTTCTTAGCAGTCTTTGGCAAAGATAATGAAAATGTTAGGTTTCACTTGAACTAAGACATTAATATCTCACTTCAAATTAGATTTTTTAGGGTACCGTGTAGTTGTATTAAGCTTGGAAAGTCATTTAATACCTGGATTTCAGTTCCCCCACCTTTCTGAAACTGAGGGAAATGGAACTGAGTGCTTTCTGAGATTCTTTTCAAATATCATGTCTATGATTCTTTCCTTTGAGAAAATAAATGGTATAAAAGTTACACCTCTTCTAATGAGACATGTGGTCCTTCTGAAGGCAGAGTACCTCCTTCAAAAGATTTTAGGGTCAGGGCATTTTCTACTTCGTTTTGATTCATAGGTAAGATATCAATTTGGTTTTAGGACTGTAGGTGGAGTCTTTTGGATAAGAATTAAAATGAGAATGTCATTTCTTGTTTTTCACGCGCCTTTTCTTCTCCATAGGCACACATTATTTTCGAGGTATTAACAACCTTCAGCAGCCATGGAACAGTTGGACTGGCCGCAAAAAACATGAGCTAAAGCCAAACAATCCCACAGAGGAAGGACTGGCAAGTATTCACAGTGTCCTTTTTAGAAAAGACCCCTTTTTATGGAGGGCTGCCCTCCTCTACTACACTGTTTATCGAGCCAGCCAAATGTCTTTTTGCGAACTCTTCAAAGATATTGGAAAGTTCGTCAAGGACCCCAATACAAGATGGGATTATTGTGTACGAGCCAAGAGGGGATGGACTGATACTTCTAAACCAGGTGAGTGTCTCTTAATTTTTATTACATCCTTATCCACCAATCAGAGAAATCACTCACTAATGAACAATTAAACCTTTGTTACTTGAGGTCATTGCTAGTTTTCCCAAACCATATTTTGTTACCGTTTTTTTCAGATCTTGTTTTGAAAAATTTCAAACCTACAGAAATATGGAAATGATAGAAATAACACTTATAGTACCCATCCTCTAGGTCCACCAATTAACATTTTTGCCAGTTCTGCTTTTTCTGGCTCTGATTTTAAAAACAGCTTTACTGAGATCTAATTTACATGACCTACAGTTTGCCCATTAAAATGTATAGCTCAGCGGTTTTTAGAATATTCTTGGAGTTGTGCAGCTATCACCATTATCTAATTCCTAGAACATTTTCATAACCCCAAAAATGGTACCCATTAACGGTCATTCTCCATTCCTTCTTCCCCAAACTCCCAGTTCTAAGTAACCATTAATCTACTTTTAAAGGTTTACCTATTTTGGACATTTCATATAGATGGAATCAGATAATATGTAATCCTTCGTGTCTGGCTTCTTAGCATAATGTGTTTAAGGTTCATCCCTCTGGTAGCATGTATTAGTACTCAGTCCTTTTTATTGCTGAGTAATATTCTGTTGCATATAGAGGACATATTTCATTTTTCCACTCACCACTAATGGACATTTGAATTGTTTCCCCATGTTTTGGCTATTATAATGTTACTATGAACATTTGGGTACAAGTTTATATTTTTAATTCTCTTGGATATATACTTAGGAGTAGAATTGTTGGGTCATATGGTAACTTTCTGTATTAAGCCTTTGAGGAACTGCCAGACTGTTCTCCAAAGTGAATGTAACAGTTTATATTTCCAGTGGTAGTATATGGGGTTCTTATTTTTCCATATCCTCACCAACACTTACCAGTACTTGTGTTTTAATATCTTCCTAGTGGGTATCTCATTGTGTTTTGTTTTTCGTTAATTTTTAAATTTTTTAAAATTCCAGTATAATCAACACGGTGTTATATTAGTTTCAGGTGTACAATATAGTGATCAGTTCTGTACATTATTCAGTGCTCATCACGATAAGTGTACTCTTAATCCCCTTCACCTGTCTCACCCATCCCCTTACCCACCTCCCCTCTGGTAACCATCAGTTCTCTATTTAAGGGTCTGGTTTTTTTTCTGTTTTGTTTTTTTCTGTTTTGTTTCTCAGATTCCATATATGCGTGAAATCATGTGGTACTTGTCTTTCTCTGACTTATTTCACTTAGCATTATACCCTCTAGATCATCCATGTTGTTGCAAATGGCAAGAGTTCGTTCTTTATTATGGCTAATAATCCTGTGCGTGTGTATGAAAACACACATACATAAACACCACATCTTCTTTATCCATTCGTCTCTCAGTACACAGGTTGCCTCCATTGATTTGGCTATTATAAATAATGCTGCAGTAAACATAGGGATGCATGTATCTTTTCAAATTAGTGTTTTTGTGTTCTTTGGGTAGATACCCACTAGTGCAATTAGTGGATCTTACGGTAATTCTGATTTTTTAAAGAACCATCATACTGTCTTCCACAGCAGCTGTACACAGTTTTGCATCCCCACCAACAGTACACCAGGGTTCCTTTTTCCCACATCCTCACCTTGTGTTTTTGATTTTAGCCGTTTTGACAGGTGTGAGGTGATATCTCACTGTGGTTTTGATTTGCCTTTGCTTCATGATGAGTGATACTGAGTATCCTTTCATGTGTCTATTGGCCATCTGTATGTCTTTTTAAAAAATGTTTTATTTAAATTCAATTTAATTAGCATAGAGCATGCTGTATCTCAGTGGGGCTGTATGTTATGCTGTCTCTTTCAGGGCAAGGACTCCGTTTCCTCTTGCCCTCTGGCACTCCCAAAGCTAAGCTTGGTGATTTTTAAAGTTCTAGGTATTAAGCCCTACTGTGACTACAAGAACTCATAGGGATTTGTCTCTGCAGTGTGGGTCCCTTATGTTTGGGGTACATGGTGTGGGGTCTGCTCCTCTCCCTTCTCTGTGCTTGCAATGTCCTCTCCTGAGGATAGTCTCCTGGGTCAGTTTGGTTTCTGACCACATCTCTGCCCTTTCCAGTGCGGCCTCTTCTCTACACTTAGCTGTGGAGAGTCTGGTCTGCCAGTCTTTTGGTTGTTTTCTGGGTTATTTACACTGACGGGGGTATTAATAACTAGGTCTGTCTGTGGGACAAGGTGAGCTTAGGGTCCTCTTTCTCAGCCATGTTCCCTGTGAGTCCTGTCTCAGTGGGGTTTTGATTTGTGTTTCCTTGATGACTAATCAATCATGTTGACCATCTTTTTATTGACTTGTATGTTCTACTTACAAATCTCTGATTTACAAATATTTTCTCCATTCTGTGCATTTTTCACTTACTTGACAATATTCTGTGACTTTGAACTGTACACTTGATATTTTATTCCTGAATACTTGAGCGTGCATCTCCTAATAAAGACATTCTTCTAAAACAATATTATCATACTTAAAGTGAGCATTAATTCAGCAATATATCATATTTGGATTTCCCCAGCTGTTTCTTGATAGTTTTTCAAAAATTTAGATCCAGTCAGGGCCATGCATTATTTTTGGTGGTTGTGCCTCTTTAATACAGAGCAGTGTTCGTCATTTTTGTTTTTCATGATACTTTTATTTAAAATCCAGGGTGTTGTGCTTATAGAATGGCACAATCTGGTTGTGTTTGTTATCTCATGATTAAATTCTGGGTAAGCATGTTTGGCAAAAATACTAGATAAGTGATACTAGGTCCCACAGCAGGAGCCACCGAATGACCCTTACCATTTATCATTACAGATACTGACTTTGATCCTTGTTTCAGGTGGAGATTGCGAGCTCTTTCTTTTCTACATATTAAAAAGGAAAAAAGGAAAATGTATAAGTAATCTGTGAGCTGATACTGTGTGAATATCCTATTTCCCAACAGTGTTTCATCTCATGGTTTTAGCATCTGTCAGTGATCATTGCTTGTCAGTTTCACTGGAGATTTCTAGCACTTTTATTATTTGTCCAAAGAAAATAGAAGTAAGGAGTTACAGGTACAGTGCATATCAAACAGTTCTTGTTCTGAGTAAGTTTGCTACTCTAATAGAAAGTTTAAAAGTTTTTGGCATTTTTTTTTTAAACAATATAAGGCAGTACAAAAATGCTTTTGAGAAAAGATAGAAATTAGGAAATGTTCATTTAAAAGTCATTTTAACTTTAAGATTACATCAACTTTTCTTCTAAAAGTATTTAAAACTGTTTGAAGCTTGGAAATACCCCAGTCTGTGATGGTTATGTTACCAGCTCAGTCCACATTAAGAACTACCTGTGATGTAGTTGTACGAAAGTCTGGTATCTGAGAGTCAAGAAAAGCAGCAGAGAAGAGGAAGACATCTGTTCCCTGCCTTTCATGTATGCAAAAAGTGTGTCTGTCATTTCCCATCTCCTTTCAGATTAGCTTGTCTGTACTTTAGTGCTCTGTACCCAGGGGCACAGAGCTTTCAAACTGCCTGTCATGTTAGTCTAATTTTTTTCTTCACGGATTTATTTAGAGAGTACAAGTGAACGAGTGGTGGGGGAGGGGGAGAGGGAGAAAGAGAGACTTTCCAGCAGATTCCCCGCTGAGCATGAAGCCCAGTGAGGGGCTCAATTCCACAACCGTGAGATCACGACCTGAGCCAACATCAAAAGCCGGATGTTCAACCGACTGAGCCACCCAGGTGCCTCCACATAGCTTTTTAAGAAAACTGTTTATTACTAAAAATGTGAAATTTGAAAAATTTCAAATGAAAAGTGATTAATATGATGTGCCCTCATTAAGCATCACTTAATCTTAATTATCAAACATTTCCTGCTGTGGGTCATCTATTCTTCTAAGTTCCTGCTTTCCTATAGTATTTTAAAGCCAATTCTAAACATCATGTTCTTTTATTCATAAGTACTTCAATATGTATGTAACTGATGAGGACAGTTTTATTCCTCCTAAAAAGTAGGAACAGCCCCTGAGATCTGAGCCTAGTTGAAAAAGTGCCCCACTTTTTTTCCATAATTCCCATTCTAAGCATATTTTAAAAACTAATTTCTTAATGTAGAACTTGATATATGATAGAATTTTAGTCCATTTTCTAATAGAGTAGAATTTTAGAAAATTTACACAGGTTGTGGTAGAAAATAAGTTTTCTTTGTAAGTGGAACACTTTAGGTCTCATGAGCTGTTCCTTTTCATGTCTTCATATTTTCTTCTGTTTTTAAACCTCCATATTAAAATCCAGTTCTAATTAATTCTTGTTTTCATATGGAGGAAGAGTATCAACATCACCTATAGCTGTTTTTAATGGGGTAAGGAGTAGTATTTTTAAAAACCAGGAGTTTCTGACATCCCATGTCTCCACTTTGCCCCCCGTGAGACTTACTGCTCTATAGCCATCCTCCTTGCTGCCCCAAGTGCCTCCGTGCACGTGGGAGTTAAGGTTATAATCAAATGGTGGGAGTGTGGGTGACGAAGTCCTGTATTTTAAATTATCAGTGTTTCTTTATAATTAGAAAAAAATGCTGTTTTAACTATGGGGAATGGGGATCTGGGGAGAAAGAATTCTTAAATGGAAGCTACCAGTCTGCACATTAATCTGGTACTACCCAAGACCTTGCCATTTTTATTTTTTTTCAGGACTGATGCCTACAGTAAAGGGAATGTGACATATCTAATTACTTAGTAATTTTTTTTTAAATACCAGAAAATAAAAGCTATTGTATTCCTCCAGGCTGCTTCAGTAAAGACCAGGTATACTTGGATGGTATCCTGCAAATCCTCCGATACAGAGAGACCATTGACTTTCATCTACTGACTGCCCTGGGGAAGGTGAGTGAAACCAGTGGCATGTAGTCTACAACACACCAGGTCATCGCTCCCTCAGGCTTGATTGAATCTGAATCTTATAAGATTAACAAAATTGTTTTTATATTATGTGTTTGAAGTTTCCTTTATGTGATAACTGGAGGGAAGAAATAATGGTGTCACAACACCAAACAGCAAAATTTCTTTGAAGGGAACAGGAAATTTGGCAATGTATTATATGGTTTTATTTTTATATCCCTTTTTCTAAAGCCTTCTAAAGTAAGCTGCAAGTATAACACTTCCCCCTTTAATCTGACATGACCATGTGATTTTCTTAAGAAATGTATCACTGATTCAATAGAATATCTAAAAAACAGTCTATATTTCTCAGGTTACCCCAAAGTGTCCTTTGTAGCTCTTTTTTGAGAGTCAGGATTCATGCCTTGCATTTGGTTATATTTAATCTCTCTTAATCTGTAGTAGTCCACTTTGTGCTGCCAAGTCTTTGTTTTTCCTGACAAGAGTCCAGGACAGTTTGAGATTTCCTAGAATCTGGATTATCATATTGTTTCCTTGTGATTAAATTCAGGTTAAACATTTTTACCAAGAACACTACATAAGTGACTTGTATATTTTATTTCATCACATTAGAAAGCACATATGTGATTTTGTCCCATTATCAGTGATGCTGTGTTTGATCACTTGGGTAAGTTAATCTGTGGGGTAACACCTAAGAATGTACTGTTCCTTAACAACCTTTCAAGGAATGGTTTTAACATCCAGCGATGGTCTTTGCCCATATCAGTTAACTACTCTAGCGGTAGCAAAATAGAGATCTTCAAATTTTGTTACATTTCACTGCCCTTTTTTTTGCAGTATTATGGACCTGTTTTTTTATTCACCCCTTCCAGTGGCTGCCCCTGTGTTTTTAAAAACATGTCACCCTGCTTTCTGGCAAAGTAAAATGTTTTGGGTCCATCTTATACCTTTTCTACCCAAATCTCAGATATTTCTCCAAGGCAGGCTTGATTCCTTTTAGTGAAAATGGTATTTAGAAAACAAGGTCTTAGTAATAGGTGTGCTCATCACTCCTGAAATGTTGATGCTTCTAGGCCTTTCCAGTGAGCAAATCATGTATTTGTTTTAAATCATAAGGGCATTCTAATTCAAATCAGATAGTGCAAGTTTCTTTTACACCTCCCTTCCCATTCCATATGTGTATCTCCTTTCTCTTCAAATGAAAACTGTGTTTACCAACTGCAGTATTATATTTATTACGTTTACTCATTCCTTCCTATAATAAACTCAGGATGGTTTAAGAATTACTAAATAAACAGTGGGTATACAAAGAAAGAGGAAATCAAAAACATGGAGATGAATATGAAAACAAACACAGTGGTCCAAAACTTTTGGGACACAGCAAAAACAATTCTAAGAAGGAAGTTTATAGTAATGCAGGCCTACTGCAAACAAAATCGCAAACAACCTCACCTTACACCTAGAGGAACTAGAAAAGAACAAAGCTCATAGAAGGAAGAAAATAATTAGTTAGAAAGATCAATGAAACCAGGATCTGGTTTTTTGAAAGACAAAATTGATATACCTTTAGCCAGACTCAAGAAGAGAGGACTTAAATCGGAAATGAAAGAGAAGAAATAATAACCAATACTACAGAAATACAAAGAAAATAGAAACTTTACAATCCTCTAAAACTGAATCAGGAAGAAGAGAATTTGGAACAGACTGATTACTAGTAATGAAATTGAATCAGTAATAAATGAATTTCCAACAGCTAGGAACACATGAGTTAATATGATTCTCAAACTCTTCTTAAAAAAAATAATAGAAGAGGAAGGAAAATTTCCAAATTCATTCTGCAAGGCCAGCATTATCCTGATACTAAAACCAAAGTCACTACAAAAAAAGAAAACTACAGGTCAGTATTTCTGATGAACATTGATGCAGAAATCCTAAACAAAATATTACCCAAACTGAATTCAGTAATACACTAAAAGGATCATTCACCATGATTAGATGGAATTTATTCCTGGGATGCAAGGGTGGTTCAATATTCGCAAATCAATCACAATACATTGCATCAATAAGAGAAAGAATAAAAACCATATCATTTCAATAGATGAAGAAAAAAAATTTGAGTACAACATCCATTCATGATCAAAGCTCTTGACAAAGCAGATTTAGAGGGAACATACCTCAACATAATAAAGGCCGCAAATTAAAACCCAACAGTCAACAATGTAAAAACTGAAAGCTTTTCAAAACTCCTAAGTATAGGAATCAGACAAGGATGTCCATTCTTACCATTTTCATTCAACACAGTACTAGAAGTCCTAGCTGCAGCAGACAAGAAATAAAAGGCATGCACATTAGTAAAAAGTAAAACCATCAGTATTTACAGATGATACTATATACAGAAAACCCTAAAGACTCCACCAAAAAACTATTAGAATAAATGAATTCTGTATATTAATTTTGTATCCTGTAATTTTACTGAAATCTATTGCATTTCTATACAACAAAGCAGAAAGAGAAATTAACAATCTCACTTACAATCCTACTAAAAGCATAAAATACCTAGAAATAAATTAACCAAGGAGGTGAAAGACCTATATTCTGAAAACAAGACGACACTGATGAAAGAAATTGAAGGTGACTCTTAACAAGGGGGAAGATACACTGTGCTCTTGGATTGGAAGAATTTTGTTAAAATGTCCATACTACCCAAAGCAATCTACAGATTCAGTGCAATCCCAAAATACCAGTAGACAAATTTTTCACAGAATTAGAATAACCAATCCTAACATTCATACGGAACCACAAACAATGTCAAATAGCAAAGCCATTTTAATAAAGAAGAACCAAGCTAGAAGTATAATAATCCCAGATTTCAAGATACACTACAAAGCTGTAGTAATTGAAACAGTATGGAATTGATACAAAAATAGGCGCATAGATCAATGGAACAGGATAGCCTAGATCATCTAATCTATGACAGAAGCAGAGAATACAGTGGCGAAAAGACATTTCCTCAATAAATGGTGCTGGGAAAACTGTACCACCCTCTTACACCATACACAAAAATAAACTCAAAATGGATTAAACACCAAAAACCTAAAAGGGAACCTACAGTTATCTCTTGGACATATTTATGGATAGGTCTCCTCAGTCAAGGAAGGAAGAAAAAAAAAAAAGTCACTAAACCACACCAGTATCAACAACAAACCTATTTTCTTTACACTTAATGGTATACATACTCAATAAAATAATTTCAGTAATAACTTAAAAATTAAAACTTGGGTACCTGGGTGGCTCAGTCAGTTAAGCGTCTGCCTTCGGTTCACGTCATGGTCTTGGGGTCCTCGGATCGAGCCCCATGTCAGGCTCCCTGCTCATCAGGGAGTCTGCTTCTCCCTCTGCTCTTCCCCCTGCTTGTGTGTGCTTTGATAAAATCTTTTAAAAAATTAAAATATAAATGAATGTGATTTATTTAAAGCCTTTCTACGGAATCAGGAAGTGTGTTGATTTTAAAGCCAGGCATGTTTTGGAATTTAAAGTTGCAGTGTTATAGAACTTAAAGAGTTTCATCCATAAACTCAATGTAAGTACTTATGAAAGATTGGCTTCTTACATAAGTAAATTTAAAAAAATTAAAATATAGAAGTAAATAAAAAAATTTCTTAGAATACTTGCAAAGAGAATTTAATATAAAACAATTTTATTTCTGAAATAGAAATAGGAATTCAATCTATAATTGTGATTTTCCTAATTCAGTGATATGCTATTTATTCATTTAGATTTAGTCAGGACATTTATTTAGGTTTTAGAGTCTCTCACACACATGTATTAAGTTTAGTCGTGTAATTTCTAGACAAACTGAGTATAGGTCCAAGATAGAGTTAAATACTGACCTGATTTTTTTTTATATGGTCATGGTATGAGCAGGCAGATAAATACATTTTTTTTTCCAGTAGGGGTGCAGAGGGAGAGAGAGAATCTCAAGCAGGCTCCACGCCCAGCACGTGAGCCCAATGCAGGGCTCAGTCTCACAATCCTGAGATCATGCCTGAGCTGAAATCAAGAGTCAAATGCTTAACCTACTGAGCCACCCAGATGCCCCAATACATTCTTATTTAATACAGTAAAGGAAAAGAAGCCACTGATTTTTGTTATTTTGCAGGTATTAATCTGAAAAAGAGTCCCCATAAAGTTTCTCTTAAGACTTAGGGAAGAAGTTACTTACATTTAAAAATTAATCCATCTTCCTTTTGCAGGTCTCTTATGAAGATGTGGATCGCTTGAAAGGATTGGCTGTTACTGAAAACATGAGGGTCCCTCATTTCTTGCAGGACCATGACCGATACATGGAACACTTAGAGAAAATTATGGAAGTGAATGAACTGACGGACAGGGAACTGAAAGATCTTATATATTAATCAGCATTCTTGCAGACGTAGCTAAGCTATACCTCTATGTTTATTACCAGTTGGGTGCAGTTAGCACCAGCATATTTATAAAAGAAGAATGTTTACATGAGTTTTCTGAAGAATGATCTGCAGTATTCAGCTGAATTTTTAAAACGTTAAGTACACACCTTAAACTATTTCCTTAACATGTTTCTATAGGCTGCAGGAGAAAATTCCTCCTGTTTTTATCTGAATCTCAACAGAGTCCAGTGAAAATACTACTGGTGAGTGTTTCTGAGGAATCTTGGTCAAAGAGAGTGACAGGCTGCCTCGGCAGTACGCACTGCTCCCTAGTGCTTCTGCCTGCGCACCAGGACCAGCCCTGATCACAGAGACAGAACAACACTGGAGTTCACACTCCCACGATTATATTTTATTTCATAAATAATGGTAATTCTCCTTTAAAAACTAGTTTTGTTATGCTCCCCAAAGCTAGCTGTATCTAAGATTTCTTATTTCTCTTATATGTTAAGTAATGTTAGAGGGAGGGGAAAAGTAGTTTGAAAATTTTTCGTTACTTCTTTATTTTCCACATTGTTTCACCTTATCAGTTTATAGGAACTAAATTAGAGAATTACCTCATTTTGTCCAGTTATTTCTTTATTTGCTGAAACATATATCCCTTCAAGATTTTAAGTTTTAGGGTCTTTCCCTCCCCATTCCTTTATATAAATAAGTAAAAGTTCCAGAGAGGTTTGTCTACATAGATTAAAATAGTCGGGGAAGAGAGAAACTACTCACCTTTTTATTAAATGGAGCGACTAGCAAGACATAAATAGACTAATGTAGTTCCTGCAGGCACTGGATATTGACTAGGTAGTGTCTGCCATAAACTTGGCCATGCTCTGAAAAATGGAATTCCTAGACATTGCTGTTGGATAAACTGGCCTTGTCATGTTGGCTCAGTATATTTTATCAAAATCAACCCAGTGACATAGCTTGAAAAATAAGAATTCTGTTTTGCTGCATTTCCTCTGCTAAAAGCTTATACAGCTAGCTTTGTATTAATTTATCAATTTCGATACATAGTTGGATATATATATTTGGGATCAAATGGTTCTTCAAACAACTTATTTTAATGAAGAACACTGCTGTAAACACCCCTTTAAAAATTGCTACTGTAATTTTTACCCAAAGCTATCTGAGAGTTTATCTTTACCTCAGTTCAGGCTTAAATATGGTGCTAACACTGGTAGATGTATACTGCAAAGCCTGGTCCACATTCATACTAGGAAATGATTTTAGGAAATCTCATGCAGGCTAGGTTATGTGATTTTTCTCATTCACACATCTAGAAGGGCTTGCCTCAAAGAAGAATGTTGCAGCAAACAGGATATATTCTAACTGGCACCTGGTAGTTCTTGCAAAGCCACACATCTCACCTTTGGTAAGTAGCAGGCCAGGCCCTTTGGAGCATTAAAGGCATCACACCTGTGTCATGATGGCTCGAGTGTGGCCTGTAGATCTCTGTGCAGGGTTGGGGCACATTTTGCCAACGCTGACCAGATACTGGAAAACCACTCCTGTAGCAGTCATCCAGTTTCAGCTTTGGTGTAGCATTTTCTAACTTCATCTTCAAACTTTTCCAAGATGATTGTGAAACAGTGTTTTATTAACTGGAATTGAAATATAGACAGAATGTTTATGTCCTGTGATTTAAGCCCAAATGCTTATAAATTCAACATTTGTAGGCAATAATACTGTTAATCTCATGTTATGGTTTAAATGTAAAGGAAAATCACAGTAGCCTTAATATCCTGTTGGTAGAATTATTTACAGTGATTCTAGTCCCTGAATTTTAAAATGGATATTCTCTGATTTGGAAAAGGAAACACTTTCTTGCCTTACTGCTCTGGTATAAAGACAAAAAACAGTGCTATCCAGACAAAAAAAAAAAAAAAAAAAAAAAAATCACATTGACTGTCTTAAGATACTTTAAAAGTTAGCAATGAACCAAAATAGTTTCAGATGAGCAGAATACTTAAAGAGCTCCAAGCTTTAAAAGTTGGGATTGAAGATTTAATTAATGTTTATTCGCTTTCCTGAAATAGCATTAAAGTCAGTTTTGTTCCCTTAAAATTGAAGTTTTAATAAATAGAATATTATAGCAACAGTACTTAGAATAATAGTTGAAGTTTGCATTAATTTTAATAGTTATTTGTATAGGCTATTGATTAGGATTTCATCAATTTGGTCCACTATAATTCCAACATATAGTTGTATCAAATGCAAAGTCTGATAAACTGTTATGTTTTCACATCAGATGGGACTCAAAGTAAGTTGTTTGTAGACATAAATCCACATTCTTCATTTCTTTATATTTTCACCTTTGTAAAAATGTTTAAAATTTGTATTTTGTTTTGTATATATCTGGGCATTTTATGTTTAGCTGTAGTAGAAATAAGTAGAACTGAAGTTCTCAAATGAAATATGTGAATATGTATGCATGCAAACTTCTGTCCTTTGAAAATTATATTTTTATTGTGGTATTTCTGTGTTTTTATTGTGTGGTAATTATTGAAAGGTAATTATTAACCATGTTTGTCTTCTAATATCCTTGTTTATAAGGACATACATTTACCACACTCCACCTTTCCCCTCATTAGTTCAGCTTATACTCTCATGCGTGTAGGGAGAAGGGAAAAGGGGAGAGGGATAATTTCATCTTAATTTACTGCCCTGTTCATTGAGTAAACATCTGTGCAGAACCTCGGAGTAGGACCTGTGCTGAGTCCTCTGATGAAGACAAGAACTGTTCACAGTCCAGTGAGGAGGAGTGGCACAGAATACAGCATGGGTAGTCTCATACCAAAAGATCAGAAACCATAATAAATGGGCATGCTTGTGTGTTTGAAGCAGAGAGAGAAAGATCACTTGCTAAAGTGGTTAATGTCCACAATATTTTGTTACCACTCTTTGCAAGGCTTGTGTTTGGAATCTGAGCAGCTTTAGCCCGGGAGAAGGAGTAGAGCACACGTAGAGCTGCTTGGGTCAAGGGCCTGAAGGAGATCTCTTGAGACCTCCAACAGGTACCCAGAGGAGCCAGTGGTTCACCCTTAAACTTATTAGTCTTGGTCGTTGAATTTAAACCTTTACTTGTGAAACCTGGTCATCTGGCTTTGATTTCATCCATTTTTGTTCACTCTGACTCCAGTAGCTAAGTTAATGTCTTGAAACTATTGCTGGGATATGAAATACCAATGTTTGTCAGCTAGTTATGGAAGAGCTTTAAGAATATATCGGATTTTGAGAACAGAGGGGGAGGACCATATGAAGAGGAAGCAAGAGAATGGCCCTCTGCAAGCCAAAGAGAGATCCCTGGAACAGACCCTTCCTTAGACCCTCAGGAGAAACCAAACCTGCCAGTACCTTTATCTTGAACTTCTAACCTTCGAAACTGAAAGGAATTGCACCTAGGGAAAGAGGATAAAGCAGAAAGAGCAGAAATTTGACCACTGAGAGGAGACAACTGAACATTCCACTTCTTCCTGGCCATCCAATTATCCTTACTAAAGACAACCAATTTCAGAAGTGACGTCAGCAACATGGCTGAAAAAGACGACCCTCGTTTGTGCCCCCTCCCAACCTCCCAACAGTAATTTGGCATCCATTCATGGACAAAAATGCTTCTGTGGGAGCTTTAGGATCTAGCAGCATATACCAAGCAACACAGGAAGAATTTTGCCCACCCTTGCATTGGGTAATAAACCTACAGACCTAGGTCCTGGCTTGAACCCAGCACTGGCCTGTGAACAAGCTTCAACCCCTCTCAGCAGCCATATGCAAATCCCTAGAAAACACTAAATCTTAGGCAGTCACCCATGGACAAGAGTTGCTTTGTATTCAGGTTTTCAGCACACCACTGGAGCATAAAGAAGTAAAAATTAAAAAATAAAAAAATGTTTATATGCATTAAAGAGGAATGGTTTAGCCTCATCACTCCTCCCCCGAGGTGGAACAACTCCAGGCCAAGAGAGGTCTCAGCCTGTGATTTCTCCTGAGGGTTTGGGAGGTGGGGAGAAAGAGTGAGTGAGTGCCTAGCTTCCCCAGTTGTGTAGGCGGCTGCCTAAGAGGCCCATTTTGCTCTGGTCCCATCCAGAGTACTGAATCATCAGCTGTGTGGTTAGGGGGTGTAAAGAAGCTGGGAGAGTAGCAGGACTTTTGGAGGTCACTAAAAGGACACAGAATCTACTAACTGCTTCACAGCCTCCATTAAGAAGCTGGCTCATAAGCCTCTAAGGATACCTTACCCATGGATCTTCCTGACTAGCCCATGGTAACCCTCCCAGTGCTTCAGGCATCACACACAAACACACACACACACCCTGTGGCTGGCTCTCTGTGTGCACTCCCAAAAGCACTGAGAGCATGCTTTGGCAGAGGGCTAGTGAGCATGTGAAAAAAGCCAGCCCAAATTCGTGTGCCAGAGAGGCCACAAACTTGAGCTTTAGCCCTACCCTTGGGAAAGCAAAAGGAAGACTGCCAGCACTGAGCCTTGTCTATTGCAAAATTGAGAAGGCATACAAGCTTAAGAATTCTGCCATAAGAGGTATCAAGAAGCATGGAGCAGGCATATCCATAGACAGTCTGAGAAAGTCACAGATTCTCTACCACAGCTGACTGAAGGTATTTCTTTTTTTAAAGATTTTCATTTATTCATTTTTAGAGAGCATACATGAGTGGTGGGGAGAGGCAGAGGGGGAGAGAGAATTCTTAGACTCCCCACTAAGCATGGAGCCCACATGGGGCTCAATCCCAGGACTCTGGGATCATTACCTGAGCTGAAATCAAGAGTCAGATGCTTAACTAACTGAGCAACCCAGGCATCCCTGAAGTTATTTCTTGAAAACAGTAAAGATGAGGAGGTGACTGATGCTTCAAATACTAAGATAATGCAAAACTCTAAGGAATATGAGAAATCAAGGATTTGATTTCTCACCAAAAGATTATGATAATCTAGTAACCAAACCCAAAGACATGGAGATCTGTTTACCTGATAAGGAATTCAAAATATCTGTTTTAAGGAAGCTAAATAAGGTACAAGAATACATAGACAATTCAATGAAATCAAGAAAACTACATGAACAAAAAGAGCAGTTTAATGAAGAGATATCATAAAAAGGACAAAGCATACACTGAAGTCGAAGAACACAATGAATGAAATGAAAAATACAGTAGAACACCACCAAAGGATCAAGCAAAAAAAACCCCCAAAATCCTATGAGTTAGAAGATGGGAATTTTGAAATTATCCAGTCATGGGAGAAGAAAAAAAAAAAAAAGTGATGAAAGCCTATGTAATCTATAGGATACCATCAAAAGAAACAATTTGCAAATTATTGGACTTGCAGAAGGAGAGGACAGGAAAAAGGAGAAAGAAAGTTTATTTTTAAAAATAGGGCTAAAAACTTAAAAAATGGCTGAAAACTTCCCAAATATGAGGAGAAATTTGGATATCCATGCTCCTGAAGTTCATAGGTTACCTAAGAATCTTAAAAGTAGCAAGAGCAGAGAAGCTAGTAACTTAAAAGGGAACCCCATACTGTTGTCAGCAGATTTCTCAGCAGAAACATTACAAGCCAGGAGAGAGTGGGATGGTATATTCAAAGTGCTGAAAGGAAAAAAAAAATAAATGCTGAGAGTCAGCTGAGAAGACGGCTGAATAGGAGGACTTTAAGCTCACCCTGTCCCATGGATACAAATAGATTGCATTCACATCAGTGTGAATAACCCAGAAAATGACCCAAAGACTGGCAGAACAAACTCCACAACTAAAGGCTAGGAAGGGGCCACATCAAAGAAGGTAGGAAGGGCATCAGGGCAGTCTGGGGACGAAACAGACCATGGCCATCCACTGTGGGGAGGGAGCTAGTGGCACGGAGAAGGGCAGAAAAGACTTTTATGCTGGGGAGCCCACAAATGAAGAGGATGAATCTCCATAATATTTGCCTTTGGAAGTCAGAAGGACCAAATTTCAGGAGTTCTTAAAACCGTGACTTAAAGCCTGGATTTTAAAAAATCTTTGGGCTCGGGGCGCCTGGGTGGCACAGCGGTTGAGCGTCTGCCTTCAGCTCAGGGCGTGATCCCGGCGATCTGGGATCGAGCCCCACGTCAGGCTCCTCCGCTATGAGCCTGCTTCTTCCTCTCCCACTCCCCCTGCTTGTGTTCCCTCTCTCACTGGCTGTCTCTATCTCTGTCGAATGGATAAATAAAATCTTTAAAAAAAAAAAAAAATCTTTGGGCTCAGCTCTCGGAGATCCCTGAGGGTTTCAGGAAGCTGAGTCCCTGCCCTTAGCTCAACAAACAGCTCATGCAGATACAGCATAGAACCAGTAGTTTGAAATATGTTGAGGGCAGACAGAAGGGAGAGTGATTTGCTCATCTCAGAGCATGGCTGGACAGACGGATCACAGGGAGACTCCTCCAGGGACAAAGGAGCTGGTGGGTGTCCTTTCCCTTCTCCACGTCCCAGCATAAACAATGGGCACCTGCAGGAACCAGTGCAGTGTTGCCACTCATCAGCTAAATTTGCTTACACCAAGCTCCACCACCCCTGCATCAGATCTTCCCTTCCTAGTCTAGCTTGCCTGAGTTCCTGCATTGTAGGTCCCCCAGAACACTTGCACAAACTCTGCCAAGACTACATCTCCAAACCTGTGTCTTGTGGAACCTCAGTCCTGGCGGTGGTGGGACCAGGTCTCATTTTACAAGCAGATCACCACATTAAAATGTTAAATGTTAAAATGTGCCCCACCCCTGCTGGTGACCAAACACTGCCCACAGTAGGCAAAGACAGCCTCTGCAGACAACTGGAAGAAGGAAAAAGAGGCCAAAACTCAATAGCAGAGCACATGCAACACACATAGGAGACACTCCCTCAAGTGCCAGGCCCTGGGGAATAGGGCATTACACTGCAGGGCATTACAGGACCTCTTCTTCATAAGGCTATTATCATTAAGAGCAAGAGAAGTAGATGACTTTTCTAATACATAGAAAGTCAGACAAAATAGGGAGACCAAGAAACATCTCCCAAATGGAAGAACAGAACCAAACCATAGCAAGAGACCAAAGCAAAAGAGATATAAGTAATATGCCTGATAGAGAACTTGATCATAAAAACACTCGGGACTGAAGAAAAAAGCAGAGGAAATCAGTGAGACCCTTTTTAAAGACAGAGATTAAAAAAAGAACACAGTAAATGAAATTAAACATACACTGATGGAATAAATAGGATGCTAGATGAAGCAGAGGGAAGAATTAATGACCTGGAAGAGAGAGTAATGGAAAGTAACCAAGCTGAGCAAAGGAGAGGAAAGAAAGAAAACAAAAACAAAGTTCCGGTTCCAAGATGGCGGAGGAGCAGGAGACCTAAAGTTCATCTGGTCCCAGGAATTCAGCTAGAGAGCTACCAAACCATTCTGAATACCTATGAACGCAACTGGAGAACGAAGAAAAGAGTAGCAGAAACCCTATGAACAGAAAAGCGACCACTTTCTACAAGGAGGAGAAAAGATGGCAGAGTAGGGGACCCTTTCTCAGCCGGTCCCCTGAGTTGAGCTGGATAGGTACCAGACCATCCTGAACACCCACGGAATCAGCCTGAGACGCAGGAAGATGCATCTGGATCTCTACAAATGAACATCCCCAGCGCTGAGTATTGAGGTACGAAGCGGGGAGCTGTGAAACCTCGCACAGATATCGGAAGATAAATGGAAGGGGGAGGGAGCCGCCGCATTCGGGCGCTGGGAAGGCGTAGCCACCTGCACGGGGGAGCGGGCGGGCTCGCGGACGGCACCCGCGAGAGAGCAGACTGAGACCGTGAGCCGGATCGCGCGCCACCAGACTGAAAACTGGAGCTCCGGAGCGCTCACTGGAACCGGACTAAAACCGGGAGCTCCGGAGCACGTGTGCGCATTCAAACTGAAAACTGGAGCTCCGGAGCGCTCACTGGAACCGGACTGATACGGGAGCTCGGGAGCGCGCGTGACCTGACTGAAAACCGGCACTCCGGAGTGCGCTTGAACCACACTGAAATAGGGAGCTCAGGAGTGCGCGGGAACCGGGGCGGCTGGCAGTGTTAGAAGCACAAAGGGCAGAGATGTGCCGGCCCTGGAAGTGAGGGCTGGGACACCGGCTATGGGGTGCACATCCCGGGACGCTGCAGGGTTCTTAGCAGCACCGACAGAAACAGAGTAAAGTGGCCAAGAGAGCTCAGTGGAGAGCAGACTGCGATCTCTCTGTTTTGAGACAGAGGCTATGATACGGCCACTGCTGCTCTCTCAGAAGAGGCACAGCAACCTGCCAGGGAAAGCCACCAGACAACAAAAGCCCGGAAATATCAGCTCACATTGTGCCCATCCCCATCCCCCCCTTGCAGGGGACAGAGGGGCTCTACCCAAACAGGGTTGCCTGAGTATCAGCACGGCAGGCCCCTCCCGCAGAAGGCAGGCTGAAAAATCAAGATGTCCACATCGCTAAGGTCCCTATAAAACAAGTGCACACTGCCTGGGTCCTGGTCAATAATTTGGGCTCTGGGCATCCCCGCAACCTCTCATCAGAATGACAAGGAGGAGAAATCCCCCCCGGCAAAGAAAAGATAATGAGTCTGTGGCCTCTGCCACAGAACTGATGGATATGGATATAACCAAATTATCAGAAATGGAGTTCAGAGTAACAATGGTCAAGATGATGTGTAGACTTGAAAAAAATATTAATGGAAATATTAACGAGAATATAGAATCTCTAAGGGCGGAAATGAGAGCGAATCTGGCAGAAATTAAAAATGCTATGAATCAAATGCAGTCTAAACTAGACGCTCTGATGGCTGGGGTAAATGAGGCAGAAGAACGAATTAGTGAATTGGAGGATGGGATGGTAGAAGAGAAAGTTAAAACAGAAACTTGGCTCAAAAAAAAAATCCACGCTCAAGAATGTAGGTTACGGGAGATTACTGACTCAATGAAATGTTCCAATGTCAGAATCATTGGCATCCCCCAGGGGGTGGAGAAAGAGAGAGATCTAGAAGAGATATTTGAACAAATTGTAGCTGGGAACTTCCCTAATCTGGCAAAAGAAACAAGCATTCATGTCCAAGAGGCAAAAAGGACCCCTCCCAAGGTCAATGAGAACAGACCTACACCACATCACGTCATAGTGCAATTCACAAATATGAGATCCAAGGATACAGTACTGAAAGTGGCCAGGGGAGAGAAAATCCTTATGTACAGAAGGAAAAATATCAGAATAACGTCAGACCTGTCTACAGAGACCTGGCAGGCTAGGAAGGGTTGGCAGGGTATTTTCAAAGCTCTATCTGAGAAGAACATGCAGGCAAGGATCCTTTATCCAGCAAGGCTGTCATTCAGAACTGATGGAGAGACAAGGACCTTCCAAGGCCAGAAGAAACTGAAGGAATTCGTAACCACCAAACCAGCCCTACATGAGATATTAAGGGTGTTCTATAAAAGTAAAAAGGCCCCAATAGTGATACAGAACAGAAAGTCATAATTTATAGAAACAAAGACTTCACAGGCAACATGACAACATAAAAATCATATCTCTCAATAATCACTCTCAATGTGAATGGCCTAAATGCTCCCATAAAACACCACAGGGTTGCAGATTGGATAAAAAGACATGATCCATCCATACGCTGTCTATAAGAGACTCATTTTGAACATAAAGATACATCCAGACTGAAAGTGAAGGGATAGAGAACCATTTTTCATGCCAACGGACCTCAAAAGAAAGCTGGGGTAGCAATTCTCATATCAGACAGATTTTAAACTAAAGACTGTTGTTAGAGATGCAGAAGGACACTATATTATTCTTAAAGGATGTATCCAACAAGTGGATATGACAATTATAAATACCTATGCCCCCAACAGGGGAGCAGCTAGATACACAAGCCAACTCTTAACCAGAATAAAGAGACATATAGATAATAATTCGTTAATACTAGGGGACCTCAACGCTCCACTCTCAGCAATAGACAGATATATCACCTAAGCAGAAAATCAACAAAGAAACAAGAGCTTTCAATGACATACTGGACCAGATGGACCTCATAGATATATACAAAACACTACACCCCAGAACAACAGAATACTCATTCTATTCTAATGCCCATGGAACTTTCTCCAGAACAGACCATGTTCTGGGTCACAAAACAGGTCTCAACCGATACCAAAAGACTGAGATTATTCCCTGCATATTCTCAGATCACAGTGCTTTGAAATTGGAACTCAACCACAAGGAAAAATTTGGAAGAAACTCAAACACTTGGAAACTAAGAACCATCCTGCTCAAGAATGACTGGGTAAACCAGGAAATTAAAAATTGGTTTAAACAATTTTTGGAGACCAGTGAAAATGAAAACACATCGATCCAAAACCTATGGGACACTGCAAAAGCAGTCTTAAAGGGATAATACATAGCCATCCAACCCTCACTCAAAAGAATAGAAAAATCTAAAATGCAGTTTTTATATTCTCACCTCAAGAAGCTGGAGCTGGAACAGAAGAACAGGCCTAACCCACGCACGAGGAGGCAGGTGATCAAGGCTAGAACAGAGATCAATGAATTAGACCAGGAGCACAGTAGAGCAGATCAACAGAACTAGAAGCTGGTTCTTTGAAAGAATAAATAAATTGATAAGCCACTGACCAGACTTATTCAAAAGAACAGAGAAAGGACCCAAATTAATAAAATTATGAATGAAAGGGGAGAGATCACAACCAACAACAATGAAATAGGAAGGATCATTAGAAACTTTTATCAACAGCTTTATGCAATAAATTAAACAACCTGGAAGAAATAGATGCCTTCCTGGAAACCTATAAACTATCAAGACTAAAACAGGAAGAAATTGATTTTTTAAACAGACCGATTAATTATGAAGAGATTGAAGCAGTGATCAAAAACCTCCCCAAAAACGAGAGTCCAGGAGCTGACAGATTCCCCGGGGAATTCTACCAAACATTCAAAGAAGAAATAATACCTATTCTCTTGAAGCTGTTTCGAAAAAATAGAAACAGAAGGAAACTACCAAACTCATTCTATGAGGCCAGTATTACCTTGATACCCAAACCAGGCAAAGACCCCATTAAAAAGGAGAATTATAGACTGATTTCCCTGATGAATATGGACGCCAAAATTCTCAACAAGATCCTTGCTAACAGGATCCAACAGTACATTAAAAGGATTATCCATCAAGACCAAGTGGGATTCATCCCTGGGATGCAAGGGTGGTTCAACATTCGCAAATCGATCAGTGTGATAGATCAGATCAATAAGAAAAGAGTCAAGAACCATATGACCCTCTCAATAGATGCAGAAAAAGCATTTGACAAAATACAGCATCTCTTCCTGATTAAAACCCTTCAGAGTGTAGGGATAGAGGGTACATTCCTCAATTTCATAAAAAACATCTATGAAAATCCTACAGTGAATATCGTTCTCAATGGGGAAAAGCTGAAAGCCTTTCCCTTAAGATTAGGACAAGGATGCCCACTCTAGCCATTAGTCTTCAACATAGTACTAGAAGTCCTTGCAACAACAATTAGACAACAAAAAGGGATAAAAGGTATTTATTTTTAAAGATTTTATTTATTTATTTATTTGACAGAGACAGCCAGCGAGAGAGGGAACACAAGCAGGGGGAGTGGGAACAGAAGAAGCAGGCTCCTAGCGGAGGAGCCTGATGTGGGGCTCAATCCCAGAATGCTGGGATCACGCCCTGAGCTGAAGGCAGACGCTCAACGACTGCACCACCCAGGCACCCCGGGATTAAAAGTATTCAAATTGGCAAAGAAGAAGTAAAACTGTCTCTCTTCGCAGATGACATGATACTCTATATGGAAAACCCAAAAGACTCCACCCTCAAACTACTAGAACTTATAGAGCAATTCAGTAAGGTGGCGGGATACAAAATCAGTGCTCAGAAATCAGTTGCATTTCTATACACGAACAATGAGACTGAAGAAAGAGAAATTAGGGAATCCATTCCATTTACAATAGCACCAAAAAGCATACGTTATCTCGGAATTAACTTAACCAGAGATGTAAAGGATCTATATTCTAGAAACTACAAATCACTCTTGAAAGACATTGAGGAAGACACAAAAAGATGGAAAAATATTCCATGCTCATGGATCAGTAGAATTAACATAGTTAAAATGTCCGTGCTACCCAGACCAATCTACACTTTCAATGCCATCCCGATCAAAATACCAATGACATTTTTCAAAGAACTGGAACAAACAGCCCTTAAATTTGTGTGGAACCAGAAAAAGCCCCAAATCACCAAGGAATTGTTGAAAAGGAAAAACAAAGCTGGGGGCATCACGTTGCCAGATTTCAAGCTACGTTATAAAGCTCTGATCACAAAGACAGCATGGTACTGGCACAAAAACAGACACATAGACCAATGGAACAGAATAGAGAACCCAGAAATGGACCCTCGGCTCTTTGGGCAACTAATCTTTGACAAAGCAGGAGAAAACACCCAGTGGAAAAAAGACAGTCTCTTTAACAGATGGTGTTGGGAAAATTGGACAGCTATATGCAAAAGAATGAAACTTGACCACTCTCTCACACCATACACAAAGATAAACTCCAAATGGATGAAAGACCTCGATGTGAGACAGGAATCCATCAAAATCCTAGAGGAGAACATAGGCAGCAACCTCTATGACATCGGCCAAAGCAACCTTTTTCATGACACATCTCCAAAGGCAAGAGAAACAAAAGAAAAAATGAACTTGTGGGACTTCATCAAGATAAAATCTTCTGCACAGCCAAGGAAACAGTCAAAAAAAAACTAAGAGGCAGCCTATGGAATGGGAGAAGATATTTGCAAATGACACTACAGATAAAAGACTATTATCCAAGATCTACAAAGAACTTCTGAAACTCAATACACATGGAACAATCAAATCGAAAAATGGGCAGAAGATATGAACAGACAATTTTCCAATGAAGACATACAAATGGCTAGCAGACACATGAAAAAATGTTCAAAATCATTAGCCATCAGGGAAATTCAAATCAAAACCACATTGAGATACCACCTTATGCCAGTTAGAATGGCAAAAATTGACAAGGCAGGAAACAACAAATGTTGGAGAGGATGTGGAGAAAGGGGATCCCTCTTACATTGTTGGTGGGAATGCAAGTTGGTACAGCCACTTTGGGAAACAGTATGGAGGTCCCTTAAAAAGTTAAAAATTAAGCTACCCTATGATCCAGCAATTGAACTACCCCAAAGATACAGATGTAGTGAAGAGAAGGGCCATGTGCACCCCAATGTTCATAGCAGCATTATCCACAATAGCTAAATCATGGAAGGAGCCGAGATGCCCTTCAACAGATGACTGGATTGAGAAGATGTGGTCCATATATACAATGGAATATTACTCAGCCATCAAAAAGAATGATTACACAACATTTGCTGCAACATGGACGGGACTGGAGGAGATTATGCTAAGTGAAATAAGTCAAGCAGAGAAAGACAATTATCATATGGTTTCACTCATTTATGGAACATAAGAAATAGGAAGATCGGTAGGAGAAGGAACGGAAGAATGATGCGGGGGGGTAAAGAGAAGAGAGAATGAACCATGAGAGACTGTGGTCTCTGGGAAACAAACTGAGGGCTTCAGAGGGGAGAGGAGTGGGGGATTGGGATAGGCCAATGATGGGTATTAAGAAGGGCACGTATTGCATGGTGCACTGGGTGTTATATGCAAATAATGAATCATGGAACATTGCATCAAAAACTGGGGATGTACTGTATGGTGACTAATATAACAAAATAAAAATAACAAAAAAAAAAAAAGAAAATTATGCAAATTGAGAATAGTCTTAGGGAACTCAGTGACTCCATCAAATGTAGTAATATGCATTATAGGGATGTCAGAAGAGAGAAATAAGGGGGCAGAAACTTTATTTGAAGAAATAATAGCTGAAAACTTCCCAAATCTGAGCAAGGAAACAAATATCCAGATCCAGAAGGCAAGATATTTCCCCAAAAATTCGACCCAAGGAGGTCCACACCAAAGCACATACTAATTAAAATGGCAAAAAGTAATGATAAAAAAAATTTCAAAGCAGTAAGAGAAGACAGTTACATACAAGGAAACTCTGATACGATTATCAGCTGATTTTTCAGCAGCAACTTTGCAAGCCAGAGGGGAGTGGCATGATATATTCAAAATGCTGAAAGGGAAACAATCTGCACCCAAGAATACTCTATCCAGCAAGGCTGTCGTTCATAATAGAAACAGAGATAAAGAATTTCTCAGACAAGCAAAAACTAAAGGAGTTTATGACCACTAAACCAGCCCTACAAGACATATAAAGGGGACTTTTTGAGTGGAAAGGAAGACCATAAAGTTAGAGTATGAAAAGTAAGAAACACAGAAGCAGCATAAATAAATATTTCCATAAAGAAAATCAGTCAAGGGATTCATAAAATAATATAAAATATAACACCATGTACCTAAAATGGGGGGGGGGAGAGGAGTAAAGAATGAGCTTAAACTTAGCGACCATCAAGTTCATATAGACTGCTATATGCAGAACATGTTATACACAAACCCGATGGTATCCACCAATCAAAAACCAGTAATAGATATGCAAAGAATAAAGAGAATGGAATCCAAGTATACCACTAAAGAAAGCCAACAAAGCATGAAAGAGAGCAAGAAAGGATCAGAGAAACATCTATAGAAACAACCACAAAACAGGTAACCAAACAGCAATAAATACATATCTACCAATAATTATTTTGACTATAAATGGACTAAATGCTCCAATCAGACACAGGGTGACATAGTGGATAAAAAAAATAAGACCCATCTATATGCTGCCTACAAGATACTCATTTAAGACCTAAAGACACCTGCAGATTGAAAGTGAGGGAATGGAGAAACACTTATGCACATAGATGCCAAAAGAAAGCTAGGGTAGCAATACTTATATTGGACAAAATAGACATTAAACAAAGACTGTAACAAGGGACAAAGAAGGACACTATATAATGAAAAAGGAGACAATCCAACAAGAGGATATAACAGTTGTAAATGCTTATGCACCCACCATGGGAGCACACACATACATAAAACAGTTAAAAACATAAAAGAAATAATAATAAAATAACAGTAGGGGACTTTTAACACCCCATTTACATCAATGGACACATCATCTGAATAGAAAATCAACAAGGAAACAGTGGCTTTGAATGGCACACTGGACCAGATGGTTTTAACAGACATATTCAAAACATTCCATCCTGAAACAGCAGAATACTTTCTTTTCAAGTGCGCACGGAACAGTCTCCAGAATAGATCATATATTAGGCCACAAAACAAGTCTCAGCAAACTCAAAAAGGTCAAAGTCATACCATGCATCTTTTCTGACCACAATGGTATGAAACTAGAAAGAAAAAATACATAGAGGTTAAGTAACATTCTATTAACCAATGAATGGGTCAACCAAGTGATCAAAGAAATTAAAAAGTACATGAAAAAAATAAAAATAAAAACACAACAGTCCAAAATCTTTCAGATGCAGCAAAAGTGGTTCTAAGTTTATAGAAATACACGCCTACCTCAAAAAGAAGAAAAATCTCAACCAACCTAGCCTTATATCTGAAGGAGCTAGAAGAAGAAACAAAACCCAAACCCAGCAAAAAGAAGGAAATAAATATCAGAGCAGAAATAAATGATATGGAAACTAAAAACAAAACAAAACAAAAACAAAAACAAAAAAACAAAAAAACGAGACTGATGAAACCAGGAGTTGGTTCTTTGAAAAGAACAAAATTGATAAACCTCCATCAAGACTCATGAAAAAGAAAGATGAGAAATAACATCCAACACCACAGAAATACAAATAATTGTAACAATATTATGAAAAATCTATGTGCCAACAAATTGGACAACTTAGAAAAAAGGGATAAATTCCTAAAAAATATATAACCTGACAAAACTAAAGCAGGAAGAAATAGAAAATTTGAACAGACCAAGTACCAGCAATGAAATTGAATCCGTACTCAAAAAATTCCCCCAAAAAACAAAGTCCAGGACCAGATGGCTTCACAGGCAAATTCCACTAAACATTTAAAGAAGAGTTAATATTTTTCTCAAACTATTCCAAAAAATACAAGAGGAAGGAAAACTTCAAAATTCATTCTATGAGGCCAGTATCACCCTGATACCAAAACCGGATACACCACAAAAAGAACAACAGGCCAATATCTCTCATGAATATAGATGCAAGAATCATCAACAAAAAATAAGACTGAATCCAACAATACATTTAAAAGAATCGTACACATCATCAAGTCAGATTTATTCCCAGGATGCAAAGGGAGTGCAATATTCCCGAAACAATCAACATGATACATCACATCAATAAAAGAAAAAATAGTATGATCATTTTGATAGATGCAGAAAAAGCATTTGACAAAGTACCACATCCATTCCTGATAAAATCCCTCAACAAAGCAGGTCTAGAGGAAACATACCTCAATATTATAAAGGCCCTACATGAAAAACCCACAGCTAACATCATCCTCAAGAGGAAAAATAGACATCTTTCCCCTAAGGTCAGGGACAAAACAAGGATGTCCACTCACCACTTTATTCAACAGAGTACAGGAAGTCCTAGCCACAGCAATCAGACAAGAAAAAGAAATAAAAGGCATCCAAATTGGTAAGGAAGAAGTAAAACTTTCACTATTTGCAAATGATATGATACTGTATACAGAAAACCCTTAAGACTCCACCAAAAACCTATAATCAATGAATTCAGAGAATCAGAGGACCCAAATCAGTGTGCAGAAATCTGCTGCACTCCTATACACCAGTAACAGCAGAAAGTGAACTTAAGAAAAAAAATCCCATCTACAACTGCACCAAAAACAATTTAATAGGAATAAATTTAACCAAAGAGGTGATAGACCTATACTCTGAAAATTATAAAACAGACGAAAGAAATTGAAGACAACGCAAAGAAATGGAAAGACATTCCATGCTCTTGGATTGGAAGAAGAATCATTATTAAAATGTCTACCAAAAGCAACCTACAGATTTAATGTAATTTGTATCAAAGTACCAATAGTATTTTTCACTGAACTAGAATAAATAATCCTAAAATTTGTATAGAACCACAAAGGACATTGAATAGCCAAAGCAATCTTGAAAAAGAAAAATAAAACTGGAGGTATCATAATTCCAGATTTCAAGTTATTTTACAAAGCAACAGTAATTAAAACACTAGGGTGGGGTGCCTGGCTGGCTCATTTGGAAGAGCATGTGTGTCTTGATCTTGGAGTCATGAATTTGAGCCCCACATCGGGTGTAGAGATTACTAACAAAACCCAAAAAGCTTTAAAACAACAACAATACCACTATGGTACTGGCATGAAAACGGACACATAGATCGATGTAACAGAA
This sequence comes from Ursus arctos, assembly GCF_023065955.2. Taxonomy (NCBI): domain Eukaryota; kingdom Metazoa; phylum Chordata; class Mammalia; order Carnivora; family Ursidae; genus Ursus; species Ursus arctos. The sequence goes on along the minus strand of NW_026622985.1, from coordinate 62,358,557 downwards.
CAGAAAGCCCAGAAATAAACCCACAATTACATGGTCAATTAATCTTCAATGAAGGGGGCAAGAATATGCAATGGGAAAAAGACAAATGGTGTTGGGAAAACGGGACAGCCACATGCAGAAGAATGAAACTGGGCCACTTTCTCTCATCATACAAAAAAATAAAGTCAAAATGAATTAAAGACCTAAATGTGAAAGCTGAAACCATAGAAGTCCTTGAAGAGAGCATAGGCAGTAATCTCTCTGACATCAGCCATAGCAACATTTTCTTAGATAGGTCTCCTGAGCTTATAAAAACAAAAATAAACTATTGGGACTATATCAAAATAAGTTTATGCTCAGTGAAGGAATCAATCAACAAAACTTAAAGGCAACCTACTGAATTGGAGAAGATAATTGTAAATGACATATCCAATAGAGGATTAGTATCCAAAATATATTAAGAACTGACATAACTCAATGCCCAAAAATCAAATAATCCAATTAAAATGGGCAGAAGACATGAACAGACATTTCTTCAAAGAAGACATATACACAGCCAACAGATACACACTCGACATCACTCATTATCAGGGAAATACAAATCAAAAGTACAACGAGATAACAGCTCATTGTCAGAGTGGCTAAAATCGTAAACATAAGAAACAGTATTAATGAGAATGTGAAGAAAAAGGAACACTGGTGCACTGTTGGTAGGAATGCAAACTGGTACCACCACTGTGGAAAACATTATGGAGGCTCCTCAAAAAATTAAAAATAGAAGTATCCTATGCACTACTGGGTATTTACCCAGAAAATACAAAAACAAAATAAAAAAACCCAAACAACAAAAACAAAAAAACAAAAAACAAATAAAAACAAAACAACCTAATTCAAAGGGATACATGCACCCCATATTTATTGCAGATTTACAAAAGCCAAACTATGGAAGCAATGCAAGTGTCCATTGATAGACAAATGGATAAAGAAGATTGTATTATTCACCATAAAAAGGATGAAATCTTGCCATTGGCAAGAGCATCAATGGAGCTACAAAGTATAATACTTGTAAGTAAAATATTATATAAGTATAAAATAAGTCAAAGACAAATACCATATGATCTCACTCACATGTGGAATTTAAGAAAAGATACAAATAAGCAAAGGAAAAAAAGAGACAAACCAAGAAACAGACTCTTAACTATAGAGGACAAACTGATGGTTACCAGAGGGGAGGTGGGAGGGGGTATAGGGGAAATAAGGGAATGGAGATAAAAGAGTACACAGATCATGATTTAAAAAATGATTTTTTAAAAGATGTATTTATTTTAGAGAGATGGGGGAGGGTGGGGCAGAGGGAAAGAGAATCTCAAGCAGACTCCCCGAGCATGGAGCCCGGTGCAGGGCTGGATCTCATGACCCTGAGATCGTGACCTGAACCCAAACCAAGAGTCAGATGCTTAACCTACTGAGCCACCCAGGTGCCCCCAAATAAAATGATTTTTAAAAGAAGAAAGAAAAATACCTGCCAACCAAGAATACTATCTGGCAAAGTTGTTCTTCAGCTATGAAAGGGAGATAAAACTTTCCCAGACAAAAGCTGAGGAAGTTCATCATCACTAGACCTACTTTACAAGAAATGCTTCCAATCACAATCCCAAGAGGATTTGATTGTAGAGCTCTGTTAGAAAACACATGAAAATATTAAAGCATATACTCTTTTTAAAAAAGATTTTATTTATTTGAGAGTGAGAGAGCACAGGGCAGGGTGGGGTGGGGGGCGGTGGTCAGAGGGAGAAGCAGACTGTCCACTGAGCAGGGAGCCTGACACAGGGCTTGATCCCAGGACTCCAGGATCATGACCCGAGCTGAAGGCAGACAACTAACTGAGCCACCCAGGCACCCAAAAATCATATACTCTCTGACCCCACAGTTCCACATCAGGAGTTCATCTCATGTGTATACTATCACACACTCTTATCCATCACATGTACTTTGCATATACGTACAAGGACATTCACTGCACCACTGCAGTAACAACAGAGCCGGAAACCGCCTTAAAATTCATTAGCAAGGAACTAGTTAAATGATATGTTAAAATTATATAGCCTACTTAAAAATTAAGTAGACTGATAATTATTGATGCAGATTTTACGTCATCGTAGAACAAATCTACAAAATCTATTTTTCAGTAAAGAGCATGTTTGCAGGACAATGGTTATAGTCTGTTTCTGTTTTTTAAAAATGGGAGGGGAACGGAGTGGTATGTATACAGGTACATCCACACTGGTATAGTCACATAATATCTCTGGTCGGCTACACAAGAAACTGCTAAGAGTGGTGACATCCAAAGGACTGGGGATCACAGGTAAGAAAGAATCCTGTTTACTGCATACTCTTGTTTGGATTTTTTCTATCATATGCACATAATATCTTCAAAAATTGTCTTGCCTTTTTGAGAGCCTGTTCATTCAGTAGGAGTATTAGAATCCTAGGTTTACTGAATCACCATTTTTAATTGTTTTACATAGTGAATATTTTAATTTTATTCAAAAATGAAATTTAAAAGTATATAGCAAAGTCTCCTTCCTACCCATGGCTCCCATCCCTGCAGTTCTCCCCTAAGAGAGATAACTACTATTTTCAGTTTATACTGCTTATGCATATACAAGCAAATACAAACATATATAGTCTCCTTGTCCTTCATCCTTTTTTACAAAGACAAATTACTATCTTATAAACAATTCTGTACACATGGCTATTTTTACTTAGTAACATACCTTAGAACCCACAAAAGAAAAAACAGACTGGACATCTTAAAAATTAAATATTCTTGTGCTTCAAAGACATCAAGAAAGTGAAAAGACACCCCACAGAATGGGAGAAATCCTTTGCAAATCATGTATCTGACAAGGGACACGTACCTAGAATATATAAAGAACTCTTAAAATTCCATAATTTAAAAAATGCTGACTTCCAGAGAAGGTAGCAGAGCAGGGGGATCCCAAGCTGACCTCCTCCTATGGTTATACCAAATTACTCCCATATCAAAGTACATAAACCAGAAAATGACCTAAAGACAGCAAAACAGACTCTCCACAGCTAAGTGTAGAGAAGAGGCCACATCAAAGAGGATAGGAAGGGCAGAGACATGGTCAGGAGCCAAACGGACCCATGGGACTGTCCACTGGTGAGAGCAGATCCCACACCAGGCACCCCACACACAAGGGACCGACACTGGAAAGACAAATCCCAGTAACATTTGGCTTTGAAAACCAGAGGGGACTAACTGTTCTTATAATCAGACCTAACACCTGGAATTTTAACAATCGGTGGGCTCAGAGGGCAATGGGGGGAAGCTGAGTCCTCACCCTTAAAGAGACAGCACAACAAACAGCTCTGCAGCGATACAGCATAGAAGCAGCAGTCTGAGAAGTGCCTCGGGTATACAAAAAGATTTATTCCCTAACCTCAGAGTGTGTGCTGGAGGGGCAGGGATCTTTGGGAGACTTCTAGAGCTAGTGGGTGCCATTTTCCCCACCCCTGCACCCCAGCCTGGATACACGCACTCGTGCGAACGAGTAGAACATGGACACGCCCATCTAGCTTGCTAACAGTGCGCCTCACAGTGGGCCAGCGCAGCCCTTCCTGGCACCGCACGACCCGCCCTGCGTTCTCCTGCAGATCCACCCCTGCCGACGCACCGTTGGCAGGTGACCATCCAAAGCAGTGCCACAAGCTTGCAAGGTGCAAGCAACCCCAACGGTGGCCAGCACCACCCCAAAGTGACTCCTGCCCTGGGGAAAGGGGAAGATAATCACACACACCAGTCACACTGCAAACCCAGCCATGGGCAGGGGCAGATAACGGGTCTGACTCAAGGCCCTGCCCACCAACAAAAGCTTCTCAGGAGACAACACAGGGAAAGCACCCTGCCGTTTGATGCTTCTGTGACTGGCAAACACCTGGTCTAACCCAATTCAAGCCCAAGGTGACCCCACGTTAGCCCACTAACAACCCAGGGACCAAAGCCTGCCCACAGCCAGGCAAACAGAGCCACTGCAGATGACCAGACTGCAGGCAAATGTGGCTCAGCTGTAGGGCACACACAACACAAATAGACACCCCCGAAGCGCCAGGTTCTCGAAAACAGGGACATTGTGCTGCAGGGCACGACGGGGTCTCTTCATCATAAGGCCACTACTTTCAAGGGCAGGAGACATAACTGACTTTCCTAACACATAGAAACGGACAAAATGAGGAGACAGAGTATATCCCAAATAAAAGAACAGGACAAAATCACAGCAAGACAGCTAAACGAAATGGAGATAATACGCGTGATGGAAAATTTAAAGCAATGGTCATAAAAAATACTCACTGGCCTTGAGAACACAGTGGAGGATCTCCATGAGACCCTTAGCAAAGAGAGAAAACAACCAATCAGAGATGAACTCATTAACGGATATTAAAAATACACTAGAAGGAATAAATGGTAGAGTAGAGGAAGCAGAAGAGACCAGCGACATGAAGGACAGAGTAATGGAAAGTAAGCAAGCTGAACAGGAGAGAGAAAAGAATAAAAAATGAAAACACATGAAAGGAACTCAGTGTCACCATCATGCATTATAATATTCTCATTATAGGGATCCCAGAAGAAGAGGGCGACAAGGGCACAGAGAATTTATTTGAAGAAATAATAGCTGAAAACTTCATGAATCTGGTAAAGGAAACGGAAATCCAGATCCAGAAAGCACAGAAAGCCTCCAATAAAATCAACCCAAGGAGGCCCACACTAAGACGCATAGTAATTAAAATGGTAAAAAGCAGAGATTAAGAGAATTTTAGAAGCAAGAAAAAAGAAAACAGTTATATACAGGGAAATCCCGTAACATTATCAGCTGATTTTTCGGCAGAAACTTGTAGGCAAGAAGAGAGTGCCATGTATATTCAAACTGATGAAAGAAAACCTGCAACCAAGAATACTCTATCTAGGAAGGCTATCATTCAGCATAGGAGAGCTTCCCAAAAAAACACAAGTTAAAAGAATTCATGACCACGAAACCAGCCTTACAAGAAATGTTAACGGTGACTCTGAGTGAAAGAAGGACTACAAGCGAAAGTAAGAAAAGTAGGAAGCACAAAAGCAGTAAAAATAAGTATATTTATAAAAATCAAGCAAGGGATTCGCAAAGTAAAAACGTAAAGTACGACACCATATACCTAAAACGTGCTGTGGGAGAGGGAGGAGTAAAAACGTAATGCTTTTCCGGATTCAAACTGAAGTAACCATCACCTTAATATAGACTGCTGTGTGCATACGATGTTACATATAAACCGAACGGTACCACAAATCAAAAACTGGAACAGATATGCAAATAATAAAGAGAAAAGATTCCAAGTATATCACTAAAGAAAGCCAGCAAACCGAGAGAGCAAGAGAAGAAACAGAGAAGAACTACAAAAACCACCATAAAACACCAAAACGGCACTAAATGCATACTATCAACAGCCAAATATGGAAGCAGCCAAGTGTCCAACGATAGGGGAATGGATAAAGCACGTATGGTAAACATATGCAATGAAATATTATTCAGCCATAAAAATGAAATCTTGTCGTTTGCAACACACGGAAGGTTCTAAAGAGTATAATACTAAGTGAAATCGGTCAGAGAAAGACAGATGCAATATGATTTCACTCATATGTGGAAATTAACAAAGAAAAAAAATGAGACAAACCAAAAAAACATTTTTAAATATGGAGAATAAGCTGATGGTTACCAGAGGAGAGCTGGGAGGTGGGATGAGTGAAATATGAAGGGGATTAAGAATGCACTTATCACAATGAGCACTAAGATGTACGATTGTGGAATCACTATATTGTGCACCGGAAACTAATACACCATGGTACGTTAAGTATACTGGAATTAAATTTTTTAAAAGTGAATAGGAGTGTGGAAGGACTATTTGAAGGTCAAGTTCAGCAAGCTTATCTTAGTTCAAGAAACTAAAAGGGATCCCTCCTAAGTCTAAGGAATGAGAAAATGAAAGCTGTGCTTCAAGAAAACTTAACTAGAAATCGACTTGAGATATTTCATTTGAGCCCGCTGGGACTTGGTGAGTCTGTTTATACCAAGTATCCTGCTCGGTCAAGTTAGGCAACTTAGGGAACAATTCCTGTCATAAGAAACTTAGTCTGTGGATTCAAGAAGCTGATTTTGAAAAGTCTGACTCAATAACATTTCAATAGCACAGCTGATCTCAACTTTTATTACCACCGGGTGGCTGTTGGGTGTTGCCAGTGTCATCCCACCACAGTAACAGACGGAGTGTGTCATGATTTTACAGCACTAAGGTGGATTCTGCGATTCACACAGGATGCTTTAAAGTTTACCCCCAAATCACCAGAATCCTGTTGTATCCCATAAATTTAGATGAATTTTAAACAGCAGCATTTCGTATTTCAGTTTTCTGCATTTGTTCCCCTCTAAATCGTTTCCATCCATCCTCACGATGGCTCGCTGCTCTTCTGCACTCTCACCACTCCACATCTAATTACGCCCACCTCACTCCTCCTTCTCTAAGATGCTTTTATGCCCTTGTAATGCATGTCCCAGGCACTCTGCTATGCAGTTGTTTTTCTCTCTTTTTAAAAAATATTTTATTTATTTCTGAGGGGGGGAGCGGGAGAGAAGCAGGCTCTCCACTGAGCAGGGAGCCCGATGCTGGACTCCATCCTAGCGCCCTGGGATCATGACCTCAGCTGAAGGCAGATGCTTAACTGACTGAGCCACCCAGGCATCCCGCTATGCAGGTGGTATATCAGTCTTGCTTAATCGATTAAAATTATAGTCTACTCGAAGACCTAAAAAAATAATTTTAAAAATCTGTAAATGTTGCGTTTGAGCTGAAACAAAAGTAATTAGTAACACACTAGTAAAAGTATATAGTCAAATTCAGAATAGTCCTATTGTGATATGGTTGTGTATTAATCACATAAGACTAGTATAAAGGTTAAAGGACAGAGTATTAAAAGTAACTACAGCTACACTAACTTGTGGATGAGCATGTAATACAAAAAGAGGTAAGGACATCAAAAATGCAAAATTGGGAGGAGTAAAAGGATCGACCTTTTGTATGCAATCGAAGTTATTATCAGCATAGACTGTTGTATCTATGTTTTATGTAAACCTTATGGTAACCACAAAGCAAAAGCCTACAGAAGATTTACAAAAGATAGAGAAGTGAATCAATGTATATCGCTATGGAAAATCGTCAATTTACAAATGAAGGAAGCAAGAGAGGAAACAGGAAATACAAAACAGCCAGAAAACATTAAGATAGCACTAATAAATCCTTACCTATCAATAATTATGACAAACAAAAGGCACAGACCGGCAGGACAGATTTAAAACCAAGATCTAACTATATGCGGCCTACCAGAGTCACTTCAGCTTTAAGGACAGGCACAGGCCCAAAGTGAGGGTACGGAAAAAGATATCCAATGCACGTGTAAACCAAAACGGAGCAGGGCTAACTAGTATCAGCCTGAACAGATTTTAATCCTAAAATGACGATGAGACAAAGAAGATCATCATACAAGTATAAAGGGGTCAATTCAAAAGGCTGTAACCGTCCTAAGCACCTGACACTGAAGCAGCTAAACATATCGGGCAAATACCCATGAACAGAGGAACAGACAACAATACGGTAACAGTAGGGGACTTTCAATAGTCCACTTCCAACAACGGATAGATCATCCAGACGGATAAACAATAAGGAAACGCTGGACTCGAACTACACTTTAGACAGAACATTCCATCCAACAACAGAATACACGTTCTTCTCAAGTGCACACAGAACCTTCTTCAGGACAGACCATTTAATCGGTCACAAAACAGGTCTTAGCAAAGTTGAGAAGATTGAAATCATACCAAGTATCTTTTCTGACCAAAGTAGTATGAAACTAGAAATTAATAACAGGAGGGAAACTGGAAAATTCACAAATATGTGGAAATTAAACATGTTCCTGAACAACCAATGGGCCAAAAAAGAAATCAAAGGGAAATAAAAAAATACCTTTGAAGCAAATGAAAATGGGAATACAACATATGAAAACATGGGATCCAACAAAAGCAGTTCTAGGAGAGACGTGTATGATACACGCTAACATTAATCTTAAAAAACCTTGAACAACCTACCTTTATACCTCAAGAAACTAGAAAAACAACAGAATAAGCCCAAAGTTAACAGAAGGAAAGAAGTAACAAAGATCAGCGCAAAAAAAAATTAGAGACCAGAAAAACATTAGGAAAAATCAATAAAACTAAGAGTTGTTTTTTGGGAAAGATAAAAATTGGCAAACTTTTAGCTACACTAAGAAAAAAGCAGAATCAAATGAAATCCAAAATGAAAGGCATTCAATTGATACTACAGAAACATACAGGATTAGAGGAGACTGCTCTGAAAAATTACACACCATCAGATTGGATAACCCAGAAGAAATGGATAAATTCTTAGAAAGATACAACCTACGAAGACTGAATAAGGAAGAAATGGAAAATCTGAACACAGGTAGTAATAAGTAAGGACACTGAATGAGTAATCAAAAATCTAACAAAGAAAAGCCCAGGGCCACATCATTTTCCTGGTGAATTCTACCAAACATTTAGAGAAGAATTAATGCCCTTCCTTCTCAAACTCTTCCAGAAAATTGAAAAGAGAACATTCCCAAACTTATTCTGCAAGAATTACTCTGCTGCCAAAGCCAGATAAGGATACTTCCAGAACAAAACTACAGGCCAAGGCCAATCTCCTTGATAATACGATGCAAAAATTCTCAACAAAATATTAGCAAACCAAATTCAACAGGACATTAAAGGATTATACATCATGATCAAGCGGGCTGTATTCCTGGGAAACAAGGACGGTTCTACATACACAAAAAATGTAATACACCACATTAACAGAAGATAAACATCAAATAATCATCTCAATAAGCGCAGAAAAAGCATGTGACAAACTTCAACATTACTTCAGGATAAAAACTCTAAAAAATTGGGTATAGAAGGACTGAACCTCAACATCATAAAGGCCACACAAGACAAGCCCAAAGCCAACATCATACTCAATGGCGAAAGGTTAAAAACGTATCCTCTCAGATCCGGAACAAGACAAGGATGCCCAGTCTCGCTACTCCCATTCAACATATGACTAGAAGTCTGAGCCAGAGCAATCAGGCAAGGGAAAAAAAAAAAAGCATCCAAACCGGAAATGAAGAAGTAAAATTGTCTCCATTTGCAGATACGATCTTATATATAGAAAATCCTAAAGACTCCACCAACATAGGATTAATTAACATATTCAGTCAAGTTGCAAGATACAAAATCGACATACAGAAATCAGTTGTGTCTCTATACGTTAACAGTGAAATATCTGAAAAAGAAAATCCCATTCACAATATCAAAAATGATAAAATACTTAGTAATAGATTAATCAAGGAGTTCTATATACTTAAAACTACAAGACTTTCATGAAAGAAAGTGAAGACACAAATAGATGGAAAGGTAAGTCATGTTTATGGATTAGAAGAATTTATATTGTTAAAATGTCCATACTACCCAAAGCGATCTGTAGATGCAATGCAATCCCTATCAAAATTCCAGTGTGAAAAGCCCAGGACCCAGTGATTTTTTTTCCCCCACAAAAATAGAAAAAAATAATCCACAAATTCATACAGAACAATAAAAGACCCTGAATAATCATCAAAGCAATCCTGAGAGGCAAAAGCCCAGCGGCATCCCCCTTCCTGATTTCACACTATACTATAAAGCAATAGTAATCAAAACTGTATGCTACGGGCATAAAAATAGACACACAGACCAAGAGAACAGAATGGAGGGCCCGGCTCCTCCACTATGAGCCTGCTTCTTCCTCTCCCACTCCCCCTGCTTGTGTTCCCTCTCTCGCTGGCTGTCTCTATCTCTGTCGTATAAATAAATAAAATCTAAAAAAAAAAAAAAAAATGGAGGGCCTGGAATACTCAATGGGAGAAGGACAGTCTGTTCAATAAATAGTGTTGGGAAAACCGAATATCCACACACAGAGGAATAAAATTGGATGTGATCTTAGATCACTCACAAAAATTAACTAAAAATGGATTAAACACTTAAACACAAGACTTGAAACCATAAAAATCCTAAAGAAATCATAGGAGAAAAGCTCCCAGACACTGGTCTTGGCAACATTTTGGCGGGGGAGGGGGTTATGACGCCAAAAGTAAAAGCAACAAGAGCAAAAATAAATAAGTGGGGCTACATCGAACCGGAAAGCTCCTGCACAGCAAAAGGAACAACAGAATGAGAAGGCAAGTTACGGAACGGGAGAAAATATTTGCAAATCATGTATCTGATAAGGGGTTAACATCCAAAATATACAAAGAGCTCATGCAAGTCAATAGCAAAAAATATTTATTTAAAAATTTTAAATATTTTTTAAATATTTTGGTGTATAAATCTTCTGATTTTAAAATGAGCAAAGGAACTGAATAGACATTTTTTCCAAAGAAGACATACAAATTGCAAACACGTAGGTGAAAAGACATTCCACATCACTAATCGTCAGGGAAATGCAAATCAAAACCACAATGAGGTATCACCATCGCACACCTGTTAGAATGGCTACTATCAAAAAGACAAGAGATAACAAGTATTGGCAGGGATATGGAGAACAGGGACTTGTACACTTTGGTGAGAACAGAAATCAGACAAGTATGGAAAACAGTAGGAAGTTTCCTCAAAAAATTAAAAATTGAACTACCATAGGATCCAGTAATCCCACTTCAGGGTATATAATCAAAGGAAATAAAAACAGGGTATTGAATAGATAGCTGCACTCCCATGTTCACTGCAGCATTATTCACAATAGCCAAGATATGGAAATAACCGAAGTGTCTGTCAAAAGATGAATGGATAAAGAAGATGTAATATGCGTGGGCACACACACAAACATACACTGGAATATTAATCAGCCACGAGAAAGAAGAAAATCCCGCCATTTTCAACAACATGGATGGGCCCTGAAGGCATTACGCTAAGTGAAATATATCAGAGAAAGATGAATATTATATGGTTATCACTTATTTGTGGAATCTAAAAAAAAGGTACACTCATGGAAACAGTAGAATCATGGTTACCAGGGGAGCTGGGGAGATGTTAGTCAAAGGATACAATCTTCCAATTAGTTCTGAAAGATCTAATGTACAGCACGGTGATTACAGTTGTCAATAATGTATTACGTACTCGCAAGGTGCTAAGAGAGTCGATCTTAAATGTTCTCACCACAGAAAAGAAATGGTAATTATGTGAGGTGGTAGAGGGGTTAATTCTACTGTGGTAATCATTTCATAACATATAAACGCATCAAGTCATCACATCGTACACATTAATGTTCTACGTGAATCACAGCTGAATGAAGCTTGGGAAAACAAGACAACCAGCTTCACTATTTGTGTGTGTACTGTGTCCCAGAGATAGTTTATGCATACACAATCAAATATGCAAAACTACTGGTTTTTTTTTTAGCACAGATTACTACACATATTTTTCTGTATTTTGATTTTTTCCACTTAATATATGTCAGAATATTCTAAGATACGAACTCTTTAAAGTTATGAGGGTTTGTTCTTTTAAAAAAAAATAGGTGGAATTTCAGCAGGTGATAATTTCAAGAGATTATGGAACACTAGAGATTATTTTTTCCAATATGGGGATTCGATGAACCTGAAAAAGTCCCAAACACCATTTATAGCAAAGTTCTTAAGAGCAGCAAATACATGATTATCTCAGGTGTAAATATCTCAAATTTAGATAAATCAGATATTTGTTTCTCTTGCCCTTTAAAAATAACCTCTATCATATTTACTGTACTCCCCTGGTTAATTACTGTGTTTCTCCCAGGAAATTAAGTATCTTGGATCTTAACAGGTTAAGTGGGCTTCCTGGATGTAGGAAGACCTAACTCTCCTAGAGTTATTTGAGCCTTAGAGTGAATTTGAGTGCCACTCCACAACTGCCCACTAGAGGGACCACAAGCTCTTCTTCCCTTCTCTTCCGGCTCTTCTCCCTTCCTCTCTTTTATTTCAGGCTGGAGGCCCTCTAGATGACTAATCTTGCTGGTTAACCCTTAAGAGCTAAACCCAGACCTACACTTTGACTTCAAGCAAATGTAACTCTTCTAGAAAAGATTTTTATATCCCTTTCAAGAGCTCAAGAGAAGGAGTTACTGAAGCCTGCAGTCCTATTCCAAAATCGGGTGTCCTCTTGTGTCCAATTTTAATCACTCACTAACGAGTTTGCCGTAAAAAATTCCTTCAGTTGGGCTAAAAACCAATATACATACTCTGTGTATAAATATATAAAGTACGTTATATGCTAAAGTATATTAAATACTATTTACAGTCTTGAGAGAGATCTTCAATAACATTTTAATGTGTCTGTTTGAAACAAACAACATCTGTGTGAGATGAGAGCAATTTGAAATTCAGATGCTCTTTTATTTTACCCACAGCTTCCTAACACAAATACCTAAGACACTTCTTAGTAAAACCAGTGTTTTCCTTTTAGAGAAATAAGAGGAAATATTGAGGAAAGATACCAGATCCTCTGGCCAAAGAGATTTCTCAGCTCAACAGCTAACAATGGCTCACAAACTAGGTCCCCATTGTTTCTGAATCACAGGCAAAGCTAGGGAAGTCACAGTTTCTGACCTCAGGCACTACTGTGCTTTGATGTACCACTAAAGTCCAGCCGACTCTAGGTCTTCTGTCCCACACCCCAGGTACCTGGTAACAACGCACCCTTCAAATCCTTTAAGCTTAAAGAGCTTCTGGACTGTCTTCAGATGAAACCCTGGAAAGCACACAGAGGCCTTCTCCTTCATGACCCCATACCCCCAGGTAAACACACCTATAAACCGGGATTTCCAAGGGCCGAAGGGTTTAGGGGTTAGATAAGTGACTAGATTTGTCAGGGACAAGCCTAGCTTTGAGAACATGAACATCCTGTACGTTATGTTGAGGATGGGAACTGGGGCCCTTGCCTCCAGGGTCCGTCTGCAAGCTGCCTGCGAAGGCTCTTAGGTCTGATCCTCCCATACGTTCACTGAGCCTCGTTGGCCTCAGCACCAGAACTATGCAGTCTGACTGCTGCTTGCATGCGGGCCCATGAGACCCCTCCGTGTGATAAACATGAAAAGATCAAACGTCTAAAAAAATTCTCCAGTAATTTAAAATTGAGTAAGTTAGTGATGAAGAATGACATTCAGAAAAATTCAGAAGGAAAGTTCGACAAATTCCTAGAGCTCCAGTTGTTTACCAAATAGTAAGGATTTACTCAACAGTCAGCCTTAGAAACCCGGTCTTGTGTTTGGTAATGAAAGTCATGAAAAGACCCTGTCGGCATCAGCAAGCCCAGGGCGTAGACACTTAATCTCACAGTCACAGTCACAATGCTTCTGCCTCCGGTCAGCTCTGAGCCTTCCCTTGCTCAGCTCCTGTTGATCTCCTGCCGAGATTTGGTGCGAGTCCCAGCTACCATCCCCACTGAAGGAAGCTCTTACCCAGTCATTAAAAGCCACACTAGAATTCTAATCAACTTCCCCACTCCTCCTCGATGCTCTATCGTCAGTATTATGTATAGGAGGCTCAGCCACGGTTCTAGGCGCTTAAAGCCCCCCCTCCACACACACACATACACACACACACACACACACACACACACACGCACAGGTATTTCTCAAACTGTGAGTCTCAGGGCACCGTCACAGATTCCGCTGCTCCACAGGCCAGACCTAATCAGTGCCCCATCATCGGATGCCTTGGGTTAGGGCTAAGGAACCTACTTGCCCAGAAACTCCCAGGTGACCTCTCCATGCACCAGAGTGGGAGGCCCACTGCCCTGGAGAGAGACTGTCCTCGTTCAATAGCTCAGGGAGACATAACGCTTTAGAGCAAAAGGTAAAGGGAGGCCCAGGAGATGCAGTGTGCCGGCCAGCACCCAGGAAATCGGTGGCGTAGCTGGCCTCATCCTGGCATTTCCTCCCTCCCTGGCCTTGGGTTTGAGTCCGTGAAGGGGAAGGGTGGATTTTTCCAGCCAGGAAAATTCAAAGGATTCTTAAAGCTGAGAACAGGGATGGTGTCTTGTTGGCCCTTCTTTCAAGAGAAAGCCGTCTCTGGAGCTTCTGTTTAAAAACGCCACCTCAGCACATCTCGGAACCCAGAAGCAAGAAGCTACCACAGGACACACAGAGGTCCTGGGCCCAGGGCCGGACACCTTCCTCCCGCTGCGAAGTCGGGCTCTGTCTAAGGCCGCGGGTTCTGATGCGATCACACAATGCTGGCCAATTGCTCTCACTCATCGCAGTAAAACCGGAGTCCTCGCTGCTCCCACCCCCCTCCAATAATCATTGAATTAAATAATTCATCATAATGGAAGTCAGCAGGTCAGTGAGGCGGGTCCATCCTCCAACACGGACCACTGGCTGGGGCCCAGCCTGCCCAGCAGACACTAAGCATCCCCACAGCCACAGCACGGAGTGAAGCCTGCCTCGGGTGCTTGGACCCCAAACTCAGGAAGACACAAGCAGATGGGGAAGGTGTTCTGAGGCATTCTATCTGTCCCTCTTCTCCCTCCTTCCCCGGCCACTGGGAACCACTGCCACCCAAGCACAGGGCTCTCCGTTAGACAAGGCAACATCCTTTCTCCTGATGCTCTCGTTCACAGGCCTCTGAACCCCACTGCTCTTATGGACCCGAACTGCCCATGTTACCAAGCCCAACCAGGCCACCCGGGCCCCCATCGGAGAAAAAGGAAAGAGCAGGAGACACCCTAGGAGGCAAGAGCCAGAGGTCCAAGGATGCCCCAGACCACCCCGCTGCCTTCCAAGTGTGTCCTGCTGTGCTGGGCTGCACCTGCGCCCTGGGCCTGCAGCGGCGGGGGGGCCTGGCCACCCCTGGCCCCCTCCCACCTGCTTCCCTCAGTCCGCGTGCTGCCCGGGTAAGACCCACACCTCGATCACCCTCGGCTACTCAGCCTCCCAAGCGGTTTCCTGAAGGCCGGAAGCCCCAGCAAAAGCTCCCTGACCTGTCCCTTTGGCATTCGCTCTACCTGCCTTTGTCAAAGCCACTTATTTCCCACAGCCCTCTGTGTCTGCTTGACGTGTCCCAGTCCAAGTGCCCTCCTTATCATAGGGAAACCAGCGTCCCTCATCTCGTCCCTTCCTCTGTGAAAGGAGCACAAACAACGGGACCAACCTCACTGAACTCTTCAGAGGCATAAGGCAGTTAAGAGTACGAAGCGCTTCGGACAGTAAGCAGCCCGTAAGCACGGGCAAGAGCCAGTTTCAGATAACGGGCTGGTGCTGAAGCCATGAACTCCGCGGCACTCACCTCCTGTCCCCCAGACTGCGGAGGCTTCTGGCAGGCGGGGCTCTCGCTCGCTCGAGTAGGCTGGTATGTGCGTGGGAGCACTGGGGGGGGAACGCCAACCATCAGATCCAAAGAAACAGAGAAGAAAAGGACATCCCTCTGGCTTTGGAAGAATGCAGCCGGCTCTTGAGGGCCATGCCCACTGCTTCCCCTGGTCCGCCGAGCAGTAGTGAGGGAGGCCTAGCCGGGGCCCTGCTGACTGGCTCCTGCAGAGAGAGAGGAGGGAACTCTGATCACAGGACCGCTCCTCGGACAACGGTCAGGGGAGGAAGGTTCCACTGGGGCAGGAGGGGAGGGGCTCTGGTCGCCTGCGGTGCTTCTGGGATAGCGGGACCCAAGGAGGATGCCAGAGCTTCCACTTGGCGTCTGGAGCTTTCCGCGTCCCTAGCACGTAATTCCTTCCCGTCTCCTGCCCAAACCCACTCACCAGAAACCCTGTTTCACATCAGGGCACTCCTCTGGGCTTTTCCAACAAAGTGGCTTCACAGTTGGGCCCCTTCTTGAACAATCCTGGAAGGTAAGAGAAGGAAGAAAAGAAGGGTGAGGGAAGGACGGGAAGAATGGGATGGAATTGTGCCATCTGCAGACAGAGCTGGGGATGGGGTGGGAGGAAAGTCTGGAGAAAAGTAGGGTTTAGAAGCAACCCGGGGCGGGGGATAAATTCCATCCGATGGACTGTGGTTCGGCAATCACAAGAAAGGAGCCGTCAGGCCGTGAAGAGACACAGAGGAACTTTAAACACAGGTTGCTAAGAGAAGCCAACCTGAAAAGGCTACAGACCGTGTGACTGCAGCTATGTGGCCTTCGAGAAAAGGCAAAACTGGGGAGACAGGAGAAAGACCAGTGGCTGCCGGGGGGGGGGGGGGGCGGGAGGGGATGAACAGGCAGAGCAGAGGATTTCTAGATCAGAGAAAAGTGGATGTATGTCTTTGTACATTCCATGGGTTTTAACAAACACATAAAGAGTGAACCCTAACGTAAACTACGGACTTCGGTTAATGACAATGTACCAATCCCTGTGGTAGCAGACACACCACACTGATGTCAACAACAGAGCGGGGGCGGGGGGGACTCTACGGCGGAGTATGGGGACTCTGTGCTTCTGCTCTGGTTTCCTACAAATGCGAAACCACTCTCAAAAAGAAAATCTATTAATTAAAGATGTGCCAAAACAAGAAAAAAAGTAAAACAAAACCCAAGCCAAAACCATCCCCCCAAAAGCAAAAACCCAGGTGCCTGGGGCTAGAACAGCAGCTCCCTCTGTAGACAGGCTCCCCCCTGCAGCCAGGCTGGAATGTTAGCAGCCAAAGCCGCTGGGACCCACTGTGTTTGAGACCTGGCTGCTACGTTCCACTCCCCGGCCTCCCGCACCCCCTCAAACAGAATGACCTTCATTAAGGTCATTTAATTGGATTTCTTTTCCCTTTCTCTCACTTAAGCCTTTTCTTTCCATAGTTTTGGTGCAAAAGCCAGTCTGGCTTAAAGGATTTGGGCAGCTGGCTGGTGAATGCCAGTGGAAGTTCGCACCTCAGAGGAGGCGGACAACAGCTCTGCTCTGTTGGGAAGCACCCTTGCCCCCTGCCATGCCTCTTCCCTCCGACTCCAGTGCTTTCGATCCAGGCTCATTCAGGCCTCCAGTGGCACAGTCTGAGCCCAAGGGAGAGCCCTACTCACCCTCCCGCTGGAGACGGTCCCTCGGAGTGGCACGGCTGTGCCCAGGCACCCTCAGAGTGCCCAGAGGACTTCCCTCCTGGGCCCACGATCGGCGACGCTCCTTGGAGCTGGGTGGTCCAGAAGATGGTCTTTGGTGGAAAAGAGGCCTCTTTCCCTGCATCTGGCCCCAGCCCCAAGGCACTGGGTTCACACTGTGCGGTGACAGCAGTTTCTGGGTATCGGTCCATACCAGGTTCTCAGCGTGGAGGGAGGAATAAACCCTCAGCTTCCATGGTGACCTGGAATAACTCGTAATCTAGTCTCATGACTCACACATTCACCATCAACATTGCTACTTTCACGGCATCGGTGTTGGCAAGCACAGAATGGACACGTGGGTGTGGGCTTTGGGCTGGGTTTGAATCCCATCTACTTACTTACCGGTTATGCGACCTATAGGAGGTTAAGGGCTCTAAGCCTCGGTTTCTTTGGCTGTAAAATGGGTATTATGATCTGGTCTCACAGGAGACCTAAGGGAGCGCCATGCCAGCTAAGGGAGGGGTACCTAGTGGCCCTTAACATGGGCTTGCCCCCTGTCCACTCCCCCAACCCCCACAAAAATGCATCCTCCTTCAGTACTCCTGGCCTTAGCTTCCTGTGATCCAGAATCACCAGACGGGCCCCAGAATCACCAGCGGGCAGCTCCGGGCTCAGAACTGGACTGAAAATTGAAGCGGGTGGGTGGGGAGGGAGGGAGGAAATACTCTCATTCTGAGAATTCTTGTCCAGCACAAGGGAACCTACGCTGAATGTCCAGAGGCACAAAGGGTGCTCAGTGTACAAGGCAGTCTCACAAAGGGGTCAGAAGATGAACAGGCGGGGAGGGAGGAGGTCACAGAGTTTATAGTGACCTCAGGGGGTCGACAGGGGTGTGGGAGGCATCTCTGCAAAGTGGGGGGTGTAAAGGAACAGGCTCCCTGGACCACAGCCTCACAGAGGCACCGGAAGTGGGCACAAAACACCCATGGTGGGGGGGGGGGGGGTCTGGCAACCCTGGGACGCTCACTGCAACCGGGCAGGTTCATCTGTTTATTTTTTCAAAACAAAACTAAAAATCACCACTCAAAATATCTGAGAAGAGTGCTCAGCTCAATCACAGTTAAAAGCTTTATGTAACCTGCAGCCAGAGCATCACGGACCGGCGGTCAGCATCGAGCGCTTCTGGCAAAGGCTCCGACAGGGCCTGGCGGCCCGAGACCGCCCTCTCTTGCCCCGTCAGCCCCATTACGGTTCTCTGCATGCTGCCACCCAGGGGCAGCGGCCGGCCGGCCCGCGTCTGCACAAGTGGACGGCAACCCCAGATTACAAGACATCTTGGTTCCCCACTGTGCTTCGGATTTGACCATCCGGCACCTCCCGCCCCCATGAGAGGTCCAAGAACATCCACAAAGAAGGCAGGCAGGTCGAGGCCCAGGGGCTAGTGTTGTCAGGCTGAAGACCAAATGCAGTTCTGGCTCTGCGTCTTCACCTGGAAGGGTGAACTCCCCTGCCTGCGCCCCTCCAGGCTCAGAGGTGGAGAGACAGACCGGGTACCATCACCGCTCGTGCTTAATGTTGGCTTCACTTCGCTCCAAGGTGACCCCGTTGCTGTTCCGAGGGCCTTCCTTCTTGTTCCAATCCTTTTCAGCGTAAAACTCCGCTAGCACGGGGCAGTGCTCAGAAGCCACTCCGCCCCAGGACCAGTTATCTGGAATCCAGGGGTTCGTGAGGCCTTCTCTCACTACGGCCCAGTGACCTGGAGGGAGAGGGAAAAGAGACCCAGATATCAGGCTGGCAGCCGGAGGTCTCTGCTGCAGCTCTGCGAGCCAGGGTGCCCTGACAATACCCCTCAGGTATCCAGCCTGCCGGGGCGAACGACAGGTTTCGGCCAATCTTCTGGACAAGTGAGGGCTTACCATGTAGGCACTGAAATCCCCCCAAGGCTAGGCCTCCCACTCATCGCCATACCCATCAGCCTAAGGTTGACCTCCTCCTCGCCATACACCTCTTCCAATCTGAGCAGCAAGAATAAATCCGAGGCAGGGTCAAATGTCTCTCAAAGATGGGGTGTCTCGTTGCGGTGTTGGTTTGCATTTCCCTGATGAATGATGCTGAGTGTCTTTCCACGTACACATTGACGTTTCTCCCACAGAAGACATACAAATTGACTATTCAAGTCTTTTGCTCCTGCCTGCCCCTGAGTTTCTGGAACTTCACAGCAAGGGGACACGCCCTCCGTGGGCGCCCTCCTGGCAGCCCGGGCAGGCTGGGGCCAGCCTCCTGCAGCAGTGCCTTTCAGCACACTGCGTCTCGCTAGTTGGAGGACCGTCGCTCCTAGCTGGAGGACCTGAGACCCACTTCCTTCATCCTTCAGAGCGTCCCCCGACACAGTCCGACAGCAAAGCAGCACCGAGAGCTGCAAGAACCTGGTGACGCCGTGTGGACTGGATGTTCTGCTGCTGAGCGTCTCGGCTCCAGCTGCCCATGGGGCGCTCACAGGCCGACTCCAGAACTGGTACTTGCACAAAGTTTAAACGTCTCACTGAAGTGTAATACGGATAACACGTCGGACTTAGCAAGGCAGCCAGGCAGGACTGAGAACCACAGTTCCTGTCGTTCACCAAATGACATTACTGTCACTGTCCTATTTCTGACTAATTGTTTCCTGACTCAAAGTCGGCCCGGCAGGTTACTGGTTTGGGGGTGGCGGGGGCTGCCTGGTAGCGCCGGGATTACCCACCGCACCCTGGTCCTCGTGCGGTCCGGGTAAAGCCTGCCTCGCATCCGACCACGATGCTCTGAGACGTGTCCGCTCATCTCCGCGGCTGCCCCTCGGGGCACCAACAGCGGGTCAGGAAACCACAGGCCACAGCACAGCGCCTGAATGTGACGAGGCTTGAGGACTGCTTGCTAACTGACTAAGTGTCCTTAAAATTAGAGTAAGCTATCGGCTCATCTCAGAATCGGTACCTTGCGGGCCTAGAACCAGGTTGGCCAATGCTAAGGATCAGTGAATGCCTTATAATCATTTTTCACAGCCTCCCTTTACTCTTAAGAGGGGCTCTGTTTGAATGATAGTTACGGAGGAGCCTAAACCATATATGATCCTGTAAATGCCCACAGAGGAGGTAAGATCACTCCCGACCAGAATTATCGAACCAAAGGATCTCGGACTATCATTAGGACAAGTCTCTCTTACTGCACTTCTCAACAGGAGAAAGACTGAGTGACGTCTGCTTTACCTGTGAAAACCTTCTTTAAGCTTTTACTGATCCAGATGTTGTCCAGAGACTTCGAGCCTTGGGGATTCTTGGTGCTGATGTTGGTGAAGGTGTGAGCAGGGACCAGGGGGTAGAATTTTTCTTTCCTCAAGATATCATAGTCACTGCTGTCAGGACCCTGGCCAAAATCCCCTAAGACAATCATGTCTTTTTCTCCTGCAGGTGGAAGAAAGAAAAATCAGGCATTTAAGGAGGCGGTGGGAGGTAAACCCAATACTGATCATAGCCCACAAAGTGGGATCTCGATTCTCTGAGTGGACTCCCCTCGGTCAGGAGTGCATCTGGTTCTCCTCCTTCCAATTTTTCTAAATACCTTGTGCAACAAACAAACAAAAAACCCCAACATACCGACGAGACTTTAAGAGCAGGTTAGTAACACATTTGGAAAAGGGGAGCTATGTGACACAGCGATCACCCCTGTTCCAGCTCATGTGTTCCAAATCTTGTGGCAGAAAAAGCCTGAGGGGCTTGCCCGGATATTTAAAAGAGCTTGACAAACATTCACTCGGCACAGTGGGGAAAACCGTGCAAAGATACAAGACGGTAGCCATCTACGTGTCAAGGAAAGAGGCCTCAGGAGCAGCCACCCCTGCCCACACCTTGTTCTCAGACTTCCAGCCTCCGGGACAGTGAGACAATAAATGTCTACTGTCTAAGCCACCCAGACTGCTGTATTTTGTTATGGTGGCCTTAAACGACTAATACAGGGCCAGAGTAGGAAGGTTTTCTCTTGAAAGTATTTTCAACATTTCTACCATTGTTGGATGACACTAGAGTAAGTGGAGTCATCACAAAGTATTTCCCAGAGGGAGCAGGCATTCTGGGAGGACAGTGGGTCCCAGCTAGGCTCCGGGATTCCCATCGTCTCTGCCTAACCATCACTTCCTGCCTTGAGGTTCCCTCAGGGGAGCCACATTATTGTGGGGAGCAGTGTTCCTGTCCTAACTGGCAAGGGAAGCTTTGAAGAAAGCAGTTCATGAATGACAGCCAAATATATCTGAGACACTCAGCAAATCTCTTTCCTGGACATGAATAGGTTTCAGCAATCGTGGCTAGAGGTAAAGAAACCTAAAGTGAAATGACACAAGCCACCAGCAGAGGGCGCTTGTGCACTGCAGAGGCCACCCTCACCGCTAGAGGCCGGGAGGGACAAAAGGGGATGGGATGAAGACAGTCCCATGGCTTCACCATGTGGCCTACACGGATGTAATGGCACCTCTACGCTATATCTCAACAACCTCGGTGCCCAACACAGGACAAGCACACGCTCTCTGAGAAATCAGTGCCAACCTCACCAGGAAAGCAGACTTGAGAACAACTCCTACCCAACCAGTGCTAACGCCCATCCATGAGCCCTCACCTGGTATTGGGCCTTCTCCACAGGTAAGGAGCTAAGTCTCGGAGAGGCGGAATGCCTTGCCGCAACTCACCAGGCCAGCCCTCAAGTCCAGGGCTCTTCACAAAGAGCTAGGACGGAAGAGCCACGGGGACACGCGTGGCTTTCATCACAAAATCCCGTGTGCCAGGGCCTGCTGCATGGCAGACACCCGATAAACACGTATGCAATAAATGGATGAATGAGGCACGAGGAAAACCGCAGAATTCAGATGTACTTTTTGAAAGGAAAGATGAGAAAGATGCTATGTTTAGGAAGGTTATGAGAAATGAGGTAGAAGGTTCCCATATAATGAGAGAAGTTTTCATTGGGCTGCAGACCTGAAAAAGTCAGGGCCAAAGAGCCAATTCTGAAACCAGGAGAGATGCTGGTGTCAAAGGTCAACAAACCCAGCTCTGTGTAACTCTGAGAATGAAAATAACAGCTCTCTTTCTGAATGGGCACATCCCGGTCTCCTACAACTCATCCGCTTTCCGTTAAATTGGTGTCGCTGAGGACATCGACACAGCCCCTGCTTCTGAGAATCCACAGGTGCGTAGAGGCCTCAAGTCTCCTAGAAAGCCATTCCCCTGGGGCGGGCTCCTTAGTTCCCAGGAGAGAGGGGAGAATGCTTGGGGCAGATTTCCTCAGATAGTCCCCCAGATTCGCAGAATGCCAGGGACAAGAGCAGAAGCTGGTGCCCACTGAGGGGTGGTCCGACCCAGATGCCAGGCATTACGATGCACTGTGTTTCACTCCAGCGGAGTTCACAGAGCGCACCCCAGGGGGGTCTCAGAGAAGAGCACTCCATCAGAGGACCAGCCCACACACTCATGTCACCCAGATGCACACTGCAGACCAAGGCAGAAAGGCCCAGAGTTTGCTAATCGAACTGCTTCTGTTTGCTCTGATAGAAGACTATGGAATAAAAAGCTGTCTTTGTTTTAGCTCCACCCGCTCTGCTAATAATCGGTTTGCCCCCTGCACCTCGGGCGGCCTGGAGTGCTTCCTGAATCCTTGGGTCTGCGGTGTCACCCGTGAACTGGTATTAGTTATAAGCACAAGGACGCAGGGAACATGAGTCACCGTCCGTACCAGGACAAGTCAAGGTGAGCCAGGCTGTGGGTCAACAGTCCCCTTGGCAACTTGGTACAATACCCTGCTCACTCTCTGGGTGTCAGAAAAAAAACAGCGAGAAGTTACCGGAGAAGTTATCAACTGGCACTTTCCCTTTCTGCTTCCGCATACAGACAAGGAAGGGCTTGAGGTTGAGAACAACAGAAAACGTCCACACAGTTTAAAGGCTATCAGGTCATCCTTTTTAATAAGTTAGAAACTAGCTGTGGGTGAACAATTTTCCACAGAGATGCTTCTTGGATGGAGTATCTTGGCTTAAACACCTTCTATTATTTTTAAAGCCCCAAAACTCCTAAGTAGAATGCGGCCACAGCACATCCTGGTTCAAAGTGTCGAGGTGCCTATCAACGTTCATGGCAGCAGGACTCACAACAGCCAAAAGACTGAAACTACCCAGGTGTCCATCAACCAGTGACTGGATAAACAATGCGGCAGAGAGAGACAATAGAATAAATAGTATTCGGCCTGAAAAAGGAAGGAAACACATACACAGGCTACACCATGGACGAACCATAAAGACAACATAAGCAAAGTAAGCCAGCCTCGGAAGGACGAATACTGCACGACTCCACTTAGCGCAGGTACCTGGAGAAGTCGAATTCATAGAGCCACAAAGGAGCAGGGTGGTCGCCGGGGGCTGGGGAAGGGGGCAGCGGGGAATTCGGGCTCAATGGGCACAGAGTTTCAGTTTGGAAACACGAAAACGCTCTGCGGACGGACGGAGGGCAAGGTTGTAAGACCATGTGAGCGTACTTAACGCCACCAAACCACAATTAAAAACGGAGAAGATGGTAAAAAGGTCACGTCGTGTCTACGTTACCGCAACAACAACAAAACCCTTTTTAAGATGTAAATTTATAATGACCAATTTATTTTTATAGCCAGATGCTCATGAATCACCCATGCAAGGGGCCCATCTAGCATATGCAAAGGCTTAGAAAACTAGAGAATATTGGCGATCGTGGAAGAGAATTCTAGGCCTCCAGCTGGAAACCCTCACCTAGAGAGGAGCAGGACTCAGAAAAACCAAGCCAAGCTGACGACAGCCCAGTCTTCACAGCAGCGTCAACTTGTCCTTCCGGGAAACCCTGCACACGAGAACTTTCTGTATTGCTGGCGCAGAGCCTGGACCCAGAGAGCCATCTCCCTCCCGAAGCTCTGCTCTTTTCAGCGTTCTGGTATCGTTTGAGTCAGTTCCTGTCTGCCGAGCCCCTCATATGTGCGGGGTTCGTCCACAGACAGTCACCGAGGCCGCCGGGCGCCCATGGGAGGCGAGCACTGGCCGTTCCCCCACCAGACGGACTTAAGTGGCGGGGGCTCACCTGAGGTCCCGGCGCTACTGAAGGAGCCGAGACGAGCATCCGGACCTGCTGAGAGCACCGGGGCTCCTTCAGGGAGACCTGCACCCCACCAGGGAGAACAAGTCTACTTGAGCTCCTCAGGACTTTCCCGTCCCCTGTCACCCGCAGTCTCGCTTTCACGAGACGAGCATGTGCACATCTGCAGGTGGCCCCACCGCAGCGGCAGCTGAAGCAGGGGGACTGGTCACGAGGGCAGGTGGCCCCACCACAGCGGCAGCTGAAGCAGGAGGACTGGTCACGAGGGCAGGTGGCCTCACTTTTTCCCCCCTGATCCTTTCCATCAAAGAGGCTGAAGAGCCCCAAAGCCGATATCGTGGGACGTGCGTGGCAGGCCCGCCAAGACAAAGATATCACCATGCACAGGGGTGGTGGTCTTCTGCGCCCTCAGTATGCACCACTGCTGACTGCCGGGTCAGCCTAAGGGATCAGAGAGATGCTTGGAAGAGGCAACCCCTGCCTGCCCCCCAGAAGTGGGAGCTGTTGGCCCGGCCACGGAGCAAGACCATTTCCTACCTTTCAGGGTTTCCTGCAAGGTCTGTACAAAGCTAGCCAAGCGGTGGCTGTCACTGTGGTTCCTGCTCGGATTCTCGCCCCCAGGGAGGATCGAGGTTGCCAGGTGAAGGTTCACAAGGGTCAAGTCATTACTTCCCACCTGAGGCAAGAGGAAACAAAGTGACAGGGACAGGCTCAGAGGTCATATTTCCTGTATTCGTTACTTCCGACTTACAAATAGCTTCTTGCACGATGTTGACAACAGCCAGCTCAAACCAGGCTGGCTCACACCCCCAGAGCTAAGGCAAGGTGCTTCAGTGTTTGATTTTTTTCTGAGGTACCTGGAGGACCGAAACCTACCCTGTTCTATCAGTCCACGCCCCACCCCCATCACATCCTCTACTCCAACTCAGGGTCTAGAAAACCAGGCCCATCTGGAAAAGTCAGGTTTTGGTTTTTGTTTTTTCCTTCTAAACAAGGACAAAGGAGGAGGAGGCGGCAGCTCTAGCAGCTGGTCGTTAACCAAGACTGGGTTCTTACCCTCTAGGGCCAGCCTATGATCCCTCTGCCCAGACCCCCTTCTGGGACCCACCTCCTTCCCCACCCCACCCACCCCTTCTGCCTTCTTTTCCCTCCAGAAACTGCTCTGCTCTGATGCTCACTTTCACCAGATTTCAAATGTGTCAAACAGGGAAGCTGGCTGAACCTCAGCAGCACAGGCTATGCCCAGTCCTGCACCCCCAGGGTGCAGGGCGTGGTGGGCAGGTGCAACCCCCCGGGGTGCGGGGCGCCGTGGGCAGGTGCAACCCCCCCGGGGTGCGGGCCACGGTGGGCAGGCGCACCCCCCCCCCGGGGTGCGGGGCGCGGTGGGCAGGCGCAACCCCCCCGGGTGCGGGGCGCGGTGGGCAGGTGCAACCCCCCAGGGTGCGGGGCGCGGTGGGCAGGTACAGGAACGTGCAGTCAGAGCTGGTCTCCTGAGCACAGCTGCATTGCTCAGCTGCTCGGGGTTTGGCAATCCTGCCCTTCCGTTTGTCATGGCAACAAACACTAAACACTGCCAGGGAGGAAGGGGGTGCAGGGGGAGCCCCCAGGAAGTAGAGGCTGCCAGTTTCACCTTACACACATGACCCCAGTTTGCCCACCACCACCCAGCCTGGTGAGCTCTCTGCATCTGTGGCTCTGACCGCAGAGGAACTACCGTGAGGCCACAGGCAGGGAAACCCAGCCGGAAATAAGCCCCATGTCCGTACCATACCACCTGCCAGCCTAGAATGGGAGATGAAGGACAGGCGGCTGAACGCCTGTCTACGCACTTTAAAGGATCCAGGCCAACAATTCATGACACGGTAGCATTTTCTCGTTGGCCACTAAAAACAGCCAGCCTGTGAGAGACACTGGTCTGGCTGTGGCCTCATCAGGTCAGAGCAAGCATCACCACTTTTACATAAACAAGACACCAGTGTGGTGTTAGGAGCATTTAAAAACGGTAACTGGCTGATTTTACACATCTGTCTCCTAGGCATAATCTACAGACACCCCTAGGTGTGTGTGTACACAGAACCCCAGCAACTCTGCAGCCAGGGGCATGAGCTTGGGCTAGACCCCAACCAGAGCCAATACAGCCCCCAAAACATGGGCTGCCCCAGCCAAGGGCTGCCAGAGACTGTGCTGTGGTTTGAGGCAGCGCTCAGGGTTCAGAACTGCTCTGGAGCACACAGAAGGGGGTCCTCAAACACCCAGCAGGTGGCTTGCGAGGCTCGGTGGCAAGGGCCCGCTCCTGCCCCGCCCCGTGATTGCACAGGTAAGTGCCATGGGGACCAGGTCGATCGAGTGCTGACTGGGTGACCTGTTGGCTGCTGGCTTCTTTTCCTCCTTGTGCCCAGCTTGTGAGTGTTCGCTGCTCAGGAACACTCCCCACGGTAGTCAGAGAGACCACTCAGATCAGTCTGCCTGCTGCTCCCCAGGCTCACATTGGGGAGGGCTCATCTGGAGAGGTCAGTGGTAGGGTGCCCCGACCCCACAGCCCAGAAGCTCCTCTTGAATCCCCTGTGAACCCAATGACCCCTTCAGGGTCAGCCCCTTGCCCCTAGTAAGGAGAAGGGGTCCCCAGACAGGTTCTGCGGCCCTCTCATCCAGTGACTTCCAAAGGTCCGAGGGGTGAAGAAGCCCTAAAGGTGCCTTTGGAAAATGGGCAGTCCTGGGCCCTATCCCAGAAATTCTGTGTGTTTGGGGTGGGGTCCAGGAATCCCTGATTTCAAGAAAATTTCCCCAGGTGATTCTGACGTGTGTGAGGCTTGGGAGCCAGCCACCTGCTCTCCTTCCTGCCCAGATGCCAGAGTTATCAGAGCTAGAGTCCCCCAGAATCCCTGTTGTTTCTGCCCTGGACAGGTTCATCAGCCAAGGGAACCCCAAGAGTACATGCTGACCGGACCCTCGGAGAGAGCAGATGCGGCCACTCTGGGTCACAGTTTAGAAAGGGACTATGTGTTCCCCCCATGTTAGAAGTAGACCTTCACCGCAACGCAAATGGTACCTTGAACCGTGCAAGGTACGGGCTGGGCCCCATCGGCTTCCCATGCCCATTACCAGGCGAACTTTCCTGCGAGGTGCTGTCTCTCAGCTCCACCCCGGCCGCAGCATCCCACAGGAATCCAGAGAACCCGGCCCCCTGCAGGAGAAGAGGAGGTGTCAGTTCGGGGACCAGTCTATTCTGTGGCAGGGCTCAGCCCCAACCTGGGGGAAGAGGCAGGAGAAGCCAGGAGGAGACTGGGGGGCTCTGCACTGGGTCCTGAGATCACATGCACTGGGACTGTTTCTGAAACACAAGCATACCCCAATACCCCGAAAGCCACAACACATTCCTCCTTGCCTCCTGCCCCCACTTTCCCACGCTGCCAATTTCAGAGTTTTGTGTGCAGCTAGGGTGCTTGGGTTCTTATCTTTTGGGGAGTGAAAGGAGGGGAAGCCCCGACTAAGCACAGAGTTATCTTTTCAATCATCACATCCCATGAGATAGACATTCACACCCCTGTCCACCAGGCAGGGACTCAGCTGCTCAGAGAGGTTAGCTAACTTCCCTAAAATCCCACAGCTGGTAAACATCAATGCTGAGAAGCAAAGAGAAGACTCCAAAGGGCGGGCTTTGCTCACCGATGAGTTGCAGCTTACAAGCACCAGTCCATAGCACCGAGGGAATCCTCCACAAATATTTGCTGGATGGATGGAAGTCAGTGCTAACAGTCCCCACAGTTAAGAACCGGTCAAGGGCACTCTGCAGGTGGACAGGGCCCACACAGGGGCCTGCAGCCCTGGGACAGTGGCCTGTGAGGGCCAGCAGGTGGTGGCAGGAGTGTCCTGAGGCCTGGTGCTAACCGCGGCCATCTCTGGCTGCAGATGGGCCACTCTGAATCTGCCCGATTCTCGCTGCTGTCCCTTCTGGAAAGAGGAAAAAGCTTCCTCTCCGCACTCCATCCCAGCATCCAGAGGCTCGGCTGCTGGAGATGGGCAGTAGGGTCCATGGCATCACGGGAAGGGCCAGCAACACGTACTGCTAAAGGAGAGGAAGGGACTCTGCGCAACCCAAGTGGCCTCTGCTGAGTCCCCAATGTCCGCGCAGGTCCCAGCCCCACACCTTGCTGGGCTCAGCACCCCAGCTAGACCAACTCGTGTTGCGGAGAAGGGAAGGAACGAACAGGGAACTGTGCACGCTGTGCACTGCGATTTACAACCACAGGGCTGCCCGCCCTCTGGAGAGAGCCCCAGTTTAAGAACTGGAAGACCCAGAGCTCAGGGCCACCTGTGTCCCTCCACCGTGGGACCATGGAGCCCTCTGTTTTTCTAAACGTATTTCCTTGGGTATAAAGGGACAGAAATGGGATCCGCCCTTTCCTCTTCGGAGGGTCAACTTGCCATTTACTGTTTCTCAAGCAGAGGTGCCCGAGTAACCTTCCTCATGTACCGTGCAGGTGGCCAGCTCTGCTTAGAAACCTTCCTTGGCTCCCCGGTGTGCACCAGCCACCGCCCGAGGAGCCCAGGTAGGCACCTGCCTGTTCAGTCCGCCCTTCACACCTGCTCACCTGTGTGCCCAGCAGCACCGGGCGTTTCTGGGAGCCTCTCCAGAACCCCCCGGACCCAGGTGGCCCCTGGCTCCGGGCGAGCTGCCCCACCCCCACGCGGGGCAGCGGGAGGTCGGGTTAGAGCCAGAGCGCCACCTGGGTGGGGGCCTGACAGCACCGAGCGGCCCCTAGAGCACTTCAGGCAAATCGTCTTGTCTTACAGAGCTCGGTGCTCTCGTCTACCGACGGCCCTCCGGCTGTGGGGCGAGGCCTGGAGGCCTGAACAGAGACGCCTGACGTCATCTCAGGCGTTAGGGAAACGGCATTTGCTGCTGCCACTTGCCCACGGTTGTCTAGGGCAGATGGAACGTGTGCAGCTTGTAGATACAATTTGTTAAACAGCATTTAAAAGCATTTTAGCTTATCTGTCCAGATTTAAAAGTCAGGAAATTCCACATGAAAATCTAGATACTTGCATCATTTGAGAGACCGAGAGATTGGTCCACACGAGGCCCACCGACCCCCACGGCAACAAGGGCATGACGAGCCAGCCGCAGCCTGCGACAGGCGTGTGGGCTTCCAGTCGGCACAGCCCGGCCAGCCTGCTGCCTCACACGGGCCCCGCCAGGCCCCGGCCCGTGTTTGGTGAACGGGGCATTTCGATGCACATGATCCTTTTAAATCCTACAGCCACCCAGTGATTGATTGAAGCAAAGGGAGATCG
Source organism: Ursus arctos (assembly GCF_023065955.2). Classification (NCBI taxonomy): domain Eukaryota; kingdom Metazoa; phylum Chordata; class Mammalia; order Carnivora; family Ursidae; genus Ursus; species Ursus arctos. Next base: position 62,328,983 of record NW_026622985.1, on the reverse strand, counting down.
CTCGCATTTTAGAGATGGGGGAATTGAGGCCGAGAAGTTGAAGTGTCTTGAACTTGGGTCTCCCTGCAACTGCACACCAACCTCCAACGGCCTTGCCACCCCAACCTGGAGTAGGGCTTCCCACCTGGTGCCTCCAACAGGCTGGGAGCCCCCGAGGGAGGGGCTCCACCCGCTCAGGAAGGATTCTTGCCCCGGGCTTGCAAGGACTAAAAACGGGCAGGACTGGGTCCCTGGGTCTGTTTTTCTCTCTGACGTGTATCTGGCATGTGGCACAGTGCCTGGCACGTAGTAACCTTTCTAATGATTTCTCAGTGGATAAATAGTGTTCAATGGACTATGAGAGCCTGGTGAACCTACAAATGTATAAAGTGCCTTTTTTTTTTTTTTTTTTAAAGGCAAGGTGGTATTTTACTTCTATATGGACTGAGAAGGGACAGCCATGGGCTACAGAGGTAAAGACTAGATACATCCCAATTTGGCTTAATTTCCAGCCTATGGAGAAATGTACACTGGCTGTCACCTATATAGTAACCGTTTACACTCCAAAACATAAGACCCAGAGAAATAGATTAACATCACATTTTTAAGTAGTAGCTTTAAAAAAAAGCTTATTGTCCATAAATGACTGGATACTTTAATCCAGTATGTATTTATCATTCAAAAGCCCCACATCTCAATATCACTCACATAAATGCTGTCCCTACGTGTTTATAAACATGTTAGGTATACTAGAGAAAAAAGTGCAACATGAGTATTTATAGAAGAACTATGTAACGACAGTTTCTGACTCATGATGAACTTTTGGAAGTCTATTTTAAAATCTACAACCCCACTAGTATCAAACATTCCAAGTGAGTAAAAACTGGTCATGAATAGATCTGTAAGAGTGAAACGTACCTCTTCAGCAATTTACCCCAGCCACAGGGGAAATACCATCGAAAGAACATTCAAAATGAAAATCTGCTCAAAATGTCCACAGAACATTTCCATGCACACAATTTCTACCACTGAAAGCAAATGCTTCGCGTATGAATTAAGCGAATCTGAAGGTTTCAGTCAGTGAACAATGGGCTCTCCACAAACTTGGCAGAAGATGGAACCCTGGAGACGGGATTAACAGGACAAAGGACAGAAATACCCCATTTGCAGCCTTGGCTCCAGACAGGATTTCTCCTCTCCTCCCAACACCCTAAACTCCCATTTCCGTCTGGGCAGCGGTCCATTCCCGATCTAAACATGAAACAGGAACCAGGGCATTTTGAAATGAAGGGCAAAGCGCTAAGAAATGTGCAGAAACACAGAACTGCATCAAGGATGTTGGCAAAGGAAATTTGTAAATGCCTGTGATTAGGGAAAGAGGAGATTTCAATAAGATGCAGATAAAAATCCAGGTTTTGCAGATGGCGGGTACCTTCTGGAGCTGAGTGGAGGGCATGTCAGCAACAACGGCCTTCCAGCATCCCCGGGGCCCCTTCCACTTGCGGATGTTGGGCAGGATAGGCTGGTTTAGCTCCATACAGAACTGCAAAGACAGAGCACAAGTCAGTGTGTGTTCCTGCCTAAAGCACCCGCAGCTGGCAGCAGCCAGAGGGGCCAGGAAGTGCCCGACCCAGACGCATCGGTCTCATTCAGAGATTTGTCGGAATTTCTCCCTGTGTTCGCAGGGCTTGTGAAGACCCAGAGGACTCAAAAGCCCCACAAATTAAAAAGCGATCTATAAAACACACAATTATCACCCGGGGAAGGGGGCTCCCGGTTCATAGAAATCCATTCTTTTTGTAACAGTTTAGTACAAATAGCTCAAAATGAGTTATCAGAATCCGTTATATCCTTGTAAAACCAGTGGTTTCAAGATCCTGGCCGGGGGTGGGGTGGGGGGCTTCAGGGAGGGGGTACAGATCGGTATCAAGTGGGGAGGAAGGAAGAGGGATTCATGGTGTCTTTTCTCCCCAGAACTTAGCTTAGAAGTGGAAAAGCAGACCCCCAGCTTCACCCTGAACTGCCAGTGTTCGCTTTGTTTCTCTCCGGAGAAGGAAGCCCTACCGCCACGGATGGCTACCGCGCCCTCTGTGTGTTTGCAGAGCCTGCTGCTGTTGGCTTCTGTGTGTTCCGCCAAAATGGCATGAAAACCGTGAAGCCACTGGGTCACCAAGGCAGAAGAAAACTGCCCAGGCCAAGTCAATGAGGAGTTAAAAAACTACGTGCTTCAAAATATGTGGTTCAGTTCCTCCAACTCACGCCTCAGACAGAACCCAGACTCTGGAGGTTGGTTTTCTTGAGGGGTCCCCAGAATGTGTCACGCTTGGGTTTAGTTTTTGAGATGCTCCCACATCTGGTTCTGCCCCTTCCTGGGGACACTGTCTGTCTGTCCCTTTGCTTCATGCACCTGGGAGCAATATCTCTCTCCTCTTTCTCTGCCCAGCCCTACAGGTGAGTTTTCTGGCTTCCTCCAGCATCTCACCCCTCTCTCTTCAACGAGCTACCCTTAAGTAGTCTTCCTTAGCTCCTCAGCTTCAGCTTGCACCTCTGTCCCACAGACCCCCAAATCTGTACCTGCAGCTCCGATTTCTCTCTTGAGGTTTGAACAGTATTTTGACAACCCTTTTCCCATTTCCACCTGAAGGTCTCCACGAACCACAAACCCAGCAGACCACAAAGAGACAAGCCCTCGCCCACCCCCATTCCCATCTCAGGTCCTGGCCTCGTCCCTCTGCTTGGCCTCTTCCCCTCCCTCCCGGGTCCCATCGCTCACTGGGCCTGGCCCACCCATTCCACTGTCACACGTGTCCAGAGCTCCCTCTCTTCGTTCTCTAGTCCCATGGCCGCGGCCTGTTTCAGAGCCCCATCTTCTCTCGCCTGGGTCACCAGCAGAGCTGTGAAGTTCTCCTGCCTCTGTCATTCAATCCCCCTCCATCTGTCCCTGGATAAGTTGTGATGGCCATGCTGACACACTACCCCTGGGGTTCTTCAAGTGTGGCCCGGGGCCTGGGAACTTCAGCCTTACCTGGGAACTTGTTAGAAATCCTCTGGCCCCATCCTAGACCTACAGGATCAGAATCGCGAGTGAGGTCCCGCGATCTGTTTTTAAAAAGCCCTCCAGGTGATTCTGATGCCCGCTAAGGGGAGAGCCACTGCAGCTGCCCCCCCACGCAGGCAGCTCAGGGCTGGGGTGGGGGGTGCAAACAGCTCTCAGCTGTCAGCCCCTCACAGGAACAGCTCCGTGGCACAGAGCTGCATTCCATTTTTTAAATAATTTTTTATTATGTTAGTCATCATACAGTACATCCTTAGTTTTTGATGTAGATTTCCATGATTCATTGTTTGCGTATAACACCCAGTGCTCCACGCAGTATGTGCCCTCCTTAATACCCATCACCAGCCTGTCCCAGTCCCCCATGCCCCTCCCCTCTGAAGCCCTCAGTCTGTTGCATTCCTGGCCCTTCCTGGGAGTGCTCTCACACGGCCTGTGAGAGGGGAGAGGAGGCAGCCCTCCCTGGGGAAGGGAGGGCAGATGACAGGAGGTCTACTTTAGATATGTGCTGTTCTCGGGGTTCTGCTTTGACAGGTAGACAAATAAGTGTCTGCCTTTTCCTAACTGCAAACAAAAGCAGGGACTGTTCCCAAGTCCCCATTATAAAGCTCACCTGGCACAGAGCAGGGTGGCCAGGGATCCTCTCTGAGCATCTGCTGGTGAACCAGGAAGCTCCAGGGAGGCCGGCACTCCTCAAATCCATGCATGACACACACTTCTTGCAGCTCATCTCAATAATTGCTTCAATTTGAATCTGACTTTGAGTTTGCCTGAGAAGTGTTCTCTTTGGGATTTGGTCATCGGTGCTTTTACTGGGGCTAAGTGGTTGTGGACGGTGCTGTTGCTAATGGGGCCTTCACCCCAGATGGGTCCCCTTGGCCAGATGGTCCTGGCTGGAAGCCATCCCTGGATGGGAAATGAAGCACTTTGGAAAATGCAGCCGGAATGTACTGACGATAACTTTAGGGATCCAGCGAGGAAATGTACTCCACAAAGGGCCCAATCTCCTGCGGGGGAATCATCTGCTTGCTGAGTGATCATTACAGCCGAATCCGAGAATCATTAGAAAGGAAAGCAGCTCCTAATATCTATCCGGTGCTTCGCTCTTCTCCACGCAGGGAGTCCCGCACCTGGCTGCTCCCCCAAATCTCCCAGGAAGTACCCTGGGGGGAAGGGCTCTCTTTTTCAAAAGCCCCTTCAGGTGATCGGCCAACCAGCCAGATTAGAGAGCCCCAGAGCTTGGGGGACCCCACTATGCTGGGAAGGGCTACATACGGGCGCCACAAATCTCATCGTTCCTAACCCTCACAGGACCTTCAGATACCCGAAGATGGGCGAAGTTGCCACGCACACTGCACACGCCAGCCCCGCGTAAACACTCCGCACTCCTGGCAATGCCGCTTTGACCGAGAGGGTTAGAACGGGAAGAGGTGGCACGGGCCGACGCCGCTCTCCACGCTTACCGCTCTCCGAGATGACGGCCTTTGGGGCCTCAAGTCTGCTGGTCCAAGTGTGATCACAGGATCATTTGGGAGCTCATTAAACACGCAAATTCTCGGGCCCCACCCAACCGGCTGAATTAGAAACTTGGGACTGGGGCCAGGTGATCTGCATTATAAGAGCCCCTCCAGGTGACTCTGACACAGGGTGAAGTTGGTGTTTTCGGATGAAGGAAAGACATTCTCCTTTCATTTTCTATCTAAAAGCCTTTCTTTCACAGGTAAACTCTTAAGAGATTTAAGGAACCATAATTCCTGAACCTTAAGGGCCATCTACACTTTGGACATCTGAAGCCTTGCCCTTGATAACCTCGCTCAGCCCACAGAGTTAGGTGAGCCCCGTCTATACCACCTTCTTCAGTAGTTCCTCTGTTTTTGGACACAATTGGCAGCATCGACCTCAGCTGGGAGTCTGTTAGAAATGCAAAGTCACAGGCTCACCTCAGGCCTCCTGCACCGAAACAGGCATTTTCACAGGATCCCGCAGTGATTTACAAGTTGGGCAAGTGTGAGAAGCCTGCTCAGAGCTTTCCTGTCTTGTATACCTCATTCCTATCAGCACCCCCAACCACCCCCATGACGCAGACAGCCTGCCGGTTACTCCTGAGTGAAAGGCAGCACAGAACGCTAAACCAAAATGTGAGTTTACGTTCAAGATTACACAGTGGCTACGTCTGAGGGGACGGTCCGAACTGAGGTCTACCTCCGGCGGCCCTACCTCCCTGCAGGACCGGTGAAATAGCGGGAGCAGGGGGGGCCCCGGCGGAGGCCAGCCGCCTTACTGAAGCCTTACATCCTTTCTCCTAAGAATGTCCCAGGAGAACAAAAGCATCCTCTGAGAGCCCTCAAGCTGAACTCTGCCTAAAACTGTTCTACGTAGAACAGTTGGTTCTCACATTTTCTGCTTCACCCAAGGAGAAGGCAGAAATAATACTCTCCTAGGTAAGAGAGGCTCACCAGGCCAGAAAGGGTGGAAACGGGGAGATGTGCATGACGGGGAAGAAGTCCGTCTCCCAGGTAACTGACCTGCACAGACTACCCCTCGCCAACGTGTTTCTAAAAGACCGGTGGGCAGCTCAGCCCCTGCCTCCATCAAAATCGCGCTGGTTCTTAAGACCATAGACTTGTGAACGTCATCCTTTGCCGACTCGGAATCTCGGAGGTTAGGGCCAATCTGGGCTCTTCTCACAAGAGCCCCCAAGCAACTTTAAAATTTGAACAGCTCAGACGAGGCTCGACAATTGCTGATTTTGAACTCAGACTTCCTAGTTTTCATACCTGTGGTCTAAAAAGACAGTTTTGACTATTCGAAACAAACATACCATTTCGGCTATCGCCCCACACCGTGAAAGCATCTGACTGGCTCTTCTCAGCGGGTCCTGGGAGAGACCACGAAGGGAGCCCACCCGCAGCATGGTACACGGGAGGCACGGCGCAGATCCTGGCCGAGCCAATGAGTCAAAGGGATGTCTCCCGAGGATCCCGAGCACGGCTTCTCTCTCCCGGGGTAAGTCACGAGAACGACCATGGGCAGGACTTGTTTCTCTAGCCTCAGACCAAATAGGGGTGATATCCTCATTCTTCAGCACCAGCCCCACAACCAGCTGGTCAAGATGGCAGAACACTGGATCAACTCCCTATCCATCCTACCCTTTGGCTGGGCAAGAGGGGGCCTCAAAGTCAGACATTTTAACTCCAATCTACAAGATGCCTGAGGCGCTGGCATTTAGGCACGTCAAGTCCTAAAGGAAAAGAGTCCTTGGGCTCTGTTTTTGATGTGCCGCACCTTGGGTCTGCCCTGGATCAGCTCACTCTGCTTATCTCTGCAGTGACAGAAGGTTCCAAGCCTGGAGACCAACCGTGTTTTGTTTGTGGACCTTTGGACTTCTTTCTTCTTTCTATTCCTCCCCATTCCTGAAATGCATATTCCTTACTCATCTGGTCCTGAGTGAGAAACATAAATAGGAAAGGCATTCCAATTTCCCTCGGTGGCCTCTCCAGCCATCACCAAACTCAGGGATCCCTTCATCGTCCCTGTCTGGTTAAGTTAGAATGAAACCCAGGGCTCTGGGAGCTAGGTATAAAGATGTGTTATAGTGGTGACCGTACAGTTAGCCAGAGATGGAATATCAAGGGTACTGGCTGGCATTTCCAAAGGCAACTCCAAATGGCCACCCTGATCCCTGCTTCCTGGATGGTGGGGGAAGGGTGTTTTCACTCAGAACCCTCTGGGTCAAATTTCCAGATAAACTTGCTTTGCTTTGAGTTGCTTGTTTTGCTTGCTTTTCAGAGTGTGGCGGTGACTTCTCCTTGACAATGAGTTTTCCACACGTGAACCACCCATCTCCCCTGCGCACTCAGTGGCTGCTATTGAGAACGCAGTATATGGTGGCTAAAGCAGCACAGGTGAGCTCTCCTTTAAGAAGATAAATTGCCATCATCAAATAAAGATGTCCTTGTTTTTAGACCATGCGAGGTCAAGAGACCGAAACTTCATTTGAATACTATAGAAACCGGAGCAAATAACAGAGACAACATTTTTGTAATGTTGATAGTAAGCAAGGGCTTATCATTTGCCAGGATCTTCAAGGGCGGAAATGTTACAGACAATAATAGAAGCCAGTACATCTATGGGCATCGGTGAAGGATCACATTTAGAGTGAAACCAAAGATTGGTTAAGGTCATTAAAAAACGTCCGCGTACTCAGAGAAAACACCAGTGCAAAAGCAAAGTACATCTGAGTGCCAACTAAATATTAACCATGTTTGGCCTTCTAAGTATAACAAGTCTATTACAAAGTTTTCCTGGGATATTTAGACTTTAAAATGTTGATATTTTGAAGGCCTACAGGGTAGCTGTGTCCTCAGTTCTGTTGCTTGGTTGAACTAGGAGCTAAGTGCCTTCACGGTTCTCAGAGGTCTTATTGGCCCTGGCGCACCTCTCTGCAGAGCAGGGGCTCACACACGGCGTGTAACATGGACATAAAGCAAAAGCGAAAAGTCTTTAAACTCTCTTTCTGCCTCAATCTGTCCAAAAGAGAAAAAATTTACTCGTCAGCTTATGCCCTATGTTCCCACAGAGCCAGGACCATCATAGAAGAGAGAAGCCCCGGTCTTAGGTCAGTGCAAACACAGGCACGTATCCAGGTGCAACGTGGGACAGCGATGTGATGGGGGGGGGACTCCAGGGCACTGAGCCCCTCTCCCAATACAGCTACGGCACTGCCTATCATGCCCTTTCCTAGAGGGCCACAAGTCCGCGGAGGGAGGGAGTTCAGGTCATTCTCTCTGCTCCTGGAGGGCTCACTGAGCAACCACCATTTTCCATTATTGAAAGAAAGAACTGGGCTTGTTTCCTCCTAGTTTTGGAAGTTTCCTCAGCGGGCCACATTCCTCTGGTGGGCTGGAAGAAGAGGAGGAGCTTTGGGACCTTGGGTCTCAGTCTCCCCATCTATAAAGTGTAGGGATGAGAGGAGATGACCCCACCACCCAAGGGTATTTCCAGCTCCAAAACTGTATGATTCTAGAACTCCGGGAGGAGAGGGTGAGAGAAGAGGGAAAGGCAGAGAAGGGACGGGTGAGGGAAGTGTAAAGACGAGAGAGGGAATACAAGATTCTCACAAACACTAAAACTCTTTTCTCCCTCTTTCTCTGGGATAATTGCTGCATGAACTCCGTGAAGAAGCTGATTGTGTTGACAGGACATTGGGCGAACTTTCCAAAGGCTTTACCCCACGCAGGGAGAGTGGATTCCACTCTTCCAAAAATGGCATCAGCTTCCCTTCATGTCGCCTAGGCCCCACCCAAAGTCCCCTCGCTAAACTGCCCGGAATAAGAGCATAGTTTTAATACGCAGTAATTCTAATAGGTAAGGTTTGGCTACATCCAACAACAGTAAGAAACACAGGTGGCCAACACTCTACCAGCGGGTCTGCTTCTGAATGCTGTATAAAATATAGAGCCAGAGGAAAGCAATGGGGAGGGCAGGGAACCAGCATTTTTTAAGTGCCAATCATGTGTCAGGCACTTTTCACAGATTATCACATTTAATCCTAATGATAACCCCGTGAGGCAGGTAATGGTACTCCCATGTGACACGTGAGCAAACCGGCGCTCGGAGAAGTAACAGGCCAAGGTCACTGGCTGCCAGCAAGCGGGCCAGGCCGGGTGAGAACCCAGGTGCGGCCAGCTCCCATGCTGAAACGCACAGTGCAGAGAAAGCTCAGAAAACCAACCCAGCGACCGAGCCACGGGACGGCGTGTGCGCGCATGCGCTGCGCCACGGGCGTCCCAAAGCCGGGTTCTCCGCACCTCAGACCCGCGCAGCCCCCGCCGTGCTAAAGGCAGTTCCATCACCACTGCACCAGGGGGCCTGGGGCCACAGCAGTTCCGGAGAGGTCCGCGCGTCAGAGCACAGCCTCCCTCCTGGTGGAGACCAGGGCCTGGCACCGCAAGTCCGTTCTGTCACTTCTCCGCAAGCGCTCAGTGCTCGGTAAGGCAGCCCCTGCTCTAAACTCGGAGCCCTCCCTCCATCATCCGTGGAGGAGGCAGTGGGCTTCCAGCCCCTTCATCGCGCTCTGCGGGGGGGGGGGGGGGGGGGGGGGGGGACGGCACACTTCCAGAGCAGCTCCATGAACGCCCGCTTCCCGTGGGGACCCGAAAGGGATTCTGGGTGACTGTCATCCTTGTTTAAACATTCTTATCATGCTGAGGAAGACAAGGAGCAAACAAAGAGGCGTCTCCGCAGCCTCCACCACCAGCTAATCATTAGCTGCTTTTACAGAGTCAAGGGAAGGGACACCCACACGCTGCTGGTTCTGGTAGCCTCTCCTCTCGGTTCCCAAGAGTTACTTATCATGTGTTTCCTGAACAAGATGGTTCAAAAGAAGAGAAGGGGGGGGGAACCTTTCAAGGGTAACTGACATTCTTCTGCAGGGGGAACAGTAAAGTGGAGAGCAGAGAGAGGGGGAGATTTCGTGGAGGTGAAAGCTAGGCTGGGAGGGGAGGGAGCCACAGGGCCACTGTCCTCCCCACTGTCCTCATCAGCCCTCACTGTCGCCCTTCAGGGCCACTGCCAAAGGTTCCTTTCTTCTCCAAAGCTCTTTGGATGTGAAGACTCTTAATCTCAGATGGGAGTGAAAACTGGGATAGTTTTGTGGCAGTTTTTTTCTCTTCTAAGTCAAGGCTTATGTCAGGATATAAATGAACACAAGCTCATTACAGGAGAACTTGTAAAGCTGAGAACCACAGAATGCCACCATGCCACAGTGAGCCACCGCTAACCTTTTATGGTTTTCCTCGCAGGCTGTTTCCTATGGATTTCATCAATACAGCTGTGTATTCATACAGACACACGCGGCCGTGTTCTGTTCTTCCTGCTTACCACTGTGCCACACTATTACAGACCCTTCTAAATCCACTCCCCGGGCCTTCTCACATGCTATTATATGGACATGGGATGCCATCCACGGTGCTGGATGTTTCTTTGGTTGGAAGAAATTTCTGCTTTTTTGAGGCTCATTTTGTTTCACTTATAAACATCCTAAAAACACCTAACAAAGTAGTTGTAAGACCAATTCTATCCTCACCTGCTCAAAGTGCTATCATTCACAGGTTTAAATAAAAATCCTAAGTTAGCGTTTACAATGAAAACGTCTTCATTTCTGAAAATAAATCAGGAAGTCTTTGCTTATTTAAATATACATTCCTGTGATAGCAGCCCAGGGCCTAGAGTGTGAATGACCACAGATATTAAGCCCTTGGAATGTACAATCAGAGAGGAAGTGACACTTTCTTTTTTTAACTCCCTGATATAAGAAATAAGAGTCTTCATAAATAGTTCAGTTTCTTTCACCTTCAGATAAACCACTTTCACCTTTATTTTTTTTTTCCCTCTAGCTTTGCTTTTTAACAAAATGTCTCTTTAGAGAATTTGTCCTGCTGTCCATCTATCCTGTGTGGACCCTCAGGTGTGCACAAAAGGTGGGGGGATCACAGGGCCAGAAATCGGTGGGATGTCTACTCCACTCTGGTGCCTTAAAGCTGTGATGTTAAGTGGGGTCATGTTCATTATTTAAGGGTGAGCTTAGGAACAGGACTCTATAGAAAGGCTGCACAGATCCAGACTTTGGCTCTGCCACTTACTTTGGGCAAATGACTACTCACCTGCTCCGTGCCTCAGTTTCCTCATGGGTAACAAGAGGATACAAACTGTTCCCACCTCACCAGTTTGATATTTCTAAAGCAGGTAGCACAAGACTTGGCATACAGCAAGCCTCCTACGTGTTCTTGTGGTTGTTATACAGATCGGGCCACTCTGTCAGGACAAGGCCACGGGAAGAGGATCCCTGCCTTCAACTTGCCACACCTGATGGCACAATGCCCCAAACTCAGCAGCTGAGGAAGTGAGCAGGGCTGCAGCCAGGAGCCAGCACGCTGCAAACCGGGAGTTAGAAACCCCTGAAATACAACACTGCGGACATGGACAGAAAGACGGGAAACTGTTGCTAATATTCTTGTCTGGTGAGGAGGAGAGACAATTCATGCAATTATTCAGTACAAACTTAACAAGCATTAACTACATGGGGATCCTGGGCCAGGCTCTGGAGCTATAATGGTGAGCAACAGACACATGGTCCCCTGCCCTCCCTGAGCTTGGAGTCTGTGGATGAAGGGTGGGAGGGTGGTGATGTAAGCACACTTAAAAAAAAAAAATTATATTAAAGATACTTTTACTGAGGTCCCTCTAGTGCCAAGTATTTAACACATAAATTTATTTCATTCTCACAACAGCTTCCTAAGGTAGATATTATTATGATCTTCATTTGATAGATGAGAAAACAGAGGCACAGAGAGGCTAATTAACTTGCCCAAGAACACATAGCCAGTAAGGGGCAGAGCCAGCATTTGAACCTAGGCAGTCCAACTCCAGAACCCATGCTCTGTGTATAGCCTTCTGTCTCTGTAGGCACAGTTATTAATCAAATAATCATCCAAACATAAAGCTGCGGCTGAAACTTGGTCCATGAAGGAGTGGTTCAAGGAGCCTGTGGCATCCATGGTGGCAATGGGGGTAGTGACGAGGGGAGTTCGGCTTAGTCAGGGAAGGCTTCCCTGAAGAGGTGATGCTTGAGCTCAGAACTCAAGGATGAGACAGAGTTAATTGGGCAAAGAGGAGAGGAGAGCAACCCAGGCAGTGGGACAGCATGTGCAAAGGGCCGGTGGTGGGACAGACATGGAGAACTTGTAGGACAGAGAGATCAGTGTGGCTGCAGCACAGATGGTGAGCGGCAGAATGGCGAAATGAGCTTAAAGGAACGTCCGAGGCCCTGCCTGCCCTGCAAGGAGTTTGTTCCTTATCTTACGAGAATCCTAAAATTAATGAAGGGCACAAACAACAGATCTGCATTTTTAAAAAGGCCCTCGAGCTGCAGTGTACAGTGCAGGCTGGAGAAGGGCCAGATCAGTTAGGTAGTGCAGTAAGATATGAGATGGTTTGACTAAAAGGAGAGCAGTGGACAAGTTTGACAGATAATCACGGAACAAGCATAACTTGGCTCCCAAGAAATGAAAACAGGCACTCAAACCGATACTCGGATGTGAATGTTCACAGCAGCACCCTTCACAACAGCCCAAAGATAAAAACGACTCACATGCCCATCAACCAAAGAATGAAACACGAAACGTGCTACATCCATAGACTGCAACAGCAGGGACCCACAACAAGGAATGGCATAGTAACACCTGTCTGCCATGCATGAACCTCAAAAATAATATACTGAGGGAAAAGGCCAGACACAAAAGGTGCCATGTTGTATGATTCCATTTATATGCGATGCCCAGAATAGGCAGATCCATAGAGACAGAAAGCGGACTGGCGGTTGCCAGGGGCCAGCGGAAGGGAGAAGGAGGAGTGACTCCTTATGGGGTACTGGGTTTCCTTTTTGATGATGAAAATGTCTTGGAACTAGACAGAGGTGATGGTTGCCCGACACTGTGAACGTACTAAATGCCACCGCATCGTGAGCTTTCAAATGAGCTCTGCAATGGTTAATTTTATGGTATGTGAATTTTACGTCCGTAATAAAGAAAGTGCTTTGGACAATGGGTTGGATGTTGAAGGTAACGCAGAGGAACCACTCTGTTCATTCAACAAACACCAGGCGCGACCCCAGGCGAGGGCCGTCATAGAGCCCTCCACCCCGCAGGGAACAGGGGGTCAGTGCCGGCCCCCGGGAGGCCACCTAGGGATGGAGGTGACTCGTGTTCTCACCACACGGTTACTGAGCACCTGGAAGAGGAGCACAGCACCCAGTAATTCCTGGAATAGAGGCTCTCAGGAGCTCAAAAAAGACAGTTTTAGGGCAAATAAATACTTTGTCCCAAATTAGGCATTAAACGTGTGAGTAATGATTGAAACTAATTATTCTAAGTGGAAGCAGGTCTGAAAATAGCAATGAATTTTGTAGGATTTTGTGGCTATTTTGGGAGAGTGTAGGAAAGCTTACAGGCCGAGTGAAACACCCCACGTCGGAGCAGAGACACTGGGATGGCCACGCCACGGTTTGCTCTCAAGATGCCATTCCATGGGTGCTACCATTTTCACGTCACTGAAGAAACATGCCAACGACTAGGGTTGACAGCACAGAGTTTCATTCGGTCCTTCCCAATGAAATGCTGAACCCAAATTTCGATAGGAAATGTGATCCATATATGTTAGAACATTTTACTTATAAGCAAAAAGGCATCGGCCCCAAGCTTGTAAGATGACAATCACATTTCCTAAGACAAACCATGTTGGTGTAGCCAATGATAGCTCTTCCTTTCCAGAATCTGCCCTTTTTGATATTTTCAGGTGAACAGGCTCAAAGAATGGGCAAGATGGGTATAGCTCAGGAAGAGTGTCTCTAAATACATACAATTTACTAATATGAGTATTTTTGCTTCTGAGGTTTCAAATATGGCAACAGAAAGGGTAGGGACACAGAAATGGAAGATGGGAGGAGAGAAAAAGCCAAGACAAGAGCGTAGGAGACCGTTATTTAGGTACTTAAATCCAAAGAAAATAACCCAAAGAGAAGCAGAACAAAGCCACGGTGTACATTAGCTCCCCATCTCTACCCTCCTACGAGTACACCCACATCTTTTTTTCAGCCCCAGAGATAGATTTTCTCAGTCCCTAAACACCAACGACTCAGTTCACTCTTAGACTCAGTTTAGGCTGCAAGGCTCCCAGCCCTTCCCTGTGTGCTCCTGCGAAGAAGCCAGAGTTATTTAGGAACCGTCACATTAAACAAAATTAGTTCTTATGGACCCTCAGGGAAATTGCTCTGGCTGCCATTTTTCTTATAAAACGCCAGCCTTCAGCTATTCCAAATGGTGTTTTTGCAGCCTGCCGTCCTTAGCAGCAATAATCATAAAAATAAAGACTTCAAAGCTGTGGGTGAAAGTATTACTGATTCATGACTTATTTTATTTTGATTTGCATTATGCCAAATCCTACACTTTCAAACCTTCATATTTCCTAAATTATCTCAGGGCAAACCACATCTATTTGATTGTTCTTTTCTGAGTGGGCCGCAAGGGATGGAGAGACAGCGATTTGTCACCCCAGGCAATTTCTGGCAGCAAGAACTCTAGGTGGCTGTTCGTGAAATAGCATTCTCATTTTGGAGAATGTCCTGAGACTCATCACTTCTCAGTTTTCTGTGCTAATGGGAGAAATGGAAAGCCAAATCCCCAAACTCTTTTAGTCAACCTCTCCTCCCATTATATTTTTGGCCAGAGGCACTTAAAAATAGCCTAACTGCCTGAGGTTAGCTTGATAGGCTCTCCAGCTCCTTTCAAGCTACTGGGAGTGGGGGGAGTAAAAAGCAAACAGGGCAGAGAGAAGTGGTACAGAAATGCAGTTGCACACCAGGCAAGGGCCATGTCAGCGTCCTGCAGGACACCAAGAGACGTCCATGTTAATGAGCTGGAACCAAAACAGCGCTTGTGTACTAAACAGCTCCCGCGAGCCAAACCCTACCGCTGGTCTTTACACACACGTCGCCTGATAAGACCCACCCCATGGCTGGAGAAATGAGGAGTGTGGGGCTGGAGGGGTTAAGATCGCCCAGAGGGCAAGGGGCTGAGCCAGGACCCAAGTCCCTGTCAATCTGACCCCACTATGCCCTTCAGCTTCCTGATGAAGCAAGAACGAGGAGAGGAGTCACATGATCTACCTTGCGCCTTAGAAGGGTTATCTCATACTATAAATGAAGGGCGAAAACAAAATTCGACTATGGAGACCAAATAATCCTTTTCTATGTTTCAATTTTTCTCTCTTCTTTCAACTTTTCTAGAAATCCCACTTTTCTAGCCATTGTAAAAATACCGATCAACCGTCTTGAACTTTATCCAGGAAGAAGACGTGCCAGTGCGTGCGTGTACACACTCACGTTGCATTTTTTTCATAAATAAAAGCAAATTAAGTGCTGTACTAAATTAAACACCAAAAACAATATTAAAAAATGTCCCTGCCACATCCTGAAATGGAGCCTAAAAATACTTGTTACTTTTTCCCCTCTTATTCACAAATATAGCCACTACAGACTAAGTGCATAACAGGGATTCTGGGTAATGAGAAATAAAATGAACAATCGATATGTAGCAATTTATTCTTCAACTAGAGGTTTCAGCCAGGTGGAGACAGGAAGGGAAGACAAGTCTTGCCTGATGGGGAAGATTAGCAGTAATACAAAACTACAGTCTCATGATTTTGTAATCAGGGGCGGAAGGCTTTAATCCACCCTCACTGCTCCTACCCCCATGTCTGGAACTGGTGCAAATGCTGGAAATTCAGGCCAAAAACCAGAGCTTGTCACTTTCCTTTCCAAGTTCAGCTCTTTGGCGTTTAATGCTGGGGATCTTGCTTTAGTCCTGGGCACTTCTGATTCCTGTGGATCCCCAGGGCTGGACACATCAGGAAGGTGCTCTGTGTCTCAATAATGACACTACAGAGCCACTTAAATAAATCTCTTGCCTGGCTACTGGTGCAGGAAGCCACTGACAGATAACTAGGGGAGCAGGTAATTTTAGAATAATTCATATATGGGGAGCTGCTTTGTTTTCTCTGGCTGTCTTCTTCCAACCTGATTAATTCTGCCTGTGAAAATCAGTCTGCATGTCATGGATGAGAGTTAGGTGGGACAGGCTGGGGTCGAGGCAAGGTGTGCTAGGCAGCACGGTCAGAATGTGGAGGAGAAACCAAGTCTAGGATCTAGAAAGGGGTCTTGGACTGTGTTCCTAAGAGATGTCGGTACACTTTTCTGAAATTCTACCAAGATAGATCAAAATCTCTGAAAGCAGGTTGGATATTTTCCCAGAAGTTTGGAATCTTGTTAAGGCCCAAGCTCACCATTTCAATGCCTCCTAGGTTAATAAAAATATATATATTTTTTATCAGCTGTAGGAATTACTCATTCTAAATGGGTAGTTAACAATTTGACAGATTTCTCCACTGAATTAATTCTGACAAAGCAAGCCCTAGTGACCAGCTCAATCAGGATAATTTTACCCACTGAGAACACCCAGCATAAATGTTTTTAGCAACTGAGCAAAAGAGTTTTACCTGTCTGCCCTTCTGTTTCATTTAAAATGACAAAAAAACCCACACTAGCTTGCTAAGTACAAAGTCATGCTCTCAAGAAATGAATGAATGAATCATTCGTGAAAGTCTCAGAATTCTCTAAAAAAGTGAATTGAAAGTTCTCTCTCAGCACCAACTCATTGTTAGCATTTCCTGATAACAGAAGCATTTGAGGGTGGACTAAATAAGACAGGAAGTTGCATGTAACTCCTGTCACCATGGCAATGTGCGTGTTTGTACAAGGTGGTGGCTACATGTAACAATTTTGAAGGGAATGCAGTGAGTCCAGCACGTTTTCTCTCTGTTGAGAAGCAAGATAGAGTCAAGAGACTAACAAGGTCAGAGGGGAAAGTGCTCAGGATATACGTAAGGGCAAGCCTTTCCAGTATTGAAAAAAACCCCAGAGCAAGCCTCTTCCCCTCCTCCAAGCCAGCAAATAGTGCAGGACAGCAGTTTTCAAACATTTTGGCCATGACTCATAGCAGTAAATAAATTGTTATACGGCAATCTGGTATATTCTATTTGTCTGCCTGCCAACTGTGTATGTATGCATGTAGTATGTATGTATCCACATATCCATCTATCTATCCAGTCATCCATCCACCCACTCACTCATCCATCCATCCATTTGTGTGTGTGTGTGTGTGTGTGTGTGTGTGTGTGTATTATAATGATGCCAATAAGAAAATGACGCTAAATGGTAACCTGAATCCACGGGAATGAAGGAAGTAAACTGGAAATGGTAAATAAGAAGGTTAATGCAGTTAATACTATAAGTAGATAATTGTTCTCCTTTCTTCTCTCATCATCTTCTTCAAAAGACATACAAGCATATAAAGTAATGAGTATAATAATGTATAGCTGGGTCTGTAGTATAGTAGTTCGACGTAACATGTATAACAACAGCTCAGAAGGGGGAAGAGGGAATACAACTATACAGGAGTAATGTGTTTATCTCTCATTGGAATTAAGTTAGTACAAATCTGGAAAAAGTTAGTATAAATCTGATAAATTAAGATTTATATGGTAAACTCAACAGCAACTCCAAGGAAAATAACTCAAAAAGCAGAGTGAAAAAAATCATTATGGAAATTAAAATGTTACCCTAGAAAATATTCACTTAATGCAAAAGAAAGCAATAAAAGAGGAGAAAAGGAACAAAAAAAGACGTAAGATTTAGAAAATGAGAAGTAAAATGAGATCTGTAAACTCAACTGTATCAATAATAACATTAAATGTGAATGGATTAAATAACCCAATCAAAAGTCAGAGACTGTCAAATTGGGTAAAAAACAATATCCAACTATATGCTGGGTACAAGAGATAGACTTAAGATTAAACGATACAAGTAGGTTGAAAGTAAAAAGATTAAAAAAAACACATCATGCCAACAGTAACCATAAGGAAACTGGAATGATTAAACTAATATTAGAAAAGTAGACTTTAAAATTAAAGCTGTTACTACAGATAAAGAGGGACATTTTATAATAATAAAAGGGTCATTCAATCAGAAAGACATAACCATTATATAAATATATATGCACTGAATAACAGAGCCCCCAAAATACATGAGACAAAAACTGACAGAATTGAAAGAAGGAACAATAGTTGGGGACTTCAATACCCCACTTTCAATAATGGTTAGAACAAACAGAAAATTAACAGAAAATAAAAGACTTCAGCAATAATATAAGCCAAACAGACCTATAAACATTTATAGAACACTCAACCAAACAACAGCAGAATACACTTTCTTCACAAGTATACATGGAACATTCTCCAGAATAGATCATATTCTAGGCCATAAAACAAGCTTTGATGCATTTAAAAGGACCAAAGTCAAGTAAAGCATGTTCCTTGACCACTGTGGAACAGAAAAAAATTAGAAGTCAGTAACAGAAAGAATTTTGGGAAATCCACAAAAGAGTGGAAATTAAACACACTTGTAAATTCCCAATGGGAAGAAAGAAGAAGAAATCACAAGGGAAACTAAAAAAACTTTGAGACAAATGAAAATGAAGATGCAACATACCAAAACTTATGGGAGTCATCTAAGCAGTGCTTAGAAGAGAATTTTTAGCTGTAGATGCTTATCTTAGTAAAGAAGAAAGCTCTCAAATCAATAGCCTAAGCTTCCACTTGAAGATACTGGGGGGGGGGGGGGAGAGTAAATTAAACCCAAATTAAGGAGAATGAAAGAAACAAGAAAGATCAGAGCAGAAATGAATGAAATAGAAGAAAAAAAAAAAACAGAGAAAATCAACAAACTCAAAAGGTCTTTGAAAAGCCCAACAAAAAATGAGAAACCTTAAGCTAGACTGACCAAGAAAAAAAAAAAAGAGAGAAGACTCATGATATCCCCCCAAAAATCTCCTGTCTGAACTCTAGCTGCATGCACAGGCCGGGCAAGGCGATCAGGGGAAAAGCCAAACGGATGTGGATCTCACCCAGGGCTGGCTCCTTCTGCCCAGGGTTGATGGCTCTCCCGTGTCTACCTGCTTTTGGTAGCTCTCAGTGCTTTCAAATAGCTGTCTGCATTTTACCCAGAGTTGATCATTGTTATTGGAGCGAAGGTTTTACTGATATAAGCTATGCTGCCATTTCCAGAACTGGAGCCTTCCAGATGCCCTCTTGAAGAGGAAAGAGGGCATCACAACCCAAGAGTCAGCACAGGAAAAACATTAACATGGACACACTATGTTTGAATCATGGACTAGACCAGCCCATCATTTATAAGCCACGATAAGAGGCCAGGCAAACTCTCTCTAGTTGATGATAATACAATTCGTAGCAAAACATGGAGAGTGGTGATTTGTCAAGGCCCCCTCCACTTTGAAGCCTGAATGAAATTATCTTTCTGCTCTTGGTATAGGCCTCGTGTTGGCCTCTGCCTGAGCTTGCAATCCACATGGGTATGAGAAGATTTGTCCTTTTTTCCTCTATAAATACAGAATCAATTAGGAGATGAAGAAATAATGAATTTAGAGGATGAAGGCAAAGTAATGGAACCATCAAGAAGAACGGCCCCAGGGACAACCCATCACAGGTGGAAGGCGGCAGCGGGTTCAGACTTACCTAGACAACACAAGCTTCAGATATGATTTCTTTCCTTTATCCATTCCCAGATTCCTAGCATTGTATCTAAATGGCTTCAAAATGTTATGAAATATTTGTTAACATAAAATCATTAGGTATTCATTACCAAAACAGAAAGAGTTATACAGAAATTACCAAAATGGATAACTGCCTATAAGATTTTTAAGTTCTATATAAAATTAGTTCATAATTTTTTAAAAAGCAAAAAAAACCCCAAAAAACAAAAAACGTTTCAATAAATGCTTTAGGTTAGAAGCTGGCTAGGGTAAGCCATGATTTAGTAGATGAACTGGGCCAGGGGCCAGGATCCTAAGGGTTCAGGATCACTGAGGAAGGATGAAGGCTGACCATGTAAGGTACAAGAAACTCCAAGTACAGGAAAGCAGAGAAATAGGACATGAGCAAAGAGGAAAGTAGGACAAGAGGCCAGACACTGCAGGTTTGGGGACTGCTACCACAGGTTGCTTAACCCCTCCCTTCCCACAGAGCACTGAACTGCCATTCGTTATTCATAGTTACAAAGCATGATATGACACGCTTATTATTTTCTGTTTCTATGGGTCATTTTCTTAAGATACACTTCCAGGAATGGGATTGCTGGCCAAAGGGTAGGGGCATCTCAAAGCTGATAAAACACGCTGCCAGGAGCTTAAGGAAGAAGAGCGCCTCATCACCAGCCCCGCCGGCAATGAATGGGGACCCCGGCTTCACCGTCACGTCAACATTCTATGCTGTTGTTTAAAAAACTTTGCTAATGCAATCAATTTAAAAGAATCTCTTGCTTAATTCGGGTCTCTTTGATAGTTAAGGAAGCTAAAGGGGATTTAAGAGCCATATTTGGAACTCTACTTTTTGCTCACTTCAAATAAAAGCTTTCATAAAGAAAGAAAGGTAGTGGGAGCTCCTAAAAATACACGATATCTTGGTGATTCTAAAAGAATAAAGAGAAAACACATTTTTTTTAATGAACTGTGAAGCCTGGCCCATAATTCACTAAGATGTTCCATTTTCTGGCAGCTGAGGTGCTGGGGGGACCCCAGCCAAAAGCCCTTTCCAGAACGGAGGTGGGGTCCAAGTGTGCAGTTGGCAAAGCAGAGCTGGTGAGGGGGTGGCTGTGGCCGCCCGGCGGTGGGCCTGAGCCAGACTCCACAGAGCCAACAGGGGGAGCCTGACCTTCACAGGGGTCTCCGTTTCTCCTTCCTGGTAGGTAACCAGCTGCCTGCTGGAAGGGATGTGGCCGGAAACATGATTACAATGAGTTTAATCATGCTTAGACACTGATCTGGCTCAACCCACTTAAGAAAAAGGAAAGAAAAGTAACAGACACATGAATACTGACCATTCAAGATGGCATTTGAATTAGGCTCAGAGTACACGAAGGACCAGGCATGGGAGAAAAAATAAACCAAGGGAGCTGGAGAATCTCATTCTGATATTTTTAAATGAAGACAGAGTGCTATTTTTTAAAAGGTATTTTTAAGTAGACTTTATGTGAAGATTCCTGAAGCTATTCATGTTGACACTGAGCCTGCGTGGAGGGTGTGTCTGCTGCATGTTCTCTAGTGCCCCCCCTTGCAGGCCCTTGGGCCCCCGCAGCCCTCACACCACTCCCAGATGCTCTCCTGGTCCTGTCCACAGCCGGAGCCCTGAACCTCCAACCGCCTCGTCCTCCAACCCCCAGCCCACATTCTCTGCTCCCCTGATGGACCAAAGGGGGCGCAGGGAGACAAACACTATGTGCCTGTGTCTGTTTCAAGACGAGTCATACTGTGAAAAGACCTGAGTCTCAGCTCTCCATCACCTGGCCGGGAACTGACCCTCTGGGTCAGCTCCCACTCCTGGAAGATAGAAGCTTCCACAAAGTCTGCAAAAGCTAATGTCCGGATTAAATGGGATCATGGGAGACAGGCAGCGGCCGTATTGAAGGGAGCTCTGGAATGCAGCCCCTCCACTGGGGTCACTCCTGGTTCCGTAACAACTGCTATGGGTCCTGGGTCAAGGGGACACTTCAGCTCCTTCGGACTCCATGTCCTGTCTGCAAGACGACAGGGTTAGATTCCACAGTTTGAACAGTTTCCCTCAGCTCCGGCATTCTGAGATTCTATATACGCCATTCGAACGTATTTATAGAGCTTTATCCCCCTTGGTATACAGCACAACTCAGGCACAGTGTTAAGTGCTCAATTGCTGCACGAACTAAATTAACTGGACGTCCAAATCCTAGTGAAAAACCCTCCAAAAGCATGTAATGTTGGAGCTAAGGCTTCTGTGTGCACCTGGGCACGTGCTCGGGAAAGCTGCTCACCAGCTATAGCTACAAGCACCCAGCACCCTTAGGTTATCCACACACACCGACGTGACTACTATTTACCCCCTATTTCCTTCTGGAAGTTCCCAGGAAGCTACTAACTTCAAATCACTAGGGTCCAGCTGCAAACGTCCCTGACTAGCCATGTGCAAATAGCGAGTTCAATTTTTCTAGTGTCAGGCTTGCTGGTGAAATGTATACACTTCATCTCCCACATGACGTGCCAAAAGAGGCCCGAGGGATCATGGGCTCCACCTGTAGGAAAACTAGACTCAGAGCCGGGCTTCAAAGCTGCAATTCTAGGGAAAATATCCAAGAGCAGGCAGGAAGACTGGCAGGCCTTTTGTCCTGGACAATTTGCCAAACGAGGGGAGGGCAGGGGTGGTAACTCCTTTTTCATTGTCCTCTAATGGCATCAGCTCAATCTCAAGTTGGGCTTCTCAAGAAAGGAGAAAAAAAGAGATATCAGTGATGATGATGATGGTGGTGACAGTGACAACAGGGATAATCTCAGGAGCAGGGACAGCACTAGCCACCATCACTCTGGTGCTCACTCTATACATAATCTCTTTTATCTCATATGGTATCTGACTTAATTCTCGTAAAAAATCCCAGGGAGGCAGGTATTACTGTGAGCTCCCCTCATGTTAAAAAGAAACTGCGTGTGATCAATCACTTGCCCAGGAGATCCCCCAGCTAGTAAACATCAGAGCTGGATTCCACCCCAGTCTGTGCACCCTCCGAGCCAGGGTTCCAGGGGACGGAGCGTGGGCTCAGCCAGCTTGTGAGTAATGGCTGAGTCATGGCGTGTGGAGGCCGGGGCGGGGGTAGCGCAGCGATGGCCGTGTGTTGGGTGGCCTAAACCTCACACAGGCAGCTTTTCAGGCAGGCTTGGATCCGGGTTGGGTCAGCCGGTGCTCGGTGCTCTGCCCTCTGGCCCGTCCAGCGACAGGGTGACCTCCAGCTGGAGTGAACGGCCAAACTATTGTTTGCAGCTTTGCAGGAAGCTGTTTGAAAGAGTCACTGAAAAACGATCTTACTAAATCAAGCTGTACCAATATTTCTATTTCCTTTCATGCAATGCCACGTTTAAAGGCATTAGACAGGCCTGTTTATAAAGCCTGGGAAACAAGTCTGTGTGCCTTAAGTTCAGAAAAACAAAAGCGTCCCGCACTTGCAGCAGAGAGAACGGAGAGAACAGGACGGCGTGCATCCTTCTCCGAGCCAGTCCTTGCTCTCGGCACCTGAGAGGTGCTTGCCGACAAAGCCCAGCGAGATCTAAAACATTGTGTCAGCAAAATGTCACGTGTCCCGACAGGTGTGCATATTAAGTAATCTTCTCATGGTTCCAGCAGTTTTTTAAGACAAGAAATTGGTAGAGAAACTTAGCTCATTAATTATATGGCTTATAGGTTATTTTTTAAATAAATGACAAATGATTGACACTTGTCCAGGAAATGACTTTTTGTAGTATTTGTAGAGAAGAGAAATGCAGAGACCTAATCCCCCCAGGGGTCCTTAACCTCCACCCCAATCTATTGTACCTGACTTAAGACAAGCAGTGTTAGGAGAGGCAAAAACTGGAACCTTACTGAGTGTGTGAGGGTCACTGGGTACATGCTCACGGTTCACATCTCCCCAGGAAGTGCGTTTTAACGGTGAGTAGGGCAAATGTTAGCCATAGAGGCCCCAAAGCCCAGTAAGGACACTGGGGCAGGGAAACAGAGAAAATAGGAGAAAACAAAGTATGAAAAGCAGAATTTTCCCCTCTTCACAATGTGATCAGGGATCTACTGAGAAAGTAAAACCCAAGTGTTTTAGGTGGGAGGGCACCAGAGAGATCAGTTTTATGCATGAAAAAAGGGGCTGGGGCCTCCAAGGAAGGTCCCCTGACAGGTCCAGCAGCCAAACAGGGGTGAGGCTGGGAGGGGACCTCGGCTCTCCGACAACAGAGCCTCCCCAGAGCTGGCCCCGGGCCCTGCGGAAACCAGGAAAACCTCGCCAGCGTTACAGCAGACAGGCTCTCTGCCTAAAACCCGGGACAGGAGAAGTCAGGCAAATGGCTGGTAGTCTGAAGCTGAAATACTAAGACCATAATAACAACGCCTAATATTAGGGAGAAAAAGCACTAGAAATCTTAGTATCTAGGAGACTCCAAAACACACTGCATCTCTTCAGCCTTTTCCAGTATGTTTTACATAATATGACTATTTACTGGTCGGATTTAACCTACCACTACTTGGGAGGGAGACGACCCCCGAACAGCTTCCATACCGTAAGAGAAAGGCACACGGGCAACAGGTTCCCGCTCTTGGGTCTGCATCTGGAAGGCGACCAGTTCCACTATGGTGGGATCTCGGGAGTTCAGTCTTGCAAACCCCAAAAACAGACAGCCATTGGAAGCCCAGCTCCAAAGACAGTCAAAGAGGTTTGAGGTTTGCCGGATGTGTGTCTAACTGAGGCCCTTCTGGCTCTACCTATTAAATTAAATAAGATTATCTTCTAAATGAAAGGAAGAAGCAGGAAAACAAAAGATAAAAACTGGGTTCTGACAAATCGAATGATGATGTTTACTTCTCTTTTGGTGAAAAAAAAAAAAAAAGAGAGCGAGAGAGAGCTTAACTGGCCACCAAAGCAACTATGTGACACCCAGACGTTCTCTATCAAGATGGGTGAGTCAACAGCAGGGACGGTGATCATAAATGATACTCCTCAGGACAGCTTCCTGGACCTCAGTGCACACAACTCAATGGGTCTGGGCAGAACTGATTGATTGGGGGTCTGGATGGAGCCCGAGAGTCTGCCTTTCCGACCAGCTTACGATGTTGCTGAAACTACAGACCACACTTGGAGTAGCAAAGCTCTGCAGTTTACTAGGAACTTTTCTAGGTGGTTCTCTAACTTGTCCGGGTGGATGAGAATCCATACATCACGAGGCTCTTTGGGAACCCATCTTATTCTAGCATATGAACCGGGCCAGTCTCGCTGCAAAAGTAGCATTATGCCAGGTGATATACCAGGTGTCACTCAAAATGCCATTGACGACCAAGCTTGCGTCAACTGGTTGCTTCTGGGCTTTCCTAAAAATGTTTGCTACTTGCCTGGCATGTAGAAAGCTCAACAGAGGCCTTGATATGAATGAATGAATGAATGAATGAATGAATGAACGAACAAAAGAAGGAAGGAAGGAAGGACACTACGTGAACTTGGCTCCCAGCTGGCCTCTGTGCATATTTAGACCATCTCGTAAATCATTCTACTTGTCATGTATGGAGACAGGGGAATAATACAAAACCATCATTGGACCTGGTGAGAAAGAGGGAGGAGGGGGAAGGTGGAGGAGGGATAACAGGTGCAGCCACTAACTTCTGGGGATCACTGCACACCAAGCCCTCTACATTGACTGTCTACTTTGTCCTCTCAAAACCTCCGTGAATTGGGGATGATAAAGATTTCCACTTTATAGACTGGAGAACTGAAGCACAGAGAGGGTCCGTAACCCGGGATGCCCCAGTTCGGAAGGAGGAGGTGGCTCTGGCCCAGGCTGCCTGAGCCCCACACTCTCCACCCCACTCTGTGGCAGCCTCATCACTTCCCCCTCAGGGCAGCGCAGCGGCTCGGCTGCCCCCACAGCGAACCCTGACCCCCCTTCTCTGCTAGCAGTCAGTACCCCCAAACTGGCTGCCCGTGTGGCTTCTCCAAATCAAGTATTAACACGGCTGAAAGACCTAATCGATACTTTCAGTGTCTGTGTTTTTATTACACGGATACAGCTTAGCACATGGACGCCCCATGTTTATGAGCTCTGTCTGATGGTTTCTGGGGTTTTTTTAAATTAAGGAGTAAAACAAAAAAACTGTAGAGAATATTGAGAAGAAAACTGTTTATGGAGAGGTAACTTTTTAAAGGTTTCAAGAGCAGACAAAGAATCTTCGTGTGCTCCTCCAGGCAGAAGGGCCAACTGTCTGCATGTGGCCCATTTGCTTTACCGTCTATGTGTGCTCTTTCCCCCCCCACCCGGCTCACATGTACATACACATATCTCCATTAGTTTTTTCTGAGTCATTTGAGAAGAGGTTAGAAACAGCATGCCCCTTTATTCCTAAACACATCAGCGTATAATTCCTGAGAATAAGTCCATTCTCTGACACATGCCAGTTACCGACTTCGGGGAAAGTTCACACTGACATACTTTCTAATCTAATCTACTATCCACAGCCAACATTGTCATTTGGCCCAAGGATATCTTTTAGAGCCGGACCTTGTGCATTTCAATGGCTGGATATGTATTAAGAATTAATACAAGTAATTAAGAATTAATATGTGTCGAGTGCTTTGGCATTGAGAAAGCCCTTCCGCTACACTAATTCATTTGGTTCTCATGTTGCCTCTCTGAGGTCGGGCAAGCAGCATCATCCCTGTTTCACCTGGGGCGAAAACGAGCCTGAAGGAATGTTAAATTCAGAGCCAGTGCTCAGCAGCCCCCTCCCCGCACATCACTGCTTGGTGCTTAAAGACTTTGCTTTAGTGCCCACCAGAAGACTGACCACTAATCCAAACATTTAAAATTCTATAAATAATGTACTCTTGCTTGAGCGTTTATATCTCTAGCCATTTCCTTTTACACTAACATTAGAGATTCTAATTAGCACCGTAGCTATGTGCTCGGGAAGAGACGGAGCCACCCCAGGAGAGCAGCTTGGTATGAGCTGGGAGGCCCATGGGGTGGCTCTTGGTCTTGCCCCACCTTGCACACAGAACTTGAACTCATAACCCGCAAAGAATCCCCAGCTGCATGCTTGACGTGATCACAGAAAGCCGAAACAGTCGGTATCTCTTCCCAGGCATAGTGAAACACTAGTTTGAGGTGGGGAGGGAGTTTCCTAACCCTCACAAATAGCCTAAAAAGGGGATCAAACTCATGAACTTGCCTGTTAAACAGAAAAAGCACCGATTTGGAAAATGGAACCGTGGGGTTCAAATCTTTACTCTGCCGCTTAGCTAATTTTCCTTGGGCACATGACCTAACTTCACTGGGCCTCCATTCTACCATCCACAAGCCCAGAGAGTAACTAACACCCACAGGCAGAAACGGAGAGAAGGGGCCAGCAAGGAGTCTAGTCCGGTGCCTGGTGTTAAAAGGAAAAGAAAGGCTGGCTCCGCCTTCAACACAACCCTGAAGGAACTGAGCAACGCTGAGTTTGTAACAGGATGTAAGCAATGTAGGGAGTTTGGATGAAAATTTTGCATGGTTCACTGACTGTTAGGAACACAAAATAACAGACCCACTTTGCAGTAAGTGCTGTCTCTGGGCACAGGGAGTTGAATTTTTCCTGTGTGTGGCACTCTGCTCTAAGTTGGTGAATGTGGGGTAGTAAGAACAAAGTATTTACCTTTTCCAGGGCCTCTCTGTCAAGCAGTTCCTGCACAGCTAGAAGCTTGATGCTGTAAGAAAAAAAAATTGAAACCAGGCTTGAGAACAAATCATGTCACACCACCGAGCATCAGCCAAGTCACCAGAACAAAAGTTTGACGTGTCAGCCTGCATTTCTGCTGAGTCTCATCTAAAGTAACCTTGGCTTTGAATTGAAATGACCACTTCAGAATGATTAAAAATGTCTCTAAATTGTATAACTGATTATATCATAGGATCCAGAAATTTCACTTCTGGGCATTTGCCCAGAGGAGTTGAAGACAGGGCCTGGAACAGACATTTGCACACCCACGTGCATAGTCGCCAAAAGGTGGAAACTAAATTGTCCATCAACGGGCGCAGGGGATAAACAAGCTGTGGCACGTACACACAGATGTGGAATTATTATCCCGCCTGAAAAAGAAGGAAATTCCGGCATGTGCTACAACATAGAGGAAGCGTGAAGACGTGATGCTAAGTGAAACAAGCCAGACACAAAAGGACAAATGTTGTCTCATCCCACTTCTATCAGACAGCTAGCACAGCTACAGTCAAAGAGACAGGAAGGAGAAGGGCGGTTGCCAGGGGCGGGTGGAGGGAAGAGGGGGGACCTGTTGTTTGGTGGGTACAGGGTTTCAGTCTGGGATGACCAAAAAAGTTCGGGAGCTGGATGGTGGTGATGGCTGCACGTCAGGGTGAACGTACTTAACGCCCCTGAGTTGTACACTCATAAATGGTTAAAATAGCACGTTTGATGTTATGTACATTTCACCATAAAAAATTCTAAAAATAGGGCGCCTGGGTGGCTCAGTCGGTGAAGCGTCTGCCTTCGGCTCAGATCATGATCCCAGGGTCCTGGGATCGGGTCCCGTGTCAGGCTTCCTGCTCAGCGGACAGCCTGCTTCTCCCTCTCCCTCTGCTGCTCCCCCTGCTTGTGCACGCACTCTCTCTTTCAAATAAATCAATAAAATTTTTTTTTAAATTCTAAAAATAATGACACCTGCTTCATGTAAGGAGTCTGAACACATTCAGAGGAATATAAAGAAGATGACAGTTGCCCATGCTCAAGATTAATTCTTCCCTTCATGTCCTTTTGATGCTAACAAGCCAACAGCTAAAATCTCCTTAGGCAGACGGCCTGCTCAGCTGTGTACCACACAGTGACCCAGCCGTCCTGTGTGCAGGTGGGCAAGGGTACACAAGGACTAGGACATGTGCCCTGCCCAGGAGCTCACAGCCTCGTGGAGGCCACAGTCAGACGACAGTCCAAACACGCTGCAGGGTGCCACGTGGACGGGCCCTGGCTGAGAACAAGGAAGGCTTCCTGGAGGAGGGTCTGGGCTAGCCTTGACCGGGGAGAAGGCGACGCACAGAGGGGCAGCAGAGGGAGAGAGCAAGGGGAGAGCAGGGGTGTGCAACGTACACAACCCGCCAGTTTCCAGTTTAGGGGCCAGAGCCCGGACTACAGCCAGCAACTGAGATGAGCATTCAGAAGGGGACGCAGGTTTTACAAGGAAGGTGTCCTCCCCCGCATGACATGCTGCTTTTCAAGTGTTTGTGGACACAAGGCTAGATCCACCCGCACATGGGAGGAAGCAGGAGAGCTCGCCGAGATTGTTTAGGGAGCAGGGCAGCTGTGGATGGTGCGCAATGCTCCCTCCCCGCCAAGCCTATCTGCTTACGGTCACCAGCCACTGCGTTCTCTACCTCTGACCAACCCCCCTGGCTTCTGTGGAGCAGAAATGTCCCCACGCCCCACCTGTACCACGAGCCTCCCTCTAAAGGGGTTATGCTCATGATAAGGTTCACTTTAACTTACAGAATTCTTTGTAATCTCTCCATACAACTAAGCGAGCACGTCCAACCAAATGCAATGGCTTACGTAAGAGCAACTCGGGGGAGTACGTAATAGTTTTAAAGCTTACGAGACACTACCACCGCCACTAACAATTGGCGACTATTGGAGCTAAAAGACAGGACCCTGGCCCTTCCCTCTGCTCAACCATACTGACTCTCCTTCATCTCTCGGACATTGGTTTTGTTGTGGGTCTGGCTTGGGTCCTGCCCAAGATCTTTACAGCACTGACTCTGGAATACTGTGTCATTCCATGCCAAATGTGAAGGCCACGTCCTCCAAGCAGCCTTCTCTGCACACTGAGGTCAAGCAGCGACCCTTATCATCACGTGTTACTTTCTTTAGTCCACTTGCTAGTCCCTTAAAGCACTGATGTGTTGGGGGGCCGTTGTCTGTCTCTTCCCAAACCGCAAGGAAGCTCCCCACAGCGGGGGGCTCGAGGGTCTTCTCGCCGGCCCACTTGCAGGGTCTATAACTGGCGTATGGAGTGTAGTCAAGAAATATTGACTGACCCACTAGCAGGGCCCAGTCAATATTACAGCTGACCCAATCCAGCTTGGCTCCCCAGCCGGGCCTCAGTTTCTCCCTCTGAAAAAGAATGCCTCCCACGAGATGATCGTGTGTTTTCCCTAAGTGACAGGCACCGCATGCATCCATGTGAATGCCTGCCATTAACGGGACGTGCCCGGTGGCCAGTCCACGCTCCTGGCTACTCCTCAGCACATTCTGATTCCCCATGAATCTAAGTTCCAGGCCACCGACTTGGATGGCAACTTACATGCTCAGTGAGGGGTTTCCAGGGGGAGCTCGAGTTTCAGAAGCTTAAATTGCTTCTGAAATAACCACTGGAGAATAGTCCTACTAGGGGAAATTTTTCAGCAGTCTCTCATTCTTGCCCCTGTCCATGGCCTTGAAGTCCAATCCAGGATCGGATATCAGACATCAACTGATTAGAGGAAAGGTTTAAACACTGTTGAGATAGTCAGCTCTCTTTTTCTCCCTGCTTGCAAAGATACTACACGCAAGCCATTATAGAACATGAGCTGAAAACCGACAGTTTCAGGCTCGAAGGGAAAATGAAATGAAGGCAACATCGGTTGATTCTCTTTTAAGTCAAAGCCTGAAGGACGCTGCTCCCTGCTCTGACCTTCCTCCTGAATGGGGATGTGGTAAACACGCGGCATGCCTAGTGCCACTCTCCAACCCTGTCCACCTCTTTCCGTGAACTCTGCCCCCATGCAACGTAGATTCAGCTTCAGAATCCTTCTCAACACTCCAGTGAGACCCAACCAATCTCCTTAAGTGGGCACGTGACATCAAACTGATTTAACATCTGCTCTGAAACCAATGCCAAAGAGTATTAACATAGGGAGGGGGCAGAAAAAAAAGAGGGGCATTCCCACACTACTCAAACACAGCAATGCGAGATGAGATTGCTTTAGGGGCAGGGGAAGAAAAGACAGGAAGAAGATGAAAAGACACTCAGATCTGTATGGCTGGAGTCTCAAACTAGAAACAACACATGGCAATAAGAAGTTGCTGCCCCGGCAGCTTATAACGTTGGGTTTCTTCAGGGAGCTGTGGGTTTTTTCCCCTTTAGAGCTGTAGTCTTTAAGAGTGTATGAGATGTTTCCTGCTACATAACTACCCTAATGTTATTTCTTCCTAATGGGAAACACTCCAAGTTGGGAGTATTTATTTCAGGATTTCTGCTATCGGAGTCTTCTAATCAGATATCGATAGTCCCTGGGACAAAATGTCACTCCTATGAAGCAGCAACAAACCCCTTTACCAAATCCTCCAATTGACCCCTCTCATTTCTCCCCCTCATCTCTGAGACACCTTTGCTCCTCCTTCCCTCACTTCCTTCCTCCTCCTCTCCCTCCTTCCCTTCCTCCTTCTGTCCTCTTGCTAATTCCACGAATGTATATTGAATTCCCATATTTCAGAAACTGCCAGGCATCAGGGTGACCGAGATGAACACATACTGTCCCTGCCCTCCAGAGGCTAGCATTCTGCTTGGGCACGTGCCTGGGGACGTGTGTCCCTGAGGCCCTCCTGGGTTCTGTGGTCGGGCAGAGCTGGACTAAAGAGGGCATATGTTTACAGTGGTCTGGGGCTTGGTCACCGTCCTCTGAAAACAGCAGAGGTCCCATCCCACGGAAGTCTCAACGACAAGCAATTTCTTTTTCAGCACTCAACTGAGAACGGAGGCAAATAATAACACAAAAGCAGCCGATAGCGGTGATTTGCTTAGAAATATGACAACTTTAAGGACAAGTTCTGAAGTCGAAGTGGACGCCTGGGTAGACCTAGGATGCGCGCAATGTTTGCATAACTAAGCTACAAGGAGGTGAGCTAGTGAGGGCAGAGGTCTTATTCCACCGGGTAGAGCCTGGTACAGCGACGTAGGATGTAGAGATGGCGATGGGGAAAGGGCCAGGCAGACACCGAAAGCAGGGAAGAAAAGCAGCAAAGTGGAAGAGACAGAGCTGGAGCCCACCCCCCTCCCCGTCCCCCGCGCCCCCCCCCCCCCCGGCAGTCTGGGGTGGCTTAGAGCTACAGACTGAATCTTAATGGCCCCTGAAAACACAGAAAAGAGGCAGATAAGAGGCAGATAGCTCTATGGGTGCTGCAAAAACACTTACAGGCCAAACTCAGTTATGCTGAAACTCGCCCACACAGATGACAGCCTAAAGGGGCACCAGAGTCAAGAATTCTCTCCAGCTCCCTTTCTCTGAGGATTCTGGCACTGAGGTTCCCCTTCATTTACAAAGTGACACATTATAGTGCATGAGACATAGCAGCATTGCTACACGCAGGAAGGAGGCATCTATAATACGGCGGAGCCAACCACTCACCGCGCCGATGAAATATTTCAGGGTTAAGTACTACGCACCAGGCACTATGGGCCCTGGGGATACGGGATGAGCAAACACAGCCTCAGCCTTCAAACTCCCAAGCCTGATGGAGGAACCAGGTACATGTGTCAGCCGTGGGATGCACTCTCAGGAGGCAGACATGGGGTGCCGGGAGGCTCTTTGGGAGGGCATTACCCAAAGCTGGCAGGCTCCCCGGGAAGTGACTTCTGGGCTGATGCCTACGGGCTTGCAAGACAGAGAGATAGAGTGGGAGGACAAGCATGAGCAACGGAACCAGGTGGTAGAGGGAACATGCCCCCCGGCCCCGCCCAGAGACTGAACGCAGACCAGGGAACACTGGCGTGTCTGGAGGGTGGGGTAGGTGCTGAAGGATTATTCTGCAGCAACAAGTGGGGCCGGGCCACTCAGAAGGTTTGTTAAGCCACATTAAGGAGTTTGAACTATATCCTGAGGGTAAGGAGTAGCTGGTGATGAGTTAGGGCAGTGGCGTCGGTGAGAGCCCAAGATACAGAAGATGCCCAATAAAGGTGTAAAACAGGTCTGGTGTGAATGGCTTGGGGTGGGGTAGGAGTGGGGGGCAAGAGTGGAGTCAGCGAGACCCGAGCCCTGCAGCCAGCAGACCAGTCCAAACCGTCTCCAGGACTGGGAACCAGGCAAGTGAGGGAGGGGTTTCCACCTACATCCCCAGCAGACAAGATCCGAATCTCAGCAACGACAGCAGAAACCTGGCAGAGGGGACACTCCAGGCAGCCTTCAAGCAAGGGACAGGGGACCCAAGAGCATACTTCGGAAAGAAGACGGACTTACAGTCAGCAGCCCCAGACGACAACCACTCTCTATCCCTATGTCCCCTCGCAGGCCATGGGGCCGCTCAGGACATTTCACGAAAGTCAAATTCAGAAACTAGGTCAACCCAGTTATCCAAATGCTTCTCCTTTCTCTTTGAAGGAAGGTTCCACATTAACTTCCCCTGAACAAAGGAAGGAAGGGTTCTCCCTTGATGATCAAATTTTAGATGATGCCATGGATCTTAAAGACAGACTTGTTTTCCCTCGGCCATGTTTCCTTCCGCCATGGGCTCCGGGCTGGGAACACACAGCGGTCATCAGCCTGGGGTTGGCGGTGCGCACACAGGCCGCAGAGAGACGGTGGGCTCCCAGGGAGGGCACCGCTTTTCTCAGACACGTCCTCGTCAGCATCTCCTCCCACTGCTGCCAAACACACGCTCACCCTCTCGGCCTTCCCTCCCAAAGCCAAGTGCTGAACCGCAACATCAGCTCCAGAACCATCTACACAGGGTTCAGCCTGGGTGGCTGTTCCTGGCAAGTCAGAGAAAACTAGTGTGCCGAACAGTGGGCGGGAAGCTTCTCCGATGACAATCCCATGGTTTTTATTCTATGCAGGTTTTCAACTGCTTGAGTCAATTACGGTGATTTCCATTTCTTAGAAATTTTCTTAGAAAATTGTTCAATCCATTCAGATTTTCAAATTTTGAGCACAGAATGGTCCTAGTGATCACTTTTAACTTAAAAACCACTTCTGTTTCTGTGGTTATGTTCTCTTCCTCATTCTTTAACGTGTGTAGATATTTTTTCTCATTTAAAAAATTAGATTTGTGAGAAATCAGTCTACTTTGTTGGTCCTCTGAAAAAATTAGGTCCAGGATTTATCAAGTCTACCATTTTTTTTTCCTAATTAAGCAGGTCAACATTTACCTTCATTAATTCCTTTCTCCAAGTTTCCACTGTTCTCTTTAGTTTCTCTATTTACCTTCTTGAGTCAGGTACTCATTATTCAGATTTCTTATATACCAAGCCATGAATAAAAATTCATTCTCTGTGTAAATATTCATCCCTGTTTCAAATTTCATTATGTAGGCTTCCTGTTACCTCCCACCAAGTCTGAAGCTGCTGTTTTGGTCTCTTATTGGAGTCCACAGTTTTTTGGATTGTATTTTTCTATCTCTAAGTAATCGGGTTTTAAATTGTGTGATTTTGTATTTTCTATAATTCTAATGTTCTGAAGTTAAAGGAAGTACCCTCTACATTTCCTGCTTTTTAAAATCTATCCATAGTCTTTTTTGGTCTATTTTATGATGCTTTTCTATTTCCCAGGGTTTGAGTGGTTCTAGAACTTTTTTTTTTTATCTCCCAGTGTGTACCTTTAAGTTTTCATATTAGTGTAGGGGATTAGGGAAGGGCAGTCAGTCAGCCTGGGGTTCAAGCTGTACCACCCATAGGTTGCAGGATCTTAAGAACTTTAAGAACAGCAGGTGGGAGGCAGGAAAGGGATCTGGCATCCACCCCTGTGACCTGGACCATAGATGACACAGGGGAAGTCCTTAGCACGTTGCTTAGCTCAGAGTAAACCACTGTCAATGGTGGATATTGGTACTAATATTATTCAGGGCCTTTCTTTAGCTCTTAACACTTCTCTAACAGAATAAAGAAAGAAACAACTTTTTGTGCTACCAACCTATTTCCAGACAAGCAGCACAACAAACCTTTATAAACTCCTGTTCCCTTTTTGATCTCCTATAACAATACCCTATGGTTTAGTTCCAGAGTACAGTCCCATTGCTGCTGCTTAATTCTGTAGCTGGTCTTAAGAACAATTCTGACACTCTTGTTTGCTTGATTACCAGACGTACATAATAAATTGCTCTCTAGTTCTACGGATTTCAGGGCTTGTGCTACCACCACCTCCTCCTCCTCCTCCCCCTCCCTCTCCTCCCTCTCCTCCTCCTCCTCCTCCTCCTCTTCTTCTTCTTCTAGAGAGAGAAAGTGGGGGAGGGGCAGAGGGAGAGAAAGATTCTCCAGGAGACTCCCCGCTGAGCATGGAGCCCAACGTGGGGCTCGATCTCATGACCTGAGCTAAAACCGAGTCCGACACTTAACTGACTGAGCCACCCAGGAGCCCCTGTGCTACCTCTTCTGAGCAATATTGTGTCTTATCTCTTGAACTTCCACAACATATCTTTAAAGGAAGCTTTAAAGCAAGGAGCATGTTCATATGTTTTCCCAAGCCCTTGCATGTCCGAGAATGTCTTCCTGTTTGGCTTCATACACAAAAGACAACTCAGCTGAGTGCGAAATTGTTGGGTTACAACATAACCCCCAAAACTTTACAGTTGGTTTGCCACCTTACTTGGTAATCAGAAGAACTTTTAATGTGTCAGATTTCCAGACCCCACCGAGGGCGGAGTGATACAGGGCTTAGGAACATATCTGGAGTAAAAACAAGACAACACAAAACTCCCAGGTGTTCTAATCTTCCAACAGCTTCCATAGACATAGACGCCCTGTTACAGAGAACAAGCCTAAAGTCAACCGGATTTTGGTTATTCTTTTCTCTGCTTGGAGTCTCATGAATTCCCCCCCCCCTTTTTGTCCTTGTTATTCTGTTTCCCAGGCTAGGCTCAGGTGTGGCCCTCTTTTCCCTGACAGTGTTCAGAACGTGGTGAGTGAGTACCTTATACTCAGACCCAATCTCTCTGCAGCTCAGGGAGGTAGCTGATGCCGGATCACTGATTCCAGTAATCACCAACCCCGATAATCCCAATAGGGGCTGTCAGTTCTGTCTTCCACATCTGTAACCTCGTCTCTTATTTTTCTCTTTCTTTCTTGTATTTTCCAGAACCACTTCTACAGGTTGGTTATCTCCTTCCCCTCCATTTGCATCACTGATTTGATTTCCCACAGCACTTGCGCTAGTTTGCTGGGGCTGCCGTAACAAATTATCACAAAATTGGTGACTTAAGCCAATGCGCATTTACTCTCTCACTGTTCTGGAGGCCAGAAATCTCAAATCAGTATTACCGAGCAGAAATCAACACGTTGGGACCACCACCTCCGGAGGCTCTAGAGGAGAATGTGCTCTTTGCCTCTTCCAGCTTCCAGTGGCTGCCAGCATCCCGTGACATGTCTCCATCCCTGTGATCACAGCACCTTCTCTTCTAGCAAATCCCCCTTTGCTTCTCTCATAAGGATACCTGGAATTGCCCTTAGCACAATTCAGTACAGTCTCCCCCATCTTTCTAGATCCTTAGCTTCATCACATCTGCGATGTCGTTCTTTGCCATATAAGGTCATAAAATTCATAAGTTCTAGGGATTAGGCTACAGATATCTTTTCGGGGCCATTTTTCAGCCTACCACACATTAATACTCTTTATACTCCTGCTAATTTGGATTTTAGTTCTGTTGTGGAATTCTGCTTCCTCAAAACCTTTCCTAATTCACTGCATCTCTTTTTAAAATTTTATTTCTGTTGCCTTTCCTACCAACCCATCCTTTCCTTATGTTTTTCTGTCCCTGTTCCAGAGCGGCCATGTTTTTTGTAGTATGCAGAGGCTGCTATACATCTCCCCCAAACTCTCTTTTGTGACCTGCTACAGATGATTTTCTGGCTCTTCAGAAGCTGCTGCCTTTACTTTGCTCTGAAGGAATTTTCCACAAAGTCTTTTTTTTGTCTTATTCATCTTAAATAAGAAAAGGTTTGTCTTGACCAATGGTTGATTTTCAACAGACATTATGAGCAGACTGACAATGATTCTGTTTTATGCTCACCTGCATACAGGACGGATCTCCTTCTCAGTCCTGCCCCGGGAGGGGACTGGCTGAGGGCACAGCGCCCGGCCAACTCAGAACCTTTGCTCTAGTGAGGTTCGCCTCCTCCTCGGAGACTCTCAATCAATTCAAGATGGAAAGCATCCTGTCTCCCAACATGAGCAGCTGCCAGGGCGCCCTGCTTGTAGCACTTTGCTTTTGGGGAGTAGATTTACTAGAACGTACCGAAAGCATGCCAGTTTCCCCCTATTTCCCATCTGGTTATAGTCTGATGTTTTCCTTCTCTACTTGGCAATGGGGGAAAAAACCCAAAGAGATGGCCCTATGAGGAAGGGCCCACATCCGAGGCTAGTAGCTAAGGATAGAAAAGAAAGACGAACCAGATGGAATTTGTTTCAAGCGTGTGAGTCAGGAGCTAATGATGAAAAAGGTGTAAATTACTTTCTGTTTTTCAGGCAAGGGTTGAAGGGTGGTGATGGTAAGGTGGGGTCTCCTCCTGGTGGCGCTTTGTATCATGAGCAACATCCTGGTAAGGTCTGCCAGCTCAGTGATGTCTGCCTCTTTACTGTCACCAGTTAACGCCTCCAAGGTTCTGCCATTTGTCATTCCTTCTCAGTTTTTGCTGGCCTGTGAGTTTTTGTTATTTTTCTGCGTCATCACGGGTATCTAAGCCAAACCTTCCAGAGACAGGGTCTCTGAAGGGCAGGATAATGTCTGGTCTGTTGTTTTCAGCCATTGGATTGTTCAGTAAATGGAAAGACTGGTTCTTCCTCAAACTTCAGGGCTCTTCATCCTCCATGTGGGGAAAAGTATCCAAAAGAGAATCCATTTCCCTCCTTTAGGGCTCCCAGGGCTTTAGGCCTCAGGGCTGCTGAGCACCTGGCAGGGTACCCACAGGGTAGAAGGAGGATAGGACCTTCTGGAAATCTCTTCAAGCACAAACCAGTGGCACTGGCCTGAAGTGAGGAAGCCTGACTTTAACTGAAAACAGCTGAAGATGATCAGACCCAAGACTGGACAAGCTAACAGTGGAAGTGAGGTTGGCTCCCAGCTGGAGACTAGGAACCACTTTTCCACACCTGCACTTTTTTCTCAGCCGCAAACTGCCTACTTCATGCCACTTTCTAAAAGGCTGACACATTTAACCTAATCGAAGGTCTGGGGCCCCACAGGAAAGCCCATTAGAAAGCTAATAGCCTGATTTAACTGCAGGAGATAAAGCTCCAGTCGACTGGGCAATTTTATTCATGGGAAGTTTGGGAGAAAGGACACAGGAACGGACTGAAATGTAGACAGAACCAATGAACAGGAGAAAGAAGATGCCATTAACGGCGCGTCTTCCAGATGTCAGGTACTGCACTAAGCCTTTATGACATTACTTTACTTACACCTCGAAGTTTCTCCTCGTAGACAAACTGCAGGTTCCAAAGCTAAAGAGTATTCAGGGACTGATTCGATGATACGTATGCCTGGCTTTGGGATATTTTACTCTCTGCTGAAGAGGCAAAGATTTCAACTCCTACTTTTCAGCTTTAGAGAGATTAAGTGTCCTGTGAACAATCCACACAGGGGCAGGGAATTGCAACCAGGTCTGTATGATTTAAAAGCGCTCGTCACTTTTTACTCATGCAACAAATATTCCCTGAGCACCTACCACGTGCCAGGCATATGGCACCAGAGATAAAGCGATGAACAAAACAAAAGCTTGACTCTCATGAAGCTTCCATTCTGCTGAGGGGTCGGGAGTGGTGGTCTGCAGGCATCTGTTTAACCACTGGCCCTAGGGAAGTGGGGACTGGGGAGCTGTTAGCATTTGCCAATTTCCACGGTGGAAATACTCCCATTATGGCCCATTGCAAGCCACCAACTTGACGTGACTAAACACAGAGATGGGAAGAGACGGGCCACTTCACACCAGCTCCAGCACGCCACTGGTGAGGAGGGATCTGCAGCAAGCCAGGATTTCTATTAATTACAAATTGAATATATAATAAAGTATACAATTATGTGATGTGCCCAGTGGTGATGAATCTGTAAAAATTAAAGCAGGGTAATGGAGTAGTAAGTGGCCAGGGTGCTGTGAGGAAGTCAGGAACACTTATCCCATGAGATGACATTGGATCAGAGACTGGATTTTCCCATCTGCAAAATCAGGATAATGATTCTAACTACTTAAAAGGGTCATCATAAGGATTCGATGAAATGGCACTTATTGTAGAATACTGCCTTCTGGTATGTTGGAGGTACTCAATAAATGATAGCTACCAATATTTATCTGAATCGATACGGAGTTGGCCTGGTACCCAATTCTCATCTTCCTCAGAACTGATAAGAATGTAAAGCTTTCATTCCTAAAAATCAAACTGGTATTTTAGCCACTGAAACAAGTTCTAAATGACTGATCGACAACCTGGAAATGTTGCCATACACATGGAGTTGCTAAGTTCTTAATGCCAGGCCTTCTAACACTGACGTTAGAACTTGCAGTGTCCCTATTGTTATTATTATTATTGTTATTATCATTATTGAATAATCTGATTACATTCTTTAATAGTTAGCACTTTAATTCCAGATCAATCCACACCACTCTCCCTCAAAGACATACAAAGAATGCTATAACTCTTCCGGATGAGTAGACCACATAGCTTTGTTCTCCTTCATCCTCTAAACTGAAAACAAAAAGATACACAGATGAATAAGGAAAACATCTACTACAGAACTGGTTCTTAAACTCGTTCAGAGCTGTGCCATTCATACAGAATTCAAGTCTCTTTACAAAAAGGTAAAGACTAGAAGCCCTTCAAAGATAAACCCGCATAAAATGTGGAAAGGAAATTAAGTATCGAGTTATTTTAAACGAAGGGTGGAACTCTTCCATCAAATGGAGAAAAACCATCAACTGCTTCTATTATTTCTTTAAGAATTGAGGTGTAGCTAGAGGTCCGTTATCAGGGCAGGGGATTAAAGGAGGAGGGAAAAACTTCCTTCTCAGCCTGCCATCTGCAGTGCACAGAGCCAGATGCCCCACAAACGCCCCCATCTTGTCTGCCCGTCACAAGACCTGGCGTCGTTAGCTCTGCTGCAGAGAGGACCGCAGTGGGGCTCTGGCGCAGAGCAAGAGCAAAGCCATCCTTCAAACCCGGGGCTCAGGGCCCTGACTGGCCCTCTGGATTTCATTCCAAATTCCCACCCTGGTGTCACATCCAACTGGCTAATGTGGAGCCTTAGAACTTGGGTGAGGTTCTTGTTGGTCGTTCTTACTCCGAGCGGTCACGATGAGACGCAGGCCCAGATGTCCCTAAACCAAGGGGGCTCTCAAACTGGTACTGTTGCTTCTCTAATTTAAGTGAACTGGGGACTTCTGGGAACTCATCCCTTTCTCCTTAATTTTTTTCAACGCTCTTTCATCCAAGAAGAGCTATCTGCCTGATATGAATCAGAAAATGCTGCAGATAGCATCTGAAGATAATTTTTCCTTCAGGAAGAAATACTTTTCACCACACTCCCCCCCAGTTGGCTCTTCCTAAATTCTCTTGGGTTGCCCGTTGGCTTTTGTTGGGGGAGGTAAAAGAAATAACCAGATCAAATAAGTTTTTGTATATACCCTGGGGACAGTGGCTCCATCTTGCACGACCTCACCTGGTAAGGGGTAAAGACTATAGCTTGACCCTGCTCCCCCCGAACACTTCCACTTCCACTTTCCTATGGTCCTCCCCTAGCAGTTCCTTCAGAACGACTACGTGGGATGTGCTTCGAGAGGTGAGCCTTTCTTTTTTTCCTGTTTTCCCTTTCCATTCACAAAGCTTCCTTCCAACATTTTAATCTTTTGCATTACATGTATTTCCTTATGTGCATCAAATCCTGGGAGAATGGAAGTAAGCCACACACACACACACGCACACGCACACGCACGCACGCATACTGTTGTTTTTTAAATGAGTGCTGGCCAGCTATCGTGTCAATAATTATGGGTTTTGGTATTTTTTTTTGGTCCCTACCCTTTTTGTATTTTGGGATTCATGGGGGATTCCTTGTTACCTAGTTTTTTCTGTAAATGTCCACAAGGTTAGGTTTTGTCAACTAGTTGCTCTTTCTTGCTCCTGATATGTTCATTACGAAAATTTTCAAACCTTCAGGAAAATTCAGAGAACTCTACAGTAAACACTTAACACACCTACCACCCACACTCCATAATTGTTAGCATTCACGTTATTTGCTTTATCACACATCTGTCCTAACCACCCACCTACCCTTCTTTTTTTCTTTTTTTTTTTTTAAATGCATTTCAAAGTAAGCTGCAGCCCAGTGATTTGTCTCGTATTTCACACAAAGGCTGGCTTCAAAGTAATTCCTCTCATTCTCAACTGAACCACTCCCTGCAGACTCCTAGACTCCAGTGTGAGAGCCCACCCTGGAGCTCTACTAAATACCCACCAGTAGGGAGCCTTGTCCTCCAGGCCTTTCTCAAGGTTCTCCGGAAGCCCTCATTAACCAAAGCCCCTCTTAACCTGGGCTAAATCGCCATTCCTCCCCTCCAGCTTCCACTCTTCCACCTTTTAACGTCTCCATCAAGCCACCATAGAATGAAAATTTCTAAAGCTCAACTTTACATTTGATCACATATTTTCAGCCAAGGAAAAGAGTGATATTCTCACACATTTCTCAGTATAAGTGATTCCTCCTGGCGCACTTCAAAACCAAATGAGACCCACTCTTCCTGCCCACGACTTAGTAACCCCCAAAGCGCCAAAGCCAAGGAGCTTTGTTGCTGCTGCTTTCAACTACGCATTGGCGAAAGTTCTTAAGAACTTAGTTACTGGGAAAGAGTAAGAGTGATTAACTGAAGGTGCAAGAGAAAAAATTTCCACTCTCAAGAACATACTAGAAATTAGAAAGTTATCTAACACAACGCAGGGTCTGTGATTCCAACTTAATGCTCCAGCCAAAATTTTTCATCTGGCTTCAGTGTTGACCTTTCACCTCTTAGCTAGGCTTCTCTTCCTTTTAGGCCAGACAAAATTCACCCCTGGGTTTTGTCAGAAGCAAAGGCCTCATTAATCAGCTTAAAAAGCAAACATTCATTCCTCCTTATAATGCAAACCAGCCAGTAAGATTCTCTGGGCAGGGAATTGTTTGAAGCAGCAATTATGAGAGCATATTTCACAGGAATCTTTTATTTTTTTAAAAGAAGTCATTTGCAGAGCACATATTTATTTGAGAAAATTTAGAAAATACAAAGAGAGAGAAAGACAGAGAAAAGAAACATTGGCCATAATCCTGCCACCCAGGAATTATCATTAATATCTTCATCTATATCCTTTTAGACTTGAAAAAATGAAAAATGCATCGTGTAAAACTGAAATTATATTGTATACGCTGTCTCTATTATTTTTAAATTACCATTATGTTATAAATTATTGTCACTATTAATTGGCAGGATTCCATGCCATTAAGTATTATGTGATGTAATTTTAATGGAGATATATAAAGAGATAAAAATATAGATATATGGTATATTTAATAATCTTTGTTGGACATCAAATCTGTGACAGGGAGCAGAACGGGGCGCCCACCATGTGCCACTTTGGCATGTGGATTGTTTTGAGCAAAAGGCAATCAAGACCCAGTAGATTCAAGAAAAACTTTTACCTCTCCCTTAACTACCATAAACAATTTAGATATGGAGCCTGGCCCAGAAACAGAGCTATTACCAGAGATAACTTTCTATGTGAATGACCCATCTATATGGCAGAGCAAACAGCTAATTATCAAACATCTGCTCTCCTCCTGCATCTACTGTTCTGTGAATCACCCTGTTCCCCTTTGAAGCCCCAGGACCCTGCCCATTCCTTAGCTCAGGATGGCATAGAAGCCTCAACTGCCTGGCTTGCCCTTGGGTCTTGTATTTTTATGGGACTCTCAGAGGTATGAAATTAAACATTTGTTTTTCTCCTATTAATCTATCTTCTGTCAATTTAATTATTAGATCGGCCAAAGAACTTAGAAAGGTAGAATAAAAATTTTTCCACCCCATCAGGTGTTTCAAATTTTTCACTGTTCTACCACTTTGGTGAACGATTCTGAAAATACTACTTTCTGCATAACTTTAACTGTTTCCAACAATAAATTTCCAGGAGGTCAAGGACTATGTGTATTTTTAAGATTTTAAATAACTTTTGCAAAATTGCTTTGCAGACTAGACTTCCGCTAGCAGCTGTATGACCCGCTTCCTTGTCCTGTATAATTTATGTAAAAACTCCCTAATCCAATCGGTGGAGAAGGTGTTATTAAGCTGTTTAAATTTACATTTATTTGGC
Organism: Ursus arctos; assembly: GCF_023065955.2. Lineage (NCBI taxonomy): Eukaryota > Metazoa > Chordata > Mammalia > Carnivora > Ursidae > Ursus > Ursus arctos. Next base: position 62,286,386 of record NW_026622985.1, on the reverse strand, counting down.
CACTAGAGAAACTGAACATTTTAATTCTCCTTTCATTAGAGCCAGTAAGTGATGGCAAGGGAGGGGAACAGTCCCAGGGAAATACCTTCCAGCACCTATGAGTCACACTGGAAGGCCTAGAGTGGGGTGGGGAGGAGGGGCTCAGCAGCCCTGTGCAGGATAATCAATGAACAATCGAACCTCTGTACCTTAGTGGAAGTTCTCAAACCGTTTCTCTCCTCCCTCTCCTTTCTTAATTGGATACAGTTCTCTGGAGACACCAGAACAGTGTGTACAGGGCTTTTAAATTCCCCAAAATTCTCAGTAAATAACTGCTATCAATATTTTGCCCAAAAAAGTTTTGTATAGGGGCCCACCAGCTGGAAGAAGTATGATCGAAGCCTACTTTAGAGAGAGTAAAAAAAAAAAAGAGTATTTTGAAAGATTTCCTTGTTGGCTCAAAGTCATCCGGGTAAACTAGAACCAGAACCGAGGACTCCCATCTTCCCTGTGGTTTGGGCAGCAAAAGATGAGCTATGCAAGTGTGCAAAATGCAAACGAATTTAGTTAGATTGGACACAAGTCTGCAGTCTACAGGGAGACCCAGAAGTTTTCCAGAAGGGGAGATGGAGCTCCCAAGTGATATCACAGGCACTTGCCTGCTGGCCTCCCACCCAGGAGCAACCCCGACATCAGGGGATGGTGCCAGCCACAGCTCCCCGGGATCTAACCACAATGCTGCGCTCAACAGTGCTGAACAGACCGGAACACCAATCCCGGGCAGCAAGGCTTCCAAAACATCACATCTGCAAGCTTTCAAAAGGAGAGTGAGCATCCCACTGCAAATGGCCACCTACTCTTTGCCGAGAGCCTTGGTTATCTGTAAAACTTCAACCCCTGGTTTCTAGAGTCAGCTCCGGATGCGTGGGGATCTGGCTGGTCTCTGGGTATCTGTTCCTCCAATTTACGAAGGGGAGAAAACTCTCTCGATCTCTCTAGCAACTAACGTTTGCTGCTGGGTGTCCATACTGCGAGCTGCAGCTAAGAAGTCAAGTCCCTTAAAAGTAACAGCAGCAGCCACGACTGCCAAGCTTGTATCTCCAGGGAACCCCAAGATGCACGAGGAGCTTGGTGACCCGGCAGGGTGCCGAGTCACAGTGAGGACAGCCGCTGGTGGGCTGGGACTGGTTTTTGTTAAACAACAGCATCTCATAGCGTCTTCAAAGCAATAGGTCCCAGACACCACCGCTATGAATTCCAGCTGCTAAGCGTGAAACCTTATCCTCCAGCCCGGAATCCAGGCCCTTCCAGGTCTTCACTGTCTTTAATTTAAAGTACTGAATTCAGGGAGACCCAGAGGCCCCCTCCCCTCCTGGGTCTCCTCTCCTCATCCCCAACCAGCTGGCTCAGAACCTTCTGGGCAGAGTCGGGCCCAGAAAGCTGCCTGGATCCCCGCAGAAACTGCTGGCCCCATAATACGGAAGCAGCCTCTGCAAGACAGGGGCCTCGAATTCCAAAGTGGGTTTTAAGTTGACAACTTGAAAAGCTCTTCCAGGAGGCAGGCAGGAAGAAAAAGACATCCCTGCTCTTGGAGGATGCTAAGTGTCGGTGGAGTGAGTGAGTTTCCAAGAACCACTGGCTTGTACTTTGGAATTAAGACAGCGGCTCTCGAGATGCAGTGTTAAGACAGACTGCTGGCCCCCACCCTAGAGTTTTCTATTTAAGTAGGTCTGAGATGGGGCCTGAGAATTTGCATTTCCAACAAGTTCCCCGGAGAGGCAGGTGCTGCCAGACTGGGAACCGTACTTTAAGAATCACTGAATAGAAGATGGTATCTGGGGCGCCTGGGTGGCACAGCGGTTAAGCGTCTGCCTTCGGCTCAGGGCATGATCCTGGCGTTATGGGATCGAGCCCCACATCAGGCTCCTCCGCTATGAGCCTGCTTCTTCTTCTCCCACTCCCCCTGCTTGTGTTCCCTGTCTCGCTGGCTGTCTCTATCTCTGTCGAATAAAATAAAATCTTAAAAAAAAAAAAAAAAAAGAAGAAGATGGTATCTAAGAATGCCACTTTCATGAAGATTCCAACCCAACTTTGCAGGGTACACATCTAAGATTTCCTTAACCGGATTTGGTGAGGAGGTCTCTCTGGGGAGATTCTTGGTGGCCTGGTGAGGGTGCACGACAGGACTACAACTTTTGTTTCTCAAACAGGGCGTCTATTTCCTGTGGACGTTTGGTTTGAAAAATCAGATGTCACAGAGTACTCAACCCAGCTGATCTTGAGTCGTGATGTCCGAGTTACTCTATGGCCTCTTCTTTCTTATGTGTCTGCTCCATCCCCTTTACTATCCTAGCCACTCAGAGGAGCTTCTACTCCTCTGTCCAAGACCTCCTTCGCCCACCTGTGCTCCTGAAAGACTGATCACGTTCTCCTCCCCTGGACCTGCTCCCACTCTTGCTAGAACCCATCTCTTTCCACCTCTCACCACTGTGTGGCATTGGTGCCTGCTCTGTCCTTGAAACCCTTCTCTGGATATGCTCCCAGACCCCTAACACCTTCTCTGAATCCTTCTTACCCATTTATTCTCTAGCTTGCTTGCCTCATGCTTCTGCTCATTCATGCTCCCTGAAAACCTGTACCAGACAACAGTGATTAACAACAGTGGACAGGAGAGGCCTTGCCCTGCTCACATGCAGTTGACAATCCAGTGGGACCACTCCTGCTGAGGAACGAACTACACAGTGGTCCTTTCATAACAAACATGTCAAGCGCTCCAAAAGAGAAGCACAGAGTCCTGAGAGTGCATGTGAGGGGGTGTGGGGGGGGGCGCTAACCTAGTCTGGGGCTGGGGCAGGGAAGGCCTTCTGGGTGAAGCCACACTGAAGAAATGTCTGGAATTGGAATTGGCCCAACACTTGTCTTGCCAGTGTTTTAAATGTTGGGTCCAATCATATCTTCAAAGACCTGGTCGTATTTTCTCTGTCACATGACCAGCAGTGATTCCAAAAAAATATTTCTCTCTCCAACACCCCCTTCTCTTCTGAACTCCACCTCTGCATTTCCAATATCTGCTGGACTCTAACTACCATGCCTCAGAGGGACCTCAAACTCAACACATTGAAGGAGATACCCCCCAGCAAAGCTGCTCTACATCCCTTCCCCCATCTTAGACACCATCCAACCAAGGCCCAGGGGTCATTATTCTTGAATCCACCCACTCCCTGCCCTATCTACCACCTGAAAGGCCACCAACACAGGGTAATTCTATCTACCCAACCAGCTTCTGAATCCATCCTTTATCATATATTAAGTGCTCCAAAGCCATAGCCATACTTTCCTTATTCAGTGTATATTTTTTGCTTATGATAAAATACATACTCATAGAAAATTTTGAAAATACACAAAAATTAGAAAATAACTACTGATAACATTCTGTCTTATTTGCATATGTGCGTGTGTGTTTGTGTGTCTTGTGTTTAGAAACTGCCATCATAACACGAATATAACTGATAGGTCAGTGACCCTCACTCCTTACCTCTTATGAGTCAGGGCTTGGTCATGTGACTTGCTTTGGCCAATGGGACATTAGTGAGCATGATGCAAATAAAGGCCCTTGGTTAAAATCTGCTGCATGAAATAATCTTAAAAAAGTATTTTGGAAGCACCCGAGTGGCTCGGTCAGTTAATCCCCCCACTCTTCATTTCAGCTCAGGTCACGATTTCATGGGTCATGAGATCAAGCCCCGAGTCAGGCTCCATGCTCAGCGGCAAGTCTGCTTGAAGATTCCCTCCCTCTGCCCTTCCCCCCCGGCACTTGCTTGTACACACACTCTCTCTCTCTAAAATAAATAAATAAATCTTTTTTAAAAAATTATTTTTAAAGGCTATGTGATATTTCCTGTGTGAATGTGCCATAACTGAATTGCTATTTCCTCTATTGCTGGACAGGCAGATTTTTCCCCACATATATTTCTAATAAATATCTTTGCACATATATCGAGACGTATTTCTGATTATTTCCTTAGGTTAGATTTTAGAGTTTGTTTTACTAGGTCAAAAGATATGTATATAGTTCAGCCTCTTCAAACTGTGTGCCACAAAAGCTTTCTCCTGCTATGCTCCCGCCAGTAATTTAGAAAAGTGCCTTTTGCAACCCAGCCTCTGCTGGGTTACCTGACAGGAGAAAAATTATATCTCATTTTACTTTGCATTTTTTTGATAGCAGTTAAGTTAAACATCTTCCCCTATATTACTTGGTTGCTTACATTTCTTCTATGCAGTATCTATATCTTCCCTTTAGCTAATTTTTCTATTGAGATATTAATGAATTTTCCCCATAGACTTAAATAAGCAATACTTTGTATATTAAAGCCTTCAAATACGTTTTTCTGTCACATGTGGCAACTTTTCTACACTGATAATAAATTTTGTTTCTAAGGTATGTGATATACGCCTTCAATCATATGCATAATTTAATTCTTAAAAGCAGTCCAATCCACGGCTCTTTATTCTGACTTTTTTCCCCAGTGTTTTGTCCTTAGAAAGCCAACTCTTCACTACATTTCCATATACTTACTTAGATTTTTCATGGTTTAACTTGACGTGTCTAATTGGAATTGATTTTGGTACATGTTGTGAGGAAAGGATATAATTATATTTTGCGTTGGCCATTGACTAATTAGTGATCCCTTCTGCCCACTGACCTGTGATGCTCTGGCATCAGATGTTAAATGCTCATAAATGCTGGGGTTGGCTTCTGACACATTATTCTGTTCCTTTCATCTGTGTCTCCACTCATACACTAACATTACTTTAACTACCGCGCATTTCTGTTTTACCATCATGCTTTCTTGTATTCACTCAACAAATATTTCCCAAGCCCCTATTTTGTGCCCTGCCCAGTTCTAGGTTGAGGGCACAGCAGGGAACCAGGCAAAGCGCTTCTCTATCTGCTTCTCTTCCTAGTGGGGGGAACGGATGTTGAGCAAGTCATGACAACAACATTCTCACTTGCCTTAACAATTACAACTAACCACCTCCTAAAACCAGGGTCCTCTTTTCCTTCCGCACCCCTGCCTACTCTTCTACCTCTGGCTATCTCTCTGCTTTATAGACACTAATGTTTATAGGATGTCCAAAATGTCATGCTCCTGCAGAGTGCTCCTCCACCCCTCTAAGCTAGCTTTTCCTCCTCTCTGCACTCAGTGAACTCAGTCACCTCAGGGCCAACTTGCCTGTGTAAGATTCCCTTTTGTGAAAGACCCACATGGATAATCTGAGGCCAGGTGTTATGGGTTGAATTATGCCCCCCAAATCTATATGTTGAAGTCTTAACCCCCAGTACCTCAGAATGTGACTGTAATCAGGGCGCCTGGGTGGCACAGCGGTTAAGCGTCTGCCTTCGGCTCAGGGCGTGATCCCGGCGTTATGGGATCGAGCCCCACATCAGGCTCTTCTGCTATGAGCCTGCTTCTTCCTCTCCCACTCCCCCTGCTTGTGTTCCCTCTCTCGCTGGCTGTCTCTATCTCTGTCGAATAAATAAATAAAATCTTTAAAAAAAAAAAAAAAGAATGTGACTGTAATCAGAGATAGGGCGCTTAATGAGGGGGTTACGTTAAAATGAGGCCATAGGGTAGCCCTAATCCAATATGGCGGGCATCCTTATAAGAAGAGGAAGTTTGGAGATAGATAGCTACAGAGGGAAGACCATGGGGAGATACAGGGAGATGACAGTTATCTACAAGCCAAGGAGAGAGGCCTCAGAAGAAACCAACCCTGGTGACACTTTGATCTTGACTTTGAGCCCCTGGAACTCCGAGAAAATAAATTTCTGTTGTTTAAGCCACCCAGTCTGTGGTGCTCTGCTGTGACAGCCCTTTCCATATCTGCAAAATGACACTAAAAGCTCCTGTTAATCATGATAAAATAGAAAGGGATCTGGCCAGGATTCAGAACATCCAGAACCTCAACTAGTCCTTTCCTGGGGCCACAGCCACTTGCAAGTCCCAAAAGGGATGCACCAGGCCAAGGAGTACATTAATTCCTGGGCCAGGCATGACCCACAAACCACATGTGGACTCCCGCTAACCCACCCTGAACACATGTATCCCACAATAATTCCTCTGGCCTGCAGCTCTTAGTGGTGACTCTTAACAGCTTCCCATTAAAACCCAGTAACAGAACAGGATCAGAAATTTCCTGGGGTGGGGGTGCCTGGGGGGCTCAGTAGGGTAAGCCTCTGTCTTCAGCTTAGGTCATGATCCCAGAGTCATGGGACTGAGCCCCAGGTAGGGGCTCCCTTCTCCCCCTGCCTCCCTCCCTCATGCTCTCTTGCTATCTCTCTCTCTCTCTCAAATAAACAAATAAAAATCTTTAAAAAAGAAAAAAGAAGAAATTTGCTGGTGCCTGGGTGGCTCAGTCAGTTAAGCGCTGACTCCTGATTTCAGCTCGGTTCATGACCCTTGGGTCCTGGGATCAAGCCCTGCTTCAGGCTCCATGCTCAGCAGGGAGTCTGCTTCTGGATTCTCGCTCTACCTCTGCCCCTCCCCCCTCCCCCTACTTGTGCTCCGGCGCTCCCTCTCTCTCTCTCTCTCAGATAGATAAACAAATCTTTAAAAAAAGAAGAAAAAGAAATTTACTCTAGGTTGCTTGAACAGCAGAAAGGAAGAACCCTGCTGTGGGCACCCGGGACAGCCATCACTAATCAATACTGACACACATATGCTAAGATCAGGCATGGCCTTAAAATCCTTCCCTCAGTGTTCCAAGCAGCTCCTTCTAAGGAACTAGAGTTGACAATGAGAAAGGAACCTCTTTGCTAGCCTGGCCTACAAAGCATCCTACATTTTTGCAGAATGAGATGATGTAACAGCTAAACAAATTAGGTTTCTACAGAGCAGCCAATACAATAAACTAGTAAATGGCCTTGAAGTCAATGAGACCTGGGATCAAAGCCGAATTTGCGATAGAGCAAACACCTAGGATGTGCTGAGCGTCCTGCCCAGCATCATTCCTAGTTTTAATATAAATTACTTAATGGAATCCACACATTAGTGTAATCCACTGCTAATACCCACTCCCCAATCTACAGATGAGGACTCTGAGGCACAGAGTGGTTGCCCAACTCACCCAAAGCCATACGTCTGAGACCTGAGCCCAGACAAGCCCCAGGTCTGTGCTCTTCAACTTTTGGGTGGAGGTTCCCAAGCTTTAGAGGGCCTCAGGATTGCCTGGAGGACTTGCTAAAACACAGATTAACTGGGCCCCTCCCCAGAGTCCTCATCTCTGGAGATCATGGAGATCATTCACCCTGAGAATCTGCATTTCCAAAAAGTTCCCAGGTGAAGATGATGCCCCTGGTCCAGCGACCACACTTGGAGAAGAACTGCCCTACGGAAGGAAAACTCCCTCTAACAATGATAAGCTCACAGAACAGTTGCGTAGAACTCACGAGCCTACACAGGAATAGTACTTAACACAAGTCCTTAGTACACCCTAGAAGGCCCACAAATATTATTTTGCCTCCCTCTGATTCAGGTGAGTTTCAGGCATCAGCCAAGGGAGGGGCAGGGCAGGTATCTGCTTTCCCGTTCCTAACATTCTACCCGTATCCTCCCCTGAGAGCCTGGGGCAGCTGCCGCTGACCACTCATTTCCAGAGAAAGAGCACACCCCTGATGCCCAGCTTCTGAATATGAAACCATGTTGTTCTGATGCATCAGCACGGATAAAATCTCAGCTGAGCTTCACATGCGTGAACACCAAAGCCAACGGGCCTGAATTTTATCTACGGCCAAACTCTGAGAGGTACACACACTTGACTCTGTGTTTCTAAATATTAATCTGAATTCTGCAAACTCTCCTGGTTCTTTTAAAAGGGCTGCTGGAAAGGGGATGCAGGAGGGGGAATACAGGCCACGGTTTACATTTAGCATCATGTTTTCCCAGCTTGCGAACTTGTCGCCTGGCAGGCTACTTCTGCTCCTGGCCAGGGTGAGCCCGCCCTGCCCCACTGCAGCCCGTCACACAGGAAACCCCCATCCCTGCAATCCCAGCCCAAGGCCGCCGCTGAACTGCAGTAACCTGGCCCTGCTGGCCCAGGCCCAGGCAGACAGCTCATTCGGGTCACTAGGATTCACACTTCAAAAGGAGGAACACGCTGATGAGATAAAAATAAAAACCGCTGAGCACAGCGGAGGCTCACCATTCCTGGAGGGCAGCAGGCCTCCAGCAGGCATGTGCGCACTGTCTCTGTCCTGCCCTAGTGGTGACCGAGGGCCTTTTGTGGACAAAAGGCAAGATCCCAGATCCCTGTCTGGGTTAAAATCCGTGAACTGAGATTCCAGATGGGCGGTCAGGTCACCTGAGGTTGGAATCATCCAGAAATAGTGATTTCTCTCCCAAGACGCCCAATAACTCCAATAGAACCACAGCAAACAGAACTTGAAGCACACATCATACTGAACTTGAGCGTCCTGACAATATAGGATTATATGCAGGCTATTCTGATTCCAGATCTCAAAACAAGACATGATGGCTACAGGCCGGAAAGGCCCCGGAACGGAGAGTATCAGGGTAAGGCCCCTTCCACCATTTACTCCCTAAAGAACTTGCCCAGAAACCATGCTCTAGGCATGGCTAACCTGAACTCCTGGGTTCCAGAATCCTCTGCTATGTATACCCAGCAGGACTTCAAGCAGGCGGCCTACGCTGTCTACCCTGTAAATGGACCTGCCAAGCTTGGAACTTCTATCCCAAATGGATCATGTTCAGAATGCCTCTCCCCTTCACCACCTCTGCCGAGCAAAGGCCTCCTCATTCTGCCTCTTTCTACTCAAATATCCCTCCTCTGAAGAGCTTCCCCAACGTCTTGGGCAGAATGAAGGTGTTTCTTCTGTGTTTCCTATCCCCCCTGCTCACATTCCCACTACGGTTCCAACCATACTGACACAATTAGTTTTTCTCCTCCACTGGAATCTGACCTCCAAGAAGGCAGGAGTTGTGTGCGAAATCAGGGCCTACCACCCAGTGAGCCCTTGATAAATGTTTGCCAAAGGAATGGCCCCTGCCTGTCTCCCTCCTAGAGTGTTAGGGGCAAGAGAGAACATACTAAAGTATCCTGTAATGGAAAAGCCCTACGAAAAAGTAAAGAATTATTATTTGCAATTTAAGTTATTAAGGTTTAAAGTTTTTTAAAGATTTCATTTATTTATTTGGCAGAGAGAGAGAAGGGGAGAGGGCACAAGCAGGGGGAGCTGTAGGCAGAGGGAGAAGCAGGCTCCCTGCTGAGCAAGGAGCCCATCGCAGGACTCAATCCCAGGACTCTGAGATCATGACCTGAGCCAAAAGCAGATGCTTAACTGACTGAGCCACCCAGGCGCCCCTAAAGTTCTTTTTGTTTTGTTTTGTTTTGTTTTGTTTTTAATGGTAAGAAAAAGCTATAAGAACCATACATCAAATGCTACAGTGATCCTACGGGCCCCGACGGCATCCTGGCAGCTTTCCACCCTCGTTCTAGGAGATGCTGAGTGATATGGTTTTTAGACCTCCACTCTCCGATATAGCAGCCAAGAGCACATAAGAAGAATGTAAAACATTTCATTAGTACTTTTGATATTGATTATGTGCATAAACGTAGAATGCAAATATTTTGGAAATAATTGAATTAAATAAAAATATTAAAATTAATGCCACCTGTTTTGTCTTACCTTTTTACACTGTCAGAAAATTAAAAACTGTGTACGTGGCTCACGCTGTATTTCGGCTGGACAGCACTATTCTAGATGGCCCACCAAGAACGGTTTCTCTCTGACCCAGCCCTGGGGTACAACAAGGTCTGTTCGTTTCTCGGGGTTCTTATGAGAAAAATCATATTCCTTAGTGTCTCTGTCCAGGGATTTTGCACTGTTATCGCCCAGCCTTTAGCCAGGCCCCTAGAGCCGGGAAACCTCATGCGGGTGGTGCTGGGGTGGGCACGCTGGCCCGGGAAGGCAGCCCACATGTCCTCTGGGCCTTGCGTGCACACGGACTGGTGTGCAAAGGGAGGATGCGGCGGCCTCAGTTCAGCCCATCCTGGCAGCGTGAGCTCATTGTGCTCAGCGGGTTCCTGCCCTCGTTTAGCTCAGTGGCCCCATTACCCCAGAGTCGCAGGGAGAGTTTCTACGGGGTCTTGTCTTTGCCACTCTTTGCTCCCCTTGTCCCCTCTTTGCAGCAAATACCACGTTGTGGAGGCACTAAAACTTTTAAAAAGAACCAGAGCTCTGGTTTCCACGTGCTCTCACTGTAACACGTCCTTATCAAACGGCCCATGCCCTTTGGGGTCTGTTACTGTTTTCAGTAACGTAAAAATATCATTCAAAATCTAATGCCACTTCATCTGGGGGGCAAGAATCACATTCTGTGCTTTTCACATGCATCTTCATTTCCTAAACCACACTTGAGACAAACGCTCTTCCCCTTCCCCTCGCAGTGCAGTGCTGGGGCCAAGAAGGAATCCAGGCTGCTGGGGCGCTGAAACTTGAAACCGTTTTCAAAGCTCACCAGAGGCCAGAAATATTTTGCAGGCGGCTTCCTCCTCCCCCATGTGAAATATGGAACCTGTCTTCCTCATCACAAAACAATCAAGCAGCAGTGACTTAGACACCATCCAGTTTTGAAAGGAGAGAGGCGTCTTCGGAGAGTCCATTGTTTATCTTCTAAATTATTTTATTTATACAAATAACACGTGGCTGCATCCAAAAGGTAAAAATAATCCCCCAAACACAGAAGCGTGTGAATGACACAAAGCCCACCCCACTGCCACCTTCCGGACTTTGTTCTCAACTTTTGCTCCTGATGCAACCTGATGTCTGCTTCCCATTTGGTGGCTGGCCCCCTCCCCCTGTCCATCTTGCACTGCCCTGAGGGCCAGGGCTCCAGGCACCCCTGACCCTTTCCCCTTGGAGAACCAGTGTGGTGGGGAGCTGGGGATGACCTGTGTGTAACAGGCCACTGATGGGAACAGAAGCTGCTCCCAGTGTCTTGCACAGCTAAGCTTTATCCCATCTTGGAACCATTACGGATGGTCTTCCCCCAGTTCCTGGAGGGTAAGAGCCACGGTTTATTCAGCCCTACAGCTCCCGGGGCCAGCACAGAATCTGGCACCCAGGAAGTAATCAACGGGTATTTGCTATACTGTCCTAAGGCACACGTTTCTTTCTAAACCACTGCTGTACCGTAATTTCCAGTTACTTCAGGAAGTCCACCTAGGCTCTCCAGACCCGGGCAGCAGGGAGACGCACCCAGGAGAGCGGCAGCCCCGGCCTCTGCAGCCCAGGTGGCCCCATCTGTTTGCCAGGCTATGGACACCCAGACTTCATTCCCAGTCTGTTCTGGGGCACCTGTGGACCCCAGAGGGCCAGACAGCCCTGAACGGCATGAGGGGGTCTACAAGTCAAGGTCAGTGCCCTACGCAGGTGGGCAAATGACTTGCACCTGGGGACCCCAATGGGCTTTCCGAAGGAGGCCTGCTCGCTGGAGATTCGGCCTGGGGGGGGTGATCAGAATTCAGCCCCTCCTCAATCTATCTCAGCCACTAGTAAAATCCACCCATATTTACTGCCACTAGTCTCCTCCTCTCTGCTCGATGAGCAAGTGTTTACAGAACAAGGAGCCTGTGTGGGACACCGTGCTTTGAGAAAACTCATGAGAAACAGGTCATTTTCAGTCTAATCGGGAGAGACCACATCAAGAGACTGCAGTGAACTGACCATATGGGGCAAGAAAGGGCCAAGCGAGCGATCAGGGCAATGGGTCCTAAAGAACCAGGACTAAACACTTGCTGTCTGTCAGGACCCCTTGGTCACAAGCTGCAATGATCGGCAGAGAGCAGCTGGCCGCCCTCACTCACCTTGCAGGCCACCATGAGGCCACCTCCAGAGCCAACAAAAGGGAAGAAGACCAGAGACAGGAGTGAAGACCCCTTCTCTAGGACAAAGGGGAAGTCCATCAAAGCTTTAAAACGTGCAGACCCCGACCCAGCAGCACCCCGTGGGAAAACAAGGGTGTGCTTCGAGACGTGGTTATTATGAAGTTGTTGAAAATACATGTTTGCTTTGAAGAGAAAAGTTTAAATGTCAGACAACAAAGATTAAATGGGAAGCACAACAGTCCTCATCTCATAGACTGTGTGGCGATAAAGCGGGTTCGTACACAAAGCTCAGAACAGGGCCCGGCACAGAGCGCGCTCCGTCCAGAGCCTCGCACGCCTCGACGTCGCTGTTGTCACGGCTGTTTTTGGATAAACTATGATGCCCCTATCTGATGCAGTCATTTTACTACGGCAAAGAACACTGAATGACGTGAGGAAAAACCGAAATACTACTCAGTGAAGAAAGTACTTTATAAGACTATACATCTGTGTGATCCCAATTGTGTGCACAGAAACATTTATTTGTGAGCACAGGAAATGCACAACTAAGAGCAGTTCTTTCCAATGGTCGTATTAAGGATGATTTTTCTTTATTACTTGTGCTTTTCTGACTCCTCTACATTTTCACAGTAAAATGCCTTCTTTTCATGACATTTTTTTTTTCACATTAGAAAGTGAGAGAGTGACAACTTCTGGCCCACTGCCTCATTTTCATTAAGCCAATTGGCCGGTTTCCTATTAGCTCCTGCAAACGAGGTCCAGGGTCTATTTTTGCTGCCGTGTTCCCACCCCATTACAAATAATGATGACTCCCACAGGCAGCTTTTTTAAGTGACGATACCGTCTTTCTGTAACAGCTAATTACCTCTGAGCCTTCCAGCTGATTCTAAAAGAGAACCCGTTTCAAAAACACCAGCGTCTCCTGCACTGGAGTCCCGGGGATAAACCGAACTAGCTGGGTATTCATTTAGTCTCTGGTGGTTTTCCGCTTTCTTCTGCTCATCGGTCAGAGGGAAGGGTAGGGAAGGAAAATGCCCACAGCGCAGGAACGAGCCGGGGCGGTGTGGGGCATGACCTGCCGAGCTTCCCTGAGCCACTTGCTGTCCGGGCACAGCCCCCTCTGCACCTGCTCCAGACCCAACCGAAATGGTCACACATCACAGCCACTGTGGGAAGGAGCCCGGACGCTGGCTCAGGTCTGGCCACCAGGACTGGCCCAGGACAGGCAACACTTACCCATACCTTCTGCCTGGTCTCCCAGCCTGCAACTCTCCCTTCTCACCCAAACCCAGAACCCAACCCTTATACCCACCATACCCTGCCTCACTACAGAGCCCGGCCACTGGGTCCTGGCAAGTGGTTTCCGGGCAAGTACAGAATCCCAGGAAGGAATCTGTTGGAAGACACTGATGTGGCTGTCTTGCTTCAGACCCCAGAAGGGAACCTGGGCTCAGAATAGTGGGCACTGAGTTCAAATCCCAGTTCCACTTACAAGCTACATGACCCTGAGCCCCTATCAGCCCTTCTAAGTGCTGGTGTCCAGGGCTGTAACATGGGGTTGGTGGTGGTCCTACCTCATAGGGGCATGATGACAGTTCAACACAAGGTGTATAAAGCACATGACTCAGTTCCCGGGCACGCTGGATCATCCCGGAAACGTGAGCTTGGTTTCAATGACAACCTATGCAGTACCTGTCATGCTGCGCAGTATCAAGTCCTGCCACAAAGCCTATCCTTTAAAAGCAACCTGTGCCATTATCCATTTCCCGTGGACACCTTCGGGGCCGCTGGAAGCTGCCAGCCCTGCATGTGGGGCCCCAGGCGTGCTTGGCATGGGCTAATAAACAGGGTGAGAAACCCGAGTCTTCACAGAAAATAAACAGCCCTTCCCCAGCAAGACCCTGGCCAGGCACCCCCATGCAGAGGCCCTGGCTGAGATTCCGGGCTGTTGGCCAGGATCTCAGGCCTCTGAAGTCCCCAGAGGAGAGAATTCCACACAAGGGCCTGGCCTACAATGATGCATCCTGAAGAATTTTCTAACCTGTGTTCACATTTCTCAGCTCTCCTATCAAGCCCCGTCTAGCCGCTCTACGGCAGAGACACGCACAGGGAGCCAGACCGTTCGTGGCTCAAGCGGAGGACTTCTCAAGCTTGAATCACGAAGCACCTGGTAAAATGCAGAGTTGCAGCCTGTGGGCCTGCGACTCTGCATTTCTAACACTCTCTTGGGTGACGCCGAGGCTGCTGGTCTGCTCAAGGGCGTGAAGCCTTTGAAGGAGATCCTAATGGAAGCCAGAGGTGGCAAAAGGGCAGCTGAGGCAGGATGGGCCGGGGCTCACTCCTACCTCAGGCTTCGTCTGGCAAAAACCACAGAGAGAGTTTCTGACCCATAAAACCAGCTTGAGCATAAATGCACGTGTGGGTTCTCGAAAATTCTGCACGAGAGGGTGCATGGTGGAGGCTGGCAGAGATAAGGGACGGGTCAGGGAAGGGCTGGGAGGTGGGGAAGAAGACAGCTCCCCAGTTTACAACTGGGGAAGGGAGCATTACACACGGTGGGGTGCACACAGGTGCCGCTATGCTCACAGTGACCCCGGGAGACTGGCAGACAAGGGGACAGAGGCTCTGGCACGTAATGCTACCCAACCAGGGTCACTTAGCTGATCATTATCAAAGGCAAGACTTGAACCCAGACCAGGCCTTTCTGGTTCCAAAACCTGAGCACTTTTCTCCACACCCTGGTGTGGGAAAGAGGCCAAAACCTTCACCCAGCTTCCTTGGAAGTTTAAGATCTTTCAAAACAGTGCAGTTAACAACATCAGGGAAGTAATGGTGGAGTGATACTATTATTAACTTCTCTACAGACTATATGCATGTTCACCAGTTGCCCACCGGGCTTCTCTTCCTGCTCCAGCATCAATCCAGGACCCCACATTGCACCGGTCACCGCATCTCCTTGGTCCCCTGCAACCTGGCACAGAGCAGGTCTATAGCCTTTCTTTCTCCGTCTTTCGGGACTCGGATGGATTTTAAGACTACCGGCCAGGAATCTGCAGACATCTCTCAATTTGTGTTTGCTTGTTGTGTCCTCAGGATTAAATTCAGATTATGCACTCTGGGCAAAAGTAGCACAGAAGTGAGCCTGTGCTCTCGTCAGGGCCTCGTAGCAGCAGATGCACGAGCACACTATGCCTTGGTGGGGTGATGTCTGCAGGTGTCTCCGGTGGGAAGTTTCTACGTTTTCCTTTGTAATAAGCAAGGATCATGTGGGGAGACTTGGAGGCTACCCGAATGTCCGGACAGCTGATTCTGGCGCACATCCCAGTTGCTGCAGGGGCTGGAGCTACAGGACTCAGGAAACCTGGTTACGTGGTTTTTAGCAGCCAGTTGGCACAACGGACAACATGCAGAAGATTCCAGCAACTGCTCCGCAACAAGAGCCTCGGGCATGAATCTGGCCTGGGAAATTTGGTAAATTCCAAAGGACAGAGCGTCCATGTTAAAAAATCAGAAGGTGCAGGTAATGATTCCCTTGAAGTAAGTTTTTCCTTCTAGAGATGGGCTCTTATCTGGAGCAAAACTGGGCATGCTTGAAGAAATGTGATATGGGAGAAAATACCCAGAAATCTTTGAAAAGAGCAGGAGGAATTCAAGATTTACTCGCAGCTCCTCACCCCTAGGGGAAGCGTTCCTCCCACCCCAGATGCGGGGGGCACCCAGCATCTAGAGAGGCAGCACGATCCCCGTTTTAGGGAGGAAGCCATTGAGACTCGGCAGGGATGCCATCACCCAGGCAGCAGAGGGAAAATAGGGGTCTGAACCCAGGCGTAGCCAATGGCACTGACTTCTCCTAAGGCTCTACAAAGCTGGTCCCGGGATGTCCTGCAAGTTCCAGAAGTTATGGACTTATTAATCCCAGACATTAGTATTATTAATTATTATTAAACCCAGGCGTAAGATCTCATTTCCCACAAACCCCACATCCTGCCGTCTCTTAGCAAGCCGCTGCCCTCCCCCCTTCTGAGGGCCATGCCAATAATTAGAAAAGTTAAAATTCTGAAGGGAGGGGATAAAGAGCTTTCAATGCTTCTACTACTAATGATCCTAATAATGACGGTATGATAATAATGATAAATCCCCCTTCCTAGGAAATTCTTATCATCTAGACAGTCCCTGGAAAAGCAAGGCATCTCCTGAGACCCAGAGGAGAGACTGCGAGTGAGGGCAGCCCCCTAAATAAATGGGTCTGAGGCAGCGCGTGCTAAGGGTTGGCAGGGACTGCAGCTTTCAGAGAACTTTCTTCAGATGCCTCAGACAGAAAAAGAGCTCCTGTCTCCTGTTTCCCAAGGACAAACCTGCATCTCTGGGCCAGGATTTCTGTAGAAGGCATTATGCAAAGCTTGGGTCCTGCTGGGGCTGGTGGGTAGGTATGCAATCCCAAGACCCCCTACAATGGGCTACCTCAGAGGAGATTCCCTGGGCCTCCCCGTGGTCCTCCCCTCACTGTAGAGAACTCCTGGCACATTCAGCAGAATATCCTCATTCTACCAGCCTCACTGCTCGGGCCACAAGACAGCAATAAGTCAGACCCCCGGAGACAGGGATGGATGGGCAGAGGTGGGCTCCACCGCCGTGACCGTGAACTTACGCTTGGGGAGACAGTGCTGGCTGGGGCCTCGGGGGATGGGACAATCCTGACCAAAGCACCCTTCAGTCTTAAACTGTGCCTTGATTTAACTGTGCCTTGATTTCAGTGTGCCCACACACCAAGGAATACAGAATGTCTCATCTTTTAAAGCTTTCTCTTTTATCTGCAGGGAAGAAGGTCCTCGACTTTCCAGCAGTTAAGTGCTCTACGAGCTGTATGCAGACCCAAACAGTACTCTGCTCACCTTCGCACATTTTGTCAGAGCCTTTAACTAAGACTGGAGAAGTCTCTAGGATCTCAGAGCAGAAGGGCCTCGGGCCTTTTCTGGATGGCTTTCTTGGTTTCTTTTAGGAATCATCAGGAAGGGAACTATTTTTCAGACCCACCCTCGATTTCCTGGGGAGGAGCAGGTAACGGATGGGATCACTGTCAGCAGCATCGCAGCTGGGAAGCTGACTCTAGGGGCCGGGCTGCTCCGAGTCCCCTCATTTCTCCCTGGAGCACATCAGACGTGCCTCCCCCTCCTCCTCCTCTTACGGCAAAGGGCAAAGTCTATCCGGCCCCTAGCCCTGTCAGCCCTCTCTGCCCCACATTCCACGCTAATAGGATACCTGCCTGCACTCAGCAGGGGGCCTGCCTCTGGCTTCTCCCTGTATCACCAGGGCCCCATAAGGTCCCTAGAGAGGAAGCACTCAGGGATACCTGATCGCCAAGGGAATACAAAAAGGGACAAAAGAAGAAACGAGAGACAGACTGCAAATCAGGAGCTCTACCTGGGGCATTATGATTAGTTTCAAAAATAAAGACCTTCGTAGTTTCCAAGGGCATGAGTTTTACTGTCTCGTATTTGGAGACCAGGTAAAGTCACACCCAAATCAGCCCTGGAGCCAACTAGCAAATCTTAGCACACAGAGGGACACGTGGATTTCTGATACAATGCCCACATTTTAAAAACGTGCACTTCCAGACAAACAAGGCTGACAGGCTGGGATAAGGGCTGATTCAGGACCCAAGGCTGCCTCTCCCATTTAATTCTCTCATGGCAGACCTCTGATCAACTCCACCATTCTTCCTGGGCCAGCCCACACCTAGCCTGGGGCCCCTCCATCCAGGGCCCTGGGTGCACTGCTCACCCCCCACTGCTACCTACCTCAGAAATATCTGGGGTTCTATTAGAGACTATGACTGCTGACTTGCATCCCATGCTTACCCAGCCAAACTCACTGGGCTTGAGGCCAGGGAATCTGCATCTCCAAAATGATGCCCGGCTGAACTTGCAGTAGGGGGACATTTGAGGGCCACTCTCTAATAGGAACTAACGATCACTCACAGTCCATCCCACTTGGCGTCCCTACACTTGAGTAGCACCCCCAGAAAGCCACGTGAGGGCTCTTCCTCGGAGACCAAGACCTGGGATGAGGACGCAGCACCCGCTCCAGAGGATTCAGTTCAGACAACTAAGTGGTGATGCAAGGGGAATACGGGGGAACCAAGCCTCAGAAAGAAGGTGGTGGCGGGAGGGCCCAGGATGCAGGAAGTTCTGTAAGGTGCCCCCCAACCTCTCAGGGATACTCACCATGGAGGGGGCACAAAGGAATGGACAGGGCAGGATGCCAAAAGAACTACTGGGATAAAAATCACCAACTCAAAAATTCTGTCAGGTTGGAACTAGAATGAATGAAGGAATTCATTCGTTCCAGGATTTCTTCCACCAACATGTACTCAACATGCCTGGATATGGATCTGAACCTAAAGCCTAAATTTGGCTCCACATATGTCCAAGCTGTTCCAGAGGAGGTCCCTGAGGCCTGGAAGACATGCCAGATGAGAGGACACCCACTGTGAGCGGGGCCGACGGAATCCACTGCTTCTGACAGAGGCGTCCTCTTCACCACATGGAAAGAGAAATCCACAAGGTCCCTCACATATAACCTCCGATCTTATTTTCACCTCACAATGGAAGTAGCCGTCTTTCTTCTGGAATGAACAAGACTCCAAACATGGAGTTCAAAGGCCACACGAAATCAACTCAGGACAGGCACATCTCAGGATTGTTGGGGGGCAGCCTGGTCCTGAGAACTCAGGCCGAGGTGAGAGGCTCTAGGCAAAACTCTCTGAACCCCTCACATCCTGTCCAAGGCCTAAGTTTACTGCCAGCTTTGCCACAGCATGGTGATATGGCCCCAAAGTCCACCTTACAGGGAGGTGGTAATTATTCTGGAAAAAGCCGTAAGAACTGTATGCAAGGAGGGGCACAGCTAGTGGGCAACTCATCACTGACTGGTCACCAGCTAATGGCTTGGATTCCTGAATTCCTTAGAAAACACAGTCCTAGGCACATGACCTTAAACAAGATTGCCCCTCACAGAAAACAGAACAACAGTCGATAGTGTACCAAGACACGGCCTTCTGGAAGCTGTGGGCCCTGGAGTTTTTCTAGACTTCCATCTCCACTAGGAGAGGGTATCTGGCCACCTCAGGGCACAACTCCATCAACACGGGATAATGAAAAATCCAGAGCGTCACGGGTCTTCCTGTGCCCTCCTTTGCTCTTTCCACGATTTCCCTCTGCCCTTGGGTTAACTCTGTGCCTCAGAGTGGCCTTCCAAGGTCTGTATGAGGGGGTCCCTCCCTTCCTGTCCAGCCTCATCTCTCCCTCATTTCTGCACTCGGTTCATTCTGTACACTAACCATCCGTTGTCTTCGTTACTCTCCAAGCATTCCCTTGTCTCCTGGCTCTGGGCCTCTGTACTTTCTCTCACTCTGGAACTTTGTTCTCTGCGCCTCTTTTTCCATCTAACTTCTCCTGGTTGGCACTTCAGATCCTAGCATTCATCATCAGTTCTTCTGGAGCCTTCCCCAACACTCCACTCACCCCAAGAATTGGTTAGTTTCCATGCTGTGAAGGTCCCACTCTGTGCCCTGCTTGCTTCCTCTACTGGACCGGGAGTTGCTGCAGTTATAGACATAGGCCAGGGCCCAGCAGGGTCAGGCTGGGACTATCCGGAAAGCAGCAATGAAGGGTCTGGGCCAGGCTGTCCTCCCCAGGGCCTTCAATGTCCTGACCCCATACAGGAGACTGAGGGACAGAAGGCACCCTGTGCCACAGCCTTCTACTCCAGCCCGGGGACATCTGGATATCCCTCCTCCTTAGGGAGAACATGCAGAGCAACCAGTCCGCTTAACAAGGGGCAGGGAAGAAGGAATTCTTCCCACTCAGTCCAGAAGATCTCTCATTTCATTCATGGAAACACAATTTAGTTATTGATCCAAAAAGTATCATTTCTCTTCTCAGGTTTTAATATCAAATTTTTTTGTAATATAAGAGGAGCGGGGTGATCTGATAGCCTGACTTCAGTAAACCAGGTCTGTCCACTATTACCCAGTGTTGAGATGCAGGCCTTTGACTGGTGGGGTTCTCCTGCTCGAGCCCCCAGGTCTGTTCACTTCGTGCTAAGACCACACGCTCTGCACTTCCGATGTCTGCACTTTTCAGCATATACACAAAAGTTATTCACATTCATTTTAAGAGAAAGAAGGAACGCATCCACCTAAAGATGGACATCATCAAAGCCCTGATAATTAGAGACAAAGAAAGGTGTCAGCTACCCCCGAGAAGGCAAGCAGACAACTTCCTGCCCATTCGTTCCTGTCAAGCTGGTCTTCCCTCCGCCGCTGCTCAGAAACGCCTCTTGCGGAGTTTTTCCCTTGATTCACGTGACACGAGGACTTCTCTGCATCTGTTCTTTTGCCTTCTTCCCTTTTAAAAATAATTTGTGGTTTGTGTGTTTTTACACAATACAGATTAGCTGGCTGGGGATGCGTCACTGCTCATACACCATCACTCTCGGCATTTAAAAATAAAAATCGCATCTGCAATGCAAAGCTCATGCTCTCCACTTTTAGAAAAGGGTGAAAGACTTGGGTGCCCAGAGCCTTCTTTTAAATTCGACTCAGGCCTCCATGTGCCAGTGCAGAGCTTATACTGATGAGGTATTTTAACCTGCAGGGTTCCAACAACTTGAGAGAGCCCCAGTGCCCCCCACCAGGGCCTCCCAAACCTGCCCATTCAATTCGCAAGCACGTGGCGGGGATCACACCCAGCCTCAGGATCCCACACTCCAGAAAAGGCCGTGATCTCTGGCCACAAACTCACCAGGGTGTGTTCCCTCAGACTCACCCTGGAGCCACACCAGGAAGGGCATCTGGTTGGAGACCCAGCATTGCCATCTGGGATGAACATGAGCGTGCGTCCGGTTTTAATCAGAAGTGCCCCACCTGTGTATCACCTGAGATGGCTCACACTTGACCAGACAGCTGAATGGGTCACTAGTCATTCCTGATCCAAGGGTTCCTCTTTCTTATTCAGTGTGGGTTGGACGTCTTACCATGAAAAGCAAATGCTAGTTCCCCCTGGCCGGAGCCACCTCTGATCTTGGCGGTAACGGGGAGGACGCAGCTGCTTCTAGGATACTCCTGCGTCCCTCTCCCCACCTGCTGGGTGTGCAGCACACCTTCTCCCATGCCTACCTATACAGCTGTGCCACAGAGGTTTCACCCTCAGCCAGGGGCCAGGGCGGAAACGCCAATTTCAGGTTCTAAACAAAAGCCATAGCAGACTGCTGGCCTCAAGAGTCCATCTCCCAGACCTATGAACTCGCATGGGGCAGGCCAAGCACAGGCTTAATTTTAGGACCAGTAACCATGGTGTCCACGGTCATGGGATCTGGCACAAACCAACTCGTCTCAGGAGAATGTCCCCTTGACAGATTCCATGGACACTTCCTAACTCGATACCACAATGGTCACTTTTACACCACCTGGCCCAAATGAGGGAAATGCAACGTTCCCTGAGTCAAAGCAAATGTAGAAATCTTTTCAAGTTCAGAAACCTCTTAAGCATTTTCCTGGGGAAGAGGTCAATGACCGGTAATGACTTAAGAGGAGATGGCTGGCAAGAGACCAGAATGAGGAAGCCTGAACATTCTGGGTGTGGTGGGTACGAGTCACGCTCCTGGCCGGCCTCAGCAGCTCCCACACAACCCCAGAAGGCAGGGGCCAGGAAGGATACGCAATCCCTTGACGGTGGGTTTCTCCTCTCTAAAAATAACCGAGGGATAATCAAGCTACAGGCTTTCATCCCCAACTCCCCCACTTTCAAAGAGCGGGCTGCTTTATATCTGTACTCGGATTAGTGTTATTTTTGTGTGTCGGGCTTCCATTAGGTATCAGACTCAGAGAATGAAAACAAACCCAAAGGAACAAAGGAAGCCGATGGAAGGTGCCAGATGTTTTTCTTTCCGTGAGTCCATGATGGCCAACCTGTGTGCTGCTGCCGTGCCCGGCTGCACCTTCAAGAGGGGCCTGTGCTTGAAGACGGAACAAGCAGCCTTTGAGAAATCAAACAAGAATCACTTCTTGGTCACGATTATATTGATTTTTGTCTGATTACGCACAGGATTAAGAGTAGGAGATTGACATGAGCCAAATCAAGAGTCACCTAAGCTAAAAATAATGGTTGGCATTGACCGTGGCCCTGGGCTAACGGAGCCGTAGGTGCATTTCTCATCTACTTGTCATCAAAATCAAAGAGGTCCATGTTTATTTTTATCTTATAGATGGGGAAACCGAGGCATTGGAAGGTTAATAACTTGTCTAACATGCCAGATACCGCAAGCGTCAGGCACAGGATCTGAACTATTTGCAGATCTCTACTCTTAATCACAGCAGTAAATAACCTCAGCAAGGGAGCTAGAAGAAATAATTTCTGGGAAGACTTCCTTCTCAGTTATCCTGGTGAGTGACAGGGTACACACTTTCTTCTGTCCCTAAAGCGCCTACACCTACCGGAGCTCTTTACCCATGCCAGGTACTAACCAGAATTCCAGATTCTCACATTCGACAAAAATCTACCTCAAGAAGATAACAGAAGAGGGGCGCCTCGGTGGCCCAGTCGGTTAAGCATCTGCCTTCGGCTCAGGTCATGATCCCAGGGTCCTGGGATCGAGCTCCACATCGGGCTCCCTGCCCAGCGGCGAGTCTGCTTCTCCCTCTCCCCCTGCCCCCACTTGTGCTCATGCACTCTCTCTCTCTCTCTCTAATAAATAAATAAAATTTTAAAAAAGAAGATAACAGAAGCAAAGATCTTCAAAGAGATTTAGGAAAATTAATGTCCGCAGGTAACATAAAGTTGAATATGTCATACTGCAGTTATTGAACACTTAATAATAACATCAGTATTAATATTTCAAGACTAAATAAAGCCATTCATTAATTTTTTCTGGGACTTGACACTGAAAAAATAAATCCCTATTTTTCAACCTGACAAATATGCTATCCTTCGCAATTCAGATTAGCACTTATCTTGAGATTTTTATAAATTGGGTTAACCAATCAGGAAATATATTTTTGAGGACTACATTGTGCCACGTGTTGGGCTGCGAGCCTTGGAGCTTCCGGAATGTCTGTCTTCACTGCCTCTCTGGTCCTGTGGGGGCCGGCACAGAGCAAACGGTTTGCCACCTACTCACAGGGGCCAGGGTGAAGGCTAGGAATGTCTCAATGGCATCAGTTACTGTTCAGATTTCCACAGTATCTGTCCAATTGAACCCACTGAAGGGCACTCAATCTGTCATGCTTTAAGCACATATTTTTAAATGTAGAAATTGACATTTGCTAATAAATCATTACAAAGCATTTCCAAATATGAAATTATATAAATCCTTAATAACATTTGACATTTCCATTATACAGTAACTAATGAGCTCCATAGGAATTCATCTACTCATTTCCCCAAACGTATTTAAAAGTATCTATAATCAATCAATTTCATATTTCAGAGCTCAGTTTTTTAAAAGCTGTTCTTTTTTTTCCATTGACGTATAACTGACATACAATATATTCACTTCAGGTGTACTACACAGTGACTTGACATTTGTGTATACTGTGAAATGGTCCCCACAGTAAGTCTAGTTACCACGTTCTCCATAGGAAGTAAGTATAACACGAGTGAGTCTATCCCCCATGCTGCACGTCGGCGTGACTTCTTTCTTATATCCCTGCAAGTCTGTACTTCTTGACTCCTTCACCCATTTCACCCCCACCTCTCTGGCAACCACCCACCTGCTTTTTCCTCTAACACGAACCATTCATTTCAACAGATGACCAAGATCAGGACAAGAGGAAAAGGATGTACAATTAACTCTCACCATCTATTTACTGGATGCGGGAAGGAGAAGCCTGATGGAAATTTCACTTTTCACTGAAGCGGATTATTGATTCCTAGCCATTGGGTTCTTGCAGGACCCAGATGACAGCCATCCAGCCCGCCCACCTTAGTTTCAGTCACAACACTGCTAGCCGCAGCATCCCACCTCTCAACGGTGTTGTGGGGATCGAAGGCCATTACCACACCATCTAGACTGCCCCCAGCTCGATGCTGGCAGGTGCCAGACACACAGAATGACTGATGAAGTTACAGCACTGTAACTGATGTCGGGAGACTAGGAAGTGCCTCTTCCTGCTCATTTCTGGCCTCATCATCACATACAACTGTTACTGTTATACTGATTATCAAAAAAAGCACGTTCTAAAAATCCTATCGTAAAAGTAGCGGCGCTTACAGGAAAAAGGGACAGCGATACCATTCAAAACTGATGCAAATTTGTACCCAGAGAACCAAAGAAACTAGTCATCACAATTTAAAAAATTATCAGCACAGTGCAGGAATATCACTAATAGGTAGAGGAACAGGACTTGCAGGATTATTCGCAATAGCCAAGAGGTAGAAACAACTCAAGTGTCTACCGACAGGTGAGTAGATAGACCAAGTGTGTTATATACGGACAGTAGAATATTCTTAAGCTTGAAAAAGGAAAGAAATTTGGACACGTGCTACAACATGGATGAACCTCGAGGACATTAAGCTAAGTGAAACAAGCCAGTCCAAAAGGACAAATACTATATAATTCCATTATATAAGGTACTTAAGAAGAGTCAAATGCCTAGAGACGGAAACTGGAATGGTGGTTGCCAGGGGCCAGAGGAAGAAAGGGGAATGGGGAATTAGTGTTTAATAGGCACGTAATTTCAGTCTGGCAAGATAAAAAAAAGTTCTAGTGGTGGTGCTATTTCCATAAAAAACATGAATGTTCTTAATGCCAATGAACTATATACTTAAACATGGTTAAAACTGTAAATTTTATGGTCTGTCTTATCACAATTTTTAAAAAATTTTTAAAGATTTTATTTATTTATTTGACAGAGAGAGAGAGAGAGCACAAGGAGGCAGAGCAGCAGGCAGAGGGAGAGGGAGAAGCAGACTCCCCGCTGAGCAGAGAGCCTGATGTGGGGCTCAATCCCAGGACCCTGGGATCATGACCCAAGCCAAAGGCAGATGCTTAATGGACTGAGCCACCCAGGTGCCCCTAAAATTTTTAAAAAAGAAGACTTCACTTAAAATTCTAAAAGGTAAAGTTGGCTTGATTGAAGAGGAGGGACGAGGGAATTGGAGCTGTTAGGTTC
Organism: Ursus arctos; assembly: GCF_023065955.2. Classification (NCBI taxonomy): domain Eukaryota; kingdom Metazoa; phylum Chordata; class Mammalia; order Carnivora; family Ursidae; genus Ursus; species Ursus arctos. Next base: position 62,261,329 of record NW_026622985.1, on the reverse strand, counting down.
TACTGACAAGGGTAAACTGCACAAAGCTCAGACAGACCCATGCAAAGTCACTTCCGGAACACAGTGCACAGCCAAAATGAACCAAGAAGAGCAAGGTGACTGGGTTCCTCCTTGGCTTGCAGAGTTCTGCTGGATTTGTGCACTGCTGCAAAATATTTATATGCTGGGAACAATTGACTTCCACATTATACTGACATCATTGCCATATTTACAATCACAATAGTGTCTGAGCTAACCTACATTATAGAAACACGTGATATGGCAAAAGAGTTTGGTATCTAACATTTCCAATAATAGTTCCTAACACTGCTGAAAGAATGGCTAGCTTACAAAATTTTAATCACTCCAAATTTTGCATATACCCCTGCCACAGCAATGCTCCTGCCTCCACCTCCACCCACACAAGTACATATTTATGCATCCCTAACTGTACATTTATTTTGAATTAATTTAATTGCTTGCCTTGAATCACTCTAGTTCCCTTGGATCAATGCAGAAATTCTGATTTATGAAGTCCTGAAGGGAAAAATAGACAACGATTGGGTCCTTCCAGGAGGCTGTTGCTATATTTTCACAATCCAATAGGAGGATGTGGTGATGTGTTTTTTTATGTCTTTAAATGAGGCTGACAGAGCCCTCTAACACTCTCACTGAAGGTCTGGAGTTGAAGCCAGAGGAATGGGCCCTGCTTCTCTCTCTGGGAATCATATTCGGAACTTCAAGCTGATCCCACTTGGGATAAACCTTCCAGGGTCAGAAGAGCCAGCCAGCCCTAAAGCCCTTTCCCCACTAGACACTGTCACCCTTCATTGTGAAGCCTGAGCAAACTAAGCACTAGACAGGTAGATTTTTGAGGAAGAGGAGGGTGAAAGACAGAGGGAAGGAAAATGGCAGGAGAAAGCGTTGTGCTACTACCCAGGGGAGGGGAGGGCCCAGAGAGGTGTTGCAGCTGGGCCCGGGTGCCAACAAAGTCTTGGCATCTGGCCTCTGGATCCCTGGAGAATGCAAAGATAGGATCACATGTTGCTGGTTTTCTACAAATGCCAGGGGGAAAAAAAGCAACCCACCAAGCAAAATAAATATAATCTCTAGAAAGGAAAAAGTGAGTAAATGCACTTCAAATATCTGTATTTACAACGTCACAGCCAGTTATACTCGCTCCCATGTTAAATGGTCCCTTTTGCCAGTTGGTAAAGGGATATTCTGATTTATGCTGTACGCTTTTATGCCAAGGTCAAGGCCTTCTATGGAGCTTAAAAGAAACCTGATACAGAACATATGATCCCTGCAAAGCCTAACAACACGCCAAACAAACACACTACCACCAACACAAAGGACACCGAGCGAAACATCAAGCCTGCTTAGGAACCACGAACAGATGTAGAGCGTGACTCTCCTTTCATTACAGCAGCCATCCCCAACTCAGGATGCTCATATCTTACCAGAGACCTTCATCAGTTGGAAAGGGCAACATCCTTCTAGGGTAAGTAATGGGATGGGCCAAGCTCACAGGAGTTAGAGCACAGGATCTGGGCATCGATGTGCTCAGCAATTACTGTTAAATCGTGTCTGGCAAAGGGACGCTTGATGCTAGTGTGATCAATAAAATAAAAATTTTATTAATCAGACACCAAAAACTGGCCAGTCTACTTCTCATCTATTCCCAAGAGAAATGCTTGCCCCACATGTACCAAGAGACACCTATAAGAATGTTTGTAGCAGTACTGCCCGTGATCACGAAAAACTGGAAACAATCTAAATGTCGGTCGACGGTAGAATGGGTAAGTCAACTGTGGTACACCCGCACAAGGGAACAGCACAGCGGCGGGGCTCAACGAACGACGGCTCTGCGCACAAGCACGGATGAACCTCAGGAGCCCGAGGCTGAGTGCAGCAAAGATCAAGCTGCAGAGAAACACAGGGCGCTTCACTCCAGTCTACGAAGCTCAACAGCGTATCTGTTTAGGGACACAAACACACGCGGTCAAACTCTCCAGAAAAGCAATGAAATGATGAACACAAATTTCTGCAAGTAGTCATCTCTGCAGGGAGGGCACAAAGGGAACTTGAAAAGAACGGTGTTCTCTTAAGTTGGTGGTAGCAAACAGGTGTTCACCATAGCTCTAATTCTTTACCTCTTACAGTTATTTTATGAAAGTTTTTGCCGTTTTATAAAAATGCTATTTTAAAAAGCAAAAGGAGGAGTGCCTGGGTGGCTCAGTCGGTTAAGCATCAGGCTTTAGCTCTGGTCATGATCCCACGGTTCTGGGATCAAGTCCCACATCGGACTCCCTGCTCAGCGGGAAGCCTGCTTCTCCCTCTCCCTCTGCCCGTCCCCCTGCTCGCTCTTTCACTCTCTCTCTCTCTCTGACAAATAAATACATAAAATCTTTTTGAAAAGTAAATAAAAAGCAAAGGGAGTCAACAGCTGCCCTCTGGTTATGAGACAGAACTACAGAGTCATTCTCGCTTCAGACTAGAAGGACTGGGATTCTTCAGAAGAATGTAATGGTACATCAACAGACTATTACAAACACAGATTTGTCCTTCCAGAGGCATCTTCGGCCCTCACGTAGTCCCACGTCTGATACCCCAGGGTACACTTGATTCTTGACTCTGCTATTGTCACTTGGATAAGACGGGTTCCAGGTTAGATACCGTGAGCTCCCGGGTGTATGCAACGCCTCCTTTTGCTCTGAGGGGCTCAAAACACAGTGGTTTAGAGCAGGCGTCGGCAAACTGCAAACCCACGGACCCTATCCAGTCTGCCACTTGTTTCCGTAAGGCTTGTAAACTAAGAATGGTTTCGACATTTTTTTATGGTTGAAAAATATCAGAAGAGTAATAGTCTTTAACATGAGAAAATTACATAAAATTCAAATGTGAGTGTCTATAAAGTTTTATTGGAACACAACTACACTCATTTATGTGTCGTCGTGGCTGCTTTCACTCTATGACACCAAACAGAGTAATTGCAACAGAAGTGGTACGGCCCAAAAAGCCTAAAATATTTACTATCTGACCGTTCACAGAAAAAATTTGCCAACCCTCATCCTGGAGAAAAGTTAAAAAACAAAAACAAAAACTGAAAACTCAGGACAAATAGAGAAGAACCTAAGATACAAATGTGCTTCTTTGCTTATATTCAGGCTCATCCCATAAAGAATTGATGGCTTCTGTGAGACTATATAATCAACTAGAATATACATTTTAAATATAAGGGCCAGGAGTCATGTGGCTAGGATGGGGAGACAGGCCCAGAGAGGCAGACCATCCGGGTTACGAGGCCTACAGAATTATCAAGACTGGAATATCAACCCATGTTTTGAGCAGCCAAAGCACTGTGGGAAAACTCACACAGTCTGAGGAAAATGAACAAAAACGTAAGTTACTTGGAGCAAAGCTGCCCTCCCATCAGGGGTGAAGCTGCTGTGCTGACTGGCGGTGTCCTGACAACATCCCCACAGCGAGAGCTTCCGGGGACGGAAGCCAAGCAGACAATTCTGTGGAGCACTTTGTCAGGATGGTCTACCAGGTAGATACGAGCAGATTTTTTCAAAAGAGACCATGCTCATGCACTGGGTGTTATACACAACTAATGAATCATCGAGCCTTACATCGAAAACCGGGGATGTACTGTATGGTGACTAACATAATATAATAAAAAATCATTATTAATAAAAAAAAAAAAAAAAAAAAAAACAAAAGAGACCGTGCTCAGCCCTCAGCCTTGCTGGGTCTTCGTCATCTTCTCCTAGGAACACAACTAGACTGTGGATTGGCCAAGTACTAGCCAAGTACAAATCCTGTGCCAAGCAAGCCAGGTTTCAGTCTCTGTGGAGAACACGATGATGTGTACGTGCCATCTGCACATCCTCAGACGCTCAGGAACAGCCCACAGTCAGCTGCTCGAATTTTGAGGAGAACAGTTCTAACCGGAACGTGAGCTGGTTCAGAAGCCGGGGCTTACAGACAAGGCCTGGGAGCCCTCTGGGCCCTCCTCTCTGAGGACCCCATCCACCCAAGAAGACTCACCAACACCAGAACTTTGAGGCTACCGTGGCTGTCGCTGTCCTTGGAGGAAGGAAAGGGCAAGAGGTCAAAGGTCATTGTCACACAAACAGTAGTGCATACCTGGACATGGACACCCTAAAGAGCATCTACAGAAGTGAAGCAAAACTTTGAAAGGGTAGAAAGACCCCACATGCGGGCTCTCGCTTCCAGGGTGCCGTTTTAATGCCTGTGGCCATCAGCTGAAGGGAAGGAGGTTCTTTGCTCCTGCTGTAGGATGGTGCAGACTGAGCCCTGGGTCAGGGACCAGGCGTTCCCAGCCTGCCTGCCCACTTCCGGCCACGTGCCTCTGGGAAGGTCCAGAACCTCCTTGCAAAGACTAAATGGAAGGCATGTAAACGTCTGGTGGGAACTCAGGCAGGGCAAAGGCAGCGGAGACCAGTCTGGTTTTAATTGCAAAATAATAGTCTGTTGATGTACCATTACATTTAAAACCATATTAGAGATGTTTTTATTTGTATATAATTTTTTTAAAAGGAAATATATTCACAGACGTCAAAAAATCAAGATACTGTGGAGAGACACACTGAGAACTCTGGCTTCCACCCCCCACCCCATCCCCCATGCGTCCCCCATGCGTCCCCCATGTGTCCCCCATGCGACCCCCAGCATAGATTACCATTTTATGGGATCTTTGGTGTCTACCCAGCCTCTCTTAATGCACTTACAAGCAAACACAAATATATTTTTCTCTCCTTCTCTTACACAAAAGTATATGTTGTTCTCTACCCTACTTTCTTCCCTTAACAAGGCAGAAAGGCTATCTCTCTGCACGGACCTTCTCTCCTTCTGTGGCTACCAAGTCCTCTCGTGGAGCTGTGCCCAGTCTGTCAACAGAAGACACACAGACTATTTGTGGGCTTTGTTGTCGCAAACAATGTGCAACCTTATCCAGACTTCACTCACATGTGTTTCGGCTTGTTTGCAAGGTAAATTCCCAGAAGCCTATCACATTTTAATCCCGCCTCCCTGATGCTACTATTTCATAAATCTTCTTTATTTTTGTCAATGGCTTTAGTCAATTAGTCAATGGTGAGAAACATAAGAGATGGGAATTGGGGTACTGCATCTTAGGAATCCTTGTTTTTGATGGTGACATTAGGGAGGGGATAACATTCTGTGGCAAGGCTGTCCTGATGCCCTGGCCCTTCTCCTCCTCCTCCTCCTTGTTAACACCAACAGAGTTGGAGATAGAACAACAGAGCTTATGGGATGTGAAAATAAATGCACCAAACACGTCTATGAAAAGGGAAGCCGTGAGTTCCATTCACCTGCTGATCTCAGGTGCTCAGGTCTCAGGGACACCAAGAGAAACTTGGATGTTTTCTAATGCTGTTGCCATAATTATTTATGCCCTACACCAAAGTATTTCCAAATGTACCCACATTGCCCTCTAAAATGAGGAGGGTGGTTGGGGGCTAAAAACAGGAAAGATCTGCAAGATACAGGCAACTCAAAGGGCTTCTTACCCAGGCTACACTTGATTTGCAAATTCAGTTCGAAACTTCTTTTTCTGTCTCTCATGTCAGACCATCTAAGATGTCAGTAGTGCAAAGATATGACTGCTCCTCTGAGAAGCTTACAGGAAAGTCATTCCTATGGTAGGCGGCAGTTCAATTCAACAGTTGCTAAAACAGAAAGCGGAACATGGGACGGGAGGAGCGGGCCGCTGCGAAAGGGGGCTCCCGGGCCTGCATTTGTGCTACACAGACTGTGTGGGAGGGAAAGAAGGCAGCCAAGGGGATGAGGGCAGTGGGATATGGCAGTAGAACGGGGTGGGGAAGGGGCAGGGATGCAAGATAAAGAGGGCCTGTGGACCGGTTACCGCTGAGCCCCTGGGAGACCATGCTCAGTGGTCCTCAAACTTCAGCCTGCACCAGCACTGCGGGGAAGCTTGTCAAGTGCGCATTTCCCAGGCCCCACCCAAAGAGGTCAGATCTTGCAGGTCTTGGGTGGGTTGAGAAATCCACACCAAAAAAGCACCCTGGGTAATTCTGCAGATTATCCAACCTGACTCTAGGAAATGCTGCTGAAGGCAAGGGTGTGGGGTGACGAGAGGGACAAGCAGGCCTACGCAGTCCAGGACACCATGGAGCTGGTAAAGTGCGAGGAGGCAGGAGGCCAAGAGGTGAGTAAGGGGGATGAGGCCAGGTGCATGTTGATGGGCTGGGGGGTGTGGGCTTGCAGACCAGGCCTACGACCAATGCCCACTGTCCCAGTGGGCACAGAGCAGGGAAGAAGTCCTGCTAGGGTGGGTACATGCCCAGCCTCCCGGGGCTCCCATGCCAGCCACCTTGCCTGAATCCCAAGTGGGTCATCTCCTGCCTCCTGCTATCATTTGGGACAACCTACAGCTATGATTACAGTCACACAATCCCCAATATTCCAGAAGCAGTGCCAGGGAGAGGCACCATGACCCTGGTCTCTGGGAAGGGGTATCGGGGGAGATCTGCAGCCTTTTTGGACACGTCTCCACTATCCCCAGAATGGGAAATGAGAGCGGGCAGGGCCAGAAGGAGAGAAGGAAGAAAATAGCTGTGGTCGCATCACCTCTGCCCTCCCCTGCCAGCCCTGGTCGGGCCAAGTGGAAAAGGGCGACGATGGACTATGACATCTGATAATGACCAGACAAATGGCAAATCGATAGGAGACCGTTGCACCTGCTACACGGGTGAGGCATTACCCCATGTCACTTCCTGCATGGTTGCACAATTATTCTAAGCATCTTAGGCCCTGCCAATTACCCAATTTCTTTATCTGTGAATCTCTTCTTGGCATTAAAGAGTCTTCACAGAGCCTTTCCTATTGCTGTCTAGTTCCAGTATTCGAGCTCCTTAGGTGGGAGTCTGGAGCCATTGCTCACTGTGCTGGGAGGAGCCGTTCTCAACCTGCTCTCTCAGCACCAGGAGGGAGCCCTGAGGAAAACTCCCACGCCCAGCCCCACCCCGGGCCAGCACAGGGGCATCTTGGGGCGGAAGCAGGCGTGGGAACACCCTTCAGGCTCCTCAGGTGGTTGGGAAGCACAAAACGGGCGGAGCACTGCTGTGCGGGGAAGTTACACGGGCAAGACTCCAGGCCCCAGCCCTTTGTGCTTACGTGTGGGTGGGGACTGTATACGCTCTGGAGTTCTACCTACAATTTCCTTGCAGGAAAAACTTGTGCTGATTTTTGAAGTCTGCAAACCACTGCATCTAGAAAAGTTTTTATGTAATCGCAATCCTGTTTCTAATTTTAAAATAATGCATCACTACCTCAACCATCCGTACAGCACCACCAGTATTCTTGATATATATATATATATATATATATATATATATCTTACTGATAAATTATATAGAAGTACTCATGTAATAGTGTGCATGTTATAAAATACAGCTAAAATAGAAATGTTCAAAGGAGATAAAATTCACATAAATAAAACTTCAGGGAATTGCCAGCCCCCACTGGCCCAGCGATAGCGGGAGAGGGAAAAGCTGATTACCAGGGTGGAAGCTAAACCACTGAATCCCTCAGATTAAAATGGAAATGTTGCTTTATATATATATATATATATATATATATATATATATATATACATTTTTTTTTTTAAATACATGTGTAGAAAAAATAAAGGGGGTCTCCACAGGAAAAAGTTGGTTTGCAGGTGAGCAGATGGTTAATGGGTGAGCTCTTTTATTCCATGCAAAGAAAGCATTTCTAATTTGGGGCTTTAAGATCGAAGGAGATCAGATGGAGACAGGATCTTTGCCTTGGAAAAGCACCATCCTGTAAAATGCCAAGGTCATGTCTCTTTTCTAGTTTAAGTCAAACGTATGGAAGACCAAAAGG